>NC_092721.1:78106159-80506159 GCF_047496885.1 Scyliorhinus torazame | reverse complement strand
TCCTGGCATTGAAGTAGACACACTTCAAACCACCTACCTGAACACTGGCCCCCTCCTGCGAGGTCAAATCTGAGCTCCTGACCTCTATACTCTCATTCTCCCTTACCCTAAAACTACAATCCAGGTTCCCATGCCCCTGCTGCATTAGTTTAAACCCCCCCAAAGAGCACTAACAAATCTCCCCCCCAGGATATTTGTGCCCCGCAGGTTCAGATGTAGACCATCCTGTCTGTAGAGGTCCCACCTTCCCCAGAAAGAGCCCCAGTTATCCAGAAATCTGAATCCCTCCCGCCTGCACCATCCCTGTAGCCACGTGTTTAATTGCTCTCTCTCCCTATTCCTCATCTCACTATCACGTGGCACGGGCAACAACCCAGAGATAACAACTCTGTTTGTTCTAGTTCTGAGCTTCCATCCTAGCTCCCTGAAAGCCAGCCTGACATCCTTATCCCCTTTCCTACCTATGTCGTTAGTGCCAATGTGGACCACGACTTGGGGCTGCTCCCCCTCCCCCTTAAGGACCTGGAAAACACGATCCGAGACATCACGTACCCTTGCACCTGGGAGGCAACATACCAAACGTGAGTCTCTCACGCTCCCACAAAATCTCCTATCTGTGCCCCTGACTATAGAGTCCCCAATTACTAATGCTCTGCTCCTCTCCCCCCTTCCCTTCTGAGCAACAGGGACAGACTCCGTGCCAGAGGCCCGTACCCCATGGCTTACCCCTGGTAAGCCCCCCCCCCCCCACAAGTATCCAAAGCGGTATACTTGTTTCTCAGGGGAACAACCGCAGGGGATCCCTGCACTGACTGTTTTTCCCCAGTCCCTCTTACAGTTACCCATCTATCTCCAATCTTTGGTGTAACTAATTCCCTGAAGCTGCTATCTATGACCCCCTCTGCCTCCCGAATGATCCGAAGTTCTTCCAACTCCAGCTCCAGTTCCCTAACTCGGTCTTGGAGGAGCTGGAGATGGCAGCACTTCCTGCAGGTAAAATCAGCAGGGACACTAACGGCATCCCTCACCTCAAACATCCTGCAGGAGGAACATTGCACGCCCTTCCCTGCCATCCCTCTAACTTTCTACCAAGATCTGGCTAACAACTAAATTAAATTTTTTATATAAAAAAAATATTAATAACAATAATAAAATATGGTACTTGCCTCACACCAATGGGTTTTATTATTAGGTTAGAGGAGGAGGGCGGGTGGGAGACACTACCCGTGTAGTGTCTCGGGTTTCCTCTCCACCAGAACTTATTGGTGAGGGTCTTCCCAGAAGTCCGCGGGTCGACTTCCTGTTCCCACCTTAAACACTAAAATTTAAAAAAAAAAAAATTTAAAGGAGAGACTTACCTCCCAGAAATCACTTACGCACTGCCCCCGCTGAAATGGACTAGCCTGCTCCGCTCCTGCTGAAATCGACTTGGCCTGCAAGGTAAGTAAGTTGTTAATCAGTACTTACCTCACCCAGGCTGCGACCTTTTAAACGGTCCCCTCTGCCTCGCAGCTCCCGTGCTTTTTCAAATTCCCGCGCTGATTCTAAGGTCCCAGCTCTCACTCCCGAACTAAACAGCTGACCTGCAAGGTAAGTAAGTTAGTCAGTACTTACCTCACCCCAGGCAGCGACCTTTTAAATGGTCCCCTCTGCCTCGCAGCTCCCGCGCTTGATCAAATTCCCGCGCTGATTCTAAGGTCCCAGCTCTCACTCCCGAACTAAACAGCTGACCTGCAAGGTAAGTAAGTTAGTCAGTACTTACTGATTTGAAGTGCATCAAATCATGTGAGAAGACATCGGGTACCTGTGTCAGTCATTGCGCCCCCGCGTGATATTTTGCTCAGTGGGTACAAGTCAGAAGCGCACCCACCAACAATCAATAAAACAATTGGAATGAATTAAAGAGCAGTTGACTGGGATTTTACCTTGCCCGTCTGCTTTTTGATTGGCAGGTAGGCCAATTGGCCAGGCAACCTTTATGTTTAAGCTGCTTTGGACTGAGGTCAGTGCTGCCCAGACACTCGTGGCACAGTCTTCCCACTGATATTGACTTTTATAAAAGCAAATTACTGCGGATGCTGGAACCTGAAACCAAAAGAGAAAATGCTGGAAAATGCTCTCACCCGGACCTGGAAAAATTCACCAACTTCGTTTCCAGTTTCCACCCCTCCATCATGTTCACCTGGTCCATCTCAGTCACTTCCCTTCCCCTTCTTGACCTTTCTGGCTCCATTTCTGGCAATAGACTATCTATTAATATACATTACAACCCACTGACTCCCACAGCTATCTGGAGTACAGCTCGTCACACCCTACATCCTATAAGGGGGCAGCACAGTAGCATAGCAGTTAGCACTATGGCTTCACAGCGCCAGGGTCCCAGGTTTGATTCCCGGCTTGGATCAATGTCTGTGCGGAGTCTGCACGTTCTCCCAGTGTCTGCACGTTCTCCCCGTGTTTGCGTGGGTTTCCTCCGGGTGCTCCGGTTTCCTCCCACAAGTCCCGAAAGACATGTTATTAGGTGAATTGGACATTCTGAATTCTCCCTCTGTGTACCCAACAGGTCCCTGAATGTGGCGACTAGGGGCTTTTCACAGTGACTTCATTGAGTGTTAATGTAAGCCTACTTGTGACAATAAAGATTATTTTAAAAAAAGGACTCCACCCCTTTCTCTCAGCTCCTTCGCCTCCGTTGCATTTGTTTCGATGATGCCACTTTCCAAAGTGGTGCTTTGAAAATGTGTTCCTTCTTCCTCAGCCTGATTTCCCACCTACAGTTGTTGACAGGGCCCTCAACAGTGTGCGGTTCATCTCCCGTGCCACTACACTCACCCCCTCCCCTCCCTCCCAGAACAAGGATAGAGTCCCCCTCGTGCTCACATTTCATCCCACCAACCTCCGTATGCAAAGCATAATTCTCCGCCATTTTCACCAACACGTGATGCTACCATCAGCACATCTTCCCTTCACTCCTTCTGTCAGCATTCCGCAGAGACCGTTCCCTCCGAGACAATCTAGTAACTCCTCCACCATACCCAACACCTCTCCCATCACCCATGGCCTTCCCATGCAATCACAGAAGGTGTAACACCTGCCCCTTTACCTCTTCCATGCTTAACATCCCAGGAAAAAAACACTAATTCCAGGTTAAGCATCATTTCACTTGCATCTCTTCCAATTTGGTCTACTGCATTCGCTGCTCCCAATGTGGTCTCCTCTATATCGGAGACACCAAACGTAGACTGGGTGGTCACTTTGCTGAGCACCTTCGCTCTCTGTGCATTCTGGACCCTGACCTTCCCGTTGCTGACCATTTTAACACAAGACCCTGCTCCCATGCCCACATGTTTGTCCTTGGCCTGCTGCAATGTTCCAGTGAAGCTCAACGCAAACTGGAGGAACAGCATCTCATCTTCCGGTTCGGCACACTACAGCCTTCCGGTCTCGACATCGAATTCAACAACTTCAGATGATTAGCTCTACCCCATCGCGACCCCTTGGTTTTAATTCCATTCCGTTTTAACTGTCTTTTACCTTATATTTATTTCTTTATGTATATTTTCCCCCCACTCTTTCCCCCCTATCTTATCCCCCCTTCCTTACCTTTTGTCCCCTTTGCTTCCCCCTTCTCCCCCACCTTTTTCTCATTTTACCTCTCTCGCACTCATGTCACCCCCTCCCCCCACATCCACATCTGTCACCGCTTAGCCTCTGATTTTAGGTTCTCTGCTGTTTGGACTTTCACACCTTTTATTCTCTCTGGGGACTCCCATTAACACTCTCTTCCCTTGATTTCTGTGGTTATGACTAATCTTTCATTCCCTCACCCCACAGTACAAGTATCTCCCACTTTCTATGCCTTTTATCTTTGACAAAGGGTCATCTGGACTCAAAACATTAGCCCTTTTCTGTCCTTATAGATGCTGCCAGACCTGAGATTTTCCAGCATTTTCTCTTTTGACTTTTTATAAGTTAGCAGCTCACTCTGCAGCTTATGTCCACCTGAGGGAGCACATTGGAAGAACGATCAGCCATTGACAGAGCACGTTTCACACTGGATGGCGGTTAATAATCTATATTAATGTCACAAGTAGACTTACATTAACACTGCAATGAAGTTACTGTGAAAATCTCCTAGTCGCCACACACCGTTGCCTGTTCGGGTACACTTGGACAATTCCAGTGTGGGCTGGATTCTCCGATCGCTGACAATGAAATTGTCAGGCTCCACCCCGATGCTCCGCCCCCGATGCTCCACCCATGATGGGCCAAGTCCCCGACCGCGTGAGACGCGTGTCCTCACGATGTTCGGGGACCTCACGTGGGGTCTCCGCTGGCATGTGGGACCACCAGGTACCGTTCCGCCTGGTCCATGTTTGTGTGGACCAGCACTAATCAGTGCCCGGCTACAGCTGCCCTTGGGTGGCTGGAGAATTGAGGGAGACCGGTGGATCCTGGCCAAGTAGGTCGTAAGTAGCTTTACAACCTACTTCCGCAACAGTCATTTGGTCCTGCCCATTTTGGGCAGGGTTCCCACTCCTTACATCGGCGATTCCTGGGAGGCACCGAGCTTGTCGGGAGGCTCGTTGCAAGCCTCTCCCGGCCATTCCCCGACCATGTTGCGCTCAAATGAGAGCACAAAGTGGCCGGAGAATCCCACCCTTTATAACAAGTGAGCAGTCACACATTTGAAATGTGTTTTCTAGCAGTTCTCCCACACCATACCTTAAATTAAATATATCTTGAATAACACCAACTTTCCTTGATATTGCACCTTTACCATAAAAATACAAACTTAGATGATTCACAGATGCAAACTCAAGAGGGATATAGATGAGGAGAGGGATGTAGAGATGTGTAGGAGGGAATTCCAGAGCGTGGAAGTGGCTCAAGGTAACACCACAAACTGTGGAATGAAGGGAAATGGTGGACAAGATGCTAGCTTGGAGAGACAAAGAATTCAGGCATGAGGAAAGTTGTAGGGCTGGTGGAGATTACAGAGATAAGGAGAAGCAAAATTATTAAAGATTAGGCAGAGGTTTATCTCGGAGGCAAGTGAACATTTTAGTTACTCACCCCTGTGGCATCATCATAAATGTACGAACTGCAAGGGTTAATTAAATGTCTAGATCAGCCACTAGAGGGAGCTAGAATTACAAGTATATAAGACATATGGGGAGAGAAATGAAGGAGATAGCTAGAGTACAGACTGAAGGAAAGATAGTGTGAGTGAGAGCAGATCATAGTTTATAATAGTGCAACGATTAGTAGTAGATGAGTGAAGAGTGTTAATTATGTTAATTTTCAACTGTGCATTATATAGGAGTGTCAAATCTAAGTAAGTAGCGTTAATAAATTTATACCTTTGTTCAAGTTAAAGCTATTTTGTGGTCTTTGTGAACACTACGCCAATCTTCCTGAAATTAGCAACACAAAGAACACCACACCCCTGAGGATATTCTAAGTGAGAAAATGGAAGGTAGATCTTAATCAGGGTTTATTTTCAATTATGTATAACATTATGCATCTTATACAAAGAGCAATATGTCATTTCACAGATTTCATAGAATTTACAGTGCAGAAAGAGGCCATTCAGCCCATCGAGTCCTGACCGGCCCTTGGATTGAGCACCCTACTTAAACCCCACACCTCCACCCTATCCCCTTTATCCCTGTAATCCCACCTAACCTTTTTGGACACCAAGGGCAATTTAGAATGGCCAATCCACCGAACCTGCACATCTTTGGACTGTGGGAGGAAACCGGAGCACCCGGAGGAAACCCACGCACACACGGAGAGAACGTGCAGACTCCACACAGCCAGTGACCCAAGCCGGGAACCGAACCTGGGACCCTGAAGTTGTGAAGCAACTGTGCTAACCACTATGCTACCGTGCTGCGCACATGTCATCACTCTATATATGAATGGATGAATTGTTGATAGCATATTATCATTTCAATTCAAATTATATTTTCTTTGTCAATTATAGATTTATGTTTTCTTTCCATTAGAAATTCGAATGGATGCTAAAAAGTCGTCAGGTGACGTTCATCGGATTTGGTCCCCCTCAGTTTTCGGCTACTTTCCAAAGGAATGTTACCTGTTTGCAGGTTACGAGATCACCATCCACGAATCTGTTGATCATTTTGGAGCTGTGACGTGGCCAGGGGTATGCCTTACTTAACACATCAAATTTATACTTGGAGAGGAGGAAGAAAATGGGAGACATAGGCTGGGATTTTCTCCGATAGCAACAAAGGTTGATGTCAGGCAGGTAAAATGGCATTGGAGCTGCTGATGGCAATGGCGACTTTCCCTGCCACATAGTTCAGGACTTAGAAAAAACAACTGGAAGTCACGGGTTCCACAACACATCGTGGCCTCTGATTTGCCCGCTCCAACAGCAAATCAGATACTTGAAGATCCAGGTGCAATTTGTAAAGGCCATCCAAGTGCATAACGAGCAAACCAGTTCACACAGGTGCCCCCCCCGGCCCGGTACAACCCAGCCATGGCCCTCCCCCTGAGCGTTGCACTCACGTTGAGCTGCCCGGCAGTGTTGCATGCCAGCTGCACGCACTCTGAGACCAGTCTAGCTTCACGCCGGTTTGACATCATGCAGCTGTGGATGGATTTTTTGATATGGGGGGGGGAGATGATTCCTGTTTATGAATAAATTTATTATAATGAGGTTCCCCATGTTGAACGTTGGGAAACTTGACCCGTCTCTGATGGGAGGAGGGGGCTTTGCTTTCTGGTTTGATGTCTTGGTGAAAAGCGACTTTTGTCTTCTCGCGATATTTGTCGCTCCCGTCGCCAAACTGGGCCGACGCGAATGGGAGGGGCAAACCCCTGCCATAGAAGTGAATAAATACATTTCCTGTGCTTCGCAGGAGTTGGGATACATTTGCAGTCATCTATCAATTTGTGACAAGTGCAATGATGAATGCAGCGTTCTGGCATAGCAGACTCTAATTCCATGGTGCTGTCCATGCCATAGAGGGGAAGAGGGCTGCGGGGGAGGAGGGGTGACGCACAGCATCACACACAGGAGTAGTTGTGAAAACTTGAGTTTGTTGGGTTACTTTAATCACCTCAGGGCAGTTGGTTTGAGCAGCCCAGGCAGAGGGCTGGAAACAGCTTGTCATCTTCTCATGGTGCCTACCACAAGAAAGGAAGTATAAATACATTCAACAGGGCGTTAAAATTAAAATGATTCTTAGTACATCAGTTATTTAATCAGTCATGGAATCAAGGGCTATAGGGTTAAAGCGGGAAAGTGGAGTTGAGGGTTATCATTTCAGATCAGTCATGGTCCGATTGAATAGTGAAGCTGATACGCTGGGCCGAATAGCCTACTTTTGCTCCTACGTCTTATGGTCTTATTACATTACCGCACAACTGAGGGTCACACTGTTAGAGGGAATTAGAGCATAATGTTTCAGTCCAGACTTTTCAAATTACATTGTAAAACAGCCAATAAAATCCAATGATTAGCGGTGAATTGGAGCACACTGGATTATTTACCATTAAATGCTGCAGTATTTGCATGGCAGTTGCCCAGAAGTGTCAACTTCGTCTGGACCATCCATTTTCTTACCATCATGCAGGGAAAAAATATTTTTATTCTTTTGAGTTATTCTGGAAAATATTAGTGTAGACTTAATCTGTTGGGAACCATCCAGAAACACAATTTAAATTGCAAACTTTGGATGGTTCTGCCAGGGTTACACTAATAGTTACCCAGAAAAAGGTAGAAGAATTACAATTGCTTCTAACTTTTGGGGAACTATTGCTAGCACCCACAGCGACACCAAAGGGACTCCCCCTGACCCCTGATTTCCCCCCCTACCCCTAACCTCTCACACCCTTCACCCCTGAGCCCCCACCCTTTGACCTCCAATCCCCTCCACCCCCACTTCTTTTAAATTAAAAAAATCAGGATAATTAATCATGAAAGCATTAGGTTTTGCCTAACCTTGTTGGATTTCAAATTTTTGTGTGGAGCCCAACAATGAAGCGGTTAATCTAAAAATAATACACGGGCTTTATTCAACACTGTCTGTGTTAATGTAGTTCTCTCATTCCATGGGCAGGATTCTCCGGTGGTGTGCCGTTCACTGGTGATGGGATTCTCTACTCCTACCACTTGTCAATGGGATTTCCCATTGAAGCCACTCCACACCGCCAGGAAACCGACGAGCGGGAGTGCGCTGCCAGGAGGAAAAGAGAATCCCGATGACCAGAGAATTTCGGCCCATATATCATCAAAATCAGCATTCAAACAGGTGTCAGTAGCAGCTTTAAGCAATAATACAATCATGTCATTGTCAGAAGGTGACCATCCTTTGTAACTGTGCTTTTGTTAAAAAAAAGTCCCAAAGACAAAATCTCCATAAGCAATACAATCAACTTTCTATTGTGTCAGAACAGCAGATTTTTAAAACATAATTGATAAGCTGGCAATAATTTCTAAGCATATGAGTTAGGAGCAGGAGTAGGTCACTCGGCCCCTCTCGCCTGCTCTGCCATTCAATAAGGTCATGACCGATTTGATTGCATTCCCAATTCCACATTCCCACCTAACGTAGATAACCTTTCACGTCCCTCTCTTATAAAGAATCTATCTAGCTCTGCCTTCAAAATATTCAAAGACTCTGGGTGTGATCTTCCCAAAAGGGAACAAAGTCCTGTAGTGAGTGCGTTTAGCCGTGCGTTTGCCGGCACTCGCTTTGAATAAGGGGCCTGAATGAGGAACACACGGCCTCACATAACCCCCCCCCCCCCAGAGCCCGAACGCGATATGGGAGGGTCCCTGGGCCCCCCCAACACTTACGCCAGGCAACCCCAGCACAACCACACAAGCACAAAAAATGTCAGCTTCGCACCATGGCAGTGCCCCTGCCAGCTGGCAGTGCCAGGCAGGTGGCCAGGTGGCACCAGGAATGGCAGGGCACCACCCTGTCCAAAGGGCATGCAGCTGGGGACCTCCAATCCCCTTGAAGACCCCCATGAGCGCTGTTCCGTCTGGTCCCTGTTTGTGGGGACAAGTTTTTTATTCAAAAAAATATACTTTATTCATAAAATTTATCATAAGCATTACAGGACATTTCGAATTGTCTTGACATTTCGAATTGTCTTGACTGTACATTTCCGTCAGAGTTACACATTGCTTTGACTTTCTTCCATTCAATTTTGATAATATTATACACATGTCACTCTACGTTTCAATTCCTTCTTAAATATTTACATTGTCATGTTTGTTTTATACATTGGAGTGTTGGTGGCCCAGACCGAGGGGGGTTTACACTGTTACCCGCCCCTCGGTGTACATTTGCTGGAAAGACCTTACACAGTGGTCTTTCCCCATTGCGCCTTGGCGGCAGCTGCCCCAAGCTTGAGTGCGTCCCTCAGCACGTAGTCCTGGACCTTGGAATGTGCCAGTCTGCAACACTCGGTCGAGGACAATTCTTTGCACTGGAAGATCAGCAAGTTTCGGGCAGACCAAAGAGCGTCTTTCACCGAGTTGATGACCTTCCAGCAGCAGTTGATATTTGTCGCGGTGTGTGTCCCTGGAAACAGTCCGTAGAGCACAGAGTCCTGTGTCACAGATCTGTTCGGGATAAACCTTGACAAATGCCACTGCATCTCTCCAGACCTTCTTTGCAAAGGCACATTCCACAAGGAGGTGTGTGACCGTCTCATTTCCCCCACAGCCACTCCGAGGGCAGCGTGCATTGGCGCAGAGCCTTCGGGTGTGCATGAAGAATCTGACAGGGAGGGCCCTTCTCACCACCAGCCAAGCTAGGTCTTGGTGCTTGTTTGAAAGTTCTGGTGATGAGGCGTTCTGCCAGATGACTCTGGCAGTCTGCTCAGGGAACCATCCAACGTCCTCCACGGTCTCCTTTTCCCTGAGGGCCTCGAGGACATTACGTGCTGACCACTGATTCATTGCCTTGTGGTCAAAGGTGTTTTTCTTCAAAAACATTTCCACGAAGGACAGGTGGTACGGTACGGTCCAACAACTTGGAACGTTCCGCGGCAATGAGGCCAGGCCCATCCTTCGTAACACCGGGGACAGGTAGAACCTCAGTATGTAGTGACACTTGGTGTTTGCATATTGGGGGTCCACGCACAGATTGATGCAGCTGGACACAAAGGTGGCCAACAGGATGAAGGAGGCGTTGGGTACGTTCCGCCCTCCCTTCTCCAGAGGTTTGTACATGGTGTCTCTTCGGACACGGTCCATCTTGGATCGCCAGATGAATTTGAAGATGGCTCGGGTGACTGCTGCGGCGTAGGGTCGGGTTATGGGCCAGACCTTCGCCACGTGCAGTAGCACCGAGAGTACCTCACACCTGATGACCAGGGTTTTGCCCGCAATGGAGAGGGAGCGTTGCTCCCACCAGCCCAGTTTCTGCCTTGCCTTTGCAATGCGCTCCTCCCAGGTTTTGGTGCACGCCCCAGCAGCTCCGAACCATATCCCCAGCACCTTCAGGTAATCTGACCTGACAGTGAAGGGGACAAAGGACCGGTCGGCCCAGTTCCCAAAGAACATGGCCTCGCTCTTGCCACGGTTTACCTTGGCTCCCGAGGCCAGTTCAAACTGGTCGCAGGTGGTCAAGAGCCTGCGTACAGACGCAGGATCCGAGCAGAAGATGGCAACGTCGTCCATGTACAGGGAGGCCTTGACTTGTGTGCCTCCACTGCCTGGGATCGTCACTCCTCTTATACCCGGATCCTTCCTGATGGACTCGGCAAAAGGTTCTATGCAGCACACAAAAAGGGCAGAGGAGAGAGGGCAGTCCTGCCTGACTCCGGATTTGATCTGGAACTTTTCTGATTCCCACCCATTGATTGAGACTTCGCTATAGATGTTTGTGTAGAGCAGTTTGATCCAATTGCGAATTCCCTCCCCAAACCCCATTTTGGAGAGCACATCCATCATGTAGGTGTGCGATATTCTGTCAAAAGCCTTCTCCTGGTCAAGGCTGATGAGGCAGGTGTCCACCTTCCTGTCCTGCACGTAGGCGATCGTATCCCTGAGTAGCGCGAGGCTATTAGAGATCTTCCTGCCGGGTACAGCACAGGTCTGGTCAGGGTGGATCACCGACTCCAGAGCAGACCTGACCCGATTGGCGATGACCTTGGCTAGAATTTTGTAATCCACATTCAACAGTGAAATGGGTCGCCAATTTCGAATTTCTTCCCTTTCCCCCTTCTGCTTGTAGATGAGGGTGATGATGCCTTTCCTCATGGACTCTGACATGCTGCCTTCCAGAAGCATACTCTCGTACACTTCCAGCAGGTCTGGGCCTATCCAGTCCCACAGAGCCGAATACAACTCAACCGGTAAGCCGTCACTTCCGGGAGTTTTACTCGTCTCAAAGGACTTGACGGCCTTTGTCAGCTCATCCAGAGTTAGTGGTTTGTCCAGGTTTTCCAGCTCGCTGTCGCCTATGACCTCCGTGATAGTCGACAGGAAGGTCTGGGAAACAGTGCTATCTGTTGGCTTCAGGTCATAAGTCCGGCATAAAAGGATTGGCTGATCCTCAGGATGTCAGACTGCGATGACTTTACAGAGCCATCTTCTTCCTTCAGGCTGCTGATCACAGAGGTCTCTCTGTGCACCTTTTGGAAGAAGAAGCGTGAGCACTTTTCGTCCTGCTCCACGGAGCGGACTCTGGAACGGGTGATAACCTTGGAGGCCTCCGAGGTGTAGAGCGAGGCTTGCTGGCTCTTCACTTCTTGAAGATCCTCCTTGACATCCACCCCCATCGACTGCAGCTGGAGCAAATTCTGCATACTTTTCTGGAGCCTGGACATGACCCCTCGTTTCTCTCTCACCTTTTGAACGCCCTTGAGGATGAAAAACCTCTTGATATTCCCCTTGATTGCTTCCCACCAGAGATGTGGGGCCTCAAAGAGGGGTTCCACGGTTCTCCAACCCTTGTAATCCCTCCTGAGTTCCTCGAGGTTCTCAGGGGTCAGCAGTTTTACATTTAGCTTCCATGTCCCCCTGCCTACCCCCTGGTCTTCCTTCAGGTGGCAGTCGGCCAGTAGGAGGCAGTGGTCAGAGAAGAACACCGGCCTTACGTCGGTGGACCTGACCGTGAAAGCTCGGGACACAAAGAAGAAGTCTATCCTGGAGCGGACGGACCCGTCTGGCCGTGACCATGTGTATCTACGCTGCGCTCCGTCTGCAGGGTTGCTGCAGACGTCGAGCAGCTTGGCGTCTTTTACCGTTTTAGCGTCTAGTTTGCTGTCGGCTCTGCCGGATCGTCCAGCCACATTGATGATGCAGTTGAAGTCACCACCCAGGATGACCGGCGTGGAGGTGGCCAACAGCAGTGGGAGTTGCTGAAGGATTGCCAGCCGCTCACCTTTTACGGCCGGGGCGTACACATTAATAAGTCTGAGAGGGGTGTTTTTGTATTTGACGTCTGCTACGAGGAGGCGCCCGCCCACCACCTCCTTAACGTCGGAGATGGTGAAGTTGCCTCCCCGCAGCAGAATACCCAGGCCGGAGGAGCGGCAGTCGTTTCCTCCTGACCAGATGGATGGCCTGTGGGACCACCAGCTCGACCAGTGCCTGTAGTTGCTGAGGTGCGGTATTCCGCACTCCTGCAGGAATAGTAGGTCAGCTTTCACATTTGCTAAATGGTTTGTGGGGACAAGTACCAAACGGCGCTCACCCAATGTCCCCGAGGTGAAGGGATTGAATTCCAAAGTCTCGAGTACTTGGGAATCTGCACATTAGAGTAAGGCTTACCGCCTCACTCTAATATGCAGATTTTCTAAAAAATGATCCCGCCCATTGTGGGCAGGATTCATCTTGCCATGCCTCACGAGATTGCGCTGAATCTCACGAGGCGGTGTGAGCCGGGTAGATACCAGGAGCAGGGTCTCCCAGCTTTCAATGGCCACGCTGCACCGCGGCGAGCTGCTGTTCCGGCGCAGCATGGCCGGAGGATCGCACCCTCTGTTTCCATTGCCTTTCGAGGAAGAGTTCCAAAGACTCGTGACCTGGAGAGAATAAAAATCTCATCCATGCCTTAAATGAGCGACCCTTTATTTTTAAAACAATTATTCGTAATTCTAGATTCTCCCACAAGAGGAGACATCTTTTCCATAACTACCCTGTCAAGACCCCTCAGGATCCTCTGTGTTTCAATCAAACAATATAACACAGCAGTGAGCCACAGTTCATACATAGGGCCCAAAATAGCACAGCACTTGGTATTATGACAAACACTGTATTGCTTTAATCATGAATTAATTGGAACTGTAGCCACCTAAAATGGCTGATTTGGCCAAACCCCGATGTAAAATGGCGAACTAAAAAGGCTGATGGGAAAATCAGCCAACAGGACTCAAAACGGACAGCTGCAGACAGAACAGTGTATTCGGCTCTGGGGAAGTCGGCCCAGATCGATACCTGCGACCATTAGCAGCACATCAACCCAGCCATCTGCAGTTTAATCGGCTATCCCCGGGAACAATTGCTACAAATTAGCAATTGAATGCCGATCCAGACCTCTCGGCGCCAGCAGTGGCCAAGACAAAGAAAGGTGAACGACCACCCCCCGATCAAGGAATCGCCCCATTATTGGAGCATATCGAACCCAGTAATTGGGACCAAGTCCAATCACTTGGGACCAGGGTCAAGGTCCGCCCCGAGAGGCGGGAAGCCCCTGGGAACTATAAAGATAGGGGCCAAGTTCAGATCGACCCTTCTTCTCCTACTCGCAACCTTCGAGACCCTTCGACGAAAGAACAAGTAAGTCTTACTCCAGCGATCTCTACCAGATAGGTGTTCCAGACTATCGACCTGTACCAGCCTTTTTGAATCCCGCAGGCCCGACCCAATTCGATAAGCTAGTCATTTCCCTGACCTGGTGGGCCACCACCAAAGTTAAGTATTGGCCTTTAGTGGTAGGTAATAGTCTAGAGGTAGTATTGTTGTATAAGTATTTATTGCTGTATATAATAAATGATCGTTGATTTAACTTTTACTAAGCGGTGTGCTGTATTATTAATCATGACTTGAGCTTGAACCACGTGGCGGTATCAGAAAGATACCTGGCGACTCGTGAGCAAAGGTGACAGAATTAGAGCTAATAAAACTAAGGCTAATAAGAGCAACATTTTGGCAACATCCTGACGGGACCTGATTTAGAAGTGGAAAACCACTCCGGGAGAACCCAAGAAATTTGAATAGAATCCAATTGGAAACAAAAAAACCCACAAGTGTTCAAGCGGTTCTGATTAATAATTCACAATTCGGAAGTGTGTGTATGCATGCGAAACTAACAGGGCTATAAGGTAAAACTGATAGATTTTTGTTGCGTCAAAACTGTCGGAAGTCTGTATTTTCGGAAATTAGCGCAAACTGTACCCGCATCTACGACACCACCTCAGCCGAAGCAAGCAGCTAGGAGAGATGGCCATGCAGGCAATGCAACACCTCATGAACCCCGAGGAATTTGCGGTCGCAGCGACCAGCAGAAGTAGAGTGGGACAGTACCACACTTGGGAAGATGAAATTCGGAAATATCTCAAGGGCAAAGGATGGCCCATGTGGAATGATTTCTGTAATAATGACGACTCAGGTCCCGGAAGTATAGGGCATACTTGGTGGGAGAACATGAGTGAAATCCATAAAAAGAACTTAGCAAAAGCTCGCAAGCCGATGGCAATTGTGTCCTGCCTGGCACAATTGCGAGGCACAGAGGAGGTCATCAGGATGCTCCGCAAAGAAGTAGAGGGCATACATCGTATAAGTAAAGTCGATGTATGCGAGGTGGAGAAAGAGAATCTGGAATTGAGGTGGAAATTAGCAACAGAGGACGAAGAGGTGGCTGACACCAAACGGGGTCACCAGTCTTGTCTGGCGCATTTGAGTAGTTTCCAGTCCCAGTACGAAAAGGCTTATCAGGACACGCAGCGTGCAGTCCTGGTAAAGAAAGAGACAGAGAAGCAGGTGGAGACGCTACAGAAGCAATGTAATGATCTCAAGGCAGCCTTGAGAGCGCTCCACGCTGCAACCACGGAACAAAGGCAGAGCACCATAGACCATGCGAAGTGCCGGAAGCAAAATGCAGACCTGCAATCACTGCTTTCTGTCCAAAAGGGATTCCAAGAAACCTTTGGGGAAAGTTTAGACCAGGAAGACGGCCCTGATTGGGAAGAATTGCAGGAAACAGCGCAGAGATATGTTCAAGGAACATGTGCGCAGGGAAAGCCCCAAAGGAGAAAAGCATCCCCACCCCCCACACATCAAGTAGTTCAGGCTCCGTGAACCCTGTAGCAACCCACCGCACAGCCACATCAGACGAGGCGGAATTCCTATATTCCACCCCCCTCACAGTGACCCAATTACGGGACGCGTGTGCAAAAATCACACCGTTCCTCCCCGCTTCAGACCCACACCATTTCTTTGCCACCGTCAAACATCAGGCAACCATGTACGGCCTGGATGAGAGAGAGCATGTAAAGCTCGTGGTTCTAAGTTTAGACCCATCGGTAGCAGCAGCCGTTCCCGACCCACAGAATGTAGGAGGAGGCACCCTTGCAGAAATGCATACTGCGATCCTGGATGCGATCGGGTATAACCGGGGTGACCCCGTAGATGGCCTCAATAAGTGTTGGCAGAAGAAGTCAGAACACCCCACAGCGTTTGCTGGACGCCTGTGGATTCATTTCACAGCAGTTTTCGGTAATTTAGAACGCGCCCATTTGTCCCAAGACAGTATGGCCAAATGGACCCGCACCCTTATCTCCCATGCCACAGAGGCAGGACAAAAAGCCGGTACGAATTGTGACCCCTCAGAGGAAGCCCACAATGAGAAATGGGTTTTAAAAAGATTGTCCCGCGCCTCGGAGCAGTCTGTACAAAGCAAACCCACAGTTAAAAATCCTGAAGAACAGCAGGCAGAAGCAGACAAACCCGCAGTTAGGGAACCCGAGGAAGAGCAGGCAGACATGCATCCAGTTAAAACGCACCAGAACCCCGCATGGGTAAACGATGGAAGGAACAGCCCCCCACAGAAACCACCGGAATGTTACAATTGCAGACAATTAGGACATTACGCACGAGAATGTCAAGCCCCCCTGAAACAGCAACGGGATCAGCCCACAAATGCCCCCCGAACCGGCAAAGACACCAACAGCCCCGACCCCCCACCCAGGGAACCACACCCAAGGGAACAATGCACCAGAGAGCCTGCTCCTGAGCTATGTGCCCCAGGGGTCATGTTACAACTGTGGGCAGCCAGGACACTTCGCCCGAGATTGCAGGAGACCCCCACCAGCTAGACTAGCCCCCAGATATGAAAGAGAACACCACCCACAGCAGCTACAAGGTCCCAGCTGCCCCAGCACACTGTGAGCGCTTACCCACCACTTCTCATGGCAGCGTTACCTCAGCACTCCCTCCATATGCTAATTACACCCCATCCCAAATGTGATTTATGATGTCCCGTATTCTGATGGAACCTGCAGGATGTTTTATGTTGTTCGTACGTTTGTTTTGTGTTGTTCGTCCGACAGGAGAATTTTTTCCCAACCGCTTGTTCAGCGGTACCAACTTATCTGCAGATACCTGGTCAACAGACCAGATGCTTGTTCAGTGGAACTAGCTTGTCTACAGACACTTCAGCTGATACCGGTCGGGTACCAGACGCCTGATCGTAACTGCTCTTCTGATTCAAGGGAGAGAATCACTGTAGCAACCACACCACAATGACTACATTTTTGCCCGTTCTTGTTGGTTGCTCAGGCAGTGGAGAAACGGCGTGAGACCCGCCCTGCCTGGGGACCCCCCCCCCCCGTCGGTCAAACACGCTCGGGTAGGGGAGATACGGCATTGGTAGCCGTCCTACCCGGGGACTCCATCCAAATCTTACCCGTCGCGGCCCATACGCACCTCATTTGGCATGTTTCATTTCAAAAAGTTTTTATTTGTTTAGGCGACCTTTAGGTTGCTGCCATCTGCTATTTACATACTGGAACATTCGGATGGTAAATCAGCACTGGTCCGTCATTGGGAAGTGTGCCGTGTCCTAACATTTGTTTTGAGGAAAAAAAATGAGGGAGTCACACATAGTGACCAATTATAAGGGTATAATTGGCCCCAAAAGGACAGACACACAAACACACCGGATATTAAACCAAGGTAGTTATAGCTACTATGCTTGTTTTCACAGAACTCCAGAGGCTCCAGGACCGGAGAAAACAAAAGGACACAAGAAGGAAAAGGAAAGAGGACAGCCAGGAGGACTTCTTTCATCATGCTCAACACTCTTTTGATGAACATTTGGTTGCGCGGGAACGCGGACCCCATTACTTCAAACCTCCCTGCCGTTAATGCCCCGCAGTACCCAAAGCCCAGTCACCAGCGACACTGCATCTTCCTGGTGTGCCAGGTTCATAACCTGGTACTCCCTGTCCTACGTGATTGAAGCACTGTTAGCGTTGGCGATACTCTGCTGTGTAGTGCAGACTATGCGCCTCCTCAAATGGAGAAGGAGAGCGTACCGCGCTTGAACCCCGGTATATCGGATCCGATCCCCTATATTCTGTTATGACCAGACCCCTGACCCCCGCGACCTATAACACAATAATAAAGAACATGCACTTGCGTTTTTACTGTAAATAAAAAGATGTACAAAACTTTTCATGAACAAAAAAAAAAGTATGATCCTGAGCTTGACTGCCAAGCCAGGAAAGAGTATATTAAATGTTGTGATTGTTGTTGTATGTTTTAGGAAGATAGGATAATGCAATGTTTAGTGAGTATAGTGTATTTAGGTAAAATTAGAGGTTCCAAGTTTTTTATTTTGTAAATGCATGCCCCTGCCTGACATAGCGCCCTTAGAATTGTTTAGGTAAAAAAATTTTGTGCATAGCTAGGGCCAGAGCAGTGGCCATAGGAGGTGTCCCCCCCCCCCCCCGGTCAGGGAACGGAAAGAACAAATTTATGTGATCCTTCACGCTTTGCGTTAGGATCACAAGGAGGAAATGTAGCCACCTAAAATGGCTGATTCCCGAGTATTTGGCCAAACCCCGATCTAAAATGGCGAACGAAAAAGGCTGATGGGAAAATCAACCAACAGGATTCAAAACGGACAGCTGCAGGCAGAGCAGTGTATTCGGCTCTGGGGAAGTCGGCCCAGACCGATACCTACAACCATTAGCAGCACATCAACCCAGCCGTCTGCAGTTTAATCGGCTATCCCCGGGAACAATTGCTACAAATTAGCAATTGAAAGCCGATCCAGACCTCTCGGCGCCAGCAGTGGCCGAGACAAAGAAAGGTGAACGACCACCCCCCGATCAAGGAATCGCCCCATTATTGGAGCATATCGAACCCAGTGATTGGGACCAAGTCCAATCACTTGGGACCAGGGTCAAGGTCTGCCCCGAGAGGCGGGAAGCCCCTGGGAACTATAAAGATAGGGGCCAAGTTCAGATCGACCCTTCTCTCCCTTCTTCTCCTACTCGCAACCTTCGAGACGCTTCGACGAAGAAACAAGTAAGTGTTACTCCAGCGATCGCTACCAGAGAGGTGTTCCAGACTATCGACCCGTACCAGCCTTTTTGAATCCCGCAGGCCAGACCCCAATTCGATAAGCGATTCGTTTCCCTGACCTGGTGGGCCATCACCAAAGTTAAGTATTGGCCTTTAGTGGTAGGTAATAGTCTAGAGGTAGTATTGTTGTATAAGTATTTATTGCTGTATATAATAAATGATCGTTGATTTAACTTTTACTAAGCGGTGTGCTGTATTATTAATCATTACTTGTGCTTGAACCACGTGGCGGTATCAGAAAGATACCTGGCGACTCGTGAGCAAAGGTGACAGAATTAGAGCTAATAAAACTAAGGCTAATAAGAACAATACCAAGTATTTGTATTTGCCATTGTTATATTTTGGATTTCATGCCAGATATTCTATATGGATTCAGTAACAATTTTCATAATCATATCTTAGAGCCCCTAGTACCAATAGTGTATTTTGTCCTTCCCAATACTGAGATAAAAGCTTTTGAGTTCTGCAGCTTAAACAAAGAACTTATCACTGCTCCAGTTACTGAATTAACTATGTTCCACCAAGTTATTCTCCATGTCTTCAATAGAGAGATTTGACATAAAACAGGTAAATTACTAGCAATCACTGTGAAAGTGTTACAATAATGTACACATTTTATTCTTTACTATATACTAAGTTAAAGATGCCTTCCCTTGAGCTACCTAATGCATTCAACTTTAAAACTGATATTCACTTCATATCTGATAAATTAGATATGGAGTCATTGCAGCTCCACAAAAGCAAAATACTGCAATTGCTGGAAATTTGAATTAGAAATGCTGGAAATATTCAGCAGGTCAGACAGCATCCATGGAGAAAAATGAAGTAAACATTTCAGGTTATGATGATCCTTCATCAGAACAGGAAAAATAAAAATTGTTTTGAGCAAGTAAAATGGGAGAAAAACAGGTAGGAAAAATGAAAGTGAATGTCTACGATATGGAAAGTAAAAGGGGTAATGAGTAAAGAAAATTTAATTTCACTTGCTCAAAACTGTTTTACCTTTTCCAAGTTCTGATAAGAGATCGTCATGACCTGAAATGTTAACCCTGTTTTTCACCACAAAGGTTCTTTGACCTGCAATGTTTCCTGCATTTTCAAAAAAATATTGTTCATGGGAGTCATATTTATTGCCCTAATTGCCCTTCAGGGGGCAGCTAAGAGTCAACCACATTGCTGTGGATCTGGAGTCACAGGTAGGTCAGACAATCCCCTAAAGGGGATTAATGAATCAGATGAGTTTTTACGACAATTGACAATGGTTTCATGGTTATCATTAGACTTTTAATTTTATTTATATTATTGAGTTTAAATTCCATCACCTGCAGTGGTGAGATTTGAACCCAGGCCCCAGACCATTACCCGGGTGTTTGGATTACTAGTCCAGCGACAATACCAATATGCCACTGCCTCCCCTCTAATTTTTCATATTTATTTTCACCTAACCTCCTGCTGGTAACACAGCGGGACTATTAGTTGGGTTTGGGCAGTCTCAAGTACAACCCGCTCAGTATCTTGGGACCTCAGCGGTCTCAGTCAAGGACTATAGTCAGTCACTGACCATACCCTCTTCTCTCAGATTTTTCTGTCAGCATTTCCCATTCAGTTTTGTTTTTCCAACTATAACAATGTAGTTTCAGATCCTTGACAAGAGGCTAACTCGAGCTCTGATGTCTCTGAATTTCATTACCATCTTACATGGAAAAAATACATGAATTCTTTAAGTTGCTCAGGAAAATATTAGTATATACTAAATATATTTAAATATCGACCAGGGGTTATAATTGTTTCTTTCCACAGGCAGTTGAGTTGTGCCATTTTCTAGAAAACCACTGGACGGAATTCAACCTTAATGACAAAAATGTAATAGAACTAGGCGCTGGAACAGGACTGGTGTCTATTGTGGCTGGCTTACTAGGTATTTATATTTTTCTTCTTGTTTTCAGCTTTGCAATGACAACTTGTATTTACATAGCGCCTTTAATGTAGAAAACTATTCCAAGGGGTTTCTGGGAATGGGCACCCGACCAAAGCTGCAGCAATCAAAAACTTGGACAAAGGAGTTCTTCGGGAGGATCTTAGAGAAGGAATGATCTTGAGGCACAGGAGTTTAGGGGGAGCATGGGTGTTAAAAAAGCTGACATCAGAGGAACATGTGTGAAAAAAGCTGACATCAGAGGAACTTTTTGGGAGAGGCTCTAACAGTGGAGAAGGCGAGAGAGATAGAGATTTAAACATAGGCAGTGCTGTAAAGGCACTTACTCCAATTAAGGGGCAACTTAGTGTGGCCAAACCACCTAACCTGCACATCTTTGGGTTGTGGGGGTGAGACCCATGCAATCACAGGGAGAATGTGCAAACTCCACAGGACAGTGACCCGGGGCCAGGATCGAACCCGGGTCCTCGGCGCCGTAGGCAGCAGTGCTAGCCACTGCGCCGCCCACTTAATTAAGAATTTTGATTGAAAGAAAATTTTAAATTTTACATGTGTATTTACTGACTTACACAGGCCCTCTAGCTAAACTGAAGTCATATGCACACTATTTTTTTCAATGCAACGTAATTAACTTACAATATAGAGTGACAATTTAATATCATTCATTGAACAGACTGATTTTGTATGCACCTGTACATCTGATTACTTATGTCTTTTCTCTCAGGCGCTTATGTAACTAGTACAGATCTCACTTGTGCTGTTGGAAACTTGCAAAGTAATCTTATGAGAAACACACGATGGAGAAGCAAGCATCAACCCCAGGTTAAGGAGTTGGTTTGGAATGCGGATTTAGATAAAAGCTTTCCTCAATCTGTTCATCATTATGACTACGTCTTAGCAGCTGATGTTGTTTACCATCATGACTGTCTGGATGATTTATTGGCTACATTTGATTATTTTTGTCAACCAGGCAGCGTGATACTATGGGCAAACAAATTAAGATTTAATTCAGACTACACATTTTTGGAAAAATTCAAGGCCACATTCGATACGATAGTTCTGGCAGATATCCCTCAATCAGAAACAGTAATAATTAAGGGGACAATGAAGGCGCAATTAGCGAAGAATACTTAGTGGGAAATAGGCATGTTTTTCTTTCAAAATAATGCTCTTAATGAAAAGGAAAGAATGGTTTCTGTTAAATCTATTTGAAGTGAACCCTGTATGTTATTCAATGCTTTTGGAAATTTTACATTTTTAATATTATTTTGTACATGGATTGTTCCATTGTTTAAGAAGTCAGTTGCTTTCATGTTGTGTACAAGATTTAATTGTAAACATTGAGCACACTGAAATACACTGCAAAATGTTATTCACTATTCACCAATAGTTTGCATTGTTTGCTGTTCTATTTGTTTTAGCTTTGAATTTATAGGGAAATCTGCTAAAAAACAGGCAGAGTACAAAATTCAGATACTGAGCATTTGTGCAACATAGACACCTTTGGTGCAAGTCACATCGGACCCCATATGTGTGAGGATATTAGTGTGTGCAGTCGGAATCTATACGAAGTAGGCAAATCATGATGACAATTCGAGAATAACACAGATTTGATCCCAATGCTGCAGTGTTGGAACTAAGTATCATTACCTACTTTCAGATTAGTTGCTAAATGATTTCTGACTGTTGCAAAGATTTTGCACATGTTTGGCACTTTCATGAGTTATTTAAGATTGCTAAACTGTACAAGGAATGATGTGGGACATGCTGAAGGAATTTGTCCTGATTTCATAACTTCTGCATGGACCAGTTGCTCCCAGACTCGGAGCACGAAAAAGTAGGAGTAGGCCATTCCGCCCATTGAGCCTGCTCCACCATTCAATCTGATCATGGCTGATCCTCTATCTCAACACCATACTCCCGCTCTCTCCCCATACCCCTTGATGCCTTTGCTTCTAGAAACTTAAATAAATTCAGTGGCTTGGCCTCCACAGCCTTGAGGTAGAAAATTGCTCTGATTGAAGAGATTTCTCGTCATCTCAGTCCTAAATGACCTACCCTGTATCCTGAACTTCCCCACTGAAATCTGCCATATGCTACTGCCACAAAGTTCCAACCTTAGCACTCTCAGAGTAAGATTGATGAGCATTGTCAGAGGCTGTGAAAGTGACTGTCGCCATGAATTTCTACGTGACTTGTTGTGGGTGGGAATTGTAGGTATTTCCAATATCACCCAGTTTTTAATTCAACATTGCCTAAAGGTCACCAAAACTTTGATCTTAACTGTAACTTCCCATATCATCCACATTGCCCTTAAAACCAATAGAATCCAAAAATATAGATCTCTCCATTAAATATACTCAATAGCTGAGCATCCGGGTGCCACGATGGCACAATGGTTAGCACTGCTGCCCCACAGCGGCAGGGATCCGGGTTCGATACCGACTTCGGGTGACTGTCTGTGTGGACTTTGCACATTCTCCCCGTTAATGCGTGGGTTTGCTCCAGGTGCTCTGGTTTCCTCCCACAGTCCAAAGATGTGCAGGATACTGGGAGGCCTGGATAGAGTGGACGTGGAGAGGATGTTTCCACTCCCTGTGGAGTCAGAAGAGCCTTACATGGGCCTCTTCTGATCTTTCATCATCTGTGCACAATCGAGGGCAGCACAGTGGTGTAGTGGTTAGCACAGCTGCCTCATTGCGCCGCGGTCTCAGGTTCAGAGTTTGCATATTCTCCCCGTGTTTGCGTGGGTTTCGACCCCACAACCCAAAAGATGTGCAGGGTAGATGGATTGGCCACACTAAATTGCCCCCCAAAATTGGAAAAAATGAATTGGATACTCTAAATTTATATTTTTTAAAAATTGTGCTTAATCTGAATATGTAACATTTCTCGACGATTTTGGGTGGGTGTCCTCGACACCTGCTTTGGAAAATTGCAGGTGGCTGGAAGGGGAGTTCCCAGTTCTATTTTTACTATGGCCTGTCTGAGTACTACCAAACAGAGAGGATCAGAAATCAGATGGAATAGTCATGTGGTATCCAGTAATCAATTGGATCCCAAAAATCTATTTTGATAATATTGGCAGGATAGTTCTCCTGACTGATTGATGTACCAAGTATTTGGTGAGTATCTTGCAGTTCAACAGAAGGATCTCAAGATTAAAATTTCTCAATCCTGAAAGAAATTCACATCAATTATATATACAGGAGACTTCCCAACATGTATACAGCAGACTTCCCAACATGTATACAGGAGACTTCCCACAACATGTATACAACAGACTTCCCAACATGCATACAGGAGACTTCCCAACATGTATACAGGAGACTTCCCAACATGTACACAGGAGACTTCCCAACATGTATACAGGAGACTTCCCAGCATGTATACAGGAGATTTCCCAACATGTATACAGGAGACTTCCCACAACATGTACACAGGAGACTTCCCAACATGTATACAGGAGTCTTCCCAACATGTATACAGGAGATTTCCCACAACATGTATACAGGAGACTTCCCAACGTCTGTACGGGAGACTTGCCGCAAATTGTATACAGGAGACTACAGGAGACATTGCAACATGTGTATGGGAGACTTCCTACAACTTGAATGCAGGAGACTTCCCAACATGAATACAGCAGACTTCCCACAACATGTATACAGGAGACTTTCCACAACATGTATACAGGAGACTTCCCAACATGTATACAGGAGACTTCCCACAACATGTATACAGGAGACCTCCCAACATGTATACAGGAGACTTCCTACAACATGTATACAGGAGTCTTCCCAACATGTATACAAGAGACTTCCCACAACTTGTGTACAGGAGATTTCCCAACATGTATCCAGACTTCCCAACATGTATACAGGAGATTTCCCAACATGTATACAGACTTCCCAATGTGTATACAGGAGACGTCCCACAACATGTATACAGGAAACTTCCCAATGTGTGTACAGGAGAACTGCCGCAAATTGTATACAGGAGACTACCCAACATGTGTAAAGGAGACTTTCCACAACATGTATACAGGAGTCTTCCCAACATGTATACAGGAGACTTCCCAACATGTATACAGGAGACTTCCCAATGTGTGTACAGGAGACTTGCCGCAAATTGTATACAGGAGACTTCCCAACATGTATACAGGAAACTTCCCACAACTTGTATAGAGGAGACTTCCCACAACATGTATACTGGAAATTTCCCAACATATACACAGACTTCCCAACATATATACAGGAGATTTCCCAACATGTGCACAGATTTCCCAATGTGTATACAGGAGACTTCCCACAACTTGTATACAGGAGACTTCCCACAACATGTATACTGGAAATTTCCCAACATATACACAGACTTCCCAATGTGTATGCAGGAGACTTCCCACATGTATACAGGATACTTCCCAACATGTATACAGGAGACTTCCCAACATGTGTACAGGAGACTTCCCACAACATGTATACAGGACACATCCCAACATGTATACAGGAGGCTTCCCAACATGTATACAGGAGACTTCCCAACATGTGTACAGGAGACTTCCCATAACATATATACAGGACACATCCCAACATGTATACAGGAGGCTTCCCAACATGTATACAGGAGACTTCCCAACATGTGTACAGGAGACTTCCCATAACATATATACAGGACACATCCCAACATGTATACAGGAGGCTTCCCAACATGTATACAGGAGACTTCCCACAACATGTATACAACCGACTTCCCAACATGCATACAGGAGACTTCCCAACATGTATACAGGAGACTTCCCAACATGTGTACGGGAGACTTCCCACAACATGTATACAGGAGACTTCCCACGACATGTATACAGGAGACTTCCCACGACATGTATACATGTATAGGGGCTGGTTTAGCACAGGGCTAAATAGCTGGCTTTGAAAGCAGACCAAGGCAGGCCAGTAGCATGATTCAATTCCCGTACCAGCCTCCCCGAAGAGGCGCCAGAATGTGGTGACTAGAGGCTTTTCACAGTAACTTAATTTGAAGCCTACTTGTGACAATAAGCGATTTTCATTTCATTTTTCATTTCATGTATACAGGTGACTTCCCACATGTATACAGGTGACTTTCCACGACATGTATACAGGAGACTTCCCACAACATGTATACAGCAGACTTACCACGACATGTATACAGGAGACTTCCCACGACATGTATACAGGAGACTTCCCACGACATGTATACAGCAGACTTGCCATGACATGTATACAGGAAACTTCACACATGTATACAGCAGACTTACCACGACATGTATACAGGAGACTTCCCACGACATGTATACAGGAGACTTTCCACGACATGTATACATGTATAGGGGCTGGTTTAGCACAGGGCTAAATAGCTGGCTTTGAAAGCAGACCAAGGCAGGCCAGCAGCATGGTTCAATTCCCGTACCAGCCTCCCCGAAGAGGCGCCGGAATGTGGCGACTAGAAGCTTTTCACAGTAACTTAATTTGAAGCCTACTTGTGACAATAAGCGATTTCATTTCATTTTTAATTTCATATATACAGGTGACTTCCCAACATGTATACAGGAGACTTCCCAACATGTGTACGGGAGACTTCTCACAACACGTATACAGGAGGCTTCCCACAACATGTATACAAGAGACTTGCCAACATGTATACAAGAGACTTGCCAACATGTATACAAGAGACTTCCCAACATGTATACAGGAGTCTTCCCACCAACATGTATACAGGAGATTTCACACAACATGTATACAGGAGACTTCCCATAACATGTATACAAGAGACTTGCCAACATGTATA
Source organism: Scyliorhinus torazame (assembly GCF_047496885.1). Classification (NCBI taxonomy): domain Eukaryota; kingdom Metazoa; phylum Chordata; class Chondrichthyes; order Carcharhiniformes; family Scyliorhinidae; genus Scyliorhinus; species Scyliorhinus torazame. The sequence goes on along the minus strand of NC_092721.1, from coordinate 80,479,808 downwards.
CAGGAGACTTCCCAACATGTATACAGGAGGCTTCCCAACATGTATACAGGAGTCTTCCCACAAACGTACACAGAAGACTTCACACAACACGTATACAGGAGGCTTCCCACAACATGTATACATGAGACTTCCCAACATGTATAAGGAGTCTTCCCAACATGTATACAGGAGGCTTCCCACATGTATACATGAGACTTCCCAACATGTATACAGGAGCCTTCCCAACACGTATACAGGAGACTTCCCAACATGTATACAGGAGCCTTCCCAACACGTATACATGAGACCTCCCAACATGTATACAGGAGACTTCCCAACATGTATACATGAGACTTCCCAACATGTATACAGGAGTCTTCCCAACATGTATACAGGAGACTTCCCACAACATATATACAGGAGACTTCCCAACATGTATACAGGAGACTTCTCAATATATATACAGGAGGCTTCCCACAACATGTAGACAGGAGGCTTTCCAACATGTGTACTGGAGACTTCCCAATGCAATTCAGAAACATACAGCTGGATTGTGCACTCAGAGGCGAGGTAGCTTCCCACAGAGCACAAAGAATGTTGCCCATTAAGATCAAGCGATCTCTCTGGTGGTGTTTTCCCTTTTCCTGATGGCAGTTTAAATATAGTACCAGTTAAGCGAAGGAATGTCTTAGTGTACAGCATCCATGATGTTAGCAAGCAGGTAAGCAGCCAATCACACCAAAATATTTACATACAGCAAACCAGGATGTTGAACATACTTAAAATCTTTCAATTTTAATTAAACTTTTCATTTTGAAAATAAATGATTGGATTAAGATAGAATCTAAAATTAAAATAAACAAACTTTTTTGAAAAATGTGGAATTGTGGAGAAATTTAATATTGCAGAAATATAAAATTAGCTTTTAAGGCCAGCAGGGGCATTTATAATCATTAATTAAGTTAGTATGCTGTTAAAAAAAACCAGTTGCACCACATCAAACAAGGCGTACCATTTTCAAGAGGTTTAACAGCAGGACTATTCATTTACACCTATGGCAATCAGGGAATTATTGCAACAGTGCAACCTTCGGAAAAGTATAGAATGGACTGAACAATTTATGGATTTTCATGTTATTCTGTTGTGATGAGAGATGCTATTTTTTAATGTTTTTGGGGGTCCACTGTGCTATTCTGTGAAACAGGCTTGTGGCCCTGAGAGATAAACTAATTTAATTAAACTGAAGACCAGCTGTCTAGAAGAGCTTGAGATATTAAAGGAGTCTAGGTGTTAAAGACATGCATTTGAAGTAGATATGGCCAAGTGAATTTTCTATAAGTAAACAAGCAGAGGCTGGAAATCCGCATTAGCAGGTAAGTACAAAGATCCCTGAAAATTACAGCACAGGAACAGGTCCTTCGGCTCTCTAGCCTGCGCCGACCATGCTGCTCGTTTAATCTAAAACCTTCTCCATCTCCGGGGCCCATATCCTCTATTCCCATCCTATTCATGTATTTGTCAAGACGCTCCTTAAACATCACTATCACAAACATCACAAACCTGCTTCCACCACCTCCCCCAGCAGTGGGTTCCAGGCACCCACTATCCTCTGTGTAAACCCCACACATCTCCTCCAAACTTTGCCCCTCGCACCTTAAGCCTATGCCCCTCGTAATTGACTCTTCCACCCTGGGAAAAAGATTATGAGTATCCACTCTATCCATGTCCCTCATAATTTTGTAGATCAGGTCACCCCTCAACCTCCATTGTTCCAGTGTGAACAAATCAAGTTTATCCAATCTCTCCTCATAGCTAATGCCCTTCTGTGGTAAACACCACTGGTCATATACTACGTGCATTACGGTACTGCCATTGTACTACAGTCAATACAGTAAATCCCAGCCTGCTGACTCCACCCAGCAGGCTCTGTATAAAAGTGTACACTCTCCTGCGCTGCCTCCATTTTGGTTCCAACTGCAGGAGGCTTAACGTCTAGCACAATAAAGCCTCAATAGTTCACCATTTCATCTCGTGTCCATTGATGGTACATCAATTTATTGTGCTAGAATTTTAAAGATGAACGTCTTATCAAGCCGGATCACCTGGAGCTGAACCCTCACGCAGCCGATGCCACAGCCACTTTCGAGCACTGGCTAGCCTGCTTTGAAGGATATCTCGGAGCAACCACAGAAGCCCTCTCAGACCCACAGAAGCTCCAGATCCTCTACTCACAGGTGAGCCCACAGGTTTTCCTCCTCCTTCGGGACGCTCCCACTTACACGGAAGCGATGGCGCTACTAAAAGGACAATACATCAAGACTGTTAATCAGGTGTTCGGCAGGCACCTCCTGGCCACGAGACGGCAAATCCCGGGGGAGTCTCAGGACGATTTCCTGCGTGCTTTGCCGATACTTAGTAGAAACTGTAATTGCCAGTCTGTGGCGGCAGTCCAACACACGGAAGCGCTGATCAGAGACGCCTATGTCACGGGCATTAAGTCCAATTATGTCCGCCAGCGATTATTGGAAGGGGTACACTCGACCTTACAGAGATGTACAGCTCGCTAACTCCCTAGAAGTGGCCTCCCGCAATGTAGAGTCCTACACCTCCGACCGCACGGTACCCTTGTGGGCGTCATGGGCCCCACCATCATCCGACCCGGGTACACCGCAAGCCTGCGCCGCGCAGCAGCCAGCTAACTCCGGAGGCCCCAAATGCTATTTTTGCGGCCAGAACAAGCACCCCAGAAAATGCTGCCCAGCACGGAGTGCGACCTGCAACGGGTGTGGCTAGAAAAGCCACTTCGTCTCCGTTTCCAGGCTCGATCGGTCGCTGCTGTTTCCAGGCCCAGCATCGCTAGCCATCTTTGCTGCCACTCGCCACATGCGGCCCGTGGACGCCGCCAACTTGGACGTCGCTCGCCATGTGCGCCCCATGGGCGCTGCCATCTTTGGCACCGCCATCTTGGAATGCACCCCAGGTCCTCTGCTCGCCTGGCCGTTCGCGGGCTGCCGATACGTCCGCCACCGCCGATCAGCCCTCCCACCAACTTACGCAGCTCGCCTCCATCACCCTCGATCAGTCTGGACCCCGCAACCTCGCGACGGCTACAACGACCGTACAGATCAACAGGCACGAGACGACCTACCTCTTCGACTCCGGGAGCACGGAGAGTTTCATGCACCCTGCTATGGTAAGGCGCTGTTCCCTCCCGGTCCTCCCCGTCACCCAGAAAATCTCCCTGGCCTCCGGATCCCATTCCGTGCAGATCCGGGGGTACTGCGTCGCCATCCTCTCTGTACAGGGCTTGGAGTACAGTAACTTCAGACTCTACGTCCTCCCCCATCTCTGCGCTGCCCTGTTACTAGGTCTCGATTTTCAGTGCCACCTCCAGAGCCTTACTCTGAAGTTCGGCGAACCCCTGCCCCCCCTCACCGTCTGTGACCTCACGACCTTTAAGGTCGAGCCACCCTCACTCTTCGCGAACCTCACCCCGGACTGTAAGCCCGTCGCCACGAGGAGCAGACGGTACAGTGCACATGACAAGACCTTTATCAGGTCGGACGTCCAATGGCTTCTGCGGGAGGGGGTCATTGAGGCCGACAACAGCCCCTGGAGAGCTCAAGTGGTGGTAGTTAAGACTGGGGAGAAACACCAGATGGTCATCGACTACAGTCAGACGACCAACCGGTATACGCAGCTCGACGCGTATCCCCTTCCAGGCATATCTGACAAGGTCAACCAGATTGCGCAGTATCGAGTCTTCTCCACAGTTGACTTGAAGTCCGCGTATCACCAGCTCCTCATCCGCCCGGAGGATCGCCAATACACTGCATTCGAAGCAGATGGCCGCCTCTACCATTTCCTTAGGGTTCCCTTCGGCATCACCAATGGAGTCTCGGTCTTCCAGCGAGAGATGGACCGAATGATTGACCAGTACGGGCTGCGGGCCACCTTCCCGTACCTGGATAACTTCACCATCTGCGGCCACGACCAGCAGGACCACGACATGAATCTCCAGAAATTCCTCCACACCGCTAAACCCCTTAACCTTACCTATAATAAGGAGAAATGCGTTTTCCGCACTACCCGCTTAGCCATACTTGGCTACGTTGTGGAAAATGGAGTCCTAGGGCCCGACCCCGACCGCAACCCCCACCCCAGCAGCACCTGTCCCCCCACTGTATCCACTACTGGGTGAAGAAGGAGAGGACAACACGCTCCCGGAGTCGCAGGTACCCACATCGGTGCCCACACCACAACCGGGACAGAGGCGATCGCGGCGCAGGGTCAAAGCCCCCAACAGACTCGACCTGTAACGTTGCTTCACCCTCGCTGGACTTTTTTTTAAACAGGGGGTGAATGTGGTAAACACCACTGGTCATATACTACGTGTATTACGGTACTGCCATCGGTACAGTAAATCCCAGCCTGCTGGCTCCACCCAGCAGGCTCTGTATAAAAGTGTACACTCTCCTGCGCTGCCTCCATTCAGGTTCCAGCTGCAGGAGGCTTAACGTCTAGCACAATAAAGCCTCAATAGTTCACCATTTCGTCTCGTGGTCATTGATGGTAATCACCTTCATAACCAGGAAACATCCTGGTAAACCTGTTCTGTACCCTCTCCAAATCCTCCCCATCCTTCTGGTAGCGTGGCAATCAGAATTGAACACTATTTTCCAAATGTGGCCTGACTAAGGTTCTGTACAGCTGCAACATGACTTGACAATTTTTATACTCAATGCCCCGGCTCATGGAGGCAAGCATGCCGTATGCCTTCTTGACTACCTTCTCCACCTGCGTTGCCACTTGCAGTGACATGGTCAGGGGCTGGTTTAGCACACAGGGTTAAATTGCTGGCTTTGAAAGCAGACCAAGACAGGCCAGCAGCACGGTTCAATTCCCGTACCAGCCTCCCGGAACAGGCGCCGGAATGTGGCGACTAGGGGCTTTTCACAGTAACATCATTTGAAGCCTACTTGTGACACTAACTGATTTTCATTTCATGAACTTGTACACCTAGATTCCTCTGCAAATCAATACTCGAGGGTTCTGCCATTTACTGTATTATTTCCCATCTGTATTAGACCTTCCAAATGCATTACCTCACATTTGTCCGGATTAAACTTCATCTGCCATCTCTCTGCCCAAGTCTCTATCCGATCTAAATCCTGCTGTATCCTCTGACAGTCCTCATCGCTATCTGCAATTCCACCAACCTTTGTGTTATCCGCAAACTTACTAATCAGACCAGTTCCTCTAAATCATTTTTTTAAACTACAAGCAGAAACGGTCCCAGCACTGATCCCTGTGGAACACCACTAGTCACAGCCCTCCATTCAGAAAAGTACCCTTCCACTACTACCCTCTGCCAACTATGACCTAGCCAGTTCTGTATCCATCTTGCCAGCTCACCTCTGATCCCATGTGACTTCACCTTCTGTGCCAGTCTGTCATGAGGAACCTTGTCAAAGGCCTTACTGAAATCCATGTCGACAGCATCCACTGCCCAACCTTCATCAATCACCTTCATCACTTCCTTGAAAGATTCAATCAAGTTAGTGAAACACGACCTCCGCTTCGCAATACCATGCTGCCTCTCGCTAATATGCCCACTTGCTTCCAAATTGGAGTAAATCCTGTCTCAAAGAATTCTCTCCAATAATTTCCCTACTACTGACGTAAAGCTCACCGACCTGTAATTTTCTGGATTATCCTTGCTACCCTTCTTAAACAAAGGAACAACATTGGCTATGCTCCAGTCCTCTGGGGCTTCACCTGTAGCCAGTGAGGATACAAAGATTTCTGTCAAGGCCCCAGCAATTTCCTCCCTTGCCTCCCTCAGTATTCTGGGGTAGATCCCATCAGGCCCTGGGGATTTAACTACTTCAATGTTTTCAAGATTCCCAACACCACCTCCTTTTTGATCTCAACATGATCCAGATTATCCACACACCCTTTCCCAGACTCATCATCCATCAAGTCCTTCTCTTTGGTGAATACTGATGCACTCATTTAGCACCTTGTCCATTTCCTCTGGCTCCATGTGTGGATTCCCTCCCCTGCCCTTGTGTAGACCAATCCTTTCCCTGGCTACCCTCTTGCTCTTTGTATACGTATAAAAAGTCATGGGATTTTCCTTAATCCTGTTTGCAAATGACTTTTCGTGACCTTTTTAGCCCTCCTGACTCCTTGTTTAAGTTCCTTCTTACTTACTTTTCTTTTATTCCTCACGGACTTCATCTGTTCCCAGCCTTCTAGCCCTTACAAATGCGTCCTTTTTCTTTTTGACTATGTTCACAATATCCCTTGTTATCCAAGGTTCCCGAAACTTGCCATACTTATCCTTCTTCCTCAAGGGAACATGTCGGTCCTGAATTCCTATCAACTGACATTTGAAAGTCTCCCACTTGCCAGATGTTGATGTACAGTCAAACAGCTGCCCCCAATCTAGATTCTTCAGTTCCTGCCTAATATTGTTATAATTAGTCTTCCTCAATTTAGCACCTTCACCCGAGGATTACTCTTATCTTTATCCAATAGTACCTTAAAACTTATCAAATTATGATCACTGTTCCCAAAATGCTCCCCTACTGAAACTTTGACCAGCTGGCCGGGCTCATTCCCCAATACCAGGTCCAGTACGGCCCCTTCCTTAGTTGGACTATGTACGTATTGTTTTAAGAAGCCCTCCTGGATGCTCCTTACAACCTTTGCCCCATCCAAGCCCTTAGCACTAAGTGAGTCCCAGTATCTGGGAAGTTAAAATCACTCACCACAACAACCTTGTTGCTTTTACACCTTTCCAAAACCTGCCTACATATCTGCTCCTGTCTCCCACTGGTTGTTGGGAGGCCTGTAGTAAACCCCTAACATTGTGACTGCACCCTTCCTATTCCTGAGCTCTACCCATATGAGCCCACCGAGGTGTCCTCCCGCAGTATAGCCGTGGTACTCTCCTTAACCAGTAGTGCAACTCCCACACCCCTTTTACATCCCCCTCTATCGCACCTGAAACATCTAAATCCTGGAACGTTTAGCTGCCAATCCTGCCCCTCCCTCAACCAAGTCTCTCTAATGGCAACAATATCGTAATTCCAAGCTCTAGGTTCATCTGCCTTACCTGTTATACTTCTCACATTGAAACAAATCCACTTCAGACAACCAGTCCTGCTGTGTCCAGTGACATCTCCCTGCCTGCTCTTCTTCTGAGTCTTACAGGCCCTATTCTCTAGTTCACCCTCAGTTATTTCACCTTCTGACTTATTGCTCTGGTTCGCACCCCCTTGCCACACTAGTTTAAACACTCCTGTGTGACTCTAGCAAACCTCGTGGCCAGGGTATTTATGCCCCTCCAGTTTAGATGCAACCTGTCCTTTTTATACAGGTCCCACCTGTGCTGAAAGAGATCCCAATGGTCCAGATATCTGAAACCCTCCCACCTACACCAGCTACTTAGCCACATATTTAACTGTACTATCCTCCTATTTCTAGCGTCACTGGCACGTGGCACAGGGAGTAATCCTGAGATTACAACCCTTCACAGCTCCAGTCGAATGCAACGGTTACCTGGGAATTAATGGGCTACACAGCGAGCAATCATGCGGGCATCATTTAGTACTCCTTTTTTAAAAATGTGAAGTGGGGCAATGGCAGCTGAGGGGAATTGAGGAGGTGAGTAGTCATTTCCATTTTTCAGCATGCAGCTCAAGAGCACCGGAGCTGCTGCCCCAGTGCTCGGGGAGGGAGGAGGCATGAGCTTGGTTGGGAAGCTGAAATGTTTCAGGTTGGGGTCACCCTGGGCTGGGGAAGGGGAGGGGGAGTGGGTTTTCGACTGTGCTATCTTTAAATATTGTGGAGACCCTTAACAGGAGTAACTACAGCTGCAGCCTGTCTGTCCTACCAAACACTTCCAGGGCACAACCCTGTTCCTGGTTCTCTGCTGAAGGTCACTTTAACTCCCTTTGACGGTGAGCAGCCACTTGCTGCACAACTGAAGGCTTTTTAAGGAGAAATATACCTTGTTAATTGTGAGAGCACTTCACATCTGTAGGTTGTGTTTGTTGCTTGCTCCTGCTGGTGGCTACAGATGCCTGGTGTGTGTCATTGTTCCATATGGTCACCTGCTAATGCTGTTGAAGAAATGCTTTCGCAGATTGCTGTGCTTTTGTTGCTGGTGTGGTGCGTGCTGCGTGTAACTGGCACATCACTGCGGGTTAAACACGCTGGAAATCAAGGATGTTGAACACCTTGAGCGCCAGTGGAATGTGGATGTCAGACTTTGTTTCCGGTGAGATTGGGCTTTGTGGTCGGGCCTGCACAGCTGTGGCATGGTTGCACAGTGGGTCGCACTGCTGCCTGCACAGCTGCAGGAGGGTCTGGAGGACGAGCCCAGGGAGGAACTGCAGAAGGTGCCAGAGGGTGGAGGACAAGCAGCGGCAAGGATCCGGCTTGCCCGGAGGATCAGGGAGCACCTCATTCTCACCTGATTCTCCTAGGACGAGGCTTTGTCCACCAGCTAACACCCTCCGCCCAATCCCTCCTTCCCCCCCAATCCCCCTCCTTCCCATACCCCTCCTGACTACCCTGTTCCACTCTCAAGGGTCTGTGTAACGTCACCCCAGGATGTTGGGCCTGTGTCGGCACTGTCAGCAGGTAAATATACAAGGCAGGAGAGTGATGATCACTCACTGTGAGGTAAACTCTGGCGCTTTTCAGTTTATGCCCAAGTCTGACACTGGTCTTTCTGCTGACAGTGCACTCTCGCCCATCCTTTGTACGGGTTCTGCATCGGTGGGGTTTGATCTTGGACCACTGTGCCCAGGGAGCGGGGCCTGGATAGCAGGGGGTTGGCGGTACAGGCAGGCCTGCTGTGAAGATTAATGTGAGAGAGAGCACGTGTATCAGGTAAAACATGTTTTAATTGTGAACATTTGACATTTCCATTCCCCCTAGCTCCAGATAATGAACCTCTCCACACCCCCTCCACCCAGTGATCCTCTCTTGATCTTTCACGGTCTACTGCTACATCTCGGTGTGTCCCCAGGATGCACATCAGAGAAGGAGGCAGCTTGCTGCTTTCCACGCCCTGTGGCCTTTGATGCCCTTGGTGGATGTCCTCTGGATGGCCTGGAGCTTGGTGGCTCCTCCCGACTTACCGGTGTCACTGGCATCACCATGCCACCCTATTCTGCCTGCTGCCTTTGAGATGTGCCAGTGTCAGGAAGGAGCGATTTGGAAGAACTGGAGACTGCCGTTATCACCTTGGTGGCAGGTCCCGGGTTCGCCACTAGCATTGCCTCCTCTCGGACGGTGCTCATAGGCCCTGGGGTTCTCCTTGGGATGGAGGGGCAGCTGGAGTGAGCTCCAGCAGTCTCTGCATCATCTGGCTCTCCCAGTCCTGGCGGCTCACCATTGTCTGCACCATGTGTCGACACCTTCAGCGATGCTCCTCAGTGACTGGATATGCTCTGCAGTGCCTTGGCAATGTCCACCTGTATCTGGGACATGTCCCGCATCCACTGGGACATTATGTCGAGGCCCTCAGCCATAGTCGCCATGGACTGAGCCGTGCCTTGGGCAATACCTCTCGATGCTGACCTCGTGCTCCAGGCTTTCCACTGGGGTTGCCATCCTAGCAGAGTTGGCCTCAGTGCCATGCATTGTTGGCATCATCCCCTGCCCCAGTAGCCTTTGGGATTCCTCCAATAGGCTATGCACTCACTGGAATGTCGCTGACATCTCCTCATAAATCGCATCTACAGCAACTCTGGGAGAACCTTGTCCAGATGCCCGGCCTCTGACTGGGACTTAGCTGAGACCTGGGATTGAGCAGATCTGCTGACTCCCTTGGATGTTTCTGCCTCCACCTGCTGTGCATCAGCAACTGCGTGGAGGCAGATTGTGCCCCAGAAGCCTGACCACTAATTTCGCCCACCAAGGTGTGTGACTCTGCGTTGTTGGAAGGTAGGGATGATAGCTGTGATGCATTGATGGTGCTCTCCTCCGAGGTGGTCTCTTGGGTGGTGGGGGGAATGACTCTGGATGGTCCAGCCTCATCAGATGGAGATCCTGCGAGACAATGGACATGCGGTCAGTGAGAAGGAAGATCATTTTGTCTGACACGAACTCACTTGAGACAGGACTAGCTCAGTGGTAAAAACTGGGCGGCATGGACAAGTTGGGTTAAAGGGCCTGTTTTCACACTGTAAACCTCCATGACTCGAGATCATCTGGGTGAAGGGTCAGTGGATCCTCACCTCTGCGGCACAGACCAACTTTGCCTTCGGTAACTGCTCTCTCCGCGATTTTCAGGCCCATTCCTCATAGGGGTGGAGATTTGAATCTTTGGGGCTCCGCCCCGTCTTGGCCTTTTCCTGCTTATTATGGGCTATCTTCTCCAGCAGGGACAAAGAGGGAATTTTGAGCCACACATTTGATGGGTCGGGAGAGGGGGTGGGGGGGGTGTCTGTAGCAGATGGCATGTGTTGGCACCACACCTGGACATGAAGGGGTTGTGCTTATGGGTGCCAGTGAGTCCTGAGGAGCAAGGAGCAGGCACAAAGATCGGATGTGAGGAGGGTTCGAGGTGACAGCCAGTGATTTACCGGGGGGGGGCAGGGAATTCGAGGGGTGGCAGGTGGAACTAATGCCAGGAGAGAGGTGGTAATTTACCCTTGCAGCTCGGTGGTCATTGGTCTTCTTCCGACATTGTACACCGTTCCTCCTGGTCATACTGCTTGCAGTGACAGCCACTGCCTCCCAGGCGGCATTGCTCACCCTGCTGCTGGTCTTCCCACCCCCTCGGGAGAACAGGATGTCCGTCCTCCATCGATGGCGTTGAGGAGCCTGGCCAGGTCGGCGTGCTGCCATGCTTGTGTGTTGACTGAGAGTGAGTGATGAGGGAGCGTTTAAAAGCAGCTCCCTCTTGTCAGAGGAAAGACGCTGAGGCACAAGTCTGACGAATCAGACAGATAGTAATGTCACAAAACTCATGGGGTCTCATTTCTAGCACTAAGTGCCGTTAAATATGGACTGCGATCTCAGCAATGCAGCTGACATGAAACACCCATCAATCACACTCAAAATGACACTGAGAAATGTTTCCGTTCAGTCGCGCCCTTCGTTGCCAATCCATTTTTAGTATCAATATATTGAAGCATTTCAAATTTCAGCGTTGTGCACTTGTGAATAAAATTCTAAATACGGCTTTATTTATTTAATCAAGATATCCCATCATGATAGCATATAAGAGTTGTGTTAGGTACACTGGTATAACACTGGCTGCAACTGGATGCAGCATAGATCAAAAAGATACTCCAGACCTTGAAGTTAGTTCAATCAGGTTTATTGAACTAAAAGCACAGTTCTCTGTGAGTTCAACTCTCTAACTTAAGTGTGGTTACTCTGTCTGACTGAACCAGACTAGCTCTTAGCCACGTGGTGGAGGTGTTATTGTAACAACATTCTTGACTGACTCTCTAGATGTTCATCAGTGGAAAGAAGCGGAGTGTGAGTGCCTCGTGTCTTTTATAGTCAGGTCCCACCCCGGAGTGTCCTGCCTGCTTATTGGTCATGTCCTGTTCTGTGTCCATTAGCTGCTTGTCTGTATGTCATTGTGTGTGTGCGTGTGCCTGCATATCATGATATCTCCCTTTTAAAAAAATGTTTAGATGACACGTGAGTGTATTTACAAGAATAGGCCAATATTAACATATATACATGCAGTGGATGTGAACATATGTACGTGAAAACAGCTGTCTAATGCGAGAACACAGAACATAGCAAACAGAACAAATGTTCATAAGTCCAGTCTTTGTGGCTTGTGTCTGATCCTGGTCGACCTCCGGAGAGGTGGTGGTGGGGATGACAGCGCCTCGATGGGCGGGATTGAAGCCTGACTAGTGGCCTCATGAGTCGAGGTATCAGGAGGTGGCAAAACAACAGAAGGAAACGGAGAAGAATGTGGTTGCGGGCAGGCAACTTTGCGCAGTGCCCGTCTGTTTTGTCGCACAACAGAACCATCAGCCAGACGCACAACATGCGAGCGGGGGTAACCTGTCGAACAACCTCCATCAGGGATCTTGACCCGAACAGTGTCTGACGGTGATAACATGGGCAAATCGGTGGCATGAGCATCATCACCCTGTTTTTGTCCGTCTCGGAGTTGCTGCACCTTCTGCAGCACCGGGAGGTGATCCAGGTCGGGCACGTGTATGGCTGGAAGTGTCATTCGCAGGTCTCTGTTCATCAGGAGTTGAGCCGGCGACATGCCAGTGGACAGTGGGGTCGCCCTGCATGCAAGCAGCGCAAGGTGAATGTCAGACGCAGAATCCGCGGCCTTGCAGATGAGCTGCTTCACTATGTGCACCCCCTTTCTCAACTTTTCCATTTGATTGCGGATAGTGTGGGCTGGAAGTGACGTGTTTGACTTATATGACTGGGCAAATCGAGACCATTCATGGCTGCTGAAGCACGGGCCATTGTCACTCATGACAGTGAGTGGGATACCATGCCTGGAGAACGTCCCCTTACAGGCCTTGATGACGATCCGAGATGTGAGGTCTGAGAGCTTCACGACTTCAGGGTAATTGGAAAAGTAATCAATGATTAACACATAATCACGACCATTTGCATGAAAGTGGTCGATGCCAACCTTGGACCACAGAGAGGTTTTGATTTCATGCTGCTGAAGTGTCTCCTTACTCTGCACTGGCTGGAAGCGTTGACAGGTCGCACAGTTAAGGACCATATTCGCGATGTCCTGGCTAATCCCGGGCCAGTAGACAGCCTGCCTGGCTCTGCTTCTGCACTTTTCCACACCCAGGTGGCCCTCATGGATTTGACGGAGCACCAAGCTCTGGAGACTGTGTGGAATTACAATCCGGTCCAGTTTGAAGAGGATACCATCAACCACTGTTAGGTTGTCCTTTACATTGAAAAATTGGGGGCACTGCCCTTTTTGCCAGCCATTGGCTAGGTGTTTCATAACACGCTGCAAGAGGGGGTATTTGGCTGTCTCCTCACGGATACAAATCACCTTCTCATCAGATGCCGGGAGGGTGCTAGCACACAGCTGCACCTGTGACTCAACCTTTCACTCAATTTGCCGGATGACGTTCGGTGGTTCACTAGGCACGGTGATGGAGCGGGACAGTGTATCGGCAGTGATGAGCTCCTGGTCAGGCGTGTAGACCAGGTCAAAGTCGTACCTTCTGAGATTGAGGAGGATGCGGTGCAACCGAGGCGTCATGTTATTAAGGTCCTTGTGGATAATATGGACCAGGGGCCTGTGATCCGTCTCGACTGTGAATGTCGGCAGGCCGTAGACATAGTCGTGAAACTTGAGAATGTCAGTGAGAAGGCCCAGGCATTCCTTCTCGCTTTGTGCATACCTTTGTTGGGTGGGCGTCATTGCCCTTGCTGCGGAGGCAACCGGTGCCCAGGATGAAGTGTCATCGTGTTGTAGCAGGACCGCACCGATGCCATCCTGGCTCGCATCTGTCAAGATTTTTGTTTCCCTATCTGTGTTGAAAAATGCCAATACAGGTGCAGTGGTGAGCTTGGTTTTCAGCTCCAACCACTCCTCGAAGGCAGTGGACTTCTTCACTAGGTTTCGTAGGGCCGTGGTGTGTGAGGCCATGTTTGGGATGAACTTGCCCAGAAAATTGACCATGCCCAGGAAGCGCAATATCGTCTTCTTGTCTTCCGGGACCTTCATGGCTGCGATGGCCTTGACCGTGTCTGCTGAGAGATCTGGTCTCCTAGGAACTTGAGTGTCGACATGCAAAAGCAACATTTGGCCCTGTTCAGCTTCAGGCCATTGGCGTGGACACGGCGGAATACCTGCTGGAGACGGGAAACATGCTCCTCAGGGGTCGTGGACCATATGATGACGTCGTCCACGTACACACGAACCCCTTCGCTGCCTTTCATCATCTGCTCCATGATGCGATGAAATATCTCCGATGCCGAGACGATGCCTAACGGCATACGGTTATAGCAGTATTTGCCAAACGGTGTGTTGAAGGTGCAGAGCCTTCTGCTGGACTCATCCAGCTGGATTTGCCAGAATCCATGTGATGCATCTAACTTCGTGAAAAACCGTGCATGTGCCATCTTACTGGTGAGTTCCTCCCGCTTCAGGATGGGGTAGTGTTCACGCATTATATTCTGGTTGAGATCCTTGGGATCAATGCAGATCTGCAGGTCTCCAGAGGGTTTTTTAACCACCACCATCGAGCTGACCCAGTCAGTTGGTTTGGTTACCCTGGAAATGATCCCCTGCTGCTGCAGCTTCTTGAGCTGTTCCTTCAGGCGCTCCTTCAGCGGAGCTGGGACCCGGCATGGACCACTGGCTTGGCATCAAGTCGCAGTAGGATCTTGTACTGATATGGCAAAGTGCCCATCCCATCAAACACATATGGATACTGAGCGAGGATGTTGTCAATGCCAGCATGAAGATCCGTGTTGGAGGATGTCGTTGAATAAATCCGCTGCACCAGGTTTAGCTTTTTGCAGGCATGCACGCCCAGTAGGGATGCCCTGTCCGGCATGACAATTTCAAACCATAGCCTTGCATGGATGGTCCGGTTGAAAACAAGTAGATGGCAGGACTCCAGTGCCGTGATGGCATTACCGTTATAGTCCAGGAGCTGGCAGGCTGCTGGAAGGACCTTGGGGGGCTTCTTGATGTGTTTGAAGTCTGCCTGTGGGAGGAGGTTGGCAGAAGCACCTGTGTCCAGCTTGAACTGGATGGAGCAGCAGTTGACCTGCATCACCGCACGCCATTCGTCCTCCGAATCCACAGCGAGGATGGACTGAATGCGAGATGAGTTAGTTGTGGCATGTTCACGTGTGGTAATGATGCCCACTCGGTAGGCGGACTCCAGGCACTCGTCCTCTGGATCCGTTGTACTGCCAGGATCAGAATCCTGTAATCGTCGTTGCACATTCTGGATGTGCCGTCGTTGGAATTGGGAGCGCTGGCCTCTGACTGGTGGTGCAGACCTGCACAAGGCTGCATAGTGTCCAGGCTTCCTGCAGATAAACATTGCCTGCCTCTTGCAGGGCAGTATCCCTTTAAGTGGGCGTTGCCACAGTTCGGGCACGTCGTGACGCCGTGTACGTCATCGCACATGCGCAGTGCGGTCAGCAGACGTCTGCACCTGCACAGTGTGGGTGTCGACCGCTTCGTTATCCCGTTCGCATCGCGCATGCGTGGGGCCCCGGGCAAGCGCACAAAATGGCCACTGTCTTCAATGCTGAGGCGCTGCATCCGGGAGATGGCCTGCACACTCTGCTTTGTGGGAGGCAAGTTTCTCATTTTCAGCCAATGTGTATTGGGCATACCGATTTTTTGGCGTGCTCATGCACTGTACATGTTTCAATCGTGACTGGCAGGGTCATATGCTTGATTTTTAAGAGCTGCTCTCTCAGAGGATCAGAGTGAACTCCAAACACGATTTGGTCTCTGATCATGGAGTCAGCAATATCACCAAAGTTGCAGGACAGCGCGAGCAGGCGGAGGCTAGTTAAGAAGGCATTTAAAGATTCATCTTTACCTTGAAGACGTTGTTTGAATATGTAGCGCTCGAAGATTTCATTGGTGTCCACTTCACAGTGACTATCGAACTTGTCCAGGATGGTCTGAAACTTTTGTCTTGTCCTGGCCTTCGGTGAAGTTAAACGAGTTGAAGAGTTTGTTGGCTTGTTCACCCACTGTTGAGAGAAGCGCAATCTTTCTTACATCAGACGCACCCTCGAGGTCTGAGGCCGCGATGTACAGCAGAAATTTTTGCTTGAATGTCCGCCAGTTGGCACTGAGATCCTGAGCTGGTGAGGAGCCCGAATCTTCTCCATGGTGCCGGGATATAGTTGCTGGTCGTCACGGAACGGACAGAGGTAAGCCACCTTAAATTAGTAGTCTCCTGGTATCATGTTGTGTTAGGTACACTGGTATAACACTGGATGCAGCATAGATCAAAAAGATACTCCAGACCTTGAAATTAGTTCAATCAGGTTTATTGAACTAATGGCACAGTTAGCACAGTTCTCTGTGAGTTCGACTCTCTGCTAACTTAAGTGTGGTTACTCTGTCTGACTGAACAGACTAGCTCTTAGCCACGTGGTGGAGGTGTAAGATTGTAACAACACCCTTGACTGACACTGTAGATGTTCATCAGTGGAAAGAGGCGGAGTGTGAGTGCCTCGTGTCTTTTATAGTCAGATCCCACCCGTGTGTCCTGCCTGCTTATTGGTGTGTGTGCACCTGCATATCATGACAAGAAGCAGTAATATATTTATTGGTAAACTAATGTACATAGTGTTTCCCAGTTTCCCCTCCTTCCCTTAAGTAACTAACTGCAGCTAGGATTCAGTTCCATGGAAGCAAGCGCTCTAACACTTTAGCTCAGGGAGTGTTCTTATTTTTAAATAAATTCAGAGTACCCAATTTTTTCAAATTAAGGGGCAATTCAGTGTGGCGAATCCACCTAACCTGCACATCTTTGGGTTGTGGGGGCGAAACCCACGCAAACACGGGAAGAATGTGCAAACTACACACGGACAGTGACCCAGAGCCGGGATCGAATCTGGGACCTCGGCGCTGTGAGGCAGCAGTGCTAACCACAATGCACCGTGCTTCCCGAGTGTTCTTCGTTTATAAGCTTATGTCTTAAGGTTTAGTGAATTATTTATTCACAATATGGCCAGTCAGGTAAAACGAGATAGATGCTTTAGATAGTGATCAGAAATACAAACCTTGGTGATTTTACCCTTTCCAAGCCCTTGATTAATAAAGCTAATTATTGCGTGGCCACTCAATCAGCCAACATAGAACAGGTCAGAGATCAAAACAGAGACGTTCCTGGTCTGTATGTGAATGGGCACAATTCATTTACCCACTGAGCCATCTTGAAAACTCTCAGCAATTTCCTTATCTCAAATCTCCCATGGGAGATGCAAAATGGCAGTTCAGTACTTCCTCTCAGGAATAGGAATATCAAGGATCAATTGTGTACTTCCTTGTGGATACTCAGAACAGATTAGTGGAAGGCTTTAGATTTAGTCACTTAAAAGCTAAGGGACACGTAGAAATATACATTAGTTACAAAATGGAAACAGGCCATTTGACCCATTCAACTAATTTTGGCACTTACCCTTCACGTGAACAATTAGCTTACTTAAAATCCACCTTATTCTCACAATCACTTCCACCCCCACCACATGGAAATCCAAAGACAGAATGGGATGAGAATATAAAAAGGTTTACTAAATTAAAAAGTTTGTTTCCCAATTAGACTTTATTTTGGATCCATCGTTTTAATAATAATTTAATGTTTATTTGTTTAAATAAATTAAAGCGCATGTGTTCATGATATTTTACTTTGCGGGGTTTTCAATCATGGTGTCAATGTACTTCATTACAAAAATTCAAAGGGACTAAATTGCACAGGAATAAAACAAAAAGAAACATTGGCTTTATAATTTGCTGTCAATATGGAATTTAAGGAAGAGGATGCTGACAAAATGGCTGTAGAAATAATGAATGGTGTGAAAAATGATTGGCAGGATGCACAGGAAAAATTGGGTATGCTTACAGTGGATGTGTCACCTGGTTTGCTTGCATCCCAGGTTGCTAAAAGAAGTGGGCGAGATAGTTGAAGGGCTTGCCATAATCTTCCAAACTTCCTTAGATTGAGTAGATGCCACAGGGTTGGAGTGTGGCAAATGTGACGATACCCTTGTTCAAGAAAGGATGAAAGGACAATCGAATAACAAGAGGCTCATCACCTTATTAGTGGCGGATAAGGTCTTAGAAACAATAATTGGGGGGAGAAAAATAAGACATTTTGTTACGATAAGAGAGGTTAGGAAATTGGATCTGGAAATGGGACAGAAGATGTAGTGGGAAATTTAGGGGATAAGAGACTGAGGGTAAAACTGCTAGCACTGAGTCAGAGGTATACGCCCACACCTGGCCTGAGTTACATTGTCCCATTCAGATGTAAACTCATTAATGGAAATAAACAGGATACCCCTGTTCAGTCAGGTGATCCACTGTCCTCTCACCATTAGCCCATTATAGAGTCTGATGGCCTCTTTTGTCAGTAAATTGGAAGTTTTCCTTTTAGAAAATATTGTATTGAAGCATTTGTAATTTTCACAATTTAACATGTTGACATTTCTGAAACACGGGGGTCGATGCACAAAATAACCCCTAAAAAAAACCAATAAACCACGTCCCCCACTTCTCCTGCCCTGTCCCCAATTACCCGTATACTGAATACCCTGTCCTTATTTAACATTACCATGTCTCCTGCTTTCCTCCCCCCCCTTTTCCCCTACTGCTGACTTTCAATTTTTGTTGAAGAAATCGATGAACGGCCGCCATCTCCGGGTGAATCCCTGTATTGATCCTCTCAGAGCGAACTTGATTTTCTCCAGACTGAGAAATCCTACCATATCTCTGACCCACACTCCTGCGTTCGGGGTCTCAGAGTCCCTCCATCTCAGCAAGATCCGTCTCCGGGCCACCAGGAAGAAGGCCAGGATAGCGGCCGTCTCCCCCCCTTTGCCCCCGGATCCTCCGACACCCCAAATATTGCCAATTCTGGACTCGGAGTTACCCTACCTTCCAGGACTTCCGACGTAACATTCGCAAATCCCTGCCAGTATTCCCTCAAGTTTCGGATATGCCCAAAACATATGAACATGATTGGCCGGGCTACCCCCACACCACCCACATCTGTCCTCCACCTCCTTGAAGAACGTATTCATCCGGGCTACAGTCATGTGGGCCATGTGGACTAGCTTGAACTGAATCAAGCTAAGTCTAGCACAGGATGAGGATGCATATACCCTTTTCAAGGCTTTTTCGCACAGTTCAGTTTCCAGCTCCCCTCCTAGCTCCTCTTCCCACTTCCTCTTCACCTCTCTGATAGGGGCCCCTTTCCACTCTAACAATTCCCTGTATATCTCCGAAACCTTCCCACCTCCAACCCGTTTTTGACAGCACTTTATCCTGTTGTCCCCTCAGGAGGAGGCGAGGAAAGCTTGGGACCTCCCTCCATACAAAGTCCCGCACTTGAAGATACCAAAACCCGTTCCCACCCGGCAAATCAAACTCCTCCTTCTAATGTCTCCAAGGTCAGAAAGCCCTCCTGGATGAATAAATCCCCAAACCTCTCAATCCCTGCCCGCTGCCATACCTTAAAGCCCCCATCCAGCCCCCCCGGGACAAACCGGTGATTGTCACAGATCGGTGACCACACTGACACCCCCTCGTCTCATGTGCTGCCTCCATTGCCCCCACACCCTTAAGGCTGCCACCACCACCGGACTTGTAGAGTACCGAGCCGGCGAGAACGGCAGGGGTGCTGTCAGTAAAGCCTCCAGACTCGTACCTTTGCAGGATTCTGCGTAAATTGGAAGTTAATTGCATATGCATGGGGCAGCATGGTGGCACAGTGATTAGCACTGTTGCTCACAGCGCCGGGTTCAATTTTTTAATATCTGTAAATGACATGGATATGGACAAAGAGAAACATGGGGTTGTGGTTTACAGTAAGCATGATTGCAATAGGACAAAGATGGGCAGGTAGGTAGCAGATGCAATACAGAGAAGTGAGAGGTACTGAATTTTGATAGAAGGGATAAGGAGAAACAACATAGACATAATGGTACAGTTTAATGATCTCCAGGGACAGCAAGAGTTGGAAGCTCACATAAATAGATCAATGAGGATGACAGGACAAATTGAGAGTGTCATGTGAGAGTACCTTTAAGAAATGGGTGTTTATCAAATTACCTTTAAGAAATGTGTGTTTATCAAATAGCTGCAGTGATGTAAGAGTGTGGGTGGAGCTGGGCTGTCTGTCTGCTTCACTTTCGTTTTTGAGCTGGCAGCTACAGTGTGTGTTTAGTTTTGTTTTGTTAAGGGTTACTTATAGAGTACTGTATTCTTTGGGGGGACTCTTTTGAGTTGATAGTTGCTCAGATGTTTACTGTGTGTTTATAAAATGTTAACTGGATTCATAGAATAAACATTTTTGTTTTAAAAGTACTTTAGATCTCTGTTGCATCACACCTGTAGAGTGGGCCTTTGTGCTCCCCATAACCAAAATCTATTAAAATTTGTGGGTCAGGTGAACTCCATGATACACTTTGGTATTCTCTAAACCCTGGCCCATAACAGTAGTTATGGGATCTTGGCCTTCATAAATACAGACATTGGCTGGGACTTCCCAGTTCTTCCTGCCGTAGGCAGGATGGAAAATTTGACAGACCAGCAAAAGGTGTGTTGACTTTGGCTGAGGATTTCTGGTCCACTTGACCATTGAGTATACTGAAAATTTTGAAAGATCTGGTTAGGCCACAACTAGAGTACTGCATTCAGTTCTAGTCACCACACTTTAGGAAGGGTGCAGTCATTAAGAGGATGCAGAGTATGTCCCAGGGCTCAGGGATTTCAGCTACAATGTTAGATTGGAGAAGCTGAAATGTTTTCCTTTATGTGACAGGGGTGGGTTGGTAGATAACCGTTGTTTTCTGTATGTTTCGCCTGGACCCATTCTCCTATATGCCTCGGTGAATGCGTCAATGATGGTTTGTAGCTCGGCCCCTGAATATGTGCACATACAGGCGTTGTCTGCGTATTGCAGCTCAATAACAGAGGTTGGGGTGCTCTTGGTTCCGGCCTGGAGATGTCGGAGGTTGAACAGTTTCCGGCTTGACTGGTAGGTTAGTTCCACTCTAGCGGGGAGCGTCAAGCTGATGGGGGATGGAAAAGAGCGTTGGTACAATGACGCAGCCCTGTTTGACCCAGTTTTCACACGTATTGGATCTGTGGTGGTTCTGTTGGTGAGGATCATGACTTACATGTCATCGTGGAGCAGGCGGAAAATGGTGACGAATTTCTGCGGGCAGAAACTATCTAGTTCTCTCTCATTCACATCGAGTTATTTTATATAAAGGGTGTACAGTATATAAAAGCAAATTCACTTACATTTGGTACTCTTTACCTTAATTATGAACCATAAATACAATGGAACAAAGCAACTTAATTTTTGGCATTCTTAGTTTAAAATGTGGTGTTTGTCTCATTTCTCAGTTGGATATAATAGCTTTTTGAATTTAATTTGTTGCACGCTTTATCTGTATTTATACACACTGTACGCTCTTTATATAAAATTACACCAATGATGGCTCGTTTCCCTCTCACAAATTTGGACACATTGACCGGAAAACCTCAAACACAAGTTGATATGCAATGCAGAGTATGGGCTTGCAAACAGTATTCAGCATGAGTTTGCAATCTTAGCTCTGTTGATGTAAGAAGCTGATGAGCTAAGCGTTGGGAATTCTGGACAAACATCCGGGCAAGTAATGCAGATGTTTTTGAACAACATTACAAAAGTATAAAAGGACAAGGACCAGCTGGTCAAACAATTATACCATAACACAAAATTAGAAGGGGCTGATGTCAATAATGAATTTGGTTTTATGAATATATCAACAAAAATGCATACTTTAAAAATAATACACTCTAAAGTGAACGCCTTGCATTTTTGTCAAATTAAGAGTCAACATATTTAAGTGATTGCAGCAAGACTACATTTCTTGTACAAAAGACAATGGGCTAGATTCTCTGGCCTCCCCATGGCGTGTTTCTCGGCAGTGGGATCGTCTGGACCCGCTGCTATTAATGAGATTTTCCACTGAATTCACTCCACGCCCTGGGAAACCCATGAAAGGGGTGCGTTGGTGGTGGGACTGGAAGATTCTGCCTGCATGAACATCCAGAAGGTCAGCTACGATCAAAGTAAATATTAATATTTCAATGTGTTTTTATGCACAGAATCTGCAATCCTATGGATTATAAATTGAGCAGTACTGACTCCCAGAATTTCTTTTGCCATAACATGACTTTCAAAATACGAAAATAAAAGTTTGAAAACATGATGGAAAAGATGGTTATAGATATGTAGAAGCTCAAAGTCATACAAGTCTCTGTTTCATGCATCATGGTTTGGCATTTTAATAATTTTTTTACTTAATAAGGACTACAATACATGTGTTTATACATTAAATTGACGTTGGCGACACCAACACAGGAGGAATATCGGGTAATCATCATGTTTTCATGGTCTGTGAACAATAAATGTTATACCACACATCTCAAAAATGAAAAATGGTTGAACTGACTGCAAGAAGATTTTGTACATTTTGCTACATCCATGGAAATCTCTCTACTGCAGATGTATGGGCACCAGTACCCATATTCACAGGTCTCTGCTTTAACCAACTGAGGCTTGCTCGCACCTTGGGTATCCAGATTCAAGACAAGAATATTGGACCTTAATTTAAAACATAGGAATATCATGGTACTGTCTCCATGCAAGTTACACCGTAATCCACAATTTTTATTGTTTGACAAAGCTTTGTTCAGATTATTTGAAAGCCTTTGAAAGGCTTTACATACCATTTGTTTAATAATGTATTAGAATAGACTATTTCTATTTCAATGATGGCTTGACCTTCACTCCCAAGTTTAATCAAGATGAGTTATGAGCTTTAATGATCAAAATCTAATTTTCTAATTCACCAAATTGGATGTGGAAATTAGATTTGATTAGCATAATTTAGTAAATGCCATTGTACGCTGCTCGTTTCGCACAGACTGGAATCATAGAATCCTCAAATTTACAGTGCAGAAGGAAGCCATTCAGCCCGTCGAGACTGCACCAGCCCTCAGAAAGTGCACCCCACCCAAGCCCACGCCTCCAACCTATCCCTGGAACCCAACCTACCTTTTGCACACTAAGGGACAATTTAGCACAGCCAATCCACCCAAACAGCACATCTTTGGACTTGCATCGTTCAAGTTAATTAAAATTTGGAAATGTCCAATGACAGCTTATTCCCCCTTCAACACGACTTTGGCCGATTAGGTAGGCAAAGTAGACAAGCACTAAAGGTCTTTAAAGGTATGTTTTCATATGAAAATAATGTATAAGGCATAGGAAAATTATCCAAGAAGACAATCAAAATGTCAAGTGTATTTCTTTTACTGAACATATGACAATGCATCTATAACTTGCCTTTTTCATGCTGCCATAAGTTTATTTTGAGCTCCACAGGTCTATGAAATTGAAGGGCGAATGAAGTACAGTTGCCAATATCATTCAAATTGTTTCTGGGTAATGCATCGTGGAAAAAAGAAAGTGCCCCAGAATTGTTTGGTATTGGAAGCAGACACATTCTCCTCAGATTTTGGGATAAACTATGGGCACAGATGTCACAGGACGGACCCAGTGAAGGGCAAGAAAAAGTTACAGTTGGAAAATATGCAGAAGCAGCAAATGTAAACACATGAATACCAGTCTGTTCAATAAATAAAAAGATATACAAATATCTATTTCAAAACAGTAACAATTAAACCTAAGGAACACCTAGTATCATGCCCAGGAAGCCAAAGCACCTTATTCGCCTATGCTTTGAAAGAAAATTGAACAATGCACAATTTATTTTTAAATCAAGTAGTTATGGCAAACAGCAGTAACAGAAATGTCATACAATCATTGCATCCATTAATGAATGAAACCATACTGTATAAAAGTCCAAAATACTTTAAAAAAAAACCAATGTATTTTAGAAAAAAAGACAAAAGTATAAAAATTACTAGAGTTACTTTCTTCCAATCAATTTGACGCCTGTGACAATTATCCTAGAAAGGGGTATAGTCTTGTGGATACATTACAGGAAGCCAACTCTCTGTAAATGATGCACAATGGCTCCATCCAAGAGACTTCATTATCTAAGTGAAACAAACACACAGATGTTACAGGAAACATTTGAACAGTTAGCACCGAACCAGTAATGCTCACTCTCAATTGTATAGAACTTGACAGATTTTATGGTATATTGATTCAGTAATTTCACTGGGATTTCATCCAACAAAAATAGGACTGTTTGTTGGCTTTGTCTAGTACTTACAAAATGTTGAAGAAGTAGAGTTTCAAATAAAACCTAATCCACCAATTTGATGTTGGCAAGTTAGCTGTCCAATCAGAGGGACAGATTTTGATTACTGCACGTGTCAATTTCAGTGCCCTGGAAATCTGTCCGAAAAGATTAGCCTGCTCCATCAAACTGGCGCCTGCTCAGTTTGAACCCGACTCCTCCACAGTAATACAATTCAAAATAGTTTTACTTAGATTTCCATCAGTGGCCTCCAATGATACTTTAAGGATCGCTGTTTTTTCATTTTTATAGACTTTACAGTGCAGGAGGCCATTCAGCCCATCGAGTCTGCACCGGCTCTTGGAAAGAGCACCCTACCCAAGGTCCACACCTCCACCCTATCCCCATAACCCAGTAACCCCACCCAACAGTAAGGGCAATTTTGGACACTAAGGGCAATTTATCATGGCCAGTCCACCTAACCTGCACATCTTTGGACTGTGGGAGGAAACCGGAGCACCCGGAGGAAACCCACGCACACACGGGGAGGATGTGCAGACTCCGCACAGACAGTGACCCAAGCCGGAATCGAACCTGGTACCCTGGAGCTGTGAAGCAATTGTGCTATCCACAATGCTACTGTGCTGTCCTATGGTTAGAATCATACAATCCCCATGGTGCAGAAGGAGGCCATTCGGCCTATCAAGTCTGCACCAACCCCCCCAAAAGAGCACTCCACCCAAGCCCACTCCCCCACCCTATCCCAATAACCCCTTAAACTAACCTAACATCTTTGAACAATAAGGGGCTATTTAGTATTACCAATCCACCTGCTCATCTTTGGACTGTGGGAGGAAACCAGAGCACCCGGAGGAAACTCACACTGACACGGTGAGAATGTGTCATCCAAGGCTGGAGCTGAACCCGGGTCCCTGGTACTGTGAGGCAGTAGTGCGCAGCACTGTGCCATCATGCTGTCCATGGTTAGATCAATAAGGAATTGGAAAAATTAAATGAACCAGTTTGTGCTGATTGGGACAATGGGATCTTAAGTTAGGCGCTTGGCATATTCCTTGACAAGCATATTCATTGTCACTTGAAAGTTTGACACACTTCTGGGGTTGATCAGGGTGTGAATGAAAGGGCACCCAGAAAGCGAACTCTAAATTTTCGCTGCCAATAAATTGCATAACAGGATTCAATTTCTCCTAAGAGTTCAAATCGTAAGTAATTTTGGACTGTCACCTGAAATCAAAGATTAATTGTTTTACGCCGAAGTAATAATTTTTTTACGAGACTACTTTATATATAAAACTAATCTTCAGGCCATGAAGATTAGTAGAAACTTGGGAAACAGCAAACACTGTGCTTTATATTGTTTCCCTGGGCTTTCATTGAAGTTACAACCGGAGAATCTCCCATGGAAATTCCTGTCAAAGCGATTATACTCTACAAGAATGAAATACCGTCAATAATTACAACACATTCTGTAAATTAGTTCAATTAGAACCAAGGATTTTAAAGTGCGTTCAAATAAAACATAAATCATAAAAGGATCATGGGAGTTTACTGATAAAGTTTAACATAATTAAAATTGGTTGAGTTAAAAGAATGTCTGTTGGATTATAACCAGCTTCTTTATGTTAAACAGGATGATATGAGCCATTATATCATTGAGATTTACAGTACAGATGGAGGCCATTTGGTGCAATATGCCTGGACCAGCCAAAAAAGCCTTCCATCCTAATTCCACTTCCCAGTTCTTAGTCTGTGGCCTTGTAGGATCCAGCATTTCAAATGCATATCTGAGAACCTTTAAATGTAATGAGGTGTTCTGCCTCTATCACACTTTCAAGCACCGAGTTTCAAACCCCCACCACTTTCTGAATGAAAAGCTTCTCCTCGATTACTCTATAATCCTTCTACTAAAAACTTTAATTCTATGCTCCCTGGTTATTGATCTCTCTGCTAACAAAAATGGTCTCTTCCTATCCACTCTATCTAGGTTCATAATTTTGTACATCGCAAATAGCCTCCCAGTCACAAAAACAGCTTCAACCATTAACCTTTGCTTCCCAGTACTGAGCCAAATTTGGATCCAACTTGCTGCACTCCCTTTGGTCCCATAGGTTATTAACCTGGCCTTGACAACAGCCTTGCTAAAATCCATGCAGACAACATCAAGCGTTCTGCCCTCATCAAGCCTCCTCAAAAAGTTTCCTGAACAAATCCATGCTAACTGCCCTTGATTAATTGAATCCTTTCTAAGTGACAATTTATATTGTCTCTCAGAATATTTTACAATAATCTGATTACCACCGAGGTTATTAAGACAGGAATGGTTGTTGCAGGTGCCGGGGTTTAGATATTTCAGTAAGCTCAGGGAAGGTGGTAAAAGAGGGGGAGGGGTGGCATTGTTAGTCAAGGACAGTATTACGGTGGCAGAAAGGACGTTTGATGAGGACTCGTCTACTGAGGTAGTATGGGCTGAGGTTAGAAACAGGAAAGGAGAGGTCACCCTGTTAGGGGTTTTCTATAGGCCTCTGAAAAGTTCCAGAGATGCAGAGGAAAGGACTGCAAAGATGATTCTGGATAGGAGCGAAAGCACAGGGTAGTTGTTATGGGGACTTTAACTTTCCAAATATTGACTGGAAACGCTATAGCTCGAGTGCTTTAGATGGGTCCGTTTTTGTCCAATGTGTGCAGGAGGGTTTCCTGACACAGTATGTAGATAGGCCAATGAGAGGCGAGGCCATAATGGATTTGGTACTGGGTAGTGAACCAGGACAGGTGTTAGATTTGGAGGTAGGTGAGCACTTTGGTGATAGTGACCACAATTCGATTACGTTTACTTTAGTTATGGAAAGGGATAGGTATATACCGCAGGGCAAGAGTTATATCTGGGGGAAAGGCAATTATGATGCGATGAGGCAAGACTTAGGATGCATCGGATGGAGAGGAAAACTGCAGGGGATGGGCACAATGGAAATGTGGAGCTTGTTCAAGGAACAGCTACTGCGTGTCCTTGATAAGTATGTACCTGTCAGGCAGGGAGGAAGTGCTCGAGCGAGGGAACCGTGGTTTACTAAAGCAGTCGAAACACTTGTCAAGAGGAAGAAGGAGGCTTATGTAAAGATGAGACATGAAGGTTCAGTTAGGGCGCTCGAGAGTTACAAGTTAGCTAGGAAAGACTTAAAGAGAGAGCTAAGAAGAGCCAGGAGGGGGCATGAGAAGTCTTTGGTAGGTAGGATCAAGGATAACCCTAAAGCTTTCTATAGATATGTCAGGAATAAAAGAATGACTAGGGTAAGAGTAGGGCCAGTCAAGGACAGTAGTGGGAAGTTGTGCGTGGAGTCCGAGGAGATAGGAGAGGTGCTAAATGAATATTTTTTGTCAGTATTCACACAGGAAAAAGACAATGTCGTTGAGGAGAATACTGAAATTCAGGCTACTAGACTAGAAGGGCTTGAGGTTCATAAGGAGGAGGTGTTAGCAATTCTGGAAAGTGTGAAAATAGATAAGTCCCTGGGCCGGATAGGATTTATCCTAGGATTCTCTGGGAAGTGAGGAAGGAGATCGCTGAGCCTTTGGCTTTGATCTTTAAGTCATCTTTGTATGCAGGAATAGTGCCAGAAGACTGGAGGATAGCAAATGTTCAAGAAGGGGAGTAGAGACAACCCCGGTAACTATAGACCAGTGAGCCTTACTTCTGTTGTGGGCAAAGTCTTGGAAAGGTTTATAAGAGATAAGATGTATAATCATCTGGAAAGGAATAATTTGATTAGAGATAGTCAACACGGTTTTGTGAAGGGTAGGTCGTGCCTCACAAACCTTATTGAGTTCTTTGAGAAGGTGACCAAACAGGTGGATGAGGGTAAAGCAGTTGATGTGGTGTATACGGATTTCAGTAAAGCGTTTGATAAGGTTCCCCATGGTAGGCTACTGCAGAAAATACAAAGGCATGGGATTCAGGGTGATTTAGCAGTTTGGATCAGAAATTGGCTAGCTGGAAGAAGACAAAAGGTGTTGGTTGATGGGAAATGTTCAAACTGGGGTCCAGTTACTAGTGGTGTACCACAAGGATCTGTTTTGGGGCCACTGCTGTTGTCATTTTTATAAATGACCTGGAGGAGGGTTGTTAAGAAGGCGTACGGTGTGTTAGCTTTTATTGGTAGAGGGATTGAGTTTCGGAGCCATGAGGTCACGTTGCAGCTGTACAAAACTCTGGTGCGGCCGCATTTGGAGTATTGCGTGCAATTCTGGTCGCCGCATTATAGGAAGGATGTGGAAGCATTGGAAAGGGTGCAGAGGAGATTTACCAGAATGTTGCCTGGTATGGAGGGAAGATCTTATGAGTAAAGGCTGAGAGACTTGAGGCTGTTTTCATTAGAGAGAAGGTTAAGAGGTGACTTAATTGGGGCATACAAGATGATCAGAGGATTGGATAGGGTGGACAGTGAGAGCCTTTTTCCTCGGATGGTGATGTCTAGCTTTAAATTAAGAGGAGATAGATATAGGACAGATGTCAGAGGTAGGTTCTTTACTCAGAGAGTAGGAAGGGCGTGGAATGCCCTGCCTGCAACAGTAGTGGACTCGCCAACACTAAGATCATTCAAATGGTCATTGGATAGACGATAAGGGAATAGTGTAGATGGGCTTAGAGTGGTTTCACAGGTCGGCACAACATCGAGGGCCGAAGGGCCTGTACTGCGCTGTAATGTTCTATATTCTATATTATTAGTTACTATTAGTAGTTAGTCTGTCTGTCCGTTCATTTTAAATAATGATACAATATTACTAGTCCTTTTCGTCCTCCAGTACCATGCCTGTAGCCAGAGGGGATTAGAAAATGATGGTCAGGACCTCCACAATTTCTTCTCTTAACAGACTGGGAAGCATCTTATCCAGACCTGTGATTTATCTATTTTCAAAGATGCTAAACTCCTTAATATTTCCTCTCTATGTTTGTACCATCTGATATTTCACATTCCTCCTCCTCACAATGTCTCTATCATCATCCTTTTGTGAAGACAGGTGCAAAGTATTCATTAAGAACCATGCACACATCTTTGGTCTCCATACACAGGTGACTTTTTGGTCTCTAATCATCCTACACTTTCCTTAGTTTTTCTCTTTCTCTTTATGCATCTATAAAACATGTTTGGGCTATCTTTGACTTTATTTGCCAATAAGTTTTCATGCCCTCTTTTTGTTTTCATAATGTCCTCCCTACTTTCACCTCTACACTTTCTATACTCCTGCAGGTTTTTGGAGTATTTATCCCATAGTTCTTTTGCTTCGCCTTCTATGCTCCTTGAAACCCAGGGAGAGATTTGAGGATCCCTACCTTTTTTTGTGGGATCATATTTGTTCTGAGTCCTTACCATTTTCTACTTGAATGCCTCCCTATGCCCTGACATAAACTGATACAAGTCCACTTTTGGCAAACCACATCTCAGCGTAGAAAGATTTGCCTTTCCCCAACTGAGAACATTTATACCAGGCCTATCTTTGTCCTTTTCTGTAACTATGCTAAATGTAACTGAATTGCGACCAGAATGATAGAATCTGAACAATGTAGGAAGCCCATCAAGTCTGCACCTACCCTCTGAAAGAGCACCCTACCAGTCCCAATCCCACCCTTATCCCAGTAACCCCACCTAACCTTTTGGACACTAAGGGCCAATTCACCTAACCTGCACATCTTTGGACTGTGGGAGGAAACCGTAGCACTCGGTGGAAACACACGCAGACACGGGGAGAACGTAGAAACTCCACAGACATTTACCAGAGGCTGGAATTGAACCTGGGTTCCTGGCACCGTGAGGCAGCAGTGCTAACCACGATGCAGCATTTATTACCACCAAAATGCTCTCCCATTGGAGGGAAGAATTCCTATTGGTTTAGATAAGCAACCAAATCTTGTAATTTCTCTCCTAACTGCTACCAATTCTTCCTCTTTTGATTTTGTATCTGTTGAAAGAATCTTTTTCTCCTACTGCAACAAATTAAAGCAAGGAAATCTTACCTGGATGCAATTTTTCCAGTTTTCCTTACTTGATTTATCCTCCAGAAGTTTGATTGCAAACTTTAGAGCCCGGCCATGCATTTTGTTCGCTAGTGCATGCTTGTATGCAAAGCTTAAAACCTAGTAAGACAAACGGCAGGGAAAAAAAATAGATATATGGCAACATAAGAAGTTGGATTAAACAAACAACAAACCAGCCTACACTTCCCAATTTTTACCCAACTTTTGAGACAAATACTCTCCTATTCTCTCTCCTCGTTTTATTGTTTATGCACTTGTTAATAAAGGACTTGAATCCATTTGAACACTGAAGTATTCAGGCTTTTGAAATTGTGCGGGGACTGGTGAAAATCAACGGTGGTGCTGGGAGAGATTGGGGATGTAATAGGATTTTCCTGCCTGATTTTGCACCACTATCTCTGATTAAGGACAGCATAATAGAATAAAATCCAGCCCTCATTATCATTGTGCAATTCAATTATTAATGGCATCATAGCAAAGTTCAATCTTCTCAGCTGACCTCCTCTGTTGCACAGTATTCCAGCACAGGATACTGGACAGTATCATTCCCTTGAATGGGTTTTGTCTGCTTTCGCCTCTCTTGGCTCATGAAACTATCTTAGCGTTCAACCGTTGCATGGCTAAAGTAAAATTCCTCAGCAGAGTTCAGGGATTAAAATTGGAAACTTACAGTTTAAAGTACAGTTCAGCTACTCACTACTTTAAGAGACCACCCTTCTGGGGAGTCAATAATGAAGGTAAAATAACAACTTGGGCTGACAAGTGGCAAGTTACATTCCCACCACACAAGTGCCAGGCAATGACCATCATGTATGAGAGAGGATCTAACCACCCCACCCCCCAAGACTGTCCATCATCTACAAGCACAAGTCAGGAGTGTAATGGGACACTCTCCACCTGCCTGGATGAGTGCAGCTCAAGAAGCTCGACACCATCCAGGACAAAACAGACCACTTGATTGCTCCCCCTTTCACAAACATGCAAACCTTCCACCACTGATGAACAATGGCAGCCATGCGTACCATCTACAAGATGCACTGCAGGAACTTGCCAAAGTTCCTTAGGCAGCACCTTCCAAACCCACGACCACTACCATCTAGAAGGACAAGAGTAGCAGATACCCGGGAACCCCACCACCTGGAGGTTCCCTTCCAAGTCATTCACCACCCTGACTTGGAAATATATCACCGTTTCTTCACTAACGCTGGGTCAAAGAGCCGTAACTCTCTTCCTGGCAGCACTGTGGATGTACCTACACCTCAGGGACTGCAGCGGTTCAAGGCAGCAGCTCACCACCACCTTCTGAAGGACAGCGAGGATGGACAATAAATGCTGGCTTAACCAGCGATGCCCACATCCCGGAAATGAATTTGAAAAAACTACAATTTACTGAATGATTGCCCTGATATACAGAGCAGAAAAGATGGCAACAACAAATGTTCAAAACAAACTTTTCTAATGCGTACGGGCAACACTCAAATTTACAACAGACAATTCAATAAAAAGTACCGTGGACAAGGTTCACTATCTTATGTGTCATTGGAGAAATAACTATCAAAACAGCAACAGAATGACAAATTAAAACAGAAAATTCTGGAAATACTCAGCAGATTTAGCCGACCAGACTTTGCTCCCGAGACAGATGGCTTGAGTGAGGAAGTTTCCCGGCTCAGCGCACCAGCCTTGGGAAAAAGTGCCCAGAATGGTGAGACATTTGCTCCGTGGGGTCAGGTATGAGATAGAGTCAGGCCTCCTCCCCCACCAACACATGTCAAAGGCGGCCACAGGGGCTACCAAGTTCCGAGGCAGGAATGTTTAAAAGGCCTCTGAGACTTTGGCTGGAATCATCCATTCGGGAGGCTTGGTCCAGTGGTGGGAGCGGATGTTGGGAGTAAATTCTGCTGGAAAGCAGGACAGCTGAACACACAATGATCTCATTAATTACGTACCCATGATGAGCATGTTGAATCTGGATCTTGTGGCCGGGGTGGGAGGCAGCAAGTTAGGTCATGGGCTCCAACGCCCGTTTGCCATATTTAAATGGCACCTGGGTAATCATGTACTCTTCCACACTGCTCCTTGACTTCACTCCCACCCCCCACCACACCCAGTCCTGTCTCGACCTCACCCCTCCCTATGCCCAGCCTTGGCACAACTTGTGCTACAGACAATCGATATCTTTGAATGACGGTGTGAGTAGATGGCAAAAGCAGTGTCTACTGATTGCAAAGTCCCAGAGGAAATCTGCTTGGCCAGGTGCATGCCATTCATGTAGAGTCATAAAAGTGAACATTCTAAATTCCCGCTGGTGAGGCACTTAATTTGGAGGGATGTGTTAGTCTTTTAAGAAGGATTCATGAGATGCAAATAGGGTTCCCGACATGGCTCCGTGGGACACTTGACCCACTTTAAGCCATTAGAAAAGCCGGGGAACAAGGTTCCAAAACAATTTCTCGCTACTGGGAAACGGATCTCAGTCAAAATCACTTTGGATAGCTACAAGGCAATGATGAGACACTTCATCCACAGGAAGGAATATGGTTTGTTCCTGTTGCAATCCCAGTTGATGTTATAACTGGATGAGATGATCCCAGAGTGGAACCCTGGCTCAAAAGACCGTAACTTACAATTTATTTTGTAAAACGTGGAGGAACAGAGTCACAGGGCTGCAAATTAGTTTTAACACCAAGACAAAAACATCTATTAAACACAAAAAATTTGGATGATGATACAATAGGCCTTTACTCCCCCCTTAGTGCAACAATTCATAGAATCCCTACCGAACCTCTGAAAGAGCACCATACCTAGGCCCACTCCCCTGCACTAACCTTGCAACCCCACATAACCTGCACATCTTTGGACAATGGGAGGAAACCCACACAGGCATGGGAGAATGTGCAAACTTACACACAGCTTTTAGGATAAACATGGATTACAAAATGCATCTTAATCTACAATGATCTCATTAACACAAAGTCTCTTTTAAGCACACTAGATGACCGTGGGCAAATACACTCTCCACTCTGAACCCCTGAGTTAGTTTCCATGGTTTTCTCCTCAGAATCCCCATGATTGTCAAATGGGAGTTTCCAAACTCCACTTCCAAAAGTATGCTTTAGAATCTTCTCTCATAATAATGCTTTCCCTCAGCAGTTTGCATTTTGAAATCCAGTCCAGGTTTTACAAATGTCTCCTTTAAAAAAAATATTTTTATTGGCATTTTGAATTATACATAATAAAACTTTGCGTCCAATATTTACAGTTTGTGTAGTTCTTATGTACATTCAGTTGTTCTTGATGTTTTTCTAACCCCCCCCCCCCCCCCCCCCCCCCGCTTGGTATCTCCCTCTTTTGTTCTGGGTGTTCTGTCCCCTAGCTCCTATTCCCTCCTTGTTGCCGGCCTTGTGGGTTTGGGGAGGGGGGCCCTCCGAAATGTCGCTTTCAAACAAAGCTCAACTCCACTTAACAGCAACCCAGGCCAGGATTTTACACTAATCCATTTAGGATTTATTGTCTTGACAGCTGAGCAGACTGCTCATAATTGCTCTAACTCTCGATTTCCAGACTGTATTAAAATGGCATCAGACATTTTATCTACTGCTGAAAACTGCTGCCCCACTTTAAATCTAATTACCACACTTATCTGCTTATTTACTCTTCCTTGAATTCTTCTTAAAAATATTTTGGTCTCTGTTCTCTTAACTTCTTAAATAATCTTTCTGTCCCAATTCCCTGGTTATCTGGATTGCACCATGTTCCTTCGGAAATTTGCATCTTTGCAACTCCCTTGTCCTGTCCAGCGTCTCCTGGCAGAGTTGAGAGCTGCTCACTCCCCAGTGTCCTGTCTTCCAACTGCTCTGGCTTCCAGTTAAAACTAAGAACAAAGGAAAGTCCTTCCTTCCGTAAAGTGGCCTCCTGTTGCGAAGCACCGACTTCTATTTACTCTTTACGCTGTTACCCTCTCAAAGCACAATAGAAACACAGTTAGAACTTAAGTAACCCCCACATATGCAAACACCTTTGTCCAGCACGAATCGAATGATAAGGTTTACCCTTCCAGACACAGAAACCCACTTAAAACTATACTTAATTTCTAATGTTTACCAATACAAATATAAATTCCTTAAAACTACCTTTGTTTTCCTAACATTCCTGTAAAAATAACAGAGTGAAAAAAACAAGTTTACCTTAGCATCAGTAAGTTCTGCCCACTTAAGTATCTCAAAGAAGGTTTCAGTCAAGCTTTTAAAGCTGCCCTTGGGATCATCTTCTGTATTGTCTATTTCTTCTGAGGCAGCACCATCCTGTGAATGGAACTGGAGAAGTCTATCGGCCAGTGCACAGCCTTTTCGGCACAAAGCATCAACCAGGGAGGATTTTTGTCTTTCCATATCACTGAGTATAGAAAAAGAATGAATATAATAAAAACAGTACTTCAGCATAGCGAGAAGGAGACACTTCAACAACAGTTACTAACAAGGTCAGTTCAAACATTATCCTGAAAAATAATTTAAAGTTATTTAGAGCAATTTGTTTATTGAAGCACAGCAAAATCGTTAAGAACTTAATGAATGTATCAGAAGCTATTTGTTAGTCTATCCAAAAATTCATAAAATCTCTGAATGCTTGGTTTTAGCAAACTTTGTTACTTCTTTGACCACTTATTTCCTTAAGAACGGAGAGATTTAAATAGGATGTAATATTCCAAACTATGCAGTCATTCTCATTCAAAAGTTGTTTTATTTCTATGTGTTCACTATCACATTTGATTTAACAAAATACACTCAAAATAAGTTATTACTTTAAAAAAATATATATTTTTATTCTCCATTTTCTTCAGAATTTACACCCCACCAACAAACAGTAAACGGTAACAAATACAATGTCAATCCCCTTATTAACAACAACGATCCCATCATCCCACTACCCCAAACAACGGCCCACCTGACAAGAAAAGCATCAAATAAAACAAACCTTCAGGAATCGCCTATGGTCACCAATGACATATACAGTCCACCCCCCAACCTCCTCCCCCTCCTAATATTCAATGCCATCCAATCCCCGAAAGAGTACCGTAAATGACACCCATGAATTGTAGACACTCCTCCCCTCCACTTCCCCTTGTAAACTCCTCCCCCCAACCTCGGTTCTTTCCCCAAACTTTTCACCCCGGCTAGACACACCGAAACCTGTTCTACCAGGCTCTGATGGCCACAGCCCCTTCACACATCTCACTCCTGTTCACTGGCCGCCTTAAACCGGCCAGCGTGGAGGCCCCCGCCCGGGACTCCTTCCCCCTTGCCCGGTCCCAGGAAAACCAAGAAATCCCCTTTAGCACACAACCCCCACATACATACCCAAGCCCCAAAGAACCATCATTGCAAATGAAAGTCCCATCTCTTCCCTTGTCCAAATACATACAGCGTCGACTCACTTAGTACCTACACCAACACGCAGTGAAAAAATAAAGTTACATGGGGCTACATCGGTACACGACCATTTCTCAATTCTGCCACAGTCCTGCTTTCGCAAACTCCTCCGATGCTTCTGCTGTCCCCAAATAAAAATCCTTGGATTTGTAGGTCACCCTCAACTAGGCTGGATATACAATGCCGCACTACACCTTGCTGATGTACAGTGCCTTCTTCACCCGGCTGAAGGCAGCCCGCCTCCTCGCCAGCTCCACCGTAAAGTCCAAGTATATGCATATACCAGCTCCAGCCCACTGCACATCCTGCTCCTGCTTAGCCCAGCACAGGACTTTCTCCTTCACGCTATACCTACGGAAACACACAGTTACTACTCTTGGCGGCTCACTCGCCTTTCGTATAGGCCACCATGACCGATGAGCCCGATCCAGTTCATATCGGGAGGGATCGTCCCCTTCCCCCAATAGCTTCGCCAACATTGTGGCAAAATACACCGCCGGCCTCGGGTCTTCCACCCCTTCGGGTAGACCCATAATCCTCAGATTCTGTCGCCCGGATCTGTTTTCCAGGTCTTCCATTTTGGCTTGCAGACCCCTGTTGGTCTCTATCACCCTCCGCAACTCCTTCCCCATCGAGGTGAGTTGATCGCTGTGCTGCGATAATGCCTCTTCCACTTCCTTCAGTGTCTCAGCTTGCTCCCGCACCTCTGCCACTGCGCTTGATACCGTCACCCTCACCAGGGCAATCGCCTCCTCCACCAGCACTTTCAATACCGCCCCCATCTCCTTCTTCATCGCTTCCATGTGTTTTGTGAACTGTTTTTCAAGTTTCACAGCCATCACCTTGGTCATTTCTTCCACTGTGAACGATGCAGCCTCCCCTGCTGCTCCAGTCTCCACTTTCCTTAATAGTTCCTGTGCTGACTTTTTCACTCACCGGCGGACTTCCGTTAACC
Source organism: Scyliorhinus torazame (assembly GCF_047496885.1). NCBI lineage: Eukaryota > Metazoa > Chordata > Chondrichthyes > Carcharhiniformes > Scyliorhinidae > Scyliorhinus > Scyliorhinus torazame. The sequence goes on along the minus strand of NC_092721.1, from coordinate 80,443,432 downwards.
CCCTTTTTCAGGGCCGTTTTTCTTCCAAACTTGGACATTTCTCCTCCCTGTGCCTTCTTACAGCCTTTTCAACCTCCATTGCCCCCGGAACCGGGCGTTAAAACCCCAAAATTTCTATTCCCGAGCGGGAGCTCTCCAGTGTGCGGCTGCCTCCCGCCCGCCGTCAACGGAAGTCCTTTAAAGAGAGTCTTAAAGGAGGTAAGTGAGGCGGAAATGGGGAGGTTTAGGAAGGGAATTCAGTGCTTGGCATCTGTAGAATGATTCTCAAAATAAATTATTACTTTAAAAGCTTGAAGCCATGGATCAGGTTCAGAGGCAAATGTCAAGATTCAGTAAATACAATTTCAAATAACTTCAACATTATAAATGAGTAAGTTATTAAGGTCATGTTGAGTACTATAATTAACAGGAATTGGTTATAGATTGAATGCATTAGTTTCCAGAAATCTTTTCTGTACGACATCAATGAAAATGTAAAGAATCTTTGGTTATGCACCTCTTAACAGTAGCTGCTTCAGGTCTGGTATCAGTTTTTATGGCTATATGAATTGCCAATGCAGTTTGATCAATTTGAGATACCACATCATCTGCTGCCTCCACAATTTCATCCAATCTTTTCATTCGCTCCTAAATGAGAGAAGTCAGAAATCTTGTACTGGCAGTATTAACAAAAACACATATTGACATAGCATAACGAGTGTAAAAAATACTCTTAAGCTACATTATGGGGCGGGGAGGGGGCAAAAAGGAGAAAACGTCAGATAAAACAAACAGAAATTCTGCCAAGGTTCGGAGAGTTGTCAGGGGGAAAGGACTGTATTTTTTGGGGGGGGGGGGGGGGGCGTCGTGAGGACTATAGTTACCGAGGAGTTAGAAGTGGTTTTAATCTTTCTAACCTTCCCTGGGTAACTATTCTGCTGATAATCAGAATCGTCTGAAGTCTAGAATGCTTTCCAGTGCAAGGTAATTGCCCAAGGGAGGGAAGTTTAAACTTCCTGCGCAATTCCTGCGTAGTCCTTGCATGGAGATTTCCATGAGTTCTCCAGCGCATCTTCTGGGATATCCCTGGGGTATGACTCCTTGGGGAATGGAAGTTCTGGGCAGTTTAAAAAATGGAAAGAAATGTGAGAGATTTGGAGAGATTTTTAGAGAGAGAATGCGAGAGAGCAAATCCAAGACAAGAGAAGGCTCTCAGATGAGTGGCAGAGGCAGGATACATGGGAGGATATAAGGCTAGAGGCAAGTGCAGGCAGAGTGGGGCGAAGTTGTGGCAGGTTTGAACAAAAGTGTGTAGATTTTCAATTCAATGTGTTAGAAGACAGGGAATTGACATTCATCAGTTTGGAGATAATGGGCAACTGGGGCTTAGGTATAAGACAGGATATGGGCAGCTGAGTTTTCAACAAGGTGGGAGATTACGGAGGTTGTAAAGTTGGAAGGCTATTGGAGTAGGTAGGGGAGAAATTGTCGTGCCCCAAAAATGGACATGGAGTGTTTGATTTGTGATTATCTATTCATTGCATTGTCAGCTCGTTAAAATTGTCAATACTTGCTGGTTTAAATGATTGCTGTATGCATCCAAAGCTCCCTGTGCTGTTCATTGATTGCATGCAATAATTAGCCAGCAATAGCTGGAGGGTGAGGTGGCACATTAGTTATTCTGCAGAGGAAGTTTGATGAGGATTCTGGTGGCTCAGGGTACAGAAGGAAGTTGATGGGTGTACATAACTAAATGTTTGATGCACTGGAAAAAGTGTTCAATGTCAAGGAGCATGCAGGAGTCCAGCACCAACTGGATGCAGGATTTTGCACCGAATGGACCCATCCTTTCCAACATGGGACAGATGAACACTCCAATAGTATTCCTCTGGAACCCAAGAGGCAGCATTTGATTGTTGATATCACAACTTCCATTACAGCTTAAAGAGTGTGTACCAAAGTTCTGAGTGCTACATTGCAAATTCAGACTCCTGGTCCAGCCAATGACCCCCACATCCCTTGAAATAATAAAACAATGTTTAAAAGGCACAAAGGGACAACACAAGTTTATTTTTGTGTGCATTATATCATGATTGAATTTATTAAATTGGATTGTTATGTGTTGTTGGAAATATAATGATGTGATGATGGTCGATGTTGGAACAAAGGTCAATGGTAGGTATGGATGAGGTTACTGAAACTGCCCCTGAATTATTTGATCACAGAGTCTGGCAGAAGGAGCTATCTAGATTGAATCACTCCTTCAAATCCTGTTCCTCCACTTCCTGTTGCAATTCCTCCTCTTATTCTCTTTTGATAGGTAGTACTGAGTCTGTTCCCATATAATTGCCAGGTAGCACAGCATACTACCATAAATCTCGATATCTGCTCAGCTGAATACTGCAGGGCTGCTCGAGAGCAGTCCACACAGTGGAAATGCTCCTTAAGGACACTGATCCTGCAGTCTATAATGTTTCATTTGCTCGCAAGGTGGTACAGTGCTAAGCACTGCTGCCTCATAGTACCAAGGACCTGGGTTCGATCCCGGCCCCGGGTGACTGTCTGTGTGGAGTTTGCACATTCTCCCCGTGTCTGCGTGGGTCTCACCACCACAACGCAAAAAGATGTGCAGGATAGGTGAATTGGCCACACTAAATTGCCCCTTAATTGAAAATAAAGAATTGGACACTCTAAATTTTTTAAAAAATGTTTCAGTTGCTAGCATGTCTCTCATTGTGGGCCTGCTATGCACATTTGTGTGGGTTCCGCACCAGAGTCATAATGAGTCATGACAGGAGTGATAATCCTGTTGTTGATTACTTGCCTTTGATCAAATACAGGTGGAACAGAGGTGCCATAAAATGAGGAAATTGCAGGATAACAAGAACTCACAGCATGATGAGCTGCCCGTGGTCACCAGCTGCACCTTGAGAGTTTAGGTCATGAAAATGGCTGAGTTGACTTGAAGTGAATGCAAATTGCAGTCACAGAATCCCTGCACATGGTGAAGCCTGCAATCCATGGAAACCCTTATGCTTGCTCCGCTGCACATCTCTGGCCAGGGGGAAATAAAATGTAGCTGGCTATTTTTGTATAGAGTCTCAGGGAGTTCCCCAATGCAGTTGTGTACTGAAAGTACAAGATGGTGCTAATGTCACCAGCAGAAGCCTGAACACAGAAAAGTTTAGGAGTTGCGAACACCGTGGCAGCAACAGAATATGTTGAAATGAAAACAGAAAATACTGGAAATACTCAACAGGTCAAGCAGCAACTTTCATCAGTGCAGAATATATTGTTCTTACCCTACTTTAAGGTGCTGTTATGGCTGCACCAGTTGGCAATTTCAGTCGCAACCTCTCTTGGGAAGTGAATATGTTTCAAACATTGGTTTTGCTGAAGTTACGCAAGAGGATTGGCCCCGAAAGATCATTGTGGATGTGGTCTACTGCTGAGAGCTCTTCCCCCCCCTTCAAAGACCAAAGAACAAAGAACAAAGAAACGTACAGCACAGGAACGGCCCTCCAAACCTGTGCCGACCATGCTGCCCTTCGAAACTAAAATCTTCTGCACTTCCAGGGTCCATATCCCTCTATTCCCATCCTATTCATGTATTTGTCAAGATACCTCTTAAACGTCACTATCGTCCCTGCTTCCACCACCTCCTCCGGCAGCGAGTTCCAGGCACCCACTACCCCCTGTGTAAAAAAAAAAAAAAAAACTTGCCTCGTACATCTCCTCTAAACCTTGCCCCATCGCACCTTAACACTATGCCCCCTAGTAATTGACCCCTCTACCCTGGGAAAAAGCCTCTGACTGTCCACTCTGTCTATGCCCCTCATAATTTTGTAGACCTCTATCAGGTCGCCCCTCAACCTCCGTCGTTCCAGTGAGAACAAACCGAGTTTATTCAACCTCTCCTCATAGTTAATGCCCTCCATACCAGGCAACATCCTGGTAAATCTCTTCTGCATTCACTCTAAAGCCTCCACATCCCTCTGGTAGTGTGGCGACCAGAATTGAACACTGTACTCCAAGTGTGGCCTAACTAAGGTTCTATACAGCTGCAACATGACTTGCCAATTTTTATACTCAATTATCCGGCCATGAAGGCACGCATGTCGTATGCCTTCTTGACTACCTTCTCCATCTGTGTTGCCCCTTTCAGTGACCTGTGGACTTGTACACCTAGATCTCTCTGACTGTCAATTCTCTTCGTCTTCCCTGTTCTAGCAGTTGCATGATATGCATGGCTTCTCTTCAGTCTCACAATCATGTCCAATTTCCAAAGAGAGCCCCATTAGACAAACCATGGTGCGGCACAAGTTTTTATATGAACGAGCCAGACTCTTCCCCATTCAATTTTGGCCAAGTATAGGAAAATTTCAAAAACCCATTTGCACATGTTTGACCCAATTTTTGAATGTTAGGACGTCCATAGCACCTAAAGTAACAGGTGCTGCACAATCCAATTTTTCCTCCAATAGATTTAGATACAACATGGGTTTCAGGAGTGGAGGAGTTTCAGGAGTTCAGGAGCTAACTGAGCAGGTTGAGTGATGATACAGAAGTGGAAATAATTATTCTTCGTGATTAATGAGATCTGGGTGTAGAGCTCATCCCTATATGGTTTAGAATGACAACAGAGGGTGCCTTTACTCACTAGCATTGAAGGAAGTAACATTTTCTATAATACACCATGTTATAATACATGATTAAGCAACGTTTAGATGAATCTTAACCTTTTCATTGTCCAAATGATGCAGTCGTGCAACATACAGCGGAAGATGAGTAGGATATGACTCTTTTAATTCTTCATAGAATGAATTCATGTCCAATCTGCAGAAAAAAGAATCTTTCTGTTGGTGGATTTGCGGAAAACAATTTCCAAGGTTCTTTGCAATTTAATCATAAATTAAGCCTACAAAAATCAACAACTTTCCAGAAAATGTCAGTGCAGCTCAGTAAAGCATTAAATCTTCAAATGATGAGTTCAATTTCAGTCAAGCACTGGAAGTGGAATGAAGTAGATATTAAATGACTTTTTAACAGGGAGAGAAAACATGTTGTGACATCATGTTACTCCCACACAATGGCGCATGGCCAAGCCACTGATGGAGACTAAGAGAACGTTCTGAGGGGGAAGAGCTGCAGACGTGCATGATGTAAGGGAGAAAAAAATCTCTCCTTTGTACCTGTTATCTCAACATTGAACCTAGGCCTGAATTCTCCTTTTTCGTTTAAGCAGCCATAACTGTATTGTGTCATTCTTATCATCAACACAATAAAACCTACAAATTATAATCAACTGAACTCAACTATGCTTAAGCAGTTTTAAAGAGATGTCTCATAGTACTTGAAATCATGGACACTGGTGATAATTGACTAAAATAAGCAAGTTATTTAAGAATCAACAACATTTCTTTGATTTGGATGCAGCCACATTATGCAATTCAATGGATGGTTAACATTCCAAACAGTACTGTATACAGAATGCACACCTATGGCATGAATATGCCTCCAGCAAAATACAGTGCACAAATATGGAAAGCAGTGTTATTTCCCTCTTTTGAAAAGTTGTTTTTACCTTTACCATTAATTACTATGTGTTTTGCCATTTTTCTGTGTTAATTTTTAAACCATTTATTTTGGCCACTTGTATTTCATATCCATCTACCTCTCAAACATTTTATTTAAATGTTAGCATTATTATTATTCTACCAATAGATAATAATCTGTTCGCATTTAGTTTATAAATAATTATAAAATATTTATACAGTAGGTCGATTTTCTATTATCTTGGCCAATATATCCAATATTAGTCAGCAGGAAAATCAAATAGGAAAACCTAAAAGGATTTCTACATTCAGCCTCCTAGTCCTAAAATTTCCTTCGGAAAAGTTTTATTTGATTAATGTAAAAAAAAGTCTAACACACAAGGAGTGGGAGCAAGATAGTTATAGGAAGTGTTTCAAAAGGAAAAATCAAACTGGGTGTACAGTTTCCTGAATGAGAGCTAAATCACTGATTAAATCTGAAGATAATTAATTGGAATCAGCCTAAAAAGCTAACTACACCAAAGAAATTATAGAAACATTTTGCTAAACATATAGCATAATCAATTCACCAGTTAAAGATAGACTAATAAAAGGGCAGCACGGTGGTGCAGTGGCTAGCACTGCTGCCTCAAAGCACCAAGGTCCCAGGTTCGATCCCGGCCCTGGGTTACTGTCAGTGTGGAGTTTGCACATTCTCCCCTTGTTTGCGTGGGTTTCGTCCCCACAACCCAAAGATGTACAGGGTAGGTGGATTGGCTGCTCTAAATTGCCACTTAATTGGAAAAAGTGAATTGAAATGAAAAATGAAAATCGCTTATTGTCACAAGTAGGCTTCAATGAAGTTACTGTGAAAAGCCTCTAGTCGCCACATTCTGGCGCCTGTTCGGTGAGGCGGGTATGGGAATTGAACCGTGCTGCTGGCCTGCCTTGGTCTGCTTTCAAAGCCAGCGATTTAGCCCAGTGTGCTAAACGAGTACTCTAAATTAAAAAAAAAGATAAATAAAAAATAAAAACTAGCATTAAAAAATTCTGCATGTCTTCAATGACCACTAGAATCCCAGTAAGACATTGGAGAGGGTTAGCAGCTTCTTTACTATTGATCCAGCTGAAAATGGTGTAGGACACAGAAAAATCAGGAGAGAGAGGAGTGAGCAGGTGAAAAGTATATATTTGTGCGTATTAACTATGTATTAGGTAGTCATCAACACTAAAATTTGAGCAATTTAATTAAAAAGTTAAAATAACAAAATAATGTGCTTTTAAAGATGTAAACAACTAGGAAAGGAGCAAATTTTGATATATATGTAAAAGCAAATTGTTTAGAAAATTAAATTGTTATTCATATTAGGGAAAACATTATTTGAGTATTGCTGAAAAAAAAAATGCTGTCAAGTTTTCCATCTGGCACTCATCAAGACAAATATGTAAGAATACCAATTGTAAAGGGAACAACAATTTATACTGCATGAGAAGAGAATGCTGATTGGTTGGGAAGTGAACACTGATTGGTAGGGCAATGCCCTGGACAATGCACCAGGGGACAGTTAACTCTAAAGCTTTTTGTTTAAGTTCAAACCAGACAGGATCATTCTGATTGGTCCCTTTGTTCAATGTGCCAGTTGAGAACTCTGCAGATGGGTTCTCTACCACTTGTCAACCTATATATTGGGATTCCTACAATTCCACGCACTAGAACACTGGTCTTATAGGCAATCTCGTAAATAGGGCTCGAGTTGTTTGCTCACCGTGCAAGTTTGTTGCTGAAATAGGACATATCAAAGCCATCTTATAGTTAATGGCTACACTGATCAAATCATTCCTCATTGTAATCACACAACTCATGAATGGGACAAAGGCCACTACGTTCAGTCATGAAAAGTGCCCAGTCTACCTCAGATTTCCATGGAAGGATAAGGTATCATGAGCAACAGGCAAAACTAGCCGTTTCACTCTGCTACTATGCAGTAACAACACGAGTGGTATTCTCCACTAATAGGATGCTGCTGTCAAGCCAAATAAATGCTCTGCCTTTCACAGATGAATAATGGGATGTGAATTTTAGTGTTGGTGTGATACCAAGTATGTAGGTCATATATCTCAAAGATTGGCAGGTCGTATCAAACAACATTTCCCTTCAGCTGTTCTCAAGAGGCAAATACTTACAGTGCACAACCAGACTGTGTTTGCAAAATTCAAAAGTGTCGAACATCAGATGTGATATGGTGATTGGACAACACTTGCTAAACATTCCTGATCACGCTAAGAATTACACTGACAACCAATTTAAGATTATTAGTTGAGCTGGTAGTATAGCTCACTTACCAATGCTACATATTTTCACAATCAGGGCAGTATCCTTTTCAGACAGAAGAAGCATGTCCACCCATTGTGCCTTTTTCAACTGAACAAAAGCTTGGGGTCAGCCATTCCCTGCTTCATTCCCCATGGTACTTTCTTAAGCAGAGTTGTCTTGCCTGGCTTGAATTTAAATGAAAGCTTGACAGTTAACTGTTCCCTGGTGCATTCTCCATGGCAATGCCATAGACAGTCAGCACTCTCCTCTCATCCTGTATAAATTGCTGTTCCCTTAACAATTGGTATTCTTGGGTATCTGTCCTGATGAGTGCAAAACTAAAAGCTTCACAGCATGTCTCTATTCTCAGCAATTCTCAAGATATGTACTACCAAACAAATATTTGGAGAACAGTATATTCTGGAACATTCAAAACGTGCAAAGTATTAAGAACTAAATGCATTCCATAGTGTTAAGACATCTGAAATGATCTGAAAGGCTAACAAATTTTTCTTCAAAGCAGATTTACTCTGAAAAATTACTTTTTCAAGAGCTTGAGTTTTAAATGGAGGGCAAATGGTAAGAAATAGCAAACATTCTCTTGGCATTAAAATTTATGAAACGTTTACCTCCCAATCAACTTCACTGGCTTACACATACCCTGAAATACACAAATACATACTTGGTCATCCACTGTATCTTCAGGTCTCTTAGAGCATCAGCAAACTCATCTTTCACATCCTTCTCTTTATCTGCATCTTTCTCTTTCTCTTTGTTTCCATTCTTCTGCTTATTTGGGGATGGTATAAGATGATATTGCACAGACACCATGTCCTGTTATGGAACAAACAGAAAAAAAGAAATGAACAGAAATCTGGATTTTGTAACTCCATTAATTTGAAGAAACATTAATTCCCAGCATTCACATTTCTTAAGGCTTAATAATGTTCACAAGACTACTGTCTGAGTTTTAAAACCTGTTTTAAAAAAAATACTGCACTATTTGATTCAATCATGGAGCTTGCAAGATTTAAATTCAAATCCCCAGTAATTATGCCCCTAGCTTACTTGCTGATGACTGCCCCCAAATAGATGAGGTAGATATTTTTATGTCAAACCAAGGTCACCAAATAATATAGTGCAAAGAAAAGCACGAAGTTAAACTGTAGGATTCACGTTAAAAAAAATCATGAATTCATTGAAGCAGCAATTCTTTCTCTGTTAGCCTTGCACCTTTTTATAGTTGATTTTACCTCAAATTTAAAATTCTCACTCTTGTGCTTAAATTCATCAATTATCTTGCTCTTCTCAAATATCAACAGCCCTAAAACACATATTAAATTTTCCATTCATGAGACTCTGGCCTTTTGTGCATTCCCCTCCCTTCCCTCCACCACTATTTGTTTGTTTATTCACCAACCTAAACACCACTCACTGAAATTCCCGGCTTAAATCTTTCCCACAGTTCCTCTTTCTTTGAGCCCTTGTTTAAACTTCACGCATTCTCTCCAACATTTACATCCTTGGCTTGGCAAGTGCAAAGCTCATGGGATGTTCTTCTACGTTAAAGACATTATATAACTGCATATTGCTGTTCTTGATTACATTTTTATGATTAGGACTCCAATTATTACCTCCACCACACTTCCTCATAACCTGTCCTACTTCTTGCTATTTTCTCTTCTTTCCCTCTCTGCTGTCTCTTCCGACATTAATACCAAGAACGGATTTTAGATCCAGCGGGTTTTGTGGTTCTCATTCGGGGAGGGACTTTTGTAGAGGAGCAGGAAGAGGAATTGAGAAAAGAAGAGGGGGCAGAGGCGGAAGGGAGACAGTGGAGGAAACTCTACATTATAATAATGACTTTGTATCAAAATGTATCTCATTGGCTGTGAAACATCTTGTGATGTCCTAACCCCGTGAAAGGCACTACACAAGTACAAATTCCTCCTTTTAGCGTGGATTTGTAAAGGGTAAGTCATGCATGACAAACCTGATTGAATTTATTGGACAGGGAATTATGCATGATATAAAGGGCATGATTCAACAGAAAATGTTCTAAGTGTCATCTTGGGTGTGTTTGGCGGGGTGTTCCTCGACGGCCGCATTGCGGAGATCACAGCCCGTATTCAACGGCACTTAGTGTCGAAAATAAACCCGAACTTGAGTCTCGCTATTACTGGCTGATTTGCCATCTGATTCGCCAGACTCGTGTCTCAGCGTCTCACTGCTAACAACGGGGAGCTGCTTCTAAATGCTCCCTCACCATTCACTCAACACACAAACATGGTAGTGCGCAGACCTGCTCCTAACTTTGGACAGGCTTCTCAACGCTGTGGATGCGAGACGGAACATCCTATTCCTCCGAGGGGCTTGGAGGATCAGCAGCAGGGTCAGCAATGGTGCCTGAGAGGCAGTGTGTCAGTGTGGTCAGCATGACCAGGAGGACGTCGTGCAATGCCAGAAGACCAATAACTTCCATCAAGCTGCAAGGGTAAGTTACCACCTCTCTCCTGGCATCAGATCCACTTGCCACCCCTAAAATTCCCAAGCTCCCCCTCCCAATTCAGAAACTGGCTGACACCTCTCACCCTCCCCACACTGATCGTCATGCTAGTCCCTCTGCACCACCTGGCACCCACCAGCACAATACCTTCAAGTTCAGGTACGGTCCCACACATGCCATCTGCTATAGAGCCCCCTGACCCATAAAGCGTGAGGTTCACAATGCCCTCTCTTTGTCCCCACAGGAGAAGATATCCCATAATGAACAGGAAGGGACAAGATGCGGGGGTAGGGTGAGCTGGGGGGGGGGGGGGGGGGGGGGGGGGGAAAGAGAGAGAGAGAGAGAGAGGGAGGAGCGGCGGAGTACCAGAGCTCCAAGCCCTCACCCCTATGAGGAACACACCCTGGAGATCGTGGGTTTGACCGAGGAGAGAGCAGTGACCGATAGCGAGATAGGCCTACTCCACAGAGTTGAGGATCCACTAACCTTCACCCCGGTGGCCTGTCTCAAGTGAGTAGTTCATATCAGACAAAATTATCCTGCTTTCTCACTGACCACATGTCCATTGTCTCGCAGGATCTCCATCCGATGAAGCTGGGCCATCTGGAGTCGCTTGCCACCCCCTCACACCACCCAAGAGACCACCTCGGAGGAGAGCTCCAAGGAGACCACAATCGAGGCATCAGATCTATCACCCCCACCTTCCACCAGCGCAGAGACAAACACCTCGGTGGGCGACATTGGTGGACAGGATTCTGGGGCACAACCTAGTGAGCACCACGCAGTTGCTGATGCACATCAGGTGGAAGCAGGAACATCCAAAGGAGACAGCAATCGGAGGTCTGCTGGATCTCTGGACTCAGCTGGGTCCCTGTCAGATGCCGAGCCGTTGGACAAGGTTCTCCCAGATAGGACACAGCCGTGACATTCAGGCGGGGATACCAGGTACAATCCATCAACTGCACAGCCGATTGGAGGAGTCCCAAAGGCTTTGGTTGCAGGAGATGTTGCCGACAATGCGTGGCATCAACACATCTAGGGTGGCGACCGCAGTGGATAGCTTTGAGCACGACATCCCTACCTTGAGCGGTGGTGTCCAAGGCATGGTTCAGTTTGTAATGAAAATGGTTGAGGGCCTCGACATCAAGTCCCAGACGCTGAGGCACACGTCTCAGACACAGGTTGACATTGTTGAGGCACTCTACAGCGTGGCCCGGTCACAGAGGGCATCAACACCATGGTGCTCACTCCAGCTGCCCCTCCGTCCCATGGAGATCCCAGGGTCCAAGGGCACCATCACGGAGGAGGAAGTGCTGGAGGCCAACCCGGGGCCATCCACCAAGGAGACAATGGCAGTCTCCAGTTCTTCCAAATCCACCCCTCCTGACATTGGCACATCTCAATGGCAGCGGGCAGAACATGGTAGCACAATGACGCCAGTAAAACTGCTACGTAGGCTAGACCCCCCGGCTCCAGGCCCTCCAGAGAAAATTCACCAAAGACATTAATGACCACAGGGCTTGGAAAGCAGCAGCTGCCTCCACGTCTGATGTGCATCCTGGGACACACCTGGACATAGCAGTAGGCCACGAAACACGAAAGATCAAGGAGAGAGGATCATGGGAGGGGGGCTGAGCTGACGGACATAACCTCGTCTACGTGAACCTTGTGTGAATGAAGATCTCCCCCAAGTCCTTTGGGTGTGCTGGACCTTTGTCGCTACCTGGCCTCCATCCAAGGCTTCTCCTGCGGCTCCTCCTGTTGTTGTAATTGTACAGGATTTTGGTGAGACCCCATCTGGAGTATTGTATCCAGTTTTGGTCTCCTTATTTGAGGAAGGATGTGGTGGCATTGGAGGCAGTTCAGAGGAGGTTCACCAGATTGATTCTGGGGATGAACGGGTTGATGTATAAGGAGGGATTAAACAGTTTGGGCTTATACTCGCTGGAGTTTAGAAGGATGAGCGGGGATCTGATCGAGGTGTATAAAATACTAAAAGGGGTTGATAAAGTAAACGTAGACCAAATGTTTCCCCTTGTGGGGCAATCTAGAACAAGAGGTCACAGATATAGGTTGAGAGGTGGTAGATTTCGAACTGAAAGGAGGAAGAACTACTTCTCGCAGAGGGTGGTGAATTTGTGGAACTCACTGCTCCATAGTGTGGTGGAATCTGAGTCATCAAATTGTTTCAAGAAGGAGATAGATATATTTCTAATAAAAAACAGGTTAAAGGGATATGGAGACCAGGTAGGCAGGTGGATTTGAGAACGTGAAGAGATCAGCTATGATCTGACTGAATGGCGGAGCAGGTGTAAAGGGCTATATTGCCTACTTATGCCCCGTATTCCTATGTCCTCCAGCCCCTCCTGGTTCGCCTCCTTCTCATATGAGGCCGCATGTCCACCTCCGCCAGCATGTCGCCCTGCTGCTGTGCCATGTTGTGGAGGGCACAATAGACCACCACAAAACGAGAGACCCTTCGGGGGGGGGGGGGGGGGGGAGGATTGCAGTGTACCGCCAGAGTGGGCCAGGCATTGGAACTACATTTTGAGCAGTCCGATGCACCACTTAATGAAAGCAGGAGTGGCAACATAGAACAATACAGCGCAGTACAGGCCCTTCGGCCCACGATGTTGCACCGAAACAAAAGCCATCTAACCTACACTATGCCATTATCATCCATATGTTTATCCAATAAACTTTTAAATGCCCTCAATGTTGGCGAGTTCACTACTGTAGCAGGTAGGGTATTCCACGGCCTCACTACTCTTTGCGTAAAGAACCTACCTCTGACCTCTGTCCTATATCTATTACCCCTCAGTTTAAAGTTATGTCCCCTCGTGCCAGCCATATCCATCCGCGGGAGAAGGCTCTCACTGTCCACCCTATCCAACCCCCTGATCATTTTGTATGCCTCTATTAAGTCTCCTCTTAACCTTCTTCTCTCCAACGAAAACAACCTCAAGTCCGTCAGCCTTTCCTCATAAGATTTTCCCTCCATACCAGGCAACATCCTGGTAAATCTCCTCTGCACCCGCTCCAAAGCCTCCACGCCCTTCCTATAATGCGGTGACCAGAACTGTACGCAATACTCCAGATGCGGCCGTACCAGAGTTCTGTACAGCTGCAACATGACCTCCCGACTCCGCAACATGGGCCTCATTATATCAGGTCTCCGCCTCGGTCACAGACCTCTGCACCGGCGTCATCAGCCAGGACCTTAGCAGGTACCACAGGTCTCACAAGAGCCAACCCGTCATTCCGGGTGGTCCTCGAAGAGCCCGGGGATCTCAGAGCGCCCAAGGATGTATCTGTTATGCATGCTCCCAGCCTAGCTTGCACACATGTACATGATATGAGGGCAACAGTGCCACAGAATCTGAACATTCCGGGAGTGGAACCTCTTCCTATGAATAAAGAGCACTCCCTGATGCCTTGGTACGAGCAAGGTGACGTGCATGCCACCTTTGGCCCCTGGGCTTGCGGCATCCCAGCGATGGTGGAGAATCCCCTAACCTGGGTGTCTTGATGGGCTTAGTCCAGGTTGAAGGTGATGTAGTTGGATGCCCGGGCATACAGGGCATCCGTGACTACCCAGATACATCTGTGGGCTATAACTTGAGAAATGCCGCACTGGTCCCCACTTAAGCCCCGGAATGTCCCGGTTATATAAAAGTTCAGGACTCCGGTGATCTTCATGGCCACTGGGAGTGAATGACCTTCTCCTCCATGGGTGCCATGTCCACAGGGATGTGGCACAGGTACCGCACTGTCTCTTTGTTGAGACGGAGTCTCTTGCGGCACAAGCTGTCTGTCATCTCATCAAAAGAACAACCACGCCTGTACCATGGGCCGTCGCTGGCCTTCCCCTCTGGGTTCCTCCTCGTCCTGATGGGCAGACCCCTGCACATGGGGTGGCACCTCCAGCCTGCATTGCCTCTGCTGTTGCCTTCTCTGCCGTCTGCCTGCTTTGGCTGTCACCAGCAACGCGAGGGCAGCCTCTGCGGGATCAACACCAGCAAATAATATTTAATCTGGAAGGAATTGGAGAAGGAGAGAGATCGACAATCTGTTAGGGCTTCCACTCCAGGACCCTCAAATCCACAAGGCCACCCTGCCTCACCCATTCCATGACTCTCCACCTTCTCTCAAAGTGCCGTCCAGCAAGCCAGTTGCGCTAGCAAACCTTGCTCTGCACACTCACCCCTGGCCACATCAGGAGTCCCTGGACCCCAGACCTCTGCCAGGAACATTAGCGAGGCTGTGCTCCGGTGCCTTTGGTCACGAGAGCCTAGTTCTTTAGTGTTTGATTGTTGGCAGCTGCCTCTATGGTGCTGATGTTCCGAGAGTTCAGGCTTCAAAGTTTCCTTGAGATGCTATACACTAATCATTCTCTGAGGCATGGCATGTGTTTCTTGAGTAGGTACTCGAGAATATTTTGTTCAACAAACGGTCAACAGTAGTAACAAAGATTTGAAAATCAATTACGTGACATTCCAAATATCGCTCTAACCATTAAACAACAAGGAAACGTCACCGTTCCATATTGGTATACAAAGCTATATCAGCTCATTTTCACAAAAACAAACACACGGTATCACCCCTCTCAAGTTCCTTAACAGAAACAGAGGATAAGTCGGAGATTGTGTATCATGTCCAGAACATTTCTGTAGAAAAGACCTGTCCATCAATGTGTTACTTATTCCACGTATCAGTGCCATTCTCCGTACAGGAGCCGCAGCTGTGCAGGCCCTCCCACACGGTCCAATCTCACCGGAACCAAATCCCGGCATCCACATATTCCACTGGCGCTCAAGGTCAGTTGACCACCCTGGACTTCCAGCGGGTTCAACCCGCGGTGACGTGACAATTAGTGTACCAGGTCCCACAGCATCTTCTTGCTTCAAACTAGATTGCCTTCTGGACTCATACATCCCCCTGAACCCGATGTTCCAGGATCCAGGTATTTATAAATAATTGTCCTTCTTTCCGGCTACTGAAAAGGAAGGAAACAGCAACAGCAGCCTCCAGGCACTTGCACCCACAAGCAGAAAACACAGCTAACAGCTGTGAATTGCTTTCACAACAAGGCTAATTCGTCATTTGCAATATCCTTCAGCTGTGCAGTTAGAGGCTGCTCACAGTCAAGGGGAGTGAAATTGACTTTCAGCATTGAAGGCACATCAAGCCTCTGCCCTGGAAGTGTTTGGTAGGCCAGACAGACTGCAGCTTGCCCCTGTTATGGGTCTCCACAATGTTTAAAGATGGCTTGAAGGCCTCACAGACTCAGAGCCCTGGCTTCCCGGCCCAGGGCAACCCCTCAACCTGGAACGCTTCAGCCCCCCCAACCAAGCCCAACTCCCCCCCTCCCCCTAATGAGATTTAATTTAATGCAAATGAGGGTTAATGATATGCTCGCCATTTTTGGGGCGTGATCTGGAACTTGCAAACTTGCTTAGCTAGCACCCAGTATAAATCTCGATTTTGGCCTTTCCTGCTATTTACCCGGCGTGCCCAGATCCATGGCGGGCATAACGGGTTGGTTGAATTGTGCCCAAAGACCTGCATATGAGACTAAAGCTGAAGCTCATGGAAGTGAAGGCAATTTTTTGAGCTGGATAGAAGATTGGCTGAGGGAAAGCAGACACAGAGTCGGGATACTGGGCAGGTACTCCTATTGGCAGGATGTGGTGCGTGGAATATGTGTTGGGGCCTCAACTAATCTCTGTATTTGCAAGATTGAGCCTGAGTCTGTTTAAAGTAGTGCACAGAACGCATATGGTCAAAATAAGCATGAGTGTGTTTCCCCTTCCAAGGTGAAGGACAGATGTGATCGGTGTTCAAGGGGGGGGAATCACATGCACGTTTTAGTCCTGTCTGAAGTTGGGGAAGTTCTGGGAGTCATTTTTCAATATAATGTCAGAGATTTTAAGAGTGAGGCTGGCGACGGGCCCACTGCGGATCATATTTGGGTATCAGCTGAGCTGGGAGTGCAGGAGGAGAGAAAGGCTGATGTATTGGCCTTTGCCTCCCTGATAGCCCAGAGAGGATTTTGCTGGGGTGGCAGGCGACGGCGTGAGTGGGAGATCTGTCGGAGTTTCGGCAACTGGAGAAAATTAAGTACACCATTAGGCAGTAGAGGAGGGGTGCTATCCAAGGTGGAGGCTGTTTATAACCTTCTTCAAGAATTGGTAGTCGTCAGCAAATAGTGAGTTTTGGAGGGGTGGGGGGCGGCGGGGTTGGTTTGTAAAAATTAAATCGGGGTACACAGGGTGGGATGGTGGGTTGTTTGTCTATTATTAAAATCATATAAAGTTGAATGAATGTTGTGTAGATTGTACAATGAAAAATATCCTGAATACAAATATTGAAAAAAACCTAATCACTATTTATTAAGGGAGTCAGATGATGGGGTAAGGAACCATGGGCTGGATTCTCCAGTTGTCAACGGCAAAATCGCGTTCGGCGACCAGCTGGAGAATCAGAGTTCCCGACCAAATCGGGGGCGACGCCGCTTTCGCGATGCTCCTCCTCCTCCAAAGCGGGCAGAGGACCGCCCCCCAATGCTACACCCCCAAGGCTGAGTTCCCGACGGTGTGAGACACGTGTGGTCTCACCCATTGCAAACTCGGCATGGCGGCTGCGGACTCAGTCCAGCTCTGCCACAGTCAGGGAGGGCCGATCCGTGGGCAGGGGACGACGACATTTTTTGTGGCTGGGGGCACTGTGGGGGGGGGGTGCTTTGCGGTGCGCTGGCCGGGTCCGCGAGCTGCCGCTGCCATGTAGCACGGCACGGCCGCTGCAGGAGTATTGGCAGCTAGAACCAGGTGCTCTACGCTGCCGGCTTGCTAGCCCCCATCGAAACGGAGAATCGGTGGCTGTTTTGCGCCATTTTTTCTGGCGTAAAACGCCACCATTCCTACGCCGGCATGTGGACATAGCCCCAGAATTAGAGAATCCAGCCCCATGTATCCAATGACACAATGATCCCTGCTACCTAGCTTAAACAAGGGAACAATATTCACCATTCTCCAGTCCTCTGGAACCTCGCCTGTGGTCAGAAAATATCTGTTAAGGCCCTAGCTATTTCTCCCCTTGACTCCTGCAGTAACCTGGGATAGATCCCATCTGGCCCCGGGGACTTGTCCACCTTAATGCAATTTAGGATACTCAACACTTCCTCCTTTGATATACTGATGTTCTCAAGAGTGTTCACATACCTATCCCTGACCTCAACATCCGTCACGGCCAATAATCATTGACATAACAGTGGCTGAATTGCACTTTATAGCTGAACTTAAGAGGTCAAATAGTGCTGTGCTTACATAATGATTGTTTTTAGGAAATATGTAAAGAAAACTCAAGTAGCCACTGTTACTTTAAAAACTGTTAGGACAAATTTGCAGATTAATATCAAACACCAATAGTGACGTGCAGTTAGAAAACAAAATTGCACATATTCGGATTAGGGGGGCATAAACCAAAGCACAGAAATAGATATTCCACATAGGGTTGTGAATCTATGGAATTCCTTGCCCAGTGAAGCAGTAGAGGCTCCTTCATTAAATGTTTTTAAGATAAAGGTAGATAGTTTTTTGAAGAATAAAGGGATTAAGGGTTATGGTGTTCGGGCCGAAAAGTGGAGCTGAGTCCGCAAAAGATCAGCCATGATCTCACTGAATGGTGGAGCAGGCTCGAGGGGCCAGATGGCCTCCTCCTGCTCCTAGTTCTTATGTTCTTATGTAAATCAAGGCTGCTGGATATTCTCAAACTTTACAAAACCCTAAATATTTTCAAAAATATAAAAAGTACACAAAATAAATGTTTACATTTATGTGGGTTCACGTGTACTAATGATACCGTGTGTTTTGCACACATCACTAAGTAAAAGTAAATAAAGTTGCCATGGTCCCAGTGACAAAAGTCTGCTTTCCTCTTTGAGGGAGAGAGCTGACTGGTGGTGATTTAACCTGAGTGTCACCACACCTCAGGTGAGGGGCAAGGTTGAGAAGGAGGGCTTCATGAATAACCTTAGCCGGTACAGGAATTGAACCCACACTTTTGGCATCGCTCCGCATCCCAAAGCAGCTGTCCAGCCAACTGGGCGGAACTGATTTTGGCAGTAGTTCCTCATTTCCTGCAACAATGCTGAAAAATGCGAAGGCTTCTTTAGCAGTACGTTGACCATCTCGAAGAACAAGGCCTGCAGGTGCCTGGGAATTTCACAGTACCCTGACTTGGAAATATATCAACATTCCTTCATCATCGCTGGGTCAAAATCCTGGAACAGCCTAATTCAAAGCTTCACCTCACCATGCAGGATGCAGTGATTTAAGAGGCAGCTTACATCATCTTCTTAAGAACAACTGGGGATGAGCAATAAGCTGGGTTTGCCAGTCACATCCACATTCCGTGTATGAATTAAACAAAAAACAGGCTGCTGCTAATTGTATTTAAGATGTGGGTTTTTTCATGTTTTCAAATATTCTGCTTGAGGATGATAATAGTCTTTTTCTTTCATTTTAATCCTATTAAGTTTTACTCCCTTTCTTCTTCCTCCACCCTCCTCCTCTTCAGTACAAAGCTCAGATTCCATGTATTGTCTCAGTTCTAAATATTACAGTCATTTTGATTCCACACTACCGCAATGGTTTTGTTTTGGACTTTTCCTTGTTCTCAGATCAGCCTGTGCAACACTCATCCCTGGGTTTCATCGACGGAACCTTTTTTGGGGCTGGGAATTTTATGAAGGAATATGTATTGACTACATTTCACTCATCATCAAATGCTGGTATTCATTCAAACTAGCTTGCATAAAATCACATGGTTGAAATACATATATTAGGACCATGAATTACGAATGAAAAAATATTTTCATAGAACCATAGAATTTACAGTGCAGGAGGCGGCAATTTGGCCCATCGAGTCTGCACCTGCCCTTGGAAAGAACACCTCACTTAAGCCCACCCCACCCCACCCCTGTAACCCCACCTAACCTTTTTTGGACACTAAGGACAATTTATCATGGCCAATCCACCTAACCTGCAAATCTTTGGACTGTGGGAGGAAACCAGAGCCCCCGGAGGAAACCCACGCAGACACGGGGAGAACGTGCAGACTCTGCACAGACAGTGACCCAAACCAGGAATCGAACCTGGGACCCTGCAGCGGTGAAACAACTGTGCTAACCACTGTGCTACCGTGCTACCCCACTTTGGGGGCTAAGATTTGGTGGTTGGTATAGGCAGTTTGTATTCCCTAATGGAAAACATTAAAATGATTCATCTTTAAAATAGTGTTAACAAATTAAAATCTGCTATATTTAGAATAAATTATGTAACAAAATGCTTTCCTAATGAGATGGCACAACACAAAATTTGGTTAAAAGTATAAGTAAATTTCATTCACTTGGGGGAGAAAAAAAATGACATATTGCTGTTATTCACCATCACTAAAGCATAACTCAAGCTACAGGACATGCCTCTAACTCCTTTTTTCTATCAGATGTTATATTTGCATTTAATGGAGTACCACAGTCAATAGAGCCACAAAGCTGAATGTCGATGCAGCACATATTCACCTCCAACAGTAGTCTGTTTTGACCAACAAATAGCTGAAAGCTATTATGGAATGTGGACACAGTGAACTGAACAGCAGTGCTTCCAAAAAATAACTTTCCCTCACCTACCCAAATGTATTCTGTCATCTCGTTTTTTTAACAGGGAGTATTTTAGCTTCTGTTGGTATGTATGCAAGTTCACGTGAGCCACCTCTTTACCAGGTTAAATTTTAATTTGAAGAATGTTACGAATTTACAAACGGCACTGGCCTATATATTTCTGGAAATGTAATTTAGAATTCTGAATAAGATTTTGAAGAAATTTGTTACAGATAAAGAACAAAAGAAATACATGTTGAGGGCAGCACGGTAGCACAAGTGGATAGCACTGTGGCTTCACAGCGCCAGGTTCCCAGGTTCGATTCCCTGCTGGGTCACTGTCTGTGCGGAGTTTGCACGTTCTCCCAGTGTCTGCGTGGGTTTCCTCCGGGTGCTCCGGTTTCCTCCCACAGTCCAAAGACGTGCAGGTTGGGTGGATTGGCCATGATAAAATTGCCCTTAGTGACCAAAAAGGTTAGAAGGGGTTAGTGGGTTACGGGGATGGGGTGGAAGTGAGGGCTTAAGTGGGTCGGTGCAGACTCGATGGGCCAAATGGCCTCCTTCTGCACTGTTCTATGTTAACTATGCTATGTTTATATGGTAGTGTGGATTGAGCAATGGATAACTGCTTGGATGTAAATTTTGCACAAGCTAACTACTGCAAATGCAAATTTCATGTATTCTAGTTAGTACAAAATCTGGTTAGAGGCTTTTCCAGTTTAGTCAGAACTTCCCAGAAATAGGATAAATCTAGGCCAGACCCAAAATTATAGTTCTAACTTTAGCACTGTTCATGGTCATTGTTCCGATTTGAAAATGACTCTTTTAGGGAATTTTGCTATCAATTTTACCAGCATGGTTTTGCTTAGTTGGAGCCCAGCCTGCAAGCTGCAGTAAAAATACTCAGGACTATATTCACACCTGTGAATACCCAGATGGTAATTTCAGATTACAAGTTGCTATGGAAGACGCTGAGTAAAGATAGTATGTGTTTCAGTTGGGTGGGGGGTGGTGTTGGGGTGGGGGGAGTGAAAGGAGAAGAGGGAAAAAGAAGGGGGTTTTAAAAAAAAAAGACAAAACCAAGCCAAAAACAAAAAGCGGCACGTCACTACCTGCACCTCCTAGCAGTAGTTACAGAGCAGCAATAGAAGAGGCTTGGGGAGCAGGTCGCTTTCCCACCTTCTCAGCTGGGCAATAATACATGCGTGGGGGACCTAAAAGAGGGGTAAAAATAACTTTTAAAATGGGGACAAAAATTAATATAAGTAAAATTATGTAGCACTGTGTTGTCACATAAACATGAACAAAAAGAGGAAGAAAAGAAAGAGATAACCAAGTGTATCTCATGCAACTAAAAATTGGTTTGTCATCTGTAAACAATTTAATTTTAAAAAATAAATTAAATGCATTCTCGGCGCATATAAAGTACAACAGGATGTTCTGCCTAACTCAATTGTGATGGTGTTTATCTGCCATACAAACAGTAGTCTGTATCCTCTGTACATTAACCCAACTTTTGTTACATAGATAGAGAAGAAAGGAGCAGAAGGAGACCTTTTGGCCCTTCGAGCCTGCTCCGCGATTTATCACGATCATGGCTGATCATCCAACTCAATAGCCTAATCCTGCTTTCTCCCCATAGCCTTTGATCCCATTCTCCCCAAGTGCTATATCTAGCCGCCTCTTGAATATATTCAATGTTTTAGCATTAACTACTTCCTGTCGTAATAAATTCCTAGGCTCACCACTCTTTGGGTGAAGAAATGTCTCATCTCTGTCCGAAATGGTTTATTGAATCCTCAGACTGTGACCCCTGGTTCTGGACACACCCATCATTGGGAACATCTTCCCTGCATCTACCCTATCTAGTCCTGTTAGAATTTTATAAGTCTCTATGAGATCCCCCTCATTCTTCTGAACTCCAGCGAGAACAATCCTTTCTTAAATGTGAAGTTTTGTTTTGCTTCAATCAATAGCTCTGGTGGTACATTCCACTGCCTCATAATCCTCTATGTAAAATGTTTTGTCTGTTTCTGGTGCTCTTCCGGAGCTCTCGGTCGTTTTGACAGTTTTCAATTTTCTGGTCCTGTCTCACCTTCACTCCTCCATCCCCCACCAGGATGGTTTGAAGGCTCTCCCCTACCTCCTTGAATGGATGACCAAATGGTTTCCATCCTCTAACCGCCTTTGCCTGGCTGAACCTGTTCACACATCTCACAACTTCCTCTTTATCTCCACTCACTTTTTCCAAAAAGTGTTGCTATGGGTACCCATATGAATCTTAACTCTGTTGCCCTTTCTTGGGTTATTTGAAACTGACTCGTTGCAATACAACCCGCGTCCCTCAGCATTTTGTCAGTAGTGATGACTATGCTGGTGTAACTCTCCCTCTAACCCAGAATAGGAAAACTTCTATCAACTTTGCTTCCAATTTCCACCCTTTTCTCATCTCCACATCATCATTCATTTCTGACTCTTCCTTTCCTCAACTTCTCTGACTTTGTGTCTGGGGAAAGGCTATCAACAAATATTCAATGTATGCCCATTTTTGACTATACTTCCTCAGACCTTTCATCCTTTTGGGATTCCATTCTGTTCTCTCAGTTTCTGTCTATGCTTCATCTGTTCTGATGATACAACCTTTCATCAGTGCTTCTGATAGGTCTTCCTACTTCTTCAACTGAGGATCCCCCCCCCTTCCAAACCCCTGCCATGGTGGTTGGCAGGACCCTCGACTAGATCCTGGCTGGCATTCACCACCATGTTGACTTGGAACTATATCATTGTTTCTTCACTATTGCTGGATCAAAATTGTGGAACTTCCTTGCTAACAGCACTATTGGTGTACCTACACCGCATGGGCAGCTCATCACCACCTTCCCAAGAACAATTAGGGATGGGCAGCAATGCTTGCCTCGCCAGGCATGTCTACATCCCATAAATAAATGTCAAAAATGCATTTGTACCCTATAATTAAAAGGAGTCTGCTCTAGTACATTCATTGCATGTGCAAAACTCCCAATATCAAGTATTATCTATTCAGATGCATCATCCTCATTATTGCCATTAATTTCCTCAGAACTATATTCTTCATTTGCCATTTCAAAGACTCTTCCTCTTCGCTGCTTAATGACACAGCATTTTATTAATTTTTCTTTGGGCAATCTTGGAACCCATTCATCCATTTTCAGTTTTGTCTTCTGTTGATATAGCCAAATTTGCTATAGCTGTTTCCATCGCCATTCTGTCGGTCTTTAATTCTTCCGTACCTGCACATGGTATCCGGAATATTTCAAAGCCTGGTAATCATCAACTCTTCTATTCTTTGTGACATCACTGGAGGTGTCATTTATTCCACGGAGGTTGAAGGTAATGACTGTTTCTCCAGGAAGTCTATAAAAGCAACAAATATCTGATCCAACCAAGACATCTTCTCGGAGATCTGGATGCTAATTGGGATCAGTTGCCTCTCCATATAAGACACCTCAGTATAATCTATTAACTTAAAGGTTAGTATAGATACAAGAATTCCCAACTTTAATAAATTGCACAAAAGGTTGACAAAGTTCAAGTCCTTGACATAGTTCATGGAATGACTGTTTGTTTGCAGAAAGCTATTAAGTTTTGATCAGGCCTCATTGGCATTTCATAGAATCATAGAATTTACAGTGCAGAAGGAGGCCATTCGGCCCATCGAGTCTGCACCGGCTCTTGGAAAGAGCACCCTACCCAAGGTCCACACCTCCACCCTATCCCCATAACCCAGTAACCCCACCCAACACTAAGGGCAATTTTGGACACTATGGGCAATTGAGCATGGCCAATCCACCTAACCCGCACATCTTTGGACTGTGGGAGGAAACCGGAGCACCCGGAGGAAACCCACGCACACACAGGGAGGATGTACAGACGCCGCACAGACAGTGAGCCAAGTCAGAATCGAACCTGGGACCCTGGAGCTGTGAAGCATTTGTGCTATCCACAATGCTACCGTGCTGCCCCTTTAACAGGTCATCGAGTGTGAAAACCTTTATCGCCATTCAACTGCACAGCATTCATCTCAAAAAATGCTTTACGTTTCTAATTTTACTCAGTCGATGGCTAGTTTTGTTCTTTAGAGTAATTACATGCTTCCATATCAACCTCATTATTTACCTCGTCATGCGGCTCAAATTCCGATAACATTAGAGGACAATCGTACCCTAACAATTTAGGTTTGCTTTCTGTCATTTTACACAATAGCTGCTGGGATTTTAGTTTATTGCTTTCCAACCTTGAGGCAGCCATTCACTGCTTTCATACTAGAACTCTAATAGCCAGATGAAGAATAGACTGAGCCTGAGTCTTCCTGTATTTACAATCTTTTATTTACAGACATAGATTATTTTAAGCTTGTGTTGTGTACATCCAACCAATAACTCCTCTTTCAATATGCTCTTTTATTTTTGAGCAGCCCCAATTAATGTTCACCACCTGAATACAACTAAACACTCAATTGGTATACCCTTAACAGCAATGACCACCAACAAACATAACAGAGGGCAGGTGGTTGCGCAGTTGTATTGTCACATTCAAGTGATCCAGGATAATCCTCTGGGGACCCCAGTTTGAATCCCTGCATGACAAATGGTAGAATTTGATTGACTGGCAGCTCTCTCGCCCTGCAGTGTCAGATGCTACTGCGGACAGGACTGGGACTGCATGTAGCCCCGAAGCCTATGTCCTGGATTTCCAGGAAAAGATCTCTTTTGGAGTCTCAGCATAGGGAAGGCAGGGGAGGCCTGGGCTCAGGTAGTCAAAGATAAAAGCGGGCTTCTGGCATAGACGCCCTCCCACCGTTCCCAATCGAGGCCGAAACCTGATTATTTTCAGGCTTCCCCCATATCTGTGAACTCCTTCCATCTGCCAAAAAATTGAGGCTGGGTGGGAAATGTCAATAATTGGCCGCTTAAGGGCCTCAATTGGGGTAAGGGCGGGCGACTATCTGAGACCGTGTCTGGCCCAGGAAAAATTACTCAATAGTTGGGGTGGGCCTAAGCCTAGCGGGAAGTCCATTTGTGCTATTTCATGCTCACAGCCCGCTTACCAACCTGCTGGCGGGAGAGCGTAAAATTCAGCCATCTCTCTTTTATCAACTACATTTTATACTACCAAACAAATTGGGAATACCTGCTAATCCTGAGCATGTTATCGCCAGCATGGGAAATAACAGCATAGGAGATGTGATCTGTTTATGTAAGTCAACTCTTAGTGTGATTATAATACTCCACATTGTCCCCACCACCATAAAATAAAATCTATATTTAAAAAAATGATCCTTTCTAAACCTCTCAGTGCTTTTCCTGCTTCATTTAAGATGCTCCTTAAAACCTACCTCTTTAACCAAGCATTTGGCCTTCAGCCCTAACATCATCTTATGTGACTTGCTTTCAAATTTGATTTAGAACGCTCCTGTGATGTGCCTTGCGACATTTGATTACATTAAGGGTATTTTACAAATATAAGGTTGTTGTACACAAGGTTGCACAATATGACCGACACTGATCAGTGTACGTACGACATAACTTGAAAAAAAACCCATAACGAGGCTAACATTTTGTTGTTTGACTAGTATCAGCTTTACCGCAGTAAACAAAGTCCATAATTTCTAATTTCATGATGGATGATGACCAATACTACACACCAATACTACACAGTTTGATATGAACAAAACAGCACACTTCAGAGTCCATTATTAAGGATGAGATTGCGGAGGACTTGGAAGTGCATGGATTGGAATGGATTTGTTTATTGTCACGTGTACCGAGGTACAGTGAAAAGTATTTTTCTGCGAGCAGTTCAACAGATCATTAAGTACATGAAAAGAAAAGGAAATAAAATAAATACATAATAGGGCAACACAAGGTACACTATGTAACTACAGGCATTGGGTGAAGCATACAGGGGTGTAGTGTTAATCAGGTCAGTCCATAAGAGGGTCGTTTAGGAGTCTGGTATCAGCGGGGAAGAAGCGTTTTTTGAGTCTGCTCGTGCCTGTTCTCAGACTTTTGTATCTTCTGCCCGATGGAAGAACTTAGAAGAGTGAGTAGGCCGGGTGGGAAGGGTCTTTGATTATGCTGCCCGTTTTTCCCAGGCAGCAGGAGGTGTAGATGGAGTCAATGGATGGGAGACAGATTTGTGTGATGGACTGGGCTGTGTTCACGACTCTCTGAAGTTTCTTGCGGTCTTGGGCCGAGCAGTAGACATACTAGGCTGTGATGAAGCCAGATAGGATGCTTTCTGTGGTGCATCTGTAAATGTTGTTAAGAGTTAATGTGGACATACCGAATTTCCTCAAGTTTCCTGAGGAAGCATAGGCGCTGTTATGCTTTCTTGGTGGTGAACCAGGACAGATTTTTGGAGATGTGTACCCCTACGAAGTCATAGCTGCTAACCATCTCCACCTCGGCCCCGTTGATGCTGACAGGGGTGTGTACAGTACTTTGCTTCCTTAAGTCAATGACCAGCTCTTTAGTTTTGCTGGCATTGAGGGATAGATTGTTGTCGCTGCACCACTCCACTAGGTTCTCTATCTCCCTCCTGTATTCTGACTCATCGTTATTTGAGATCCGGCCCACTATGGTCGTATCGTCAGCAATCTTGTAGATGGAGTTGAAACCAAATTTTTCCACGCAGTCACGTGTGTGCAGGGAGTATAGTAGGAGGTTAAGTACGCAGCCTTGCAGGGCCCCGGTATTTAGGACTATTGTGGAGCAGGTGTTGTTTATTCTTACTGATTGTGGTCTGTGGGTCAGAAAGTCGAGGATCCAATTGCAGAGTGAGGAGCCAAATCCTGGGTTTTGGAGCTTTGATATGAGCTTGGCTGGAATTATGGTGTTGAAAGCGGAGCTGTAGTCAATAAATAGGA
Source organism: Scyliorhinus torazame (assembly GCF_047496885.1). Classification (NCBI taxonomy): domain Eukaryota; kingdom Metazoa; phylum Chordata; class Chondrichthyes; order Carcharhiniformes; family Scyliorhinidae; genus Scyliorhinus; species Scyliorhinus torazame. Next base: position 80,416,534 of record NC_092721.1, on the reverse strand, counting down.
GTCTGATGTAGGAGTCCTTGTTGTCGAGATGCTCTAGGGATGAGTGTAGGGCCAGGGAAATGGCATCTGCTGTGGACCGGTTGCGACGTGTGAATTGCAGTGGATCAAGGGTTCTGGGAGTGCGGAGGTGATGCGCTTCATGGCCAACCTCCCTAAGCACTTCATTGCGGTTGAAGTCAGGACCACTGGACGATAGTCATTGAGGCACGTTGCCTGGTTCTTCTTTGGCGCCGGTATGATGGCGGTCTTCTTGAAGCAGGTGGGGACCTCGGAGTGGAGTAGGGACAGGTTAAAGATGTCTGCAAACACATCTGCCAGCTGGTCCGCGCAGGCTCTGAGTGCACGACCAGGGATCCCGTTCGGACCCGTCGCCTTCCGAGGTTTACTTTCAGGAAGGCCGATCTGACTTTGGAAGCTGTGATGGTGGGTATGGGTGTGTTATGGGCTGCTTGGGGCACTTGACAGCGGATCATTGGTTTCCTGCTCGAACCGAGCATAGAATGCATTGAGTTCATCGGGGAGGGTGCGCTGCTGCTAGAGATACTGCTCGGCTTCGCTTTGTAGCCCGTTATGTTGTTTAGACCTTTTCAGAACCGCCGAGAGTCTGTAACATTAGTCTATGACCCTAGCTTGGTCTGATATTCTCTCTTGGCATCTCGGATGGCTTTGCGGAGGTGGTACCTGGATTTCTTGTATAGGTCAGGGTCGCCTGACTTGAACGCCTCAGATCTGTCCTTCAGTCGTAAGTCAATCTCGCGATTGAGCCATGGTTTCCGTACATTGAGGAAACGTACATACTGCTTTCTTTGGCACGCAGTCGTCCACACATTTGCTGATGAAGTCTGTGACAGTTGTGGCATACTCATTTAAACTGGTCGCTGAGTTCTTAAATATGGACCAGTCCACTGTCTCCAAGCAGTCTCATAGGAGCTCTTCTGTTTCCTCGGACCAGCACCGCACGATCTTCTTAGCTGGATTCTCCGGCTTGAGTTTCTGCTTGTATGCCGGGAGAAGGAGCACCGGCTTATGGTCTGATTTTCCAAGTTCGGTCAGGGAATGGAACGGTAGGCATCCTGACTTTTGAGTAGCAGTGGTCAAGAGTGTTGTCGTCTCTGGTGGGACAGGCGATATGCTGGTGGAATTTTGTCAGTACATTCTTGAGGTTGGCCTTGTTGAAGTCTCTGGTCACGATGAAGAAGGCCTCCAATGTTCTGTTTCGTAGTTGTTTATTACTGTGTACAGTTCGTCCAGCGCCTTCTTCACTTCTTCTGGGGTGGGATGTAGACCGCTGTGATAATGGCTGAAGTGAACTCACATGGAAGATAGTATGGGTGGCATTTCACAGTCAGGTATTCCAGGTCTGGTAAAATAGGGCTGAGTTAACACTGCTTTGTCAAGAGGAGATAATGCCTGACAAGTCTGTTAGAATTCGTTGAGGAGGTAACAAGGAAGTTAGACAAAGGAGAGCCAGTGAACGTGATTTATTTGGATTTCCAGAAGGTGCTGTGCAGGAGGCTGCAAAATAAAATAAGAGCCATGGTGTTCGGGGCAAGGTACTGGCATGGATAGAGGATTGGTTGACTGGCAAAAGGCAGAGAGTGAAGGAAGGGGTCTTTTTCAGGATGGCAGCCGGTGACTAGTGGTGTTCCGCAGCGGTCAGTGTCGGGACCACAACTATTCACGATATACATTAATGATTTGGAAGAAGGAACTGAGAGCACTGTTGCTAAGTTTGCAGATGATACAAAGATATTATTGTCACAAGTAGGCTTACATTAACGCTGCAATGAGGTTACTGTGAAAATTCCCTAGTCGCCACACTCCGGTGCCTGTTCGGGTACACTGAGGGAGAATTCAGAATGTCAAATTAACCTACAAGCACGTCTTTCAGGATGTGTGGGAGCAAACCGGAGTGCCCGGAGGAAATCCACACAGACATGGGGAGAAAGTGCAGACTCCGCACAGACAGTGACCCAAGATGGGAATCGGGCCTGGGACCCTGGTGCTGTGAAGCAACAGTGCTAACCACTGTGTTACCGTGCTGTCCATGTAGAGGGTTAGGTAGTGTTGAGGAAGCAGGGAGGCTGCAAAAGACTTGGACAGGCTTGGAGTGTGGGCAAAGAAGTGGAAGATGAAATACAATGTGGAAAAGTGTACAGTTATGTATTTTGACAGGAAGAAGAGGCATAGACTAAATCACTGTCAATTTGCTAATTCACCAAAACAGGAAAATATTGTTTAATGTCCTTCATTCCACTTGCACCATTCATTTTTTTAAATAATATATTTATTAGGGGTATTTGTAGTTTTTATAATAATAACAGCGACAGAAACATGGTACAATAAATATTTCCACCCCAATCCCATTCTTCACACCCCCACTAATAAAACAATAGTCTAGCCCCCCCCCACCTTTGGATTTCTGCTTTTGCTGACATTTTAATTCTCTTCGAGAAAGTCGATGAACGGCTGCCACCTCCGAGCGAACCCTAACATTGACCCTCTTTCGGCGAACTTTATTTTCTCGAGAGTGAGAAACCCAGTCATGTCACTAACCCAGGTCTCTAATTTTGAGGGTTTCGAGTCCCTCCACATTAGTAGGATCCGTCTCCGGGCTGCCAGGGAGGCAAAGGCCAAAAGGTCAGCCTCTTTCGCCCCCTGAACGCCCGGCTCTTCCGACACTCCAAAAATCGCCACCTCTGGACTCGGCAACACCCGTGTTTTAAGTACTGTGGACATAGCCTTAGCGAACCCCTGCCAAAACCCTCTACGCTTCGGGCATGCCCAAAACATGTGGACATGATTTGCCGGACTTCCCACGCACCTCGCACACCTGTCACTCTACCCCAAAAAACTTACTGATCCGTGCCACCGTCATGTGCGCCCGATGGACTACCTTGAACTGTATCAGGCTAAGCACTTGCACGATTCATAGCGTGACACTGTGGAATGCCAGATTTGAAATATAAAAATACAAGATTTTAATCCTAATTAGTGCTTGCAAACTAGCTAACGGATACATTGTTGACTAATCCACTTAATTATTTTACACTTACTTTCATGTAACAAAAACCTATTTATATTTTTGATCACTAAAGAAACAAGAACACTGGGGAAAAACAAAACAATCAGAGAAAATAAATGTTTCAGTGCTCACTGAGCTCCCTGAACATCCCAATAAAGAATTGGTGAAAAAAAGATTTGTGCATTTTTGTAAGGAATCTGTAATTAAAACATCGTCTTCCCGAAAAGCCCAAGAATGATAGAGTGATCTCCCAGATCAGGCTGCACAGTCTGCCTCTTTCAGATTGTGTAATTTCATTGCTCCTTTCCAACAAGTATTTTTCTTCTCATGTCAATTTTCTCTCTAAAGGAGTGAATTTATATCTCGTTAGTGTTCCACGAGGTGCCTTACACTAAAAGCTACAACTCATGAATGAGCGTTAACCTCAAAATGCCAGAAAGTCATTTGACACCATGGGCATTACATCGGAGGCTAATACACAAGAGCACTTTCAGCATGAATCAATGAATTGCAATGAGAAGTGAGAATCCAGAAGAGGTAGTGTAAGAGTCAAGGAGAAGACAGACTAACATAACACAGTTCATTTCAGGGCTAAGGAATCTTGAATTTGTTCGTTCAAACACCTGTAACTACATTCCCTCCCTTCATAAATTTACCTCGATATTCACACTAAATATTCAATGGAAAGCAGTCAAAAACAGGACTCCCTGTCAGAAGATTTAATAAACGGGATAGAATAGATGATCTATTGAAGCAGACTTCTGATGAGTCATACTTGTTTTTTTTTCATGTTTTATTCTATTTTTACTTCAAGCTAAACTTTCAAAGCATATAAAAATACTTCAATATTCAACGAAGACCAATAAAATCTCACTGCTTCCAGTAGTTCAGAATTTGCTTGAGGGGTGGTTCCTCTCTTTGTGTTCAAGGCTAGACACAGGCATCATGAGGTTATTTGATTGTGGAAAGAATTTCAACAAAGAACCAAGAAAAGTACAGCACAGGAACCAGGCCCTTCGGCCCTCCAGGCCTGCGCCGACCATGCTGCCTGTCTAAAGTAAAATCTTCTACGCTTCCGGGGTCCATATCCCTCTATTCCCACCTTATTCATGTATTTGTCAAGATGCCCCTTAAACGTTACTATCGTCCCTGCTTCCACCACCTCCTCCGGCTTTCACCACCTCCTCCGAATTTGAGGTAAAATTAACCATAATCCCACTCTTACCTGATGTCCACACAAGCTAAATTCATGCAGGCATCAGTAGATGATGGCAGAGGTCAGAACATACTAGGAATCAATTCTAGGATTGCCTGGTCTATGTGATGAATGACATACTAGATAGTGAGTTCTAGTGAGTTCATCCCGTGAGCCATTGGAAACTGAGGAAAATAATTTTAAAATGTTTTCATCAATAGTTACAGATTTTAAGTTGTAGATTATGGCACACTATTAACAGATAATCAATAATGCTCACAATGTACTTTAGTGCTAATGTAGATGCAAGATGCTGATATCTTATTGGGTAGTAAAAAATAAATTAAGTATCAAACTCAATGAGTCCCAATTTCATACAGTCTGTTCCTGACAATTCACAAAAAAAAATGAATTTTCCAATAATTTGATTAAGCAACAAATAATTATGTTTTTGAATTGAATGAGATAACTTGAATTAAACAACTTTGATCAAACATTATTTGCATAATTTGTTTCTGCACTTCAGGAGTACCACAGCATTATGGATACAACTTAAGCATTATGGATACAACTTAAGTTGTCATTTAGTCTCCAATAATCCACATTTGGAAAATAAAACTGGCAATGTAAAGAAACAAAATTTTGTCCAAGGAAGGACATCAATTAATAGCAACTCTTAGAATTCAAGATTCTACCCTGCAAAAATAAATTTTAAATAGTTTTAGCTTGTCAATAACATTTTTAAAAACATCTCCAAATGTGGCTAAATTTACATAGGATGTGCAGCACAGAAACAGGTTATTCAGTCCAATCAGTTTATGCTGCTGTTTATGTTCTACTCGTGCCATCCTTCTTCAGCTTCCCCCGAGACTAGTCAAACTTCTGCTTATATGCATTTATGCTATTTGCTTCAATCACTCCCTTTGGTAGCAAGTTCCACATATCTACTGCTCTTTCATTCATTACTAGGATCCTCTTCTCCACAAGAAATATTCTCTCTGTGTCTATTCTGTCAAAACCTTTGCAATTTTAAAGACTTCTATTAGGTCACTCTTCAGTCTTTTTAAAAGTGAAAATCCTTTCCTGAAATGTATACATGTGCATTTCTGGTACCAGCCCAGTAAATCTGCTCTGAAGCTTCTCCACTGCCTAAATATTGGGCGCAAGCTAATGGAAAAGTTTCTAAGTGGTGGGTTTTGCTGGGAGTTTCCCACTCGCTCTGTCGGCAAGTTGTTCCCCCCCTCCCCTAAAGTGAGGACACCGTCCCTATAGGTCCCTGAAGGCCCCCATCTACAGGCTCCCCACACCCCCTTATAGGCTCTCCCCTTCCAGGACCCACACCCTTAACCCCCCCCCCAACTTTCCAGAGCCCTCCACTTAGCTGCCCTGCACCCTCCACCCTTTAGATACTCCCTTCACCCTCTTATCATGGGCATTGCCCCCCTCAGGCGCTGACCCTTGGCAGGGCCACCCTAGCAGTGCTCCTGCCGGCTTTGCAGTGCCACCCGGTCTGGCAGTGCCAAGGTGCCTGCATTCCAGGGGGAGGGCCAGGGAGCCACTCTGCCCTGTTCCTGCCCACCCAGGGGCTTCCGTGGCCTGGGAACCAGCATGGGAGCCCTCCAGGACTCTGATTTGGTAGATAACACTAAAATACAAGTGATTTCAAGAACATTGAGCAAATTATTTACTTTCTTTAAAAAAAACAGGATTTAGTTATTAATGAAGCGATCTCTTAACTTCTAAATCATACTGAACAGCATCAATATTGACATCAAACAATAAATATGGAATATCAAACTAAAGACCAAGTCTCTCGATAGCTTCTTCACAGGTATGAAAGAGCTAGGATTTGCAAGTGTTTGCATAATTTTCTTAGAAAATGCGGCTTTCTAATTGAATTGTACTTGGATCAAGCAGTTGCTGGGCGTCCAAAGTTAAGTGGCAGAGTAACAATTCAACAATAGGAGCAAATGGTAACTCCATCCAAATTCATAATTTATTCTGAAATACTTTCCTAAACAACCAATTTAACTTGGTCATGAAAGGAACTGCTTGATGAAAACAATAAGATATGCTCACAGTTCTTTTTGCAGGTTTCTGTAATCAGAACAATAATGTATTGGTTCAAATGAAATAGTACAATACATTTTAAAAATGTCCCAATGTGCATTGAAAGATTTCAGAACTTTCAGCCAGACTGTAAAAATTGTTAGAATCACAATAAATAGCATAGTGACAGATGACAATGCAGTACCTTTTTAAATTTTCCTTGACGTTTTGAAGCAGCCTGCCCCTGGGTGTCAGAACAACATACTGTAAGAAAACATGCAGACACTGCACAATTTGGAGACCTTCTCTAATACATCTTGGGGTTCTGTTGGTACCCTTTTTTGAAAAGAAACAAAAACTTGCCAACTCAAGATCGACAATAAGAACTCCCTTACTGGTATTTACTACATATTTGTGAAAGCCAAATCCAGGAGACTTAATTTAACATCTAAAAATTAGGAAAAACTAGACTTTGATCTCAACAGGTGCAATGGAACATAAGAACATTTTAGACCAAGCTATACTTTCCGAAGCTATATAGCATACTTCTCAGTGGTTGAAGTCATTTTCATCTGTAATTGATGTGAAATCACTTCCTGCCTCATATTTTAATTCTGATGTTAACATGCTTTAAAATTGTTGACATCGTTCACATGTTTCAAATCGTAATTGCTGATCTAAAGTAAGAAATATATTGCAGTATGTAGAAGTAACTAGATTACTAGATTACAGTATCTACAGAATGTACAAGCATGAAATATGGACAGGAGCAACTGAAAGCCAAATAAAACATCAACTATCTTTTATTTGGTTAAATATTTTCAGCATCTTTAAAATGGGCACATTAGTAAATAAATTTAATTTGTTCCGCATACTGGCATCATAACAACATGCAAATTTAACAAATTGTAATTGCATCCTCTTTATCCATATTACTTATTATTTGAATCTGACAAGTTGTAGACAGACCCTGCAAGTTTTTTTTCATTATGAGGGGAAGTTTAATTCAAAACATACTGCTGATATATTGTGTCTGTTGTATTTGTATGGTGTTTTTACACCGAGTTAGAACATAATTTCACAGAGTAATAAGCTGCAGCTCACAAAAATCATAGAACTCTACTCTGTCCAGATATGCCTGAATAATATAAATTATCTAATAACACAAAAATACCAAACAACCCTCAAGTTCAACTATTCCAGGGTGCATGCAAAAGCAGAAACCAATAAATAGTACTGGTATTGTAGAAGGGAAGTGTTATAGAAGCAGAGGTTTACATGTCAGGAAGCATCAGAAAGAAATGGGTAAATTAGATGAAATACACTGCATAGTAAAATAAAGGCACATCTCTGGCAGATTTGGAAGAGCTATGTACTCACAGCTTTCTTTCCTAGTTCACCCTTTGACAGCGTTAAAATTCCTGACAGGTAACAACCTGGCCCCGTTCCTTTAGGAATCCTAGAATTAATCATACAAGGTTAGATTAAGAGAGAGACTGTGATACCATTTCAAATTTTGACTTTGCCTGCATGTCAGCAAATTTAGCAATCACTTTGTCGTGGAAATTATAACTTTCGACAAAAACAAATGGAAGGGATGTAATTAAGCTAAAGTTACCTCTAAAAGATTATATTCAATTACCAACATTAAATATTTGGAAATTACTTGTTCATTTAGGATGCCATAATTGCTTTATTTATATACCCAAGCCCAGTGATCATGATGTTTCCTTGACAATTTTCCTTGTGGATAAACCCATTATTCTGCCTCTAGTTTCAATTATATCTGTGGGTGGCACATTGTTTGGAGCTTTTAAACTGCAAGGGTATCTTTACTTGCACAAACTCACTCGGCCAGGCATCCCATGCAGCTCAAGTGACTGTACTAGTGATTGAAACTTTGCACAGCTCATTAGATAAACATCAAATTAAAAACTATAAAACAGTTACAATGTAATCTTTTATGACTAATATCTGTCCATTGTTACAACATTTTGTAGACCTTGCAATCTTTTTATGTTGTGCCATCCTAGATGAATGGAAACCAAGCAGCAAATTCTCTAGTTGCCATTTCTGATGGTGCTTGAGTGAGTCAGGTATGGAAGGGGTGAGGGGGTCAGAAATTGGATAGAACTTGGTTATTCTACAAATGTGCAACAATTTTATATCACCTGCCATCTGTACAACAGCCTGTTCATGACCTAGGCATCCTATTAGGTTCCAATCTCAGCTTCTGAGCACCTATTCTCTGCCTTACTAAAGTCGCCTATTCCCACTTCCATGATATTGTCTATGACTTCACTCCTCCCTCTGCACATTACCTGCTGAAAGGTAACCCTCATCTGTGCTTTGTGACTCCTGACCAGACTAAAACAATGCTCTCCTGGCCAGCCTCTCATCTTCTGTAAATTCAAACTCAATCAAAACTATGCTGCCCAAATCCCAACATGTATCAAGCCCTGTTCACCCAATACTTTAAAATTCTCATCCTGGTTTTCAAATCCCTCCATAGCCTCACAAACACACAGCTATCTATAACTTGCTCTATAATTCTGCCTTCATGTGTAACCCTAGTTTACATCACTCCGCGACTGGCAGGCATGTATTCAGCTTTCTAGGCTTGAAGTCTGAAAATCCCTTCCTAAGCCTCTCTATTCTCTTCTAAGATGCTCATTAAAACTTCTTGGTACAAATGTTTGTCCTAATGTTCCCATACATGGCTTGGCATCAAATTTTGTTTGATCATTGCTCCTATGAAGGGCCTTCTGATATTCCACTATGTTAAAAGCAATATATAGTTGCATGTTGTTCTACTGTTGAAATGAAAATTCTGATGCAGCCATATTTACTTACTTATCATCAGGAAGAGAAGTAACAAAGAAAGGCTGTGAGCAGTTTGATGGTAGAGTTACACTGTTGTTTTTTTTCTTGCCTAGAAGTGCATTGCTGTGATTATCATAAACATCTAAGTTCAGAGGACTGGCGAGTCTATGGGATATAATAATTGGAAGGTCTTTAAGGCGTTCCAGCTCACTAAGCTGTTCATGGCGTACTTGCAGTCGGATAGTATAGTCTCCTTTCTCCAACTTCAGAGAATACTGTTGCAAAGAAAAGTAAAAGGTATATGTCAGATTCTTCTTTCGAAACTTATTTATTTTCAGTTTAAAATGTAAATGAGCAATTAATGATTGCTTCAGCATGAATTACACTTGTTAAATAGGAAGACTAGGAGCATTTTAAAATAACTTGTAGAGTATCAATATTTTTCATTTATTGTAATTTCAAGGTGAAGTCCGCAGAATTACAAATACTCGTCTACTGGTTCAGAACAAATATTCAAACTTCAAGGTGCAATGGAAGTGCATGATTATTTCAAGTTATATTTCATTTCCAGCTTTCTGATGTCAACCATTCATTTTTACATTAGCAAATAGGCAACAGTAGCATGTCAAATAAATATCTGTAGAGCCAGAACTACCATGAAGTGGCAATCAGGGTTGGATTGCTACTCCGTTCCTACTCTTACCTCAAATATTTTTCCATCCTATCTCATCCTACCTTCCGACTCAGCCCAGGTGAGATCCAGACAATACAGCTCCTCCCTGGGCCTAGTATCGAGGGCGGCTCAATCAGCTGAAAGGAGAGGCCACTCCCTTTTTTTACTGCACTAGCTTCCGTAAACCAGGTCAGTGATGGTCCACTCAAGATTAAAGGTTCTTGACAAGCCAAGGAAAAGGTACGTACATATGGTAAATGGGCAAAGTGGTGGAGGTCATGCCTCGGGTGGGGAGAATGGCGGAACCTCATCTGGAGGGGGGTGAATCCCATGGGAAACCTGTGTTGTGAGGGAATGGCATGGGTGAGGAGGGGGGCGGAGGGTAGTCGGAGAGTTGGGTCAGTGTTGTGGGGAGTTTGGGTGGGTCTGTACCATTGCTACCCAGAAGTTAGAAAAGACCTTTATTCCTTTTCACTTTTTCTGCGTAAATATTTTGCAACAGTCGGAATCATTCAATGTATTTTTGGAGGGTTCCAGTGCAGGGCAATTGTGTGCAAACCTTACTTGGGAAGTGGGGAGATCCCCAGTGCATTTTGGGTACCCCCAGTTACACTGCAGCTCAGAGGTTTCAGCACTATATATATAAAACATGGATGAAGTATGAATGTATATATATCTCAGTCTATATATAAAATTATATAATTGATATATATATTACAACACCAGGTTAAAGTCCAACAGGTTTATTTGGAATCACTAACTTTTGGAGCGTCGCTCCTTCATCAGGTGAGTGTCACTCCTTCATCACTCACCCCCGTCCAACGCCGGCCTCTCCACATCACATATATAAATATTAAGGATTCCCTCAAATAGTGCTGGTGTTGGGGGGGGTCGGGTGGGCACTTTTCCTTCATGCTGCTTTGCGCATTTTCAACTCAGTCAACTTAAAAGTGGAACTTGGTTGGTTGGCAGAGCTCCAGCGCTGACATCAAATCAATGTAGCACACTGACTGATGTAATAATCTTCCTGCTCGGAAGACTTGCAGCAGACATCAAGTGCAAATAAGCTAACCCGTTATCAGGTTCATCAGACTTGTTCCGGGGGGATGGTGGGACTGTCTAATGAGGAGGGATTGGGTAAACTGGGCCTGTATTCTCTCGAATTTTGAAGAATGAGAGGCGATTTCATTGAAGCCTACTAAATACTTAAAGGAAAGACAGGGTAGGTGCAGGTAAGATGTTTCCCTTGGTTGGGGAGTCTAGAACCAGGGGACACAATTTCAAAATAAGGGATATGCCACTTAGAACAGAGATGAGGAAAAATCTCCTTATAGAGTTGTGAATTTTTGGAATGCTCTACCTCAGAGGGCTGTGGAAACGCAGTCTTTGCGTTTGTTTAAAGCAAAGATTGATAGATTTCTGATTAATAATAATGTAAAGGATTATGGGGATAGTGGGGCTATGGGGATAGTGTGTGTAAAAAGCACTGAAGTGTCCGATCAGCCACGATCGTATTAAATGACGGAGCAGGCTCGATGGGCTGAATGGCCTGCTCCTGTTCCTCAGTTAGCATTAAGTGTGCTTTGTACCAGAAATGCGTGAGTTCACCATGAATGTCATTTTGGAACCAAAGGTTGGTTATAACCTTATCCTGTCCTAACGGGTTTCTAAAAAGATGTTGGGAGCTTACATGTGGAGGATAGTTCAACCTACAGGACTTAATTCAATAATGGTTTCTGGGCTACAGGTGATGGGTAAACAGTTCCATCATTGTCTTGCTTATATTGTGTAGTGACCGATGTCATTTTTTAACCAATGGAAGAGTGAGTTAATACAGCTGCACAAAGGTCTCTATATCTATAGCACTCCACAAAAACAGAGAAATATCACAGACTGTTTTACATAGAGTGAACAAAGAATGGATAAGCCAAAAACAAAAGATGTCCGAAATAAAACGGTCTTAAGGGAGATGTCTCAAAGAAGCTTTTAAATAGGGAGGAGACAACAGTATAGTACTGGGGAAAGAGAGACTGGCATTGTAGTTGAAAGAGGGGCTATCAATACAGGGGGTTGGGTAAGAAGAAATCGTCTAGTATCAATAGCGGAAAGCCTGAAAGAAGGAATGCATTGTTGCAGGAGATTATCCAGCTGGAATAGACAAGGTAATGGAGAAATTTGAAAGCAAGTATATAGACCTTGAGGCAGATTCACTGGGATGGGATAGACAAGTCAGTGGAGCTTGGTGAGAAAGGAGATGACATGGATAAAAATATGGGCAGCAGTGGTTCTTTGAGGGTGTAAGCAGTAGGTTGGATAAAGACGAACCAATAAATGTAGTGCATTCAGATTTTCAAAAGTAATTTGATAAGGTGGTCCACAAAACCTTACTATACAAGAACACATGGTTTTGGACATGATATATTAGCATGGAAAGAGGACTGGCTGATTAACAGGAAATAGGGAAGTGGAATAAATGGGTCATTTTCAGGTTGGCAAATTGTAACTAATGGAGTGCACAGGCGTCATTGCTGGGGCTTCAATGATTTACAATCTATATTAATGGATCAAATCTTTCACTCTCCATATAATCGGAGACCGGATGTGTAACCAAAGATGCGGTTTGTGATCCTATACACAGACCTCTGTAGTAAATGCTCAGGAAGATTTAAATTCCAATGGGCAATTCCCCTGTTTCCCCAGGGCCTGTTGTGAAAGTTCAGACAGTTCTGTGGTACTTATCTGCATAGTTACCAAGGAAATGTTAGACAGAAAACCCTAGTTTAACATCTGAGGAGGCTGTAGTGATATTGTCGCTGGATTTCGGCGTCGGCAAGCGGAGAATCCCACCCAATATTCTCCCACCAGAAGTAAATCGTTCCTGGTTCATGCTGGCGCTAGGAGCGGCGCCTAGAAGAGGTTCACTCTCCCTTTGCCAATGCTAATTTGTGCATGGCAGGGAGCTCAAGGGATTCCGTTCCGAATCCCACTATTGGGTCGCTATTTGGACCGGGCAGCCCAATACCGACGCCTGGAAACTGCCATCGCCATGGGAATTTCTGGGCCACATCCCCCGCCAGAGAATCCAACCAGACCTCCATGTCAGCACCCCCATCAAAGGCCCCAATCAGAACCCCCCATAAGAGACCCCATCCTCCCATAAGTTACCTCTGCCTGGAAGCTAAGCAGCAGTCGAGGCAGAAAGTGAAAAATCACTGCTTTTTCACTTACCTATCCCTTACACCAGCTGCCGCAGAAAAAGGTGTAGAAAGGTTTTAAACACTCTCAGATCCTTTGATCTGTGAGGCTTCTATTCACTTTCAAAGAGAAACAGCTTTTAGTAAGCTGTAATTGACAGGGTAATAGCTTCCAGGCAGCCAGGTGCCTGGATTATTTATTTTAATTTCCCTTCACACTTGAATGCATCTCAAGTATCCTGCTTTGAACCTAACGACTATGTTTTTAAACATTTAGCCATGATTGACAGCTCATGACCATATCAAAAGCATATAATTCTTCTGCTGAGAAAAAAGAGGAAGTGAAACTCCTCGATAGTTAGGATTTGTCTTGTGGGGTCCCTCTGATGGACTTTGGGGGCATGTACGATAAATACTTCTCTCCTTGGCCACCGTCAGGTCCACTGCGTCAGGACCATACTGGTAAATACTTGCACCTATCCACGCCCGTGTAAATCTTGCCCAAGAGGAAAATCTGATGTCCGGCCCTTTGATAGGATGCAAATGGGTTCAAATGACGCAAACCCCAAACCGCTGCTAGCAGGGGACCGGAGCATCGCAACGGGATCAGTGCCCGCTTTGCCTGACGAGTGATTCTCTGCCGCATTGGGAACTTTGCTACCGGTGGGGAATCCCAGTCACAATTGAGAACAATTTAAAAGGTGAACGTTGGAAACATCGGAGATGAAGTAGAACTTTGAAAATGAAAATATTGTCCATTTCAAAAATAATTTGTCTAAAAATATTACAGATAAGAGCACTCGGGCATAAAAGTAAAAAAGTTCAAACTAATTATGAATACAGTGAAAAAAGCAATTGGTGATATTTGATCAGAATTTTAATCTGACGGGAAGGCTGTTTTAAGGAAAATCATGCTCCATGTACACTTAAATGTTCTGATATGAATTCCAGTACTATTTCACTTTAGTTACCTGATGTGGGTAGGCATCCCCTGAGCCCATCAGCTTTTTGTTTTGGTCATACAGCATCCACAACTGGCTGTCAAATTCAGACTCATACAGTAGCTCACAAAGTAGGGGGCAGCTGGTAGTCACCTCACCATTCTTGGGCTAGAGTTAGGAAGAAAGATTTGGCATCATTTAAAATAAAAATCTGCAACAGACTTGCATATATTTTTTGGATTTACTGTATTTATTGTAAGATAAAATTGTGATAAAGGTGCGTTTTTATTTTTTAACTTTCTGTAATTTATTAATAGTTTAATTAGTTAGAAATAAAACTCTGGGGGGTGATTTTATTTTAAATATCAAAGTATGGGAGGGCATTTCTATCAGCTATTGTTCTGTTCCTCCAAAGTTGTGAGGATATGTTCTCATTTTTATTAGACTGTGGTATACTTTTTTAGAAAAAGGTGGATTTGTCTACTCGAGTTAGAAATCTCAGGACTGAAGTTCTTTTAAGACAGTCACTTCATTGTGTCAACCATAATTCAACAGTCTCATAACAATGTAACTAATTCCAGAACTTGACAAAGTTATTTCTGTAGACAATAGAATGCCCTCTAACTTTTTAAATTTGTGATGTGGCTCCACCTCGAGCATTTATTCTGTGGGTGTGCATGCTGCATTCACATCTTGGCAATCGCTGCTGAAATAACGTCAGTTCATGTGCCCCATTCAACTTCATCTTGACCAGGATTTTAATCGTTAGCAAATTTCCTGTGGGAAACGCTAGCCAGTTATATTCCTGTATCCCAATGCAGAATAAGCTTATGGCAATTGTATCCAGTGGATACTAAAATGTGCTGTTGGCTATCTTCCCACCTGGAACAGCAGAAGGAACTGCCATCCTGAGATTCAGACAGCCCTCAACTGTCTGCCTGCACTTGGGTAAGTCTGGAAATTGGTTGCAGGCAGTCTCATAGTACAGCACAGTGGGTGGGGAGAGGGAATTCTGTGTGCTCAAAGTAAAGTCTGGTAGATTGGAACTTGCCTTATGGAGTTTTCCGGAACATTCCTGCTGGCCCCACAAAGCAAAGTAAAAACTTAATCTTGAATGACTTCTTCTGCATCTGATCCTCTTCTCACTAGACTTTACCTGGCAGGAGTGCCAGAGTAGTATCCCATCAGCGCACGTTTGCCTACCAACCGCTGTGAAATTGCGGGGATCAGGTAATTTCTTTGGTTACGGAAGTCTGCTGTTGTCTAAGTGCTGTCCACCTCTATCCATTCTTGCAAGTTAGAGCAGCCCGCTGCCACTCAACCTGAGGTGTCAGAAAGGAAGCAATTGTTCCTCAAGACATGAGCTAATCAATTCCACCCTCTGCCGAGATAATACTGGAGGTTTCACAAGGTCTGAAATGGTACACTGCAGTTGCGGCCTGATGAGTTACCTGCTCATTGTTTGGCCCTGATCCAGCAATCCATAGAATTATGCCATGCCTCACGCTTGAATTTCATGGCCTGTATTTCTATAAACAGTGGAGCAATTGGTTTGTTTCACAAATGAAGACCATCAAATTACCACAACAGCTTGTAAAAATATATGTCGCCTTTAACATAATCCAACGGCACTTCACAGGAGCATTATCAAATAAAATCTGATATTGAGCCACATAAAGAGATATTAAGATAAGTAACAAAAGCTTATTCAAAGTGGGTTCCAAATCCCTCCAGGGCCTTGACCCTTCCTTTTTTTGTACTCTCGTCCAGCCCCATAACCGTCTGGGATATCTGTGGATCCTGTAATTCTGCCCTTGCATTCCCAACTACAATTGTTCCACGGTTGGCGCCGTGCTTTTAACTGCCTAGGCCTCAAGCTCTAGAATTCCCTCTCAATATTGTCTGTCTCTCTAACTCACTTTCTTCCTTTAAGATGCTTCTTAAAAATTACCTCTTTGGCCAAGTTTTTAGTCATCTGACCTTAATATCTAATTATGTGGCTTGATCTCATACTTTCTTTTATAAACCTCCTACGAAGCATCTTGGGATATTTCATTATGTTTAAAGCACTATATAAACACAAGTTGCTTCGTAGGTTTTAAAGGAACATCTTGCAGGAGAGAAGAGACAAAAACGTTTGGGGAGAGGGGGATTCCACAGCTTCGGCCCTTGGTAGCTGAAGGCACAGCTGCCAATGGTGGAATAATTAAAATCATGGATGCAGAAGATGCCAAAATTGGAGAAGTACAGAAAAATCAGAGGGTTGTAGCATGATGGGGAATTCAGAGACAGGGGTGGAGAGGAGACGAGGGGGTAGGGTCGGGACCATGGTGACAATTGAAAGCAAGAACAAGAATTTTAAGAATCAAGGTGCTTCTTAAATTGGAGCCTGTATAGGTCAGCGAGGACAGGCGATGAGTGAATGGGACTTGGTGTGAGTTAGGATACTGACAAAAGAGTTTGGATAAAGTTTACAGAACATGGAACATGGGAGGTCAGCCAGGAGTGTGTTAGTATAGTCACGTCACGAGGTAACAAATGCATGGATTACTGATTATATTAAGGTCTCCTCACAGAATAATGAAGACAACCTCACAAAAGGGCAGTACAGTAGCACAGTGGCTAACACTGTGGCTTCACATCGCCAGGGTCCCATGTTCGATTCCCCGCTGGGTCAGTCTGTGCGGTGTCTGCACGTTCTCCCTGTGTCTGCGTGAGTTTCCTCCGGGTGCTCCGGTTTCCTCCCACAGTCCAAAAACATGCACGTTAGGCGGATTGGCCATGCTAAATTGCCCGTAGTGTCCAAAAAGGTTAGATGGGTTATTGGGTTACGGGGATAGGGTGGAAGTGAGGGCGTAAGTGGGGCGGTGCACTCGATGGGCCGAATGGCCTCTTTCTGCATATGTTCTATGTTGGCACTCATCTTCCGGCTTCATTATAGCTTTTGTTTTTCTGTGGACAAAAGAGCTGAACTCGAGTGAGGTGAGAGTGACTGGCCACTGATATCAAGACAGCATTTGATCGAGTATGGCATCAAGGGTCCTTAGCAAAACTGGAGTTCATGGGAATCAGGGGCAAAACTCTGCGCTGGTTGGTGCATACCTCGCACACAGGAAAATGCTTGTGGATGTTGGAGATCAATCACCACTGCAGGAGTTTCCTCAGGGTAGTGTCTTCAGCTGCTTCAGCAATGACCTTCCTTCCATCATAATGTCAGAAGTGTGGATGTTCACTGATGATTTACAATGTTTAGCAGCATTCGTGAAGCCTCAGATACTGAATCAGTCCATGCCCAATGCAGCAAGACCTGGACAATCTTTAGGCTTGGCTGACATGTGGCAAGTATCATCTGGTTCACACAAGTGCTAGACAATGCCCATCTTCAACAAGAGAGAATCGGACCATCGCCCCTTGACATTCAATGGAATTACCATTGCTGAAATCTCCACTATCAACATCCTGCAGGTTACCATTGACCAGTAACTGAACTGGACGAGCCACATAAACACTGTGGCTACTAGATCGGGGCGAAGTTCTCCGTTATCGGCGCGATGTCCGCCGATCGACGCCTAAAATGGCACAAATCCCACCTGCATCACACCGCCCCAAACGTCGCTAAGTCTCCGGCCCGGAATGGGCTAGCAGCGACGTGACGCTATCCACGTTGGCTCACGTGGTTCACGCCGTGCGGCGTAACGGCGCATAAGACGCGCTGCTCCCCCCACCCGACCAGAAGACCCGACCGGGTGGCCGCCCGCCGCTCAGCCCCGAGGTTCCAGTCCCGCGACATTGAGGCCCTCCTGGACGCAGTGGAGGAGAGGAGGGAGGCCCTGTATCCCAGACACGGCCGCAGAGTCGTCCCACGCCACAGCCGGCGTCTGTGTAGGGAGGTGGCAGAGGCCGTCAGTGCTGTGGTCCTGACACCACTGACAGGCACCCAGTGCCACAAGAAGGTGAACGACCTCGTCAGGGCAGCCAGGGTGAGCACTCCCCCTCCCCCGCCCGATATCCATATCCCCCCTCCCCCATATCCCCCCTCCCCATATCCCCCTCCCCATCTCCCCCCTCCCCCATATCACCTGAACACTGCCTGCATGTCTAACCATGCATGCTTCATTGTGTATCGCAGGATCAAACGTCGAGGCACCCATTCCCGCAGATGCAGACCGCAGACCGTATGATGCCCCTTGGAAACCATGGGAGACGGAGAGACCTGGAGCAACAGGGAGACGATGCCCCCGTCTCATGCGGGTGCGGCGACGCAGGCGTGTGCCACCCAGCGACGAGAGGGGCAGCCACAGGCCCCCGTCACAGCCGAGCCATGAAACCACAACCCAGGACACCCCTACCCAGGACACCCCTACCCAGGAAAGTGAAATACAGGACAGTGACACAGATTGGATGGGTGGAGACGAACCGCCACTCCAAAGTGCCATGGACTCAGAGTCGGACGATGTGCACGGCACAACGCCACTGCTGTCACCAACACCCTCCAGAGCAGAGACGCTCACCTCGGTTGGGCACTTTAGTGATGAGACATCTGGTACACTCACTGGTGCGCACAACACAGCCGTCCCGGTACAGCAGGTGGAGGTAGGAGCAGCAGAGGGGCCGGGCGGTCGGAGGGCAGCCCGGCGCATGCGAACATCAGCCGCACAGATGGATCCCGGGTTCCTGGAGTTACCACACCCACCCATAGGTCCGATGCAACCATCGAACCCGAGACGAGCGAAGAGGGTGACGGCCAGCTTGCGGCGGCTGCAGTCGCAGGTGGAGGAGTCCACCCGCGTCCAGGAGCTGGCAGTGGTGCCGGTCATGCGTGCCACCCAGGCCGACACCGCACGGGTGGCATCCGCAGTGTGAAGGCAATGGGTGCGACGGTGTCAGACATGGGGAGTGGTTTGCGAGGCCTGGGGCTTTCCGTGCAGGCGGCGTCTGTGGCCCAGGACATGGCTGCCCTGTCACAGGAGGCCATGAGCCAGCGCCAGCGGCAGATGGCAGAGGCGCTCAACGCCATAGCCCAGTCTCAGCAGGCCATGGCCCAGTCTCAGCAGGCCATAGCCCAATCTCTGCAGGCCATGGCCCAGTCTCAGCAGTCCATAGCCCAATCTCTGCAGGCCATGGCCCAGTCTCAGCAGGCCATGGCCCAGTCTCAGCAGGCCATGGCCCAGTCTCAGCAGGCCATCGCTCAGGGCATCGGCGCCATTGTCCATGTGCGTCGCACAGTCACAGACAGGGATTGCCAACCCCCTGAGCTCCATGGCTGCAAACCTGCAGACCCGTCGATACCAGCACAGGCCACCAGGACTGGCAGCGCCAGATGTCGGGCGGGTGTTGGAGGGCCAGTCCGTTCGCATCCCTCACCCATGTAGAGGCCTGGGGGCCATCGGGCACCCCAAGGGAGGAGGTGCTGGGGCCCGTTCCGGGTCCCATTGTAGGGGAGGTCCCGGAACACCTCAACACCTCGGGCTCCCCCCCTTCTGTCCCAGGTGCATCGGGTGGGCAACGGGCAGGACAGGCTGGCAGCTCGCCATCCCAGTCGCCCGGGCCGCAGCCTGGCCCATCTAGGCCAGGATGCCCCAGGAAACGGCCGCCAAAGCGATCCCGTGTCAGAGGGCAGGAATCACAGGAGTCCACCTCCAGTTCTGCTGTACCGTCTGGGGAACCACCTAGGCGTAGTCAAAGGGCCCGTAAGGCCAAACAATTAGACACTGAGTAAATTGGCACGGGTGCAGGGCACAGATGAGTTTTAGGGGCTAGGGCACGTGCATGAACTCCTTTCGTTATTAAAGTCAATGTTGTAGAGCCGTTGGCAATGATCTTTTCGTCCTCACTGTCAACAGGGGTGGTACCAGGGGCTTGGAGAGTGGCGAATGTCATGCCCCTATTCAAAAAAGGGACTAGGGATAACCCTGGGAATTACAGGCCAGTTAGTCTTACTTCGGTGGTAGGCAAAGTAATGGAAAGGGTACTGAAGGATAGGATTTTTGAGCATCTGGAAAGACACTGCTTGATTAGGGATAGTCAGCATGGATTTGTGAGGGGTAGGTCTTGCCTTACAAGTCTTATTGAATTCTTTGAGGAGGTGACCAAGCATGTGGATGAAGGTAAAGCAGTGGATGTAGTGTACATGGATTTTAGTAAGGCATTTGATAAGGTTCCCCATGGTAGGCTTATGCAGGAAGTAAGGAGGCATGGGATAGTGGGAAATTTGGCCAGTTGGATAACGAACTGGCTAACTGATAGAAGTCAGAGAGTGGTGGTGGATGGCAAATATTCAGCCTGGATCCCAGTTACCAGTGGCGTACCGCAGGGATCAGTTCTGGGTCCTCTGCTGTTTGTGATTTTCATTAATGACTTGGATGAGGGAGTTGAAGGGTGGGTCAGTAAATTTGCAGACAATACGAAGATTGGTGGAATTGTGGATAGTAAGGAGGGCTGTTGTCGGCTGCAAAGAGACATAGATAGGATGCAGAGCTGGGCTGAGAAGTAGCAGATGGAGTTTAACCCTGAAAAGTGTGAGGTTGTCCATTTTGGAAGGACAAATATGAATGCGGAATACAGGGTTAACGGTAGAGTTCTTGGCAATGTGGAGGAGCAGAGAGATCTTGGGGTCTATGTTCATACATCTTTGAAAGTTGCCACTCAAGTGGATAGAGCTGTGAAGAAGGCCTATGGTGTGCTCGCGTTCATTAACAGAGGGATTGAATTTAAGAGCCGTGAGGTGATGATGCAGCTGTACAAAACTTTGGTAAGGCCACATTTGGAGTACTGTGTACAGTTCTGGTCGCCTCATTTTAGGAAGGATGTGGAAGCTTTGGAAAAGGTGCAAAGAAGATTTACCAGGATGTTGCCTGGAATGGAGAGTAGGTCTTACGAGGAAAGGTTGAGGGTGCTAGGCCTTTTCTTAATAGAACGGAGAAGGATGAGGGGCGACTTGATAGAGGTTTATAAGATGATCAGGGGAATAGATAGAGTAGACAGTCAGAGACTTTTTCCCCGGGTGAAACAAACCATTACAAGGGGACATAAATTTAAGGTGAAAGGTGGAAGATATAGGAGGGATATCAGAGGTAGGTTCTTTACCCAGAGAGTAGTGGGGGCATGGAATGCACTGCCTGTGGAAGTAGTTGAGTCGGAAACATTAGGGACCTTCAAGCAGCTATTGGATAGGTACATGGATTACGGTAAAATGATATAGTGTAGATTTATTTGTTCTTAAGGGCAGCACGGTAGCATTGTGGATCGCACAATTGCTTCACAGCTCCAGGGTCCCAGGTTCGATTCCGGCTTGGGTCACTGTCTGTGCGGAGTCTGCACGTCCTCCCGTGTCTGTGTGGGTTTCCTCCGGGTGCTCCGGTTTCCTCCCACAGTCCAAAGATGTGCAGGTTAGGTGAATTGGCCAATGATAAATTGCCCTTAATGTCCAAAATTGCCCTTGGTGTTGGGTGGAGGTGTTGAGTTTGGGTAGGGTGCTCTTTCCAAGAACCGGTGCAGACTCAAAGGGCCGAATGGCCTCCTTCTGCACTGTAAATTCAATGATAATCTATGATTAATCTAGGACAAACGTTCGGCACAACATCGTGGGCCGAAGGGCTTGTTCTGTGCTGTATTTTCTATGTTCTATGTACACCTACAAAGCTGCCTTTGTGCTCTGTCCAAAGCGTGCGGGGGTGTCATGTACGTTGAGCGCAAGTGTGTGTGTGAGGGATGGTCTTACCTCAGCCCCAGGTGAGTCTGCCCCTTCCCCCTGGGCCGCCATCAACAGACCCCCGGGCAGAGGACGGGACCTTGCGCTGCAGTGTCACAGCCGCATGCAGGGATGGTCCGGGTGGATGGTGGTACTGTGGCCATGGGTCAGACATAGTCCAACGATGTGGAGCCAGCAGCTCATCGCAGGGCGGGTTGTCATCATCCTCTATGGCCTGCAATAGACACGCGTCCACCGGCAACTGTGTGAGCCTGGCCGTTGTGCCGCAGGTGGATCGGCAACGGGGGGTGGTGTGCATGCGGGTGGGGTGGGTGGGGTTGGGGAGGGGGGTGAGGGTGCTGGGTGGGTGGATGGGTGGGGAGTGTGGGTGGTCGGGTGTTGCCATGATGTGCGGTCTGTGGCCATACTACCTGATTCCCACGCCCATCTAGTCAGTGAAGCGGGCGTCTATCAGCCTGTACCGTGCCCGCTGGCCCAGCCGGCAACAGTGGACAGCCACCCGCCCGTGTCCAGCCCGTCTGCCCTGACCATTGCCCCCATCCCCCTCATTGCCCCCATCCCCCTCTTCTGGCTGCTCCTCCACCCCGCCGTCCTCTGCTGGGCTATATTGTGCAGTACGCAGCACACTACAATGATGCGGCCGACCCTATCTTACCGATACTGGAGGGCGCCCCCAGAGAGGTCCAGGCACCAGAAACGCATCTTCAGCACGCCAAAGCACCTCTCTATCACTCCCCTTGTCGATACATGGGCATCATTGTAGCGGTTCTCCGCCTCATTGCGTGGCCTCCGTATAGGCGTCATCAGCCACGATCGCAATGGGTAGCCCCTGTCGCCAGCAACCAGCCCCTCAGCCGGGGATGGCGTCCCTCGTACATGCCGGGGATGTATGACCGCGACAACACGTATGAGTCGTGTACACTGCCCGGGTAACGGGCGCAGACGTGCAGGGTCATCATGCGGTGGTCGCAGACCACCTGTATGTTCATCGAATAGGTCCCCTTCCTATTGGTGAACACGGCCCTGTTATCTGCAGGTGGCCGCACGGCGACGTGCATCCCATCAATCGCGCCCTGGATCATGGGGAACCCAGCCACGGCAGAGAAGCCCACGGCCCGGGCATCTTGGCTGGCCCTGTCCACAGGGAAGCGGATGTAGCGGTGCGCAATGGCATATAGGGCGTCTGTCACTGCCCGGATGCACCGGTGCACCGATGTCTGCGATATGCCGGACAGATCCCCACTCGGTGCCTGGAATGACCGTTGCATAAAAGTTCAGGGCCACCATAACCTTGACGGACACGGGGAGAGGGTCCCCCCCCCAGTGCCAAGCGGTGACAGGTGCGCCAGCAGGTGGCAGATGTGTGTCACGGTTTCCCGGCTCATCCGAAGTCTCCTCCTGCATTCCCGGTCCGTGAGGTCCTGGTACGACAGCCGGGGCCGGTACACACGGGGCGCCCTCGGGTGCCTCCGTTGCCGTGGGGCCGCGATGTCCTCCTCCCCCTCCTCGTCCTGTCGGTCAGGTGTCCCCCCAGCCTGGTCGGCTGCCGCCTGCCCCTCTGTGGCAGCCTGCGCCGCCTCTCTGGCACGCTCCTCCTCCTCATCCAGGGCAACATGGACATTAGCGGCTGCCGCCACGGCGGCCAACATCGCTGGCTGACCGGAAAACATGACAGCCTATGCGGGGGTGGCGGGCACGACGACATGTCATCATTGCCCATTCCCCCTCCTCCCCCCAGCCAGGTGGCATGGACCGCATGGGTCCGACTGTTGGAGGCTGGCACCTGGCCCAGGTGGACCAACTTACATGCCCTCGCACCCCCCCCCCCCCCCCCGGCGTCCCTCCCCGGCACGGACCCCCCCGTCCGTCCCCCCGGACCCCCCCCCCCCGGCAGTCATCCTCCCGTCCCCGGCACCACTCTAACCACCCCCCCTGCTGCACACATACACACACAACCCTACACACACCTCTCCCCCACACATACAGACTGTGGCCACGCCATCGCCTCTCCAGCGGCCAACCCCCCAGGCCGTCACCCACCTCCACGCTGGTCGGCGTCAACCATGAGCACTGGTTGACGCCAATTAATAGGTGGTTTGATTTACGCCGACGTGACCCGTGATCACGTCGGCGGGACTTCGGCCCATCCGGACGGGAGAATATCGGCAGCCCCGAAATCCATTGTCTTGCGCCCACCCGTGCCATTCTCCGAGGTGTGTGGCGCGATTGACGCCCCGCCGACTTTTCTCCCTTCGGAGAATTCGGCGGGCAGCGGGGGCGGGATTCACGACGGCCCACGGCGATTCTCCGACCCGGTGGGGGGGTCGGAGAATCTCGCCCCAGGTCAGAGGGTAGGAATCCTGTGGCAAGTAACTCACCATCTGACCCCCCAAAGCCTGTCCACCATCCACAAGGCACAAGTCAGGAGTGCGATGGAATACTCTCCACTTGTCTGGATGAGTGCAGCTCCAACAGCACTCAAGAAGCTCCACACAATCCAAGGAAAAGCAGCCCGCTTGATTGGCACCCCATCCACAAACATGCACACCCTCCACCACTGACACACATTGGCAGCAGCATGTGCCATCTACAAGATGCACTGCAGTAATTGACCAATGCCCCTTAGACAGCAACTTCCAAATCCGCAACCACTACCATTGAGAAGGACAAGGTCAGCAAATACATGGGAACGCCACCACCTGGAAGTTTCCCTCCAAGTCACTCACCATCCTGATGATTTGGAAATATTTGTTCCTTCGCTGTTGCTGGGTCAAAATCCTAGGACTCCCTCCCTGACAGTACTGTGGGTCTGCCTACATCATATGGGATGCAACGGTTCAAGAAGGCAGCTCACCACCACCTCCTCAAGGGCAATTAGGGATGGGAAATCGATGTCCAAATCCCATGAGTGAATAAAATAAAAACATATGGCATGGAATGAAGAACTGATTTTTAAAAAGCTGCAGGAAAGAATTTCTACTCTTTGTGGCACTTACCTGATGAAAGTTGTACGTCAAAATAATCTCATAGAATTGTCGATTGTTTGGTAATGTATCTCGTAGTCCTAAAGGCCTTGTTTTTGCACTTACTGGTCTGAAATTTTTTTAAAAACACAGAAGAGTTTCACTTAGAAAAATCCTTTCAATGAAATATTATTTATGCGAGCACAGGTAAGGAAAACAGATGTCTTTATATCCACAATCTCTGCGGAAATGCACTTGTTCTCCCTTAAACAAATACTTGATCAACTGAGGTCAGTTTTGATCTCTTATTTTTCAATGTAATTTAGGTAAAAACCAGACAAATAGAACTCATTATTTCACAAAAACCATAAAGCTAAGTGCAAATCTGATTAAGATTTACCATTTAATTCATACTGAAATATGAACATAAGCAATAGGAACAGGAGAAGGCCATTCAGCCCTGCAAATCTGATAATCAAAGGGTTAATTCAGTTTTTCACCAGATATGGATTACCAGAGAAGTTCTTTCTGATCAGCGATCAAGTTTCATGTCACAAATATTCCAAGAGGCAATGCATAGTTTTGGGGTAAAATAGATTAAGTCATCTGCATAGACCCCATAGTCACAGTCTCAAGGGGCACTGGAAAGATGCCATCACACCTTAAAAATAATGATTAGAACTTATTGTTGTGAATATCCTGAGGACTTTGAGAAGAGAAATTAATTTGTATTATTTGCCATTAGAGACTCACCAATGAGTCAACTGGGTTCAGGGGTCCAGTTAAATTCACTAAAGAGAAAATTATATCACAAAAAGAAATTGCTATCTTAGGCTACATGTACAAATTTTGAGAAAGACCGTCAAAAGCTTGCACAACCAATGAGTCCCTTCCCGCTCACTGGACTGGGCATCACCAGCCTCCAATATTGTCCCCCCCATCCCCCAAACTCTGCCCTCAGAGTTCACAGAGGCAGTACAATAAACTAATTATGAATTTCACTTGCTCCTGATTGGACACTCCATACGAGCTCAATCCACCAAAGTTAGCACAGGTACAAAAGGAGAATGAAAGCATGCTTAAGAATGATATCATCAAATTGAGGCAAGTGATTGGAGCTCACCTGTTGGTATCAAAACCAATGGAACGCAACAATTGTGTGGACTGTGAAAAAGTCAATGCAGTTCCAAAGTCAGATTTGTAACCTATTCCTCGTTCGGAAGACTGTATTGAAAAGGTGGGACAAGCAAATTTTATTACCAAACTTGACTTCAAGGATACTGGCAAGTACCTTTATCAGATAGGGTGAAGAACGTTTCAGCTTTTGTGATGCCAAATGGTCTGTACCAGTTTAAAGTTATGCCATTTGGAATGAAGAATGCGGCAGCAACATTCCAAGGATTTAACTAACAAAGTCATTTCTGGACTAAACAACTAAGCAGTGGTAGATTGACGATTTGGAGTTGTTCAGTCAAATGTGGATGGAGCATTTGGAATATATAAAGGAATTATTCGATCGACTACAGGAGGCTGGATTGGTGGTAAACTTGGCTAAAAGTGAATTTGCAAAAGCTCAAGTCACATTTTTAATTGAACATGGTCATATAGGCCCACGGAATGTGGAAACAAAAGTTATTGGGGAGTTTCCAATACCATCAACTAGGTGAAAAATTATGAGATTTCTGGGCATAAGTGGTTTCTACTAGAAACTTGTGCCAAATTTTGGCAGTCTAGTTGCTCCATTGAATGAACTTCTGAAAAAGCATAGGAAATTTCAGTGGATGGCAGAATGTCAGGAGGCATTCGATAATCTGAAAACTGTGTTACCCATTGCACCAGTGTTGATGACACCTAATTATGCCCAAGCAGTTTAAGGTGGCAATTAATTGATGCAAGTGTTATGGGCGTTGGAGCTCTACTGTTGCAGGAAGACGATGGAAGGCTTGGGCTGTTAGTTATTTTTCTTGGAAACTAAATATTCATCAATCTCCTTAATTCAAACATCGAAAAGGAGACATGGGCCGCGATCTTCCCAAAAGTGAACAAAGTCCCCGAGTGAGCGCGTTTAGCTGCTCGGAGTGCCGAGAAACACATGGCTATTCAATGCAACTCGCTTTGAATAAGGGGCCTGACCGGAAAGCACGGTCAAGGCCGAACATAGCCCCGTTTTTTACAACGGGGAGCTCCGCTCGCCAGAACTCGCCGTTGCAGCAAGAGATCGGGACGCCATTTTTAAATGGCATCCCAAACTCCCGAGGCCCACAAAAAATTCCTGATCTCCCCCCAGCCTGAGCGCAACAAGGGAGGGTCCCCCACCCCGTCCGAGCACCCTCCCCACAATACAAGAGTCAACAAAGCAAACACTAAATATTATTTATCCTATACTTTAACATCCAGAATTAACAGGTACATTTTGGTTTACTATAAACTGCATCTCAAGTGCCAAAAATGACTGAGACAGATGTTACACATTGGCTCAACAGTCCACTAGATTTTAATGATTGTAGTGAGTCACAAAGTCCTTCAAACTCTGTCTTCCTCACAAGAAATTTCAGCTCCTTTTTTTGGAGCTAGTCAGATCCCCTACCGACTGTAGCGCACAAGTAGCTGGCGTTCCATGGGCACTGTTTTCTCCAGAAATGGCACATGTTTGCAGAACCTGATCAACTTGGATTGAGATTTTTTTCCACGATTTGCTTAGATCCAGCAATGTTAACTTCAACTAACAGAAATAGACGCCATAATCTATTTTCCTTGCATATTCTCAGCTCCTGGAACTATCCACTGCTTCATTAGTCTTCTTCAGCTTGTCTGTCTGCTGCAGTGGACTCAACAAATGCTTCTACACTGCTTGGACTGATGTGTCCTTTTTATTTTTCACCAAGGTTTTTTTTCTATTTCCCAACCTCGGCTTGCTCTTGATTTCCTTCGAGACTGGGAAGTTCAGTTTCATTTCTGTGTTTATTTTTTCTGCGTCCCTATCAGTTTCATTTTCAGTTTAGCTGTTTTTTGAGGTAGGGTTTTCCTTAAACACATACAAATTAATTTGAAAATATATATTTCCTCAAACACTATATTCTGAGTTTTGCAGGCACAGGTTGGTTGAATACTGTCAGTGCTTTACCTAGTGTCAACAGTCAACATGTTGTTTTATATGATCCACGTTGGGATGTACGGCCCACATACCTGCATCACATTAGTAATTAAATTAAACTACCACATTACTCATTTGTGTGGTAGCCAGAACTTCTTTTCAGCTCAATGGCAGCATTCTGTTATGGAAACTATTACTTGCTTTGCTCCTGAATAGTGAGAGTGTAAAACGGCTAGCTTCAGCTGTTGCTGAAATCTTTTGGTTATCTTACTTTTTTGTGTTGTTTGAGGAAGACTGGGTACTTTTTAGGTCCAAAAGTGGGTGCCCTTAGGCCCATTCATGACTCTGGAAAAATACAGCAAGCAATGGTCTGATTGGGGTCGTCATTATCCTGCAGGATAGCTCTGGTGCCCCCTATTTCAGCTTCAGGCATGCATGATGAACAAATAGATCTATGAGATTGCCAACAGGACCAATTTTGTAGTGCGTGGCACAGTAGAAATCCCAATATGTACACTGACAAATGAAGATAGACTTGCGGTAGACAGTAGTAGAAAACACATTGAGATTCTCAACCGGCACATTGAAGAAGGGAAGTTTATTGACTGCTCCATTTCAAAGGTAAATTTGAGCGCAGGATTGAACACAGTAAGATGTGCAAGAAAAATCTGACATATAGCTGCAGATTAAAATGTGGCAAATGTATTATTTTTTGTGTTGGAAATATGCAAAGTTAAGAGGTTAGGGCTCATTCCATTGAAAACTGATGAAAACGTTAACAAGTGTTGGACTAAATGGGGTCCCCATGGCAACACCATCTAAATCATATGTATCTAGATCAAGTGGATTGTATCAAACAGCACATCCCTTCAGCTGTTCACAATAGGTAGAGTACTGACTGCACTCAACCAGCCTGTGCTTGTAAAACTTAGAATATAATGTCTAACGCTAAATGTGATTCTACGACATTTGCTGAATAATCTCGACTATGCTAAGAATTACACTAACAACCAATTTAATATTTTCAGTCGGACTCGCAATGTGGCTCACTTATGCTTACTGGAAGCTACCTTTATTCAGATGCAGGAATCCGACCTCTGCAGACAAAAGGAATATGTACAATCATTGCATCTTTTTTGAATTAAATTAAAACAGGGGAGACATAGACATAGAATTTACAGTGCAGAAGGAGGCCATTCGGCCCATCGAGTCTGCACCGGCTCTTGGAAAGAGCAACCTACCCAAGGTCAACACCTCCACCCGATCCCCATAACCCAGTAAGCCCACCCAACACTTAAGGGCAATTTTGGACACTAAGGGCAATTTAGCATGGCCAACCCACCTAACCTGCACATCTTTGGACTGTGGGAGGAAACCGGAGCACCCGGAGGAAACCCACGCACACACGGGGAGGATGTGCAGACTCCGCACAGACAGAGACCCAAGCCGGAATCGAACCTGGGACCTTGGAGCTGTGAAGCAATTGTGCTATCCACAATGCTACCGTGAATACTAACGCTTCTGAGATGAATTCTCCGCATCAGCTGGGAGGACAGGTGTACTAACATCACAGACAATAGTTTCCTGGTGAATTCTCCATGCCAGCACCTCGATCAATCATGTTTAACTGCGCAATCAATCATTACTCTTTTCTCAAGCAGTATAAATTGTTGTTCCCTTTGAAATTTGGCATTCTTGTGTCTGTTTTGGTAAGTGCAAGATGAAAAGCTTTGAAGGCATGTCATATTTTTCAGTTCTGTACTACAAAACAACTAAATGTAAAGTAATTAAACTATGATAGGCGTAAATAAGAAATTTATGAACAAAACATAAGAGCAGTAGGTCAGGGTGCGTAGGTCAGGGTGTGTGGCTCAAATAAGTGTTCTTTTAATAAACATATGGGACCCAATTTTCCCATAGGGGTGGGAATTGGGAGTCAGGACCGAACCCACATCGCCATCCCCCTCCATCTCCAGGTTGCTGGGGACTGCAATTCTGCAGTCCCATGGGCCTTAATTGGCCTTAACATAAATATTCAAGTCCTTTACCAACCCACCCCAGGGCAAGATCCGGTTTCGCCCTCCATCAAGATTAACAGAGAAAACCTCCAAACATGGAATATTTTCCATACCTGGAGAGCCACCTCTCCTCCAAGGCTGACATCGATGCAGAGATCCAACATCGTATCTAATCTGCGAGCGCTTCATTCGGATGAGTATTTGCCAATTGTAACATCAGTGTTGACACAAAGGCTGTCGTCCTCCCAACTCTTCTATTTGGCTCAGAAATTTGGACTATGTACAGACGCCACCTCAAGGACCTGGAGAGGTACCACCAACGCTTCTGAGTTGAATTCTCCGCATCAGCTGGGAGGACAGGTGTACTAACATCAGTGTCCTTGAATGAGCCAAGATCACCAGCATTGAGGCCTTCTACATCCATAACCTACTCCGCTGGGCCAGCCATGTGCTTAGGATGTCAGAGTCCCGATTGCCAAAGCAAATCTTCTATGCCGAGGTCAAGGAAGGCTTCTGAACAAGAGGAGGATAAAGGAAGCGCTTCGATGACACTCCGAGGGATTACCTCAAGAAATGCAACATAGATGTCAATGCCTGGGAGACCCTTTCTCAGAAGAGACCAACTAGGAGGAACCTCCTGATTGAAGGGACACAATTTTTTGAGGACACCCGACTGCAAGAGGAGGCCCAGAAAAGGAACCGAAGAAAGGAATACCATCAACCTAGAGTCCAAGGACTGATCGCACTCCCCTGAAACATCTGACAAGTGTGCGGTTGAAGATACAGCTCCAGGATTGGGCTCATCTGTTGCCCTATTATGTATTTTCTTGTATTTCCTTTTCTTTTCATATACTTAATGATCTGTTGAGCTGCTCGCAGAAAAATACTTTTCACTGTACCTTGGTACACGTGACAATAAACAAATCCAATCCAATCAGCAAGAACACACATATTACATAACCACTAACACAAGAGTTTCTTTGGTGGATGATCATACTTGTTAACAAGTGATCGCCGAAGAAGAGGAGAATTGGCCTGGAGGTGTATCTGCCACCAACTTTGGTGAACCTGAAACAGGAGTGGAGGTGGGCCAACTTTGGAGCAAGCAAGTTAAAACGTCCACCTCAATTCCAATCAGCTCCCAAATATATAAGCTCAAATTTTTGGATGGACATGTAATGAACACCGAACTGTATTGGGAAGGTCTCAAAATGTGTTTACATGAATTTAAAAGTATTTCAAATGTTTAAAATGTAAATGCACTTCCCCCATCACCCACCCATGCCCTCACTCCACCTACCATCCACCCCAACCTCTTCATCCACTCCCCTAATCCATCTCCCACTCATTCCCACACCCATCTCATCTACACCTCATCCCCTATCCATCTCCACCCCTTATTAATTAAACACATGCACTCAAGTCACATTACAAAAGTTAGATTGTATCCAATTGCCCATAAACCCCTCCCAAATAAACTGCCTGACCTCAGAACTGCTCACCTCAGCAGTTGTCTAATCTGAAAATATGAAAGCAATAAAAGAGTTTACAATATTACTTACCTTTTAAGATTCCTCTTGCCTCAATGCAGCAATGTGAAAACCTACAGCTGCCAAACCCCAGCTGTCTTGCAGAAAAATTTAGTTGAATTTGTCATGATGCTAATGAAGTTGTCATTAAGAGTGGAACTGTTCTGGACCCAGTCCCTTGTCCACTCTTAGGAAAGGCAGGTGGAAACGGAGTCAGGATTTACGGTTGCACTGCTTGTCAACCATTTTGTTTGTCGTACCCGACCTCCGTTTCCATCTGATTCAGGGTGGAAAAAATCCAGCCAAGGAGTATATTAAGTAAACTGAATGAATTATAGGTGCAAATTCAACTTGGAAGATATGGCCTGGTGACCATTACTGAGGCATGGCAGTAAGACGGTTAGGAAAGTGAATGGAATACATCAGGTTGTACAGTCAGCTGGAAAGGTAGGGAAGTGGTGGAAGGGGAGAGTAGCCTTAGTGGTTAAGAATGAAATAATTTCAATGATGACAAAGCGTAGTAGATGGTGGAGACTTTGATAGAAATTAAGAAATGAAAAATGATTTAATACTGCAGTGGGAGTTTGATATAGGCTCCCTTGTAGGATCTGTGAAGCGATAAAATGTATGAATGCAGAGACCAGACAAGCAAAGTCAGAGTGGCTTTAATGGGGGATCTTAACTCTAATATAAATTGGGATAAGCAGACAAGAAAGAACATCAGTAGAATCTGTAAAACATCAGAACTGGAACACAAGTGTTTTCTTCTGGAAAGTCAATTGAGGGACTACCTCCAGGATTATTTTGAAAACCTCACAGTAATATATTGCTTCCACTGCCAGCCTTATTCAACTATATATGAAGCAAAACTGATAGCCGATAGCTGTCTCTCCTGAAGCTATAAAACCTAATGCCAAAAAGAGAATAATTCTCCAAGACTTACAGGGCTAAACTAAGGTGGCTGTTTACCTCAAAGATTGAATCCAGCTCTTGAGACTTATGGAGGGAGCAGTATCTTCATGCTTCAAAGTAGATCTTACGTCAAAACGAGTAATTCCATCTGATGCATGCTAAATTGAAGAAATATTAAAAACATAACGTTCTGCTTAAATAGCAAGTTTTGATCGAGTGAAGCAAGTCATTCCAGGCCATACACTATCAGATTTAGCTTACACAGATGAAATCTTTGCATATTAAATGTCAAAAGTACACACTTGAGGTTTGAAAGATCTTGTTACTGAATTTTGATACATCATAAATACTATAAACAAAAAACCAATGCCCCAGGTGACCCCAAAAGTACTTCATAGTGAAGGGGTGTACTTTGACAGGAAGAATGAAGAGTGCCAATATAAACAAAAAATGCTACAGTTTTAAAGGGGTGCAGGGACAGGAAGAGCTGAGGCCCTAGGACAACAATCTTTGAAGGTGTCAGAACAACTTGAGAAGGCTGTGAAAAAAACATATAGGATCCTTGCTTTTATAAACAGAGGCAAACGCAAGGAAGTCACTGGCTAGACCTCAGCTGGTGTCTAATTCTGGGCATCATACTTTAGGGAGGATGTCAAGGCCTAAGTGAGTAGATTTACTGAACCCATAGCAGGGATGCTGGATTTTAGTTACTTAGAGAGACTACAGAATCTGGGGTTGTTCACCTCAAGAGCAAAGTAGGCTAAGGGGAGATTTAATTATGTTTTTTTTTAAAGACTGTGAAAGTTTCTCCTTATTTACTTTATCAGAACCTATTTCCAATGTCAGAAGGATTAACAACCAGTGGACACAGATTTTAAGGTAATTGCAAAATAATGCGAGGTGAGTTAAGGTTAAATAGTTTTACTCTGCAAGCTGGTTATGTTCTGGAATGCATTGCCTCAAAGGGAGGTCAAAGCAAATTCAATGGTAATGTTCAAAAAGGAACTGGAAAATAATTGAAGAGGAAATTCGTGCCGGACCACAGGGTGTGACTACTTGGGACAGTCCTTTTAAAAAAAAACAACACTGGCACAATGGGCTGAATCGTCTCCTGCACGGTGCCATTCTATAATTCTATTACATGATGAAAACGTTATCCAGCACAGGCAAATATTTTCAAGTAGTTTGAAAGTACAATAAATAACTGATTTTATTGATCTGAGGGGGGGGGGGGGGTTTGAAAGTTTTGTTGACAAATGAAGAGTTAAAATCAATGTCACATGACCCGCTTCTGCCATATTAACCTACAATAATAAAATTTCTTCTCCAGAGATACAATGCTCCAAATAAAATCTAAAGTATTTGTCTTCTTCACAGCAAAATATAAAGTAATAACTTACAATGTGCAGCTGGGAGGGAGTGCAAAGGAGGCCATGGAAGGAAATTGTGTAGTTGATGTTGACATCACCGAGACTGGCCCACCAACGGGCAATGCAAAACTCCACAGTTTTGCCATACTAGAGACAGTAAAACAAAGCGGGAACATACATTTTAAAAGTCAAGTTCTCAGAGTTTAGAGGTGAAAAGTCACAAAGGTTTTACTATATTGCCAAATTTGTGCTCACCAAAACTGGAAATGCCTCACAACACGATCCTTTTTCCGAAAGTGACGTGAATTTATAAAACTCATTAGTACGATAGGCCTTTTGTTTTTCAAGTTGGACAGCATGGAGGACAAACTTCGAGGAAACATCAGATGAAAGTGAAGATATGAGGACCTCTGTACAAAAGAAACGGAAGCATTAAAACAAACAGAAATAGAAATGAGCACTTCTCCCTTTATTGAAATGGCTGATAAATAGCTGTGCATGCTTTTGGTTTTGCAGACGACTGTCCTTTGATTATGAAGGTTTGTATCATGTATCGTCTGTAATTCAGCTGGAGAAGCTAGGAGGGAAAGCCGAAAGAGAGGAAGCCCAAGGTTTGCTTACTGGGAAAGTCTCTCACCTCCCCGAGGAGGGTGACCTCCGCATTGCTGAAATCTCACAGTCCAAATATATGGAGCAAGCTGGGCTAAAAAGCTAATCCTATGGTCTTTCACTTATTGCAATATTCCATCAGGCAGAAGATACAGAAGTCTGAAGACCCACACATCCAGGCATAGGAACAGCTTCTTCCCCACAGCTACTAGACTCCTCAACTCCTCTCCCTTGGACTGATCTATTCCCTGTAAGAACACTATTCACGAAGCCCTATGCTGCTCTTGTTTGGCCTTGTTCCGCACTGTAACCAATCACTATTTGTTGATGCACCACTGTCAATGTACTCTGTCGATTATTTTTATGTCTACTATGTACTGTTATGGGTCAGGGTTCAGAGAACGCCAAAGTGTATCATGGAGTTCACCTGACCCACTTTTAATAGATTGTGGTATGGGGAGCACCCGGCCCACTCTACGAGTATGGTACAACAGATATGGAAAAATAATTTTTTAAAGCAAAACATTGTTTATTCTATGAACTCAAGTTAACCTTTTTAAAACAAACAGTGAATATCTTAGCAACCAGTAAATCAAATACACCCCCCAAAGAATACAACACTAAGTAATCTGTATGCTGTCCTTTTCACCCAGAAGACTTAACAAACCTTTAAACAGAAGCACATCAGGGTTTACAGTCAATACTGAAAACATTTGTAGTTCTGAATTCACCAAATGATTAAAAGATAGTCCTTCATGGCAGAGAGCTCAACAGTACAGCTGCTTTGGCTGATTTCAGCTGCAACACACTGAAAAACGAAACCAAAAAGATAGACACACCCAAGCTTTTCTCAAAGTGAAACTAAAAAGCAGAACCAGAGCTCAGCTCCACCCACACTCTGACATCACTACAGTAACATGAGCAGCCAAACATTTCTTAAAGTGACATTCTCATGACATCTCCCGCCAAGAAAGAAAAAATAAACCATCAACTTCAAGATGGTTTCATTTTCACAATCCTTTAAGAAATGCACAGAGTAAATATACTTTATCGTTGCAAAAAACAACACATGCAAACAGGTATAATAATATAGTCCATTTTTTTTCTCGTTCTTCTTCCTCCAACTTAAATTCTTCTTGATTGACAGTCTCTTTGAAAAAGATCACTGCACGATCCATCCATTTCTCTACGCCTCGGCATTTCTCTTTAGTCAGATACTTTAGTTAAATCTGATCACAGAGTCCCATGTAATTCTCCAACACAGGAGCATTGGTTATCACGGCTTTCAGGCAGTCAAATGCCTGTTGAAAGTCCGCTGTCCACTGAAGTTTTCGACGTTTCTTCAGCAAGTCCATCAGTGGAGAAATCACGCTACAAAGCTTTTGCACAAATGTTCACTCAAATCCACTCATGCTAAGTAATTGCATTATTTCCCTTTGTCTCAAGGGTATCGTAAACTCCTCAAGAAAAGTGACTTGGGCTTGTCCAAATTCACTTTTGGCTAGGTTTATCACCAAACCCGCCTCCTGAAGTCAATCGAATAACTCCATCAGATGTTTCAAATGTTCTGTCCATGTCTGGCTGAATATTACCAGATCGTCGATGTACACCGCACAATTGGGTAATCCTGAAACAACTTTGTTAGTTAACCGTTGAAATGTGGCTGGGGTGTTTTTCATGCCAAATGGCATAACTTTGAATTGGTATATACCATCTGGAGTCACAAAAGCTGAAATCTCCTTCGCCCTTTCGGATAAAGGTACCTGCCAGTAACCTTTAAGTAAATCCAACTTGGAAATAAAAGCGGACTGCCCCACTTTCTCAAATGCAATCCTCCAAACATGGGATAGGATAAGAGTCCATTTTTGTAACTGCCGTTGGGTCCCGTCTAGTTTAGGCACCATCACTATGGGTGAGCTCCATTGGCTGCAACCCATTTCAATTATGCCATTTTTTTTTAAACAAACAATTTTATTGAGGTATTTTTGGGCATTGTAAAGTTACAGATAACAGAAATGTGCAAACATCAATATAAAACCAATACTTCAATCAAACCATACTGCACATGCCCGCTCCTCTCCCCTAGACACTGCCCGCCTATTTATCCCTCCTACTCTACTCTAATCTCCCCCCCCCCCCCACACACTGACATTCACTCTCCCGCGAAGAAGTCGATGAATGGTTGCCACCTTCGGGCGAACCCCAGTACAGATCCCCTCAAGGCGAACTCAATTTTTTCCATACCCAGAAAACTTGACATGTCCGAAAGCCATAGTTCGGTTTTCGGGGGTTTTGAGTCCCTCCATGCCAGCAGTATTCGCCGCCGGGTTATTAGGGAAGCAAAGGCCAGAACACCTGCCTCTTTCTCCCCCTGGACTCCCGGGTCTTCCGAAACCCAGAAAATTGCCACCCCTGGACTCATCACCTTGTTTTCAGCACCCAGGACATGATCCCCGCAAATCCCTCCCAGTACCCCCAAAGCTTAGGACATGCCCAAAACATGTGAACATGGTTCGCTGGTCCTCCCGCGCATCTTGCGCATTTGTCCTCTACCCCAAAGAATTTGCTTATCCGAGCTACCGTCATGTGGGCCCGGTGAACGACCTTAAATTGAATCAGGCCGAGCCTGGCACATGTTGCGGATGAGTTTACCCTACACAGAGCTTCCGCCCACAGCCCGTCCTCCATCTCCCCGCCAAACTCCTCCTCCCATTTGAGTTTCAGTTCCTCCGTCTGGGACTCTTCCCCCTTCATGAGCACCTTGTAGATATCCGAGACTACCCTCTCCTCTAGAGACTATTCTGTCCTGGATCCCTATTGGCGGGAGGCGTGGGAAGGATGGGACCTGTCTGCGTATGAAGTCCCGCATCTGTAAGTACCTAAAGTCATTTCCCCATACCAGCCCAAATTTCTCCTCCAAGCCCCTCAAACTCGCAAAGCTCCCCTCCAGGAACATATCGCCCACCCTCCACACCCCCGCCCGCCGCCATGTTCGGAACCCTCCATCCATGTTCCCGGGGGCGAATCGATGGTTATCACATATTGGAGCCCAGACAGACACACCCACCCCCCCACATGCCTCCTCCACTGGCCCCATATCCGCAGGGCCGCCCCCACTACCGGGCTGGTGGAGTACCTGGCCGGCGACAGCGGTAGGGGAGCCGTGACCAGGGCTGCCAAACTGGTGCCCCTGCACGAAGCTACCTCCACTCGCTCCCAGATAGATCCCGTACCCACTTCCTTATCATGGCTATTTTCGCCGCCCAGTAGTAGTTGATCTGACTCGGCAATACCAGTCCCCCCTCGCTGCGGCTCCTTTCAAGCATCGCCTTCTTCACCCACGGGGATGTTCCCGCCCAAACAAAGCTCATGATGATTTTGCCAGTCCTTTTGAAGAAGCACTGTGGGATAAAGATCGGGAGGTACTGGAAGATGAACAGAAATCTAGGGTGGATTGTCAACTTTACAGTCTGCATCCTCCCCGCCAGTGACAGCGGGAGTGCATCCCATCTCCGAAACTCCCTCTTCATTTGTTCCACCACCCCAATCAAATTTAACTTATGCAACCTGCCCCAGTCTCGTGCCGCGTGTATCCCCAAGTACTGGAGACTTTCCTCCACCAGTCTAAATGGCAGCTCCTTCAGTCTATTCTCCTGGCCCCTGGCCTGCACCACAAACATCTCACTCTTGGCCATATTTAATTTGCACCCTGAAAACCGGCCAAACTTCCTCAATGTTTCCCGTATATTTTCCATCCCGGCCAGTGGGTCCGACGCGTACAGGAGCAGGTCGTCCGCATAGAGAGAGACCCTATGTTCCACCCCCCCCCCCCCCCCCAGTCATTCCCTTCCACCCTTTGCAGCTCTCAACGCCATCGCCAACGGGTCGCTGCTGAAACCTCCCCCGTATCGTTCACCTGCAAGTAATTTTGCACTTCCGAAGTCTCTCACATATCCCCTCCTCCGACAACAGTCCTACGTCTAACCTCCATTGCGGGCATTGGTAATTCGCCCCCCCGACCTGCAGGTCCACCCAATGCGGGGCATGGTCCGAGATAGTGATTGCCGAGTATTCCGTATTCTTTACCTCCCCTACACAGTCCCTGCTCACGATAAAAAAATCAATCCTAGAATATACTTTATGAACATGCGAATAAAACGAGTAGCCCCTTCCCGTCGGCTGTCTGGCTCTCCATGGGTCCACAGCCCCCATTTGCTCCATGAACCCTTTCAGCTCCCTTGCCATTGCTGGGAGTCTGCCCGTTCTGGGACATGACCGGTCCAGCCCCGGGTCAAGGACCGTATTAAAGTCCTCTCCTATTATCAACTTACGTGAGTCTAGGTCCGGGATCTTTCCCAGCACTCTTTTGATAAAGTCAACGTCGTCCCAGTTCGGCGCATATATGTTCACCAGCACCACTCTTCTCCCCTCCAGCTTGCCCCTTACCATAAGGAATCTGCCCCCGCCGTCTGCGACTATGCCCTCCGCCTCAAATTGAACCCGCTTATTGATCATAATTGCTACCCCCCTGGACTTAGAATCCAAGTCCGAGTGAAAGACCTAACTGATCCAGCCCTTCCTTAGCCTAGTCTGGTCAGACACTTTCAGATGTGCCTCCTGCAACATAATTACCTCCGCCTTTAGAGCCCGCAAATGTGCGAACACACGTGCCCTTTTACCTGGCCCATTTAGTCCCCTGACATTCCAGGTAATCAGCCTGGTCCAGCGCACTCAGAGAGCCCAATAAAAGGTACCCACCACAACAGAAGAAAAAAAGAGGGAAAAAATACAACAGAAAAAAGGAAAAAGAACATTCGAAAGGGGGGGGGGGGAAAAGAGAGAGAGAGATACCCACCCCCCCACATCCCCCACAGGCAAAAACTGCCCACACAAAATAAACCACAAGGCACCTTTTAAGCAGTAAATAGTCGACCTGCAGTCCAGGCACAGTAGGCGTCCCTTCAACCAGTAATTCTTGGACCCTGGCCTGCGTCCGTGGGTCCTTTTTTCGAGACCAGCCCCTGATCCCTCACAAAATCCATTGCTTCTTCGGGCTCGGAGAAGTAGTGGTGTTGGCCCTGATGCGTAACCCAAAAATGGGCCGGGCACAGCAGACCAAACGTCACGTGCTTTTTGAACAACACCTCCTTAACTTGTTTAAAGGCTGCTCGCTGCCTGGCCACCTCCTGGCTTAGGTTCTGGTAAATGCGAAGGACACTGTTATTCCACGTGCTGCTCTTAGCGCTCTTTGCCCACTGCAGCACCCGCTCCTTCTCCACAAACCTGTGGAACATAATCACCATCGGACGCCCCCCCCCCCCCCCCCCCCCCCCCCCCCCCCCCCCCCCCCGGACGCACATGTCTCGCCTGTACTCTGTGTGCCCCCTGCAGCTCCGGCGGTCGCGGACAGGCTTCAGCCCCCATCAGCTGCATCAACAGGTCCGCCACGAACGCTGTGGCATCAGCTCCCTCCGCCCCCTCCGGGAGGCCGATGATCCTCAGATTTTGTCTACGGGCCCTATTTTCCAGCTCCTCTACTCTGTCCAGCAGTTTTCTCTGTCTCTCCTTCAACCCGTCGACTTCTAGCGCAGCAATCGTCTGCGCGTCCGCCTGCTCCTCCATCGCCTCCCCCAGCTCCTTAACTTTTTCGACCTGGGCATCCAGTCTCTGGTTCAGCTGATCCACTGCCTTCTGAAGTGGGTCTAAGTTATCCCGCTTCAACGACTCAAAACTGCTCTTTATCGCCTACAGCATGTTTTCCAGCGCCTGCTGGATCGCCGGGTCCGAGGTCCGCAGGTCCGCCATCTTTGCTCCCAGGTCAGCTTCCCCTGCACCTTGCCTTTGTCCCTTCCTCTCCCGTTTGCGCTGCTTTCTGCTCTCCCGCAGTTCCATGCAGCTCAGCTCGCTCCTTAGCCCCCCATGGCCATCCTTTCACAGTCCCGCAAAACCGGGGAACCAGGTCCTCAAATCCCGCCGGAGTGAGAGCCCCCGAATGTGCGGCTCACTCACTCATTGCCGCCACCGGAAGTCCAATTATACCATTTTTAAACATACTCTCAATCTCTTTGTTAACCTGTGCCAATTATAAAGGGTTAAGTCTATAAGAATGTTGTTTGATTGGAACAGCATTTCCCACAACTACATCATGTATAGCCATTTAGTACTTCCCAATTTATCTCCACAAACTTGCCCATGTGATATCAATAACTCTTTCAGGTCAGTTCGTTTTTCCCCTGGAAGGTAACTGAACAATTTATTGCAATTTTTAAGAACATCCTCATTTTCCAATTTAATTTGAGGTATGCCAAATTCACAGTCATCTGGATTTGGTTTGTCACTTTGAGTTAGAATCATTAAAACCTCCTTTTTCTCTCCTGCCCTTCCAAAGTACCTTTTAAGCATATTCACATGACACACTCGGTGATTCTTCCTTCTATCTGGTGTTTTTACCACATAATTCACCTCACTTAATTTCCTTTCAATCTGATAAGGTCCACAAAACCTAGCTTTTAAAGGTTCACCTACCACTGGTAACAATACTAAAACTTTATCCCCACTGTCAAAACTACGAACTTTGGATTTCTTGTCCGCTACCCGTTTCATCACATTTTGTGCAACTTTCAAATGTTGTCTAACCAATTCACCTGCTCTATTTAATCGTTCCCTAAAATTTGACACGTAATCCAAGAATGTAATTTCCGATTTCTCACCCACCAATTTTTCTTCAATCAATTTAAATGGTCCTCTTACCTCATGACCAAACATTAGTTCAAAAGGACTAAATTTGGCTGATTCATTAGGTGCATCCCTAATTGCAAACAGTACGAATGGAATTCCTTTATCCCAATCCTCTGGATAATCTTGACAATACGCCCTCAACATTGTCTTTAATGTCTGATGCCACCTTTCTAACGCTCCCTGCGATTCTGGATGGTACGCAGTTGATTTAAATTGTTTTATTCCTAAGCTATCCATAACTTCTTTGAATAACCTTGAGGTAAAATTTGATCCTTGATCCGATTGTATTTCTATGGGTAGTCCATATCCAGTAAAGAAATGAAGTAACTCCTCCACAATCTGTTTTGCTGTAATATTACGTAATGGAATGGCCTCTGGAAACCAAGTAGACACATCCATTATAGTCAAAAGATATTGATTCCCACTTTTTGTTTTAGGAAGTGGTCCTACGCAATCAATTAGGACCCTTGTAAAAGGTTCCTCAAATGCTGGAATGGGTATTACGGACGCTGGTTTTATCACGGCTTGAGGTTTCCCTATCACTTAATATATGTGACATGATTGACAAAATTTAACTACATCTTTATGTACTTCAGGCCAATAAAATGTTTCTGGATTTTAGCTTGAGTTTTCCTTATCCCCAAATGACCTCCCACTGGTACCTCATGTGCAACTCACAACACCTCCTTTCTGTACCCTACCGGCAAAATTACTTGATGAACTTCTGCCCACTTTTCATCCACCTGATATGTAACGGTCTCCATTTTCTCATCAAGGCATCAATTTTACGGTAATAATACTCTGGTATACACGCAGATTCCTCTTCCGTGTATGCTTTCTGATACATCCGTTTTATTTCTATACCTTTTTGTTATAACTCCTCCAATTTTCCTGAACTAAAAATATCCGCCTCATCCTCCACCTGTTCTTGTTCTTTTTCAACCTCTGATCAAAAATCGTTCCTGATAATTGCACTTCAACTTCACTCTTTGATTTCTCCTCTTGTCTTAACTTGTGACTTTGCGACCTTGTTACTACACAATCTGGAAAAGTCCCAGGATATTCGTCCTTCAACACTTCAGTTGTCTGATTTTCCACTGGCCTATCAACCATAGTAGGCATCACTCCCACTTGCGATCCAGCTATATCATTACCCAAGATAAACTGTATTCCTGGACAAGATAGTTTCTCTATTACTCCTACTACCACTTCACCACTCTTTACTGGACTTTCCAACCTTACCTTGCATAATGGAACGCTACTCCTCTCACCCGGAATTCCACATATTACCACCTTTTCTGGCAACATTCTTTCCAAACTACATAACTCCTCTTACCATTAAAGATTGACTCGCTCCCGTATCTCTTAAAATTGTGACTTCTTTACCTGCTCCTCCTGATACACGAGTAAACTTTACCCACACAAGTAAATTCTTTAAAGAGATCTGACACCTTCTTATCAATCACCTCTTGATCAGGCTGTACAATCTTTTGCACTTCCTTCGCTGCCCATGGGCTTTCCTTTACCACTCTAACAAACCCCACTGTCTTATCCTGTTTTACCACATCAGCCTTCCCAGTGTTTTTCTTCAACCACCAACACTGTGACTTTACATGGCCTAGTTTATTACAGTGAAAACATTTGAAACTTTTCATTTCTCTTCCACACTCCTGGATTTCTTTTTTAATCTGAGGTACACT
Source organism: Scyliorhinus torazame (assembly GCF_047496885.1). Lineage (NCBI taxonomy): Eukaryota > Metazoa > Chordata > Chondrichthyes > Carcharhiniformes > Scyliorhinidae > Scyliorhinus > Scyliorhinus torazame. Next base: position 80,373,990 of record NC_092721.1, on the reverse strand, counting down.
CTCCTTATTATCTCCCATCAGATCATCTTTACTTTTACCACTTGAGTATTTCTCATATCCCCAGTTTCTATCCCTCACAGGCTGAAACTGATGTTGGAAACCAAGCTTTGATTTATGAACTAATTCATAATCATCTGCCATTTCTGCTGCTTGTCTCGCAGTTTTAACCCTCTGTTCTTCCACATGAGTTCTCATTACATTAGGAATTGAATTTTTAAACTCCTCCAAAAGTATAATTTCTCTGAGAGCTTCATACGTTTGATCTATTTTCAAAGCCCTTATCCACCTATCAAAATTACTCTGCTTGATCATTTCAAACTCATGTATGTTTGACCAAATTATTTCCTTAAATTTCTAAACCTTTGTCTGTAAGCTTCAGGCACTAGTTCATATGCACCGAAGATGGCTTTTTTCACCTCCTCATACGTCCCAGATACCTCCTCCGGTAGTGATGCAAACACTTTACTAGCTCTACCTACCAGCTTTGTTTGAATCAGTAATACCCACATGTCCTGTGACCATTTCATTTGTTTAGCTACCTTCTCAAATGAAATGAAAAAGGCTTCCACCTCCTTCTCATCAAACCGTGGCAATGCTTGGGGATATATTTAAATCGATTCCCACCAAGCCTTCGACTATGATGCTCTTTCTCACTATCCTCATCACTATCATCCAACTGTACGTTTCCTTTTACGTCTGCCAATTTTAACTGACTGTCATGTTTCATAGCCATTTTCTGAAGTTCAAACTCTCTCTCTTTATCGTTTTCCCTGATCTGTATCTCCCTTTCTTTTGTTCTGCTAGGGCTATTCTTTCTGTCCTCCTTTCTTCTCCTTTTCTTCTCTCTCTCTTTCGTATTCAAGCTGCTTTAATTCTTTCTCATGTTCCATTTGTTTAATTTGCAACTGAATTTTTGCCATTTCCAATGAGTCAAACTGTATCTCAGGCAACTTTAAATGCTTAACCACCGCCATAATTACCTCATCTTTTCGCATTTTGTGAGGTAATATTAATTGCAATGTTTTTGCCAAATCTAACAGTCTGCTTTTAGTCTCTGTCCGTAAGGTACTGCGTGTGACCGTCGCCATCTACCAAAACTTCTGAGTCTCTGAAAGAGCCATTGTCATAGAACATAGAACATAGAAAATACAGCACAGAACAGGCCCTTCGGCCCACGATGTTGTGCCGAACCTTTGTCCTAGATTAATCATAGATTATCATTGAATTTACAGTGCAGAAGGAGGCCATTCGGCCCTTTGAGTCTGCACCAGCTCTTGGAAAGAGCACCCTACCCAAACTCAACACCTCCACCCAACACCAAGGGCAATTTATCATTGGCCAATTCACCTAACCCGCACATCTTTGGACTGTGGGAGGAAACCGGAGCACCCGGAGGAAACCCACGCAGACACGGGGAGGACGTGCAGACTCCGCACAGACAATGACCCAAGCTGGAATCGAACCTGGGACCATGGATCTGTGAAGCAATTGTGCTATCCACAATGCTACCGTGCTGCCCTTAAGAACAAATAAATCTACACTATATAATTTTCCCGTAATCCATGTACCTATCCAACAGCTGCTTGAAGGTCCCTAATGTTTCCGACTCAACTACTTCCACAGGCAGTGCATTCCATGCCCCCACTACTCTCTGGGTAAAGAACCTACCTCTGATATCCCTCCTAGATCTTCCACCTTTCACCTTAAATTTATGTCCCCTTGTAATGGTGTGTTCCACCTGGGGAAAAAGTCTCTGACTGTCTACTCTATCTATTCCCCTGATCATCTTATAAACCTCTATCAAGTCGCCCCTCATCCTTCTCCGCTCTAATGAGAAAAGGCCTAGCACCCTCAACCTTTCCTCGTAAGACCTACTCTCCATTCCAGGCAACATCCTGGTAAATCTTCTTTGCACCTTTTCCAGAGCTTCCACATCCTTCCTAAAATGAGGCGACCAGAACTGTACACAGTACTCCAAATGTGGCCTTACCAAGGTTTTGTACAGCTGCATCATTACCTCATGGCTCTTAAATTCAATCCCTCTGTTAATGAACGCGAGCACACCATAGGCCTTCTTCACAGCTCTATCCACTTGAGTGGCAACTTTCAAAGATGTATGAACATAGACCCCAAACACATTCCCCACTTAAACTAAAATACCACACCTGAAAAGCAACCACAATATGCTCACCCCTCACTGTCTTTACGTTCACCAAGCCAATCCAATAGATAGACTTTTATCCCCTTCGAGCCCCCAATTGTTATGATATGGAGAGCACATGGCCCACTCTACAGGTATGGTACAGCAGAAATGGACGAGTATTTTTTAAAACAAACCAATGTTTATTCTATGAACTCTAGTTAACCTTTTTAAAACAAACAGTGAATATCTTAGCAATCAGTAAATCAAATACACCCTCCAAAGAATACAACATTAAGTAATCTGTATGCTGTCCTTTTCACTCAGAAGACTTAACAAACCTTTAAACAGAAGCACATCAGGGTATACATAGAATTTGCAGTGCAGAAGGAGGCCATTCGGCCCATCGAGTCTGTACCGGCTCTTGGAAAGAGCACCCTACCCAAGGTCCACACCTCCACCCTATCCCCATAACCCAGTAACCCCATCCAACACTAAGGGCAATTTTGGACACTAAGGGCAATTTATCATGGCCAATCCACCTAACCTGCACGTCTTTGGACTGTGGGAGGAAACCGGAGCACCCGGAGGAAACCCACGCACACACAGGGAGGATGTGCAGACTCCACACAGACAGTGACCCAAGCCAGAATCGAACCTGGGACCCTGGAGCTGTGAAGCAATTGTGCTATCCACAATGCTACCGTGCTGCCCCTAACATTCCCCTACATGCCCCTACATTCAATACTGAAAACATTTATAGTTCTAAATTCACCAAATGATCAAGATATAGTCCTTGATGGCAGAGAGCTCAACAATACAGCTGCTTTGTCTGACGTCAGCTGCAACATACTGAAAAACGAAACCAAAAAGACAGTCACACCCAAGCTTTTCTCAAAGTGAAACTAAAAAGCAGAACCAGAGCTCAGCTCCACCCATACTCTGACATCTCTGCAGTAACATGAGCAGCCAAACATTTCTTAAAGCGACATTCTCATGACAGTACCTACTGCGTACGTTCCCTTGGTGGCAGAAAATTACTTTTCACTGTACTTTGGTACATATGACAATAAATATCAATCAATCAATCATTAGTGAGAAAACCGCTCTGTCACTTATGATGGGAAACCACTTTGCCAGACTTGACGTGATAAGATTTTTGTTCATTCTTTCACATGTCTTGGGAGTCGCTGGCTGGGCCAGCATTTTTATTGCCCTCCCCTAATTGCCCCCAAGAAGATGGTGGTCCGCTGCCTTCTTGAACTGCTATGGTCCATGCGGTGTAGGTTCACCCAGGGCTGTTATGTAGGGAGACCCAGGATTTTGACCCAGGTTTAGTATTCAAAGAAATTTACCCTATTCCCAACTAGAAAGGTTTAAAGATAAAATTAAAAATGGCTAAAAATAAATATTGTATGTTTTCTACATAAATTTATGCTCTTACCAGCCCAGGTAGCACCCCAAGGTACTTCGATAAAGTGTCGTCTAATTTGGCCAGGCTTAAACCGAACATCACTGTGTGCAAGTTCATAACCAGAGGTTTCATGTAACCTGCAACCAAAAAAATTGTATTAGTTAGTGCAACACAGTGGCGCAGTGGTTAGCATTGCTGCCTCACGGCGCCAGGATCCCAGGTTCAATCCTGGCTCTGGGTCACTGTCCGTGTGGAGTTTGCACATTCTCCCAGTGTTTGCGTGGGTTTCGCCCCCACAATCCAAAAGATGTGCCAGGTAGGTAGATTGATCACGGTAAATTGCCCCTTAATTGGAAAAAATGAATTGGATACTAAATTTATTTATTTTAAAAAAAAATTGTATTAGTTTCAGGCAATCTAAATCTCGGCCGGCACGGTGGCACAGTGGTTAGCACTGCTGTCTCACAGCGCCAGGGACCCAGGTTCAATTCTGGCCTTGGGTGTGTCTGTGTGGAGTTTCCTCTGGGTGCTCCCCTTTCCCCCCACAGTCCAAAGATAGACATAAAAATAATCGACAGACTACATAGGGGCTGTTTAGCACAGGGCTAAATCGCTGGCTTTGAAAGCAGACCAAGGCAGACCAGCAGCACGGTTCAATTCCCGTAACAGCCTCCCCGAACAGGCGCCGGAATGTGGCGACTAGGGCCTTTTCACAGTAACTTCATTTGAAGCCTACTTGTGACAATAAGCGATTTTCATTTCATTTCATTGACAGTGGTGCAGGTTAGGTGGACTGATTATGTTAAATTGACCCTTAGTATCCAGGGATGTGCAGGTTAGGTTAAGGAGGTTTTGGGATAGGGCGGGGTAGTGGGCTTGGCTGGAGTGCTCTTTCAGAGGGTCAGTGGAGACTCAATGGGCCAAATGGTCTCCTTCTGCCCTGTAGAAATACTATGATTCTACTTATTTAGCATAAACATGAGGGTCCATGAGTGCCAGCTGTGTGTTCAGGAAATAATTAGGAGTGAATCAAGGGAACAGATAATGAATCTCACTTAAGAGACAAATTTAGAGAAAATGGGAAGATCGGAGAGAATCTGAAGAATGATGACGGGTAGGGGATTGTATAAAAATATAAAACCATGCTAAATTGCCCCTTAATTGGAAGAAAAAGAATTGAGTACTCTAAATTAAAGAAACAGAATGATGAAGAAATTCCTGGGCTCTTTGTGGGTACTAGAGATGAGGATTCAGGAAAAGCAGGAAAGGTAGGATAAGGAGTTTAAGATGGTAGTTCGTTATTTAGAAAAATAATGCTCGGTTGTTCCTAATTAAGGATGATTGCATTAAGAGGATTTGGTTTGTGCAGGCACTAATGTTGCAGATCCCAGACTCAGAACATTCCTTCCTCAACAGAACAGCGATAAATTGGCAAACCCAACAAATTGAAAATGAGCTGCAACTTCATCCTGAATTGGGCAAAATCCCAGGTGAGAATGATGAAAAAGAACACTGATGTAGGTATACTCAATCTTGGGATATCGGCACATACAATAACAATTTTGAAAATGAGGACTCTGTAAATAAAATACACCTGTTGCAGGTCCCATAGTTTTCCGTACTTTGTAGGTATCACTCTACTTGTTTCTAATCGTAAACAATTCAGGTGATTCATGGTGCAACTGAAATTTCTTGAAAATTGCACTCCCAGTCAATGGAGTTTAAAAAAATACTCCATTCTGCAAAGACATATGACATTTGTAATGTGTTTGACGTGAAACAATTACTATAAATATATTAATGGTTACTGACTGCAACATTCAGAAAATACTGGAACTGCTACATGGGGAAGGTCATGTTACGTGACCTTATTGAAGTACAATGTTTGCAACTAATGTCACCTGAAATATCCAGACTAAAGATTTCAATTCATTGCAGAAGAAGCAAATGCTGGACACTCAAGCTGCATCGCACTGAGTAGAACAGATATGAGAAACACATACCATTAAAGGCAAAGAAATGCCCTTCATTAGTGTGGTCCCTTCCCACCCATTATACACTCCCCCCCCCCCCCCCCCCCCCCATCCAGGGAAAGTTGATGAAAACCCATTGAACAAATAATCTATTTCCCATGACACCAAACAACTTCATTGATTGGTTTAATAAGGTCTGGAACCCCCCCTATCTCAACTGACTTGTTAAATTAAGCTTTCCTCATCACCCGCAGCAAATGATTGGTTGTGGCAACGCCATCATACACAAGCAGAAGTGGCCTTGAGACTTATGCAGGAAAGGCAATGTATATGATGAAAACAGAGACATCAAATATTTAATCTTGCACTCCACAGGGCAAACACAAGAACACCAAATTTCAAATGATCACAACAATTTATACAACAGGGAAAAGGGGTGCTGATTGGTTAGCAAGTCATTGATTGGCTGAGGTGTTGTCATGAGAAAAGCAACAGAGAATTCTCGGCTGCACAAGCTTCTGGGTAATGCAAAAAAAGGCATAAGACTTGAAAATATGGCATCTATTTGAAGAAAACGGGTCCCTGCGTTATGGATGTGCAAAGCTTCTAGTGGGGGTAAATGAGTTATGAGCTCAACTGACCATCTTAAACTGGTTGTTAGTGTAGGTATTAGTGCACTCAGGATTGTTCAGCAGGACTGTGCGAGTAGTATTTTCCATTAATAGGATGCAGCCATTAGTCCAAAAAGACATTCGACTAACCACACAATTGAGCAATACCATGCATCAACCTATGTGATGTCAGGTATAGGCTGTACATCCAAGCAATTAGCTGTTCAACTCAACAGGCATATTCCTTCAGTTGTTTGTAATCGGCAGAGTACAGATCATATTCAACCAGCCCGCGCTTGCAAAACCCAAAACAAAATGTGATTCTGTAATTGGGCTGCACTTGCTGGACAATCCTGAGTGCACTGATTGCTACCCTAACAACCAATTTAAGATAATTGGTGAAGCTTCTAACTTGGCTCATATACGCTCGCTATAAGTGACATCCATCCATCCATACTCATGGACCTGTTCTCTGCAAACAGAAGGAATATTTTCAAGCCTTGTATCTTTCTTGAATTATTCAGGAGCTTTATTAAAAATTCATAAGTTCATAAGCTTTGGAGCAGAATTAGGCCATTCGGTCCATCAAGTCTGCTCTGCCATTCTATCATGGCTGATATGCCCCTTATCAGCTACCTACAATACTACAGACCAAGAGCTGGATTGCAAAAATCAGCCAGAGCATCTCCTCCCTAGAACACATGACCTAGGAGCAGGAGTCGGCAATTTAGCCTCCCAAGCCTAAACACCTTCAATATGATCATGGCTGATCCCATCCTAGCCTCAACTCCATCGTCCTGCCCGTTCTCCATAACCCTTCAACCCATTACCAATTAAAAATCTGTCTAACTCTCCCTTAAATTTACTCACTGTCATGACTTCCGGGTGCGGCAATGCGGAGCTGAGCCGCACGATTCGGCAGCTCCTGCTACCACGGACTTTCGGGCTCGCTAGAAGAGCCCCAATGGAACGTTTTTTGAAATTAACCCGTGGGGAAGGTAAGAGGGAGGTCCCCCTCCAACCTGTATGAAACGGACTCGAAGCATAACAGCCACAAAAGTGGCATTGGAGCAACGGGAAAAACCGGGGAAAAAAGACAAAATGGCGGCGGCCAGAGACAAAGGTGAGCTGCAGGAGCTGGGGCAGCGGGAAGGACCGGGAAAGAGAGATAGAATGGCGGCGGCCAGAGACAAAGTGGAGCTGCAGGAGTTTATTAGGCACTGCTTCGAGGAGCATCGCGAGGAGATGCGTAAGGAAATGCTGGCGACTATGCTTTCGGCAATCGAAGGACAAGGGATCACCCAGAAGGCCCACGAGGTTCAGATCCAGGAGATACAAAAAAGAGTTGGTTAGAACGAGGACGAGATCTCGGGCCTGGCAGTGAGAGTGGAGCAGAACGAGGCGCTACACAGGAGGTGGGCGGGAAGACTCGAAGACATGGAGAACAGGTCGAGGAGAAAGAATCTGCGGATCCTGGGTCTCCCTGAAGGAGCGGAGGGGGTCGATGCTGGGGCATACGCGAGCACGATGCTCGGGGCGATGATGGGCAAGGAGGCCCCTTCGAGGCCGCTGGAGTTGGACGGGGCATACCGGGTGCTGGCGAGGAGGCCCCGGGCAAATGAGCCGCCAAGAGCGATGGTGGTGAGGTTCCACCGGTTCACGGACAGAGAGTGGGTCCTGAAATGGGCCAAGAAGGAGCGGAGCAGTAAGTGGGACAATGCAGAGATCCAAATATACCCGGACTGGAGCACGGAGGTTGCAAAGCGGAGAGCGGCTTTCAACCGGGCCAAAGCGGTGTTGCACCGGAAAGAAGTGAAATTCGGAATGCTGCAGCCGGCGCGACTGTGGGTCACATACAAGGGCCAACACTACTACTTTGAAACGCCTGAAGAGGCGTGGACATTTATACAAACCGAAAAGTTGGACTCTAACTGAGGGTTTGAGAGGATGGGGGGGATATTTGAGGTTTGATGTGTGATGGTTGTTGTATATAGGGGGTCAATCACAATCACGCGCAGGAAATGTTACATGGGCTGGGGGAGAGAGACAAGGCCGCGACAGGAGCTGCGCCAGAGGGGGAGGAGCGGGCTTTGGAAAGCGCGGGGTTTGGTTTTTCCCCCGCGCGGGAAGAAAGGTGGGAGGAGGAACTCCCACACGGGGAGGTCAATGGGATAGAGGGGGTAGCCGGGGTCAGCAGGTGTCAGCTGACTTACGGGAGTGACATGGGGGGAGCAAAAAAGCTAGACAGGGGTCTAGCGGGGGGAGGGAAGGGGGGGGGGGAAAGGGTTGCTGCTGCACTGGCCGAAAGGGAATGGGACATAGAAGAGGTGGTTGGGACGGGGGTCCCCCGTCTGGGGGACTGGAGGGTGAGGGAGGCGTGGACACGGGACTGGCCCAGAAAAGGAGATGGCTAGTCGGCGGGTGAGAGCCCCTCCAATCCGGCTGATAACGTGGAACGTGAGGGGGCTGAATGGGCCGGTGAAGAGGGCTCGAGTGTTCGAGCACTTAAAGGAACTGAAGGCGGACGTGGTCATGCTCCAAGAGACTCACCTGAAGGTGGCGGACCAGGTCAGGTTAAGAAAGGGATGGGTAGGACAGGTATTCCACTTGGGACTGGACGCGAAGAATAGAGGGATGGCAATATTAGTGGGAAAGCGGGTGTCATTTGAGGCCAAGACTATTGAGGTGGACAATGGAGGGCGATATGTAATGGTGAGCGGTAGGTTGCAGGGGACGTGGGTGGTGTTGGTAAATGTGTACGCCCCGAACTGGGATGATGCAAGACTCATGAAGCGCATGTTGGGGCGCATTCCGGACCTGGAGAAAGGAGGCCTGAAAATGTAAGGGGACTTCAATACAGTGTTGGACCCAGCACTGACCGCTCCAAATCAAGGACTGGAAAGAGGCCGGCGGAGGCCAAGGTACTTAGGAGGTTTATGGATCAGATGGGGGGAGTGGACCCATGGCGGTTTGGAAGGCGGCAGGCCAGGGAATTTTCTTTCTTTTCCCATGTACACAAAGCCTACTCCCGGATAGATTTTTTTGTTCTGGGCAGGGTGCTCATCCCGAGGGTGGAGGGGACGGAGTATTCGGCCATAGCCGTTTCGGACCATGCCCCGCACTGGGTGGAACTGGAGCTGGGAGAGGAGAGGGACCACCGCCCGTTGTGGCGGCTGGATGTGGGACTGCTGGCGGACGAGGTGGTGTGTGGGAAGGTGAGGGGGTGTATCGAAAGGTACTTGGAGGCCAACGACAACGGGGAGGTACGGGTAGGGATGGTATGGTATGGGAGGCGTTGAAGGCGGTGGTCAGGGGAGAGCTAATCTCCATTAGGGCTCACAGGGAGAAGACAGAGGGCATGGAAAGGGAGAGGTTAGTGGGGGAGATTTTGAGAGTGGACAGGAGATACGCAGAGGCCCCGGAGGAAAGATTACTTGGTGAAAGGCTCCAGACGGAGTTTGACGTGCTGACCACAGGGAAGGCGGAGACACAGTGGAGGAAAGCGCAGGGGCCTATGAGTATGGGGAAAAGGCTAGTCGGATGCTGGCACACCAGCTCCGTAAAACGATGGCAGCGAGGGAAATAGGGGGAGTCAAAGATGGAAGGGGAGCCACGGTTCGGAGTGCGACGAAAATAAACGAGGTATTTAAGGCCTTGTATGAAGAGCTGTACAGATCCCAGCCCCCAACGGGGGAAGAGGGTATGAGACGATTCCTAGACCAGCTGAGATTCCTGAGGGTGGAGGAGCAAGAAGTGGCTGTTCTGGGGGCACCAATTGGGTTGGAGAAGCTGAGCAAGGGTTTGGGGAGCATGCAGGCGGGGAAGGCCCCGGGACCGGACGGGTTCCCGGTGGAGTTCTACAGGAAGTACGTAGACCTGTTGGCCCCGCTATTAGTGAGGACCTTTAACGAGGCAAGAGAGGAGGGGACCCTACCTCCGACAATGCCGGAAGCGACAATTTCTTTGATCCTAAAGCGGGACAAGGACCCACTGCAATGTGGATCGTACAGGCCGATCTCGCTCCTTAATGTGGATGCAAAGTTGCTGGCAAAAGTGCTGGCCACGAGGATCGAGGACTGTGTCCTGGGGGTGATTCACGAGGACCAGACAGGATTTGTAAAGGGTAGGCAGCTAAACACCAATGTGCGGCGGCTCTTAAACGTGATAATGATGCCATCGGTGGAGGGAGAAGCGGAGATAGTGGCAGCTATGGACGCGGAGAAGGCATTTGACCGAGTAGATTGGGGGTACCTCTGGGAGGTGCTGCTTAGGTTTGGATTCGGGAGAGGGTTTATCAGTTGGGTTAAGCTCCTTTACAGAGCCCCGGTGGCGAGTGTAGTGACGAACCGGCGGAGATCGGAGTACTTTCGGCTGTACCGAGGGACGAGGCAGGGGTGCCCCATGTCCCCCCTGTTGTTCGCATTGGCGATCGAACCATTGGCCGAGTCATTGAGGGAGTCTAATAAATGGAGGGGGGTGGTCCGAGGGGGAGAAGAGCATCGGGTGTCGCTATATGCGGATGACCTGTTGCTGTACATGGCAGATCCAATGGAGGGGATGGTGGAGGTCATGCAGACTCTAAGGGAGTTTGGGGAGTTTTTGGGCTATAAGCTCAATGTAGGGAAGAGTGAGCTCTTTGTATTACAGGCGGGGGATCAAGAAAGAGGGATAGGGGACCTACCGCTGAGGAGGGCGGAGGGGAGCTTTCGGTATCTGGGGATCCAGATAGCCAGGAGTTGGAGGGCCCTACATGAACTGAATCGGACGAGGTTGGTGGAGCAAATGGAGGAGGATTTTAAAAGATGGGACATGTTACCGCTCTCGCTGGCGGGTAGAGTGCAATCAGTCAAAATGGTGGTCCTTCCGAGGTTTTTGTTTGTGTTTCAGTGCCTTCCCATCGTGATCACTAAGGCCTTTTTTAAGAGAGTAGGCAGGAGTATTATGGGGTTTGTGTGGGCGAATAAGACCCCGAGGGTAAGGAGAGGGTTCCTGGAACGCAGTAGGGACCGAGGAGGGTTGGCGCTGCCAAACCTGGGGAGCTACTACTGGGCAGCAAATGTGTCGATGATCCGCAAGTGGGTTATGGAGGGAGAGGGGGCGGCATGGAAGAGGATGGAGATGGCGTCCTGCAAAGGAACGAGTCTGGGGGCATTGGTGACGGCACCGCTGCCGCTCTCGCCGACAAAGTATACCACGAGCCCGGTGGTGGTGGCAACGCTAAGGATCTGGGGCCAGGGGAGACGGCAAAGGGGAGCAATAGGAGCATCGGTGTGGTCCTCGATCAGGGGTAACCATCGGTTTGCCCCGGGGAAGATGGACAGCGGGTTCCAGAGCTGGCATCGGGCGGGGATCTGAAGAATGGGGGACCTGTTCATTGACGGAACGTTTGCGAGCCGAGGGGCACTGGGAGGAGAAGTTCGAGTTACCCCCGGGAAATGCCTTTAGATATATGCAGGTGAGGGCTTTTGTGAGGCGACAGGGGAGGGAATTCCCGTTGCTCCCGGCACAAGAAGTTCAAGATAGGGTGATCTCGGGTGTATGGGTCGGGGAGGGCAAGGTGTCGGAAATACACCAGGAGTTGAAAGAAGAGGGGGAAGCGCTGGTAGAAGAGTTGAAGGGTAAATGGGAGGAGGAGCTGGGGGTGGAGATCGAGGAAGGTCTGTGGGCTGATGCCCTAGGTAGGGTTAATTCCTCCTCCTCATGTGCCAGGCTCAGCCTGATACAATTTAAGGTGGTCCACAGAGCGCACTTGACGGGGGCGAGGTTGAGTAGGTTCTTTGGGGTAGAGGACAGATGTGGAAGGTGCTCAGGGAGCCCGGCGAACCATGTCCATATGTTTTGGTCATGCCCGGCACTGGAGGGGTTCTGGAGAGGAGTGGCGGGAGCAATATCTCAGGTGGTGAAAGTCCAGGTCAAGCCAAGCTGGGGGCTAGCACTATTTGGAGTAGTGGACGAACCGGGAGTGCAGGAGGCGAAAGAGGCCGGTATCCTGGCCTTTGCGTCCCTAGTAGCCCGGCGAACGATCTTGCTAATGTGGAAGGAGGCGAAGCCCCCCCAGCGTGGAGACCTGGATAAACGATATGGCTGGGTTCATAAAGTTGGAGAGGATTAAGTTCGCCTTGAGAGGGTCGGCGCAGGGGTTCTACAGGCGGTGGCAATCGTCCCTAGACTATCTCGTGGAGCGTTAGAGGAAGGTCGGTCAGCAGCAGCAGCAACCTGGGGGGGAGGGGGTGCTGCCTGGGGGGTGGATGAGCAAGAGATAACATGAAGAGTCGGGGAAACTGGCACGTACGGGAGAGAGCCAGTGTACAAAGCTATGTAAATATACCATTTTGCCATGTATATATCTTGCTCTGCGTGATTTCTTTTTTTTGTTACGGGGGGGGGGGGGGGGGGGTTTATTGTTTGTAAGGGAGAAAAATTGTGTTAAAAACTTTAATAAATATATTTTTTAAAAATTTTTTACTCACTGTCCTTGCATCCACCACACTCTGGGGTAGCAAATTCCACAGATTCACAACCCTTTGGGAGAAGTAGTTTTTCCTCAAATCTGTTTTAAATTAGCTACCTCTTATTCTTAGATTATGATCTCTCATTTTAGAATGCCCCACAAGAGGAAGCATCAGCTCCACATCTACTTTACCCATACCTTTTAGCATCTTGTATACCTTAATGAGATCTCCCTTTTTTTACTCTGCTGAGTATAGGCCTAAACTGTTCAATCTCTCCTCATACGACAAACCCCTCATCTCTGGAATCAATCTGGTGAACTTCCTCTGAACTGCCTCCAATGCCACTACATCTTTCCTCAAATAAGGGGACCAAAACGGTGCACTATATCCCAGGTGCGGTCTCACCAATACCTTGTACAGTTGCAACACCTCCTTACCTTTATACTCAATTCTTTATTCTAGAAGTGCCAACATTCCATTTGCTTTACTTATTATCTGCTGCAATGGCATTTTCATTTTCTGTGACTTGCGGGATGTGATTAATTTACGGGATGTGGCCATCGCTGGCTAAGCCAGCATTTATTGCCCATCCCTAGTTGCCCTCGAGAAGGTGGGGAGCTTTCTCCACAGAATATGGCAGTATCTCATCAATCAGGTCAACTTACCAGCCAAAAAGCACTCTTTCCTCCTGTAGTATAAATTGTTGCGATTGTTTAAAATTTGGCATTCTTGTGGTTGTACTGATGAGTGGAAGGCGAAAAGCTTTATCAAGATGTCTCTCTTTTCAGTAATATTTAAGCTCTGTGCTACCCAACATCAGAGAGACAATGCGTTCTTGCTCACTGAGTCATGTAATTGCTGTGGAACTCCTAGTCACAAATTTAAGTTTGTGAACGTCTGCACGGCAGCCCATTTGTCGGTTTACTAGTTTTCTTTCTTTTGCTCCACCCTCAATGTCCCTTTTCCTGCTGCATCTTGTCCAAAACTTCATCTGTCTACTAGCCCGCATCCTCCTGCTCTATTCAGCCTTTTTGCTGACTGAGTCCAATTATCACCCTATCTGATCTGATTTCCCACGACTGGAAGATTGATGTTAATGTAAATCTCCCATGGCAAACTGTATTGTAACAGTAGGAACACAATAATACAGAATATGTAATGTAGTGCTCTGTTAGGAAGCTATCTAAAGCAACCTGTCTATTCAAGGCAGGATCTATGGCCGGGATTCTCCGAGCCTCTGCGCAACAATCGCACACGGCGTGGGGGTGGAGAGTCGGACCCGCGACGCCTTCCCTCAATTCTCTGGCGACTGGAGAATCGCCGCCAGTCGCGCGCAAGCACCAGTCGACGCGGCACCAGTCGGGGGCCGTTGAGAGGCCCCGCGGCGATTCTCCGCGGACGATCCGCCGAGTCCCCGCCGATGGTTCACGTATGGTTTCATCCGGCGGGAGCTCGGAGTTGCGGCTGGGGTGGCCGTCCTGGTGGGGGGCAGGGGGATCAGTCACCAGAGGGGGCCTCCACGACGGCCAGGCCTGCGATCGGGGCCACCGGTCGGCGGGCGTGCGCGATGTGGGGGAGGGCCTACTTCTTTGGCGCCGGACCACTGTGTGGGTCTGCCGTGTTGCGTGGGCCCGTGGCCAGAAGTGCAGGGCCCTGTATCGGCAGCCTGAGCTGCGTGGAGCACTACCGGGCCATGCTAGCTCTTTTAAAAACGGAGAATCGCCCCAGACTTTCTAGAAAAAAATCCGGAGTGATTCGCGCCCGTTTTCTCGCGGGCGTGGAGACATAGCCCCATTATTAGAGAATCCCGCCCTATGAGTCTGCACTAAAAGTCACTGAGAATTTGACAGGCACTGAACTTTACGCATTAGAACATGCTCGTCGGGTTCAGGCTGCAGCTCAGAAACATTGGCCGCAATTTTCCAGCAAACCCGTAACAGGGCCGGCGAGCCATTGAAAGCTTCATACACGTCGACAGGACTTTCTGACCCCACTGGCCTGAAGGGCTGGAAAATTCTGGCCATTAAGTTTATGAAGTGTGTGTCAGCCTTAGCTTAGCAGATGTATTCTCTCCGGATCAGAATGTTGTGAGTTCAAGCCAATTTCAAGGGCATTGTGGAAAACAAATCAATAAATACTAACCTTAATGGTACTGTGACAGTTACTGGAAGTCTAAATAAAGGACCTGCATTAGGAGCATTGATGTCATACCCACAAACCTGAAACAAATGAATAAATAGTAAAATAACTAAATCATACCTGATACAATGCCATGGCGTATTATTACATTGTTTGCATTCAAAAAATTAAAATATAATTAACTATAACTAAAACACTAAACCTAAACAGAACTTGGGAAGCATTTCACATTAGTTGCACAATGCAGTACACCACGGAAACAAATATTTTTCTGTGCACTGGGGGAACACAATTTCTGGTTCTCTGTTATTCTGCACGATAAATCGTTTTTAACTTTATTCTGAATTATTATATAACTGCACAGCAGAGAGGGATTTTTTTTGCAATTTTTTGGGTTACATATCAAACAAAAATGGATGTCTCATGTACTTTGAAAATTTTTTTAGAGTGCCCAATTCACCTACCCTGTACATCTTTTTGGGTTGTGGGGGTGAGACCCATGCAGGCAAGGGGTGAATGTGCAAACTCGAAGCAGTGAATTGGGGCCGGGATCGAACCTGGATCCTCGGCGCCATGAGGCAGCAGTGCTAACCACTTCGCTACCGGGCTGACCCTGATGTATCATGGTCTTGATAAGTTGCACTTCCAAAAAATTCAAAATTAAACCTGTTCTGTAGAAAATCTTTAACATAAATTTCACTGCAGGAAAATAATGGTTGCAGCTTTTTGACTTTTGCAGAGGTGTAAAACGATAGGGGTGGAAAACCATTTGTTACACGCCCCATCTGATTTTCCTTTCATTGAGTTCAACATTTGGGTATATAATGGGCAGCCAATCCGATGCTGCCTGTTTTATGCCTGAAGGAGGCCAGCTTCTCTTCCCCTTCACAAAATATAAATTCAACTTCTCAAGTAGTTACTTTTTGGCAAAAACAAGCATAAAAATATTTTAAGCAAAAAAAATGTAGTATCTATTTCCTAAATAAAGCCATTATTTGGTACTAGATACCTCAGTAAAATGCACTCCTTCGCGAAGGCCACGTGGATCCACTCTTATGGTTATATGTCTACACTGATTCATCAGCTCCAAGTGACTAGGGCACTGAATCCATGACGCGTTGCACGTTAAAGCTAAGTGAAGCTGCAAAGATATTCGTTCAGAGTTTTCTACAAAAAAATTAAAATTTGAAAAGAGATCATTAAAGTCAAGTTCTGTGCTTTAAATTCTATCTAACTACATTGTGGTAAAAGGGATGTACAGCCACACAGCTTTGATGAGCCTTATGGATGTTCAATGGCCCACATATTTTTATTGAAGTGAAATGTCTGGAGTGTGATAGCTCCAATATATGTGCATGAGCATACACACATACTAGTGAATCGCCTATGGAATGACTCAGATTATTCATATGATACTCTGCTTTAAAAAGACTCTTGATCTCCCAGGTAGTGTCTTATTCTGTTATTGAGGTGAAGCTGTGTCTCAAGGATACAAAATGTAACTGTCAAGTAAGAAAGAGTTGAAGCTAGAGTTTAATTGTTTTCCAGTTTGCCAAGTTATTTCCCCATTTTTAAAAAGAAAGATGTGATTAATAACGTTATTCAAGTTAAGCACCGTGGCTCCTGTATCAATTGATTGCCTGTGGGATTTTCTCTTTCAGGACTACAATAATCATAATATTAATCTTTATTGTCACAGGTAGGTTGACATTAACACTGCAATGAAGTTACTGTGAAAAGCCCCTAGTCGCCACACTCTGGTGCCTGTTCAGGCACACAGGAAGAATTCAGAATGTCCAAATTACCTAACAGCACGTCTCTCGGGACTTATGGGAAGAAACCGGAGCACCCGGAGGAAATCCACGCAGACACCGAGAGAGCGTGCAGATTCCGCACAGTGTCCCAAGCCGGGAATCGAACTTGGGACCCTTGCACTGTGAAGCCACAGTGCTAACCACTGTGCTACTGTGTCATCCACCTCTGCGAAAAAGAAATGTGCACAAACTAAAACCCACCAGTGTTGAACTAAAGACTGCCTTTCTCTATGCATTTGCAATATAAAATATCATCCTGGACTTCATAACTCTCTTTAATCAATAAATACTTAGTAATTATGAATCCATGCAGATGTCTCGCATTCATGGATACACGGCTAATATCTGTGGGACCATTTCAGATTGTCTATCGTTAGCACAATTTGTACAAATTGAACATCAACAACAGCTTCAACATTCGGCTATTTTTAATTAAAGAAAGATGTTTCCCATGTTGCTAATATTGTTTATCTAGTAAAAAAAAAAAACAGAATTTGAAGCCTCAGCTTTATCTTTCCTACAAGCTATTTTAGTCACCAATCTTGAAATATTAATGCTCATCTTAATTTCATCGGGGGGGAGGGCAGTGGGGTAGTGGTATTGTCACCGGACTAATCCAGAGACCCAGGGTAATGGAGGCAAATCTCATTGCACCATAGCAGATGGTCTGGAATTAAAGTCCAATTGTGCCCAGGAAACCATTTGTCGATTGTTGTAAAACACATGTTCTTTAGGGAAGGTACTCTGCCACCTGACCTACAGTTCCACATACGGTGGTTGACTCAAAATGCCCTCTAAACTGGCCTAGAAAGCTGCTCAGTTGCATCAAAACACTGGAAAGTCGATAAGGAATGAAATTGGACAGACTACCCGGCATCAACCTCAGCACGGAAAGGTCAGTGGCAAACTTAGCCCTAGTGACCCTGCAAAGTCTACCTTGTGGAGATTATGGGGGCTTATGCAAAAATTGGGAGAGTTGTCTCAGACAAGTCAAAGAACAGCCTGTTGTAGTCATACTCACATAATCATACCATACAGATAATGTCCTAGACACAACCATCACCATTGGATTAGATTTGTTTATTGTCACGTGTACCGAGGTACAGTGAAAAGTATTTTTCTGCGAACAGCTAAAACAGATCATTTAGAACATGAAAAGAAAAGAAATACATAATAGGTCAACACAAGGTACACAATGTAAATACATAAACACCGGCATCGGGTGAAATGTACAGGAGTGTAGTATTAATCAGGTCAGTCCGTAAGAGGGTCGTTTAGGAGTCTGGTAACAGCGGGGAAGAAGCTGTTCGTGCGTGCTCTCAGACTATTGTATCTCCTGGCGGATGGAAGAAGTTGTAAGAGTGAGTAAGCTGGGTGGGAGGGGTCTTTGATTATGCTGCCCGCGACTTCCGGGTGCGGCGATGACCAGCTGAGTCGCACGTTTCGGCAGCTCCCTGTGAAACGGACTTTTGGGCTCTTGATAGGAGCCCCAACGGCAATTTTGACGGCTAAAAACACTGTGCGGTAAACCAGAAGGGAATCCCCCCTGGATACGGATGGAAAAAGGAGGAGAGAGTGGCCAGACTGCAGTGGATCCTTTAGAACAGCGGCAAGGAAGGCAAGCAAAAACCAAGATGGCGTCGGAAGGTGGCAGTTTAACATGGGGCCCTGAACAACAAGAGTTCTTGAAATGCTGTGTGGAAGAGATCAAAAAGGAAATGAAGAAAGAGCTGTTGGCCCCGATACTACAGGCGATCGAAGGGCTAAAGGAGGAACAAAAGACCCAGGAGCGGGAGCTTCGGGTCGTGAAGGCAAAGGCAGCCGAGAATGAGGACGATATACAGGGCCTGGTGGTGAAGACGGAGACGCAGGAGGCACATCAGAAACGATGTGTGGAAAGGTTGGAGGCACTGGAAAACAACGCAAGGAGGAACAACCTGAGGATTCTTGGTCTTCCTGAAGGTGTGGAGGGAGCGGACGTCGGGGCATATGTGAGCACGATGCTGCACTCGTTAATGGGAGCGGAGGCCCCGGCGGGTCCGTTGGAGGTGGAGGGAGCATACCGAGTGATGGCGCGAGGACCGAGAGCAGGAGAAATTCCCAGAGCCATAGTGGTGAGATTCCTCCGTTTTAAGGGTAGAGAAATGTAGATGGGCGAAGAAAACTCGGAGCAGTAAATGGGAGAACGCGGTGATCCGCGTTTATCAAGACTGGAGTGCGGAGGTGGCGAGAAGGAGGGCGAGCTTTAATCGGGCCAAGGCGGTGCTTCATAAAAAGAAGATAAAATTTGGAATGCTGCAACCGGCAAGACTGTGGGTCACATATCGAGGGAGGCACCACTACTTTGAGACGGCGGATGAAGCGTGGACTTTTATTGTGGAAGAAAAACTGGAATGAGCGGGTTATTAAAAAGAACGTTCGAACAAAGTGGTGGGGCGAATGTGGGGGGCAAAGAGGGGTTTTATGTACTAATCCTGCGATGTGGTAACTTTTCTCTCTCCCACAGGTGGTGATGGGGGGAGGAGGGGAGGTGGAGGAGATGGGGCGTTGGCCATTAGGGGCGGGGCCAAGGGAGAAGCGCGGGCTTGGTTCCCGCGCTATGATAATCATGGCGGGAATAGAGAAGCAGGAAGGAGGGGGCATCGCACGGTGCGAGCCGAGGTCACGGGGGGAAGCCGAGGTCGGCCAGAGTTTGCTGACTTCTGGGAGCAACATGGGGGGGAGTAATTATGCTCGCGGGGGATCTAGTGGGGGGGGGGTGAGGGGGGAATATCTGGGTTGCTGCTGCTGGGGAGAGGGGGGAGCTGGTATGGGAGAGGATGGGTGGGGGGGCACCGCCTGGGGGAGATACAGCTGCGTGGGAACCGGGTGAGGAGCTGGAAAAAGGTGATGGCTAATCGACAAGGGGGGGGGTAGGAAGCCCCCCAACTCGGCTGATCACGTGGAACGTGAGAGGGCTGAACGGGCCGATAAAGAGGGCACGGGTACTCGCACACCTTAAGAAACTTAAGGCAGATGTGGTTATGTTAAAGGAAACGCACCTGAAACTGATAGACCAGGTTAGGCTACGCAAAGGATGGGTGGGGCAGGTGTTCCATTCGGGGCAAGAAAAACAGGGGGGTGGCTATATTAGTGGGGAAGCGGGTAATGTTCGAGGCAAAGACTATAGTGGCGGATAACGGGGGCAGATACGTGATGGTGAGTGGCAAACTACAGGGGGAGACGGTGGTTTTGGTAAACATATATGCCCCGAACTGGGATGATGCCAATTTTATGAGGCGGATGCTAGGACGCATTCCGGACCTAGAGATGGGAAAGCTGATAATGGGGGGAGATTTTAATACGGTGTTGGAACCAGGGCTGGATAGGTCGAAGTCCAGGACTGGAAGGAGGCCAGCAGCAGCCAAGGTACTTAAAGATTTTATGGAGCAGATGGGAGGTGTAGACCCGTGGAGATTTAGCAGACCTAGGAGTAAGGAGTTCTCGTTTTTCTCCTATGTCCATAAAGTCTACTCGCGAATAGATTTTTTTGTGCTGGGTAGGGCATTGATCCCGAAGGTGAGGGGAACGGAGTATACGGCTATAGCCATTTCGGATCACGCTCCACACTGGGTGGACTTGGAGATAGGGGAGAAAACAGGAGGGCGCCCACCCTGGAGATTGGACATGGGACTAATGGCAGATGAGGGGGTGTGTCTCAGGGTGAGGGGGTGCATTGAAAAGTACTTGGAACTCAATGATAATGGGGAGGTCCAGGTGGGAGTGGTCTGGGAGGCGTTGAAGGCGGTGGTTAGAGGGGAGCTGATATCAATAAGGGCACATAAAGGGAAGCAGGAGAGTAAGGAACGGGAGCGGTTGCTGCAAGAACTTTTGAGGGTGGACAGACAATATGCGGAAGCACCGGAGGAGGGACTGTACAGGGAAAGGCAAAGGCTACATGTAAAATTTGACTTGCTGACTACAGGCACTGCAGAGGCACAATGGAGGAAGGCACAGGGTGTACAGTACGAATATGGGGAGAAGGCGAGCAGGTTGCTGGCACACCAATTGAGGAAAAGGGGAGCAGCGAGGGAAATAGGGGGAGTGAGGGATGAGGAAGGAGAGATGGAGCGGGGAGCGGAGAGAGTGAATGGAGTGTTCAAGACATTTTATAAAAAATTATATGAAGCTCAACCCCCGGATGGGAGGGAGAGAATGATGGGCTTCTTGGATCGGCTGGAATTTCCCAAGGTGGAAGAGCAGGAAAGGGTGGGACTGGGAGCACAGATCGAGGTAGAAGAAGTGGTGAAAGGAATTAGGAGCATGCAGGCGGGAAAGGCCCCGGGACCGGATGGATTCCCAGTCGAATTCTATAGAAAATATGTGGACTTGCTCGCCCCGCTACTGACGAGGACCTTTAATGAGGCAAAGGAAAGGGGACAACTGCCCCAGACTATGTCTGAAGCAACGATATCGCTTCTCTTAAAGAAGGAAAAGGACCCGCAGCAGGTCCTATAGACCTATTTCCTTCCTAAATGTAGATGCCAAGGTCCTGGCCAAGGTAATGGCAATGAGAATAGAGGAATGTGTCCCGGGGGTGGTCCACGAGGACCAAACTAGGTTTGTGAAGGGGAGACAGCTGAACACGAATATACGGAGGTTGTTAGGGGTAATGATGATGGCCCCACCAGAGGGAGAAACGGAGATAGTAGTGGCGATGGATGCCGAGAAAGCATTTGAAAGAGTGGAGTGGGATTATTTGTGGGAGGTGTTGAGGAGATTTGGTTTTGGAGAGGGGTATGTTAGATGGGTGCAGCTGTTGTATAGGGCCCCAGTGGCGAGCGTGGTCACGAATGGACGGGGATCTGCATATTTTCGGCTCCATAGAGGGACAAGGCAGGGATGCCCTCTGTCCCCATTATTGTTTGCACCGGCGATTGAGCCCCTGGCGATAGCGTTGAGGGGTTCCAAGAAGTGGAGGGGAGTACTTAGGGGAGGAGAAGAGCACCGGGTATCTTTGTATGCGGACGATTTGCTACTATACGTGGCGGACCCGGCGGAGGGGATGCCAGAAATAATGCGGATACTTGGGGAGTTTGGGGATTTTTCAGGGTATAAATTGAACATGGGGAAAAGTGAGTTGTTTGTGGTGCATCCAGGGGAGCAGAGTAGAGAAATAGAGGACCTACCGTTGAGGAAGGTAACAAGGGACTTTCGTTACCTGGGGATCCAGATAGCTAAGAATTGGGGCACATTGCATAGGTTAAATTTAACGCGGTTGGTGGAACAGATGGAGGAGGACTTCAAGAGATGGGATATGGTATCCCTGTCAATGGCAGGGAGGGTGCAGGCGGTTAAGATGGTGGTCCTCCCGAGATTCCTCTTTGTGTTTCAGTGCCTCCCGGTGGTGATCACGAAGGCTTTTTTTAAAAGGATTGAAAAGAGCATCATGGGTTTTGTGTGGGCCGGGAAGACCCCGAGAGTGAGGAAGGGATTCTTACAGCGTAGCAGGGATAGGGGGGGGCTGGCACTACCGAGCCTAAGTGAGTATTATTGGGCCGCTAATATTTCAATGGTGAGTAAGTGGATGGGAGAGGAGGAGGGAGCGGCGTGGAAGAGATTAGAGAGGGCGTCCTGTAGGGGGACTAGCCTACAGGCTATGGTGACAGCCCCATTGCCGTTCTCACCGAGGAACTACACCACAAGCCCGGTGGCGGTGGCTACACTGAAGATTTGGGGACAGTGGAGACGGCATAGGGGAAAGACTGGAGCTTTGGGGGGGTCCCCGATAAGAAACAACCATAGGTTTGCCCCGGGGGGAATGGATGGGAGATATGGAATGTGGCAAAGAGCAGGAATAACGCAACTGAAAGATCTGTTTGTGGATGGGAAGTTCGCGAGTCTGGGAGCGCTGACCGAGAAATATGGGTTGCCCCAAGGGAATGCATTCAGGTATATGCAACTGAGGGCTTTTGCGAGGCAACAGGTGAGGGAATTCCCGCAGCTCCCGACACAAGAGGTGCAGGACAGAGTGATCTCAAAGACATGGGTGGGGGATGGTAAGGTGTCAGATATATATAGGGAAATGAGGGACGAAAGGGAGGCTATGGTAGATGAACTAAAAGGGAAATGGGAAGAAGAGCTGGGGGAGGAGATCGAGGAGGGGCTGTGGGCAGATGCCCTAAGCAGGGTAAACTCGTCGTCCTCGTGTGCCAGGCTAAGCCTGATTCAGTTTAAGGTATTACACAGGGCACATATGACTGGAGCACGGCTCAGTAAATTTTTTGGGGTGGAGGATAGGTGTGCGAGGTGCTCGAGAAGCCCAGCGAATCATACCCATATGTTTTGGTCATGCCCGGCACTACAGGGGTTTTGGATGGGGGTGACAAAGGTGCTTTCAAAAGTAGTAGGAGTCCGGTCGAACCAAGCTGGGGGTTGGCTATATTTGGGGTTGCACAAGAGCCGGGAGTGCAGGAGGCGAGAGAGGCCGATGTTTTGGCCTTTGCGTCCCTAGTAGCCCGGCGCAGGATATTGCTAATGTGGAAAGAAGCCAAGCCCCCGGGGGTGGAGACCTGGATAAATGACATGGCGGGGTTTATAAAGCTAGAGCGGATTAAGTTCGTCCTAAGGGGGTCGGCTCAAGGGTTCACCAGGCGGTGGCAACCGTTCGTCGAATACCTCGCAGAAAGATAGACGGAATGGGAAAAAGAAGGCAGCAGCAGCAGCCCAGGATCGGGGGGGGGGGGGGAGGAACCAGAAGGACTCTCAGGGTTGTTAATATATACTGTATAGTATGTATAGGTCGTTGCTACAGATAATTATATATTGGACTGTTAAATTATATTTTTGGAGAGTGTTACTTGTGACAAGGCAGTTGCCAATTAGGGCTAGTTTTCATTTTTGTTATTTATTATTTATTCATTTTTTGTTTATAAAATAGGTCATTGTTATTTGTGTTGTTATAATATTGTGTAAAGGATGCACAATGTACTGTGTTGGTTGACCAAAAATTTTCAATAAAATATTTAATTTAAAAAAAAAAAAGATTATGCTGCCCGCTTTCCCCAGGCAGCGGGAAGTGTAGATGGAGTCAATGGATGGGAGGCAGGTTTGTGTAATGGACTAGGCTGTGTTCACGACTCTCTGAAGTTTATTCCGCTCTTAGGTCGAGCAGTTGCCATACCAGGCTGTGATGTAGCCAGATAGGACGCTTTCTATGGTGCACCTGTAAAAGTTGGTAAGAGTCAGTGTGGACATGCCGAATTTCCTGAGTAAGTATAGACACTGTGGTGCTTTCTTGGTGGTAGTGTTGACATGGGTGGACCAGGACCGATTTTTGGTGATGTGCACACCTAGGAATTTGAAGCGGTCAACCATCTCCACCTCGGCCCCTGGGTGTATCATGTCCCACCAGCAGAACAGACCCAGTAGAGGTGTCAGCACTGTGGTATACAGCAATACACCCCCCAGCTGATGAATAATTGCTACTCCATGTTGAACACCACTTGGAGGAAACACCAAGGGTAGTAAGGGAACAAAATGCACTCTGGATTGGGCACTTCAATTCCCAAGACTAAGTGACCCAAACAACCAAGAGTGGCTTGGTAGCACTACTACAGGCTGGGCAGGCCGAGTCCTAAAGGACATAGCTGCTAGACTGTGTCTGTGGCATATGGCGAGGGAACCAACAATATACCTGACTGCATCCTCACCAACCTGCCTGCCGCAGATTAATCCGTCCATGACAGTAGCGGTACGAGTGACCACCATACACACAGTCCTTGTGGAGACTAAGTCCTGTCTTCACACTGAGGATCTCTCCATCATGTTGTATGGCACTATCACCATGCTGAATGGGACAGATTTCGAACAAATATTGCCACTCAAGATTGGGCACCAAGGGGCGCTGTCGGCCATCAGCAACAGAAGAACTGTACTTAACCACAATCTGTAACCTCATGGCTTGGCATATTCCCCACTCTACCATTACCACCAAGCATGGAGAATCAACCCTGGTTCAATAAAGAGTGCAGGAGGGCTTGCCAGGAGCAGCACCAGGCATACCTAAAATGAGGTGTCAGCCTGGTGAAGCTACAACACAGGACTACTTGCATGCCAAACAGCATAAGCAGCACGTGATGGACAGAGCTAAGTGATCCCACAACCAATGGATCACATCTAAGGTCTACAGCACTGCATATCCAGTTGTGAATGAACAATTAAACAACTCACTGGAAAGGGCGGCACGGTGGCACGATGGTTAGCACCGATGCTTCACAGCACTGAGGACCCGGGTTCGATCCCGGCCACTGTCACTGTCCGTGTGGAGTTTGCACATTCTTTCCCTCGTCTGAGTCAATCTCACCCCCACAAGCCCGAAGATGTGCAGGGTAGGTAGATTGGCCATGCTAAATTGGCGCTCGATTGGAAAAAAAAGAATTGCGTACTCTAAATTTATATTTAAAAAAACAATTCACTGGAGGAGGAAGGGACTCCACAAATATCCCCATCCGTAATGATGTGAGAGTCCAGCACATCAGTGCAAAGGATAAGGGTGATGCATTTGCAACGAACTTCAGCCAGAAGTGCCGAGTGGATGATACATCGCAGCCTCCTCCAGGGGGCTCCAGTATCACAGATGTCAATCTTCAGCCAATTCGATTCACCCCAGGTGATGTCAAGAAACGGCTGAATGCACTGGATGCTGCCAAGGCTATGGGCCGTGACAATATTCTGGCAATAGTACTGAAGACGTGTGCTCTTGAACCAGTTGCTCCACTAGCCATGCTGTTCCAGTACAGCTACAACACCGGCATCTACCCGACAAATTGGAATATTCCCCAGGTATGTCATGTACACAAAAAGTAGGACAAATCCAACTCAGCCAATTAACGCTCCATTGCCATCCCATCAGTCTATTCTCGATCTTTGGTAAAGTGATGGAAGGAGTCATCAACAGTACTATCAAGTGGCACTTATGCAGCAATAACCTGCTCACTGACACTCAGTTAAGTGTGGTCTCTGAGAGCTTTCCACCTAGTCCCACCCCCTTGCCTTATCCCCAGATAGCAAACTAATTCCTTTTTGAATACCTCAATCGAACCTGCCTCTGCCACCCTCTTAGAAGTTCATTCCAGACTCCATCCATGCTCTGGGTGAAAGACTTCTTCAGTCCAACACTGCAAAAGGAAGATGATTGTGATTGTCGGAGGTCAGTCATCTCAATTCTAGGGCATCACTGCAAGACTTCCTCAGGGTAGTGCCCTAGGCCCAATCATCAGTTACTTCATCATTGACCTCCCGTCATAAGGTCAGAGGTGGGGATGTTCACTGGTGATTGTACAATGTCAGTAGCATTCATGACTCCTCAAGATACTGAAGCATTCCACGTCCAAATGTAGCAAGATCTGGCCAATATCCAGGCTTGGGCTGACAAGTGGAAAAAACATTTGTGCCAGATAAGTGTCAGGCAATAACCACCACCAACAACACCTTCCAAATCCACGACCTCTATCGCCCAGAAAGACAAGTGTTGAAGATATTTGGGAATGCCACAAACTGCAAGTCCCTCCAAACACCATCCTGACTTGGAAATATATTGCCGTTCCTTCGTTGCTTGGTCAACATCCTCTAACTCCCTTCCTAATAGCACTGTGAGTGTACCTACAACACATGGACTGCTGTGATCCAAGGCAGTTCACCATCACCTTCTCATGGGAAATTAAGGATGGGCAATAACAATCTTATGTACTTGGGTAATCCTAAAGTCTATAGAACCTAATTAGTTATTTTAAATCCAGTGACTATTGTTATGATGGCAAATTTATTGATGTGTATATTGGAAGTAGTTCCTTAGCTCATGTCTTTCCTATTTTAAACACAAAGTTTCCATTCAAATCTCTGCAGCTAAATGCCAGTGCTAATACCTTGTAGATTTCTCCAATCTTTCTGGTTGACATAAAATTTATCCAATAGCTCGTTGGCAAACAGGCCACAGGCTGTTGTCACTAAACAAAGATTTACATAGAACATTACTGAATTTTAATGGAAACCATTGGCAGATTAATTGGAATAAATAGGTATGTTTGGAAATAATCTATTCTGGCATTTTTCAATTTTGGAATGTAGCTTTATGGCTTTTAAGGCATCCAAAGATGGATCGGAGCTCTGTGAGTATGTGGGGTTCAGGAGGTGCGGTCAGTAAGAGTTTGAGAGGCCGAGGTGGATAGGGAACTTGGTGAGTGTCTTGTGTTGGGCCCAGAGAGGAGGGAGCCATCACGAGCTTCTGCAGTGAAACCTGCCTGCTGGCTGCATGCCAATGGGACTCTCCTGTCACCGGCTTAGTCCTGGCGGCTGCAGGATGAGGCCACTTCAACTGGCCCACTGGCAGGAGGCTTGCCTGTCGCCACCCCCGCTGAGGGTAAAATTGAGGTGGAGGAAAGGTTGGACAGGTAAGCAGTGGGTAGCCCGTTCACTAGGTTTAAAGTAGCCACCCACCTTCAAACCTGCCGCCGTGGGAATGTTAAATTCAGAGAGCTGTGAGGCTGGAGTTAATGAATGAAGTGGAGACCACAGCAACAAGAATCGGTAAAAAAAAGGTGGGAAGAAAAGGGATAAAGAATAAGAGAAAAATACTGCGGAAGCTCGAAATCTGAAATAAAAACAAAGTGCAGGAAAAGCTCAGCAGGTTTGGCAGCATCCGTGGAGGGAGAAATAGAAGTCACGTTTCAAGTCTATATGGCTCTTCTTCCGAGGATATTCTGTTGGCATATGGGATTAGGTTATTGCTTTTCTGGTGGATAAACATCAACACAGATGGGTTCTATGTTGTAATTTCTAAGTAAAACCCATTGCTCATAAAAATAGAAAAAGGTTGATGTGCAAGCACGAGAGAAAAATAAATACATATGCACAACAGTGTGTCACAAGTTTCACTGCAATCAGTTCAAAGCAGTAACGGTGGAACAGATTAATATCCGACATGCTTAGTGAAGAAAACAGCAGAGAAATTATCAAAATCTAATAAAAAAATATACTGACTGGCAGCAATCTAAGAGTCTGTTTAAAGCTTTGTGGACAATCATACAAATATTAATACAAATTTACTGTGAGAACTGCTGCCATTTAAATCATAGAATTTACAGTGCAGAAGAAGGACATTCGGCCCATCGGGTCTGCACCAGCCCCTGGAAAGAGCACCCCATCAAAGGCCCACAGCTCCACCCGATCCCCGTAACCCATTAACCCCATCCCAACTTTTTTTGGATCTAAGGGGCAATTTATCAGGGCCAATCTACCTAACTTGCCCATCTTTGGATTGTGGGAGGAAACCGGAGCACCCGGAGGAAACCCACAAAGACACGGGGAGAACGTGCAGACTCCTGACAGACAGTTACCCAAGCCAGGAATTGAACCTGGGACCCTGGAGCTGGGAAGCAACAGTGCTAACCACTGTGCTACCGTGTCACCCAGACCAGAGAGTCTGGCTGCCCTCGCAGATGGATGCAAGGTATTCTATGGCCCGATTCAGGGATAGGGCGGGGAAAGTGCTCTTTCTTTTTTTAAAATATATTTTATTCAAGATTTTTGGCCAAATATAACAGTACGTAGTGTTTCTTTTACACAACAATAAAGCAATATAAATAACAGTGGCCAGTTTTAAACAAATAAATAAATAATATATAAACAAAAACAAAAACAAAACTGAATGGCAACTGCCTTGTCCAAAATAAATACTCTCCAAAAATACAAACCAACAATCCAATATACAATTACCTATAACAAATACCTATACATATTATACATATACAATAACATCTCTGAGAGTCCGTCCAATTCCTCCCCCCCCCTCCCCGGGTTGCTGCTGTTGTCTACTTCTTTTCCATTCCCTCTATCTTTCTGTGGGATAATCGACGAACGGTTGCCACCGCCTGGTGAACCCCTGAGCCAAACCCCTTAACACAAACTTAATCAGTTCTAACTTTATAAACCCTGCCATGTTGTTTATCCAGGTCTCCACACCCGGGGGTTTGGCTTCCTTCCACATTAACAATATCCTGCGCCGGGCTACTAGGGACGCAAAGGCCAACACGTCAGCCTCTCTCGCCTCCTGCACTCCCGGCTCTTCTGCAACCCCAAATATAGCCAACCCCCAGCTTGGTTCGACCCGGACCCCCACCACCTTCGAAAGCACCTTTGCCACCCCCACCCAGAACCCCTGTAGTGCTGGGCATGACCAGAATATGTGGGTGTGATTCGCTGGGCCTCTCGAGCATCTCGCACACCTATCCTCTACCCCAAAAAATTTACTAAGCCGTGCTCCAGTCATATGCGCCCTGTGTAACACCTTAAATTGTATCAGGCTTAGCCTTTCACACGAGGACGATGAGTTTACCCTACGTAGGGCATCAGCCCACAGCCCCTCCTCAATCTCCTCCCACAGTTCTTCTTCCCATTTCCCTTTCAGCTCATCTATCATGATCTCTCCCTCGTCCCTAATTTCCCTGTATATGTCCGACACCTTACCATCCCCCACCCATGTCTCTGAGATCACTCTATCCTGCACCTCCTGCGTCGGGAGCTGCGGGAATTCCCTCACCTGTTGCCTCGCAAAAGCCCTCAATTGCATGTACCGAAATGCATTCCCTTGGGGCAACCCATATTTTTCCGTCAGCGCTCCCAGACTCGCAAACGTCCCATCTACAAACAGATCTCTCAGTTGTACTACCCCAGCTCTTTGCCATGCTCCAAATCCCCCATCCATTCTCCCCGGAACAAACCTATGATTGTTTCTTATCGGGGACTACACCGAAGCTCCCGTCCTTCCTCTATGCCATCTCCACTGCCCCAAAATTTTCAATGTAGCCACCACCACCGGGCTTGTGGTGTATTTCTTTGGTGAGAACAGCAACGGTGCCGTCACCATTGCTTGTAGGCTAGTCCCCCTGCAGGACGCCCTCTCCAATCTCTTCCACGCCGCTCCCTCCCCTTCTCCCATCCACTTACACACCATTGAAACATTGGCGGCCCAGTAGTACTCACTTAGGCTCGGTAGTGCCAGCCCCCCCCTGTCCCTACTACGCTGCAAGAATCCCCTCCTCACTCTTGAGGTCTTCCCAGCCCACACAAAACCCATAATACTCTTCTCGATTCTTTTGAAAAAAGCCTTCGTGATCACCACCGGGAGGCACTGAAACACAAAAAGGAATCTCGGGAGGACCACCATTTTAACCGCCTGCACCCTACCTGCCAATGACAGGGACACCATGTCCCATCTCTGGACGATATTGTTGCCTCTGACATAGTCGGGGGCAGCTGCCCCCTTTCCCTCGCCTCATTAAAGGTTCTCATCAGTAGCGGGACCAGCAAGTCCATATATTTCCTATAGAATTCAACTGGGAATCCGTCTGGTCCCGGGGCCGTCCCTCCTCCATCTGTTCCACCAACCGCGTTAAATTAAGCCTGTGTAATGTACCCCAATTCTTGGCTATCTGGATCCCCAAGTACCGGAAGTCCCTTGTTACCTTCCTCAACGGTAAATCCTCTATCTCTCTGCTCTGCTCCCCTGGATGCACCACAAACAACTCACTTTTCCCCATGTTCAGTTTATACCCTGAAAAATCCCCAAACTCCCCAAGTATCCACATTATCTCTGGCATCCCCTCCGCCGGGTCCGCCACATATAGCAACAAATCATCCGCATACAGAGATAACCGGTGTTCTTCTCCCCCCCTGAGTACTTCCCTCCACTTCCTGGAACCCCTCAATGCTATGGCCAGGGGTTCAATCGCCAGTGCAAACAATAACGGGGACAGAGGACATCCCTGCCTCGTCCCTCGATGGAGCCGAAAATAATCAGACCCCCGTCCATTCGTGACCACGCTCGCCATCGGGGCCCTATACAGCAACTGTACCCACCTGATATACCCATCCCCAAAACCAAATCTCCTCAGCACCTCCCACAAATAATCCCACTCCACTCTATCAAATGCTTTCTCGGCATCCATCGCCACCACTATCTCCGCTTCCCCCTCTGGTGGGGGCATCATCATTACCCCTAGCAGCCTCCGTATATTTGTATTCAGCTGTCTCCCCTTTACAAACCCAGTTTGGTCCTCATGAACCACCCCCGGGACACAATCCTCTATCCTCATTGCCATTACCTTGGCCAGAATCTTAGCGTCCACATTCAGGAGGGAAATGGGCCTGTAGGACCCGCATTGCAGCGGGTCTTTTTCCTTCTTTAGGAGGAGCGATATCGTTGCCTCTGACATAGTCGGGGGCAGCTGCCCCCTTTCCCTCGCCTCATTAAAGGTTCTCATCAGTAGCGGGGCCAGCAAGTCCATATATTTCCTATAGAATTCAACTGGGAATCCGTCTGGTCCTGGGGCCTTCCCCGCCTGCATGCTCCCAATCCCTTTCACTACTTCCTCAGTCTCAATCTGTGCTCCCAGTCCCACCCTCTCCTGCTCCTCCACCTAAGGAAATTCCAGCTGATCCAGAAAGCACATCATTCTCTCCTTCCCATCCAGGGGCTGAGCTTCATATAATCTTTCGTAAAATGCCTTGAACACTCCATTCACTCTCTCCGCTCCCCGCTCCATCTCTCCCTCCTCATCTCTCACCCCCCCATCTCCCTCGCTGCTCCCCTTTTCCTCAGTTGGTGGGCCAGCAACCTGCTCGCCTTCTCCCCGTATTCGTACTGTACACCCTGTGCCTTCCTCCATTGTGCCTCTGCATTCCCCGTAGTCAACAAGTCAAATTCTACACGTAGCCTTTGCCTTTCCCTGTACAGTCCCTCTTCCGGTGCCTCCGCATATTGTCTGTCCACCCTCAGAAGTTCTTTCAACAACCGCTCCCTTTCCCTACCCTCCTGCTTTCCTTTATGTGCCCTAATAGATATCAGCTCCCCTCTAACTACTGCCTTCAGCGCCTCCCAGACCACTCCCACCTCTACCTCCCCATTATCATTGAGTTCCAAGTACCTTTCAATACACCCCCTCACCCTTAAACACACCCCCTCATCTGCCAATAATCCCATGTCCATTCTCCAGGGTGGACGCTGTTGTTTTTCTTCCCCTATCTCCAGGTCCACCCAATGTGGAGCATGATCCGAAATGGCTATAGCCGTGTACTCCGTCCCCGTCACCTTTGGGATCAGTGCCCTTCCCAAAACAAAAAAATCTATTCGTGAATAAACTTTGTGGACACAGGAGAAAACCGAAAACTCCTTACTCCTAGGTCTACTAAATCTCCATGGGTCTACTCCTCCCATCTGCTCCATAAAGTCCTTAAGCACCCTAGCTGCAGCCGGCCTCCTTCCGGTCCTGGACCTCGATCTGTCCAGCCCTGGGACCAGCACCGTATTAAAATCTCCACCCATTACCAACTTCCCCACTTCTAGGTCCGGGATTCGTCCTAACATACGCCTCAAAGTTGGCATCATCCCAGTTCGGGGCATACACGTTCACTAATACCACCGCTTCCCCTTGCAATTTGCCACTCACCATCACGTATCTGCCCCCACTATCCGCCACTATAGTCTTTGCCTCAAACATTACCCGCTTCCCCACTAGTATGGCCACCCCCCTGCTTTTTGCGTCTAGCCCCGAATGAAACACCTGCCCCACCCATCCTTTGCGTAGTCTGACCTGGTCTATCAGCTTCAGATGCGTCTCCTGAAGCATAACCACATCTGCCTTAAGTTTCTTTAGGTGTGCGAGTACCCATGCCCTCTTAATCGGCCCGTTCAACCCTCTCACATTCCACGTGATCAACCGGGTTGGGGGGCTCTTTAACCCCCCCCCTTGACGACTAGCCATCTCCTTTTTCAATCCAGCTCCTCACCCGGTTCCCACGTAGCCGTATCTCCCCCAAGCGGCGCCCCCCCGCCCCGACCACCACCCCCCCCATACCAGCTCCCCCTTCTCCCCAGCAGCAGCAACCCAGTTAACCCCCCCCCCCCCCACTAGATCCCAAGCTAGCGTAATTGCACCCCCCATGTTGCTCCCAGAAGTCAGCAAACTCTGGTCGACCTCGGCTTCCCCCCGTGACCTCGGCTCACACTGTGCGAGGCCCCCTCCTTCCTGCTTCCCTGTTCCCGCCGTGATTACCATAGCGCGGGAACAAAGCCCGCGCTTCCCTTTTGGCCCCGCCCCCAATGGCCGGCGCCCTCAGCTCCTCATCCTCCCCCCCCCCTCCCCCACGACATGGGGAAGAGAGAAAAGTTACAGGGTCGCAGGATTAACAACTTGGGAAGTCATCTCTTCCCTCTTTTCCCCCCCTTCATCCCACATATTCACCCCCCCCACTTTGTCCAAAACGTTCTTTTTCTGGCCCGCTCACTCCAGTTTCTCCTCGACAATAAATGTCCACGCCTCATCTGCCGTTTCGAAGTAATGTTGTTTCCTTGATGTGTGACCCACAGTCTTGCCGGTTGCAGCATTCCAAATTTAATCTTCCGTTTGTGCAGCACCGCCTTGGCCCGATTAAAGCTTGCCCTCCTACTCGCCACCTCCGCACTCCAATCTTGATATACGCGGATCACCGCGTTCTCCCACCTACTGCTCCGAGTTTTCTTTGCCCATCTGAGGACCATCTCTCTGTCCTTATATCGGAGAAATCTCACCACTATGGCTCGAGGAATTTCTCCAGCCCTCGGTCATCGCGCCATAACTCGATAGGCTCCCTCCACCTCCAGCGGACCCGTCGGGGCCTCCGATCCCATTAACGAGTGCAGCATCGTGCTCACACATGCCCCGACGTCCGCCCCTTCTACACCTTCGGGAAGACCAAGAATCCTTAAATTCTTCCTCCTCGCATTATTCTCCAGCACCTCCAGCCTTTCCACACACCTTTTGTGTTGTGCCTCGTGCATCTCCGTTTTCACCACCAGGCCCTGTATGTCGTCCTCATTCTCAGCAGCCTTTGCCTTCACGACCCAAAGCTCCTGTTCCTGGGTCTTTTGCTCCTCCTTTAGGCCTTCAATCGCTTGTAATATCAGGGCCAACAGCTCCTTCTTCATCTCCTTTTTGAGTTCTTCCACGCAACAACGCCGCAGGAACTCTTGTTGGTCAGGGCCCCATATTAAACTGCCTCTTTCCGACGCCATCTTGCTTTGTGCCTGCCTTCCTGGCCGCTGCTCTAGAGGATCCACCGCAATCCGGCCACTTTCCTCTCTTTTTTCCATCTGTGTCCAGGGGGGATTCCCTTCTGGATTACTGCACAGTGCTTTTTGCCGTTAAAATTGCCGTTGGGGCTCCTATCAAGAGCCCAAAAGTCCGTTCCACCGGGAGCTGCCGAAATATGCGACTTAGCTGGTCATCACCGCACCCGGAAGTCAGTAGGGTGCTCTTTCAAACGATTGGTGCAGACTCGAATGGCTGAATGGCTTCCTTCTGCGCTGTAGGAATTCTATGGTTCTAAGAGTGACTACACATCAAAAGTACCATACTTCATTGACTGTAAAGTGCTTTGCAGTGTCCAGAAATTATGAAAAACACCATGGTAATGAACTCCATATTTAAAAAAAAACTCGTATTTGTAAGGAATCCCTTCAATTCAAAGTGAAACTATCGAGAATTATGCTTAGGCGGGTCTAATTGGAATTCCTGACTGTGAGGTCATTAGGCCTCTGAGCAATTAATCTGACCTTCGGTTCCCCACAGGGTTCAAAAAAGAGGCAAAGCCATGAACTGGACTATGATTTAATGTTGCTGTGGAGATGGGATTGATAGAAGGGACGAATTGCACCGAACTGAATTTCGAATTTCAGCCTGGGTTGTGGTGTGCAGAACCTCCACACACAAAATTCTTGTTGAGGGAAAAGCAGATGATACTGCAAGTAACCTAGGAAGGCTTCTCAAGCAGTCCGTTTCTACTCAGAAGAAACAGGTTGGGCTTGAGAGTCAGTGAATGGCGAGGCTGTGAATGGGAGATGCATCAAGAAGGAAGTCTTTTTTTATAAATTTAGAGTACCCAATTCATTTTTTCCAATTAAGGGGCAATTTAGCGTGATCAATCCACCTACCCTGCACATCTTTGGATTGTGGAGGCAAAACCCACGCAAACACGGGGAGAATGTGCAAACTCCACACGAACAGTGATCCAGAGCCGGGATTGGACCTAGGGCCTCGGCACCGTGAGGCAGCAATGCTAACCACTGCGCCACCGTGCCGCCCTAGGAAGGAAGTCTTCGGCAGCTGGGAAGAAAAGACCAAAAAGATAGATTCTGTGAACGGAGCAGTGAACATCTGGAAGGGCATCTCTTTTAAAGGCCCGTAGAAATCAGTTACGGTAAAACTATGGT
The DNA here is from genome assembly GCF_047496885.1 of Scyliorhinus torazame. NCBI lineage: Eukaryota > Metazoa > Chordata > Chondrichthyes > Carcharhiniformes > Scyliorhinidae > Scyliorhinus > Scyliorhinus torazame. The sequence goes on along the minus strand of NC_092721.1, from coordinate 80,339,161 downwards.
CTGAGAGGATTATGAGCCTATTAAAGGAACTGAATCTCCAGCTGAGAAACAGAGTTGTGGGATATGGTCGCTGAAATATATGCCGCAACTACTGAGGAGGGTGGGGGCAGGAAGAGCATAGAGAATACTTATCTTTGTTGTATTGACTATTTAAAGTGAAATTTATTGTTTCTATTAAAATGACATCTGTCTCTTAATGCAGGGTGTTTCAAAGTGCTGGTTGCGACCCGCGGGTGGATTGTGGGTGGGTGTCAGAAGGGCCGCGGAGTTGAGGGTCCCACAGTGTTCCCAAAAGATCCCGGCGATATTACTGAAGATTAAGGCTCTACAATTTGCAGCATACCTAGCTGAGCTGTTTAAAACAGTTAAAACATTGTTAACTACCCGGAACTGTGAACTGCGATGCACACATACCAGAGAGAAAGTAAACCCTTTTTGTTAGTGGCTTGAGCCAGTTATGCAGTCTTGTTAGAAAGGTCTTTGATTTGTATCACTTTGGGTTCTGTTTCTACTCATATCGCTGAGCAATACTGCAGTCTCTTTGGTTTCAGAAGCATAGGATTAAGATTATTTTCACGATACTGATACACGGCTAGATACTTCGAGGCAACTGGTTCATTTCCCTTTTATTGTACTGAAGGGCACTTCTGGTGCCACCGAACAAAAAAAGTCTTAATTTTAAATCTACAGCCTTACCATAAATAAACTATTGTGAATCTGAACAACGCTGAACATCATAAAGTGGGAGGTAGAATGACAGATAGTTAATATGGGGCAGGCAGATTTTGAAGCACTCCATGGTTGGTATTATCAAAAGGGAGCAGCCTAACTTCCGTCTTCTATATCTACTTCTCCATATCTCTGTATCAATCTCCAGACATACCTTTGTAACTCTAATTCCACTCTGATATACCAGAGGCTGAAGTAATTGAGAAAGATATGGGGCGGGATGACCCGGCGCCGAGGAGTGGCGTGAACCACTCCGGCGCCTGGCCGCCCCAAAGGTGCGGAATCCTCCGCACCTTCAGGGGATAGGCCGGCCCCGGAGTGGCTTGCGCGCGGCGGATGGCGGGGAAGGCACTTGGCGCCACGCCAACCGGCCTCCGCCGGCCAGCGCGAATTGGCGAATGCGCGGGAGCGCCAGCGTGTGCTGGCGTCATCCCAGCACATGCGCAGGGGGGTTCATCTCCGCGTCGACCATCGCTGAGGTCCTCAGCGGCTGACGCGGAACAATAGAGTGCCCCACGGCACAGGCCCGCCCGTGGATCGGTGGGCCCAGATCGCGGGCCAGGCCACCGTGGGGGCACCCCCAGGGCCAGATCCCCCACGCCCCCCGGAGGCCGCTCACGCAGCCAGGTCCCGTCAGCAAATACCTGGTGTAACATACGGCGGCGGGACTGGGCGGAAATGGGCGGCCACTCGGCCCATTGCGGGCCGGAGAATTGCCGGGGGGTGCCGCTGACAGCAGTCACTGACCGGCGCGCCGCGATTCCCACCTCCGCCAAACCCCGCCGCTGAAGAATTCGGCAGCCGGTGGGGGCGGGATTCACGCCGCCCCCCGACAATTCTCCGACCCAGCGGGGGGGGGTAGGAAAATCCCGCCCATGATGCTAGTGGAAGAAAAGCAAAACTGGAAGACCGAGACACACAGAAAATTGAAAGAGTTATTGAGGAACAGGGGAAAAAGAGAGGCAAACGAGGAAGGGAGGGGGGTGATGCAGCCGGGCCAGGATTCCTTCATCCCGTCTCTCCCAGCCTAAGAGAGGATACAAAGCCCTTGGTGTGTGATCGTAAGGACAATGCAGGCTCACCTGTCACATTGAAGGTAAGTGAGCGTGGCATAGCTCCCGAAGGTCGGCCAGTTGGCAAAAGTGAGTCGGAGAATCCCAGGGGCGCCGCGTGGATTGCGCCACGCCGCTCCGATGCCGGGACGCAATACTCTGCAGAGCGGAAAATCGGCACCATTGGCGCTGGTGTGGTCGGTGTGGCACCGGAGCGGCCCCCCCGCTCGATTCTCCAGCCTGAACGGGCCGAGCGGCCGTAGTAAAAAACCTGAGTCCCGCCGGCGCCGTTCTACCATCATCAGAGCCGGTGGGACCTCGCCGTTGAATGGTCCGGGGGTGTTGGGGGGGGGTCTGACCCCAGGGGAGCCTGTGGAGGGGGTGGAGGATGGGGGGTCCGACCCCAGGGGGAGCCTCCGTTTTGGCCTGGCCCGCGATCGGGGCCCACCGATCAGCGGGCCAGCCTCTTGGGCTGGGGACCTCCTTTCTTCCGCACAGGCTCCTGTAACCCTATGCCATTTGGCATCGGGGCCGGCGCGGAGAAGAAAGCCCCTGCTGCCCCCTGTGGCCCGAAGAATCGGGCGCCGGAAGGCCTGTTGACGCCGGAGTAAAACACTCCCGTTTTTACGCTGGCGTCAACACTTAGCCGCCCGATGGGAGAATCCCACCCAACGGCTTAATGCATGCTTAATTTTACATTGGTTTTGCGTTTGACTGTTACAGTGAAAGCATTAAAAAGTGAAATCTTGTCCCTTGCATCGGAATTACTTGTGTATTCTTTTCTTTTAAGGTTATTGGTCTGTATGGGGATCACAATACTATATTAATGCAAGTTTTTCTTTTCACAAAATTGATGCTGTTGCAAATGTAATTCTAATTCATTAGTTTAATGCCCAACGAGTGCAAAGTCTTTATCAATAATAATACCTGATCAGAGAATCTTACCTGCATTTTCTGGAAACCATGGTTCTATGCCAACTCCATGATCTGAAGGTGAAGCTAGGTGGGCAGGATCCCGGAGGTAGATCCCACGTTGGTTGCCAACAGTAATGCCGAATCCCAAATTACTGCTATTTATAGATGAATTTTGTATGAGGTAGTCATAAGCCTTATCAACCTAACAAGAAAATAAGTTTCATATACTGATCAGATATTTTATAAAAGTAGTATTATGTCCAATAATATTACCAAGGACACTGATTTAACAGCAGCTAGGACAATTCTAGGATTTGTAAGAACTGGGGATGTGGTCCGGGTCCTGGCAGTACAGGGATAAGGGCTGACTAATGTAGGAAGCTGTAACCACAATTCAAACAGTTTTACTCTCTCCAGTTCAGTCAAGGGCAGCACGGTGGAACAGTGGTTTGCACTGCTGCCTCACAGCCCCAAGGACATGGATTTAATACCAACCTTGGGTGGCTGTGTGGAGTTTGCACATTCTCGGCGTGGATGTGTGGATTTCCTCCAGGTGCTCTGGTTTTCACCCACAGTCCAAAGATGTGCAGGTTAGGTGGATTGGCCATGCTAAATTGCCCTTAAGTGTCCAAAGGTTTGGTGGGGATATGAGGTTACAGAGATAGGGGAGTGGGCCTACACAGGGTACTCTTTCAGAGAGTCGGTGCAGACTCGATGGGCCGAATGGCCTCCTTCCGCAATTTAGGGATTCAGCGATTCTTTAAAGCAGTGCAGACTTGTCAGATCTTGTCTTTAAAGTAGTATCACAACATCTCTCTTCCTCAAAGAACATCTCTGTAAAGTATACCTATGTATCATTGGTGGTCACAGTGGGTTGAGAGCTGAGATTATTTTTCTTTGTTGTTTAAGTGGGAATAAAGACAACAATTAAGGATATTGTATTCACTGTATTGAGTAGCATTGTTTAAGGAGTAATTGTAAGTTATTTTCTAGTGTGATATTACAGAATTTAATACTGTGTTAATGATAAAGTTTGTTTTAATATACCATATCCCGGCTTGGGTCTCTGGCTGTGCGGAATCTGCATGTTCTCCCCGTGTATGCGTGGGTTTCCTCCGGGTGCTCCGGTTTCCTCCCACAGTCCAAAGATGTGCAGGTTAAGTGGATTGGCCATTCTAAATTGACCTTAGTGTCCAAAATTGCCCTTAGTGTTGGGTGGGGTTACTGGGTTATCGGGATAGGGTGGAGGTGTGGGCTTGGGTAAGGTGCTCTTTACAAGAGCCAGTGCAGACTCGATGGGCCGAATGGCCTCCTTCTGCACTGTAAATTCTATGATTCTATGATATCCCTATTTTTTCATGTAATCACTCCCGCAGCGAGGTATCCTATCCTCACAGTTTTACAAAATTAAAATAAAATATTGGGTTTCTGTCTAGTATCCTAGCCACTGTTGGGATCTGGTCTGGGAATATAATGTACCCAAGGTCGGAATCGAATCCAGATCCCTGACGGTGTGATGCAGCAGTGCTAACCACTGAAATTAAACAGATGAAAGGAACAGCATGGGTATGACATGAGAGAGATGGCACGGAAAAAGGGATTAGCATGAGATGGAGATTTAATGTACTATGGTAACCGGGCATAGCCTAGTTTTAGGCCCGATTAAATTGGGTATTTTACATTAACGAATTGGGCATTTTAAATCAAACTGCAGTCAAACCTCAGGCAGGCTTATGGGAATTTGGACTTGACCAAATGTCAAATACACAACACATAGACAAACTGGCAGATCGTGCCTGGGCCTGTCCTGTCACTCACCCATCAGGAGATCATCGATTCGATTGTTATGCATCAACTTTATTTTGAGTAGTCCAGATCAAGCCAGACTCTTGGAAGCTCAGAGTTCCTGCCGTTACCTTATATGGCAACAAGATATGTGCAAACTACACCTCTGGTGTGGGCTCCCGGTATTCTGTCAAGTGGTCATCACTGAATTCATTGGCTATTGGGATCCCTTCCCGAGGCATCATTGGTATAAAGTCAGAGAAGCTTTGAGAAAGCGTGAAGGGAGGGGGATAAAGGTAGAGGTCCAAGACCCCTCAGGAACAAAGAGTCGGCGTGGCAGGTGACCGTGACCATCCAGAAGACATTTGAGCAAAGGAAGCTGCCAACAAGATTCACCTTCGTGACGACGGACCAGAGGGACGCGGGAATTGGACATATGGTTTGATCAAGCCATCTTTACGTACGGTATAACTGAATCTTGGGTATCTCTTGTATTTTCTAGCCAAGGTCATCGCCAATCGGGTCAAGTCTGCTCTGGAGTCGGTGATCCACCCTGACCAGACCTGTGCTGTACCCGGCAGGAAGATCTCGGATAGTCTCACGCCACTCAGGGATACGATCGCCTACGTGCAGGGCAGGAGAGTTGACACCTGCCACATCAGCCTTGACCAGGAGAAGGCTTTTGACAGAATATCGTACACCTACATGATGGATGTGCTCTCCAAAATGGGGTTTGGGGAGGGAATTCGCAATTGGATCCAACTGCTCTACACAAACATGTATAGTGCAGTCTCAATCAATGGGTGGGAATCAGAAAAGTTCCAGATCAAATCTGGAGTCAGGCAGGGCTGCCCTCTCTCCTCTACCCTGTTTGTGTGCTGCATAGAACCTTTTGCTGAGTCCATCAGGAAGGATCCGGGTATAAGAGGAGTGACGATCCCAGGCAGCGGAGGCGCGCAAGTTCACACCTCCCTGTACATGGACGACGTCGCCGTTTTCTGCTCAGATCCCGTGTCGGTACGCAGGCTCCTGAACGCCTGCGAGCAGTTTGAACTGGCCTCGGGAGCCAAGGTAAACCGCGGCAAGAGCGAGGCCATGTTCTTCGATAACTGGGCCAACCGGTCCTTTGTCCCCTTCACTGTCAGGTCAGATTACCTGACGGTGCTGGGGATATGGTTCGGAGCGGCTGGGGCGTGCACCAAAAACTGGGAGGAGCGCATCACCAAGGTAAGACAGAAACTGGGCATGTGGGAGCAACGCTCCCTCTCCATTGCGGGAAAAAGCCTGGTCACCAGGTGTGAGATACTCTTGGTGTTGCTGTATGTGCCGCAGGTCTGGCCCATTACCTGACCCTACGCCGCAGCAGTCACCTGTGTCATCTTCAAATTCATCTGGAGATCCAAGATAGACTGTGTCCAAAGGGATACCATGTACAAATCTCTGGATAAGGGAGGGAGAAACGTACCCAACGTTACCCTCATCCTGATGGCCACCTTTGTGTGCAGCTGCATCAAGCTGTGCGTGGACCCCGGTATGCAAATACCAAGTGTCACTACATACTGAGGTAGAACCTCAGTATGTAGTGACACATGGTGTTTGCATAGCACAGCTTAATGCAGCTGCACACAAAGGTGGCCATCAGGATGAGGGAGACATTGGGTACGTTTCTCCCTCCCTTATCCAGAGATTTGTACATGGTGTCCCTTCGGACACGGTCCATCTTGGTTCTCCAGATGAACAAAGGTGGCTCGATGACTGCTGCGGCGTAGGGTCAGGTAATCATAGAATTTACGGTGCAGAAGGAGGCAATTTGGCCCATCTGCACCGGCTCTTTGAAATAGCACCCTACCTAAGCCCACACCTCCACCCTATCCCCATAACCCAATAACCCCACCCAACACTAAGGGCAATTTTGGACACTAAGGGCAATTTAGCATGGCCAATCCACCTAACCCGCACGTCTTTGGACTGTGGGAGGAAACCGGAGCACCCGGAGGAAACCCACGCACACACGGGGAGAACGTGCAGACTCCGCACAGACAGTGACCCAAGCCGGGAATCGAACCTGGGACCCTGGAGCTGTGAAGCAATTGTGCTAACCACCATGCTACCGTGCTGCCCTAATGGGCCAGACCTGCGCCACATACAGCAACACAGAGAGTACCTCACACCTGATAACCAGGGTTTTCCCCGCAATGGAGAGGGAGCTGAGAAAGCTGCCCTGGTCCGTACTGGGCCCGTGAACTCGACGGGGATGCATTGGGGGGTACTGTAGCCCTGGCGTCCGTCCTTGCAGTCAGTGGGTGTTGGGGTTGCAAGCCGGTCTTTGCCTGGATTGTAGTTGCTCCTAAATTTTTGGAGCTGGTCTGTGGCCTTGTTTTTAATATCCGGCGCCTGGTGGGTGTTGGTCACATTGCTGTTCACATCAACCAGAGGTTGATGATCTCAGCGTGTTTCATTGTCTTTGCTGTCTGTGGTCTGGGGGGTCTGTACATCCCGTTCCCCATTGGTGCTTGGCCTCTTAATTTGAGGCTGATCCTTAGCTTGTTCTTCCCCATCGGAGGTGTCGGCGCTAAAGCTGTTGGCTGGAAGCTGCCGCTTTTTGCCTTTCACCATCAGGGATTTCGTCGGTTTATTTTTCTGTTCCCACTTTTGTTTATCCCTATTCACCGTTTCCCAGCACTCTTTAATCTTCGTTCTATCCTCTTCCATTGAGTCTTCCTCATCTGATGAAGTTGGAGTTGTGTTGTCAGGGTGTGCTGGGGTGGGGCCTCCACTTTTTGTTGAGGGGCCTTCTGTTGATTTCCAGCATTCTGTGCTGTGGTGTCTTTGTCGATGGAGGGTGCATGAACCTCTTCTGTGGTCACCTTTTTCACTCCGCCGCTGATGATTTGTGCATATGTCACCCCGCGTTTTGGGCAGGCCCTGTAAAGGTGACCGGCCTCCCCACACAGGTTGCAGCATTTGTCTTCCTTGCAGTCCTTTGTCATGTGTCCCTCCTGCCTGCAGTTTTTACAGACGGTGACGTTGCAGTTGGCGGCAACATGTCCCGTTTTGCCACAGGTGCGACACGTTCGTGGCTGCCCCGCATAATAAAGGTAGCCGCGACTTCCTCCAATGGCGAAATTGGAGGGGGGGGGGGTGCAGGTTGGTTCCGTTGCCGTCTGTTCTCAAGGTCACCTTGTCCAGATGCCAAAGGTGTCCTTCAGTTCTAGTCTGCTACCTACCTTTCAGCACGACGTACCTGGCGAGGAACATGAACACATCAGACACAGGGATGTGGGGGTTGTACATGTGCAGTGTAACAACCCGGTTTTGCTGCAACGGTAGCGTGAACAGAGGCTCTGCAGTCAGGATGGACAGGGGGCCCTGGTTGCCTTTTTCTTTAAACACCTTCAAAAGTTTGATGCAAGCTGCAACACTTTTGAAGGTGACGTCAAAATATCCATTGTTGGTGAAGTCTTTGTTGCTCTTTTTAACCTTAGTCTATTTGCTCTGTTTACATCACCTTTGCTCATGAGTCGCCAGGTATCTTTATGATACCGCCACGTGGTTCAAGTTCAGGTTATGATTAATAATACAGCACACCGCTTAGTAAGGATTAAAACAACGGTCATTTATTATATACAACAAGCAATATTAATACCCTAATACTACTTTCTATATAATAAACCTATCACTACTGGCCAATACTTAACTTAGGAAGAGCCCACCAGGTCAGGGAAACGAATGGCTTGTCCAATCAAATCTGGCCCGCGGGATTCAAAAGGCTGCTACAGGTCGGTGGCTAGGTGTCTCTACCGGATAGCGATCGTTGGATTCAAACTTACAGTTGCCGGTGGCTGGTCTTGCGAAGGTCTCGAGCAGGCGAAGAGGAGAGAGAGAGAGATCTGAACTTGGACCTTCACTTTTATAGGGCCCAGGGGCTTCCCGCCTCCCGGGGCGGCCCTTGACCCTGAGTCCCAAGTGATTGGATTCTGTCCCCAATCTCTGGGGTCGATGTGTCCAATGGTGAGGCGATTCCTCGATCGGGGGGCGGTCGCTCACCTGTCTTTGTTTCGGCCACTGCAGGCGCCGACAGGTCTGGCCCGGTATTCAATTGCTAATATGTTGCAATTGTTCCCGAGGATAGCCAATTTAACTGTGGATGTCTGAATAGATTGGCTGCAAACAGTCCTGAATGCAACTGCGAATACCTGGGTTGATGGGCTGTTGATAGCCCTGAGTATCGATCTGGGCTACCTTTCCAGAGCCGAATATGCAAAACTGTCTGCAGCTGCCTGCTTGGGTCTTCTTGGCTGCTTTTCCCAGCAGTCTTTCGGGTTAGCCGTTTTAAACTGGGTTTTGGCCAGATTAATCGGAACGCAGCCATTTTACATGGCTACACCTTGCAAGCAGAAGACATCTGTTGCTTCAAACCCATAGCACTCGAGCAGCACCCGCTTCATGAAGAAATTCCGATACACAGGCAAGTCTCCTTCCAACTTCTTCTCTGTAACTTGGACAGTGTTTCGCACTCCCTGGCCTGGTGCTCGGGATGCAGCTGCAGCCATAGCTCAAACGTTGAGTCTAAACTGTATCGGCGTTAGGCCTAAACCAGAGGTTTAGACCAGCATGAAGATCCACCAATAGCAGCAGAGCTCAAACGTTTCCTCTTCGATGTCTTTAATCCCTCCGTGTTCTTCAATCCACGATCGACATCGAAGCTTCACTTGATCAAGTGCGCTCAAGACACTTGATCTTAGCCAAAAGGCCGAGAAGCGATCAACTGCTGTTGGAAGGTTATCAACTCGGTGAAAGACGCTCTTTGGTCTGCCCGAAACTTTCCAGTGCAAAGAACTGTCCTCGACCGAATGTTGCAGACTGGCACATTCCAAGGTCTAGGACTACGTGCTGAGGGAAGCACTCAAGCTTGGGGCAGCTGCCGCCAAGGCACAATGGGGAAAGGCCACTGTGTAAGGTCTTCCAGCAATTGTACACTGAGGGGCTGGTAACAGTGTAAAACCCCTTTGTTCTGGGTCATTAACACTCCAATGTACAAAAGCATTGAAAGAAACATGACAATGTAAATACTTAAGAAAGAATTGTAAAGTAAACAGGGAATTGTGTGGAATGTCATCCCAATTGAATGCAAGAAAGTCAAGTGAATACGTAACTTTGATGGAAATGTACAGTCATAACAATTGGAAATGTTCTGTAATGTTTATTCGAGATTTTTATGAATAAAGTATATTTTTTGGGGAAAAAAAACTCTTGTATTTTATGTGGGTTAATTTAAGGGTTATATATTGTGTTTGTTCAACAAAGTTGGCTTTATTTTATACTGCTGTGTCGTTTGTTCTCGCTATTTAAGACATCTGGGTAAAACCTTTGAGTGAACAGACTTGTCGAAGTATCTGAATTGGGCAGATTGCAGTACAATTGCAATAAAGATATTAATTTCACTGCAAATGTTTTGCGAGTCTCTCTGTTAGTTATTTCATATTTCAGCCAGAGGGGAAAACTATTTATTTATTTCACAAAAATGATGATAATGTTGTGCTACTTAAAAGGTTAGTTTAGCTATCAACAGTCCACTGACAAATTCTTGAAAATGTACTTCACTATTAAAATAGTTTGACAGTATTTTGTTATCACTGAAATTTACAGAGTATTACACTTGGAAATGGTAGTGAAGTAGCGGTATCAGAGTATTAAAATGGTATTTGAAAACTGTGTAACTTATTGTTCATTGCCACTTAGTTTAAGTCTACCTGATTCATCTGGATTGTTTTCTTTCATTTTAGTAATATTCAAAATAAAAGCTGATGTTTTGTTGATTCCCTCTGAATGTAGCCAGGTTTTTGGCCTTTTCTTTCGGTTTTGACAGAAAGAAAATAAAGTCTTGAATTTATATAGTGCCTTCCATGACAATAGGCACTTTACAGCCAATGAACTACATTTGAAGTATAGTCACTGTGGTAGTGTACGAAACCCGACAAATAATGGGCGTCATTCTCCGACCCCCCGCCGGGTCGGAGAATGGCCGTTGGCCGCCGTGAATCCCGCCCCCGCCCCCGCCGAAGTCTCCGAAGGGAGAAAAGTCGGCGGGGCGTTAATGGCGCCGCTGCCGCGGAGAATGTCACGGGTCTGCGCAAGGCAGCCGATTTTCGGCCTGCCGATATTCTCCCTCCCGGATGGGCGGAAGTCCCGTCGACGTGATGACCGTTCACGTCGACGTGAATCAAACCTCCTTTTCATCGGCGTGACCCGGTGCTCCAGGCTCACGCCGACCAGCGGGGAGGTGAGTGACGGCCTGGGGGGTTGGCTCTGGGCAGGAAATGGCGTGGCCGCAGACTGATTGCCTGAGGAGAGGTGTGTCTCGGCTTGTGTGTGTGTGCGGCGGGGGGGGGGGTGGTTAGAGTAGGCTGGGCTCCGGGGGAGTGCCGGGAGGGGGTCCGTGCCGGGGTGGAGGTTGGGGGTTGTGGAGGGCGTCCGTGCCGGGGTGGAGTTTGGGGGTTGGGGAGGGGGTCCGTGCCGGGGTGGAGGTTGGGGAGGGGGTCCGTGCCGGGGTGGAGGTTGGGGAGGGGGTCCGTGCCGGGGTGGAGGTTGGGGAGGGGGTCCGTGCCGGGGTGGAGGTTGGGGGTTGGGGAGGGGGGTCCGTGCCGGGGTGGAGGTTGGGGGTTGGGGAGGAGGTCCGTGCCGGGGTGGAGGTTGGGGGTTGGGGAGGGGGTCCGTGCCGGGGTGGAGGTTGGGGAGGGGGTCCGTGCCGGGGTGGAGGTTGGGGGTTGGGGAGGGGGTCCGTGCCGGGGTGGAGGTTGGGGGTTGTGGAGGGCGTCCGTGCCGGGGTGGAGGTTGGGGGTTGGGGAGGGGGTCCGTGCCGGGGTGGAGGTTGGGGAGGGGGTCCGTGCCGGGGTGGAGGTTGGGGGTTGGGGAGGGGGTCCGTGCCGGGGTGGAGGTTGGGGAGGGGGTCCGTGCCGGGGTGGAGGTTGGGGGTTGGGGAGGGGGTCCGTGCCGGGGTGGAGGTTGGGGGTTGGGGAGGAGGTCCGTGCCGGGGTGGAGGTTGGGGGTTGGGGAGGGGGTCCGTGCCGGGGTGGAGGTTGGGGGTTGGGGAGGGGGTCCATGCCGGGGTGGAGGTTGGGGGTCCGTGCCGGGGTGGAGGTTGGGGAGGGGGTCCGTGCCGGGGTGGAGGTTGGGGAGGGGGTCCGTGCCGGGGTGGAGGTTGAGGGTTGGGGAGGGGGTCCGTGCCGGGCTGGAGGTTGGGGAGGGGGTCTGTGCTGGGGTGGAGGTTGGGGGTTGGGGAGGGGGTCCATGCCGGGGTGGAGGTTGGGGGTTGGGGAGGGGGTCCATGCCGGGGTGGAGGTTGGGGGTTGGGGAGGGGGTCCGTGCCGGGGTGGAGGTTGGGGAGGGGGTCCGTGCCGGGGTGGAGGTTGGGGAGGGGGTCCGTGCCGGGGTGGAGGTTGGGGGTTGGGGAGGGGGTCCGTGCCGGGGTGGAGGTTGGGGGTTGGGGAGGGGGTCCATGCCGGCGTGGAGGTTGGGGAGGGGGTCCGTGCCGGGGTGGAGGTTGGGGAGGGGGTCCGTGCCGGGGTGGAGGTTGGGGGTTGGGGAGGGGGTCCGTGCCGGGGTGGAGGTTGGGGAGGGGGTCCGTGCTGGGGTGGAGGTGGGGGGTTGGGGAGGGGGTCCGTGCCGGGGTGGAGGTTGGGGGTTGGGGAGGGGGTCCGTGCCGGGGTGGAGGTTGGGGGTTGGGGAGGGGGTCCGTGCCGGGGTGGAGGTTGGGGAGGGGGTCCATGCCGGGGTGGAGGTTGGGGGTTGGGGAGGGGGTCCGTGCCGGGGTGGAGGTTGGGGAGGGGGTCCGTGCCGGGGTGGAGGTTGGGGAGGGGGTCCGTGCCGGGGTGGAGGTTGTGGGTTGGGGAGGGGGTCCGTGCCGGGGTGGAGGTTGGGGAGGGGGTCCGTGCTGGGGTGGAGGTTGGGGGTTGTGGAGGGCGTCCGTGCCGGGGTGGAGGTTGGGGGTTGGGGAGGGGGTCCGTGCCGGGGTGGAGGTTGGGGGTTGGGGAGGAGGTCCGTGCCGGGGTGGAGGTTGGGGGTTGGGGAGGGGGTCCGTGCCGGGGTGGAGGTTGGGGAGGGGGTCCGTGCCGGGGTGGAGGTTGGGGGTTGGGGAGGGGGTCCGTGCCGGGGTGGAGGTTGGGGGTTGGGGAGGGGGTCCATGCCGGGGTGGAGGTTGGGGAGGGGGTCCGTGCCGGGGTGGAGGTTGGGGAGGGGGTCCGTGCCGGGGTGGAGGTTGGGGGTTGGGGAGGGGGTCCGTGCCGGGGTGGAGGTTGGGGGTTGGGGAGGAGGTCCGTGCCGGGGTGGAGGTTGGGGGTTGGGGAGGGGGTCCGTGCCGGGGTGGAGGGGGGGGGGGGGTGGTTAGAGTAGGCTGGGCTCCGGGGGAGTGCCGGGAGGGGGTCCGTGCCGGGGTGGAGGTTGGGGGTTGTGGAGGGCGTCCGTGCCGGGGTGGAGGTTGGGGGTTGGGGAGGGGGTCCGTGCCGGGGTGGAGGTTGGGGAGGGGGTCCGTGCCGGGGTGGAGGTTGGGGAGGGGGTCCGTGCCGGGGTGGAGGTTGGGGAGGGGGTCCGTGCCGGGGTGGAGGTTGGGGGTTGGGGAGGGGGTCCGTGCCGGGGTGGAGGTTGGGGGTTGGGGAGGGGGTCCGTGCCGGGGTGGAGGTTGGGGGTTGGGGAGGGGGTCCGTGCCGGGGTGGAGGTTGTGGGTTGGGGAGGGGGTCCGTGCCGGGGTGGAGGTTGGGGAGGGGGTCCGTGCTGGGGTGGAGGTTGGGGGTTGGGGAGGGGGTCCGTGCCGGGGTGGAGGTTGGGGGTTGGGGAGGGGGTCCATGCCGGGGTGGAGGTTGGGGGTTGGGGAGGGGGTCCGTGCCGGGGTGGAGGTTGGGGAGGGGGTCCGTGCCGGGGTGGAGGTTGGGGAGGGGGTCCGTGCCGGGGTGGAGGTTGGGGGTTGGGGAGGGGGTCCGTGCCGGGGTGGAGGTTGGGGGTTGGGGAGGGGGTCCATGCCGGGGTGGAGGTTGGGGAGGGGGTCCGTGCCGGGGGTGGAGGTTGGGGAGGGGGTCCGTGCTGGGGTGGAGGTTGGGGAGGGGGTCCATGCCGGGGTGGAGGTTGGGGAGGGGGTCCGTGCCGGGGTGGTGGTTGGGGGAGGGGGTCCGTGCCGGGGTGGAGGTTGGGGGTTGGGGAGGGGGTCCGTGCCGGGGTGGAGGTTGGGGGTTGGGGAGGGTGTCCATGCCGGGGTGGAGGTTGGGGAGGGGGTCCGTGCCGGGGTGGAGGTTGGGGAGGGGGGTCCGTGCCGGGGTGGAGGTTGGGGGTTGGGGAGGGGGTCCGTGCCGGGGTGGAGGTTGGGGAGGGGGTCCGTGCAAATGAGTTGGTCCACCTGGCCAGGTGCCAGCCTCCAACAGTTGGACCCATGCGGTCCATGCCACCTGGCTGGGGGGAGGAGGGGATATGGGCAATGATGACATGTCGTCGTTCCCCTCCCCCCCACCAGGTCGTCATGTTTTCAGATCATCCAGCGATGTTGGCCGCCGTGGTGGCAGCCGCTCATGTCTATGTTGCCCTGGATGAGGAGGAGGAGGAGGAGGAGCGTGCCAGAGAGGCGGCGCAGGCTGCCGCAGAGGGGCAGGCGGCAGCCGCCCAGGCTGGAGGGACACCTGACCGACAGGACGAGGAGGGGCAGGAGGACGTCGCGGCCCCACGGCAACGGAGGCACCCGAGGGCGCCCCGTGTGTACCGGCCCCGGCAGTCATACCAGGACCTCACGGACCGGGAATGCAGGAGGAGACTCCGGAATGAGCCGGGAAACCGTGGCACACATCTGCCACCTGCTGGCACTGGCGGGGACACCCTCTCCCCGTGTCCGTCAAGGTTACGGTGGCCCTGAACTTTTATGCAACGGGGGTCATTCCAGGCACCGAGTGGGGGACCTGTCCGGCATATCGCAGACATCGGTGCACCGGTGCCATCCGGGCAGTGACAGATGCCCTTTATGCCATGGCGCACCGCTACATCCGCTTCCCCGTGGACCGGGCCAGCCAAGATGCCCGGGCCGTGGGCTTCTCTGCCATTGCCGGGTTCCCCATGGTCCAGGGCGCGATCGATGGGATGCACGTCGCCGTGCGGCCACCTGCAGATAACAGGGCCGTGTTCACTAATAGGAAGGGGACCTATTCGATGAACGTACAGGTGGTCTGCGACCACCGCATGATGATCCTGCACGTCTGCGCCCGTCACCCAGGCAGTGTACACGACTCATTCGTGTTGTCGCGGTCATCCATCCCCGGCATGTACGAGGGACGCCATCCCCGGCTGAGGGGCTGGTTGCTGGGCGACAGGGGCTACCCATTGCGATCGTGGCTGATGACGCCTATACGGAGGCCACGCAATGAGGCGGAGAACCGCTACAATGATGCCCATGTAGCGACAAGGGGAGTGATCGAGAGGTGCTTTGGCGTGCTGAAGATGCGTTTCAGGTGCCTGGACCTCTCTGGGGGCGCCCTCCAGTATCGGTCAGATAGGGTCGGCCGCATCATTGTGGTGTGCTGCGTCCTGCACAACATAGCCCAGCAGAGGGGCGATGTGCCGCAGGCAGAGGAGGGCGGAGTGGAGGAGCAGCAGGAAGAGGCCCAGTCCTCCCCAGATGTGGGGGATGGGGGCAATGATCAGGGCAGACGGGCTAGACACAGACGGGTGGCTGTCCACCGTTACCGGCTGGCCCCAGCGGGCACGGGACAGGCTGATAGCCGCCCGCTTCACTGACTAGATGGGCGTGGGAATCGGGTAGTATGGCCACAGACCGCACACCATGACAACAGCCGACCACCCACACCCCCCCACCCATCCACCCCCACCCAGCACCCCTCACCCCCCTCCCCAACCCCACACACCCCACCCGCATGCACACCACCCCCCCACTCCCAATTGCCGATCCACCGGCGGCACAACGGGCCGGGCTCACCCAGTTGCGGGTGGACGCGTTGTCTATCGCAGGCCATGGAGAATGATGACAACCCGCCTCCGATGAGCTCCTGGCTCTACATCGTTGGACTATGTCTGACCCATGGCCACAGTACCACCATCCACCCGGACCATCCCTGCATGCGGCTGTGACACTGCAGCACACGGTCCCGTCCTCTGCCCGGGGGATGTTGATGGCGGCCCAGGGGGAAGGGGGCAGACTCACCTGGGGCTGAGGTAAGACCACCCCTCACACACACACTTGCGCTCAACGTACATGACACCCCCGCACACTTTGGACAGAGCACAAAGGCAGCTTCGGTAGGTGTAACATTGACTTTAATAACCAAAGGAGTTCATGCACGTGCCCTAGCCCCTAAAACTCATCTGTGCCCTGCACCCGTGCCAACTTACTCAGTGTCTAATTGTTTGGCCTTACGGGCCCTTTGACTACGTCTACGTGGTTCCCCAGACGGTACAGCAGAACTGGAGGTGGACTCCTGTGATTCCTGCCCTCTGACACTGGATCCCTTTGGCGGCCGTTTCCTGGGGCGTCCTGGCCTAGGTGGGCCAGGCTGCGGCCCGGGCGACTGGGATGGCGAGCTGCCAGCCTGTCCTGCCCGTTGCCCACCCGATGCACCTGGGACGGAAGGGGGGGGGGAGTCCGAGGTGTCGCGGTGTACCGGGACCTCCCCTACAGAGGGAGCCGGGACGGACCACACCACCTCCTCGTCCCTCGGGGTGCCCGATGGCCCCCAGGCCTCTACATGGGTGGGGGATGCGAACGGACTGGCCATCCGACGCGCCCCCGACATCTGGCGCTGCCAGTCCTGGAGGCCCGTGCTGGTATCGACAGGGGTCTGCAGGTTTGCAGCCATGGAGCCCAGGGGGTTGTCGAACCCTGTCTGCGACAGTGCGACGCCAGCTCGCACATGGCCACTGGCGCCGATGCTCTCAGCGATGGCCTGCTGAGACTGGGCCATGGCCTGCAGAGACTGGGCCATGGCCTGCAGAGACTGGGCTATGGCCTGCTGAGACTGGGCTATGGCGTTGAGTGCCTCTGCCATCTGGCGCTGGCACTGGCTCATGGCCTCCTGTGAGAGGGCAGCCATTTCCTGGGCCACAGACGCCGCCTGCACGGAAGGCCCCAGGCCTCGCAAACCGTTCCCCATGTCTGACACCGTCGCACCCATTGCCTCCACCGCGGACGCCACCCGTGCGGTGTCAGCCTGGGTGGCACGCATGACCGGGACCACTCCCAGCTCCTGGACGCGGGTGGACTCCTCCACCTGCGACCGCAGCCGCCGCAAGCCACCCGTCACCCTATTTGCTCGTCTCCGTGTCGGTGGTTGCATCGGATCTATGTGTGGGTGTGGTAACTGCAGGAACCCGGGATCCATCTGGGCGGCAGATGTTCGCTTGGCCTGGGCTGCCCTCCGACCGCCCGGTCCCTCTGCTGCTCCTACCTCCACCTGCTGTACCGGGACGGCTGTGTTGTGCGCACCAGTGAGTGTACCAGACGCCTCATCACTAAAGTGCCCAACCGTGGTGAGTGTTTCTGCGATGGTGGAGGGTGTTGGTGACAGCAGTGGCGTTGTGTCGTGCTCTTCGTCCCACTCTGAGTCCATGGCACTTTGGGGTGGGGGTTCGTCTCCACCCATCCACTCTGAGTCACTGTCCGGTATTTCGTCTTCCCGGGTAGGGGTGTCCTGGGTAGTGCTGTCCCGGGTAGTGCTGTCCCGGGTAGTGCTGTCCCGGGTAGTGCTGTCCCGGGTAGTGGTGTCCCGGGTAGTGGTGTCCCGGGTAGGGGTGTCCTGGATAGTGGTGTCCTGGGTAGTGGTGTCCTGGCTCGGATGTGACGGGGGCCTGTGGCTGCCCCCCTCATCGCTGGGTGGTCGCTCCCGCACGTGACGGGGGTGTCGTCTCCCTGTTGCTCCAGGTCTCTCTGTCTCCCGTGGTGTGCGAGGGGCATCCTGCGGGCGTCGCATGCTGGAGGGTTCGGGTCTCTCCGTCTCCCGTGGTCTCCGAGGGGCATCCTGCGGGCGTCGCATGCTGGAGGGTTCGGGTCTCTCCGTCTCCCGTGGTCTCCAAGGGGCATCCTGCGGGCGTCGCATGCTGGAGGGTTCGGGTCTCTCCGTCTCCCGTGGTCTCCGAGGGGCATCCTGCGGGCGTCGCATGCTGGAGGGTTCGGGTCTCTCCGTCTCCCGTGGTCTCCGAGGGGCATCCTGCGGGCGTCGCATGCTGGAGGGTTCGGGTCTCTCCGTCTCCCGTGGTCTCCAAGGGGCATCCTGCGGGCGTCGCATGCTGGAGGGTGCGGGTCTCTCCGTCTCCCGTGGTCTCCGAGGGGCATCCTGCGGGCGGTCTGCATCTGCGGGGATGGGTGCCTGGACGTTTGGTCCTGCGATACACAATGAAGCATGCATGGTTAGACATCAGGCAGTGATCAGGTGATACGGGAGAGGGGGATATAGGGGAGGGGGGATATGGGGACGGGCTGTTGGTGGCTCACTTGCTCGTGGAGCCCCGACCTCTGCATCAGCAACCTCCCGGTCCTCAGGTCCGCCAGCCAGTTCCAGGGCCCTTTCCTCGTGTACGGTCAGTGGCCTCTCATCAGCGGGCCCTCCTCCAGTCCTCACATGCTCCCTATTGTTGTGTGCGCGCTTCTCCTGGGGGGGGGGGGGGGGGGGGTGGTGGCAGGGGTAAAAGGCAACAGTGTTAGGCAGGTATATGAATGCACGCCATCGGTTGCGCGTGCATTGCAGAGGTTAAGGTTAGGGCTGGATTCACTTGGGGATATGGGGGATATGGGGGAGGGGGGATATGGGGAGGGGGGGATATGGGGAATATGGGGGATATGGGGGAAGGGGGGAATATGGGGATATGGGGGAGGGGGATATGGGGGAGGGGGGATATGGGGGAGGGGGGATATGGGGGAGGGGGGATATGGGGGAGGGGGGATATGGGGGAGGGGGGATATGGGGGAGGGGGGGATATGGGGGAGGGGGGATATGGGGGAGGGGGGATATGGGGGAGGGGGGATATGGGGGAGGGGGGATATGGGGGAGGGGGGGAGAGGGGATATGGGGGAGGGGGATATGGGGGAGGGGGGAATATGGGGGATATGGGGGAGGGGGGGATATGGGGGAGGGGGGATATGGGGGAGGGGGGAATATGGGGGATATGGGGGAGGGGGGATATGGGGGAGGGGGGAATATGGGGGATATGGGGGAGGGGGGATATGGGGGAGGGGGGGATATGTGGGAGGAGGGATATGGGGGATATGGGGGATATGGGGGAGGGGGGATATGGGGGAGGGGGGATATGGGGGAGGGGGGATATGGGGGAGGGGGGATATGGGGGATATGGGGGAGGGGGGATATGGGGGAGGGGGGGATATGGGGGAGGGGGGATATGGGGGATATGGGGGAGGGGGGATATGGGGGAGGGGGGATATGGGGGGGGATATGGGGAAGGGGGGATATGGGGGAGGGGGGATATGGGGGAGGGGGGATATGGGGGAGGGGGGATATGGGGGAGGGGGGATATGGGGGATATGGGGGAGGGGGGATATGGGGGATATGGGGGAGGGGGGATATGGGGGAGGGGGGGATATGGGGGAGGGGGGGATTTGGGGGAGAGGGGATATGGGGGATATGGGGGACGCTCACCCTGCCTGCTCTGACGAGGTCGTTCACCTTCTTGTGGCACTGGGTGCCTGTCCGTGGTGTTAGGGCCACAGCGGTGACGGCCTCTGCCACCTCCCTCCACAGACGCCGGCTGTGGCGTGGGGCAACTCTGCGGCCGTGCCCGGGATACAGGGCGTCCCTCCTCTGCTCCACCGCATCCAGGAGCGCCTCCACATCGCGTGACTCGAACCTCGGGGCTGAGCGACGGCCAGCCATCAAGTCGGGTGTTGCGGTCGGCTGTTCCGGTCGGGTGGGGGGGAGCTGCGCGGCCTTATGAGCCGTCACGCCGTGCAGCGCGTATGACGCTGCACGGCGTGAACCACTGCGCAAGCGCGGATCCCGTTACGTCGCTGCTAGCCCATTTCGGGCCGCAGACTATCGGCCCATTTTTATGACGTGACGCAAGTGGGATTTGCGCCGTTTTGTGCGCCCAATGTGTGTAAAACAGCAATGTTATAATGACCTGGTAATTGGCTTTTGTTAAAAATAAAAATAATATATTGACCAAAGAATAGAAGATTTTGTTTGTGTGTAAAACAGTTTATATTCTTCCTAGTCCAAGACTTTGGCAACATCTAAATTATAATTTTCCAGCCAAAGAAAAGAAAGATGTATGCAAAATAACGGTTGAGAGAATGTTAGCACTGATTCCTGATGCAGTTCGCCTTCTATTAAAAATGCACACATTATTATAATAGCAATTTGAAGTCTTGATGTGCATCCTGGTATGCCCAGATGTACAGGTTGGAGTTGTTAATATCTATTATCTCTCAATAACACTTCTAAAATAACTTTGTTATAAATGTAAATACACTTTACCTCTAAGTTTAATCAAAGATGTATTTGAAATAAAGATGAACATAAGTAGTATTTAAAGGTGCATAATCTTTCATCCATAATTGGAGAAAATGCACACAGCTTTTAGTTCTGGAGTAAAAACTAATTAAGACAACTTTAAAAAAAGTTTAGAAGATTTCTTAATGTAATCACAATAACACACCTTGAACAATTTTTCAATATGAATAAAAATAATACAACCAATGGAAATTTATAGCATAAATACAGGGTTAGAAATCCCCTATTATCGCTAAGATAGTTCAAAGTTATCTTCTGAGTACAAGGGCAGAAATATTAATGTTTTAACTTATTATTACAAGATACTCAATAGTCAGTTCTCACATGGCACGGGGAACTAAATTTTCAAAATGAATTATGAAGTGCACTTCTGGAAGGCTGGGAAGCATCCACTAAATAATTTAATAGTGTAAATGTAATTTATATAAAAACGTGCAATATGATGAAGTGTTATATAAATTCACTGAGACGGAAAGAAGATTAATTTTGTATTAGATTTTTAATTTCAAATTTCAATTTATGTTTTTGTAATTGAACGAATCTCCGAAGTGCAGAATATGCCAGATAATCTTAATGGATTAAAAACTATCTGCGAGATAGAATTTCAACGTAGGTGGAATTAATTTTAGAACACAAATATATGGTTAATTTGTGAAAAGATACAATTCTGTCAAAATTGACATTGCGATTTAACAAAATTGGAACAAAGTCACATATCGAGTGCATTTGGCCGTATGTTTCCTGACGCTCGCAGCGTCAACGGGGAACGAGCGGGTGAGGCTGCGTATAGCTCCATTTTGAACAGAGGAGCTCCGCTCGCCATAACTCCTCAGTGTAGCACGAGATCGTGATGCCATTTTTAAATGGCATCCCAATCTCCGAGGCCCCCAACATCCACCCCCAGCCCAACACACAGTGGGAGGGTCCCCAGCCCCCGCACACTCCCCCCAACACCCGCACAGGGCACTCCTGGCCCAATCGGACCCCTGCAAAAAAATGCCAGCTTGGCACCTTGGTAGTGCCTTCCTCAGGTGAAGGAGCAGTGCTCCGAAAGCTAGTGTTTGAAACAAACCTGTTGGACTTTAACCTGGTGTTGTAAGACTTCTTACTGTGCTCACCACAGTCCAACGCCGGCATCTCCACATCGGAGGTGAAGGGGATTGATCCTACACCTTGGGAATCTGCACATTAAAGTGAGACAAGCTGTCTCGCTTTAATATGCAGATTTGCTAAAATGTGATCAATGGGTGGGATTTATATTGCAACATCTTGTGTGATTGCGTTAGATCTTACGAGACATGTAGATCAGGAAGCGGGGTCTCAACCGTCTTTTGGCCGCACTGCACCGCGGCGAGCTGCTTTTCGGGTGCAGTGTGGCCTTTAAATCGCGCCAATTATGTTGCGTCTAACTGTACCCCATTTAGCCCGCAGAACTCAAATTAATTAACATGCTTTTGGCAGTAGTGTTAATTTTACTGTCTTCAAACTATCCATGCAGTACATCTAGTTAAAAAAAACCTATGCAATATTAAAAATATACCTGAATTACACCATGTCCTTGTGCAAATACTTCAATATCGTCAACCTTCAGGGCAGTGTTTTCGAGTGCTCGCCGAATGAAATGAACTGTGTACTGAACACCATTGACCTTAAGACCTGTAAATTATAAAACATGTTACTCTCCAGAATGCCTGAGGGTGAAGGATAAATCAGCACATCATGGGCAGAATTCTCCGCAATCAGCGCGATGTCCGCCGACCGGCACCAAAAACGGTGCAAATCAGTCCGGCATCACGCCGCCCCAAAGGTGCGGAATCCTCCGCATCTTGAGCGGCCGAGCCCTAACCTTGGGGGGCTAGGCCCACGCCGGACTGATTTCCGCCCCGCCAGCTGGCGCAAAACTGACTTTGCCGGGCGGCGCATGCGCGGGAGCGTCAGCGGCCGCTTACGGCATTCCCGCACATGCGCAGTGGAGGGGGTCTCTTCCGCCTCCGCCATGGTGGAGACCGTGGCGAAGGCGGAAGTAAAAGAGTGCCCCCACGGCACAGGCCCGCCCGCAGATCGGAGGGCCCCGATCGCTGGCCAGGCCACCGTGGGGGCACCCCCCGGGGCCAGATCGCCCCGCGCCCCCCCCAGGTCCGCGGAGCCTGCCCGCGCCGCCTTGTCCCGCCGGTAAGACAGGTGGTTTAATCTACACCGGCGGGATAGGCATTCCAGCAGCGGGACTTCGGCCCATCCGGGCCGGAGAATCGCCGGGGGGGGGGGCGCCAACTGGTGCCGGAGAATTCGGCAACCGGCGGGGGCGTGATTCACACCAGCCCCCGGCGATTCTCCAACCCGGCGGGGGGTCGGAGAATCCCGCCCCATATTTACACACTTTTATAAGCATTTATTCACAAATATACACATCACAACATGTACCTCCTCAAATTAAAGACAAGTGATTCCCTACTTAATACTCAACACCTGTATCAGGTTACACTTAATTCATTTACAAATACCTAACATAAGTAAAATATATATGGAGCGCGATTTAATGGAAATGAAACAGAGTCCCCTCTGTTGCATTTCTGGGCCTCGGCGCAGAATGTCCTAACGAGGTCACACTTGGTCCTTTTTCCTGAAGTAGCTCCGCCATTTTTAAATGGCACTCCGATCTCTAGCCCCCAACCCCCACCATGGCCTCTAGAGCACCTCCAACTCCCCAATTCACCAACAAAGGGGTCATCGAGCTCCCCTCGCCTAGTAAAAGTAGGGCACCCACGGGCCCGATCCCCAGCATTGGCATGCTCCTGACAGCCAGGCTGTGACACCTGGGCACCCTGGCAGTGCAAGAGAGGCACCCGGGTGGCACTGCCAGTGTGCATGGGCGGCACTGCCAGGGTGCCCTAGTGGCATCAGGGGTGACAGGGTACCACCCTGTCCAGAGCCCAACCACCATGAGTTCCCGATCGTCTGGGATCATCAACATGGCACCCTGGCTGTGACAGCCTGGCAGTGCTAACCTGGCACCCAAGAACAGATGCCACTGCCAGGGTGCCAGGCTAGCAGTGCCAAGGTGCCTAGGTGCCCGAGGGAGTCCCAGGCTACTCCCCTGTCTTATCCCTGACCACCCATGAGCTCTAATGGCCTGAGAGACCCCCCCCCCCCGAGTTGCCATCACGCCTGGTCCACATTTGTAGACATCAGTGTCAATCTTAGGCACGACCGTTGATTCCCGAACTCTGGATGAAAGCAGCTTCTAGGTGTTCGGCTCATTTAAATATCATTATCTGGATCACACCCAGCGAGGGCAGCAGAGCCAGTCAAGTGACTTGCGATCGTCCCAGCGAAGAGGGTCTCCCAGTAATCTCCCTTTGCGCCCGGCGCTACATGGTGGCTGAATCGTGGCGAGACAAATTGAGGGAAATAATTTCAGAAGTTGTTAAAGAAAGATGGCATTAGTACACATGGAAGCAGGCCCCCTGTCAGCATGTAGATAAGGTGCAGAAAGGGTTGAGAATGGATCCTTGATGGACTCTGGCTGCAATGGGGTAGAGGTGTGGAGTCAGGCCAGAAAACTGAGATGCCGGTGTTACATTCAAACCGTCAGCTGTGGAAGTATGCAAGACCAATTCCACAGAGTGAACAAAGAGGAATTGAAGAAGGATAACAAGGCTGGCTGTATCAAACCATGTAAAGAGTTTGAAGAGGACGAGGAGGGCCAATACATTAAAGTTACAGTCAATGAGAATGTTGGCCATGACTTTACTTGGGTCAATTTCCTACCGGGGAATGACAGAAACACGACTGGAGATGTTTGAATAAAGAGTAACTATACAGATGGAAAACAGAAATAATAACATGATGAAGGATCTTAATGACAAAAGGGAGGTTGGAGAAAGGGTAGTAGGTGCTGAAGGTGGAATGGTTGTGAGTGATTATCTTGTATCTGACTTGGCGGTGCCGGATATTGATGATCAATGAAAATAAGAGTATTCCATTCTTAGAGCTAACATACTAAAACCTCATACAATTTAATCAGAAAATTATTTCACACATAATAATGATATCTAAAACATTTCTAAGTTTAATTTTGGCGTGTCTGGTGGGGTGTTTCTTGCTGGCTTTTTGTGTGAGATCCACATCATTATTCAACCGCACTTAATCATTCTTTGGGGCCTTGGGGAGTTTCACCCCGGTCAAGCCCACACTTAGAAATTTTTTCAATACTGGGGAGCTGAGCTCGCCAGTGAGGCCGGCTCCTCAGAGGTCGGACTGCCATTTTGAAAGGTGCCCTGGTCTCTAAGTGAGGCTCAGGGTTTCCCACATCCCACAGGCAATGTCACCCCTACACACATGGGCATTACCCCACACCCCTCCAAATGAGTACATCCTGCCTCCCCATTCCCCTTTCACCCCCCCCGCCTCCCCCAGGATCCTTACCCTTAACCCCCCCCCAACCTTTATGAGGCCCCTTCATTCCTGCCCTTCTCCTCCCCCCACATCTACAGTTCACCCTCTGATGTTAGTTTCTCTGCTATTTGGCCTTTCACATCTTTTGTTCTCTCTGGAGACTGCCATTAGCCCTCTTTCCCCTTGGTTTCTGTGGACATTAGCACACTTGGGTTTCTGTGGCTATGACTTATCTTTCATTCTTACTCCACAGTATAAATATTTCCCACTTTCTCTGTCTGTTAGCTTTCATAAAGAGTCATCGGACTCAAAACGTTTGCTCTTTTCTCTCCCTACAGATGCTGCCAGACCTGTTGAGATTTTCCAGCATTTTCTCTTTCGTTAGAAATAATAAGAGTTGTGGCACTAGCATTTACTTTTCTGTTTTCGAATAGCTGAAGCCAATTATCTAAAAGGTTTTTTAGAATTAGCAGCAAATGTACCATCAACAAGACACATCACCAAGCCTCCTTTGAAAGCATCTTCCAAACACAAACCCATTGCCTTCCAGAAAGACAAAGGCGGCAGATGAATAGGGACATCACCTGCAAATTCCCCTTCAAGTCACATATCATCCTGACTTGAAACCATATACTTGTTCCTGCACTGTCCTGGAACTCCCTTCCAAATAGCACTGTCCCTGCGGTTTAAAAAGGTGGCTCACCGTCACCTTCTCATGTGCAATTAGCGATGGCAACAAAAGCTCACATCCAAGGGAATGCAAATGTCCACCATTCTGCCGAGATCTGAAGGGTACTTTTTCCATATTTAAATGAGCATCTTTATTGCTACAACCAATGCACCAGTTTAGGACATCAAAGGACTAAAATGCATTAATGTACAGATCAGGCTACTTTATTAAACAAGCAACTACTTGAACCAAAAACAGACAATGCCGGGAATATTCTGTAGGTTATGATATCATCTGTGGAAAGAAACAGGGTAATGTATTAGGTCTGTGTCCGCTCATCAGAACTACTTGAAGCATGTGTACAAACATTTTATAGAATTCCATGTCTACCTCTTTCCAATGAGTATAATGATACGAGTAAAACATTCTGTTTTCACACAGTATTCAATCATTTATTCAGGATAATTAGTTACCTGAGAGAAGCAAAGCAATTCCTCCACAAGCATTTGGAGAAGACATTGAAGTTCCATTCATCAACTGCGTTCCACGTAGTGTCCAGTTTGGGACAGAAGCTATGGCACCACCTGGTGCACTGATACTCACTCCAAGAGCTCCATCCGCACTAAAAGTACATTAAATACATCTTGTAAACAACACTTGTAAGACCAAAATCAGGTGGAGAAAATAGTCTGGAATACAACAAAAGTAATTTCACATTTTTTTAAAGAACCTCCATTGATATAGCATTATATCAGCAGTCCTCATGCAGCCCACAGCTACCACTCTCTCCACCAGGGCGGCAGCAGTGTACACCATCATAAAATACACCGCAGCAACTCAGCAAGGCTTCTTCAACAGCATCTACTAAACCTTGACATTTACTAGCCATGGCAGCAGACACATCAAAACTACGTGCAAGTTCCCCTCCAACTCATATGCCTGCATAACTTGGAAATATATTATCATTCCTTTATCATCACTGGACCAAATCATGGAACTCTGCCTATCAGAATGTCTGCACCACAAGTACTGCAGTGATTCAAGAATGCAGTTTTTCCAGGACAAATACAGATTAGCAATAAATGCTGGCCTTGCTAGTGATGCCCATAAACCATGAACACATATAAGAAAATTGCACGGAACTGTCCCAGACTTGAATCCTAACTCTTCATTTACTGTTAACAATTTTGATTGCCAAATTGGTAGCAGCAGAAAATAATAATAATAATAATCGCTTCTTGTCATAAGTAGGCTTTAATGAAGTTACTGTGAAAAGTCTCTAGTCGCCACATTCCGGCACATGATTTATCATAAAATTTAATCAACAAGGAGAATTGAAAATTCAAGCAGTGCTTATACAGAAGGCTCTCAAGGTTCCGTGTCATTTATGGATAAAACATCTTTTTCCAACTTTTATCTTGAATATTCTATGTATACCAGTCTTACGATATTAGGGTGATCTTTTTTTATCCAAGAGTAGTTGTTGCCAGAAATAAATATTACTATTCTGTTACTTTCTGTGACCCAGCTCGCCCAGAAGAAACTAATGACCATTTTGAAATCCCAAAGTTGCAGTTAAACTTTGAATCAATATGCACCGCTGCTATCTAGTATTATGGGATCCTCTGGAAGAGGTTTGAGTTGTTACTGGGTGGAGTATAACTCCACTGTGGCATTAAGCACTTTGGACCAACTCCACATATTTTAAATGAATTTAAATTCTGCCTACATTCTATAAATGAACAAATTTTAACTTAGCTCCCCCTGTGAATTGACTTGATGTATTTTAATTTCATCAAATAAACATAACAGAAGTGCTGACTGGAACAAATATTATAATCTTTGACAGTTTAGTGCATTCTTAATAACCTGGTTTAAGGAATAATTTAAATGTCTGCAACTGCAAAAAAAATTAGGTTACACTTTAAAATGTCAGGTAAAGCAAATAACTTTTCTAAACCTGTGGTCTTCGAGAAAGTAAGTTGTGAGTATGTCACTTACATCCAATGCATATCCAACATATCGAGGTCAGATTTTCAGAAGAACTAGAATCCTACCACATGATGCAGTGCAACAACACTGCTATTTTACCAACCATGTGACGATATATAGATAAACGGTAACACTGACGAGTTGTACCAACATGAACAAAATCAACTAAATTCATCCCTTGAGAAGACATTTCTTCCCAGAGTAAAGTAACTATGAATACTATGAAGAATACCTTCCTTTGACTGAACACAAATGGTTTTCAAATAAAAATAGGCACAACTGTCTTTTCTAAGAGCATGTACCTTGCAATTACATTATTCAAAATCAAGTCAGGATGATCGTGTCAGCACTCTGCAGAGGCTCTGACATATGGACCTCTGGGGGAATTATCCAGGAAGTTTAAACTTACACTGGGCAATCCTCCTGGTCTCCAGAATCTTTTGTGAAGGTCTCTGACTCAGATCTAAAGTTGGAGACTTCAGACCGTTCCGCAGTTTTTACATTAATAGTTGACCAGGAAATGTTAGACAGATTAAAACTTAGTTTAATGTCTGGGTAACTCCAAACTGACCACCAGTCACCCCTCCAAGTCAACCAACACATGATCCAATACCGTCTACCCACTCCCCCTGAACACATTACCCAACTTCCCTTTTGACGTGACCACTCTCGCGACCACCCGACCAACGTACCCTCCTGACCAGACCTGACTACCCCTTCCAACCACCCGATCTTTCCAACTAGACCTGTCTAACCCCCAGCCTCCCGACTTACCCCAGGCCCTACCTGAATATATCCTGACCAGCACTGACCCGGCTACTTCTCCCGAACAGATCCGGCTGTCCCTCCTAACTACTCTCACGGCCCGAGTACCCATACCTGACCACACAGACCTTCCCAGTCACTCACTTATGTACTCACTCTTTCATTCATCCATTTACTAACATTCAAACTAGATCTTTACACTTACCACACAGCAGCCAGTGCCGTGAAAAGGGTGTGTGTCCCTTTTTCCCCCCAACTCTACTCTGCTTCAACGGAATTCCCTGAGGGATGCAGCATTGCACATTTCTGTGAAAGCCAGGATCAGACGAAATACGCAGCTGCATCAAGTCAGAGTTATTTGGGAGTGAAACGGTAATACACGTATCTTTACCACTGCTCGGAAGATTTGGGCCAAAGAATTAATTTTTTTCCAAATAAATTTAAAGTGCCCAATTCATTTTTCCCCAATTAAGGGGGCAATTTAGCGTGGCCAATCCACCTACCCTGCACATCTTTGGGTTGTGGGGCAAAATCCACGCAAACTCCACACGGCCAGTGACCCAGAGCCGGGATCGAGCCTGGGACCTCGGCGCCGTGAGGAAGCAGCACTAACCACTGCGCCACCGTGCTGCCCTGGGCCAAAGAATTAATGACTTAATTCAAATAGAACAAAGGAATTTTGTAAAAATAGGTTACCGCATTTATGAATAGTAACATATAGCAACAGTTCATGGTAACGCAATAAATAAAACTTTGAAGGAGAGAATAAATCAGTGCAACTTTATTTCTATGATTACTCAGGAAGTACTCATTACTGCTGCATTATTCACAACAGCTTGCCATAAAAGTTTCCTGAAAAGCCTATGAGTTGACCAACACCGATTTTGCTTACCTTGGTCCTCTTGAAGACCAGGTGTACTGGTTAGCAGGCAGCTTCTCTCGCAAGGAGTATTCAGCAATCATCATGTCAGGTGAGACATACGCACCAACACCTGTAGATAAAGGCATTTAATTTAAAATTTGTATTATTCAATCAGTGTTTGTTGGAGCTACTTCTGTAGCAAACTGATAGCTTTGTGAAAAATTAATTGCTTGGATCTAATTTGTTTGCACAAGTTGGCAGTACTTATTAAATAATATAACTATATTGCTTCTAGCTTAATAACAATACTTCAATGTATGTTTCCGTTGATATTACAAAAGAAAAACAGTGGTGTGGTTGAAGACAGTAAAATAGTAAAATAACTCATCTATCAACACCAATATTATAGATCAGGCATGCAAAAACATAAATGATTCCCTTAGCTCACCACATCCCAGGTTTGTATTCTGTGCCTGCTGAATTAAATGATACATAGCAGAGAAAACCCGAGAGAAATGTTCTAGACAGAATATTTAAAATAATAAATCCATGTAGATATCTTAGATTAATAATATTGGTTTACCCTTTGAAAAAAGCAACTGAATAGTTCAGATTAAACATTATGACAAAAGCTCACGGCGCTGAGGACCCAAGCTCGAATCCAGCCCTGGGTCACTGTCCATGTGGAGTTTGTACATTCTCCCCGTGTCTGTGCGGGTCTTAGCCCCACACCCCAAAGATGTGCACAGTAGGAGGAATGGCCAGGCTAATTGCTCCTTACTTGGGGAAAAAAAATGAATTGGGTACTTTAAATTAAAAAACAACATCGTGATGAAAGACTGGACAAGTCAGTCACTCACACAAGGAAAGTTAATGGACAAGCCATAAGACCATAAGACACAGGAGCAGAATTAGGCCACTCGGCCCATCGAGTCTGCTCCGCCATTCAATCATGGCTGATATTTTCTCATTCCCATTCTCCTGCCTTCTCCCCATAACCCCTGATCCCCTTATTAATCAAGAACCTATCTATCTCTGTCTTAAAGGCACTCAGTGATTTGGCCTACACAGCCTTCTGCGGCAAAGAGTTCCACAGATTCACCACCCACTGGTTGAAGAAATTCCTCCTCATCTCTGTTTTAAAGGATCATCCCTTTAGTCTGAGATGGTGTCCTCCGGTTCTAGTTTTTCCTAAAAGTGGAAACATCCTCTCCATGTCCACTCTATCCAGGCCTCGCAGTATCCTGCAAGTTTCAATAAGATCCTCCCTCATCCTTCTGAACTCCAGCGAGTAAATACCCAGAGTCCTCAACCGTTCCTCAAACAACTTAGATCCAGCAGAGGGTAGTAGAGCGGAGCTGCAGATTGGCGGTTGCAGGGAACATTTGATCAGTGCATTGCGGTCACCGTGTCTTGAAGGTGGTTTTTGGAGGAGCTGTTATCAAGTGACAGTTAAACCCGAAACACTTCTTCAGTGTTTCCCTCCCTACCTCCTCCTCTAACCCAAAAGACCCCACAATCACTGTAAGTATCCCAGCCGAGTAAAGATCAAGAGGGAGACTCGAGGGCAGGTAGAAGTGGAAAGAAGTTGAACCGTGACGTCACAGCCTGCAGTGAAAGAGCGCGAGGAGAGTGGCGGGGACTCAGTGAAAGAGCGCGAGGAGAGCGGCGGAGACTCAGTGAAAGAGCGCGAGGAAAGCGGCGGGGACACAGGATAAAAGAGCGCGAGGAGAGTGGCGGGGACACAGTGAAAGAACACGAGGAGAGCGGCGGGGACACAGGATAAAAGAGCGCGAGGAGAGCGGCGGGGACACAGGATAAGAGCGCGAGGAGAGCGGCGGGGACACAGCTGCCGGAGAAGCGGCCTTCAAATTTTCGGCAGAACTGGCCAGGGGTCTGTCGGGAAGGTACGTTTTCCTCTTTAAAAACTTACCTTGAAGAGTGACATCACAGCAAAGCAGTGACCTGACTGGCTGGTAAGGAAAGTGCTCCAATTAGCAGTAGCTGGGAGAAATTTAACTCATGTGTTGGTAAGTATTGTGATTGGTAAGTAAAATCTTTATTCCTTTCACTTATTCATGATTTGATATCAGTTAAGGTAAAGTGTAAAAATGGCAGGAGAACCCAGACCCGTGTTATGCTCCTCGTGCTCAATGTGAGAGTTCAGGGACACAGCCGATGCCCCTGACTCCTTCATGTGCAGGAAGTGTGTCCAGCTGCAGCTCCCGTTAGACCACATAACGGCTCTGGAGCTGCGGATGGACTCACTTTGGAGCATCCGCGATGCTGAGGAGGTCGTGGATAGCACGTTCAGTGAGTTGGTCACACCGCAGATTAGGATTGGTGAAGGAGATAGGGAATGGGTGACCAAAAGGCAGAGAAAGAGCAGGAAGGCAGTGCAGGTGTCCCCTGCGGTCATCTCCCTCCAAAACAGGTATACTGTTTTGGATACTGTTGGGGGAGATGACACACCAGGGGAAGGCAGTAGTAGCCAGGCTCATGGCACCGTGGCTGGCTCTGCTGCACAGAAGGGCGGGAAAAAGGCTGGCAGGGCTACAGTCATAGAGGATTCAATCGTAAGGGCAGTAGACAGGTGTTTCTGTGGTCGAAAACGAGACTCCCGAATGGTATGTTGCCTCCCGGGTGCATGGGTCAGGGATGTCTCAGATCGGCTGCAGGACATACAGAAGGGGGAGGGTGAACAACCAGTTGTCGTGGTGCATTTAGGCACTCACGATATAGGTAAAAGAACGGGATGAGGTCCTACAATCAGAATTTAGGGAGTTAGGAGATAAGTTAAAAAGTAGGACCTCAAAGGTAGTAATCTTAGGATTGCTACCAGTGCCATGAGACAGTCAGAGTAGAAATTGAAGAATAGTCAGAATGAATACGCGGCTTGAGAGATGGTGCAGGAGGGAGGGGTTCAGAATTATGGGACATTGGAACCGGTTCTGGGGGCGGTGGGACCATTACAAATCAGATGGTCTGCACCTGGGCAGGACTGGAACCAATGTCCTAGGGGTGCTTTTGATAACACTGTTGGGGAGGTTTTAAACTAATGTGGCAGGGGGATGGAAACAAGATTAGGAAGTTAGAGGTTAGTAAAGAGGCAGCAACTAAAGCCAGTAAGGTACTAGATAATAAACTCAATATGACTAAGGGGAAGAGTAGACATGGAAGAGGTGATGAACGCAAAGGGACAGGTGGTCTGAGGTGCATTTGTTTCAATGTGAGAAGTGTAGTAGGTAAGGCAGATGAATTTAGGGCTTGGATTAGTACCTGGGAATACAATGTTATTGGTATTACTGAGACTTGGTTGAGGGAAGGGCAAGACTGGCAACTAAATATCCCAGGGTATAGATGCTTCAGGAGGGATAGAGAGGGAGGTAAAAGGGGTGGAGGAGTTGCATTACTGGTCAGAGATGATATCACAGCTGTGATTAAGGAGGGCACGATGGAGGATTCGAGCACTGAGGCAATATGGGTAGAGCTAAGAAATAGGAAGGGTGCAGTAACATTGTTGGGACTTTACTACTGGCCTCTCACAAGCGAGCGTGAAGTAGAGGTACAAATATGTAGACAGATTATAGAAAAATGTAGGAGCAATAGGGTGGTCGTGATGGGAGATTTTAACTTCCCCAACATTGAATGGGACTCATGTAGTGTTGGAGGCGTAGTTGGAGCAGAATGTCTAAGGAACATCCAGGAGAGTTTTTTAGAGCAGTATGTAAATAGTCCAACTCGGGAAGGGGCCATACTGGACCTGGTATTGGGGAACGATCCCGGCCAGGTGGTTGAAGTTTCAGTCGATGATTACTTTGGGAATAGCGATCACAATTCCGTAAGTTTTAGAATACTCATGGACAAAGACGAGAGTGGTCCTAAAGGAAGAGTGCTAAATTGGGGAAAGGCCAAGTATAACAAAATTCGGCAAGAGCTAGGGAATGTGGATTGGGAGCAGCTGTTTAAGGGTAAATCCACATTTGAAATGTGGGAGTCTTTTAAGGAAAGGTTGATTAGAGTGCAGGACAGACATGTCCCTGTGAAAATGAGGTTTAGAAATGGCAAAATTAGGGAACCACGGATGACGGGTGGAATTGTGAGACTAGCTAAGATGAAAAAGGAAGCATACATAAGATCTAGGCGACTTAAAACTGATGAAGCTTTGGAGGAATATCAGGAAAGTAGGACAAATCTCAAACGCGCAATAAAGAGGGCTAAAAGGGGTCATGAAATATCTTTGGCTAACAGGGTTAAGGAAAAATCCCAAAGCCTTTTATTCGTATATAAGGAGCAAGAGGGTATATTCGTATATAAGGAGCACTAGGGAAAGGATTGGCCCACTCAAAGACAAAAGAGGGAATTTATGCGTGGAGCCAGAGGAAATGGGTGAGATTCTTAATGAGTACTTTGCATTGGTATTCACCAAGGAGAGGGACATGACGGATGTTGAGGCTAGTGATGGATGCTTAAATACTCTAGGTCAAGTCGGCATAAGGAAGGGGGAAGTTTTGGGTATTCTAAAAGGCATTAAGGTGGACAAGTCCTCAGGTCCGGATGGGATTTATCCCAGGTTACTGAGGGAAGCGAGGGACGAAATAACTGGGGCCTTAACAGATAGCTTTGCAGCATCCTTGAGCACGGGTGAGGTCCCAGAGGACTGGAGAATTGCTAATGTTGTCCCTTTGTTTAAGAAGGGTAGCAGGGATAATCCAGGGAATTA
This sequence comes from Scyliorhinus torazame, assembly GCF_047496885.1. Classification (NCBI taxonomy): domain Eukaryota; kingdom Metazoa; phylum Chordata; class Chondrichthyes; order Carcharhiniformes; family Scyliorhinidae; genus Scyliorhinus; species Scyliorhinus torazame. Next base: position 80,305,767 of record NC_092721.1, on the reverse strand, counting down.
TAGACCTGTGAGCTTGACGTCAGTGGTAGACAAACTGTTGGAGAAGATACTGAGGGATAGGATCTATTCACATTTGGAAGAAAATAGACTTATCAGTGATAGGCAGCATGGTTTTGTGCAGGGAAGGTCATATCTTACAAACCTAATAGAATTCTTTGAGGAAGTGACAAAGTTAATTGATGAGGGATGGGCTGTAGGTGTCATATACATGGACTTCTGTAAGGCGTTTGATAAAGTTTCCCATGGCAGGTTGATGGAAAAAGTGAAGTCGTATGGGGTTCACGGTGTACTAGCTAGATGGATAAAGAACTGGCTGGGTAACAGGAGCCAGAGAGTAGTGGTGGAAGGGAGTGTCTCAAAATGGAGAAAGGTGACTAGTGGTGTTCCACAGGGATCCGTGCTCGAACCACTGTTGTTTGTGATATACACAAATGATCTGGATGAAGGTATAGGTGGTTTGATTAGCAAGTTTGCAGATGATACTAAGATTGGTGGAGTTGCAGATAGCGAGGAGGACTGTCAGAGAATACATCAAAATATAGACAGATTGGAGAGTTGGGCAAAGAAATGGCAGATGGAGTTCAATCCAGGCAAATGTGAAGTGATGCATTTTGGAAGAGCGGACTATATGGTCAATGGAAGAGTCCTGGGGAAAATTGATGTACAGAGAGATCTGGGAGTTCAGGTCCATTGTACCCTGAAGGTGGCAACGCAGGTCGATAGAGTGGTCAAGAAAGCGTACAGCATGCTTGCCTTCATCGGACGGGGTATTGAGTACAAGAGTCGGCAGGTCATGTTACAGTTGTATAGGACTTTTTTAGGCCACATTTGGAATACTGCGTGCAGTTCTGGTCGCCACATTACCAGAAGGATGTGGATGCTTTAGAGAGGGTGCAGAGGAGGTTCACCAGAATGTTGCCTGGTATGGAGGGTGCTAGCTATGAAGAAAGGTTGAGTAGATTAGGATTGTTTTCGTTGGAAAGACGGAGGTTGAGGGGGGACCTAATTGAGGTCTACAAAATTATGAGAGGTATGGACAAAGGGGATAGCAACAAGCTTTTTCCAAGAGTGGGGGTGTCAAGTACAAGGGGTCACGATTTCAAGGTGAGAGGGGGAAAGTTTAAGGGAGATTTGCGTGGAACGTTTTTTACGCAGAGGGTGGTGGGTGCCTGGAACGCTTTGCCAGCGGAGGTGGTAGAGGCGGGCACGATAGCATCATTTAAGATGCATCTAGACAGATATATGAACGGGCGGGGAACAGAGGGAAGTAGATTCTTGGAAAATAGAAGACAGGTTTAGATAAAGGATCGGGATCGGCGGAGGCTGGGAGGGCCTGTTCCTGTGCTGTAATTTTCTTTGTTCTTTGACAAGTTCTTCATTCCAGGGTTCATTCTTGTGAACCTCCTCTTGACCTTTTCCAAGGCCAGCACATCCTTCCTTAGATGTGGGCCCAAAACTGCTCACAATACTCCAAATGGGGTCTGACCAGAGCCTTATACAGCCTCAGAAGTACATCCCTCGTCTTGTATTCATGAATGCTAACATTGCATTTGCCTTCTTAACTGCCGACTGAACCTGCACCTTAACCTTAAGTCCTAATTATGCAATCCAACATTGTTCAATGGCTTATCTATCATATTCTTTGCTAGTTACATAACCAGGGGTATTCACCTGGACTTTTAAAAAAATGAATATTCTTAACCTTGTGACAACACATCAGACCCAATAAAATAGACAATAATCATCTACACAATACCATCAAGAAAACTATATGTTGAATGTAATGATTATATATGAAAGGTCTAAAGTTCAGTGAAAAGAGACAAGAAAATAGAAAAGTTCACACATAAATAGCAGCCCACTAAATTAGTTCGGAAGATTTAAACAGAAACTAAGAAAATTATAGTAGACAATATAGGGCTGACCAGCACATGATCAAAGCAAAATATTGTGCCACAGAATGGCTGGGCAGAGTCGCTCTTAATACTCTGTACACTAACTTGGTTCGGATAACATGCACAGGAAAAGTCTGAAACAGACATCCAAATGATCAAGGATCAGAGATATGAACAGATTATCTGTCTAATGTCTCAGTGATATGTGTTCTTAAGGGGAACAAAAATACCTGTGTTATTGTGGAAAACATTAAGTTGATTACAAAGCTAATAATTACAATTGAATTTCAAATAATTTAGGCAGAATCTAATTTCAGGCATGGACTGATGACACTTTAACGTAATGAGATTAGATTGTTTGCATAAACTTTTAATGGCAGGTTAAATTTTCCATAATTCTTAACTCAGACAAAGAAAATCATCTACAGGTGATTTTGCAATTCTGAGACAGAATTTCTAATTAGGAATGAAGGATGTCAGTAATTTTCTGCCCATTGAATGGGAAATCACTGGCTGATGAGCACAGCAGAAATCGCTAAGCGAAATACCTAAAAAAAAATTCCATAAATTTATGAATAGCAAAAATGAATCTTTACCAAAGATGCAATCTGGATGAAGGGTTGATTGTACAATATCAGATATTGAATCACAACAACATTCTACTTGTGTTGAAATATCAACAATAGATTTAAAATTCAATCAGTTTCTATTCATTAATTTAATATTTGGTCTTCACTAGGCTTTGGCCATTTTAGGAATTATTTGGGTTAGAGGCATTACTGGATGGTTTTATATGAAAAGATGTTTAATAAAAGCAAAAATTAAATAACAAGCACGTTAACAAATTAATGTTTCCATAAAGTTAAGAGAACTGTTGTTTAAAGATGCAGCCTGGTCAGGGGTAAACCAGCTAGAAATGTAAAAACAGATAGCAAGAGTTTCTACAGGTATTTAAAAAGGAAAAGGTAAAGCAAGTATTTTTCCTTTAGAGAGTGAGAATGGTGAGTTAATAAGTAGGTAATAGGAACTTCCGGGTGCGGCGATGACCAGCTGAGTCGCACGTTTCGGCAGCTCCTGGTGGAACGGACTTTTGGGCTCTTGATAGGAGCCCCAACGGCAATTTTAACGGCTAAAAACACCGTGTGGTAAACCAGAAGGGAATTCCCCCTGGACACGGATGGAAAAAGGAGAGGAAAGTGGCCGGATTGCAGCGGATCCTTTGGAACAGCGGCAAGGAAGGCAAGCAAAAACCAAGATGGCGTCGGAAGGTGGCAGTTTCACATGGGGCCCTGAACAACAAGAGTTCTTGAAATGCTGCGTGGAAGAGATAAAAAAGGAAATGAAGAAAGAGCTGTTGGCCCCGATACTACAGGCGATCGAAGGGCTAAAGGAGGAACAAAAGACCCAGGAGCGGGAGCTTCGGGTCGTGAAGGCGAAGGCAGCCGAGAATGAGGACGATATACAGGGCCTGGTGGTGAAGACGGAGATACAGGAGGCACATCAGAAACGATGTGTGGAGAGGTTGGAGGCACTGGAAAACAACGCAAGGAGGAACAACCTGAGGATTCTTGGTCTTCCTGAAGGTGTGGAGGGTGCGGACGTCGGGGCATATGTGAGCACGATGCTGCACTCATTAATGGGAGCGGAGGCCCCGGCGGGTCCGTTGGAGGTGGAGGGAGCATACCGAGTTATGGCGCGAGGACCGAGAGCAGGAGAAACTCCCAGAGCCATAGTGGTGAGATTCCTTCGTTTTAAGGATAGAGAAATGGTCCTTAGATGGGCGAAGAAAACTCGGAGCAGTAAATGGGAGAACGCGGTGATCCGCGTCTATCAAGACTGGAGTGCGGAGGTGGCGAGAAGGAGGGCGAGCTTTAATCGGGCCAAGGCAGTGCTTCATAAAAAGAAGATAAAATTCGGAATGCTGCAACCGGCAAGACTGTGGGTCACATATCGAGGGAGGCACCACTACTTTGAGACGGCGGATGAAGCGTGGACTTTTATTGTGGAAGAAAAACTGGAATGAGTGGATTATTAAAAAGAACGTTTGGACAAAGTGGTGGGGCGAATGTGGGGGGCGAAGAGGGGTTTTATGTTCTAATCCTGCGGTGTGGTAACTTTTCTCTCTCCCACAGGTGGTGATGGGGGGAGGTGGGGAGGGAGAGGAGATGGGGCGTTGGCCATGGGGGGCGGGGCCAAGGGAGAAGCGCGGGCTTGGCTCCCGCGCTATGATAATTATGGCGGGAATAGAGAAGCAGGAAGGAGGGGGCGTCGCACGGTGCGAGCCGTGGTCACGGGGGGAAGCCGAGGTCAGCCAGAGTTTGCTGACTTCTGGGAGCAACATGGGGGGAGTAATTACGCTAGCGGGGGGTCTAGCGGGGGGGGTGGGAGGGGGGAATTACTGGGTTGCTGCTGCTGGGGAAAGGGGGGAGCGGGTACGGGGGAGGATGGGCGGGGGGGCACCGCCTGGGGGAGATACAGCTGCGTGGGAACTGGGTGAGAAGCTGGAAAAAGATGATGGCTAATCGGCAAGGGGGGGGGGGGGGGGGGGTGGGAAGCCCCCCAACTCGGCTGATCACGTGGAACGTGAGAGGGCTGAACGGGCCGATAAAGAGGGCACGGGTACTCGCACACCTTAAGAAACTTAAAGCAGATGTGGTTATGTTACAGGAAACGCACCTGAAACTGATAGACCAGGTTAGGCTGCGCAAAGGATGGGTGGGGCAGGTGTTCCATTCGGGGCTAGATGCGAAAAACAGGGGGGTGGCTATATTAGTGGGGAAGCGGGTAATGTTCGAGGCAAAGACTATCGTGGCGGATAACAGGGGCAGATACGTGATGGTGAGTGGCAAACTACAGGGAGAGACGGTGGTTTTGGTAAACGTGTATGCCCCGAACTGGGATGATGCCAATTTTATGAGGCGGATGCTAGGACGCATTCCGGACCTAGAGACGGGAAAGCTGATAATGGGGGGAGACTTTAACACGGTGTTGGAACCAGGGCTGGATAGGTCGAAGTCCAGGACTGGAAGGAGGCCGGCAGCAGCCAAGGTGCTTAAAGATTTTATGGAGCAGATGGGAGGTGTAGACCCGTGGAGATTTAGTAGACCTAGGAGTAAGGAGTTCTCGCTTTTCTCCTATGTCCATAAAGTCTACTCGCGCATAGACTTTTTTGTGCTGGGTAGGGCATTGATCCCGAAGGTGAGGTGAACGGAGTATACGGCTATAGCCATTTCGGATCACGCCCCACACTGGGTGGACTTGGAGATAGGGGAGGAAACAGGAGGGCGCCCACCCTGGAGAATGGACATGGGACTAATGGCGGATGAGGGGGTGTGTCTGAGGGTGAGGGGGTGTATTGAAAAGTACTTGGAACTCAATGACAATGGGGAGGTCCAGGTGGGAGTGGTCTGGGAGGCGTTGAAGGCGGTGATAGGGGGGAGCTGATATCAATAAGGGCACATAAAGGGAAGCAGGAGAGTAAGGAACGGGAGCGGTTGCTGCAAGAACTTTTGAGGGTGGACAGACAATATGCGGAAGCACCGGAGGAGGGATTGTACAGGGAAAGGCAAAGGCTGCATGTGGAATTTGACTTGCTGACTACAGGCACTGCAGAGGCACAATGGAGGAAGGCACAGGGTGTACAGTATGAATATGGGGAGAAGGCGAGCAGGTTGCTGGCACACCAATTGAGGAAAAGGGGAGCAGCGAGGGAAATAGGGGGAGTGAGGGACGAGGAAGGAGAGATGGAGCGGGGAGCGGAGAGAGTGAATAAAGTGTTCAAGACATTTTATAAAAAATTATATGAAGCTCAACCCCAGGATGGGAGGGAGAGAATGATGGACTTTTTGGATCGGCTGGAAATTCCCAAGGTGAAAGAGCAGGAAAGGGTGGGACTGGGAGCACGGATCGAGGTAGAAGAAGTGGTGAAAGGAATTAGGAGCATGCAGACGGGAAAGGCCCCGGGACCGGATGGATTCCCAGTCGAATTCTATAGAAAATATTTGGACTTGCTCGCCCCGGTACTGACGAGGACCTTTAATGAGGCAAAGGAAAGGGGACAACTGCCCCCGACTATGTCTGAAGCAACGATATCGCTTCTCTTAAAGAAGGAAAAGGACCCGCTACAATGCGGGTCCTACAGACCAATTTCCCTCCTAAATGTGGATGCCAAGGTCCTGGCCAAGGTAATGGCAATGAGAATAGAGGAATGTGTCCCGGGGGTGGTCCACGAGGACCAAACTGGGTTTGTGAAGGGGAGACAGCTGAACACGAATATACGGAGGTTGTTAGGGGTAATGATGATGGCCCCACCAGAGGGAGAAACAGAAATAGTAGTGGCGATGGATGCCGAGAAAGCATTTGATAGAGTGGAATGGGATTATTTGTGGGAGGTGTTGAGGAGATTTGGTTTTGTAGAGGGGAATGTTAGATGGGTGCAGCTATTGTATAGGGCCCCAGTGGCGAGCGTGGTCACGAATAGACGGGGATTGGCATATTTTCGGCTCCATAGAGGGACAAGGCAGGGATGCCCTCTGTCCCCATTATTGTTTGCACTGGCGATTGAGCCCCTGGCGATAGCGTTGAGGGGTTCCAAGAAGTGGAGGGGAGTACTTAGGGGAGGAGAAGAACACCGGGTATCTTTGTATGCGGACGATTTGCTACTAGATGTGGCGGATCCGGCGGAGGGGATGCCAGAAATAATGCGGATACTTGGGGAGTTTGGGGATTTTTCAGGGTATAAATTGAACATGGGGAAGAGTGAGTTGTTTGTGGTGCATCCAGGGGAGCAGAGTAGAGAAATAGAGGACCTACCGTTGAGGAAGGTAACAAGAGACTTTCGTTACCTGGGGATCCAGATAGCTAAGAATTGGGGCACATTGCACAGGTTAAATTTAACGCGGTTGGTGGAACAGATGGAGGAAGATTTCAAGAGATGGGATATGGTAGCCCTGTCAATGGCAGGGAGGGTGCAGGCGGTTAAGATGGTGGTCCTCCCGAGATTCCTCTTTGTGTTTCAGTGCCTCCCGGTGGTGATCACGAAGGCTTTTTTTAAAAGGATTGAAAAGAGCATCATGGGTTTTGTGTGGGCCGGGAAGACCCCGAGAGTGAGGAAGGGATTCTTACAGCGTAGCAGGGATAGGGGGGGGGCTGGCACTACCGAGCCTAAGTGAGTACTATTGGGCCGCTAATATTTCAATGGTGAGTAAGTGGATGGGAGAGGAGGAGGGAGCGGCGTGGAAGAGATTAGAGAGGGCGTCCTGTAGGGGGACTAGCCTACAGGCTATGGTGACAGCCCCATTGCCGTTCTCACCGAGGAACTACACCACAAGCCCGGTGGTGGTAGCTACACTGAAGATTTGGGGACAGTGGAGACGGCATAGGGGAAAGACTGGAGCCTTGGGGGGGTCCCCGATAAGAAACAACCATAGGTTTGCCCCGGGGGGAATGGATGGGGGATATGGAATGTGGAAAAGAGCAGGAATAACGCAACTGAAAGATCTGTTTGTGGATGGGAAGTTCGCGAGTCTGGGACCGCTGACCGAGAAATATGGGTTGCCCCAAGGGAATGCATTCAGGTATATGCAACTGAGGGCTTTTGCGAGGCAACAGGTGAGGGAATTCCCGCAGCTCCCGACACAAGAGGTGCAGGACAGAGTGATCTCAAAGACATGGGTGGGGGATGGTAAGGTGTCAGATATATATAGGGAAATGAGGGACGAAGGGGAGACTATGGTAGATGAACTAAAAGGGAAATGGGAAGAAGAGCTGGGGTAGGAGATCGAGGAGGGGCTGTGGGCAGATGCCCTAAGCAGGGTAAACTCGTCGTCCTCGTGTGCCAGGCTAAGCCTGATTCAGTTTAAGGTATTACACAGGGCACATATGACTGGAGCACGGCTCAGTAAATTTTTTGGGGTGGAGGATAGGTGTGCGAGGTGCTCGAGAAGCCCAGCGAATCATACCCATATGTTTTGGTCATGCCCGGCACTACAGAGGTTTTGGATGGGGGTGACAAAGGTGCTTTCAAAAGTAGTAGGAGTCCGGGTCGAACCAAGCTGAGGGTTGGCTATATTTGGGGTTGCACAAGAGCCGGGAGTGCAGGAGGCGAGAGAGGCCGATGTTTTGGCCTTTGCGTCCCTAGTAGCCCGGCGCAGGATATTGCTAATGTGGAAAGAAGCCAAGCCCCCGGGGGTGGAGACCTGGATAAATGACATGGCGGGGTTTATAAAGCTAGAGCGGATTAAGTTCGTCCTAAGGGGGTCGGCTCAAGGGTTCACCAGGCGGTGGCAACCGTTCGTCGAATACCTTGCGGATAGATAGATGGAATGGGAAAAAGAAGGCAGCAGCAGCAGCCCAGGATTGGGGGGGGGGGGGGGGGGGGGGGGGGTGTAACTTGTGACAAGGCAGTTGCCAATTAGGGCTAGTTTTCATTTTTGTTATTTAATATTTATTCATTTTTTGTTTATATAAAATAGGTCATTGTTATTTGTGCTGTTATAATATTGTGTAAAGGATGCACAATGTACTGTGTTGGTTGACCAAAAATTTTCAATAAAATATTTATTAAAAAAAAAAAAAAATAAGTAGGTAATAAGGAAATGGCAGAAGCAGTGAACAAATATTTGCTTCTGTCTTCTCTATAGATGATACGGAAAACATTCCAATAATAGCTGTAAATCAAGAGGTGGAAAGAAGAGAGAAACTTGGGGACAATCACTAGGGAAGGGGATTGAGAAAACCGATGGAGCTGCAAGGTGACAAGTCTCTGGGCCCAGGTGAGCTTTATCTTAGTGTCTTAAAAGAGGTGGCTAATGAGGTAGCAGGTGCGGTGGTGTTAGTTTTCCAAAATTCGCTTGATTCTGCAAAGGCCCCACCTGACTGGAAAGTAGCAAACACAACACCTTTATTCAAGAAGGGGGCAGAAAACTGAAAATTATAAGCCTGTTGGCTTGATTTCTGTCAGGGGGAAGGAGTTATAATCAATCATTAAGGAGGTTACAGCTGGATACTTAGAAAAACTCACGGTAATTGGGAAGAGTCTACATTGTTTTGTGAAAGGGAAATCATATTTAACCAATTTATTAGAGATCCCTGAAGGAATAACATGCGCTGTGGATAAAAGGGAGCCTGTAGATGCATGTACTTGGATTTCCAGTCGGCATTTGAGAAGATGCCATCCCAGAGGTTATCGTGTAAAATAAAAGCTCATTGTGTAGGGGGTAACATATTAGCATGAACTGAAGGTTGGCTGGCTGACAGAAAACAGAAAGTCAACATAAATGGGTCTTTTACTGATTGGCAGGTTGAGACAAGTAAGAGCGCTAAAGGGGTCTGTGGCCTCAGCTTTTTATTATTTATACCAATGACTTAGATGAGGGGGGGTGAAGACATGGTAGCTAAATTTGCAGGTGACACAAAGATAGGTAGGAAAGTATGTTGTGAAGAGGACACAAGAAGGTTGCAGATGGATAGATAGGGCAAAGATCTGGCAGGTGGAGTATAATGTAGAAAAATGGGACGTTGCTCATTTTGGCAGGAAGAATAAAAATGAAGAGTATTACTTAAATTGATAGCAGCTGCAGAATACCTAGTGGAAAAGGGATCTAGATATTCTAGTACATTGAGTCACAAAATGTTAGCATGTAGATAGACCAAGTATTAAAGAAGGCTAATTGAATACTACTTTTATTACGAGAGGAATTGAACATAAAAATTAAAGGATGTTATGCTTTTGTTATACGGGGCATTGGTAAAACCACATCTCGAAAACTGCGCAAAGCTTTGATCGCCGTATTTAAGTAAGGATGTAAATGTGTTGCAGGCGATACTGATGAGGTTTACTAGATTGACACAGGGAATGAGTGAGTTGCCTTACGAGGAGAGGTTGGAGAGACTGGGTTTGTTCAACTGGAGTAGCTGGCTGAAGTACAGAAGATCCTGAATGGTCTTGACGTGTAAGGATCCTCCTGTTAATCCCTGTTTGCCCCTTGAGTTTTTTGCCTTTTAATTACTGTTATTTTTCGCTTGTACAATTTTGGTTCATGGATAATTAATGGAATTAAGGACAAACAGTTACCTTTGATTTAAAACAGGAAGATACAGCAGGATGTGCTGTTTGGTCTGACATCGCTGATAACGTGAGCTGACTGGCATGCTGGTGCCCAATAAGCAGCCACCAAGAGCTGGGTTCTTTTCGTGGACAGGCCGTGATTTGTGTTGCTGTCTCTGGAACGTTCCTCAGTGGGACCAGGTTTTGTTTTACTTTTGTTTTGATTTGGAAGCCGAGAAAAAGAAAGTCTGACCCTCTCTCATTTAATGGACCTTTCCTAAAGATCCAAGGTAGAAACCTCTCTCTCTACACATCCAGACCGAACTGCAAGGAAAGTAAGTCAAGCCACCAGCTGCAGGAGGGGTTCAGATGTTTAAAAGCCTCTAAAAATCTTGTGTGGAGAACTTTGTTCTTACCTCAGTAAGGCTGGAGGTCAATCTGGTGAAGCTGGGAACCAAGCAAGAATTAAAAAGGCCTGAGGCTGTTCCTTTGAGTGAAGGCCCAGGTTAATAAAGTTAAAGTGACTCTCCAGAGGAAATCCTATTTCCTGGGAGTACTGACTGAACGCTCCTGCCAGAAGATCAGCTCTCACACTACACCGGAGGCGTTGATCCCCAGGCATCCTGGGAGGACAGCCTGCTGCAACGACTTCAACATCAGAAACAAGCACACTCTTCTTTTGTTTCACCTTAATCTCTCCCCCCTCCCCCCCGCCCCCTCACTCTGTGTGTGCCTGCCCTGTGTTGCTTGGGTAGAGAGTGGGACGGTAAAAGGGGGGATTGGAAGATTAGCTGGCCATTATTCCATTACCATGACTGTAAATTGCATGTTTGTTTCTGTTATGAATAAAGCTACTGTGTTCAACTTACAAACCTGATGACTATAACTTATTGCACAGTCAAGGGGCCTAAGATTCTGCAAATTTTATACAAATTATTGGTGAATTTGCTTGTGTTGGGACCGCAGGGTTTGGGGGCTGGAGTCGACCGCATAGTAGCACAGATAACATAAATTGGGGGCTCATCCGAGTCTTGGAATGTTAGACGGTGGATTTGGGTTACAACGTAAATTAAAAAGAGACACCAGGTTTGCAGTGATATAGCAGGATGCTGCAAGTGCTTTCTTCAGATAGACGACTTAACTTTGGTTTACTCAATGGGGCTTAACAAAGGCCCGCGAATTGGCAGGTGAATTAAAGATGTACTACTTAGAGCCAAGAAGATTCGATTGCCAAACATTTAAATTTGATGGGAGATGCTAGGAGTATAGGGGAGCCCACGAGGTGGTGTAGAATCAAGGACGTCTTCTGGTGGAGAAATTGAGCTGGAGAGAGTTCGGTTGCAGTTGGAGCATGAAAGGGAATTAAAGCAAATAGAAATGGAAATGCGGCAAAAACAGTGAGTAATGGAAATGCAGCAAAAACAAAAGGAAATGGAGATGAAAATGAGTAGCGAGGAACAAGAAAAAGAGAGAAAATAATGAGAAGGGGAGAGAGAAAGATAGAGAAAGAGAGAGAGAAGAAAGAGATGTAGAGGAAAGGAACAGGAAAAGGAGAGACTTCCAGCTTAGGGTACTGGAAATGGGTGGGAAGGTGCCAGAAAGTAGAGGGGTGCTTAGTCCAGAACGGAACTCAATGGTGATATGTTTAAATTTACCTAGTGTCTCCCAAAATTCAAAGAGAAGGAAGTAGAAACGTTCTTTAGGGCTTTTGAGAAAATAGCAACTCAAATGGAGTGGCCAAAAGCAAAATGGACATTACCCCTGCGTAGAGGGGTGATTTACCCAGAGTAAATTGATGGGGAGGGGCACAGGAAGTTTACGCTGCCGTGACAGAGCAGGAGTCTAAGGATTATGAGATGGTAAAGAAGGCTATTCTGGATGTATATGAATTGGTTCCCGAAGCATATAAGGAGACATCCGGGACAGATTTATGCAGAATTTGAGAGGGTTAAGGAGTACAATTTAATCGGTGGGTACTAGCATTGGGAGTTGAAACTACCCATGAGGCTTTGAGAGAGAGGTCATTCTCTGAAAGAAGTTTAAGGATTTCCTACCTTCTACAATAATAATCCGTGTTGAAGTCCAGAGAGTGAAAACTGCTAGACAAGCAGCAATTATGGCTTATTATTATGAGCTAATCCATAAATTTAACTCTTTGTTCCATCACCGCTTAGTTTTGAAAAGAATAGGAAGTGGAAGAGTGAGAGGAGGCAGATAGGCGAGATAGTGAATAGATGGCTGGGAATGCTCTGAGATCTCCTTCTCCTCAGGCCAGGAAGGGGGTGGATATGAGACTTGGAAGCCTAGGTGTCACCATTTTAACAAAGTATCCAGTCAGTCTTTTGGAAGTTGCAAGGAAAGCCCACTGGGAGATTACTGAAAATGGAACAATATTGGAGAATACTATGGTGCAAACTGCAGCATTAACTGGATTCAGGAGAACTGAGGTGAACACTGCTGTGGGAGCAGGTGTTAGGAATGATGTAGATCAGAGCTATGCTGATTTTCAGTCTAAGGGGAAGGTCAACCCATTTTCCTCAGCTGATGTAGCCAAACCCATAAAAATTTTAAGGGCCAAAGGGGCTACTCAAACTCTTGTGGTGGAGAAGAATTTGGTTTTCCTTCCAGAGAGTTCAGTAAAAGCAGAGGTATTAGTGAATGGAGTAGGTGGAAGTTGGGTTCCATTGTATAAAGTGCAATTGGAGTGTGATTTAGCTGTTGGAGTGGTTAAGGAATTTCCAGTGGAAGGAGTAGACTTACTTTTGGGAATGATTTAGCGGGAGTGAAGATTGTAGCTTCACCCATGAGTACAGAGAGTTTGAAGGAAGCATTGCAGTTAGCGTCTGAGATGCCAACGGTTGGGCAGAAATCGACTGTACACTAGCCCAGGGTGCCGTAACACAAGGTAGATGTGGAAAGAATGTTCCCTCTTGTAGTTAAGCCCAGAACTATTGTCACTGTTTTAAAATTAGAAGTTGTCCATTTAGGACAGAGATGACACAGATTTCTTTCTCTCAGAGGGCTGGGAGACTTTGGAACTCTCTGCCTCAGAAGATGGTGAAGGGGGGATGGTTGAATATTTTTAAGGTGGTGGTAGATGGATTCTTGTTAGGCAAGGGAATCAAAAGTTATTGGGGGTGGATGGAAAGTGGAATTCAAAACACAAACAGATCAGCCATGATCGTATTAAATGGTGGAGCAGGCTCAAAGGGTCAAATGGCTTACTTCTGCTCCTAATTGGTATGTTAATATTTAGTTAGCAATAGTGCCGTATACATTGGAAAGGATTAGGTCTGACCCCTGATCGGTACTGAGTGAGCTGATTTTAGCCAGTATGGCTATAGCAGCAATACAGATCCTCTCAATGTCTCTTGGTTGAGATTCTGAAAATTGATCAAGACAATATCCTGCAACACCTCACCTCTCGTATTGTGGTCTGCTTACCCTTGCTGTAAGTGTGCAGGAAATGGACATTAGAGGAAAGCAGGATAAAGTTTGACGGTGATGATCACTGTGTTAATTTGCTTGTAGGCAGTCAATGTCTAAGTTCACAACACTTGAGGGAAGGCCATATTGGATTTGGTACTTGGTAATGAACCAGGGCAAGTGATAGATTTGTTAGTGGGGGAGCATTTTGGAGATAGTAACCACAATTCTGTGACTTTCACTTTAGTAATGGAGAGGGATAGGTGCGTGCAACAGGGCAAGGTTTACAATTGGGGGAAGGGTAAATATGATGCTGTCAGACAAGAACTGAAGTGCATAAGTTGGGAACATAGGCTGTCAGGGAAGGACAGAATTGACATGTGGAACTTGTTCAAGGAACAGATACTACGTGTCCTTGATATGTTTGTCCCTGTCAGGCAGGGAAGAGATGGTCGAGTGAGGGAACCATGGTTGACAAGGGAGGTTGAATGTCTTCTTAAGAGGAAGAAGGATACTTATGTAAGGCTGAGGAAACAAGGTTCAGACAGGGCGCTGGAGGGATACAAGATAGCCAGGAGGGAACTGAAGAAAGGGACCAGGAGAGCTAAGAGAGGGCATGAAAAATCTTTGGCGGGTAGGATCAAGGAAAACCCCAAGGCCTTTTACACAAATGTGAGAAATATGAGAATGACTAGAGCGAGGGTAGGTCCGATCAAGGACAGTAGCGGGAGATTGTGTATTGAGTTTGAAGAGATAGGAGAGGTCTTGAACGAGTACTTATCTTCAGTATTTACAAATGAGAGAGGCCATATTGTTGGATAGGACAGTGTGAAACAGATTGGTAAGCTTGAGGGGATACTTGTTAGGAAGGAAGATGTGTTTGGCATTTTGAAAAACTTGAGGATAGACAAGTCCCCTGGGCCTGAAGGGATATATCCAAGGATTCTATGGGAAGCAAGAGATGAAATTGCAGAGCCGTTGGCAATGATCTTTTCGTCCTTACTGTCAACAGGGGTTGTACTTAGGGATTGAAGAGTGGCGAATGTCGTGCCCCTGTTCAAAGGGATAACCCTGGGAATTACAGCCCGTTAGTCTTACTTCGGTGGTTGGCAAAGTAATGGAAAGGGTACTGAGGGATAGGATTTCTGAGCATCTGGAAAGACACTGCTTGATTAGGAATAGTCAGCACGGATTTGTGAGGGGTAGGTCTTGCCTCACAAGTTTTATTGAATTCTTTGAGGAGGTGACCAAGCACATGGATGAAGGTAAAGCAGTGGATGTAGTGTACATGGATTTTAGTAAGGCATTTGATAAGGTTCCCCTTGGTAGGCTTATGCAGAAAGTAAGGAGGCATGGGATAGTGGGAAATTTGGCCAGTTGGATAACTAACTGGCTAACCGATAGAAGTCAGAGAGTGGTGGTGGATGGCAAATATTCAGCCTGGATCCCAGTTACCAGTGGCGTACCACAGGGATCAGTTCTGGGTGCTCTGCTATTTGCAATTTTCATTAATGACTTGGATGAGGGAGTTGAAGGGTGGGTCAGTAAATTTGCAGACGATACGAAGATTGGTGGAGTTGTGGATAGTGAGGAGGGCTGTTGTCGGCTGCAAAGAGACCTAGATAGGATGCAGAGCTGGGCTGAGAAGTGGCAGATGGAGTATAACCCTGAAAAGTGTGAGGTTGTCCATTTTGGAAGGACAAATATGAATGCGGAATACAGGGTTAACGGTAGGGTTCTTGGCAATGTGGAGGAGCAGAGAGATCTTGGGGTCTATGTTCATAGATCTTTGAAAGTTGCCAGTCAAGTGGATAGAGCTGTGAAGAAGGCCTACGGTGTGCTACCGTTCATTAGCAGAGGGATTGAATTTAAGAGCTGTGAGGTGATGATGCAGCTGTACAAAACCTTGGTAAGGCCACATTTGGAGTACTGGGTGCAGTTCTGGTTGCTTCATATTAAGAAGGATGTGGAAGCTTTGGAAAAGGTGCAAAGGAGATTCATCAGGATGTTGCCTGGAATGGAGAATAGGTCTTACGGGGAAACGTTGAGGGTGCTCGGCCTTTTCTCATTAGAACGGAGAAGGAAGAAGGGCGACTTGATAGAGGTTTACAAGGTGACATGGGGAATAGATAGAGTAGACAGTCAGAGACTTTTTCCCCGGGTGGAACAAACCATTACAAAGGGACATAAATTTAAGGTGAATGGTGGAAGATATAGGGGGGATGTCAGAGGTAGGTTTTTTATCCAGAGAGTAGTGGGGGCATGGAATGCACTGCCTGTGGAAGTAGTTGAGTCAGAAACATTAGGGACCTTCAAGCGGCTATTGGATAGGTACATGGATTACGGTAGAATGATGGGGTGTACATTAATTTGTTCTTAAATCCAGGACAAACGTTCGGCACAACATTGTGGGCCGAAGGGCCTGTTCTGTGCTGTATTTTCCTATGTTCCATGTTTTGAGTGAGGTACAAGAAGCACTTGGTATCTGCTGTGGAACCTCAGCAACAGTGAGTGTCTTTGGGAAAGGGAGAAAATTGGTGGAAGGAATTTGAAAAACAAATCTCTGGATATAGTCACAAAGAAGTTAAATAAAACCAGTTCCTACCAATGACACTGGAAGTAGTTCCACCTGGACACCCAACAGTGGAAAGGCAAGGTCCATTGTTGCCTGCACTTGACACATAGATTACATTGTACTTCAATACTGCTTCGTTAATTACTTCGCAAATGCATCTGAAATGGAAAGTGGAATAAAACAAAGAACAGGATGTTATGCCAAACTTCTGCAACATAATTTACATATTTAAAACATTATAATCACCCACTTAATGTATTGGGACTCTTTTCAATTATAATATCCATTTTGCAGTACATCAAATCAACGTCATCAAAATCACTCGTATCAGTAGCCTATTCACAGTCATGAAATTTCACATTTATCACCGTACATTTTCTGAGCTTTTCACGAAAGCCACTATAAGATAGTGGGGGGAAAAAAAGTCAACAATTCCTCACTGATCAGCACCATAAATAACTGGCATATAAACACTAAACCATCGGTTAATCTTTCAACCTCTTTATACTTATTTCAATATACATTTTGCTTCAATGCAATTAATTTCTGGATAATTTAGCCAAGTTGAGTCATGAGTCTTCAGAAATTGTTTGAATTATTAAATAAATTTCACCTAAAAAGTTGGCTTGATTACTCTGCCTTGTTGGTCTGAGAATTAGGTTACAAAGCCAACCAAACAGCCACTTAGTCCATTATGCAGGTGTCTGTTTTGATTAGATCATACACCAATAGCATTAGACAGTCACTAATACATTCTGCAGCTGATAATTCAGTGGTGTTAATTTTCAATCATTCTTAACTCACAAAAACTTTAAAATAAATTTTTTAAAAACTTTCATATTCTCATGACATTGTGAGATGCATCTCCCCCAGGATCCCTAAATACATTCTCATTGATGCATTTCTTTTGGTGAAACAATACAACTGGTGGCTTGAGTATAAGAATTGGCAAGTCATGTTGCAGCTGTATAGAACCTTAGTTAGGCCACAGTTGGAGTATAGTGTTCAATTCTGGTCGCCACACTACCAGAAGGATGTGGAGGCTTTAGAGAGGGTGCAGAAGAGATTTACCAGAATGTTGCCTGGTATGGAGGGCATTAGCTATGAGGAGCGGTTGAATAAACTCGGTTTGTTCTCACTGGAACGAAGGAGGTTGAGGGGAGACCTGATAGAGGTATACAAAATTATGAGGGGCATAGACAGAGTAGATAGTCAGAGGCTTTTCCCCAGGGTAGAGGGGTCAATTACTAGGGGGCATAGGTTTAAGGTGAGAGGGGCAAGGTTTAGAGTAGATGTACGAGGCAAGTTTTTTACGCAGAGGGTAGTGGGTGCCTGGAACTCACTACCGGAGGAGGTAGTGGAAGCAGAAACGATAGGGACATTTAAGGGGCACCTTGACAAATATATGAATAGGATGGGAATAGAAGGATACGGACCCAGGAAGTGTAGAAGATTGTAGTTTAGTCGGGCAGCATGGTCGGCACGGGCTTGGAGGGCCGAAGGGCCTGTTCCTGTGCTGTACATTTCTTTGTTCTTTGAATCCAATCCTTTAAGTTAGAGATTTCTTTTCTATGTAGAATTTGTTTCAAACCAGCAAGGTTAACCTTTACTTTATCTTACTCGTATTTTTCATGGGAGTTGTACCTAAAATTCATTTGAGTTACTATCAGCAGTGCAACTCTTATACAGAAACTCACTTATAATATTTGACAAATAGAATCCGACGTCCACTGCCTCCACCAAGGGCCAGTGTTTTGGCAACAAGTACTTTGGACAACACTTTCCATCTTTGAAACATCCAAGCTAAAGAACATTTCCAATGATCATCCATAAGAAATGCAATGGAAACAGCTGCAATCGAATACCTATCGGAAGGTGAAACTTTGTGTTCTTTGGGTCACTCAAGGATGGGAACTTGTACACATTTATCCTGACTTAATTTTCTTCATGTTTTTATTTGCCATTATAATATTCTCAACTTTAGGTTATGTCATCCTAGTACTTAACTGTAACATATCAAAATTAGCATCTGGTCTGGCCTAGTGCACAACCAGTTTAACTGACCAATCAAGCTTTGCTCTTTCTCATCTTCAGATATAAACGCTAACCAGGATTGCAGTAACACTCTCTAAATAGGATTACTGATTTAATGTTATTCCAGGTCTACCTGTTTAATATCTAAACCAATATATTTAAAATAAAGCATACAAGACTGTAGGAAATCAGAAGCACAAAGGGACTTGGGAGTTCTAGTTCAGGTTCTCTTAAGTTTAACGTGCAGGTTCAGTCAATAGTTAGGAAGGCAAATGCAATGTTTAGCATTCATGTCGAGAGGGCTAGAATACAAGACCAGGGATATACTTATGAGGCTGTATAACGATCTGATCAGACCCCATTTTGAGTACTGTGAGCAGTTTTGGGCCCCATATCTAAGGGAGGATATGTGCTGGCCTTGGAAAGGGTCCAGAGGAGGTTCAGAAGAATGATCCCTGGAATGAAGAGCTTGTTGTATGAGGGACGGTTGAGGACTCTGGGTCTGTACTCGTTGGAGTTTAGAAGGATGAGGGGGGATCTTATTGAAACTTACAGGACAATACAAGGCCTGGATAGAGTGCATGTGGAGAGGACATTTCCACTAGTCGGAAAAACTAGAACTAGCACAATCTCAGACCAAAGGGACGATCTTTTAAAACAGAGATGAGGAGGAATTTCTTCAGCCAGAGGGTGGTGAATCTGTGGAACTCTGCCGCGGAAGCCCGTGGAGGCCAAATCGCGGAGTGTCTTTCAGACAGAGATAGATAGGTTCTTGATTAATAAGGGGATCAGGGGTTATGGGGAGAAGGAAGGAAAAAATATCAGCCATGATTGAATGGCGGAGCAGACTCAATGGGCCGAGTGGCCTAATACTGCTCCTATATCTTATGGTCTTCTCATACACTCTGCTCTGCCCCGCCCTCTTTGCATTTCTGTTTTTATTTCTATGTGACGGTCTTAATCTTGGTTTTCATATGTTTGATTGAGAGATAGCTGTTCATTATTCTGCTTTTGATACCCACTCTGGACAAATATTTTGTTTCTTTATTACAACCATCAATAATAATGATAATCCTTATTAATGTCCCAAGTAGGTCGACATTAACACTGTAATGAAGTTGCTGTGAAAATCCCCTAGTCGCCACACTCCGCCCCTGTTACGGTACACAGAGGGAGAATTCAGAATCCGCCAATTACCTAACAGCACGTCTTTCGGGACTTGTGGGAGGAAACCGGAGCACCCAGAGGAAACCCACGGGGAGAACTTGCAGACTCCGCACAGACAGTAGCCAAGCCGGGAATCGAACATGGGATCCTAAAGCTGTGAAGCAACAGTGGTAAAAGCTGTGCTACCATTCGCTTTGCATTATGTACCATGAAACCTTTTGTCATTTAATCTCTTCCATGCTACACACCATCGGAGACCTTTCCTTTTGTTCTTCCCCCTGCTTTCCCCCTTTTCACTTGCTCAAAATCAATAACATTTCTCTTTCTTCAGTACTGAAGAAAAATCCTTGACCTGAAATGGAAACTCTGTTTCTCCCTCTCTTCCAATATTTTCTGTTTTATTTCAGGTTTCCAGCATCTGCCAGTGTTTTGCTTTTGATTGTGTAATAGGTGCTAATGCAAATAGCTACGAGTTAACAGTGTTTGGGTAATGTTCATTTTAAGCAATAGAGACTGTAGTAGAACAATCTTGGAACATTCATTGATAGAAAAAAGCAATGCCAAGGTTCACGCTAATGGTAATTTATTTCCCTTTCCATTAACAATTCAAACCCATTGTCTGTCAAATTTGATTCTACATGTCAATCCAATGATCTATAATTTTATTCATTTGACATCGTGTTAGCAAAGCACTGATCAATTATACTCACCCTGCATTGGGCCAATGTGTAGCCTCACCATAGCTGTAGTTTACAAGATCACATTTATATTTTATTGCTTCAATCATCTGTTGATAGAATAAGAACAAGGCTTAAATATATTCCAGGCTGAAATATTTTTGCACAAGACAATCAGGCATTGTGAAAAATCTCAGAACCCTTTTCAAAACCTCGGAGGCGGGATTCTCTGTTTCTGAGTCTAAGCGCTGGCGCCAACGGAGAATCTGTGAACTTTCACATCAGAAAAATCGGCACCACACCTGTGCCGATTCTGCTACCGGTGAGGGGCTAGCACCAGCACTGCGTGGAACCCCATCGAAACCCACTAAAAACGATGCGGGAATCACCAAGTCCGTGATTGACACTCGCAGGGCTGACAAGCTGCAGCCGCGCTTAAACTATGCACCCCCCACACACACACTGC
This sequence comes from Scyliorhinus torazame, assembly GCF_047496885.1. Taxonomy (NCBI): domain Eukaryota; kingdom Metazoa; phylum Chordata; class Chondrichthyes; order Carcharhiniformes; family Scyliorhinidae; genus Scyliorhinus; species Scyliorhinus torazame. Next base: position 80,285,480 of record NC_092721.1, on the reverse strand, counting down.
TAGGGGCTGAAAAGATGGGACAGGTTGCGCTGGAGCGCCCTTACAGCTGATGGGTCGGCTGGGGCCAGAGGGCATCCAGGGGGTACCCTGGGGGGGGGTCACCTGTAAGACCCAGGGCACAAGGTTTACAGTGGGCTGTCAGTGCCTTGCTGACAGTACCCGTCCAGCCTGACCCACAGCACACCTCCTGACCACCCAAAACTACTCCCCCCACCTCTGGCAGAAGCCCCCCAGCCAGCGGCATGGCTGTCGACGAAGTATGGTGGTGCTGGATACGGTCCATACCCCTCTCTCTCTCTCTCAGCAGTCACCACGCCAGGTTCACAATTTGTGAGAGCACACATGGTCCGCGCCATCGGGAACTCGGCCCATCGGAGACAGACAATCGCGGGTGGGCCCACTAATGAGACGCGAACGGTGTTTCAACTACACGCGCCGTGCGTCGCATTGACGTTGTTTTTTGGAAGACAGAGCATGGCGATTCAGCTTCAAACTGGCGCCTGCCGCGATTTCAGCATCGGGAGCTATTCTCCGCCCGATTGCACGCCTCGATTTCGGCGTCGGCCAAGAAGAATTCCACATTTTTCAAGTAATTTATAAAACGAGAATGAGCAGGTATTGTTATCACATCTTTGAAATGCATTGTGAACTGTGAAATTCATGAAAGAATATTAACTTAACTCCCTACAATTTTTAAAGCATTTTTATATTTGTCACTTTAAATAACAACAGCATGCTCATGAAATTTGTTCAAATGAGCAATGCTGGCAAGGCCAGCATAACGTTGCCCATCCTACACAGTGCTGCGTGGTAAGAAGTCCCAGGCGTTTTGGTCTAGAAACAGTGAAGGACGAGCAATACCTTTCCAAGTCAGGATTGTATGGAACTTGGAGGGGAACCTGCAAGTGACGATGCTCCTGTACATCTGCTGCCCTTGGCTTTCGAAGTTTTAGGAGTCACAGGTTTGGAAGGTGCTATCAGAAGAGACTTGTAGAGTTGCTGCAGTCCATCTGTTAAGATTATACAAACTGCTGCCAGTGTGCGCTAATGCTGGCAGGAATGAATGTTTATGATGATGTACGGGGTGCCGGTCAAGCAGGTTGCTTTGGCCAGGACGTGTCGAGCTTCATCAGTGTTGTTGGAGCTACATTCACCCAGACAGGTTGGGAATATTCCACCACACTCCTGACATGTGCCTTGTAAATAGTGGACAGGCTTAGGGGGTTCAGGTGGTGAATTACTTGTCACAGAATTCCCAAACTCTGTCCTGCTCTTGTAAGCATAGGATTTATGTGGCTGATCCAATTAAATTTCTGGTCAATAGTAACCCCAGGATGTTGATGGTGGGTTGCAACAATGTCATGCTGTTGAATGTCAAGGATTCTTTCTTGTTGGTGGTGGTTATTGCCTTGCCATTACGTGGCACTGATGGCACTTTCTATTTTTCAGCTAACACCTGAATGTTATCTAGGCCTTGCTGCACGTAAGAGTGAACTGCTTCAGTATCTGAAGAGTTGCGGATGATACTGAACATGCTGCATTCGTCAGTGGACATTCCAGTTCTGACCTTATGGGGAAGGGGAAAGGTCATTAATAAGGATCTGAAAATAGTTGGGCATAGGACACTACTGTGAAGAATTCCTGCAGTGATGGCCTGGCTAAAACAATTGGTCTCTAACAATCACACCCATCTCCTTTGTGTTGGCTATAACTCAAACTGGTAGAGAGCATCCCCCTGGTTCCCATTGACTTCAATTTTTCTCCTTGATGCTGCATTTTGTCAAATGCTGACTTGATGTCAAGGACTGTCACTCTCACCTCATCTCTAGAATTCAGCTCTTCTGTCAATGTTTGAATCAAGGCTGTACTGAAGTGGAGATCAAAACCAAACTGAGCAGTAAGTGAACATGTAGATGAGACGATAGAATTCCATAGAATTCCTATAGTGTAGAAGAAGGCCATTCGACTCATCAAGTCTGCACTGAGCCTCTGAAAGAATAGCCTACCTAGACCCACTCCACTGTCCTATTCCTGTAAACCCACCGAACCTGCACATTTTTAGACACTAAGAGGCAATTTAGCATGGCCAATCAACCTAATCCGCACATCTTTGAACTGTGGGAGGAAACCTGAGCATCGGAGAGAACTCACGCAGACACAGGGAGAACGAACGTACAATCTCCACACAGGCAGTCACGCAAGGCTGGAATTTAACCCGGGTCCTGGTGCTGTGAGGTAGCAGTGCTAGCTTCTGTGCCACCATGCCTCCCTGTCAATTAAATACAGTACAAAGTCTTACAACACCAGGTTAAAGTCCAACAGGTTTGTTTCGATGTCACTAGCTTTCGGAGCGCTGCTCCTTCCTCAGGTGAATGAAGAGGTATGTTCCAGAAACATATATATAGACAAATTCAAAGATGCCAGACAATGCTTGGAATGCGACCATTAGCAGGTGATTAAATCTTTACAGGGACAGGGACATAACTGGATAATTTTCTGCTGAGCTTTTCTACCTGAATATGTTTTAACAATTTTGCAACCTCTATCTTTTACAATAATTTATCTCAATTTTTATTAGGGTAGCTGAAATCCTTGCCTACATATTTGTTTTTCTCTTTCCCGCTGACTGTTTTTGGGATCTATATTTACAACAGTAAAATAAAATAAGAGGAAAATCAAATGTAAATTTTGAAATGATCCTTGTCGATAACAAGATGAATCAAAAGCATAATGCAGCCGAATTTAAAAAGGCTGATAAATGAACACTCACAGCTCTGATCAACCCTGTTCCAGTTTCCATGGTGCTAAGCCTTGTGTCACCAATCTTCACAGCAAGAATTTGAGCCCCGGGTGCTATGCCATTCCGTTCAGGATCATCTGGAAAAAAACCTGCAGCTATACTAGCTACATGTGTCCCATGGGCCCCTGTTGAGAACAAATGCCAACATAAAGATACAGTAGCTTTACACTTGCCGACTCAAACTATCTATATCTCTCAGCATATCCCTTATGTCTTCTTCTTAACATACTTTCTTGCTCGTCTGCAAATTTAGCTACCATGCCTTCACTCCCCTCCCCAAGTTATATGGACATTACTCAAGGATTTCAAAGGAACCTCATGGTTCTCATCCCCAGTAGTGAAGGCAGCAAAAAACTATAAGAGAAAGTTATGACCTCAAGGGAGACCATTACCGTTTAAAAATAAAATGAATCTCCCAGGTATTAACTACAAGAATCACATCACAAGATTTCATGTTTCCAACAAAAACCTTTACTGTACAAGAATTAAACAAAGCAAGTACATCTAACTTAGTGCTATATTTTGCAACCAATTTTATTTAACCAGGAAATTTCAATAGTATATTCCTTTTTCTACTGTTATTCCTACCCAAGAGTGTCTCTACATTTTCTAGGGTCTTAAGGGTTCCTTCACTTCTCCTGATACCAAACAAAATCATATTTAAGGAATTCACTATTTTCCTCCGTGTTTTCCGTGGTTTGAGATTCCATGTGGTTCTTCCACTGGTATTCAGTCTGGAGACCCTCCAATTAATTCTGTTTATGCATCTCACGATTGTGCACAACCCAGCTCAAGCATGGGCCTCATCGTTTTCTTGCTCAAACATCAGGAAAAACCCTTGTTTCCCACGTCAGGTTCCAGCTGCTTCCTTGCACCAAAAGCTGTCAGCTTGCTCTCTGCTTATGTCGGTCTGTGAGAAAATACACAAATAAACCCAACACAAAAGGGTATGTTCCTTGCAACCTATCCCCATGGTAGCATGACACTCCTGGAATGTCTGAAATAGAGATTCAAACCTATCACTCACTATTCCCAAACCTGCAATTTGAAGTAAAGTACATGGGCAATTTAAGAACCTTCCTTATTTACCATTGATCTGGGGAATTACATGGATAATTCACACCTTTAACAAGGCAGAATAATTCTCCTCGTGCTTACGGTCTTCAGTTCCCCAGCTAAACCATCCCCATGTGTGTTTTATGACTCTTGTCTTTTTACCTCTGAACAAGTATCATGAAACATCATTTGAATGTGATTTAGCTTTAGGTTTGTTTGCGAATGTTTACCTAAAAGTTACTTTCCTAAAACATATGAGTCATGAAATTGGACATTTCCATAGCAATGGACTTTGTGAAATATTTAATATAAATTAATAATTTTTATGACAATGCTCACATTAAGTTAGATAACACAACATTTGAGAACGCTTGATAAACTGTACTACCGTTTCTTGAATCTAGCCTTGTTTAAAGCCACAACTCTAGTTGCTGAATGAGCTCATTCAGAACTTAATTGCTTTTCTGGTTTCAGGACAATTCCACAAGCAAGTGAAGGAACGTGCAAAACATCAACATTGGTGCAATGGACTCTTTTTTAGTTAGTTAGGTGCCTGATATCACTGAACCCAAGAATCACCAAACTAAGCACCCACACAATAGCTTTTTTGCTCAAGTTCACATATTTCTTCCCTGTAGGTATATACTCCATTTACCCAAATTTTGAGAATTTGAGCAAGAGTCAGGTGAACTAAAGTCTTACCTCCACTTGTCACAATACAGAGTGTGTTGCCTTCATCATAAATATTGACAGAGTAGTTGAGCATCTCAGATATCCCCAATGAGGCATATTCTTGTGCTTCACTGTAATTCCTCAGTACAGCGCAGCTACTGAGCTCACCACATTCACTTGTGTCCACACAGGCTCTAAAAACAAATGGTTATGATCCATGGAGGAATACTTATGAACCACAGCAACACATTTCTGAGTAGAATTCTATTTGAATCATGTGATTTGTTGAAAGGTTCTTTTACTCTTGAAGGGAAATTTAAATTCTTATTCACAGCAAATTACTAATTTAAAATTCTCAATTAACAAAATAAAGAGCTCTTCAAAAACAACATCAAACACGAAGATTACTTTTAACTTCCTAAAAACATCATTCTCAATATCTGGAATACTTTATCAACAAGCATTTTTCATAATACAGTTTTTAGGAATCACTTCAGTGGTTACCTCCATGTCTCACCATCATGCCACACTAGGCAGTCATTTGCAGGACCAAGGTCACAGTACTTTTTCTCCATGATATTTAGCAATTCCACCCGAGTCTGGAGTTCCTCTCGCTGCATCTTTTCTGCCTTTACAAAGTGAAAATGCTGGTATTAAACATGTTGGTCCAGTTAGGTAACAGCCGAGAAACCGTTCCAAATGCAGTTGAGCAGTTAAACTGTTTAAATAACAGTTTTAGTCACCTTTGAACCTTAAACACGTGGCATAAACAATAGCAATCAAATATTGCACTTCCTCCCAGTGTCTGCGTGGGTTTCCTCTGGATTCCTCCCACAGTCCAAAGATGTGCAGGTTAGGTGAATTGGCCATGCTAAATTGTTCCTTAGTGTCCAAAAGGTTAGGTGGGGTTACGGGGATAGGGTGGAGGTGTGGGCTTAAGTAGGGTGCTCTTTCCAAAGGCTGGTGCAAACTCGATGGGCCGAATCGGCTTCTTCTGCACTGTAAATTCTATGATTCTATACCATAATCAGCTACAAAATAATATAACAGTTAACTTTGATCTCCAAGATTTATGGTCTAAACCACATGAATTCAGCAGATAAATACATTAATAGAGATTAATTGAGCGTGGTAATTATAAAAATGCTATTAGATATTTTTGAAATTGATAGACAATTCTAATAATAGAGAGACGCAGAACACCTATCCAGTAAAATCTTCTTTATTCTTCAATTGGTGTGCAATTCAGCACACTATCGGAATGTAATTTAGCTTGACAGGTTCTGGGAAAATCAAATGCTGAGCAAATGGATGACAATATTGTAGTGGTGTTACAGACAGTGCTACATACAGACTCTATATAATATAATGCCCATGCATATAGACTCTTATATACAATATAAAGTCCCTTCACCAATTGATTGTAACCTTAACTGTTCATTTAATAGTATCGATTTCATATTTTAGAAAGCAATTAGCCGACTTTCCACGTCTACTTGGAAACAATAAAATGCCTGGAGTAGAAATCCCATGTCCACTGATTGAGGTGAAATGTATTTTGATTGACAACACTTTCCACAATAGGGGGTTACATGTAGTCCAACCTGATGATCCCACAAGAGTGATTTATGAAACAACGAGTAGAGTCTGAGGTCATAGGATAATTGCAGTGATCCCTACCCCCTTTCTCCTTCATAATGGGATCTCCAGTTGGATATCACACGTGAAGTGCACACATATAGACTGGTCATTTTTCATTCGCAGAATCTAACAACAGAAAGAGGAGCACAAGTAGACCAATCAGCCCTTCTAGCATGCTCTACCATTCAATATAATCATGGCTGAACTTCTACCACAATTCCACTTTCCCACACTATCCCCAAAACTCTTAATTCCCTCAGTATCCAAAAATCTATCAATCTGTCTTACCATATTCAAAGACTGAACATCCAAATCCTACAGGGGGTAGAGAATTCCCAGAATCCGCAATGCTTTGAGTGAAGAATTTTCTCTTCATATCAGTTCAAAAAGTTTATTTAGAGACTGTGAGCCCTAGTCTTAGATTGAACTACTAGGGGAAACATCCTCGCAGCATCTATTCTTTCAAACCCATTAAGAAACTAATATACTTTAATGAGATTCTTCATGCTTTCAAAATCCAGGGATATAGTGTACGTTTATTCAATCTCTCCTTATAGGACAATCATCTCATCCTAGGAGTCCGTTTATCGAACCTTCTGTTGCACTTTCTCCAGGGGTAGTTCTTCCTTAAGTAAGGAAACCAAAACTGTAACTCAGCACTTCAGGTGTGGTCTCACCAAGGTCCTTTACAATTTTTGAACACTTTCTTAAGTTATGGCTGCTCCCAACATTGAATATATTTAAAGCTGAATTAGACAGATTTTTGGTCTCTTAGGGAATCAAGGGATCGGAGGGCAGGTGGGAATGTGGAGTCAAAACCAAAGATCAGCCATGATCATACTGAATGGCGGAGCTTGTATTTCTTATGTTCTTCACTCCTGTATTCCAATTGTTTTGTATTAATAAAGGTTAGTATACTATTTGCTTTCTTAATTGCTTGCTTCACCTGCATGTTAGCTTTGAAATTTACTTACAAGGATGCCCAAGCCTTTAACTTTGTCCCATTCATTTCTTCAGCGTTATTTCTTTACTTACAAGAATATCACTGAAAAAGACACACGCTGTTGAAGCTTTTTGTCTTGCACTTTTCAGGTAAATTAACACGAGTACCAAATGTGAAGAGAACAATTTGTACTTCATATTTGATGATCTATCAAATTATCCTGAAAAGTGCAAGATGAAAAGCTTCAGCTGCATGTGTCTTTTTCTGCAATACTCAAGTCTATATTATCGAATCGATTAATATCGATAAATTTCTCATTTCTACTAAGCCGTTGATTTCCCTTTATTTCTGCAATGTGTTTTGCCTTCTACCATGAAGTCAGATGCAAAGTATTCACTGAATGCCTCTTCAATTTTCTTATTCCCTATTACAATAATCTCCACCACTGAAGACAGGCGGATGTAACCTCACCACTTATACTTGTTAGTGCGTTTGTGAATAAACAAAATATCTTGAAAACTATGGATCCAGATCCTGGATTTTCTTTTAAAGGATCTGTTAATGCTGGGAGATAGGGTGAATTGAATTTTTTTAAAGAATATTGTTGATTTTTTTGTGTTGTGGATTGTCATAGCAGTAAAAATATGAGCAGAGTTTTTAAGCATAGGTTGTTGGATGTGGATTGGCCTGAAGTGCCCTTAGTGAGATGGAAGACTTAATACAAAGATTGATTTTCAGCTTTTGTGGTTTCAAAACATCAACCAGGTAGGGAAAAAGCAGAACGAAGATAGAAGAGCTGCGTAATTGTAATAACATTGAGCAATTACAATGTGGCAGATCTGCGCTCAACTTAATTTTAGGACAGCACGGTAGCATTGTGGATGGCACAATTGCTTCACAGCTCCAAGGTCCCAGGTTCGATTCCGGCTTGGGTCACTGTCTGTGCGGAGTCTGCACATCCTTCCCGTGTGTGCGTGGGTTTCCTCCGGGTGCTCCGGTTTCCTCCCACAGTCCAAAGATGTGCAGGTTAGGTGGATTGGCCATGATAAATTGCCCTATCCGCGGGTGTCGCCTATCCGCCGGTGTCGCCTATCCGCGGGTGCCACATGTCAGCCGCCCTGCCAGGCAGGACGGTGATGAGGACACATCTGCAAGTTGTCGTCTCGCTGATGGACAGAGGCGACTGGCGCACGGGTGAGGATGGTGTGAACTGACCGGTGGACGCAGACAGTGACCAGGGGTTAGGCTGGCTGCATGTCTGCAGCGAGACCAGGCCACCGGGGCACACAGGTATCCCATGCCACCTGGTTGTCGAGGTGTCCAAGAACCTCCGTGTTACATGTCATTTTTCTGTCCCCCACCACCCTCCTGCATGTCACCATGTGTGCCAACCAGACAGCGATGTTCACCGCAGTGGTTGGAGCCGCTGCACTGCAGGTGGCCATCTGGCAGCGTAGACTAGGCTGGCTCAGAGTGGCTGCGGATGCAGCGGTTTCCGCTGAGGGGGATGGCCGCAGAGTGCCCCGTCGTTGCCGCGCAGGCTGCAGGCGCTCACGGCCGGAATGTCCAGGAGGATGCTGAGGGGAACATTGACCACCAGATCGTCGGGAATGCACAGGATGCAGGCACTGATATCGATGCGCAGGGGGGGGAGATGAGGAGGAGGAGCAGGTGCTGGTGAGGCAGAGGATATACCGTGACCGAATGTCCTTCGAGGTCCTACCGGACATTAGTTGTAGGAGGAGACTACAGTTCAACAGGGAGACGGTCGCACATATATGCCACCTTGTGGCACACCTCGCACCACGTGGAATGGGAGGACACAGTATACCGGTGCCCGTCAAGGTGACGGTGGCCCTAAACTTTTATGCAACCAGTTCTTTCCAGGAGCCGAGCGGGGACCTATCCGCGATCTCACAGGCATCAGTCCACAGGTGCATCCAGTCCGTGACCGACGCCTTGTACGATATCGCTGACAGGTACATTCAATTTCCTGAGGACCACGCACAGCAGGAAGCACGGGCACGTGGATTCTCCAACGTGGCCGGGATACCAATAGTCCAGGGTGTCATCGATGGCGTGCACGTTCCCATGCGCCCGCCTGCAGACAACAGGGAAGTGTTCATGAACAGGAAGGGCACATACTCTATGAACATTCAGGCGGTCTGCGACCCCCACATGAGGATCATGCAAGTGTGCGCAAAGTACCCCAGGAGTGTGCATGACGCATACATTCTCGCACAGTTGTTCATCCCCGCAATGTTTGAGGGACTCCCACCCCCCCCCTACTGAGGTGCTGGTTGCTGGGTGACAGGGGTTATCCGTTGAGGTCATGGCTGATGACGCCAATACGGAGGCCCCAGACCAACGCGGAGAGCCTATACAACAAGGCCCATTCAGCAACCAGGGGTGTGGTGGAGCGCTAAAGATGCGATTCAGGTGCCTGGACCGCTCCGGAGGGGCCCTGCAGTACCGCCCCGACAGGGTCGGTAGCAACGTTGTGGTCTGCTGTGCACTGCACAACATAGCCATACAGAGGGGTGATGCCCTGGTGGAGGAGGCACAGGGAGAAATCGATGGCAGCGGAGATTCCGCAAACGGGGAGGAGGAGGACGACGAGCATCGGGGGGGGGCGGACACAGACACGGCCCGGGTGCCAGGCTGCACGATGGCACCGACGAGGACAGTGGGCACGCGACGAGTTGGTGGATGCACGGTTCACACACCGCGGGGGAGGGATTTGCTGAATACTGCCACTTGCACTGCCAGTCATGCACACAGGCACCACCCAGCACCCACCGCCCCCCAGCACCACTGCACCGCACCAATTTCACATCACCTTACCACTGCGGCACTACGGGATTGCACTACATTGATGATTGTGTAAGCGGGTGTGATCGGTGCCATGTTGAATGATAACAGCCCACTCTGCGATGAGCTGTGAGCTCAGATTCGTTAGACAAAGTCTGACTCAAGGCAATAGCTGAACCATCCACCTCGGTGGTCACTGCGTTCGTCACGGACACTCCATCACGTGCCCATGTGGGGTAGCTGGCGTCGGAGTGCAGAGGATGACGGTGTCCAGTTTTCTTTGGGGGGACGGGGACGGGGGGGGGGGGACGGGACGCACACCCGGCATCACTGTTGCACCGAATGTAAACCCCAGCGCCACTCGGTCACCCTCACGAGCCCCCTGGCACCGGACATAGCACAGAGTCTTCAAAATTCAGTGTAACAGTGACTTTAATCGTGACATTCAAAGACAGATGCCCTAGTCCCTACAACTAAACTGTGCCCTGCACCCGTGCCAACTAATTATGTGTCTAGCTTCTTTGCCTTACGGGCCCTACCACTACGCCTAGGTGTATCCCCAGATAGTACAGCAGGAGTGGAGGCGGACTGCTGAGAATCCCGCCCTGCGACGTGGCTCCCTGTCGGCACACGTTTCCTGGGGCAGCCCAGCTTCGATGGGCCAGGCTGCTCGGTGGGCGAGCTGGATGGCGTGGGGCCACCCTGTCCTGCCCACTGCCCACCAGATGCGCCAGGGACGGAATGGGAGGAGGCCGAGTGTTCAGGGATCCCCCTTGCTCGGGTTACCGGGACAGGCCCCAGAACCACCTCCTCCCTCGGGGAGCCTGGTGGCCCGGACCTCACTGTGGGACGGAGGTGCGATCAGAGACATGCGCTGCCAGTCCTGGAGGCCTGCAGCGGTATCGACCAGGGTCCGAGCGTTCGCAGAATGGAGCCTAGGGAGTGCGACATCCCTGTCAGGAACTGTGCAACCTCTACCTGTGAATGCGCTACGCCAACCAGCACATGCGCCAGGCGGCCGATGCTCTCAGCGATGGACTGTTGGGACTGTGCCATGGCCTGCTGGGACTGGGCCAGTGCCCGGAGCGCGGCGGCAATGTCCTGTTGGCTCTGTGAGATGGCTGCCTGTGAGAGGGCAGCCCGCTCCTGGGCCACGGATGACGCGTGCACATTAAGCCCAACGTCTTGCAAAACCTGACCGATGGCTGAAATCGTTTCCCCCATTGCCTCCACCACGGACGCCACCCGTGCGGTGTCGGCCTGGGTGGCTGCTCCTGGACGCGGATGGACTCCTCCAACTGCGTCTGCAGGTGCTGGAAGATGGCCCTCATCCCGTTGTTCAGTCCCCGGGTCTCCATATGCATCGGGTCGCCGGGTGGGTCCAGTAATTCCAGGAACCGTCTGGGCGGCAGCTGGGTGCTGGGCCTGGGCTGCCCTCCAACCGTCCAGCCCCTCGGCTGCTCCAAACTCCACCTGCTGTTCCGGCTCGGATGTGTGGTGCGCACCAGTCCGTGACCCAGGAGCCCAACCGAGGTGAGTGTATCTGCGATGGTGGATGGTGTGGGTGACAGCAGTGCCACAAACTCGAGGTCATCATCCGTCCAGAAGTCTGGTGTGTCCTGGGCCGACTCTTGGACCGAAGCAAGGCGCCCGCAGCACATGTCATGTTCCATGCCTGGTGTGTCCGTGGACTGTCTGGCCGTCCTCTGTGCGTCACTGTCCACAGTCCCCGTCACTGTCCTGGCTCATGGCCCTTTCTTCGGGCAGTTTACGGCCAACACTGTCCTGACTGCCCGTCCTGTGTCCCTCAGTGTTGTATCTGTCCGTCCTCGGTGCATCCCCCTCCAGTGAACCCGGACTGAGAGGATGGCCCTCCTGTACGACTTCCTCCCACCCTCTGGCGTGCGTCCCTGGGTGCAGCTGAGCTTCCGGATGGACGGCTGGGTCTTGCCCGAGGCGACCCTGGACGTTTGGCCCCTGGCCCTGGGGAACACAATGATACGGGGTTCGTTAGACACGCTGGGCCAGGTGTACGGTGGTGGTGGGGACACTGTGAGGGGGGAGAGGTGAGGGGGAGGAGTGGGCAGAGTGTGAGGGGGGAGGGGTTCTGGGGTGGAGTGGGCAGAATGTGAGGGGGAGGGGGTGCAGTGGGCAGAGTATGAGGGGGAGGGATTCGGAGGTGCAGTGGGCAGTGTGAGAGGGGGAGGGGGTGCATTGGGCAGAGTGTGAGGGGGGGAGGGATGAGGGGGTGCAGTGGGCAGAGTGTGAGGGGGGATGACGGACTGAGGGGGGGGGTAGCCATGCAGGGTTGTCCCACTTGCTTCTGCGCCTCCGACCTGGCATGGCGCTACCTCCCGGGTGGCGGATCCCCAAGCGCGGTCCAGGGCCCTCTGCTCATGAACGGTTCGGGGGTGCAGCACAGGTGATCCCCCTCCGGCACAGGTGATCCCCCTCCGGTTCTCATACGCTCACGTTGGTTGTGAGCTGTCTTATCCTGTGGGGGGCGGGGGGGGTTGGATAAAGCATCACAATTAGGCGGTTATCATCAGGGCGTGCAGATATAGGCTACATTAATGTTGGGTGGGGGGACAGTTGGAGCCACGCCATGGCATCTCTCAAGGGGGTTGCGCTGCTCATGTGGGTCGTGTACAACGCTGTGCCCCCTGAGACCCCCCCCCCCTTCGTGTTTGGGGGGGGGGGGGGCGGGTTGCTGAGAGGCGTTGGGGGGGGGGGTTGGGTGTGACCCAGGGACACACTCGTGGCACTTACCCTGGCAGCCCTCGTGAGGTCGTGGAGCTTCTTCCTAAACTGCTCCCCGGAGCGGGGGGGGGGGGGGGGGGGGGGGGGGGTGCCCCACAGCACTGACCGCGGTACCAACCTCACGCCAGCCACGCCTCACCGTGCTTGACGGTTGGCGATGCCCACGTCTTGGGCAGAGGATGGCCCTGCTTTGCTCCACCTCATCAGGCAGTGTGTCCAGGTCCGTGTCGCGGAACCTCGGTGAGGCTCGTCGGGGCTCAGCCCTCTCGTCGTCTTGGGTTCTGTGCGCGGATCGCACCCTTTAAATACGGTGCGCGGCGTCACGCAATGACGACGCTGCTTTTGCGCCCCCCCCCCCCCCCCCCCCCCCCGCCCAGAGTTCCTCGCGGCCCCCGCTGCTAGCCCATTTTCGGGCCCTGAATCGCTCGTGAAACTCGACGGCGTTCACAACGGCGCGGGGACTCTGCTGCAATATCGGAGAATCCCGCCCCCCGTCTTTCATATGTGTGGATAGTTATCCTGGGAATTTTATATTTTGACTTTACATCTCTGAGATGGTGAAAGGAACTAGCCAATATAAAACTTTCCTGACAGACAGACATTTATTGCCAGAAGATGAACCAGATCTAATATCTAAACAAGAGATCCATTGAAGGTCAGATGGGTTGGTTGCACTTTAGCATCCAAGATGGAAAAGCTCCTATGACGTTGGTGCAGAGGTAAACTACTCAATCTCCAAAGTGGGAAATTAGGAGCTGAAATCAAGTTTATTTCATGATGTTTCTTTGGGAGACTTTCTGATATCTTTAAGAGGAAATCTATACTTTGCTTTGACTTTCGTCTAAAGGATATGCAGTACTGTCCTCTCAAACATAAATCATTTATCTCTGAGGTCATTGAACAATGTAAAAGTTCTGTTTATTAGACCAGTAGTTACCTCCTTATAAGAATCAAGTGAAATCAGCTCTTAATGGATATCTACTTTGATTCCAGTCAGTGTTATTTTAATACTGCACTGTCCCAGTGGTGACTCCTCAGAAATCTAACACTGGCTTTGCTTTAGAACAGAGAAATGCAAAAACGTACTTCATGATACCAACGTTTTTCGCAAATTACGAGCACAGATTCTGGACAAACTACTTCACTTTGCCTGATATTTAAAACCTTTGATAGACTTTGGAGCTGACATTTTGTATAGTCGTTAAAAGCTTATGACAGATATTGCTATTGTCATTAGACCAAAACATAAGAGGTATCGAATTTGTTTTTTCATGTAGGCAATGTACTTCATGGATCAGTACAATCTTAGTATGAGTGAGATGCATTCTCTGTAGCAAGTATTCCAATTGTTGCCTTTATCTCTTGTATAATTATGCTCTATTATTTCTTGTTGCTTCATTTGATATCATCGAAGTGGCATAGGACTGATTCTCTATACTTGTTCTGAAAAGAAGAGCTTACGATATTTGATGTTTCGGGGAAATCTTAAAAAAGCACAAAACATACAGAACGTTTGATGCTCATAATGAAAGTCTATAGGATTCAACTTATATGAAAGATGAAGATCTTGTGGCAAGAGTTTCACTGAGATAGAGGGCACAATTTTGTGGGTCTATTAGCCACGTGCGTAAATCTCGGAATGGCCGGAAAATATTGCGAGGCCAAAAATGGGATTTGCGTCGGCGATATTTCGGAATGTGATCACCCGTGCCCTCACTGCTGATGTAATCAGGTTCACTCCCAGAAAAGGCGGGAACCTGATTTTAATTCATTTGCATCCATTTGAATCTAACTAGCAAGTTTGAAGTCCGATGTTCGGATTTATTGAATCTCCCCACCCACCATGATGTCATGTGGGCACAAATTACTACTGCTCTATAAAAACATGAACCAGGCACCATGGACTCCAAGAGGGAAGGGGTGAAGGAGGTCAGTACAGCTCTCCACCGTGTGCCAAGGTGCACAAGGGGAAAGTTACTACTGGACAGGTGTGGAGGGGGGGCATCATTCAAGGGTGCAGGGGAGCAGGTCGGGGGTCACTCCTGGGCTGGGGGACTCAGTAGGTCTGTGTTGCTTGTAAGCCTGCTGTGTGTCTGTTTTAAACTCGTTTCTCAGCCCTGAACTATTCTGCAGCCTGTCTGTTTTAAAAGCAGTTCACAGTCCAGAATGAGTGAAAGGCTTTTTGTTAACCGAGCACTTCAAGTGCCAGAGTGAATAAACAGGCTCTTTGTTTACACATCGGCTGACTGTCCTCAGAGATTCCAGTGAAAGGCTTTTCTACTCCAAGCTGCTGACTGCCCTCAGGTATAATAGAGCAATGCTCCGGGTCTGAAAACCGTTTTACTGCCATTAATGAATCTTAAGCCAGTGTGCCAAAAGAGCGAGAATGAACTCGCAGATAGCAGATGCCAATGGCCGGGGGTGTCTGGGCCGACTTGGGGAATGGGACTCATAAAGTGGGGGACAGGAGTGATAAGGCTGAAGATTGCCAGCTTTGGAACAGGCTGGATGTGACCCCGAGAGAAAAGGCAGAACAGTGATGATCACTGCCTCAAAGAGTATTTGTGCCTCTAACATTCCGGAGAGTCTTCCCTGACCAACTAATTGGCCATTATCATTTGACTTTCACCAATGTCAACTGCCCACGGTCTCACAGTTAAGATGAGTGGTTGAAACCTTAAGTATCAAGGGATGAAGGTTAGGTGCAGGGCATCAGGAGGGATAATGTCGAGCCTAGCAGTTGCGATGACCCGGTGTCCTGAGGGGATCCAACAGCCCTCAAGGTTCACATGGGCATTCATTTTCCCCAACACATGATGAACCCCACTGCTGCTGATATTAAGGGAGGGGGCAACCAGACCTGAGACCACAGACAACTCTGATGTGGTTAAGGAGGTGACCGTGGCCGGCAAAGCGATGAAGTGTGATGGGCAGCAAAGAATTGAGGTAGCACTGGCTGCCGGTGACAGTGTAGCATAGTCAGCTTCACAGACAAGAGGACAAGGTGTCGGGAGGGATTAAGGGTTGTGGGATGGATCACCTAACTATCTCCCATTCCTCTCAGATTATAGATTTGTCTTGGTATTTGTGCCAGTGGAGCTCACAGACAACATCAACTCCAAGAAGTCCAACCCAAGGAGAAGCCTGCACAAGGGGGCAGCAGGTCAGGCTCAAGACTCGGTCAACGATCAGTCCAAGGAGGGGGCAGAAGATGTCAGAGTAGGAGACCTTGAGTTTACAGGATCCGCATGTCATCGCTGGAGCTGTCGAACATCTTGTGCTACTGAAGACTCCGGCTCAACAAGTGACAATGCGGCACCTCCGAGATGTACACGCAGACCTGGCCCCACTTGGAGGAGGATAGCACCTGCTCTCTGTGGCCGTAAAGATCATGGCAGCCCAACACAGTTATAGACCCTGTACTGGACCAGTCAAACCCCAGGTCGGGGAAGCGACCAGCGGCGGCTAAAGAACTGAGGGGATTCATGGAACAGGTGGGGGGCGTAGACCAGAGTTCTCTTTCTTTTCCCATGTCCACAAAGTCAACTCACGCATAGATTTCTTTGTGATGAGCAGGGCGTTGATCCCCAGGGTGGAGGGGACAGAACACTCGGCCATTGCAGTCTCCAATCATGCTCCACACTGGGTGGATTTGCGTCTTGGCGGGGGGGGAAGAGAGGTCAGCCCCCACTATGGAGGCTAGATGTGGGGCTGCTGGCAGACGACGAGGTTTGTGGGCGAATAAGGAGGAACATCAAGAATTACCTGGAAACTAATGATACGGGGGAGGTAACGGCGTCCACGGTGTGGGAGGCCCTCAAGGCAGTTATCAGAGGGGAGTTAATCTCTATCAGATCCCACAGAGAGAAGAAAGAAAGAGCGAAGGGAGAAAGGCTAGTCGGGGAGATACTCACAGTAGCCAGGTGCTACACGGAAACCCCCCGAGACGGGGCTACTGAAAGAGCGCCGGAGACTGCAGGCGGAATTCGACCTGCTGACTGCTGGGAAGGCGGTAGCACAGCTGAGGAAGGCCAAAGGGGCTGTCTACGAATACGGGGAAAAAGCGAGTAGAATGCTGGCACACCAACTTCGCAAGAGGGAGGCTGAAAGGGAAATTGGGGAAGTACGGGATTAGGAGGGCAACATGGTCATAGACCCAGAGGGCGTGAACAAAGTCTTTAGGGTGTTTAATGGTAAATTATATGAGTCAGAGCCCCCGCCCGGGGGGGGGGGGGGGGGGGGGGGGGGGGGGGGGGGGGAGAGGAGGAGCAGGAGGAGGAATGGAGCAATTCATGGACCAACTGAAGTTCACAAAGGTGGAAGAGGATCTGGTGGAGGGACTGGGGGCCCCGATAGAGCTGGAGGAGATGGTAAAGAGTTTAGGGGACATGCAATCGGGCAAAGTCCCGGGGCCGGACGGCTACCCTGTAGAATTCTACAAGAAATCTTCGGAACTGCTGTGCCCGCTCCTACTAAGGACCTTCAATGAGGCTAAAGAGAGAAGGACCACCCCCCCCAACAATGTCACAGGCTTCGATTTCACGCATCCTCAAACGAGAGAAAAATCCGCTACAGTGTGGATCTTATAGACCGATATCGCTCCTGAATGTAGACGCCAAACTGCTGGCCAAGATCTTAGCTGCTAGGAGTGAGGACTGTGTCCCTGGGGTGATAGGGGAGGATCAGACAGGCTTCATCAAGAGCAGGCAATTGAACTCCAATGTACGGAGGCGCCTAAACATCATCATGATGCCCTCAGAGGGAGGGGAGGCAGAAGTAGTGGCGGCAATGGACATGGAGAAAGCCTTTGACCGGGTGGAATGGGAGAACCTGTGGGCAGCGCTAAGAAAGTTCGGATTCGGTGAGGGTTCATAGGTTGGGTCCAGCTACTCTACCAGGCCCCAGTGGCAAGTGTGCGCACGAACAGGGTGAGGTCAGAATACTTTAGGCTCCACTGGGGGAAAAGGCAAGGGTGCCCCCTCTCCCCGTTATTATTCGCCCGTGCAATAAAGCCGCTGGCTATAGCGCTGCGGACTTCAAAGAACTGGCGGGAGTTGGTTCGGGGGGGTGGCAATCGGGTCTCGCTTTATGCGGATGATCTGCTCCTGTATATTTCGGACCCACTAGAGAGGATGGGGGAGGTCAGGCAGATTCTATGGGGCTTTGGCAATTTCTCGGGGTACAAACTAAACAAGAAGAAAAGCAAGATGTTCGTGATCCAAGCTAAGGGGCAGGAAAAGGGACTGGGAGAGCTTCCGCTGAAATTGGTCGAGAAGAGCTTCCGGTACCTAGGGATACAGGTGGCTCGAAAGTGGGATGCCCTCCACAAGCTTAATCTATCTCGGCTGGTAGAGCAGATGGAGGGGGACTTCAAAAGGTGGGACATGCTCCCGCTATCTCTAGCGGGGAGGGTGCAGACCGTTAAGATGACGGTCCTCCCCAGATTTCTGTTCCGTCTTCCAGTGCCTTCCCATCTTCATCCCGAAGTCCTTCTTTAAGCGGGTGAAAAAGATCATCTCAGGATTCGTATGGGCAAATAAGACCCCGCGAGTAAAGAGGCTGTACCTGGAGCCTCATTGGGGGCTGGCGCTGCCGAACCTTTGCAGCTGCCATTGGGCGACTAAAATAGCCGTTAGGAAATGGGTATTGGGGAAGGGGTCCATAAGACCGTAAGACATAGGAGTGGAAGTAAGGCCATTCAGCCCATCGAGTCCACTCCACCATTCAATCATGGCTGATTTCAACTCCATTTACCCGCTCTCTCTCCATAGCCCTTAATTCCTCGAGAAATCAAGAATTTATCAACTTCTGTCTTAAAGACACTCAACGTCCCGGCCTCCACCGCCCTCTGTGGCAATGAATTCCACAGACCCACCACTCTCTGGCTGAAGAAATTTCTCCTCATCTCTGTTCTAAAGTGACTCCCTTTTATTCTAAGGCTGTGCCCCCGGGTCCTAGTCTCCCCTGTTAATGGAAACAACTTCCCTACATCCACCCTATCTAAGCCATTCATTATCTTGTAAGTTTCTATTAGATCACCCCTCAACCTCCTAAACTCCACTGAATATAAACCCAGGATCCTCAGACGTTCATCGTATGTTAGGCCTACCATTCCTGGGATCATCCGTGTGAATCTCCGCTGGACCCGCTCCAGTGCCAGTATGCTCTTCCTGAGGTGTGGGGCCCAAAATTGCTCACAGTATTCTAAATGGGGCCTAACTAATGCCTTATAAAGCTTCAGAAGTACATCCCTGCTTTTATATTCCAAGCCTCTTGAGATGAATGACAACATTGCATTTGCTTTCTTAATTACGGACTCAACCTGCAAGTTTACCTTCAGAGAATCCTGGACTAGGACTCCCAAGTCCCTTTGCACTTCAGCATTATGAATTTTGTCACCGTTTAGAAAATAGTCCATGCCTCTCTTCTTTTTTCCAAAGTGCAAGACCTCGCACTTGCCCACGTTGAATTTCATCAGCCATTTCTTGGCCCACTCTCCTAAACTGTCTAAATCTTTCTGCAGCCTCCCCACCTCCTCCACACTACCTGCCCCTCCACCTATCTTTGTATCATCGACAAACTTAGCCAGAATGCCCCCAGTCCCGTCATCTAGATCATTAATATATAAAGAGAACAGCTGTGGCCCCAACACTGAACCCTGCGGGACACCACTCGTCACCGGTTGCCATTCCGAAAAAGAACCTTTTATCCCAACTCTCTGCCTTCTGCTTGACAGCCAATCGTCAATCCATGTTAGTACCTTGCCTCGAATACCATGGGCCCTTATTTTACTCAGCAGTCTCCCGTGAGGCACCTTATCAAAGGCCTTTTGGAAGTCAAGATAGATAACATGCATTGGCTCTCCTTGGTCTAACCTATTTGTTATCTCTTCAAAGAACTCTGAACAGGTTTGTCAGGCACGACCTCCCCTTACTAAATCCATGCTGACTTGTCCTAATCCGACCCTGCACTTCCAAGAATTTAGAAATCTCATCCTTAACAATGGATTCTAGAATCTTGCCAACCGAGGTTAGGCTAATTGGCCTATAATTTTCCATCTTTTTCCTTGTTCCCTTCTTGAACAGGGGGGTTACAACAGCGATTTTCCAATCCTCTGGTACTTTCCCTGACTCCAGTGACTGTTGAAACATCATCACCAACGCCTCCACTATTTCTTCAGCTATCTCCTTTAGAACTCATCTGGGCCCGGAGATTTGTCAATTTTTAGACCTCTTAGTTTCTCTAGCACTTTCTCCTTTGTGATGGCTACCATATTCAACTCTGCCCCCTGACTCTCCGGAATTGTTGGGATATTACTCATGTCTTCTACTGTGAAGACTGACGCAAAGTACTTATTCAGTTCCTCGGCTATTTCCTTGTCTCCCATCACAAAATTACCAGCGTCATTTTGGAGCAGCCCAATGTCAACTTTTGCCTCCCGTTTGTTTTTAATGTATTTAAAGAAACTTTTACTATCATTCCTAATGTTACTGGCTAGCCTACCTTCAAATTTGATCCTCTCTTTCCTTATCTCTCTCTTTGTTATCCTCTGTTTGTTTTTGTAGCCTTCCCAATCTTCTGACTTCCCACTACTCTTTGCCACATTATAGGCTTTCTCTTTTGCTTTGATGCATTCCCTAACTTCCTTTGTCAACCATGGCTGCCTAATGCCCCCTCTGATAACCTTTCTTTTCTTTGGGATGAACCTCTGTACTGTGTCCTCAATTACTCCCAGAAACTCCTGCCATTGCTGTTCTACTGTCTTTCCCACTAGGGTCTGCTCCCATTCGATTTTCGTCAGTTCCTCCCTCATGCCCCTGTAGTTACCTTTATTTAACTGTAACGCCTTTACATCTGATTCTACCTTCTTTCTTTCAAATTGGAGATTGAATTCGACCATATTATGATCACTGCCTCCTAAGTGCTCCCTTACTTTAAGATCTTTAATCAAGTCTGGCTCATTACATAACACTATGTCTAGAATGGCCTGTTCCCTCGTGGGCTCCATCACAAGCTGTCCCAAAAAGCCCTCCTGTAAACATTCAATGAATTCCCTTTCCTTGGGTCCACTGGCAGTATTATTTACCCAGTCCACCTGCATATTAAAGTCCCCCATGATCACTGTGACCTTGCCTTTCTGACATGCACTTTCTATTTCGTGGTGCATCTTGTGCCCCTGGTCCTGACCACTGTTAGGAGGCCTGTACATAACTCCCATTATGGTTTTTTTGCCTTTGTGGTTCCTCAACTCTACCCACACAGACTCCACATCATCCGACCCTATGTCGTTTAGTGCTATTGATTTAATTTCATTCCTAATTAACAAGGCAACCCCGCCCCCTCTGCCCACCTCTCTGTCTTTTCGATAGGTTGTGAATCCCTGGATGTTTAAATGCCAGTCCTGAACCCCCTGCAACCATGTCTCGGTGATGCCTACCACATCATACCTGCCAGTCACAATCTGGGCCACAAGCTCATCTACCTTGTTCCGTACACTGCGCGCATTTAAATATAGCACCTTTAATTCTCTATTGACCGTCCTTTTTTGTTTTCTTAGTGTGGTGGACCTTGGTTTACTGAGCCTTTCCATACACTGTGTCATATTTTGTGGGATGGGGACTATTGTAACCTCACCTGAGTTCTGTCTTTTCGTGCTTTTTTGTATTCCTAAGCAGCTACGCTTCCCACTGATTACTTCACCTCTTGGTTCCCTGACTTTCCCTTCCCCCCCCCAATCTTTAGTTTAAAGTCCTATTGACCACCCTATTTACTCTTTTGAGCCAGAACACTGGTCCCAGCTCGGTTCAGGTGGAGACCATCCCAACGGTATAGGTCCCCCCTGTCCCAAAACTGATGCCAGTGTCCCATGAAAAGGAACCCCTCTTTCCCACACCACTCTTTCAGCCACGTGTTAACTTCCCTTATTTTTGCCTCCCTATGCCAATTTGCACGTGGCTCAGGCAGTAATCCGGAGATTATGACCCTTGAGGACCTGTTTTTTAATTTGAATCCTAGTTCTTTATAATCTCTAAACAGGTCCTCTTTCCTAGACTTGCCTATGTTGTAGGTACCGACATGGGCCACAACAACTGGATCCTACCCCTCCCTCTCCAGTATCCTTTCAAGCCAGTCAGAGATGTCCCGCACCCTAGCACCGGGCAGGCAACATACCATGCGGGACTCCTTATCCTGCTCACAAAGGATACTATCTATCCCCCTGATAATAGAATCCCCTACAACTACAACGTCTACGTGGGAGAGGTTAGAGGCGGCCTCATGTAAAGGTACCAGCCTAGCGGCACTTGCAACGGCACCTCGCTGTTCTCGCCGGCCCGCTACTCCTCTAGTCCGGTGGTGGTGGCGGCATTAAAGATCTGGCGTCAGTGGAGAGGGGGATGGAGGGAGCCTCAGTCTGGACCCCGAAATGCAACAATCACAGATTTGTCCCGGGCAGGATAGACGGAGGGTTTCAAAGCTGGCATAGGGCAGACATTAAAAGGATGGGGGACCTGTTCATAGACGGGACCTTCCCCAGCCTGAAAACACTGAAGGAGAAATTTAGTTTGCTCCCTGGAAACGCTTTCAGATACGTGCCTTTCTGAAAAAGCAGGTGTTATCATTTCCGCTGCTACCTCCACGCAGGATACAGGATAGGGTGGTCTCCGGCACTTGGGTAGGGGAGGGGAAGGTTTCAGACATTTACCGGGAACTTCAGGAGGCCGAGGAAGCCCCAGTGGACGAGGAGCTAGGTGGGGAGCTGGATGCGGGCCTGTGGGCGGACGCCCTAAACAGGGTCAATTCCTCCTCATCATGTGCCACGCTTAGCTTAATCCAGTTTAAGGTGGTCCACCGGGCACTCATGATGGCAACCAGGATGAGCAAGCTCTTTGGGGTTGAGGATAAATGTGAGATGTGCGGGAAGCCCTGCAGATCATGTCCATATGTTCTGGGCATGCCCGGCTCTTAAGGGATTCTGGCAGGGATTCGCGACTGCAATGTCCAAGATCTTAGGATCGCGGGTGGTGCCGAGTCCAGAGATAGCGATCTTTGGTGTGTCAGACGATCCGGGAGTTCAGGAAGCGAAAGAGGCCGAGGTCTTTGGCCTTTGCCTCCCTGGTAGCCTGGAGACGGATCCTTTTAATGTGGAGGGACTCGAAGGCCACCCCCCCCCCCACCCACACCCCCGGAGTGTAGAGACCTGGGTTAGTGACATGGTGGGGTTTCTCAGTCTCGAGAAAATAAAGTTTGCCTTGAGAGGGTCCATGGTGGGGTTCTCTCGGAGGTGGCAGTCGTTCCTCGACTTTCTAGGAGAGCAGTAAAGGTCAGCAGCAGCAGCATCCCGGGGTGGGTGGGTGGGTGGGGGTTGTAATTGTTACGTTATATTGTTCCTTTCTTTGTACACACTGTTAACTTTTTTTCTCTCTGTGTTCTGTTGATTGTTGCTTACGGTTATGCAAAAATTATGTTTTTTGACAAAAATTTGAATCAAAATAATTTTTTCAAAAAGATCATGGCAGCTCTGAACTTCTTCGCCAGCGGCTCATTACAGGGCTCATCCGACAATTTCTATGGGATCTCTCAATCGTCAGTCCACAAGTGCTTCCAAGTGGTCAGGGATGCTCTGTATGCCCAGCCCTCCAACTTCATCCACTTTGACCTTGACCACCAGGTGCCTGGGCTGCAGGATTCACAGCCAACATCGGGCTGCCACAGGTCCAGTGGGTCAGTGGGAGGACACAGGTAGTCTTGTGAGGAACTTGGCATCAGGAATTGCCCTTCATCAATCGTGAGGGGTTCCACTGAATGTCCAATGTTACATCATTTTGGGCTTGTGCAAGGTCAATTCCAGCCCCACAGACCCCAGACCCCCAACATAAATGAATTAACCAATAATTTGTATGTTTTCCTGAGCTCATTGAAGCTAGACTGCTCGAATGACTTGCATGCACCGGATATGTAAGTAAAATGTTTTTACAAACTGTTTATTTATAATAAGAGAAGAGATAAACATGTAATGGAAATAATAGAACAATGGTCTACTAATCTGACTATACCCCAAACCCCGTCCCACCCTCTACCCAGACTCATGAGACTGGCGCACGGTGGAGGGGGTAGGAAAGGTTGAAAATAACAGGGATTAAACTGGACGAGGGATGAGACTCTTCGCTGCTTAATGGTCTTTCTAGGTGGTGATCTTCTCAGAATGCGAGGTTTTGAAAACCATCCATTGGTTAGAATCTTGTGAAATTTGCCTTCAATTAGACCGGAGGGCTGCAGGATTTCCTCTGGAGAGTAATCTTCACTTGTACAGGTCTCCACCAGATTGACTCTCAGTCTCACTGTTAGTATTAGAATTAGTATTAGAATTCTCTACCTGAGAGTTTACAGCAGATTCACTGTCACTCTGCCTTTCACTCTCCCTGTCTGATCTTTGTACAGGGTTTCTAGCTGTGGTATAGAGAGAGAGAAAAGGGCCTGGACTTCAGGACCCGGAGATATCAGCCTGGGCATTTCCCTGCCTTTCTCACAGAGGTTTAACCTGCACAGGCCTAACTGGAAAAAACTGCTTTCAGCATTAAATCGGGAGTTAAACCTTCACGTGCCTAATAGAGTGTCCAAACCTGTTCACTCCAGTTGAGATATCAAAGAAGATGTTCCAGACTTTTTGAGAGAGATGTTTAACAGGCTTCTGTCCAGCTCTTAGAATGGATGAGGTTGTTCATCTTCTGCCAGCATTGGACCTCCAACACTCGGGTAGATGGTGGACCGCCTCACCTCCACCGCTCCGAAAAGCCTGTTTAGTTTACCCTCTGAAAATCCTTGGGCGGCTCTCCTTGCAGCCATTTTCCTAGCTTGCCTGGGTGTGAGTGCTGTGGAACTGTTTAAACACAGCTCTGTCTCAATTACAGTATTCAGCTGAGCCCCAGGTCGGGCGAATCAGATGCCCGGCGAGTCAGACGCGGTGAGTTTCACGTGGGGGTGCAATAGTTGCTCTAAGTGGCATAGGACTGCCTCGGAATCACGCTGTTAATCGCACCGGGTTTTACGCATGCATATTGGAAAAATTACGCCCAGAGTCTTTAGTTGAGGTAAACGAGCCGTAGCTTTAGAAAATATACAGCACACCTGTCTACAATGTCATCATGACAGTTTGATGGGCCTGCTCAACATTCAGTTTCCCGAGAACCTTACAAGCTAGGCTAGAAATTGCAACAAATTCAGAGTTAAACATAAATTATACACCTAATTAGACAGCAAGACCAAAGTTCCGTTGGTGAACTATACTTTTTATATGTTTTTAATAAGATTCCATTAAGTGCATTCATTGGATGCTTCACTCCAAATGTTATTGGCTTCTCATTGTGTAAATCCATGGAATTTTGAACTATAAATATTTAGAAATCCAATTAAAATATTCAATTATAATGATCTTTGAGAATTTCTGAGCAAGTTGCTCTTAATAATTCAACTCTGATCTACTGCAATAAAGTAACTCAATATAGGCAGTAGAAATGTGCACTTTCAGTTACTTTCCCATGGGGAAAATAGTTAATAACAGAATGGAAGATATTGCAATTATGTCATTAATAGAGGAGACAGTGTTGTAAATTCGAATATACATTTCATGATTAATTACCAGTTTCACCCTAGTAGCAATGAGTGTTCTGATTTAATAGATACTTATCTGTGCCCACGCTGCATTAGAAATTTGCTCATTCAAAATACTAACTTGTGACAAAATTGTATGAGTGCTGTCAAACTCATCTAGATTTCTGCAAGCTTCTGCCAAAGAAGCGCGATGAAACGGATCCCAGAGCTTTTCCCGCTTTTCTTTCTGTGAAGCAAAGTCACAATACATTTTTATAAAATATTGAAACAATGAAACAGTAAAGCCAGACGGCTTATTATTTTTTTAGTCATTCCATCCCCAATTGCCATTCAACTGAGCAGCTTGTCAAACCATTTAAGGCACAATCAAAACAATGGTTTCATGGTCACCTTTCAATTCCATGATTTTTATTAAATTCAAATTATGCCCTGGTGGGATTTGAACCCCAGTCCCCAGAACATTGCCCTGGGTTGCTGGATTACTAGTCCAGTGACAATACCACTACACCACCGACTCCCCAACATTAAACAGTGACTCTATGAATTGAAATCAGTTAAAGTATTTTATTATTTTTTTTAAACAAAATACAGCACAGCCTTACCTGAATCCTTTCTTTCAGCACTTTGGGATAAAGTTCATGCATATTTTTGAGACCCACATGATATTTTCCAGCTGGATTTACCCAATTTTCAGGAATCTTTAAAAGCAAAACAGAGTTAAATATTTATAGAATATGAAGCATAAACTTGCAGTTTAATATATCGCTCACTAAGATTGTCAGTTACTTATCGAGCTGAATTTTGCAGTCAGTGGTGAAGCAACATTTGCTGCTGACCTCATGGTCCAGAACGTTCCAGAAATCTCTGACACAGATTTTCCCCTTCCCAAGAGAAGCTGAAATCTGGCAACAAGTCAGCAGTGATGTCAGCAAAAGGGGTAAGTGCACTCATGTACTGACATTAATTCAGGAGTTAAAAGCACCGATCAAAAATCGTTTCTGATAATTGAACTTCAACTTCATCTTCAGTCTTTGATTTCTCCTCTTGTCTTAACCTGTGACTTTGTGACCTTGTTACTACACAATCCGGAAAAATCCCAGAATATTCGTCCTTCAACACTTCAGTTGTCTGATTTTCCACTGGCTTATCAACCACAGTAGGCATCACTCCCACCTGCGACCCAGCTATATCATTACCCAAGATAAACTGTATTCTGGAGATAGTTTCTCTATTACTCCTACTACCACTTCACCACTCTTCACTGGACATTCCAACCTTACCTTATATAATGAAATACTATTCCTCACCCTGAATTCCACATATTACCACCTTTTCTGGCAACATTCTTCCCAAACTACATAACTCCTCATCTCTTACCATTAAAGAGTGACTCGCTCCCGTATCTCTTAAATTTGTGTCTTCTTTACCTGCTCCTCCTGATACACGAGTAAACTTTACTTACACAAGTAAATTCTTTAAAGAGATCTGGCACCTTCTTATCAATCACATCTTGATCAGGCTGTACAATCTTTTGCACCTCCTTCGCTTCACTTGGGATTTCCTTTGCCACTTTAACAAACCCCACTGTCTTATCCTGTTTTACCACATCAGCCTTCCCAGTGCTTTTCTTCAACTACCAACACTGTGACTTTACATGGCCCAGTTTATTACAGTGAAAACATTTGAAATTTTTCATTTCTTTTCCACCCTCCTGGATTTCTTTTTTAATCTGAGGTACTCTCTCCTTATTATCTCCCATCAGATCACCTTTACCTTTACCACTTGAGTATCTCATGTCCCCGGTTTCTATCCCTCACAGGCTGAAACTGATGTCGGAAACCAAACTTTGATTGATGAATTAATTCATAATTATCTGCCATTTCTGCTGCTAACCTCGCAGTTTTAACTCTCTGCTCTTCCACATGAGTTCTCACTCCATCAGGAATTGAATTTTTAAACTCCTCCAAAAGTATAATTTCTCTGAGAGCTTCATGTTTGGTCTATTTTCAAAGCCCTTATCCACCTCTCAAAATTATTCTGTTTGATCCTTTCAAACTCATGTATGTTTGACCAAATTCTTTCCTTAAATTTCTAAACCTTTGTCTGTAGGCTTCAGGCACTAGTTTGCACCCAAGATGGATTTTTTCACCTCTTCATACGTCCCAGATACCTCCTCCGGTAGTGATGCAAACAGTTCACTAGCCCTATATATCAGCTTTGTTTGAATCAGTAATACCCACATGTCCTGTGGCCATTTCATTTGTTTAGCTATCTTCTCAAATGAAATGAAAAAGGCTTCTACCTCCTTCTGATCAAACCTTGTTAATGCTTGGACACATTTAAATAGATTCCCACCAAACCTTTGACTTTGACGCTCTTTCTCACTGTCCTCATCACTATCATCCAACTGTACGTTTCCCTTGACGCCTGCCAATTTTAACTGACTGCCATGTTTCATGGCCATTTTCTGAAGTTCAAACTCTCTCTCTTTATCTTTTTCCCTGATCTGTATCTCCCTTTCGCTTTCTTTTTACACTCTATCTCTTTCGTTTTCAAGCTGCTTTAATTCTTTCTCATGTTCCATTTGTTTAATTTGCAACTGAATTTTTGCCATTTCCAATGAGTCAAACTGTATCTCAGGCAACTTTAAATGCTTAGCCACTGCCATAATTACCTCATCTTTTTGCATTTTGTCATGTAATGTTAACTGCAATGTTTTTGCCAAATCTAAGTCTATTTTAGTCTCTGTCCGTAAGGTACTGCGTGTGACCGTCTCCACCCCTAAAAACGTCAGAGCCTCTGAAAGAGCCATTGTGCACAACACACTCCCTACTTAAACTAAAATACCACACCTGTAAAGCAACCACAATATGTTCACCCCTCACTGTCTTTAAGTTCACTAAGCCAATCCAATAGTTCGACTTTTATCCCGGATGAGCCCCCAATTTGTTATGGGCCAGTGTGTAGAGAACCCCAAAGTGTATCATGGAATTCACCTGACCCACAACTTTTAATAGATTGTGGTATGGGGAGCACACGGCCCACTCTACAGGTGTGGTGCAGCAGAAATGGAAAACTAATCTTTAAAGCAAAACAATGTTTATTCTATGAACTCAAGTTAACCTTTTTAAAACATAGTGAACATCTTAGCAACCATTAATTCAAATACAACCCCCAAAGACTACAACACTAAGTAATCCTTTAAGCTTTCCTTTTAACATCCAGAAGACAGAAGAAACACCTTTTGACAGAAGCACATCAGGTTTACATTCACTCCTGAAAACATTTATAATTCTGAATTCACCAAATGATCAAGAGATAGTCTTTTCATGGCAGAGGGATCACCAGTACACCTGCTCTGTCTGGCTTCAGCTCCAACACTGAAAACGAAACTAAAACACTCCCTCAGCAAACAGCCTAAAACAAAAGTAAAAAGCTGACAGACAGCCCAGCTCCACCCACTCTCTGACATCACTGCAGTAGTAAACATCCATTTCTTAAAGGTACTCTCGCTACAGATATTTATATACACACCCAATTGTAAACACCCATTTCTTAAAGGTACTCTCACATGACAACCTGCAAAAATGTATTAATTTTGCTTCCAATTTCCACCCCTCTATTACCTTCACATGATCCATCTCTGACACTTCACTTCCCTTCCTTGACCTTTCTGTTTAAATTTCTGTGGATAGATTTCCACTAATAACCATTACAAACCCACTGACTCTCACGCCATCTTGACTACAGCTCTTCACAACGCGCACACTGTATGGATTCCATCCCATTTTCCCAGTTCCTCTGTCACATCTGTCCCGATTATGCCACTCTCCAAAATGGTGCTGCTGACATGTCTTCTTTCTTCCTTAATCGTTGTTTCCCACCCACTACGGCCGACAGGGCTCTCAACCGTGTCCAACCCATCTCCCGCACCTCTGCTCTCACCCCTTCCCCTCCTTCCCAGAATAGGGTCTCCCTGGTCCTCACATTTCACCCACCAGCCTCCACATTCAAAGAATCATCATCCGCCAGTTCTGCCAACTCCTGCGTGATGCCACCACCAAACACATCTTCCCCTCACTCTCAGTCAGCAATTCGCAGGGACTGTTCCCTCTGGGATACCCAGTCGACTCCTCCATCACCTAAAAAACCTTATCCTCTTCCCACGGCACCTTCCCAAGTAATCACAGAAGGTGTAACACCTGCCCTTTTACCTCCTCCCTGCTCACCAATCCAGGGCCTAAATACTTTTTTCAAGTGAGGCAGTGCTTCACATGCACCTCCTTCAATCTGATCTATTGCATTTGCTGCTCCCAATGCGGTCTGCTCTATATTGGAGAGACTAAACGCAGACTGGGTGACTGCTTTGCAGAACACCTTTGGTCCATCCACAAGCGGGGCTCAGACCTTCCTGTCGCTTGCCATTTCAACTCACCGTCTTGCTCTCAAGTCTACGTGTTCATACTTGGCCTGCTATAATGTTCCATTAGTGAAGCCCAGTGTAAAATAGAGGAACAGCACCTCATCTTCTGATTAGGCCCATTGCAGCCTTCCGGACTTAATATTGAGTTCAACAACTTCAGACTGTGAACTCCCTCCTCCACCTTCACCCCATTTTTATTTCTGTCAATATATTTTCATTTCTTCCACTGAGCCGCTTTTCCCTCACCGTGACCCTCCCACCCCACCCCATTTGGGGCCAAAAGATATAGAAGCAGAATTAGGCCACTCGGCCCATCGACTCTGCTCTGCCATTCAATCATGGCTGATATTTTCCTCATCCCCATTCTCCTGTCTTCTCCCCATAACCCCTGATCCCATTATTAATCAAGAACCTATCTATCTCAGAGGCTGGTTTAGCACAGGGCTAAATAGCTGGCTTTTAAAGCAGGCCAGTAGCACAGATTCAATTCCCGTACCAAACAGGCGCCGGAATGTGGTGACTAGGGGCTTTTCACAGTAACTTCATTTGAAGCATACTTGTGACAATAAGCGATTTTCATTTCATTTCATCTCTATCTTTTTTTTAAATTTTCATTAAAGTTTTCACAAAATATCAACAACAAAATGTAAAAGGAACCCAATAGAATGAAATACAAAACAAAACAATACCCAGTGCCCCCTCCCCCTATACATAAATAATAAATTAACACCCGCCAAAACACATAGCAAATATATACACCCCCTCAGATCCCCCAGTATAGACAAACAAAAGTAAAATAGAACCCACCCCTCCCCTTCCCCCCTGGGTTGCTGCTGCTGACCATTGTCTACCGTTCTGCCAGGAAGTCCAAGAACGGCTGCCACCGCCTGAAGAACCCTTGTACCGATACCCTTAAGGCAAATTTCACCCTCTCCAATTTAATAAATCCTGCCATATTATTGATCCAGGATTCCACGCTTGGGGGCCTTGCATCCTTCCACTTGAAGAAGAATCCTTCGCCAGGCTACCAGGGACGCAAAGGCCAGAATACCGGCCTCTTTTGCCTCCTGCACTCCCGGCTCCTCTGCAACCCCAAATATTGCGAGCCCCCAGCCCGGTTTGACCCTGGATCCTACCCTCCTCGACACCGTCCTCGCGTCGCCCTTCCAAAATTCCCCCAGCGTGGGCATGCCCAGAACATACGGGTGTGGTTTGCTGGGCTCCCTGAGCACCTAACACACCTGTCCTCACCCCAAAGAAACTGGCTCATCCTGATCCCGGTCATATGTGCCCTGTGCAGCACCTTAAACTGCATGAGGCTGAGCCTCGTGCACGAAGAGGAAGAGTTCACTCTCCCTAGGGCATCTGCCCACATCCCCTCCTCGATCTCCTCCTCCCACTTATCTTTCAGCACCTCCACCGAGGCCTCCTCCTCCTCCTGCATCACCTGGTATGTTGCCGAGATCTTCCCCTCTCCAACCCACGCCCCCGAGAGCGCCCTGTCCTGTACCGTGCATGGCGGCAGCAGCAGGAATTCCACCACTTGCCGCCTGGCAAACGCCCTTACCTGTAGACACCTAAAGGCGTTTCCCAGAGGGAGCCTGTACTTCTCCTCCAGCTCATCCAGGCTCGCGAGCTTCCCATCCACAAACAGGTTCCCCCAACCTTCTTATTCCTGCTCTGTGCCACCCCAAAAACCCTCCATCTATTCTGCCTGGGATAAACCGGTGGTTCCCCCGTATCGGGGTCCACACCGAGGTCCCCACTTTCCCCCTGTGCCGCCTCCATTGCCCCCAAATCTTGAGGGCAGCTGCCACCACCAGGCTCGTGGTATACCTCATTGGAGGGAGCGGCAGCGGCGCCGTTGCCAGCGCCTCCAGACTCGTACCCTCACAAGACGTCGTCTCCAGCCTCTTCCATGCTGCCCCCTCCCCCTCCATCACCCACTTGCGCACCATCGCCGCATTGGCGGCCCAGTAGTATCCACCCTTGAGCCATAAGAGTTCAACAAGGAAAACTGCTGACCTCAGACAAAACTGCACAAGGTGCACACCAACTTTCAACAAACATGAACCGATTGCCGCTGACTTTATCTTGAAGGTAGGACTTGATTTTTTTGTTAACTTTTACGTCAATGAGTATTTATGGCATGCACATGTATTACTCCTCACTGTCCCACCAAAGGCTAGCCTGAGGATTGACACGCAACAAACACACCGACTTTCATCTCCGCATCTCAACTTCGCTGTCAGGAAATCAAAATTTCAGAACATGCCTAATACAGACACCGCTGATGCCACGCTTCCCGCTCTTGTGGGCTCCATAAAATTCACCCCTATTTTCCCATCTCACAGACGTAAGTAAATCACATTGAGCTTTTCTAACTGACAACAAAATGATTTGTTTGCTTTAAAGTGCAACTGATGTATCTTTGAAAATTGAACTAACATGAAGTATCTGTTTGGTGCTCTGGCTCGTGACAGACCTTTTGGACCTTTTCCAGGCTTTTATTTGAAAAACAGGATTGGATGGGACAGTGAGGAGGAATCCCACACCAGTATATGGAGACGATGACCAGAAGTGGTCATACAAGGAGAAAAAATAGAGTAGAGAAGAAACGTGTAAAGTCCACAGCACAGAAAAACATGGCGGAGGTGCAGGGTACTGGCTCAGCGGCCCAGTGGTCAATGGAGCAGCTGGTGAAATTTATTCAGGAGGGTCTGGCCAAGCAAAAGGAGGAAGGTCTAGACCCGATCAAGGCATCGATTGACCGGGTGAAGCAGGGGCTGGAAGCCCTAGGTCGGGCGATCCAGAAGGTTGAGGAGAAGGTGGTCGAGCATGAGGGGCATCTAACTGCGCTGGAGCTACAGGTGGGGCTGATGAGGGATCAGCAGAGAAGCTGCAGGAGAAGGTAGAGGACCTGGAGAACAGATCCTGCCGCCAGAACTGGAGGATCGTCGGCCTCCCTGAGGGCTGCGAGGGAATGGACGCAAGGGCCTATGTGGCGAATATGCTCGAGAAGTTAATGGGTGATGTGGCGTTTGCTCGACCCTTTGAAGTGGATAGAGCGCACAAAACGCTTGCGAGGAGACTGCGTGTGAACGAGCCGCCGAGGGCGATGGTGGTGCGAATGCACCGGTTCCTGGATAAGGAACAGATTTAGCGGTGGGCCAAGCAGACACGGAGCTGCAAGTGGAAGAACAACACGTTGTGAATCTACCAGGACTGGGTGCGGATCTGGCCAAAAGAAGAGCGGGATTCAACCGAGTAAAATTGGCCCTTTTCAAGAAGAATGTGAAGTTTGGGCTGCTATATCCAGCACGTTTATGGGTCACTTTTGAAGATCAGGACCTCTATTTTGAGTTGCCGGACAAGGCGATGGACTTTATTAAAAGTAAAGGGCTGGCAGGTAACTGAGGACACTGAACTCTTGGGACGGGTTAAAGTTATTCTCGCTTTTGAACTGTAGGAGAAATGTTTTTTTACATATTGATTCTTGGGCTGTTGCTCAGTTTTGTAAGTTAACCTGGTGCTGGTGGGGGAAGGATGGATGGATCTTCTTTGTCTTTTCTTTGTGTTTGGTTGGAACTGTGCTTTTTGAATATGTATGTCCGAGTGGGGGAGGGCGGGGAACACTAGTGGGTAGGGTGTTTGACGCCATGGGGGGGGGGGGGGGGGGGGGAGAGAGAACTACCAGGCTAGCTGGACGGGCTAGCTCACGGAAGTGCAGTGGGGGGGGGGGTGAGCAGATGATAAGTTTGCTAAAGGGGTTAGAATTGTTGGCTGTCAATAGGGGGGCGGGGACATTGCTCTACTGACAGGGGAGGGATTGTTGCTGGGAGACAAATGGGAGGTCGAGGACGGAGGATGCTGAAGGGCGGGCCTGCGGGGCGTGAGCTGGAGGGGCCTCCCGGTCAGGCTGATCACGTGGAACGTTAGAGGGCTGATCAGGCCGGTTAAGAGGGCTCACATGTTTGCGCATTTGAGGGGATTGAAGGCGGGTGTGGCAATGCTACAGGAAACACACCTGAGGGTAACAGATCAGACCAGATTGAAGAAGGGGTGGGTCGGGCAGGTATTTCACTCGGGGTTGGACTCTAAAGACTAGGTGGGCCGCGATCCCGATTAATAAACTGGTGTCATTTGAGGCAGGGAAAATAGGGGGGGTGAGGCAGGGAAAATAGGGGGGGGGGGGGGAAGAGAAACTTTAATACGGTCATTGATCCAAGGTTGGACGGGTCGAGCTCAAAGACAGGGAGTGTTCCAGCAATGACGAAGGAACTAAAGGGGTTCATGGAGCAGATGGGTGGGGTAGACCCATGAAGGTTTGGTCGGCCAAGAGCGAAGGAGTTTTCTTTCTCTTTTCACATGTACATAAAGTATACTCCCGGATCGATTTCTTTATCCTGAACAGGGCTCTGCTGGCGGGGTGGTTGATACCGAGTATTCGGCGATTGTTGTGTCGGACCATTGGGTGGATCTACAGGTGTGCAAGGAGGGGGGCCAGTGATCGCAATGGAGATTGGACATAGGACTGTTAGCGGACGAGTGGGGGTGCGGGCATGTGAGGGAGTCCATCGAGAACTATCTGGAAATAAACGGCACGGGAAAAGTCTCGGCAGCAATGGTTTGGGAAGTGCTGAAGGCAGTGGTTAGAGGGGAGCTAATATCGATACAGGCCCACAGGAGGAAGGTGGAGAGAGCAGAGATAGGTTGGTTGGGGAAATACTCCAGGTAGATAGGAGATACGAGAAGGCCCCAGAGGCAAAGTTATTGAAGGAGCAGCGGAACCTACAGGTGGAGTTTGGTCTGTTATCTACGGGGGAGGCGGTGGAGCAGCTGAGGGAGGCGAGGGGGGCAATATATGAGTATGGAGAGAAAGCCAGCAGAATGCTTGCACACCAGCTAAGGAAAAGGGAGGCCGGTAGAGTGAGGACAGAGTTGGGAACACGGTCTTGGACCCAGCAGGGGTGAACGGGGCGTTTAAGGAATTTTACAGCCGGCTATATGAGTCGGAACCCCTAGTTGGGGTGGAAGGGATGGGGCAGTTTCTGGGAGGGCTGGAGTTTCCGAGGATGGAGGAAGGGTTGGTGGATGGGCTGGGAGCCCCGAACGGGATTGAAGAAATAGCAGAAGGTCTAGAAGCCATGCAGTCGGCTAAGACCCCGGGACCGGATGTCTTCCCATTGGAATTTTCCAAAACGTTCTGAGATGCTGGGCCCACTGCTGGTGAGGACATTTAGTGAGGCAAGGGAGTGGGGGGTTCTTCCCTCGACAATGTCACAGGCCTCGATCTCACTGATTCTGAAGCGGGTGAAGGACCCTGGGCTATGCGGGTCAGACAGGCCAATCTCCCTATTGAATGTTGATGCCAAACTGTTGGTTAAAATCTTGGCCTCAAGGATAGAAGATTGTGTCCCAGGGGTGATAGGGGACGACCAAGACAGGGTTTGTTAAGGGCAGGCAGCTAACGGTCAACGTTAGAAGGCTCTTAAACGTGATCACGATGCCTCCAGAGGGGAGGGAGGTAGCAGTAATGGTCGCGATGGATGCATAAAAGGCCTTCGATCGGGTGAAATGGAACCATTTGTGGGAGGTGATGGGGCAGTTCGGGTTTGGGCGGGGCTTTATTGATTGGGCACGGTTGTTGTACCAGGCACCGGTGGAGAGTGTCCGAACGAATCGGTTGACGTTGGACTATTTTAAATTGCACCGGGGGACTAGGCAGGGATGCCCCCTCTCCCCACTGCTGTTCGTGTTGGCGAGAGAGCCACTGGCGATGGCGCCAAGAGCTTTAAGGGACTGGAAGGGGTTTGTCCGAGGGGGGGGGTAGAACACAGGGTCTCGCTATATGCCGACGACCTGCTCCTGTATATTTCCGACCCGTTAGGGGGGGGAAACGAGAGAGATTATGAGGATTTTAGGGGAACTTGGCCGGTTTTCGGGATACAAATTGAATATGGGGAAAAGTGAGATGTTTGCAAGGGGGCAGGAGAGGAATTAGGAGAGCTGCCGTTCAGAGTGGTGGGAGGGAGCTTTCGTCATTTAGGAATGCAGGTGGCACGGGACTGGGGGCTGTTGCATAAACTAAATTTGACTCGGCTAGTAGAACAGATGAAGGAGGACTTTCGAAAGTGGGACATGCACCCGCTGTCACTGGCAGGCAGAGTACAGACCGCGAAAATGACGTCCTCCCGAGGTTTCTGTTTGTTTTTCAGTGCTTCCCCATCTTTATCCCAAGAGCCTTTTTTAAACGAGTAAACAAGGGCTTTTTGTGATTTTGGGTTTTGTGTGCGGAGGTGAAGAAAGTGTTGCTGGAGCGTGGCCGAGGGGAGGGTGAGCTGGCGCTGCCGAACTTTAGCAGCTATTACTGGACGGCAAATATGGCCATTATTAGGAATTAGGAAATGGGTAGTGGGGGGGGAAATTATGGGAGCGAGTAGAGGCGGCATCATGCAAGAACACAGGTTTGGGAGCATTGGTAACGGCACCTTTGCCGTTCTCGCCGGCCCGGACTCCACACATCCGGTGGTAGTGGCGGCCCTGAGAGTCTGGGGGCAATGGAAAGCACAAGAGAGTGGAGGGAGCATCCGATTGGCAATAACCATCGGTTTGTACCGGGAAGGCTGGATGGGGGCTTTCGGAGATGGCAGAGAGCAGGGATTGAGAGGATGGGGGATCTATTTATAGACGGGAGCTTCCCCTGTTTGAAGGATTCAAAGGAGAAATTTGAGCTGCCAGCTGGAAATGGATTCAGACATCTGCAGGTACGGGATTTTTTGCAAAGGCAGGTTTCGACCTTTCCGCTCCTACCGCCACGGGGGGATACAGGATGGGGTAGTTTCCAGAACGGGGGTGGGAGAGGGGAAGGTTTCAGATATTTATAAAGAACTCATGGAGTCGGAGGAAACGCAGACAGAGGAGATAAAGTGCAAATAGGAAGATGAGCAAGGGGGGAGAGATAGAGGCAGGTCTTTGGGCGTATGCGTTAAGCAGAGTCAACACGTCCTCATCATATGCCAGCTCAGCCTGATTCAGTTTAAGGTTGTTCACTGGGCACACATGACGGTGGCCCGGATGAGCACGTTTTTTGGGATAGAGGACAGGTGTGCGAGATGTGCGGGAGGGCCAGCAAATCATGTCCATATGTTTTGGGTATGTCCAAAGCTTAGGGGATTTTGGCAGGGTTTTACAGATGTCATGTCCATGGCGTTAAAAACAAGGGCGATGCTGAGTCCAGAGGTGGCGATTTTCGGAGTGTCGGAAGATCCGGGAGTCCAGGGGGTGAGGGAGGCTGATGTCTTGGTCTTTCCTCCTTGGTAACCCGGAGATGGATATTGTGAACGTGGAGGGACTCGAAGCCCACAAATTCAGAAATTTGGCTTAGTGACATGGCTTGGTTTCTCAGACTGGAGAAAATAAAGTTCGCCCTAAGTGGGTCAATGCTAGGGTTCGTCCGGAGGTGGCAGCCATTTGTCGACTTCTTTGGAGAAAACTGTCAGCAGAGGTGGGGTGGAGTTAGATTATTGTTTAGAGGAGGCGGGACTTGTGAGGGACTTGTATTTGTACTGTTTACTGTTAATATAAAATTATAAATGCCTTAATAAAATGTTTTTCAAAAAAATAAATTGACTATTAGCACAAAAACATTCTTGCACCTCTTTCTGGTCCCAGTTTCCTTGCTTCTCCCCTTAATATACTTTCTCAAACTTATGTAACAAAAGTTTTACATTTAAACATGTGATCAAAAGACTACTGTTTCTCACACACACATATCAGCTACTAAAACCACTCAATATAATTCCCACCACAACAACGTTTTTGAAATTTATCCTGTTGTTTAAAAATTATTATGGCAAAGTTTGTAAAAAAAAACCACACCGAATGCAGCAGAAAATGGGCACAATAATAATAATCGCCTATTGTCACAAGTAGGCTTCAATTAAGTTACTGTGAAAAGCCCCCAGTCGCCACATTCCGGCGCATGTTCGGGGAGGCCGGTACGGGAATTGAACCCGCGCTGCTGGCCTTGTTCGGCATTACAAGCCAGCTGTTTAGCCCACTGTCCTAAACCAACCCCTACAAGTGTTCAGACAGAAAAATCCAATGCCAGTTCACAGAGGCACAATTCTGGGAAAAACATCTATTTGGAGAAGCTAATGACTTTGTTAACAGACAAATCAGTAAATAATGTTATTGCAAAATAAGCTTCAGCACCTTTATTTTGGACATAGAAACTTCAGAAGAAAAAAGATTGATTAAAAAAAAAAAATCACAAATTGATCCATATTCATAATTATAGACTCAATCTATATAAATAAATGCTGGGCGGCATGGTGGCACAGTGGTTAGCACCACTGCCTCACGGCACCAAGGACCCGGGTTCGATTCCGGCCCCGGGCCACGATTAGTGTGGTGTTTGCACATTCTCTTCATGGCTGCATGGGTCTCACCCCACAAACACAAAAGATGTGCAGGGTAGGTAGATTGGCCATGCTAAATTGCCCCTTAATTGGAAAAAAAAGAATTGGACACTCTAAATTTATTTTAAAAATAACAGTTGCCATTGACTGTCATACTGTGGCCACCTGCAAGTAAACATGTCAGTTATGATACAGTGGCTAGAAAATTGTTGGTTCAAGCCCTACTCCAAAGGTTTGAGCACATTATTTAGGCTGCAGTGCCTTTTAAATGAGACACAAAACTTTCAGGTGCATGTAAAAGAACACAAGAATTATTTGAAGAGAGACAGGGAAGCTCGCCCTGTATCCTAGCTAATACTTCTCCCACTAAAACAGATTATTTGAACACTTATTCATTTGCAAATCTTACAATGTGCATTTTGGCTGCTAAACTTCTCCACATTAAAACAGTACTAAACAGTCAATCATGGAAAAAAAGAGGTAATCTACAGACAAACCAAAAGTTTAGGACAAATAACGGAAATTACTGTTCTAAGGTCTGAAAAGAATTATATAAATGAATGCTCATTTATACAAAGAGTTTCCTACAAAGAGTTTTCAATCAAACACAGGTCTTGTGTATTGAAATCAATATAACAGATCTGTTTTACATTGTAAGCTATGTGTCCAACTTCACTGGAATTACTTGGGAGTAAATAAATGGAATAATAATACGTTTAGTACAGAATGAATTAACAACAGTATGGTACGTGTGTATAGAAATAATTATATAAAGTGTGTTTGAGGTTTATGACAAAGTAAGGGGATGGGGATGCCAGTTAGCGCCAGCTAGCACGTGGCTCAGAATAAAACTAACAACGCGTGGCTGAGGCAGACTTGGGGCCTCTTTTGCCCTGTCCAGTATTAAAATCACAGCATAAGCATGGCTATGCGATCCTCAAATAATCTAGGATTCTACCTGCACCAGAATAATCAGCTTGAGGATGTCAAATTAAGACTGGAGTGGCTCATAGGTATTTAAACCCTCACAACTGTACATCCACACAGACCAAAAGTTTATTGTTCCGAGTCCAATTGGTGAGCCGAGATTTTTCTTTTCAAATTTCCACTAACTTATTCGCACATCAGCACGGTGGCGCAGTGGTTAGCACTGCTGCCTCACGGAGCCGAGGACCCGTGTTCGATCCTGGCCCCGGGCCTGTGTGGAGTTTCCACATTCTCCCCATGTCTGCACAACTCAAAAAGATGTGCAGGGTAGGTGAATTGGCCACGCTAAATTGCCCCTTAATTGGGAAAAAAAGGATTGGGTATTCTAAATTTTAAAAAAAGAGATTAAAAAATTTATTCGTATATCTTGTACAAACTGCTGCAATCGGGCAGCATTTCAGAACATGAAGTTTTAAAATAATTTTGCATCAAAAATACTCCTTGATATAACTTGGTGCAGTTTTACGAATACAACTGAAAACTAATTTACAACTGAAAACTAATTTATCACAAAAAACAAGCATTCTTAATCAGAGAGCCCAGTCAACAACCTGTGAATTATCCAATTTTAAATAACTCAATGACATTAAAAGATATACAGACCCATTTGCTTGTTAGGTTGGTTTATGGTAGTCAGTTTCCCAGTAAATTCAAAAGACTTGAAACTTTAATACTTGTTTACTAATGTCATTGTGTGGGCGGGGGTCCGTGAATCATGCTCACATACTCTGGGGCTGCGGGAAACTGGAGAGCTTTGGGGAGTTTTGTGAGGGCCACGAAGAATCCAGCACGAATTTCAAGGATACAAAGAAATAACATTTATTTACAATAAATTACTCCTTCCTGCTGGTTCCAAACTGGCCAGCTGTATTTATACAGGGAGTCTGCTAATGATTTCTCCGCCCCCCTCATTGGGAAAGCTCATACTCC
Organism: Scyliorhinus torazame; assembly: GCF_047496885.1. Taxonomy (NCBI): domain Eukaryota; kingdom Metazoa; phylum Chordata; class Chondrichthyes; order Carcharhiniformes; family Scyliorhinidae; genus Scyliorhinus; species Scyliorhinus torazame. Next base: position 80,245,425 of record NC_092721.1, on the reverse strand, counting down.
CACAGGATTGTGGGATTGTCATTAGTCCCCAGCCAACGGTAAGCAGGCAGGTTATCCCTCCCCCCCAAGTCCAAGGAATCCACCGAAGACCCTGCCGAAAGAGGGAGTCGGACTCGTTTTGCCGCAGGCCGGACACCATTTGCACGAGGCGCTGGATTGGGCGGCGTGTAACGAGACGGAGACCGGCGCTTCCATGATGAATGGTGTAACGGGTGTACATCCACAGCCCGTGGGCCCGAGGATTCCCCCTCTGATGCGTCCTGTGTCTCCATCTCGGAGTCAGAGTCTGCTGCCTCGGTCATCTCGGCGTCTCTATCTCCGCGCGGTGCTGTAACGACCTGCGCAGACTTTGAGTGAGGCACCAGAGGAAGGTCGTGAGGACTACTTTCCATTGTCTCTGGTCTCTGCGGTTGTAGAAATGAGCTCCGGGGGCGGGGAATCTTTGGAAGGGATAGTCTTCTGGACCGAATGTGGTCTACATGTTTGCGCTGGAGACGACCTTGGACTTGCACCTGGTAAGATATAGGGCCCGTTTGGCGAAAGATTATGCCAGGGACCCACTGGGCACCACCAGCAAAATTGCGAACGAACACTGGGTCACCGGGCGCAAACTGCCGAATCGGCCGATGCCGAGAAAAACCCTGTCCCTGCCGTTCTTGTGTGCAGCATACTTTTGCGCCAATGTCCGGGAAAACCATACTAAGGCGGGTGCGAAATCTCCGGCCCATTAGGAGTTCTGCGGGAGCTACCACAGTCACCACATGGTGGGTGGTCCCGTTATCCGTGACCAGCACCTCGGGGAGGCCATGTGTACTAAAAGACAAACGCATCTTCTCAATTGTTGCGCAGGACGTTGTGCCTAGCATCTTATGCACCTCTAGCCATTTAGACTGGGCGTCGATTAATAAAAGGAACATGGATCCTTGAAAAAGTCCGGCGAAGTCCGCATGCAAGCGCACCCAAGGCCGCTTTGGCTGTTCCCAGTGATGTAGGGGCTCGGCCGGCGGAAGCTTCTGATGCTCCTGACAAATGGAGCAGTTTTGGGCCACCTTCTCAATGTCGGCGTCGAGGCCTGGCCACCAAACATAACTCCGGGCCAACATTTTTCATTTTGGTCACACCTGGATGCCCATTGTGCAAGTCTCTTAGTATCAGCTCCTGTCCTTTTTCCGGGACAATCACACGCGTCCCCCACAAGAGGATGCTGTCTTCCACGCTGAATTCTGACAGCTTGGAGGAAAATGCCCGCAACTGGCCTGGGAGCTGTCTATGCTGCCAGCCATACAGGACTATGTGCCGAACCTTTGACAGGACTGGCTCCGTCTGGGTCCACTCACGGATCTGTAATGCAGTGACAGGCAAGGTGTCCATAAAATTTAGGGTTGCAACCACCTCACCGGTCGTGGGGGTCGACATGGGGCCGGTCGATAAAGGCAATCGGCTCAGTGCGTCGGCATTCGCTATCTGCGTTCTGGTTTGTGCTCCAGAGAATACTCGTATGCAGCGAGCAACAAAGCCCAGCGCTGGATCCGTACGGGAGCAATGGGCGGTATTGGCTTATCCTCTCTGAAAAGTCCCAGCAGAGGCTTATGATCAGTCACGATAGTGAAGTGGCGGCCATACACGTACTGGTGGAAACGTTTCACCGCAAAGACCACTGCCAGGCCCTCCTTCTCGATCTGCGCATACTTTTTTTCCGCTGCAGTCAATGTGCGGGAGGCGAAAGCTATCGGCCGCTCGGCCTCGTTCTCCACCTTGTGGGACAGGATGGCCCCAATACCATACGGGGATGCATCACATGTGACGAGCAAAGGCTTTCCAGGATCATAGTGGGTTAGTAACCCAGACGACGACAATTGTTTTACCTGCCGGAAAGCGGTTTCTTGCGGCTGACCCCAAACCCAGGTGTGATTTTTCTTTAGCAGAAGATGCAACGGGGCCAGCGTAGTTGCCAGACTGGGAGGAACTTCCCGTAATAGTTTACGAGGCCGAGAAAAGAACGAAGATGCAAAGTGTCAGTCGGGGCGGGGGCCTGTTGAATCGCGTGCACCTTCTCTGCGACAGGGTGCAAACCTTCGCGGTCCACCCGATAACCCAGGTGGACTACTTCCTTCACCTGAGTGACGCACTTTGTGCGACGTAAACGGACTCCAGCATCCGAAAAGCATCCAAGGACGGCCTCCAGATTTTCCAAATGTTCCTGCTCCGACGTCCCTGTGATCAAAACGTCATGTAAGTAGACAGCGACACGCGGTAAACCTCTCAAAATGCCCTCCATAACGCGTTGAAAAATACTGCAGGTAGAGGATACTCAAAAGGGCAAACGTGTATATTCATACAGGCCCCGGTGTGTATTAATCGTTACATATGGTCGGGAGGCAAGGTCCAGCTCAAACTGTAGGTAGGCATGACTCATATTAATTTTGTGAACGAGAGTCCACCTGCAAGCTTTGCGTAGAGATCCTCTAGGCGAGGCATTGGATATCGGTCGAGTTGGGAAGCCGTATTCACTGTAAGTTTATAGTCGCCGCACAAGCGAACTGTGGCATCTGGCTTCATTACAGGTACAATTGGTGCTACCCAGTCAGCGAAACGGACGGGCCTGATAATACCCAAAGTTTCCAAACGAGTGAGCTCCCCTTCTACCTTCTCGAGCAAGGTGTAAGGCACTGGGCGCGCCCGGAAATAGCACAGCGTGGCTCCTGGTTCGACTTGGATACGGGTTACGGCCCCTTTTACTTTCCCCAAACCGGGCTGGAATATATCTGGGTATCGTCCTAGCACCTCAGTCAACCCTCCAGAAACTGTTTGGAGGATGTGCTGCCACTGCAAGCGCAAATGCGCAACCAGTCCCAACCCAACAGGCTGGGCCCATGGATGCGCACCACGCTAAGTGGGAAACGTCCCTCCTGGCGCCCATAAACAACAGGGGTCATCGTAGTTCCTGCAATGTCCAATGGTTCCCTCGTGTAGGTGGCCAACCTGGCCTGTGTGTCGGTTAATGTAAGGGTCTGTATGCCCTGCTTGATGTGGTCGAATGTCCTCTGGGCGATCACAGAGACCGCTGCGCCAGTGTCCAACTCCATCTCAAGCGGGTGACCATTGACCCGTACTGTCACCTTAATGGGGGCCACACGGGGAGCTGCCACATAATGCAGCTTCAGGCAGTCATCCTCTGTCTCCACGTCCTCAGGAGTAGTTGCCGCAGGTTCATCCACATGGAAGTTACGGCCGCTGGGCTGGTCCCAGTTTCGGTCGGAACGACGGCGCCTCTGGCGCACCAGGACCGGCGCCTACAAGTCTGACACGGACATGGCTCCTCATCCATTGGTTCTGGAGAAGGCTCCCTTCGGGGAGGAATGTCCAATGGCCACTGGCATCGATCCGAATGTCGTCTCGCCCAAGGTACCGCAGGGGGACGTTTGCGGACTGAAGGGGTTGCGCCCCAAGGTATGGACTTCCATTCCCTGTATCGCCTGCACTCCTCGTTCTGCGCTCTCTCAGGACAATACTATTTGAATGGCCTGTTGAAAAGTCAATGTTGGCTGAGCTAACAACTTTCTCTGGGTAGCCGCATTGTTAATACCACAAACCAAACGGTCGCGTAACATTTCTGACAAGGTCTCACCATAGTCACAGTACTCCGCATGCGATCCTGCGTAGCCTGGATAGAAAGTCGGCAAGGGATTCTCCTGGGGTCCTCTCAACGGTATTAAACCAGTAACGTTGGACTATCGTGGACGGGTTTGGGTTAAAATGCTGCCCCACTAAATTCACAAGTTCATCAAACGTTTTGGTGTCCGGCGCAGCTGGGTACGTAAGGCTCCTAATCACCTCAAACGTATGCGGGCCGCAGGCAGTGAGCAATATGACCACCTGGCGCTCAATTTCAGTGATATTGTTTGCCCGGAAATAGTAACACATCCGTTGTGCATACTGGTTCCAGCTTTCCAGCGCAGCATCAAAAACATCCAAAAGTCCATACAGAGGCATGGTGTAATAGAAAACAACTTCCAACCTGTATCCAACAAAAATCCAGGGAGGTGGCTTCAGCAGTGTAGACAGCTATTCACTTTAACCCTCGTCGCCAGTTTTGTGAGGGCCATGAAGAATCCAGCACGAGTTTCAAAGATACAAAGAAATAACATTTATTTACAATAAATTCAGTCTAGAGCCTGGCCAGTTTTATGGACAGGGTTGGCTTCCAGTACGATGTTTTTTCAAAACTAGTGCAAATGATCACAGACTCTATATTGTGCTGGATGCAGTTTACCCCTATAATTCCTCAATCTTTTGTCTGAGTGATTTGGGGGCAAATTGCACTGGATAATCCAACACAACCCAATGGAAACTCCTGCCCATATTGTTTATGCTGTTTGGAAATATAAATAGCATAAGAATTACAATCTTTTCACAGTGCACTATTATTACCTTAAGCGTCCTTCCTGAAAGGCCAATAATTTTCTCATCTTTTGGCTCTAATACTGTACATGTGTGCACATCCCCACTGCCTGTGGTGTCGATGATGTCAATAATTTTCGGCTTCCCATCGCTTGTGACCTGTAAAGAAAGTTTATTTATAGTTTCAATATCACAATTGTTAGTAATTATCATAACAATAATTACTCCCAGCAAACAGCCACGTTACAGACTACAGTATATATTTTGAGCCATAATTTAATGTGGCAAGTTCTAAACATAGGAAACGTTTTGAAAAACGATGCAATTCTTTTCATCAAGTATTAATCGTGCTAAAAGACAATGTTGAAACATCAAGTTAGGTGAAAATTGGGTGTGTTTTGCAATTAAAGTTCACTTGGACAATCTCTTTCACTGAAAAGAACCTGTAGTAGTCAGTAGAACTGTTGTTGATGAAATGCTCCCAATTTTCACCTAACGTGGGTGTCTCAACACCGTGCAAGCTGCAGAGGTGTGCAGCTCAGATTTTCCTCGGCTCAAACAAAAATTCAGCCGTGATGTGAAAAAAAATAAGATGGCTTTGGGTACTTTCTTTATTACAAGCACGAGTATCAGTGAACACCCCTAGAGGTTAGAGAGCACTATCCTACTAAAAAAAGCCATAATCAGCTTTATTGTCACAAGTCGGCTTACATTAACACTGTAATGAAGTTACTATGAAAATCCCCGAGTCGCCACAACCCAGCACCTGTTCGGGTACAGAGGAAGAATTCAGAATGTCCAAATTACCTAACAGCACGTTTTTCGGGACTTGTGGGCGGAAACCGGAGCACCCGGTGGAAGCCCACGCAGACACGGAGAGAACGTGCAGATTCCGCAGACAGTGACACAAGTCGGGAATCGAACAGCAGTGCTAACCAATGTGTTACCTTGCCTCCTTCATCTTATATAGACATGTGTTTAGCTCTTCCTTTTTAGTGTAATCATGCATTGATTACATGTGAGAGCCCAGTGGTTAGCACAGTTGCTTCACAGCTCCAGGGTCCCAGGTTCGTTTCCCAGCTTGGGTCACTGTCTGTGTGGAGTCTGCATGTTCTCCCCTTGTCTGCTTGGGATTCCTCCGGGTCCCTCACACAGTCGAAAGATGTGCAGATTAGGTGGATTGGCCATGATAAATTGCTCTTGGTGTCCAAAAAAAAAGGTTAGGTGGGGTTACTGACTTACGGGGATAGGATGCAGGCATAGGCTTGGATGGGGTGCTCTTTTCAAGGGCCGGTGCAGACTCAATGGGCCTCCTTCTGCACTGTAAGTTTCTATTTCTATTACTGAATGGCCAAAGACTCTAGTAATAAGACATTCTACTTTGTTTTTATTTTGTTCGTAAAGAGGGTTTTAAAAAGAAGGGTTGGCAAGATGAAGAATCGAACATTCGACAAACATTTCCACAATCAGCGACTGACATTTAAATACAGTGCCCTCGAATTTGTGCACAACACAATGCAACTGTTTGGCACTTCACCATTTTTTGTCTTGATGGGTTTAGAAGAAAAAAAAAGATTTTGCATTTAAACCCTCAGGCACTAACATATTGGTCCAATTTTTTCTTTATCCTTTGCAGAGATGTTAATTTATTTAATATAACCAATTCTTGGTAATAAGTTTACGAAGGCAGAAGTCCCTTCACCAGAATTCCTTTTATTTACAAAACCAACAGCCGAACAATCTTGTGCATTCAGCTTGCTGTCTACACTGGGAGTGCAGAGACTCTGACACTCTGTTATATACAGAGAAAGGGGTTCCCCAATCAGGGAACTCATATTCTAATTGGCCAGTCTCAAACGCCAGGCCTAAGTCATCCCCCACCCTCCACCCCCCACAAGTCCGAGGAGCCCCCGTGGTACTCGTGACTCACGGGTCTCCTGCTTTGTTTCTGCGCCGGGTCCAGATCCTCCACTTCGGCCTCAGACGTAGGGGGCTAGGCGCCCGTTTTTCCCGATGTGAGCGCCTGAGGGGTGGTTCGCCCCTTTCCTCTGGCGGCAGACGGACAGCTGCGGCATCATCCATTGTCTCCATGTCAGAGTCCGATGTCCTCACCAATGGTGTCATAGGGGCGTGAATACTTTGTCAGGGTGGACTCCCCATGGTCCTCGGTATACTGGTCTGAGTCAGCTCCGGGGGAGGTGTAGCCACCTGAGTTGGCCAAGTCCCGATTTAAAATGGAGAACAGCAAAGGCTGAAGGGAAATTCAGTCAACACAGGCAGAAACCAGCAGGTGAAAGTTACTGTGTATTAAACTCTGCAAAAGCCCAGACAGCATCGATACCAGCACCCATCTGCATAATAATGGAGCAGCCATCTACATACTAATGTGCGATCCCCGGGAACAATCGCAACGTTTGGGACAAACAAAGCCAAGCCAGACTCCCCGGCGCCAGCAGGAGCCAACACAAAAGACGTTAACGGACACCTCCAGACCGCCCAGCGATCAGAGAACCGCTCCAGTATTGGAGAAATCGAACCAAGCCATTGGAACAAAGTCCAATCACCTAGAACCAGGTACAGGGTCCACCCCGAAAGGCGGTAAGCCCCTGGGGACTTTAAAAGTTAAGCCCCAAGTTCATATCGTTCTTCTTGACCGGGTCACCCAGCAACACAAACCAACCTTGACCGTGACCGGTTCAACTGCCGCCGATATCCAGTAAGTCTCAAGTCAACGCTCGCTACGAGATAGGCGCTCCTAGCTACCAATCCATACCAACTTCGAATCCCGCAGGCTCAGAACCCGAACGAAAAGCCATTTGTTCCACTGACCTGGTGGGCCAGTCCGAAGCGAAGTATAGGCCTGTTAGTTGTAGAAGTTGCTTAGACGTAGAATTTGTGCACGAGTAGCGATTACTGTGTATAATAAATGTGCTTTGATTTGAATCTTACTAATCGGTGTATTGAGTTATTGATCATTACTTGGACTTGAACCTCATGGCGGTATCATAAAGATACCTGGCTACTCAAGAGCAAAGGTTATAAAACAGAGCCAATTGAACCAACCAAAAGTTAGCAACATATTACTGGTGACTCTGGTGGGAGCCGAACTATTAGTGGCTTAACCACTCCGGGAGAACCGAAAATTTGAATTAGAAATCCAATTGGGAACAGAAAACCACAAGTTTTCAAGCAGATCTGATCAATCCTCATAATTCGGAAGTGTGTGTATGCATGCGTAACTAACAGGGCGATAAGGTAATACTGATAGATTTTTTTTGTTGCGACAAAACTGTCGGGAGTTTGTATTCCGGAAAATAGTGAAAGCCGTACCCGTAATTATAGCACTGCCTTAGTCCCCCCTTGTTCCAAATTTAAAAGAAGCATTCAGATGGGAAAGATGGCAATGCAGGCAATGTAATGCCTCATGAACCCCGAGGAATTTGCGGTCACAGCGACCAGCAGCAGTAGAGTAGGACAATGTCCCGTATGGGAAGAAGAAATCAGGAAGTACCTCAAAGGGAAAGGATGGCCCCTTTGGAGCAAATTCTGTAACAACGCTGAAACAGGTCCCGGGGGTATAGGACATACTTGGTGGGAGAACCTGAGCGAGATTCACAAGAAGAGCTTAGGAAAGGTTCGCAAGCCGATAGCAATCGTGTCCTGCTTGGCACAATTGCGAGGCACAGAGGAGGTCGTCAGGACACTCCGGAAAGAGATAGAAAGCATACATCGAATGAGTAAGGTCGATGTTAATGACGTAGAGAGAGAGAACGTAGAGTTGAGGAGGAAGTTGGCAGCAAAAGACGGAGAGGTGGATGATGCCAAGTTGGCACACCAGTCTTGTATGGCGCACTTAAGCAGCTTCCAGTCCCAGTATGAAAAGGTCTATCAGGACATGCAACATGCAGTCCTGGTACGAGAAGAAACTGAGAAGCAGGTAGAAGCATTGCAGAGGCAGTGTAGTGACCTGAAGGCAGCGTTAAGAGCACTCCATGCTGCCACCACGGAGCAAAGACAAAGCTCACTAGACCACGCAAAGTGCCGGAAGCAGATTGCAGAGCTGCAATCTCTGCTTTCACTCCAAAAAGGATTCCAGGAAACCTTTGGAGCAAAGTTACATGAGGAAGACGGCCCTGATTGGGAAGAGTTGAATGAGACAGCGCAGAGATATGTTCAGGGAACATGTGTGCAGGGAAAGCCCCAAAAGAGAAAAGCGCCCCAACCCCCCCCACAGAGTAGATAGTTCAGGCTCCAATGAACCCAGTCACCACCCACCGCACAGCCACATCGGACGATACGGAATTTCTGTACACCACCCCCTTAACAGTGACCCAATTACGGGACGCGTGCGAGAAAATCACACCGTTCCTCCCCACCTCAGACCCCCACCACTTCTTTGCCAGAGTAAAACAGCAGGCGACCATGTACGGCCTGGATGAGCGAGAGCACTTAAAGTTCACGGTTTTGAGTTTAGACCCTTCGGTCGTAGCAGCCCTTCCCGACCCACAGAATGTAGGAGGAGGCACCCTTGCAGAAATGCATATCGCGGTCCTGGACGCAATCGGGTATAACCGGGGTGACCCCGTAGATGGCCTCAACAAATGCAGGCAAAAGAAAACTGAGCACCCCACAGCGTTTGCTGGACACCTGTGGATCCACTTTGCAGCAGTTTTGGGAGACTTAGACCGCGTCCATTTGTCCCCAGACAACATGGCCAAATGGACCCGCACCCTTATCTCCCATGCCACAGAAACAGGACAAAAAGCTTGTGCGAATTATGATCCCTCAGAGGAGGATCATAATGAGATATGGGTCGTAAAAAGATTGTCCCGCGCCTGGGAGCAGTCTGTACAAAACAAACCCGCAGTTAAAAATCCCGAAGAAAAGCAGGCAGAAGCAGACATACAAGCAATAAAATCACACCAGAACCCCGCATGGGTAAATGAAGGAAAGAACAGCCCCCCACAAAAGTCACAGGAGTGTTACAACTGTGGCCATTTAGGACACTTTGCAAAAGAGTGCAATGCCCCACGAAAGCCACAGAGAGCCCAGCAGACGGTCACTCTGATTAAGAATAAGACAGAGCCCATACATAGTGTGAGCACCCGTTCAGATCAGACGGACCTGAACGGAACGGACTGACGGTGTTCGGGCTCCCCCAGTTGGGTCTGCGACACCCTTTGGGATAGGTCCGGACGACCGGTAGTTGCAGCAAGAATTCGGGGACAGCCCATCGAACTTCTCTGGGACACAGGAGGGTCCCGCACCACAATAAATTCCTCCACCATGTTTCAAAAGGACACGTGGCCCACTACAGCCACAATCACCCTCAGCGGCTTTACAGGCCACTCACAGCAGGGACACATCACAGCCCCTATACCCATTCAAATCGGCACCATCACCACCAAGCACCCCGTAGTCTTAGTCGATCTACCCCACACAGAACACATTTTAGGAATAGACTTTATGGATTCCCACAACCTATCCTTTGATCCAGTCAATCAATGTGTCTGGAAAATGGCAAAATCTGCAAGAGCCCCCACGACGCTCACAAAAGGAGAATACGCCAACAGAATTTTTAAAAAATATATATATTTTATTCAAAATTTTTGGCCAACCATAACAGTACATTGTGATCTTTCACACAGTAATATAACAATATAAATAACAATGGCCAGTTTTTTTAAACAAGAAATAAATAATATATAAACAACATCAAAATTTTAAAAAAAAACTAAATGGCAACTGCCTTGTCCCAAATAAATACCCTCCAAAAAATACAATTCAGCCGTCCAGTATACAATTACCTATAACAACCTATACATATTATACTTATACACTAACATCCCTGAGAGTCCTTCTGGTTCCTCCCCCCCCCCCCGGGTTGCTGCTGCTGTCTTCTTCTTTTCCATTCCCTCTATCTTTCTGTGAGGTATTCGACGAACGGTTGCCACCGCCTGGTGAACCCTTGAGCCGATCCCCTTAGGACGAACTTAATCCGTTCCAGCTTTATAAACCCTGCCATGTCATTTATCCAGGTCTCCACACCTGGGGGCTTGGCTTCCTTCCACATCAACAGTATCCTGCGCCGGGCTACTAGGGACGCAAAGGCCAAAACATCAGCCTCTTTCGCCTCTTGCACTCCCGGCTCTTCTGCAACCCCGAATATAGCCAACCCCCAGCTTGGTTCGACCTGGACCCCCACCACCTTCGAAAGCACCTTTGTTACCCCCACCCAAAACCCCTGTAGTGCTGGACATGACCAGAACACGTGGGTGTGATTCGCTGGGCTTCTCGAGCATCTCGCACACCTATCCTCGACTCCAAAAAATTTACTGAGCCGTGCTCCAGTCATATGCGTCCTGTGTAACACCTTAAATTGTATCAGGCTTAACCTGGCACACGAGGACGATGAGTTTACCCTACTTAGGGCATCAGCCCACAGCCCCTCCTCAATCTCCTCCCCCAGCTCTTCTTCCCATTTCCCTTTCAGCTCATCTACCATAATCTCCCCCTCGTCCCTCATTTCCCTATATATGTCTGATACCTTACCGTCCCCCACCCATGTCTTTGAGATCACTCTGTCCTGCACCTCCTGCGTCGGGAGCTGCGGGAATTCCCTCACCTGTTGCCTCGCAAAAGCCCTCAGTTGCATATACCGGAATGCATTCCCCTGGGGCAATCCATATTTTTCTGTCAGCGCTCCCAGACTTGCAAACGTCCCATCTACAAACAGATCTCTCAATTGTGTTACTCCTGCTCTTTGCCATGTTCCAAATCCCCCATCCATTCTCCCCGGAGCAAACCTATGGTTATTTCTTATCGGGGACCACACCGAGGCTCCCGTCTTTCCCCTATGCCGTCTCCACTGCCCCCAAATTTTCAGAGTAGCCACCACCACCGGGCTTGTGGTGTATTTCTTCGGTGAGAACGGCAACGGCACCGTCACCATAGCTTGTAGGCTAGTCCCCCTGCAGGACGCCCTCTCCAATCTCTTCCACGCCGCTCCCTCCTCTTCTCCCATCCACTTACATACCATTGAGATATTGGCGGCCCAGTAGTACTCACTTAGGCTCGGTAGTGCCAGCCCCCCCCTATCCCTACTACGCTGCAAAAAATCCCTTCCTCACTCTCGGGGTCTTCCCGGCCCACACAAAACTCATGATACTCTTCTCAATCCTTTTGAAAAAAAGCCTTTGCGATCACCACCGGGAGGCACTGAAACACAAAGAGGAATCTCGGGAGGACCACCATTTTAACCGCCTGCACCCTCCCTGTCAGTGACAGGGATACCATGTCCCATCTCTTGAAGTCCTCCTCCATCTGTTCCACCAACCGCGTTAAATTTAACCTATGCAATGTACCCCAATTCTTGGCTATCTGGATCCCCAAGTAGCGAAAGTCCCTTGTTACCTTCCTCAGCGGTAAGTCCTCTATTTCTCTGCTCTGCTCCCCTGGATGCACCACAAACAACTCACTTTTCCCCATGTTCAGTTTATATCCTGAAAATTCTCCAAACTCCCCAAGTATCCGCATTATCTCTGGCATCCCCTCCGCCGGGTCCGCCACATACAACAACAAATCGTCTGCATACAGAGATACCCGGTGTTCTTCTCCTCCCCTGAGTACTCCCCTCCACTTCCTGGAACCCCTCAATGCTATTGCCAGGGGCTCTATCGCCAGTGCAAACAATAATGGGGACAGAGGACATCCCTGCCTCGTCCCTCTATGGAGCCGAAAATACGCAGACCCCCGTCCATTCGTGACCACGCTAGCCATCGGGGCCCTATACAGCAGCTGTATCCATCTAATATACTCATCTCCAAAGCCAAATCTCCTCAACACCTCCCACAAATAATCCCACTCCACTCTATCAAATGCTTTCTCGGCATCCATCGCCACCACTATCTCCGCTTCCCCCTCTGGTGGGGGCATCATCATTACCCCTAGCAGCCTCCGTATATTCGTATTCAGCTGTCTCCCCTTCACAAACCCAGTTTGGTCTACATGGACCACCCCCGGGACACAATCCTCTATCCTCATTGCCATTACCTTGGCCAGAATCTTAGCGTCTACGTTCAGGAGGGAAATTGGCCTATAGGACCCGCATTGCAGCGGGTCTTTTTCCTTCTTTAGGAGAAGCGATATCGTTGCCTCTGACATAGTCGGGGGCAGCTGTCCCCTTTCCCTCGCCTCATTAAAAGTTCTCATCAGTAGCGGGGCGAGCAAGTCCACATATTTCCTGTAAAATTCAACTGGGAATCCATCCGGTCCCGGGGCCTTCCCCGCCTGCATGCTCCTAATTCCTTTCACTACTTCCTCCATTTCGATCTGTGCTCCCAGTCCCACCCTCTCCTGCTCCTCCACCTTAGGAAATTCCAGCTGGTCCAGAAAACACATCATTCTCTCCTTCCCATCCGGGGGCTGAGCTTCATATAATCTTTCATAGAATGCCTTGAACACTCCATTCACTCTCTCCGCTCCCCGCTCCATCTCTCCCTCCTCATCCCTCACTCCCCCTATTTCCCTCGCTGCTCCCCTTTTCCTCAATTGGTGGGCCAGCAACCTGCTCGCCTTCTCCCCGTATTCGTACTGTACACCCTGTGCCTTCCTCCACTGTGCCTCTGCAGTACCCGTTGTCAGCAAATCAAATTCTACGTGTAGCCTTTGCCTTTCCCTGTACAGTCCCTCCTCCGGTGCCTCCGCATATTGACTGTCCACCCTCAGAAGTTCTTGCAGCAACCGCTCCCGTTCCCTACTCTCCTGCTTTCCTTTATGTGCCCTGATTGATATCAGCTCCCCTCTAACCACTGCCTTCAGCGCCTCCCAGACCACTCCCACCTGGACCTCCCCATTATCATTGAGTTCCAAGTACTTTTCAATACACCCCCTCACCCTTAGACACACCCCCTCATCCGCCATTAGTCCCATGTCCATTCTCCAGGGTGGACGCCGTTCTTTTTCCTCCCCTGCCATGGGCAGCACGGTAGCCTTGTGGATAGCACAATTGCTTCACAGCTCCAGGGTCCCAGGTTCGATTCCGGCTTGGGTCACTGTCTGCACATCCTCCCCGTGTGTGCGTGGGTTTCCTCCGGGTGCTCCGGTTTCCTCCCACAGTCCAAAGATGTGCAGGTTAGGTGGATTTGCCATGATAAATTGCCCTTAGTGTCCAAAATTGCCCTTAGTGTTGGGTGGGGTTACTGGGTTATGGGGATAGGGTGGCGGTGTTGACCTTGGGTAGGGTGCTCTTTCCAAGAGCCGGTGCAGACTCGATGGGCCGAATGGCCTCCTTCTGCACTGTAAATTCTATGAAATCTATCTCCAAGTCCACCCAGTGTGGAGCGTGATCCGAAATAGCTATCGCCGTATACTCCGTCCCCCTCACCTTCGGGATCAACGCCCTTCCCAAAACAAAAAAGTCTATTCGCGAATAAACTTTGTGGACATAGGAGAAAAACGAAAACTCCTTGCTCCTAGGTCTGCTAAATCTCCATGGGTCTACTCCTCCCATCTGCTCCATAAAATCTTTAAGCACCTTGGCTGCTGCCGGCCTCCTTCCAGTCCTGGACCTCGATCTGTCCAGCCCTGGTTCCAGCACCGTGTTAAAATCTCCACCCATTACCAACTTCCCCACCTCTAGTCCGGGATACGTCCTAACATGCGCCTCATAAAGTTGGCATCATCCCAGTTCGGGGCATATACGTTCACCAAGACCACCGCCTCCCCCTGTAATTTGCCACTCACCATCACGTATCTGCCCCCACTATCCGCCACTATGGTCTTTGCCTCAAACATTACCCGCTTCCCCACTAGTATAGCCACCCCCCTGTTTTTCACATCTAGCCCCGAATGAAACACCTGCCCCATCCATCCTTTGCGTAGTCTAACCTGGTCTATCAGTTTCAAATGTGTCTCCTGTAACATAACCACATCTGCCTTAAGTTTCTTAAGGTGTGCGAGTACCCGTGCCCTCTTTATCGGCCCGTTCAGACCTCTCACATTCCACGTGATCAGCCGGGTTGGGGGGCTCTTTACCCCCCCCCCTTGTCGATTAGCCATCCCCTTTTATCCAGCACCTCACCCGGTTCCCACGCAGCTGTGTCCCCCCCAGGCGGTGCCCTCCCGCCCCACCCACCCCACCCCATACCAGCTCCCCCTTCTCCCCAGCAGCAGAAACCCAGTAAATCCCCCCTCCCACCCCCCCACTAGATCCCCCACTAGCGTAGTTACACCCCCCATGTTGCTCCCAGAAGTATACGCCAACAGAATTAGCGCAGTAGGCAAATTTTAGTTTACCCCAACCACGCTTAGCACGGACAAGCAGGTTAGGGCAGTTCTGCAAAAGAACAGGACAGCATTCGCGACCCACAAACACGACTGTGGCCGGATGGCTGGTTCAGTACAAATCACAGGACCTGACCCTAGACCCCAAAAACAATATGGATTTCCCCAAGAGGCAGAGGGAGAAATCTCAAAGGTAATTGACAGCTTATTAGAGCAGGGCGTACTTAGATCAGTAGCCTCCACTAATAATGCCCCGATTTGGCCAGTGAGAAAGCCCGATGGATCATGGCGACTGACCATCGATTACCGGCAACTCAACAAAATCACCCCCGCAGCAACCCCCACGGTAGCAACAAGTCCCGAGACCATGCTCAAGCAGGGACTCAATTCTCGATACTTTAAGGTTTTGGATATCAGTAATGGATTCTGGTCAATTCCATTGGCAAAGGCGTGCCAGTACAAATTTGCCTTCACCTTTAAAGCACAGCAGTACACGTGGACATGCCTGCCACAAGGATTCCACAACTCCCCCTCCATTTTCCACCGACAGCTGGCAAATGGTTTAGCCAAATTTTCTCGCCCCGAATGTCTGGTCCAGTATGTAGACGACCTACTACTGCAGACAAACACCAAGGAAGAGTACATTGAGCTTCTGTCCGAACTCCTGGAACTCTTACATTCAATTGGTTGGAAAGTTAACCCCAAAAAGTCCCAGATTTTGGAACACACGGTGATATATTTGGGAACAATTATGACGCACGGTAAACGTGAGATAGAGCATAAAAGGATTGACTTGATTGCTAAATTGCCCCTTCCCCAGAACATTTCAGCCCTCCGGTCGTTTTTAGGACTGGTTGGCTACTGCCGAAACCACATTGACGGTTTCGTCAGCAAGGCAGCACCCCTCTCAGACCTCCTAAAGAAAGGAGTCCCCTGGGAATGGCTTCCGCAGCATACGGATGCTGAGGACTCGTTGAAACAAGCACTCATAGCAGCCCCCGCACTACAAGTTCCAGACCCGCTTTCCCCTTACGTTATAGAGGTAGCAAGCACAGACCGCACCCTTTCGGGCGGTGGGTCTTTACCCACCGCATCTTTACAAGATGGGGACTCCCCCGCAGCATTGAATCCGACCAAGGTTCCCATTTTATGGGACGTGTCATGAAGAACGTCCTCACGATATTTGGCATTACCCAATAATTCCACATAGCATACCACCCCCAGTCGAGTGGTATCGTGGAGCGCATGAATCGGACCCTAAAATCCACCCTCAGAAAAATGGTCCAGCAAAACAATACCACTTGGGACTCAGTCCTCTCTTTTGCACTGATGTTTTTGCGAAATACAGTATCAACTTCTACATGTTACACCCCACACACCCTCATGACCGGACACCCCATGAAAGGCACAGAATTTTGATTAGGTTTAGATTTCACCAGCCCCGAAGTGACGGCCCTCACACACGAGAAAGCAGTGGAACAATTAGTGACGAATGTTAAAACGGCTCAGCTAGCAGCTGCAGTGAAATTGGGCACAAGAAAGAAACAGACCAAGGCCTGTTTCGATAAGACAGTGCGTGTGACTGAGTTCAGTATAGGACAGCAAGTCATGCTCTCTGTATACAACCCCAGCACATTCCTGTTATCAAAGTACTCGGGTCCGTACTCCATTGCGGACAAAGTAAGCCCTTCTGTCTGCAACAGCCTGACGGAATTCCTACCCCTGTGGAAAGCAAGAGGATTTGTCTCGCAGATGGAAAACCCCTCCCCTCAGCCCCATTACTCCGTCACATTTTAGAGAGAGCACAGAACAAGACTTTTGGTATAGTCAAAGGTTGAAGTCACCATCATTCCTCCCCCCCTGGAAATGTGAAAGCCGACGCACTGGCTAAAGCAGGTTCCAGGCATGGATATTTTTGGACACCCCCCAAAAGCGCACCAGTGAATGCAGTTCTGGTCTCGCAGACTAAGATCGAGGATTTAGTGCAGGCCCAGAAGCAGGACAGCAATCTCAGGGAGATTTTAAAAGGAAACCATCCAGCACCCTACGAGAGGTTTAAAAATACTCTGACCACACATGACGGTGTGGTGTTAAAAGACACCCTTTATGTGGTTCCTGAACAGGACAGGAATCAACTGATTTGTTTGTTCCATGACAGTCATGGACATCAGGGAATTGATCCCACTACAGCCCACCTCATGCAGCTCTGCTGGTGGACGTGTTTAAAAGAAGATGTTACTCACTACGTTGAGAATTGTCTTATCTGTGCCCAGAACAACCCGGACAGATAGGCCAAAAAGGCTCAACTCAGTCACACCCGACCCGTTAATGGCCCCTGGACTAACCTCCAGATTGATTATATTGGACCACTGCCCCCTTGCAGGAATGGTTATAAATATGTACTCGTGGTGATAGACACGTTTACAAAAGGGTGGAAGCATTCCCATCCAGAACTAACACGGCAAATACCACAGCCAAAATTTTGACCCATCGCATCTTTACAAGATGGGGACTCCCCTGCAGCATTGAATCCGACCAAGGTTCCCATTTTACGGGACGTGTCATGAAGAACGTCCTCACGATATTTGGCATTACCCAAAAATTCCACATAGCATACCACCCCCAGTCGAGTGGTATCGTGGAGCGCATGAATCGGACCCTAAAATCCACCCTCAGAAAAATGGTCCAGCAAAACAATACCACTTGGGACTCAGTCCTCTCTTTTGCACTGATGTTTTTGCGAAATACAGTATCAACTTCTACATGTTACACCCCACACACCCTCATGACCGGACGCCCCATGAAAGGCACAGAATTTTGATTAGGTTTAGATTTCACCAGCCCCGAAGTGACGGCCCTCACACATGAGAAAGCAGTGGAACAATTAGTGACGAATGTTAAAACGGCTCAGCTAGCAGCTGCAGTGAAATTGGGCACAAGAAAGAAACAGACCAAGGCCTGTTTCGATAAGACAGTGCATGCGACTGAGTTCAGTATAGGACAGCAAGTCATGCTCTCTGTATACAACCCCAGCACATTCCTGTTATCAAAGTACTCGGGTCCGTACTCCATTGCGGACAAAGTAAGCCCTTCTGTCTGCAACAGCCTGACGGAATTCCTACCCCTGTGGAAAGCAAGAGGATTTGTCTCGCAGATGGAAAACCCCTCCCCTCAGCCCCATTACTCCGTCACATTTTAGAGAGAGCACAGAACAAGACTTTTGGTATAGTCAAAGGTTGAAGTCACCATCATTCCTCCCCCCCTGGAAATGTGAAAGCCGACGCACTGGCTAAA
The DNA here is from genome assembly GCF_047496885.1 of Scyliorhinus torazame. Classification (NCBI taxonomy): domain Eukaryota; kingdom Metazoa; phylum Chordata; class Chondrichthyes; order Carcharhiniformes; family Scyliorhinidae; genus Scyliorhinus; species Scyliorhinus torazame. The sequence continues at coordinate 80,227,446 of NC_092721.1, read as the reverse complement.
GCAGGTTCCAGGCATGGATATTTTTGGACACCCCCCAAAAGCGCACCAGTGAATGCAGTTCTGGTCTCGCAGACTAAGATCGAGGATTTAGTGCAGGCCCAGAAGCAGGACAGCAATCTCAGGGAGATTTTAAAAGGAAACCATCCAGCACCCTACGAGAGGTTTAAAAATACTCTGACCACACATGACGGTGTGGTGTTAAAAGACACCCTTTATGTGGTTCCTGAACAGGACAGGAATCAACTGATTTGTTTGTTCCATGACAGTCATGGACATCAGGGAATTGATCCCACTACAGCCCACCTCATGCAGCTCTGCTGGTGGACGTGTTTAAAAGAAGATGTTACTCACTACGTTGAGAATTGTCTTATCTGTGCCCAGAACAACCCGGACAGATAGGCCAAAAAGGCTCAACTCAGTCACACCCGACCCGTTAATGGCCCCTGGACTAACCTCCAGATTGATTATATTGGACCACTGCCCCCTTGCAGGAATGGTTATAAATATGTACTCGTGGTGATAGACACGTTTACAAAAGGGTGGAAGCATTCCCATCCAGAACTAACACGGCAAATACCACAGCCAAAATTTTGACCCATCGCATCTTTACAAGATGGGGACTCCCCTGCAGCATTGAATCCGACCAAGGTTCCCATTTTACGGGACGTGTCATGAAGAACGTCCTCACGATATTTGGCATTACCCAAAAATTCCACATAGCATACCACCCCCAGTCGAGTGGTATCGTGGAGCGCATGAATCGGACCCTAAAATCCACCCTCAGAAAAATGGTCCAGCAAAACAATACCACTTGGGACTCAGTCCTCTCTTTTGCACTGATGTTTTTGCGAAATACAGTATCAACTTCTACATGTTACACCCCACACACCCTCATGACCGGACGCCCCATGAAAGGCACAGAATTTTGATTAGGTTTAGATTTCACCAGCCCCGAAGTGACGGCCCTCACACATGAGAAAGCAGTGGAACAATTAGTGACGAATGTTAAAACGGCTCAGCTAGCAGCTGCAGTGAAATTGGGCACAAGAAAGAAACAGACCAAGGCCTGTTTCGATAAGACAGTGCATGCGACTGAGTTCAGTATAGGACAGCAAGTCATGCTCTCTGTATACAACCCCAGCACATTCCTGTTATCAAAGTACTCGGGTCCGTACTCCATTGCGGACAAAGTAAGCCCTTCTGTCTGCAACAGCCTGACGGAATTCCTACCCCTGTGGAAAGCAAGAGGATTTGTCTCGCAGATGGAAAACCCCTCCCCTCAGCCCCATTACTCCGTCACATTTTAGAGAGAGCACAGAACAAGACTTTTGGTATAGTCAAAGGTTGAAGTCACCATCATTCCTCCCCCCCTGGAAATGTGAAAGCCGACGCACTGGCTAAAGCAGGTTCCAGGCATGGATATTTTTGGACACCCCCCAAAAGCGCACCAGTGAATGCAGTTCTGGTCTCGCAGACTAAGATCGAGGATTTAGTGCAGGCCCAGAAGCAGGACAGCAATCTCAGGGAGATTTTAAAAGGAAACCATCCAGCACCCTACGAGAGGTTTAAAAATACTCTGACCACACATGACGGTGTGGTGTTAAAAGACACCCTTTATGTGGTTCCTGAACAGGACAGGAATCAACTGATTTGTTTGTTCCATGACAGTCATGGACATCAGGGAATTGATCCCACTACAGCCCACCTCATGCAGCTCTGCTGGTGGACGTGTTTAAAAGAAGATGTTACTCACTACGTTGAGAATTGTCTTATCTGTGCCCAGAACAACCCGGACAGATAGGCCAAAAAGGCTCAACTCAGTCACACCCGACCCGTTAATGGCCCCTGGACTAACCTCCAGATTGATTATATTGGACCACTGCCCCCTTGCAGGAATGGTTATAAATATGTACTCGTGGTGATAGACACGTTTACAAAAGGGTGGAAGCATTCCCATCCAGAACTAACACGGCAAATACCACAGCCAAAATTTTGACCCATCGCATCTTTACAAGATGGGGACTCCCCTGCAGCATTGAATCCGACCAAGGTTCCCATTTTACGGGACGTGTCATGAAGAACGTCCTCACGATATTTGGCATTACCCAAAAATTCCACATAGCATACCACCCCCAGTCGAGTGGTATCGTGGAGCGCATGAATCGGACCCTAAAATCCACCCTCAGAAAAATGGTCCAGCAAAACAATACCACTTGGGACTCAGTCCTCTCTTTTGCACTGATGTTTTTGCGAAATACAGTATCAACTTCTACATGTTACACCCCACACACCCTCATGACCGGACGCCCCATGAAAGGCACAGAATTTTGATTAGGTTTAGATTTCACCAGCCCCGAAGTGACGGCCCTCACACATGAGAAAGCAGTGGAACAATTAGTGACGAATGTTAAAACGGCTCAGCTAGCAGCTGCAGTGAAATTGGGCACAAGAAAGAAACAGACCAAGGCCTGTTTCGATAAGACAGTGCATGCGACTGAGTTCAGTATAGGACAGCAAGTCATGCTCTCTGTATACAACCCCAGCACATTCCTGTTATCAAAGTACTCGGGTCCGTACTCCATTGCGGACAAAGTAAGCCCTTCTGTCTACAAGATAAAGTACCCCAATGGAAAAACTGCGTGGTTCCATATCAACCAGCTAAAGGCATATGGAACACAGTCTAACCACGCACACCACGTCATGCGCGACGCAGCTCACCACACCCCGCCCACAGCCAATGTAACCCTCCCCTCCCCCAACATGTCCAGCCCAGCCACGGACTCAACCTCGACTCCACCCCCAAAATATAGACTCCGCCCCGGAATGCCCACAGACTGCATCGACAGCGACTGTGACTCGGACAATAGCCACAGCACGCCTCCCTACTATCCCCATACAACAGGACCCACACCCAGCGAATCCGACCACGATTCGAGTGATCCCTTCACGATCACTTTCCTAAACAAACCCCACCACCGACCAACAATGACGACCCCGATTCCGTCCCCACAGAACTAGACACCACCTATTGGCACCGAGATAATTTGTACAGACTCGTCCAGAACGACGAGAGCGATCCAAAATCACATCAAGCAGCCCTATCCGCCCTGATATATTTGAGAGTTTGGCACCCGGGAGAAGATGACGACTTTGAGTCTGACTCCTAAAACGAGAACCCCTTTGCGACCCTGTTCGCAACCGATAACTGAGGTGTCCAGATGATGTTTTAAAAGGAACCGCTTGGGAGAAACGGTGTCCTTTCTGATGGAACCTGCAGCATGTTTGATGTTGTTTGTACTTGTACTGTTAAACGTTGTATGTCAGACTGGAAAAAAAAATTTTCCACAGCCCCACACCCTTTCGGCCGAAACCTCTGAGAATTTGTCCACAGCTCGGCCTCTGCTAACAGACGTTTCTGTATTGCTAAACTATTTATTCCGCACACCAACCGGTCTCGGAGCATCTCATTTAGCGTCAGGCCAAATTCGCAAGCTTCTGCTAATCGCCTTAACCTTGTTAAAAAGTTTGTAACTGACTCCCCAGTGTCACGTAGTGTCAAGTAAAATCGGTAACCTTCGCAGGATCAGAGGTGGTTTTGGGTCATAGTACTCTTTTACTAAGTCTGTCAATTCCTGGAAAGTTTGTGTGTCCGGTGCCTCTGGAAAAGTGAGATGCGCATAATGACAAAGGCTCACACACGGTTAGCAGAATGACCCGTTGCTTTTCATCCAGAATTATATTGTTTGGTCTAAAAAAGTACTTCATCCACTCTACATATTGGGCCTAGTCTTCCACTGCAGGGTCGAAAGAGTCCAACTTCCCGAATAAAGGATTTTGCCTGTAGGTGGCTTACCCTCAATGTGCGGCAGCTGCTAATAAGCAGGTCCCTTTGGTCGTTCCGTTTACCTCGTCGCCACTGAAATAGACATAGACATAGAACATACAGTGCAGAAGGAGGCCATTCGGCCCATCAAGTCTGCACCGACCCACTTAATCCCTCACTTCCACCCTATCCCCAGAACCCAATAACCCCATCTAACCTTTTTGGTCACTAAGGGCAATTTATCATGGCCAATCCACCTAACCTGCACGTCTTTGGACTGTGGGAGGAAACTCACGTAGACACGGGGAGAACGCGCAGACTCCGCACAGACAGTGACCCAGCGGGGAAATCGAACCTGGGACCCTGGCGCTGTGAAGCCACAATGCTATCCACTTGTGCTACCGTTCTGCGTAATAAGTTTACGGAGGCAGAAATCCCTTCACCAGAATTCCTTTTATTTACAAAATCAACAGCCGAACAACCAGGTGCATTCAGCTTGCTGTCTACACCTATACAGAAAAAGGGGTTCCCTGGTTGGCCACTAATCAGGGAACTCATATTCTAATTGGCCAATCTCAAAGGCTTGGCCTAAGTCATTACACCTGGGTTAATGCCTTTGCTGAAAGAGCAGACTGATGAGCTTTAGATTAATTCACTATTATCAAAGAATCATTTGATCAGAAGGGGGCCTTTCAGCCCATTGTACATGTGCCGACAATCTGACAGGAATGTCCACTGCCCTCCAAACTTCCTACGGCCATGCAAGTTTCTCTTTTCAAGTATTCTTCCAATTCCCTTTTGAAAGTTAGTTTTGATTGTTTTCTGTTACAATTCAGGCACTGAATTCGTGACCACAGTAACTCGCTACGTAAAAAGATCATCCCCACTCAGGTTAATTTGGAAATTATTTTACATTTGTATCCTCCAGTTATCAACACTTTTGCCAATAAAAACAGTTTTGCCTTATTTCTTCGATCAAAATCTTCCAGGATTTTGAAAAACTCAGTTAAAATTTCCCTTTAACCTTCAATTGTTCAAGAAGAACAATTTGCTTCTCTAGTCTCTCGACATAACTGAGGTCCCTCATCTCTGGTACCAACCTCGTAAATCTACGTACCCTTTTAAAGGCCTTTACAACTTTTCTAAGTGTAGTGTTCAGAATTGAATGCAATGGTCTAGCTGAGGCATATTTTAGTATATAGTATATCAATTTATTTAACACATATTGTGTCTCTCTACATTCTATGTCAAAGTTGAGTGTCAAACCATAATTTAACACATGCAGATTTTTGTGTTATATTTTTACAAATTTAAGAAACTAAACAAGGAAGCTAGACAAGCATATGAGGGAGATGGTACAATGATAGATTCAGATGGGTAAAGATGGGAGAATTGTAAACACCGGCATGGACTATCTGTTGGACAGACAAATGGCCTGTTTTTATACCATTTAAATTTATGCAGCAGGGATTTGTAAAAATTTAACAGACGTCCTTAGTTTTGTACTCTATGCCTCCACTAATAAAGCCCAGGTAAATTTGCCAAATCTAGTTGGAGGCATTCTTGGAGGATTGATCCTGTGACTTCTATAAATACTATACAACAGTTGGGTACAATGTAGTTGAGTATTTTTGCTTGTGGTTTCACGTCAGCTGTTGTCACAACTAGTTCCAAGAATCAGGACACCCTCAGGCAAGAGAATAAACCCAGGACAGGAAGGGGAGGCAACCAAAAGGGGAAGAGCAGTTTTCTGTGCGGAAATCAAAGGCGGGAGAACTTTAATTATATTAGTAATTGCATAACTTACTGAAATTGCACTCAATTTCCCACTTTATAATTAGCATTAATACAATAACTCACTGATAGTGATGCCCCAACAATTTTCATTTGTATGGCACTTTATGCACTAAAATATTCCAAGACACATCACAGCAAAATTGACTCCAAGGGCGGTATTCTCTGGCCTCCTCCGCAGTGTGTTTCTCAGCGACGGGAGGCAGCCTGCCGTTGGCCAGTGGCAGGGTCTTCTGGTCCTGCCACTATCAAGGGGATTTCCCATGGATTCCAGCCCACGTCACCAGGAACCCCGAGGTGGGGTCCGCGATTGGCAGGACCAGAAGATCCCATCGGCGTGAAGAGCAGGAAGATCTCAACTCAGGTCTCAAAAGGAAAAACTAGGTCTGATGACCAAAAGATTGGTCAAGGAGGTAAGTTTAAGATGCTTCTTAGAGAAGGAAACAGATGTGGAGAGATTTTTGGAGGAAATGCAGGCATAGGACCTCCACAGCTGCAGGAGCAACCTTCTTTTCAAATATTTATCCCAATGGCTTCGAAATTATGTTTTAACCTCTATCTCAAGAGCCATAGGTGAGGAAGTCTCTTAAAAACTAATAGCCTTGGGGACTTCCGGGTGCGGCGATGACCAGCTGAGTCGCACGTTTCGGCAGCTCCCGGTGAAACGGACTTTTGGGCTCTTGATAGGAGCCCCAACGGCAATTTTGACGGCTAAAAACACTGTGCGGTAAACCAGAAGGGAATCCCCCCTGGATACGGATGAAAAAAGGAGAAAGTGGCCGGATTGCAGTGGATCCTTTAGAACAGCGGCAAGGAAGGCAAGCAAAAACCAAGATGGCGTCGGAAGGTGGCAGTTTAACATGGGGCCCTGAACAACAAGAGTTCTTGAAATGCTGTGTGGAAGAGCTCAAAAAGGAAATGAAGAAAGAGCTGTTGGCCCCGATACTACAGGCGATCGAAGGGCTAAAGGAGGAACAAAAGACCCAGGAGCGGGAGCTTCGGGTCGTGAAGGCAAAGGCAGCCGAGAATGAGGACGACATACATGACCTGGTGGTGAAGACGGAGACGCATGAGGCACATCAGAAACGATGTGTGGAAAGGTTGGAGGCACTGGAGAACAACGCAAGGAGGAACAACCTGAGGATTCTTGGTCTTCCTGAAGGTGCGGAGGTCGGGGCATATGTGAGCACGATGCTGCACTCGTTAATGGGAGCGGAGGCCCCGGCGGGTCCGTTGGAGGTGGAGGGAGCATACCGAGTGATGGCGCGAGGACCGAGAGCAGGAGAAATTCCCAGAGCCATAGTGGTGAGATTCCTCCGTTTTAAGGATAGAGAAATGGTCCTTAGATGGGCAAAGAAAACTCGGAGCAGTAAATGGGAGAACGCGGTGATCCGTGTTTATCAAGACTGGAGTGCAGAGGTGGCGAGAAGGAGGGCGAGCTTTAATCGGGCCAAGGCGGTGCTTCATAAAAAGAAGATAAAATTTGGAATGCTGCAACCGGCAAGACTGTGGGTCACATATCGTGGGAGGCACCACTACTTTGAGACGGCGGATGAAGCGTGGACTTTTATTGTGGAAGAAAAACTGGAATGAGCGGGTTATTAAAAAGAACGTTTGAACAAAGTGGTGGGGCGAAGAGGGGGGTTAAAAAGGGGGGAAAGAGGAGTTTTATGTACTAATCCTGCGATGTGGTAACTTTTCTCTCTTCCACAGGTGGTGATGGGGGGAGGAGGGGAGGTGGAGGAGATGGGGCGTTGGCCATTGGGGGCGGGGCCAAGGGAGAAGCGCGGGCTTGGTTCCCGCGCTATGATAATCATGGCGGGAATAGAGAAGCAGGAAGGAGGGGGCGTCGCACGGTGCGAGCCGAGGTCACGGGGGGAAGCCGAGGTCGGCCAGAGTTTGCGGACTTCTGGGAGCAAAATGGGGGTAGTAATTACGCTAGCGGGGGATCTAGCGGGGGGGGGGTGGGAGGGGGGAATTACTGGGTTGCTGCTGCTGGGGAGAGGGGGGAGCTGGTATGGGAGGGGATGGGCGGGGGGGCACCGCCTGGGGGAGATACAGCTGCGTGGGAACCGGGTGAGGAGCTGGAAAAAGGGGATGGCTAATCGACAAGGGGGGCGGTAGGAAGCCCCCCAACCCGGCTGATCACGTGGAACGTGAGAGGGCTGAACGGGCCGATAAAGAGGGCACGGGTACTCGCACACCTTAAGAAACTTAAGGCAGATGTGGTTATGTCTAAGGGTGAGGGGGTGCATTGAAAAGTACTTGGAACTCAATGATAATGGGGAGGTCCAGGTGGGAGTGGTCTGGGAGGCGCTGAAGGCGGTGGTTAGAGGGGAGCTGATATCAATAAGGGTACATAAAGGGAAGCAGGAGAGTAAGGAACGGGAGCGGTTGCTGCAAGAACTTTTGAGGGTGGACAGACAATATGCGGAAGCACCGGAGGAGGGACTGTACAGGGAAAGGCAAAGGCTACATGTAGAATTTGACTTGCTGACTACGGGCACTGCAGAGGCACAATGGAGGAAGGCACAGGGTGTACAATACGAATATGGGGAGAAGGCGAGCAGGTTGCTGGCACACCAATTGAGGAAAAGGGAAGCAGCGAGGGAAATAGGGGGAGTGAGGGATGAGGAAGGAGAGATGGAGCGGGGAGCGGAGAGAGTGAATGGAGTGTTCAAGACATTTTATAAAAAATTATATGAAGCTCAACCCCCGGATGGGAGGGAGAGAATGATGGGCTTTCTGGACCGGCTGGAATTTCCCAAGGTGGAAGAGCAGGAAAGGGTGGGACTGGGAGCACAGATCGAGGTAGAAGAAGCGGTGAAAGGAATTAGGAGCATGCAGGCGGGAAAGGCCCCGGGACCGGATGGATTCCCAGTCGAATTCTATAGAAAATATGTGGACTTGCTCGCCCCGGTATTGACGAGGACCTTTAATGAGGCAAAGGAAAGGGGACAACTGCCCCCGACTATGTCTGAAGCAACGATATTGCTTCTCTTAAAGAAGGAAAAGGACCCGCTACAATGCGGGTCCTATAGACCTATTTCCCTCCTAAATGTAGATGCCAAGATCCTGGCCAAGGTAATGGCAATGAGAATAGAGGAATGTGTCCCGGGGGTGGTCCACGAGGACCAAACTGGGTTTGTGAAGGGGAGACAGCTGAACACGAATATACGGAGGCTGTTAGGGGTAATGATGATGGCCCCACCAGAGGGGGAAACGGAGATAGTAGTGGCGATGGATGCCGAGAAAGCATTTGATAGAGTGGGGTGGGATTATTTGTGGGAGGTGTTGAGGAGATTTGGTTTTGGAAAGGGGTATGTTAGATGGGTGCAGCTGTTGTATAGGGCCCCGATGGCGAGCGTGGTCACGAATGGACGGGGATCTGCATATTTTCGGCTCCACAGGGGGACAAGGCAGGGATGCCCTCTGTCCCCATTATTGTTTGCACTGGCGATTGAGCCCCTGGCGATAGCGTTGAGGGGTTCCAAGAAGTGGAGGGGAGTACTTAGAGGAGGAGAAGAACACCGGGTATCTTTGTATGCGGACGATTTGCTACTATACGTGGCAGACCGGCGGAGGGGATGCCAGAAATAATGCGGATACTTGGGGAGTTTGGGGATTTTTCAGGGTATAAATTGAACATGGGAAAAAGTGAGTTGTTTGTGGTGCATCCAGGGGAGCAGAGTAGAGAAATAGAGGACCTACCATTGAGGAAGGTAACAAGGGACTTTCGTTACCTGGGGATCCAGATAGCTAAGAATTGGGGCACATTGCATAGGTTAAATTTAACGCGGTTGGTGGAACAAATGGAGGAGGATTTCAAGAGATGGGATATGGTATCCCTGTCACTGGCAGGGAGGGTGCAGGCGGTTAAGATGGTGGTCCTCCCGAGATTCCTCTTTGTGTTTCAGTGCCTCCCGGTGGTGATCACGAAGGCTTTTTTTAAAAGGATTGAAAAGAGCATCATGGGTTTTGTGTGGGCCGGGAAGACCCCGAGAGTGAGGAAGGGATTCTTACAGCGTAGCAGGGATGGGGGGGGCTGGCACTACCGAGCCTAAGTGAGTATTATTGGGCCGCTAATATTTCAATGGTGAGTAAGTGGATGGGAGAGGAGGAGGGAGCGGCATGGAAGAGATTAGAGAGGGCGTCCTGTAGGGGACTAGCCTACAGGCTATGGTGACACCGAGGAACTACACCACAAGCCCGGTGGTGGTGGCTACACTGAAGATTTGGGGACAGTGGAGACGGCATAGGGGAAAGACTGGAGCCTTGGGGGGGTCCCCGATAAGAAACAACCATAGGTTTGCCCCGGGGGGAATGGATGGGGGATATGGAATGTGGCAAAGAGCAGGAATAACGCAACTGAAAGATCTGTTTGTGGATGGGAAGTTCGCGAGTCTGGGAGCGCTGACCGAGAAATATGGGTTGCCCCAAGGGAATGCATTCAGGTATATGCAACTGAGGGCTTTTGCGAGGCAACAGGTGAGGGAATTCCCGCAGCTCCCGACACAAGAGGTGCAGGACAGAGTGATCTCAAAGACATGGGTGGGTGATGGTAAGGTGTCAGATATATATAGGGAAATGAGGGACGAAGGGGAGACTATGGTAGATGAACTAAAAGGGAAATGGGAAGAAGAGCTGGGGGAGGAGATCGAGGAGGGGCTGTGGGCAGATGCCCTAAGCAGGGTAAACTCGTCGTCCTCGTGTGCCAGGCTCAGCCTGATTCAGTTTAAGGTATTACACAGGGCGCATATGACTGGAGCACGGCTCAGTAAATTTTTTGGGGTGGAGGATAGGTGTGCGAGGTGCTCGAGAAGCCCAGCGAATCATACCCATATGTTTTGGTCATGCCCGGCACTACAGGGGTTTTGGATGGGGGTGACAAAGGTGCTTTCAAAAGTAGTGGGGGTCCGGGTCGAACCAAGCTGGGGGTTGGCTATATTTGGGGTTGCACAAGAGCCGGGAGTGCAGGAGGCGAGAGAGGCCGATGTTTTGGCCTTTGCGTCCCTAGTAGCCCGGCGCAGGATATTGTTAATGTGGAAAGAAGCCAAGCCCCCGGGGGTGGAGACCTGGATAAATGACATGGCAGGGTTTATAAAGCTAGAGCGGATTAAGTTCGTTCTAAGGGGGTCGGCTCAAGGGTTCACCAGGCGGTGGCAACCGTTCGTCGAATACCTCGCAGAAAGATAGATGGAATGGAAAAAAGAAGGCAGCAGCAGCAGCAGCAGCTCAGGATCGGGGGGGGGGGGGGGGAGGAGGAACCAGAAGGACTCTCAGGGTTGTTAATATATACTGTATAATATGTATAGGTCGTTGCGACAGATAATTATATATTGGACTGTTAAATTATATTTTTGGAGAGTGTTACTTGTAATAAGGCAGTTGCCAATTAGGGTTAGTTTTCATTTTTGTTATTTATTATTTATTCATTTTTTGTTTATAAAATAGGTCATTGTTATTTGTGTTGTTATAATATTGTGTAAAGGATGCACAATGTACTGTGTTGGTTGACCAAAAATTTTCAATAAAATATTTATTAAAAAAAAACTAATAGCCTTCAGTTCAAAAATACTTTCTACTCCCTTGTTTCTGTTACTCGTCCCCGATTTGCCTACCAGTGAAAACAATTTTTCATTATTTATTCACATTAAGGTCGACAGGTTTCAGTTACTCCTTTACTGGTTGCTCCGCACTTCCATTAATCGCATTGTTACTGTTCTTTGCTCTGTAGGAAAAGCTGTGGTCTATGCCGACCCTAGTCTCCTCAAGACCCCCCACCCCCCACTGCCTAGACTCCATTTCTCCCCACAATCCCCTACCCCAGGCTCCCTCTCACCCCATTCCCCAATATTCCTCTCCCCCCATTCCCCTAGTCTCTACCCTACACAAGACCCTGCATGATTTCTGAGGTTTCCCACTATTGAGGAGTCCCACAGCAAGCTAGAGACTGCTATGAGAGCAATGGCAACATTTTCACTCCGGTGGAAAATTTAAACCACTGGTCTCTCGGGTCGCTAGACGCAGCACTAGAGGGAGAAAGTTGTCATTCCAAGAGAGTTGAAAATCCTACCAGTATCCCACATACTTAATAAAAAATAGCCTTCTCAACCCGTCCTGTTCTCTTCACGGGATTGCGTATATGAATGCCCAGGTCTGAATATTCCTGCATACTATGTAAAATTGTATCATTTAGGGCGGCATGTGGCACAGTGGTTAGCACTGCTGCATCACGGCGCCGAGGCCCCAGGTTCGATCACGGCCTTGGGTCACTGTCCGTGTGGAGTTTGCACATTCTCTCTCTGTCTGCATGGGTCTTGCCCCCACAACTCCAAGATGTGCAAGGTAGATGGATTGGCCACGCTGAATTGCCCCCTAAATGGAAACAAATGACTGGATACTCAAAAAATTGTATCATTTATTTTTATATTGCCTTCTCATTCAAAAGTCTATCGCCTCATAACTCTGTGTTAATCTTCATCTACCAAGTGTCTATCTATTTTATCAATATGACTATGTCTCCCTTAATTAAAACAAAAGTGCTGGGAATACTCGGCTGGTCAGGCATCTGTGACGTTAAACAGTTCAAGTCAATGACTTGATAAAAGGTCAGACCTGAAATGTTAACTCTGCTTCTCCCTTCACAAAGGGAGACATATGGGTATGGCTAGCATTGTCTATTTTTATTTCAAATTTCCAGTATCCACTCTTTCTTGCTTTTTCATGTCCCTCCCACTGGAGTGAAAACATTGCCATTGCTCTCATAAGTCTCTAGCTTGCTGTGGGACTCCTCAATAGTGGGAAACCTCAGAAACCTGGTTTTGTCCTCCTGTTTGCTACAGTTTCAAATTTTCTGTCATGCACAAACTTTGATTGAAGTGATTTATAATGACCAATAACATTTATGCTTCTAAAGCAATTTTGACGCATGAAAAACATGTTGGGGAGATATACAATTAAGAGTCATGGGTATGGTACACATTTCCCACGTACAAATCTTCCAGGATTTTAGTCAACATTTATAATGGCAATTGGTTAAAAAAATGCTCCATAAACGATTGCCTTTGTCTACATACATACAAATTATATAATCAAGAAACTTGATCTAAGTTTCTGAAATATAATTTGTCTTTAAAATATGCATACTGCTGCCCAGCTAAGGGGAGTGCTAGAGGGGAACAGTACAGTGTCTGAGAGGAAGAGAACAGGAATGGGACTGGAATGTGGTCAAGGTCTGATGCGAGAGTTATGGTGCAAAGCTGAGTAAGAAAGAAAAATTGGCCCATGAGTTGAGGCTGCAATATGGATAGGAATTGTGAAGAACTTCGGGTTGTGGCAAGAGAGAGTAATAAAAGGGAAAAAATTAAAAATTTAATTAAATGAGAAAAGACTAATTAAAAATCAAAGTTACCTTCACATTATGATTCTATGATTAGTACCTTGCCTCTGCTAATCAATTAGCACCACAGCAGCACCGAATGGCAGGAACCTGCATCTACACTGTGACAGGCTACCAGTTATTGTATTTTTTGACCAATTGTCAGTATAAATGTTGATGTAAAATGTTGGAAGATTTGTACAACATAAACTATGTACTATACCCAAGACTTTTATTTACATATCAAGAAAGCATACAGCATGCTCAAGAAGGCATACGGCATGCTTGCCTTCATTGGCCGGGGCATTGAGTATAAGAATTAGCAAGTCATGTTGCAGCTGTATATTTTCATAGAATTTACAGTGCAGAAGGAGGCCATTCGGCCCATCGAGTCTGCACCGGCTCTTGGAAAGAGCACCGTACCCAAGGTCAACACCTCCACCCTTTCCCCATGACCCACTAACCCCACCCAACACTAAGGGCAATTTTGGAAACAAAGGGCAATTTATCATGGCCAATCCACCTAACCTGCACATCTTTGAACTGTGGGAGGAAACCGGAGCACCCGGAGGAAACCCACGCACACACGGGGAGGATATGCAGACTCCGCACAGATAGTGACCCAAGCTGGTATCGAACCTGGGACCCTGGAGCTGTGAAGCAATTGTGCTATCCACAATGCTACCGTGCTGCCTTAGTTAGGCCACACTTGGAGTATAATGTTCAATTCTGGTCGCCACACTACCAGAAGGATGTGGAGGCTTTAGAGAGGGTGCAGAAGAGATTCACCAGGATGTTGCCTGGTATGGAGGGCATTAGCTATGAGGAGCGGTTGAATAAACTCGGTTTGTTCTCACTGGAACGACGGAGGTTGAGGGGCGACCTGATAGAGGTCTACAAAATTATGAGGGGCATAGACAGAGTGGATAGTCAGAGGCTTTTTCCCAGGGTAGAGGGGTCAATTACTAGGGGGAATAGGCTTAAGGTGCGAGGGACAAGGTTTCGAGGAGGTGTACGAGGCAAGTTTTTTTTACACAGAGGGTAGTGGGTGCCCGGAACTCGCTGCCAAAGGAGGTGGTGGAAGTAGGGACGAAAGTGACATTTAAGGGACATCTTGACAAAAACATGAATAGGATGGGAACAGAGGGGTACGGACCCAGGAAGTGTGGAAGATTTTAGTTTAGACGGGCAGCATGGTCGGCACAGGCGTGGAGGGCCGAAGGGCCTGTTCCGGTGCTGCACTTTTCTTTGTTCTTTGTATATCGCCCCAACATTTTTTCATTCATCAAAATAATTTTAAAAGCATGAAGTTTTATTGGTAAATCACTTAAGACGCCATCTAGCTCCGCTTACCCATAAAATTAACTTACCTTTTTGCATCATATTACAATTGAAAAATATAAAAGTACCCAATAATCAATATGATTCACACAGATACATATAAAATTGTTTGACATCAAATAATACTTTCACCAATGGATTTCAAAATTTCAAGTTTTGCTTTGGCTGTTAAAGGAAGCAAGGGAAAAATAGCAGTGGTTCTGACCACCTTTTTCCAATCCTCTCTTGCTAGAGGTATTATTGGAGGATTTCTAATGCTATACTGCTGTAGTACAAGGGATAGTACAAGTAAATACAGACCAGTCGAACCTTGATGGTGGACAATTGAAAAATTCTGAGAAACTGTATACATTTATCATATGTCCTATGTTTTTCATGTATGGAACGACCTGCCTGGACTGTATGCACGCAGAACAATACTTTTCACGGTACATGTGACAATAAATATAAATTGTGATTTAGAGACACAAATTAATCAAGGGCGGGGCAGCATGGTAGCAGAGTGGTTAGCACTGTTGCCTCATGGCACTGAGGACCTGGGTTCGATCCCGGCCCCAGACACTGTCCATGTGGAGTTTGCACATTCTCCTCGGGTCTGTGTGGGTCTCACCCCCACAACCCAAAGATGTGCATGGTAGGTGGATTGGCCACACTAGATTGCCCCTTAATTGGAAAAAAGGAATTGGATACTCTAAATTTATTTAAAAAAAACAAATTAATCAAGGGCAGTCAGCATGAATTTGTTAAGGGAAGGCCATTTCTGACTAACGTGATTCAATTTTTTGAGGAAATAACAAGGAGGATCAACGAGAGTAGAGTGTTTGATGTAGTCTACATGAATCATGGATTTTTGAAAATCTTTTGACATGGCAGATTAATCAGTAAATTAAAAGCTCAAGGGATTCAAGCAAAAGTGACAAGTTGGATCCAAAACTGGCTCAATTGCAGAAGACAAAGAGTTATGGTTGATATGCATTTTTGTTACTGCAAGGGTTTCCAATAGGGTCCCACAGCTGACACTGTAGACTGTAGGAAGAAGTCAATAGACTGCGCAGATGGACAGAAAGTAGGTAAATTGGATTCAATTTAACAAGTCTGAGGACGACTAAAGCAAGGCAAGGGATTACACCATAAATGATGGGATTCTGAAAAGAGAAGAATCTTGGAATGCACGTCCACAGATCCCTGTTGGTGCAGGACAGTTGATAAGGTAGTCAAGAAAGTATACAGGATACTTTCTTTTATTGTGAGGTATGGTAGAAACATATTAAAAAAACTAGTTAGACCACACATCGAGCCCTTCAGTCTGGTCACCACATTACAGGAAGGATGTGATAATATTAGAGTACAGAAGAGATTTACTGGAGTGTGGCCAGGGATGGAAAAATGTTATCGATGAGGAATGACAAGGTAAACTGGAGCTGTTTTCTTTGGAAAAAGGGGGCGAGCGGGAGATTTAATTGAGCTGTGTAAAAGTATGAGGGGCATAGATACTGTGGAAGGACCAATTTCTGATTGCAGCGAGTTCAATAACCAGGGGGCACACATTGGCAGAAGGATTAGAGGGAATGGCAATGTAAATTTGCCAACCAGAGCACGATGGTGTTCTGAAACTCACCATACGAAAGTGTGAATGAGACAGAAACCAACAGCGCATTTTCAAAAAGCACCTGGACATGCACTTGAGGTGTCTTAACTGACAGGGCTCTAGTCTGAGAGCTGGAAAAGGAGATTGGATGGAAGACACTTTTACCAATTGGCACGGCCAAGATGGCCAAATGGGCTCCTTCTGTCTCATAAACCTTTCTGTTTCTCAGTAGTTTTCACAACCACTCTGTCTGGTGTCAGTTAAATGAAAATAACTTGAATGATCAAACATAATTGAGTATGAGGCATTATTTCCAGTTTGGCCAGTATAAAACATTTAAAAATAGATTTTGGTCTTCTAATATAGCAATTCAAAATGTGCTTAGAGGTGAAATGAAAAAAAAAATCAAATGTTTACGATGACCTCAACAAAGCCTCGCTTTAATAACTTACCAATCTAATTTTAGAAGATTTAATCAACCTGAACCCTGTTTTTTACCTTTGTAGGTGGAGTATACACCTGGGTTCCTCATTAACTCCACATTTAAAAGGTGTCCCTAACTTTCCATTTCTCCTTTCATTTTCTAACTTGGGGGGGAGGGGGGGGGACATTATATTCTGCGGGACGTGAAAAAGAACTTCATTTATCTTGAGTCGCATTGGAAACTGCATTGTCTGTTTATTCCAAAATGATATTATAAATGGACCATGAAATATAATATAAATACAACCTTTCAAACTGCACATGCAAGTGTAACTGTTGTCTTGCTAAGAATTAAAAGGGTGACTGGAAAAATTATTTACATCCCAAAATTCCGCTCCAGATCAACCCATTCCTGGGAAGCGAGCACAATACCGTTATATTCCACCCCCAGTCCAGCTGTTACCGCAGCTGACCAAAGGTATGAATATATCTCCACAGCCTTCTTTTAGTCAGGATAATAAACAGAAATAGTGCATGGCACTAAGTAAAGTGGATGCAAACAGTGAACCCAATATCCAGTACACTCAATCCAGACAGTTATCATCTGCTACACTAATTAAGTGGGATTAATATAAAATGCGTGAATAATTGTGCACGAATCGGTAGAGTCGGGGGTGAGGGCAAAGTGTTAAATCTGTCCATTTGAAAGAGGCCAGTTCAGACTCGATCATCGTCCAATAATTTATAAACCAATACTGAATGGAGTCAATAATAATAAATTATTATTAAACGTGGTGTAAGATAGCAATGCCTTCCTTACGAGACGAATGGTGACCAATCGAGTTTTGTGCCGCCGCTAAATGTCGACGTGGCTGTTTGGCTGTGCACGAGAGGTCGAGGCTTCACGGGGCCTACCCTGCAACCAGTCGCCTCTGCCTTTACCTGCAGTCCTTGTGCTCCCGGGTCCACTCCTGTGTCCAGGATGGCGATGAGGACCCCCCTGCCGTCGTACTCGGGATACCGGGAAAGGAAAGACGCGGCGCCCGTCTCCTTCTTCGGCAGAAGACCCTGGTACGGGAAGGAGTCGTCCAGATGAAGAGCCATTTAACCGCCCGCCTCAGCCCAACGTGCAGCCCAGATCTCAGCTCCTCGCCTTCTGCTGCCGTGCCCTGCAGCCAGCAGCAATCGCCAGGGGTCACACACCGAGAGCAGGAGGGGGTGAGGCAGGAATCCGTGCGCTGGCAAGGTCAGGAAAATAGAACAGGAGTTCTCTGCGGAGGTCCGCTTGAGGATCAGATGTCTTTCAAGAGGGAGTTATTTGAAAAGAATATAAACTTGAAAGCATGTTATGCAACAACCGATTTCAGAAATGCAGAGCCAAGCATCAATGGACATGCACTTTTAACCTATTTGTTTCACAATTTCTGAAACATACAGTAGCAGGAGGGAGATAATATTTGGCATATGTTGTCTGGGCGTGGCGGCATGGAAAAATTGGTAAATCTATATCTGGGAATTCCTATAATGTGGTGAACCACGTATTGCTACTATATTTACTGTTATTCGTCCGACTGTTCACCACTGTATATATGTTCACTGTTGTTCTTATTCACTGATACTTATTGTTGTGTTGATGCTTCTGTTGGCTCCGATTGTGGCTCCGCCCCTCGGGGGAGGTATGTAATTGGCAGACCTGTGGCCAGCTCTCAGTGCGTGCGCAGCAGCAGGCTGGCATACTTCTTTGCTTATTAAAACCACTGTTCTCTTCTACAACTCGACTCGTGTGAATTGATGGTCCATCAATTTAATACAGTACGAAGTCTTACACCACCAGGTTAAAGTCCAACAGGTTTGTTTCGATGTCACTAGCTTTCGGAGCGCTGCTCCTTCCTCAGGTGAATGAAGAGGTATGTTCCAGAAACACATATAGACAAATTCAAAGATGCCAAAAAATGCTTGGAATGCGACCATTAGCAGGCGATTAAATCTTTACAGATCCCGGAGCGGAGAAACTACGTCATCTTCTTCACAGCCTTCAACATGTCATTGATGACGATGAACATCTTGCCAAGGTCATCCCCACCCCCCACTACTTGCCTTCAAACAACCGCGCAACCTCAAACGAACCATTGTTTGCAGCAAACTACCCAGTCTTCAGAACAGTGACCATGACACCACACAACCCTGTCATGGCAATCTCTGCAAGACGTGCCAGATCATCGACATGGATACCACTATTACACGTGAGAACACCACCCACCAGGTACGCGGTACATACTCTTGCGACTCGGCCAACGTTGTCTACCTCATACGCTGCAGGGAAGGATGTCCCGAAGCGTGGTACATTGGCGAGACCATGCAGACGCTGCGACAACGAATGAACGGACATCGCGCAACAATCACCAGGCAGGAATGTTCCCTTCCAGTCGGGGAACACTTCAGCAGTCAAGGGCATTCAGCCTCTGATCTCCGGGTAAGCATTCTCCAAGGCGGCCTTCAGGACACGCGACAACGCAGAATCGCCGAGCAGAAACTTATAGCCAAGTTCCGCACACATGAGTGCGGCCTCAACCGGGACCTGGGATTCATGTCGCATTACATTCATCCCCCACCATCTGGCCTGCGAAATCCTACCAACTGTCCTGGCTTGATACAATTCACACCTCTTTAACCTGGGGTTACCCCATCTCTGGATCTGTAAAGATTTAATCACCTGCTAATGGTCGCATTCCAAGCATTGTTTGGCATCTTTGAATTTGTCTATACATGTGTTTCTGGAACATACCTCTTCATTCACCTGAGGAAGGAGCAGCGCTCCGAAAGCTAGTGACATCGAAACAAACCTGTTGGACTTTAACCTGGTGTTGTAAGACTTCGTACTGTGCTCACCCCAGTCCAACGCCGGCATCTCCACATCAATTTAATAAGCTAAGATATCACAATGGGCGCCGCTCTTAAGCCTGACCGACTTGAACTCGACCCGCAGACAGCTAAAGCCACTGCAATCTTTGAGCATTGGCTAAGTTGTTTCGAGGCCTTCCTCAACTCCTCGACCGACGATGTCTCCGGGGCGCACAAGCTGCGTCTCCTCAGTGCTCGGGTGAGCCACAAAATTTTCCTATTAATCAGAGACGCAGCCTCGTACGAAGAGGCGGTCTTCGTTGAAAGGACAGTTCGTGAGGCCGGTGAATGAGGTGTTCGCTCAACATCTTCTTAGAACGCGGCGTCAGCGCCCCGGTGAATCGCTGGCAGAACTCCTGCGTGACCTGAGGGTACTCTCCAGGAATTGTAACTGCCAGGCAGTTACGGCAGTGAACACATGGAACTCATGATCCGGGACACCTATATGGCCGGAGTCCAGTCCAGTTATATCCGGCAATGACTGAGCATTCCAGAGTTTGGATGCCTTCACGCCTGACCACGCGGCATCCTCGTGGACGTCGGAGGCGTGGCTATCACCCGACCTGGGCGTGTCCCATGCCTGTGCCACGTGGCTTCCCGCCAACTCCGGGGTGCCGTTCAGCTACTTCTGCGGCCAGGGCCAGCACCCCAGGCAGCGTTGTCCAGCTCGGAACGCGACCTGCAATGAGTGCGGTAAGTGCCAAAGTCTGCCTGGCCCGACCTAAAGTTCCCAAATCGAAAGCCTGCCAGGCCCAATCTGAAGCTCAAAGATCCTGCAGTGTGGCATCGTGCCTGCCGGTACCGCCCCCTTCTGACGCGTCACTCACCTCGTGCAGTCCGTGGGGGGCGCTATTTTGTCCGCCATCTTTAACGCCGCCCGCCATGTGCGACCCATGGGGGCCGCCATCTTGGCCGCCATCTTCGACGCTGCCCATCACGTGCGACTCATGGAGGCCACCATTTTGGGACCACCCCGCTACCGCCGACCGGACCAGTCATCCGCAGCTTGGCTCTGTTACACTCGACCAGTCCCGGCCTCATCACCTCAAGAACTCTATGATGTCCGGGTCAATGGGCATGAGACATCTTGCCTTTTTGACTCTGGGAGCATGGATAGCTTCATCCATCCGGATGCGGTAAGGTGCTGCTCCCTCCGGATTTTCCCCGTGTCCCAAACCATCTCCCTTGCTTCCGGATCACATTCCGTGCAGATCCGGGGGTACTGTGTCGCAAACCTTGTGATACAGGGCGTCGAGTACGCCAACTTTAAACTTTATGTCCTCCCCCCATCTCTGCGCTCCCTTCTTATTTGGGCTGGATTTCCAGTGTAACCTCCGAAGCCTGACCTTGAGGTTCGGTGGACCCCTGCCCCCTCTCTCCGTCTGTAGCCTCGCGACCCTTAAGGTCGCCCCTCCCTCGCTCTTTGCGAACCTCACCCCTGACTGTAAGCCCGTCGCCACCAGGAGCAGACGATACCGTGCTCAGGACAAGGTCTTTATTGGGTCAGAGGTACAGCGACTCTTGCGAGAAGGGATCATTGAGGCCAGTAACAGCCCCTGGAGAGCCCAAGTGGTGGTCGTTAGGACCGGGGAGAAGAACCGGATGGTCGTCGACTGCAGTCAGACGATCAACCGGTACACGCAACTCGATGCGTACCCTATTCCCCGCATATCTGACATGGTCAATCAGATTGCACACTACCGAGTCTTCTCCACGGTAGGCTTGAAGTCCGCATACCACCAGCTCCCTATCTGCCCGGAGGACTGCCACTACACTGCCTTCGAGGCAGACGGCCGCCTCTACCACTTCCTCCGGGTTCCCTTCGGCGTCACCAATGGGGTCTCGGTCTTCCAACGAACGATGGACCGAATGGTTGACCAGTATGGGCTGCGGGCCATGTTCCCGTATTTGGATAATGTCACCATCTGCGACCATGATCAGCAGGACCACGACGTTAACCTTAAGAAATTTCTCCACACCGCCCAACTCCTTAATTTGACCAATAACAAGGAGAAATGCGTTTTCCGCACAACCCAGCCATCCTTGGCTATGTCGTAGAAAATGGAGTCCTAGGGCCTGTAGCCACGTAAAATGGCTGCGTTCCGATTAATCTGGCCAAAACCCAGTTTAAAATGGCTAACCCGAAAGACTGCTGGGAAAAGCAGCTAAGAAGACACAAGCAGGCAGCTGCAGACAGTTTTGCATATTCGGCTCTGGAAAGGTAGCCCAGATCGATACTCAGGGCTATCAACAACCCATCAACCCAGGTATTTGCAGTTGCATTCAGGACTGTTTGCAGCCCATCTATTCAGACATCCACAGTTAAATCAGCTATCCCCGGGAACAATTGCAACATATTAGCAATTGAATACCGGGCCAGACCTGTCGGCGCCTGCAGTGGCCGAAACAAAGACAGGTGAGCGACCACCCTCCGATCAAGGAATCGCCTCACCATTGGACACATCGACCCCAGAGATTGGGGACAGATCCAATCACTTGGGACTCAGGGTCAAGGGCCGCCCCGGGAGGCGGGAAGCCCCTGGGCCCTATAAAAGTGAGGGTCCAAGTTCAGATCTCTCTCTCTCTCTCCTCTTCGCCTGCTCGAGACCTTCGCAAGAACAGCAACCGGCAACAGTAAGTTTGAATCCAGCGATCGCTATCCGGAAGAGACACCTAGCCACCGACCTGTAGCAGCCTTTTGAATCCCGCGGGCCAGATCTGATTGGACAAGCCATTCGTTTCCCTGACCTGGTGGGCTCTTCCTAAGTTAAGTATTGGCCAGTAGTGATAGGTTTATTATATAGAAAGTAGTATTAGGGTATTAATATTGCTTGTTGTACATAATAAATGACCGTTGTTTTAATCCTTACTAAGCGGTGTGCTGTATTATTAATCATAACCTGAACTTGAACCACGTGGCGGTATCATAAAGATACCTGGCGACTCATGAGCAAAGATGACGTAATCAGAGCAAATAGACTAAGGTTAAAAAGAGCAACAGGCCTGACCCCGATCGCATGCGCCCCCCACTGCCCCAAAGCCCTGAAGAGATGCCTGCGGTTCTTTTCCTACTATGCCCAGTGGGTCCCCAATTATGCGGACAAGGCCCGCCCACTTATCAAATCCACCATTTTTCCCCTGACGGTTGAGGCCCGCCTGGCCTTCAACCGCATCAAGACAGACATTGCCAAAGCCGCGATGCACGCTGTGGACGAGTCCATTCCGTTCCAGGTGGAGAGCGAAGCGTTGGACTTTGCCCTGGCCGCTACCCTCAACCAGGCAGGAAGGCCCGTGGCTTTCTTTTCCCGTACCCTCCATGCCTCCGAGATGCGACACTCCTCTGTCGAGAAGGAAGCTCAAGCCATCGTGGAAGCAGTGCGACATTGGAGGCATTACCTGGCCGGCAGGAGATTCACTCTTCTCACTGACCAACGGTCGGTTGCCTTCATGTTCAATAACACACAGCGGGGCAAGATCAAGAACGACAAGATCTTGAGGTGGATCGAACTCTCCACCTATAACTACGATATTTTGTATCGTCCTGGGAAGCTCGATGAGCCCCCAGATGCCCTGTCCCGCGGTACATGCGCCATGACTTCTGTCATCCGGGGGTCACCCGGCTTCTCCATTTCATCAAGTCCCGCAACCTGCCCTACTCCACCGAGGAGGTAAGGACCATGACCAGGGACTGCCAAGTCTGCGCGGAGTGCAAGCCGCACTTTTATCGGCCAGACAGGGCTCACCTGGTGAAGGCCTCCCGCCCCTTTGAATGCCTCAGCGTCGCTTTCAAAGGGCCCCTCCCCTCCACTGACTGTAACGTGGACTTCCTCAACATCGTTGACGAGTACTGCCATTTTCCCTTTGCCATCCCATGCCCCAACATGACCTCGGCCACTGTCATCAAGGCCCTACACAGCATCTTCACTTTGTTCGGTTTCCCCACCTACATCCACAGTGATTGGGGCTCCTCTTTTATGAGCGATGAGCTGCGTCAGTTCCTGCTTAGTAGGGGCATCGCCTCAAGCAGGACTACCAGCTACAACCCCCGGGGAAACGGACAGGTGGAGAGGGAGACTGCGATGGTCTGGAAGGACATCCTTCTTGCCCTACGATCTAGAAGTCTCCCAGTCTCCCGCTGGCAGGAGGTCCTTCCCGATGCACTCCACTCCATCCGGTCGCTTCTCTGCACCGCCATTAACGAGACCCCTCATGAACGTTTGTTTGTCTTCCCCAGGAAGTCTATCTCTGGGGTCTCGCTTCCGTCCTGGCTGACAACAACAGGGTCTGTCCTCCTCAGGAAGTATGTGAGGAGCCATAAGTCCGATCCCCTGGTCGAGAGGGTTCAGCTCCTCCATGCAAACCCTCCGTATGCATACGTGGCACACACGACGGACAGTAGGACACAGTCTCCCTCCGTGATTTGGCACCCGCAGGTTCCCCAGCAACCATCACCAACATGCCCACCCCTACACCGCCTATAACTATCACTCGAATGTGGCGGGACTTGGCA
The DNA here is from genome assembly GCF_047496885.1 of Scyliorhinus torazame. Lineage (NCBI taxonomy): Eukaryota > Metazoa > Chordata > Chondrichthyes > Carcharhiniformes > Scyliorhinidae > Scyliorhinus > Scyliorhinus torazame. The sequence continues at coordinate 80,203,685 of NC_092721.1, read as the reverse complement.
CCGGCAGCCCTCCCTGGGGCCGTTACCACCGCCCCCGCCCCTACACCATATCCCTCTCCGTCAACACTGCAGACGACACGCTCCCGGAGTTGAAGGTCCCGACACCCGTGCCCACACCGCAGCTGGGGCAGAGGCGATCATGGTGGAAGATCAAGGCTCCCATCACACTCAACCTGTGAGTCCATTTCACCCCTGCTGGACTTTTTTTTAAACTGGGGGTGAATGTATATATATATTTACCATTATTTGTCCTACTGTTATCCACCACATAATGTTCACTGTTGTTCTTATTCAATGTTACTTACTGTTGTTGTGTTGATGCTTCTGTTGGCTCCGCCTGTAGCTCTGCCCCTCAGGGGAGGTATATAATTGGCAGACCTGTGGCCACTTCTCAGTGCGGGAGCAGCAGCAGGGTGGCATACTTCTTAGCTTATTAAAACCACTGTGCTCTTCTACAACTCGACTTGTGTGAATTGATGGTCCATCATCTATGTAGTTCCCGATGAGAAACAGCAAGTTCCGGGGATCAATTGCCATTCATGCCAACTCTGCTCTTGTGTTATTATATTATTCTAAAATGATTTAGGAAATCCGCTGTCATGTGTTTCCAGAATGCCACATCACTCATTACTGCACCAAAGCAACCATAATATTGATTTGCAATACAGGGTGGGTGAACAGTGAGTGAAAACACATTGGACGAAAGCTCCTGCATTTGTGTAAAATAGCCTGATTATTTCAGACTTCTGGGAACCACAAGGCGTAACACTCATCATTTCAGATCAACAGTAAATCTCTTTAATCCAAGTCATTTCTTATAAATATAATGAATTGCTATCTCCTTCAAATCTAAACTTGTATAGATTGACAGTTGATTTATAAACCTGATTAGTGATTATTTAATCTCCATTAGGTCAGTACCCATTACAAAACTATGAATAAAATTTAGTAGCAGGGACATGGGACCTACCCAATGGAGGACCAGTGTGAGGCCCTGATGTACGATCAATTGACGACAGACAAGGAGTCTGGAGAAAAACTGTGGCTTTAATCAGCTTACAGACACCTGCTGGCAGCCGGTCCCAGCCCAGAGTGAGGGCAGGGCTGGAGATTGGCCACCTTTTATACATGAGCCCGAGGGGAGGAGCCACAGGTGGAGCCAGCAAGGACAAGCCCAGACATGTTACAATACAATACAATATATGGTTTACCACATTCACCCCCTGTTTTTAAAAAAAAAAGAGCCCGGCGGGGAATGAAGTGGATGGGTTGAGTTATAGATCGAGTCTGTCGGGGGCTTTGACTTTCTGCTGTGACCGCCTCAGTCCCGGCTGTGGTGTGAATATTGGTGTCGGATGAGGTGTTGAGGCCTGCGTGTCCAGGAGCGTGTCGTCTTCTGCGTCTCGTAGTAGATTAGCAATGGGAGGAGACAGTATGGGGTCGGGGGTAGCGGTGATGGCCACTTGGGAACCTGCGGGTGCCAAATCCCGAAGGGAGACTGCGTTAGTGGTGATGGTCACTGGGGAACCTGCAGGTGCCAAATCCCGAAGGGAGACTGTGTCCTCCCGCCTGTCATGGTGTGCCACGTAGGCATATTGGGAGTTAGCATGGAGGAGAAGGACCTTTTCGACCAGTGGATCTGAATTATGGCTCCTCGCATGCTTCCGGAGGAGGACGGGCCCCGGGACCACCAGACAGGATGGGAGCGAGACCCCTGAGGTGGACTTCCTGGGGAAAAAGGGTGGATTTAATGACTGGGTGGGCCTTGTCTGCATAATTGGGGACCCACTGGGCATCGTAGGAGAAGAACCCCAGGCATCTCTTCAGGGCCTTGAGGCAGTGGGGGAGGGGAAGTTCCAGAAGGGGGTGCATGCGGTCAGGGTTGGGCCCTAGCACTCCGTTTTCCACACCGTAGTCAAGGATGGCTAGGTGGGTTGTGCGGAAAACGTATTTCTCCTTATTGTATGCGAGGTTAAGGAGCTTAGTGGCGTGGAGGAATTTTTGGAGGTTGGCGTCATGGTCCTGCTGGTCATGGCCGCAGATGGTGACATTATCCAGATTCGGGAACGTGGCCTGCAGCAGGTACCATTCGGTCCATCTCCTGTTGGAAGACCGAGACCCCATTGGTGACGCAGAAGGGGACCCTGAGGAAGTGGTAGAGGCAGCCACCTGCCTCGTTGGCAGTATATTGGCGGTCCTCCGGGCGGATAGGGAGCTGGTGCTACGTGGACTTCAAGTCGATGGTGGAGAAGACCCGGTACTGCGCAATGTGATTGACCATGTCAGATATGCGGGGAAGAGGGTACGCATCGAGCTGCGTGTATCGGTTGCTGGTCTGACTGTAGTCGATGACCACCCGGTGCTTCTCCCCAGTTTTGACGACCACCACTTGGGCTCTCCAGAGGCTAGTACTGGCCTCTATGGTCGCTTCCCGCAGGAGTCGCTGGACCTTCGACCTGATAAAGGCCTTGTCCCGAGCACTGTATCATCTGCTCCTAGTGGCGACGGGCTTACAGTCCGGGGTGAGGTTGGCGAAGAGCGGGGGTGGGACTACTTTAAGGGTCGAGAGGCTACATACGGTGAGGGGGGTAGGGGTCTATCGAACTCCAGGGTAAGACTTTTGAGGTGTCACTGGAAGTCAAGACATAGTAGCACGACTGCGCAGAGTTGTGGGAAGACATAGAGTTTGAACCCTTTGAACTCAACGCCCCGTACTGTAAGGGTTGAAACACAGTACCCACAGACTTCCACGGAATGAGAGTTGGAAGCCAGGGAGATTTTCTGGGTCACAGGTACGATTGGGAAGGAGCAGCGCCGTACCGTATCTGGGTGAATAAACTCTCTGTGCTCCCGGAGTCGAACAGGCATGGCGTCTCGTGACCGTTGATCTGGACTGGCATCATGGATTTGGCGAGGTGATGAGGTCGAGACTGGTCGAGGGTGATGGAGGCGATCTTCGGAAGGTGGGCGGGCCGATCGGATGAGCGGGGGTTCCAGGAGGCGGCGAGGCGAATCAAAGATGGCAGCCCTTGCGGGTTGCACATGGCGGGTGGCGTCGAAGATGGTGGCCAAGATGGCTGCTCCCACAGGTCGCACATGGCGGGTGGCATTGAAGATGGCAGCAAAGAAGGCGGCATCCACGAGTTGCACGTGGCGGGTGGCGTTGAAGATGGCGGCCAAGATGGCGGCCCCTACGGGTCACATGTGGCGTTGAAGATGGCGACCCCCACGGGTCGCACGTGGTGGGTGGTGTTGAAGAAGGCAGCCCCCTCAAGTTACACGCAGCGCTGCTGGGCTTACAAACAGGTCGGGCCTTGCAGATTTTAGAAAGTGGCCCTTCTTGCCGCACCCGTTGCAGATCACGCTCCTCGCTGGGCAGCATTGCCTGGGGTGCTTACCCTGGCCACAGAAGTAGCATTTTGGGCCTCCGGGATTGGCTGGTTGCTGCGCGGCACAGGCTTGCGGCGCCCCCGGGTCGGGTGATGGCGCTGCCCACGACGTCCACGAGGGTGCCGCGTGGTCGGAGCTGTAGGAATCCAAGTTGCGGAAGGCCACTTCTAATGAGTCCGAAATCCGTACTGTTTCTTGGAGGTCGAGTGTACCCCCTTCTAGTAGGCGCTGGTGGGTGTAATTCGATTTTATGCCTGTGACATGGGTGTCCTGGATCAGCAACTCTGTGTGCTTGGCAGCCGATATTGCAGTTCCGGCCGAGTACCCGCAATGAGCGCAGAAATTCGGCTTGCGATTCTCCGGGGCACTTTCGTCTCGTGGCAAGGAGATGCCTAGTATACACCTCGTTGACTCCCTTAACATACTGTCCTTTCAACAGCGCTATTGCATCCTTGTACGAGTCAGCGTCCCTGATGATAAGGAATACTTGCGGGCTCACCCGGGAGTTGAGGATTCGCGGCTTGTGGGTCTCGGCGATGGCGATCGCGGAGGACTCAATGTACGATTCAAAGCAGCGTAGCCAGTGTTCAAACGTAATAGTGGCGTCGGCTGCTTAGGGGTCCAGCTCCACGTGATCAGGTTTTAGCGATGGATCCATCTGAAAATTTTAAGCTGATTAAATTGATGTACCATCAATTGACGACAGACGAGGAGTCGGGAGAAAAACTGTGGCTTTAATCAGCTTAAAGACACCTGCTGACAGCCGGTCCCAAAATGAGGGCAGGGCTGGAGATTGACCACCATTATACATGAGCCCGAGGGGAGGAGCCATAGGCAGAGCCAGCAGGGACAAGCCCAGACATGTTACAAGACAACAGTACAATATAATACAATACAATACAGTTCTTTACCACAGGCCCACCTTGCCTATTCACAGGAGGCTAGATACCAATCCGAGGCAATCAGGCATCAGAGCTGCCACATAATTCAGGCTCTAGTTGGGCAGAAATCTCATCCTTGAGGCCAGCAGCTCTGTAGTACTGGCATTGCCATTGGGAGTGCTGGCCCACGCTAGTAATGGAGCCTACCCAAAGGATCAGCATTGAATCCTCTGGAGTCAGGTAAGTGGGGCAGGATGGATACCCAGGAAGGGGATGCTGACTGAGGGGTGGTCGTCAGCAAGGGCAGAGGGCCTGGCTCACAGTGTGAGGCCCCCCTTCCTGATACCATGACCCCGAATAGGGCACAGAATGCCTTTGAAAGAGGATTTTCCTCCACCCCAGAAAGCCGCAGGCAAACTCAACAGGGTTTGGAGCCTTTGGTTGGAAGGTAGCCTACAAGCATTCCCACCTTGGACTTAATCTACTGGAGTTTTTTGAGGATGTATCTTGTAGAAAAGATAAGGGAGAACCAGTCGATGTGGTGTATTTGGACTTTTAGAAGGCTTTTGATAAGGTCCCTCATAAAAGGTTAGTGGGAAAAAGTAAAGCACATGGTATCGGGGTAATGTATTGGTATGGATTGAGAATTGGTTGACAGATAAGAAATAGAGAGTGGGAATAAATGGGTCTTTTTCCAAATGGCGGGCAGTAATTAGTGGGGTACCACAGGGATCCGTGCTTGGGCTCCTGCTGTTCACAATATATATAAATAACTGGATGACCAAATGTAACATTTCAAAGTTTGCTGACGACACAAAACTGGGTGGAGTTGTGAGTAGGATGCGAGGAGGCTTCAAGGTGATTTAGACAAGTTGAGTGAATGGATAAACACAGGGAATATACTGTACAATATGAAAAACAGGAAGAGCATTATTTAAATGGTGATATATTGGGGTGTGGTGTACAGAAGGATCTGGGTCTCCTTGTACACCAGATAATCAAAGTGAAGAGGCAGTTGCAACAAGCAATTAGGAAGGCAAATGGTATTTGGCCTTCAATGAAGGAGGGATGTCTTTGCAGTTATACCTAAGAAACTTACTACCTAAGAAACCCCTACCTAAGAAAATATATACTTGCCATAGAGGGAGTGCAGTGAAGGTTCACTAGGCTGATACTGGGGTTGGCAGGACTGTCCTAAGAGAAGAGATTGGTTTGACTGGGCCTGTGTTTACTGGAATTTAGAAGGATGTGAGGAGATCTGATTGAAATGTATAACATTCTAACAGGGCTGAACAGACTAGATGCAGGGAGGATGTTTTCCCTGGTTGGGGACTCTAGAACCAGGGAACATAGTTACAGGTTTCCGGGTAGACCATTTAGGACTTTGATGAGGAAAACTTTCTTCACTTAAAGGATAGTGAGCCTCTGGAATTCTCTACCACAAGAGGCTGTGGAGCCCAAGTCAAAATGTATTCAGAAAGGGATAGATCATTTAAAACATTTTTTAATGGCATCAAGAGACATGGGGAGAAAGTGTAATATGGCAATGAGATCAGAGATTAGCCAAGATCATATTGAATGGCAGAGCAGGCTTGAAGGGCCAAATAGCTTACTCATGCTCCCAGTTTCTATGTTTAATTGGAGGGAGGTGGGAAGACAATGGGAACTCTGCTATGCACACTGCTGCCTGATCACACAGACTTCCCCCACCCCTCTACCTCTGAACTTGCACCTGAGGGACATTAATTCAGACTTTTATTAGTACATTTAAAATGCTTTAAAAAATCTACCTGTTAATCCAGTACATGTTAAAGAAGGATCTGCCTTCTCACAACAGAAGAATAATATAGCACAGGAGACTGCCATTTAGCCCATTGACCTGTGCCTTTGTCAAAGCCAACCAATTAATTGTACTCCCTTGCTCTTTCTCAAGGCCTTGCGATTTCTTCCCATCAAGGGGCGTCACGGTGGCACAGTGGTCAGCACTGCTGCCTCACAGCGCCAGGAACCCGGATTCAATTCCGACCTTGGGTGACTGTCTGTGTGGAGTTTGCACATTCTCCCCGTGTCTGCGTGGGTTCCCTCCGGATGCTCCCGTTTCCTCCCATAGTCCAAAGATGTGCAGGTTAGGTGGATAGGCCCCTTAGTGTATAAAGATGTGTAGGTTACGTTAAGGAGTTATTGGGATCAGGCGGGGGAGTGGACATGGGTGGAGTGCTCTTTCAGGGGTCAGTGCAGACTCGATGGGCTGAATGGCCTCCTTCTGCACTGTAGGGATTCGATAATTCTATGAAGTATTTATGCAATTCCTTTTTCCTATTTCCTTCAATTTTATGCTTTGCCTCTTTTTGGGGTGATTGTTCAGATGGTCATCCATGTGGCCCTTCAGACAGCTATTCTTCCAAGAAGGGCATCAGAATGATCACAATCTTGCTTTCACTCGAGTCTCACCAAAGCTTTAGACGCATCTTCCAAACCCCAAATCACTCCCATTTCAAGAGGACAAGGGCAGCAGACAAATGGGAACACAGACACCTGGAAATTCCTCCCCAAGCCACCCACCATCCTGAATTGGAACTATATACCGTTCCCTCACTGTCGCTGGGCCAAAATCCTGGAACTCCTTCTGTAACAGCACTATGGGCATACCTACACCACTTGGACTGCAGCGGTTTAAGAAGGCAGCTCAGGACCATCTTCGCAAGGGCAATTAGGGATGGGCAATAAATGGAGGCCTAGCCCGTCATGTCCACATCCCAAGAATGAATTTTTAAAAATCACTCGATATCCACACACAAATCTATACCTAATGCACTTCCCAGTGGAGACCAGGAGACAGTAATTCAGGAGCAGAAATTATGGCCAGATTGAAAGTGCCCTGCAACTTCAGATTTTTACTCAGGGAATGGGTGGGTGCACTGTGTTTTCTGACATTCATGGAAACAGTTTGGTGGCAGGCTAGGCGGTTGGCCTGCCTTGGTGCTCCAGCATTGTGTTGACATTTTCAATGAAAACCCCTCCAACTCTCACACTCCTCATGCTCTCTACCCATCCCTCATGGCTCCTTATAGCCTCTATGGAAACCTATTTCCTCACCCACTCCCCATGGCTGTTTATAGCACTTATGCCTACCCATGCCCCACCCATCGCCCTTTGCTTTTACACTGTGCCAACGTACCCAGTATCTACCATGGGAAGACCTCAGGACACATATTGAGATGAGATAAAATAAACTTCTTATGTGTCTATTGAAGAATTCACTAACTTCCCTTAATCACTAATAAAAGTAAGAATTCTTCATCCCACTTCAAAGAGTTTAGAACTACTTGGGACTATCAATCAGACTGAAATGGCAGACACCCCATTGTAATAATAGGAGGTAATGAAATCGATCATGCAGTATTAAATCCAGTAATGATTACCCTCAGGCTTATGTCAAGACAATGAAATATCAAGCATTGATTTTTTTAGCACTCCAGTTTTATTGAAATATTTAAGGTGGGAGTTTAAAATGCCTCAACATCTCCTTTTGATAGTTGGTTTTGACAGTCCCATTGAGCTTGAGGGTTCCAGTGAGTTTATGTACCTTCTACATACATTCATACCTACTTTTAACAACCCCAAAGGGCACCTGACCTTTCCCAAAGATATCCCTGGAACACATCCAAATGGGTGCTCTACCTATTCAAGCAACTTGAAAAAGTTTAGACCTGCTCCTATCAGGTCTGCATATTTGTTTCCCACTCTTGGCTAAAAAAAATCAGACATGACAGGAGACAGTTGCTGTTTTATATTGGCAGCTGCCTCTGGGCCACAAGTGTGCAATTTTGAACCCACCCCAATGCCCCATGATCCCCACCTGGCACGAAAATAGTAAGATCTATGTTCGGGGATGGGACTTCAGATTTTGGCCTCCGAAACAGTTGCAAAATTTGAGGTCTATGGCTGGGATTTCCGGGACCTTAAACTGACTGCCACTGGGATCTTCTGGTTTTGAATAGCTCAACCACCCCACCGCAGCTTGTCAACTTCAGCAGGGCCGGAAGATCCCAGTGGTGGAAAAGGCCGGAAAATCCCATCCCATATCTTACTTTTTCTGTCCACAGTACATTGAACAATGAAGCAATTGTGTCCCCCCACACTGCCCAACTAAACCCAGTAAACTCAGCATAATCATGAGAACAAAGTCTTATCTGGGGAGCTGAATAAATCATTGACAATTCACGGGGAGGAATGCCCACATTTCGAGACTGAGTGCCGTGTTGGGCAGCTCTGGGGGTGCTTGTCCCGTCGACCAGAATCAACCAGTGGGCAGCACTGTAGCATTGTGGATAGCACAATTGCTTCACAGCTCCAGGGTCCCAGGTTCGATTCCCGCTTGGGTCACTGTCTGTGCGGAGTCTGCACATCCTCCCCGTGTGTGCGTGGGTTTCCTCCAGGTGCTCCGGTTTCCTCCCACAGTCCAAAGATGTGCAGGTTAGGTGGATTGGCCACGCTAAATTGCCCATAGTGTCCAAATTGCCCTTAATGTTGGGTGGGGTTACTGGGTTGTGGGGATAAGGTGGAGGTGTGGACCTTGGGTGGGGTGCTCTTTCTAAGAGCCGGTGCAGACTCGATGGGCCGAATGGCCTCCTTCTGCACTGTAAATTCTATGAAATTCTATGAACACTTGGAACATGATGTACTATGCACAGGTGACTGACTCTTGGAGTTTCCTGAAGGGCCGGCAACTGATCCCTAAACCTGCCCTCAGCTCACAGGTTTGAAAGTTCTACTGCCATATTTAAACACCAACTAAGCACACTCATATCATACTCTCCAGCCATCCTGACTTCACCAGGCCATGCACTGTGTCCGAAACCAAGAGGCAAAAGGATAGCAGCCTCAAGAAGGTAGCACAAGCTTTCAGTGCCAAGGGCATCGAGGCCATTATTCGAGGAGTCCAGACCCACTGACATGTACTTTACCCCAGGAATGGCTCAAAGAAGCACAACAATCTCACCTCTCTGGCCAGGGATGCTGTTGCCCAGGAGTTCTGCGCGGCTGTCACCTACCTGCAAAGTGGCACTCAGTGTAGGAGGAACTGATGATCTCCTCTGCTCCGCCCAGGATAAGTCCTCGCTCCACTTCCTCTGCTATCCGTGGCTTCATTCGTGACCGGGTGTCCCTGGAGGGGGAGCATGCGGTGTCCACTGGCACCATCAAGGCCTTGCATGCCCGGTGGGCACGGGGTGCTTTATCGACCCCTTTAATCACTTTTTACAATTATTTTTTAAAAAAATATATATTTTATTCAAAATTTTTGGCCAACCATAACAGTACATTGTGTATCTTTCACACAGTAATATAACAATATAAATAACAATGGCCAGTTTTTTAAACAAGAAATAAATAATATATAAACAACATCAAAATTAAAAAAAACAAAACTAAATGGCAACTGCCTTGTCCCAAATAAATACCCTCCAAAAAATACAATTCAGCCGTCCAGTATACAATTACCTATAACAACAACCTATACATATTATACTTATACACTAACATCCCTGAGAGTCCTTCTGGTTCCCCCCCCCCCCCCACCCCCCCCCGGGTTGCTGCTGCTGTCTTCTTCTTTTCCATTCCCTCTATCTTTCTGTGAGGTATTCGACGAACGGTTGCCACCGCCTGGTGAACCCTTGAGCCAATCCCCTTTGGACGAACTTAATCCGTTCCAGCTTTATAAACCCTGCCATGTCATTTATCCAGGTCTCCACACCCGGGGGCTTGGCTTCCTTCCACATCAACAGTATCCTGCGCCGGGCTACTAGGGACGCAAAGGCCAAAATATCAGCCTCTTTCGCCTCCTGCACTCCCGGCTCTTCTGCAACCCCGAATATAGCCAACCCCCAGCTTGGTTCGACCTGGACCCCCACCACCTTCGAAAGCACCTTTGTCACCCCCACCCAAAACCCCTGTAGTGCCGGACATGACCAGAACATGTGGGTGTGATTCGCTGGGCTTCTCGAGCATCTCGCACACCTATCCTCTACTCCAAAAAAGTTACTGAGCCGTGCTCCAGTCATATGCGCCCTGTGTAACACCTTAAATTGTATCAGGCTTAGCCTGACACACGAGGACGATGAGTTTACCCTACTTAGGGCATCAGCCCACAGCCCCTCCTCAATCTCCTCCCCCAGCTCTTCTTCCCATTTCCCTTTCAGCTCATCTACCATAATCTCCCCCTCGTCCCTCATTTCCCTATATATGTCTGATACCTTACCGTCCCCCACCCATGTCTTTGAGATCACTCTGTCCTGCACCTCCTGCATCGGGAGCTGCGGGAATTCCCTCACCTGTTGCCTCGCAAAAGCCCTCAGTTGCATATACCGGAATGCATTCCCCTGGGGCAACCCATATTTTTCGGTCAGCGCTCCCAGACTCGCAAACGTCCCATCTACAAACAGATCTCTCAATTGTGTTACTCCTGCTCTTTGCCATGTTCCAAATCCCCCATCCATTCTCCCCGGAGCAAACCTATGGTTATTTCTTATCGGGGACCACACCGAGGCTCTCGTCTTTCCCCTATGCCGTCTCCACTGCCCCCAAATTTTCAGAGTAGCCACCACCACCGGGCTTGTGGTGTATTTCTTCGGTGAGAACGGCAACGGCGCCGTCACCATAGCTTGTAGGCTAGTCCCCCTGCAGGACGCCCTCTCCAATCTCTTCCACTCCGCTCCCTCCTCTTCTCCCATCCACTTACATACCATTGAGATATTGGCGGCCCAGTAGTACTCACTTAGGCTCGGTAGTGCCTGCCCCCCCCTATCCCTACTACGCTGCAAAAATCCCTTCCTCACTCTCGGGGTCTTCCCGGCCCACACAAAACTCATGATACTCGTCTCAATCCTTTTGAAAAAAGCCTTCGTGATCACCACCGGGAGGCACTGAAACACAACGAGGAATCTCGGGAGGACCACCATTTTAACCGCCTGCCAGTGACAGGGATACCATGTCCCATCTCTTGAAGTCCTCCTCCATCTGTTCCACCAACCGCGTTAAATTTCACCTATGCAATGTACCCCAATTCTTGGCTATCTGGTTCCCCAAGTAGCGAAAGTCCCTTGTTACCTTCCTCAGCGGTAAGTCCTCTATTTCTCTGCTCTGCACCCCTGGATGCACCACAAACAACTCACTTTTCCCCATGTTCAGTTTATATCCTGAAAATTCTCCAAACTCCCCAAGTATCCGCATTATCTCTGGCATCCCCTCCGCCGGGTCCGCCACATACAACAACAAATCGTCCGCATACAGAGATACCCGGTGTTCTTCTCCTCCCCTGAGTACTCCCCTCCACTTCCTGGAACCCCTCAATGCTATGGCCAGGGGCTCTATCGCCAGTGCAAACAATAATGGGGACAGAGGACATCCCTGCCTCGTCCCTCTATGGAGCCGAAAATACGCAGACCCCCGTCCATTCGTGACCACGCTCGCCACTGGGGCCCTATACAGCAGCTGTATCCATCTAATATACTCATCTCCAAAGCCAAATCTCCTCAACACGTCCCACAAATAATCCCACTCCACTCTATCAAATGCTTTCTCGGCATCCATCGCCACCACTATCTCCGCTTCCCCCTCTAGTGGGGGCATCATCATTACCCCTAGCAGCCTCCGTATATTCGTATTCAGCTGTCTCCCCTTCACAAACCCAGTTTGGTCCTCATGGACCACCCCCGGGACACAATCCTCTATCCTCATTGCCATTACCTTGGCCAGAATCTTAGCGTCTACGTTCAGGAGGGAAATAGGCCTATAGGACCCGCATTGCAGCGGGTCTTTTTCCTTCTTTAGGAGAAGCGATATTGTTGCCTCTGACATAGTCGGGGGCAGCTGTCCCCTTTCCCTCGCCTCATTAAAAGTTCTCATCAGTAGCGGGGCGAGCAAGTCCACATATTTCCTGTAAAACTCAACTGGGAATCCATCCGGTCCCGGGGCCTTCCCCGTATGCATGCTCCTAATTCCTTTCACTACTTCCTCCATTTCGATCTGTGCTCCCAGTCCCACCCTCTCCTGCCCCTCCACCTTAGGAAATTCCAGCTGGTCCAGAAAACACATCATTCTCTCCTTCCCATCCGGGGGCTGAGCTTCATATAATCTTTCATAGAATGCCTTGAACACTCCATTCACTCTCTCCGCTCCCCGCTCCATCTCTCCCTCCTCATCCCTCACTCCCCCTATTTCCCTCGCTGCTCCCCTTTTCCTCAATTGGTGGGCCAGCAACCTGCTCGCCTTCTCCCCATATTCGTACTGTACACCCTGTGCCTTCCTCCACTGTGCCTCTGCAGTACCCGTTGTCAGCAAATCAAATTCTACGTGTAGCCTTTGCCTTTCCCTGTACAGTCCCTCCTCCGGTGCCTCCGCATATTGCCTGTCCACCCTCAGAAGTTCTTGCAGCAACCGCTCCCGTTCCCTACTCTCCTGCTTTCCTTTATTGATTGATACCAGCTCCCCTCTAACCACTGCCTTCAGCGCCTCCCAGACCACTCCCACCTGGACCTCCCCATTATCATTGAGTTCCAAGTACTTTTCAATACACCCCCTCACCCTTAGACACACACCCTCATCCGCCATTAGTCCCATGTCCATTCTCCAGGGTGGACGCCGTTCTTTTTCCTCCCCTATCTCCAAGTCCACCCAGTGTGGAGCGTGATCCGAAATAGCTATCGCCGTATACTCCGTCCCCCTCACCTTCGGGATCAACGCCCTTCCCAAAACAAAAAAGTCTATTCGCGAATAAACTTTGTGGACATAGGAGAAAAACGAAAACTCCTTGCTCCTAGGTCTGCTAAATCTCCATGGGTCTACTCCTCCCATCTGCTCCATAAAATCTTTAAGCACCTTGGCTGCTGCCGGCCTCCTTAAAGTCCTGGACCTCGATCTGTCCAGCCCTGGTTCCAGCACCGTGTTAAAATCTCCACCCATTACCAACTTCCCCACCTCTAGTCCGGGATACGTCCTAACATGCGCCTCATAAAGTTGGCATCATCCCAGTTTGGGGCATATACGTTCACCAAGACCACCGCCTCCCCCTGTAATTTGCCACTCACCATCACGTATCTGCCCCCACTATCCGCCACTATGGTCTTTGCCTCAAACATTACCCGCTTCCCCACTAGTATAGCCACCCCCCTGTTTTCCGCATCTAGCCCCGAATGAAACACCTGCCCCACCCATCCTCTGCGTAGTCTAACCTGGTCTATCAGTTTCAAATGCGTCTCGTGTAACATAACCATATCTGCCTTAAGTTTCTTAAGGTGTGCGAGTACCCGTGCCCTCTTTATAGGCCCGTTCAGCCCTCTCACATCCCACGTGATCAGCCGGGTTGGGGGGCTCTTTACCCCCCCCTTGTCGATTAGCCATCCCCTTTTATCCAGCTCCTCACCCGGTTCCCACGCAGCTGTGTCCCCCCCAGGCGGTGCCCTCCCCCCCCGCCCACCCCACCCCATACCAGCTCCCCCTTCTCTCCAGCAGCAGCAACCCAGTAAATCCCCCCTCCCACCCCCCCGCTAGATCCCCCACTAGCATAGTTACACCTCCCATGTTGCTCCCAGAAGTCAGCAAACTCTGGCCGACCTCGGCTTCCCCCCGTGACCTCGGCTCGCACCGTGCAACGCCCCCTCCTTCCTGCTTCCCTATTCCCGCCATAATTATCATAGCGCGGGAACAAAGCCCGCGCTTCCCTTTTGGCCCCACCCCCAATGGCCTATGCCCCTGTCATGATATTCAAACACACACATCATGATAGACACACCAACAGACAAATCAGAACACACAACACCACAACCAATGACAGAAAGATATAAAAGCACAGACACGACCCCCGGTGGTCAGTATTAGCTGCAGAGGAGGACCAGGACACATCTGCTACCAAACACACTCAGGGAGACAGCACGTGCAGAGTATCCAGAACGAACTGTATTATAAGAGTTAAAATAAAATAGAGTTGTACCACATACAACTGTGTTGGCTCATCTGTGCACCAGAGCACCCAACACCACATGGTACAGGAGTGGATCGATACCTGCCGGCATACCTCCATGTACACAGACAACCAGCAGTGCCCAGGCAAAATGATAGAGCTCCCGGTTCCGCAGCCGCTCCAGTGCTACGGCGATCTCCGCGAAAACTGGCGGCGATTCCGGCAATGGTTCGAATTGTTCCTGGTGGCAGCTTAACTCCAAGACCTGGATGATAGCGAAAAAATTGAATTTCTCCTCACCATCGCCGGTGCAAGGGCAAGAGAAATATTCACAAGGTTCAGGTTCTTCAGGAGGCAGCAAAGGTACGATTACCAGGCAGTCCTGGACAAATTCTCCAAGTACTGTGAAGAAAACGCAATCCAATCGGCAAGTAAAGGTAAGAAAAGCTGCAGTACTCACCTCGTGGCTGGGATCCCAGAGCCCGAATTCCCAGAGGCCGAAATCCCGGGCCTGAGAGGGGGCTGGGTCGAGGTCGGCGGCCATCTTGCTAAAGGTATCACGCTAGCACAGTTGCGCGAGCAGTGCGCAGAACCGGAAGTTTCGTTTGCGCATGCGCGAGATGCTGCGCATGCGCAGTCAAGAAAACGGCCATCGGTAAAGGAACAGCGATTTGAGCATGCGCAGTCGCTTCCTACGTGCTACATACCGAGCGTCAGGATGTCAGAGGCCCCAGACTGCACCAATTTAAAGGGGAAACGTCCCAAATCCAATTTAAAAGGGAAACGTCCCAAATCAAAAAAACAAAAATCTGTTAAAGCTGTAAAGCAACCTTCCCTCACCTGGAATGACAGCACAGTGCCGCAAATTGACCCAGGAGATGAATTTGACCTCCGAAGAACCCTCCGACAAGCAGTTACCTACGCACAAGCCGATGATTCCGACCTCGAATACTTCGATGACGATCTTTACAGTGTTTCCGGACCTCGCGAGCCCAATGATAGCTCCGTGGTCCTATACGACTATGACTTGGACGAACCTTTCGTGTTGCACATTGGCGGCCCCCACATTGAATCCGACGCAGATGCGGATTCATTTTTCGGATTTGAGGATCTTCAATCCAGCAGATATGACGTTCCAACTTATCAGTACCGGATGATGCTGCAGCCTGACATTAATAGACAGGGAGCGGTGCAAGCACACGGAGAGCGCCCTGCTGCCACACAGAGCGTGGTCCACGTCCCGCTCAACGTTCCCGACTCTATGAAAGAAGACATGCAAGACTCCAGAGCGCAGTTCTCGCATGAACCAGAAGTGACTCCAGTGTCACAAGCCTCCACAGCAAGCTCGTGGACAGACTCCACAATTGCAGAAATGCAAGACTCCAGAGCGCAGTCCTTTCACGGACAAGAAGTGACTCCAGTGTCACAAGCCTCCACAGAGAGCTCGTGGACAGCCTCCACGATAGAAGCAACGCAAGACTCCAGAGCGCAGTCCTTGCACGAACAAGAAGTGACTCCAGTGTCACAAGCCTCCACAGAGAGCTCGTGGACAGCCTCCACGATAGAAGCAACGCAAGACTCCAGAGCGCAGTCCTTGCACGAACAAGAAGTGACTCCAGTGTCACAAGCCTCCACAGAGAGCTCGTGGACAGCCTCCACGATAGAAGCAACGCAAGACTCCAATGTGCAGTCCTTGCAGGAACAAGACCATGAGGGTCTAGCAACCTCTCCTGACCAACCAGCGGCAGATGATGCAAGTCTGCCATGCTCATGTGAACAGCAAGAAGGCTATAACAGCCTACCATGCTCCACTACACAGCAGCATGACCATGAAGGTCTCTCATGCTACAATGAAGGGCACAGCGCTGATGACTGTTCAAGCCCAACTGAAGACAAGCCAAAAGAATCGCCTCGTCCAAGCCCGAAGAAAAAAGGTTTATGCGCTGACCTTCAGGATCATTATAGCCGAACAGAGATTAATAATGCTGCACGGCCACAGAAGGATGCTGAGGATTTGCTAAAGAAATTTATTGAATGTTTAACTTGCAAGGAGCAGACTGAGAATTGCCAGTGTTTTAGTACGGATCGAAAAAATGGACAAGACATTGATCCTCAGGTAATGGAAATAACACAACCTGAATCATATCTACAGCAGGGACAAATGTCTCCCTTCAACACAACGCCGCAAAATCCCAACTTCGGAGACCAGCAGTTAGTCAGTAATGACTCTTCAAACCTTGAGGGGAACATTAATTGCATTGAACCTATACACACTCCACTGATAAATGAGCAGAACATTGGAGCAAGAATCCTGAGGACACCGACATCGAGTAGCCAGAGAACGAATTTAAAACCCACAGCAGTTTCAAGTGAGCCAAGTGTGCTTTCCACTAATGGTGAAGATGCAGATAAGGTCGACCCAATTATCCATTGTACCACACTAACCCCAGTGATTAAGCAGTTATGTATGGGGAGTATAATGTGG
Source organism: Scyliorhinus torazame (assembly GCF_047496885.1). Lineage (NCBI taxonomy): Eukaryota > Metazoa > Chordata > Chondrichthyes > Carcharhiniformes > Scyliorhinidae > Scyliorhinus > Scyliorhinus torazame. Next base: position 80,186,971 of record NC_092721.1, on the reverse strand, counting down.
GCAATTGAGAACAGTAAAAGAGAGACTGTGACCATGCCAGTCCCAGCAAAATCAGACCCAGAGACCATGAAGGCATGTACATTAGACAAAGATACATATGAGGTACCTGAGAAGAAAAGTGAAACGGAATGTTCTTTGGAAAATAGTACAATGTCGATAGAAACATTGGATCCTATATTCGAGACCATACATATGGGAGAATTTGGGGGTAATAAACAAGGTTCTGCAATGTCTGGGGGAAGATTTAAAATTCCAAAGAAGAAAAGCCCAAATGAAGGACAACGGCAAGACAATGACAGTCCACCGACATGGTGTGCACCACCAGATGAAAACTCTGACAATTTATCCAACCCTAGTGAACAGCAAGCTGCTAATGAGGATCTATCCACGGGATGTGAGACGAGTGACGACAGCATCCCACTTCCCATGCAAAAGGTGCAAGGTGACAGACCTCGCCTAGTGCGTACCGAGCACTCGACGATCACGGTGGGACCACTGACGACTGCGGTGGCGGCGCACCGCTTCCCCCCTCGATGGCTCGAGCCTCTCCACTGGTTGGTGCATTCCTGCATGTTCCGACTCCAGAAGTGCAGCTTCAGGGAATCTCGGCTGCCTCCAGTGAACCTGTTGGGACTCCGGACGGGGGGCATCGACGGAAGGCAGACCGGACTCCAGATGGGGAGCAGCCAAGCGCCGACTCTGATTTGCGCACGCCAGACCTTGCTCCGGACGGGCGGTGTCGCGGCCTCGGTGATGGCACGCTCAGGGTGACGGCGGATGCCACGGCGACAGGGAATGGATCGCGTGGCAGTCCCACTGGGTCGGCAGTGGCAACCAGCACCGGCGGTCCAAGATGGACACACCAATTCGCGCCATCGCCAGACGTTGATGCGAGCAACAATTCTCTCTCCAAGGCGACATGCTTCGACGTTTCTCTGCGGAGTCGCCCTTCCGGCACAGCAGGTGGCCGGAACCAGCGTGCACGGTCTCGGCCAACTTCCACATCTGGCACAGTCATCGCCTTGCATGATATTAGTGATGCTGCTACTTCGATGGCAACGACCCATCGGCTACAAGATGCCGTCCACCACAAACATAAAAAGAAAAAAGACTCCACCTTGTTCCTGGCATGCAGGGCGGATGGATTGGTGCGTAGGCGCAATCAGCGAGCTTTGCGCCGCCTTCCACGCTCGCAACTGAACCGTACGCACACGCCGGATCCTCCACTGGTTCCCAAGGATGACTTCGTGGAGATGCCACGGATCATGCCCCTTCCATCGCCACCAGAACCAAACCACAGCCAAGGCATCACTAACAAAGATGTTGAATGTTATATTTGCACGAATGAAAAAACCAAGCACTGCACGAAGTACAACAAATGGTAAAGTAGAGACTTCGGCAACAGCATCACCTCCAACAGTCCAAGGTGAACCAGTGTGACCCCAAATCTCCACAGCTGAACCGGCTTGAGGACCAGCCCATTCTTGAGGCGGTCACCCATTAGATTGGACTTATAACGCTGTTCATACGTTCAAAAAGTCAAACACTTCTGTATTATAACCTGTTGTTGTTTATTGTTCCAGATATCGTCTGACCGGACCAATGTTCAAGTTTTTTTTTTTCTCTCGCATCCAAATTTTGTTATGGTACAACCTTGTTAGTGTGACGCACCCGACATCGCCCCATGTAAATAGTTACGTCATATACACACGCTGTACACAACACACACACACACTCTTAGATGCACTCACGACACAATTATATTTATAACCACGTAGGCACATATCTTTGTAAAAAGGGGGGATGTCATGATATTCAAACACACACATCATGATAGACACACCAACAGACAAATCAGAACACACAACACCACAACCAATGACAGAAAGATATAAAAGCACAGACACGACCCCCGGTGGTCAGTATTAGCTGCAGAGGAGGACCAGGACACATCTGCTACCAAACACACTCAGGGAGACAGCACGTGCAGAGTATCCAGAACGAACTGTATTATAAGAGTTAAAATAAAATAGAGTTGTACCACATACAACTGTGTTGGCTCATCTGTGCACCAGAGCACCCAACACCACAGCCCCCAACTCCTCCACCTCCCTTCCTCCCTCCCCCACAACCTGTGGAAGAGAGAAAAGTTACCGGGTCGCAGGATTAACAACATAAAAATCATCTCTCCACCCTTTATCCCCCGTCTTCGCCCCCCATATTCGCCCCACCACTTTGTCTCAAATGTTCTTTTTTAATAACCCGCTTATTCCAATTTCTCTTCAACAATAAATGTCCACGCCTCATCCACCGTTTGAAAGTAGTGGTGTTTCCCTTGATATGTGACCCACAGTCTTGCCGGCTGCAGCATTCCAAATTTAATCTTCTTTTTATGAAGCACCGCCTTGGCCCGATTAAAGCTCGCCCTCCTTCTCGCCACCTCCGCACTCCAGTCTTGATATACGCGGATCACCGCGTTCTCCCACCTACTGCTCCGAGTTTTCTTTGCCCATCTGAGGACCATCTCTCTGTCCTTAAAACGGAGGAATCTCACCACTATGGCTCTGGGAATTTCTCCTGCTCTCGGTCCGCGCACCATCACTCGGTATGCTCCCTCCACCTCCAACGGACCCGTCGGGGCCTCCGCTCCCATTAACGAGTGCAGCATCGTGCTCACATATGCCCCAACGTCCGCCCTTTCTGCTCCTTCAGGAAGACCAAGAATCCTTAAATTCTTCCTCCTCGCATTATTCTCCAGCACCTCCACCCTTTCCACACATTGTTTATGGTGTGCCTCGTGCATCTCCGTCTTCACCACCAGGCCCTGTATATCGTCCTCGTTCTCGGCAGCCTTTGCCTTCACGACCCGAAGCTCCCGCTCCTGGGTCTTATGCTCATCTTTTAGCCCTTCAATCGCCTGTAATATCGGGACCAACAGCTCCTTCTTCATCTCCTTTTTAAGCTCTTCCACGCAGCGTTTCAAAAACTCGTGTTGTTCAGGACCCCATATTAAACTGCCACCTTCCGACGCCATCTTGGTTTTTGCTTGCCTTCCTTGCCGCTGCTCTAGAGGATCCACCGCAATCCGGCCACTTTCCTCTCCTTTTTCCATCCGTATCCAGGGGGGATTCCCTTCTGGTTTATCGCACAGTACTTTTAGCCGTTAAAATTGCCGTTGGGGCTCTTATTAAGAGCCCAAAAGTCCGTTCCACCGGGTGCTGCCGAAACGTGCGACTTAGCTGGTCATCGCCGCACCTGGAAGTCCACCTTTTACAATTTGATTGTGGTAGTCACCACTGTTGTATTATATTGTACATACTGCACTGCATATGAGGGTTTTGCGATAAGGCCCCTGTACTACAGGTACGGGGGTAGAACCCTGCCTGCTGGCTCCGCCCAGCAGGCAGAGTATAAATGTGTGTGCTCTCCAAACTGCAGCCATTTCGTCAGCAGCTGTAGGAGGCCACACATCTCTGTGTAATAAAGCCTACTCTCTACTCTCGTCTCGTCATAATTGATAGTGCATCAATTTATTACAGAGATTTTACAAAGATGGATCTCCGCATCGAGCCGGATCGCCTGCAGCTGCATCCTCAAGCAGACAACGGCAAAAAGGACTTCACACATTGGCTAGCTTGCTTTGAAGCATACATCGGGTCTGCCCCAGACCCAATCCCAGAAGCACAGAAGCTCCAGATTCTGTACACGCAGCTGAGCGCCGATGTCTTTCCCCTCATCCAGGACCCGTCTACCTACGCAGAGGCCATGATACTACTGAAGGAGAACTATGCTCAGCAGACCAACAAGATCTACGCCAGGCACCTCCTGTCCATGCGGCACCAACTTCCTGGTGAGTCTGTGGAAGATTTCTGCCGTGCTCTGCTTGCCCTGGTGAGAGACTGTGATTGCCAGGTCGTTTCGGCCGCTGAACATTCTAACCTGCTAATGAGAGACACGTTCATTACGGGCATAGGGTCGGCCTACATCCACCAGCGCCTCTTAGAAGGGGCTACGCTCGACCTCGCAGCGACCAAGAAACTAGCGCTCTCGCTCACAGTCGCTTCACGCAACGTACAGGCGTATGCCCCCGACCGCATGGCCCACCCCTCCTGGGCATCATGGGCCCCGCCAGCGGCCACCCCATCGTGGACCCCTTCAGCGACCGCCCCCAGCCAACCCCATGCCTGCGCGCGCGGCAGCCAACCAACCCCGGGGGACCCAAGTAGCGACCGCTACTTCTGTGGACAGACAAAACATCCCTGGCAGCGCTGCCCGGTGCGGAGCGCGCTCTGCAAGGCCTGCGGCAAGAAAGGATATTTCACTGCAGTGTGCCAGCCCGCTCAATCGCCGCTATTGTCCCTGCACCCCTCGCGTGCAGCCAGTGGGTGCCGCCATCTTCCTCCCCTCACAACACGTGCAGCCCATGAGCGCCGCCATCTTGCTTGCCTCACAACCAATGGGTGAAGCCATCTTGCCTGCCCCAGGACACGTGCAGCCCGAGGGCGCCGCCATCTTGCCTGCCTCAGGGCACGTGTGGCTCGTGGGCGCCGCCATCTTCCCCAGCCTCAGGACCCCTGCCCGTCGGGCACCTCATCGCCTGCAATCGCCGACGACCAGCCACGTCTCACCTCCGTCACGATCGACTAGTCCCGACCGCACAACCTTGCGACCGTGTCGACAAAGGTGAAGGTCGAAGGGCATGAGATATCCTGCCTTCTGGACTCCGGGAACACTGAGAGCTTCATCCACCCCGATACAGCAAGGCGCTGCTCCCTCGCGGTACACCCCATTTACCAAAGAATCCCTCTGGCCTCCGGATCCCACAGCGTGGCGATCCGGGGGTACTGCATCGCCACCCTCACCATCCAGGGCATAGAGTTCAGTGGCTTCCGGCTCTACGTCCTCCCCAACCTCTGCGCTGCCTTGCTACTCGGCCTGGACTTCCAGTGCAACCTCCAGAGCCTAACCCTGAAATTTGTATGCGGCCCCTTACTGTATGCAGCCTCACGACCCTTAAGGTCGACCCGCCTTCTCTGTTTGCAAACCTCACCCCGGATTGCAAACCCGTCGCCACCAGGAGCAGACGGTACAGCGCCCAGGACAGGACCAGGTCTGAGGTCCAGCGGCTGCTGCGGGAAGGTATCATCGAGGCCAGGAACAGCCCCTGGAGAGCCCAAGTGGTGAAAACGGGGGAGAAAAACAGCATGGTCGTTGACTACAGCCAGACCATCAATCGGTATCCGCAGCTCGACGTGTACCCCCTCCCATGCATATCTGATATGGTCAATCAGATTGCACAGTACCGGGTCTTCTCGACAGTGGACTGAAATCTGCCTACCACCAGCTCCCCATTCGCAAGGCGGACCGCCCGTACACCGCGTTTGAAGCGGACGGCCGCCTTTACCATTTCCTTAGGGTTCCCTTCGGCGTCACAAATGAGGTCTCGGTCTTCCAACGGGAGACGGACCAAATGGTTGACCGATACGGACTGCGGGCCACTTTCCCGTACCTGGATAACGCCACCATCTGCGGTCACGACCAGCAGGACCACAACGCTAACCTTTCCAAATTTATCCACACCGCCAAACTCCTCAACTTAACTTACAACAAGGAGAAGTGTGTGTTCAGCACAGACCGATTAGCCATCCTCGGCTATGTGGTTCAGAACGGAGTTCTAGTGCCCGACCCCAATCGCATGTGCCCCCTCACGGATCTCCCCCTTCCCCACTGCCCCAAGGCTGTCAAATGATGCCTGGGGTTCTTTTCGTACTACGCCCAGTGGGTCCCTAACTATGCGGACAAGGCCCGCCCTCTCATCCACTCCACCGGTTTTGCACTGACGGCCGAGGCTCACCAGGCCTTCAACCATATCAAGGCTGACATCGCCAAGGCCGCAATGCACGCGGTCAATGAGACGCTCCCCTTCTAAGTTGAGAGCGATGCATCAGGCGTCGCTCTGGCTGTCACCCTCAACCAGGCAGGCAGGCCTGTGGCATTCTTTTCCCGCACCCTCCATGCCTCTGAAATTCGGCACTCCTCCATTGAAAAGGAGGCCCAAGCTATTGTTGAAGCTGTGCGGCACTGGAGGCATTACCTGGCTGGCAGGAGATTCACTCTCCTCACAGACCAACGGTCGGTTGCCTTCATGTTTAACAACACAGTGGGGTAAGATCAAAAATGATAAGATCTTGCGGTGGAGGATCGAGCTCTCCACCTTTAATTACGAGATTTTGTATCGCCCCGGTAAGTTCGACGAGCCCCCTGATGCCCTGTCCGAGGTACATGTGCCAGCGCACAAGTGGACCGACTCCGGCCCCTGCATGACGATCTCTGTCACCCAGGGGTCACCCGCTTTTATCACTACATTAAGGCCCGCAATCTGCCCTACTCCATCGAGGAAGTCAGAGCTGTCACCAGAAACTGCCAGGTCTGCGCGGAGTGTAAACTGCACTTCTACCGGCCAGACCATGCGCGCCTGGTGAAGACCTCCTGCCCCTTTGAACGCCTCAGCGTGGACTTCAAAGGGCCCCTCCCCTCCACCGACAGCAACACGTATTTTCTCAATGTGGTCGACGAATATTCCAGATTCCCCTTCACCGTCCCATGCCCCGATATGGCGTCTGCCACCGTCATCAAAGCCCTCAACACCATCTTCGCTCTGTTCGGTTTCCCCGCCTACATGCACAGCGACCGGAGATCCTCATTTATGAGCGATGAGCTGCGCAAATACATGCTCAACAAGGTCATTGCCTCGAGCAGGACGGCCAGCTACAACCCCCGGGGAAACGGGCAGGTGGAGCGGGAGAATGGGACAGTCTGAAAGGCAGTCCAGCTGGCCCCACGGTCCAGAAATCTCCTGGCCTCCCGCTGGCAGGAGGTCCTCCCCGCGGACTTCAGTCCATTCGGTCACTCCTGTGCACGGCGACTAACAAAACCCCCTATGAACGTCTCTTTGCCTTCCCCAGGAAGTCGACCTCCGGGGTTTCGCTCGCAAAGTGGCTGCCAACTCCAGGACCCGTTCTCCTCCGCAAGCACATACTGTTCCACAAGGCGTACCCGTTGGTTGAGAGGGTACAGCTACTCCACGCAAATCCGCAGTACGCCCACGAAGCGTACCCCGACAGCCAGTTTCCCTCAGGGACCTGGCACCGGCTGGGTCCACCCCCCCCCCCCCCCCTGCCCCGGTGCCACCCTCCCTTCCCCCAGTGCACCCCACCACAGCCCCTGCTCCAGGACAATCCGTCCTCTCCTTGGTCCCACCCGGGGATAAAGAGGATGTCAACACGCTTCCGGAGACACCGACGACTGAGCCGACGCCTGACTCGCCACCAGCACTGCGGTGCTCTCAACGACGGATCAAGGCTAAATTTGTAACCTTCTCTGCAATTTTAATGACAACCTGTATGTAAATAGTTTTCCACCCCCCCCCGCTGGACTCATTTTTAACAGGGGTGAATGTGGTAGTCATCACTGTTGTATTATATTGTATATATGGGTATTACGGTAAGGTCCCTGTACTACAGGTACGGGGGTAGATCCCTGCCTGCTGGCTCCGCCCAGTAGGCAGAGTATAAATGTGTGTGCTCTCCGAACTGCAGCCATTTCGGTAGCAGCTGTAGGAGGCCACACATCTCTGTGTAATAAAGTCTTGATTACTCTCTACTCTCGTCTCGTTGTAATTGATAGTGCATCATTGATGTTTTAAAATTTCAGTTGACATTTGTTTTTGCTTGGGCAGTGCCCCTTTTAGGAGTGGCCCCTTTTGATTTATCCCTTAATTTGTTTAATTTAGCTTAATTTGTTGAACCCCAAAAGAGTTCAAACTCATCACATGCTGAAAAGGCTACTCTCTTCATGGATCTCATATTCAATGCTGGGGGAGTCATACCAGCACTTCCTCTCTCAACGAGACTTTCGCAACACCACCATCCCACCTGTCTTGTTGCACAAACTCCAATCTCTGTCCCTTCTGGCACACCATACACAGGGGACACGATTTCACCCAACCTCTGCTCCATTTCCTCTGATTCTATCTCTTTTTCTTTTCCCCATACAGGACAAACCTGCACATGCCAAGAAAGAATGGGCCCACTCCCCTGGGGGAGGGATGGCTTAGCTCACTGAGTTTGAGGAGTTTACTGCAGAGTTCACTGGTAAGGAGTGGGAATCGCTCTTGTGGCAACAGAGCCTAGTAAGGATGTCAACTCCATCACTTCATCCAATCCAGCAATTCAGAATGAGTGCTGTGAACTCTGAATTCGCTTCAGCTCATCCCCGTCTTTTACAGGTGCCAGCAGACTGCGGCCAGCTAGCCAGCCCAGCAGCTCTTCGAGCCTCCAGAGGACATCTGTGGATGAGGGGGTTCAAGTAGAACCATACACCTACACCCTCCACGCGGACAGAGACACACATACCTAGGTGGGGTGTAGTTCAAGGTTAGACTCGGGCTCACTTTCTGGAGAGCATCTCACTAACACATGTCCCCAGCAGTTGGAGGCAGGGTCAGGTTAGGTTGAGAGTTGCTGAAGACGAGCCACCTACTTAGTACCAGTAAGATGTTGAGCCTCTGGAAGTGGCTGCCAGCTCACTGGTGGAGATGCAAAGGAGGCAGTGGAACATAGGGCAGAGCTTCAATAGCCAGTCATCGGAGTACAGATGGAGGAGTCGCTCCAGAATCAGTCTAATGTGGCAGCTCTGACATGTGAGAACCTCGAGGCCACCCTGGGAAGGTTGGTAACCACCATGGAGACCTCGGTCCATCTGGTCCGGCTAGATTTGCATTCAGTCATGCACTCGATGGCCACACACTCTCCATCAGGATGTAGACCACATGGTGACCAGGCACCTTGACCTCCCTGCAGGTGCCCCAGCTCCTACAGGAGTCAGGCTAGAGCCCTCTGGTACAGGGAGGATGAGTGTCGGCCAGACACCCTGGGGACCTCCACATAGAACACTCTTTGTACAGCCCCTCAAAATGCCCTCTGCCTGTTCCTGCAGCAGCACTGCAAGGCGCCGACTGTGCTTCTGCCCTGAGCTGGAGACCTTTATGTGACTGGGTCCCTCCAGAAAGGACATCCGCCAAGGTCGAGGCAGACATAAACATCACAGTCAGCGGGCTGCCTCTGCCCCTGTTGCGGATGTCGGGGATGCACCAAGGTGCAGTGGAAAGTTTAAAAAGTTTTGATGTCACCTCAGGATCACGGTGTTCTATTATTGTGAATAAATTGCACTTTTGAAAACCATTCCATGGATCCGTGAATGTAGTGGTCAGATGAAAGCATTTTGGTTTGGATCTTTGCAATCCTTTCTCACACTCCGATTATGTGGAGATGCCGGCGTTGAACTGGGATGAGCACAGTAAGCAGTCTTACAACACCAGGTTAAAGTCCAACAGGTTTGTTTTGAATAACTAGCTTTCGGAGCGCTGCTCCTCGGGTGAAATGGACACACTCTCTCTTTCTCACACTCCGATTAACATTCATGTGATGCAAACCTCAGTGCCTTGGTACCGGACCCTTATGTGTTGTCAGGGAGATGTGTGCAATTCTTTATTCGGAGTGTATGATGGATGGGTTCTCAATCATTAGTCCTCAAGGGATTGCAATGACTAATGAGGGCTCACCAGATATGTGACTTTCTGCGCATTGTTGCTAACTTTTGGTTGGCTTTTAATTTGGCTCTGTTTAATCACGTTTGCTCAAGAGTCGCCAGGTATCTTTCGACACCGCCACAAGGTTCAGAACCGAATACAGATCAATGACTCCATACACCAGTTAATAAGTTCAAAAGCAATGCTCATTTATTTACACAGTCAAATCTACTCATGCATAAACTCTACAAACTAAACTACCAGTATTACTAAAGCCTATACTTAGCTTCAAGTGCCCACTCAGAGGAACAATGGCCGTTGCTCGGTTCTGAGGCTGCTGGGTTGAGCTGTTACAGGGTAGCAACTAGAAGTGTCTATCTCGTAGCGTGCATTGACTTGGGACTTACTTGGTCTGGTGCAGCTGCTAGGCAGGTCTCTCTCTTCAGTCAGAGCCAAAGCCAAAGGAGGAAGATTCTCCCTTGGGGGATACCTTTTATATGGAAAAGGGGCTTCCCGCACTTTTGGGTGGGCCTTGAACTTGGCCTCAACTAACTGGGTCTTTCCCAATCATCTGTATCGATTTTCCTCCAGTAGAGGGGTGGTTCCCTGATCGCTGGGCGTGTCCTGGTGACTGTCAGTCTGCTTTGTCTTAGCTTCTTCTGGCGCCGGGGAGTCTGCCTTAACATTGTGTATATAAATGTTTCCTTTTTGTCCCCGGAGATGGCTCAGTAGTATGTAGATTGTCCTAAGTAGCACCCTACCTAGGACCACACCTCCGCCCTATCCCCATAATCCAGTAACCCCACCTAACCTTTTTGGACACAAAGGGACAATTTAGCATAGCCAATCCACCTAACCTGCACATCTTTGGACTGTGGGATGAAACCGGAGCACCCAAAGGAAACCCACACAGACACGGGGAGAACGTGCAGACCGGAAATCCGCACAGACAGTGACCCAAGCCGGCATCGAACCTGGGACCCTGGAGTTGTGAAGCAACTGCTAACCAATGTGCTAACATGCCGTCCACAATGATGCGGCAAACCCTCACTAGTGCATATTGTAGAGAGTCACCTGAGCGGTCCAGTCATCTGAGTTACATCGTCAGCAGTCCTATGGTCTGCTCTATGAGGGAGTGTGTGGTGGCAGGAGCAGTATTGTACCTTTTCTCGGCTGGAGTTTGAGGATGATGCACTGAAGTCATGAGCCACTGTTTAAATAGGTAGCCCTTATCCCTCGGCAACTATCCCTGCAGACTTTCTGGCCCTTGAAGATCATAGGTAAATGGGAGTGACTGAGGACGTAGGAGTCATGGCAACTCCCATGGAGCCATGCACACATGTGCAGTATTTGCTTCCGATGCTCACGCACTAACTGCTCACTGACAGAACAGAAGCTCTTGTGGTTGATGAACCTCAAGGGCTGCCGCCAGGGAGCCCGTTTAGCCATGTGTAGTTTGTTGCTTCTTGCACTCTTGGGAACCCAGAGATAGCTGCGAAGACTGTGACTCCAAACCTAGCTATCCTCGTCCAGAGCCAAGTTCACATAATGATGGGCCCTCCTGTAAAGGGCATTGGCCACCTCCTGAATGCACCAATATGTTGCTGACTGTGAAATGATGTACAGGTTCCTTTCAGCCTAGAAAGACCCATAGGCAAAGAAATGGAGTGCTGCCACCACCTTCAGGACCACTGGCAGGGGAAAGCCACAAAACTGATGTGGCGGCAGGTCTTCTCGGAGCATGTGGCATGTATGGTGGGCACATTTCTGGACAATTGCAGCCTTGCCCTGCACTGCCTCTCACTTATTTGTAGAAAGGGGACTCATGGACGATAGGCCCCTGTGTTGTCAGTTGTCTCTGGAGCCTGGTCATTTGCTCCACGGCATCCTGTTGAAGCTCACGCTCCCCCTGGCCTTGCCCCACATGCAATGCCTCCATCTGGAGCTGCACAGGGGCACCTTTACCTCCTGCCTTGAATGAGTATTTGTTGAGAGGCGCCCTGGACCACTGGATCAATTCTCACTTTTGCTTCCTCAGAAAGATGTTGAAGCCCAGAATGGGTAAATGCTGAGTACAAGGATATGAATGAGAGAGCTGTGGGAGAGGTAGGCAGCTAAGCTTTGGCACCTTCGAATGTATTGTTCCATGGGGGAGGCAGTGGAGCATTGGTATTATTGGGCTAGTAATCCAGAGACCCAGGGCAAGATCTGGGGACCTGGGTTCCAATCTCACCACAGTAGATGGAAAATTTGAATTCAATAGAAATCTGGAATGAAAAGTCTAATGATGACCATGAAACCAATGATTTCTCCTGCCGCATGGCCACTGCTCTTCTGCATTGTCTCCTATCTCTGACTTCAGTCCACATAGTCTCTGGACTGCCTATCACCTATGACTCCTTTCCATTTCCCAGCAAGAGTCTGACTCCTGTCGCTAGCCCCTGAACTTAGACATAGTTTCCAGCCCTGACCTCTTTAGTGTTCATGCGAACCATCCCACACAATCTGCAGTCTATGTGCATCCTCTTCCAGTAATGTGCTATCCCATATACCCCCTTGTTTGTCTGCAGGTCATGCAGCCTTGTCGGGCTCCAGTGTCCCTCCTCTCGGTCTTCCTGCCTTCCATTGTCCATCTTCTTCATCCATGTCCTTAGCCTCTGTCTGACATGTTTCTTTATCCTTAACACATCCCCTTCCCCATTTCCACAGCACTCTTTCAGCATTGTTCCCTAGTGTTTGCCTTCCACAGCCCTCCTTCCACATTGCCCGACTTGTCTTCCTTTACCCATCTCCATCTCCTGCCCTCAACTCACAACCCACCTCGATCGAACTCAGCGTCAGACTTCTCCGTTCCTGAAACTAAGCGTTGACACTGGGGCAGGATTTGCAGAGTTCTACGATAGCAAAACTGACGCACCTGGACCGATCACGACTGTTAAGGGGCTGGCACCGGCGCTGGGTGGAACACAATCAATTCCAATGAGAAATGGTGAGGGGTCCCAGATAGGTCCCCACTCAGCATCTGGAAGGACCCCATTGCATAAAAGTTCAGGGCGACTGTCACCTTGATGGCCACTGGGAGTCAGTGTCCTGCCCCATTCCCCTGGGGTGCCAGGTGCACCATCATCTGGCAGATATGCCATACTGTCCCCCTGCATAGCCGGAATCTTCGATGGCATGCCCGGTCTGGCAGGTCCTTGAATGACAGGCGTTACCACTACACACAAGGCCTCTTGCATATCCTCCTCGGCCTGTTGGGCGACCATCTCTCCATCCTCAGCGGCTGCCTCCTGTTTCTCTGGGGAAGGCTCTGTGATGTTCTTTGTTTGTTTAAATTTATATTATAACGGTTGTAGTGTTGCTACAAAGAACATGCAGACTTTGTACTCAATCAGTCAATTTATTTACACTACGCTATAAATTGTGAATTCTTAAGTATGCCGAAAAAACTAAGTATTGGATCAAATGATTAAAATATACAGAACTACTGAAAAACACGATTGCCTCCAACCCTCTCTTCTAACTCTGCTAACTAGAGGGGCTGGTTTAGCACAGTGGGCTAAACAGCTGGCTTGTAGTGCAGAATAATGCCACCAGCACGGGTTCAATTCCCGTACCAGCCTCCCCGAACAGGCGCCGGAATGTGGCGACTCGGGGATTTTCACAGTAACTTCATTGAAGCCTACTTGTGACAATAAGCGATTATTATTAACTCACACTACGATCATAGAGTGAGATGTGCTCTTCTTCCACCTCGCGGCTGGATGCTGTAATTACACATTATTCTACATGATAATTTATATATACAAAGATGATATACTAGATATCATTACATGCCCCTTTCTTTGCAAACTTTGAAATTTTCATTACATTCAAAATGCATATGTACAATTACATTCACTTAGATGATGATCATGTTTCAATACACATGCAAAATGTTCAAAGATTTAGATATTCAGGCTTCTTTCTAATTCGTTGCAATCCTTTCAGTGTTTCTAGTTGGATTTGATATAGATTGCTGTGGAATCGGAGTCACAGCCTGAACATCTTCATTGAGGTTTGTTGTCGTCTCTTCGTTTGCATCCATATTCGTCGTTTCTGTTGCTTCAGGACAAATGTCTTCCTCACTCACAATTGGTTGATATCTAAAATGAAAATTGCTTATTGTCACAAGTACGTTTTAAATGAAGTTACTGTGAAAAGCCCCTAGTCGCCACATTCCGGCACCTGTTCGGGGAGGCTGGCACGGGAATTGAACCCTGCAGCTAGCCTGCCTTGGTCTGCTTTAAAAGCCAGCTCTTTAGCCCTGTGCTCAAAAATGATAAACTAGATATCATTACAGGTTCCGCTGCTGCAGTTCCTCCTCCTTGAGCAGCTCCAGCCTGTACAGCCGCAGTGCATCCCCAGGGGCTGCGGTTACTAGAAGGAAGGCCACCATTGCTGGTTGTATAACAATATCCATTTTTTGCAGGAGGTGAAAGGCAGATATGTTAGCATGGTGCATTCCCCTGTGCCCAACCAGGTCCAATGAGCCACATGGCGGCGCCAGTCACACTGTAGACTTTGACCCCGCACCCCTGGCCCCATCAGTGCCCGGGACCATGGGGGTCTCCGGATCTAAGGGGCTGGTTTAGCACACTGGGCCAAATCGCTGGCTTTTAAAGCAGACCAAGTCAGGCCAGCAGCACGGTTCAATTCCCATACCAGCGTCCCCGCAGGTGCCGGAATGTGGTGACTAGGGGCTTTTCACAGTAACTTCATTTGAAGCCTACTTGTGACAATAAGCGATTTTCATTTCATTTTCATCTGGCGCCCGTCCCTGCTGCCAGGTATACCATTGGCTGGCACTCCACACAACAGCTGTACGCTCTGCGGCCCCCATCACTTGTGCTCACAAATGTCATGAACCTGGCATTGTGGCAGCTGAGCGAGAGGAGGTAGGAAATGGCATGAAGTGACTGCAGGCTGCCGGTCCGGATACTGGCCATGCTGACTGCGGTGGCGGGGGGCGCCCTGCCAGGGCCGGGGAAAGGGAGGGGGGGGCAACAGCCAGGGCAGCCCGGTTCCCCCTTCACCCCACACATAGGACTGGGGTGGTGCCCGGGCGCCAGGACTGGGGGCTCCCATGGTGCCGGGCACCGGGGCAGGAGGGTGGGGGAGGGACATGCGTAGGTGAGGCCTGCGATGCCAACGGGGCCACTGTGTAGCCCATAGAATCGGTCTGTGCACGGGAGTATGCGCCATGCTAACCCGTTGGCCTTTCACCCCCTGCAGACAATGGCATTTGGCTTTCAACCTGCAATGCTGGCTGCCGTGACGATGGTCGCAGCTCTGCAAGATGCCCTGCGACTGTGTCAGCGGGGGCCGCTCGGAGAGGAGGGGGAAGCTGCAGCAGCAGAGTGGGCAGCAGCGGAATGGACAACAGGGACCGGGCTGCAGAGGGGCAGGTGGCGGCCACACAGGCTGGAGGGGCGGCCGCCCAACAAGCCGAGGAGGTGCCTCGTGTGTACCGGCACCGCTTGTCATTCTAGGATCTGCCAGACTGGGCATGCAGACGGAGACTGCAGATGAGTAGAGGGACAGTGCCATCTGCCAGATGGTGGCACACCTGGCACCACGGGGGTATAGGTGAGGATACCCGCTCCCGGTGGTGGTCGCCCTGAACGTCTACGCCATGGGTCCTTCCAGTCGCCGAGTGGGGACCTGTCTCGCAGGCCTCGGCGCACAGGTGCATCCACGCCATCACGGACCCCCTATACGCCCAGGCGCCTAAATATATCTATTTCCATGTGGACTGAGCCCACCATGATGCCCGGGTAGCAGGGTTCGCTGCCATCGCCAGGTTGCCCCGGGTCCAGGGGATGGTAGACGGGATGCTTCGGTGTGGGGATTTAATGGAGTTTTTGCATCTCAACAAGATCACATGACCCTGGTGAGACCACATTTGGAATATTGTGTGCAGTTCTGGTCACATCACTATAGGAAGGATGTGGAAGCATTGGAAAGGGTGCAAAGGAGATTTACCAGGATGCTGCCTGGTTTGGGGAATAGGTCTTATGAGGAATGGTTGAGGGAGCTAGGGCTTTTCTCTTTGGAGCGGAGGAGGAGGAGGATGAGAGGCGACTTAATAGAGGTTTAAAGATGATGAGGGGATATTTAGAGGGGACGTTCAGAGACTATTTCCGTGGGTGGATGTAGCTGTTACAAAGGGGCATAACTATAAGGTTCAGGGTGGGAGATATCGGAGGGATGTCCGAGGTAGGTTCTTTACTCAGAGAGTGGTTAGGGTGTGGAATGGATTGCCTGCTGTGATAGTGGAGCCAGACACTTTAGGAACTTTCAAGCGGCTATTGGATAGGCACACGGAGCACACCACAATGACAGGGAGTGGGATAGCTTGATCTTGGTTTCGGACAAGGCTCGGCAGAACATTGAGGGCCAAGGGCCTGTTCTGTGCTGTACTGTTCTATGTTCTATAAATGCACTGTGAGGGGGTCGATTGAAGGGTTCTACCGGAGATGGCAGCCGTTTTTATTGGATTTCAGAGATCGATCACTGTTAGCTGTTCGGGAGGGTTGGGGTGGGGGGGAGGGTTCGTAAGGGTTCTTGTTTCTTGGATTGAAGGGTCATTTTGAGGATTTACATTTGGTAAAGGGTTATTGCTTGTATTTTTTTTGTAACTTTGGATAGAATGCTACAACTTTAATAAATCATTTTTTAAAAAAAATTACATAAATGCAAATTGTTGTTGAGATCCTTAGTTTGGGTATCCAATTTGGTCCAACTAGATTCCTCTGCTGCTAAACCATTCACTTGATGTAATAGATAAGCAGCTTTACTCAGCTATCATTGCATTACACAAGTTCCACACACAATAGGAATTCTTAATTTTGTGCGGTTCTGTGGTGTAAGCCACTGCACATTCCAAACCTGATTCATTGAAACTCATTGAAGGCAGCTACTTCACAACTGGCAGAATTCAATCCCAATATTTAGGCTACATTTAATGACTAAAGGGTGATCTTTCCATGGGCCGGTGCAGACGCGATGGGCCGAATAGCCTCTTTCTGCACTGTAAATTCTATGTCTATAACGCAAGGTAGCTCCCACCAGAGCCCTCGGTCTTTGGCCGTTAGCCCGGTTCCCGGGGGTAATTTGTGGGCCATCCCGTCTCATTTGATAGCCTTTTACGAGAGGATGTCAAAGATCGCAAAAAGAATACTGGAAAGGTTACAAGCAGTAGCCCTTCAGAGGAGTTGGGGAAGGTGTGATGTCTGTTGGGAACAAAGGTGAAGGAAGGAAGCATGTCGGGTGGGGCTGCACCTATTATGGTGGATAAGCTGATGGAGGTAATGGCAGCTGAATTTGAAAGATAATTCGGCAAGCATTTTGAGAGGCAAGGGAGGGAGATGATGGAGAACCTCCAAATGTCGGTGGAGAACGCGTTGGGCCCGATAAAGGAGGCATTGGGAAAGACCTTGGAGACAATGTGGGAGCATGGTCAGGCGCTGAAGGGGGTGAAGGAGATCCTGCCGCGACACAGTGACCAGATAGCCTCATTGGAAGCTGAGCTATTGATGGTGGAGGACGGGAACAAGGACCTAAAGGCTAAGGTTGAGGACCTGGAGAATAGATTGAGAAGCAGAGTTTGCAAAGTTGTTTGGGGAGGATGATCAGATCCCCCCCACCCACAACCCCTGAGCTGGACAGGGCCCACGGGGCAGCATTGTGGATAGCACAATTGCTTCACAGCTCCAGGGTCCCAGGTTCGATTCCTGACTTGGGTCACTGTCTGTGCGGAGTCTACACATCCTCCCCGTGTGTGCGTGGGTTTCCTCCGGGTGCTCCGGTTTCCTCCCACAGTCCAAAGATGTGCGGGTTAGGTGGATTGGCCATACTAAATTGCCCATAGTGTCCAAAATTGCCCTTAGTGTTGGGTGGGGTTACTGGGTTATGGGGATAGGGTGGAGGTGTGGACCTTGGGTAGGGTGCTCTTTCCAAGAGCCGATGCAGGCTCGATGGGCCGAATGGCCTCCTTCTGCACTGTAAATTCTATGATCTATGATCGCTCCGGGTGAATGAGTCATCATGAGCGATGATATTAGGGTTTCATAGATATGGGACGAAGGAGAGGGTCCTGAAATGGACCAAATAAAATTGAGAGGTGATGCGGGAAGGCAGCTTAATCCAAATGTACCAGGATGTTGCGGCAGTTAGCAAAAAGGCGTGTGGCTTCAACAAGGCGAAGTCAGCACTGTATAAGTAAAGTGTTTTGGTGTGGTGTAACTGGCGAGGCTGAGAGTCACACACAATTCCAGAGATAATTTTTTCGAGGCAGCAGAGGCTTTTGTAAAGCAGAAGGACTTGGACTAACTGAGGGGGTTTGAATGGGACTCAGGTGGTGTTTGGGGATGTTGTCTTGTTTTTCCTTTTTGTATAGAGATATCGTAAAATTGAAATTTATGATTCTGTATTGAGGGATTATATGTTTTGGGGAGTGGGGGGTAGGGGGCGGCCGAGGGAGTTGGCGATATGGATTAAGGTAGGAATCCGAATAGTATGTGGCCCAAAAAGGGGGATGGGGATGTTAATGGGTCGGGTTTCGCTTATTCCTTTGCAGAGGGAAGGAGTGTTTTTTTTTGTTCTTTTCTGTTACTCATTTGATGTGGGCCCAAGCGGGGGGGAGGGGGAACCTCACTAGCAGGTAGAGGTTAGCTAGCAAATGGGAGCGAGTTGGGGGGCAGGGGCTATGGGCTATTGGACCAGTTTAGGCAGGTTTTGATTAGCCTAGAAGGTGTGAATGGTTGGGGGAGGGGAGGATGATGAGGAGATAATACTTTTAGAGAGGAAGTAGTTAGGTGACTTCTGAGATAGGGGAAGGGGAGGGGTAGATAGCTGACGTTAACCAGGGTTTTTTCTTTGCCTCATCCTGTGGGTGGGGCTGGGAGCCATCTTGTCTCGGCTCTGATAACAGGAGTCTGGAAGATGGAGCGGATAATCCCTCACAGTGGAAATGGCTGACTTGAGGAGGAGTGAGAGACCCCTGATTCTATTGGTCACATGGAATATTCGGGGTTTGAGGGGGGCCCAGTGAAGCGAGCAAGAGCTTTCTCTGATTTGAAGAATTTAAAGGCCGATTTTGCAGGAGACCAACTTGCAGGTGAGGGATTAGCTTCAGAAGGGTTGGGTGTTCCACTCGGGCTTGGCGAGCAATTTTAATTCATAAAGTAGTTCAGTTTCTGATGAGGAAGGTTGAAGCGGATCAGAGATGTAGATAAGTAATAATTACTGGTATGTTGGAAGACAAGTCAATGGTGTTGGTAAATGTGTATGCTCCAAACTGGGTTGACCATACCAGACTTGAACGCACACCAGTTGATTTTTGGCGAGGATGGATGTGAACTGTGTTTTGAATCCAAAGCTAGACCACTCTTAAGCTGAAGCAGTTGGTCCTTTCAGGGGCAGCAAAGGTATTTACAGTGTTTAAGAAGGAGATGGAAGGAGCGGATCCATGGCGTTTTCTGCACTTGGGGGTAGGAAATTGTTCTTCTTTTGTCCGGTGCATAAAGTATATTAGTGAATTGACTTCTTGGGTAGATTTTGCTTATCTTCCTCATCTCTTACCATTAAAGATTGACTAGCCCCTGTATCTCTTAAAATTGTGACTTCTTTAACTGCCCCTCCTGATACACATGAGTACATTTTACACACAAGTAAATTCTTTAAAGACATCTGGCATCTTCTGAACAATTACTTCTTGAACAGGTTGTACAATCGTTTGCACCTCCTTCGCTTCCCTTGGGCTTTCCTTTACCACTCTAACAAATCCCACTGTCTTATCCTGTTTTACCACATCAGCCTTCCCAGTGCTTTCCTTCAACCACCAACACTGTGACTTTACATGGCCCAGTTTATTAGTGAAAACATTTGAAACTTTTCATCTCCTTTCCACCCTCCTGGATTTCTTTTTTAATCTGAGGTACACTCTCTTTATTGTCTCCCATCAGATCACCTTTACCTTTACCACTTGAGTATTTCTCATGTCCCCAGTTTCTATCCCTCAACGGCTGAAACTGATGTCGGAAACCAATCTTTGATTTATGAACTAATTCATAATCATCTGCCATTTCTGCTGCTAATCTCACAGTTCTTCCACATGAGTGGAATTGAATTTTTAAACTTCTCCAAAAGTATAATTTCTCTGAGAGCTTCATACGTTTGGTCTATTTTCAAAGCCCTTATCCACCTATCATAATTACTCTGAGCCTTTCAAACTCCATGTCTGTTTGACCAAATTCTTTCCTTAAATTTCTAAACCTTTGTCTGTAAGCTTCAGGCACTAGCTCATATGCACGTAAGATGGATTTCTTCACCTCCTCATATGTTCCAGATACCTCCTCCGGCATTGATGCAAACACTTCACTAGCTCTACCTACCAGCTTCATTTGAATCAGTAATACCCACATGTCCTGTGGCCATTTCATTTGTTTAGCTACCGTCTCAAATGAAATGAAAAAGGCTTCCATTTCCTTCTCGTCAAACTTTGGCAATGCTTGGACATGTTTAAATAGATTCCCACCAAGCCTTCGACTATGACGCTCTTTCTCACTATCCCCATCACTATCATCCAACTGTACGTTTCCCTTTACGTCTGCCAATTTTAATTGGCGGTCATGTTTCATGGCCATTTTCTGAAGTTCAAACTCCCTCTCTTTATCTTTTTCCCTGATCTGTATCTCCCTTTCTTTTTCTTTTTGTTCTGCTAGGGCTATTCTTTTTCTCCTTTCTTCTCTCTCCTTTTCTTTTTTCTCTCTCTCTCTCTTTCTTTTTCCTCTCCCACTCTTTCCCTCTCTTTTTCCTCGCCCTCTTTCTCTCCCTCTCGTATTCAAGCCGCTTTAATTCTTTCTCATGTTCCATTTGTTTAATTTGCAACTGAATTTTTGCCATTTCCCATGAGTCAAACTCTATCTCAGGCAACTTTAAATGCTTAACCACCGCCATAATTACCTCATCTTTTCGCATTTTGTCAGGTAATATTAACTGCAATGTTTTTGCCAGAACCAACAGTCTGCGTTTAGTCTCTGTCTGTAAGGTACTGTGTGTGACAGTCTCCACCCCCAAAAACTTCCGAGCCTCTGAAAGGGCCATTGTCCACAACACACTCCCCACTTAAACTAAAATACCACACCGGAAAAGCAACAATCCTTCACCGTCTTTAAGTTCACAAAAGCCAATCCAATAAATAGACTTTTATCCCCCTCGAGCCCATAATTGTAATGGGCCAGGGCATTTTCAGAACCCCAAAATGTATCAGGAGTTCAACCTCCCCCTTTAATGCTATTGTTGCTTTTCCGAGCACACGGCTTGTTCTCCAGGAGTGGGATTACAATTATGGGTTTTTAAACACAAAACAATGTTTATTCCATGAACTCAACTTAACCCTTTTAAATAAACATTGGATCTCTTAACACCCCCTTACTACAAAGATAACCCCGAAAATATTACAACACTAAATAATCCTTCAGCTTTTCCTTTCAACATCCAAGAGAGACTTAACACCTTTAAACAGAAACACATCAGGTTATGAGTTTAAATCACCCAAATGATCCAGAGATAGTCTTTCATGGCAGAGATCACAACAGATCCAGCTCACTGCAAACACACACTCCCAAGCTCTTTTCAAACTGAAACTAAAACACTGCAAAATGGCTGATCTAAAGCCCAGCTCCACCCACACTCTGACATCACAGCATTTCTTAAAGGTACATAGCTTAAACATCCATTTCGTAAAGGCACTCTCACATGACAGAATGTACCTTGCAGATTAATCAGTAGGGCATGCAAGATGCTCTGTATGGTAGTGCAAAATTCCTTTGTTGCAAATACATTTTGACATCCTACTTTCACTTGAAGTAAATTAGTATAAGGCTCCATTCTTGCAGCTGCTGGGGATGTTCTAGTGCATGACCTAGTAGCCATTATGATGTGGGAGTAGCGTTTAGAGCACAGGATGTTCCTGACTTATTTGGGGGAGGGTTTGTCATTTACAGCATAGTTTATTTCTGACTGTTCCGCAGGTTTCTTTGCAAGCTCTGGTTTTGAGTTTGCTGCAACTTACAAGTGGGAAGGGTAGATCATTCTGTACGGCATTAACAACTCACGTTTTCTTTTCTTTTAAAAATAAATAAATTTAGAGTACCCAATTCATTTTTTCCAATTAAGGGGCAATTTAGCATGTTCATAAGAACTAGGAACAGGAGTAGGCCATCTGGCCCCTCGAGCCTGCTCCGCCATTTAATGAGATCATGGCTGATCTTTGTGGACTCATGCTCAATCCACCTACCCTGCACATCTTTGGGTTGTGGGGGCGGAACCCTCGCAAACACGGAGAGAATGTGCAAACTCTACATGGACGGTGACTCAGAGCCTTGATCGAACCTGGGTCCTCGGTGCGGCGAGGCAGCAATGCTAACCACTGCGCCACCGTGCTGCCCTAACAACTCACGTTTGACAGGTCATCTGGCTGGAGGTCGGTGGATCGTCACCTCCGTGTCTCCCGCCAACCTCTGCATTGGTGACCAATCTGTCCTTGGTCACCCCGGCAACCTCCTACCTCCGGCGCCTGTACCTCGGAAGGGGGTGAGGACTCTGATGTCCGGCACCTCGCCGCTCATCGGGGCCCTCTCCCGTCTATTATTGGCCAGCTTCTTCTGCGGGGACACAAGGGGCAGGGCATCGTGAGGCGCACACTTCGTTCATCGTGAAGGGAGGGGGGGCATTGCCAGCATGGGCAGCACTGCTGGTCATGGGTGGAGGGGCGTTGCCAACCCATAAATGTGGCTCGCGGGCCCTCCCTTTACAGAAAAAAGAAAAGCATAAAACACACAGATCAACATTGTACTTATATCGCGAATTCCCCCAATGTACAAACCCCCCCATGAAACAATAATAAACACATACCCGAACCCCCCCCCTGGGCTGCTGCTGCTGACCACCTCCTAACGTTCCGCTGGAAAGTCTAGGAACGGTTGCCACCGCCTGAAGAACCCTTGCACAGACCCTCGCAAGGCAAACTTTACCCTCTCCAATTTAATGAACCCTGCCATGTCACTGATCCAGGCTTCTACGCTTGGGGGCTTTGCATCCTTCCACTGCAGCAGAATCCTCCGCCGGGATACCAGGCCAGAATACTGGCCTCTTTCGCCTCCTGCACTCCCGGCTCATCCGATACCCCAAATAATGCTAACCCCCAGCTCGGCTTGACCCGGGTGTTCACCATCTTAGACACAGTCCTCGCAAAACCCCTCCAAAACCCATCCAGCGCTGGACACGCCCAGAACATATGAGCGTGGTTTGCTGGGCTCCCCGAGCACCTCACACACCTGTCCTCTACCTCAAAAAACCTACTCAACTTCGCCCCTGTCATTTGCGCTCTGTCAAGAACCTTAAATTGTATCAGGCTAAGCCTGGCGCAAGAGGAGGAAGAATTAACCCTACCCAGAGCATCAGACCCTCATCTATCTCCTCCCCAAGCTCCTCCTCCCATTTACCCTTTAGCTCCTCCGAGGTCTCCTCTTCTTCCTGCACCTCCTGATAGACCGCCGAGACCCTTCCTTCTCTAACCCACACCCCCGCGAGCACCCTATCTTGAATCCTACGTGCTGGAAGCAGCTGAAATTCCCTCACCTGCATGTACCTGAAGGCGTTTCCGGGGGCAGCTCAAATTTCTCCTCCAGCACCCAAGGCTCGCAAACGTCCCATCTATAAACAGGTCCCCCATTCTTTTAATTCCTGCCCGATGCCAGCTCAGAAACCCCCCATCCTTCTCCCCGGGACAAACCGATGGTTCTCTCGGATCGGGGACCAAACCGAGGCCTCTACCTCACCCCTATGGCGCCTCCACTGCCCCCAAATTTTCAGAGTCGCCGCCACCACCGGACCTGTGGTGTACCTCGTCGGCGGGAGTGGCAACTGTGCCGTCACCAGCACTCTCAGACTCGTGCCCACACAGGACGCCATCTCCAGCCTCTTCCATGCCACCCCCTCCCCCTCCATTATCCACATACGGATCATCGACACATTGGCAGCCCAGTAGTAGCCACATAGATTAGGCAACGCCAGCACCCCCCCCACCCCGTCCCTGCTACGCTCCAGAATAAACCCTTTTACCCTCGGGGTGTTATTCATCCACACAAATCCCATGATGCTCCTGCTGACCCGTTTAAAAAAGGCCTTATGGATCAGGATGGGAAGGCACTGGAACACAAAGAGGAAACACGGAAGGACCGTCATTTTCACCGGCTGCACCCTACCCGCCAACGACAGTGGCAACATATCCCACCTTTAAAACTTCTCCTCCATCCGCGTCAAATTGAGCTTGTGCAGGGCCCCCCAACTCCTAGCCACCTGGATCCCCAGGTACCGAAAGCTCCTTTCCGCCCTCCTCAGCGGCAGCTCGTCTATCTCCCTTCCCTGGTCCCCTGGGTGTATTACAAAGAGCTCACTCTTCCATACGTTAAGCTTATATCCGGAAAAGTCCCCGAACTCCCTGAGGATCCGCATAACCTCCGGCATCCCCACCACATACAATAACAGGTCATCGGCATACAGCGACACCCAGTGTTCCTCTCCCCCTCGAACCAGTCCCCTCCAGTTTCTGGACTCCCTCAGTGCCATGGCCAAAGGCTCAATTGCCAATGCGAACAACAAGGGTGTTAGGGGACACCCCTGCCTCGTCCCCTGGTACAACCGAACGTATTCCGACCTCTGCCGGTTCGTGGCCACACTCGCCACTGGGGCTTCATAAAGTAGCCTAACCCAACTGATGAACCCCTCCCTGAACCCAAACCTCCTCAGCACTTTCCAAAGATACTCCCACTCCACCCTATCGAAGGTCTTCTCCGCGTCCATAGCCACCACTACCTCCGCTTCCCCCTCCACTGCAGGCATCATAATTACATTGAGGAGCCTCCGCACATTGGTGTTCAACTGCCTACCCTTCACAAATCCTGTCTGGTCCTCGTGAATCATCCCCGTGATACAGTCCTCAATTCCGGCCAGCACCTTCGCCAACAACTTCGCGTTGAGGTTGAGGAGCGAGATCGGCCTGTACGACCCACACTGTAATGGGTTCTTGTCCCGCTTCAGGATCAGCGAGATCAGCGCCCTGGACATTGTCGGGGGCAGGACCCCCCCCCAACATTGAAAGTTAGCACTAGTAGTGGGCCCAACAGGTCCATGTACCTCCGGTATAATTCAACCGAGAACTCATCCGGCCCCGGGGCCTTCCCTGCCTGCATGCTCCCCAACCCCTTAACCAGCTCCTTCAGCCCAATCGGTGCCCCTAGCCCAACCACCTGCTCCTCCTACACCCTTGGGAACCTCAGCCGATCCAAAAATCGGCGCATCCCCCTCTCCCCGTCGGGGGCTCAGACCTATACAGCTCCTCATAAAAGTCCCTGAATACCCCATTTATTCCCACCGCACTCTGCACTGTGTTCCCCCCTCTATCCCTAACTCCCCCAATCTCCCTCGCTGCCTCCTGTTTCCGAAGCTGATGTGCCAACATCCGACTCGCCTTCTCCCCATCTTCGTACACCGCCCCTTGCGCATTCCTCCACTGTGCCTCTGCCTTCCCGGTAGTCAACAGGTCGAATTCGGCCTGGAGGCTTTGTCACTCCTTGAGTAATCCCTCCTCGGGGACCTCTGCATACCTCCTATCCACCCTTAATATCTCCCCCACCAATCTCTCCATCTCTCTCCTCTCCTAATGGGCCCTAGTGGAGATTAGCTCTCCCCTGACCACCGCCTTCAGCACGTCCCAGACCACCCCCACCTGCACCTCCCCATTGTCGTTAGCCTCTAAATATCTTTCAATGCACCCCCGGATCCGCCTGCTCACCTCCTCATCCACCAACAGTCCCACATCGAGACGCCACAGCGGGTGCTGGTCCCTCTCCTCCCCCAACTCCAGCTTCACCCAAAGCGGGGCATGATCAGAGATAGCTATGGCCGAATATTCCGTGCCCTCCACTCTCGGGATTAGGGCCCTACTCATAATGAAGAAATCTATCCGGGAGTAGGCTTTATGGACGTGGGAAAAAAAGGAAAATTCCCTGGCCCGCGGCCTGGCAAACCTCCATGGGTCCACTTCTCCCATCTGGTCCATAAACGCCCATAGCACCATGGCCGCCGCCGGCCTTTTACCCGTCCTGGACCTGGAGTGGTCCAATGCTGGGTCCAACACCGTGTTGAAGTCCCTCCCCCATTATCAAGCTCCCTGTCTCGAGGTCCGAAATCCAACCCAACATGCGCCTCATGAATCCGGCATCGTCCCAATTCGGGTCATATACATTCACTAGTATCACCCGCACCCCCTGCAGCTTACCACTCACCATCGCGTACCGACCTCCATTATCTGCCATGATGTTCAGCGCCTCAAACGACACCCGCTTCCCCACCAAGATCGCCACCCCTCGATTCTTCGCGTCCAACCCCGAGTGGAAAACCTGCCCTACCCACCCCTTTCCCAACCTAACCTGATCTGCCACCTTCAAATGCGTCTCCTGGAGCATAACCACATCGGCCTTCAGTCCCTTCAGGTGCGGAAACACACGGGCCCTCTTGACCAGCCCGTTCAGGCCTTTCACATTCCAAGTTATCAGCCTGATCAGGGGGCTTCCCGCAGCCCCTGCCGACTAGCCATCTCCCTTTCAAGGCCAGCCACATGCCCTCGCCTCCCGCACCCTCCATTCCCCCAGGCGGCTGACCCCCGCCCCGACTCTCTCTCCGAACTCCAGCTCCCCTTTGGCCAATGCAGCAGCAACCCAGCTCCCCCCCCCCCCGCCCCCCCCTCCAGCTAGGTCCCCCCCTAGATATATTGCTCCCCCCATGGCACTCCCGTAAGTCAGCTGACTCCTGCTGACCCCGGCCTCTCTCGCCACTCCATCGATCCCCCAGTGTGAGAATCTCTCCTCCCCCTCTTGGCAGTCAGCGTGCGCTCCTCTCCAACACCGCCCACCCCCTTCCTTCCCTAGCGCGGGAAAAAGCCCACGCTTTCCACAAAGCCGGCCCCGCCCTCTCTGGCACAGCTCCCTTTTGCGGCCTTATCTCAGCTCCCCCACCTCGGGACTCCCATTCCCCCTCCCCCCCGGCGGGGCCCCGTCCTTCCAATCACCGATGCCCACACTCTCACACAACCCCTACTTCGAACCATTTACCCAACCCCACCCAGCACCAAAGAAAACAGAACATCCCCCAAAACACAATAACCACAATAACCCCACCTCGACACCCCCTCCTAACAAACCCTCAGTCCGTGTCCAACTTTTCGGTCTGGATAAAGGTCCACGCCTCCTCCGCGTCTCAAAGTAATGGTGTCGGTCCTTAAACGTGACCCACAATCACGCCGGCTGCAGCATCCCGAATTTCACCCCCTTGCGATGCAGAACCGCCTTAGCCCGGTTGTACCCGGCCCTCTTCTTGGCCACCTCCGCGCTCCAGTCCTGATATATACAGATCTCTGCGTTCTCCCACCTGCTGCTCTGCTCCTTTTTAGCCCATCTCAGGACACACTCGCTGTCCACAAAGCGGTGGAACCGCACCAATATTGTCCGCGGCGGCTCGTTGGCCTTGGGCCTCCTCGCCAGGACTCGGTGAGCCCCATCCAGCTCCATGGGCCTCGGGAAAGCTCCCGTGCCCATCAGCGTGTTCAGCATCGTGACGACGTATGCTCCAGCATCCAACCCCTCCACTCCCTCCGGGACACCCAGAATCCGAAGGTTCTTCCCCCTCGCCCGATTCTCCATGTCTTCAAACTTTTCTTGCCACTTCTTGTGCAGCGCCTCGTGCGCCTCCACCTTCACCGCCAGGCCCAAGATCTCGTCCTCGTTCTCCCGGATCGCTGCCCCTTGGGCCTTCTGGGTCTCGACCAGCTGATCGATCGATACCTTCATCGGCTCCAGCAGCTCTGCCTTCAGGTCCGCAAAACGATTGAGGAAATCCTGCTGCTCTTGCGACCATTGCGCCCACGCTGCCTGGTCCCCACCCGCCGCCATCTTGGTTATCCTCCCTTGCACTTTTCGCTGCACCAAAATCACTTTTTTCACCGCTCCACTCCTGGTCCAATCCATACAGTGCCGAGGGAATCGTATTGTCGCCTTCCCACACTGGGAACCATCGAAAAAATTCCGCTGGGGCCCCTAAAAAGAGCCCAAAAGACCGATTCTGACGGAGCTGCCGAACGTGCGACTTAGCTCAGTATAGCCGCAACCGGAAGTGGGGGTTGGAGATTGTTGACCTTCTCACAGCACTAGGTGCCAGTCCCCCTGGTGACGCTCCCCAAACTGACGGCCGCTGCCACTTCCTCCCAGGCGACACTGACTGCCATGAGGCTGGCTGTCTGAGTCCCTCGGGGAACAGGGCATCCCGTCTGCACTCTACCACATCCAAAATTCTGGCCAGGTCGGCATTCCCGAATCTCCTCAGTGGCATTGTTGCGAGCTGTGTGGGGTCTGCCCTGTGCGATCGGTTCAAGTGCTGATCCACCTTGTTGGGTGGGGGGTTGCCGAGCGTGGTCTCAGTGAGTTAGCCAGCGCGACCATAATTTGCAGCGGTAAGCCCATGGGGGTCTCGTTAAGTGGACTAATTAACGTTTGATACCAGTGACTGCCTCAGCAGGGTCGAACATTGGGAAGCTGGCTGAAGTTCCCGCTTGCTACCCACACTGAGAAACATTTCCATTAAGTCACGCCTGTTATGGGCCAGGGTTTAGAGAACCCCAAAGTGTAGCATCGAGGTCACCTGACCCACAACTTTTAATAGATTGTGGTATGGGGAGCACACGGCCCACTCTACAGGTGTGGTACAGCAGAAATGGAAAGTATTTTTTAAAGCAAAACAATGTTTATTCTATGAACTCAAATTAACCTTTTTAAAACATACAGTGAACATCTTAGCAACCATTAATACAAATACAACCCCCAAAGAATACAACGCTAAGTAATCCTTAATAACTTCCCAAACAACATCCAGAAGACAAAAGAAACCTTTCAACAGAAGCACATTAGGTTTACATTCACTACTGAGAACATTTATAATTCTGAATTCACCAAATGATCAAGAGATAGTCTTTTCATGGCAGAGAGATCAACAGTACAGCTGCTTTGTCTGGCTTCAGCTCCAACACTGAAAACGAAACTAAAACACACCCTGCAGCAAACAGCCTAAAACGAAAGTAAAAAGCTGACAAGACAGCCCAGCTCCACCCACACTCTGACATCATTGATAAACACCCATTTCTTAAAGGTACTCTCACATGACAGTGTGAGGAGTCAAGCGACTATGCTGGAGAACAGGTTAGGAGCAAATTAGGTCCATGTGGGAATTTGGGGGAACGAGGTATTGTACAAAATTTAATTATTCTAAATTAATTATGTGTGTAAAAAAAGTAAATAACATAAATAACTGGCAGGACAGGTATTATGTTACAGCTGTGGAATTTGGGGACTTTTGGGCACCAATGCGATCCATGACAAACACGTCTGCAGAAACTGTAAGCAGCTAGCGGAATTCCGGATTAACATTATTGATCTATAAACCGAGCTGCAGACACTGCACAATATAAAGGAGAGGGGAGAAATACCTGGACACTCTGTTCCAGAAGATGGGCTCGCCTCTTAGAATAGGATCATCTGTCTTGGTCATCAGTGAAGGACAGGACAATGTGATCACAAATTAAGTAGGTAAAAGGACCAAAGAGACTCAAGTGGAAAACCTCAGACTTCGCAATAGGCTAACATTTCTGAGGTGCTGCTCATAACCCATGTGGATGAAAATGAGGTCCACACCGTGGATAGCAGGCTAACAATGGTGCAGGAAGCTGTACAGCAGGGAGAGCAAACAGGAAGATAATGGTAGTGGGGTCAGTATAGTGGGGGGGGGGGGGGGAAAGGGAGGGTTAACACTGTTCTCAGCAGTAAAGAACGAGAGTCCAGAGGCTACGTTGCTTGCCCAGTGCCAGGTGTTGGGAAGTCTGCTCAGGCTGGATAGGAATTAGGAGTGGGAGGATCCAGTTGTCATGATCCTTGAAGGTACCTTTGACATATGGAAGACGGAAAGAGATTCTCCTCCTCTAACTAAAAAAAAGGTTCTGTGAGGAGGACAAGCAAGGATATCATGGTCTGCAGATTGATTCTGGGAGAAGTCAACTCAGTTACCTCGGCCAGCAGGTGATTGGCTGGTGGCTGGTAAATCGTTTTTTCTTTCATTTTTCTCTTGGCTTTGTAGTTGTTGTTGTAAGTTAACTTAAGGGTTAAGACATGGCAGGAGATCCCAGATCCGTGTCATGCTCCTCTTGTGTGATGTGGGAGTTCAGGGACGTGTGCAGTGTCCCTGGCTCCTTCATGTGCAAGATGTGTCCAGCTGCAGCTCCTGCTAGATCGCTTTACGGCTCTGGAGCTGCGGATGGACTCACTTTGGAGCATCCACGAAGCTGAGGAAGCCGTGGATAGCACGTTTAGCGAGTTAGTCACACCACAGATAAAGAGTACTGAGGGAGATAGGAAGTGGGTGACCACAAGACAGAGGAAGAGTAGGAAAGCAGTGCAGGGGTCCCCTGAGGTCATCTCCCTTCAAAACAGGTATACCATTTGGAATGTGTTGGGAGAAATGGCTCATCAGGGGAAGGCAGCAGTAGTCAGGTTCATGGCACCATGGCTGGTTCTGCTGTGCAGGAGGACAGGAAAACAAGTGGTAGAGCTATAGTGATGGGGGATTCGATTGTAAGAGTAGACAGGTGTTTTTGCGGACGCAAACGAGACTCCAGGAAGGTATGTTGCCTCCCGGGTGCAAGGGTCCTGGATGTTTCAGAGTGGCTGCAGGGCATTCTAAAGGAGGAAGGGTGAACACCCAGCCATTGTGGTGCATATAGGCACCAACAATATAGTTAAAACAACAGGAGGTCCTACAAGCTGAATTTAGGGAGTTAGCAGATAAACTCAAAGGTAGCAATCCCGGGATTGCTACCAGTGCCACGTGCTAGTCAGAGTAGGAATGGCAGGATAGACAGAATGCGTGGTTTGAGAGATGGTGCAGGAGGGAGGTATTCAGATTTTCGGGACATTGGAACCAGTTCTGGGAGAGGTGGGACCATTACAAATCGGACGGTGAACATCCGGTGGCGGCCATGGAGTAGGAGGTCGTACATTTGGTAGCTCCCGTTTGTGACAAAACTTTTGGACCTTTTCTCCTGTTTTTTGGGGAATTTTACTAGATAAATCGGTGGAGAGTGAGACAGTGAGGAGAAATTCCCCACCAGCGTATGGAGCATTGGGCTAGACGTGGCCGTGTAAGGAGACATAGTCAAGCAAGGAAGACGCGTGCAGAGCCGGAAGCGCAGGAAAACATGGCGGAGGTGCAGGATCCTGGGGTAGTGGCACAGTGGTCGACAGTAAGCTGGTGAAGTTCTTTGAGGAGAGCTTTGCCAAGCTAAAGAAAGATACGCTGGACATGATTAAGGCATCCAAGCTGGGCAGGACTGGAACTAATGTTCTTGGGGGATTGGTTGCTAGCGCTGTTGGGGACGGTTTAAACTAATGTGGCATGGGAATGGGAACCAATGCAGGAAGTCAGAGGGTAGTAAAGAGGGGGCAGAAACAAAAGCTAGTAAGGAGAAAAGTGGAAGACAGATAAATAGTTTGAACTGCCTAGTATGGTAGGGGGTGAGAACCAGAACAGTAGGTCAGCGAGAGAAATAACTGACGGAGAGCTACAGACTAAGGCCACCTGAGGAAGGAGCTGCGCTCTGAAAGCTAGTGATTCGAAACAAACCTGTTGGACTTTAACCTGGTGTTGTAAGACTTCTTAGTGCCCACCCCAGCATCTCTACATCAAGGCCATTAAGATTAAAAAGAGAAGGCAGGGAGTGGTTGTTCAACACAGCAGAGCTGGTGGGCTGAAGTGCATTAGTTTCAATGCAAGGCTTATTTCAGGTAAGACAGAAATACTTAAGAGCTTGGGTTAGTATGTGGAATTATAATGTTGTTGCTATTATAGAAACTTGGTTGAAAGAGGGACAGGATTGGCAACTAAACATTCCAGGATTTAGATGCTTCAGGCAGAATAGAGGGGGATGCAAAAGGGATGGGGGAGTTGCATTAAGGAGGATATCACAGCTGTGCTGAGGGAGGACACCTTGGAGGGTTCAGGCAGCGTGACAATATGGATAGAGCTCACGAATAGGAAGGGTGCTGTCACAATGTTGGGGGTTTCATAGAATCACAGAATTTACAGTACAGGCCATTCGGCACATCGAGTCTGCACCGATTCTTGGAAAGAGCATCCTACTTAAGCCGACACCTCCACCCTATACCCGTAAACCAGTAACCCCACCTAACCTAAGGGCAATTTATCATGGCCAATCCACCTAACCTGCACATCTTTGGACTGTGGGAGTAAACGGGAGCACCCGGAGGAAACCCATGCAGACACGGGAAAACGTGCAGACTCCGCACAGTGGCCCAAGCCGGGAATCGAACCTCAAGACACTGGCGCTGTGGAGCAACTGTGCTAACCACTGTGCTACCGTGCTGCCCCTTACCAGAGACCTCCTAACAGCCAGCGGGAGATAGAGCAGACATTCAGACAGATCTTGGAAAGATGCATAAACAATACGGTTGTTGTGGTGGATGATTTTAACTTTCCCTATATTGACTGGGACACACTTACTGCTAGTGGCATGGAAGGAGCAGAATTTGTAAGGAGCGTCCAGGAGGGTTTCTTGAAACAATATGTAAATAGCCCAACTCGGGAAGGGACCTTATTGGACCTGGTGCTGGTGAATGAGCCCGGCCAGGTGATCAAAGTTTCAGTAGATCATTTTGGGAAGTGATCATAATTCTGTAAGTTTTAAGCTGCTTATGGATAAGGACAAGAGTGGTCCTCAGGTGAAGGCGTTAGACTGGGGTAGGCTAATTACAACAGCATTAGGCAGGATCTGGAGAGTGTTGATTAGGCGAGGCTGTTTAATGGAAAATCAACATCCGGCACGTGGGAGGCTTTCAAATGTCAGTTGATTAGAATTCAGGACCGACATGTACCTGTGAGGACGAAAGAGTGGCAAGTATAGGGAACCCTGAATAACGAGGCTGTTATGAACCTTGTTCAAAAGAAAAAGGAAGCATTCGGCAGGTCTAAAAGGCTTAGGACAGATGAAGTCCTTGATGAATATAAAGAAAGTAGGAAGGAACTCAAGGTAGGAGTTAGGAAGACTAAAAGGGGTCATGAAATGTCGTTGGCAAACAGGATTAAGGAATATCCTAAGGCGTTTTATACATACGTAAAGAGCAAGAGGGTAGCCAGAGAAAGGGTTGGTCCATTCAAGGATATTGGTGGGAATCTATGTATGGAACCAGAGGAAATGGGCGAGATACTAAATGAATACTTTGCCTCAGTATTCTCCAAAGAGAAGGACTTGGTGGATAAGGAGTATGTCTGTGTAGATATTCTGAGTCATGTTGATAATAGAGATGTTGGGCATCTTAAAAAGCATTAAAGTTGATAAGTTCCCAGGGCCTGATGGGATCTACCCCAGAATACTGAGGGAGGCAAGGGAAGAAATTCCTGGGGCCTTGACAGTAATCTTTGTATCCTCATTGGCTACAGGTGAAATTCCAGTGGACTGAAGAGTAGCCAATGTTGTTCCATTGTTTAAGAAGAGCAGCAGGGATAATCCAGAAAATTATAGGCTGGTGAGCCTTACGTCAGTGGTAGGGAAATTATTGGAAAAGAGTCTTCGAGACAGGATTTACTCACATTTGGAAACAAATGGGCTTATTAGTGATGGACAGCATGGTTTTGTGAAGGGGAGGTTATGCCTCACTAATTTGATCCCATTGTTCGAGAAAGTGACAAAGATGACAGATGAGGGAAAGGCAGTAGATCTTGTATCTATGGACTTCAGTAAAGCCTTTGAAAAGGTACCTCATGGTAGACTGGTAGAAAAGCTGAAGTCACATGGGATCAGAGGAGAGCTGGCAAGTTGAATACAGAACTGGCTTGGCACAGAAGTCAGAGGGTAGCAGTGAAAGGGTGCTTTTCTAAATGGAAGGCTGTGACTAGCGGCATTCCACAGGGTACAGCTCTAGGACCTTTGTTGTTCGTAGTATATGTAAATGATATGGAATAAAATGTAGCTGGTCAGATTAGTAAGTTTGCAGACACAAAAATTGGTGGAGTTGCGGATAGTGAAGAGGATTGTCAGAGGATACAGCTGGATATAAACTGGTTGGAGTCTTGGGCGGAGAAATGGCAGATGGAGTTTAATCCGGACAAGTGTGAGGTAATGCACTTTGGAAGGTCCAATGCATGTAGGAATTCCACAGTAAATGGTAGAACTCTTGTGAGTATGCTATTCCCTGCAAGCGACTATCTCCCCCGGGGATTTCTGATCCCCCCCCATCCATACACTCTTAAATCTTCTCTGCTCTCCCTCCCGGCTGCCCCCCCCCCTCCCGACACCCCCCCCCCCCCCCTCCCGAGGCCTGCCCTGCCAGGTCCGCCCCGCGCTTGGCCCTAGCCCGCCCCTTCTCCTACTCTTCCTGGTGCCCCCCGACCTACGCTAACTACGTTGACCCCTGCCCTTAGCGCCTGGCTGTCTCCCGCCCGAATGCTCGGGCCCTCCCCCCACACCCCAAAGACCCATTAACCTGATTGTATCTCCCTGTGCCCTTTCAAGTCCCTTACCCAACCCCTAGCCCATCCCCCTATCAGAGGCCCCGGTCTCCCGCCAAAAGGTACCAAGCGCGGGACCCCCTTTGCAGGGCCCCTCTCTCCCCCCCCCGTTGCAAGCTCCCAAACTCGCCCTAAGCAGTGCGCCCTCCAGTCCCCGTTCTCTGTCCAGGCTGAATACAATCTTAAATAAAACATTACAGTGCAGGATAATTTAACAGACCGCCGCCACACAACAGCTCTGTGAGCCCAGAGTCCTTTAGTT
Source organism: Scyliorhinus torazame (assembly GCF_047496885.1). Taxonomy (NCBI): domain Eukaryota; kingdom Metazoa; phylum Chordata; class Chondrichthyes; order Carcharhiniformes; family Scyliorhinidae; genus Scyliorhinus; species Scyliorhinus torazame. Next base: position 80,152,391 of record NC_092721.1, on the reverse strand, counting down.
CAAGTCCAGCTTCTTCTTTTAATAAAAGTCCATTTCTAGTCAAAACAAGTTAGGTTAACATACCGCCGCCACTGTAGAGCATTGATAAACAAACCAAATGTCCGTTAGTTCAAGTCCAGCTTCCTCTCTTTAATAAAGGCCCAAACCTGTTCTGGTGTCTCGAAGTAGTAATGAAGTTCCTCAAACGTCACCCAAAGCTTCGCAGGTTACTGCATTCCAAATCTCACCTGCTTTTTGAAGAGGGCTGCCTTTACCTTGATGAATCCTGCACGCCTCTTGGCCAGCTCCACTCCCAGGTCCTGGTAGATGTGCACCTCGCAGTTCTCCCATCTGCTATTCCTCTCCGCCTTGGCCCATCGCAGCACCTGATCCCTGTCGGCAAGTCGGTGAAAGCGAACCACCAAGGGCCTCGGTCGGTCACCCGTCCGGGGCTTCCTTGCGGGGGCTCTATGCGCCCCATCCAATTCCAGGGGTCGAGGGAAGGCCTCCGGTCCCATCAGCGCCTCGAGCATACCCATCACGTATGCGCCCGCATACGATCCCTCACAGCCCTCGGGGAGGCCCACGATCCTCAGGTTCTGCCTCCTGGCTCTGTTCCCCAGCTCTTCAAGCTGCTCCTGCATCCTCCTCTGGCAGGCGTTCAGCTCCTCTACCTCGTGCTCCAGCTCCGTTACTGTGTCTGCCTGGGTGGAGAGCTTCACCTCGACCTCCCTGAGCGCCTTCTCTTGGACCGCCTGCGCCTCGACCATTCGATCCATCACTGCCCTCATCGGGTCCGTGTCCCTCTTCAAGTCGGCAAAGCAGCTCCGGAAAAACTCCATCTGCTGCTCCCTTGGCCAGTGAGCCTCCGCTCCCTGTTCCCTGCTGGCCGCCATGCTTCGCCGCCCGGTCAGAGGTCCCCACTGCTCCTGCTTCGAACTTTGCCGCTCCACTCGACCACTTCTGGTCCGACTGTCCATACCCCGGGAGGAAAACCTCTTCTTTTTGTCTCCTCCGCCGATTCAGGCCGCCAGGTCCCGAAGAAATCCTGCAAAACAGGTCCGTTTGTTCATCGCGGGCGGGAGCGATCCGACCTGCTTCCTCGAGGGCGCCACCGGAAGTCCAGAACTCTTGTGAGTATTGACAGGCAGAGAGATCTGGGTGTGCATGTCCACCGATCACTGAAAGTGGCAACACATGTGGATAAGGTGGTCAAGAAGGCATACTGGGCTTAATTGGTCGGGACATTGAGTATAAAAATTGGCAAGTCATGTTGCAGTTGTACAGAACCTTAATTAGGCCTCATTTGGAATATTGTGTACAATTCTGGTCGGCACACTACCAGAAGAATGTGGATGCTTTGGAGAGGGTACAGAAGTGGTTTACTAGGATGTTGCCTCGTATGGAGGGCATTAGCTATGAGGAATGGTTAGATAAAATCAGTCTGTTCTCAGAACAGAACTGCCTGAACCCTCCAAGGTGTCCTCCCTCAGAACGATGCAGGTTGAGAGGTGATCTGATAGAGGTCTACAAAATTATGAGTGGCATGGACAGAGTGGATAGTCAGATGCTCTTTCCGATGGTAGGAGGATCAAGTACCAGGGGACATAGGCTTAAAGTGCGTGAGGAAAATCTTAGAACAGATGTGCAAGGCAAGTTTTTTCACACAGAGGGTGGTAAATATATGGAATGCACTGCCTGGGAAGGTGGTGGGAGCAGGTACGATAGTGGCATTTAAGAGGCATCTAGACAAATATAATAGGATGGGAATGGAAGGATACGAACTCCGCAGGTACATATGGTTTTCATTTAGGCAGGTACCATGATTGGCACAGGCTTGGAGGGCCGAATGGGCCTGTTTCTGTGCAGAATTGTTCTTTGTTCTATATACACTCCTGAATGGTCTGACAAGGTGAATCTGGAAAGGATGTTTGCTCTTGTTGCTGAATCCCAAACTAGTGGGAATCCTATAATTCCGAATCTCCTACTTTGGTCAAAAAATCAAGCGAAGCTCACCAGGAACAATTTGGCTGCAGCTATTTGACGTCTATACAGGTGCAGTAATTACGAAGCCAAATGATATGTTGGCCTTCACTGCAAAATTATTTGAGTGCAGGAGTAAGGATGTCTTGCTGCAATTGTACATAGCCTTGGTGAGACCGTACCTGGAGTTTTGTGCATATTTTTGGTTTCCTTTTCTAAGGATGTACTCGCCAGAGAGTGCAACAAAGGTTCACCAGACAATTTCTGGAATGGCAGGTTTGTCTTATGAGGAGAAATTGAGGAAACAGGGCCAGTGTTCTCTTTCGAAGAATGAGATGATCTCATTGGAACTTACAGAATTCTTACATGGTGTGACAGGGTAAATGTGGGCGGGACTTCTTCCCTGTCTGATGAATCTAGAACTAAGGGACTTTAACCCAAGTGGGGGATTCACAGAATCCGGTACCTTGCATAATTCATCCCTTAGCAAACTAAATAGGTTAAATACAATTGGAAAGAAGGCCATAGGTCATTTAACATGTGGCATACATTTCCAGCTGTGGATTCATCTGCTGTATGTTGACTTTCAAAGAAGTACAGCAGCAGGGTGGAGCAGTGGTTAGCATTGCTGCCTCATGGCGCCGAGGTCCCAGGTTCGATCCCGGCTCCGGGTCACTGTCCGTGTGGAGTTTGCACATTCCCCCCCGTGTTTGCGTCGGTTTTGCCCCCACAACTCAAAGATGTTCCGGGTAGATGGATTGGCCACGCTAAATTGTCTCTTAATTGGAAACAATGAATTAGGTACTGTAATTTTCTTTAAGTTTCAAAGAAGTTGAATTTGAACATCCACATAGTCTTCTCTTATTCCTACATGCAAATGATTGATTCTTACTCTCAGTTTTAAGGCTTTCCACAAAACACTGAATATTTAAAAAACAATGCTTGGAGAGTGTTAGAATATAATTTAAATGGGATAGCCACTTTTCTTCCTGTAAACTAATAGCTCTACTGTGGTGTTTGTTGCTAACTTTGGCTGTTTCTTAATTTAGCTCTGTTTAATTACGTTTGCTCAAGAGTCGGCAGGTATCTTTCGACACCGCCACAAGGTTCAGAACCGAATACTGATCAATGACTCGATACACCAGTTAGTAAGTTCAAAAGCAATGCTCATTTATTTACACACAGTCAAATCTACTCATACATAAACTCTATAAACTAAACTACCACTATTACTAAAGCCTATACTTAGCTTCGGGTGCCCACTCAGTCAGAGGAACAATGGCCGTTGCTCGGTTCTGAGGCTGCTGGGTTGAGCTGTTTACAGGGTAGCAACTAGGAGTGTCTATCTCATAGCGTGTGTTGGCTAGGAACTTACTTGGTCTGATGCAGCTGCTAGGCTGGTGTCTCTCTTCGCTGAGAGCCAAAGCCAAAGAAGAAAGATTCTCCCTTGGGGAATACCTTTTATACTAAAAAGGGCTTTGCGCGCTTTTGGACGGGCCTTGAACTTGGCCTCAATTAATTGGGTCTTTCCCCAGTCATTCGTATCGATCTTCCTCCAACAGAGGGGTGGTTCCCTGATTGCTGGACATGTCTCCTAGTGACCGTTGGTCTGCTTTGTTTTAGTCTCTTCTGGCGCCGTGGTGTCTGCCTTAACATCGTGTATCTAAATGTTTCCCTTTTGTCCCCGAAGATAGCTCATTAGTGTGTAGATTGCTTGGCAGTTTCTGTCCTGTCTGAGAGCTTAAGGTTTGAATCAACAGACAAACCTTGCACCTGCTCGTTTCTTAGTATTGTCCAATTTTCCCTGCATTCTTTGCAAGTGTCCATTTTGTAATCGGGACATGGCGATCCCAGATGGCTACACTCCCTCCTTGTGATCCTCAACGCGAAGCGTGAAGGATCACACTACTACGTCGTCTTCATCCTCTGACCAAACGGGGCACCCATACTTAGGCTCTACACTGTCCTATCCTATGCAACACAATTTTACCTAAACCATTTAAAATACATTTATTATCATAAAAACTCTACGGGGCGCTATGACATTAATACATGCATTACAGAAAAATAAAAAACTGGAACCTCTAACTATTCGCAATCAACTATCCTCATTCAAACAATCCAAAAATACAAACAATCCAAAAATAATCTACACATCTTAAACTGAACAAAATAGCAGCACACAAATTTCTCTGGCCTTGCAGTCAAACAGAGGTTTGCATCTCTTTATTCCACAGAATACATAAGGAAAAATGGATGCTCTTTAATCTGTCCCAATGGGTTCGGGGTCTTGATGAAATCTGAAAATGGGGGACCTAAACCTCTATACCGGGTGCGAGAGTGATATGCTCTCTTTCGCCATTTCCTAACTCTAAACGTTTGCACGACACTGCAAAGTATCGCCAACACTAAGAGTGCTTTGACTACATATGAGAGTGAGTACCAGGTGATAAACTTATCACACCAGGTCGGGGTATTGCTAGCTGTCGCTGGGCTAGTTATCTCGGGGTTCCGTGTATTGCAGAGGTGGGAATCATTTACGGTTTGTGTGGTAGGGGTCAGGGGGGCAGCATCCGCGTGCAACTGAAGGGATCCCACTAAGATCCATGTGAACACGAAGGCCGTCTTCATCCTTGTCGGTCTTCTTCTTTGTCGTCCTCTGGGGTTCCTGGGTTTCTGTGAACACACGCATAATTTCTGTTATTATCTTGCTTAAGATCTCGTATGTCTGTCTGTCCTTTATTGCCAATTTCCCTTTATAATTGGTCACCGTCTGTGTCTCCCTTTTAAAAAAAAAAACGAATATTGGGACAAGACATCTAAGAAAAATACTGCCATACTGCGAGCCGTCTCGCAGCCTGTGTGATTTACCATCTCAGTGTTTGAGGATGTAAATAGCATAGGGAAGCAACCTAAGGGTTGCCAAAACCAAACAAAAGAATTTTGAACGTAATGAACCAAAATGGGGTGCGTATGGGCCGCAGCGGGTAAGGTTTGGATAGAATCCCCGGGTGGGACGGTGATCAATGCCATATGTGCTCTACCCGAGCGTAGCTGACCAGGGGAGGGGGGGTCCTCAGGCAGGGCGGGGACCAATGCCGTTTATCCACTGCCTGAGAAACCGGCAAGAATGGGTAAGAATGTGGGCGTCGTTGGGGGCTGCCTCTCGAATTAGGAGAGTAGCTATGAGTCGTGATCTGTCGACAAACTAGTTCCTCTGAACTATTGTCTGGCGACAAACTTGTACCTTTAAACTGGTTTCTGGTGACAAACTAGTTCCTCTGAACTATTGTCTGGGGACAAACTTGTTCCATTAACAGCCGGAGGGCGTTAAAGGAATGGTGACGTGGGGCCGTGAAAAACTTTCCGAGTTTACACACAACACTTAACGTTAACACTAACGAACAAACATTCAACAAACATGGTGCAGGTTCCATCAGAAAGGACACCGTATCTCTCCAGCGGTTGCTTTTTTCTCCATCATCTGGACACCTCACTGCTCACTAGCGAACAGAATCGCAAAGGGATTCGTTCGGTGGGAGTCAGACTCTAAGTCATCATCTTCTCCCAGCTGCCAAACTCTTGACTGTAGTAACCGTGCTAATGCTGCTTGGGGTGAATTGGGGTCCATTTCATCATACCGGATGAGCCTGAACGAATTGTCTCGGTGCCAGATCATGTGTCGAGGTTGGAGTTACTATGCTTCAAACCGTAATCGTCGAGCGGTGGGTCTGGGTCAGGGGCTTTGATTTAAGTAATTTCAAATGGGTCAGTAGAATCATGCTCGGATTCGCTGGGAGTGGGGCCTGGTGCAGTGGTATAGTCGTAACGTGGTGTGCTGTGGCTATCGTCATCGTGATCGCTATCACTGTCGCTGTCGGTTCAGGGACGGGAGAGGCGGAGTCATGCCTCTGGGGACGGAGTTGAAGTCATGTCTGAGGGCGGGCTGGAGTGGTTGGGAGAGGGTAGGAAACCGTCATCTGTGGGCGGGGAGTGATCGTCTGTTGCTACGAGCAGGATGTGGTGTGTGTGGTTATTCTGTGAGCCGTAAGCCTTGAGCTGGTTTATATGAAACCACGCAGACTTACCATTGGGATAGGTTATTTTGTATACTGAGGGGCTGACTTTGTCCGAAATGGAGTACGGTCCGGAATATTTTGGGGAAAGGAATGAACTGGGGTTGTAAAGGGAAAGCATAACTTGTTGCCCTACTGTAAACTCGGTGGCGTGTACTGTTTTGTCGAAACAAGCCTTGCTCTGTTTCTTCCTGGTTCCAAGTCTCACTGCTGCTGCGAGCTGGGCTGCCTTTGTGTTCTGTATCAGTTGTTTAACCGCATTTTCATGCGTGAGGGCTGTAACTGCGGGGCTGGCCAAATCCAGTCCTAATAAATACTCAGTGCCTTTCATGGGGCGTCCGGTCATGAGGGTGTAGAGGGTGTATCCTGTGGGCGTGGCTACGTGTTTCTTAAAAACATTAAAGCAAATGGGAGTACTGAATCCCAGGTGCTGTTATTCTGCTGTACCATTTTCCTGAGGGTGGCTTTCAATGTCCTATCCATTCGTTCTACAATACCACTTGACTGGGGGTGGTATGCGATATGGAACTTTTGTCTAATGCCGAAAATCGTGAGGACATTTTTCATTACACGTCCGGTGAAATGGGAGCCTTGATCGGACTCTATACTGCGTGGGAGGCCCCATCTTGTGTAAAGATGTGGTGTGTTAATATTTTAGCCGTTGTCTTGGCCGTATTAGTTCGCGATGGAAATGCTTCCACCCATTTTGTGAAGGTGTCTATGACCACCAACACATACTTGTAACCATTTCTGCACAGGGGTAGGGGTCCTATATAATCTATCTGGAGATTTGTCCAGGGTCCATTAATGGGGCGGGTATGACTAAGTTGTGGCTTTTTAGCATATCTGTCTGGATTGTTCTGGGCACAGATTAAGCAATTCTTTATGTTGTGCATTATATTGTTTTTTAAATCACCAACAAAGCGGTCTGAGGTGGGCTAGGGTGGGTTCAATTCCTTGGTGACCATGATTGTCATGGAACTGACAAATGATCTGGTTCCTGTCCTGGCTGGGAACTATATAAATGACATCCTTTAAAATCACACTGTCGTGTGTGGTGATTGCGTTTCTGTATTTATCATACGGGGCTGGGAAGGTTCCCGTTAAAACTTCCCTGAGTTTCTCGTCCTCTTTCTGTGCCTTCGCTAAATCCTGAATGTTGGTCTGTGAGACCTGAACTGCGTGTACTGGGCAGCTTTCGGGGGGGGGGGGGGGTCCAAAAATAACCATGCCTGGAGTCTGCCTTCGCTAGGGCGTCTGCGTTAACGTTACTGGGGGGAGAAGAACAGTGATGACTGTGAACCCTAATTATTCCGTATTTCCTATCCTTCGCTGTCTCTAAGATATGGCGGAGTAATGGGGCTGAGGGTAGGGGTTTACCATCCACGGAAACAAATCCTCTTGTTTCCCAGAGTGGTAGGAACTCTGTCAAACTATTACATACATACAAGCTGTCTGAATAGATGTCTGCTGGGGTCGGGAACGAGTCTGGGTGGTCTACAATGTATTCAATCGCTGCCAGCTCTGCTGCCTGCGAGCCTAAGTGTCCTGGCAACTTTAATGAAATTTCATCTAGGGCACGTCCCTGCATATATACTGCAACCGGTAATTCTCTTTCCATGTAACACTGAGGAGGAGCTATCCACATAAATCTTCAGGGGTGCGCACGTGTCTGTGGGCTGGGGTCTCTGGGGTGTACTACCTGTTTTCCTGGGAGGTGTCTCGGGAATAAATGGGCCTGTGTTCTGTTTCGTGGTGATGATCTCACATTCATGAGGGGTGCCTGCGTACTGCAAATTATCGGCAAGGAATGTGTGGGGTTTGGTTCTCTTTACCGTGATGTCCCTTCCCTGCAAAAGAAGGGTCCAACGGGCTGCGCGGATTTGGCTGACTGTGCCATCTTTAAGTCGGCCGTCTAACAATAGCTGTGTCAGGGTGTGTTCTGTGAGGATGGTGATGGGGTTGAGTTCTGTAATGTAGGCGAAGTATTGTACTGCCCAAAAAACTGCGAGCAGGTGCCTTTCAGACAGAAAATCCTTGCTCTACGGGGTCAAACACACGCGAGACGTATGCTACGGGGCATAATTGGTTGTGGCGTTCCTGGAGGAGCACGACCGAAAGGGTTCGGTCGGTGCTTGCAACTTCGATTGCGTTCGGGGAATGTGGATCTGGGACCTGTAGTGTGGGGGCTGTGCTAAGTGCTCTTTTTAAAGCATCCATGGCATCTGTATGCTGTGGAAGCCATTCCCAAGGTGCCTGCTTCTTGAGAAGGTCGGATAGGGGCGCTGCTTTAGTGGCAAAACCGTCAATATGGTTTCGGCAGTAGCCAACCATCCTAAAAATGACTGGAGGGCTGAGACATTGTGGGGAAGGGGCAATTTGACAATCAAATCAATTCTCTTGTGCTCGATCTCGCGTTTACCATGCGTGAACACTGTTCCCAAGTAAATCACTTTTTCAGTCAAAATCTGGGCCTTCTTGGGGTTGATTTTACAACCAATTTCTTTTAGGAGTGCTAGGAGCTCGGCGAGAAGCGAAATGTGCTCTCCCTTTGTGTCTGTCTGTAGTAACAAGTTGTCTACGTACTGGACCAGACAATCGGGTCGGGAAAATGTTGCTAATCCATTTGCCAGCTGTCGGTGGAAAATGGAGGGGGGAGTTGTGGAAGCCTTGTGGAAGCCACGTTTATTGTTGCCCTTGGAATGTAAAGGTGAATTTGTACTGGCACGCTTTAGCCAATGGAATCGACCAAAAGCCATTACTAATGTCCAAAACCCCCAAAAACGTTGACTGGAGTCCCTGTTTGAGCATGGTTTCAGGACTCGTGGCGACGGTGGGGGCTGCTGCTGGGGTTACTTTGTTCAGTTCCCGGTAATCAATGGTTTGTCGCCATGATCCATCCCGTTTCCTGACGAGCCAAATTGGTGCGTTGTTTGTGGAGGCTATTGATCTGAGTACGCCTTGATCCAACAAACTCTCTATTACTTTGGAGATTTCTCCCTCTGCTTCCTGGGGAAATCCGTACTGCTTCTGGGGTTTAGGGTCGGGATCTGTAATGTTCACAAAGCCAGGCAAATTGCCACAGTCGTGCTTGTGCTGTGCAAATGCTGCTTTATGTTCCTGCAGGACTGCCCTAACCTGTTTGTCTGCACTAATGGCTCGAGGGTCGAACCAGAAGTCTCCTACTGAGCTAATCCTGTTTATGTACTCTCCTACTGTGAGCATGGCGGGGGCTCGTGCTGCCTTTGCCATTTTCCAAACACACTCGTTAACTGGATCAAAAGAAAGGTTACGGGAGCTCATGAAATCGATTCCAAGGATATGTCCTGCTGTCTGGGGCAGATCAACCAAAACTACGGGGGTGCTTAGTTGTGATGTTCCCTATTTGTATTGCTACAGGGGCTGTGATGTGTCTACCGGACTTGTCCCAACGGGTGTCGCAGACCCAAGTTGGGGAGCCTGAACACCGTCAGTCGGTGCCGTTCATGTCTGCATTCTCTGAACGGGCACTAGCGCTGTGGATCGACTTTTGCCCTATTCCTGTTTAGGGTGCCTGTCTGTTGGTTTCTCTGCTGCTTCTGGGGTGCGTTGCACTCTCGTGCAAAGTGTCCTAACTGTCCACAGTTGTAACATTCCTGAGCTTTGGGCTGGGAATGTCTGTTCCTGTCCTCATTTACCCATGCGGGGTTCTGGTGTGCTTTAACTGGGTTCATCTCTGCCTGTTCTTCATCGGGTGTTATAAATGCGGTTTTGCCTGCAATTGATTGCTCCCAAGCGCGGGACAATCTCTTCAAAACCCATTTTTCATTGCGGGCCTCATCTGAGGGGTCATAATTTGCACAAGCTTTTCATCCTGCGTCTGTGGCGTGGGAGATTAGAATTTGGGTCCATTTGGCCATATTATCTGGGGACAAATGGGGGCGGGCTAACTCTCCAAAAACTGCGGTAAAGTGAATCCACAAGCGTCCAGCAAACGCTGTGGGGTGCTCTGTCTTCTTTTGCCTACACTTATTTATGCCTTCTACGGGGTCTCCTCTGTTAAAGCCGATCGCATCAAGGGTCGCTGTGAGTGTGCCTCCTCCTCCATTCTGTGGGTCTGGAAGGGCTGCCACGACTGAAGGATCGAGGCTTAAAACTGTGAGCCTCACTTGCTCCTTTTCATCCAGGCCGTACATGGTAGCCTGTTGTTTGACTTTCGCGAAACATTGGTGGGGCTCTGAAGTGGGAAGGAACGGTGTAATTTTTCCACACGCATCCTGTAATTGGGTCACTGTTAACTGAGCTGTGTAAAGGAAATCTGCTTCTCCTTCTGCTGTGGCCCTGCGGTGTGTGGTTACAGGGTTCATGGGGGTGTGTTCTGCCTGTTCAGTTGGGGGTTGGGGGGGCTCTCCTTTTCTGGGGGTTTTCCTGCGTACATGTCTGTACGTATCTATGGGCAGTCTTGTTCAATTCCCGCCAATCGGGGCAGTTTTCTTGATCAAATTGGGGTCTGAATGTACTTTGAAATCCATTTTGAACGGAATGCAGAGATTGCAATTCTGCTTTGCGTGGTCTACGGAGCTCTGCCTTTGTTCCGTTGTGGAAGTATGGCGTGCTCGTAGGGCTGCTTTTAAATCATTGCACTGTTTCTGCAATTTCTCAACTTGCTGTTCTGTTTCTTGTCTTACCAAGACCGCACGTTGAGTGTCCTGGTAGGCCTTATCATATTGCGTCTGAAAACTGTTCAAATGCGCGAGGCAAGACTGATGTGCCCTCTTGGCATCATCCATCTCTCTGTCCCTTGCTGCTAACTGCTCTTTTAAATCTCGATTCTCCTTCTCTACCTCACTCACATCTACCTCACTGGTTCTGTCTCTCTCCTCTATCTCTCTACGGAGCGTCCTAACGACCTCCTCTGTGCCTCCCAATTGTGCCAAACAGGACACGATTGCCATCGGCTTGCAAGCTTTCCCCAAGCTCTTCTTGTGGATCTCTGACAGGTTCTCCCACCAAGTATGTCCTATACTCCCGGGACCCGTTGCCTCATTAGCGCAGAATTCACTCCAAAGGGGCCATCCTTTCCCTTTGAGATATTTCTTGATCTCATCTTCCCAAACGGGACACTGTCCTACTCTACCGGTCGCTGCGACCTCGAATTCCTGGGGGTTCATAAGGCCTTCCATTGCCTTCATTGCCATTTTCTCTATCTAGGTTCTCTACTGAATTTGGAACAGGGGGTGATAAAGTGGTGATGTAAACACAGGTACGGCTTACGCTAATTTCTGGCCTACAAAACTCCCGACAGTTTTTTGCAACAAAATCTCTCAGGTTTACGTTATATCCCTGTTAGTACGCATTCATTAACACACTTCCGAATCTCAGGGGCTTGATCAGTACTGTTTTAACGCTTGTGGTTTTTCTGTTTCCAATTGGATTCTCAATTCAAATTCTGGGTTCTCTCGGAGTGGTTAGGCCACTACTAAGTCGAGTCCCGTCAGATTTCGCCAGTAAACGTTGCTAACTTTGGCTGTTTCTTAATTTAGCTCTGTTTAATTACGTTTGCTCAAGAGTCGGCAGGTACCTTTCGACACCGCCACAAGGTTCAGAACCGAATACTGATCAATGACTCGATACACCAGTTAGTAAGTTCAAAAGCAATGCTCATTTATTTACACACAGTCAAATCTACTCATGCATAAACTCTACAAACTAAACTACCACTATTACTAAAGCCTATACTTAGCTTCGGGCACCCACTCAGTCAGAGGAACAATGGCCATTGCTCGGTTCTGAGGCTGCTGGGTTGAGCTGTTTACAGGGTAGCAACTAGGAGCGTCTATCTCGTAGCGTGCGTTGGCTTGGAACTTACTTGGTCTGATGCAGCTGCCAGGCTGGTGTCTCTCTTCGCTGAGAGCCAAAGCCAAGGAAGAAAGATTCTCCCTTGGGGAATACGTTTTATCCTAAAAAGGGCTTTGTGCACTTTTGGGCGGGCCTTGAACTTGGCCTCAATTAATTGGGTCTTTCCCCAATCATCCATAGCGATCTTCCTCCAATAGAGGGGTGGTTCCCTGATTGCTGGCCGTGTCTCGTAGTGACTGTTGGTCTGCTTTGTTTTAGTCTCTTCTGATGCCGGGGTGTCTGCCTTAACATTGTGTATCTAAATGTTTCCCCATTGTCCCATTAGTATGTAGATCGCTTGGCAGTTTCTGTCCTGTTTGAGAGCTTCAGGTTCTAATCAGCAGACAGACCTTGCACCTGCTCGTTTCTTAGTATTGTCCAATTTTCCCTGCATTCTTTGCAAGTGTCTATTTTGTAATCGGGTCATGGCCATCCCAGATGGCTACATGTTGCACATGGGAAGTTAAAATCTTTTCAGATTAAACAGAGTTGGCAGAAAAGAAGCTATTGAAATGGTGGAGGACAAAAGAGGCAGTCAGAATGGTGACTAAGGAGAATCTCAGAATAAGGGATAGGTCATTTAAAGCTGAGATGAGGAGGAATTTCTTTACTCAGAAAGTGATTATCCTAGGAATTCTCTACTCCAGAAGCTTGCGGAAGTTCAATCATTGAACATGTTCAAGCCAGAAATCAATAGATTTCTGGAGATTAATGTCATTAAGGGATATTGGAATAGTGGGGAAAAGGGATATTGGAATAGTGGCGAAAAATGACGTAGACGTAGGTGATCAGCCATTAGTTATTTGAATGCTGGAGCATGATCAACAGATCAAATGACCTACTCCTGTTCTTATTTCCTATGTTCATATACGGCCATTAATAGGCTGCAGGCAGGAATTCCACCCTTCTAGATCATTAAGTCCTGCCTTAGAGAACAGGTGGTCAGTAAGAGGCAGGCAGTTCTCCAGCACTTCAGGACAGAATTATGTGGCATTGGACCAGGATTTGCATGTGTGTTTGGGAGTCTTGCCAGCTGTCAGGTTGGAGGTTTGGGGGTAAATTGAGAAAGGGATTAAGGGAACCTGGGAAGAGGTAAATAGCTGGAGTGGAGGGGCCCCGATTGGCCCAGTTTCCTATTATGGAGGGACCCCCCTCCCCTCCACTACCTCCCACAGCCTCAGCAGAGAAACCTTCTAGGCTGGCTGCCTGGCATATGCCTCTTTTGTTGGCAGTTGAATCCCGGCAGTGACATGATTGTGCCCTTAAGTAGACATTAATTTCCCAAAACGGCTTCAATTGGTCCACTGGCAGGCAAGCTGCCTGAAGTCACTCCCATCTCTCGTATAATTGCAATGGGGCATTCCCCCCTTCAAATTTGTTGGCAGGTGAGTGTAAAATTCTGCTCCATGTGAAATCTGTTGAAATGTGAATGTTCCAAGATTGACCATTCACAACATGATCCGCAAGGCGATCAGAAATTATTCACTTTGCCATATTGATATTTATTTAAGCAAGTGAAATGTTACATGTGATGTAACTAAATCATATCAGCAGGCAAAAAGATACTCATTTCCTTAATCGATGTCCTATCTTGTGACTGCAAGTTTTACGAAATCCTGCTGGTGAACCTGCAATTCAAGAAAACAATCTTGCAAGTTATTAGGTTTTCACTCTGACAAGTAATAAATGGTTGTCAAAGTAGAATATTCCATATATATTACCCGTCGTATATTCTCTTGCATTTTTTCTCTCCTAGTGTGTTGAGTGTGAAAACGTTGGACTCTCACACTGGTAATAGACTAAAACAGAAAAATACAAAAAGTATTATCTCAAATTCTATCATGCAATTTGTGTCTGTCATCAAATTCTAAGCAATTCAAAATAATATACTCTGCTAGACTTGGATAAAATAACAAAACACTTGTTTCCTAAAGGTGCTACAGTTTTCATTCATGTTATTAATGCTATCAAATTAATCCTATTCAACATTACATTAAAGGGCTTAAAGAAAAGTTAAGATGCAAATGGTATATGATGATACAAGTAATTATTAAACTTTCTTTTGGATGAGATGTTAAACTGAGATGTGCTGATTCAACGCAATTCAGAGATATTATCTGAGGCCTTTCTTGAATATAAAGCTCAAGGATACAATATCAGTGCATGCATAGTCACTGGGGGTATTCTTTCTTATCCTGAAAGTACCCGGAAGTAACCCACTCAGACATCGGGAGAAAGCGAAAAATTCAGTCGCCTAAGGCTCGAATTGAACCCGGGTCCCTGGAACTGTAAGGCAGCAGCGCTAACCACTGTGCCGCTCCTTTACCCTTTAACATCAAATAGTGGGAACATAATCAGGGCCTAGTTTTAAGAGCGATTAAATTGGATATCCTAAATTAAAGAATTGGGCACTTTAAATTAAAACCACAGTCCGCTCCAGCAAGAAGCCTGCAGAATCCAAATACTATCAGAACATGTCTGGGCCTGTACCATTCAATCACCCATCAAAGGTCATCGCATTCTACTAAGACCAAGGAGGAAATCATCGTACTTGATTGAAATGCACAGGTCTATTGTTCATTGCCCAGATCGAGCCAGACTTTCCATCACCCAGAGTAGCTACTGTTACCTTTTATGGGAACAAGTCATGTGCAGCTCACACCACCAGAGGTGGGACACCTGGGACTTGGCCTGTCAAGCGGTCATCAACCGGACCATTGGCTGCTGGGAACCCCTCCAGAGACCTCATTGGCCGGAAGCCAGAGAAGTTTCTGGAACGGTGGGGAGAGAGGGGGATAAAGGTAGGCATCTCAGAGACACCAGCAGCAAAGACTCGGTGTGTGAGGTGACCGTGACCAGACCGGAAGGAAGGAAGCAAGCAAAGAAGAAACAGCCAGCGAGAATCACCTTTGCAAAGAGGAACCAGAGGGACTCAGGGATCGGATCGACAGCACACTCCACCTTGTGGTGGGTGTTTCTTGCATATGTAGTGGGTAATTTACGGGTTAACTATATTTAATAAAGTGTGCTGCATTATGACTTCCGGTGGTGGTGATGTGCTGAGTGGATGCACATCAGGTGGTTTTCCTCCAAATCAGCTCAAAATAGTGAATATTTTGAGATGTTTGGCCCAAAAGGCCACCCAAAACTCTCCCAAACCCAGATGGGGCGAACAACAACGAAGTGGAGGGGAAGATGCCGGAAAACAGCAGTTCAAAGAGCTGATGAGAAGGCAGAAGCGATGGAAAGGGGCATGAGCAAAAGGCGGACGGACCAGCGGACCCACAAGGCAAGGTGAAAGCCCCGGCGAACTAGGAGTGGGGAAGACTGGTGACCTGAACGGCACCAACAGCAAAGACTCAGTGTATGAGGTGAGCTTGACCAGACCAGAAGGAAGGAAGGAAGCAAGGAAGAAACAGCCAGCAAGAATCAGCTTTGAAAAGATGAACCAGGGGGACTCAAGGATCGGATCTACAGCTCACCAAACGTTGTGGGTAGTATTTGAATCCTGGGTGTTTCTTGTGTATATATAGTGGGTAATTTATGTGTTAACTATATTTAATAAAGTGTGTTGCATTATATTTGTGCCCGTACTTTGTTCTCCTAAATAAAGACACCTGGGTAAACTTTAATTAAGGAGCTGGTTGAGGTATCTGAATTGGACAGATACAACAAAATCCTTTGTAATAAATGCTAACATACCTTTTGCTTTCCCAATTGTTTATTGTACCGACTGGCCATCTTTCTGTAATTTGTATACAAGGTTATCTAGATCCCTGAGAATATCAATATTTCCTGGCATCCCATTGTTTTAAAAATATTCTGCTTTTCTAGAGCCTGTGACAATTAATTCTTTTGCAGCTCTGATGAAAGGTCACCGACCTGAAATGTCAACCGTGAGGCTGGAACATTCGTAACACCATCACAGTGCTACTGCATGTGTACAAACAAAGAGTTATAATGAAAGCAAGGCTAATTATTTTGTGGCCTTATTTTTAAGTCTTAAGAACCCCTAAAATAATTACTTCTCCATCCAGCTGTTTGAGAGGTCCAGGTGGTGTCCCTGACATGACAAACTGCCAGTCGGACAGTGTGGAAGTAGCCCAAATTTATAAAGAGTTTTTAGGAGGCTAGAAGGGTGAAAATTCCCAATGCAAGAGGCCCTAACCCATGTTATCTGATGCAGAAGGTCACATTTGTGGTAGTTCGAGGTTCCATCCAATGTTTTCTGTAAGATAAGAAATGTGCCATGCAGAGAGGAAACAAACAGTTCTCAAGCAACGTTCCCTTTAAGATACACACATTGGCCACCGCGCATCAAGTGGGCCACCGCATATCAATCTCAAAAGGACCATGCAGTCACGTAAAACAGAAGTTAGAGGGAAGCACTGGCACTGTCCAAGTTGAAGTCTCCATGAAACTCCCAGCAAAGATCAGGCTCCAGAGATCAAGTTGGAGTGCATCTGAAGACATGTATAAATTTGGGAATAGTTGTCAATTATTAGTAATAAATAATTTTATTTATATTAGAATTTAATATATCCTTTTTTTAAGAAGATATACAATTTATATTTTTCTGGTTGGGCGGTTTGTGTTTACAATGTAAGGTTATCCATATCCTGGGCGAGATTCTCCGATCCCACGCTGGGTCGGAGAATCGCCGGGGGCTGGCGTGAATCCTGCCCCCGCCGGTTGCCGAAGTTCGGATATTCGGCGGGGGCGGGAATCGCGGCGCGCCGGTTGGCGGGCCCCCCCGCTCGATTATCCGGCCCGTATGGGCCGAAGTCCCGCCGCTAAAATGCCTGTCCCGCCGGCGTAAATTAAACCACCTATCTTACCGGCGGGACAAGGCGGCGCGGGCGGGCTCCGGGGTCCTGGGGGGGGCGCGGGGCGATCTGGCCCCTGGGGGGTGCCCCCACGGTGGCCTGGCCCGCGATCGGGGCCCACCGATCCGCGGGCGGGCCTGTGCCGTGGGGGCACTCTTTCCCTTCCGCCTCCGCCACGGTCTCCACCATGGCGGAGGCAGAAGAGACTCCCTCCAATGCGCATGCGCGGGAATGCCATCAGCGGTCGCTGACGCTCCCGCGCATGCGCCACCCGGAGATGTCATTTCCACGCCAGTTGGCGGGGCACCATAGGCCTTTCCCGCCAGCTGGCGGGGCGGAAATTCGTCCGGCGCCGACCTAGCCCCTCAATGTTGGGTCTCGGCCCCCAAAGATGCGGAGGAGTCCGCATCTTTGGGGCGGCGCGATGCCCGTCTGATTTGCGCCGTTTTGGGCGCCAGTCGGCGGACATCACGCCGTTTCCGGAGAATTTCGCCCCATAAGATTCAAATTAGGACAGCAACATAAAAAGTTTACCAAATTTTGTTTATTTAATATGCTTACCACTAAACACCTTAAATTACATTTTACTTATATAAACTTTAAAAGCGAAATAAATATGGCAATTATATATATTTAGAAAACTCGACCATCTGATAAAAACATAATTCTACACAGTACCTTCACAGTCTTCATTTGTTGCAAATGGAGAATTCTCATGCGACAATACTTGCTGACATCTTGGACAATGAGATGTGGAACTTTGTGGGGACCTTTCATCATATCTATAACTGTAAGAAATTTCTCCTGTTGACGTTGGGCTTTCTGGTCGGTCATAATATGGGGAGCAAGAGGCAGATTCCTCTTCTTGGTCTGTGTCTGACCAACCCAGTTCTTCAGTTGGACTAATAAAAAGAATGCTTTGGTAGAATAACTCAGGTTTTCTCCCTTCTTCTTTATGTTTAGATATTCTTGGTCTCTGACAGTCTTGCTTGGAAAATTTGGCCTTTGACTTCACCAAAGACTTATCTGGCTTTGTTTGATTTGAATACCGACTTTGAGAAGTTTTTCTGCACTTTTTCTTCGCAACATGGGTTCTAGAAGTATGGTATGATTTATTAAGGTTTTCATAATAAGCACTGTGGAGTTCCTCATCAGAAACACTCAAGTAGTTTCCATCATCAGGATCTTGAGATGCAATTATTATTCTCTCTTGCAAGGTATCACAACGTCCTGTATGTAATGGCTGTGCACAAATTATTTCTGATAGACCAACTTGTATTTTTCCTTCTCCAGTCTGATTTTTAACGATAGCACCTGCAATTATTTTAACATATCCATGTTCTTTATTTTGAATATGAATTTTTGCTTCCTCAGTCAAATGTTCTGGACAAGATACAGCATTCCCAACATCTCTTGCATATTGTGCTAAGAATTCTTCACAATCTGCGTAAAGAATGGAACGTGGCAATAAAACAGAACCCATATTTTGTTTCAAATAAATGTTGAAATCCTCCTGCACGGTCATGGGGAATGAAGGTGCATTTGCTCCAATCACTGCTGGATCTAATGAAAGTCCCACAATAGTCATTGGTTTATATGTCAAATCAACCAATTTCTGATTTGTTGTCCAAATTGAAGAGCCCACAGTTTTCATGTATTTTGGTCTGTAACTGGGTGAGGCTATAGAACATTCTACCTCAAGACAATCGTCACTCCATTTGCTCTTTAGGTTTTGTTTTTTGAATCTTCTATAAGGGGTATTTAACTTCAGCAAACTTTTGCTTGTGGCTGAGCAAGAACATCTATACACTGGTTGCACTTCCAAAGATTGCTTTGTCATATCTGCATCCACTTCATCTTTAGATTCCAAATTTGGATCGACAGGAAATGTTTCCATATTATTTACACTGCTGTTTCCTTTACCGTTTTCATAATTTGGTAAAGAAACTGTGCTTACACATAACGTTAGATCAGCAGATAAATCTGTATCAATTTTGTTCAGTTCAGGTCTATTAAATCCTGTTGTACTTCCTTCTCCAGTCTCTGACAGTGGCATGAAATCCTTTACTGATGGAAAATGAGGTATAAATCTATTCAAAGAAGCCTGAATAATATTCGGAAGGCTGTATCTGTTATTTATGATCTGGTTGTTTGTATTTATTTCCAATGTTTCCTTAAATTCCACACTTGAGAAAATTAGCTCATTTGCAGAAACAGCAACACCAAAATCAGGATACTGGCTAAATTGGGACAGAACCAGTTTTGGAGGTGATGGAATGAACTTGTCTATTGATCTTTGGATATGCAACGGTATGCCCCACTGGTATTGAAATCTTTTTGCTGTAATGTGCCTTTCCAGGATTTCAATGGTTTCAGTAGACTGAAAGGCTAATTCCATGCCTATATGCTGTACTTTAGCTCCACTTGCTTTGATTGCTGGAAGCAAAGGTGGTGCTTGAGGAATCATCATTTCTATTGACTTGTCAAATGTAGTTGCAATGCCCCAAAGGTTATTAATCTGTTTGTGCTTTAAATTTGTATCTAAGCGATTAATAATATCCTGATCAGCAAACAGAATATCTGGTAATCTTGTTCTCTTAAATCCTTTAACATGTGTCATGAGCTTCGGTAATGAGTTCATTGCTGGAGGATAACTTTGTTCATAAAGTTCTGTTACCAGTTCAGGCAGACAATGCAATTTAATAGATAGGCTCTGTTTTATCAAACACATATTTAGCTTATCACTACATTCTGGTATAAGTTCAGTAAAAGTAGACATCTTCCTTTCTCCCTTTTTCATTTTGACACTTTCCTTCAAACTGCCATTGCATGGTGCATTTTTTTGTTCTATGTTCAGAAGAGATGTGCACCAAGGAAAACCCATTTTATAGCCATTTGATAAGCCTTTCATTCTGGATCTTACTCTATACTTTTTCATAATTTTAAATTGCTTTACAAAATTCTTTATTGGCGGAGGTGGTGGCATAAATTCATTTAAAGATGACTCAACTAGCCGGGGAAGGCCCCACAGATGATTTACAATTGTTTTCTTTATATTCATTTCTAGTGTCTTTTTGTGCTCATCACTGATGAATTCTAACTCGGTTGGAACAACAACTATTTCAACATTGGGCTGTGGATAGAGCTGGGCTAAAATCAGCTTTGGAGCTGGTGGAATAAATGTTTCTGTTGATTTTTGAAAATGTGATGGTAAGCCCCAAGTACATTGAAACCTTTTCTGCAAAATATGCCATTCTAGAAAGTTCCTGACTTCATCAGAAAAATAAGTTGTTGGCCCAGATACAGACTTAATTTGAACTCTACCATCCTTAATTGATGGAGGTATGGGTGGTCCTTTGGGAATCATCATTTCCATTGACTTTTCATACTGTGTTTCAAGTCTCCAGAGATATAAAAGTTGTTTGTGCTTCAAGTTCATCTCTATCTGATCAATATCATCTTGTTCAGTAAAAGGAATATACCGTATTCTTGGTTTTTTAAGTCCCTTCCCAGGTGCAATAAGTTTTGGTAAAGATTTCTTTGATGCTGAAGGATAGGTACATTTGTAAAACTCTTTTACTAGTTTAGGCAAACATCCAATTTTAATTTCCAGGCACTGCCTTAACACGCTCCTATCAAGGTTTTCTTTACACTTTGATCTGAGGATAACATTGGCAGCTATCTCTTTTACTTTATTTCCACTTATTTCGTCTGTTTCAAATTGTGAACCTAATTTGCCTCCTTTGAGTCGCAAGGTAGTACCCTCAGAAAACATTTTAAAACTTCTACCCAAATTGGCATTATTGAACATCGTGCTACTTTCTTTAAAATTTTCTGGTTGTATGAAGATTTCATCGTATGGAGTGGGACCCATAAACTGCTTTAAAGATGAATTAATAATTTTAGGAAGACCCCATTTTCGATTTATGATCCTTTTCTTTATATTTCGATTCAGGGTTTGCCTATGTTTGTCAGTAACAACCACCGGTTCAAAAGGCGCAATAGCAATTGCAACATCAGGCTGGAAATCTATCTGGGTTTGAATATGTTTTGGAACAGGTGGAATTAATGCTTCTCGTGATCCTTGAATGTGCAACGGTAAGCCCCAAATGTACTGAAGTTTTTTCTGTGTTATGTGCAATTCGAGTCTGTCTCTTATTTTGTTTTTAAGGAAATTATTTTCCATACCCACAGGCTTTATCTGAGCTCCACTAGCTTTGATTAATGGAGGTAATGGCGGTACCACTGGAATCATAATTTCCACTGATTCTTTATAGTGAGTTGGAAATCCCCACTGATGCGTAAGCTGTTTGTGTATTAAATTTAATTCCAAGCGATCAATTGCTTCTTGTTCAATAAAAGGCATATATGTTAATCTTTGTTTTTTAGATCCTTTGCCAGGTAAAATAGTTTTTGGTAAAATCTTCTTTGATGTGTGAGTATAGCTAACATTGTAGGCATGCATTACCAGTTCAGGCAGCTGCTCCATTTTAATTTCTAAATGCTGCTTTATTAAGGAGAAGTCGATAGTAGCTCTACATGTAACTTTGTGATTATCAGGAGAAAGTACCTCAATATACTTTTTCATTTGTGCACTTCTTTGATAGGGTGGTGAAGGCAATTTTCTTCTTAATTGGATAATACTGCCAGAAGAAGTAGGCACAATAAAAATGGGCACTGTCATATCTTGTGGCAGAATGAAATCTTCTGTTTGTGGGGCAACAGGTATGAAATTCTTTTCAGATAATTGAACTAGCTTTGGCATACCCCATCTGCAACTTATAATTCTTTTTCTTGTGTTCGACTCTAGTATTTTCCGGTGTCCATCACTAAGGAAGGGCACCTCGACCGGCACACAGAGTGTCACAAAACAAAACTCTTGTTTTAACTGTGATGGAATTAGTTTTGGAGCAGTTGGAATAAATTTTTCTTGTGATCTTTGAATATGGTGTGGAATGTCCCAGTTGCGCTGAAGTTTCTTCTGTGCTATGTGCCATTCTAGTAAGTCCTTAGTTTTCTTGTCAATGAAGGTTGTTTCATTACCCACAAATTCTATTCGAATCTCATTTGCTTTGATCACTGGAGGCTCAGGTGGTACTTTTGGGATCATAATTGCGACTGATTCTTCATATTGGGTTGTAAATCCACAGAGATGGGTAAGCAGTTTGTGCTTTAAATTCATTTCTAAATGGTCAATAACATCCTGTTCAATAAAAGGTATGTATGCCAATCTTGGCCTCTTTAATCCTTTGCCAGGTGCAACAGGTTTTGAAAAAGGCTTTTTTGACATTAAAGTGTAGGCAATTTCATACATCTCATTCACTATTTCTGGGAGACAATTATTTTTAGCCTCAAGACATTGCTTTATCAAAAATATTTCTAGCCTGTTCTTACTTTCTTGGTTGAATACAGGAGAATGACATATCTCTTCTACTTTGTAATATTTCAGATTACTGCTACCTTTCTGACTCTGTTTTGAAGACAGTTTCTTTTTCTTTGTCTGTAAAATTGTATTAATTGAGGTATCATCTGTTTTGTCATCTTCCATTGAACTATTGCTAGAAGATATTTTGCTTCTTTCCAACTCTTCACATGGCAGCACAGGAAAAGCTGTAAAATTATTCAAAGAAGATTGAATAGTATTGGGGAGGCCCCACCTGTGATTTATGATTCTTTTTTTTGTATTCAGCTCAAGTCTTTTTCTATGTGCTGAGGTTACGAAAACCATTTCAGGTGAAACAAAAATCAAAGAAAAACCAGGCTGTGGTTTTAGTTCTGTAGGAACTAGTTTTGGAGCAGATGGAATAAAAGCTTCTTGTGATTTCTGAATAAGTAATGGCAATCCCCAGTTACGCTGAAGTTTCTTCTGTTTAATGTGCCATTCTAGTCTGCCTCTAACGTTATCTTCAACAAAACGTGTTTCTGTACACACAGGGTGTATTATAACTGTAGTTCTCTTCATGATTGGAGGCTCAGATGGTCCTTTAGACATCATTATTTCTACTGATTCTTCAGAAAGATTCGGAAATTTCCATAGGTGGGTAATCAGTTTATGCTTTAAATTCATCTCCAAGTGATCAACAGTATCCTGTTCAATAAATGGTAAGCAATGTGGTCTTGGTTTTTTAAATCCTTTACCAAGTACTATAAGCTTTGGCATAAGTTTCCTTGATTGTGAGGGATAGGTGTTTTTGGAAAACTCCTCCAACATTTTAGGTAAGCATCCAGTCTTAATTTCTAGAGACAGTTTTGTTAAACAAATTTCAAGTTTGTCTTTCAATTCTGGTTTGAAGTTAGTAAGTGAAAAATCCTCATCCATTTGCTTTGTTTTCTTGCTTTTGTTACTTTCATATTGTAATGCTGCAAATTTCCCTCTTTTGATTGTTGTACATGAGTTGTGAAGAATCATTTTATTTTCTGTACTGCCCACATTAATATTGCTGCACGCATCTTGAGTAGTAGTTATAAATTTATTCAAAGAGGATTGGATAAGATTAGGAAGACCCCTCATGTTATTTATTATCTTTTTCTTTGTATTCATCTCCAATATTTTCTTATGCTCATTAAGAATGAATGGCAGCTCAGTTGGAATAATGACTACTGAAACAGCAGGCTCTTGTGTTAGCTCGAATGGAATTAGCTTTGGAGCAAATGGAATAAATGCTTCTTCTGATATCTGAACATCTAATGGTAAGCCCCAGGTTTTCTGAAGTTTTTTCTGTATAACATATCTTTCAAAGTGCTCTCTCTTTTTGCTGTCAAGGAAGGGTGTTTCCCTACTGACATGCTCTATTTTAACTCCACTTGACTTGATTGCTGGAGGCACAGGTTGCACTTTAGCAATCATCATTTCCAATGATTTATCATTTGGGCTTACAAGTCTCCAGAGATGGAAAATCTGTTTATGCTTTAGATGCAGCTCCAAGCGATCAACTGCACCCGGCTCAATAAACGGCATGTATAATGAACGTGGCTTTTTACATCCATTACCCGGTGCAATGATCTTTCTTAATGGCTTTTTTGATATGGAAGGGCATTTTTCTTTATAAGATTCTTTTACTATTTCTGGCAAACAATGCATGTTAATTTCTAAATGCATTTTTCTTAGGCACATATCAAGTTTGTCTGTACACTCTTGTTTGAAATTAGACAAATAGGCCACTTCAGCCATTTTGCCAGATGTGTTTTTGCTACCATCTTCACATTGTAAAGACAATTCCCTTACTTTCTGCCTTTGTAAAGGAATTAGAATCCTATTTCTTTTAAGAATATTGCTGGGTTTTGTCTTGTTGGCTTCTGCTATTTCTGACACTAAATCTTTTCTTGATGTAAGAAGGGCCATGGATTTTCTTAACGAAGACTGAATAAGTATTGGAAGACCCCATTTGTGATTTATTACTTTCTTCTTTGTATTAAGTTCTAATAATTTCCTAACTTCTTTACTTAGAAATGTGAGTTCAGTTGGAGCAACAACTAATTCAAAGCTAAACTGTGGATTTAGATAGGATGGAATCAGTATTGGAGCAGGTGGAATAAAGTTTTCTGTTGACAACTTAATATGCAGCGGTAAGCCCCAGTTCTGTTGCAGTTTTTTCTGTGTAATGTGCCATTCTAGTCTGTCCCTAATATTATATTCAATGGAAGCACATTCCACACCCACAAATTCTATTTTAGCTTCACTTGCTTTGATTACAGGAGGCACAGGTGGTCCTTTGGGAATCATCATTTCCATTGATTCATCATATAAAGTTTCAAGTCTCCAGAGATGAATAATCTGTCTGTGTTTTAAGTTCAGCTCTAAGTGATCAATGACATCTTGTTCAATAAATGG
This sequence comes from Scyliorhinus torazame, assembly GCF_047496885.1. Lineage (NCBI taxonomy): Eukaryota > Metazoa > Chordata > Chondrichthyes > Carcharhiniformes > Scyliorhinidae > Scyliorhinus > Scyliorhinus torazame. The sequence continues at coordinate 80,127,819 of NC_092721.1, read as the reverse complement.
TAAGCACCATGGTCTTTGTTTCTTACATCCTTCATGGGAAACAATAAGTTTTGGTAATGTTTTTTTGGATGCTGTAGAATAAGCACTTTTATAAAATTCCTGTACAATGTCAGGTAAATGTGTTTTAATGTCAAGAGTTTGCTTTAACAAACACATATTTAGTTTATCTTTACAATCTGGTTTGAGGTTGGACACATCTGGAAATGTACTCATCTTCTTAAAGTTTGCTTTTTTATAAACTTTCTGGAAAAGCTGTGAAGGGAACTTTTCCTTCTTGTGTCCTATGCTAATTTTTGAATTAAGGTCTATGACAATGTGAGTAAACGTTTTACTTCCTTTTATGCTTTGTGACTGTAGAGTGTTGCCTTGCAGTGATGGCATGGGTGTAATGAAATCCCTCAAGGATGACTGAATAAGTCTTGGCAGATCCCATTTTTGATTTATGATCCTTTTCTGTGTATTCTTTTCTATTCTATTTCTATCTTCAGCACTTATATGAAGTGGTTCAGTTGAAGTCACGACTGCACCATGAATATGTGGCTTTAGCTTGGAGGGGACCAATTTTGGAGCAGATGGAATAAATGTTTCCATTGATTTCTGAATATGTAACGGAAAGCCGCAGTTAATCTCTATTTTTTTCCTTGTAATATGCCATTCCAATTTGTCTCTAACAACGTTGTTAATGAATGCTATTTCCATACCTACAGTTACAATTTGAACTTCACTTGACTTATGTACTGGAGACACATTTGGTCCTTCAGGAATCAGCATTTTGACTGATTTTTCATACAGTGTGTTCAGTGCCCAGAGATGCATAATTTGTTTGTGTTTGAAGTCCAACTCTAAACGATCAACAGCTTCCTGTTCAATAAAAGATATATACAACGATCGAGGTCTTTTGAATCCTTTACTGGGTGCAATTAGCCTTGGAAGAGGTTTCTTTAATCGCACAGGATAGGTATCTTTGTATGAACTTTTTACGAGTTCTGGCAAATCATGCATTTTAATTTGTAGGCTTTGTTTTGTTAAGCATACACATAGTTTATCTTTATGTTCTGGTTCTGGTTTCATATCAGCAAAATTATCAATTTTGTTTGATGTTTTGCTATTACTACTTCTTCCAATGTGCAGTGGAAATAGGCCTCGAAGAAACAGATCACTCTCTGCTTTTTTATTGGTAGGAGTGCTCAATATTTTCCTGCCTTTAATCATTTCACTTTGTAGCATGGAACCCTTCACTGATGGAACAGGAGCCATAAAATTACTTAAAGATGACAGAATAAGCTTAGGAAGGCCCAATTTCTGATTTACAGCTCTCTTCATTAGATTAAACGCCAGTATTTTTTTATGTTCATTGTGAAGGAATGCTGGCTCAGGCGAGGTGAGCACAGTAACAAAATGAGGCTGGGGCTTTAAATCCGATATTAGTTTTGGAGCTGGTGAAATGAATTCTTCTTGTGATTTCTGAATATGTAATGGTAAACCCCACTTATGCTGAAGTTTTTTCTGTGTAATGTGCCTTTCAAGGTCTTTTCGAACTTCATCAGTGGAGAAATGAATTTCCATACCCACAGGCTCTATTTGAGCTCCATTCACCTTGAATGGTGGTGGCATAGGTGGTGCTTTAGGAATCATCATTTCCACTGATTCCTCATACAGAGTTTTAAGTCCCAAAAAAATGTTTATCTGCTTGTGTTTTAAATTAAGTTCTAAGTGATCCATAATGTCCTGTTCAATAAAAGATATATATAATGCTCTTGGCCTTTTGAATCCATTTTTGGGTACAATAAGCTGTGGTAATGATTTCTTTGAGGTTGGATAATAGACTTTATAGTACCTCTTCACACTTTCTGGCAAGCAGTCCAAACGAATTTCTAGACAATGCTTCATACAGCATACGTCCAATTTATTTTTAACTTTTCGTTTCAGATGAGCAAAGTCAGACAGCTCACGTAATTTGGCTGTTTTTGAATTCCTTCTAGCTGTTCTAAACTGTACTGAGAACAAATTTTCTCTTTGTGGTTGGACAAACATTTTCTGTTGAAAGTTCATTTCATTATTCTCTATTTCAATGTTATTGGTTTTTGGTTTCTTTCTTGCCTTGTTTTTTGACTCCATAACATTATCATTCATTGATGGTCCAGGAACAGCAAAATGTCTTAAAGATGACTGAATAAAATTAGGAAGACCCCATCTTTGATTAATGATCTTTTTTCTGGTGTTTAAATCCAACGTTTTATTAATTTCTTTATCTATAAATGGTAACTCACTTAGAATAATGACCAAAATAGAATCAGCTTGGGGGTTTAACTGAGATTGAACCAACTTTGGAGCAACTGGAATGAATGCTTCTACCGACTTCTGATAAAATGATGGTATGCTCCAATTGTGCTGAAGTTTCTTTTGAATAACATGCCATTCTAATTTATCTCTGATTTCTTTGCCAATAAAAGTGGTTCCCATTGGCACAGGCACTATTTGGCCTCTATTTGCTTTGAGTGCTGGAGGCACAAATGAAACTTTGGGAATTATCATTTCCATTGACTCTTCATAAAGAGTTTGAAATCCCCACAAGTAGGAAATGTGTTTGATCTTTAAATTCATTTCCAAGTGATCAACAGCATCCTGTTCAAAAAATGGTATATACCACGGCCTTGTTTTTTTAAAACCTTCACCAGGTGCAATAAGTTTTGTTAACGTTTTATTTACTGATTTTGGAGGGTATGTATTTTTGTAGCATTCTCGTACAATTGTTGGTAAATTATCCAGTTTTATTTCTAGTTGTTGTTTTATTAAACACATATCTATCAGATCTTTATGTTTGGGTTCCAGAGTATCAATTGCAGGTGGCATTCTTTTTTTCTTTACTTTCATAAATTTGATAGCTTGTTCACAGAATGGTGCAGACAATTTTTCTCCCTTGAGTCGTATCAGCTTACTTTGTAAACAAATTGTTTCAAACTTACTCTTTAATGATACGTTTTCTTCTGATATTTCTAACTGAGACTTGATGCTCTTCACTGATGGTGCAGGAGACATAAAATTCTCTAATGACAAATTAACAAGCTTAGGGAGACCCCATTGTTGATTTATGATCCGTTTTTTGACATTCAGTTCAATTGTTTTCTTACTTTTGACATCTACAAATGCAGGATCATTTGGAACAACAGTCACCTCAAAATCAGGACATCGGTTGAGCTGTGAGTGAATTAGTTTTGGAGCAGATGGAATGAATGCTTCTTGTGATCTTTGAATGGGTAATGGAAAACTCCAGTTGGGTTCAAGCTTTTTTTGTGCAATGTGCCATTCTAAAATCAACCTGGCTTTATTGTCAAAAAAAGGAGTTTTTACAGCCGTAGGTAGTATTTTAGCATTGGTTGCCTTGATTATTGGAGGAACATGTAGTCCTGCAGAAATCATCATCCGTAATGACTTTTCATGTAGTGTCTCAAATCCCAAGAGGTGGGAAATCCATTTGTGCTTTAAGTTCAGCTCCAAACGGTCTACTGCATCCTGCTCAATAAAAGGTATATAACATGGTCGTACTTTGTTACTTTTGCCAAGTGTAATTAATTTTGGTACACCTTTTCTTGATTCTAAAGGATATGTGACCTTGTACATCTCTTTTACTATATTAGGAAGATGATACATTTTAATGTCTAAGCATTGTTTTGTTATACACATGAATAGATTTTCTTTAAATTCTATCTTCTTGAACTCTATGTTTTTCCAACTGTGTTTATGCTTTACAAATAGCAATTTCTGTATCTCCTTATGATGGTCAGTGCTGATGGACGATGTTTTTCTTTTTACATTGTCTGAATGTGCACAGAGATCTTTTATTAAATTAACATCCATGAAATTGATCAAAGACCTCTGCACAACGTTAGGAAGGAGACACAGTCTATTATTAATGATCTTTTTCTTCATATTGGTCTCCAACATTTTCTTATGATGATCACTTACAGATGTCAATTCAGTTAGAACAATAACTAACTGTGAATAAGGTTGCAGATTTAGCTGGGAAGAAATCAACTTTGGAGCAGGTTGAATGAATGCATCTCTTGATCTCTGAATTTCTGTTGGTAATCCCCAATTAAACTGAAGTTTTAGCTGTATAACATGCCTTTCCAGATAGTTTCTGACTTTATCTTCAAGGAAAATAGTTTCCATACTGGTGGGTTCTATTTTAGTTGCACTTGTCTGAATTGGTGGAGGTAACGGCGGTGCTTTAGCGATCATTATTTCCAATGAATTTTCATAAGAAGTCTGAAATCCCCACAAACTTGAAATAAGCTTTTGGCTTAAGTTAACCTCTAATCGATCAATGGCATCATGTTCCATAAAAGATATATACAATGCCCTTGACCTTTTATATCCTTCCCCAAGTCTAATCAGTGTTGGTAACTGTTTCTTTGATTTTAGAAAATAGGAATCATTATATGATTTCAATACCAGATTTGGTAAACAATTTAATTTAATTTCAATCTTTTGTTTTGTTAAGCACATAGTTAATCGATTTTGATCTTCTAGCTTTAAGCTGGTAAAAGCAGGCACCTCTCTTAATTTGTTTGTTTCTCCATTCCTCCGATCACATTCATATGATAGAAGCATGTTTTTGCTTTCATTCTGAAGCATTTTTTCCTGAGAGGAAATGAGTGTAAAAGGATATGATACACCAGTGTTATTGAACACAGATTCATTTCTATCAATGCTTTCTGATTGTAGTGGTGCAGGAACATTAAACTCACCTAAAGATTGCTGGACAAACCTAGAGGAACCCCACCTATTACTTGTAATTCTTCTATTCACATTTCTTTCTACAATCTTTTTATGTTTTGGACTTATGAATGGCAATTCAGTGGTAATAACAACTGTATCACTTAGACTTAGAGGTGAAAAAAATAATTTAGCTGAAGAAGAAAGGGATACTTCTGCTGATTTCTGAAAATGTTTGGCTAAATCCCAGTTGTGTTGTTTTCTCTGTGTTACGTGCCACTCAAGATTGTCCCTTGTTTTATCATTGCTGAAAGCTGATTCCACACCGACTAGCTTTATTTGGGTATCACTTGCTTTGGTTGTAAGCGTTTCTTTAGGCGTCATCACTTTCATTGAATTGTCAAAGGAAATTGGATATTCCCAGAAATGGGATATAAGTTTTTGCTTTAAGATCTTCTCTAAGCAGTCAACACCATCCTGATCAATAAATGGTACACATTGTGGCCTTGGCCTCAGACTTCTTCTATCAAGAGGAGTAACGTTAATTAAAGGTATTTTATTTGGATGAACATTGCAGACTGATTTTTGAATGCCAGGTGGAATTTTAAACTGTTTCTTAGCAATATACATTTCAGGTTCATTCATAATATTCTGAACTTTCTCTATGGACTTAGCTGTGTCAGTGCTGCATGTTCTATTAAACTGAATTGATGAATGGCAGTCACTTGTTTTTTGTTCGGTTGTAAATTCAGTTCTGTCTGTTTTGAGCTCATCAAAAAAACAAATTTGTTTAGATTCTATTACTTGGGTCTCAGATGGCAGAGCCTGTTTCTCATCAAGAAATTGAGATTTTAAATTAGTCGATGTCTTGGAGCAAAAAATTGAGACTGGTGAAGTAATCATAGCTTTTTGCTTTGATATTGGGTAGTAAATGTTTTGTTTGGCATGTGTTTTTGATGGTAAATTAGCATGTATGTTCTCAGGAAGGTTACTTTCCTTTGAGATAGTGTCCATTTGTGTTTCCAATGCTGCAGCGTTCAAATGGGTCAGATTTTCAGTTTTATTCAACTGAGTAACTTCAACTTGTTTGTTCTTTAAAAGTGGGATATTTCTATATGCTATGTCACTATTGTGCAGAATTGACTCATTCACTGAAGAACGGGGGGATGTATGCTCAACCCCTGTTTTTGATGGCTGCTCTGTTAAAGCTGATTGCTGTTGAGGAATATCTGTTGAAGTTGATTGTTGTTGAGGTGTACCAGTTATTGTAATGCTCTTCAAATCATAACTTGGCATCTCTTCAAGTAGCTGTTCTTTGTTCACGAAACAGCTAGTTATATGCGGAGGAATGTTTCTATTTAGATGAGATTCAGGATATTCAATGTTGCCTTTATTAAAGATACTCCCCACCTTAGTAATGACTTCAGTTGCAGGAGTTGTTGATCTGGTGTCAAGGTGATCTACCTGTTCATGATATACTACTAGCGGTGTTTCAACCTCTTCACTTTTGTTTTCAACTAGTGAAACTGAATCTTCCTTGATGGGTGCTTCTGCAGATTTCGGTACTCCAACAGATTTTTGAATGACAACAAGATTATTCCAGTTTTGAATTGAATTTAAAGTTAACTGAGCGGCACGCCTTTCATTGAATGTTTCTGCATCTGACTCAATTATGTTCACATTAGCAGAGTTTGCAAGGTTAACTTCCTTGAATAATGTTGGTCCCCATTGATGCATTCCAATCTTTCTGCGCAGATCAAATTCCAAGTCATAAATTTCATTTTCGGTAAGGACTGGTATTTTTTCTTCCTTTACGATGGGTTCAATATATGTATTGTTAGGTAAGGGTGACAGCGGATGCAACATTATTGCAAGTGACTTCTGATCAGTAAATGGCAATCCCCACTGACCTTCTAATGCCATATGAGCAACATTCAGCTCAAAGGTTTTAACCTGGTTCTCAGATAAGCTTGGAACAACTGAAGGTATTGGTTGATAAATCACATTTTCCATTTGCTGAACATCTGCATTCACTCCCTGACTTTTTTTGTTGATTTCCAACTCTCCAGTAACTGGTGGTAAAACAGAATAAAGTTTTCTTCCAAGCTGAAGTAACTCAAATTTTTCAACATTTTCTTCTGTCAAAAAAGCAACCTCCTGAACGCATGGATAAATATGAAGATTAGTGTTGCTCGCCAATGCATTGTTTTCATGTTCTCCCAAATGGTAGATTTCAGGGAAAGGAAGCTGGTTCTTTAAGTTGGAAACTTTTAATGACTCCATCTGTTTTATCTCTGAATCTGGCAAGGCTGTTCCGTAAAGACCATTACAGTAGCTGTTGTTTATAAAATCATTCTGTACTGGCACTCTTTTTATTTGGTCTTTTATTGCTCTGGAAGCAAGCAAAGTCTGGCCTGTTGGGGATGCTGGACAGGAGGATGGCACAGATCCTGATGTTTCTATTTCAGTAAAGGTCTCATACACAGAGAAATGTGCATTTCCTGTTACAGTATTCATGCTAGTACTTGTAGACCAAGATGATTCAGATGACCACTGGGTATCTGAAAAATGGGCAAAAGAGGAACAACCGTCACTACTGCAGAATGAAAAGGTTTCAAAACTAGGAGTGGGCACTGGAGAAAGTGGGTAGCAAACTTGGCTTTGTAATGTAGAGTAAGGTGCCACCTTTTTTAAAGTAACATGCGGTATTTTTCTTACTGATGTTTCAATATTGTAAGAATTTTTGGTGGTTTGTGTACAGTAACTAGGAGGCGACTCAGGGCTTGATAATTGTGAACTCACCATTTTTGCATCCTCACCAATTGCTTCATCCTTTCTAAATTCTGACGGTGATATAGAATATCGCTCATACTCGTAACTACTGTATTCAGTTTCTTTCAGTGTGGTCTTACTTGTTAATCCTGAACAATTTATATCCATTGAGTTCCAACCAGTATTAGTACACGGTTCATCAGTACTTGTCCATGTAAGGCTGGGCGTTGTCCTCCATATTTCTTCTGAAGAAAACTGGTCAGATGTGTTAGTTCCAATTGAAGCGTACTTTCTGATCAAATGCTGTTTTAAACATTTTTGTTCAAAGTCTGATGAGGGTAGACAGCTGTTTCCATCTTTTAAAGCATTATTATGAGAAGAATTGTAGGAAACTGATCTGGACTTTTTGTAATTTAATTTTTCAGTTGTAACTGAACTGAACGAACAAACAGATGTGTCCTTGCAGCAATGGCAACGATGATGATCACAGGAAGGTATCTCATTGGAACTTTCACGTATTGCTTTTTCGTTCAGTGTTCCTTTATATTCTTTAAACTCTGACTTGTCAAACACTGTTGCATTGTGCTGTTTTCTGTTTATTTGCAACACAAACAAATCAATACACAAAAAATATAATTCACTCACCGTATCAATATATTTTAACAAAACAATGTTATACAGGCAACTTCTCACAAATATACATTTCAACGTATGATTACACGATTTAGTAGATTGTTATTCAGTTTCATTGGATGGAATTTTCTGGTCCGGCCTGTGGTGAGTTTCATGGTGGGCAGGAGCAGAAAATACAGAGAGAGGCCAAAAATCACTTTTCCCACTGAATGGCAGGAAGACAATTTGCATACATTACTATGTCATGAATGTTCGATACAAACATGAATCACATTCCACCACCTAATCTTGCACCACATCAGAGAAATTTGATCGGTTTATATCACATTTGGAAATGAGTGGCAAGCAGCTGTTGCGCCTCACTTCACTTGTGATTTCAACATGAACGCAACACTCAAAGACTACATGCAGCAGCACTACTCCAGATTCTCACCAAAACAGCGAGGCTACAGTGATGAGGATTGAGGGTAAGTTTGTTCACTGGCTTCCTCCATACTCTGGGAGGGCATGTTCTGCAGGGCCGAAGGCGGGGCTGTGACAGGGGTGAAACATGAGACAGAGAACAGCACTATGACCATTGGGAGTTGGAGGAAGGATTAAAGAGTCATGGGTGACAATGGGCAGTGGTGGAGTTGGTGGGGAGAGATGGAAGATAAAGGGGAGATAGAGGGTGGGGAAGCTGGAGCCCAATATGGAAGACTAAAATGCAGACACAAAGACCGCAGATGGGATCGAACTGTTGGCATGGGGGGAGGGGGAAAGCTGTGTTAGTGTGGGATAGGTTGCACAGAGACTCATGGGGGTGGGGGCTGGGGGACTGTAAAGGAGGAACAGAGGAATTCCAGCTCCACATGTTGCACTCATAACACAAGCTAATTAAGTAATAATAAAAGTACCCAAAATCTTTAGCACACATGGCTGTCTAATAATCACAGTAACCAGGTTTGTAATTTTAAACATAATTATTGTTTGTCTATAGCAAGAACAAATATGAAATATGCAGTAAATACAGCTGCTTAACGGCAAGCTAAAATCCGACTCCCACTTGAACTACTTCACCCTCTACCCATACACACAAGACAGACAAACAGAGGGGAGGAAAGAGGTAGAAATATTAAGGATCAAGGTCAAAAGTTGAGGCCTTGCTTCAGATGATGAGTTCTTTCGTGCATTTTCTTCACAGTATTAGTGTGGATTAAAGCCTCTGGTTTACAGCCCGTAGTGATCTTCCTTGCAGTTTGCAATATCTTACTCACAGCTTTTCCAGGAGGCCCCTGGCTTCACACCAGCCTGTTCTGCAGAGATATGGGCGGCACAATAGCACAGTGGTTAGCACTGCCACTTCACACCTCCAGGGTCCCAGGTTCGATTCCCGGCTTGGGTCACTGTGCGGAGTCTGCACATTCTCCCAGTGTCTGCGTGGGTTTCCTCCCACTGTCCAAAGACGTGCAGGTTAGGTGGATTGGCCATTCTAAATTGCCCTTAGTGTCCAAAAAATGGGTAGGTGGGGTTACTGGGTTATAGGGATAGGATGGAGGTATGGGCTTAAGTAGGGTGCTCTTTCCAAGGTGCAGTACAGACTCGATGGGCCGAAAGGCCTCCTTCTGCACTGTAGATTCGATTGAGTTATCAGATTATGGTCTCTGCAGAGAGAGAATTATTAGATTCTGGATTCTGCATGCATCAGCATTTTCTGCAGACAGAATTTGGTCCCACAGTTGACTTTTTGGTGAGAATTAGCTGATTAATTTTGGACAAAACAGAATGGGGAAAAAGAGAGATCTTCCTTAGCTGCCAATGCGAAAATGAAAGCGTTTTAGGTCTCTGAACCATTTAAGTGGGAACAGAACCAATCACCGGGCTGAGCACAGCCTTTTTGGCAAATTCATTGGTCAGCAGTCACAACAATCAATCTCGGTCATCATTGATGTCAGTCTAAATCAGCCTTCTTCATCTTCCTGTTTGAATTAAAGGTGCAGGCTGCTGCTTTGCCTTAAAGTCACAGGACAATAAATAACCATGGATCATAAATGCAACAGCAAAAATAAAAGAATGGGAAAATAAGGGATTAAACAGGAAGGCCCCTTTACATTCCCCCACCCTTAAAGAATGAAACTTCAGGGTACGGATATTTCATTATGAAGTATGAAAGACATAAATCACAAACACATACCCATCTTAACCATCCCTTAAATGCATGACAAAACATCCACAATCACATTATTCTTTCCGGGAATACATACAATTTTAATATTGAACTGTTGTAATAATAAACTCCAATTGAATAATCTTGCATTCTGGGTTTTGAACTTCTCTATAAATACAAGTGGGTTATGGTCTGTTGAAACCAAGCTTTGTTCTTTATATTTCAGACATACACTTCAAAGTGGTGCAGGGCGACCAGCAAGACTAAGGTTTCCTTTTCAATGGTGGGATACTTTCTCTGGTACGAATTGAGATTTTTCTAAAAATATCCCACTGGCCCCTCTATGTCTGCATTGTCGCCTTGTAGCAACACTGGCCCTACCCACAAGTCACTGGCATCTGCGGCCATTTTAAATGGTCTGGAAAAGATTAGGGTGGCCAGCACTAATTTGCTTATCAAGTTGTCCCTCAACTTCTCAAACGTGTCTTGACAGGCGACAGACCACATCATTTTTGCTTGCTTCTCTAGCACAAAGGGTACCACTATAGTACTGAAATTTGATACAAATTTCCAATAGAATCCTTATATACCCATGAGCCTCAATTTCCCGTTCGATTTTGGGAGGGGATAGTCCAAGAATGATCTTACTTTAGCTGTTCTGGGCACCACTTGCCTCTGTATCACCACATTGCCAAAATAGGTGGCCTGTGTCTTGGCAAACTCGCTTTTGGCCAAATTACTAGCCTGGCCAACTGCAGTTGTTTGAATAGCTCCTCCATTGCTCCATATGTTTCTTCTACATGTTATTATATACTACCATATCATCCACACAGACACTACAGCCACTTTGGGAACTGTGAGTGGGGGAAATTCAGAGTGTAGCCAGGGAAGGTAAGTGATAAAAAACTTACCTCGGAGATTCCGAAGTCCTCACTTTGGGAGCTGTGAGCAGCAGAAATTCAGAGTGCAGCCTGGGAAGGTAAGTCATATAAAAAAAAACTTACCCCAGAGATTCCGAGGCCTTCACTTTGGGAGCTGGGAGCGGCAGAAATCCAGAGTGCAGCCTGGGAAAGTAAGTGATATAAAAAACTTACCCCGGAGATCCCGAGGCTGCCACTTTGGGAGCTGTGAGCGGCAGAAATTCAGAGTGCAGCCTGGAAAGGTAAGTGATGCACTGAAACTGACAAGAGTTCTGAGTGGAGGAAAAAAACCTGAAAAGTGACATCAAAGGAATGCTGTGATTTGATTGGCTAATAGGAAGCTGTGCTAAATTTGAAAATCCATTTAAATGACTGTTATAAATTTCTTTCAGACTGAGGTAATAAGCAAATACAAAAGAAGTTTTAAGAAAAAATAAAAAAACCTCAGTCTGAAAGCAATTTATAACAGTAATTTAAATGGATTTTCACATTTGGCACCAGTACTGGGGAAGAGTATCTGAATCATGTTGGGACCAGAATCCTGGCGAGTTGCATAACTAGGGCTGTAGATAAGAGTTTTAATCCAAATAGTGGGGGGAGGGAGGGTTCACTTGTATGAGAATTAGAAAATCATAGTAAAAGGAGAAGGTTACATGTTAATGATGAGGACTTTAAACTAGTTAAAGGAGCCAAGGGCTCAGGAGAGGGTAGTGAAGTTTCCAGACTATGTAATGGAGTATAGAAGGTGGCAGGAATCTAACCAGGTGGATCAAAAAAGGGGACAATATGAGAAGGGAGGTGGTCAATGCAAGACTAGGGCAGCACGGTAGCATTGTGGATAGCACAATTGCGTCACAGCTCCAGGGTTCCAGGTTCGATTCCGGCTTGGGTCACTGTCTGTGCGGAGTCCGCACATCCTCCCCGTGTGTGCGTGGGTTTCCTCCGGGTGCTCCGGTTTCCTCCCACAGTCCAAAGATGTGCAGGTTAGGTGGATTGGCCATGATAAATTGCCCTTAGTGTCCAAAATTGCCCTTAGTGTTGGGTGGGGTTACTGGGTTATGGGGATAGGGTGGAGGTGCGGGGTTGGGCAGGGTGCTCTTTCCAAGAGCCAGTGCAGACTCGATGGGCCAAATGGCCTCCTTCTGCACTGTAAATTCTATGATAAATTCTATTCTATGACTAAGGGTGTTGTACCTAAAAGCACTCAGTTTATGGAATAAGGTAAATGAGCTTGTTGCACACATTGAAATTGGCTAGTACGATGTTGTGGGCATCACAGAGACATGGTTGCAAGGAGATCAGGGCCAGGATCTAAATATCCAATGATATGTGTCCTATCAAAAGGACAGGCAGGTGGGCAAAGGGGGTGGGGTTGCATTGTTAGTAAGGAATTAAGTTAAATTGATAGAAAGATACAACATTGGATCAGAAGGCATAGAATCTGTGTGGATAGAGTTGGGGGATCGCAAAGGTAAAGACCCTGATGGGAGTTATGTACAGGCCCCTTAGCAGTAGGGAGGATGTGGGGTAGAAAATTAACCAGGAGATAGAAATGGCAAACAAGAAAAGCAATATTATAATTATCATAGGGGACTTCAATAAGCAAGCGGGCGAGAAAATCAGGCGGGTAGTAGATCCCAAGAAAAAGAATTTGTGGAATGTCTAAGAGACGTATTTTTTTGTAGCAGCTTGTGAAAGAGCCCACTAGAGAACAGACAATTCGGGATTTGGTGATGTGTAATGAGGTAAACCTGATTAGGGAACTTAAGGTGAAGGAACCTTTAGGGGGCAGTATGATAGAATTTAACCTGGATTTTGAGAGGAAGAAGCTGACATCAGATGTAACGGTATTATAATTAAATAAAGGTACCTCCAAAGCCATGAGGGAGGAGCTGGCCAGAGTTTATTGTAAGGGAAGAATAGCAGGAAAGGCAGTGGAACAGCAATGGCAGGGGTTTTTGGGGGTTATTCAGGAGGCACAACTGAAATTCCTTCATCCCAAGGAGGAGGAAACATGCTCAGCAGAGGACAGCACATCCATGAGGAAAGTCAAGGAGAATATAAAAACAAAAGAAAAAGTGTACAAAGTGGCGATAATTAGTGGGAAGCTTTTACAAGCGAGCAGAGGACAACTAAAAAAGCAATAAGGGTGGGGGGGGGGAAGATGAAATAGGAGTGTAAGCTAGCTGATAATATTTTCTGGGAGGACGGTTTATGAAGTTGAAGGAGCTGGGGAAGAAATATGGGTTGGGGCAGGGGGAGGTGTTTAGGTATATGCAGGCCCGAACTTTTGCCAGGAAGGTGGTACAGTTTTCCGATTGCATCGGCCCCACACTGTTGGAAGGGATACTGACGGCGGAGGGATTGAAGAAAAGGTGGTTTTGGCAATTTATGGGGTCATTCTGGGAGAAGATAAGGTATCACTGGATGGGAGTAAGGCAAAGTGGGAGGAATTGGGGAGGGCATGGAGGAGGGCTTGTGGTGTGAGGTGCTACGGAGGGTGAATGCGTCACCTTTGTGCACGAGTTTGGAGCTGACAAAGTTGAAGGTGGTGTATAGGGCGAACCTCACAAGGGCGAGGATGTGCTGACTTTTTGAGGGGGTGGAGGATGTTTGTGAACGCTGTTTGGGGGGGGGGGGGGGGGGGAAGAGAAATGTGCAAATCATGTTCATATGTTTTGGTCCTGCCCAAAACTGGAGGCGTATTTGAAAGGAGGTCTTCAGGGTCATCTCAAAAGTGGTGCATGTGAGACTCATATCAGGTGCCCTAGAAGCCATGTGGGGTGTTGGATTGGCCAGGGACAGAAGCGGGTGCGAAAGCAGATGTCTTAGCGTTCGCCTTTCTGATCACCCGAAGGCGGATTCTGTTGAGGTAGAGGTCGGCTTCTCTGCCCTGAGCCTCGGCATGGCAGGGGGACCTGCTGGAGTTAACGTTTGAGAAAGTAAATTCGAATTGAGGGGGGAGGATGGAAGCGTTCTACAATTCATGGGCCTCATGCATTTTCATTAATTGGATGAAATTGAACATTAAGGGAATGGATAAGTTAATGATGATTCTTTTTCATTGGTGTTTTGCATTCAAAATGTTGGGAGCTTTGAGGGTGGGTGGGATAAGAGGATTGTTGGCGAGGGGATTGCCATTGTATTTGTTGTTATTGTTAATTATTTGTTGTTGTAAATATGGTGAAAATGTGAAAAAGGAGAATAAAAATAATTTTAAAGAAAAGCTAGCTGGTAATATAAAAGGTAAGAATGAGACAATAATACACACTACCACTGGAAAATGAAGCTGGAGAATTAGTAACACATGGCAGAGGAACTGAATAGGTACTTTGCAGCAATCTTCACGGTGGAAGACACCAGTGGGATACCAGAACTCCAGGAGAATCTGGGGGGCAGAGGCGAATGTAGTGGCCATCACTAAGAAGAAGATAAATCGCCTGGAGGGAATGGACTACACCCCAGGGTTCTAAAGATAGCTGGAGGAGATTGTGGAGGCATTGGTGGTGATCTTTCAGGAATCACTGGAGGCAGCGAGGGTCCCAGAGGACTGGTAAATGGCTAATGCAATATCCCTGTCCCTAAGGGAGGCAGAAGATGGTAAATTACAGGCCGGTTAGCCTGACTTTGGTCATTGGTAAGATTTTAGAGTCCATTATTAAAGATGAGATCGCGGAGTACTTGGACGTGCATGATAAGGACTTCCGGTGGCGGCTATGAGGGAGTAGGTCGCACATTTGGGTGGCTCCGGTTTCGGTCGGTCTTTTGGACCTTTTCCCCCGACTTTTGTGCGCGGAACAGGAAAGCAATAGTACTTAGGGAAGTGCATGATAAAATAGGACTGAGTCAGCACGGCTTTGTCAAAGGGAGGTTATGTCTGACCAATCTGTTAGAATTCTTTTGAGGAGGAGACTTCTGGTGGCGGCTATGGGGTAGGAGGTCTTACATTGGTAGCTCCTGCTTGTGACAAAACCTTTGGACCATTTCTCCTGTTTTTAAAAATTTTTTTACTGGATCAATCGGTGGAGAGTGAGACAGTGAGGAGAAATTCCCCACCAGCGTATAGAGCATTGGACTAGACGTGGCCGTGTAAGGAGACATACTCAAGCAAGGAAGACGCGTACAGAGCCGGCAGCGCAGGAAAACATGGTGGAGATGCAGGATCCTGGGGTAGTGGCACAGTGGTCGACAGTAAGCTGGTGAAGTTCTTTGAGGAGAACTTTGCCAAGCTAAAGAAAGATATGCTGGACCCGATTAAGGCATCGATTGATCGGGTGGAACAGGGTCTAGAAACCCACGGTCGGGCGATTCAGAAGGCGGAGGAAAAGGTGTCCGAGCATGAGGACTATCTAACTGCTTTGGAAGCCGAGGTGGGGCTGATGAAGGACCACCAGAGAAGACTGCAGGAGAAGTTGGAGGACTTGGAGAACAGGTCCAGGAAACAGAACCTGAGGATCGTTGGCCTCTCTGAGGACAGTGAGGGATCGGACGCGAGGGCATATGTGACAAGTATTCTGAAAAATTGATGGGAAATGGGGCATTTACGTGACCCTTGGAAGTGGACAGAGCGCATAGAGCACTTGCAAGGAAGCCGTGAGCGAATGCACCCGTTCCTGGACAAGGGACAGATTTTGCGGTGGGCCAAGCAGGCATGGAGCGGCAAGTGGGAGAACTGTGAGTTGCGCATCTACCAGGACCTGGGCGTGGAACTGGCCAAAAGGCAGTCTGGATTTAATAGGGCAAAATCCGCCCCCTTCAGGAAGGGGGTGAAGTTCGGGATGTTGTATCCAGCGCATCACTTTGGGCCACGTTTGAGGGCCAGGAACTTAATTTTGAAACACCAGATGAAGTGATGAACTTTATCAAGGACAAAAGGCTAGCAGGGAATTAAGGTCACAGAACCTTGGGGGAGAACATTGCGGTGGTGATTCGGTCAAAATCACTTCTGTGTTGTTTTGAATATGCAGTGCTATCTGTAACAAGGGGTTATTTTGGTTTCTTGTTGCTTTTGTCCTTTCCTTTTTTCTTTGGTTTTCGTTGTGATAAGATGTTTGAGCGGCTGCTCAGAAATGTAAAGTTAACCCTATTCCATTGGCAGTTGGGTGGAGGGATTTTTTCTACTGTTTGTCTACTGGGGACTGTGATGTTTTGAATATATATGTATGTCCGGGGGGGGGGGGGGGGGGGGGGGGGGGGGGAAGAGAGAGAGAGAGAGAGAGAGAGAGAGAGAACAATGGGGAGCTAGGATTTCTGGTGACATGGGCGGGAGGTACCAGGCTAGCTAGATTAGCTAGCTCTCGGAAACGCAGGGGGGGGGAGCAGGTGATAAGTTTGATATGGGGGTTGGGTCTCTGGGGCCAGTTAAGAGGACTCGCGTGTTCACGCATCTGAGGGAATTGAAGGCGGTCGTGGCAATGTTACAAGAGACACACCTAAAGGTTATAGACCAGACCAGATTGAGGAAGGGGTGGGTCGGTCAGGTATTTCATTCAGGGCTGGACCCTAAGAAGAGGGGGGTCGCAATCTTGATTAACAAACGGGTGGCATTTGAGGCAGGGTGAATCGTGTCAGACGCGGGGGGCAGGTACATTATGGTGAGTGGGAAGCTTGAGGGGATGTGGGTGGTACTCATGAATGTACATGCACCAAACTGGGATGATGTGGAATTTATGAGGCGTGCGTTAGATAAAATCCCGGATCTAGAGCCACATAATCTGATCATGGGGGGAGATTTCAATAGTCATTGATCCAGGATTTGACCGATCAAAATCTAGGACAGGGAGGTTGCCAGCCATAGCGAAGGAATTAAAAGGGGTTTATGGAGCAGATGGGGGAAGGGGGGGGGGTAGACCCATGGAGGTTCTGATGGCCAAGGGTGAAGGAGTTTTGTTTTTTCTCCCATGTCCACAAGGTATGCTCTTGTATCGACTTCTTTATCCTGAGCAGGGCTCTACTGCCAGGGATGGTTGATACCGAGTACTTGGCAATCGCGATGTCGGATCATGCCCCACATTGGGTGGATCTACGGGCTAGTATGGAGAGAGGGCTGTGCCCGTTATGGAGGTTGAATGTGGGACTGTTAGCAGATGAGGGTGTGTGCGGGTGGGCGAGCAAGTCCATCCAGAACTATTTGGAAATATATGATACAGGGGAAGTCTCGGCAACAACTTGTGTGGGAAGCTCTGAAGGCAGTGGTTGGAGGGAAGTTAATTTAGATATGGGCCCATAGGAAAAAGGTGGAACGAGCAGAGAGGGATAGGTTGGTTGGGTAGATACTCCAGGTGGATAGGAGATATTTGGAAACTCTGTATGCGGGGCTACTGAATGAGCGGCGGAGGTTACAGGTGGAGTTTGGGCTGTTCTCTACAGGCAAGGCGGTGAAACAACTGAGGAAGGCAAGGGGAGCGGTGTACGAGTATGCGGAAAAGGCCAGTAGAATGCTAGCACACCAGCTGAGGAAAAGGGAGGCGGCCAGGGAGATAGGGAGAGTAAAGAACAGAGGTGCGAATGAGGTCCTGGACCCAGTGGGGGTGAATGGGGTGTTTAAGGACCTTTATAGCAAGTTATATGAGTCGGAACCCCCAGCTGTGGTGGAGGGGATAAGGCAGTTCTTGGGTCAGTTGAGGTTCCAGAGGGTGGAGGAAGAACTGGTGGAAGAGCTGGGAGCCCCAATTGTGATTGAGGAAATAATAGAGGGGCTGGAGGTCATACAGTCGGGCAAGGCCCCGGTACCGGACGGCCAACCGGTGGAATTCTACAAGAAGTTCTCGGAGATATTGGGCCCACTGCTGGTGAGGACATTTAATGAGGCAATGGAGAGGGGAGTCCTTCCCCCAACAATATCGCAGGCCTCGATCTCATTGATTGGGAATCGGGAGAAGGACACTGAGCAATGTGGGTCATACAGACCGATCTCCCTATGCATTTTGGCCACAAGGATAGAGGACTGTGTCCCGGAGGTGATAGGGGAAGACCAGATGGGCTTTGTAAATGGCAGGTAACTCACGACCAATGTTAGAAGGCTCTGAAACGTTATCATGGTGCCCTCAGAAGGGGGGGGGGAAGATGGAGGTGGTGGTTGCGATGGATGCGGAGAAGGCCTTTGATCGGGTGGAGTGGAATTATTTGTGGGAGTTGTTAGGAAGTTCGGGTTTGGTCAGGGCTTCATTGATTGGGTGCGTTTGCTGTATCAGGAACAAGTAGGAAATGTGGGTACGAATCGGCTGATGTCGGGCTATTTTAAACTGCACCAAGGAACAAGGCAAGGGTGTCCCCTCCCCCCGCTGTTGTTTGCTCTGGCCATAGAGACATTGGCTATAGCGTTAAGAGCTTCCAGGAACTGGAAAGGGCTGGTCCAGGCTGGGATGGAGCTTCGGGTCTCGCTTTATGCGGGTGATCTGCTCCTGTACATTTCGGACTCGTTCGAGGGGATGGGGGAGATTATGTGGATCTTAGGGGAATTTGGCAGGTTTTCAGGGTATAAATTGAATATGGGGAAAAGCGAGATGTTCACGATCCAGGCAAGGAGACTGGGAGAGCTGCCGTTTAGAATGGTTGGAAGGAGCTTTTGCTATCTGGGAATCCAGGTGGCATGGGAATGGGAGACATTGCACAAGTTAAACCTGTCCCGGCTTGTAGAACAAATGAAGGAGGACTTTAGGAGATGGGTCATGCGCCCGCTGTCACTGGCAGTGAGGGTACAGACTGTAAAAAGGTCCTCCACAGATTTCTGTTTGTCTTTCAGTGCCTCCCCACCTTTATCCCGAGGGCCTTTTTTAAACGGATGAATAAGGTGATTTTGGGCTTTGTGTGGGCGGGTAAAACCCCGCAAGTGAAGAAAGTGGTGTTGGAGCATAGTCGGGGGGAGGAGGGGTTGGCCCTGCCGAACATTTGTAACTATACTGGGTGGCTAATATACCCATGATTAGGAAGTGGGTAGTGGGGGGTGTGTGTGTGGGAGCGAGTAGAGGCAGCATCGTATAAGAGCACAGGTTTGGGGGCACTGATAACGGCACCTCTGCCATTCTCGCCGGCCTGGTACTCCACAAACCTGGTGGTAGTGGCGGCTCCAAGAGTCTGGGGGGAGTGGAGAAAATATAGGAGAACGGAGGGAGCATCAATCAGGGCCCCGATTTACAACAACCATAGGTTTGTGCCGGGAAGACTGGACGGAGAGTTTCGGAGATGGCAGAGAGTGGGAATTGAGAGGATGGGAGATCTATTTATTGATAGGAGCTTCCCTAGCTTGAAGGAGTTGAAGGAGAAATTCAAACTGCCAGCAGGGAATGGGTTTAGATATCTGCAGGTACGGGATTTTCTGAGAAGGCAGGTCCCGACCTTCCCGCTCCTGCCACCACGGGGGATACAGGACAGGATAGTTTCCAGAGCAGGGGTGGGAGAGGGGAGGGTATCAGATATCTACAAAGAACTTATGGAGTCGGAGGAAACTCAGATAGGGGAACGAAAGGGCAAGTGGGAAGAGGAGCTAGGGGGAGAGATAGATGCGGGTTTGTGGGCAGATGGGTTTCTCAGTCTCGAGAAAATAAAGTTTGCCCTAAGAGAGTCAATGTTAGGGTTCGTCTGGAGGTGGCAGCAGTTCGTCAACTTTCTTGGAGAAAATTAAAATGTCAGCACAGGCAGAAATCTAGGGGGGGGGGGGGGGGGGGGGGGGAAGACTATTGTTTCATTGATTGGGTGTGCGAGGAACGTGGTAGGGATGGAAACGTTTTATGTGCCATGTTTATGTTGCTGTTATCGTTATTCTTATAAAAACTACAAATACCCTAATAAAACGTTTTTTTTCCAAAAATTCTTTGAGGAAGTAACAAGGAAGTTAGACAAAGGAAAACCTGAGGATGTGATATATTTAGATGTCCAGGAGGTGCTGTATAGGAGGGGGTTAAATAAGTTAAGAGCCCATGTTGTTAAGGGTACGATGTTGGCATGGATAGAGGATTGGCTGACTGGCAGAAGGCAGAGAGTGGGGACAAAGGGGTCTTTTTCAGGATGGCCGGTGACTAGTGGTGTGCCTCAGGGGTCAGTATTGGCACCACAACTTTGCACAATATACATTAAAGATCTGGAACAAGGAACTGTGGGCACTGATGCTAAGTTTGCAGATGATGCAAAGATATGCAGAGGGGCAGGTAGTATTGAGGAAGCGGGGGGGGGGGGGGGGGCTGCAGAAGGACTTTGACATGCTTGGAGAGTGGGCAAAGAAGTGGCAGATGGAATACAAAGTGGAAAAGTGTGAGGTTATGCACTTTGGAAGGAAGAATGGAGGCAAAGATATTTTCTAAATGGAAAAATGCTTAGGAAACCAGAAGCACAAAGGGACTTAGGAGTCCTAATTCAAGATTCTCTTAAGATTAACGTACAGGTTGTCAGCAGTTAAGAAGGCAAATGCAATGTTAGCATTCATGTCAAGAATCATAGAATATGCGGTGCAGAAGGGGGCCATTCGACCCATTAGATCTGCACTGGCCCTCGGAAAGAGCGCCCTACTTAAGCCCACGCCTCCACCCTATCCCCGTAACCCCACCTAACCTTTTGGAAACTAAGGGGCAATTTAGCATGGCCAATCCATCTAACCTATATATCTTTGGACTGTGGGAGGAAACTGGAGCTCCCGGAGGAAACCCACGCAGACACAAAGAGAAAGTGCAAACTCCACACAGACAGTGACCCGAGGCCAGAATTGAACCTGGGACCCTGGAGTTGTGAGATAGCAGTGTTAATCACAGTGCCGCCCACGAAGAAGGCTAGAATACAAGGGCAGGGAAGTATTTCTGAGGCTGTATAAGGCTTTGGTCAGACCCCATTTAGAGTATTGTGAGCAGTTTTGGGCCCTGTATCTAAGGAATGATGTGCTGGCAATGGAAAGGTTCCAGAGGCGGTTCACAAGAATGATCCCTGGAATGAAAGGCTTGTCATACAAGGAGCGGTTGAAAACTCTGGATTTGTACTCGTTGGAGTTTAGAAGGATTTGGGGGATCTTATTGAAACCTACAGGATACTACAAGACCTGGATAGAGTGGACGTGGAGAGTTCCACTAATTGGAAAAACTAGAACCAGGGGGCACAACCTCAGACTGAAGGTCGATCCTTTAAAACAGAGATGAGGAGGAATTTCTTCAGCTAGAGGGTGGTGAATCTGTGGAACTCTTTGCCACCGAAGGCTGGGGAGGCCAAATCAGTGTCTTTAAGACAGAGATAGATAGGTTCTTGATTAATAAGGGCATCAGAAATTATGGGGAGAAAGCAGGAGAATGGAGATGAGAAACATATCAGCCATGTTTGAATGGAGGGACAGGCCCGATGGGCCGAGTGGCATAATTCTGCTCCGAATAATAATTGATTTTTATTAGTGTCACAAGTAGGCTTACATTAACGCTGCACTGAAGTTACTGTGAAGAATTCAGAATGTCCAAATTAACCTAACAGCAGCTCTTCAGGACTTGTGGGAGGAAACCGGAGCACCCGGAGGAAACCCACGCAGACACGGGGAGGACGAGCAGACTCCGCACAAACAGTGGCCCAAGCCGGGAATCGAACCCGGAACCCTGTGAAGCAGCAATGCTAATGACTGCTACCGTGCCTATCTCTTATGGTCTTACTTGGGACATAAGCCGTTCGAACGTTGCTGGTGCATTTTTGAGTCCAAACGGCACTGAAACCAAACTGAAACAACCCTTGCGGCATTACAAAAGCAGATATCACTCTCGTCCTGGGTGTTAACGGGATCTGCTAATAACCCTTCAACAGGTCGATCTTTGACAAGAAAGAGGCACTACTTATTCTATCCTACAATATTTCAATCTTGGATGTGGATATGAATCGGTTTTAGTGGTATTTATTTCCCAGTAATCTATGCAGAATCACATACTTAATTCCGGCTTCGGCACTAATACTACCATACCAGTGAGTTCCTACTGGGCTCAATTAAGTAATTTCCCACCATATATAGGGAGGTGCGGTGGCAGTGATGAGCACAGCTGACTCACAGCCCAGGGACCCGGGTTCAATTCTGGTCTTGGATGATTATGTGAACTTTGTACGTTCTCCCAGTGCCTGCGTGTGTTTCCTCCAGGTGCTCCAGTTTCCTCCCACAGTCTACAGATGGGCAGGTTAGGTGGATTGGCCATGCTAAATTGCCCCTTAGTGTCCAAAGATGTGCAGATTACGTGAGGTTACTGGGATAGGGCAGGGAATGGGCCTAGGTAGTGCTCTTCCAGATGGTCAGTGAAAATACAATGAGCTAAACGGTCTCCTTTGCACTGTAGGGATTCTATTGTCTTGGATCTCCGCGTTTTACGGAGCTAGCTTTTGAGGATTCAGCCGGTACGAGTGCTGTTTTATCAGTTTGGAGTCTCTTATGTCTACATCATGATGAGTTAATAGAGTGCACTCTGGGATGTCCCTGCAAATCCATCGATATTTTCCCATGGTTCGTTGTCCTTTTTCTAAATTGGCAAACTGAGCCTCTGACTGTCCTAAGCTGTTGGTCTTGGTCAGTTGTACTATCAGAGGGTCATTCTTTGTACCATCTCTTCTCCTACCTCACTCTTTCCGTTTCTGCTTTCTTTCGCCACCTGTATCCTGACACACTTGTCCCTTTTCGATTTGTCGATTTCAGCGGGAGCGGAGCTGGTTAGTCAATTTCAGTGGGAGCAGTGCGGAAGTGATTTCTGGGAGGTAAGTCTCTCCTTTAAAAACACTTGTCTTTGCAGGGGCAGGCCAGTCGATTTCAGCGGGAGCGGAGCTGGTTAGTCAATTTCAGCGGGAGCAGTGCGGAAGTGATTTCTGGGAGGTAAGTCTCTCCTTTAAAAACACTTACCTGGTCCCGTTTTCAGTCCCTCTTTGCTGGTTTTTTAATTTTTTTATTTAAATTTTAGTGTTTAAGGTGGGAACAGGAAGTTCGACCCGTGGACTTCTGGGAAGGCCCTCACCAATAAATTCTGGTGGAGAGGAAACCCGAGACACTACACGTGTAGTGTATCCCACCCGCCCTCCTCCTCTAACCTAATAATAAAACCCATTGGTGTGAGGTAAGTACCATATTTTATTATTATTTTTTAAAAACATTTTTTTAAAAATTTAGTTGTTAGCCAGATCTTGGTAGAAAGTTAGAGGGATGGCAGGGAAGGGAGTGCAATGTTCCTCCTGCAGGATGTTTGAGGTGAGGGATGCCGTTAGTGTCCCTGCTGATTTTACCTGCAGGAAGTGCTGCCATCTCCAGCTCCTCCAAGACCGAGTTAGGGAACTGGAGCTGGAGTTGGAAGAACTTCGGATCATTCGGGAGGCAGAGGGGGTCATAGATAGCAGCTTCAGGGAATTAGTTACACCAAAGATTGGAGGTAGATGGGTAACTGTAAGAGGGACTGGGAAAAAGCAGTCAGTGCAGGGATCCCCTGCGGTCGTTCCCCTGAGAAACAAGTATACCGCTTTGGATACTTGTGGGGGGGACGACTTACCAGGGGTAAGCCATGGGGTACGGGCCTCTGGCACGGAGTCTGTCCCTGTTGCTCAGAAGGGAAGGGGGGAGAGGAGCAGAGCATTAGTAATTGGGGACTCGATAGTCAGGGGCACGGATAGGAGATTTTGTGGGAGCGTGAGAGACTCACGTTTGGTATGTTGCCTCCCAGGTGCAAGGGTACGTGATGTCTCGGATCGTGTTTTCCGGGTCCTTAGGGGGGAGGGGGAGCAGCCCCAAGTCGTGGTCCACATTGGCACTAACGACATAGGTAGGAAAGGGGACAAGGATGTCAGGCAGGCTTTCAGGGAGCTAGGATGGAAGCTCAGAACTAGAACAAACAGAGTTGTTATCTCTGGGTTGTTGCCCGTGCCACGTGATAGTGAGATGAGGAATAGGGAGAGAGAGCAATTAAACACGTGGCTACAGGGATGGTGCAGGCGGGAGGGATTCAGATTTCTGGATAACTGGGGATCTTTCTGGGGAAGGTGGGGCCTCTACAGACAGGATGGTCTACATCTGAACCTGAGGGGCACAAATATCCTGGGGGGGAGATTTGTTAGTGCTCTTTGGGGGGGTTTAAACGAATGCAGCAGGGGCATGGGAACCTGGATTGTAGTTTTAGGGTAAGGGAGAATGAGAGTATAGAGGTCAGGAGCACAGATTTGACGTCACAGGAGGGGGCCAGTGTTCAGGTAGGTGGTTTGAAGTGTGTCTACTTCAATGCCAGGAGTATACGAAATAAGGTAGGGGAACTGGCAGCATGGGTTGGTACCTGGGACTTCGATGTTGTGGCCATTTCGGAGACATGGATAGAGCAGGGACAGGAATGGATGTTGCAGGTTCCGGGGTTTAGGTGTTTTAGTAAGCTCAGAGAAGGAGGCAAAAGAGGGGGAGGTGTGGCGCTGCTAGTCAAGAGCAGTATTACGGTGGCGGAGAGGATGCTAGATGGGGACTCATCTTCCGAGGTAGTATGGGCTGAGGTTAGAAACATGAAAGGAGAGGTCACACTGTTGGGAGTCTTCTATAGGCCTCCAAATAGTTCTAGGGATGTAGAGGAAAGGATGGCGAGGATGATCCTGGATAAGAGCAAAAGTAACAGGGTAGTTATTATGGGAGACTTTAACTTTCCAAATATTGACTGGAAAAGATATAGTTCGAGTACATTAGATGGGTCGTTTTTTGTACAGTGTGTGCAGGAGGGTTTCCTGACACAATATGTTGACAGGCCAACAAGAGGCGAGGCCACGTTGGATTTGGTTTTGGGTAATGAACCAGGCCAGGTGTTGGATTTGGAGGTAGGAGAGCACTTTGGGGACAGTGACCACAATTCGGTGACGTTTACGTTAATGATGGAAAGGGATAAGTATACACCGCAGGGCAAGAGTTATAGCTGGGGGAAGGGCAATTATGATGCCATTAGACGTGACTTGGGGGGGGGATAAGGTGGAGAAGTAGGCTGCAAGTGTTGGGCACACTGGATAAGTGGAGATTGTTCAAGGATCAGCTACTGCGTGTTCTTGATAAGTATGTACCGGTCAGGCAGGGAGGAAGGCGTCGAGCAAGGGAATCGTGGTTTACCAAAGAAGTGGAATCTCTTGTTAAGAGGAAGAAGGAGGCCTATGTGAAGATGAGGTGTGAAGTTTCAGTTGGGGCGATGGATAGTTACAAGGTAGCGAGGAAGGATCTAAAGAGAGAGCTAAGATGAGCAAGGAGGGGACATGAGAAGTATTTGGCAGGTAGGATCAAGGAAAACCCAAAAGCTTTCTATAGGTATGTCAGGAATAAGCGAATGACTAGGGAAAGAGTAGGACCAGTCAAGGACAGGGATGGGAAGTTGTGTGTGAAGTCTGAAGAGATAGGCGAGATACTAAATGAATATTTTTCGTCAGTATTCACTCAGGAAAAAGATAATGTTGTGGAGGAGAATGCTGAGCCCCAGGCTAATAGAATAGATGGCATTGAGGTACGTAGGGAAGAGGTGTTGGCAATTCTGGACAGGCTTAAAATAGATAAGTCCCCGGGACCTGATGGGATTTATCCTAGGATTCTCTGGGAGGCCAGGGAAGAGATTGCTGGACCTTTGGCTTTGATTTTTATGTCATCATTGGCTACAGGAATAGTGCCAGAGGACTGGAGGATAGCAAATGTGGTCCCTTTGTTCAAAAAGGGGAGTAGAGACAACCCCGGCAACTATAGACCGGTGAGCCTCACGTCTGTAGTGGGTAAAGTCTTGGAGGGGATTATAAGAGACAAGATTTATAATCATCTAGATAGGAATAATATGATCAGGGATAGTCAGCATGGCTTTGTGAAGGGTAGGTCATGCCTCACAAACCTTATTGAGTTCTTTGAGAAGGTGACTGAACAGGTAGACGAGGGTAGAGCAGTTGATGTGGTGTGTATGGATTTCAGCAAAGCGTTTGATAAGGTTCCCCACGGTAGGCTATTGCAGAAAATACGAAGGCTGGGGATTGAGGGTGATTTAGAGATGTGGATCAGAAATTGGCTAGCTGAAAGAAGACAGAGGGTGGTGGTTGATGGGAAATGTTCAGAATGGAGTTCAGTCACAAGTGGCGTACCACAAGGATCTGTTCTGGGGCCGTTGCTGTTTGTCATTTTCATCAATGACCTAGAGGAAGGCGCAGAAGGGTGGGTGAGTAAATTTGCAGACGCTACTAAAGTCGGTGGTGTTGTCGATAGTGTGGAAGGATGTGGCAGGTTACAGAGGGATATAGATAAGCTGCAGAGCTGGGCTGAGAGGTGGCAAATGGAGTTTAATGTAGAGAAGTGTGAGGTGATTCACTTTGGAAGGAATAACAGGAATGTGGAATATTTGGCTAATGGAAAAGTTCTTGAAAGTGTGGATGAGCAGAGGGATCTAGGTGTCCATGTACATAGATCCCTGAAAGTTGCCAACCAGGTTGATAGGGTTGTGAAGAAGGCCTATGGAGTGTTGGCCTTTATTGGTAGAGGGATTGAGTTCCGGAGTCGGGAGGTCATGTTGCAGCTGTACAGAACTCTGGTACGGCCGCATTTGGAGTATTGCGTACAGTTCTGGTCACCGCATTATAGAAAGGACGTGGAGGCTTTGGAGCGGGTGCAGAGGAGATTTACCAGGATGTTGCCTGGTATGGAGGGAAAATCTTATGAGGAAAGGCTGATGGACTTGAGGTTGTTTTCGTTGGAGAGAAGAAGGTTAAGAGGAGACTTAATAGAGGCATACAAAATGATCAGGGGGGTGGATAGGGTGGACAGTGAGAGCCTTCTCCCGCGGATGGAAATGGCTGGCACGAGGGGACATAGCTTTAAACTGAGGGGTAATAGATATAGGACAGAGGTCAGAGGTAGGTTCTTTACGCAAAGAGTAGTGAGGCCGTGGAATGCCCTACCTGCTACAGTAGTGAACTCGCCAACATTGAGGGCATTTAAAAGTTTATTGGATAAACATATGGATGATAATGGCATAGTGTAGGTTAGATGGCTTTTGTTTCGGTGCAACATTGAGGGCTGAAGGGCCTGTACTGCGCTGTATTGTTCTATGTTCTATGTTTTCATTCATGTTTGTCACTACAAGAGTATTGCTTCAGCATGTTTATATGGCACAACTGGTCCTCATTCCTACAGTCTAAGTGCTGATTAAATAGATTGCTTTACTCACTCTCCATCTTAGGGCCGACTGAATATCGCCTTCAGCGGTTCATCCTGCAACAGCAACAATGCTAATATTTTATCCCCAGCCTGGACGTTTCGGGACCTAACCTACTTGTCCGCCCAGTTTCATTCTGGCTCCAGAAACCGTCAAATACTCCCTGGCTAGAGAGGGTAGAGTTTCAGACGTCTACAAGGAACTAATGGGAGCTGAGGATACGCAGACTGAGGACCTGAAGCTTAAGTGGGAGGAGGAGCTGGAGGACGGTATTTGGGCAGAAGCCCGGAGCAGAGTGAACACGATCGCAACATGCGCCAGGCTCAGCCTGATCCAGTTTAAGGTCGTGCATCACACGACGGTGGCCCGGATGAGCAGATTCTTTGGGCTGGAGGACAAGTGTGCTAGATGCGCCGGAGGTCCATGTACACATGTTCTGGTCGTTCCCTAAACTCAGGGGGTATTGGCAGGGATTCGCAGATGTCATGTCCCAGGTATTGAAAACTGTGGTGGTAATGAGCCCGGAAGTGGCAATCTTTGGGGTTTTGGAGGACCCGGGAGTCCAGGAAGAGAGAGAGGCCGACGTTCTGGCCTTTGCTTCCATGGTAGCCCGGCGACGAATACTGTTAGCGTGGAGAGACTCAAAGCCCCTGAGGGCTGAGGTATGGCTATCGGACATGGCGAGCTTTCTTGGCCTAGAGAAAGTCAAGTTCACCTTGAGAGGTTCTCTACTAGGGTTCGCCCGAAGGTGGCAGCCATTTATTGACTTCTTCGCAGAGGAGTAAGCATCAGCAGGGGGCCGGGGGTGAGGGGGGCAAGGGTAGAGTAGAGTAGAATAAGGGGATATTGAGGCAGGTCCGTGTGTGAACAGAGCCGTGGTTTGCACTCTGTTTAATTTGTAATGTGTGTCTTAACTTCTTTTTTCTTTGTACTGAACAATGTCACTTTTTCTATATGCCTAAAATACCTCAATAAAATCATTTGTTTAATAAAAAAAATACTCCCTGCCTACCCGATAGGCACTTCTGTCTTCCCAACAATGTAAAAACATAATCCAACATTCAGGAATTGTCCTCTGATCTTAGAAACTTCTCCTTCATCAATTTTAAAAGATCCCCTGTCTCATGGCCATAAACCAGCTCAAATGGGCTAAACCCAGTAGATTTGTTCAGAGAATCTCTGGTCGCAAACAGTAAAAAATGCAATCCTTTGAATAGTCATGGCAATAGACCCAAATCATGGTCTTGAGAGTCTGATGATACCTCTCCAGGGCTTCCTGAGTTTGTGGATGATAGGTGGTCGAATTTCCTCCCACAGTCTAAAGATGCCCAAACCATCAATTATGTTCTGGAAAGTATTTGACATGAAATTAGAACCCTGGTCCGATTGAACTTCTAAGGGTAAACCACAGCTGTTTCAGCTTTTCCATTACAACTTTAGCTGTAATGGTTCGCAAAGGTATTGTTTCCTGGAATTGTGTAGTCACTTCCATAACCATAAGAGTGTACTGATGCCTTGCCTTTGCTTTAAGCAATGGTCCTAGCAATACCCATCTAAACGGTTCATCACTTGAACACTGGGATGGGTATTAATGGTGCGGGTTTGATCACATTCTGTTTACCCATCACCTGACAAGTTCCACAGAACTGTACTACATCCTTGTCCAGCCCCGGCCAGTAGAAATGCACATTGACCGAGCCAGAGTTCTCCTAATTCCCTTTTGTGCTCTAACTGTAACTGAACCCTCTCTCGCTCAATGTCCACACCAGTAAATTTCCCTGATGCTACATTACTTTATCGACTCACCATAGTGTTCCTAGCATCTCTTTCAAATTGCTTCAATTATCCCGCCTTCCTAGCTGGGGCTGGTTTAGCTCACTGCGCTAAATCGCTGGCTTTTAAAACAGACCAAGGCAGGCCAGCAGCACAGTTCAATTCCCGTACCAGCCTCCCCGAACAGGTGCCGGAATGTGGCGACTGGGGGCTTTTCACAGTAACTTCATTGAAGCCGACTTGTGACAATAAGCAATTTTCATTTCATTTTCATTCATTTAATTGCTGTAGCCGGTACCTCTATTTTTAATTTACATAGTAGTTCGACCAGCTTGTCCTTGTGAAGCTTTTAAATAAATCAGCGATATGAATTCCACCTTAGGAAAACTATTAGCAGCTTCCAGAGTCATCCTGTTGTTTCATTACAAATCTTGTGTCCCTTTTAATTTACACTGTAACCCAAATTCACCATCTACCGTTCCAAAACTACCGGACAAGCCCCAGTTTATGTTACCACATGCTGGGCAAGTGTGCGGTCAATTCCAGTTCCACTCGTTTCGGAGTCACAACACAAGTGAATTAATAAGCAAAAATTCTTCTAGAAGTACCCAAAAGGTTTGGACCTTAGCTGTTCAATAATTACAGTCACCGGGTTTGTAAATTTAAACACAATTACTATTTATTTATAACAAGAACAGATATGAAATACTCAGTAAATAAAGCCGCTTAAGGGCAAGCTGATACCTGACTCCCAATTTAACTACTCCATCCTCTCTCACACACACAAGAAAAATAGAGGGGAGGAAAGGGGTTAAAATAATAAGGATTAAGGTCAAAAGTTGAGGCCTTGCTTCCGAAGATAAGTTCTTTAGTGCACTGATTTCACAGTAGGAGTGTGGATTAAATGGAAAAAAAATGAAATGAAAATCGCTTATTGTCACAAGTAGGCTTCAAATGAAGTTAATTGTGAAAAGCCCCTAGTCGCCACATTCCGGCGCCTGTTTGGAGAGGCTGGTGCGGTAATTGAACCGCACTGCTGGCTGCCTTGGTCTGCTTCCAAAGCCAGCGATTTAGCCCTGTGCTAAACAGCCGCCGTTAAAATCTCTGGTTTAGAGGTCTCCGATCTTCCTTGCAGTTAGCAATATCTTACTCACACCCGTTTCCTGAAGAGACCCCATAGTTTCAAACCAGCCTGTTCTGCAGAGAGAATTATCAGGTTCTGGTCTCTGCTTGCATCAGCCTTTTCTTCAGAGAGAGATGGATATCAAATTCTGGATTCTGCTTGCTTCAGACTTTTCTGCAGAGGGAATTGGGTCCCACAGTGACCTTTTGGTGAGAATTAGTTGGTTATTTCTGGTGAAAACAGAGCGATGGAAAAAAAAATAGTTCTCTTAGCTTAGCTCTTTTAAGTCTCTGAATAATTTTAGTGGGAACAGAACCAATCACCATCTGTTACCAGGTAGATCACTGCCTTTTAGACCAATGCATTGGCCACCAGCCACATTAATCAATCAGAGTCATCATTGATGTTTGTCTAAAAAAAGCACAGCCTTCTGGATTTTCCTTTTGAAATTAAAAGGTTCAGGCTGTTGCTTCGCCTTCAAGTCACAGGTCCATTAAACAACTATGGATCAAAAATGTAACAGCAAAGAAAAAGGAATAGAAAGGACCCTTACAGTACTCGGGCTAATATTAAAAACAGTCCTGGGGCTTAGAGCACCTTACAGTCAGTGTGATATTAAAGGGGGTCCTAAGGCTTACCCTACTTTGCAAGGCATACATCATTATAGTCCTATTCCAGGGAGAGACAAGGCCTGAGTGCTCAAACTGGATCAGGTACAGCTTGATGTGCAAGGCATGGGCATACAGTCAGTGGCACAGGCTTGTCTGGCTTGTTACTCAGCTGCAGATGGGATGGTGATGGTTAGGAGAGCATATAAATCAGAAAACATAATGGAGAGTAATGTACTCAAAACTCTTCAGAGGATGGGATTGTCCTCACCATGTGTCAGTGCACAAAGCCTCGAGATAGGGAGGAGTGAGGTCTGCATGGGGCATGAGGACACCTATAGTGGGGATGGGGGTGGAAGGCTGGATTGTTCATTATAATTACAACGGGATCCAGAGATACTGCAGGAGGCTGGAAAATAACCAGAGAGAGATGTACCTACAATCACGGGATTCCAGGAATCCTGAAGGGACTCAAACAGTGACAGGCGAGGGTTGAACCTGATTGCTAAATAAAAAGGTTGTGAGGAGACCAGGGCTGGGCCCCTTTCAAGGGCACACAACAATAAAGTGGTGCCAGAGCTGGAAGAGAAAGACTTCCCTTGAGATGGTGCGATTGGAACCATTGCCTTTTTGGTGTGCATCAACAACAGACTGGCAGTCATCCAAGTTCCTCAGGATAGTGTTTATCTACAGTTGCTCCATCAATGACCTACCTTCCATCATAAGCTCAGAGGTGGGAGGTTTGCTGATGATCGCACAATGTTCAGCACCATTCGTGATTTTGCAGATACTGAAGCAATCCATGGCAAGTAACATCCGTGCCAATATAAGTGCCAGGCAATGACCATCTCCAACAAGACAGAATCTGACCATCTCCCCATGACATTGAATGGCATTATCATCGCTGAATCCCCCACTATCAACATCCTGGGAGGTTAACATTGACCAGAAACTTACTGGATTAGAAGACATCAGCCATAATCTGATTGAATGGCGGAGCAGACCCAAAGGGCTGAATTTCCTACTTCTGTTCCTAATTCCTATGTTCCTATATAAATATGGTGGGTATAAGAGAAGGCAAGAGAGGAACTCTACAGCAAGTAACTAACTTCTGACTTCCCAAAACCTGTCCACAATCTCCAAAGCACAAGACAGTGTGATGCAATATTTTCCGTTGCCTGGATGAGTGCAGCTCAAACAACATTCAAGAGGTTAGACACCATCCAGGGCAAAACTGCCCACTTGATTGACACCCCTGCCACAAACATTCACTCCCTCCATCACCGATACAGTGGCACAGGTGCAGAGATGCATGATGCGCATCTGATGGTCAGCACACCAGCTGCACGTTCATCAAGTGGAACCCCTTTTGGAGATCGGCCTGTGTTCTGCAGGTGCTTGTAGGGTGACAGGCATCCTGTCGGTCAGCCCATGGACCCGGCGCATCTCGGTGACGAACCTACTGCCCCGGGCATCTTAGTGGGCTTGGTCCACATTGAAATGGATGTATTATGCCGACTGGGCATACAGGGCCTCCATGATGGCACGGGTGCACTTGAGTGTTGTGTTATGTACTCTGGGATAACACAGGCTGCAACTGGATGCAGCTTTAACCAAAAGATACTCCAGACCTTGAAGTTAGTTCAATCTGATTTATTGAACCAGTAGCACAGTTCTCTAGGAGTTCGACTCTCTGCTAACCTAAGTGTGGTTACTCTGTCTGACTGAACCAGACTAGCTCTTAGCCATGTGCTGGAGATGTGATACTGTAAATACACCCTGACTCACTCTGTAGATGTTCATCAGTGGTAAGAGGCTGAGTGTCAGTGCCTTGTGCCTTTTATAGTGAGATACCACCCCTGAGTGTCCTGCCTGCTCATTGGTCATGTCCTGTTCTCTTGTGTCCATTAGCTGCTTGTCTGTGCCTGTCTGTATATCATTATCTGCATGTTTGCATATCATGACATCTCCCCCTTTTTTTAATGTTTTGTTGGCATATGGGAATGTACTTAAATGTGGTGGCATACATTAACATATTTACAAGCAGTGGCATATGTGAACGTATTTACATGTGAAGACAGCTGCCTTATGTGAGAAAACAGAACATAGCAAACAAAACAAATGTTCATAAGAGCAGTCTCTGGGGCTTGCGTCTGATCCTTGTCGACCGCCGGAGAGGTGGTGGTGGGGACGACGACGCCTTGACAGGCGGGATGGAAGTCTGACTGGTGGCTTCGTAGTTCGAGGTATCAGGAGGTGGCAAAACAATGAACGGAAACGGAGAAGAAAGCGATTGTGGGCAGGCAACTTTGCGCAGTGCCCTCTGCTTCATCGCACAACAGAACCATTAGCCATATGTACAACATACAAGCGGGGCGCAGCCTGTTGAACAACGACATGTTTGAAATGGTATGACTTGGCAAACATAGACCACTCGTGGCTGTTGAAGCACGGGCCATTGTCACTCATGACAGTGAGTGGGATACCATGCCTGGAGAGCGTCACCTTGGAGGCCTTGTTGACGGTCCGAGATGGGAGGTCTGAGAACTTCATGATAGTTGGAGAAATAATCAATAATCAACACGTAGTCACGACTATTTGCATGAAAGAGGTCGATGCCAACCTTGGACCACGGGGAGGTCTCTATTTCATGCTGCTGGAGCATCTCCTTGCCCTATGCCGGCTGGAAGCGTTGACAGGTCGCACAGTTGAGGACCATGTTCGAAATGTCCTGGCTAATCGAAATGTCCTGGCTAATAACGGGCCAGTAGACAGCCTGCCTGGTTCTGCGTCTGCACTTCTCGACGCCCAGGTGTCCCTCATGGATTTGGCGGAGCACCAAGCTCTGGAGACTGAGTGGAATGACAATCCAGTCCAGCTTGAGGAGGATACCATCAATCAACGTCAGGTCGTCCTTTACATTGTAAAATTGAGGGTACTGCCTTTTCTGCCAGCCATTGGCGAGGTGGTGCATGACACGCTGCAAGAGGGGGTCTTTGGCCGTCTCCTCGCGGATACAAACCACTTTCTCATCAGACGCCGGGAGGGTGCTAGCACACAGCTGCACCCGTGATTCAATCTGCCGGACGATTTCCAGCGGTTCACTAGGCAATGTGATGGAGCGGGACAATGCATCAGCGATGATGAGCTCCTTGCCAGGCATGGACACTAAGTCAAAGTCGTACCGTCTGAGTTTGAGGATGATGCACTACAACCGAGGCGACATGTCGTTCAGGTCCTTGTGGATAATGTGGACCAGAGGCCTATGATCCGTCTCGACAGTGAATGTCAGCAGGCCATAGACATAGTCGTGAAACTGGAGAATGCCAGTGAGAAGACCCAGGCATTCCTTCTCTATTTGCGCATACCTTATTTCAGTGGGCGTCATGGCCCTCTGTGCGTAGGCTACCGGTGCCCAGGATGAAGCAGCACCGCACCGATGCCATCCTGGCTCGCATCTGTTGAGATCTTTGTCTGGGTTGAAAAATGCCAAGACGGGTGCAGTGGTGAGCTCAGCTTTCAGTTCCAACCACTCTGCCTGATGTGATGCCTTCCACTCAAAGGCAGTGGATTTTTTCACCAGGTTTTGTAGGGCCATGGTGTGTGATGCCATGTTTGGGATAAACCTGCCCAGAAAATTGACCATGCCCAGGAAGCGCAACACCGTCTTCTTGTCTTCAGGGTCCTTCATGGCTTCGATGGCCTTGACCTTGTCTGTGTCCGGGCGCACGCCCTGCTGAGAGATCTGGTCACCTAGGAACTTGAGTGTCGACATGCCAAAGCAACATTTGGACCTGTTCAGCTTCAGGCCATTGGCATAGACACCTGCTGGAGACGGGAAACATGCTCTTCAGGGGTCGTGGACCATATGATAATGGTACACCAGAGTGATGGTACATCATGTACACCAGAACCCCTTCAATGCCCTCCATCATCTGCTCCATGATGCGATGGAAGATCTCAGATGCCGAGACAATGCCAAAGGGTATGCGATTATAGCAGTGTTTGCCAAACCGTGTGTTTGAAGGTGCAGAGCCTTCTGCTGGACTCAACCAGCTGGATTTGCTAAAATCCATGTGACGCATTGAGCTTGGTGGAAAAAACATGTGTGCGCCATCTCACTGGTGAGTTCCTCCCGCTTCGGGATGGGGTAGTGTTCACGCATTATATTCTTATTGAGATCCTTGGGATCAATGCAGATGCGCAGGTCTCCCGAAGGCTTTCTAACACATACCATCGAGCTGACCCAGTCAGTCGGTTTGGTTACCTTGGAAATGATGCCCTGTTGCTGAAGATCCTTGAGCTGTGCCTTCAGGCACTCCGTTAGCGGAGCCGGAACCAGGCGTGGTGCGTGGACCACTGGCGTGGCATCATGCCCACCCCATCGATCTGGCAGCATGCCCACCCCATCGAACACATCCGGATATGGAGCGAGGATGTCGTCAATGCCGGCCTGAAGACCCACATTGGAGGATGTCATGTGTAAACCCGCTGCACGAGGTTCAGCTGCTTGCAGGCATGTGTGCCAAGTAGGGATGCCCTGTCTGGCTTGACAATTTCAAAACATAACCGTGCATGGGTGCTCCGGTTGGAGACAAGTAGATGGCAGGATCCCAGTGTCGTGATGGCATTTCCGTTGTAGTCCAGCAGTCTGCAGGCTACTGGAAGGACCTTGGGGGGCTTCTTGATGCTTTTGAAATCTGCCTGTGAGAAGAGGTTGGCAGAAGCACCAGTGTCCAGTTTAAACTAGATGGAGCAGTGGTTGACCTGCACCACCGCACGCCATTCGTCCGCAGAATCCAGTGAGGATGGATTGAATTTGTGATGAGTTGGATGTGGCATATTCACATTTGGTAATGATGCCCACACAGTAGGCGGAGTCCAGGCATTTTTCCACTGGATCCGTTGTGCTGCCAGTATCATAATCCTGTAATCATTGTTGCACAATCTGAACGCGCCATCATCAGAATTGGGAGCGCTGGCTCCTGACTGGTGGTGCAGACCTGCACAAGGCTGCATAGTGTCCAGGCTTCCCGCAGTTTAAACATCGCCTGCCTCTTGCAGGGCAGTGTTTCTTTAAGTGGGTGTTGCCGCAGTTCGAGCACGTCATGGCGTCGGCATCCTGACGCTCCGCGCGTCATCGCACATGCGCAGTGCCGGTGTCGGCCACTTCGTTATCCCGTTGACATCGCGCATGCGTGGGGCCCCGGGAAAAGTGCGCAAAATGGCTGCTTTTATCAATGCTGAGGCACTGCATTCAGGAGATGGCCTGCACACTCTCTGCCTCATGGAAGGCAAGTTTCTCATTTTCAGCCGATTTGTACTGGGCATAGCGATTTTTGGCGTGCTCATGCACTGTGCATGTTTCAATCGCAACTGGCAGGGTCATAAGCTTGATTTTCAGTAGCTGCTCTCTCAGAGGATCAGTGTGAACTGCAAAAACGATTTGGTCTCGGATCATGGAGTCAGCAATATCACCAAAGTTGCAGGACAGCGCTAGCAGGCGGAGGTTAGTTAAAAAGGAGTTTAAAGATTCATCTTTACCTTGAAGACGCTGTTTGAATATGTAGCGCTCGAAGATTTCATTGGTGTCCACTTCACAGTGACTGTCGAACTTGTCCAGGATGGTCTGAAACTTTGTCTTGTCCTGGCCGTTGGTGAAGTGAAAAGAGTTGAAGAGTTCGATGGCTTGATCACCCGCTGTTGAGTGAAGCGCGATATTCCTTGCATCAGACGCACCCACGACGTCTGAAGCTTCGATGTACAACAGAAACTTTTGCTTGAATGTCCGCCAGTTGGCACTGAGATTGCCGGAGGTCCTGAGCTGGTGAGGAGCCCGAATCTTCTCCGTGGTGCTGGGATACATTCTCTGGTCGTCACGGAACGGACTGAGGTAAACCATCTAGATTAAGGAGTCTCCTGGTAGCATGTTATGTTATGTACTCTGGGATAATACAGGCTGCAACTGGATGCAGCTTTAATCAAAAGATACTCCAGACGTTGCAGCTTTAATCAAAAGGTACCCCAGACCTTGAAGTTAGTTCAATCTGATTTATTGAACCAGTAGCACAGGTCTCTTATGAGTTCGACTCTCTGCTAACCTAAGTGTGGTTACTCTGTCTGACTGAACCAGACTAGCTCTTTGCCACGTGCTGGAGGTGTGATACTGTAATACACCCTGACTCACTCTGTCGATGTTCATCAGTGGAAAGAGGCGGAGTGCGAGTGCCTCGTGCCTTTTATAGTGAGATACCACCCCTGAGTGTCCTGTCTGCTCATTGGTCATGTCCTGTTCTCGATGTTCATTAGCTGCCTGTCTGCATATCATTATCTGCATGTCTGCATATCAAGATACTGAGCACCGAGCTCTATGAGATCCTGGGTAGGTCCCCACTTGGCGCCTGGAAGGACCCCATGGCATAGAGGTTCAGGGACAACCGGGAGCGGATGTCCTCCCCCATTCCCTTGCAGTCCCAGGTACACCATGATCTGGCAGATCACACTGTCTCCCTGCTCAGCCAGAATCTTCGACGGCGCACCAGAGAGGTGAGCGCTAACTGAACTATGGTCACTGAGCCCAGCCCACACCCAACGTCCACCCATCCCCCCCCCCCCCCCCCTCTGCGACCAGCTCAGACCAACCCAGTCCTCACACCTTCTGACACAGCACTATAGCAGGTTGTAACATTGTGAACAGATATTTAATATGAACAAATATATAGAGTCATGCCCTAGCCCCTATAATTGAACTGTGCCCAGTACCCATGCCAACTTAACTGGTGTCTAGTTTCTGGCCTATCACTACATCTAGTGGGACCCCCAGATGGTACATCAGGAATGGAGGCCGCCTGTGATTCCTTCCTAGGTCCGCGTTGGCGGCCGTCTTCTGGACGATTGGGCCTGGAGGGACCCGGCTGCTGCTCGGTGTGTCCGAGGTGACATGGTGCCGCACTGTTCTGGCCACTGCCCACCAGATGCACGAGGGATGAAGGGTTGGGGGGTGATCTTCGGTGCAGCGGTACCTTCCCTACGGGAGTCACCGGCACGGACCCCATCAACCTTTTCCTCTCCGTGGTGCCCGACGGGCCCCCAGCTACTCCACTTGTCACAGAGAACAGCAACTCAGCAGGGTCTCAACTTCCTCGATCGAGGCCGATCTCCACCCCAGCGACTTCCCTTTCCTCGGACCTGCCGACCTCTTCCAGGGCCCATGCTCTGCCATGGTGAGGGGCTTAAGGTCTAGCGGTTCTCCTCCAGTCTTTTCCCACGCCCTGCGATTATGTGAGGCTCTCTCCTGGGGTGGGGTGGGGGTAGAGGGGAGAAAAACAGAAAACTCAGTGTGGGACAGTCTGACGCATGCAGCCATGCGGATTGGTAGCTGGTGGTTCTAGCAGCCAGGGCACCCTGCCGTGGCGACTGGTATGGGGGCCAGCAGGTGGTGTAGGCAGGAGGTCCGGCTGCCCTCCGGGTTGGGGGAGAGGGGGTGGTTACGGGTGTGTGGGACGGGTTTGGTGCCGGGGCACAGTACTGCTTATTCACCCTGGCTGCCCGGAGGATGTCAGCACTGCAGGCCGGTCTGTACAGTATTGCTGGTGACACTTACTGCCTCTGCCACCTGCGCCCAGGCACAGTGAACGGTGGCAGCTGACAGAGTCCTTCCCGGGCCACGGTACAGGCAGGCCCACCTCTTGTTCATGGCATCCAGGAAGGTCTCAGGCCCAGCGTCGGTGAATCTCGGGGCCGCTCTCTTTGCTGTCATTCTGTTGGCTGGGCTGGTGTGTGTGGGGAGTGAAGTGAATATATGTGGCTGCAGCTTGTCAGCCTCCTGAATGTTAATCACGAATCTGGCAAATCCACTGTTTCTCATCGGAATCGATTGTGTTCCACGCGGCCCCAGTGCTAGCCCCTTAACAGTCGCTGAATCGGTCAAGGTGCAGCACCAGTTTTGCTGTCGTGGAAGTTCACAATTTCTGCCCCGGTGTCTCAGGGACGGAGAATTCCACCCCTTAGCTTTCATTAAACTCTCCAGACGGAAAACCAAATCCCTCTCCAGTAAGAGTTTGGATAGCACCCGTGTCCATTAAAATAGTAATGGGTTTGGCTATATCACTGGATGAAAATGGGATGATCTTCCTCTCAGACAAAAACCTTGCATTTCTCTCATCTACCACACCTGCTCCCACAGCGTTATTTACCACAGGCCTCTCAGTACTCACTAGACCTACAGTCTGCCCTGTATTATTCACCGCTTTCATTCCCTTTTCAGAATCTTCCTTATAAACCCCAATAACTTCCTCGGAACTTCCAACATGCTGAACGAATGTATCCCACTTCATTGCAATGGTAACATTTAGGCCTTTGAGTCCCACCTCCACCCTCCGAACCTTCCTGGTGTGAGTAGGAGATCTCAAGAGTATTCCCAGCTATCCATTCCTTCCCTTGGTTCCTATCTTCTTTTCACTCTCATTTCCCATCCTTTTAAAAATTATGTGGGTGACGGAACAGCAGTTTAAATTTATGGATTGTCATAATATACACATCAGTATATGATGGTGCGGAGACATACACTGGCTGACACACTGCAAGACTAATCAAGCAGCCAATCACCAGTTAGAGCACGGTCACTATAAAGACAGAGGGCATAGGCTGGTCAGGTTAGGCATAGGTCTTCAGTCAATCTAACATAGTGTTGACCCACAGTGCAAGTATGTTTAACAGGTCTTAGTTAAATAAAATAGAGTTGTACTATTACAAGTGTTGGTAGCCTGTCTATGTTACTGCTAAGGTAAACGCAGTCTCCACAGATCCAGAGTACCCAACACATCATGGAGCATCACGCACGCACGCACGCACACAAGGAAGGGGAAGGCAATATTAACAAAAACTGATGTTCAGTCTTCCGATTTGGTACTTCCTTTCTTCCAGGCTTGATATGATTATCTCAGGCAAGGCTGTCTACCTTCCCTGCCGACTCAGCATCAGTTCTGGTTCACAGCAAAGGATAGGCTGAACACACACGGCTTTCAAAGCAACAGATCAGTTATTTTACTTCAGCCCCTGAACAGCAGCAAGCTGCTGGTTTTGGTTCACTTTAGGGCAATTTAGCATGGCCAATCCACCTGCCATGCACATCTTTGGGTTATTGGGGTGAGACCCACGCATTCACTGGGAGTATGTACAAACTCCACCCGGACAGTGACCCGGAGCTTTCTCATTCGGAGAAACAATTACACTTAACGCTCCACAAATTGTCTTGTACATTACTGATGCAATTTTAAGGCACCTCCAATAAAGAGTTTGACAAATCACACTGCCATTACACAAGGGTCCAGTAACTTTCATGACACTGCTACACATCACATAAATGCGAGAATGGTCATGAGAACATTCTTATGAACAACAAATTTATTATGCATGCTATGTACAGCGATTGAACACCTGTGACCCAGATGTAGATGTCAAAGTTTTGTCATTTTTCTAACTCTACTGTTACATCTTGCTGCCTTTGCGACAACCACAGCAGAAGTGAAGGCAGCCTACTGATTGGTGCACCTGGTTTGTCTTTTCTGATTTTGACAGGCATAGTCTTGAGGGCCAAGTGCTAGAGGGTCTCAGCCTGCTTTGGGTCTCCTGTTGTGGGTCAGGAGCACCTTCCTCGACCTGTACAGCTGGAAGCAGGCATTAGGGACTGGAATTGGCTTAAGACTCTTGTAGTCACCTGGGGTGCTGGTCCAGCTGCTAATCCTCTTCTCTATGGGAGCTTGAGGGCTGCTGCCCGACTACCTGAGAAAGGCTACGTATTAATGCCTATAGCGATGGAGTACAGATGCAAGCATAAATCCGCCAGAAACTGCTGCCCCAAGAACACCAAGGCAATGCCATCTTTCCCAGGGAAACCTCGAGGCCCTCTCATGTCAGAGCCATGACATCTGGCAGAACACAGACAAAGTTATCCATCTTTCACTCTGCTCTGTTGACTGTCTCCCAAAACTCTACCTGATTTTCCACCATCTGTCAATGCATCTCCAGCTTGTGTGCTACTGCTGTTTCTAGATGCTCCTCATCTGACTCGGACTCAGCGAGTGCCTGTTCTCCATCAATCCTACAAGTGCCAGAGAATTGGCACTTGCTGTCTCCAACAGCTGTGGAACGTGTCGGTGAGGGGTTCTCCAGAATGTGACCCTGAATCTAAGAGCTTGTGTCTCTGTGCTGGAGGGTGCAGGTGAATGCCGTGATGAGTATTTTCACATCATCCTCCAAGGTGGGCTGGGTCTAACGTTGGCTCTGCTGATCTGAGTGAACCCACTGGTGCCTCTAAGAGAGGGAAACTATATTTAGCTCATGAATTGGCCGAATACAACATTGTATGCCACTCGCGAGAATGTCAGGATGCGATGAACTCATCAATGGCTCATCCGTACTGGTTGCTGCCAGAAGATTGATCTCGATCTTCTCTGGCTAACTTGACAGCATCCTCCACGAATTTGGAGAGCTCGTGTATGTCTGTCATCCACTCTTGAGATCTCTCCCTCTTGCTGTGGGCAAGCTTGGCCTGCAGGGAATCAAATGGATGGAATGTGATGAAAGGGATGGATATGGGGATGGGAAATATACATGCCTGCTGTGTGTGCTAAGCCCTTCCCAGTTAGGGCTGAGGATGAAGTTTGTGCAGCATGAGGAGGTTCTAGTGACGTTAAAGTACCTGTGAAACAATCAGTGCTGATATGTCCCCGATAACATTGTGCGAGATCCATGATCAGTGTAACCCTTTCAGTCCATTATGTCATTATGAGAGCTTGAGATTGGGGTAGCTGAAGGCTGATTTCGCTTGGCAAGTGGATGGGATCATTTATCCACTTCTGGCACTGGATTGCATTTCTCAGGTGGGTGCCCAACGAGCTATAACCTCCTTTGTAACTGCCTCCCAGTATATTAGTACAAACTTCGCCAGAAAAATTAAGATCCTACATGGCATAGAAAGTAAGTTAGACGATACTATACCAGGTAATTCACTGAGCACAAATGACAAGCAGCAGATACAATGGGCAAATTACTTCAGTTGAGTGAAAGCTCAAATCAGCTCTGCTGAATAGGACATTGTTTAAAAGAAAAAGGCTTAATGGATTGCTGAATGCACTAACTTTCCTTCCAAGGAGCTTTCATAATGTGTCAAGTGTAGAGCAGTTTGCTAACAGCTTGGATGGGGTTTGGGTATGAGATAGCAACTGTAATTATCGGCAATATGGTCACCTCAATGGATACTGTGGCTGGAGCCTCTGGCACCAATAGTGACATCTTCATCTGGATGTTTATTTAA
Source organism: Scyliorhinus torazame (assembly GCF_047496885.1). Classification (NCBI taxonomy): domain Eukaryota; kingdom Metazoa; phylum Chordata; class Chondrichthyes; order Carcharhiniformes; family Scyliorhinidae; genus Scyliorhinus; species Scyliorhinus torazame. The sequence continues at coordinate 80,085,687 of NC_092721.1, read as the reverse complement.
AAGTCTTGCATTTATATATAGCATTTTTCACAAACTCAGGTCACCTAAAGTAATTAACAGTTAATTAAGTGCTTTTGGTAGGTGATTGCTGTTGTAATTAAGGAAAATTGGCAATTTCCACAAAGCAAATTTGTACTGAAAAAAAGTGATACTGTCATCGGAAAGGCCAGCATTTTTTTGCCAATTCTTAATTGCCCTCAAGAAGGTGGTGGTGAGCCACTTTCTTTGAACTTCTGCAGTCCATGTGGTGTTACTAGAGTTCCAGGATATTGTTTCAACACATTAAGAAGTGATAACATAGTTCTAAAGCAGGGTAGTGTGTAGTTTGGAGGGGAACTTGCAGGTAGTGTAGTTCAAAATGCTTCAGGCTTTATCCTTTACATTGATGTGTTGGGCACCTCATCAACAAAGAGAGGGATGCTTGTGAAACCTCCACTTTCTTTTGGTTTTAATTATTCACCGCCATTCATAACCAGATGTGAAAGGATTGCAGAGCTTTGATCAATTCCATTGTTTGTATGATCATTTTCTCTATCGCACATTTTTTCCACTGTTCAGCATGCCAGTGGTCCTGTGTTATACTGTAAACAGGACGGCATCCCATTTTTAGGTATGCCTGGTGCTACTCCAGGCATTCTTTGCTGCACGCCTTATTGGATCAGGCATATAAATGGTAAAAGGGTGGTACACAGAGGAATTGGGCCAATGCGGGGCCTTAAAGGAAATTTACATGTAGTGGCAGAAGGCATGGCTGAGGTATTAATACTTTACATCTGCCTTTACTAAGGATGTTAGATGCTATACAGGCCATGGTGACAGAGGAGGAAACTCACTGGAAGGGTTCAAAATTGATATGGTGGAAGTGTTGGATAATCTGGTTACAAGAAGACCAGCAATTATCGACCAGTCAATTTAATATCAGTAGTGAGGAAGCTTCTAGAAACAATTATTCCATAAGACCATACGAGCAGAATTAGGCCCCTCGGCCCATCGAGTCTGAACCGCCATTCAGTCATGGCAGATATTTTCTCATCTCCATTCTCCTGCCTTCTCCCCATAACCCCTGAACCCCTTATTAATCAAGAACCTATCTATCTCTGTCTTAAAGACAGTGATTTGGCCTCCACAGCCTTCTGCGGTAAAATGTTCCAGATTTACCACCCTATGGCTGAAGAAATTCCTCATCTCAGTTTTAAAGGATCGTCCCTTTAGTCTGAGATGGTGTCCTCTGATTCTACTTTTTCCTACAAATGGAAACATCCCCTCCACGTCCACTCTATCCAGCCCTCGCAGTATCCTGTAAGTTTCAATAAGATCCCCCCTCATCCTTCAGAACTCCAACGAGCACAGGCCCAGAGTCCTCAATCCTCAACCGTGCCTCATACGACAAGTTCTTCATTCCAAGGATCACACTTGTGAACCTCCTCTGGACCCTTTCCAAGGCCAGCACATCCTTCCTTAGATACGGGGCCCAAAACTGCTCACAATACTCCAAATGGGATCTGACCAAAGCCTTATACAGCCTCGGAAGTACACCCCTGGGTCTTGTATTCTTGCCCTCTTGACATGAATGCTATTCAGCATAGAATTAGTAGTCATGTGGAAAAATGCGGGTTGACTTGTAAGACACAGCATAGATTCATGTTTGACTAACTTGGAGTTTTTTGAAGAGGTAACAGAAGGGGTCAATGAGGGCAACGTTGATGTGGTGTACACGGACTTTCAAAAGGCATTCAATTGAGTGCCACATAAGGGACCCAGTGGATACAAAATTAGCTTAGTAATAGGAAACAGAGAGAGTAATGGACAATGGATATTTTCTGGCTGGAGGAAGGTTTGGAGTGGAGTCCACCAGAGTCAGTACTGGGACCTTGCTTTTCCTGATTTATATTAATAATCTAGATTTTGGTGTGCAGGGAACAATTTCAAAGTTTACGCATGACACAAAACTTGAAACAGTGTAGAATTTCAAAGACGTAGGCAAGCTGATGGGCAGATATATTGTCAGATGTTCAGGTGTGACGAAGAACACGGCAGACAAAATAAAATAATAGGTGTGGTGATATGCCTGTGAATAATATTGTGTACACTCAGCAATGTGACCTCCACCAGCAGGTGGCGTCAGACAGAAGTTTGTAAGTCATACACCAGGTCAGTCGCACATAGGGGTAGTTCCAGAGTTTATGTAACTCAATCAGAACTTAGTCTGTACAGTATTCTGATTGTTATCGTACCACATGTACATCAATAAATCATCATTCTAGTTAAGTCACCAGCAGTTCTGTATGAATCATTGCAAAGACAAGGTTACCGAACACAACATGGTACTAGGAGTGAAGATTTGAAGGTAGCAGAAGAAAAGACAGTGATTCCGGCCGAAGAACGAAAAAAAGGAAGATTCTTCCACTGACCTGGTGAATTACGACCACTGGCATCTCAACCCAACAGATACAATGAAGTTTGAAACAATGAAGTTTGAGATGGAAGGTTTAAAAGGCACCCCAACAGCTTCAAGTCTCGGGTAACGTAGACAAAAACTGGCTTGTTTTCAAACAATAGTTTAAACTCTATGTCTCAGCCCTTGGCCTGCAGGCACAGCCTGATGAAAGACGAAGTGCATTGCTGTTCATGGTGGTGGGTCCACAATCAATTGAAACCTATAATACATTTGCTTTTGATAGCGAAGAGAGGAAAAGATACAATGAGATGATCAAGTGCTTCAAATCGACATTGCTCTCCGAAAAAAAATGAAACATTTGAAAGATATATTTTTCGTACGAGTACCCAGAAACCAGGCGAATCTTTCAATAGTTTTGTAACTGACTTGAGGCTAAAGGCCCAGTCTTGCAATTTTAATGATCTAAAATCAATGATATGCAACCAAATAGTATTTGACATATCTATCGAATGCTGAGGTCCGTGAAAGGTTGTTATGGGAGGAAGACCTGAAATTGGAAAACGCGATTAAGATTTGTCATGCGAGCGAGTTGGCTGCACATGGAAGAGGACGCCAGCGCCAACAGCACTGCGACGCAGGTCAATAAGAAATGTGGTCTCAGCACAGGCAGCCATTTTAAACGGCTGACAGGAACGGCTATCTTTTGTCAGAAATGTGGCAATCAACATGGCAAACGGCAATGTCCAGCCTTTGGAAAAGTATGTTTCAGGTGTGGCCGTGCAAATCGTTTTGCGAAACAATGTTTTTCGCATCCTACAGTGGACCAAATCAGATCAGTCAACACGGTGATGCCTCTGGACGAACAGTTCTTCATTGCTCTCATTTCAACCAAGGACCAGAAGAGTCCGACCCAGAAAAATGAAGATGTAATTTTTTTAAAATCACAATGTGAGTAAGAACAACCCTGGTGCCATCGAAACCAGATGGAAAACTTTAGTGTGGATGAACGACTAATTAGTACACTGCGACCTTGACATGCGAACGAGGGCCAACATCCTCTGTTGGTCCACTTTACATAGGCTGAACGCACAGCCGAAAGTCGTTGATCGACCTGGGCTGTCGATACACTACGGTAGAAAAATGAATGAGGTGGGTTAGCGTGATGGACTGGGCTGTGGTCACGACTCTCTGTAGTTTCTTACGATCTTGGGATGAACAGTTGCCAAACCAGGCTGTGATGTAGCTAGATAGGATGCTTTCTGTGGTGCATCTATAAAAATTGGTAAGAGTCAATGTGTACATGCCAAATTTCATTAGTTTCCTGAGGAAGTAACGGCATTGTTGTGCTTTCTTGGTTGTAGCGTCAACATGGGTGGACCAGGAGATTGTTCGTGATATGCACACCTAGGAGTTTGAAGCTGTCAACCATCAACCACCACCCTGGCACCATTGATGCTGACACGGGCGTGTACGATATTTCGCTTCCTGAAGTCAATGACCAGCTCCTTAGTTTTGCTGATGTTGAGGGAGAGATTGTTGTTGTTACACCACGCCACTAGGTGGTGCAGTGTTAGCACTGCTGCCTCACGGTGCCGAGGTCCGAGGTTTGATCCCGGCTCTGGATCACTGTCCGTGTGGAAGTTTGCACATTCTTCCAGTGTTTGCATGGGTTTTGCCCCCACAACCCAAAGATGTGCAAGGTTGGTGGATTGGCCACATTAAATTGCCCCTTAATTGGAAAAAATGAATTGGGTACTCTTAAATTTATATTTAAAAAAAAAAAATAATTGTTTATGATCCAATCCACTACGGTCATGTCATCAGCAAACTTGTAGATGGAGTTGAAGCCACATTCTGCCATACAGTCGTGTGTATAAGGAGTATAGTAGTCCTCAATACCGAGGCTATCATGGGAAGTGTTGTTATTTGTCTTAAGTGACTGTGGTCTATGGGTCAGGAAGTTGAGGATCCAGTTGCAAAGGAGCCAAGTCCGGTTTTGAAGTTTTGATAATGTCCAAAAAGGTTAGGTGGGGTTACTGGGATAGGGTGGAGGTGTGGACTTAAGTAGGGTGCTCTTTCCAAGGGCCTGTGCAGACTCGATGGGCTGAATGGCCTCCTTCTACACTGTAAATTCTATAATTCTATGTTCAGTGAAAGCCGTGACTTGCTTGGCGTACAGGGTGCTTTGTGATGGCCTACACTCTGTGAAGGAAAAGGTTTGGGCCATAAAGGGGGCCCCAATTCCAAGGAACGCCACTGAACTCCAGCCATTTTTAGGCCTGGTGACTTATTATGAGAAAGTAATCTTTAACATGGCCACCCTTTTGGCACCCTTCCACGCACTGCTAAAGAAGGACCAGAAGTCGGCGTGGGTGCCTTACAGGTCAAAGCATTTGTCGGGGTATAAAAACATCTATTGTCCACGCAGTTCCTCACACATTATGACCCAGCTTGTCACTAATCTTAACGTGCGATGAGTCCCCCTGTGGCATTGGGCTGGTGCTGGCCCACAGATGGGATGACGGCACAGTCCCTCATTGATTTTGCTTCAAGGACCTTGGCAGACACTGAACGACTGTATGCTCAAATAGATATGGAAGGCTTGCCGCAGATATTTCCACCAATATGTCTACGGGTGGCACTTCTCCATTTTGACTGATCGAAAGCCTTTGCTAGGCCTTTTTAGGGAAGATAAGGGGATTCCACCAATTGCATCAGCCAGGTTGGGGACTTCTGCTTGCCGGATACGAGTGTTTGTTCCAACACCGTACTGGTACGCTGGTTTCCCACACTGTTGCCCAAAGTCGTCTCCCATTGCCCGTGACTTCCCCTTCCCTGCCAGTGACAGATGAAGTGATAGCAACCGTCAATTTTATGGCAACTTTGCCAGTGACAAGTGCTCAGGTTTGCACATGCTCACAGCGGCATCCTAAACTGGCAAAACTCCGCCATTTTAAGTGGCAGATTGCAGCGGACCTACCCCCAAGTAGCCCTAAAACCGTACGCCCAGAAACACCCAGAGCCAAGTCTGGAGGGTGGTATCATAATGTGGGGAGTCTGTGTGGTCATCCCACCTTCGGGTCAGGAGTCCATCCTGAAGGACCTACACAGTGGTTACCTGGGCGACTCAAAGTTGAAGATGCTGGCTCAGAGCTATGTCTGGTGACCTGGCATCGATGAAGGCAGAGCGGGTTGTACGCAGTTGTCCGGTGTGTCAGGAGCACCAAACGGTCTCACCGGCAGCCTCTCTGGGAATGGCCAGAATGTCCATGGGTGAGACTGCATGCAGACCTCGCAGGGCCTTTCAAGAGGTCCATGTTCCTCATTATCATGGACTTGATGTTTACAAAATGACCTCGTGACACCAAGAGCCATCGTCAAAATGCTGAGGTGCTTATTCAGTACCAATGGGATCCTGGAAGTCTAAGTGGTGGACAACAGGATGCCTTTCACCAGTGAGGAGTTTGTCACATTCGCAAAATAGAATGGCATTTGGCACATGAGAACTGCCTCATACCATCCCTCATCGAACGGTCTGGCTGAAAGGGCGGTCCAGACGTTCAGAAAAGGCATGAAGAAGCAGACCAGGGGCTCTATTGACATGCGGCTGGCACAGTTCCTTTTTAGCTACCAAGCAACGCCTCGCATGAAGACAGGATAGCACCATCAGAACTGCTGGCTTAGGACCCAGTTGAGCCTGATTTTTCTGAACCTAGGTGGGAAAGTGGAGTTGTAGCATGAAGCACAGAAGCGGCACCATGACCATCAACGTCAGGGGTCACAGTCTATGATTGCAACTTTGGAGACAGGGCACTCTGGCCCTCGGGAATCGTACTCAAAGAGAACGGGGCCGGTCTTCTAAATTCAAGGAATAGTCCAACGTAAACATGTGGACCCCCTCAAGAAGCGGGAGCCGCGTTGCACAACACCCAACCAGCGCCATCAAAACCTCCTCCATGCCGAAAACTCCTCAGCCAGGGCACCTGAATCAGCAGGAAGATGATGACTCCGGCTTGGATGTGGACACACAAGCATCCACACAGACAGATGATGTTGTGTCTGGGAGAGGTTCTGGCGATAGCCCTCCAGAGGTCGGGCCAAAAAAGGCGGTCAGAAAACTGGTGGTATACACGGCCCGACCCAGAACTACAGCAGTCAAAAGCTCAGCTTTGGGCAAAGCAGAGCCAAAGGCCCCACTGATGATGGCAGAGGGGGAAATCAGACTTGGTTGGGGGCAGAAGCCATCAGCTGGGGCTCGTTAGAACTGAACATAAAAGCCGGCCCAAGCAGTGTCCGGGCAGTTGATTACCCCAGCTTATGGACAGCTATTGTAATTCGCTAAAATACATCTTTGCATCCTACCGCTGACTTCCTCAGTCATTAAACTCACAATTCCTATTTTGCGCTTATCATAGGGGCTGTTTAGCACAGGGCTAAATCGCTGGCTTTGAAAGCAGACCAGGGCAGGCCAGCAGCACGGTTCGATTCCCGTAACAGCCTCCCCGAACAGGCGCCGGAATGTGGCGACTGGGGGCTTTTCACAGTAACTTCATTTGTAGCCTACTTGTGACAATAAGTGATTTTCATTTCATTTCATTTATCAACATTTTGGTGGCCCTTTGTTGATTTCTGAAACACTCCCAATTCCATTTTTAAATAGTACCCAATTCACTTTTTCCAATTAAGGGACAATTTAGCATGGCCAATCCACCCACCCTGCACATCTTTTTGGGTTATGAGGGTAAAACCTACGCAAACACTGGGTGAATGTCCAAACCTCACACGGACAATGATCCAGAGCCAGGATCGAACCTGGGACCTCGGCTCCATGAGGCAGCAGCTGCATGTCCTAATTCCTGATTTACTATTATTCTTTACAACATTGTAATCCTCTTCTTCTAATATTATCCTAATATTATCCTTAACCTTAGTAAAGTCCAGATGGATTTTTCTCAGAGTTTTTCTTTTCCAATGGAATGTAATGTTGAACTTTTTGAATCGTTTCTTTAAATGTTTCCTCACTGTTTTTCCAAGTTACATCAGCATGCACTTAGTCTATTGATGTCATAACATTAACCAGCTCTCCATTCACCCATTTAATTAGCTTTGTTTACGTTTAAGATTTTTGTTTCTGATTGGAGTATGTTGCTTTCAAGTTTAAATGGAATTGAGTTGTGTTTTGATCATTATTTCCCAAATTATGATTTTTTACAATGAGATTACTAATTAATACTGCCTCATTATACGATACTAGATCTAGAATAGCTTTATGCTTGGTTCCATAAACTATCACAGAAACATTCTACAAACACATCTACCAGAGACCACCTTTGCCAATTTTATTGGTCCAGTTTGTAATGAAAATTAAAATATCCACAATTATTACATTGCGCCTTTGTTCCTCGCTCCAATAGTTTCTTGTTTAATATTCTATCTGTATAACCAGTTCAGAGGTCTATAATTTACTCCGAGCAGTAGTTCCGACTTAATCTCAACAGACACTGACTCTACTTCATGGTCTGCCAAGCCAACATCCTTTCTCACTTATGTCCTTAATGCATCCTTTGCAATCAGCGCTACCATTCCTCCCATGTCTCTGGGTTAATTTTAGGTTGTGCTGTACAGCTGGAAGTTGTATTCACAGCCGTATTCTATCAATATTTCTGATGGTGTTGAGGTTCTATAGTTCAGAAGTTATGTCTTGGTTCTTTGTCATTAATTACCTTGATTGCTCAAACTCCTCTTTCTGCCTCTCAGTTTGGCTGAGGATAGCTAGGTGAACTAGATACATGCATGAAACCACATTCCTGCACAAATTTATGGAAGTTTGTTAGCAAACTGAATTTTGCTGTGTGTCCACGTGTCACAAAGATTCGTTTTTGTGATAAAAGCCCATTTTATGGTTTGACTATTATTAAAAGTTGTGTGTCTTTTTGACATGTCTGTCCTGTTGTATGATTATAAACTGGGTCTTCGACCTATCTCAGCCATTCTCCCAGTGTCTGCGTGGGTTTCCTCTGGGTGCTCTGGTTTCCTCCCACAAGTCCCGAAAGACGAGCTGTTAGTTAATTTGGACATTCTGAATTCTCCCTCTGTGCACCTGAACAGGCGCCGGAATGTGGCGACTAGGGGCTTTTCACAATAACTTCATTGCAGTATTAATGTAAGATTATAAAAGATTTTTAAAAAGACAGCCTGCACCATGATGCTGAGTAGTCTACTCACTTTAAATGATCTGTATTAATCAAGGATTATGATGAAAAAGCTTTTTTAAAAAAAAATATATATATTTTATTAAAGTTTTTTAACAGAAATTTTTCCACTTTACAAATCAACAGAAAAATAGCACAGTAACTGATAAATAACATTATTTAAATAATATAGTGAACTAACAAAGTAACAAAAAATAGCGCTCCCCCCCCACCCCCCCCAGGGCTGCTGCTGACGATCTATTTTCCCTTTACGTTCCACGAGATAGTCAAGGAACGGTTGCCACCACCTGGAGAACCCGAGCCGATCCTCTCAGCGCAAACTTCATCCGTTCTAGTTTTATGAACCCTGCCATGTCGTTTATCCAGGCCTCCATGCCGGGGGGTTTCGCTTCCTTCCGCATGAGTAAGATCCTTCATCGGGCTATCGGGGACGCAAAGGCCAAAATATCGGCCTCTTTCGCCTCCTGCACTCCCGGCTCTTCCGCTACCCCAAATATCGCTAACCCCCAGCCTGGTTTGACCTGGACCTTCACCACCTTTGAGATCACCTTTGCCACTCCCCTCCAGTACTCATCCAGTGCCGGACACGACCAGAACATGTGTGTGTGGTTCGCCGGGCTTCCCAAGCACCTCCCGCACTTGTCCTCCATTCCGAAGAACCTGCTCAGTCTTGCTCCCATCATATGTGCTCGGTGTAGAACCTTAAATTGAATCAGGCTAAGCCTGGCACATGAAGACGAGGAATTTACCCTGCTTAGGGCATCAGCCCACAGACCCCCCCTCAATCTCCTCTCCCAGCTCTTCTTCCCATTTTCCCTTCAGCTCCTCTACCAGCGCCTCCCCCTCGTCTCTCATCATCTGATATATTTCGGACACTTTGCCCTCCCCGACCCATACCCCGGAAATCACTTTATCTTGGATCCCCTGTGTCGGGAGCAGCGGAAATTCCCTCACCTGTTGCCTCGTAAACGCCCTCACTTGCATATATCTGAAATTGTTCCCCGGGGGCAACTCATACTTTTCCTCCAGCGCTCCCAGGCTCGCAAACGTCCCATCTATAAACAAATCTCTCAGTTTCCTAATTCCTGCTCGTTGCCAGCTCTGGAACCCTCCGTCCATCTTTCCTGGGACAAACCTGTGGTTGTTCCTGATCGGGGACCACACCGAGGCACCCGTCACCCCCGTGTCGCCTCCACTGCCCCCAGATCCTTAAGGTTGCCACCACCACTGGGTTTGTGGTATACCTTTTCGGGGAGAGCGGCAGCAGCGCCGTCACCAGCGCCTTTAGGCTCGTTCCTTTACAGGCCGCCATCTCCAGCCTCTTCCACTCCGCCCCCTCTCCCTCCCTCATCCACTTACAAACCATCATTGGCAGCCCAGTAGTAGTTGTCCAGGTTCGGCAACGCCAGTCCCCCTCTGTCCCTACTACGCTGCAGGAACCCCCTCCTTACCCTCGGGGTCTTCCCTGCCCACACAAAACTCAATGCTGTCTATTTTCTTGAAAAAGGCCTTCGTGATCAGAATGGGGAGACATTGAAACACGGAAAGAAACCTCGGGAGAGCCATCATTTTTAATCGCCTGCACTCTGCCCGCCAATGAGAGCGGCAGCATATCCCACCTCTTGAAATCCTCCTCCATCTGCTCCACCAGCCACGTCAGATTAAGTTTGTGTAGAGTTCCCCAGCTCCGAGCTACCTGGATCCCCAAATATCGGAAGCTCCTTTCCACTCTCCTTATCGGCAGGACATCTATTCCTCTTCCCTGGACCCCGGGGTGTATTACAAAGAGCTCGCTCTTCCCCATATTTAGCCTGTATCCCGAAAAATCTCCAAACTCCCTCAATATCTGCATAACCTCTGGCATCCCCTCTACAGGGTCCGCAACATATAGCAGTAGGTCATTTGCGTAGAGTGACACTCGATGTTCCACTCCCCCTCTAACCACCCCCCTCCATTTCTTACAGTCTCTCAACACTATGGCCAGTGGTTCAATTGCCAACGCGAACAGTAATGGGGACAGGGGACACCCCTGCCTTGTTCCCCTGTGTAGCCGAAAATACTCCGATCTTTGCCGGTTTGTGACTACACTTGCCACTGGGGCCCCATATAGGAGTCTGACCCAACTGACAAACCCCTCCCCGAACCCAAACCTCAACACCTCCCATAAATACTCCCACTCTACCCTATCGAATGCCTTCTCCGCATCCATCGCCACCACTATCTCTGCCTCCCCCTCCGCTGGGGGCATCATTATCACCCCCGGCAGCCGTCGAACGTTGACATTCAGTTGTCTCCCCTTTACAAACCCTGTCTGGTCTTCATGCACCATCCCCGGGACACAATCCTCTATCCTCGTCGCCAGCACTTTTGTCAGCAGCTTGGCGTCAACATTTAGGAGTGAGATAGGCCTATATGACCCGCATTGCAGCGGATCTTTATCCCGCTTCAAGATTAGTGATATCGTCACCTCCAACATTGTCGGGGGTAGTATCCCCCCTTCTCTGACCTCGTTAAAGGTTCTCGCCAGCAGCGGGGCCAACAAGTCCACATATTTCCTGTAGAATTCCACCGGGAACCCGTCTGGTCCCGGGGCCTTCCCTGTTGCATATTCCCCAGTCCTTTAGTCACCTCATCCACCTCAATTGGCGCGCCCAGACCTGCCACCACCTGCTCCTCCACCCTCAGGAACCTTAGTTGGTCCAGAAACTGATGCATTCCCTTTTTTCCCTCTGGTGGTTGGGACATATACAGCCTCTCATAAAAGGTCTTAAACACCTCATTTACCTTCCCTGCTCTTCTCTCCGTAGTTCCCGTTTCATCCCTAACTCCCCCAATCTCCCTCGCCGCTATCCTCTTGCGAAGTTGGTGGGCCAGCAGCTGGCTCGCCTTTTCCCCATACTCATATCTCATCCCCTGTGCCTTCCTCCACTGTGCCTCTGCCTTTCCTGTGGTCAGCAGGTCAAATTCCGTCTGAAGTCTTCGCCTCTCTCTATATAGTCCTTCGTCCAGGGCCTCCGCATATTTTTTATCCACCCTCAAAATCTCCCCCACTAATCTCTCCCTTTCTTTGTCCTCTTGTTTCTCCTTGTGAGCTCTAATGGAGATCAACTCTCCCCTAACCACCGCCTTCAGCGCTTCCCATACTACCCCCACCTGGACCTCACATCGTCATTGACCTCCAGGTACCTCTCAATACATCCCCGCACCCTTCCACAGACCGCCTCATCCTCCAATAGACCCACATCCAGTCGCCAGAGTGGGCGCTGCTCCCTCTCCTAATTCCAGATTCACCCAGCGCAGGGCATGGTCTGAAACGGCTATGGCCGAGTACTCTGTTCCTGCCACCTTTGAGATCAGTGCCCTACTCAGAACAAAGAAATCTATCCGGGAGTATACCTTGTGGACATGGGAGAAAAAGGAGAACTCTTTGGCCAACGGCCTAGCAAATCTCCACGGATCCACTCCCCCCCCATTTGCTCCATGAACCCCCTAAGCACCTTGGCCGCTGCCGGCCTTCTTCCGGTCCTGGATCTAGACCGGTCTAGCCCTGGATCCAGCACAGTATTGAAGTCCGTCCCCCCCCCCCCCCCCATTACCAGGCTTCCCACCTCCAGGTCCGGGATGCATCCCAGCACCCGCTTCATAAATCCCGCGTCATCCCAGTTCGGGGCATATACTTTCCCTGCAATCTACCACTCACCATCACGTATCTACCCCCGTTATCCATCACTATATTCCTAGCCTCAAACGACGCCAGTTTCCCCACCAATATCGCCACCCCCCTATTTTTCGCGTCCAACCCTGAGTGGAACACCTGTCCCACCCAGCCGGATTTGGGGGGGGGGGGTGAGATCAGCCGGATTGAGGGGCCACCCGCCCCCACCCCCCCTGCCGACTAGCCATCCCCCCCTGCCGACTAGCCGTCCCCTATTCTAGGCCAGCCCCTCGTCCGGGTCCCGCGCACCCACCCATCCCCCAGACGGCGCCTTCCCGTCCCGACCACCTCTTCTCTTGCTAGCTCCCCCTTGGTCTCAGCAGCAGCAACCCAGTTAGTCGCCCCCCCACCCCCGGTAGATCCCCATCTAGCATGGTTACTCCCCCCATGATGCTTCCGAAAGTCAGCTAACCCGGCTTCCCCCGTTCTCTCTTTGACCCCCCTGCGTGTGGAACTCTTCCTTCCTGCGCCTATCTTCCCGCCATCATCTCCATAGCGCGGGAAAAAAAACCGCGCTTTCCTATTGACCCCGCCCCCTATGGCGCAGCTCCCTCATTCCCCATCTCCCCTCAGTCCCTTTTTCCACCAACGCCCACATTTCTCTGTCTCCCCTACCTAGAGGAGAAAAATTCCCCGTCTATCGTTTCAATACTATAAACCTCCCATTCCTCCATTTACACTTCTGTACAACAACCTCGTTGTTTCCCCCCCCCAACATCAGTCTCTCAGTTGTAGTCCAGTTTCTCTTCTTGGATGAAGGTCCATGCCTCATCCGCCGTTTTGAAGTAGTAGTGCTTGCCCTGATGCATGACCCACAATCGCCCCGGCTGCAGCATCCCAAATTTTATTTTCTTCCTGTGAAGCACCGCCTTGGCCCGATTGAAGCTCGCCCTCCTTCTCACCACCTCCGCGCTCCAGTCCTGATACACTCGTATCACCGCATTCTCCCACCTGCTACTCCGTACCTTCTTGGCCCAGCTCAAAACAGCCCCTCTGTCCGTGAAGCGGTGAAATCTCACCACTATCGCCCTTGGTAGTTCTCCCACCTTTGGTCTTCTCACAAGGACCCGGTGAGCTCCTTCCACCTCCAGGGGGCCCGGGGGGGGGGGCTCAGCTCCCATTAGCGTATGGAGCATCGTGATCACATGAACACCAACGTCAGCTCCCTCCATTCCTTCGGGGAGACCTAGAATCCGTAGGTTCTTCCTCCTCGAGCGGTTCTCCAGGGCTTCCAGACTTTCGATGCATCTCTTATGTAGCGCCTCATGCGTCTCCGTTTTTACCACAAAGCCCTGTATCTCATCCTCGTTTTCGGCTGCCTTTGCCTTCACTCCACGGAGTTCTATCGCCTGGGTCCTTTGTATTTCCTTCAGCCCATCGATTGCCAATAACATCAGCGCCAGCACCTCCTTTAGTTCCTCCACACACCGTCGAAGGAATTCCTGCTGGTCCGGGCCCCATGTCGCCTGGGCTCCATCCGCTGCCATCTTTCTTCTTCCTTCTCTTCTTTGCCGCTGCTCCAAAAGGATCCTTCGCAATCTGGCCACTGCCACTGGTCTTTTCCATACACACCCGGGGGGGGGGGGGGGGGACCTTCCTTCGTCACCCCACACTGGGTTTGGTCTGAAAAAATTTCCGTTGGGGCTCCCAAAAAGAGCCCAAAAGTCCGTTAGAACGGGAGCTGCCGAAACGTGCGGCTTAGCAGTGCATCGTCGCAACCGGAAGTCATGATGAAAAAGTTAAACGCAAATAAATGCATTTCCAGGCACTGCAATGCCTTGAAGGAGTTGTGAAGAGTACCATTGTTTCACTGTTGTTGGCTACTCATTACAAATGAAAGGCAAATGGTAATTAACTCTTCAATGGAATGACTGATGACTGACCACCAGACTGATTGCTAGGCTCCTGCTCAGCTTTTTGCTTTCTGAAGTGACCTTGATGTATTTTTTTCTCTGCAAATTTTGAGTTATGTGTTTTAGCGATTACTGTTGTTGAAAACTAGAAAATCATGAATGATTAGAACCATAGAATTCCTACAGCGCAGGAGATTATTCGGCCCATTGAGTCTATACCGACGCTCTGAAAAGAACACCCCACCTAGGCTCACTCCCCCGACCTATCCCCGTAACCCCACCTAACCTACCACATGTTTTCTCTGTTTGAAGTACTGTATTGGCAAAAAAAACTGGGTTGTTAGGAATATAATCCAGCCATCAGTTTTGGTAATTTGCTTTTATTTGGATGCATTTGTCATCCAGTTGTTGGGGTTGCTTAGTAATGAGCAAAATATATGCTTCCACTTCCTCAGTGACACTTCATTCTTCCTATTTTACTCCTTCCATTGGTATTCTTGCTAATGCATCTGGCACTTCTCTTGAATGTGCTCAGTAACTGAACCTTACCTTGTGCGGCAAAATGCTGATTTCTAGGTGACATATTTGCAATTTCCTTTAGGTTACGAAGAGTAACCAGAGTGGTTGGTTTAAATTTTACACCTTAAATCCACGACAATTAAAAGGTAGATGGCAGCATCATTTCACGGAAGCAGTAATCCAGAGGCCCAGGCTAATGCGATGTGGAAAATGGGTTTGAATCTCACTACCACAGCTAATTCATCATTCTTTGGAATATCTTGGGTGCAGAAGCAATTCTGAATGGTAACTGGTTAAATTCCCAACTTAGTACTCAGTTCATGAAGCACTCGGTCCTTGGATCACTCTCTGCATTCTTTTCTGTGCAGTAGCGAAACCTCCCTACTTTTATAGATGGCTGACGACTCATATTTTAAGCCGATTGATTCTACGGACAGGGTAAGTACATTTGCAGTCTGCCCTCCTGCTTTGTTAACTCCTTGTAGTCCAACTGTATCTCAATAGAGTTTAGCCCTCTTTTGCTTCTGTTGATCCTTTTCATTCGACTATAATGTGATGACCAAAATGATTCCTCTCTTCTGCAAGAGCCACTACTTTCCTGAAGGTAATTTCACAATTCCAAAGAAAAGCACAGCAATTGTCAGCCAAAATAATGTGACCATGTTATCAGAGTTCCACTGATTTAATTCTTGGTGATTGCCCTTCAAATAATTCTGGAACTGACAGTTTCAAGCCACCACTATACATGACTAGTGGACAAGTCATACAGCTGATGTTACAAAAAGGTGTTGGGTCTTTCCTTTCTGCTACATCTTCAAAGAATTCAAGCATGACCATCACATTTAGAGTCCATACTTGATACTCAAGTAAATTTTATGTTTCTAACTTTAATTACTTTCTTTCTTTATTCCTTCATGGGATGTGGACATTGGGGAGGCACGGTAGCACAGAGCACATTGCTGTCTCACAGCACCAGGGACCCGGGTTCAATTTTGATTTGAGTCACTGTTTGTGTGGAGTTTGCACTTCCTCCGTGTCTGTGTGGGTCCCCTCCAGCCTATTTTCCCTTGAACCGAGTGGCTTGTTTGGCTATTTCAGAGGGCAGTTAAGAGTCAAAAACAATACTATTGAGTCTGGAGTCACTTGTAGGAGGATTTCCTTCTCTAAAGTCGATTTCGGCGGGAGAATCAGCTGGTGAGTCAGTTTCAGCGGGAGCAGTGCGGAAGTGGTTGCTGGGAGGTAAGTGTGTCCTTTAAAAGCACTTGTCTTTGCAGGGGCAGGCCAGTCGATTTCGGCGGGAGTGGAGCTGGCTGGTTAGTCAATTTCAGCAGGAGCTGAGAAATTTTTTTTTTTTTTTAAATTAGTGTTTTAGGTGGGAACAGGAAGTCGACCCGCGGACGTCCGGGAAGACCCTCACCAATAAATTCTGGTGGAAAGGAAACCCGAGACACTACATGTGTAGTGTCTCCCACCCGCCCTCCTCCTCTAACCTAATAATAAAACCCATTGGTCTGAGGTAAGTACCATATTTTATTATATTATTATTGTTTTTTATAAAAAATTTTAATTTAGTTGTTAGCCAGATCTTGGTAGAAAGTTAGAGGAATGGCAGGGAAGGGAGTGCAATGTTCCTCCTGCAGGATGTTTGAGGTGAGGGATGCAGTTAGTGTCCCTGCTGATTTTACCTGCAGGAAGTGCTGCCATCTCCAGCTCCTCCAAGACCGAGTTAGGGAACTGGAGCTGGAGTTGGAAGAACTTCGGATCATTCGGGAGGCAGAAGGGGTCATAGATAGCAGCTTCAGGGAATTAGTTACACCAAAGATTGGAGATAGGTGGGTAACTGGAAGAGGGACTGGGAAAAAGCAGTCAGTGCAGGGATCCCCTGCGGCCGTTCCCCTGAGAAACAAGTATACCGCTTTGGATACTTGTGGGGGGACGACTTACCAGGGGTAAGCCATGGGGTACGGGCCTCTGGCACGGAGTCTGTCCCTGTTGCTCAGAAGGGAAGGGGGGAGAGGAGCAGAGCATTAGTAATTGGGGACTCTATAGTCAGGGGCACAGATAGGAGATTTTGTGGGAGCATGAGAGACTCACGTTTGGTATGTTGCCTCCCAGGTGCAAGGGTACGTGATGTCTCGGATCGTGTTTTCCGGGTCCTTGGGGGGGGGGGGGGGGGGGGGGGGGGAGGGGGAGCAGCCCCAAGTCGTGGTCCACATTGGCACTAACGACATAGGTAGGAAAGGGGACAAGGATGTCAGACAGGCTTTCAGGGAGCTAGGATGGAAGCTCAGAACTAGAACAAACACAGAGTTGTTATCTCTGGGTTGTTGCCCGTGCCACGTGATAGTGAGATGAGGAATAGGGTGAGAGAGCATTTAAACACGTGGCTACAGGGATGGTGCAGGCGGGAGGGATTCAGATTTCTGGATAACTGGGGCTCTTTCTGGGGAAGGTGGGACCTCTACAGACAGGATGGTCTACATCTGAACCGGAGGGGCACAAATATCCTGGGGGGGGGGGGGGGGAAGATTCGTTAGTGCTCTTTGGGGGGGTTTAAACTAATGCAGCAGGGGCATGGGAACCTGGATTGTAGTTTTAGGGTAAGGGAGAATGAGAGTATAGAGGTCAGGAGCACAGATTTGACGTCGCAGGAGGGGGCCAGTGTTCAGGTAGGTCGTTTGAAGTGTGTCTACTTCAATGCCAGGAGTATACGAAACAAGGTTGGGGAACTGGCAGCATGGGTTGGTACCTGGGACTTCGATGTTGTGGCCATTTCGGAGACATGGATAGAGCAGGGACAGGAATGGATGTTGCAGGTTCCGGGGTTTAGGTGTTTTAGTAAGCTCAGAGAAGGAGGCAAAAGAGGGGGAGGTGTGGCGCTGCTAGTCAAGAGCAGTATTACGGTGGCGGAGAGGATGCTAGATGGGGACTCTTCTTCCGAGGTAGTATGGGCTGAAGTTAGAAACAGGAAAGGAGAGGTCACCCTGTTGGGAGTTTTTTATAGGCCTCCTAATAGTTCGTGGGATGTAGAGGAAAGGATGGCGAGGATGATTCTGGATAAGAGCGAACGTAACAGGGTAGTTATTATGGGAGACTTTAACTTTCCAAATATTGACTGGAAAAGATATAGTTCGAGTACAATAGATGGGTCGTTTTTTTGTACAGTGTGTGCAGGAGGGTTTCCTGAAACAATATGTTGACAGGCCAACAAGAGGCGAGGCCACGTTGGATTTGCTTTTGGGTAATGAACCAGGCCAGGTGTTGGATTTGGAGGTAGGAGAGCACTTTGGGGACAGTGACCACAATTCGGTGACGTTTACGTTAATGATGGAATGGGATAAGTATACACCGCAGGCCAAGAGTTATAGCTGGGGGAAGGGCAATTATGATGCCATTAGACGTGACTTGGGGGGGATAAGGTGGAGAAGTAGGCTGCAAGTGTTGGGCACACTGGATAAGTGGGGCTTGTTCAAGGATCAGCTACTGCGTGTTCTTGATAAGTATGTACCGGTCAGGCAAGGAGGAAGGCGTCGAGCGAGGGAACCGTGGTTTACCAAGGAAGTGGAATCTCTTGTTAAGAGGAAGAAGGAGGCCTATGTGAAGATGAGGTGTGAAGTTTCAGTTGGGGCGATGGATAGTTACAAGGTAGCGAGGAAGGATCTGAAGAGAGAGCTAAGACGAGCAAGGAGGGGACATGAGAAGTATTTGGCAGGAAGGCTCAAGGAAAACCCAAAAGCTTTCTATAGGTATGTCAGGAATAAGCGAATGACTAGGGAAAGAGTAGGACCAGTCAAGGACAGGGATGGGAAATTGTGTGTGGAGTCTGAAGAGATAGGCGAGATACTAAATGAATATTTTTCGTCAGTATTCACTCAGGAAAAAGATAATGTTGTGGAGGAGAATGCTGAGCCGCAGGCTAATAGAATAGATGGCATTGAGGTGCGTAGGGAAGAGGTGTTGGCAATTCTGGACAGGCTGAAAATAGGTAAGTTCCCGGGACCTGATGGGATTTATCCTAGGATTCTCTGGGAGGCCAGGGAAGAGATTGCTGGACCTTTGGCTTTGATTTTTATGTCATCATTGGCTACAGGAATAGTGCCAGAGGACTGGAGGACAGCGAATGTGGTCCCTTTGTTCAAAAAGGGGAGCAGAGACAACCCCGGCAACTATAGACCGGTGAGCCTCACGTCTGTAGTGGGTAAAGTCTTGGAGGGGATTATAAGAGACAAGATTTATAATCATCTAGATAGGAATAATATGATCAGGGATAGTCAGCATGGCTTTGTGAAGGGTAGGTCATGCCTCACAAACCTTATTGAGTTCTTTGAGAAGGTGACTGAACAGGTAGACGAGGGTAGAGCAGTTGATGTGGTGTGTATGGATTTCAGCAAAGCGTTTGATAAGGTTCCCCACGGTAGGCTATTGCAGAAAATACGAAGGCTGGGGATTGAGGGTGATTTAGAGATGTGGATCAGAAATTGGCTAGCTGAAAGAAGACAGAGGGTGGTGGTTGATGGGAAATGTTCAGAATGGAGTACAGTCACAAGTGGAGTACCACAAGGATCTGTTCTGGGGCTGTTGCTGTTTGTCATTTTTATCAATGACCTAGAGGAAGGCGCAGAAGGGTGGGTGAGTAAATTTGCAGACGATACTAAAGTCGGCGGTGTTGTCGATAGTGTGGAAGGATGTAGCAGGTTACAGAGGGATATAGATAAGCTGCAGAGCTGGGCTGAGAGGTGGCAAATGGAGTTTAATGTAGAGAAGTGTGAGGTGATTCACTTTGGAAGGAATAACAGGAATGCGGAATATTTGGCTAATGGTAAAGTTCTTGAAAGTGTGGATGAGCAGAGGGATCTAGGTGTCCATGTACATAGATCCCTGAAAGTTGCCACCCAGGTTGATAGGGTTGTGAAGAAGGCCTATGGAGTGTTGGCCTTTATTGGTAGAGGGATTGAGTTCCGGAGTCGGGAGGTCATGTTGCAGCTGTACAGAACTCTGGTTCGGCCGCATTTGGAGTATTGCGTACAGTTCTGGTCACCGCATTATAGGAAGGACGTGGAGGCTTTGGAGCGGGTGCAGAGGAGATTTACCAGGATGTTGCCTGGTATGGAGGGAAAATCTTATGAGGAAAGGCTGATGGACTTGAGGTTGTTTTCGTTGGAGAGAAGAAGGTTAAGAGGAGACTTAATAGAGGCATACAAAATGATCAGGGGGTTAGATAGGGTGGACAGTGAGAGCCTTCTCCCGCGGATGGAAATGGCTGGCACGAGGGGACATAGCTTTAAACTGAGGGGTAATAGATATAGGACAGAGGTCAGAGGTAGGTTCTTTACGCAAAGAGTAGTGAGGCCGTGGAATGCCCTACCTGCTACAGTAGTGAACTCGCCAACATTGAGGGCATTTAAAAGTTTATTGGATAAACATATGGATGATAATGGCATAGTGTAGGTTAGATGGCTTTTGTTTCGGTGCAACATCGTGGGCCGAAGGGCCTGTACTGCGCTGTATTGTTCTATGTTAGTGAACTGGATGTTTTTTTAAAACAATCAATTATAAATTTTAATGACTCAGAAGAAGCTGGTGGTATTTAAACCGCTTACAAAGCCCTGTTCAAGGCAGAATTTCACTCCCAGTACAGTACTTCCTGGGAGGGCTCGACAACACCAACCCCTGGGTTTTGGGCCTGCTTTTATCTTAGTTCATAATGAGCCTCAGATGGGCGGCCTCCACCCCCCCCCCCCCCAAAATCTGGGGAGCTCTTATTCCATGAGTCCGTCGGTGACATCAATAATGGTTCCTCTTTTTTTTTATAAAAGAAATATTTTTATTCAAATTTTTACATATTTTCATATTACAGAAAAAAGAAAAACAAAGAACACATAAATAAACATCTTACAACCACATCACAAATTCCCCCAATATACAACCCCCCCCCCATTAAGCAATAATAAACACAGTAGAAAACACAAAGTACCCCCCCCCCTCCGGGTTACTGCTGCTGTTGACCACCTCCTAACGCTCCGCTAGAAAGTCTAGGAACGGTTGCCACCGCCTGAAGAACCCTTGCACAGACCCTCTCAAGGCAAATTTTACCCTCGCCAATTTAATGAATCCTGCCATGTCGCTGATCCAGGCTTCCACGCTCGGGGGCCTCGCATCTTTCCACTGTAGCAGAATCCTCCGCCTGGCTACCAGGGACGCAAAGGCCAGAATACCGGCCTCTTTCGCCTCTTGCACTCCCGGCTCGTCCAATACCCCAAAGAGTGCTAACTCCCAGCTCGGCTTAACCCGGGTGTTCATCACCTTAGACACCATCCTCGCAATACCCCTCCAGAACCCATCCAGCGCCGGGTACGCCCAGAACACGTGGGTGAGATTTGCTGGGCTCCCCGAGCACATCCCACACCTGTCTTCCACCCCAAAGAACCTGCTCAGCCTCGCCCCTGTCATATGCGCTCTGAAGAACCTTCAACTGTATCAGGCTAAGTCTCTCCTGCTGCACTGCCACTTTTCTGCCGAGACTTGAAAACGTCAGACTCAGCCGAGTCCTGAGCCTGCGGCCCATCATGAGATACGGGGCGGTCCAAATAGGTCAAATACTGTTCCTCTTCATAACACAGCAAACGCCGCGCGAGTGAACAGTGTCCCATCATCCACCACCAGGACCTCAGCGATCCCATGGGTGCATGCTTACACACCATGGACGACGGGTCCGAGCGTCCCATCGCCTTTGCCTCACGAATGTTGGCTGACACAGAGAAGCAATATGCTCAGATCGTGAAGGAGGATTTGGTTGTCGTGTTCGGAGCCAAGAAATTTCATCAATACATCTATGGGCATCGCTTCACCGTTCTCGGAGACCACAAGCCCCTCCTACGGCTCTTCAAGGAAGAACAAGCAATTCTCCCCATTGATTCCGCCGGCATCAAGCGATAGGCATCGCTGCTCGCAGCATATGACTGTTTTGGAGCACCGCTCCGGGACAAAGATTCCCCATGCCGACGCGGTAAGCTGTCTGATCCAGCCCACGAGGCCACCTACACCAGCAGCGGCCGGCAAGGTCATTGCCACCCTCCATTTTATGGATTTTTACCGGTCACAGCGACCCGCATCCACGGCTGGCCCAGACTGACCCTCGGCTATCCTGCGTCCGCCACATGGTGGTCAGTACAAGGCCTTACCGTAAGACCTGAAGGCTGATACTACAAAGGCACTTAGCATACAGGACGTCGCACCCCTTTGGGGGACCCGCATGGTGGTCCCCGAATGTGGATGCAGCCCACTCCCGATGGGCCTCCACAATGGAGAGCCAGGTGTGCCCAAGATTAAAATGTCAGCTCAGGGCTAAGTTTGGTGGCCCGGCATTGATGCAGCCATCGAGCAGGTGGCCCTGCGCTACATCCAGTGTTAGGCACAGAAGTTGCCTCCTGCAGCCCCACTCCACCCGTGGGAATGGCCAGGGCATCCATAGTCTCGCCTCCATATTAGACTTTGAGGGCCGCTTTCTGGTGGCAATGGTTCTCATCAATGCAAACTCCAAGTGGATGGAGGTCCTTAAGATACAGGCAATGAAGGTCCGGACCACCATAGAGAAACACTGGCACCTTATCAGCAGACACGTATATTGGTATCAGACAATGGTGTGGCGTTTATGAGAGCAGAATTTGTGGCATTCACGTCTGCCAAAAGGATCCGTCATGTGAGGACCGCCCCATCCACCCAGCTTCCAATGGGTTGGCCAAGCGAGCGGTGCAAACTTTTAAGTTCAGAATGAAGAAGAAAACATCGGGTTCCTTGCAGACCTGCTTGGCAAGGTTCTTGTTCTGTTACCATACAACCCCGCATGCCAAAATAGGCATCGTCAGCCGAGATGTTGATGGGTTGGGGCCTCCACACCCGTTTTGTCCTCTTTCCGGATATTTGCGGGAAAATCCACCATGCTCAGGACCAAACCGAGGTGGACACAGGCCTTCACAGGCCACTATGCGATTCTGCCTGAGGAGTCGAAGTTGATGTCTGGAACTTTGCAACAGCGGCTTGGATCCCGGACATTTGTGTTGGCAAAAATGGGTCTGCTTTCTTGCCATGGACGGACACAGGGCTGAGAGTCTAATCGCCACGTGGACCATCTCCAAAGTTGCGTGCCAGCTACGCCAGCCGTACCTGCCATTGATTTGGACATCCCGGCTCCATCGTCTTCACAGTGACCCCTGCCGCCTCTCTTACCGCCGCCCCTAGCTCTGCCGGTTGTAGAGGATACGGAGGTCATTTTTTTTTTTTTAAATTTAGTGTATTTTTTCCAATTGAGCAATTTAGCGCGGCCAATCCACCTAGCTTGGACATTTTTGGGTTATGGGGGCAAAACCCATGCAAACACGGGGAGAATGTGCAATCCACACGGACAGTGACCCAGAGGCGGGATTGAACCTGGGACCTCGGCGCCATGAGGCCGCAGTGCTAACCAACTGCGCCACCCTACTGCCCCAGAGATCATTCTGGAGGACACCGAAATGCCAAGCGAAGAACCACCTAGCTCCAACTTGGGATCAGAGATGGACATTCTGCCAGTGTCAGAAGCTCCCGTGCCAGCTCTCATGACCTCACCAGCAATGCTGCTGCCGCCCAGAAGCTTGCCGCGCAAGCACTGCTCCCCGTCCGATATACACAAAGTCTGTGCCTGAACACCATCCACATGCGAAACGGTCAAAAGGCCTGACGCATTGGCCCATGCTTGTGGACGTTGCCAGAGAACTCCAGGGGGGTGAGCAGTGCTATAACCCCAATGCAGGTCCCTGGATCAGAACAATATGGTTTCCCATGCTCTCCCCGGAACATGAACTTCTCCTTTAAGATGGCAGGGTCCCAACAGTATAAAATCCCCGACCTAGGTGCAGGTCGGGGAAGGAGACCCTTAGGGGAGTGGAGGGGTATTGGAATTGTACGGAAATAAATGTTGCTCATAAATTTTACTATTGTCTATCCGTTCTAAGTATCGTGGATTTAGCAATTGCATAATTAGAGGAACTGGGATCATAGTGTTCCGAAATCATAGCGACCAGCTCATCAAAAGATCTGGTGGTGCAGCCAGGTAAGTCAGACTCTGTGATCCCAAACATCTCGGCTCCACAGGCGGTCAGGAGGACCTCCTCTCAGTCTTCTGCCAAAATCCCATTTGCCTGGGAAACGTATCTCATGTGTTCCATATACTGGTTCCAATCTTTCAGACCTGCATCAAAGCTTTCAACATTCCGAATAACGACATCTTAAATTGCTATGCTACGTCCCACGCTGCGAACGTCCGCCGGCTAGGGGAATCAAGGGCAAGTCCGAGTTTCCTTTAACTCTTCTCACCAGTATAATCACTCAGAGAAAGCTGATGGTAAATGAACATAACTTTATTTAAACGATTTACAAATCCTGCTCAAGGCAGCATGTCACTCCCAGTACAGTCCTTGCTGGGAGGACACAACACCACCAGGCCTTAGTTTATAGCGAGCCTCAGGTGGGTGGCCTCCACCCCCTATCTGGGAAGCTCATATTCCATGAGTCCCACAGGGAGATCCATAACGGTTTCATCTTGGGGGTTATGACAAATTTCATGGTCACCATTACTTGGACTACGTTTATATTCCAGATTGAATTTAAAATTGTACTAGCTGTCCTGGAGGGATTTGAACCCATATCCCCAGAGCATTAGCCTAGATTTCCAGATTACTACGATACCACTGTCTTTGAGTAAGGATTCCATTATCTTTTCTTACTACTGAAGTTAACCTAATTGCTTATTGTTCCTTGAAATTGTCCTTAAACAGTTTTCAAACATAGGAATCAGATTAGTTGTCTGCTAGACGTATGGCATTATTCCAGCTTCTAATGGTATTTTATATATAATAGTGCCTCTGCTAGCTCTTCCCTAACTCTGCCCCAATTTATTTTAACATGTGTGGACGGAATCCATCAGGCCAGGGATTTTATCCCCTCTTACTTTTGGGTAATTCACTATTGCACCCTTTCCTATCTTGTCGGGATCAGAGTTGCTGAAGACACTGCTAAATTGCCCATCTCTTTCTGAAATCTATAGTTCCTCTTGCGATGTCATACCTTCTACTTTAATATCAACAAATTTCAAGATTATGTCTTTTTGACCAAGTGTAAATCATATATCTACAACAAAAATAAAAGTAGAGCTTGCCTTGTTCCGTGGAATGCACTATTTCCAAGTCTTCTCTCATCAAATCAATACCCATTTACCTAAAATCTTTGGGGGGTTTTGCCCATCAACTAACTTTCAGTGTACTCATGTTCCCTTGTATGTAATACACATTTATTTTTCTGACAAGCTTAGTGAGACATCTGACTAAATACTCTGAAAATCCATACAAGTTTTGTTTTTTCAAAAAGCTAGTAAAATTTGCCAATGACTTGTCTTTAATTTTACCTTGAATCAAGGATTCTAAAGGGAGAAAAGTTTGACGTATTTGCTATCTTGTTTGCATAATGCTAGTTTGGACAAAAACTAGCCTCCTGCCGGCAACAGAAAAGTTGCACATCTGCAGAATCATTTTCTCTGCAATATTCCTTCAGGAAAGTACAATATAGAAACATTTGTTTTCACAATTTGAAAGCTACATGTGCTTCATGGTGCTCTGTAAATGCAAGTTATTGATGATTGCACTGCCCCATTATTACATCCACAACCTGAAAGTGGTTGTCCTTTGACTGAAGTCACCAAATAAATATTGAAAATTGTTCCATTGAGCTGTCTGATTTTTGCATGAGAACAGTATATAGCATACACTTCGATATTTTTTTAGACCATATTTGAAAATTTAAAACTTACTTTTTCTTTCTATTAAAACCATGTTTATATTTAGGGAAGGACACAAATTTGTCAGTTTCCATCTCTTGCTCTGTTTCAGTTGATTCTAAGGCAGAGAGTAAAATAGACAAATGTCAGAATCATCGGGAGAAATGTCAGAATCATCAAAAACTATGCAAATGTTTTAATCTCCAATATTGGTTGCAAACTTGTCAAACTTTCATTCATATGTTCATAAGATATAGGAGCCTAATTAGGCCATTCAGCCCATCGCGTCTGCTCCACCATTCTATCATGGCTGATATGTTCCTCATCCGCTACCTAAAATGCTACAGACCAAGAGCTGGATTGCAAAATCAGCCACAGCATCTCCTCCCTAGAACACATGACCTAGAAGCAGGAGTAGGCAATTTATACCTCCCGAGCCCAAACACCTTCAGTATGATCATTGCTGACCCCATCCTATCCTCAACTCCACTGTACTGTCCTTTCTCCATA
The DNA here is from genome assembly GCF_047496885.1 of Scyliorhinus torazame. Lineage (NCBI taxonomy): Eukaryota > Metazoa > Chordata > Chondrichthyes > Carcharhiniformes > Scyliorhinidae > Scyliorhinus > Scyliorhinus torazame. Next base: position 80,059,673 of record NC_092721.1, on the reverse strand, counting down.
ACCCATTACCAATTAAAAATCTGTCCAACTCCTCCTTAAATTTACTCACTGTCCCTGCATCCACCACTCTGGTAGAGAATTCCACAGATTCACAACCCTTTGGGAGAAGTAGTTTTTCCTCAAATCGGTTTTAAATTTGCTATCTCTTAGTTTAAGATTCTGACCTCCCGTTTCAGAATGCCCCACAAGAGGAAGTATCAGCTCCATGTCTACTTTATCCATACCTTTTAGCATCTTGTATACCTCAATTAGATCTCCCCTCATTCTTTTAAACTCCAGAGTATAGGCCTAAACTTCAATATCTCCTCATACGACAAACCCCTCCTCTCTGGAATCAACCTAGTGAACCTTCTCTGAACTGCCTCCAATGAAACTACATCTTTCCTCAAATAAGGGGAGCAAAACTGTGCACAATACTCCAGGTGCAGTCTTACCAATGCCTTGTATAGTTGCAACACTTCCTTACCTTTATCCTCAATTTCTTTTGCTATAAATGCCAACATTCCATTTGCTTTCCTTATCATCTGCTGCACCTGCATGCCATTTTCTGTGACTCATGCAAGAGGACACCCAGATCCCTCTGCATCAGTGCACCCTGAAGTATCTCCCATTTAGATCTCCAGTCTTTGACCAAAATGCAAGACCTCACACCTATCCACGTTAAACTCCACCTGCCACATTTTGGCCCACTCTCCTAACTTATCTATGTCCATTTGTAAGGTTCTTATTTCCTCATTGCAACTTACTGTCCCACCTATTTTGCAACTTACTGTCCCATCTATTTTATGTCATCTGCAAATTTTGCTATAGAAACATATATGATGCTGGGTCAGAGGGGTTGACTCCCAATGGGTCAGAATGGAGGGGAGTTTGGGTAGGGGGTCGGAATTGAAGGCGCTAGCGACAGCGCCACTCCAGACGGCCCCGGGGAGATACTCAGGGAGTCCGGTAGTAATAGCTTTGTTTAGAATTCGGAGGCAGTTTCGACAGCACTGGGTTGGGGCAGGGTCAAGGGAAATAACGATTCGGGGGAAACCATAGATTTGAGCCAGGGAAGTGAGATGGAAATTTTCGGAGATGGGAGGAGAAAGGAATTAGGACACTAAAAGAGTTGTTTCTTGAGGGTCATTTTGCGGGATTGAAGGAGCTGGGAGCGAAGTATAGGCTGGAGCTGGGGGAAATATTTAGATACATGCAGGTTTGAGATTGTGCCAGAAAGGAGATAGAGCTTCCCAGTAGAGCCAGCTTCCACATTGCTGGAGGAGGTGCTGACGGCAGGGTGACTGGAGAAGGGGGTAGTATCGGCGGTTTACGGGGCTATTTTGGAGGAGGAGAAGGCGCCACTAGAAGGGATCAAGACAAAGTGGGAGGAAGAGTTGGGAGAGGGAATGGAGGAGGGGTTCTGGTGTGAGGTGCTCCGGAGGGTGAATGCCTCCACCTCGTGTGCGAGGTTGGGGCTGATACAGCTGAAGGTGGTGTATAGAGCGCACCTCACAAGGGAGAGGATGAGCTGGTTCTTTGAGTGGGTAGAAGGAGGGGGGGGGGGGGGGGCAAACCACGTTCATATGTTTTGGTCCTGTCCAAAGCTGGAGGATTACTGGAAGGAGCTGTTTAGGGTAATCTTTAAAGTGGTGCATGTGAAACTGGACCTGGGCTCTCGGGAGGCCATATTCGGTGTGTCGGACCAGCCGGGGTTGGAAACGAGCGCGGAGGCAGATAGTGCAGCCTTCACCTCGTTGATCGCCCAAAGACAGATCCTGTTAGGGTGGAGATCAACCACTCCACCCTGTGCCCTGGCGTGGCGGTGGGACGTGCTGGAATTCTTGACGCTTGAAAAGGTGAAATTTGAACTGAGCGGAAGGATGGAGGGATTCTACAATTCATGGGCATTATTCATTATGCACCTTTAAGAATTGGATCACATCGAACATTCAGGGGGTTGGGGAACTTTATGAGTACCATTTCCCTATTGATGCTGATTGTTCCACGTTCCACCCTTTCTATTATCTCTAAATTGCCCATTCCTATAGGAATGGTACTAGTGTCCTCCACCGTGAAAACTGGGGCAAAGTATTGATTTAGCATCTCTGCCATTTCTGTGTCCCCCATTACTAACTCACCAGTTTCATCTTCCAAGGGACCAACATTCACCTGAGTGAGTCTCTTCCCTTTTATGTACCTGTAAAAGCTTTTGCTATCCTTTTTGATATTCTGTGCTAGGTTTTTTTCATAATTTACCGTAGCTTTTTTAATTACTTTTTTAGTATCTCTTTGTTTATGTTTGAAAGTTTCCCAATCTTCCAGCTGCCACTAGCCTTTGCAATATGATATATCTTAGTTTTTGTCTTAATAATGTCCTTGACCTTGTTTAGCCAAGGATGTTTTTTATCCCTCTTCCCTGGGATATATTTTAGTTGTGAAAAAAGGAGTATCTCCTGAAACAACTGCCATTGCTCTTCAGCTGTCCTATCTTTTAGCCTTCCTGCCCAGTCTTATAAGGGCCAAATCTCTCCTCAAGCCTATGCAACTTCCTTTGTTTAATCCCAGAACACTAGTGTGGGATTCCACTTTCTCGCCCCCAAACTGAATCTTGAATTCTACCATACTATGGTCACTACTCCGTAGTGGATCCTCAACTATGAGGTCATTAATTAATCCCTCTTCATTACAAAATGCCAAATTGAGAGTAGCCGCCTCCCTGGTTGGTCCCCAACATGCTGTTCCAGGAAACAATCTTTAATGCGTTCAATGAACTCTGCCTCCAGGCTAACCTTGCCAATTTGATTCCCCCAGTCTACGTGCATATTAAAATCACCCATTTTTATTGCCATACCTTTCTTGCAAGCTCCCTGTATTTCCTGGTTTATACTGTGCCTCATTGTAGAACTACTGTTTGGGGACCTATAGATTACTCCTACCAAGGACTTCTTCCCTTTGTTATTTCTTATTTCTAACCAGACTGATTCGACATCTTGATCTCTGGTGCTTAGGTATCATTTCTCATTCCAGCACTGATCCCTTTCCTCACCAGCAGGGCTACGCCACCTCCTTTTCCTTTCACCCTATCTTTCCGAAATACTGCGTACCCTTGGATAATCAATTCCCAGACCTGGTCTCCCTGGAACCAGGTTTCAGTATTCCCCACCAAGTCTTAACCTTTTGTTTCTATTTACGGCGTTAGCTCATTAAGTTTGTTATGAATGTTTCTTGCATTTAGATATAAAGCTTTTAAATTTGTTTTGTTAGATTTCCTTACTCTTCTATAATTCCTTGGTGCATAAAGACATTCACCTGTTCTGTCTCTCACTTTTATTTTCTGGTAACCATCCGCCACATTGCTAACCTGCACTCTTACCTCCTTTAAATTGGGATTTCTAGTTTTTCCTACAACTGACCCCCCCCCCCCCCCCCCCCCCCCCCAAAACAAAGAAAACTATTTAGTTTAAAGCCCTATCTACACTCCTAGTTAGGTGATTTCCTCGGACTCTGGACCCAGCATGATTCAGATAAAGACTGTCCCTTCGGTACAGGTCCCCTCCTCTTCTCCAGTATTGGTGCCAATGTCCCACGAATTCAAACCCATTTCTCCCACACCAATCTTTGAGCCACGCATTTACCTCCTTAATCTTATTGACCCTGTGCCAATTAGCTTGTGGCTCCGGTAGTAATCCAGAGATTATTACCTTTTTGGTTCGGCTTTTTAATTTAGCCCCTAGCTGTTCATACCCGCTTAGCAGAACCTCTATCCTTGTTCTACTTGCAGAACCTCTATCCTTGTTCTACTTATGTCATTAGTACCAACATGGACCAACGGGATCATTACCCTCCCACTCTAAGTATCTTTGCAGCCCAGATGAGATATCCTGAACCCGAGCACCAGGTAGGCAACACAACCTTCGGGATACTTGATCCTGGTCACAAGAGAACAGTTTCAATGCTCCTAACTATACTATCCCCTATACGACATTTCTTTTTTCTCCCCCCACTTGAATGGCTCCCTGTAGCCTGGTGCTGTGGTCAGTTTGCTCATCCTCCCTGCAGTCTCCAGTCCTGTCCACACAGGGATCAAGAATCTCAAACCTGTTGGACAGGGATAAAGGCTGAGGCTCCTGCAACCCTACCACTTGGATGCCTCTACCTGCTTTACTTGCAGTCAGATCTTCCTGTCCCTGACCACTGGCCGAATTTAAGTTAGTTAGTTATTCTAAGAGGTGCAACTGCCTCCTGGAATACAGTGTCCAGGTACCTCTCCCCTTCCCGGATGTGTCAGTGTCCGAAGCTCAGACTGCAGCTCATCAACTGAGCCACAGTTCATCAAGCAACCAACAATTACGACAGACGTGTTCACTGGGGTCCACCAGCTCCCACTTCATGCAGGAACACATCACCTGACTCTCCATGTCTATATTATTTAACTTGTTTTTAATTTGGTTTTTAAACCTTAATTATTTTATAAACTTTAAAAAAAAATCTCTCATCACCTCTGTCTGAAAGCAAGTTATAAATAGGAATACAGTGAGTTGTAACACAGTTTCTCTATTGGCCAATCAAATCACGTCTTTCCTGTGATGCCCTTTCATTCCAACATTACCTTTAATTACATCTTTCCACATTCCAGCCTTCTTTGGATTCTTCATCCTTTTACGAAAATGCTAAAAATAAACAAAAATAAACAAACATTTCATTTTTATACTGATAGACTAGTAAAATAAATTAATTTATGAGCACTATTTGCCAAAAAAGGGTGCTGCTTTCATTTTGGAAAAACATGATAACGGGATAATCTGATATAAAGTACAAATTTCACATGTACCATTGTGTTACATAGAATCATAGAATTTAGTGCAGGAGGAGGCCATTTGGCCCATCGAATCGGTACCGGCTCTTGGAAAGAGCACCCCACTTAAGCCCACACACCCGTGGCCCAGTAACCCCACCTAACCTAACCTAAGGGCAATTTAGCATGGTCAATCCACCTAACCTGCACATCTTAGGACTGAGGGAGGAAACCGGAGCACCCAGAAGAAACCCACCCAGACAGGGGGAGAACGTGTTGACTCCGCACAGACAGTGACCCAAGCCGGGAATCGAACCTGGGACCCTGGAGCTGTGAAGCAACTATGCTAACCACTGTGCTACCATGCTGCCCTATAACCTTTTATTGTCACAAGTATGAAGTTACTGTGAAAAGCCCGTCGCCACATTCCAGCGCCTTTTCGGGTAAGCGGGTACGGGAATTGCTGGCCTTGTTCTGCATCACAAAGCTGTCTAGCCCAGTGAGCTAAACCACATGGCAGAACAGTATTATATATACACACTAATATATTGGCACTGAGTCACAGCATTGTATTTCAAAATGCATTGAACACATTTGTGGCTAGTTTGTTTTGTCATTGGTTGAATCTAATGTAAAAATGCCGCTGTGTATCCGCAGCTCCCGGCTACACTTGAAAAAGGTGCTGTAATAGGATGGTTATGTTCAAATGCCATGTAAAATTGGCATCATCCGAGCCAGTCATCTTACAGCACATATAAAGGCATCCAATGATTATACAATATACAATTATAATGACAAGTATTATCAATCCAAGCATCAGGTAAAACCCCATGACCGAGCTATGAGAGCTTGAGCTGAATCCTACTGTAGGATTTATCTCCCCCTTCTAGTCATACTGACTAGCAGCTATCCTCGATCCTTATCATGTGTGTACATGTCGTGATTTGTAAATTGTGCACGGAAATCAACTGTACATTCATCCACCCCGCAGACCAGTGGCGATCGACTCTTTGTATTGTTCTTGCTTCAAGTCCAATCACCGTGAACCATAGCTGTCGCTACTCAGGAAGGTAACACAATAGCTATATCCGTGTGTTCCACTACCTCCAAGGCATCTGATTACCTTGGGGTAGCAGCACCGTAAAAGCTTCCTCATGTCCCTTAGAAACAGCACACAACTCAGTCCATCAGCGACCAAAAATGTTTTCATCCCTCACTGGTATTATTTTTTTTTGTAGGAAGTGCTGTGCGTTTCACATTTGGAATGGTAAATTATAATATCATGTACTATCCACCGACTCATCTTGCTTTATGAACTGCAGAAGCTTCAATCAATCCTGTTTTTATTCCTGACTTCCTCACACCAATGTCTAACATTGTACTGAACCATGTAGTCTGCCAGCCCCGGTTTACATGAGACAATACTCAAGTTTTCTTCAAATCCCCTTTGTCCGTTATCATTTTTCTTACAGCATGGAGTGTATACTTGCCATTATTTGTTTGTTTGTTTTTCTACTTTGCAATAACACCACTTGCACATTCAATACAGTCAACTTTTGGGGTTACAACCCAATTGAATCCATACATAACAGTCCCTAACAACTTACAGGACATTTCGTCCGTAATAACTATTACTCTCCAATGCAATATTGTTTGCTGCTTGGTTACAAATTTCCCGCCGTGGCATCAAGCTGCCAAACATTTTGCAATGTCCGAAAACTTTTGTTCAGCCCTTGATCAATTTCCTGTCAATGTTTGATAGATGTTGGAGTACTATGATTAACAAGCGCCATACCATATCTATTTGCATACAAATCAAATTTAATGCTCAAATCGTCCTCTTCATGTCTCTCCTCTAATGGCCCAGATGTTGCTACAGCTGTTTTTAACTGGTCCAACCGCCTCTTCGGCAGGAGCTAGGGAATGTGGATTGGGAGCAGCTGCTTAAGGGTAAATCCACATTTGAAATGTGGGAGTCTTTGAGGAAAGGTTGATTAGAGTGCAGGACAGACATGTACCTGAGAAAATCAGGGATAGAAATGGCAAGATTAGTGAACCATGGATGACGGGTGGAATTGTGAGACTAGCCAAGATGAAAAAGGAAGCATACATAAGATCTAGGCGACTTAAAACTGATGACGCTTTGGAGCAATATCGAGAAAGTAGGACAAATCAAGAGATATGGACAGGGTGGATAGCAACAAACTTTTTCCAAGAGTGGGGGTGTCAATTACAAGGTGTCACGATTTCCAGGCGAGAGGGGGAAAGTTTAAGGGAGATGTGAGTGGAAAGTTTTTACGCAGAGGGTGGTGGGTGCCTGGAACACTTTGCCAGCGGAGGTGGTAGAGGCGGGCACGATAGCATAATTTAAGATGAATCGTGACAGATATATAAACAGCGGGGAACAGAAGGAAGTAGATCCTTGGAAAATAGGTGACAGATTTAGATAAAGGATCTGGATCGGCGCAGGCTGGGAGGGCCGAAGGGCCTGTTCCTGTGCTATAATTCTCTTTGTTCTTCACTGGTCCACCTAAAATCCCCTTTTAAAAGTTTCATAAATAGGTCTAGCAGAAAGACCAAAGTCTTCCACTACTGGTCTCAAATACCCCCAAAATTCCCATGATTTGCTTACCCCCGTTTCGTGAAACAGGCACTGCAATTCTAGCAGCTTTCTCTCTCATCCCAACACTGGCTTCCCCACCTGCCCTTGACACCGACTACCCTCCTGCCAATCTGGCATTTCTTTAACCCTATCTTTAACCCTGCTGCATTAACTGTTCTAATAATTTTGGTCACTCTTTCAACGTGTCCCCTGATCATCATCTCCAATTACTTCGTGGATTTATTAAATACCGTTTATCCTTCTCTTTTTTTCTTTTTGTAACCTTATTTAATGCTTTATAATTCGTTACCATTCTAAGTGTACCAACATGCTTGCTAACTACCTGAAGTGGGCTATTCGTCGATGCATATGTGACTTCTTGAATGATTCCGTGCTATTCTAACTCTTTGATCATCTCCAGCTCGCATTTGGCACCTTGGGTCAAGGGCTATTTCTTTTACTGCCTGTATCATCTCCCTGGATTGTGTGCTGATTAACCCTGTCATTCTTTCTATTGCTAGGTTTGCTTTCCTTATTTCCTTTACATTATCAATTGGTTTTAATATCTTAATTTTTATTAATCTTACCCTGCCATCAGATTCTCATTTCCTGATACTGCAAGTAATACTCCTAATCTAAGCTCCGGTCCCATATCTTTATTCCCTAAAGCTCTGCCTGCAATGTAGTTAAATTCTAAACTACATTTCTTCTGCTAGTGCCTTTCTTGCAACACAGCAGGCACTAAGACCCAGTGGAGCTGTGCCATATCACTTCCACGGACTACCTCCTAATACTGGCCTCATTGGTCCCCATGTTTCTAGCCCCTTACTGCCACAATGCCCCTCTCCACTATCCCAATATAACGCGAGGGCATGTTTTAATTAATTTTTTCTGGAAAGCGATATCCTGCTACAGTCCCCATTCTACCTGCTCTCAGGACGGCCTACCCCCCTGGGGTCAGTGCTTGCAGCGTCCCCTCAAGTTCTGAGTGCTTATACACCAAGGCCCTACAGTAGTCGAATAGTCCCCAGTACTTGCCTAACCCCTCTTACGGTCTGGGGTTTGGGCATCTCTAAAATGGCTTTCTTCATTTCTACTGGGATCTTCCTTTCCCCCGTGTAATCTTAAAATAAAGTTAAAAATCCAAAGTCTTTGCCATATGAAAATCCCTGAATCTTAAATTTGATGTGTAGTGAGTTTACAGAGAAAATATTGAAATCTCTACAAATTTGGAACACAGAACAAAATATTTTAAATGTAGGTACATCATGGCTGCCTCTAATAAAGGAGCACATGGCCTCAATTCACCGAATGCCTAGTCTTCGCATTTCAATTTCAGATTCCTTTGTTCTCGGATTCTTTTTTAACCAACCAAGACTATGCAGAGTTCAACCAATCATTTACAAATCCCAATTTATACATTTTGATTTTGCTTTTTGTTTACTTCCTGAGAATTGTGTTCTAAATAACTTCCACAATGTTAATCATTATTACTGATTTTCTAAAGAACTTTCAAATACTTACCCCATTTTAAATCTCAATTTAACTGCCCCTGTATACCACCTAATTGATGTGCAACTTCGTTTTGCAAAACACAACATTTTAAAACTAGGAATACCAGAGGAAGTTCACAAATTTTTATTAAACACACACTCATTCATCCACCGAGATCTCCACTCAAACAAAAGGAATTCAAATCATTATACTTTCATTCATTTCAACCAACTAGACAATAAACTTTGAATTTGCACGTTTTTTCCTTCTTCAAAACTGTAAATAAAGTTAACATTCCTTAAATCTTCTCTTTTCCAATACGGTTCTGAATTTTCCAAGTCTCGGGTTCCCCCTAGTGGCCATTCATCTCCCAACTTTTTCACTCATAAGACATATCTCCCCCTAACAAAATCCAACTTTAATCAATTCTAATTGTACGGCGTTGAATTGTCTCCAGAACATTCCCTCAGTGGTCTTAACTGAATTGTCTGTAACATTTCCTCAACCCATTAAAAAAGCTTAACCGAATTAAAGTGTAATTCAATACAACCGATTTTAATTTTCAACATGCAAAATGAATTCCGAGGCACATTCCCTCAGCCCTAGCAGAATTGTCCCCTCGAATTCACTCAGTTAAATAGCCCTCAATCGTACTTGTATCAATTGAAATTAGTTTTCTAATCCGCCAGACTGACCTTTGATTTCGTCGAGACGACCTTACCTGACCATGTGCGAGTGATTAAACTTCATCAGACTATGAGACAGAGGAAAACCGACATGGGCCCATTTCCCCTCTCTCTGTCTGAGATCAGTTTTAATTCTAATTTCGCAGATGACCGGTGGTCGCCTGTAGAAATCCCTCTGCTGCCACCAAATGATGAAAGGAGTTCTTTCTGTCCCGTCTGGTCTCAATCAAAAGGCTGAGTTCGGATTTAGAAATTCCTTTAGTTTATTTCAAATAGCTTGCAAGCTTACACTCCCTCTGATGAAGGCAGGAGACCCATGTCTCTTGAAACTTCCAGAGCGAGTGAGACAAAAGGAGGCAACACATGTGGTCTTTAGTTTACATTCATGCAGAATCAAGTTCCACATATTTCCGATAGGCCCTTTCCTTGACCTGGTCATATAATCTAACTGCCACGGATTCTGATAGGTTCATTACACATTCCTTTCCTTCCTCTGGGCCTCTGCCTCCCAGCATCCTTTGTGCAAAGAACCAGTCCCAATAGCCACCCCTCCCCCTCTCGCCATGCTTTGCCCATCTCTTTGTTCACTCCCTGCAACCCAAATTCATGTCCATAATGCACTATTCTAACTGGTCATCCCAGTCTAATGCTCTTGTCTTTAGTTCAATTCCTCAGAAGGACACCCTGCTCCCTTGCCTCATACCAGCAGTGGGCCCAGCATCCCAGGAAACATTGTAAAATTCCACTGGGTAGCCATCCAGTCCCGGGGCCTTGCCCGGCTGCATGGCCCCCAATCCCGTCACTACTTCTACAATCAAGGCTCCCAACCCCTCCACCAACCCTTCCTCCACCCTCGGAAACTCCAACCCTTCAGACTATAAAACTCCTTGAACACCCCATTCATCCCGATGGGTCCAAGACCGTGTTCCCCCCTCTGTCCTTCACTCTTCCCATCTCCCTCAGGTGTGTCTCTTTTAACATTGCCACGTCGGCCTTCGCCACGTCGGCCTTCAACCTTTTCAAATACGCGAATACACAAGTCCTCTTGATCAGCCCTTTGTCTCCCAACGCAATAAAACAACCCCAACCCCCCATATCAAAGTCTGGTCGGCCCCCACTGTGCTGCCGTGAGCTAGTCCGCCCAGCTAGCCCGGTCGGCCCCTCCCATGGCACCAAGCATCCTACCCCTATTGTTTTCCCTTCTCCCCCCACCCCCCCCCCCCCCCGCTCAAACATACATATGCAAAAGATAACAATCCACAACAAACACAAATGAAAATTCCACCCAGCCTCCCCCACAAGAACAAAGTTAACCCGCATACAAAACTGAGCAATGGCCCAAAGATTGGTACAAATCACTACTTACACAGCCTAAAAAGAAAAGAACATTTTAGCCAGATAGTCACAGAATTACTCACCCCCAAGTTCAATGTCCTCCATCACCTGCCAGTCCTTTGTCCTTAACAAAGTTCATTGCCTCATCCGGCAATCCAAAATACAGTTCTTGACCCACTAAGTGACCCACAAAGGAGCTGGGTACAACATGCCGAACTTCACCCCCTTCTTGAAGAGAGCCGTTTTAACTTGGTTGAAGCTCGCCCTTCTTTTGGCCAATTCCGCATCAAAGTCCCGGTAAATGCGCAGCTCGTTATTTTCCCCATTTACAGCTCCTCGTCTGTCTGGCCCACCTCAAGATCTGTTACTTATCCAGGAACCGGTGCATTCGTACCACCATCGCCCTCGGCGGCTCATTTATCCGCAGTTTCCTCGCAAGGGCCCACTTCCAAGGGTCACGAAAACGCACCTTAGCCCAGCAGCTTCTCGAACATAGGCACCACATATGCTCCTGCGTCCTCTCCCTCGATGCCCTCAGGGAGGCCAACGATTCTCAAATTCTGCTTGCACGACCTTTTCTCCAGAACCTCCAACTTCGCCTGCAGATTTTTATGGTGGTCCCTCATCAGATCCATCTCTGCCACCATCGCGGTTAGCTGGTCCTCGTGCTCAGCCACTGTCTCTTCCACCTTCTGGATCGCCTGTCCCTGGGCTTCCAATCTTTGCTCCACCCGGTCAACCCAGTCTTAATCAGGTCCAGGTATTCATGTCTTTGCTTGGCGAAGCTCTCCTGAAGGAATTTCACCAGCTGCTCCATTGACCACTGGGCCGGCAATCCCAATCCCTGAGCCTCCGCCATGTCTTCCTAGGCTGCAGGCTCCACTCCCTTCTTTGCCCAACCATCCCTCCTATGCAGACCACTTCTGGTCCATGACTCCATAAACTGGTGGGGGATTCCTCTCCTCTACCTCACCAGTCTCCAATTTTACCGATCAAATCCCCCATAAGTAGGGGAAAAAGGTCCTCTCACTCCGTGGCCACAATCAGAGGTCAGCCATTTTGTTTTATTACTACAACCCTGGTGTGTCTTATATTTTATTCTGTACCCCAGATTCGCCGTCTAACATTTCCAATCCCAGACAAGCACCCTGAGCGAGTGCATGGTCATTTCTAGCCCCACAAACCGCAGAGTTCAAACATAAGTGACTTAACCAATAATGTGTTTTTTCGGAGGTCATTAATCCCTGACTGCTCCAATACGATAATCACCAAACTTATAAATAAATTGATAATAATCTTTATTGTCACAAGTATTGTCTGCAATGAAGTTACTGTGAAAAGCCCCCAGTCGCCACATTCCAGCACCTGTTTGGGTACACAGAGGGAGAATTCAGAATGTCCAAATTACCGAACAGCACGTTTTTGGGACTTGTGGGAGGAAACCGGAGCACCCGGAGGAAACCCATGCAGACATGCGGAGAACGTGAAAACTCCACACAGGCACTGACCCAAGCCGGGAACCAAACCTGGGACTGAGGAGCTGTGAAGCTTTTCTAAAACTCTTGCCTTTCTCCTGCTCCGAACCACCTCCATTCATAACACTCCTGTGAAAACTATATATTTATTGGCGTGCTCACTATTTATTTATTGGCTCCAGGTTAAGAAAGCTTATATGTTAAAATTCTAATCCTCATCTTCAAATTCCTTCATGACCTCGTCCTTTCCTAACTCTGCAATCTCCTCCACGTCATACATGTGCTCACCAATTCTGGGCACTTCAGAATCTCTAATTTTAATCAATGCACCACCGGCGACTGGGCCTTCAGCTGCCAGGACCCCCAAATTCTAGAGTTCCATCCCTAAACAACTCTTCCCTCTTAAAATGTTCATCAAAAATTACTCGACTATTGCCCAACTACCTCCCGGTATCAAATTCTGTTTAATAATGCTCCTGCAAAGTGTCTTGGGACTTCCTTCTACTCCAAAGGTGATTTATAAATACTTTGCTGTTTCTTAGCTTCCTATACCTCATCCTCCATTCTTCATCTTCACCTCCTACTGCTGCAGCATCCACTTTATACCTAACCGTACAACTCTCCCCTCCCCTTTTTCCTCTTTACCATGTGCTTTCTCTCCTCCTCTCTTCATTGCCCTGTTTAATTGTACTAAGATATTTTGATGGAGGTTTGGCTGTGTTCAGCATATTTGCCAAGTGGGGATGGGTGGTATGCAATGAGGGTGAAGAAGGTTGCTGGAATTTTTTTTTTTTTTTTTTATAAAGTTGATCATGAGGCAAGTAGAATGAAGCTTGGCTCAGAGCCTCCTGGACTTGCATTACTTTGTTGAAACAGGTGCACAGAAGGGGAAAATTCTCCTGTCCGAGGATATTTTCCAGTCATATTTCATTTTTCGAGGTTTGTATACCTTGGACGGAGCTTTCTTCATTCACAGTCAGCTGCTTGTTCCATACTGTCACCTGCCATTGCAGTTCGGGTATGTGTCAGGTATAGCAAGCCATATTTTTATGACTTAATACTTCTCTGGCATGCTTGTGTGGTTTGCTCACCTAATGTCTTTTTACCTTTTACAGTTTTACTGGGAGGTTTATATCCCTCTTTTTAAGATGTGTGTTCCACAACGTGCAGATTAAAATATTCATCAAAGGCTTTCAATATTTCATTGAAGTTGGTTGAGAAATCACTATATTAGATTGCTTCATCCACACGTTCACCAAAATAGCATAAAAAGGAACTAATCTGGACTTTTTCTGACATTCTACTTCGACCTGATGTACTCCCAAGCGGGCAGAAGGATGCCAGTACTCAAGATCATAAAGACCAGAAGACGTAGTCTTCATGGACTTCAAAGACAGATCCGGGAAGTACATTAACCGCTCCGGTGCTGATGTCAGCGCCGATGAAGGAGGCAACATTTTTCAGATAACAATGCTTTAGTCATGTCTCCTGTTTCTCGGGCCCCTGCCATGCACTAATGAACTTTACTTACTTTTGCAAGCACAACTGGAAAGCAGCCGAGGGAGTCCACAAGTCCAGCCCCGACAGCAGCAGAGGAGTGATTCACAAACTTCAAAGTAGAAGAGCATCACAGCACTCACCCACAACTGCACCAACTCACTGACACCTAGGTGGAATTTAGTTCTAGGGTAGCCTTGGGGTCAACAGCTGGTGAGCACGTCACTTTCAGATCCAGTCGGCTGAGGCAGGGACATCTCAGGGTGTCAGCACTTGGAGGATTGCTAGAGGCCAGGAATCTGCTGAATCTCAGTCAGATGATGATCCTCCGCACTTGCTCATGGCGCAGTTCCTGGTGCTCCAGCTTCAAATGAGAAAATTAGGACAGGAAGTTGGGTAACCCCTCAAATTGAAAGGCTGCATGGAGGAGTCCATCTACCTTATGTCTGAGGTGTTGTGCTGACACTGCAAGGCAATGAGGTAATCGCAGCAAGGGTGGTGGCTGCCAGAGACCTTGGTGCACAGCCTTTGTTCTGAAGTGCTGCAGGACATGCACTCCATGATGCAAGCATTTGCTGGGATCCATTAGTGTCAATGCCAAAGGACAGCAGGGCATTTGAGCGTTCACTCCAGCTACTCCGCTATGCCAAGGAGGAAGCAAGGGGTGCCTTGGGCACCCATCAGAGAAGAATCGGCTGGTGCACACCCGGAGGCCATCCAGCCAGATGACAAGGGAGTGTTATGCCCATCCGAATCCCCGCTTCCTCTTACCTTGTCAGCTCCAGCACCAGAGGCCAAGGAGTGTGGCACTGCCACACAGCAGGACCTCAAAAGCAGGTCGGAGCTCCTAGGTCTCTGACCTCCAAGGAATGCCCACCAAGGTCATCACAACAAGGACAACAAGGCATAACAGACAGTAGGTTGTCTCCATCTCTGGCTGTGGATGATGGGGATGCACCAAGATGTAGCAGCAGGATCAGAAAGGTTAAGCAGCTCTGGTTGCACAGGGTGGGCACGGGTATTAAGCATTTGAATGTAATGCTCACCTCTGTAAATAAACTCCCACTAATTGCACCCTTCCTATGGTTCCTTGTTCTGATGAGCTATGTTCCTGTAAACCCGACCTAAAAACCTGATTTCTGCGCAAGATAAAAGGAGGGTTCTCAGTCCAGGGCTTCCTCCATGTGCTTTGTGCAAGGTTTCCAGCACATTGGTGCTATCCTATCCATTCAGTGACAGAACACAGCAGTAATGCCTGCATCTCATTGGGAATGAGGATGTCTCCCACAATGTAGTGCCACTCATTCCAGTCGTTGTCCATTGTTCTCTTTGCACCTTTTGAGGTGCCCCCCCATCCCATCCCATCCACTTCGGTCTCCAGAAATATTGAACATCAAGGGTGCAGCTCAAAAAGGATGCCGTAGGATCAGGAGAGGTGAAGCTTTTCCCGCTGCATCACCATATGACCCTAGTCATTGAGAGCAAGCGAGTGGACAGACAGGAGTCAGGCATTCACAGAAGCTCTGCGAGCTCTGTCCCCACTGTAAGTTAACAATATCCTTTGGAATTTAGGGACTATGGGCAGCATCCCCATCACAGGAACCTTGTCATGGAGATTGTGTGCTGTAGGTCAGATGGGACAGTAATGCACACAGTTGTCATGTGAAGATAAGTGAGACGTCCTCAGTGGATGTCCTCATCACCCTCCATGAATTTAGTAGTACTGAGCCCGCCCCAAGCTTGTCTGCTCATCGGGACTATTACTATTGCCTCACAGCTGACTTCTTTCTCTCGACGGCCTCCTCTTCAGAGGAAATGTGCCTCTCCCAATTTCTCCTCAGGCAGTTCCTCCCTCCATTGCAGCACCAAGTTATGTGCTCCAAGTTATGTAGAGCGCAGCAGGGAGTTGAATAGTGCAATTGTAACTAGAGGACTGTTTGCAGTTTTGGTCTCGTTAAGGAAGGATATACTTGGATTAGAAGCAGTTCAAGAATGTCCACTTGACTGATTCCAGGATGAAGGGGTTATTTTATGAAGAAAAGTTTGAGTAGATTAAGCCTGTACTCATTGTTTTTAGAAGAATGAGGCATGGTGGCACAGTGGTTACCACTGCGACCTCACGGCGTCAAGGACATGGGCTCGATCCTGGCCCCAGGTCACTGTCTTGTGTGTAGTTTGCACATTCTCCCAGTGTCTGCATGGGTCTCACCCTCACAACCCAAAAATGTGCAGGGTAGGTGGATTGGCTATAGGGATTCTACAGTTCTATGTGTTAGGTAGATGTTTTAGTCAAAGATTAGGGTTATGGGGTGCAGACAGGAATGTGGAGCTTAGACCACAACCAGAACTGCCATGATCTTACTGAAAGGCTGAATAGCTTATTCTTCATCTGAGGTCCTATGTTGCGTTGAAGCCTTTGTGATTAGAAGTGGCTGCATGGATATACAAATTGGAAAGAGACAAAACACCAAAGATAAGAGTGCAATGGTGATGGGTATTTTTTTTAAGACTGGATGGAAAGGTGTTGTGTTTCTCCTACCAAGCCTCAGAAGGACAGTGAGATGACATGGGTTCACAGCTCTGGAATGTGCTGGCCAAGAAATCTTCTGGACAACCTGCAGTACATCAGTCATATGCCACTGTTCCGTTCCCTGCAATATTTATTTCCCCACCTTGTTCACCTTATAGCTCGGTCTCTGGAATGGTGATTAGATTGAAATCATTTACCTCTATTGATGCCACAACTTCAGCTGTAGCTATTTGGATGCACAGAACATGAGTATTGCCGAAAAAATAAATTTTGTTGAAGTTGTCATCCTGTCAATCAGAACCCACTTAATGACCAATCAACATCTCTTCTCAGGACGATACAGTTGCTGCTTCATCTGACATTGGTATTATCGCCAAGCATTGTTTGAAATTTTGACGGTATTACGATCGCAGGACAGACCCGACATTTGCTAGGATACTAGACAGGAACGCCAATATTTAAAACATTTTTATAAAACTGCAAGGAAAGGACACTTCTCTTCAGAAGTGATTCTATGCAGAAATAGGGATACGGTATCAGAACAAACTTTATTAACAGTATAAAACCAACTTATCACAGAAATAAAATTTACAAATACCATTTCAACAATATTTACTAATAAAACGACTTTATAACTTCTGATACCTCCTTTACCCCCAATCAAGCAAATCCCACCACAGTTCAAAAACACTTTAAATAAAGTTAGCAAACAAGGTATCTTGCCAATCTTTGGATAGAGATATCTTTTAAGATACTGCTTGAAGGGAGAGAGGGAGATCTCTCAGACTAATAATGCTGAATCTCTGGCAGCCTTCTGTAGAATCTATTCAGATGATAGCCAACACTAAACACAAACTCTGGCTCCTCCCATTAATTATATTATCCTCATTCCACTCAAATCCCATTACCTATTTGTTTAAGTTTAAACACGGTGGGTGTGATTTAACGCAAAGTTTTAAAGTTGTCATCTGTGGCGGGTTTTTTTTTTTTGCAGATACCAAATACATGATTTTATTACACAGTTCAGAAATGATTTTTAAAAAACACATTACATCTTACTTATATTGATATATCAATACAAAAAAAAAGTAGACTTCAAAAAGCATTAAATTATAATTGCATCGCCGTACAGCAGGCTGGGTCACAAGTCAATCAAGTTAAATTTAAAATTGATAAAGTTCATCCAGATAAATTAGGTTGGCATAATTACAATTCATTTCATGATCTGTGGCAGGTTTTGATGGAGATTCATCAGCAGGTTCCCACCACTATCTAACGATACTTAGTCACTTTTTTGTGCCCTGGAGAGTTTCCATCGGTTTAACCCACCCTAAGAAATGTTTTCATCACGGAGGATCTGAACTCAGATCGGGCTGCCATTTTGAAAAGGTGTCCGGATCCCAGTGAGCTTGTGGGTCCTCCACACCCCCCACTCATGGGCAATGTTCCCCCCTGCACCCCCCACAGACAGTACCCCATCCCCAAGTGAAGACAACTTCCTATGGAGTCCGAGGGTCCTCACTCTTCATGGCCACTGCCCCAGGTCCCTTCTTACCCGTCCTGCACCCCACCCTTCATAACCCCATCTAGCCTCCTTTCATGGGCATGGCTTTCCTCAGGCCTCGACTCTTGGGAGGGCCACTCTGGCAGTGTCACCTGGGCATAGTGCCATGAGTCTGCCTGGAAGTGCCAAGGTGCCTGCATTTCAGGGAGCCACTCTCCACTATCCTGGCCATTCAGGCCCTCTGATGGCCTGAGAGACCACCACCACCACCAGATGGGATCTCCCTGGTGAGGCTAATAGATCCCAGAAAGCTGGTAGACACCAGGTAGGTAGGTTTACAGCCTATTAAGTAAACACACCTTGGTCCCGCCCATAATGGGCAGGTTCCTCATCCAGTGAGGCATTTTAGCTTCAGGAAACCGGCGTAATGCTTCACCCGGCCACGGCATGTCCCAAAAACACATTAGGCCTCTCCTTGTAAACATATGCATATATTGAAAAAATAATGAACCCACATTTACAGCGTCTTCATTGCTCCTTTTTGGAGCCACAATGTCTGGCTCTTTCACATTAGGATTTTTTTTACAAAAAGTAACCACAGCAGATATACACACCCTGACCCAAACTTTTAAAACCATTACTGCACCGGATGCATATAAAATATATATTCCAATTTCTTACATTCATCACAAAGACATTGCCCTGAGGAGTGAACCAGCAAGTGGGCTATCAATTATTCTGTTTAACTTAAACAGAGGACTACAACCTACTGCACTTAAACAAGAGGTCGCCTGTTCATAACGGGGAGCAGCATTCGACAACCAAATTACAGCACCACCCCTGCCGGACAACGCACCTTACGGTAGGGACCTTGAACATTTGTCCATTTTTCCGACTTCAGCGCGACCGTCGAACTTTTCTTCTCCTCCTTGTTCTCCAACCATTGCTTATACTTGACCAGAACGGTCGTGAGGAAGGCCAGGAAGCAGGAGGCCAAGGCGAAAATGGCGCACACCGAGGTGATGATGCCCAGGTTGGTGGTCCACAGGAGCGAGACCAAGTCGTACAGCACAGCGCCCAAGATGGCAAAATCAGATTGGGGGGGCGGATCGTCGCCCCACCATGATAGCGAGTAGGATTCAGTCGCCGGTTCATCCAGCCCCAGCACCTCGAGCAGATACGCTAACATGGCGGCTCGGCAGGCCGGCCGGCAAGTGCGCCTGCGCCTTTGCGCACGCGCACACGCAGGCTAAAAAGCCCGGATTCAACCTCGTTGTCACGGAGAAACTAGATCCAATATCCAAGAACCGAACGATTCAAGATACGGAAGACGCACAGATTTCTAGTACTTTTTTTCCCCCCCTAAACCTGCGGAAAAACAAATCAGCCCCAACTTGTTGAGTCAACGCGGATACTGAGCGGCAAGGCCTCGCGCCCCGGGCATCATCTGCTTGGGGTCATTGTTTAGTCACAGTGGCTCAGCCCATTACCAAGTGGGAGGGGCGTGTGGATGGGGAAGCGTGCTGGAAGAAGGCCAGAAAGTACAATATCATTCACAAAAACAGGCGAGAGTCATGCAACAATAGATATACAATATCCACTATTCATTTGACACTTAAGATGCGATGGTTTCCCCCCTATATTTAAATATCAAGGTGAAATCCGCCCCCCCCCCCGCCTCCTGTCGGATAGACGGAGCCATTGTGTGACGCTCGTTGGCTGGTTACATTTGCCGCGGGAAAGAGCAACGTGCACCTGTTGCTGCCTGTGAACAGAGTATGGAAACGACACATTTACTTTTCCTTGCAGGTAACCAAAGTTAGAAGCTTTGGCACAAAATGAGTGTCAGAACTTTTAGTGCAGTGGTATCAAACATAATTCACATCGTGGGCCTGAGGCAACATTCTGGTACTTGCCATGACCCCCATACAGCAAATATATGTTCAGTAAGAAGTCTTACAACACCAGATTAAAGTCCCAACAGGTTTGTTTCGAATCACTAGCTTTCGGAGCTTCAAGGAGCACTGCTCCAAAAGCTAGTGATTCGAAACAAACCTGTTGGACTTTAACCTGGTGTTGTAAGACTTCTTACTGTGCTCCCCCCTGGCGACGCCGCATCTCCACATCAAATATATGTTGACCTGGGACATAAATTGGTATGTGCTTTCCCATTTCTCCACATATAAGTGTCATAACTTATTCCAATTTAGACATGCAGGGTATTGTATCTAAACTTTATCAATGGCACGGTCACAATATTAGTCCTTGTTTTTAAGCTTCCCTTTTGGCCACTGGGGATCAGCACTGGATCAATTTTAATGTGCAAAGGAAGGTCCTGTGCCTCTTTTAAGACCCTTGCACAAAATGTGTACACAGATTTAGCCCGTACCATGCAAGTACTGACTAGACTCTTCAATTCTACAGCAGTGCTTCGGGTAGCTGGGTGCCACTGAACAAAATATGAGGGAAAGTTTACATCCCTTCTGTAGACTACCAACACAACAGCATCACACTAGGTTCGCAGCCTTATTCATCCCTCTTGTATCTCGGCACATTTAGAAACCTCAGTCTCCTTGTTTCCTATTTCTCATCAGTGGAATTCTGATGCTCTGTTTATGTACTTGAAGAGAATAGTTCTTACATTTTTGTTTCTGTACAGTTAATCCTTAATTAAAACCCCTTTTTCATACCAGGATTTGTGGAAACCTGAAATTCTCACCCTCAAAAGACTGGATGCCAGGTCATTGAAAATTTCAGTACTGCAATGAATATATTTTGTTGGGTCATGGTATCACAAAATATGGAAAAAAGGCAAGTAAATGGAGTATCGACCAGCCATGAATGATTTAACAGACTTGAGGTGCTGAAGATCCTCCTATTCTTATGTTCTGATGCATTTTAACTAACAAGACAGCTTTTAACTTAACAGACAGCTGACGAACCAGACAAAAAGAATGGTGCTGAATCAAGCATTAACTTAATAAGCCTGCAAGCATTATTAATAAAAGGTACTGGGAAAGCTATTTGACCTAACTGATGGGTGGCACAATGGTTAGCACTGCTGCTTCACAGCGCTAGGGACTCAAGTTCAATACTGGCCTTGGGTGACGTCTGTGTTGAGTTTGCACATTCTCCCAGTGTCTGCGTGGGCTTCCTCCGGTGCTCCGCTTTCCTCACCTAGTCCAAAGATGTGCAGTTTAGGTGGATTGGCCAAAGCCAATTTGCCGCTTAGTGTCTAATGATCTGAAGGTTAACAGCGGTTGGGGACAGGGTTCAATTCCAACCTTTGGTGACTGTGTGGAGTACTCACCGTGTCTGCATGGTTCCCTCTGGGTGCCCCGATTTCCTCCCACAGTCCAAAGATGTGCAGGTTAGGTGGAGTGGCCATGATAAAAATTGCCCCTTGGTGTCCAGGGATGTGCAGGTTAGGTGATATCACATGGTTTGGCGGGGCATTAGGTCTAGATAGGGTGCTCTTTCAGAGGGTCAGCACAGACCCGATGGGCCAAATGGCCCCCTGCACTGTAGGGATTCTATGTTTTCCGTATGTTTCTAATTCTGAAGGGAGTAGGGACCTTTTCCATGTAATGTCCTAGCTCACACTGTGTCTTAATTAGGAAAGAATCATAGAATTTACAGTGCAGAAGGAGGCCATTCGGCCCATCGAGTCTGCACCGGCTCTTTGAAAGAGCACCCTACCCAAGCCCACACCTCCATCCTATCCCCATAACCCAGTAACCCCACCCAACACTAAGGGCAATTTTGGACACTAAGGGGAATTTAGCATGGCCAATCCACCTAACCTGCACATCTTTGGACTGTGGGAGGAAATCGGAGCACCCGGAGGAAACCCACGCACACACAGGGAGAACGTGCAGGCTCCGCACAGACAGTGACCCAAGACGGGAATCGAACCTGGGACCCTGGAGCTGTGAAGCAATTGTGCTAACCACCATGCTACCGTGCTGCCCAAGGTGAGGCAGATCTCAAGGGCATGATCTGATAAGAGCACTGGGAAATTTCTGGCAGAACATGACACAGTTAATCAGGAAAAGAAAACCCAGTGGTAAATTTAAGTGCCTCTAACTTTCAAACAAGGTGTCTTTGTCATGTGAGAGTACCTTTAAGAAATGCGTGTTTATTAAATAGCTGTAGTGGATTTTCCTTTAAGAAATGGGTGTTTATCGAATGGCTGCAATGATGTCAGAGTGTGGGTGGAGCTGGGCTGGCTGTCTTTCACTTTTGCTTTGAACAAAAGCTGGTGTGTGTAGTGGGTTTTTAGTTTCGTTTTGAGAGCTGGGTAGCTGCAGGAAAAGCAGGCAGCTGTATAAGGATCTCTGCAATCTAAGACTCTCCAGATCATTTGGGTGATTTCAAGTGATAACTGCTGTCAGTAGAGAATTTAAATTTAAATTTAAACCCGGGGCGAAATTCCCCCCCCCACACCGGGTGGGAGAATCGCCCGGGCGCTGTGCGAGTCCCGCTACGCCGTCCCGACGCCTGCACGCGATTCTCCCATCCCCCCCAAACCGGCACGGCGCGAATCACGGCTGGCCACTGGGAGAATCGCTGCTTGCCGTTGGTAATGGGCGAGCGGCGATTCTCCGGCCCTGATGGGCCGAGCGGCCTGCCCAACATGACAGCTTCCCGCCAGCGCCATCCACACCTGGTCGGTGCCGGCGGGATCGCTGGGGGGAGCGGCATGTGGGAGGGCGAGGGGGGTTTCTGCACCGGGGGGGGGGGGCTCAAAAGGGGTCTGGCCCTCGATCGGTGCCCACCGATCGGCGGGCTGGCCTCTCTGAAGGAGGACCTCCTTTTCTCCACTGCCCCGCAAGATCGATCCGCCATTTTCTTGCGGGGCAGCCGCGGGGAGAACGGCAACCGCGCATGCTTTTACAAGGCGCGGGGCGCGTAAATGACGCGGCGCAACTCCTAGCCCCCCGGGGGCGGGAGAATAGGAGGCTGGGAACGGCCTCCGACGCCGGAGTGAAACACTCCGGAGTCGGGTCTTAGTATCCCAATGGGAGAATTGCGCCCCAGGGGCAGATTTCTCTGGTACTGGCACGATGTCCGCCGACCGGCGCCAAAAACGGCGCAAATCAGTCCGGCATCACGCTGCCCCAAAGGTGCGGAATCCTCCGCATCTTGGGGGGCCGAGCCCCAACCTTAAGGGGCTAGGCCCGCGCCGGACTAATTTCCACCCCGCCAGCTGGCGGAAAAGGCCTTTGGTGCCCCGCCAGCTGGCGCGGAAATGACATCTCCGGGCGGCGCATGCGCGGGAGCGTTAGCGGCAGCTCACGGCATCCCCGCGAATGCGCTGTGGAGGGAGTCTCTTCCGCCTCCACCATGGTGGAGACCGTGGCGAAGGCGGATGGAAAAGAGTGCCCCCATGGCACAGGCCCGCCCGCGAATTGGTGGGCCTCGATCGCGGGCCAGGCCACCGGAGCCCACCCGCGCCCCCCCCAGGACCCCGGAGCCCGCCCGCGCTGCCTTGTCCCCGCCGGGTCGGAGAATCGCCGGGGGCTGGCATGAAACCCGCCCCTGCCAGTTGCCGAATTCTCCGGCACCGGAGATTCGGCGGGGGCGGGAATCGCCCCGCGCCGGTTGGCGGGCCCCCCCGCGATTCTCCGGCCCGGATGGGCCGAAGTCCCGCTGCTAGAATGCCTGTCCCGCCAGCGTGGATTAAACCACCTACCTTACCGGCGGGACAAGGCGGCGCGGGCGGGCTCCGGGGTCCTGGGGGGGGGGGGGGGGGGGCGCGGGGCGATCTGGCCCCGGGGGGTGCCCCCACGGTGGCCTGGCCCGCGATCGGGACCCACCGATCCGTGGTTGGGCCTGTGCCGTGGGGGCACTCTTTTCCTTCCGCCTTCGCCACGGTCTCCACCATGGAGGAGGCGGAAGAGACTCCCTCCACAGCGCATGCGCAGGGATGCCGTGAGCGGCCGCTAACGCTCCCGTGCATGCGCCGCCCGGAGATGCCCGTCCCAGCTGGCGGGGCACCAAAGGCCTTTTCCGCCAGCTGGCGAGGCGGAAATCAGTCCGGCGTGGGCCTAGCCCCTCAAGGTTAGGGCTGGGCTCCATAAGACGTGGAGGATTCCGCACCTTTGGGGCGGCGCGATGCCGGACTGATTTGCGCCGTTTTTGGCGCCGGTCGGCGGACATCGCGCCGATACCGGAGAATTTCGCCACTTTTGTCTTATGGATGTTGCAAGGAACGGTTAAGGGTTACTTATAGAATATTGTATCTGTGGGGCTGATTGGTGTTGACAGTTGTTAAGATGTTTACTGTGGGTTTATAAAGTGTTAACTGGTTTCATAAATAAACATTGTTTTAATTTAAAAGTACTTTAGCGCTCTGTTGCAACACACCTGTAAAGTAGTCCTGAGTGCTCCCCATAACCACAATCTATTAAAAGTTGTGGGTCAGGTGAACTCCATGATACACTTTTGGGTTCTCTAAACCCTGGCCCATAACACCTGTGCAATGTCCAGGTGATGCACTTGTCTGATTTGTGCAACTCATCAGCTTGAATGGGGATAAGAAAAATATCAGCCATGATTGAATGGCGGAGCAGAGTCGATGGGCCGAGTGGCCTAATTCTGCTCCTATGTCTTATGGTCTTATAGCCTATCCAACCTTTCCTCATAAGACAGGCCACCCATTCCAGATATTAGTATGGTATTCCTTCTCTGAACTGCTTCCATGAATTGCTTCGAACGCATTTACACCTTGCTTAAATAACGTGACCAATACTGTCCAATGTACTCCAGATATGATCTCACCAGTGTTCTGTATAACTGAACCATTACCTCCCTACTTTTGTATTTAATTCACTTTGCAATAAATGATAACATTTTATTCACAATCCTAATTACTTGTTGTACCTGCATACTAACCTTTTTTGATGTATGCACTAAGACATCCAGATCTCTCTACGTCTCAGAGCTCCGCAATCTCTCACCATTTAGATAATATTCTTTTTTATTGTTCTTGTAAAAATGGATAATTACACATTTTCCCACATTATACTCCATTTGCCAGATTTTTGCTCACTCACTGTACCTATCTATATCTTTTTGTAGTCTCCTTATGTCCTCATCTCAACTTATTTTCCCATCTATCTTTGTGCTATCAGCAAATTACGACAGTTAAAAATAATCGCCTGGTCGTATTTATCAAGGCTGCTGCTCTCTTTTCTGAGGAAAAGTAAAAAGGGAAAGGAGCACCTCCTGTCCTCTTCACCAAATTCCCTCAGTCATCAAACTCCATCTTAAGCACTCTACTACAGCTCATAGCAGCACTCCAG
Source organism: Scyliorhinus torazame (assembly GCF_047496885.1). NCBI lineage: Eukaryota > Metazoa > Chordata > Chondrichthyes > Carcharhiniformes > Scyliorhinidae > Scyliorhinus > Scyliorhinus torazame. Next base: position 80,034,466 of record NC_092721.1, on the reverse strand, counting down.
TGCAGGCTAACTACCCTGTGACAGAAAATAAATCTCATCATCTCCATTTTAAATGGGAAATACCTTGGACTGGATTCTCTGTTGGCGGAATCCTCCGCTTCGCTGGCAGCACGCCCACGGATTTCCCAACGACGTGGGGGTGCCCACAATGGGAATGGCTGTCAGACAGAGGATCCCGCTGCTGGCAGGGTTGTGCTGTGCTGGAAAATGGAGCTGGCAGCAAGGAGAATCCCGCTCCTTATTTTTAATCTGAGCTCCAGGTCTAGGATCTCCTGTAAGAGGAAACATCGCAGCATCTGCCCTGTCAATTCCCCATAGGATTTTATGTTTTAATGAACATCACCTAATTATTCTAAACTCTAACGGATACAGGCCCAACCTGTCCAATCTTTCCTCATAAGATATCCCAATTTTCTATTCTTCGTGCCAAAGTGCACAAATTCATATTTTCCACTTTACACTTAATGTGACATTTTTATCCACTAACGTAACCTATTGATATTCCTCTGCAAACTCTTTGTACCCTTCTCACATCTTGCTTTCCTATCTATCTTTGTATCGTCAGCAAATATGGGTACAATAGAATTTAACTTTTCATCCAAGTCGTAAGTAGTTGAACCTTAGCACTGATCCCTGCAACACTTCACTAGTCACAATATGCCAATCTGAAAATGATACATTCATTCTGACTTACTGTTTCCTGTTAATTAACCAGTCTTCTATCCACGCTACTGTATCAGCCCCAACACCATATGCTCTTGTCATGTCAAAACATGATGATTGGAAGATTTTAGGAAATTTGGATTATCATTGTAGTGGGCAATTTAAGGGTTAAAAGCCTGGGGATAGTATGGTTTGACTAGGGAGGTCCCTAGAGAGTTAATGATTTGCAGCCTGCCTGCAGATATGTTGGGCGGGATTCTCCATCGGCCAACACCGTAATCAGAAAACGCGATTGTAGGGAGAATCGGTTCCGATGCCGAAATTGTGACGGGCGCCGGTTTCACGCCAAATTGCAATTCTCCGTCGCCTCGACAGTGGCGTCAATGCGTTCCACTCTGCATGTACAGTAAACGCTGTTGGTATATCATTAGTGGGCCTGACCCGGTGCTCTCCGGGCCTCCGTGATTCTCCGACTCCACTGGGGGGAATTCCCGGCGGCGAGGTTCACTTGTGCTTTTAAAAATCGTGATATAGATGCCGTGGCTGCTGAGGGAGAGGGAGGGTATACGAAAAGTGTCCAACATCGCCATTGTTGGCTGACAGTTGTCCTCCAGGCCAGCCCCTAGGTGCCCTCTGGCCCCAGCCAACCCATCAGCAGTATGGGTGCGCTCCAGCACAACCAATGCCATCCTTTTGGCTGGGATGGAGTGTGGGGAGTGAAGTGTGTATATGCGGCTGAAGCTTGTAAGCCTCCTCAACGTGAATTGTGACTCTGATGAATCCCGCACCGTTTCTCATTGGAATTGATTGTGTTCCACATGGCACCGGTGCTAGCCCCTCAACCAGTCTTGCTGTCGTGGAAGCCCACAAATCCTGCCCTGGTGTCAACACTTAGTCTCAGGAATGGAGAATCACACCCACATTTTTTTAATCTTGAGGAGATGAGATCAGTGCTGGGTGGAGCTCAGAGCGACACAGAGCCACTTTGAAAGCATTAGAAGGTTAGTGTGTTGGGGGAAAACTAAAAAGAAGTCACCCTTGATCTGGCAACCCTTGTGGAATTACAAGAGAGGCAGTTTTCATTCCCAGTGAGATAGCTTAAAAAGTGCTAATAGTTAAAAACAGAGCAGCCTTGTCTGGAGCCACAGAAAAAACCGAAACAACTCAAGTAAAGCAGCCATTTGACGATATTCAGATAGAATCTGAAGGGGTTCTCACAAGAGCCAGGATCTATTTTGGAATGCAAGTATTATTTTAGCCCTTGCTTGTTTAAGCTGGATTGAGAGCTGTATATTTTGTTTCTTGTTGTTTAATGGGAAATGGAGTAGTAGTGTTAAGATGTAATTGTAGTTGTTCATTTCGGGTTTGAAGGTAAAACCAACTGAATATTGTTATTCATAATAAAGTTATGTTTTAAAAATAACCAAACCCTATTTTTCTATGCAATCACTCCTGGAGCAAATCATTATTTCCGCACAGTCTTACAAAGTAAAATAAAATATTAGGGTTCGGTCGAGTATCCTAGCCTCTATTGGGGTATGGTCAGGATCGTAATAGCAGGAATAGCTGATAGAGGCAGCGTCAGATCTCAACAATGCCCATCAATGGACAGAGGACAGCTGCAACCAAGCTCTGGAGATACTGAGCCTTGAGAGTCATAAATAAGTTGGTGCTTGTGGATCAGCAAAGGGAAATGTGTGGCTCTGTCAGAGTTCCCTGAGGCACTTTGTGCAGGAAATGGGATGTCCATGGAATGCTGAGATGAATCTGGCACTCATTGCAGCCCAGAAGGAGCCCCACTTCAAATCCCATCCCCTCCATCGGCACTCCCAATCTGAAAGATCTGCTAAAAGTATGGCAGGTCATTGACCATGCTTGACCTCCTCTTTGTTGATTCCCCTTTTAATGTCTGTCGCTATAGGCAGTGGCTCATCAACTTGGAAGAGGTGCTGAACCTCTGTGGAGTCCATGGGATTCTGACAAATTGCAATAGATTTCTCAAGAAGCTGCTTAATCACCCTTATTGACTGTCCACCACTACAAGCAGCTGGCTGTCATCCCTGAGGTGCCACCTTTGGAAAAATTGCACAGAGGTGGCAAATATTCTCTATCGCCTGCATATACTGCATCTGATATCTTATTTTCCCTTCTTGTCTAGTTTATAGCAAGATTTTTAAAAATGCTACTGCATTTAGAACTTCATGTAAAATTAATTATCTCAGTTTATTCCTCGCGTATTGCAATGTACCAAATTTGATTTTGTTTTCCGATCATGATGCCTGTGTTATCTTTTCTCTCTAAGTTTCACCCTATCTATTCCCCTTTAGTTTATTCCTCTGTGTAAATATTAACCACCTTCATTTTTCATTTCACTGTTAGCTGATCCTGGTTGGCTTTATTTTCCCAACAAGGCTTCAGAACCTATCATGAATTGCACTGGAAATCAGCATTGTTTCTGTAATAACAATCTTGGAGCTAGTATTCATTTTTCCTTTGCAAAGGTATTTATGGTATCATAATTTTGTCATATCTGGGTGCTATTTTCAACTCTAAAGTGCCATTATATTTGCCTGTCACTAGATGGCACTGTTGTTTTTCTGAACTTTGTCTAGCAGCTCCATTCTCTTATATAACAATTTATTTAGTTGGTTTTTAATCTGAATTTATCCCAGCTAGTCTTCCCTTGGGGGGTTTCTTTTAATTGCTACTTTCATTTCTCATTGCTACCATCTGAGTTTCATTCAATCTGCTGTTGTCTGACAGGCTATTATATCTCCGCCTTCCTATCAGCTTTCTCTTCCCAAGGCCTGGCAAACCACACAGATTTCATTAGCTTGGGACCGTGGCTGCTTTCTCCCCATTTTTCATGCTAGCCCATTGTGCCAGTCCAGGCAAGCTTTTTGATACTCGTTCATGCCTATGACAATCCTCACACCCTGCCTTGGTCACCTACCACCTTACTTGACTTCCCTGTCACCATGCTCTGCCTCCACAAATTGACCAGCAATTTGTTTTTTTTTTAAATTCAGAGTACCCAATTGTACTTTTTCCAAATAAGGGGCAATTTAGTGTGGCCAATCCACTTAGCCTGCACATCTTTGGGTTGTGAGGGTGGAATGGAATGGAAATGGAAATTGCTTATTGTCACATGTAGGCTTCAAATGAAGTTACTGTGAAAAACCCCGAGGCGCCACATTCCGGCGCCTGTTCGGGGAGGCTGACCCACACAAACACGGGCAGAATATGCAAACTCCACACAGGCAGTGACCCGGGGCCAGGATCAAACCCGGGTATTTAGCGCCGTGAAGCAACAGTGCTAACCACTGAGCCACTGTGTCACCCTTCTCTGCAATTTGTTATTAAAATATTTTTTGGAACTATGAATAGAACATGGCACTGGGAGGCACGGTGGTGCAGTGGTTAGCACTGCTGCTTACACATTGAGGACCCGGGTTTGATCCCTGCCCCGGTTCACTGTCTGTGTGGAGTTTGCACATTCTCCCCGTGTCTGCGTGGGTCTCACCCCACAAGCCAAAGATGTGCAGGTTAGGTGGACTGGCCACGCTAAATTCCTCTTAATTTGAAAAAAACAATTGGGTACAGTAAATTTATTTTAAAAGAAGATTAGAACATAGCACTATAAACATTTTAGAAACAAATTGCTTCATTCCCAACATACTGCTGGAAAGATGGCTTGGTGCTTAGGCGGCTGATGAAAACTATAGGGGATAGGAAGTATTAGGTTGCTGGGGCGAAAACACATGGTGGTGAGGAAAGGGATGCAGGATTGAGGAAGTGGAGAGGAAAGGGACAAGGAGGCCTTTAGTTACCTTTCTGAAACGAGAGGGAAATGGATAGAGGAATAAAGGAAGTGGAGGAATAGAATCTAAATGTATACTTTAAAGGTGAAACGGAGACAGTGGGAGTGAGTGTTCTCTTCAGGATAACCAGATGGTGAAGGAAATAACTGAATCCTACCGGTTACTCCAGACCCACACAATATGGCCAACTTTTAACTGTCCTCGGAAATAGACATATAGGCATATAGTTGTACCAAACCACCACAGAAAAGTAAAAACAAACAGGATGGGCAACAACCTAGGCATCAGAAACAACATTGGCACACCATGTTCTGTCAACCCTGTAATGTCCTCGTTACTAATATTTAGGGGCTTGTGCCAAAATTAGGAGAGATGTTTCACAGACTAGTCAAGCAACAGCTGGACATTGTCATACTCACTGAATCATACCTACAACCAATATCTCAGACTCCACCATTACCATCCCTGGATATGCCTGCCCTCCAAGCAGGTCAGACACATGACAGGCAGCGACAACAGTTCTATACTGCCAGGAGGGAATTGCCTGGGAGTCATCAACATTGGCTCCAAACCCCATGAAGTCTCATGGCATCAGGCCAAACATGGACAAATAAACCTCTTGCTGATTGTCATCTACCACACTGATGAATCAGTACTCCTCCACGCTAAGCAATACTTGAAAGAGGCACTGAGGGTAGCAAGGGCACACAGTGTATCCTGGGTAGGGGACTTCAATGACAATCACCAAGAGTGGCTTGGTTAGGACAACGGAGTGAGATGGCTGTGCCCTGAAAGATGTATCTGCCAGCAGCAGGTGGTGAGGGAGCCAATAAGAGGGAAAAACCTACTTGACCTCACCCTTCCTAATCTGCTTGTCACAATTAATGACAGTACTAGTAGGGGTGACCATTGCACAGTCTTTGTGGATACAAAGTCCGATCGTCCTATGGATACTGCCCATCGTGTTGTTTGGCACTACCACTATGCTAAATGGAATAGATTCAAAACATATCTGGCATCAAAATTAGTGCTGTGGATCTTCTGCAGCTGCAATCTGTACACCTATGACCTGGTATATCACTTAGCCGGTTTAGCTCACTTGGCTAGACAGCTCGTTTGTGATGCAGAGCAAGGCCAGCCAACGTGGGTTCAGTTCCTGTGCTGGCTGCGGTCATTCATAAATATCCCCTGAATATTAGTAAGGAGGACATTACAGGGTTGACAGAACACGGTGTGCCAATGTTGTTTCTGATGCCAAGGTTGTTGCCCATCCTGGTTTTTAAAAAACTTTTCTGTGGTGGTTTGGTACAACAATATGCTTTCCTCATTTATTTCAGAGGGCAGTTAACAGTTGTCCACCTTGTGTGGGTCTGGAGTAACTGGTAGGATTCAGTTATATCTTGCCCTTCGCCTGAAGTATGGTGATCCTCAGATTAAGTCACACCAGTCAGCTCTCCTCCTCAGAGGGGAAAGCAGCCTATGGTCACCTGGGACTATGGTGACTTTGCTTTTATATCGCTCATTCAATTGTCAGTATCAAGCCAAGGGATCTACCATAGTTCAATAAGGAATGCAGGAGAGCATCCCAGGAACAGCATCAGCCATGCCTACATTGAGATGCCAACCTGTGAAGTGACAAGTCACACAAGTGCCAGACAATGAATATCTTCATTAAGAGAGAATATAACCATCTTCTCTTGACATTCAATGACATTACCATTGCTGAAACCTCCACCAACAACATCCTGGGGGTGAATATTGACCAGAAACCCAACTGGACCAGCTATATAAATACTGTGACCACTAAAGACAGGTCAGAGGCTGGGAATCCTGCAGTGAATAACTCACTTCCAGATTCCCAAAGCCATCTAATTCCACCATCTATAAGGCACAAGTCAGGAGTGTGATGAAATATTCTCCACTTGCTTGGATGAGTGCATCCCAAAAACACTCAAGATGCTCGACACTATCTAGGACAAAGTAAGTCTCACCTTAAAACTATTAACTCATTCTACTACAAACACTCCGTATGGCAGCAAATTACACCTTTATACCACTCTCACTGTATAAAGCAATCCCTTCAAACTTCTCTATTCGATTTGTTAATGGCTGTCTCGTTTTTATTATCCTTGATCTGAGCTCACCCACAAATGGAAACCATTGCTCGACAGCTAATAAATTATCCTTTTCTCAGTTCTCTGCTTTATATCACAAGTTCAAAAGTGCACCAAAAGGGTCGCATTTCCCCATATTACAGTTCATACTGAGGGAACTTGTAGGTTGATTTCAATTAACAGCAAATCAAAGGTGTCAGGCCTAGAAATCTCCTATCCCATGCTTGTGGTTTGTACGGTATTCGTCATGGGTGAGAACTCAAAATCTACTCAATACTATTTAATTGTAAGTGGGCTTTCAAATGGTGATGAGATCATGTGGTGATGAGACAGTGGAATTTAATATGTGTCAGGCACAACAGGAATGTTGCGTCAGGGAATACTGAAAATTTTCAAAAGTTACCCTTTCTAATTTATAATTGTCACGTAATCTTCAAATATGAAGCTGAAAGTAGAACAATTCCAGTGAAAATTATAGCTAAACATTGCCTTAAATTAAAACTTCATGGGCAAAATTGCATGTTCAGTAATCATATTCATGTTGCCCATTAAGAAACCAGAATTCAAATGAAATCAGATGCACAGGACATTATGCTAATCACTTTTTACATGGGTAATGAGAATTGCATGCAAAATGTTCAGCGAATTGATTGCTACAAATTAAGTATTATAAAACCTGCAGGCACTACCACCTGCTGGGATACATACTCTATGAATTACAGGTTATAATCAAACAATATATAACCACCAATAACTACAAATGCATTTGACAATAATATTGGATTACATGCGTCAGTAATTTCAAGATACTGTTCACCAGAGACAGGACCCAGTTGGAAATTTTCATCCAAGCCCAAACTGTGAAAGGGGAGAAGTTTGTCTCATACATAAGTGCTCACTATTCATTCAGAGACTATTCCACAGAATTGAAATTGAACCCTGCTAATTAAAATGTTGTGACCGAAATAAAATCATTCATTTATCAGATTGCCCTCATTAAGTAATTCCATTAGCTCCAGCATTTAAATATATTCTTATTGACATACCCCAGGAAATAATTGGTTATGGAGAAAATGCCCCATGAAAAGAACTGTCTCCATTAACGGGTGACAGCTAAATTGAAAGAGTGCCCAAAGGTACTTTGATGTAGAGATTAGTGTGGTGCTATAGTAGGGATAAGAATTAAATTGGAAATCATTGGACTTTAATGAAGTTGAAAACATTTTAATTCCTTATTTTAATACATTATCTGTATCAATGTTTTTAAAGGGACATTGAGGTGGAACCGGAAAAGCTGTGTTTATTTTAACCATGGTAACATCACGTACAATATTCTAATTTATATCCCCGCATTGTGCAATGCACAGCTCTGATGCATTTAGTGAAGTCCAAAAAGTAGCAGGTATATTGAAAATATCTTTCCGACAGCTAGTCAAATATTAGCAAAACTGTCCATCTTCCCAGCAGCAGTGACTAAGATAGTCATTCGCCTCATTTAAAGTCCATGGGCAGAATCAAACTACTTTGGATTTACTGATGTCAGAGAGGAAATGTGGGATGCTCATTGTATCACCAGGCTCACTGATTATGCTTTATAATAAATTGTTATATTGAAGTAATTAGAGGTCATCTAACAAATTCACCTCCACAGCCACTTTCCTACCTCGCCCCCTGCCCACCAGTACAGACCTTCACCTCCTGGGTGAATGTATTGAGAATTTGGGTGTGTGTTCCCCATAATTGATTCTACTGGTTGGAATTATTTTGTGAGGGTGTGTAAATTCCAGCTATGTGCTTCCAAGGAGCTCCATATGGGATTGCAAGTTCATGAAATTATCCCCATTGTGTCAAGAAAATGTCACTTCTGCATGGTTTGTGTTATGTTTTAATTATTATGGGCCAAGGTCTAGAGAACCCCAAAATGTATCATGGAGTTCACCTGACCCACAACTTTTAATAGATTGTGGTTATGGGGAGCACACGGCCCACTCTACAGGTATGGTGCAAACAGAGCTTTACAGTACTTTTAAATTAAAACAATATTTATTTTATGAACTCAAATTAACCCTTTTAAAACATACAGTGAACATCTTAGCAGCCATCAATTCAAATACAACCCCAAAGAATACAACACTAAGTAATCCTTAATAACTTTCCAAACAACATCCAGAAGACAAAAGAAACACCTTTCAACAGAAGCACATTAGGTTTACATTCACTATTGATTGGATTGGATTGGATTTGTTTATTGTCACGTGTACCGAGGTACAGTGAAAAGTATTTTTCTGCGAGCAACTCAACAGATCATTAAGTACATGACAAGAAAAGGGAATAAAGGAAAATACATAATAGGGCAACGCAACATATACAATGTAACTACAAAAGCACTGACATCGGATGAAGCATACAGGGTGTCGTGTTAATGAAATCAGTCCATAAGAGGGTCATTTAGGAGTCTGGTGACAGTGGGGAAGAAGCTGTTTTTGAGTCTGTTCGTGTGTGTTCTCAGACTTCTATATCTCCTGCCCGATGGAAGAAGTTGGAAGAGTGAGTAAGCCGGGTGGGAGGGATCTTTGATTATACTGCCCGCTTTCCCCAGGCAGCGGGAGGTGCAGATGGAGTCAATGGATGGGAGGCAGGTTTGTGTGATGGACTGGGCGGTGTTCACGACTCTCTGAAGTTTCTTGCCATCCTGGGCCGAGCAGTTGCCATACCAGGCTGTGATGCAGCCTGATAGGATGCTTTCTATGGTGATGCTTTCTATGGTGCATCTGTAAAAGTTGGTAAGAGTCAATGTGGACATGCCTAATTTCCTTAGTTTCCTGAGGAAGTATAGGTGCTGTTGTGCTTTCTTGGTGGTAGCGTCGATATGGGTGGACCAGGACAGATTTTTGGAGATGTGCACCCCGAGGAATTTGAAACTGCTAACCATCTCCACCTCGGCCCCGTTGATGCTGACAGGGGTGTATACAGTTCTTTTCTTCCTGAAGTCAATACCAGCTCTTTAGTTTTGCTGGCATTGAGGGAGAGATTGTTGTCGCTACACCATTCCACTAGGTTCTCTATCTCCCTCCTGTATTCGGACTCATCGTTATTCGAGATCTGGCCCACTATGGTTGTATCGTCAGCAAACTTGGAGATGGAGTTGGAACCACGTTTTGCCACGCAGTCGTGTGTGGACAGGGAGTAGAGTAGGGGGCTAAGTATGCAGCCTTACGGGGCGTCGGTGTTGAGGGCTATTGTGGAGGAGGTGTTGTTGTTCATTCTTACTGATTGTGGTCTGTTGGACAGAAAATCGAGGATCCAGTTGCAGAGTGGGGAGCCAAGTCCTAGGTTTTGGAGCTTTGATATGAGCTTGGCTGGGATTATGGTGTTGAAGGCGGAGCTGTAGTCAATAAATAGGAGTCTGATGTAGGAGTCCTTGTTTTCGAGATGCTCTAGGGATGAGTGTAGGGCCAGGGAAATGGTGTCTGATGTGGACCGGTTGCAGCGGTATGCGAATTGCAGTGGATCAAGGCGTTCTGGGAGTATGGAGGTGATGCGCTTCATGATCAACCTCTCGAAGCACTTCATTACGACTGAAGTCAGGGCCACTGGTCGGTAGTCATTGAGGCATGTTGCCTGGTTCTTTTTTGGTACCGGTATGATGGTGGTCTTCTTGAAGCAGGTGGGGACCTTGGAGTGGAGTATGGACAGGTTAAAAATGCCCGTAGATACCTCTGCCAGCTGGTCCGCGCAGGCTCTGAGTGCACGACCAGGGATCCCGTCTGGGCCCGTCGCCTTCCAAGGGAACATTTATAATCCTGAATTCACCAAATGATCAAGAGATAGTCTTTTCATGGCAGAGAGATCAACAGTGCACCTGCTCTGTCTGGCGTCAGCTCCAACACTGAAAACAAAACTAATACACACCCTGCAGCAAACAGCCGAAAGCAAAAGTAAAAAGCTGACAGACAGCCCAGCTCCACCCACTCTCTGACATCACTGCAGTAATAAACACCCATTTCTTAAAGGTACTTTCACTACAAATATTTATTATACACACACCCATTTATAAACACCCATTTCTTAAAGGTACTCTCACATGACACCTCTCCCCAAGAAAAATAAATAAATCATCAACTTCAAGATTGTTTCATTTTTCACCTTTTCACTATCCTTTAAGAAATGCACACAGTAAATATACTTTTTTGTTTCAAAAAATAATAACACACGCAAACAGGTATAGTAATATAGTCCATTTTTGTTCTACTTCCTCCAACTGAAATCCTTCCTGATTGACAGTCTCTTTGAACAAGAAGGTCTCTGCATGATCCATCCATTTATCTACGTCTCCACATTTCTCTTTAAAGTCAGATACTTTAGTTCAATCTGATCGCAGAGTCCCTTGTAATTCTCCAATACAGGAGCATTGGTCATCACAACTTTCAGGCCATCAAATGCCTGTTGAAAGTCCGCTGTCCACTGAAATTTTCGACATTTCTTCAGCAAGTCCATCAGTAGAGCAATCATGCGTCAAAACTTTTGCACAAATGTTCGATCAAATCCACTCATGCCAAGAAATCGCATTATTTCCCTTCGTCTTGAGGGTATCAGAAACTCCTAAGGGCAGCACGGTAGCATTGTGGATAGCACAATTGCTTCACAGCTCCAGGGTCCCAGGTTCGATTCCGGCTTCGGTCACTGTCTGTGCGGAGTCTGCACATCCTCCCCGCGTGTGCGTGGGTTTCCTCCGGGTGCTCGGGTTTCCTCCCACAGTCCAAAGATGTGCAGGTTAGGTGGATTGGCCATGATAAATTGCCCTTAGTGTCCAAAATTGCCCTTAGTGTTGGGTGGGGTTACTGGATTATGGGGATAGGATGGAGGTGTTGACCTTGGGTAGAGTGCTCTTTCCAAGAGCCGGTGCAGACTCGATGGGCCGAATGGCCTCCTTCTGCACTGTAAATTCTATGATAATCCTTGGAAAGTGACTTGGGCTTTTCCAAATTCACTTTTGGCTAGGTTTATCACCAAACCCGCCTCCTGAAGTCGATCGAATAAGTCCATCAGATGTTTCAAATATTCTGTCCATGTCTGGCTGAAAATGACCAGATCGTCGATGTATACGGCACAATTGGGTAATCCTAAAACAACTTTGTTAGTTAACTGTTGAAATGTGGCTGGTGCATTTTTCATGCCAAATGGCATAACTTTGAATTGCTATATACCATCTGGAGTCACAAAAGCTGAAATCTCCTTCGCCCTTTTGGATAAAGGTACCTGCCAGTAACCTTTAAGTAAATCCAGTTTGGAAATAAAAGCTGATTGTCCCACTTTCTCAATGCAATCCTGCAAACGTGGGATAGGATAAGAGTCCGTTCTTGTAACTGCATTAACCTTTCTATAGTCCACACACAACCATTGGGCACTGTCTGGTTTTGGTACCATCACTATGGGTGAGCTCCATTGGCTGCAACCCACTTCAATTATACGTTTGGTGTTGCCCAATCACTTGTAGCAACTGATTCAATTACTCCTTTTTGGACCAGCCAATCTAGTTCTTGTTCAACTTCTGCCGTAATGGCATATGGTACAGTTTTAGCTTTGAGACATTCAGATGTACTGTTCGGCTTGATTTTTAACTTTACCTCCAGTCATAGAGCTCAGTGAATTTTTGAACACCTTCTCATGCTTCACCAGAAGTTGTTGCAAGTTGTTCTTTGAATCCATTAGTTGATTTCCACAGACAACATGAAGATGCTTCTCCGCTGACGTGTTCTCATTTCCTTTTACTTTCATCATAATGCATCCTTTTAATGGTACAACATCTTCTGTGTACATCCTTAGGAACACATTTGACATTTTTAAAGACATGTTTCAACTTTTGATTATAAATTGTCTCAGGTATTAACGATACAGCTATGCTCATATCCACTTTCAGCCCTGATGTTGCTTGGGTATGCTTCCTCTGAGTGGCCTTGAACGTCTTCTACTAATTGATAGACGTGACTAGTCTGCTTAAATATGTTTTTTCCCTTGCACGCCCTTAGTGTTGGAGATGTTTTCAGAACCCAACATGCTTTGGCAATATAGCTGTTTTTGCCACATTTCTTGCAGCTCCATAGATGTGACAACTTCCACAGCAGCTTTTAGAGTTAAATAACTTACAGTGAGCAGCTTCCTATGAAAAGCTTCATTGTGGATTGCACAAGCCAGCCTATCACAGAACAGTGCTCTTAAGAGTTGCACCAAACTCGCAGTATTTTACTAACTTTCTTAAAGTCGCTATGAATTGTAAAATGCTTTCACCTTCCTGCCTATGGCAGTGGAACCAAAACCTCTACATAATCTACAACGATCTAGGAGAGAAATGTCAGTCTAAAATTTTAATGAGCTCAATATAGGACTTAACTTTCGGCTTTTCTGGATTAGTTACATTTTCTAACAGCATAAAAGTTTTACGCCGTATCAAACTGAGAAATGTTGCGACCTTTAGGTCCTCCAGTGTTTGATTCACTACGAGAAAATAATTGCAATCTTTCCTCGTGTTAGTCTCACAATCATCACAATCAAATTCATCCATGGCGCCTGTTTTTCCCACCATTCCAGGTCTACACTCTAACCAACTTCGTCCCTTCCAATTTTTTTGGATATATGGCTATAAATGAAACCTTTATCCACAATGCAACCTGGATTTTTTTTCTTTTGCCTCACTGTAGTTTGACCCAAGGAAAGGGAATTCATTGAATGTTTACAGGAGAGCTTTTTGGAACAGCTTGTGATGGAGCCCACGAGGGGACAGGCCATTCTGGACTTAGTGTTATGTAATGAGCCAGACTTGATTAAAGATCTTAAAGTAAGGGAACACTTAGGAGGCACTGATCATAATATGGTAGAATTCAATCTGCAATTTGAAAGAAAGGAGGTAGAATCAGATGTAAAGGTGTTACAGTTAAATAAAGGTAACTACAGGGGCATGAGGGAGGAACTGACGAAAATCGACTGGGAGCAGAGCATAGTGGGAAAGACAGTAGAACAGCAATGGCAGGAGTTTCTGGTAGTAATCGAGGACACAGTACAGAGGTTCATCCCAAAGAAAAGAAAGGTTATCAGAGGGGGGATTAGGCAGCCATGGCTGACAAAGGAAGTTAGGGAATGCATCAAAGCAAAAGAGAAAGCCTATAACGTGGCAAAGAGTAGTGGGAAGTCAGAAGATTGGGAAGGCTACAAAAACAAACAGAGGATAACAAAGAGAGAAATAAGGAAAGAGAGGATCAATTATGAAGGTAGGCTAGCCAGTAACATTAGGAATGATAGTAAAAGTTTCTTTAAATACATTAAAAACAAACGGGAGGCAAAGTAGACATTGGGCCGCTCCAAAATGACGCTGGTAATCTAGTGATGGGAGACAAGGAAATACCTGAGGAACTAAATAAGTACTTTGCGTCAGTCTTCACAGTAGAAGACATGAGTAATATCCCAACAATTCAGGAGAGTCAGGGGGCAGAGTTGAATATGGTAGCCATCACAAAGGAGAAAATGCTAGAGAAACTAAGAGGTCTACAAATTGATAAATCTCCGGGCCCAGATGGGCTACATCCTAGAGTTCTAAAGGAGATAGCTGAAGAAATAGTGGCGGCGTTAGTTATGATCTTTCAAAAGTCACTGGAGTCAGGGAAAGTCCCAGAGGATTGGAAAATCGCTGTTGTAAACCCCCTGTTCAAGAAGGGAACAAGGAAAAAGATGGAAAATTATAGGCCAATTAGCCTAACCTCGGTTGTTGGCAAGATTCTAGAATCCATTGTTAAGGATGAGATTTCTAAATTCTTGGAAGTTCAGGGTCGGATTAGGACAAGTCAGCATGGATTTAGTAAGGGGAGGTCGTGCCTGACAAACCTGTTAGAGTTCTTTGAAGAGATAACAAATAGGTTAGACTAAGGCGAGCCAATGGATGTTATCTATCTTGACATCCAAAAGGCCTTTGATAAGGTGCCTCACGGGAGACTGCTGAGTAAAATAAGGGCCCATGGTATTCGAGGCAAGGTACTAACATGGATTGATGATTGGCTGTTAGGCAGAAAGTTGGTATAAAAGGTTCTTTTTCGGAATGGCAACCGGTGACGAGTGGTGTCCCGCAGGGTTCAGTGGGGGCCACAGCTGTTCTCTTTATATATTAATGATCTAGATGACGGGACTGGGGGAATTCTGGCTAAGTTTGCCGATGATACAAAGATAGGTGGAGGGGCAGGTAGTATGGAGGAGGTGGGGAGGCTGCAGAAAGATTTAGATCGTTTAGGAGAGTGGTCCAAGAAATGGCTGATGAAATTCAACGTGGGCAAGTGCGAGGTCTTGCACTTTGGAAAAAAGAAGAGAGGCATGGACTATTTTCTAAACGGTGACAAAATTAATAATGCTGAAGTGCAAAGGGACTTGGGAGTCCTAGGCCAGGATTCTCTAAAGGTAAACTTGCAGGGTGAGTCCGTAATTAAGAAAGCAAATGCAATGTTGTCATTTATCTCAAGAGGCTTGGAATATAAAAGCAGGGATGTACTTCTGAAGCTTTATAAAGCATTAGTTAGGCCCCATTTAGAGTACCGTGAGCAATTTTGGGCCCCACACCTCAGGAAGGACATACTGGCACTGGAGCGGGTCCAGCGGAGATTCACACGGATGATCCTAGGAATGGTAGGCCTAACATACGATGAACGTCTGAGGATTATGGGATTATATTCATTGGAGTTTAGGAGGTTGAGGGGAGATCTAATAGAAACTTACAAGATAATGAATGGCTTAGATAGGGTGGATGTAGGGAAGTTGTTTCCATTAGCAGGGGAGACTAGGACCCGGGGGCACAACCTTAGAATAAAAGGGAGTCACTTTAGAACAGAGATGAGGAGAAATTTCTTCAGCCAGAGAGTGGTGGGTCTGTGGAATTCATTGCCACAGAGGGTGGTGGAGGCCGGGACGTTGAGTGTCTTTAAGACAGAAGTTGATAAATTCTTGATTTCTCGAGGAATTAAGGGCTATGGAGAGAGAGCGGGTAAATGGAGTTGAAATCAGCCATGATTGAATGGTGGAGTGGACTCGATGGGCCGAATGGCCTTACTTCCGCTCCTATGTCTTATGGTCTTATGGACTTTTTCCCAAGTAATCTTCCCCGCATCCTGATTAGCATCACCACATGTTCCGTAGCCGGGATTCTACCTGCTTCAATGGCAAACAAGATTTTGAATAGTAGTTCTTACTGACGGATGTGTTCTGTTATTTTTTAAAATCTTACGCATCGACGGCTTGCTTCGCCTGATGTGTGTGTGCTTGTGTGTGTGTGTGTGTGAGAGAGAGAGAGATTCACGTCCCAAGCATCTTCCTCTGCTCTCAATACCATCTCCATTGTTTTTGTCAATGATTTCCAGCTTCCAACGATTTGTTTCTTGCCTCAATCCTCATCGCCATTTTTTTCTTTTGTAATACATCTTAGTTTGCCACAAAGAGAAAAGCTATGATGGGCAGCACGGTGGCACAGTCGTTCGCACTGCTGCCTCACGGTGCCAAGGTTCCAGGTTCGATCCCGGCCCTGGGTCACTGTCCGTGTGGAGTTTGCACATTCTCCCCATGTCTGCGTGGGTTTCACCCCCACAACCTAAAGATGTGCAGGTTAGGTGGATTGGCCACACTAAATTGCCCCTTAATTGGAAAAATGAATTGGGTACTCTAAATTTTTAAAAAAAGAGAAAAGCTATGGAGATGCCCACACTCTTGAACCTTTCAAACACAATGAAAGGCTTATTAAGGTGTTGCTCATACAACCTAAGATGGAGAACTGCAAGCCTATGCAAACACATTTTGCTGACATCACTACACATTATGTGAGGCTTCACCAGCAGGGATGTATTCTCTGATATATAACATGATACAATACAGTTTTACTACCCCCCCTTAGCTTAACAAATACACACAGATTTTAAGATTAACACGGATGACAACATATATCTTTACCAACAATGGTCTCAGTAACACAAAGTCCCTATAAACAAACAGAACAGCTGTGGCCAAATACATACTCT
The DNA here is from genome assembly GCF_047496885.1 of Scyliorhinus torazame. Lineage (NCBI taxonomy): Eukaryota > Metazoa > Chordata > Chondrichthyes > Carcharhiniformes > Scyliorhinidae > Scyliorhinus > Scyliorhinus torazame. The sequence goes on along the minus strand of NC_092721.1, from coordinate 80,017,825 downwards.
GCTCTGAACCCAAATTAGTGCCTGTGAATGTCTCCTCAGAATTCCCCCAGATGAGCGTCATATGAGAGTTTCTAAACTCCACTCCCAAAACACGCTTTAAAATTGCATAATAATATTTTTCCTTAGTGGTTTGCATTCTGAAATACCGTCCATGATTTCCAAATGACTCTTTTCATCAAAGCCTCCACTCCAATATTAACAATGAATCCAGTATCCTGATTTTATACCTCCCTCATCAGGAGTTCTTTGTCTTGACTGTTAAACAAACTGTTCATAATGTTTTAACTATCAATATTTCCAGACTCTATTGATATGGCATCAAACTTTTGATTTACCTCTGAAGTCTGCTTTCCCACTTTAAATCTGGTTACTGCAATTGTCTCCCCAATTCATAACACTTTGTTTACTTTACCTTAAAATCTTCTGATCAATATCTTGGTCTCTGTTTGCTTAACTTTAGCCATCTTAAGACTTTCTTCCTCTCCCAATTTCCTGGTTATCTGAACAATAACTGGTTCTTTGGGATGTGTGCCCTTTTTCAGCTCTCGTCCTGTCCAGTCTTTCTTCTGGAAGCGTTGAGAGATGTTCTTTCCCTGGTGAACTTCTTCAACTCACAATATATCCAACTGAAACAAAAACTTTTAATCTTTTCTACCTTACCCACCAGTTGCTAAGCTAGTTTAGTAACTCTTCATGCTGTAACCCCCTCTAAGTACAATAGAATCACAGTTGGAACTTAACCAACCCCCACATATGCAAACATCTTTGTCCAATATGGATCTAACTATAGGTTGTACCCTTCCAGGCACAGAAACATTAAATCAAACTCACTTAAAACTATACCTTATTTCTAATGTTTACCAATACAAATATAAATTCCTTAAAACTACCTTTGTTTTCTTCACAGAGCAGAGCCAAGACAATTAGCTGTTTGAACCAGTTTGCAAGTGCTATTGGGAAGTATTAAAATAATGTGGCATAGGTTGATAAATAGGTAACAAAAAAGAGAAAAAACAGGGTGCACAAAGCATTGAAAGAGAGAGAAATAACACTAGAGTAGAAAATGTTAAGGGGCTGGTGGAATCAGAGTAAGAGGGAATGAAATAAAGCTTAACAGGGGCTAACTAAACATGGATGTGAATGTACAGGGTTTGATAAATGTAAAGAGCTCAACGAGAACAGTGCTTCCAGTACAATGTCTGTATTATAGCTGAATGTAACATGGCTGCCTCCAGCTTGTGCCTCATGGCAGGAGTCATATGATTATGGCAAACCAGGTAGAACATTTAGTACATGATTGCAATTCAATCCCACACATCCCCCTTTTAATAACAATAAAAGACAAATTTACATGCATTATCATGCGGAACTGAGTTAACTAAGTTACCAATGCATACATTCACTAGTCTCATGCATTAACAAACTGTCCATTATTCTCAACACTCTGCATTTGCATTGCATAAGTCGTTAAATTGTGCAGGTCTCTTAATGGCGACGCCGCGTGCGAGTTGTCATTTACTATTTGTCTGGGTGATGTTCGCCCTCCGGGAAAATTTCAAAGTGTGGGTTTTAATCTTTTATTAATAGTCTTTATAGTCACAAGTGGGCTTACATTGCAATGAAGTTACTGTGAAAAGCCCCTAGTCGCCACATTCCGGGGCCTGTTTGGGTGCACAGAGGGAGAATTCAGAATGTCCAGTTCACCTAACAGCACATCTTTCGGGCTTTGTGGGAGGAAACTGGAGCACCCAGAGGAAACCCACGCAGACACGGGGAGAATGTGCAGACTCCGCACAGGCAGACAGTGACCCAGCCGGGAATCGAACCTGGGATCCTTGAGCTGTGAAGCCACAGTGCTAAGCAATGTGCTACCATACTGCCCACTCTGCTACGGTGCTGCCCACCCATTTGACCAGGGAGAAACTCTCCAAGGCCCAAAAAATGTCTAAATGTGGTTGAAAACCCAAAAAGCCAACGAGAAACACCCCATCAAACCCGTCCAAATTAACACTTAGAAATGTTTTGGTTGAATTCCGCCTGTAAGCTCTTTATAGAGCTGAGGAGAGGAGACCTTGGTGAGTTGAGGTCCTTGTGTTTAAGCTGCCTGTTAATTTTTTCTTCATCGTTTGCAGAGGTCATTGAAAATTAGCATTCCTGAGGTTTCTCCTTATAAACCTAATGGTGGCACGCATCAGAGCCCTTTCAGTAAACAACAATTAAGCATCCAATACTTAAAGAGCCTATAAATCAGCCTCAAATTTGCATTTTTACTTATTGCTTTTAATATGCTTATTAGCAATCAATATTCTAATTACTCCACACAGGGATGCTTTCGATCAATTTAAAATCTGAGTGTCCAAATCACTTACATTTTATTATTCCAGTAGTGAAGAAAACACACAGCAAAGGTTAAACTTAACAATTTGTGGAGGGAGAGATTTATTTATCTGCCTGTAGAGAAAACTCTATCGGGTACAAGCATTCCATAAATTTTGGAATAACTTTAATGAATCCATTGGATGTTGAATGACTGTCACTAGGTTACATTCATCTCTGAATCCATAAGCATTTTCCTGCTATATCACACCCTTTGCAGCCAGTCCTTCATTGTACAGAGAAATTCATGTCCTTTAGGGCACAAGTGTTCCCAGAGATCTTGAAATAATTTGCAAAAGCCTTCAGATGTGAGATGACTTTCAATGAAATACAGTTGGTCAGCAGCATCTATTGATCCACCCATTTTAAAAGGCACATCAAAACTATGTACAGTGACTGGGGGTCTGTCTGTTACCTGGATGTGATCCAGATTTAAACTGTAATCCAGATTTCAAGAACAGCCATTCGTTCTTTTGGACTGCAAGATGAAGTGCTTATGCATGCTGTAGAAGATCCTTACAAGAAACAAGCCAAACTCATCTTGGTCAAGTTGCTGACGGCACAGTAGCACAGTGGTTATCACTGTTGCTTCACAGCGGCAGGGTCCCAGGTTCGATTCCCGGCTTGGGACTCTGCCTGTGTGGAGTCTGCACATTCTCCCTGTACCTGCACAGTTTTCCTCTGGGTGCTCCGGTTTCCACCCACAAGGCTCGAAAGACGTGCTGTTAGGTAATTTGGACATTCTGAATTCTCCCTCCATGTACCCGAACAGGCGCCGGAATGTGGCGACTAGGGGCTTTTCACAGTAACTTCATTGCAGTGTTAATGTAAGCCTACTTGTGACAATAAAGATATAGTAATAGAGGCGTTGGTGTAGTAGTATTGTCACTGGACTATTAATCCAGAGACCCAGGATCTCTATGCTTTGAGGACCAGGGTTTGAATCCCACCACGGCAGATAGCGAAATTCGAATTCAATAGAAATTTTACTTAAGAGTCTGAGGATGAATCCTTTTCAATTGTCAGAAAACTCCCCCCACCTGGTTCACCAATATCCTTCAGGGAAAGAAATATGCCATCCATACCTGTGGTCTGGTCTACATGTGACTCCAGATCTACAGCAATCTGATTGACTCTTAACTGCTCTCTGAAATGGCCACTCAATTCAAGCGCAATTAGACAACAAATGTTGGCCTTGCCAGTGAAACCCACATGTCATGAATGAATAAAAAAAGGAGAATAATATAGAGTAGCACAAGCTTTCAAAGTCTTAGGCCTGCGTACAGTGCAATGTATTGAGGATGACTGGGCTATCTTCTGGGATATTGTATACTTCACTGCTCAGTGACCTTTGGCCCTTATTCTCGTAAACATCAAGATTGGTCCAATGAAAATAATGAAGTAATTTAGTAACTACAGGCGAGAAAATTCATCTCTACAGACTCAATGACAAGGCCGATGCCAACTGAAAATCCACAGGACTGTCCAATGAAAGTGCAGAGATTTAAATATGTTTTTTCCAATTAAGGACAATTTAGCGTGGCCAATCCACTTACCCTGCACATCTTTGGGTTGTGAGGGTGGGAGAATGTGCAAACTTCACATGGACACTGACTTGGGGCCAGGATCGAACCCTGGTTCTCGGTGCCGTGAGGCAGCAGTGCTAACATTGTGCCATCATGCCACCGCAAAAGCAGAGAGAGATGCAACCACTTTGCTGAATCAGAAAGTGGATAAATGTCAGTCATATGCAGACCACAAAGTCTGGAACAGATTCTACATTGCTTTGAAATCTGTCTCCCGACCCCAGACTACTGATCCATCACTAATCCTCGGTGCAAATAGGTCACACTCACAGGAAAAAGTGGGCAATGTGCCTTAACCACATCCTCAATCAACCTTCATCCATCAATGGTGAAACAATTTGTTGCTATTAACTGCTCCCTTGATGTCCCACCCTGTTCGAAACAGATTCTCTGGCCTCCCAGTGGCCAGATGAACCCTGGGGCTGGCAAATCAGACACGTTGCGCCTCAGGCAAGGCGATTTTCACATGGGGAGAAATTGTTTCTTCGAAATCCCTGAAAATTGTGGTCCGGATTACGGTTCCGGGTGTGGCGGGAATCACACAAATTTTCGTGACAAAATTACATTTTTTTTTGCAAATTCCACCCAGAGTGCAGCAAAAAAGTTCCCATCATCTGTACCTCACGGTATCTTGATTACGCAAAGGATGTTGACTGAAACAAAAGATGTTGTCCAGCATGTGTGCTCACATGCTTTTTGTTGGTTGAGTTCTTTGATGCGTATAAATATTGGAACAACACAGTAGGGTTTTTAGATTGATTGGATTCACTCCAGCATTTCTCATGGTAAATGTAAAGCTACTGTCGTGTAGCAGTGATAGATCTCCCCTTAATTGAAATAGAGCTATCTCACTATACTCTGTAACTTTCTATTCAGGATTAAAGGTAAATACTACTTTAAATATTATGCTTGAAGTCTGCTGAAGGCAACAAATGCTTTGACAATCTTTGCATGTGTCTTGTCAATATAGTCAACTGAGTACTTTCGTGAAGGGAGCATTGCATTTAAACGGCTCCAGAGCACTTGCTCTCATTCAAGCCAAGAGGATGGCAGCGTGGAAGCCTGCTCCTCATTCACAGAAGGGGCCTTCACCCGTTTGCTGGATGCCATGGAGGATGGCGAGGCTACAATATACTCTCAGACTGGCAGAAATCCCTCCAGTAAGATAATAAATCCCTCCTGGGAGACAGTTGCAGCACTGGTCAGTGACAGAAGCCTGACCAAGAGGAGAGTGCAACAAAAAAATGAATGAGCAGCTCCATTCTGCCAGGATAAGTACTCCCAACCCTCTCTGCACCTTGTCGTCACCCCTCGGAATGTCACCTCGGTCCCACCTCTGCCACCTCGCAGAGCTCCAGCACTCAACCTTCCACATGCCTCCTCACATCCTTTGGCACTCCTCATCAATACCCTTCCCTGCTTACGTGCAGTGCCTACACATGCCAGGTATCATCGATATCTGACCCACCAGGTGGCCAGCTGACATCATTCCCATTTGTGTTCCTGCAGGACTACCTGCCCACAACCGACGCAAGGAAGAAAAGATGGGCGGGGGGGATGCTCGAGCTGAAGATCCTGACTACTTTTGAGGGGAGGGCAATGGAAACCGTGGGGGAGGAGCTGAAATGAGCTTGTGCTGAGAGTATGGTGGACCTGCGAGAAAAAAGTGAGGAGCCATTGTACATTCTTCCAGATGACCAATTTCAAGTGAGGTCCGTCTATTGCAAACCTTTGACCAGGCAATGTACTAAAACCATTGGTGGGATTCTCCCCTACCCAGCGGGGTGGGGGGCCCGGCGTGATGGAGTGGCGGGAACCACTCCAGCATCGGGCCGCCCCAAAGGTGTGGAAGTCTCCGCACCTTTAGGGGCCAAGCCCTCACCTTGAGGGGCTAGGCCCGCGCCGGAGCGGTTTCCGCTCCACCAGCTGGTGGGAAAGGCCTTTGGCGCCACGCCAGCCGGGGGCGAAAGGTCTTCGCCGGGGGACGCGGGTCCGCGCATGCGCGGGAGAGTCAGCGGCTGCTGACATCATCCCTGTGCATGCGCAGTTGAGGGTGTCTCTTCCGCCTCTGCCATAGTGAAGACCATGGCGAAGGCGGAAGAAAAAGAGTGCCCCCACGGCACAGGCCCGCCCGCGGCTTGGTGGGCCCCGATCGCGGGCCAGGCCACAGTGGGGGGCACCCCCCGGGGCCAGATCGCCCCACGTCCCCCTCCCAGGACCCCGGAGCCCGCCCCCGCCGCCTTGTCCCGCCGTTCAAAAGGTGGTTTAATACATGCTGGCGGGACAGGCATTCCAGCAGTGGGACTTCGTCCCATCGTGGGCCAGAGAATCGGCGGGGGTGGGCCCGCAGACTGGTGCGGCGCTATTCCCGCCCCTGCCAAATCTCTGGTCGCGGAGACTTCGGGACACGGCGGGGGCGGGATTCACGCCAGCTCCCGGCAATTCTCCGACCCGGCCGGGGGGGGGGTCGGAAAATCCCACCCCATGTTTCTTGCCTTACAGGAACATCATCCGAACAGCCTGGCCCATCCATAAGCAGTATCCCACCGCCCTCTCTCGAGACAACCTCAAAGGAGATGTTGGAGGAGGACAGTGAAGAGGTGTCATGGCTATCACGTGCACCATTCACCAGTGCAGAGACACACACTTGGTGGGCAATCTGAGCAGCCAGGCGTCTGGTGAACACCACACAGCTTCTGATGCACAAGTGGAGGCAGGAACATCCTAGAGATCAGGACTCAGCTGTACCCCAGCCAGGTGCCGTACCTCTGAACACGTTTGTCCCTCAGCTGCTTGAGATGCAAAGGCGGAGCCGGGAATGCTCGAAGGGCTTGTTAGTGGCAATCCTGCAACTGTAAGGTTGAATGGAAGAGTCCGACAACCTTCTGTCGTAGAAGATGATGCCAGCAATGCGTGGCACCCAGATCAACACTGCAATGATGGCATCCACAGTGGAGAGCCTGGGGCAAGAGGCCAGATCCATGACAGGATAACTCCAAAGCATGGCTCAGTCTCGGAGTATCACGGCTGAGGGCTTCTACTGTATGGTTCACACAATAGCGAGCTTCCAAGACTGGCAGTGCCAGATGTCATTGGGGCTTCAGGAGCTCACTTCAGTTGCCCCTCCGTCCCATGGAGTAACCCAAGGGCCCATGAGCACCCATACCAGGGAGGATCTATATGAGCACTGCCTGGAGCATTCCACCCAGGAGACCCTGGGAGTGACCAGCCCATATGAATTCCCCCTTCCTGATACCAGTGCAAATCAAGCCCAGTGGGTGGATCAGGATGATGCAGCAACACTGTGCCACCCGAAGGTAGGCCAGAGTCCTCTAGGCCTTGGCCCACTAGAGGACGCCCGCCAAGGGCATCTCAACCAACAGGGCGTTGAAGACAACAGGCTACCTCCACCTCTAATGTGCATCCTGGGGACACATCTGGAAGGGCTAGTTTAGCTTAGTGGGCTAGACAGCTGGTTTGTGATGCAGAACAAGGCCAGCAGCGGGGGTTCAATTCCCGTACCAGCTTACCCGAACAGGTGCCGGTATGTGGCGACTAGGGGCTTTTCACAGTAACTTCATACTTGTGACAATAAAAGGTTATTATTATCTCAACATAGTGGGAGAGTCTAAGGACCTGCAGGGGAACAGCGTGGGCCCGGGTGAAGTTAGGCATCAGTAGTAGTTGGGGGACATTGTCACTTTAACATTTTGATGTATCACTGAATTAATTATTATTTTTGTTCACCATCTTAATGCCTCAGAATCTTTAACCCACCTTCCAATGGCATGGCACTTCTCCCATTGGGCCTCTATGCCTGCTAGATGGTTGTCACTGGGCCTCTATGCCTGCTAGATGGTTAGGCCCACTCAGTGCGAATGTTTCATTTGCAATGATCGGACTCAGGCATGATTCAGTGAATCCTAGACCCTCGCCCACTGGTCTTGTTCTGCAGGGTCTTTCCTTGTGCCACCACACATTGCTGCTGGTGTCTGTGCTCCTCCAGTGCACTGATTAGTAGGATGGCAAACTCCACTGTCCCCATGCTGATATGTAGAAGCATAGAATACCTACAGAGGACCATTCAGCCCATCGAGTCTGCACCGACCCTCTGAAAGAGCACCCCACCAGTCTCACTCCCCCACCCTATCTCTGTAACTTCACCAAACTTTTTGGACACTAAAGGGTAATTTAGCATGGCCATTCCACCTGCCCTGCACAGTTCTGGACTGAGGGAGGAAACCAGAGCACCTGTAGGTAAACCATGCAGACAGGGGGAGAACGTGCAAACTCCACACAGTCACCCAATGTTGGAATTTAACACAGGTCCTTGGTGCTGTGAGGCAGCAGTGCTAACCACTGCACCACTGCCGCCCAGATCCGAATCCTGTGAGGGATGAGAGAGTGAGAGACTCAGGTTGGTGTTGCAGCTGCTGATCATAATTATCTCCCCTGACCCATTGGCCTTCCTGACTTGGAAGCAACCAGTCCCAGAACTTCGCTGGCAGCGATCGCCCACACACAACTCAGATGTCCTCGCCTTTTCCGGAACAGGACTGCCTCAGTCTATGTCCTCGCCACTTGGACTCGCCTTTAGCCTCCCATCTGGTTTGCCCCTCCCTTAAGCTTATTAGTACTGGGGGTTCCGACAGGAGTGCTATCTGCTCGCTCATCCCAAATGACCATTGGACGGTTGTGTCCACCTTAGGGAACTAATGGATCCTGATTGGCAGACGTTGGGGTCCCACCAGAGAAGCGATCCCCCCCCCCCCCCCCCCCCCCCCCCCCCCACGGCGGGTGGGAGAATCACCGGGGCGCTGCGCGAATCGCGCCATGCCGCCCCGACCCCCACACGTGATTCTCCCACCCCCCCCAGAAACCAGCGGCGCGCGATTCGCACCAGGCCGCTCGGAGAACCGGTGAGCGGCGATTCTCCGGCCCGAATGGGCCGAGCGGCCGCTACGACACGACAGGTTCCGCCGGTGCCGTCGACCACGGGTCGCTGCTGGCGGGAACTCTGTGGGAACGCTGGGGAGGTGGCCTGTGGGGGAGGGAGGGGGGCTCCTTCACCGGGGTGGCCTATCAGTGGTAGTTGGGGGACATTGTCACTTTAACATTTTGATGTATCACTGAATTAATTATTATTGGGTCTAGCCCGGGCCGGCCTCTCCCCCCCCTATCTCCTTCCGCACGCAGCCCCAGACCACCGGCCCCATGTTGGTGAGGGGCCGGCGTGCGTAAGACGTTCCCCACGCATGCGCAGGATGGCGCGGCCCAACTGCGCATGCGTGGGTTGGCGCGGCGTCCATTTGGTGCCGTGTAAGGACGCTGGAGCGGCGTGAACCGCTCCAGCGCTGTGCTGGCCCCCTCTGGGGGCCAGAATAGGTTGTGCCCGGCCCTGTTCGCGCCGTTGTGAAACGCGACGGCGTTCACAACGGCGCGAACACTTTAGTTTCTTTAGTTTGAGACTGAACTGACATTGCTCTTGATGGCCAATTAGTGTTATTACGGGCAGGGGTGCGATCAATTCCAGACCCACTCGTCCAGGAATCACAACACAAGTGAATTAACCGATAATGCTTTTAAAAATTCCCAAAATCTTTGGCCCTCGGCTGCCCAATGATTGCATACTCCAGGTTTATAATTTGAAACGCAATTACTGTTTATTTATACCAAGAACTATCATGAAACATGCTGTAAATACAGCTGATTAACAACAAGTTAATACCCAACTCCTAATTTAACCTGCCTCCCCACCCTCACACACACACAAGATAGGATGAGGGCTGAAGGTGCGACTTTCAGGTCGCTGAACAGATGTTAATGCATTCAAATTCATGTTAATCAGGTTTGTGCCCTTCCTGGACACGAACCTGATCATGTCATTGGGAAGGGCCTGAGAAGATTGCGTTCAAAATTTCACCAGTGTAAATTCTATTTTTGGCCTCTTGTGATATTTAGCGGCCATGATGGGATTTGCGCCACGGTTAACGGGCCTGCTAGACAGGTCCTCATTTCCCAGGATTTTGTTGTAAAGTGATTTAGGGGCATTCTTAAGGTTATCCATTATTTGATTGTGGTATCTTACAATTTACAATTGCTGAAGTGACGTAGAGAACAGTTCCTGCATTTCACAAACTACCTTGTGTTAGAGGAAATATCGGGCGGGATTCTCCGAGCCCCGCGCCGGGCCGGAGAATTGCCACAACTGCGCCACGCCGCCCCGACGCCTGCACGCGATTCTCCAAGGAGCGGAGAATCGGCGCCATTTGCGCCGGCGCGTTTGGCACGGCGCCGGTCGCGGGCCGCTGTCCGTGGCCGGGCCGATGATTCTCCGGCCTTGATGGGCCGAGCGGCCACGCGGAAACGGCAGAGTCCCGCCGGCGCTGTCCACACCTGCTCGCAGCCGGCGGGAACTCTGCGCGCAGAGAAGGGGGCTCCTTCACCGGTGGGGGCTTCCAATGGGGACTGGCCCGCGATCGGGGCCCACCGATCGGCGGGACGGCCTCTCCAGCCCCGGCCCTATTTTGTTACGCGGCCGACCCCTGAAACCCCACGCCATATTGCGTCGGGGCAGGCGTGTTGAGGAATTCCCCCGCGAATGCGCGTGTTGGTGTGGCGCCACCGCTCCAGCGCCGTGCTGGCCCCCTGTTGGGGTCAGAATCGGTGTGCCCGTGCCCGTTTCGCGCCGTCGTGAAACGCGACGGTGTTGACGACGGCGTGGGCACTCTGCCTCCATTTCGGAGAATCCGCCCATCATTTCCTATGTGCCAGGATGTTAGTGTCCTTGAGCACACAATTATGCTCAGGAATGTTTACAAAACCCTTGTCCAGCAAAAGAACCTGGGGCGTCATTCTCCGACCCCCCAGAGGGTCGGAGAATGGCCGTTGGCCGCCGTGAATCCCGCCCCCGCCGGTTGCCGAAGTCTCCGAAGGGAGAAAAGTCGGCGGGGCGTTAATGTCGCCGCTGCCGTCGGAGAATGTCACGGGTCTGCGCAAGGCAGCCGATTTTGGGCCTGCCGATATTCTCCCTTCAGGATGGGCCGAAGTCCCGTCGACGTGATGACCGTTCACGTCGACGTAAATTAAACCTCCTTTTCATCGGCGTGACCCTGTGCTCCAGGTTCACGCCGACCAGCGTGGAGGTGAGTGACGGCCTGGGGGGTTGACTCTGGGCAGGCGATGGCGTGGCCGCAGTCTGAATGCGTGAGGAGAGGTGTGTCTCGGGTTGTGTGTGTGCGGCGGGGGTGGGGGTGGTTAGAGTAGGCTGGGCTCCGGGGGGAGTGCCGGGAGGGGGTCCATGCCGGGGTGGAGGTTGGGGGGGTCCGTGCCGGGGAGGGGGATGGGGGGGGGGGGTCCGTGCCGGGGTGGAGGTTGGGGGGGGGGTCCGTGCCGGGGTGGAGGTTGGGGGGGGGTCCTTGCCGGGGAGGGGGATGGGGGGTCCGTGGCGGGGTGGAGGTTGGGAGGGGGTCTGTGCCGGGGAGGGGGATGGGGGGTCCGTGCCGGGGTGGAGGTTGGGGGGGGGGTCCGTGCTGGGGTGGAGGTTGGGGGGGGTCCGTGCCGGGGAGGGGGATGGGGGGTCTGTGCCGGGGTGGAAGTTGGGGGGGGTCCGTGCCGGGGAGGGGGATGGGGGGTCCGTGCCAGGGTGGAGGTTGGGGGGGGGGGTCCATGCCGGGGTGGAGGTTGGGGGGGGGGGGTCCGTGCCGGGGTGGAGGTTGGGGGGGGGTCCGTGCCGGGGTGGAGGTTGGGGGGTGGTCCGTGCCGGGGTGGAGGTTGGGGGGGTCTGTGCCGGGGTGGAGGTTGGGGGGGGGTCCGTGCCGGGGTGGAGGTTGGGGGGGGGTCCGTGCCAGGGAGGGGGATGGGGGGTCCGTGCCGGGGTGGAGGTTGGGGGGGGGGTCCGTGCCGGGGAGGGGGATGGGGGGTCCGTGCCGGGGTGGAGGTTTGGGGGGGTCCGTGCTGGGGAGGGGGATGGGGGGTCCGTGCCGGGGTGGAGATTGGGGGGGTGTCCGTGCCGGGGTGGAGGTTGGGGGGTGTCCGTGCCGGAGTGGAGGTTGGGGGGGGGTCCGTGCCGAGGTGGAGGTTGGGGGGGGGGGTCCGTGCCGGGGAGGGGGGATGCGAGGGCAAGTGAGTTGGTCCACCTGGGCAGGTGCCAGCCTCCAACAGTTGGACCCATGCGGTCCATGCCACCTGGCTGGGGGGAGGAGGGGATATGGGCAATGATGACATGTCGTCGTTCCCCCCCAACCCCAACCAGGCCGTCATGTTTTCCGATCATCCAGCGATGTTGGCCGCCGTGGCGGCAGCCGCTCATGCCTATGTTGCCCTGGATGAGGAGGAGGAGGAGGAGCGTGCCAGAGAGGCGGCGCAGGCTGCCGCAGAGGGACAGGCGGCAGCCGCCCAGGCTGGAGGGACACCTGACCGACAGGACGAGGAGGGGGAGGAGGACGTCGCGGCCCTACGGCAACGGAGGCACCCGAGGGCGCCCTGTGTGTACCGGCCCCGGCAGTCGTACCAGGACCTCACGGACCGGGAATGCAGGAGGAGACTCCGGATGAGGCGGGAAACCGTGGCACACATCTGCCACCTGCTGGCACACCTGTCACCGCATGGCACTGGCGGGGGACACCCTCTCCCTGTGTCCGTCAAGGTTACGGTGGCCCTGAACTTTTATGCAACGGGGTCATTCCAGGCACCGAGTGGGGACCTGTCCGGCATATCGCAGACATCGGTGCATCGGTGCATCCGGGCAGTGACAGATGCCCTATATGCCATGGCGCACCGCTACATCCGCTTTCCCGTGGATCGGGCCAGCCAAGATGCCCGGGCCGTGGGCTTCTCTGCCGTGGCCGGGTTCCCATGGTCCAGGGCACGATCGATGGGATGCACGTCGCCGTGCGGCCACCTGCAGATAACAGGGCCGTGTTCACCAATAGGAAGGGGACCTATTCGATGAACATACAGGTGGTCTGCGACCACCGCATGATGATCCTGCACGTCTGCGCCCGTTATCCAGGCAGTGTACACGACTCATACGTGTTGTCGCGGTCATCCATCCCCGGCATGTACGAGGGACGCCATCCCCAGCTGAGGGGCTGGTTGCTGGGCGACAGGGGCTACCCATTGCGATCGTGGCTGATGACGCCTATACGGAGGCCACGCAATGAGGCGGAGAACCGCTACAAAGATGCCCATGTAGCGACAAGGGGAGTGATAGAGAGGTGCTTTGGCATGCTGAAGATGCGTTTCAGGTGCCTGGACCTCTCTGGGGGCGCCCTCCAGTATCGGTCAGATAGGGTCGGCCGCATCATTGTGGTGTGCTGCGTCCTGCACAACATAGCCCAGCAGAGGGGCGATGTGCCACAGGCAGAGGAGGGCGGACTGGAGGAGCAGCAGGAAGAGGCGCAGTCCTCCCCAGATGAGGGGGATGGGGGTAATGGTCAGGGCAGACGGGGTAGACACAGGTGGGTGGCTGTCCACCATTACCGGCTGGCCCAGCGGGCACGGGACAGACTGATAGCCGCCCGCTTCACTGACTAGATGGGCGTGGGAATCGGGTAGTATGGCCACAGACCGCACACCATGGCAACGGCCCACCACCCACACCCCCCACCCATCCACCCACCCAGCACCCTCACCCCCCTCCCCAACCCCACCCACCCCACCCGCATGCACACCACCCCCCCCCCATTGCCAATCCACCTGCGGCACAACGGGCCGGGCTCACACAGTTGCGGGTGGACGCGTGTCTATTGCAGGCCATGGAGGATGATGACAACCCGCCCTGCGGTGAGCTCCTGGCTCTACATCGTTGGACTATGTCTGACCCATGGCCACAGTACCACCATCCACCCGGACCATCCCTGCATGCGGCTGTGACACTGCAGCGCACGGTCCCGTCCTCTGCCCGGGGGATGTTGATGGCGGCCCAGGGGGAAGGGGGCAGACTCACCTGGGGCTGAGGTAAGACCACCCCTCACACACACACTTGCGCTCAACGTACATGACACCCCCGCACGCTTTGGACAGAGCACAAAGGCAGCTTCTGTCGGTTTAACATTGACTTTAATAACCAAAGGAGTTCATGCACGTGCCCTAGCCCCTAAAACTCATCTGTGCCCTGCACCCGTGCCAACTTACTCAGTGTCTAATTGTTTGGCCTTAAGGTCCCTTTGACTACGTCTACGTGGTTCCCCAGACGGTACAGCAGAACTGGAGGTGGACTCCTGTGATTCCTGCCCTCTGACACTGGATCCCTTTGGCGGCCGTTTCCTGGGGCGTCCTGGCCTAGATGGGCCAGGCTGCGGCCTGGGCGACTGGGATGGCGAGCTGCCAGCCTGTCCTGCCCGTTGCCCACCCGATGCACCTGGGACGGAAGGGGGGGGGGAGTCCGAGGTGTCGCGGTGTAGCGGGACCTCCCCTACAGGGGGAGCCGGGACGGACCACACCACCTCCTCCTCCCTCGGGGTGCCCGATGGCCCCCAGGCCTCTACATGGGTGGGGGATGCGAACGGACTGGCCATCCGACGCCCCCCCGACATCTGGCGCTGCCAGTCCTGGAGGCCCGTGCTGGTATCGACAGGGGTCTGCAGGTTTTTAGCCCTGGAGCTCAGGGGGTTGGCAAACCCTGTCTGTGACAGTGCGACGCCGGCTCGCACGTGGCCACTGGCGCCGATGCCCTCAGCGATGGCCTGCAGAGACTGGGCCATGGCCTGCTGAGACTGGGCCATAGCCTGCTGAGACTGGGCTATGGCGTTGAGCGCCTCTGCCATCTGGCGCTGACACTGGCTCATGGCCTCCTGTGAGAGGGCAGCCATTTCCTGGGCCACAGACGCCGCCTGCACGGGAAGCCCCAGTCCTCGCAAACCGTTCCCCATATCTGACACCGTCGCACCCATTGCCTCCACCGCGGACGCCACCCGTGCGGTGTCAGCCTGGGTGGCACGCATGACCGGCACCACTCCCAGCTCCTGGACGCGGGTGGACCCCTCCACCTGCGACTGCAGCTGCCGCAAGCTGGCCGTCACCCTCTTCGCTCGTCTCCGGGTCGGTGGTTGCATCGGATCTATGTGTGGGTGTGGTAACTCCAGGAACCCGGGATCCATCTGGGTGGCAGATGTTCGCTTGGGCTGGGCTGCCCTCCGACCGCCCGGCCCCTCTGCTGCTCCTACCTCCACTTGCTGTACCGGGACGGCTGTGTTGTGCACACCAGTGAGTGTACCAGACGCCTCATCACTAAAGTGCCCAACCGAGGTGAGTGTTTCTGCGATGGTGGAGGGTGTTGGTGACAGCAGTGGCGTTGTGTCGTGCTCTTCGTCCCACTCTGAGTCCATGGCACTTTGGGGTGGGGGTTCGTCTCCACCCATCCACTCTGAGTCACTGTCCGGTATTTCGTCTTCCTGGGTAGTGCTGTCCCGGGTAGGGGTGTCCTGGGCAGTGCTGTCCCGGGTAGTGGTGTCCCGGGTAGTGGTGTCCCGGGTAGTGGTGTCCCGGGTAGTGGTGTCCTGGGTAGTGGTGTCCTGGGTAGTGGTGTCCTGGCTCGGATGTGATGGGGGCCTGTGGCTGCCCCCCTCATCGCTGTGTGGTCGCTCCCGCACGTGACGGGGGTGTCGTCTCCCTGTTGCTCCAGGTCTCTCTGTCTCCCGTGGCCTCCGAGGGGCATTCTGCGGGCGTCGCATGCTGGAGGGTGCGGGTCTCTCCGGCTCCTGTGGTGTGCGAGGGGCATCCTGCGGGCGTCGCATGCTGGAGGGTGCGGGTCTCTCCGTCTCCCGTGGTGTGCGAGGGGCATCCTGCGGGCGTCGCATGCTGGAGGGTGCGGGTCTCTCCATCTCCCGTGGTGTGCGAGGGGCATCCTGCGGGCGTCGCATGCTGGAGGGTCCGGGTCTCTCCGTCTCCCGTGGCCTCCGAGGGGCATCCTGCGGGCGGTCTGCATCTGCGGGGATGGGTGCCTGGACGTTTAGTCCTGCGATACACAATGAAGCATGCATGGTTGGACATCAGGCAGTGATCAGGTGATATGGGGGAGGGTGATATGGGGACGGGCTGTCGGTGGCTCACTTGCTACTACGCCCCCGACCTCTGCATCAGCAACCTCCCGGTCCTCAGGTCCGCCAGCCAGTTCCAGGGCCCTTTCCTCGTGTTCGGTCAGTGGCCTCTCATCAGCAGGGCCTCCTCCAGTCCTCACATGCTCCCTATTGTTATGTGCGCGCTTATCCTGTGGGGGGGGTGGCAGGGGTAAAAGGCAACACTGTTAGGCAGGTATATGAATGCACGCCATCGGCTGCACGTGCATTGCAGAGGTTAAGGTTAGGGCTGGATTCACTTGGGGATATGGGGAGGGGGGATATGGGGGAGGGGGATATGGGGAGGGGGGATATGGGGGAGGGGGAATATGGGGGAGGGGGGATATGGGGGAGGGGGGATATGGGGAGGGGAGATATGGGGGAGGGGGGATATGGGGAGGGGGGATATGGGGGAGGGGGGATATGGGGAGGGGGGATATGGGGGAGGGGGGGATATGGGGAGGGGGGATATGGGGGAGGGGGGATATGGGGAGGGGGGATATGGGGGATGGGGGATATGAGGGAGGGGGGATATGGGGAGGGGGGGATATGGGGGAGGCTCACCCTGCCTGCTCTGACGAGGTCGTTCACCTTCTTGTGGCACTGGGTGCCTGTCCGTGGTGTCAGGACCGCAGCGGTGACGGCCTCTGCCACTTCCCTCCACAGACGCCGGCTGTGGCGTGGGGCAACTCTGCGGCCGTGCCCGGGATACAGGGCGTCCCTCCTCTGCTCCACCGCGTACAGGAGCGCCTCCACATCCCGTGACTCGAACCTCGAGGCTGAGCGGCGGCCAGCCATCCAGTCGGGTGTTCCGGTCGGGTGGGGGGGAGCAGCGCGGCCTTATGAGCCGTCACGCCGTGCGGCGCGTATGACGCTGCACGGCGTGAACCACTGCGCAAGCGCGGATCCCATTACGTCGCTGCTAGCCCATTTCGGGCCGGAGACTTTCGACCCATTTTTCCGACGTGACGCAAGTCGGATTTGCGCCGATCGGCGGACTTTCTGCCGATAACGGAGAATTTCGCCCCTGGTTTTAAATATTTATCGTTACTTCATAGGGGAATAATTCTTTTTGATCTCATGACTCTATACCGGGAGCTGTATTCCTTTGCAACTTGCATACTGCTGGCAGGTGCTACAGGATTGGATACCACATATTCATCCTTACAGGATAGATTAAACTAGCTGATGCTCGATCAATAACTCCAGAAACGAGATTGGATGACAATTGAAGGCTTTATTGGACTAGATGTTTACCCAGTAGCGCAGGTACAGAATGCAGCTGCTAGGGGGTCACAGACTCTTATACTCCGCCTTACTGGGCGGAACCAGCAGGCAGCCTTCACCAATGACCTTCCTGTCTCAGGTACCTCCCACACCAATGATCTTACAGCCTCAGCCTAGGTACCGTAATACCCCTAATACCGACTACCACATTCACCCCCTGTTAAAAAAAGAGTCCGGCGGGGGTGGTGGTCTCGTGTCATACAGTGGTAGAGGTTATGGTGGTACCCGTCGTGGTACAGTGTTTTGCCTTATTACATGTCACAACTATTTACAGTATTCATTTTACATTTTACATTTACATATCACAATGAAGCAATCAGTCGATCGGGGGCCTTGGTCGTCCCCTGTGATCGCCGCAGTTTCAGCGGTAATGCAGGCGCCAGCTCGGGCATTCATGACTCCGGGAGCGTGACTTCGGCTTCTTCGGTAGCTTCATCACCCCTGGTTGGGACCAGTGGAAGAACTGATCCACCTAGGAAGGGGGCAGCCGTGGGATGCGCCGGTGGGAGGGAGGGTCGGGTTGGTGTGGAGGGGGCGGGGGGGGGGGGGTGAGGATCCAGCGGGCACCAGGTCCCGTAGGGAGACCATATCCTGCCGGCCGTCGGGGTAGGCCACGTAGGCATACTGAGGGTTAGCGTGAAGGAGATGGACCCTCTCTACCAATGGGTCCGACTTGTGCGCCCGCACGTGTTTGCGGAGCAGAATGGGTCCAGGAGCTGCCAGCCAGGTTGAGAGCGAGGTCATGGAGAAGGACTTCCTGGGGAAGACAAGGAGACGTTCATGAGGTGTTTCGTTTGGTGTGGTACACAGCAGTGATCGGATGGAGTGGAGTGCATCGGGAAGGACCTCCTGCCAGCGGGAGACTGGGAGATTCCTGGACCGTAGGGCCAGTAGGATGGTCTTCCAGACCGTTCAGTTCTCCCTCTCTACCTGTCCGTTTCCCCGGGGGTTATAACTGGTCATCTTGCTCGAGGCGATGCCCTTGCTGAGCATGAATTGACGCAGTTCGTCGCTCATGAAGGAGGACTCCCTATCGCTGTGTATGTAGGCGGGGAAACCGAACAGGGTAAAGATACTGTGGAAGACTTTTATGACGGTGGCTGCGGTCATGTCGGGGCAAGGGATGGCGAATGGGAACCGGGAGTACTTGTCAATCACGTTCAGGAAGTACGTGTTGCAGTCGGTGGAGGGGAGGGGCCTTTTGAAGTCCTTACTGAGGCGTTCAAAGGGACGGGAAGACTTTATTAGGTGCGCTTTCTCTGGCTTGTTGAAGTGCGGCTTGCAATCCGCGCAGATTTGGCAATTCCTGGTGGCGGTCCTGACCTCCTCGAGGGAGCAGGACAGGTTGCGGGTCTTGATAAAATGGAAGAATCGAATGACCCCCGGGTGGAGGGCCCGGAGTCGGTCCACTTGCGCGTTGACACATGTGCCGCGGCATAGGGCATCAGGAGGCTCGTTTCGCTTCCCGGGACGATACAAGATCACATAGTTGTAGGTGGAGAGGTCGAACCTTATCGTTCTTTATCTTGCCCCGCTGTGCATTATCGAACATGAAAGCTACCGATCGTTGGTCAGTGAGAAGCGTGAATCTCCTGCCGACCAGGTAATGCCTCCAGTGCCGCACAGCTTCTACTATGGCCTGGGCCTCCTTTTCTTTTTTAAAAAATAATTTTTATTAAAGGTTTTCATAAAATATCAATAACAAAATGAGAAAGAAAAAAGAACCCAACAGGGTTAAGTACAAAACACAATCTAAAAAAGCAACCTCCCAAACCCCTCCCACCCTGTACATTAATAATAAATTAACAATAACACCCCGACTTAACACAACAGGTGTATTCACCCCCTCAGACCCTCCAGTGTAAATAACAAACAAAAATAAAGTAAACCCCCCCACCCCCGGAGGTGCATTGACCAATGTCTAGCGTTCTGCCAGAAAGTCTAAGAACGGTTGCCACCGCCTAAAGAACCCTTGTACCGACCCTCTCAAGGCGAATTTCGCCTTCTCCAATTAAATAAACCCCGCCATATCGTTGATCCAGGATTCCACGCTTGGGGGCCTCGCATCTTTCCACTGAAGGAGAATCCTTCGCCGGGCTACCAGGGACGCAAAGGCCAGAATTCCAGCCTCTTTCACCTCCTGCACTCCCGGCTCCTCGGCCACCCCAAATATTGCGAGCCCCCAGCCCGGTCTGACCCTGGATCCTACCACCCTCAACACCGTCCTCGCTACGCCATTCCAAAATTCCTTCAGCGCTGGGCATGCCCAGAACATATGGGTGTGATTTGCTGAGCTCCCTGAGCACCTAACACACCTGTCCTCACCCCCAAAGAACCGGCTCATCCTTGTCCCGGTCATGTGTGCCCTGTGCAGCACCTGAAACTGTGTGAGGCTGAGCCTCGCGCACAAAGAGGAAGAGTTCACCCTCCTTCGGGCATCTGCCCACGTCCCCTCTTCGATCTCCTCTCCCAACTCCTCCTCCCACTTACCTTTCAACTCCACCACCGAGGCCTCCTCCTCCTCCTGCAACACCTAGTAAGTTTCCGAGATCTTCCCCACTCCCACCCACCCCCCCGAGAGCACCCTGTCCTGTACTGTGTGTGGCAGTAGCCACGGGAATTCCACCACCTGCCATCTGGCAAACGCCCTTACCTGTAAGTACCTGAAGGTGTTCCCCAGGGGGAGCCCATACTTCTCCTCCAGCTCACCCAAGCTCGCGAACATCCCGTCCACAAACAGGTCCCCCAACTTTTGTATCCCTGCCCTGTGCCACCCCGAAAACCCTCCGCCTGTTCTTCCTGGGGCGAACCGGTGGTTCCCCCGTAATGGGGTCCACGCCGAGGCCCCAACTTCCCCCCTATGCCGCCTCCACGCCCCCAGATTTTGAGGGCCGCCACCACCACCGGGCTCGTGGTATACCTCTTTGGAGGGAGCAGCAGCGGCGCCGTTGCCAGCGCCCCCAGACTCGTACCCTCACAGGACGCCGTCTCCAGCCTCTTCCATGCAGCCCCCTCCCCCTCCATCACCCACTTGTGCACCTTCGTCGCATTGGTGTCCCAGTAGTACCCACAGAGGTCGGGCAGCCCCAGCCCCCCCCTATCTCTACTCAGCTCCTGGAACACTCTTCTCACCCTCGGAGTCCCTCGCGCCCACACAAACCCCATTATACTCCTGTTAACCCGCCTGAAAAAAGCCTTCGGGATAAACACGGGGAGGCACTGGAACAGGAACAAATACCTTGGGAGCACCGTCATTTTGATTGACTGCACCCTACCCACCAAGGACAGAGGCAACGCGTCCCACCTGTTGAACCCCCCTCCATTTGCTGCACCAGCCTTGTAAAGTTAAGCCAATGCAGGGCCCCCCAGCTCCTGGCCACCTGGATCCCCAAATATCTGAAGCTCCTCTCCGCCCATTTAAGTGAAAGCTCGCCAATCCCCCTCTCCTGGTCCCCTAGCTGAACTACGAACAACTCGCTCTTCCCCATATTGAGCTTGTACCCCGAAAAGTCCCCGAATTCCCTAAGGATCCTCATTACCTCTGGCATTTCTCCCACCGGGTCCGCCACATACAGCAGCAGGTCGTCCGCATAAAGCAACACCCTATGCTCCTCCCCACCCCGCACCAACCCCCTCCAGTTCCTCGACTCTCTCAGTGCCATAGCCAGGGGTTCAATCGCCAGTGCGAAGAGCAGGGGGAACAGGGGACACCCCTGTCTTGTCCCTCGGTGCAACCAAAAGTACTCAGACCTCTTCCTATTTGTGGCCACACTCGCCATCGGGACCTCATACAACAGCCTAACCCACCTGACAAACCCCTCCCCAAATCCAAACCTCTTCAGCACCTCCCACAGGTGCCCCCACTCTACCCTATCGAAGGCTTTCTCAGCGTCCATCGCCACCACTATCTCCGCCTCCCCCTCCCTCGCCGGCATCATGATAACGTTCAAAAGCCTCCGCACATTTGCGTTCAACTGTCTCCCCTTCACAAACCCCGTCTGGTCTTCATGGATGATCTGCGGCACACAATCCTCAATCCTCATGGCTAAGACCTTCGCCAGCACCTTGGCATCTACATTTAGCAATGAAATCGGTCTGTAAGACCCACATTGCAGGGGATCCTTGTCCCGCTTCAGGATCAAGGAGATCAGTGCCCGGGACATCGTCGGGGGTAAAGCCCCCCCCTCCCTTGCCTCATTAAAGGTCCTAACTAACAGCGGGCCCAACAGGTCCATATATTTTTTATAGAACTCGACCGGGAAACCGTCCGGCCCCAGTTGCTTCCCCGCCTGCATGCTTCCTGTCCCTTTGATCAGCTCCTCCAGCCCAATCGGGGCCCCAAGTCCCGCCACGAGTCCCTCTTCCACCTTTGGAAACCTCAATTGGTCCAGGAAACGGCCCATCCCTCCCTCCTCCCGTGGGGGCTCGGATCGGTACAATTCCTCGGAGAAGTCCCTGAAGACCCCATTGATGCCAACCCCACTCCGCACCACGCTCCCTCCCCTGTCCTTAACTCCCCCGATCTCCCTAGCTGCGTCCCGCTTCCGAAGCTAATGCGACAGCATCCAGCTTGCCTTTTCCCCATACTTGTAGACCGCCCCCTGGGCCTTCCTCCACTGCACCTCCGCCTCCCTGGTGGTCACCAGGTCGAATTCGGCCTGGAGGCTGCGCCTCTTCCTCAACAATCCTTCCTCAGGCTATTCCGCATACCTCCTGTCTACCCTCACCATCTCCCCCACCAGCCTCTCCCTCTCCTCCCCCGCTCCCTCCGCTCCTTGTGGGCCGTAATGGAGATCAGCTCTCCCCTCACCACCGCCTTCAGTACCTCCCATACCACCCCACTTGCACCTCCCCGTTGTCGTTGGTCTCCAAGTACCTCTCGAAACTTCCTCGGACCCGCTCGCTCACCTCCTCGTCCGCCAACAGCCCCACCTCCAAGTGCCACAGCGGGCGCTGGTCCCTCTCCTCCCCCATCTCCAAGTCCACCCAATGCGGGGCGTGGTCCGAAATGGCTATTGCCGAATACTCGGTATCCTCTACTCTCGCTATCAGCGCCCTACTCAAAATGAAAAAGTCGATTCGAGAATAAGCCTTATGGACATGTGAGAAGAATGAAAATTCCCTAGCCCCTGGCCTTGCAAATCTCCAAGGGTCCACCCCTCCCATTTGGTCCATAAATCCCCTCAGCACTCTAGCCGCCACCGGCTTCCTACCCGTCCTAGACCTGGAGCGATCCAGTGCAGGATCCAGCACCGTGTTAAAGTCTCCTCCCATTATCAGGCCCCCCACTTCCAAATCTGGGATCCAACCCAACATACGCTGCATAAAACCCGCATTGTCCCAGTTCGGGGCATACACATTGACCAATACCACCCTCCCTGCAACTTACCACTGACCATTATGTATCTACCGCCATTATCTGCCTTAATGCTCGCTGCCTCGAATGACACCTTCTTTCCCACCAAGATCGCCACCCCTCGATTTTTGGCATCTAGCCCCGAGTGAAACACCTGACCTACTCACCCTTTCCTCAGTCTTACCTGGTCTGCCACCTTCAGGTGTGTCTCCTGGAGCATAACCACATCCGCCTTGAGCCCCTTCAGGTGCGCGAACACACAGGCCCGCTTAACCGGCCCATTCAGTCCCCTTACATTCCAGGTTATCAGCCGGATCAGGGGGCTACCCTCCCCCGCCGACTAGCCATGACCCCTCCTCGGCCAGCCACACGCCCGCACCCCACACCCGGCCCATTCCCCACAGCGGCATACCCCCGTCTCGACCCCCCCCCCCCGCCCACTCGCTCCAGCTCCTCCTTGACCCTAGCAGCAGCAACTCGATTCCCCCCACCCCCCCTCCCGGCTAGGACCCATCCTAGCTGGTTTACTCCCACCATTGCACTTCCGCAAGTCAGCTGACTCCTGCTGACCCCGGCCACTCCCGCCTCCCCTTCGACTCCTCCCATTGTGTGGCACACCCTCCTCTCCCGCTCCCCATCCACAGGCTCTCCCCCTTCCCCCTCCATTCTAAGCACAGGAAACAATCCTCGCTTCCCCGCCCCCCCAGTCTTCGGCGCGGGGAAAAAGCCCGCGCTCTCCACTTACCAGGCCCCGCCACCAACCAAAACAGTGCCCAACCCACCCCATCCACCCTCCCCAACCCAAAAGAGAAAACCACAGAGAAAAAGAAACCCAAAACAATGCAAAGCCCCCCCCCACACAAACAAAAAATAGGCATAACATATCCACCGCAGTCCCCAATCGCCCATCCCGACCCTCAGTCTGTGTCCAGCTTCTCGGCCTGAACAAAGGCCCACGCCTCCTCCGGAGACTCAAAATAATGGTGCCGGTCCTTGTAGGTAACCCACAGTCGTGCCGGCTGCAACATGCCAAACTTCACCCCCTTCCTGTGCAGCACCGCCTTCACTCGATTGTACCCGGCCCTCCTCTTCGCCACCTCCGCACTCCAGTCCTGGTATATTCAAACCTCTGCGTTCTCCCACCTGCTGCTCCTCTCCTTCTTGGCCTACCTGAGCACACACTCCCAATCGACGAACCGATGGAACCGCACCAGCACTGCCCACGGAGGCTCGTTAGCCTTGGGCCTCCTCTCCAACACTCTATGGGCCCCTTCCAGCTGCAGGGGCCCCCGGAAGGACCCCGCTCCCATCAGCGAGTTCAACATGGTGACCACATACGCCCCCATGTCCGGCCCCTCCAGCCCCTCCGGGAGGCCCAGAATCCACAGATTCTTCCGCCTCGACCAATTCTCCATCTCCTCGAACCGCTCCTGCCATTTCTTGTGGAGCGCCTCGTGCACCTCCACCTTTACCGCCAGGCCTAAGATCTCGTCCTCATTGTCAGAGATCTTTTGTCGAGCCTCTTGGATCGCCACCCCCTGGGCCGTCTATGTCTCCAGCAGCTTATCAATAGAAGCCTTCCTCGGCTCTAGCAGGTCCGTTTTAATTTCTCTGAGGCAGCGCTGGATACCCTCCTGTTGCTCCTCCGCCCACTGCCTCCACGCTGCCTGGTCTCCGCCCGCCGCCATTTTGTCCTTCTTCCCTCCCTTCTTCGGGTCCACCACCTTTTTTGTCGCCCCGCTCCTAGTTAAAGCCATATACTGATGGGGAGCTGTTATTACCTCCTCCCCACACTGGGAAACATCGAAAAAGTGCCGTTGGGGGCCCTGAAAAGAGCCCAAATGTCCGTTTTTGCGGGAGCCGCCGAATGTACGACTTAGCTCCGCATAGCCGCAACCGGAAGTCTCGAGAGGGAATCCTTTTGGCAGTGTTCGCTTCACCAATCTGCCCCAAAAAGTCTGTGGAAACTCCTGAAAAAGGTCTGAGAGTCCATTCCAGATGGGAGCTGCCGAATGCGCAAACTACTCCTCCATGGCCGCCACCGGAAGCCTCGTCCTCGCTTCTTCAATGGCCTTGGTGAGATCTTTTCACAGTTGTTCCCTCTGCTGCTAGAATTCACCTTTAATAAAGGCCCTCAAGTCAGCTTGAAGCCTTTAAGCTTGCCCTTCCCCCACCTGCATGCTGGAAGAGGCTTTTGTCTTTCCTGCAGCTCCAGCCAAATCTTTTACTGTTTCTGCCGGGTCTGGTAACCAAGAGACATACCATTCCTGGGGGACACTGTCGGGGGAATGTTGCAGTCTTCTCCCCACACTGGGAAATGTCGAACAAATGCCGTTGGGGGCCCTGTAAAGAGCCCAAAGGTCCGTTCCAAGCGGGAGCAGCCGAACATGCGACTTAGCCCTGCATAGCCACAACCGGAAGTTGCCTGGGCCTCCTTTTCAACAGAGGAATGACAGATTTCTGAAGCATGGAGGGTGCGTGAGAAGAAGGCCACGGGCCTGCCCGCTTGGTTGAGAGTGGCCGCCAGAGCTACGTCGGACAAGTCGTTCTCGACTTGGAAGGGAAGGGATTTGTCGATTGCGTGCACCGTGGCCTTTGCAATGTCTGCCTTTATTGGGCTGAAGGCCTGGCGGGCCCCTGCCAACAGGGGGAAAACCGAGGATTGAATTAGTGGGCGTGCCTTGTCCGCATAATTGGGGACCCACTGGGCGTAATATGAAAAAAATCCCAGGCAGCGTTTCAGGGCCTTGGAGCAGTGGGGGAGGGGAAACTCCATGAGGGGGCGCATGCGTTCGGGATCTGGGCCTATGACTCCATCATGCACTACGCAGCCGAGGATGGCTAGATGGTCGGTGCTGAACACGCATTTGTCCTTGTTGTAGGTTACGTTAAGTGTTTTTGCGGTATGGAGGAATTTGCGGAGGTTGGTATCATGGTCCTGCTGGTCGTGGCTGCAGATGGTGACGGTGTCGAGGTACGGAAACGTGGCCCGCAAACCGTACCGATCAACCATTCGGTCCATCTCCCGTTGGAAGACCGAGTCTCCATTTGTGACACTGAAGGGAACCCTTAGGAAGTGGTAGAGCTGCCCATCTGCTTTGAATGCAGTGGACTTGCGGATGGGGAGCTGGTGGTAGGCGAATTTGAGGTCCACCGTGGAAAAGACCTTGTCTTGCGCTATCTGATTAACCAAATCAGATATGCGGGGGAGAGCTGCATATACCTGTTGATGGTCTGACTATAATCGATGACCATCCTGTGCTTCTGCCCGGTCTTTACAACCACTACTTGAACTCTCCAGGGGCTATTGCTAGCCTCGATAATACCTTCCTTCAGTAGCCGCTGGACTTCCGACCTAATGAAAGTCCGGTCCTGGGCACTGTACCATCTACTCCTGGTGGTGGCGGGTTTGCAATCCGGGGTGAGGTTCGCAAAAAGGGGAGGCGGGTTGACCTTGAGGGTCACGAGGTTGCAGACAGTGAGGGGGGGTATAGGGCCGCCGAATTTAAAGGTTAAACTCTGGAGGTTGCATTGGAAGTCCAATCCCAGGAGCGTGGCAGCGCAGAGGTGAGGGAGGACGTAGAGTCGGAAATTTTTAAATTCTCTTGCCTGGACCTTGAGGTTCGCTACGCAGAACCCCTTGATCGCTACAGAGTGAGACCCGGAGGCCAGGGAGATTTTTTGATTAACTAGGTGTATGGGAAGACAACAGCGCCTTACCGTGTTGGGGTGTATGAAGCTCCCGGAGTCGATCAGGCAGGATGTTTTGCACCCGTTGATGAGCACGGTCGTCGTCTCAGTCGAGCGCGTTCGGGACTGAGACTAGTTCAGGGTCAACGAGGCGAGTCGTGGTAAAAGTTGAAGATTTTCCTTGTGCCGTGTGTGGTCATCCGAATCGGGGTCCTGAGGCTCCAGCCAAGATGGCGGCACCCACGGGTCGCACAAGGCTGGGGGTGGGCAAGATGGCAGCTCCCACGCATTGCACGTGGTCCCTGGGGAACAAGATGGCGACGCCCAGGGCCCGCACATAGCTCGGGAAAATGAAGATGGCGGCGCCCGCGGTCCGCACGTGGCCCGTGGAGAGAGTTGTGGTGGCAGCCCCAGTTCGCCTCCAGAGACAGCGGCGACCGCCCGGGCCTGACATACCACCCCGAAATGTCCCTTTTTGCCACAACCTTTGCAGATGGAGGAGCGGTCCGGGCAGCGCTGCCGGGGGTGCTTGGCTTGCCCGCAAAAATAACAGCAGGGCCCCCCGGGGTTGCCTGGTAGCCGCGCGGCACAACCTTGTGGGGGGATGGGGGATGCATCGGGGTCGGCCGCGGGTCGGTTCCACGTTGCCCAAGAGGCTGCTGCGCCGTCAGGGACGTACGCGCAGGCGATTCGGGAGGCCACATCCAGGGAGCTAGCAAGGGCCCATGCCTCCTTGAGGCCTAGTGTCTTTTTCTCCAGCAGCCGCTGATGGATTTGGGAGGACAGCATACCTGCAACAAATGCGCCCTGGATTAAAAGTTCTGTGTGGTCGCTGGCTGAAACTTGCGGGCAGTCACAGTTCCTACCCAGTACCAGGAGTGCGCGGTAGAATTCATCCAGCGATTCCCCCGGGATTTGTCGCCTTGTCGCGAGCAGATGTCGGGTATAAATCTGGTTTACTGGGCGAATGTAGTGTCCTTTCAACAGGGCCATCGCGGCCTCAAAATCGTTCGCATCCTCGATGAGGGTGTAGATCTCTGGGCTCACCCTCGAGTGGAGAACTTGCAGTTTCTGGTCCTCCGTGGGTGCAGTCGTGGCCGCCCTGAGGTATCCTTTGAAGCTCGCCAGCCAGTGTTTGAAGGTTGCCGCTGGGTTTGCCGCGTGGGGGCTGAGTTGCAGACACTCCGGCTTGATTCGGAGCTCCATTCTTTAAAATCTAGTCCAATAAATTGATGCTCGATCAATAACTCCAGAAGCGAGATTGGATGACAATTGAAGGCTTTATTGGACTAGATGTTTCCCCAGCAGCGCAGGTACAGAATGCAGCTGCTAGGGAGACACAGGCTCTTATACTCCGCCTTACTGGGCGGAACCAGCAGGCAGGCTTCACCAATAATCTTCCTGTCTCAGGTGCCTCCCACACCAATGATCTTACAGCCTCATCCTAGGTACCATAATACCCATAATACCGAATACCACACTAGCGCTGACAACTCTAATTCAACAGAGAGAACGTTCTCCTTCACATGTACCTTGCTCAGAAGCTAGCTGAAGTATTTCCGCAGATCTTCCAATCAGCTACTGTGCATTGCTTTTCCCTTCATGCTTAAGCCTTTGGACCTTAGTGAACTGTCTCCAGCTTGGAGCCAGCACTGAGCAATCTGGAGAGGCCTCTGGTCAAAATCCAGTTGCAGTGAAGCCACATCCCCTTTATCATCATTCTGATGAGTAAAAGTTGAGCAGGTTGGGCCTGTACTCATTAGAGGTGGTAGATATGGGAGGTGATCTTATTGAAACATGCAGGATACTCAGGGGACTTGACAGGGTAGCTGCAGAGATTCTGAGAGAAATTCGCTTTGGAATTTTCTTCCACAAAGAACAGAGGAGATTGGATCATTGAATATATTCAAGGCTGAATTAGCAGATTTTTGATTGACAAAAGAATCAAAGGTTATGGTGTTGCCGTTTCTTTTACTCTGTCTTTTCTGTGGCTCTGTTCCAATTATGGCAATCAGTTAATTTGCCTTCTTTCTATGTTATCCATGTCCGAATGCTTAGAGTCACCAGGTATCAAAGTTTCAACCGGCTATCGATCAAAGAGCCAAAGACCAGTTGGTTAGTTCAAGGTCAAGGGTACTTTATTTACACACAATTAGTCATGCAATATAAACACTACTAGTTAACTACACCTATCGACTAAGACAACCTGTACTTAACTTCGGGCACCCGGCTTAGGTCAGAAAACAGTGGACGCTGTTCAATTCTGGATCTTTCAGGTTCGAAGGAGTAACTGCTGCTCAGCTGGGCTCATACGTCTGGTAGCGGGCGTTGAACTTGTACTCGCTTCTGGTGTTGCTGCAATTGGCAATGGCCGTGACCGAGGTACCAATGCCAAGAAGGCGCCAAGAGAGAGCGAACATATGGCAAACTCTTCTTCTTATACTCGGGGGTGGGGGGGAGTTGCGCTCTTTTGGGCGGTCCTTCGATTTGGGCTTTACTAATTGGGTGATCCCTGATCACTCCGTTCGATTCCTTAGCCAATACGTGGGGGGGGGGTCTGGATGGCTGGGTGTGTCCCAAGCGGTCACTGACCCCGTTGTTTGCGTTTCCCTTGAACAGGGAGTGGCGCCGAAATGTCTGGGACTGTCCCGGTTGCTTGAGTACCAGTCCTTTGTTTTGGTGAAGGTGGACCATCAAATGCTAATCGGCCCCATTAAAATGCTAATTGGACGGAGTTTCGATACCGTCTGGATTTCTTGCTTACGAATATGCATTTCAGGCTCTGAGCCTGCCTGAGTCTTGGCTTCTCCATTTTACCCACCAGGCTTTGCAAGTTTCTCTGTACCTAGTTGGAAGTGGCCATCCCAGATGGCTACACTCTGTCCTCTTGATCCTCAATGCGAAGTGTGAAGGATCACAATACTGGATCTTCTTTGTTCTCTGAAATGCCGTGTACCCTTAACCAAGGACAGGTTCTACTCTACTCTGTCCTATGGGTCCAAAACATTTACCTAATTTTCCCTAAACAACATGTGTCTAAGAATTTCTAGGGGGCCATTTAACATTCAGTAAAAGGAGAAATTCTGTCTTTAACTAGACTACACTCATGCTGCTATTTAACAATCAAAGAACTTACCTTACAATACAAAAAAAAATCCGATAGCAGCATCACATTTCTTCCTATCACTAACATTCACAGACAGAGAGGTAACTTTATTAACAAAAACAACAACCACGGAATTTATTAAGGAGAAAGGTGCAGAAAGAGTGTGGGGTTTGCTGGAGTCCGAGGAAGGGGGCTCTAAATGTGTATATGGAGGGTGGGAGGCTCTCCTCCATTTTCGCAATCTAATTGTCTGAATGACACTGCACGATATGGCTATCACTCGTAAGGCTTCCACTGTATAGGACAGTGAATACCACTTGACGAGGTTCCCACATCATGTGGGGTATCGGTGGCTGGGTGTGTGTGCGGTGTAGTGTGCGGGCTGGGGGTGTTGTGTTGGGTAGTTGTGTTCGGGGCCAGTGTGGTGAGGGGGGTAGAGGTGGGTAACGCGCGCAACTGGACTGTTCCAGCGATGATCATGATGCCGATCATCAGGGTCGTCTTCATCTTATTCGGGCTTTCCTTTGCCGTCGAGTATCTTCGTATCTTCCTAGGGGAACAAGCATAGAATCTGTTATAATCGTGTTGTTTAACATTTCGTATGTCTGTCTGTTTCTCTTTAAACTCAATTTCCCATTATAATCGTCACCATATGTGACTCCCTCATTTTCTTTGTTTTAAACAACCATTTGCGGAGACAACACATCCTGAAAAAAATTCCGTGTCACAGTGCGAGCACCCTCGCAGCCTGTGGTCGATGGGCTGAGTGGGCAGACAATTTCTCCATCCTCTGCAAACTTGTTTTTCCAAACAAGTGTTTCTGACATGTAAATAGCATGTGGGAGATAGTGTAGCCATCTGGGATGGCCACGTCCTGATTACAAAATGGACACTTGCAAAGAATGCAGGGAAAATTGAACAATACTGAGAAACAAGCAGGTGCAAGGTCTGTCTGTTGATTAGAGCCTTGGTTCTCAGACAGGACAGAAACTGGTAAGCCATCTACATACTAATGAGCCATCTCCGGGGACAAAAGGGAAACATTTAGATAGACAATGTTAAGGCAGACACCCCGGCGCCAGAGGAGACTCAAACAAAGCAAACCAACGGCCACCTAGGACACACCCAGCAACCAGGGAACCCACCCCTCTATTGGAGGAAGATCGATAAGAATGATTGGGAAAGGCCCAATTAATTGAGGCCAAGTTCAAGGCCCGCCCAAAAGCGTGCAAAGCCCTTTTAGGTATAAAAAGTATTCCCCAAGAGAGAATCTTTCTTCTTTGGCCTTGGCTCTCAGCGGAGAGAGACACCAGCCTAGCAGCTGCATCAGACCAAGTAAGTTCCAAGTCAACGCACGCTACGAGATTGACGCTCCTAGTATCCTGTAAACAGCTCAACCCAGCAGCCTCAGAACCGAGCAACGGCCATTGTACCTCTGAATTAGTGGGCACCCGAAGCTAAGTATAGGCTTTAATAATAGTGATAGTTTTGTTTGTAGAGTTTATGCATGAGTAGATTTGACTGTGTGTAAATAAATGAGCATTGCTTTTGAACTTACTAACTGGTGTATCGAGTCTGTGATCAGTATTCGGTTCTGAACCTTGTGGCGGTGTCGAATGATACCTGGCGACTCTTGAGCAAACGTAATTAAACAGAGCCAAATTAAGAGAGCAACATTTACCAACTGAAGGGTTGCCGGAAAGTGCAAAAGTTGTGGCAAAATGCATTCTTTAAACCACAGGACTAGAAAAGAACAGCAAAAGAGTTTTGAAAACAAGTATCCGAATGGGGTGGTGTGTATGATCCGTGGCAGGGCAAGAATGGGTGGGATCCCGGGTAAGGCGGTGATCAGTGCCGTTGCTCCACTACCCGAGCTTGGCTGACCAAATGTATAGGGGCCCCCAGGCAGGGCGGGGATAAGTGCCGTTACGCCACTGCCTGAGTGACCTTCCAAGAGTGGTAAGAATTTGTAACTATATGGGCACCAGACTGTCTCTATCGTCGGGTGGCGGGTCAGGTTCCGGTATGGGCAAATAAATCGTCTCTCAGAGGCTTCAGTAGTGCTGTCACTGTCGCTGTCGCTAGCAGCCGAATCAATCAGGGTGAAATTTGCTTCTGGGGGCGTGGTCAAGGTCGTGTCTGTGGATGTGCTGCTGCTGCTGGGGAGGGGGAAATTGGGTTGTCAGTGGGCGAGTCCTCATTGTCTGCCATCGCCAATGAGAGGTGGTGCGAGTGGCTGCACGGCGTTCCATAAACCTTAAGCTGATTTACATGGAACCATCCTGACTTTCCGTTTGGATACGTGATTTTATAAACTGAGGGGCTTACTTTGTCCGAGATTGAATAGAGTCCTGCAAATTTAGGGGAGAGGAATGAGCTAGGGTTGTATAAGGTGATCATTACTTACTGTCCGACTGTATATTCTGTCGGGTGCACTGTTTTATCAAAGCAGGCCTTACTCTGCTTTTGTTTAGCGCCTAGTCGAACAGCTGCAGCGAGCTGTGCTGCTTTAATATTCTCTACCATGTGCTGGACTGCTTTCTCATGGGTCAGGGCGGTGACTGCGGGGCTGGACAAATCAAGTCCGAATAAGTATTCGGTACCCTTCATGGATCGTCCGGTCATGAGGGTATGGGGGTATATCCTGTTGAGCTCGACACTCTGTTCCTAATAAACATCAGTGCGAATGGGAGCACTGTGTCCCATGTTGTGTTGTGCTGCTGTACCATTTTTCTAAGTGTGGCCTTGAGAGTCCGATTCATGAGCTCCACAATGCCGCTGGACTGCGGATGATAGGCAATGTGGAACTTTTGCCTGATACCAAATATCGTCATCGCATTTTTCATGACCCTTCCCGTAAAGTGGGAACTCAATACTGCGGGGAAGTCCCCGTCTCGTAAAAATTTGCTCTGTTGAGATCTTCGCCGTGGACTTGGCTGTGTTTGTTCTTGAGGGAAATGCTTCGACCCATTTCGTAAATATCTCTATCAGCACTAACACATACTTGTATCCATTTCTGCGGGGGGGGGGGGGGGGGGGGGGGGGGGGGACGTATATAATCCAATTGAAGGTTTGTCCACAGGCCATTTAGCTGGGCTTTTTTCGCATACCTATCGGGGTTGTTTTGAGCACAAATTAAACAGTTTTCGACGTAATGGGACACGTCGGTTTTCAAACCAGGCCACCAGCAGAGGGGTCTGAGGTGGGCAAGGGTGGATTCAATCTCTTGGTGTCCATGTCCGTCATGGAACTTACAAATTATCTCATTCCTGTCCTGGGTGGGGAGTACATGAATTCTATCTTTTAAAACGATTCCCTCATGGACCGTGAAAGAATCCCTAAACTTTTCATAGGGAGCTGGGAAGTTCCCTTTTAAAATGTCTTTTAACGCTTCGTCTTCGTTCTGTGCCTGGACTAAGTCTTGGATGTTGGTCTATGAGACCTGAACTGCGTGTACTGGGGCACTCTTGGGGGGTTGCCAAAAGTGGCCATGTCGTGAGCCTGCCTTCACTAGGGCATCAGCTTTTACATTACCGGGTGGGGAGGAACGATAGTGACTTCTTACTTTGACGATGCCATATTTCCTGCCTTTAGCTGTCTGAAGGATATGTTTGAGCAGTGGGGCTGAGGGTAGAGGTTTTCCATCGGCGGAAATAAATCCTCTCGATTCCCACAGGGGTAGAAATTCCGCTAGGCTGTTGCAGATGTACAAACTGTCCGAATATATGTCTGCAGGGGTCGGGAATGAATCGGGGTGCTGGACAATGTAAGCAATGGCCACTAACTTGGCTGCCTACGAACCTAAGTGTCCAGGCAACTTTAAAGCTATCTCTTCTAAAGCGTGTCCCTGCGCGTCCTCTACATAAATACCAGAGCTTGTTATCCTTTTTCCCTCAAGGACTGCAGAGGAGCCATCTACGTAAATTCTTAGTACTTTGTCTGTGGGCTGGGGTCCAATACCTGTCTTTCTTGGTACCAACTTGGGAACAAAGGGCTGTGCTTTGGGGCTATGATCTCGCACTCATGTGGGGTTCCTGCATAATGCAAATTATCGGCCAGAAACATGTGCGTTTTTGTCCGTTTTACAGTGATGTTGCGTCCCTGTAGGAGTAGGGTCCATCGCGCTGCTCGAATTTGGCTTACTGTGCCGTCCTTTAGTCTGCCATCCAATAAAAGCTGTGTCGGGGTGTGCTCGATCAAAATGGTTACTGGGTTGAGTCCGGTTATGTACGAGAAGTACTGTACCGCCCAGAAAACTGCTAACAAGTGCCTTTCGCAGGCTGAAAATCCTTTTTCCACTGGATCAAAGACTCGTGAGACATAGGCTACGGGTCCTAGACGATCATGCCTTTCCTGCAGGAGTACGGCCGAAAGGGTTCGGTCTGTGGTCGCTCGCTCTATCGCGTATGGGGAGTGGGGATCTGGAGCTTGCAAAGCGGGGGCAGTGTTCAGGGCGCGTTTCAATGCGTCCACGGCATCCGTGTGCTGTGGAAGCCATTTCCATGGGGCCTGTTTATTTAGTAGCTCGGAAAGTGGGGCTGCTTTTGTGGCGAATCTGTCTATATGGTTCCAACAATATCCAACCAGTCCTAAAAATGACCGGAGTGCTGTAACGTTTTGGGGCAAGGGCAAGTTTCAATGGAATCGATGCGTTTGAGTTCTATTTCACGCTTCCCATGCGTGATGATCGTACCTAAATATGTAACTTTTTTCTGAAGGATTTGGGGTTAATTTTGCATCCAATCGTTGGAAAGGAGTTCTAGTAATTCAGAAAGAAGCGAGATGTGCTCTTCCTTGGTGTCAGTCTGTAGGAGCAAGTCGTCCACATACTGACCAAGGCATTCAGGGCTGGAAAATTTAGATAATCCGTTTGCCAATTGTCTGTGAAAAATGGAGGGGGAGTTATGGAAGGCACGTCCACATGTACTGCTGTCCCTGGAAGGTAAATGCAAATTTATACTGGCATGCTTTGTCCAGTGGTATGGACCAAAAGCCATTATTGATATCTAATACCGAAAAAAACTTCGACTGTAGTCCCTGTCTCAACATGGTCTCGGGACTTGTGGCAACAATGGGGGCTGCTAGGGGAGTCACTTTGTTCAATTCTCTGTAGTCGATGGTCAGTCACCATGATCCATCGGGTTGTCTTACTGGCCAAATCGGGGCATTATTTGTCGATACAACTGGTCGAATCGCGCCTTGATTCAATAAACTTTGAATTACCTTGGCTATCTCTCCCTCGGCTTGCTGGGGGAAGCCGTACTGTTTCTGGGGCTTGGGATCGGGACCTGTAATGTTTACTACTCCTGGGATTTTGCCGCAGTCGTGATTGTGCTGGGCAAATGCTGCTTTATGTCTTTTCAAGACCTCTCTAACCGCTTTGTCTGTGGTAATGGTTTGTGGATCAAACCAGTACTCTCCAACTGAGCTGATTCTATGGGGAGCCCAATCGGTGCCACTCATGGACAAATTATCTGGTCGAGCGCTAACGCTGTGAATGGGGCGGGTTTTGTTTCTGGGGGGGGGGGGGGCGTTTGGGTGCTAATTCCTTTGCGGCTTCGGGCAGGGGCTTGACATTCTCGGGCGTAATGTCCTTTCTGTCCGCAATTATAACGTTCCTGTGTCTTGGGGTGCTGTGCTGTACCTCTGCCTTCATTTACACATGTGGGGTCTTGGTGTGCCCTTACTGGATTCATTGTAGCATCTACTCTCTCCTACTCTGTCTTTTTCTGTACAGACTGTTCCCAAGCTCTGGGCAATCGTTTCAGAACCCACACTTCATTGTGTGCTGGGTCTGAGGGATCGTAACTGACGCATGCCTTCTGTCCTGCCTCTGTGGCATGGGATACCAACGTACGGGTCCATTTGGCCGTATTGTCTGCTGATAAATGGGCGCGGGCTAACTCACTAAATACAGCAATAAAATGGATCCAAAGGCCTCCAGCAAACGCTGTTGGATGCTCTCCCTTTTTCTGCCTGCACCAGTTGAGTCCGTCTACCGTTTCTTCTCTGTTCAGGTGGCCTGAAGTGCATATGTTTTAATGCAAGGAGCATTACGGGTAAGGCAGATGAACTTAGAGCTTGGATTACTACTTGGAACTATGATGTTGTTGCCATTACAGAGACCTGGTTGAGGGAAGGGCAGGATTGGCAGCTAAACGTTCCAGGTTTTAGATGTTTCAGGCGGGATAGAGGGGGATGTAAAAGGGGAGGCGGAGTTGCGCTACTTGTTCAGGAGAGTATCACAGCTATACAGCGAGAGGACACCTCAGAGGGCAGTGAGGCTATATGGGTAGAGATCAGGAATAAGAAGGGTGCAGTCACAATGTTGGGGGTATACTACAGGCCTCCCAACAGCCAGCGGGAGATAGAGGAGCAGATAGGTAGACAGATTTTGGAAAAGAGTAAAAACAACAGGGTTGTGGTGATGGGAGACTTCAACTTCCCCAATATTGACTGGGACTCACTTAGTGCCAGGGGCTTAGACGGGGCAGAGTTTGTAAGGAGCATCCAGGAGGGCTTCTTAAAACAATATGTAAACAGTCCAACTAGGGAAGAGGCGGTACTGGACCTGGTATTGGGGAATGAGCCCGGCCAGGTGGTAGATGTTTCAGTAGGGGAGCATTTCGGTAACAGTGACCACAATTCAGTAAGTTTTAAAGTACTGGTGGACAAGGATAAGAGTGGTCCGAGGATGAATGTGCTAAATTGGGGGAAGGCTAATTATAACAATATTAGGCGGGAACTGAAGAGCATAGATTGGGGGCGGATGTTTGAGGGCAAATCAACATCTGACATGTGGGAGGCTTTCAAGTGTCAGTTGATAGGAATACAGGACAGGCATGTTCCTGTGAGGAAGAAAGACAAATACGGCAATTTTCGGGAACCTTGGATGACGAATGATATTGTAGGCCTCGTCAAAAAGAAAAAGGAGGCATTTGTCAGGGCTAAAAGGCTGGGAACAGACGAAGCCTGTGTGGCATATAAGGAAAGTAGGAAGGAACTTAAGCAGGGAGTCAGGAGGGCTAGAAGGGGTCATGAAAAGTCATTGGCAAATAGGGTTAAGGAAAATCCCAAGGCTTTTTACACTTACATAAAAAGCAAGAGGGTAGCCAGGGAAAGGGTTGGCCCACTGAAGGATAGGCAAGGGAATCTATGTGTGGAGCCAGAGGAAATGGGCGAGGTACTAAATGAATACTTTGCATCAGTATTCACCAAAGAGAAGGAATTGGTAGATGTTGAGTCTGGAGAAGGGGGTGTAGATAGCCTGGGTCACATTGTGATCCAAAAAGACGAGGTGTTGGGTGTCTTAAAAAATATTAAGGTAGATAAGTCCCCAGGGCCGGATGGGATCTACCCCAGAATACTGAAGGAGGCTGGAGAGGAAATTGCTGAGGCCTTGACAGAAATCTTTGGATCCTCGCTGTCTTCAGGGGATGTCCCGGAGGACTGGAGAATAGCCAATGTTGTTCCTCTGTTTAAGAAGGGTGGCAGGGATAATCCCGGGAACTACAGGCCGGTGAGCCTTACTTCAGTGGTAGGGAAATTACTGGAGAGAATTCTTCGAGACAGGATCTACTCCCATTTGGAAGCAAATGGACGTATTAGTGAGAGGCAGCACGGTTTTGTGAAGGGGAGGTCGTGTCTCACTAACTTGATAGAGTTTTTCGAGGAGGTCACTAAGATGATTGATGCAGGTAGGGCAGTAGATGTTGTCTATATGGACTTCAGTAAGGCCTTTGACAAGGTCCCTCATGGTAGACTAGTACAAAAGGTGAAGTCACACGGGATCAGGGGTGAACTGGCAAGGTGGATACAGAACTGGCTAGGCCATAGAAGGCAGAGGGTAGCAATGGAGGGATGCTTTTCTAATTGGAGGGCTGTGACCAGTGGTGTTCCACAGGGATCAGTGCTGGGACCTTTGCTCTTTGTAGTATATATAAATGATTTGGAGGAAAATGTAACTGGTCTGATTAGTAAGTTTGCAGACGACACAAAGGTTGGTGGAATTGCGGATAGCGATGAGGACTGTCTGAGGATACAGCAGGATTTAGATTGTCTGGAGACTTGGGCGGAGAGATGGCAGATGGAGTTTAACCTGGACAAATGTGAGGTAATGCATTTTGGAAGGGCTAATGCAGGTAGGGAATATACAGTGAATGGTAGAACCCTCAAGAGTATTGAAAGTCAAAGAGATCTAGGAGTACAGGTCCACAGATCACTGAAAGGGGCTACACAGGTGGAGAAGGTAGTCAAGAAGGCATACGGCATGCTTGCCTTCATTGGCCGGGGCATTGAGTATAAGAATTGGCAAGTCATGTTGCAGCTGTATAGAACCTTAGTTAGGCCACACTTGGAGTATAGTGTTCAATTCTGGTCGCCACACTACCAGAAGGATGTGGAGGCTTTAGAGAGGGTGCAGAAGAGATTTACCAGAATGTTGCCTGGTATGGAGGGCATAAGCTATGAGGAGCGATTGAATAAACTCGGTTTGTTCTCACTGGAACGAAGGAGGTTGAGGGGCGACCTGATAGAGGTATACAAAATTATGAGGGGCATAGACAGAGTGGATAGTCAGAGGCTTTTCCCCAGGGTAGAGGGGTCAATTACTAGGGGGCATAGGTTTAAGGTGAGAGGGGCAAAGTTTAGAGTAGATGTACGAGGCAAGTTTTTTACGCAGAGGGTAGTGGGTGCCTGGAACTCACTACCGGAGGAGGTAGTGGAGGCAGGGACGATAGGGACATTTAAGGGGCATCTTGACAAATATATGAATAGGATGGGAATAGAAGGATACGGACCCAGGAAGTGTAGAAGATTGTAGTTTAGTCGGGCAGTATGGTCGGCACGGGCTTGGAGGGCCGAAGGGCCTGTTCCTGTGCTGTACATTTCTTTGTTCTTTGTTCTTTGTTTGTTATATCCTATGGCGTCTGAAATGGCCGTTTTCATTTCTTGGAGGCTACCTCCTCCTACATTTTGTGGGTCGGGAAGGGCTGAACTAACTGAGGGGTCTAAACACATAACTAGGAGTTTAACCTGTTCCGGCTCGTCTAAACCATACATGAGGGTTTGTTGATTCACTAACTTGAAAAAGTGATGTGGGTCCGATGTGGGGTGGAAAGTATCTACCTTCTCGCGGGCATCTCGTAACTGGGTGATAGATAATGGGGTAGTGTACACAAAATCAGGTTGGTCTTCCGTGGTAACCCTGCGCTGTGTGGTAATGGGGTTCATTGGGTTGGGTGCTGCCTGTGCAGTCGGTGGTGCGGGTGCTTTTCTTTTCGGGGCCTGGGGGGCTCTATTTTGATTCTCGGTCTCGCTTACTGGGCCGTTTCACTGAGTTCCTGCCAATCGGGGCTGTCTTCCTGGTCTAGCTGTTGGCCAAAGGTGTCTCTAAACCCATTTTGAACTGATAGCAGGGATTGCAACCTTGCAATTTGCTGCCTGCATTTGGCATGGTCCACCGAACTCTGTCTCTGTTCCATGGTGGAACTGTGGAGTGCTCGGAGGGCTGCTTTTAGATCATCGCACTGTTTCTTTAACTGCTGTACCTGATTCTCTGTCTCTTCTCTTACCATTACAGCACGTTGTGTGTCCTGCTAGGCCTTATCGTACTGGATTTGGAAGCTGCTAAGGTGGGCAAGACAGGATTGATGTGCCCTCTTGACATCATCCATTTCCTTGTCCTTCACTGCTAACTGCTGCCGGAGCTGTACATTTAATCTCTCGCTTTCACTTATATCTCCCTCTCTACTTTTCTCCTTCTCCTCTAGCTGCTTGCGGAGCGTCCTCACGACCTCTTCTGTGCCTCGCAATTGTGCCAGACTGGACACAATTGCCATTGGCTTACGAACCTTAGTCAAACTCTTTTTATGGATCTCGGTCAGGCTGTCCCACCAAGTCTGCCCTATGCTGCCAGGACCTGTCTCTTCATTTGCACAAAACCCAGACCATAGGGGCCATCTTTTCCCCTTTAGGTATCTCCTAATCTCTTCTTCCCATACGGGGCACTGTTCTGATCTATTGGTCGCTGTGACCTCGGGCTCTTGTGGATGCATAAGGCGTTCCATTGCCTTCATGGCCATCCCTACAAATACTTCTGACTCCCGGAAATTTGGGACGAGGGGAATAAAGCGGCGGTGTAAACACGGGTACGGCTCAATCTATTTTCCAGTTTACGCAACTCCCAAAAGTTTCACGCAACAAAATCTATCGAGTTTACCTTATATCCCTTTGTTAGTACACATGCAAATTACACACTTCCGAATTCTGGGTGTTTGATCGATACTGGTTTCGCTTGTGGTTTCTTTTACTTTTCCAATTTGAATTCTAATTCAAATACTTTTGTATTCTCTCGGAGTGACACGGTCACTTCTGGGTCGAGTCCCTTCAGATGTCGCCAATAACTGTTGCCTTTTCGTTTACTCTGTCTTTTCTGTGGCTCTGTTCCAATTATGGCAATCAGTGAGTTTGCCCTTCTTTCTATGTTATCTATGTCTTAATGCTTAGAGTCGCCAGGTATCGAATGATACCACCACAAGTTTCAACCGGCTACCGATCAAAGAGCCAAACACCAGTTAACTAGTTCAAGGTCAAGGGTACTTTATTTACACACAATTAGTCATGCAACATAAACACTACTAGTTAACTACACCTATTAGCTATGACAACCTGTACTTAACTTCGGGCACTCGGCTTAGGTCAGAAAACAGTGGCCGCTGTTTAATTCTGGATCTATCGGGTTCGAAGGAGTAACTGCTGCTCAGCTGGGCTCATCCGTCTGGTAGCGGGCATTTAACACGAACTCGCTTCTGGTGTTGCTGCAATTGGCGATGGCCGTGACCGGGGTACCAAGGCCAAGAGGGCGCCAAGAGAGAGCAAACATATGGCGAACTCTTCCTTTTATACTCGGGGTGGTTTTGCGCTCTTTTGGCCGATCCTTCAATTTGGGCCTTACTAATTGGGTGATCCCTGATCACTTTTTTGATTCCTTAGCCAATAAGTGGGCGGGGATCTGGATGGCTGGGCATGCCCCAAGCAACCACTGACCCCTTTGTTTGCATTTCCCTTGAACAGGGAGTGGCGCCAAAATGTCTGCGACTGTCCCGGTTGCTCGAGTACCAGTCCTTAGTTTTGTGGAAGGTGGGCCATCAAATGCTAATCGGCCCCATTAAAATTCTAATTGGACGGAGATTCGATACCGTCTAGATTTCTTGCTTATGAATATGCATTTCAGGCTCTGAGCCTGCTTGAGTCTTGGCTTGTCCTTTTTACCCGCCAGGCTTTGCGAGTTTATCTGTACCCAGTTGGAAGTGGCCATCCCAGATGGCTACAATGGGCGCAAGCAGAAAAGTGGAGTTAAGGCTGCAATCAGATCAGCTATGATTTTATCAAATGGCTGAGATTGATTGGCAAAATAGTCCATAACTGCTCCTATTTCTTATGATCTTATGAATACATGCCCCTTAAGGCATGTCTTCAATTCATTGAGCTGAAGAGTTTTTAAATGTCCTTGTCTTTGTGAGGTTCCCTCCTCACTCTCACACTCCCAAAACTGCATAGCCTCCCCCAATACTGTTTAACCCCCCTAAATCCTTCCTGTCCTTGTCTTTGTGAGGTTCCCTCCTCACTCTCACACTCCCAAAACTGCATAGCCTCCCCCAATACTGTTTAACCCCCCTAAATCCTTCCTGCACCCCAATATTGCTCATGCTCCCAACCCCTCCTGACATTGCTCATCCCATCCCCCTCACATGCCCCATAATAATGCTCACCACTCTGTAACCCCACCAGTAAATGTTCACCCACCTCGCACCCCCCCCCGATAATGCCCTCCCACACGCCTGACAATGCTCCTCACCCACTTTGCATCATCAACAATGCTCAGAACCTCCCTACCTCCCAACATTGCTCATACCCCAACAATATTCATCCATCCCTCATCCCAATAATACTCACACCCCCAGGGCACTCCTGACAATGTTCACTGTCTCCTACAGCCCCCACAAAATGTTCACCCAACGCACACTACCAACAATGTTCCCTCCCATGACCTCCGATAATGCTCACTTCCACTAAACACCTGACACTGCGCACCAGAGCCCCTTCCCGACAATGCTGATGATGTTCAAACATTGGCCGGACTAAGGAACCACCGATTCTGGAAGGTGAGCTGGCTGGTGGGGTGTGAGATGTGCAATGAGCATTGTTGTGAGAGGGAAGAGGTCACTATTGTCAGGGGGTGCAGATGGAGGGGTCAGCATAGTTAGGGAGTTGAGTATTATCAGGGTGGGTGCAAAGAAGTGGTGAGAACTGTTGGTATCCAATGGTGGTGGGGGTGGAGGGATAGGCGGGGTGAGTATTGTTGTGAGGGGGGTTGGGGGGATGAACAATGTTGGGTTTTCAGTGAATAGGAACATTGGGACGGTGTTGAGCTATGTCGGGGGAGTGAACATTTTCAGGAGGGGTGTGAGTTGTGTTGGGGTTTCCATTGTGCTGGAATGCTTTGACATGTTACATGAGTTACCTGGAGCTGGGCTCCTTAGCATGCATTATGCCCAAGTTTCCTGGAGGGAACATCATCAAGGGCTACCACAAAACCACTTCTCAGGTACTGTATTGAAAGTTCCTGGTTCCAGTGTAAATTGACTTTCCAGAACTTCCATTGCCATTGTGGCCCTTGATAGCAGCGAATGCCTCAGCATTCACTGTTTTTGGGATTGGAAGATGTGGACCAATGTGTTCAGTTTTGGACACTGCATCTCAGGAAATGCTGTATCGCTTGCAGGGGTGCAGTGCGAATTCAACAGAATGATCAAAATTCAAAGGGTTAAAGTATGAGGACTGGATATATAAACCTCTTGTATTTGCTCCAGTATAGAGGATTGAGGGGTAATCAAATTGAGCTGTTTAAAATGGTCAAAGGATTCATTAAGTTTGATAAAGAGAATCTATTTTCTTCGGTGGGTGAATACAGAGCAACGGAGCATAATCATAAATTGGAGCCAAAGGCTAGTTGGGAGTGAAATCAGAAAACACATTGAGCAAGTGGTAGTGTAATTCTGAAATTCTCTTTCTCAGAAAGCTGGGTAAATTAATATTTTCACGGCTGAGATGAATACATTTTTATTAAGTAAGGGTTTCAGGTTTTTGGAACAAAAACAGATAAATAGAATTGAGGAGCAGGTGAGTAATGATCCAATTGAATCAGAGAATCATAGAATCCCTACAGTGCAGAATTTGGCCTATCAAGTCTGCACCAACCCTCTGAGAGAGTACTCTACCCAAGTCCACTGCCCCGCAGACCCAGCCCTTTCCCCATAACCTAACCTGCATATCCCTGGACACTAAGAGATAATTTCGCATCTCCAATTTACCTAACCTGAACATCTTTGGACTATGGTAGGAAACCGGAGCTCCCTGGGGCATCCCACGTGCAGACACGGGGAGAAAGTGAAAACTCCACAAACGATTATCCAAGGCTTGAATTGAACCCGGGCCCCTGGCGCTGTGAGGCAGTAATGCTAATCACTTGCCACGGTACCACCCATGGAAGGAATGGCTCAAGTAGTGCACACTCCTTCATGCAAACTCAACAGTTTAATAAATGCTGTTCTTCACATGGATTGAGATGATTGTTGCCTGTTCACATGGCGGTTAAATAACACAGTGGACCATTCGTAGAAGTGGAGGAAGCTCTCCCAAAGTCTGGATTAACATTCACTCCTAAACCAATATCTCCAAAATCAGATGTCATTACTCTTATTGCCATATGTGGAATCTCATTGATAATGGGCGCGATCTACCAGCCACGTAGCGCCTGACACGGAGCGCGATGTGACCAGTCAATGCCAGTTGAGGCCTCCCGTGGGCTTCCCGGTAGCCACAACATCTCATGGGATTTACCCAAGTCCTGTGAGGCGCCACGACCAGAATCCTGCCCACAACCAGCTGCGCACGCGTAAGTAGGTTTTAAACCTACTTAAATCATCCATTTAAGGGCTTCAT
Source organism: Scyliorhinus torazame (assembly GCF_047496885.1). Classification (NCBI taxonomy): domain Eukaryota; kingdom Metazoa; phylum Chordata; class Chondrichthyes; order Carcharhiniformes; family Scyliorhinidae; genus Scyliorhinus; species Scyliorhinus torazame. Next base: position 79,974,361 of record NC_092721.1, on the reverse strand, counting down.
TAAAATAGATCAGAGTAAATTACAAATGGCAAGAGGCTAAGAAGTGTGGATGAACTGAGAGATTTTGGGTTCCAAGTACAGGAAACACTAAATCTTATCGGCTGGGACAAAAATGATCAAGGAAAGAAATGGAATGTTCAGCTTTATATTAGGAGAGCTGAAATACAAAGGATGGAAGTCATAATCCAGCTGCTCAGAGCTCTGATTCATCTGCAGTCACTGCACTCCATTCATTTCTGCAGCTCCAAATATATTGTTCTTAGGGCGGCACAGTGGCGTAGTGGTTAGCAGCACTGCCTCACGGCACCGAGGACCAGTTTCAATCCCGGCCCCGGGTTACTGTCCATGTGGAGTTTGCACATTCTCCCCGTGTTTGCATGGGTCTTACTCCCAAAACGTAAAAATTTGAGGGTAGGTGGATTGGCCATGTTAAATTGGCCCTTAATTTGGAATAAGTGTTTTTAAAAAATAATTTTTTTAAAAGGATATTTTGTTCTTAAAGGGTGTGGAACACAGATTTGCCCAAATTATACCAGGACTGAAAGGGTTAAATTAAGCAGACAAGTTGTATGGACTGGACTTGTATTTCTTTACATAGAAGATTAAGGGGCAATCCAATTTAGCTGTTCAGTGTGATTAGAGTATTGGATGGCCTAGGTTACAGGAAATTATTGTTTCTGGTCGTTGTGTCCAGTTGTAGGGGACATAACCTTAAGATCAGAGCTAGGCCATTTTAAGGGTAACGTTAGAAAGCCCTACTTCATATAAAGGTCGTGGCACTCTCTTTCCCAAAACACTGCTGAGGCAAGCTCAAATAAATTCCCCAAACTGAGATTGATAGGTCTTTGTTCGGTTTGGGTATTAAAGTTTGTGGAGTGAAGGTGGGTAATGGAATTAAGTTACAAATCAGCCAATGGCAGGAGATGATCGAAGGACTGTGTGACCTTTTCCTGTTCCTTTGATCTTATAAGGATGGAAGATAGGAGGTCAGCCAAGAGAGCATTGAAATAATGGTGCTGACATACTTATTCATGGAATCGGAATATCATAACCAAGTTTCATATACAAAAACAGCATATCACATGTAAAACATTGCAGTGATGTTTAATGTCTGTTTTTATTTGTATTCCAGAAAGTTCCTTGCCTTTACAGAAATCTTTAAGAGCCTTCCTGGATTATGCATAGCCAAAGTCTTGCTCATAAATCGTACTGCTTTCATACCTGCACAGATATAATCCACATCCCTCTTTGTGGCTTAGTCATAAGTTGAAGTACCATCATCATGTCTGAGAAGGGAGGCACTTTTATTGACTTCATATAAGCAGTACAGGAAGATTGAAAGCCACAAACGTGACAAGGTCAGATTAAGAAGAAAGTTGGAAAGGAAGTTAAATCTCCTAATTATCACTGAAAAAGTCAACTTAAAATGGTATGTGAGAACTAAAGGGGATGGAATATAAATCATCTTGATTTAAAAAATCTGTAAGGGAAAACAATACCCAACAGAAAATACAATGAAAATCAATTGAACGAGAGGCAAAACCACTTTTGTAAGGGTTATTTATCTTGTGAAGGTGCTATGTTCAACAGAGAGTGCTTTTCAACTTGACAGAAATGAAAAACTGACTCAGGATTAATGGAGGAATGAAAAGGAACGATGCAATAAAAATTTGATAAACATGAAGCAAATTTCCTCCAAATCAACCATGCATAACAAGGTAATTCACTAATGTAAAGAAAAAGCAACCACAGGTCAGAAAATAAATCAGAATTGATAGGTATGGAACAATAATTTAAAGCAGCAAAATACTGAAGTATGAAAGTGAACATTTCTGTATAACAACTGAACCAACTTTTTTTAAAAAGCAGGACAATGATTCCTATTGAAAAAAATAAGGGCAGTGTAGAAAAATTACAAATTTTGGATTGGTTGTGAAATAAAATATTGATTAAAGTTGCATTGAATGTCTTGAAATCTGGAAACTCTGGGAGCATAGGTCACAGCATTCATTACAAAGGTCAGTGCATCCAATTTGACTGCAGTTTTCTGGGCACTAAAGTTAAATGCTGGAAAATCAGAATTTATGCAAATTATGCACGCTTACATTTGGAACCAGTTCTTATCAAGGGTAGGTGGATTGGCCACGCTAACGTGCCTCCTAATTTGGACAATTTTTTTAAAAGGGAGTGACCCTTGAACGCCAGCGAGCTGGTTATTGCTAAACAAGTGCTGCTTGATAGTGCTTTTGATGGCCTCTTTTATTACTGATGATCAAGAGTAGACTCAAATGAAAGCAAAATACTGCAGATGCTGGAAATCTAAATTAAATGCAGAAATGCTGGATAAATTGTTGAGGTGTCATTATGGACTCAAAACCTTAACTCTATTTCTCTTTCCATAGATGGTGTCAGACCTGCTGGCTATATCCAGTATTTTCTGTTTAACATTGAGAGTGGACTGATGAGGTGGTAATTGGCTGGGTTGGGTTTGTCCTGCTTTTTGTTCACTGGGCATATCTGGGCAATTTTCTATATTGTAGTAGAGTTGTAGCTGCAATGGAAAGGTTTGGCTAGGACATGGCAAGTTCAGGAGCATAAGTCTTCATTCCTATTGCTAGAATATTGTCAGGGCCCACAGCCTTTGAAGTGTCCAGGGTCTTCAGCTGTGTCTTCATATCACGTGGGGTGCATCGAATTGGCTGGCATTGATGATGCTGGGGACCTCCAGAGGTGGCTGAGATGGATCATGCACGCCACATTTTTGGCTGAAGATTTGTGAATATTTCCACCTTTTCTTTTGCATTAATGTGCTAGATTCCTCCATCATTTGTGGGGACATTTGTGGAGCCTCCTCCTCCCGTTTGTTGTTTAGTTGTCCACCAGCATTTACAACTAGAGGGGGCAGCTTAGACCTCATTCATTGGTTAGGGAATCATGCACCTCTCTGTTACTTGCTGCTTATGCTGTTTGGCATGCAAGTAGTCCTGTGTTATAGCTTCACCAAGTTGACACTCATTTTCAGGAATGCCTGTTGTTACTATCCCAGCTGGACAAATCAGATCCCAGAGTGGAAACCGGCTTGATAAATCCTAACTTTTATTTTATGTTTAGATACATGGAAGGTGGCTACTGAACAGAGTCGCAGGAGTCAACTGATGAACTTTTAACAAAAGAATAAAGCTTTGTTCATCAAGAAAAGATGAACTATTTTGTAATACTCCTTCACCCCAACTATACCTTTACAGATATGTACAGATTTGTAAAGGTAACATAAGTTACAAAATCTATTTTGTAATCTATTTTCATTAGGTGCGCAGTCTATGTAAACCTACAGGAAAATTGTGGTCAGCCGCACCACACTCTGAAACAAAGTGTCAAACCAAGTGTCTGAAACCAAGTGCCAAGTGGGCAGCACAGTAGCACAGTGGTTAGCACAGTTACTTCACAGCTCCAGGGTCCCAGGTTCGATTCCCGGCTTGGGTCACTGTCTATGCGGAGTCTGCACGTTCTCCCCGTGCCTGCGTAGGTTTGCTCCCACAGTCCAAAGATGTGCAGGTTAGGTGGATTGACCATGCTAAATTGCCCTTAGTGTCCAAAAAGCTTGGGTGGGGTTAAGGGGATCGGTTGGAAGTGTGAGGTGCTCTTTCCAGGGGCTGGTGCAGACCCGATGGTCTCCTTCTGCACTGCAAATTCTATGAATAACTTCTACCGATTTCTCATCAGTTTTCCCCAGGTGTTTGTCACACTGTGAGCCAAATGATCTCAATGGAACTCCTGACTTCCACATAAAGGTTTGCAATCTCCACTCTAAAAGGCCATGCCTTGAAATCTTCTTCAAAATGACATTTTCCCTTGGATGTCTTCAAAAGGATTCACCTTCAGGGTTTCAGCCTCTGCTCCTGGTATTCCTCTGCCCTGGATCACCACATGCATTCAAGTTTCCACACAATCTGTTAGATATCCTACCATGCCAACAGATCACCACTGCTTCACAGGCCGTATTATGATGTCACCAACCTTTGGGTCACCCTGAATCTCTGGCTTCTCACAAGCTCATGTCCCCAGGACTGCACCTTGCAGCTCTGGTTTTAACTTAATCCTCCTTACTAACATCTGGGGGCTTGTGCCAATGTTGGGAAAGCTATCTCACAGGTTCTTCAAGCGTCAAACCCTTATAAGATCACAGGGATCAATTTGTTTATTAGTACTGTTGTGGTTTCTAACGAGATACGGCTATTGTTACATCAATCTGAAAAAGGCTCAGATGATGCTAGATGTGAAGAATGATCGAGCTATAGTGTTTTAAAAATATGTTCATCTTCATTTTACTCGATCTGACCATTACTGCTTACCACTAAAGAAGCCAGAGATTTCTCATCAAAAAAGATTTTGAAGTATTGTAACGAGCGGGAATTGCCACCAGCTTCCCGGTGCTTGGGCCAGCGAGGCCTGCAATGCTATTCAACGTTAATTAGTCCACTTAACGAGGCCTCATGGGCCTCTTGCCACAGATGAAGGCTCGCCAGCCGATCTGCTGCACCGCATTCGCCAGCCTCCCACTAACAAGGTCGAGCAGCACTTAAGCTGCACTTGCTCAGACAACCCCAGCCAGCTCGCAACAATGGTGCCCAGGAGACCGGCACCATCGGGAGAATGAGGAATTGTGTTACACATTAAACACCCTTGTGCACAACCAGTATGATGACTCTGTCACTTTCGTCCGCAATGCGGGCTGACCTCCGAACCATTGGCCCAACTCTCCAACCATCCTCCTGTCCCCGGGTACACCGCGTGCAGGTGATGGGTGTGAGCAAGCACTCAGCAGATAGGCAGGGGTCAGACTGTTGCATAGATTGAGCAGCACCAGCACTCAGCTCTCTGCAGGCTATCATCAACCCCCCCTGCCCTTGACAGTGAGCCGCTGACAGTGCCAACACAATCCCATCACCCTGGAGTGATGTGACACATAGCCTGGAGGGTGGGAAATGGGGGGTGACCGACCAGGCCATGTCATAAGTGAATCGGTGAGTATGAGGCCCTCCTTGGTCCTCCAGGCTTGCCGGACCCTCGCTGCTGCCGTCTGTCCTGTAGCCTCTGGCTGGTCCTTGGGTTCCTCCCTGGGATCGTCCTCCAGCCCCTGCTGGTTCGGCACCGCCTCATTATCCTCATCCTCCTCCTTGCCCTCCTCCTCTTCGGAGGTGGCCACATGTTCCTGATCACCAATCTCCACCACATCGCCACGCTGCAGCGCGAGGTTGTGAAGACCACATCAGACCACCACAAAGTGGACTTCCATCCAGGGGGTGTACTGCATGGCACCACCGGAGCAGTCGAGGCATCGGAACCAAATGTTGAGGAGTCCGATGCACCGCTCAATCACAGCCCGGGCGGCCACATGGGCCTTATTGTACCGGGTCTCCGCTTCGGTCACCGTCCTCAGCGGGTACCCCTTATCCCCCAAGAGAATCGCTCACATGAAGTTTTGTTAACCACTGAGAATAAGAATCTGGTGGACAAAAGGAACATAATTTGGAAATTACACTGACAGTTTACACATCCAGTGCCACAGAAACTGAAGACTCCACTTCAAGATCCAGTAGTGACAAGGGGTTTATTAACGAAAGGCAAAGGCGAGCAATCATACAGGGACAGAACACAATAGGATAGGCCTTATCTCTTGGGCTCCAGGGTGCACACTACCTGGGCCCCAGCTCCCAGGGCTCTGGACAAACTTGCTATTGGCCAGGGTTCATGCACTCCTTTATGAGTGGCCCGAGCCGGTCAAGTGGTCAGTCAGGCCTGTCCCCTTAAAGGGGCTGCACTACACATCTCTCCCCCCTTAAGTCCCTTAATATATTTTACACAATAAATATATACAGGTTCTATATATACAGCAAAACAGGGGAAAGAGAGTTCATCAAAGAGACAATCGATCCGGGGACCTTCGAGTCCTTCCGGACTTCCATGTCATCCCACAGGCTCGATCGACATCCTTCGAGGTAAGCAAGTTATCAGTGGCCAGTGACAGCACAGGAGGCACCGCCTAGACGGTAGGAGATCTGGCCTTACCGGCCTCCAAATGTACAGCTAGCTGGATGGATTTGGGAGTTCAGTTCCCTCTGCTCAGGAACATTCACAGGAGTGTCGTAACACCAGTGGGACCCGTATGCTCTGAATTGGAGGTCGTCAACCAACAGTTCTTCAAATGGTCAATGTGCTTTTTAAAAGTCCTTCCATTTACATTCACCGCGTCTGACACAGGCCCCAACTGGGACACAAAGTGGGCAGCACGGTAGCATTGTGGATAGCACAATTGCTTCACAGCTCCAGGGTCCCAGGTTCAATTCCGGCTTGGGTCACTGTCTGTGCGGAGTCTGCACATCCTCCACGTGTGTGCGTGGGTTTCCTCCGGGTGCTCCGGTTTCCTCCCACAGTCCAAAGATGTGCAGGTTAGGTGGATTGGCCATGATAAATTGCCCTTAATGTCCAAAATTGTCCTTAGTGTTGGGTGGGGTTACTGGGTTATGGGGATAGGGTGGAAGTGTTGTCCTTGGGTAGGGTGCTCTTTCCAAGAGCCGGTGCAGACTCGATGGGCCAAATGGCCTCCTTCTGCACTGTAAATTCGATGATAATCTATGATAATCCGTCTGGCCCCGAAGCAAAGTAACGAACCAAAACTGGTCCCCCACTCTGAATGATTCATTGACCCTCTGTATAGCCCATTGACTTCTCTGGAAAGCCAGACGTGCCTCTACTCTCCCTACAAGTTAGGAAACACTAAAGCCAAACATGTTATGAGGCGACGGCCCATCAGCAACTCAACAAGTGGATGCCCATGTTGGTGTGGGGAGGTCGAATGGCATAACAATAAAAAATTGGCAAGCCATTGGTGTAGCTGTTTTTCAGATTGTTTCTGTATGGCGTTCTGGTCCTTTCGGCCAATCCAATCAGCACAGGGTGGTTTAGGGTCACCCTATTGTGGTGTATGCCTTTAGTTTGAATGAAAGTCTTGGAGTCATCCCCTGCTATCATCAGATCTAGTGGTTTCCCGCACTCCATGTATAGTGAACACTGCAAGGCAGCTGAAGTTGGGTATTATGATCTCAAACCAGATCCCAACAGTGGCTAGGATACTGGACAGAAACCCCAATATTTTATTTTAATTTTGTAAGTCTATGAGGAAAGAATATCTCACTGCAGGAGTGATTTCACGCACAATAGGGATATAGTATATTAAAAATAAACTTTATTACTAACAAGGTATCTTTAACATCATACAAGAAAATAGGTTACAATTACCCCAAAACAATGCTAATCAATACAGTGACAAAGTAACCCTTAACTGCTATCTTTATTTATACTTGACCAACAAACCATCTCAGATCACAATCCACTTTTAAATATAGTTAGCATTCAGGAATACATGCGGTATGGAAATGTCTTGGATATTCCACTTTGAGAAAGAGAAATCTGCTTGAAAGAAAGAGACCCGACACCCTGTCAGAATAATCTGCAGAATCTCTGGCTATATTTCTTCAGAAACCTTCTCAGCTTTCCTTCCAGCTACAAACTAACCCTGGAAACCTCAACACCTGACTGCTTCAACCTCTGGTTCCTCCCATTAACTACATAATCTTACTAAGTGAGCACAATGTCTCAAATTAACTACTCTACATGGAACCCTCTTAATATAAATAAAAGTTAATTAGCCCAAACTTTTACGATGCACCTCTCGCTCCAAAAAGCCTAGCTGTCTTTCAAACCAGGATTTTTAAAAACATGACTGCAGCAGTCAAATACTAACCCAGGCTTTTAACCCTTACTGCACCAAATATATTTAATACAATATATTTGAAAAATGCGTCAAGAGTATGGTATTTTTCTGTGAGGTATGTCCTGTTGAAAATAGGGTGCGTTCAGTAAAAGGCGGACCCCGCAATGTTCTGCTGGTACCATAGGGAAAAACTAGCTGAAATTTTCTTCGTGCATGTTGATAATTTCCTGTGGAGAGGCTCGAGGGGTAATTGAGGAGGTAAAAATGTAATTCAAGGCTTCGGGAGCCTTTAAATATCTATCAGCTGGGCTTCTTTAGAAAGTCATCTTTTTTTGTGCTTTTCAACATGGGAAATTGCTGATCTGACAAGATGGCTCCAACTGGTCACATGCTGGTTTCCAGAAATTCCAAAGTTAACAAAACCCTCAAACATCTGGAACATAACACTCCTTCCATAGCATATACGTTCCATCCCAGCCAACATAATAGCCAAGCAGATGGTCGGTCTGCTCCAGCTAACTTCGAACAAGAACAACCCTCTGCAGATCCTGATCTCTACTAATGGTGCTAATGACCTAAACATTAACTGTTCTAACAAAATGTTTCAACAAGAGGATCTTGTTTAACAACCCAAAAACAGTTTCACCTGACCAAGAGTTGGTCCAACTAACTTTCTTTAATTATGCATACTTTGGACTTCATGGGCAGTTACTGTTCGACCTCCAACAAGAACAGAACTCCAGGCAACAGCCTGTGCATCTTACCAACATGCCAGTGGCAATAGAAAGAATTCTGGCCCTCATCAAAAACTACAATCTGCTGGAACCTTGGAACACATGTCTCCAGGACTAACTCGCTCAACGTGCCTTCCCCCATCAAGGAAGTCTTGCCCTGGAAAGACAGATTACTCTACAATCAGTCAACCTCCCCTCAGAAGAAACTATCACTCAGACTTCAGTCTGGACTCTGAACATGTGTACAATCCTAACTTGTATTTTATCGTGGTCGTGCCCTGAACCCTCTTCCTTTTCCATATCCGCGATTATTGTGTTGGTGAAAAAGGTGACATTGCAAAACCCCTCTCACACTCGTGTGTGTGTCTGTATGTGTAAAAATAAACCAACCCTTTTTATTTGACCTCAAATTTGCTGTGCAAGTTATTCATAGAGCATTAGAACATTTCAAAACATTAGGGTTGGGAAAAATGCGCCACCATTTTAACTGGGGAAATCAGAATAGAGAAACATTTTCTGTTTACGGATGGGTAGAAAGTGGGGAAAATCAAGGCAGTTGAAATTGACCCTCGTCCTGTCTGTTACACAGCTTTCCCAACTTTGGTGTTCCATCCATGGTTTCCACCACAGGGTACTATGGGTCAGCCTTGAGAGTATCGGTTGTCACTGTAGATTCACGGTTGAGGAGTTGTTGAAAACATTCTATCCAGTGTTATGAATGGCATTGTCATCCTGAAGAAGAGAAACAACAAGCTGTGAATAAAGGGTCTTTGTCCATTTTATCTTGATCTGTAGATGGCCCTGGTGACTTCAAAAAAGCTTTGCACATCATATTGTTGGATTTCTCGGGCTTTCTTTTCTCACCACATTCTTTATCTTCCGAATTTGTCTTTAGGTCTTAGTCTTGAACTGCTGGAATGCTGCCTTTTTGACTTGTGAACTTGGTGTACTGCCAGATAATGAAGGCTGCTTGTATTAGTTCCAGGAGGAAATTTGAATGTTATTTTCCTTGAACCAGTCCTGGTGATTATGATACTCAAACCCAATGGCCTGGCCACAGGAATGTAGAACATATAACTTTATTTGATCCCAATGCCCTGGAGTTGAGTTGGATGTGTGAAGATTTTCCAGGTTGCTCGTGAACTACACTTGGAATTCCTCTTTACGATCAGGCTGTTGCTGATCTGTCCAGCCAACATCAGTTACCTGCATAGATCGACTGATACAATTTTCACTTAGATCTTTGACCCAAAGAATGATTTAATTCAGGAGGTGCCAATGCCTCCACTGGCGTAGAGTGGCAGCAGTGTTTAACATCTTTATGATGCACTGCAGGAACTCACTAAACCTCTTTGACAGCACTTTCCAAACCAACAATCTCCACTACTTAGAAGGACAAGGGCAGCAGATGCATCGGAATACTACCACCTGCAATTTCTCCTCCAAGGTCACTCACCATCTTGACTTGCAACCAACCATCCTTCCATAGTGGCTGGGTCAGAGGCCTGGAAACTCCCTTCCTAACAGCGCTGCCTGTGTACCTATAACAGTTGGACTGCAGTGGTCCAAGAAGACAGGTCGGCCCAGCCAACCCATCAGCTATATGGGCGCGCTCCAGCACAACCAGTGCCATCTTTTTGGCTGGGATAAGTGTGTGGGGAGAGTAATGTATATGTGCGGCTGCAGCTTGTCAGTCCCCGAGTGTCAATCACAGACCCGGCGAATCCATTTTTTCATTGGAATTGATTGTGTTCCACGTGGTACTGGTGCTAGCCCCTTAATAACCGAATTGGTGCAGGTATGGCCCCAGTTTTATGTCGTGAATGTCCACGAATTCTGCGTTGGCGTCAACACTTAGTCTCAGAAATGGAGAATCGTGCCTCCGTTGTTTGACTAGAATTCCTAAATCTTTCAATTGTTTTGATTTTCTTGCTGGTTTAGCATGGTGAAAATTATGGAGCAACTGTCCTTGGCTGCAGTACATTTTTTCACAATTGGGGTTTGATTGTTTTTGTCCAAATCAAGTGTATATGTGACTTTTTTCCCACAAGGTTGAGTGTTAATTGCGGGTCGTCCGGCCCAACTGTCTGCCCCTCTTCCGCGGTCTCGTTCGTGGCCGGGTGTCCCTGGAGCATGCGGTGTCCACGGGCGCACTCGAAGCTTTCCGTGCTCGATGGGCGCCGCAGGGGTTGGTCTGCCTTATTGACCCCGATTTTCACACTTTGATTTGACGGGGTTTTGTTAAGTTTTCGTTTTTCCTTTTCGTTCTTTTTGAGTTGTGCTCCGCTCGTCGTTTTGTAGTATACCCCCTTTTACTTTTTCCCTCAGTTACTTTGTGTTCTTTTACTAAGTTGACACACCAGGCATCACGCCAGCACAGGTCGTGGATGCCCGTTTAATTTCCTGCTACATGTAGATAAATGTAGCAGGGCTTCACCTCACAAAAAAAAACACACCTTTCATTTTTTGCCCTTTTGGCCCCAATTTATAGTAGTGAAACCTTATAAAAGGTGGGTGTTAATTGCTCTCTGAAGTGGTTCAGCAAGTCAGCCAATTACCAACTCGGGTGTGTAAGTAACTGTCAGCTTTAAAAGAGAAGAGTATCCTTAATTAATGCATTTTCAAAAGCAAAAACTGTTGCAACAAGGATAGTTGTCCATTAAAGTTCACTCTGCTCTTGCAACTGCAGTGTGGGGTTTAAAGAGGCTGTAGTGTTGAACAGACATAGAGGTGCTGACTTTGACATGAACCTGTTTTGTCTGAGGTAAATTATCAAATATCCAGTCAGGATCCCCTAACCTTTTCATAGAATTTACAGTGCAGAAGGAGGCCACTCGTCCCATCGAGTCCGCACCGGCTCCCGGAAAGAGCACCCTACCCAAGGTCAACATCGCCACCCTATCCCCATAACCCAGCAACCCCACCCAACACTAAGGGCAATTTTGGACACTAAGGGCAATTTATCATGGCCAATCCACCTAACCTGCACATCTTTGGACTGTGGGAGGAAACCGGAGCACCCGGAGGAAACCCACGCACACACGGGGAGGATGTGCAGACTCCGCACAGACAGTGACCCAAGCCGGAATGGAACCTGGGACCCTGGAGCTGTGAAGCAATTGTGCTATCCACAAGGCTACCGTGCTGCCCCGTGTCTTGTACTTATTCTCTTTTAGATTTGGCAAAAGATGACAACAATGAATAGGCAATATACTGGAAGGAGCTGATTTGTTCCATGTCCTCTCTCAGACGCACACTCTTTGCTAGACTCTAATGCTGTTGATCAAAACGCTTATGGAGAGTTGATCATTCCATCGAGTAATGCAGTAATAAATCTGAACTGTTAAATTGTCCCTTTATTGCCTAATTACAAAGTTAATTGTTACTTGTGTGACAAACATAATTAGTCCTTTTACCTTCTCCTCAGGGGACACAGACATAATGCTCAGCGAGCTTAATTAACTCAACTGGCGAGAAATTATAAGGTTTCGTGATGCTGATACCAGTTTTTAATGTTAGAACTATTCCTTCAGTGCTTCCCTCTCTCTCTCTTAATTACTCGAAATGTCACTGCCTGAAGTGACTGTAGCAGTGAGGAGGGTAACCACAGTAACATGTAGAGTCAAAACCTGAATGCAGGATACAAGTATTTTAAAAGGGATGCTCATTCCTCATCTCAAACTAAACAGTGACCATTGGATCTCTAAGGACCCATGGTCAGGTTCCCAGATGAAGGGAGTGCTGGAATTTCTAACTTCACCTTTGCAATGGCTGATTACATTTGACCTTAGCTTAATGGAATGGGCCATGTTTCCGATTGGGAATGGTCCTGCTTTCTCTCTTTTGCATAAAGCGCATCAATTTGTTTTGAGCAGCACAGAACAGGGCTCAGAGAATCAACCATCTAATTTTCTTTTCCATTGAAGTAAATAGCAAACTGAGCTCACTATTCACAATTCCCCTCTTCTGAGCTATTGTCCTTTTGAAGGAGATTGTAGCCTAAGGGTCTGGCACATATAGGATTAATGTGGAACTGAGTACAGAACCAATCAGTACAGTACAGTTACATAAGAGAACAAATAACCTGCACCTAGAGGTCAGTCTAATGTTGGACAGAGCCATGGGTACAAGCAAGCATGGAGACAGTTCATACCTTGAACACTTTATTATATATGTGCATAGTTCTTGTAGTTAATAAATAAATACAGTTAGCCTACTTAAGACTAAGAGGACATTATTCAGACCACTGAATGGTATCCATCACCCGACAACATGGTGGCAATGATGGCAAACTTCAAAACCTCACAAAAAACTGCAGAGAAAAACTAAAAGCATGCAGGACTTGAAGAATTTGAAGAAGCATTCTGAGAATGCTTCATCAGAGAAAGACTCAAGATCACAGATGCACAGAGGAAAATCGCTTGGGAAAAAGCTCCAAAGAAAGGATTGGAAGCTGAAGGCAGAAATTTAAAATTCTTCACTGCAGCAGAAGATGACATAGGATCTCTTGGAAGCCCAGCTTCAATTCCTAGAGTTCAGAATCAGTAGACCTAGCAGGGGTGAGCTAAAACTTTTAAATTTGGGGATAAAGCAAGTCCTTGCTTTAGAAGGCAGAGAGTAGCAATGGAAGGATGCTTTTCTAATTGGAGGGCTGTGACCAGTGATGTTCCACAGGGATCAGTGCTGGGACCTTTGCTCTTTGTAGTATATATAAATGATTTGGAGGAAAATGTAACTGGTCTGATTAGTAAGTTTGCAGACGACACAAAGGTTGGTGGAATTGCGGATAGCGATGAGGACTGTCGGAGGATAGCAGGATTTAGATTGTTTGGAGACTTGGGCGGAGAGATGGCAGATGGAGTTTAATCCGGACAAATGTGAGGTAATGCATTTTGGAAGGTCTAATGCAGGTAGGGAATATATGGTGAATGGTAGAACCCTCAAGAGTATTGAAAGTCAAAGAGATCTAGGAGTACAGGTCCACAGGTCATTGAAAGGGGCAACACAGGTGGAGAAGGTAGTCAAGAAGGCATACGGCATGCTTGCCTTCATTGGCCGGGGCATTGAGTATAAGAATTGGCAAGTTATGTTGCAGCTGTATAGAACCTTAGTTAGGCCACACTTGGAGTATAGTGTTCAATTCTGGTCGCCACACTACCAGAAGGATGTGGAGGCTTTAGAGAGGGTGCAGAAGAGATTTACCAGAATGTTGCCTGGTATGGAGGGCATTAGCTATGAGGAGCGGTTGAATAAACTCGGTTTGTTCTCACTGGAACGAAGGAGGTTGAGGGGAGACCTGATAGAGGTCTACAAAATTATGAGGGGCATAGACAGAGTGGATAGTCAGAGGCTTTTCCCCAGGGTAGAGGGGTCAATTACTAGGGGGCATAGGTTTAAGGTGAGAGGGGCAAGGTTTAGAGTAGATGTACGAGGCAAGTTTGTTACGCAGAGGGTAGTGGGTGCCTGGAACTCGCTACCGGAGGAGGTGGTGGAAGCAGGGACGATAGTGACATTTAAGGGGCATCTTGACAAATACATGAATAGGATGGGAATAGAGGGATACGGACCCAGGAAGTGTAGAAGATTGTAGTTTAGTCGGGCAGCATGGTCGGCACGGGCTTGGAGGGCCGAAGGGCCTGTTCCTGTGCTGTACATTTCTTTGTTCTTTGTTGTTGTTTGTCCTAAGAAACTTTTAAATAGTTCAATGGTCAGACAGTGGAACTACAATAACAGTGGTTCTTCACATTCACCCACTGTTAAAAAAAAAAGACCAGCAGGGGTAAAGCAAACTTATAGATGAAGTCTATCAGGAGCTTTAACCGTCCGCTGTGATCTCCTCAGTCCCAGCTGTGGTGTAGGCACTGGTGTCGAGACCTGCGACTCTGGGAGCGTGCCGTCCTCTTCTTCTTCCAGAAGCGTCGACAGAGAGGGAGACGGTGTAGGCGTGGGGGTGATGGTAACGGAGGTAGATGGTGGAGGGTTGGGTGGGGAACCAGCAGGTGCCAGGTCCCGGAGGGAGACTGTGTCCTGCTGCCCGCCCTGATGTGCCACGTAGGCATATTGTGGGTTAGCGTGACGAAGCATTACCCGCTCGACCAGGGGATCGGTTTTGTGGTTCCTCACATGCTTCCGGAGGAGGGCAGGCCCTGTGGCTGTCAGCCAGGATGGGAGGAAGACCCCTGAGGTGGACCTCCTAGGGAAGACAAACATACGTCCATGAGGGGTCTCGTTGGTGGCAGTACACAGAAGCGACCGGATAGAGTGGAACGCATCGGGAAGGACCTCCTGACAGCGGGAGACTGGGAGACTCCTAGACCGTAGGGCCAGGAGGACGGTCTTCCAGGCCATCGCGTTCTCCCTCTCCACCTGTCCATTTCCCCGGGGGTTGTATCTGGTAGTCCTACTTGAGGCGATGCCCTTGCTGAGCAAGAACTGACGCAACTCATCAATCATGATCGAGGAGCCCGATCACTGTGGATGTAGGTGTGGAAACCGAACAAGGTGAAGAGGCTGTGCAGGGCCTTGATGACAGTGGCCGAGGTCATGTCAGGGCATGGGATGGTAAAGGGAAAACGTGAGTACTCATCAACGATGTTGAGGAAGTACACGCTACGGTCGTTGGAGGGGAGGGGCCCTTTGAAGTCGATGCTAAGGGGCGGGAAGCCTTCACCAGGTGCGCTCTGTCGGGCCGATAGAAGTGCGGTTTGCACTCTGCGCAAACCTGCCAGTCCCTGGTCACGGTCCTGACCTTCTTGATGGAGAAAGGCAGGTTGCGGGCCTTGACAAAATGAAAAAAACAGGTGACCCCCGGGTGACAGAGGTCATTGTGGACGGCCCGAAGTCGGTCTACTTGTGCGCTGGCACATGTACCACGGGACAGGACATCTGGGGGCTCATTGAGCTTCCCAGGGCGACATAAGATATCATAATTATAAGTGGAGGGTTCGATCCTCCACCTCAGAATCTTGTCGTTCTTGATCTTGCCCCGCTGTGTATTATTGAACATGAAGGAAACCGACTTGGTCAGTGAGAGAGTGAATCGCCTGCCGGCCAGGTAATGCCTCCAATGCCGCACAGCTTCCACAATGGCCTGGGCTTCCTTTTCGACGGAGGAGTGTCGAATTTCGGAGCCCGTGAGGGTACGAGAGAAGAAAGCCACGGGCCTGCCCGCCTGGTTGAGGGTAGCGGCCAGGGCAAAGTCCGATGCATCGCTCTCCACCTGGAATGGGATGGACTCGCCCACAGCGTGCATCGTGGCCTTGGCAATGTCTGCCTTGATGTGGTTGAAGACTAGGCGGGCCTCAGCCGACAAGGGAAAAAGGGTGGATTTGATGAGTAGGCGGGCCTTGTCCGCATAGTTCGGAACCCACTGGGCATAGTACGAGAAGAGCCCCAGGCATCTCTTCAGGGCCTTGGTGCAGTGGGGGAGGGGGGAGTTCCAGGAGGGGGCGCATGCGGTCGGGATCGGGCCCTAGAACTCCGTTTTCCACAACGTAGCCGAGGATGGTTAGGCGGGTCGTGCGGAAAACATACTACTTCTTATTATACGTAAGATTAAGGAGCTTGGCGGTGAGGAAGAAAGGCTGGAGGTTAGTGTCATGGTCCTGCTGGTCATGGCCGCAGATGATGACATTATCCAGATACGGGAATGTGGCCCGCAGCCCCTACTGGTCAACCACTCGGTCCATCTCCCGTTGGAAGACCGAGACCCCATTGGTGATGCCGAAGTGGACCCTGAGGAAGTGGTAGAGGCGCCCATCAGCCTCAAAGGCAGTGTTTTGGCGGTTCTCCGGGCGGATAGAGAGCTGGTGGTACGCGGACTTCAAGTCTACCATGGAGAAGACTCGGTACTGCGCAGTCTGGTTGACCATGTCAGATATGCAGAGAAGGGGTACGCCTCTGACTGTAGTCGACGACCATTCGGAGCTTCTCCCCAGTCTTGACGACCACCACTTGGGCTCTCCAGGGGCTGGTACAGGCCTTTATGATCCCTTCCCGCAGGAGTCGCTGGACCGCTGACCTGATAAAGGCCTTGTCCCGAGCACTGTATCTTCTGCTCCTGGTGGTGACGGGCTTACAGTCTGGGGTGAAGTATGCAAAGAGCGGGGGTGGGGCGACTAGGCCTAATAAAAGGGAGCGCAGAGATAGGGGAGGACGTAGAGTTTAAAGTTAACGTACTCTACGTCACGTATCGCAAGAGCTGAGACACAGTACCCCCGGACCTCAACAGAGTGTGATCCGGAAGCCAGGGAGATTGTCTGGGACGCAGGAAAAATTTGGAGGGAGCAGCGGCTTACTGTATCCAGATGGACGAAACTGTCCGTGCTCCCGGAGTCGAATAAGCAGGTTGTCTCGTGCCCGTTGATCCGGACGGTCGTCATGGAGTTCTTGAGATGATGGGGCTGGGACTGGTCCAGGGTGATGGAGGCGAGCTGCGGAAGGTGGCTGGTCTGGTTGGTGGTAGCGGGTGGCGTCGAAGGTGGCGGCCAAGATGCCGGCCCCTTGAGTCGCACGTGGCGTGTCGCGTAGAAGATGGTGGTAAAGATGGCGGCCCCCACGAGTCACACGTGGTGGGTCGCGTCAGAGATGGTGAACAAGATGGCGGACTCCATGGGTCGCATGAGGTGGATGACGCGTTAGAAGGAGGCAGTACCGACAGGCAAGATACCACACGGCAGGATTTGGACGTTTTATGCCAGGCCTGGCAGACTTGTGCAAAGTGGCCCTTCTTACCGCACTCGCTGCAGGTCGCGTTCCGAGCTGGGTAGCATTGTCTGGAGTGCTGACCCTGGCCGCAGACGTAGCAGGACGGTCCCCCGGAGTTGGCGGGCTGCAGCGTGGCACAGGCTTGTGACACCCCCGGATCGAGTGATGGCTGCGCCCAGGACGCCCACGAGGATGCCGCATGGTCGGGCGTGAAGGCATCCATATTCTGGAAGGCCACTTCCAGGGAGCTCGGGAGCCGCACCGTGTCGTTTAGGTCAAGGGTACCCCCTTTGAGCAGGCGCTGACGGATGTAGTCAGACCTAACGCTGGCCACATAGGCATTCCTGATCAGGAGCTCGGTATGTTGAACTGCCGAGACTGCCCGGCAGCTACAATTCCGGGCAAGTACCCGCAGGTCACGCAGGCACTCGGCCAAAGATTCTCCTGGGCGCTGACGCCTCATGGCGAGGAGGTGCCGAGCGTACACCTCATTTTCTGCCCTCACGTACTGCCCTTTGAGGAGTGTAATCGTCTCGTCGTACGTGGCCACGTCTCTGATGAGGGTAAATATTCGGTGGCTCACCTGGGCGTTGAGGATCCAAAGCTTGTGCTCCCCTGAGACGGCGTCAGTGGAAGAGTCAAGGTAGGCCTCGAAACAGCTTAGCCAATGCTGGAAAATCGCGGTGGTGTCAGCTGCCTCTGGGTCCAGGTCCAATCGCTCAGGCTTGAGTGACTTATCCATCATACTATCTTAGAGTATTAAATTGATGCACTGTGGTAATACCAGGTATTGCAGTACCTGAGAGGTGAATGACCATTGGCTAGACCGCGGGGTCTACCATTGGGTAATGTACATAGCCCCGCCCTGAGAGGCGGGGTATAAGAACCGATGCCGTCCCAGCAGCCTTCACTTCTGTAACATCGCTGCTGGGTACAGTTCTAGCTGATTAAAGCTGAATCGATATGACTCCTCGTGGTCTCAAGAGTATTGATTGTGCATCATGCACCATCAATTACACGAGGCAAGTTGTAGGAAACAAAGTAATGGTTTTAATACTCTAAGATGTAGCCTGTCTGCTGCTGAACCCAGACTGGAGACAGGGCTACAGATCAGTCAACTATATACAACACCCAGTGGGGTGGAGCCATGGAAGAACAACAATATATAACAGTGAGTAACAATGGAACAAACAGTAACAGAGAATATATACAGCGCTGTAAGTAACAGTGGAATAACAGTGGAACTACAATGACAGTAATAAAATCTTCAGGAAGGCTAACTTTAATCAACAAGTCCAGCAGCCAGGAGAACCTGTTGAGTCACACATTAATGATCTATACAGAATGGCTGAAGTTTGCGAACATGGAGACCTAAAATCTGAACATATCAGGGACAGAATCATTGTGGGAGTGTCGCATGATGCACTCTTAGTCATTCTGCAAGTGAAGGGAGATCTAACCCTTGAGAAAGCTCCGTAAGCGACATGAGAGAACACATGGCCTGTACATAAGGGTCAGTCCAGTTTTGGACAGATCCATGTGTACAAACAAGCATGGAGACCTAGCTCGAACCCTTTACTGTATATATTTACATTGTCCTTGTAGTTAATAAATATAAAGTTAACCTACTTAAGAGTATGGAAACTTCATTAAGACTACCAAACAGTATCCAACACCTTACATCAAGGCTAGCAAGAAATATGAAGAGTAGTTTTACCAGTTCAATTGTGCTCTCTATGTGAAACTGCATATTAGGTGTGCAAATCGGAAAAATTGGGGGCACATTTACAATACTATGGTTTTTAATTCATTAAAATCGATGGATTGAGAATCATGGGCGTAATAGTTAATGTGCATTTCCAGTGGATGAATGTCCAAGGGGAGGGGTGGGCTTGACGGGTACACAGGTGATATTCCCAACTTAAAGCTGCTCCACAGACATTGAATGTCAAGCCTTTGAGAGGATTCAGAGAAGATTGAACAGAATTATGCCAGGATAAAGTCCTATCATTTTGTGCAGAATCCAGAGAAGCTGGGATTTTTCTCTTTAGAACACAGAAGGTTAAATGGAGATTTAATAGAGGTGTTAACAATTAGGACCAGGTTTCAATAGATGCAAAACTGTTTCCACTGGCAGGAGGGTCGGTAATGAGAGGGCACTGATTTAAGAGAATTGGAAAAAAAAAACGGGTATGTTGATGTACTGCGTTGTTATGATCTTGAATGGACTGCCTGAAATTCATCAGTAACTTTCAGAAGAGTATTGGATAAATAATTCAAAAGAAAAAATCCATGGCCCTGCAGAAGGAGCAAGGGAGTGGGAGTATTCGATAACTCTTTCAAAGAGCCAGTTAAGGCAGAATAGGCCAAAAGACCTCCTTCTCTATGATATTAGGATTCTTCTATGATTTCATTAATAATAAATTATGCTTACAACTTTCAAATGTTGCTCCTGCACCCATTATTTTAACTTGACTTTTATACATTCGCTAATTACAGAGAATCATACTCCCCGTTTAATCACAACTTTCAGAAGTGATTTCTTATATTTGGATGGGGGAGAGGAATATATATTTTTCTCTACCTGTTTCCTGAATCAGTGAGGCCTGGTCATTTTAGAGGACTACCATTGTGACTTCTGTTATAGGCTACAATGCCATTTTATCTGTACTGCAGGATTTCCATGGAAACAGCATGTGATGCTCCCTAATGGCTGGTATCTGTGAGTTTCTGTTGACCAGAATGTGTCATTTTGATGAGCTACCAGAGGAGCTGATGATTGTTTCTTCTCTGCTGTAGTTATAGGTCAGTCGAGGTGTAGGTTGAGACCTCTCAAACTCGTATCACTCTTTGAGATCTAAACACCAATAGATTGACAAGGAAGTTTTCTAACCCAATGCTCCACCCATTCCCCCACAAGTCAAGTCCTTTCTGTTTAATACAATTAGTTCATGCTATTATATTGCCAGATACTATTTCTATGTGGGTATACATGATTGTTTGGGTAACAAAATCTACCACTTAAACTGCCATTGTGGTTCCCATACATGCTGAATGAGTCAACATTTTTCTCTTTTCTCAATTTACATGCCATTATGTGTGAATTTGAAAATGCATAGCAGCAAATCATAGTATTCAATACTTATTACGACAACAGAAGGCAAACACGGTTTTGGCTCAGCAAATATATGATAACGTACATGCAAATCATTAATACGTACTAAAGGGTTGCTCTTAACAAAAAAAGATATCTGGCAAATTGCAGAGAATTAATAATCTGAATGGCCAATTGCACGAAAGATACACACGCATATATGAATTAATTGTAATCATATTTGGCATGTATGGTTGCCTGCAAATCAAACTCTTCTGCATTTGAAATTTCACTTGATTGGAGGTGTCTGAATTGAAAGGTCAGCTTTTTGAAGCCTGCATAGCTTATATGTTTTTACAATCTGATGAGAATTTGTGCCCTTAGTACAGAGATTGCTCTCAACAACTGGCATTTATATTGCACCTTTAATGTCCAAAAATATTTCAAGGATTTTCAATGGAGTATAATCATATAAAAAACACTAAACCATAAGATTAAGTGATCAAAAGCATAGGTCAAAGAGATTTTATGGAGTGTCTTGAAAGAGGAGAGATAGGTGGAAAGGCAGAGGTTTAAGGAGGGATACAACAGTGTAACCCCTTTAGCTTGTGCTTCCTGTGAATGTGGCTCTGACTGCAAGTGTAAGGATCACATCACACGTTCTATTGGGGTCATTTTCTGGCTCATGGAACAAGTGGAGGTCAGCACCTCATTGTAAATTTTGGAGAATGCTCCCAAAATGTTACAACCATTAAAACGGTGCTTAGAAAACATGGGCGTCATTCTCCGACCCCCCGCCGGGTCGGAGAATGGCCGTTGGCCGCCGTGAATCCCACCCCCGCCCCCGCCGAAGTCTCCGAAGGGAGAAAAGTCGGCGGGGCGTTAATGGCACCGCTGCCGCGGAGAATGTCACGGGTCTGCGCAAGGCAGCCGATTTTCGGCCTGCCGATATTCTCCCTTCCGGATGGGCCGAAGTCCCGTCGACGCGATGACTGTTCACGTCGACGTGAATCAAACCTCCTTTTCATCGGCGTGACCCGGTGCTCCAGGCTCACGCCGACCAGCGAGGAGGTGGGTGACGGCCTGGGGGGTTGGCTCTGGGCAGGAAATGGCGTGGCCGCAGACTGATTGCCTGAGGAGAGGTGTGTCTCGGCTTGTGTGTGTGTGCGGCGGGGGGGGGGGGGGGGGGGGGGGTGGTTAGAGTAGGCTGGGCTCCGGGGGAGTGCCGGGAGGGGGTCCGTGCCGGGGTGGAGGTTGGGGAGGGGGTCCGTGCCGGGGTGGAGGTTGGGGGGGGGTCCGTGCCGGGGTGGAGGTTGGGGGGGGTCCATGCTGGGGTGGAGGTTGGGTGTTGGGGAGGGGGTCCGTGCCGGGGTGGAGGTTGGGGGGGGTCCGTGCTGGGGTGGAGGTTGGGGGGGTCCGTGCTGGGGTGGAGGTTGGGGGTTGTGGAGGGGGTCCGTGCCGGGGTGGAGGTTGGGGGGGGGGTCCGTGCTGGGGTGGACGTTGGGGGTTGTGGAGGGGGTCCGTGCCGGGGTGGAGGTTGGGGGGGGGTCCGTGCTGGGGTGGAGGTTGGGGGTTGGGGAGGGGGTCCGTGCCGGTGTGGAGGTTGGGGAGGGGGTCCGTGCCGGGGTGGAGGTTGGGGAGGGGGTCCGTGCCGGGGTGGAGGTTTGGGGGGGGGTCCGTGCCGGGGTGGAGGTTGGGGAGGGGGTCCGTGCCGGGGTGGAGGTTGGGGGGGGGTCCGTGCTGGGGTGGAGGTTGGGGGTTGGGGAGGGGGTCCGTGCCGGGGTGGAGGTTGGGGGGGGTCCGTGCTGGGGTGGAGGTTGGGGGTTGGGGAGGGGGCCGTGCCGGGGTGGAGGTTGGGGGGGGTCCGTGCTGGGGTGGAGGTTGGGTGTTGGGGAGGGAGTCCGTGCCGGGGTGGAGGTTGGGGGGGGTCCGTGCTGGGGTGGAGGTTGGGGGGGTCCGTGCTGGGGTGGAGGTTGGGGGTTGTGGAGGGGGGCCGTGCCGGGGTGGAGGTTGGGGAGGGGGTCTGTGCCGGGGTGGAGGTTGGGGGGGGGGGTCCGTGCCGGGGTGGAGGTTGGGGAGGGGGTCCGTGCCGGGGTGGAGGTTGGGGAGGGGGTCCGTGTCGGGGTGGAGGTTGGGGGGGGGGTCCGTGCTGGGGTGGAGGTTGGGGAGGGGGCCGTGCCGGGGTGGGTGATGGGAGGGCAAATGAGTTGGTCCACCTGGCCAGGTGCCAGCCTCCAACAGTTGGACCCATGCGGTCCATGCCACCTGGCTGGGGGGAGGAGGGGATATGGGCAATGATGACATGTCGTCGTTCCCCTCCCCCCCACCTGGCCGTCATGTTTTCAGACCATCCAGCGATGTTGGCCTCCGTGGTGGCAGCCGCTCATGTCTATGTTGCCCTGGATGAGGAGGAGGAGGAGGAGGAGGAGCGTGCCAGAGAGGCGGCGCAGGCTGCCACAGAGGGGCAGGCGGCAGCCGCCCAGGCTGGAGGGACACCTGACCGACAGGACGAGGAGGGGGAGGAGGACGTCGCGGCCCCACGGCAACGGAGGCACCCGAGGGCGCCCCGTGTGTACCGGCCCCGGCAGTCATACCAGGACCTCACGGACCGGGAATGCAGGAGGAGACTCCGGATGAGCCGGGAAACCGTGGCACACATCTGCCACCTGCTGGCACACCTGTCACCGCGTGGCACTGGCGGGGGACACCCTCTCCCCGTGTCCGTCAAGGTTACGGTGGCCCTGAACTTTTATGCAACGGGGTCATTCCAGGCACCGAGTGGGGACCTGTCCGGCATATCGCAGACATCGGTGCATCGGTGCATCCGGGCAGTGACAGATGCCCTTTATGCCATGGCGCACCGCTACATCCGCTTCCCCGTGGACCGGGCCAGCCAAGATGCCCGGGCCGTGGGCTTCTCTGCCATTGCCGGGTTCCCCATGGTCCAGGGCGCGATCGATGGGATGCACGTCGCCGTGCGGCCACCTGCAGATAACAGGGCCGTGTTCACTAATAGGAAGGGGACCTATTCGATGAACGTACAGGTGGTCTGCGACCACCGCATGATGATCCTGCACGTCTGCGCCCGACACCCAGGCAGTGTACACGACTCATTCGTGTTGTCGCGGTCATCCATCCCCGGCATGTACGAGGGACGCCATCCCCGGCTGAGGGTCTGGTTGCTGGGCGACAGGGGCTACCCATTGCGATCGTGGCTGATGACGCCTATACGGAGGCCACGCAATGAGGCGGAGAACCGCTACAATGATGCCCATGTAGCGACAAGGGGAGTGATCGAAAGGTGCTTTGGCGTGCTGAAGATGTGTTTCAGGTGCCTGGACCTCTCTGGGGGCGCCCTCCAGTATCGGTCAGATAGGGTCGGCCGCATCATTGTGGTGTGCTGCGTCCTGCACAACATAGCCCAGCAGAGGGGCGATGTGCCGCAGGCAGAGGAGGGCGGAGTGGAGGAGCAGCAGGAAGAGGCCCAGTCCTCCCCAGATGAGGGGGATGGGGGCAATGGTCAGGGCAGACGGGGTAGACACAGACGGGTGGCTGTCCACCGTTACCGGCTGGCCCAGCGGGCACGGGACAGACTGATAGACGCCCGCTTCACTGACTAGATGGGCGTGGGAATCGGGTAGTATGGCCACAGACCGCACACCATGACAACAGCCGACCACCCACACCCCCCACCCATCCACCCACCCAGCACCCTCACCCCCCTCCCCAACCCCACACACCCCACCCGCATGCACACCACCCCCCCACCCCCAATTGCCGATCCACCGGCGGCACAACGGGCCGGGCTCACCCAGTTGCGGGTGGACGCGTGTCTATCGCAGGCCATGGAGAATGATGACAACCCGCCTCCGATGATCTCCTGGCTCTACATCGTTGGACTATGTCTGACCCATGGCCACAGTACCACCATCCACCCGGACCATCCCTGCATGCGGCTGTGACACTGCAGCGCACGGTCCCGTCCTCTGCCCGGGGGATGTTGATGGCGGCCCAGGGGGAAGGGGGCAGACTCACCTGGGGCTGAGGTAAGACCACCCCTCACACACACACTTGCGCTCAACGTACATGACACCCCCGCACACTTTGGACAGAGCACAAAGGCAGCTTCGGTAGGTGTAACATTGACTTTAATAACCAAAGGAGTTCATGCACGTGCCCTAGCGCCTAAAACTCATCTGTGCCCTGCACCCGTGCCAACTTACTCAGTGTCTAATTGTTTGGCCTTACGGGCCCTTTGACTACGTCTACGTGGTTCCCCAGACGGTACAGCAGAACTGGAGGTGGACTCCTGTGATTCCTGCCCTCTGACACTGGATCCCTTTGGCGGCCGTTTCCTGGGGCGTCCTGGCCTAGATGGGCCAGGCTGCGGCCCGGGCGACTGGGATGGCGAGCTGCCAGCCTGTCCTGCCCGTTGCCCACCCGATGCACCTGGGACGGAAGGGGGGGAGTCCGAGGTGTCGCGGTGTACCGGGACCTCCCCTACAGAGGGAGCCGGGACGGACCACACCACCTCCTCCTCCCTCGGGGTGCCCGATGGCCCCAGGCCTCTACATGGGTGGGGGATGCGAACGGACTGGCCATCCGACGCGCCCCCGACATCTGGCGCTGCCAGTCCTGGAGGCCCGTGCTGGTATCGACAGGGGTCTGCAGGTTTGCAGCCATGGAGCCCAGGGGGTTGTCGAACCCTGTCTGCGACAGTGCGACGCCAGCTCGCACATGGCCACTGGCGCCGATGCCCTCAGCGATGGCCTGCTGAGACTGGGCCATGGCCTGCAGAGACTGGGCCATGGCCTGCAGAGACTGGGCTATGGCCTGCTGAGACTGGGCCATGGCCTGCTGAGACTGGGCCATGGCCTGCTGAGACTGGGCTATGGCGTTGAGCGCCTCTGCCATCTGGCGCTGGCACTGGCTCATGGCCTCCTGTGAGAGGGCAGCCATTTCCTGGGCCACAGACGCCGCCTGCACGGAAGGCCCCAGGCCTCGCAAACCGTTCCCCATGTCTGACACCGTCGCACCCATTGCCTCCACCGCGGACGCCACCCGTGCGGTGTCAGCCTGGGTGGCACGCATGACCGGGACCACTCCCAGCTCCTGGACGCGGGTGGACTCCTCCACCTGCGACCGCAGCCGCCGCAAGCCACCCGTCACCCTATTCGCTCGTCTCCGTGTCGGTGGTTGCATCGGATCTATGTGTGGGTGTGGTAACTGCAGGAACCCGGGATCCATCTGGGCGGCAGATGTTCGCTTGGCCTGGGCTGCCCTCCGACCGCCCGGTCCCTCTGCTGCTCCTACCTCCACCTGCTGTACCGGGACGGCTGTGTTGTGCGCACCAGTGAGTGTACCAGACGCCTCATCACTAAAGTGCCCAACCGTGGTGAGTGTTTCTGCGATGGTGGAAGGTGTTGGTGACAGCAGTGGCGTTGTGTCGTGCTCTTCGTCCCACTCTGAGTCCATGGCACTTTGGGGTGGGGGTTCGTCTCCACCCATCCACTCTGAGTCACTGTCCGGTATTTCGTCTTCCCGGGTAGGGGTGTCCTGGGTAGTGCTGTCCCGGGTAGTGCTGTCCCGGGTAGTGCTGTCCCGGGTAGTGCTGTCCCGGGTAGTGGTGTCCCGGGTAGGGGTGTCCTGGGTAGTGGTGTCCCGGGTAGGGGTGTCCTGGATAGTGGTGTCCTGGGTAGTGGTGTCCTGGCTCGGATGTGACGGGGGCCTGTGGCTGCCCCCCTCATCGCTGGGTGGTCGCTCCCGCACGTGACGGGGGTGTCGTCTCCCTGTTGCTCCAGGTCTCTCCGTCTCCCGTGGTGTGCGAGAGGCATCCTGCGGGCGTCGCATGCTGGAGGGTCCGGGTCTCTCCGTCTCCCGTGGTCTCCGAGGGGCATCCTGCGGGCGTCGCATGCTGGAGGGTCCGGGTCTCTCCGTCTCCTGTGGTCTCCGAGGGGCATCCTGCGGGCGTCGCATGCTGGAGGGTGCGGGTCTCTCCGTCTCCCGTGGTCTCCGAGGGTCATCCTGCGGGCGGTCTGCATCTGCGGGGATGGGTGCCTGGACGTTTGGTCCTGCGATACACAATGAAGCATGCATGGTTAGACATCAGGCAGTGATCAGGTGATACGGGAGAGGGGGATATAGGGGAGGGGGGATATGGGGACGGGCTGTTGGTGGCTCACTTGCTCGTGGGGCCCCGACCTCTGCATCAGCAACCTCCCGGTCCTCAGGTCCGCCAGCCAGTTCCAGGGCCCTTTCCTCGTGTACGGTCAGTGGCCTCTCATCAGCGGGCCCTCCTCCAGTCCTCACATGCTCCCTGGTGTTGTGTGCGCGCTTCTCCTGTGGGGGGGGGGGCTGGTGGCAGGGGTAAAAGGCAACAGTGTTAGGCAGGTATATGAATGCACGCCATCGGTTGCGCGTGCATTGCAGAGGTTAAGGTTAGGGCTGGATTCACTTGGGGATATGGGGGAGGGGGGGATATGGGGGAGGGGGGATATGGGGGATATGGGGGAGGGGGGATATGGGGGAGGGGGGATATGGGGGAGGGGGGATATGGGGGAGGGGGGAATATGGGGAGGGGGGATATGGGGATATGGGGAGGGGGATATGGGGGAGGGGGGAATATGGGGGATATGGGGGAGGGGGGATATGGGGGATATGGGGGAGGGGGGATATGGGGGAGGGGGGATATGGGGGATATGGGGGAGGGGGGATATGGGGGAGGGGGGATATGGGGGAGGGGGGAATATGGGGGATATGGGGGATGGGGGATATGGGGGTGGGGGGATATGGGGGAGGGGGGAGTATGGGGGATATGGGGGAGGGGGGATATGGGGGATATGGGGGAGGGGGGATATGGGGGAGGGGGGATATGGGGGATATGGGGGAGGGGGGGATATGGGGGAGGGGGGGATATGGGGGTGGGGGGGATTTGGGGGAGAGGGGATATGGGGGAGGCTCACCCTGCCTGCTCTGACGAGGTCGTTCTCCTTCTTGTGGCATTGGGTGCCTGTCCGTGGTGTTAGGGCCACAGCGGTGACGGCCTCTGCCACCTCCCTCCACAGACGCCGGCTGTGGCGTGGGGCAACTCTGCGGCCGTGCCCGGGATACAGGGCGTCCCTCCTCTGCTCCACCGCATCCAGGAGCGCCTCCACATCGCGTGACTCGAACCTCGGGGCTGAGCGACGGCCAGCCATCAAGTCGGGTGTTGCGGTCGGCTGTTCCGGTCGGGTGGGGGGGAGCTGCGCGGCCTTATGAGCCGTCACGCCGTGCAGCGCGTATGACGCTGCACGGCGTGAACCACTGCGCAAGCGCGGATCCCGTTACGTCGCTGCTAGCCCATTTCGGGCCACAGACTATCGGCCCATTTTTATGACGTGACGCAAGTGGGATTTGCGCCGTTTTTTGCGCCGATCGGCGGAGTTTCCGCCGATAACGGAGAATTTCGCCCCATGTGTTTATTCCCCCATTGAATGAGGTTTTTTGCTAACAGTTTTATGTCAGAAAATTATCCAGAACTGTTGTTTAAATCAGTGATTTAGATCCTTCACTGGAGAATGTAGTTCAATTCAGGAGAAGAAATAAGACCTGTTGAAGTTCTAACCAAGCATGGGTATCTCAGCAAGGAAATTTTGACAAGTTAGAAAATAGAGCCTGACGAGAGTAGAAGGTGTGTAGATAGAAAGGATTGAAGAGTTTGCCTTTATATAGCAGAAATCACACGCTCAGGAATCCCAAAGTGGTTTGCAGAAAACTGGAATACTTCTGAAGTGTAATCACTAATGTAGGAAATGTCACAGCCAATTGACATAGCAAGGTCCCACTTCGTTATCTCATTGAATTTGCAATGAGATAACAGTGAAAAGATGAGGGGCGAGATTCTCCGACCCCCCGTCGGAGAATCTCCGGCACCGGATATTCGGCGGGGGCGGGAATCGCGCCGCACTGGTTGGCGCCCCCCCCCCCCCCCGCGATTCTCCGGCCAGGATGGGCCGAAGTCCCGCCGCTAAAATGCCTGTCCCGCCGGCGTAGATTAAACCACCTACCTTACCGGCGGGACAAGGCGGCGTGGGCGGGCTCCGGGGTCCTGAGGGGGGGGGGCGCGGGGCGATCTGGCCCCGGGGGGTGCCCTCATGGTGGCCTGGCCCGCGATCGGGGCCCACCGATCCGCGGGCGGGCCTGTGCCGTGGGGGCACTCTTTCCCTTCCGCCTTCGCCACGGTCTCCACCATGGCAGAGGCGGAAGAGACTCCCTCCACTGCGCATGCGCGGGAATGTCGTCAGCGGCCGCTGACGCTCCCGCGCATGCGCCGCCCGGAGATGTAATTTCCGCGCCAGCTGGCGGGGCACAAAAGGCCTTTTCCGCCAGCTGGCGGGGTGGAAATTCGTCCGCCGCGGGCCTAGCCCCTTAAGGTTGGGGCTCGGCCCCCAAAGATGCGGAGCATTCCGCACCTTTGGGGCGGCGCGATGCCCGACTGATTTGCGCCATTTTGGGCGCCAGTCAGTGGACATCGCGCCGATACCGGAGAATTTCACCCCAGATGTGAGCCAGTTCTACCACTGAACCAAAGCTTTTGACTTGAAAGTCAGGAATGGTAATATATTGGTAACTAGTCACCTGGAAGCCTGAACTAATGCTTTGGAGATGTGAGTTCAAATCTCAAGACATCAGCTGGGGGTCATTTAAATTCAATAAATATCTGGAATTAATAAATCTGGAATAAAAGACTATTCTCATTAATGATGAGCTTGAAATTACTGGATTGTTGTAAAGTCCCACCTGGTTCACTAATGCCCTTTAGGGAAGAAACTCTGGAGTCTTTACCTGGTCTGGCCCACTTGTGACTCCAGACCCACAGTAATGTGGTTGATTCTTAACTGCCCTCTGAAATAGTCTAGGAAGCAACTCAGTTTTATCAAACCATGCCAGAACAAAATATGAACAAAGTTGGATGGGCCTAGCATTGACTGAGGCACTGGAAATGAAAAGACATGCCCTGTCTCTTTAATCCTGCAATGTCCCACTGGTCTGGCAAAGCCACTGGCCCGGATGGGGTACCCGGATGAGCCCTCAGGTCTTGCGTGGATCAGCTGGCGGGGGTATTCGCAGACATCTTCAACCTCTCTTTACAACAACCTGAGGTCTGTATCTTCTTCAAGAAGATGACCATCACCCCTGTACCAAAAAAAGTCAAGCAGCGTGCCTTAATGACTAATGTCCAGTGGCTCTGACATCCATCATCATGAAGTGCTTCAAAAGGTTAGTCATGGCATGAATCAATCCAGCCTCCCGGATTGCCTTGATCCACTACAGTTTATTTACTGCAGCAACAGGTCCTCAACAGACTCCATGGCCCTGCACTCTACCCTGGAACACTTAGATAACAAAGACACCTATGTCAGACTCCTATTTATCGACTGCAGCTCAGCCTTCAACACCATTATTCCTGCAAAGCTCATCTCCAAACTCTGTGGCCTGGGCCTCGGCTCCTCCCTCTGCGACTGGATCCTGATCTTTCTAACCCACATGCCACAATTGGTAAAGATAGGCAACAACACCTCCTCCACAATCATCCTCAACATCAGTGCCCCACAAGGCTGTATCCTCAGCCCCCTACTATACTCCTTATACACCTATGGCTGTGTGGCCAAATTCCCCTCCAACTCGATTTTCAAATTTGCTGATGACACCACCATAGAGAGTCGGATTTCAAACAATGACGAGACAGAGTACAGGAATGAGATAGAGAATCTGGTGAACTGGTGCGACGACAATAATCTCTCCCTCAATGTCAACAAAACGAAGGAGATTGTCATTGACTTCAGGAAGCGTAGTGGAGAACATGCCCCTGTCTACATCAATGGGAACGAAGTAGAAAGGGTCGAGAGCTTCAAGTTTTTAGGTGTACAGATCACCAACAGCCTGTCCTGGTCCCCCCATGCCGACACTATAGTTAAGAAAGCCCACCAATGACTCTACTTTCTCAGAAGACTAAGGAAATTTGGCATGTCAGCTATGACCCTCACCAACGTCTACAGATACACCATAGAAAGCATTCTTTCTGGTTGTATCACAGCCTGGTATGGAGCCTGCTCTGCCCAAGACCGCAGGAAACTACAAAAGGTCATGAATGTAGCCCAGTCCATCACGCAAACCAGCCTCCCATCCATTGACTCTATCTATAATTCCCACTGCCTCAGAAAGGCAGCCAGCATAATTAAGAACCTCATGCACCCCGGGCATACTCTCTTCCACTTTCTTCCGTCAGGAAAAAGATACCAAAGTTTGAGGTCACATACCAACCGACTCACGAACAGCTTCTCCCCTACTGCCATCAGACTTTTGAAGGGACCGACCTCGTATTAAGTTGATCTTTTCTCTACATCTTGTTATAACTGTAACATTATATTCTGCAGTCTCTTCTTCCTTCCCTATGTATGGTATGCATTGTTTGTACAGCATGCAAGAAACAATACTTTTCACTGTATACTAATACATGTGACAATAATAAATCAAATCAAATCAAAAGTCCTTCTTTGGTATAATTGTGTCCTGAAATTGGAAGAGCTATACCACCGGGTAGCCAAGCATAATGCCTGACAGTCAAACTTATTGAATCGTATCTTACAGCGAATGTCCCAGACTCCTGCAACACCATCTCTGGGTGCCTTATCAATTGCAGGACCAACCCACCAGAAACAGCAGCACAGTGATTTACAGTCAGGGTAAAGTGGTCCTTGGAATCCTCAACATTTGTTGCAGACCACATGGAGTCTCAAGGCATCAGGTCAAACATTGGCAAGGAAACCTCCTACTAATTATCACCTACCACCTTCCCTCAGCTGAGTACTCCTTCATGTTGAACACCATTCAGAAGAGACACTGAATGTAGCAAGGACACAGAGTGTATTGTGGGTGGAAAACCTCAATGTAAATCACCAAGAGGCTTGGTAGCACCACTACTTACTGAACTAGCTGAGACCTGAAGGACATATTTGTTAGACTGGACCTGTTTCAGGTGGTGAGAGAACCAACAAGATGGTCAATGCCTGGCACTTGCATGGTATGAATGTATCAGCCCAAGCCTGAATGTTGGCCCAGTCTTGCGTCATACAGGCATGAATCGCTTCAGTATTTGAATGGTACTGTGCAATTGTCAATGAATATCTCCACTTCTGTACCTATGATGGAGGGAAAGTCACTGATGAAGCAGCTGAAGATGTTTGGAACTAAGACACTACCCTGAGGAACTCTTAGCAGTGATGTCCTAGGACTGAGATGATTGGATTCCAATAATCACAATCATCGTCCTTTATGAAATATATGACTCAAACCAAAGGAGAGTTTCCCTGTTGATTTCCCTTGACTTTGACTTACTAGGGCTCATTGATGTCTCACTTGGTCAACTGCTGCCTGGATGTCAAGGGCAGTCACTCTCACTTTACCACTGGAATTCAGCCCTTTTGTCCATATATGAACCAAGGCTCTATTGAGGTCTGGAGCCCTGTGTCCCTAAGGCATAGCTAATTGTCGGTGAGTAGGTTATTTCTAAGTTAGTGACACTTGGTAGTACTCTGAATGATACCTTCCATCGTCTTGCTGATGATTGAGAGTAGACTGATGGGACAGTAAATTAGCTGGATTGGATTTGTCCTGGTTTTTGTAGATGATGTGCCCAGCTGCCCACAACAAGGAAGACATCTGGACGAAGGCAAACAAATTCTTGAGTGCTGATAAATTAGGAACCTAAAGCTTCAGTACACCTGCCAGAATGTTATAATGGGCTGAAGTATTTTTGTTGTATCCGGTGTCTTCAGTAAATCAAATAGGTTGAAGACTGGAATCCGCGATGTCAGAAATCTTTGGAGGAGGCTGTGATGGATCATCCACTGAACTTTTCTGGCTGAAGACTTTTGCGAATGCTTCAGCCTTATATTGATATGCTGGGATCCTCCATCACTGATGATGGGGGTATTGGTGGAGCCTCCTCCTCTGGTGAATTATTTAATTGTCCAGCACCATAAGCAACAGGTCTGAAGATCCTTGATCTTATCCGTTGCTTATGGGGTCACTTTGCACTTTCATATGTTGTTTCTGTTGTTCAGCATGTGTGGAGTCCTGTGTTGTAGCTTCATCATGTTTTCACATCATTTTTAGTTCCCCTTGTTCTGCTCCTGGCATGCTCTCCTAAGCACCTTACTGATTTCTGGTTAACCCCTGGTTTAATGTTAAGGGTAAAGTGAGGGATACACCAGGCCCTGAGGTTACAGATTGTGGTTGAATATAACTCTGCTGCTGTTTATGGACCACAGTAAGTCATGGATGCCCAATTTTGAGCTGTTATTGCATTTAGCTTGGGGATAGTGCCAGACAACACAATGGGGAGAGCTTCAGTGTGAAGACAAGAATTTGTCTCTCAAGGACTGTGGACATCATTTCTTCCAATACGGTTAAGGATAGATGCATCTGCAATAAGTAGATTTGTGAGGCCAACATCAAGGAGGTTTTCACGATCTGCTGCAGGCCCAGGCTTACAGATATGTCCTTCAAGATTCAGTCAGTTTGGTCAGAGGTTATGCTATTGCCCACTCTTGGTGATGGACATGGAAGCCCTCAATTCAGAGTACTTTCTGTGCCCTTGCAATGCTCAGCGCTTCCTTTCCATGATGTTCATTGGGGAGGAGCAGTGATCCATCAGCTAAGAAGAGGTGGTATATAGTAATCAGCAGGGGATTTCCTTGCCCGTGTGTCATCAGATGCCATGAGACTTCAAGGGGTCCGCAGTCAATGTTGAGGACTCCAAGGGCCTCATGTATTTATTTTAGTTTATCTTAATTTATCTGTATTTATCTTAATTTATTTTAGAAGTTTAGAATTATGGGCAGCACGGTAGCACAAGTGATTAGCACTGTGGCTTCACAGCGCCAGGGTCCCAGGTTCAATTCCCTGCTGGGTCACTGTCTGTGCGGAGTCTGCACGTTCTCCCCGTGTCTGCGTGGGTTTCCTCCGGGTGCTCCGGTTTCCTCCCGCAGTCCAAAGACGTGCAGGTTAGGTGGATTGGCCGTGATAAATTGCCCTTAGTGACCAAAAATGGACAGGAGGGGTTATTGGGATAGGGTGGAAGTGAGGACTTGTGGGTCGGTGCAGACTCGATGGGCCGAATGGCCTGCTTCTGCACTGAATGTTCTATGTTCTATGTCACATTCTGGATAAACCTGACAAAGGAAATAGCAAATCTATTTCATCAAATTGTTTTATCATTTTAAACACTTCAATTAGATCACTCTTCAACCTTCTAAACTCAATGGAGTAAACCCCACTTTTCTGGATGTAAGTCTTTAACCGCTGGTATGAATCGGATGCAGCTGCAAAGAATCCTCTCCAAGGCTGGTATCCTTTCTTTAGATGATCTCTGACCAAAGCTGAGGTGGGAAATATAATGGTACACATATTCAGTGAATAGTGTTTAAATAGCAAAGATAAAACGGTGGAGGGTGATTTTCAGCCCATGTGCATCATCAGAGAGAATGACAACACAAGCGGAAAATCCGGAGAGAATCGGCAAACGGATTCTCTCTGGAGAGATTGCATTTCCCCATTTCCCTGCCCTCGTCGGTGACATCAGGAGGTTCACACCCACAAAGGGCGAGAATCTAATTTTTGTGGTTTAAATGCACTATAATACCATTAGACAGCCCCCCGCCACGTGATCCCCCCTCACTGAATGTTTATTCAGGTTTACAACAGCTCCTTAAAATTGGGATTCATTCGAGGGGATCCCTCTGATGACACAGAAGTAAGTATCCCCCTAGGGGGAGGGGGAAGCCCCTGATGATTGTCCTGGGGTATGTGGGGATGGGGAGTGCCCCCGATACCTCTGTGGTGAGTGTTAAATGTCAGTTCTGTGGAGTCGGGTGTCAGCTCTATCAGGCCCTGCTCCTCCAGAGTGACGGTGTAAACCATGCCCATTCTATTTTTCTCTCAGAAAGGCTCAAAATCTGGAGAGTCTGTGCAACTGGAGAGCTACACATCAGTTTTCTGTCTGAGCATGATACTTTGAAAAAATATGGTGAGATTCCGCCCATTCACAGAACCGGAGTGTTAATAGACTCGCCAACTGAAACAGAGCAGCAATCAATAAAGCGAATAAAATTCTGTTTCTTACTTGACCCTGGGATGAGCTTCTGACCCAACATCCTCAAAGCATAAAGACTGCCTTCTTTAACCTGTTTAAAATCACCCATCTATGCCCCTGTCTACTCCTGAAACCCTGATACAAGCTTTTCTTACCTTCTGACTGGACAATTCCAATGTTTTCCTGATCAGCCCATCTACCTCCACCCTTAAGCTTCAGCTCATCCAAAACTCTTCCGTTTATATCTTAACTTGCGCCAAGTCCCCTAAGTCCCTGACCAATGCGCACTTTGACCTACAATAGATCTTGTTCTGCCAGCCTCAAATATAAAACTCTCACCCTCATGCAAAAACCTCTCAATGGCCTCACTGTTCTCTATTTTGCCAGCCATATATCCCTTGACAGACATGTCTTCTCCAACTCTGGGTCTCTTTCTTATCCCAATATCCCTTCACCCAAATATTGACTGCTGTGCCTTCAGCCATCTCAACCCAATGCTTCGGGATTTCCTTCCTTAATTTTTTTTCCTCTCTACATTTCTCCTCCTCTTTACGAAATAAATGGTGGCATAGTGGTGTTATTGCTGGGCTAGTAATCCAGAGGCCCAGACTAATGCTCTGGGGACATGAATTCAACTCCCACCACCACAGCTGGTGGAATTTATATTCAGATGTTAAATCTGGAATATAAAGCTACTTGCAGTAATGGTGACCCTGTATCCATCATAGGTCGTTGTAAAAGTTCATCTGGTTCACTGATATCCTTTAGGGAAGGAAATCTGCCATCCTTACCTGGCCTGGCCTACATTTAAAGCCATCCACAGCAATATGGTGAACTCTTAAATGCACTCTGAAATAACCTTGTAAGCCACTCAGTTTAAGGGCAATTAGGGACAACAAATGCTGGCCTTGCCAGTGATGCCATCCCATATCCCACCAAATAAGCATGAGTGGTAACTTACCAGGGTGCTAATTCGATCTGCATGTTTCTTTTTTATCGCTTATTGTCACAAGTAGGCTTCAATGAAGTTACTGTGAAAAGCCCCTAGTCGCCACATTCCGGCTCCTGTTCGGGGAGACCGGTACAGGAATTGAACCCGCGCTGCTGGCCTTGTTCTGCATTACAAGCCAGCTTTTTAGCACACTGTGTTAAACCAGCCCCTTGGTACCCCTGGTATGTGTGGTCAGTTCTGTGGGCAGGGTTAGATTCTGTGGTTTTAAACGAGTGTGAAAGACCATGGAAACTCAATTTAAAATTCCATTTTAGGGGCGAATTGCACTGAAAAGGCTACTTTGTGGAGTACCCTTTCGGAGAGTCGGTGAGGACTCAATGGGCCGAATGGCCTCCTTATGCACTGTAGAGATTCTATGATTCTATTCTCTTCTAAATTGCACAACCAGTGAAGTAATAGATTTGCTTTATTTAAGGCTTCCTTACAATATTTGAAACTGAAGGATTAATATCTCTATTGGAGTTATATCCATTAAGCAAAAATGTGGCCATTTTATGTTCCATATGCTCACCATATAAAGTATGCTTTGTAAAGGCTGTTGGCTGCACAGGAAGAAATTAATCATGGAGAGAACTGAGCTCTGGAGGAAATCTAATTTGCTTTGTTTTGTCTTTAACCATTTTTGTAAAGTAGGTATCTCTGACAAGATCAGCCTCTATTGTCCTGAGAGTGATGCTGGGCTTTCTCCTTGAACCTCTGTAGCAGTTTGATACAGCTGACTGGCTTGTTTGATCTCATCAGAGATTAATCTAGCAAATGTGAGTTCAAACCTCACTGTGGCATTTTGAGAATTTAATGGCCGTTTCTAAGAACATCTGGAATTTTTTTTAAAAATGATTTTAGTCGAAGTGACCATGAAGCTGACAGATTGTCATAAAAAGCTAACTGGTTCAGTTATGTTCTTTCAGAATGCACACTTGCTTCCTTCCCCATTCTGCTCAATATGTGACACCAGTCTCACATCAATGTGGTTCACATTTAACTGCTGCTGAAGTGGCCGAGCATGTCAGTTAGTTATATCAAATTGCCACCAATGATTGAAGACGTCGGCCCACGACCACCTTCACAGGGTAGGTAGGAATAGACAATAAATCCCAGCCTTGCCTCTGGCACTCACATCTCAAAAATCAGAAAAAGGATGACTGTAACAAGGACAGTTATGCAATCTAATGGAGGTCAGCAAAGCTCTGGTGTTAGACCAGGCTTGTCCAAAACCTTTCACTCGGCTGGGTGGTGGGGATCAGTGGGGTGAGGGGTATGGGGTGGTACATTTTCATATTTTCTCACTCAAGGGGCTGATGAGCAAATTTCAAATTTCAGAAAGATAACTGAAAGATAACCGACACTGAAGTTGTGAACTGCAATTGGGCGGAGGATGGATCCCGACGACGAAATCGCGGCAGGAGCCAGTTTGATGCCGGGTTGCGATGCTCCAAATCAGCATCATCAAGATGCGCGCCACGCGCAGACGCAACCCCCTTTGAATGTCATTATCAGGCCCACCCGCAATGTTCCGCCTCCGATAGGCCAAGTTCCCAATGGCCACATGTGGTCTCAGCTGTCATCAGCCTGGCGTGGCGGCTGCGGAGGGAGAGCGGGCGTGCGGTCAGTGTCCAGCACCGCCACACTCGGCCAAGAACCGTGCTGCTGGCCAGGGCCTTCTGCCAGGGCTGGGGGCGGTCGTGGGAGGTGGTCAGGAGGTGGACTGTGGGTCGGGGTGGATAGGGTGGATATCCAGCACCCGGTTCAGCATGATCGGTGCCATCATTTCCGGCACGATCGGTGCGCGCGTGGGGTTCAGTCTCTCCTACTCACTCCTGCACCCTCACTCAGTCTCTCGTACTCACTCCTGCGCACTCGCTCAGTCTCTCGTACTCACTCCCGCACACTCACTCAGTCTCTCGTACTCACTCCCGCACACTCACTCAGTCTCTCGTACTCACTCCCGCACACTCACTCAGTCTCTCGTACTCACTCCCGCACACTCGCTCAGTCTCTCGTACTCACTCCTGCACACTCACTCAGTCTCTCCTACTCACTCCCGCACACTCATTCAGTCTCTCGTACTCACTCCCGCACACTCACTCAGTCTCTCGTACTCACTCCCGCACACTCACTCAGTCTCTCATACTCACTCCCGCACACTCACTCAGTCTCTCGTACTCACTCCCGCACACTCACTCAGTCTCTCGTACTCACTCCCGCACACTCACTCAGTCTCTCGTACGCACTCCCGCACACTCACTCAGTCTCTCATACTCACTCCCGCACACTCACTCAGTCTCTCGTACTCACTCCCGCACACTCACTCAGTCTCTCGTACTCACTCCCGCACACTCACTCAGTCTCTCGTACTCACTCCCGCACACTCACTCAGTCTCTCGTACTCACTCCCGCACACTCGCTCAGTCTCTCGTACTCACTCCCGCACACTCGCTCAGTCTCTCGTACTCACTCCCGCACACTCACTCAGTCTCTCGTACTCACTCCCGCACACTCACTCAGTCTCTCGTACTCACTCCCGCACACTCGCTCAGTCTCTCGTACTCACTCCCGCACACTCACTCAGTCTCTCGTACTCACTCCCGCACACTCGCTCAGTCTCTCGTACTCACTCCCGCACACTCGCTCAGTCTCTCGTACTCACTCCCGCACACTCACTCAGTCTCTCCTACTCACTCCCGCACACTCACTCAGTCTCTCGTACTCACTCCCGCACACTCGCTCAGTCTCTCGTACTCACTCCCGCACACTTGCTCAGTCTCTCGTACTCACTCCTGCACACTCACTCAGTCTCTCGTACTCACTCCTGCACACTCGCTCAGTCTCTCGTACTCACTCCCGCACACTCACTCAGTCTCTCGTACTCACTCCCGCACACTCACTCACTCTCTCGTACTCACTCCCGCACACTCGCTCAGTCTCTCGTACTCACTCCTGCACACTCGCTCAGTCTCTCGTACTCACTCCCGCACACTCACTCAGTCTCTCATACTCTCGCACACTCACTCAGTCTCTCGTACTCACTCTCGCACACTTGCTCAGTCTCTCATACTCACTCTCGCACACTCACTCAGTCTCTCGTACTCACTCCCGCACACTCGCTCAGTCTCTCGTACTCACTCCCGCACACTCACTCAGTCTCGTGCTCACTCCTGCACACTCGCTCAGTCTCTCGTACTCACTCCCGCACACTCACTCAGTCTCTCATACTCTCGCACACTCACTCAGTCTCTCGTACTCACTCTCGCACACTTGCTCAGTCTCTCATACTCACTCCCGCACACTCGCTCAGTCTCTCGTACTCACTCCCGCACACTCACTCAGTCTCTCGTACTCACTCTCGCACACTCACTCAGTCTCGTGCTCACTCCCGCACACTCGCTCAGTCTCTCGTACTCACTCCCGCACACTCACTCAGTCTCTCATACTCTCGCACACTCACTCAGTCTCTCGTACTCACTCCCGCACACTCACTCAGTCTCGTGCTCACTCCCGCACACTCGCTCAGTCTCTTGTACTCACTCCCGCACACTCACTCAGTCTCTCATACTCTCGCACACTCACTCAGTCTCTCGTACTCACTCTCGCACACTTGCTCAGTCTCTCATACTCACTCCCGCACACTCGCTCAGTCTCTCGTACTCACTCCCGCACACTCGCTCAGTCTCTCATACTCACTCCCGCACACTCGCTCAGTCTCTCGTACTCACTCCCGCACACTCGCTCAGTCTTTCGTGCTCACTCCCGCACACTCGCTCAGTCTCTCGTACTCACTCCCGCACACTCACTCAGTCTCTCGTACTCACTCCCGCACAGTCACTCAGTCTCTCGTACTCACTCCCGCACACTCGCTCAGTCTCTCCTACTCACTCCCGCACACTCACTCAGTCTCTCATACTCACTCCCGCACACTCACTCAGTCTCTCGTACTCACTCCCGCACACTCACTCAGTCTCTCGTACGCACTCCCGCACACTCACTCAGTCTCTCGTACTCACTCCCGCACACTCGCTCAGTCTCTCGTACACACTCCCGCACACTCACTCAGTCTCTCGTACTCACTCCCGCACACTCACTCAGTCTCTCGTACTCACTCCCGTGCACTCACTCAGTCTCTCGTACTCACTCCCGCACACTCGCTCAGTCTCTCGTACACACTCCCGCACACTCACTCAGTCTCTCATACTCACTCCCGCACACTCACTCAGTCTCTCGTACTCACTCCCGCACACTCGCTCAGTCTCTCGTACTCACTCCCGCACACTCACTCAGTCTCTCACACTCACTCCCGCACACTCACTCAGTCTCTCATACTCACTCCCGCACACTCACTCAGTCTCTCGTACTCACTCCCGCACACTCACTCAATCTCTCACACTCACTCCCGCACACTCACTCAGTCTCTCACACTCACTCCCGCGCACTCACTCAGTCTCTCGTACTCACTCCCGTGCACTCACTCAGTCTCTCGTACTCACTCCCGTGCACTCACTCAGTCTCTCGTACTCACTCTCGCACACTCACTCAGTCTCTTTGATTCACCCTCCAATGCTCACACACTCACTGAATCTCTCACACTCACCCCTGCACATTCACTCAGTCTCTTATACTCACCCGCACTCACTCATTCAGTTTTTTACACTTACCCCCACGCACTCATTTAGTCACTCAGTCTCACTTCTACAAATGCACTCAGTTATTTACTCTCACTCCCACACACAAAAACACTCTCTGTCAGTCTCACATATTCACCAAGACACAGTCTCCTCCTTGGGCCCTCTATGTTTACACCCTCCCTGGCCCAGAAGGAATCTGCCCCCAAGCCCACCAGCACATTCGTCCCATTCGCCCGCCTGCTCTTGTCCCAACACCCTCCCCATCCACCAGCTTGTGTCCCAGCCTGCTCACTTTCTTCGGTAACCCCCCCTTCCAGCCCTGCCCACCTGCTCACTCTGGTCCCTCACCAGCAGGGCAGCCCACCAGCTTCGGTCCCCCTCAGCTTGCCAGCTCCGACCTACCTGCTCACCATTGAACTTACCTGTCCGTCCTACATTCCCCAGCCAGTAACTGAGATATTAAAAACTTACCCAGAAGCTGATGATGTACCACAGGCTGGTTTCACCCTACATTAGTTGCTAATAGGCTCACCAGTGACCTATGATCGGTTGAACAGGTTCTGAGCATGTTACAAAATTTTGTCAGGGAAGGTTTGGATTTGGACACTTGCCTACACAACGGTGTGGCGGGGTGTATGAAAATGCCTTGCAGGCCTCATCCAGACCATGGGATGGATCTTGGACAAGCCTGTGTTAAACCCAGTGTCAGACAGATCAATTGTCTCCCATAGTCTATCGCCGGTGACAGAAACTCTGATCAAACAACTCATGATTAACACTCGATTGAAAGATCTCTTCAATTGGGATAACGCACATTAGAAGCACATTCAACTCGCAGAAGCAAAATATTTGTGAAGTTTTGTCTTTGGTACTGGTATTTTTTTAGGCATTTTTGATTGTTGCAGAATGTTGAGATTATTAAATCAATCAATTAGTCCAGATTATGGGGGAATGGGCACTAAAAATAAATCAATTTGCCTATTGTACTAAAATAACTGAATACATAAGAATGCCTCAACATCCATATACTGACCAAGTTGGACACCTATAAGGGCCTGAAAAACTACTCACCAACCCATTTGAGTTCTCAATACAAAATGATTAAAATTGAGTTTATTTATGCATCGAGGTGGACAGTATCAGACGATTTATTCTGAACCCATCAATTTGGAGATTATTGTCTTTGTGTGTTATATGTTACACCAACAGGTGGCAATGTTGCACCATGTACACTCCATGCTCACTGGAATACGGGTGATGTTTCATTTCTTATCCATGGAGAGTAGGACAATTTTTCATGGTTATAAATATCATAATAAACTAGAATAATAACACTGAATCCCAGATATATTTTGTCCAAACTAGCTGTAATTTTTTTTTACAAATCTTTTGATCCATCTTAAATTGTGTTATCCCCGCAGCTCCTGCTTATTTGGCATTCCCTTGTGAAATCCAATCTAAACTACGTGTTTGCCTGTTACACAGAATATATTCTCAGAGTAGAAAGACATGAATGTACTGCTCAGTATTTTTTTCTTATTATTTTAAACATGAACCCAATGACATTTTTCTGTGGTACATCTTGTGTTCCTGGCCTAAACATTGAAATTCTTATCAAGGTAGATTAACTCCATCAGTTTTTCTCAATCAGTTTATCAAACTAGAACAAAAGAATTGTGGAAATTTATGGCAGAGAACAAAGTCATTTGGCCCATTGGGTGCAGTTGTACCTTGACAGACCTGCAGTGGGTGGTCAGTCGTATTTGTTTGTCAGAGGGTTTTCTCTTGGCTCTATAACACAATCACAGCATTAACATCCCAGTCCTGGGTTTCCTGACCAATTACAGCATATGGACTCAATGATGACCCGCACACTGTGAATGAAGGGACCCCTTCAAGGAAAAGAATCGGAATGGCTTCAGAAGATTTTGCTTGTGAAGTCTTTTCTTTTAAAATTAGAGTACCCAATTCATTTTTTCCAATTAAGGGGCAATTTAGTGCGTTCAATTCACCTACTTTGCACATCTTTGTGTTGTGGGGGCAAAACCCTCGTAAACACGAGAAGAATGTGCAAACTCCACAGGGACGGTGACCCAGAGCCGGGATCGAACCTGGGACCTCGGCACCGTGAGACTGCAGTGCGAACCACTGAGCCACCGTGCTGCCCTGCTTGTGAAGTCTAGTGCAGGGAAGGACGTTGAAGGAAGACATGGGAAGAATGCCTCCAGTTCTTCTGACTCTTCCCTGGAGGTTACTTTGAAGTCAATGACTCGTGCACCCTCCCCAGTGCAGACACACACACCTTGGTGGATACTGCAGTCGAGATAGCTAGGTTGTCACATAGGAAGATCACTTGTGAGAAGGAATTGGTGCTGGAGACAGGGTCAGTAGTAGTGAGACCCCTTCAGAGGGTGCAGGGCACTCTGAGCTCCATTGCACGCTCAGGCTGTGCATTCCAGATCCTAGTCACTCGCTGCATAAAAATGTTTTCCCTCATGTAACCCTGATCCTTTTGTCAATCACCTTAAATCGATATCCTCTGGATCCTGATCCTTCCCGCCAATGGGAACAGTTTCTCCCTATTTGTGCTGTCCAGACCCCTCATAATTTTGAATACGTTTATCAAATCTCCTCTCCAACATCACGGGCGAAATTCTCCGTTATCGGCGGAAACTCCGCCGATCGGCGCAAAAAACGGCGCAAATCCCACTTGCGTCACGTCATAAAAATGGGCCGATAGTCTGCGGCCCGAAATGGGCTAGCAGCGACTTAACGGGAT
Organism: Scyliorhinus torazame; assembly: GCF_047496885.1. Lineage (NCBI taxonomy): Eukaryota > Metazoa > Chordata > Chondrichthyes > Carcharhiniformes > Scyliorhinidae > Scyliorhinus > Scyliorhinus torazame. The sequence goes on along the minus strand of NC_092721.1, from coordinate 79,931,509 downwards.
CCGCGCTTGCGCAGTGGTTCACGCCGTGCAGCGTCATACGCGCTGCACGGCGTGACGGCTCATAAGGCCGCGCAGCTCCCCCCCCACCCGACCGGAACACCCGACCGCAACACCCGACTGGATGGCTGGCCGTCGTTCAGCCCCGAGGTTCGAGTCACGCGATGTGGAGGCGCTCCTGGACACGGTGGAGCAGAGGAGGGACGCCCTGTATCCCGGGCACGGCCGCAGAGTTGCCCCACGCCACAGCCGGCGTCTGTGGAGGGAGGTGGCAGAGGCCATCACCGCTGTGGCCCTAACACCACGGACAGGCACCCAGTGCCACAAGAAGGTGAACGACCTCGTCAGAGCAGGCAGGGTGAGCCTCCCCCATATCCCCCCCTCCCCATATCCCCCATATCCCCCCTCCCCCATATCCCCCCCTCCCCCATATCCCCCCTCCCCATATCCCCCCTCCCCCATATCCCCCCCTCCCCCATATCCCCCTCCCCCATAACCCCATATCCCCCTCCCCCATATCCCCCCCTCCCCCATATCCTCCATATCCCCCCTCCCCCATATCCCCCCTCCCCCATATCCCCATATCCCCCCTCCCCCATATCCCCCCTCCCCCATATCCCCCCTCCCCCATATCCCCCCTCCCCCATATCCCCCCCTCCCCCATATCCCACATATCCCCCCTCCCCCATATCCCCCCCTCCCCCATATCCCCCCCTCCCCCATATCCCCCCTCCCCCATATCCCCAAGTGAATCCAGCCCTAACCTTAACCTCTGCAATGCACGCGCAACCGATGGCGTGCATTCATATACCTGCCTAACACTGTTGCCTTTTACTCCTGCCACCACCCCCCCCCCCCACACAGGAGAAGCGCGCACACAACAATAGGGAGCATGTGAGGACTGGAGGAGGGCCCGCTGATGAGAGGCCACTGACCGTACACGAGGAAAGGGCCCTGGAACTGGCTGGCGGACCTGAGGACCGGGAGGTTGCTGATGCAGAGGTCGGGGCCCCACGAGCAAGTGAGCCACCAACAGCCCGTCCCCATATCCCCCCTCCCCTATATCCCTCTCCCCCGTATCACCTGATCACTGCCTGATGTCTAACCATGCATGCTTCATTGTGTATCGCAGGACCAAACGTCCAGGCACCCATCCCGCAGATGCAGACCGCCCGCAGGATGCCCCTCGGAGACCACAGGAGACGGAGAGACCCGCACCCTCCAGCATGCAACGCCCGCAGGATGCCCCTCGGAGACCACGGGAGACGGAGAGACCCGGACCCTCCAGCATGCGACGCCCGCAGGATGCCCCTCGGAGACCACGGGAGACGGAGAGACCCGGACCCTCCAGCATGCGACGCCCGCAGGATGCCCCTCGGAGACCACGGGAGACGGAGAGACCCGCACCCTCCAGCATGCGACGCCCGCAGGATGCCCCTCGGAGACCACGGGAGACGGAGAGACCCGCACCCTCCAGCATGCGACGCCCGCAGGATGCCCCTCGGAGACCACGGGAGATGGAGAGACCCGGACCCTCCAGCATGCGACGCCCGCAGGATGCCCCTCGCACACCACGGGAGACGGAGAGACCTGGAGCAACAGGGAGACGACACCCCCGTCACGTGCGGGAGCGACCACCCAGCGATGAGGGGGGCAGCCACAGGCCCCCGTCACATCCGAGCCAGGACACCACTACCCAGGACACCACTATCCAGGACACCCCTACCCAGGACACCCCTACCCGGGACACCACTACCCAGGACACCCCTACCCGGGACACCACTACCCAGGACACCCCTACCCGGGACAGCACTACCCGGGACAGCACTACCCGGGACAGCACTACCCGGGACAGCACTACCCGGGACAGCACTACCCGGGACAGCACTACCCAGGACACCCCTACCCGGGAAGACGAAATACCGGACAGTGACTCAGAGTGGATGGGTGGAGACGAACCCCCACCCCAAAGTGCCATGGACTCAGAGTGGGACGAAGAGCACGACACAACGCCACTGCTGTCACCAACACCCTCCACCATCGCAGAAACACTCACCACGGTTGGGCACTTTAGTGATGAGGCGTCTGGTACACTCACTGGTGCGCACAACACAGCCGTCCCGGTACAGCAGGTGGAGGTAGGAGCAGCAGAGGGACCGGGCGGTCGGAGGGCAGCCCAGGCCAAGCGAACATCTGCCGCCCAGATGGATCCCGGGTTCCTGCAGTTACCACACCCACACATAGATCCGATGCAACCACCGACACGGAGACGAGCGAATAGGGTGACGGGTGGCTTGCGGCGGCTGCGGTCGCAGGTGGAGGAGTCCACCCGCGTCCAGGAGCTGGGAGTGGTCCCGGTCATGCGTGCCACCCAGGCTGACACCGCACGGGTGGCGTCCGCGGTGGAAGCAATGGGTGCGACGGTGTCAGACATGGGAACGGTTTGCGAGGCCTGGGGCCTTCCGTGCAGGCGGCGTCTGTGGCCCAGGAAATGGCTGCCCTCTCACAGGAGGCCATGAGCCAGTGCCAGCGCCAGATGGCAGAGGCGCTCAACGCCATAGCCCAGTCTCAGCAGGCCATGGCCCAGTCTCAGCAGGCCATGGCCCAGTCTCAGCAGGCCATAGCCCAGTCTCAGCAGGCCATAGCCCAGTCTCTGCAGGCCATGGCCCAGTCTCTGCAGGCCATGGCCCAGTCTCAGCAGGCCATCGCTGAGGGCATCGGCGCCAGTGGCCATGTGCGAGCCGGCGTCGCACTGTCACAGACAGGGTTCGACAACCCCCTGGGCTCCATGGCTGCAAACCTGCAGACCCCTGTCGATACCAGCACGGGCCTCCAGGACTGGCAGCGCCAGATGTCGGGGGCGCGTCGGATGGCCAGTCCGTTCGCATCCCCCACCCATGTAGAGGCCTGGGGGCCATCGGGCACCCCGAGGGAGGAGGAGGTGGTGTGGTCCGTCCCGGCTCCCTCTGTAGGGGAGGTCCCGGTACACCGCGACACCTCGGACTCCCCCCCTTCCGTCCCAGGTGCATCGGGTGGGCAACGGGCAGGACAGGCTGGCAGCTCGCCATCCCAGTCGCCCGGGCCGCAGCCTGGCCCACCTAGGCCAGGACGCCCCAGGAAACGGCCGCCAAAGGGATCCAGTGTCAGAGGGCAGGAATCACAGGAGTCCACCTCCAGTTCTGCTGTACCGTCTGGGGAACCACGTAGACGTAGTCAAAGGGCCCGTAAGGCCAAACAATTAGACACTGAGTAAGTTGGCACAGGTGCAGGGCACAGATGAGTTTTAGGGGCTAGGGCACGTGCATGAACTCCTTTGGTTATTAAAGTCAATGTTACACCTACCGAAGCTGCCTTTGTGCTCTGTCCAAAGTGTGCGGGCGTGTCATGTACGTTGAGCGCAAGTGTGTGTGTGAGGGGTGGTCTTACCTCAGCCCCAGGTGAGTCTGCCCCCTTCCCCCTGGGCCGCCATCAACATCCCCCGGGCAGAGGACGGGACCATGCGCTGCAGTGTCACAGCCGCATGCAGGGATGGTCCGGGTGGATGGTGGTACTGTGGCCATGGGTCAGACATAGTCCAACGATGTAGAGCCAGGAGCTCATCGGAGGCGGGTTGTCATCATCCTCCATGGCCTGCGATAGACACGCGTCCACCCGCAACTGGGTGAGCCCGGCCCGTTGTGCCGCCGGTGGATCGGCAATTGGGGGGGGGGGGGGGGGGGTGTGCATGTGGGTGGGGTGTGTGGGGTTGGGGAGGGGAGTGAGGGTGCTGGGTGAGTTTTGGTTTCTCACTGTAGCGGGATCCTGAACTTGCCACTGGCAACAAGCTGGTTAGATTGGAAACAGATCAGAGCCCGATGTGGTTCCCGATTTCGGCATCCTCTGCTCTCTAACCGGCCCGCTTGTTTTCGCTCCCGGCACGACATGGCCTGCAGGCCGCGCCCAGAGTCTCCCAAATGGAGAATCCGCCTAGAGTCTCCCAAATGGAGAATCCGCCCAGAGTCTCCCAAATGGAGAATCCGCCTAGAGTCTCCCAAATGGAGAATCCGCCTAGAGTCTCCCAAATGGAGAATCCGCCTAGAGTCTCCCAAATGGAGAATCCGCCTAGAGTCTCCCAAATGGAGAATCCGCCTAGAGTCTCCCAAATGGAGAATCCGCCCAGAGTCTCCCAAAGGGGGAATTCAGCCTGATGGCTTAACACTCACTCCTTTTGTAAAAATGTTTTTCCAATTAAGGGGCAATTTAGCGGTGCCAATCCTCCTACCCTGCATATCTTTGGGTTGTGGGGGTGAGACCCATATAGACACAGGGAGTATGTGAGACTCCACATGGGGCCGGAATCGAACCCGGGTCCTCGATGCCATGAGGTAGCAGTGCTAACCACTGAGTCACCGTGCTGCCCCAACACTCACTCCTTTGAAAATAATGCAACTTATTAGTCTATCCTCTGTGCAATTTTGTCAACTTACAATGGTGCGCCAAACATAGGCTTTCCTCACCTTTGTCATTCAATTTCAGACAGTAGACCACGCACCACAAAGAGTCCCCAACTCCACACAGAGAGTGGTCCACGCACCACGAAGAGTCTCCGACTCCACACAGAGAGTGGTCCACGCACCACGAAGAGTCCCCGATTCTGCACAGAAAGCGATGACAGACTCCACAGCGAGACCACTGCACGTCTCCACACAGAGAACACAGAAAGACTCCACAGCGAGACCACTGCTCGACTCCGTTGAGAGAGCACAGATTGAATCCACAGCGAGACCACTGCATGACTCTACACAGGGAATGATGCCAGACTCCACAGAGATAGCGGTACAAGCCTCCACAGCAATAGACTCCACAATGGAAGCAACGCAAGACTCCAGAGCGCAGTCCTGGCATGAACAGGACCATAAAGGTCTAGCAACTTTATCTGAGCAACCAGCAGCAGATGATACAAGTCTGCCACGCTCAAGTGCACAACAAAAAGACTATGACAGTCTACCCAGATTATTTGAGCCACCAGAAGAAGACTCTGACAGTCTACCCAGCTTATCTAACCGACAAGAAGACACTGAAGGTCAACCCACTGTATGTGCGACAAGTGACAAAGGCTTCACAATTCCCATACAGGATGTGCGACATCTCAGCGGGACTGACAGATCTCAGCTAGTATGTACAGAGGCACTCGACAATCAAAGTGAGGCTACTAGTGACTCCAGTGACACCACGTCAATTCAAACCTCATCTACTCGAGCCTCTCCACAAGAACCTGAAATGACTCTAGACGGGGAGCATCAAGAAACCAAAGGTGATTCAAGTGAACCTGAAATGACTCCAGACGGGGAGCATCAGCAAGCCAAAGATGATTCCAGTGAACCGGACATGACTCCAGATGGGGAACGCCGAGGAATCAAAGACGGCACGCTCAATGGAACAGCAGATCCCACAAAGGACACTGACATAAGTAACTTTGTGAAGGACTCGCATTATCCACTCGGTGTGGTCATTGAGTGCAACAAACACAACAACAAAACCTACAGAAACAACAACACAGACACCAACAAGAAGCGTACCAAAAGCACCAACGTCAACAACAAGCACGACAAAACCAACAACAATGGAACAACGACTGGTACGACATGGTACAACTCTGCAAATGCAGGACACTGTGACAGCACAGCTCAAGACAATGGCAAGTGTGCAGACATACCATGGCATGATAACGCATCTTACAAATTCACGTTTGCTACACTACAAACAAGCTGACCAGCTTTCAAGGCAGCTGACATACGGCATCAATACCGCAAACACACACCAGCCCAGGTCAGACAGGAAAGATGACATCAAGAATCGCTACCACAAGCATCGAAAAAAAAAAGAGTCCAAATCAGACAACAAAGTGATTTGACCATTTGAACACCTCCTCATGACTTCTTAGTTCCTTAAGCACAGGGACACTGACGGCGTTCACAAGGAAATGTCAACATCAACATCAACACCTCAATAACAAAACAAGACAGCCACTCGGCCGTATACGTTCATGAACTTTGGACTCATAAATATTATTTGGTTATTGTATAATCATCACTGTCATCATGATTTGTACATGTCATCACTTATCTACCTATTTTGTTAAATTTTCTTTAACCTAGTACAGAAAATATGTAACATGAAAAAAGGGGGGAAGTGGTGATATGCATCACTGTAAATACACAAGGGGTTAATGTAAATACACGCATCATTGTAAATACACAAGGGGTTAATGTAAATACACTACTACTAAGTAAACACTAGAGGGAGCACCAGAGATGTCATGACATGCTGACCTACAGCTAATGAGCACAGAATGTGACACGACCAATGGGCAGTCAAGACACCCAGAGGTGACACTACCACAAGGGGGCAACCCATATAAAAGGACAGGGCGCACATACTCTTCCTCTTTCCACAGGCGACACTCAGAGAGAAGGACAGGGGCAGATCAGAAGCATCACACCCACCGTGTGGCTTAGAGCTGACGGGTTAGTTAGACTGAGTTACTATAGCAATATTAGCAGGAGAGTCGAACTCATACAGAACAGTGCTAATGGTTCAATGAATCACAATGAACTTACTTCAAAGTCTGGAGTATCTTTTGGTCAAAGCTGCATTGAGTTGCAGCCTGTGTTATCCCAGAGTACATAACACATCAGTACCCTATTCTGCCACCTTAAAGAAGGAATGAGTTTGGGCTGAGTTGCTGAAGTACTGAACAATTGATACATGTGAGTAAATATATTGGGCTACATCTTGTCTTCATACTTTTGAAGTCAGAAGAAACAATTATTGGGAAAGTTTAAACTGGCCTGTTGACTCACTACTGGCCATTTTACATTTATCTTATTAAAGGCATAACTTTTCTCGATGGCATGGATTCCCGCTTGTCATTGGAGAAGCCAACAGGTACATTTTCCTGCGAATCAGGATGGTGCCCGATCTCGAAAGGGGGCCAATAGAGAAGGGGGCCCAGTCTGCCGCAAGAGGCCTGAGGAAGCTGAACCATGAAGCTCCTCCCTGTCCACAAACTCCCTATAAGAAGAGGCTCACTCCCCTTATGGATTATGGATTAGTTGGGGTTAGGCAGGAGGGCAGCTGGATGGAATTATGCTATGCAACATTATATAAAAGTTGTAATCCAGTTGATAAATTCTTGATTTCTCGAGGAATTAAGGGCTATGGAGAGAAAGCGGGTAAATGGAGTTGAAATCAGCCATGATTGAATGGTGGAGTGGACTCGATGGGCCGAATGGCCTTACTTCCGCTCCTATGTCTTATGGTCTTATAGGCCAATGGTGAACATATGGGGTATAACTTATGTGATCAGCCTTTTTTACTTTCTGCCCTTTTTTTACTACATTTGAAGTCAATGGAAAGTAGATCAGGTGGCGTGCAAAGCAGGCTGCGGATTCGCTATAGCACGACTGATTCAACCCTTCTGCCCACTGCTGTACTGTGCTTGGATGAGCTGGAGAGTTGTCAGCTAATCTGATTGACTGGCAGCTTTTGAAGGTGGGAATTCCTTCCAAGTGTGGACTGTTGGTCATGACAAATATCAATCAATGCACATTAGAGTGTAAATGGCAACGGGCCTGTCGGAGTCAGTAGGGATGCGTTTCCCACCGATTCTCCAGATGACGTGTGGCAAGTACTTGCGATCCTGAAAGTTCAGGCCTTTGAGATGCAATATGTTGGAATTTTCAAGAACCTGTGCCAGCTGTGCACCCTTCATCACAGTGGCCAATTTAATTAGAATATCTCAAGGGCATTGTCTAAGATTAGTCATGCAGGGAAATCACTAACTGTTGGAAAATCCATTGCACTTTTCAGCCCAAGTTCCCATAGTTGATTTGGGGTGTAGCTAACACACTCAATTATGTGAATTAAGTAAAGGCTTTAGCCGTTACAGGTGTCTGCATGTGGTGATGCACCTTTGCACCTATGCAAAAGCAGCAATGGTTCAAGAGGGAAGTTCCACTACCTTCTCAGGGCAACTTGGAATGAACAATAAATGGTGTTTATGCCAACAACCTCCATAACCAGGGAATGAGTATTTAAAGAAGGAAAGTGGCTAAATACGAGAAGTAAAAGAAAGGATTGGCAATGATGCAAGAGGAACATAGTTTGATGGCTGTTATAAGAGAAAAGGCAGATTAATTGGATTGGGCATGTGCCGTTATGTAATTGGATATTGAACGTGCTGATAAAAGATAAATGGGAACAACAAAGAGAGAGAAAACAAAGGGTGTTTCTCAACCTCTTGAAGAATCGAATATTCAACGGAGAACAGAAGCACAAAAAACATGTGACCATTACTTCCTACTAGCGCTAGAAAGTGGTGGAAAGTGCTGGCCCACTAGAATTTGCTGCGAAAGAGTCTCCGAAGAGCCCACATCAGTACAATACTGCCGAACTCAGAGAAGCCAGGCCCCACTTTTTACTGCTCCAGTATGTTTAAAGGACCCAGTGTAATTGATAGGCCAAGAAGTAGGCAAGTGTGGTAGTCACCACTGATGTATATATTGTATATATAGGATGTTGTTATAGGTGCTTTACGGTAAGGCCCCTGTACTACAGGTACGGGGGTAGATCCCTGCCTGCTGGCTCCGCCCAGTAGGCGGAGTATAAGTATGTGTGCTCCCAGTACAGCAGCCATTTTGTCAGCTGCTGTGGGAGGCCACACATCTCAGTGTAATAAAGCCTCGATTACATCCTACTCTCGTTGTTGTATAATTGATCGTGCATCAGCAAGTGAATGGGATTTGGATGGTCAGGAAGATTGTGTTGGTCGGGGGAGGGTGGGGAGGGAGGAGGTGAGAGGTCCGAGTGGGGAAGGGGTTGGTTAGGGAGAGAATCCGACATCGGGGTGGGGGAAGTTTGATATCGGTCATGGAGACAGATATGGTGGGGAGGAGTTGGATGTCGTGGGGAAGTTGGACACTAGGGGGTCTTGGACATGGGGGAGTCAGACTTTGTTGGCGGGGGGGGGGGAGTAAAACATCGGGGTGTGAGTCACACAAAGAACAAAGAACAAAGAAAATTACAGCACAGGAACAGACCCTTCGGCCCTCCAAGCCTGCACCTACCATGCTGCCCAACTGAACTAAACCCCCTACCCTTCCAGGGACCATATGCCTCTATTCACATCCGATTCATGTATTTGTCAAGACATTGTGTTGGGGTGTCAGACACTGGGGGGGGGGGGGGGGTCAGATATTGTGGAGGGGATTTGGACATCAAGGGGGCATCAGACATTACAGGGAGGGAGTCAAATATCATTGTGGGGGGTGGTTTTGAACATCTAGGTATGGGGGGGGGGTGGAGTCAGGCATCGGCTGGGGGAAGGTAGACATTGGATGAGGGAAGTCAGGCAATGGGGGAAGAAGGGGGGGGGGCGTTGCGGGCAGAGCTGGACATCCAGGGGTGGGCTGTGGGTTGGGCTGGGTTGGGGGTTGGGGCTGGGTTAAGCTCGGGTAGGGAGAGTCACATCGGGGGAGGAGGTGGGGGGTTGGATCATTCAGGTCATGGGGAGGTCGAGTTTGTGGAGCTCGGATCCGGTCAGGTCGGGGGTGGGGGTGGGAAATCCCTGTGGGTAGGAAATACCGTTTAGGGCTTGGTCTGAGTGTTTAGAATACTTATGTTAATGTTTAAAGTGCTTTTATTTCTTCTAACTCTTTCAGCATTACTATGAGGGGAAAACTAACAGAACCATCTGAAGTTCGATTTAAATTGCTTTATCGGATGGTTCTCAGCGCAGTGCAATTGCTCAAACACAGTTAGCACTTCTGGACAATGCACAGGTAAACCCTTTACTGGGATCTGCTGAGAGGAATCCCCCAGCGCATCTTCGGGGTACCCCCAAAATTTGACACGGGTGCTCGGACGTTACAGGCCATGATTCGGAGAAGAGAGAATTAAATCAAGACTTGCTGTAGCCAGACCACCAATGATGAGAATGCTGACCACTCTACAAAGAACAAGAGAACAGTAACCCTGTTAATTATTGCCCTATCAACCTTGTCCCATCGTTAGCAAAATAATGGCTATATCAGCAATGATGCCATCAAGTGACATCTAATCACAATACTTTTTTTGCTTTCTGCCAGAACCACTCAGCCCCAGGTCTTTTACCACAACCTTGATTCAAGTATCGAAAGAAGGTTGAATGCTGGAGGAAGAGTGAGGATCACCACCTTAAACATCAAGGGAACATTTATCTATTTCTGGTACCAAGGAATCCTAGGAAAAGGCTGGTATGGGCTAAGAGGAAAACATTCCACCGTTTGAAATCAGGGGTGATGCAATGAAAGTGTTCATGATAAATCGAGATACAATCATTTCAATCCTAAGGTATCACTGCAAGAATTCCTTAGGGCTGTTGCTTCATTAATGACCTTCCCTCATCCTAAAATCAGGATTGCTGCAGTTTAGTGGTCATTGCACAGTTTTTCATTCAATTCACAATGGATGAATCTGACATCTCAACATTGGAAGATATTTGATGGCTTTTACAGGTCAGACAAGGTAAGAGGAGTCATGTCACACCTCTCAACAAAGAACTACGCAACAACCATATTTACTACTTCTAATGGTCTTCCTTTATCTCTGTAGGAATATTTCATTAAAATCCACTAAAATCCAAGAGTACAATAAAGTACCCAAGTCTTCATCTGCAAATGTTCCTGCATTCATAGCCTTACATACATGGAACCCACAGGAAACCTCAACTATAATGTAATAGTTTGTTTCAGATGTGAGGATAACAATTGTGGCAAAGGTAATCTTGACTGCCAATTGCAGAGAAGGTGTGAATGGAACTGAACACTCCCATGAGTGAACAGCCCAACTTGGTGAAGCAGCTGAAGATTCTGCCCTTGTAGACAAAAGCCTGTGATGATTGGCCTCCAACAATCATAAAAGTCCTCCTGTGTTTCAGGTATGACTCCAGTTACTGAAGGATTTTCCCCTTGAGCTCCATTGATTTCAACTTTGCTCAGACTCTGGAGAACTATTATTTTGACCTTTTATCTGACATTCAGCGCTTGCATCCCTTTCTGTGGCAATGCTTCCCACATCCTCACATCCTGTCATGTTTCAATCATCAAATTCTAAACAATTACCAAAGCTACTGCACTGTGAATTTGTGCCGACTGGAAAAAGCATAAACACTGGCCCAGCAAACATCACTTAGAATCTTTACTAATTATTCATGCCATTAGTCCGATATCCCACAACAGAAGTCATTTGCAGATTCCAATGCACAAATAGCATGCATTGGGAATAGAAACGTTTCCTGAGTATTCTAATTCCGTGTACCATTATATCATTATTATTTTTATCAATGTTTTGACAAGTGATTTATTGTAAAATCAATCTTTGACCAGAAAGCTTTGAAGCAACATTTAAATTTTGGACAAATTATCTGTTTACATCCGAAGATAACACCATGTAATCAACTGAAGCCCTTCATTTCGCTTGATTTTAGATGATCATGCTTCCATCTACTTCCATCTGACAAATTTGTTCCTCTCTGGCAGGGCCGTTCTTCTCAATGTTTGGTTAAAGTTAACGCCCCCACTCCCCACTTCAACTTGCTATCCATTTAAGAGAAGTGTGCAAAGTCTCCCTCACCCATTGTCGGGAGAATATTCCACTTTGAAGCCTCGGGAGGCTGACAAGCTGCAGCGCATATACACATTACAATCCCCACACACACACTCATCCCAGCCAACAAGATGGCAATGGTTGTGCTGGAGCACACCCATACAGCTAATGGGTTGGCTGGGGCCAGAAGGCACCTAGGGAGGTAACCTGGGGGGACAATTGTACGACCCGCGGGCCTAAGTTCACAGTGGGCTGTCAGCAGCGTGCACAGCTGCATGGCTGCCTTGCAGGCTGCAGCAATGGTGTTCTATGCGTCTGAACCGATTCTCCGCCCAATCTCGATTCCCGATTCTGACGTCGGCCGACGGAGAATCCCGCCCCACAGCTTTCGCAAATCAAAAATTGTCTCTTTCGATTGGGCAATTGCAAATATAACTATTATTTAAGAAAGATGAGAAAGAAATCTATTAGTCCAACATCTGACCTGGGGAAGTTAATGGAATCTATAATTAAAGGACAAAGTGAAATTTGAACTGATGAGAGAGGGAGAGCCAAAATGGATTTGAAAAGGGTAGGTCAGGTCTGTTATGGGCCAGGGTTTAGAGAACCCCAAAGTGTATCATGGAGTTCACCTGACCCACAACTTTTAGTAGATTGTGGTATGGGGAGCACACGGCCCACTCGACAGGAGTGGTACAGCAGAAATGGAAAAGTATTTTTTAAAACATAGAGTGAACATCTAAGCAACCATTAATTCAAATACAACCCCAAAGACTACAACGCTAAGTAAACCTTTAAACATTCCTTTTTAACATCCATACGACTTAAAAACAAAACCTTTATCAGAAGCACATCAGGTTAAAGTCACTACTGAAAACATTTATAATTCTGAATTCACCAAATGATCAAGAGATAGTCTTTTGATGGCAGAGAGAACAGCAGTACACCTGCTTAGTCTGGCTTCGGCTCCAACACTGAAAACAAAACTAAAACACACCTTGCAGCCTGCTCAAAAACGAAAGTAAAAATCTGACAGACAGCCCAGCTCCACCCACTCTCTGACATCACTGCAGTAGTAAACACCCATTTCTTAAAGGTACTCTCACTACAGATATTTATACACACACCCATTTACAAACACCCATTCCTTAAAGGTACTCTCACATGACACCTCCACCAAGAAAAAAAAATAAACCATCAACTTCAAGATGGTTTCATTTTTCATCTTTCCACCATCCTTCAAGAAATGCACAAAATAAATATACTTTTTTGTTTCAAAAAACAACACACGCAGACAGATATAATAATATAGTCAATTTTTTTTTCTTCATTCTCCAACTGAAATCCTTCTCGATTGACAGTCTCTTTGAACAAGAAGGACCTTGCTCGATCCGTCCATTTCTCTACATCTCGGCATTTCTCTTTAAAGTCAGATACTTTAGTTCAATCTGATCACAGAGTCCCTTGTAATTCTCCAACACAGGAGCATTGGTTATCACAGCTTTCAGGCAGTCAAATGCCTGTTGAAAGTCCGCTGTCCATTGAAATTTTCAACGTTTCTTCAGCAAGTCCATCAGTGGAGCAATCATGCGTCAAAACATTTGCACAAATGTTCGATCAAATCCACTCATGCCAAGAAATCGCATTATTTCCCTTCGTCTTGAGGGTATCGGAAACTCCTCAAGGAAAGTGACTTGGGCTTTGCCAAATTCACTTTTGGCTAGGTTTATCACCAAACCCGCCTCCTGAAGTCAATCGAATAACTCCATCAGATGTTTTAAATGTTCTTTCCATGTCTGGCTGAAAACTACCAGATCGTCGATGCATACCGCACAATTGGGTAATCCTGAAACAACTTTGTTAGTTAACCGTTAAAATGTGGCTGGGGCGTTTTTCATGCCAAATGGCATAACTTTGAATTGGCATATACCATCTGGAGTCACAAAAGCTGAAATCTCCTTCACCCTTTCGGATAAAGGTACCTGCCTTAACCTTTAAGTAAATCCTGTTTGGAAATAAAAACTGATTGTCCCACTTTCTCAATGCAATCCTCCAAATGTGGGATAGGATAAGAGTCCCTTTTGTAACTTCATTAACCTTTCTATAGTCCACACATAACGGTTGGGTACCGTCTGGTTTAGGTACTATCACTATGGGTGAGCTCCATTGGCTGCAACCCACTTCAATTATGCCATTTTTAAGCATACTCTCAATCTCTTTGTTAACCTGTGCCAATTTTAAAGAGTTATGTCTCTATGGATGTTGTTTGATTGGAACAGCATTTCCCACATCTACATCATGAATAACCATTTTAGTACTTCCCAATTTATCTCTACAAACTTGCCCACATGATATCAATAACTCTTTCAGGTCAGTCTGTTTTTCCTCTGGAAGGTAACTCAACAATTTATCCCAATTTTTAAGAACATCCTCATTTTCCAATTTAATTTGAGGTATGTCAAATTCACAGTCATCTGGATTTGGTTCGTCACTTTGAGTTAGAATCATTTAAACCGCCTCCTTTTTCTCTCCTTTCCTTTCAACGTACCTTTTAAGCATATTCACATAACACACTCGGTGAGTCTTCCTCTATCTGGTGTTTTTACCACATAATTCACCTCACTTAATTTCCTTTCAATCTGATAAGGTCCACAAAACCTAGCTTTTAAAAGTTCACCTACCACTGGTAACAACACTAAAACTTTACCTCCACTGGCAAAACTACGACCTTTGGATTTCTTGTCCGCTACCCATTTCATCACATCTTGTACAACTTTTAAATGTTGTCTAGCCAATTCATCTGCTCTATTTAATCGTTCCCTAAAATTTGACATGTAAACCAAAAATGTAATTTGCGATTTCTCACTCACCAATTTTTCCTGAATCAATTTAAGTGGTCCTCTTACCTCATGACCAAAAATTAGTTCAAAAGGAATCAATTTGGTTGACTCATTAGGTGCATCCCTAATTGCAAACAGTACGAATGGAATTCCTTTATCCCAAACCTCTGGATAATCTTGACAATAAGCCCTCAACATTGTCTTTAATGTCTGATGCCACCTTTCTAACACTCCCTGCGATTCTGGATGGTACGCAGTTGATTTAAATTGTGTTATTCCTAAGCTATCCATAACTTCTTTGAATAACCTTGAGGTAAAATTTGATCCTTGATCCAGTTGTATTTCTGTGGGAAGTCCATATTTAGTAACGAATTTAAGTAACTCCTCCACAATATTTTCAGCTGTAATATTACATACTGGAATGGCCTCTGGAAACCTATTAGACACATCCATTATAGTCAAAAGATATTGATTCCCACTTTTTGTTTTAGGAAGCGGTCCTACGCAATCAATTAGGACCCATTTAAAAGGTTCACCAAATGTTGGAATGGGTATTAAGGGCGCTGGTTTTATCACTGCTGAAGGTTTACCTATCACTTGACATGTGTGACATGATTGACAAAATTTAACTCCATCTTTATGTAGTCCAGGCCAATAAAAATGTTTTTGGATTTTAGCTTCAGTTTTCCTTATTCCCAAATGACCTCCCATTGGTACCTCATGTGTAACTCGCAAAACCTCCTTTCTATACCCTACCGGCAATACTACTTGATGAGCTTCTGCCCACTTTTCATCCAGCTGCATATGTAAAAATCTCCATTTTCTCATCAAGACATCACTTTTATAGTAATAACACTCTGGTATACATGCAGATTCCTCTTCTGTGTATGCTTTCTGATACATCCGGTTTATTTCTATATCTTTTTTTTTTGTAACTCTGCCAATTTTCCTGAACTAAAAATATCCACCTCATCCTCCACCTAAACTTGTTCTTTTTCAACCATCTGATCAAAAATCGTTTCTGATAATTGCACTTCATCTTCATCTTCACTCTTTGATTTCTCCTCTTGTCTTAACCTGTGACTTTGCGACCTTGTTACTACACAATCCGGAAAAATCCCAGGATATTCGTCCTTCAACCATTCAGTTGTCTGATTTTCCACTGGCTTATCAACCACAGTAGGCATCACGCCCACCTGCGATCCAGCAATATCATTACCCAAGATAAACTGTATTCCTGGACAAGATAGTTTCTCTATTACTCCTACTACCACTTCACCACTCTTCACTGGACTTTCCAACCTTACCTTATCTAATGTAACGCTACTCCTCTCACCCTGAATTCCACGTATCACCACCTTTTCTGGCAACATTCTTCCCAAACTACATAATTCCTCATTTCTTACCATTAAAGATTGACTACCACCTGTATCTCTTAAAATTGTGACTTATTTACCTGCTCCTGAGTAAACTTTACCCACACAAGTAAATTCTTTAAAGACATCTGGCATCTTCTGAACAATTACTTCTTGAACAGGCTGTACAATCGTTTGCACCTCCTTCGCTTCCCTTGGGCTTTCCTTTACCATTCTAACAAATCCCACTGTCTTATCCTGTTTTACCACATCAGCCTTCCCAGTGCTTTCCTTCAACCACCAACACTGTGACTTTACATGGCCTGGTTTATTACAGTGAAAACATTTGAAACTTTTCATCTCCTTTCCACCCTCCTGGATTTCTTTTTTAATCTGAGGTACACTCTCTTTAGTGTCTCCCATCAGATCACCTTTACCTTTACCACTTGAGTATTTCTCATGTCCCCAGTTTCTATCCCTCACCGGCTGAAACTGATGTCGGAAACCAATCTTTGAATTATGAACTAATTCATAATCAGCTGCCATTTCTGCTGCTAATCTCACCGTTTTAACCCTCTGCTCTTCCACATGAGTACTCACTACATCAGGAATTTAATTTTTAATCTCCTTCAAAAGTATAATTTCTCTGAGAGCTTCATACGTTTGATCTATTTTCAAAGCCCTTATCCACCTATCAAAATTACTCGGTTTGATCCTTTCAAACTCCATGTATGTTTGACCAAATTTGTTCCTTAAATTTCTAAACCTTTGTCTGTAGGCTTCAGGCACTAGTTCATATGCACCTAAGATGGATTTTTTCACCTCCTCATATGTCCCAGATTCCTCCTCCAGTAGTGATGCAAACACTTCACTGGCCATACCTACCAGCTTTGTTTGAATCAGTAATACCCACATGTCCTGTGGCCATTTCATTTGTTTAGCCACCTTCTCAAATGAAATGAAAAAGGCTTCTACCTCCTTCTCGTCAAACCTTGGCAATGCTTGGACATATTTAAATAGATTCCCACCAAGCCTTCGACTTTGACGCTCTTTCTCACTGACCTCATCACTGTCCACCAACTGTACGTATCCCTTTACGTCTGCCAATTTTAACTGATTGTCATGTTTCATGGCCATTTTCTGAAGTTCAAACTCTCTCTCTTTATCTTTTTCCCTGATCTGTATCTCCCTTTCTCTTTCTTTTTGTTCTGCTAGGGCTATTCTTTCTGTTTTCCTTTCTTCTCCCTCTTTTTCCTCTCTCTTTCGTATTTATGAATAACAGCAAAAGGGATTATTATTTAAATGATAAAATATTAAAACATGCTGCTGTGCAGAGAGACCTGGGTGTGCTAGTGCATGAGTCGCAGAAAGTTGGTTTTCAGGTGCAACAGGTGATTAAGAAGGCAAATGGAATTTTGTCCTTCATTGCTAGAGGGATGAAGTTTAAGACTAGGGAGGTTATGCTGCAATTGTATAAGGTGTTAGTGAGGCCACACCTGGAGTATTGTGTTCAGTTTTGGTCTCCTTACTTGAGAAAGGACGTACTGGCACTGGAGGGTGTGCAGAGGAGATTCACTAGGTTAATCCCAGAGCTGAAGGGGTTGGATTACGAGGAGAGGTTGAGTAGACTGGGACTGTACTCGTTGGAATTTAGAAGGATGAGGGGGGATCTTATAGAAACATATAAGATTATGAAGGGAATAGATAGGATAGATGCGGGCAGGTTGTTTCCACTGGCGGGTGAAAGCAGAACTAGGGGGCATAGCCTCAAAATAAGGGGAAGTAGATTTAGGACTGAGTTTAGGAGGAACTTCTTCACCCAAAGGGTTGTGAATCTATGGAATTCCTTGCCCAGTGAAGCAGTAGAGGCTCCTTCATTAAATGTTTTTAAGATAAAGATAGATAGTTTTTTGAAGGATAAAGGGATTAAGGGTTATGGTGTTTGGGCCGGAAAGTGGAGCTGAGTCCACAAAAGATCAGCCATGATCTCATTGAATGGTGGAGCAGGCTCGAGGGGCCAGATGGCCTACTCCTGCTCCTAGTTCTTATGTTCTTATGTTCTTATGTATTCAATCTGCTTTAATTCTTTCTCATGTTCCATTTGTTTAATTTGCAACTGAATGTTTGCTATTTCCAATGAGTCAAACTGTATCTCAGGCAACTTTAAATGCTTAGCCACCGCCATAATGACCTCATCTTTTCGCATTTTGTCAGGTAATGTTAACTGCAATGTTTTTGCCAAATCTAACAGTCTGCTTTTAGTCTCTGTCCGTAAGGTACTGCATGTGACAGTCTCCACCCCAAAAAACTTCAGAGCCTCTGAAAGAGCCATTGTCCACAACACACTCCCCACTTAAACTAAAATACCACACCTGAAAAGCAACCACAATATGCTTACCCCTCACTGTCTTTAAGTTCACAAAGCCAATCCAATAGATAGACTTTTATCCCGGACAAGCCCCCAGTTTGTTATGGGCCAGGGTTTCATGGAGTTCACCTGACCCATAACTTTTGCTAGATCGTGGTATGAGGAGGCCACGCCCCACTCTACAGGTGTGGTACAGCAGAAATAGAAAAGTATTTTTTAAAGCAACACAATGTTTATTCTATGGACTCAATTTAACCTTTTTAAAATATACAGTGAACATCTTAGCAACCATTAATTCAAATACAACCCCCAAAGACTACAACACTAAGTAAACCTTTAAGCTTTCCTTTTTAACATCCATAACGACTTAAAAAACAAAACCTTTATCAGAAGCACATCAGGTGAAAGTCACTACTGAAAACATTTATAATTCTGAATTCACCAAATGATCAAGAGATAGTCTTTTGATGCAGAGAGAACAAACAGTACATCTGCTTGGTCTGGCTTCAGCTCCAACACTGAAAACGAAACTAAA
Organism: Scyliorhinus torazame; assembly: GCF_047496885.1. Classification (NCBI taxonomy): domain Eukaryota; kingdom Metazoa; phylum Chordata; class Chondrichthyes; order Carcharhiniformes; family Scyliorhinidae; genus Scyliorhinus; species Scyliorhinus torazame. The sequence goes on along the minus strand of NC_092721.1, from coordinate 79,912,789 downwards.
ACACACACTGCAGCCTGCTCAAAAACAAAAGTAAAAATCTGACAGACAGACCAGCTCCACCCACTCTCTGATATCACTGCAGTAGTAAACACCCATTTCTTAAAGGTACTCTCACTACAGATATTTATATACACACCCATTTATAAACACCCATTTCTTAAAGGTACTCTCACAAGACAGGCCCAACAAACTGAATCCAATGTTTTGAATAAGTAACTGAAGAAATAGACAGGGTGATACTTATGAGTGTAGTTTATAATGGTTTCCAGAAGGCAATCAATAGGTTTCCGCATGGTAAAATGTTAGCTGAACCTTCATTAAAAAATAAAGCTCATGGTATTGAAGGCAATAGAAGACAGGTGATAAGGATAATGGATGTGCACTTGATTTGAAAGCGACCACCACTATCCCACAAGGATCTGTACTGTGGCTTCAACTGTTCACTGCATTTATTAATGACTTAGATGACTTGGCGAGAGCAATATATCAAGGCTTGTAATGATACAAAATAGGACACAGTAATTAGTATAGAAGGAATTTCAAACTTATAAAGAAACATTGATGAGTAGCAAAATAGTGGCAGATAAATGTCAACATAGTGTGAGATCATCTGTATTGAACTAAAAAATATTCAAGAATTTTTTAAATGTTGAAAGCTAGAAACAGTGAAATCCAAAGAGATTTAGCAGTTCATGTACCCTTCTCACTAAGAGATCATAAAGGTGAATGGAAATTAGTCTTTAAGTCTTCTCAATCTCCAAACCCCCTTAATGTGCTATCACTTCCATTAGTAGCACCGATTAGAATCTTCCGGTAGCAGCGAGGCGCTGGAAGTGTGTGGCACATTTGTTCATTGGTGGAACGGCTGGTCATGTGTGATCAAGTGATGGCCAGCCCAAACGAGGTATATCAGAATCATAAAATCATAGAATCCCTACAGTGCAGAAGGAGGCCATTCAGCCCATTGAGTCTGCGGCGACCCTTCGAAAGAGCACCCTACCGAGGCCCAATCCCCGCACTAGCCCTGTCTCCCCACCCAACCTTTGGGCACTAAAGGGAAATTTAGCATGGCCAATCCACCTAACCTGCACATCTTTGTCTGTGGGAGGAAACCGGAGCACCCGGAGGAAACCCACGTAGACACGAGGAGAAAGTGCAAACTCCACACAGTCACCCGAGGTCAGAATTGAGCCTGGGTCAGTGGCGCTGTGAGGCAGCAGTGCTAACCACTGTGCCGCCTCATGCTCAAGGAGCCTGATCGATCATTCGGCAGGAGTGGACAGTAAATCGACACCCTCTGCCATTAACTCACAGGGTCAAAGTGACGGATGGAGTATTTAAGGGACAGAAAGATAGCATTCTTTCTTCCAAGGCAGGAGCATTATCCTCATGATCTGAGAGGTGGGTTTGGGAATTGCAACTGCTCCATTTCTTTCCCACCTACCATCCTTGGATCCCTGGACCTGCTGACATATCCTCTCCACCTATTGATCCCTAGGGCTGCCACTACCCCATACAAAGGATGCAAAAGTCTGAGCACAGACAAATCATGGCTCCATGGTTCAGTAATGCCTCTCTGTAGATCCTCCTTCAGGTGTACAGGAGCAATAGCTGGTCCTGTTTCCCAAGGGTGGTGAAAAGAGGCTCTCCGTCTTATCCTGAGCATTTGTGACTAATGGGGAGCCCCATGCTTATCTTAAGCCACATCTTGGTCTCCACCCACTTCATCGTGGTCAACTCCATCTTGGGGTTGAATGCAGAGAACGCTTTTTGTTGATGCAGCTTGTCGACTGATACTTGCACCGTGACCCTAAAAGTGGAAGCCATAACCCTCCTTCAATCATGTTCACCTTCTCTCCATTACCCTCAACTCTCACTCTACCATTTTTGACCTTCCCTCTGTCACCCTTGACTCTCAGAGCTTCATACATGAAGGTCCCTTTATCTCCCACTATCTTGCAATATCTTTTGATATTGACCTTCCCTGTATAGTCTAGCTTCCTCTTTCTGTTGCTCACGAAATTTCACAGGGCTGTCACTTCTCTCTCTTCCTCTTTCCCTTGGCCAGTCATGCACCTGTCCCCTTTTGATTGCCTCCACCCAATGTCAGCCATCAACGCCTCTTCTCGAGTAGTTGAACAAAGCTCCACATTGAGGAAAGATCAGCTCCATTGCAACTCCACCAGGAAGACTACGTTGCCTGTTGCTCACCACCTTTAAGGAATCATGATTCTAAAGGCACATGTTGCTCATTTGCTTTTTAGGTAAATGGAAAGGTACACTTAATTCTGGTGAGGTTGTCTTTTCATCAGCATGCATGACATGCAAATGTACTGAGAAGAGTGTCCCAGCACTTGCTCGATCCACCATCAAACCACCGCCAACGACATTCCGATATATCATCCCATATTTGAGAAGCAGATTTTTGAGCTCCAGCACAATTACGTGCCATTGCCCACCTCATTTCAGGCTCCTGGGACTTTACAAGATTTCACCCATCATCTGAAACATTCAGGCTTGGGCTGAAAACTGGCAAGTAACATTCATGCCACACAAAGAAGGCAAAAACCCTTTTAAAAAATAGGTTCATGGGATGTGAGTGTCGGCGGCAAGGCCATCATTTATTTGTTGCCTATCCCTAATTGCCCATAAGGAGCTGGTGGTGAGCAAGCTTGAATTGCCGCATTGCATGTGGTGTAGGTACATCCACAAGAAGGAGTTCCAGGATTCTGACCCAGTGACAGTGAAGGAACATCAGTTTGGTGTGTCGTTTGGAGGGGAACATGCATTGGTGGTGTTCCCATGCATCTGCTGCCCTTGTTCCTCTGGAGGTTCTGAGTTTCGATGGTGCAGTCTGAGACACCTTGGTGTGTGGCTGCAGTGCATCTTGTAGATAGTGCAGACGCCTGTCACTGTGTGTTGGTGGTGATGGGAGTAAATGTTTAAGGTGAGGGATGAAGTGCCAATCAAATGGATTACTTTGTCCTGGATGATATTGATATTCTTTAGTGTTGTTGGAGTTGCATTCATCCAGGCAAATGGAGAGTACTCCATTACACTGCTTACTTAAGCCTTTCAGATGAGGGAAAGTCTTTGGGGAGCAGGACATGAGTTACTCACTGCAGAATTCCCAGCCTCTGGCCTTCCCTTACAGACACTGGGCTGGGTTCTCCCAAAATGGGGCTATGTCCCCACGGCGGCGTAAAAATGCTGGCATTGTACTCTGGAGTTTGCTAAAAACTAAATAAACCAATTCACTCACTTTCAGGGACCCGGAATAATTCACGCAGCTTCAGCTGCGGATATGGGCCACCGCACGTCCGGTTTCGATTCCACGCTTGCGCACAGTGGCAGCCTCCAGCGGCCACGACGAGCGTATTGTCGAACTCGGACCGCAGAGGCAGCTCCAAAATGCAGCCCTCCGATTGGCTGCGCTCCCTTGCACAGACCGGCCCAATTTGTCCCCGGACGCCCATAAGGCCTCCCCAGGTGCCCGATCGTCCCCCCCCCCCCCGCCCTCCCCCCCAACCAGGGCGACCACGGACTGAGTCCGCCGCCGCCACGAGAGGTTCCCGAACGGCAATAGGTGGTTAGAACCACGCCGTTAGGAACTCGGCCGGCTGGGAGCGGAGGATCGGTGGGGGGGTGGGGCTCAGGCAATGGCCCCCCAGCCGCACAGAGTAATTCGCAAAAATGCTGATTCCCAGGTCCCGGAGAATCGCTGGACCGGCACCGGGCCTGATTTCGGCAAAAAAATGGATTCTCCGCCCCCACGCCAAATGCGATTTCGGCGCGGGGCTGCGGAGAATCCAGCACACTGTATTTATATGGTTAAAAATGTAAGAGGAGATGGGTAGATCTCTGATTGACAATGGTCAATGCTGGTGCTTGTGCAGCACAAATTGTACTTGCCATTTATCAGCCAAGCCTGAATATTCCCAAATCTTTCTGCATGCAGGCATATGCTGCTTCATTATCTGAGCAGAATCAAATGGAATGAACACTATACAATCAACTGTGAATATCCCCACTTCCGACCTAATGATGGAGGGAGGGTCATTGATGAAGCAGCTGAATATAATTGTGCCTAGGATGCTGCCCCAAGAAACATCTGTAATGTGATCTTGGAATTGAAATGATTGGCCTTCGACCACTCCAACCATCTTCTTTTGTTCAAGTCAAGACTCCAACCAGTGGAGAGTTTCCTCCTGATTCCCACTGATTTCAGTTTTACTCAGGATCCTTCTGGGCGGCATGGTGGCACAATGGTTAGCATTGCTGCCTCATAGCTCCAGGAACTCGGGTTCAATTCCGGCCTTGGGTGGCTGTCTGTGTAGAGTTTGTACTTTCTCCCGATGTCTGCGGGGCTTTCCTCCGGGTGCTCCGGTTTCCTCCCACAATCCAAAGATGTGCAGGTTAGGGGGACTGGCCATGCTAAATTGCAGACCAAAAGGTTAGACTGGGTTATGGGGATAGGGCAAAGATGTGGGCTTAAGTAGGGTGCTCTTTCCGACGGCAGATACGATGCAATACGATGGGCAGAATGGCCTCCTTCTGCACTGTAAATTCTATGATTCTATGTCACTGTAGGCCAAATGTGGTCTTGGTGCCAAGAGTAGTAACCTGTCTATCGTCTCTTGAATTTAGCTCTTTTGTCCACGTTTGGACCAAGGCAACAATGAGGACAGGAACTGAATGGCCCTTACAGAACCTGAAATGAGCGCCTGTGAGCTATTTATTGTTGAAAAGGTGACATACAATGACTCTGTCGACGACACCTATTTTTCTGATGAATGAAAGTAGACTGTTAATTAGCCAAATTGAATTTGTCCTGCTTTTTCTGGACAGGTCACACCTGGGGAATTTTCTATGTTGTTGGGTAGGTGCCAATGTTGTAGCTGTACTGGAACAGCTTGGCGAGTGGCACAGCTAGTTCTGGAGTACAAACCTCTGCACTTCAACTGGGTTGTTGTCAGGGCCCATGGCCTTTGCTGTATCTTCTGCATTTAACCATTTCTTAATGCCATTTAAATGAATTGAATTAGCTGAAGATTGACATATGGGGACTGGAGTCCTCAAGAGGACGTCAAGAGAGAGGGTGAAAGCATTAACCCTTAACATTCAGTGGCCTTACTGTCAGTGAATCTCCAACCTCCTGGGGTTCACCTTTGAATAGAAACTTAACTGGACCAGCCATATAAATATTGTGACTGCAAGACAAGGTCAGAGCTTAGACATTCGGCAGCACGGTAGCATTGTGGATAGCACAATTGCTTCACAGCTCCAGGGTCCCAGATTTGATTCCGGCTTGAGTCACTGTCTGTGCGGAGTCTGCACATCCTCCCCGTGTGCGCGTGGGTTTCCTCCGGGTGCTCCGGTTTCCTCCCACAGTCCAAAGATGTGCAGGTTAGGTGGATTGGCTATGATAAATTGCCCTTAGTGTTGGGTGGGGTTACTGGGTTATGGGGATAGGGTGGAGGTGTTGACCTTGGGTAGGGTGCTCTTTCCAAGAGCCGGTGCAGACTCGATGGGCCGAATGGCCTCCTTCTGCACTGTAAATTCTATGATAATCCATGACATTCGGTGGCGAGTGACTCACCACCTAACTCCCTGTGGTGAACCACTGTATTAGGGGATGTAAGGTAGGACCTGCACTACAGGTTCGCCGGAAGCCCCTGCTGGCTGGCTCCGCCCACTAAGATCTGTATAAATATGCATGACCTCCATCCCAATACACCTGCGCCGCACGCCGATCCGCGCACCCCGGGGATCCCCGCTGCTACTTCTGCGGTCAGCAGAAGCGCCCCCACCAACACTGCCCAGCCTGCACTGCCGTTTGTAAATCCTGCAGTAAGAAGGGCCACTTTGCGGCTCTGTGCCAGGCCCGTGCAGTCGCTGTGATCGCGCCCGCTATCACCCCCTCCCCCATGCCAAACGCACAATGATGCTGGACCAATCTCACCCGCACAACCTGGCCACCGCATCGACGGCAGTGAAAATCAATGGCCACGTGACCTCGTGCCTGCTGGACTCCGGGAGCACCGAAAGCTTCGTACACCCAGATACGGTAAGTCGCTGCTCCCTCGCGGTCCATCCTGCCAATCAAAGGATCTCCCTAGCCTCCGGATCCCACTCCGTCCCGATCCAAGGCTTCTGTACAGTCACCCTCACTGCCCAGGGCGTAGAATTTAGTAACTTCCGCCTCTATGTCCTTCCTAATCTCTGCGCTGCACTCCTGTTGGGCCTGGACTTCCAGTGCAATCTCCAGAGCCACACCCTCAAATTCGGCAGGCCCTCACCCCCCCTTACCGTTTGCGGCCTCACCACCCTCAAGGTCGATCCCCCCTCCCTTTTTGCCAATCTAACTGTGGATTGCAAGCCCGTTGCCACCAGGAGCAGACGGTACAGCACCCAGGACAAGACCTTCATCAGGTCCGAAGTCCAGCGGCTGCTTAAGGAGGGTATTATCGAGGCCAGCAACAGCCCCTGGAGAGCCCAAGTGGTAGTGGTTAAAACTGGGGAGAAACACAGGATGGTCGTGGACTACAGCCAGACCATCAATCAGTACACGCAGCTCAACGCGTACCCCTCCCACGCATATCTGATATGGTCAATCAGATTGCGCAGTACCGGGTCTTCTCAACAATTGACCTGAAATCCGCCTACCACCAGCTCCCCATCCGGAAGTCGGACCGTCCATACACTGCCTTCGAGGCGGACGGTCACCTCTATCACTTCCTTAGGGTCCCTTTCGGCGTCACAAATGGGGTCTCGGTCTTCCAAAGGGAAATGGACCGAATGGTCGCCCAGTATGGTTTGCAGGCCACCTTTCCGTACTTAGATAATGTCACTATCTGCGGCCATGACCAGCAGGACCACGATGCCAACCTCGATAAATTCCTCCGCGCTGCCACTCTTCTCAACCTGACCTATAACAAAGAGAGGTGTGTGTTCAGCACGACCCGGTTAGCCATTCTCGGCTATGTAGTCCAAAAATCGGATTTCTCGGGCCCGACCCCGACCGCATGCGCCCCCTCATGGAGCTCCCCCTCCCCCACTGCCCCAAGGCCCTTGTGGTATTATAGGTATTACGGTACCTGAGAGGCTAAAGTACCATTGGTAGAACCTGTATGTTTGCTATTGGCTAGAGTGTATAATAGCTCCGCCCAGATAGGCGGGGTATAAGAACCCGTGCCGTCCCAGCAGCCCTCATTCTGTACCTGAGCTGCTGGGGGAAACATCTAGCTTATTAAAGCCTTCAGTTGGACTACAACCTCGTTTTAGTGGTCATTGATCGTGCATCAGCCCTCAAACGTTGCCTGTGGTTCTTTTCCTACTACGCCCAGTGGGTCCCAAACTATGCGGACAAGGCCCACCCACTCATTCAGTCCACCCAATTCCATCTCGCAGCCAAGGCACAACACGCTTTCGCCCGCATCAGAGCAGACATCGCCAAGGCCGGGATGCGTGCAGTGGACGAGTCACTGCGTTTTCAAGTAGAAAGCGACGCTTCAGACGTCACCCTTGCCGCCACTCTTAACCAGGCAGGCAGACCCATGGCATTCTTTTCCCGCACCCTTCATGCCTCTGAAATTTGACACTCATCCGTCGAAAAGGAGGCCCAAGCTATCGTTGAAGCTGTGCGGCACTGGAGGCATTACCTGGCCGGTAAGAGATGCACTCTCCTCACTGACCAATGGTCGGTAGCCTTCATGTTCAATAACACACAGCGGGGCAAGATCAAAAATGATAAAATCTTGCGGTGGAGAATCGACCTCTCCACCTATAATTACGAGATCTTGTATCGCCCCGGTAAACTCAACGAGCCCCCAGACACCCTCTCCCGAGGTACATGTGCCAGCGCACAAGTGGATCAACTCCGGGCCCTACACGACAGCCTTTGTCACCCGGGGGTCACTCAATTGTACCATCTGGTCAAAGCTCACAATCTGCCCTACTCCGTTGAGGAAGTAAGGACAGTCACCAGGGACTGCCAGGTCTGTGCGGAGTGCAAGCCGCACTCCTACGGGCCGGACTGTGCGCGCCTGGTGATGGCTTCCCGCCCCTTTGAACGCCTCAGCGTGGATTTCAAAGGGCCCCTCCCCTCCGCCGACTATAACACTTACATTCCCAGTGCGGTCGATGAGTACTCCAGATTCCCCTTCGCCATCCCATGCCCCGATATGACATCTGTCACCGTCATCAAGGCCCTCAGCACCATCTTCGCTGTTCGGTTTCCCCGCCTACATCCACAGTGACAGGGGATCCTCATTCATGAGCGAATGGCTGTGTCAGTTCCTGCTCAGCAGGGGTATAGCCTCCAGCAGGACGACCAGCTAAAACCCCCGGGGAAACGGGCAAGCCGAACGGGAGAATGGGACGGTTTGGAGGGCCGTCCAGCTGGCCCTACAGTCCAGGAACCTCCCAGCCTCTCGCTGGCAGGAGGTCCTCCATAACGCTCTACATTCCATCCGGTCACTATTGTGCACCACCACTAATAACACACCCCATGAACGTGTTTTTACCTTCCCCAGGAAGACCACATCCGGGGTGTCGCCCCCGACTTGGCTCGCTGCTCCAGGACTGGACCTTCTCCGTAGGCACGTCCGACTCCACAAGGCGGATCCCTTGGTGGACAGGATTCACCTGCTCCACGCCAACCATCAATATGCCTACGTGGAGTTTCCCGACAGCCGCCAAGATACTGTCTAACTCAGGGACCTGGCACCATCAGGTTCCACCCCAACACACTCCCCCACCCATGCGCCCCCCCCTCCCACTGCGCCACCAACATTGTTGACCCCACCAGACCAACCCTCCCCCACTTTCTGCACAAGAGGACGAAGAGGATTTCAGCATGCTCCCGGAGTTCCCTGATGACTGGCCAGCATCAGCACCGCCACCACCGCCATCGGTGCCACCTCCACCACCGGCGCACTGACTTCGCCGCCACCGTTACGCCGCTCCCAACGAAGCACCAAAGCACCGGATCGGCTGAACCTTTGACGGATCCGGACCGTCAACATAGACTTTTCTTTTTTTCTTCTTCCTTGTTTTCCCCAATCTTAACACTGTATATAATTGCACTAATTGTATATAGTTTCACATCACCCCCGCCGGACTCATTTTTAACAGTGGGTGAATGTGGTGAACCACTGTATTAGGGGATGTAAGGTAGGCCCTGCACTACAGGATCGCCGGTAGCCCTTGCCGGCTGGCTCCGCCCACTAAGATCTGGATAAATATGCTTGACCCCCAGTGCCCTGCCATTTCGCCAGCTGCAGCAGGAGGCCACGCATCTGACTGCAATAAAGCCACAGTTGTACCCAATCTGCGTCTTTGTGCAATTGATTGCGCATCACTCCCCAATGCCTTTCTATCACTTGAGAGACACAAGTCAAGGAAACATTAACAACTTTCACTGTGGCTTCAGTGTTCATCATCTGCAAGACACATTGCTTCAAATTGCCATGGCTTCTTCGACAGAGCATCCATGCCTATGTCCCTACTGCTTAGAAGGTCAAGGCCAGCAGAAGCATGGAAACACCACCACCTCCAAGTTCCCCTCCAAGTCACATGTCATTATTTCATGGTTGCTGGTTCACAATACAGGGGCCGGGATCCTCTGAGCCCGCGGCGGAGCGGAGAATCGCTGGTGATGCCGGAAATTCCCGCCATTCCGCTCCGACGCTGGGACGCGATTCTCCGTTGACCGGAGAATTGGTGCCAGTCGCACGAGTGGTCGACGCGGCGTCGGTCAGGGGCCCTTGAAACCAGCCGAGTTCCACCGACGTGGTTACAACCTGGTACCACCTGGTGGGAGCTCGGACCCGCGGCCGCGGTGGCCGTGTTGGTGGGGGGGGGGAGGGGGATCAGATTCCGGGGAGGGCCTGTACGATGGCCAGGCCCGCGATCGGGGGCTACCGTTCGGCGGGTGCGCATGATCTGGAGGGGGTCTACCTTCCGCGTGGGCCCGGTGTTGCTACGCCATGTTGCACGGCGCCGGCACGGAAACGGCCACCATGTGCATGCGCGAGGGCGGAAACGGCCACCACGCGCATGCGTGTACCTGCGCCGGCAGTGCAGGGCCACGTATCGGCGCCGGAGCAGCGCGCAGCACTTCAGCGCCGTGATGGCCCCCTGTGGTCCACTGAATTGCTGGGCCAAGAGGCCCGTTGACGCCGGCGTGAAACACTGCAGCGTTTACGCCGGCATCAACACTTGGCCGGGATTTTGGAGAATCTCGGCCTGGGTGTGCCATCCTAATAGCACTGTGGGAATACCTACTCTACACAAACTGCAGCAGTTCAAGAAGGCAGATCACCAGCACCTTCTCCAGGGCAATTGCCATTTATGCCCTCATGCTACGAATGAATAAAAAAAAGCACAGTGTCAATCTCCACATATATGCTCATGGCACTTATCACCACTTCTCTTGATCCTTTTCTGAATTGTCACAGCCTTGTCCAATTGGCTGAGTAGAAGTTTTCTCCACAAAATATTGAGATGAGTGAATCCACTGTCTACAGTCCTAGCCACAAATTCCATTTGCTCATCACCCATTCTATCTTTCTCCTTGCCAACGGTTTGAGGCTGAACCACACTGTTCACAACAAGATGTACTGCTGACAACACAACCACACTATCATTAAAGACCACCTATTTCCATCTTCATAACAAAGTTTCACTCCACCCCTGCCTCAGCTCAACTGCTACTGAATACATCATCCATGCCTCTGCTCTCCCTGGACTTGATGGGTGCCATGGTGGCGCAGTGGTTAGCACTGCTGCCCCACAGCGCCGAGGACCCAGGGTTCGATCCCAGCCCCGGGTCACTGACCATGTGGAGTTTGCATATTCTCCCTGTGTCTGCGTGGGTCTCACCCCCACAACCCAACAATGTGCAGGGTAGGTGAATTGTCCACGCTAAATTGCCCCTTAATTGGAAAAGCAAAATAATTGGGTACTCTAAATTTATTTTTTAACATCTCTGGGACTTGACCATTCCAACTCTCTTCTATTCAATCTTCCACTTTCAGCCCTCTGTAAACTTGAGGCCATCCAAACTCCACTGCTAGTGTCCTAAATCACATTGGGTCCTGTTTATCCATAAACCCTGGGGTCACGGACCTACATTGGCACTTGATTAAAGAACACTTCAATTTTAAAATCCTCATGCTTGTTTTAATATTATTCCTCTACCTCACCCCTCCTTGTCGCTGTAATTTCCTTCAGCCCTACTACCCTCAGAAATACTGCTCTCCTTCAGTTCTGGCCTCTTTTGCATCTCTGATTTGAACTGCTCTACCATTGGCTTTCACCTGCCAGTCCCTTAAGCAATGGAATTCCATCCCTAAATCTTTCCCTCTCTCTTCCTCTTGTTCTTTTAAGATGCTCTTCTTTGGCTACGTTGCTGTAAAATACGGATTTGTGCCTAATTTTGATTGCCAATGCTCCTATGAAGTACGTTGGGATATTTTATAATAATAATCTTTATTAGTGTCACAAGTAGGCTTACATTAACACTGCAATGCAATTACTGTGAAAACCACCGAGTCGCCACACCACGGCGCTTGTTCGGGTACACAAAGGGAGAACTCAGAATGTCCAATTCACCTAACAAGCACGTCGTTCAGGACTTGTGGGGGGAAACTGGAGAACCCGGAGGAAACCCACGCAGGCACAGGGAGAACTTGCAGACTCCACACAGACAATGACCCAAGCTGGGGATCGAACCCGGGTCTCTGGCGCTGTGAAGCAACAGTGCTAACCACTGTGCTGCCATGCAAAGACGCTATCTAAACACAGGCTGTTGTTATTGTTGTTGTAAATGGCTGGACAATAATGGAAGGAAGAGTTTCTAAAGCTATACATAGCACTTTTTAAACCACAGCTGGGGTACTGTGGACGGTTCTGGGCGATGTACCTGAGCAAGGATTGATTGCTGTTCGATCAAACGCAGTACAGATTCCCCAGAATGTTATCAGGCCTCCAAGAGTTGAATTATATGAAGAGATTACGCCAATTGGGCTTGTCTTTCCTGCTGCGCAGTAGATTAAGGGGTGACTTGATTGAGGTTTTTAGGATTTTGGAAGGAATTGCTAGAGTAGATGGACATGTTTTCTGCTGATGGGTCAAGTGTACGGCAAAGAGACACAACCTTTAAATTAGAACCCCACCATTCGGACAGAAGTTAGGAAACAACTCTTCCAATAATTGGTCAATGGAGCTGTAAAATTCATACATTTAAATCTGAGATTGATGAATTTTTGGGAGCCAAGAGTATTAAGGGAAATGGAGCCAAGGGAAGTGGACAGAGTTAGGAAACAGATCAGCCGATCTTACTGAATGATGGAACAGGGCTGAAGGGCCGGTTCCTATGTTCTGATTATTAAACTCGTTATTAAATAACTCATTATTAAAACCAATATAATGAATGCAGGGGAAATGTGAGAAGTTTGAGTTATTATTTTGAATCATATTTGAACAGTAAAAACTGAGAATGTATTAGAGCTTGTTGAAATTGTGGTTTCATACTCTACTTCACCAATAACAAATAGTCACAAATCCTTCCTCCTTTAGATGGCCACGACTGAGTTGTTACACAGCGAATGATTTCCAATAACTGTCAGACAATGCCTAAAATCTTATATGATTTATGCACAATTCATCAATGAATTAAATTAACTACAGCAGGTGGCATTTTCATAACAAATACTTCACCACCTACAAAAGCTGCAATGCCACAAGTCTTTTGGAATACTTTTTAATTTGTTTGATGATTTATCTGACACAGCCAGCTTGCACATTTCTAAAATTAGTCTATGACTGAGGCAAATGAGTTTTACCGCCAAGTGATTTTCTGTTTTCTTCAATCTGCACAAAAGCCAACAACACATTTGAAAGCTCTTTTGCACTTTTTATGCAAAGTTGCAATTGTTACAAACTAAATTAGACCACATGTGGTAAGTTTAGAAACCTGTGGGAAATACTGTGAACTACGTACCACCGGAAATCATTCAAACTTTGCAGGCGGCCTTTAGCTGCCCTGATAGCACTGATCAGCGAGTGAAACCGCTGTACAATAAAGGACATTTTGCAACATAATTGAATGGCTACAATAGAGTAACACTTATGTTAATCAAATAGCAATCCAGAAGTTTGGACTAAGAATGCGGAGAACATGAGTTCAAATCCCACCCTGGCTGTTTAAATTTAGTTATTTTAACTAATGAATCTAAAGCTAAAATGTTGGAATCGATAAAAATGACCATGAAGATGTTGGATGGTCATACACATCCAACTGGTTCACGAATATTCTTTACAAAAGGAAATTTGTCATCCTGAGCTGCTCTGGTCTTTATCCCATAATGACATGGCTGACTTTTAACTAACATCTGAGGTCCTCACACTAGACCAATCATTTTCAAACTCAAAGTCGTGACCCACAGGTGGGTTGTGGCCAGGTGTCAGGGTGATGGCAGAGTAATTGGTCACGATGTTACCAAACGCGGGAACAAGTGCCCAACGGCTGCGACCGCTTTAAAAAATGCCGGCTGTGCCTGGCTTTCAAGAATGTCGGCCGTTCTGCGCATGCGTGCCCCCTCAGCCGGATGGAGCAGTGCGTAGTCTCAGAGCACATTGGGACAGTCCCCCTCCTCCGGATGTCAGCGTGCTGTCCCAGGAGCAGATGTTTCTTTTAATTGGTGGAGTCATCCCGCCAGAAGCGGCAGCAGAGAGCAGTTCACGTGCGTAAAACTGAAGAGAGATTCCATGGTTTATAGCTGCCAGCAAGGCAGCAAAAGGACTAAAGAAGTTAAAATGGATAGTTTTGTAATAAGGAAGAGATGGCCAGAGACACAAATAGGCCAGGATCTGACAACTAAATCTTCTGGAGAGAGCTGCACAAGAGAGAGCACAGCAGACAAGGCAGTGGTGGTGTGAGCTGCACAGGAGAGTCCACAGCAGACAAGGCAGTGGTGGTGTGAGCTCCACGGCCTCTGGTGAACAACCCATTAAGAAGAAGCTGAAATCAGGAACAAAGTAGTATAAAGATGATTTCTTGAAGTATGGCTTTATTAATTATGCCAGTGCACATCAAGATGCAAAGCCCATGTGTGTTATATGCAGGGAGGTACTGGCAAACGAAAGTTTAAAACCCTCAAAACTTCAAAGGTTTTTGAAGACCCAGGAAGGTGATTTCGAGGACAAACTTCTTGATTTTTTTCAAAGGATTCCGTGAGAACGTAAATCGGCAGCTGAAGTCCTCAGCAAAAATGTAACGTTGAATGACAAAGCAAGTGAGATTGTGAGGACCAAGCAGGCTCACCTGTCACATTAAAGGTAAGGAATAATGGTGGGTCGCAAAGTTTGGCTTGCGTGGATTGTGAAGGTCAGCCGGTGTCATTTGCAAAGGTCGGCCGGCGTGGGTCCCCAAAGGTTGGCCAGTTGGTAAAAGTGAGTCCTGGGAGAAAAAAATTAAAAAACACTGCGCTAGACCCTAACCCTAACCACTGGAAAAAGTAGTAGGAAACTAGTACTGGCCTTACCAGCAACGTCACTCAACACCCTGAGATCATCAAACTGAATTTCATTTCAACATTCTATTTCTTGAATATGAAGAAAATAATAATGATGCAAACATGACAAGGCCGCCATTCCATTTAACTATAGCTTTGAAATTACAAATGGTAAGGGATTCCAAAGAAAGAGGTAAAACAAGTAAAAGCAATTTAACATTAATCCTCAATATTACCTGTGGCATTATAACAGCTAAAGGCTGCTCAGTGTAGAGTTTCTAGTGGAAAACAGGTTTTTAATGCTGCAAAACATCAATTGTCATGATATTCAATATTGAACTAGAAATGTAATGAGGGGGTTGAAATGTCCTTGTTATTTTTAGCAATTCTGAATGTGTGTGATGTTTTAACTAAACATTGAAATGACTTTGCTAAAATGGCTCACATGCGAGATTGTTGCATGCTAGCTAGCGAGCACTAGAAATAATCCAGAAGCTATTTGAAGCTTTGCGTTATGTGTGAGTAGCAAAAAAGCTGTGCGGTGCAGATTAACTCGCAGTGGGCCAATAATGTGAACAAGTTAAATTGTCCCAATTTGTTTGATCAAGTCTCATCAGCTTTCTTAGACTGTAGGTTCACAATCTTGTCATGCTTGATAGTGCGCAGTCTATGGCCTGGGAAGGCTATTTCAAGGAGATTCCAATTGAGGAGTGTGGGGTGACACATATAACAACTTGGGCATCCATAAAACATCCAAAAGTCCAAAAGGAAGTCAAGATGGGAAAAGAACCATGCCATCTTACAGCTGCACAAGTTTCATTGAGAAAGACCAAGGGGTGCGATTCAGCGACCCTGTTGCCTGCGGCGCGGATTTTGGGCGCAACAGATGAATCGCGCAAGAGCCTCAATTTGGGCTCCACGCTGGGTGTCAAGCCGTTCGCCCTCGTTGGGTGAGGTCCAGATCTGAATATTTAAATGAGCCTAATGGCAACGCCTGGGAAACCTCACCAGAGTTGCAGCACACAAACTTGGACCAGGCATAAGGACCATTGGAGACCCCCATGTCGTCGGGGACACGGCAGGGTGCTACCCTGAGATTTCCTCCGACACCTGGGCACCTTGGCACTGCCAGCCAGGCATCCTGGCACTGCCACCCAGCCACCACTGCCAGAGTGCTCGGGTGGCACTGCCAGAATGCCAGGATGACAGTGCCAAGGTGCTCAGGTGCCAGGTTGGCACTGTCAGGGGTCGGGCCTGGGAAGCCTTCCCACTTAGGGGGGGGGGGGTTGAGACGGGGTTCCCAGGGGCCTCTCCAAGGTTGGGGTGGGGGGGGTTGAGAGGATCAATCAAGTGGAGGAGGGGGGGGGGAAAGATCAGGGCAGTCGGTCAAAGTGGCGCCCTGACCTGGGAGCAGCCTTTCCTAAATCACTCTAAGTGCGGCCTCGGCGGAGAGAAGCTCCCTGAGGCCAGAGAAAATGACAAAGCACCGTTGCATAGCGGGACGTTTCCTGGCACTGCAGCCATCGAAAAACGCCCTGCTAAACCTGCCCAACAGTGGACAATGTTTGAAGTCTGCTGAATCGCGCCCCTGGTTGTCTTACCCATCACCTGTAACACAGACTGTGATCCTTCAAACACAACAGTCAATGTGAACACACTCAAACCTTCACATGGTAATTTATTTGAATAAAATGGGCGGCAATGAAGCCAAAAAAATAACAAGTACTTGGAATGGTGCACCTGCACAAATATGTCAGATAAGGAAAATCTCATTATAGTGCAACAAAAACAGAAAATGTTGGAATGACAGCATTTTTTGGAGAGAGAACAAAGCCAATGTTCGTGTCTGGATGACTCCTCTTCAGAGATCTGATAAAGAGTCATCCAGATTTGAAACGTTGGGCGGAATCGTACCAAAAAAACATTTCGAGTCAGTCGCGGCGAGAGAAACAGAATGAGTCTCATTGAGTTGGCGGAATTTCTCACGGAATCTTACAGCTCTAAAAGAAAGATTTTTCTCCCCACAGGAATCACGCTGTGGTCGTGCTGCCCTCCCGCTGATTCGCTTGCCCTGGGGAAACCCAATGACTGAATTTATTGGGGTGCTCCGTAGAAACGCTTCCCCAGCACTGCCCAGCTGTTCCAGATCCATGAAAGGCAGCACCACGTTTCATGGAGGGAGCCCACACCAGACTCCTGGATGGTGTGCAGCAGATGTGAGAGCCCCTGTACCTGCAATCCAGGAGGTGGCCCACCAGAAGGGTTTTCACCCCACCTGGGAGGCAACAGCTGCCTTGGTGAGTTCCAGAAGAGGATGGGCAGCAGTGCAGGAAGAAGATGAATGACCTTCCTTTGCATGGCCAGGATAGGTCTGCCACCTCCAATCTCGCATTACACCCCCTCACCCACCCCTCGCACCTCCAAGGTGATCTCTGAGCCAACCATCTTGTATGCTGCTCACAGCTGACAATGCCCTCTTCTGCCCTCACCCCACCCCCCTGATGCCCTCCAGTCTTAACTCTGCTCCTCACATCCCTACTCTCACTCCAGTCCCATGCATGCCAATCTCCTTCTGTCTGAGGAGATGGTGCCGCCACTCTTATGTAATGGAGCCAACACTGTGAGGGTGGTGTCCGCAGTGGAGATCTTGTTGCAGGACATGCACACCATGGCAGGGATGCCCATTCCACTGCTGAGAGCATGACTTCCATGGCTGAGGGCTTCACCTGCATGGTGCAGGTGCTGGTGGGAACCCACGTGTGGCTGCGCCAGAGATTGGCAGGGCTTCTTCATCTCACTCCAGCTGCCCCCCCCTATCCCATGGAAAAGCCATGGGGTCCCTGGAAGCCCAAAGGGAAGAGGATCAGCAAGAGCGCAGCTTGGACCCTCCACTCTGGGAACTCCAGGGGTGTACAGTTCATCTGACACCCTCATCGCTGTGAGCAACACACCACCATCCCTGCACACTGAGGAGGTCAGCACTGCAACACCCGTATTGCTCAAGAATACGCCTGGACCCTCAAGGTCTAGGCACCCAGAGGAGATGCCTGTCAAAGTCATCTCAGGCAACAGGGCATGGAAGGGAGCAGACCATCTCAACCTCAGCTGTAGAACCTGGGAAGATACCTAGATGCTGTGTGAGGTGAGGAAGAATAGGAAATTGTAGAATCCAGTGTGCATGGGTGTACATAGGCACTAGTTAAGGTATCTCACCACTGGAAATAGGCACTTACAAATAGACATCACCTACTGCTGGCACCACACTAATGCTGAGATAGCAGTCCCCACGGTCGGATGTATCCTCACCCCTAGTTCTAGGCAGAGGTTATGAGGGCATCCCTATACAGATGGCCCAAGTGAGCCCTGGCCATAGCCTGAGGTCCTTCCTCCTCCTCCTGTAAAGGTTGCCCCTCTCCACCTTCCTCGATCTATTCCTCATCTGTGGAAATGTGGTGCATCTCATCTTCTCTGGGTCCAAGTGGTGTCCTCGCTGTAGCGCCAAGTTGTTGAGAATGCAGCAGACCACATTAATGTGGGACACCAGTGCTGCCCTGAAACAAGCTACTTGCATAGAAGGTCAGAGTGGCGGTGACTTTATGGGCCATGAGAAATGGGCGTCCACCCTTCCCATGTGGTGCCTGCTTTGCAGGAAATGGCAAAGATGGTCCACCATCCCCCCGGACAGGCGCTGTCTTCTCCAGCACAGTGACTCCAATATCTGTAGATAGAAAGATCGGTGTCGGAGACACTTGGCCAGCGCAGTCTCAACCAGGGCTTTTCCCCTGTGTTGCTGCTCCCTGTACAGATAAGGGTGCAAGCTCCCCTTCCTCAGCAGGGTTCTGGTCCTAGCTGCATGTAGCTGCTGTACTATTGCTATGAGTAGAAACGCCAACTCAACAGGTTCCATGATTCACAAGAAACATGCACTGAAAGGAGAAGGAAATCAAAGTGAGATGTGAGGATTCCTGAGAAGGGCCTATCCCTCAGTCCTCTACTCCTCTGGAACTTTCATCATATGCTCCCCCTTAGTGAGTGCCTCTCCACTAAACCTCACACTCTCCCTTTCCACAATGGAATATCCCCACTCCTGCCTCTCTCAAGTCCACCAGGATTATGCGCCTGGACACAGTCTCACTGGCAGATTTCTCATAGCCACTCCCCATCCCCCCCACTCCTATTGAGGAGGGCATGGGACCCACGTCTGCATCTTAATAGGGCACCTCAAAGAAGCTCCCCCATCATGAGAAGTAACGGAGTGAGTGATGATAGACTTCACCATAAAGCCTTGCTTTGGGAGTCACATCAGTGTATCCTGTGTGATATAAACTCTTGATTGAACATTGGTGTCCCATGCTTGGGACTCAGATCAGTGGCAGTTCTCTTTAGCTGTGCATATCTCAATGAAGGATGAAATTGCATTCCAATCAATTCAGTGCCTTTTGTAATAGACGAGGCACAGCTAATTAGAATAAAGCCTCCAATGAGCATGACAAGCACACGTCTGGAGGGCACCCTCATTGTCCCATTTCACAGGTCTACACTTATTCCTGAGAGACAAAATTCCCAGACAAGTGCCATTGATATTTAATGGAACGCAACCCCTTGTTAATCTGAGTTGTCCCTGAGTGTGGGGTTCTACGCACAATTCAGTTGTGCTTCCTTAAGTGAGAGGGTCTTCATAACACATGAGGGAGGGATGCAAGCCATTCCTGAGGTGCCCACTCTGCCTTTTCAGCCTGGCTTCTCTGAGACCCCACTCAGTTACCTCACAGTCACCCCCAGTGCTGACTCTCAGTATTCAGCTCCTGCCACCCACTTTCCAGCTCCCAGTAAGGACGGGCATTCATTCAGCGGTGATTTGGCCACAAACCCAATAGGGAGAACAGAGGCAGTGATGCCTGCATACCACCTCCAGACCCCCTTAAAGCAAGGGGCTCCTTGAAGTAAATGGAAGATAAGGCCTGGTAGCAATCCCTCCCCCCTGAGAATGAGTGACTGACCCCACAGGGTTGAACTTACCTGTGTCGCCACACATCCTTTCCAGTGTACCCTGAGCAGTGAAGAGCCTGGGCAATCATGGCTGCCTGAGTGCTCACCTCCGACATACCCCGCCAGGTTCACGCTTTTGGCAGGGGAGATTCCAAAAGCCAATCATGCCGGAGTGAATCACATTTTCTGGATTTTGATCTTGCACCAAATTTCTCATGGACGGATTAAGGCGCCTCCATTAGCTCCCATCTCTCTCCACAGATGCTGTCAGACCTGCTATGATTTTCCAGCATTCCCTGTTTTTGTTTCAGATTACAACATACACAGTAATTTGCTTTTATCTCATTATAATGGAGGTGCCCTGAATTTGTTATCCAGGAATAATTTAGATATGACTAAGAAAATAGAATTGTAATGATATGTATAATGTAAGGAGTATAAAGGGTCCAACTCATGGTGCCATGATCTCCGCCACAGGAAAGACAAGGAAGTAAGTCACAAATCCATCTCAACTGGAACAGGGATTCAACCCCATGCTGTTGGCATCAATCTGATCTACATCAGCTGTCCAGCTAACTAAGCCAACAGATCCCAAAGAGGCCAAGTTACTGTGGCAATTTTCATTTTTACATGCATGTGTAGCCTGGAGCAATAGGTAATGTTGTTAGAGGTTCCAATTTCTTTCCATCATATGACTGACGAGTAATCTCTCCTGCTCTTAGGCCTGCTATTGGCCTATGTTGGAAGGATTTACAAGCTGACACTCAACAGTTTGGCTGTTTTACGAATGCATCTTCGCTAACCATCCTGTAGGGGACTCGAACACAAAATCTCTGGCTCAGAAGAATGGATGCTGTCCACTGAGCAACAAGACCTCCCCAGATGCCTTTAGTTATCATCAATTCACTTACCCTGCCTCTGCCATGTGCACATAAGAAACTGGAGTTGGGGTAGACCATATAG
Organism: Scyliorhinus torazame; assembly: GCF_047496885.1. Lineage (NCBI taxonomy): Eukaryota > Metazoa > Chordata > Chondrichthyes > Carcharhiniformes > Scyliorhinidae > Scyliorhinus > Scyliorhinus torazame. The sequence goes on along the minus strand of NC_092721.1, from coordinate 79,892,318 downwards.
CAATCGAGCCTGCTCCTCCATGCAATATGACCATAGTTGGTCCTCAACTTCAACTCCACTTTCCTGCCCACTCCCCATATCCCTTGATACCCTTACAGATGAAAATCTGTTTATCACAGCCTTAAATATATTAAGCGATGAAACATCCTTAATGATTTGAGGTAAAGAGTGCCAAAGATTCACAACCCTTTAGGTGAAGAAATTTCTCCTCATCTCAATTTTAAATTATCATCTCATTATCCTGGTCCGGTGACACCGTGTTTTGGATCCACCTAACAGAGGAAACAATTTCTCAGTGTCGACCCTGTCATAGAATTATAGAATTTACAGTGCAGAAGGAGGCCATTCGGCCCATCGAGTCTGCACCGGCTCTTGGAAAGAGCACCCTACCCAAGGTACACACCTCCACCCTATCCCCATAACCCAGTAACCCCACCCAACACTAAGGGCAATTTTGGACACTAAGGGCAACTTATCATGGCCAATCCACCTAACCTGCACATCTTTGGACTGTGGGAGGAAACCGGAGCACCCGGAGGAAACCCACACACACACGGGGAGGATGTGCAGACTCCGCACAGACAGTGACCCAAGCTGGAATCGAACCTGGGACCCTGGAGCTGTGAAGCAATTGTGCTATCCACAAGGCTACCGTGCTGTCAAGCCCCTTCAGAATCTTGTGTTTTAATGAATTCACCTCTCATTCTTCTAAAGTCCCGATAATATGGGCCCAGTTTAGCCTCTCTTCATAGGATAACTCTTTTATCCTGCATTCCTTGTATAAGTGGGCAGTACGGTAGCACAGTGGTTAGCACAGTTGCTTCACAGCTCCAGGGTCCAAGATTCGATTCCCAGCTTGGGTCACTATCTGTGCGGAGTCTGCATCTTCTCCCTGTGTCTGCGTGGGCTTCCTCCTGGTGCTTCAGTTTCCTCCCACAGTCCAAAGATGTGCAAGTTAGGTGGATTGGCCATGTTAAATCACCCTTAGGTTAGGTGGGGGTTACTGGCTTACGGGGATAGGGTGGAGGTGAGGGCTTAAGTGGGGTGCTCTTTCCAAGAGCCGGTACAGACCCGATGGGCCAAATAGCCTCCTTCTGCACTGTAAAGTATATGATCTATGATAAGTACACTCAAGATCCTCTGAACATCAGCATTTACAGATTTCACCCTTTTAAAATTCTTAGGACCAAAGTGAATAATGTAACATTTCCCCATCTTATTCTTACTTAACCTGTTCATATCTCTTTGCAACCTCTTTGTGTCCTCCTCACAGCCCCTCATTGTTTTTTTTAAGCATGCTTTCAGTCTGTTACATAATTACCTGGGAAACTTAGTTACATGACTCTCGGTCTCTTCGTCTAGGCCATTAATATAATGTAAATAGCTGACCAGCAATGCCTACATCCCACAAATGAATGAACAAAAATGCCTTCCAGATGCTTTACGTGACTGTCTAAATTTTTCCTCTGTTACTTCAGTAGAGGTGTAAACTCATTTATTTTAGACGGTTTGGTGCCTCTCTGAGACAGCAGACAAACGAGTTTCAGATAAATATTTTAGTATTCATGCTGGATTATTCCCACAGAATAATTTCAAATCCATGGGGCTCACTTTATCCTTTGCAGAGAATCTCTCTCAGCATTGATAGGTATGAGCAAATAGCTCCTCAAAGGCTATAATTAATTTCCTTTATGTTTCAGCTTCTTCATTTATAGGACTTCCTGGTGCAGATCATAAATCACCATCTCAGGCTGGGAACCTTGCTTATTTTGTTTGCGTTTGTTGAAGTGATGGATGATGTTTTGTTTGTATCTTAAGTCATGTCTTTAATAGTAATGCTTACTGTTTAAAGAAAACTGTCACAAATCTGCTCACTATTTACTTTTGTACTTTGGGCTTTAAACAAGAATAATGGTTCTTTTGGGGCCCGATTCTGAATGGTACTCATTTCCACCGGACAAATCATATAAGTGCCTACTAGATCAGGTTGGAGACATGTGTCTTGTGATGAGTTGCTTATTTTCTGACTCCCCATAGGCTCTCTAGCATCTACAAAGCATAAGTTAGGAGTGTGATGGGATAGAATCCACTTGCCTAATTGGTGCAGATCCAAAAACACTCATGAAGCTTGACACTATCCAGGACAAAGAAATCCATTTGATACACACGCCAATTAAAAGCCAAATACTGCGGATGCTGGAAATCTGAATTAAAAGCACAAAATCCTGAACAAACTCAGCAGGCCTGGCTGCATCAGTAGAGAGAAACAGAGGGTGCAATTCTTCCCAAAGATTTCTAAGTGTGGTCTCCGGCGGGAAAGGTGGTGCGATTCCCGTCAGGTGGGTCAGCGCGATACCGATCACAATCCACAGACATTCCTTTGGAGCTATGGATGATTGGCACCATGAATGAGTTGTGCGGGGCACAAAGACACCCTGGAAGTGCCAGGTTGGCACTACCAAGGGGCATGGCCTGAAGGGGGTACTATTTCCCTGACAACTTGGGGCTATATTAGTGTTCGAGCCCCCCCGGCGTGGTTATCACGCCTGATCTCCATTTTTGGAGACTAGCAGTGATTCCCTCCAGCTTCACATTGCGCCTTTGGGTGGGAGAATAACAGGAGCTGGGTGAATTTGGCTTAAAGCTGATTCTGCATATTTGAAATAGAATGTAAATATGCTAATCTTATTCACGCTCAGCGAAGGCATAAACCAGGTTACATTGCTGACCGAGTGGGGCGGTGCGAGGGAATCTCAAAACAAGTTCGCCCCAGCGCTTCTCATGTTATGGCCCTCTCACAAGAGTCTCCAAACATAATTGATTGATTGATTTATTGTCACATGTACCGAAGTACAGTAAAAAGTGTTTTTCTGCAGCCAAGGGAACGTACACAGTACGTACACAGTGGACAAAATGAATGATAGACAAAGTACATCGACAAATAGTGATTGGTTACAGTGCGGAGCAAGGGGCGAAACAAAGCAAATACATGAGCAAGAGCAGCATAGGGCGTCGTGAATAGTGTTCTTACAGGGAACAGATCAGTCCGAGGGAGAGTCATTGAGGAGTCTAGTAGCTGTGGATAAGAAGCTGTTCCTATGGATGTGCGGGTCATCAGACTTCTGTATCTTCTGCCTGATGGAAGGGTAGGGAAGAGGGCAAAGCCTGGGTGTGAGGGGTCTCTGACAATGCTGTCTGCCTTCCTGAGGCAGCAGGAGGTGTAGACAGAATCAATGTGAGGGTGGCAAGTTTGTATGATGCATTAGACTGAGTTCACCACACTCTGCAGTTTCTTGAAATTTTGGGCTGAGCAGTTTCCATACCAGGCTGTGATGCAGCCGGATAGAATGCTCTCAATGGCACATCTGTAGAAGTTTGTGAGAGTCGATGCAGACATGCCGAAGTTCTTTCGCTTCCATAGGAAGTAGAAATGTTGTTGGGCTTTCTTGACTGTTGCATCAACATTAGTGGACCAGGACAGACTGTTGGTGATGGTGATCCCCAGGAACTTAAAGCTATCAACCATCTCCACTTCAGAGCCATAGATGCAGACGGGGGGGGCTGTGTCATGCTACGCTTCCTGAAGTCGATGATCAGTTCCTTGGTTTTGCCGACATTTAGAGAGAGGTTGTTTGCGGTACACCATGCAACCAAGTAATCTATCTCCCTTCTGTCGTCTGATTCATCATTGTTTGAGATACAACCCACCACAGTTGTATGATCTGCAAACTTATAGATCGAATTGGAGTTGAATCTTGCCTCACAGTTGCGTGTGTATAGGGAGTACAGTAGGGCAGTGTTTTTCAAATTTTTTTTGAGTGACCTACGTTGACAGAATAACCGACTATCGCAACACACGCCACATTCACAAAAGATTCTCCATAATTACTATTAAAAAGTCACGCTCGTTGTTGGCACTTCTGTATTATTGAATGTAAATTTGTAAATTGAGCTGCTGTTTCACCTTAAACGACAACTCCACCCTGACACATTGCTAAAGGGTGTAACTCAGGATTATTTGATTATTTTATTTCTTCACAGCCATTGTTAGCATTTTGAAAATTGCGTGCAAGTGCTGGAAAGATTAACAGGCTCAGTATTGCACAGTTTTAACCACATCATGTTCACGCATTCAAACACTAACACGACCTTGGATAGGAAATTAAACACAAAACTTCAACTTCAGAAAAAGGAGCCCGAACTGTTGAACGAAAAACATGGTCAGACAGAATGTCACTGGACGCCTGTCAGTACCGTTTCCCAGGTAATTATGTAACAGACTGAAAGCATGCTTAAAAAAAACAATGAGGGGCACAGCTCAGCTGCCCAATGCGCAAAACGTGCAGACACATTCCATTCCATACACCTGAAGCATTTTACCGGCTCCTGTATACATGGGTGTAGTTTAGTCGCCAGCTAATGCCAACTTGGCGAACAATTCAAGCCCCGATAAAGGTAGATGCAAAAGTCCTTGCTGTAGAGGAACCGATTCAGCTGATGTAGCCACAAGTCAGAGACGGATGCTCAGTGACGAATACCTGGGAAGAGGGGGTGGATAGTGGTGGGGGAGGTGTTGAAAAAAAGAAGCGTCCTTGAAGGACAAGAGCCCCGGTGTGGAGAGACAATTCTGAAGTGGAAGGAGTGGTTATGGATGGGTTTTAGGGCTGGAGGAGGCTGTGTATCCAGCTTAACTGAGAGAATGATATTAAAACGCACGGGGCCCATTCCCAGTCACTAATGGGAGTCAAACAGAGCTGCATACCAACGCCAACCCTTTTTAGCATGTTTTTGTTCTGCCATTCTGTCCGATGTCTTCCATAAGGGTGATCCTGACATCAAAATCAGATATCTCTTGGACAGGAAATTCCTCAATCTGAGATGACTCCAGGCTAAGACCAAGGTCTCCAAGGACATAGAAACATAAAGAATAGGCGCAAGAATCAACCTTTCGAGCCTGCTCTGCCATTCAATGTGGTCATGGCTGACCCTCTATCTCAACACTATACTCCTGCATTCCCCCCATACCCCTTGAAACCTTTAGACCATAAGAAATAGGAACAGGAGTAGGCCATTCAGCCCTTCGAGCCTGCTCTGCCATTTAATCAGATCACAGCTGGTCTAACACTCACTCAGTCCATTTTTCTGCTTTCTCTCCATAACCCTGAATTCCACCACTGATTAAAACCTATCAATCTCAGTCTTGAAAATGTTCAAGGACTCAGCCTCCACAGCTTCCTGGTGTAAATAATTTCAAAGAGTCACCACTCTTTGACAGAATAAATTCTTCCTCAAACTTGTCTTAAATGAGCACCCCTTTACAATGTGGCTATGCTCTTTGCTGCCACACACCCCCATGAGTGGAAACATCCTTCCAACATTTACCCACTCTAACCCCCCCTAAGAATATTTTATGTTTCAATCGTATCACCTATTATTCTTCTGAACTCCAAGGAGTACAGACCCAACCTGTTTAATCTTTCCTCAAATGGCAGTCCCTCCATATCCGGGAACATCCTAGCAAACTTCCTCTGTGCTACCTCCAATGATAATATATCTTTTAAATGTGGCCTCACTAGTACAGTGCACAGTTGCAGCAACACAACACCTCTTTACTTCTCTACTCCAGCCCCTTGAAATAAAAGCCAGCATTCCCTATTACCTTCTGCACCTGTATGCTAACTTTCTGGGATTTCATGAACAAGGAACCCCAAACCTCTTTGTGCGACAGCTTTCTGCAGTCTCTCTCAATTTAAATAATAATCCACCTTCTCATTCTTTCTTCCAAAATGAACAATATCACATTTTCCCAGACTGAATTCAATTTTTAAATTATCTGCCCGCTCACTTAATTTGTCAATATCTCTCTATAAACTATTTATAGAATCCAAGGATTTTTGGAAAATGACTACAAATGCATTCACAATCTCTGTAGCTACCTCCTTTAAGATCCTGGGATGCAAACCATCAAGTCCTGGGGAAGTGTTAACCTTTAACCCCAGTAGTTTGTTCGAACTAATTCTCTAGTGACGATGACTGTATTTAATTCCTCCCCTGTGCCAATCTATCCATTTCCTTCTTAAATATATGTAAGTACCTTGAACGTGATCAAACAAAAAAAAGTCTATTCTGGGTGGGATTAGAGAGGCTGTCTCCGGCATACTAATGGCCCACCGAGGCCATACTCAGTCACTTTCCTGCACTGAGGAGCTCTGTTTGTCAGTTTAGGAAGAGATTGGGGTGCCATTTTTCAATGCCCCCCCCCCTCCCCCCAGATCCCTTCAATGTCCAACTCACCTTTTGGGGTCCCTCGTGCCCCCCACACTGCACCTCATACAAGCAAGGAATTGCACTCCATCTCCCACAGTCCAAAGATGTGCAGGTTAGGTGGATTGGCCAGGCTAAATTGCCGCTAAGTGTCCAAAGGTTAGGCGGGATTACAGGGGATTAGGCCTAGGTACGATGCTCGGAGGGTCCTCAGAGGGTCTCACAGCGCCAGGGAACCAGGTTTGACTCGAACCTCGGGTGACTGTCTGGAGTTTGCACTTTCTCCCCGTGTCTGCGTTGGTTTCCTCCGTGTGCTCCGGTTTCCTCTCACAGTCCAAAGATTTGCAGATTAGATGGGTTGGCTATGTTAAATTGACCTAGGTGGGGTTACAGGGATAATGTGGGGTTTGGGTGCTCTTTCAGAGGGTCGGTGTAGACTTGATGGGCCGTATGGTCTCCTTTTGCACTATAGGAATTCGCTGATTCTAACATGCCATTTGCCTTCCTGATTGCTTGCTATACTTGAATGCATGCTTTCCGTGACTTAGAGACCCAGGTCCCTTTGGATGTCAACATTTCCCATTCCATCACCATTACGTAATACTCTGCCATTCTGTTTCTCCTTCTGAAGTGGATAACTTCACATTTATCCACATCATACTGCATCTGCCATGTATTTTTCCACTGACTCAACTTGTTTAAATCTCCTTGAAGTCTCTCAACCTCCTCCTTACTACTCACATTGTCGCCAAGGTTCATGATATCAGTAAACTTGGAAATATTGCTGGACCCAAGTACTGATCCCTGTGCGATGTCGTGAGTCATTGCTTGCCACTTTGAAAAAAGTGTGATTTATTCCTACTCTCTGTTTCCTAATAGATTTCCTTTGGTGCAGAAGGAGGCCATTCGGCCCATCGAGTCATCACCGACCCGCCAAAAGAGCAGTCTACCCAGGTCTACTCCCCCATCCATCCCACCCTATCCTCGTAACTCCGTCACCTAACCTGCACATCCCTGGACACTAAGGGACAATTTAGCATGGTCAATCCACCTAATCACACATCTTAGGCTGTGGGAGGAAACTGAAACACCCGAAGGAAACCCACGAGGAGACACAGGGAGAATGTGCAAACTCCACACATACAGTCACCCAAGGCTAGGATTTAACCTGTATCCCAAGTGCTGTGAGGCAGCAGTGCTAACTACTGTGCTGCCATACCACCACACCCATACCTGCTAACCAATTCTCAATCCATGTCAACATATTAATCCCACAGACTTTAATTTTGTTAACCTCTTATGTGGGACTTTATCAAAAGTTTTCTGAAAATCCCAATACACTACATCTACTGGTTCACCCTTATCTATTCTGCTAGTTACATCCTCAAAAATCTCCAGCAGATTTGTCAAATATGATTTCCCTTTCAGAAATCCATGTTGATTTTGTCTAATCCCATTGATATTTTCTAAGTGTCCTGTTATCATATCCTTTATAATAGACTGTAACATTTTCCCAACTATTGGTGTTAGGCTAACCCATCTGTAATCCCATTTTCTCCCTCCTTCATTTTTTAAATAGAGGGGTGCATGTGCTGCCCTCCAATTTGCTAGGACTGTTCCAGAATCTAACGGATTTTGGAAGAAGATAACCAACGCACCCACTATTTCCATGGCCACCTCCTTTAGTATTTTGGAATGTAGATTACCAGACCTTGGGGATTTATCGGCTTTCGGTCCCATTAATTTTTTCAACACTATTTTTCTAGTAATACTAATTTCCTTCAATTGTTCCTTCTCACTAAACCCCTGATTCCTTATCATTTCTCAGAAGTTATTCATGTCTTCCTCTGTGAAGACAGATCTAAATTAGTTGTTTAATTGCTCTGCCATTTTCTTATTCTCTATTATGAATTCGCCTGTTTTGCACTGTGAGGGGCCTACTTTTTTTCACTCATTCTTTTCCTTTACAGTCTCCTTTTATGTATTCTGCAGGTTTACTCTCATAATCTATTTTTCCCCTCTTAATCAATCTTTCTGACCTCCTTTGCTGAATTTTGAAGTGTACTCAATCTTCAGGCTTGCTACTTTTTCCAGCAACGCTACATGACTCCTCTTTGGAACTAATACTGTCCTTAATTTCTTTTGTAAGCCATGGTTGGGCCACTTTTCTTGTTGTGTTTATGCACCAGGAAAGAATGTATAACTGTTGCAATACATACATTTGTTCCTTAAATATTAGCCATTGCCTATCCACCATCATGCCTTTTAATGAAGTTCCCCAATCAATCTTAACCAATTCACACTTCATACCTTTGTAGTTCCCTTTTTTTCGATTTAGGGCCCTAGTTTCAGATGGACTTCTTCACTTTTCATCCTAATGAAGTATTCTATCTTGTTATGGTCACTGTTCCCTAAAGGAACCTGGTACAATAAGATTATTCATTAACCCCTCCTCATTGCATAATGCCAAATCTAGGGTAGCATGTTCCCCAGTTGGTCCCTCAACATACTGGTCTCAAAAAAAACATCTTGTACACACTCTAGTGATTCATCTGCCACAGTATTGTTGCTAATTTGGTTTGCCCAATCTATATGTAGATTAAGGTCACCCATGATTACTGTAGCATCCTTGTTACAGACACCTCTAGTTCCCTATTTAATGCCATCCCCGACATTACCATTACTATTTGGAGGTCTATCGACAACTCTCACTAATGTTTTCTACGCTAGTTGCTGTTTAGCTCTACTCAGATTTATTCAACACCTATATTTTCTGAGCCACTATCCTCTCTCACTATTGCACTGATTTCATCCTGAACTAACAATGCCACCCTTGTTTATTCAGTTCTCAACCTTGGTCACCCTTTAGCCATGTCTCCGTAATTGTAATCTTATCATAAGAACTCATCAAGTATGCTCACTCTAGCAATATAGGAAACAAGGCAGCCAATTAGAACACAGATTAGAACTTGGTGGCAGGGTGGCACAGTGGTTAGCACTGTAGCTTCACAGCGGCAGGGTCCCAGGTTTGATTCCCGGCTTGGGTCACTGTCTGTGCGGAGTCTGCACGCCCTCCCCGTGTCTGCGTGGGTTTCCTCCGGGTGCTCCGGTTTTCTCCCACAAGTCCTGAAAGGCATGCTGCTAAGAAATTTGGACATTCTGCATTCTCCCTCCATGTGCCCGAACAGGTGCCAGAATGTGGCGACGAGGGGATTTCCACAGTAACTTGATTGCAGTGTTAATGTAAGCCTACTTGTGACAATAAAGATTATTCTTACAAACATGGGGGGGCGATTCTCCGAGCCCCGCGCCGGACCGGAGAATCGGCGCAATCGAACCACGACGCCCAGCAACGGCGCGCGATTCTCCGAGGTGCGGAGAATCGGCGGCATTTGCGCCGGTGCATTTGATGTGGCGCTGGCCGCGGGCCGCTGGAATCGGTGGGGTCGCCGAAACTCCGGCCTGGATGGGCCGAGCGGCCGCGCGGATACGACAGAGTCCCGCCGGTGCCGTTCACCCCTGGTCGCTGCCGGCAGGAACTCTGCGCGAAGAATTGGGGGGCAGCTTGTGGGGGAGGGGGGCTCCATCCCCGGGGCCTCCGATGGCGTCTGGCCCGCGATTGGGCCCACTGATCGGCGGGCCGGCCTCTCCCCCCCCCGGGCCTACATTCCTGTGCGGTCGGCCCCTGAACACCGACGCCATGTCGAGTCGGGACCGGCGCGCTGAAGAAATCCCCTGCGCATGTGCACGTTGACGCGGCGCCCATTTGGCGCCGGGAAGGGAAGTTGGAGCGGCGTGAACCGCTCCAGCGCCATTCTGGGGCCCTGTGGGGGACAGAATCGGTCGTCCCCGTGCCCGTTTCGCACCATCGTGAAACGCGAAGGCGTTCATGATGGCGCAAACAGTTCGTCTCCATTTTGGAGAATCGCCCCCATGATCCTGCAAATAGCAATATGATATTGACCATTTTTATGATGTTACTTTAAGGAGAAACTTGCCAATTCACCTAGGCTCCTTTGACAACAACTTCTAAACCCATGACATCTACCAGAAGAACAAGAGCAGCAGACATACGTTGCAGACCACTGTAGGTTCTCCTCCAAATCGCATACCATCCTGAATTCGAACTACATCGCCGTTTCGTCACTGGGTCAGAATCCTATAACTTCCACCCGAACAACAGTGGGCAGCACGGTTGCATAGTGGTTAGCACAGTTGCTTCACAGCACCAGTCTCCCAGGTTCGATTCCCGGCTTGGGTCACTGTCTGTGCGGAGTCTGCACGTTCTACTTATGTCTGCATGGGTTTCCTCCGGGTGCACCGGTTTCCTCCCACAGCCCAAAAATGTGCGGGTTAGGTGGATTGGCCATGCTAAATTGCCCGTAGTGTCCAAAAAGGTTAAATGGAAGTTACTGGGTTACGGGAAGAGGGTAGAGACGTGAGCTTGAGTAGGGTGTTCTTTGTAAGGGCCAGTGCAGACTTGATGGGCTGAATGGCCTCCTTCTGCGCTATAAATTCTATGATTCTATGAACACTGTGGGTGTACCTACAGCACATGGACTGAAGAAGGCAGATCATCACCTTCCCAAGAGAAATTTAGAGATGGGCAACAAATAGCAGCCTTACTCGTGAGCGAATAAAAATTAAGGCCCAGCTCTTCTCTGGAGCGGTGCCATGAATTCCTTTACATCAACCTGAGAGGGTTGAATATTATTTTCATGTCTCATCTGAAAAACTGTGCAACACTTCCTGTGCACTGCAATGATCTCATGCAGCTGTCCTTTCTTAGAATTACAACATTTGTCCTTCCACCACTGCAGTCCAGACTGCTGACATCAATGCTGAGGTAATGCAGTCCAAAGCCCGCCTCTCAAGGCTCAGGTTTGCTCAAGGTCATCCTGCAATTGGCCATCTGCAGATGTCTGCATCCCATGAGTGAATTTAAAAAAAATCTTAACTTGAGGGTAGGAATCAGACTGTTGGAGGACAAGACAAGCAGAAAAGACATTGGCAGCATGAGACTCAGATAATCTTAACTCCCAGGATACCCACCCAATAACTTTAAGAAATGGGTTGTCCACAGTTTATTTCAAACAGAAACATGGGAGGAGGTCATATGGTGTAAGCGTGGGAGTGGCTGCGTTTCCTCGAACTCTGGTGCCACTCTGCTTTTAATCCTTTTTTTATCCTGATGCACAACTCATAGTTATTTGATCCTGATGTGTGCAATTTCTGCTATGTTCCTGTAAGACCCTTGCTAAACAATGGCAAGGAGAGCCAACTTAACTCAGGAAAATCCTTGTTTGATTGAGGCAGTTGGAGATGGCGCGGGTGGGGCCCAGTTCGCAGTGGCGGTTTCGCTGGTGAGCATTTCTATGCTTCGGCAATGCCGTTGGTGTCAAGATAATGGCTGTCATTGTGAATGAAGTTGTGGATTATTGGTGCTCACTTTGAGGAACTGTGAGATATCTTAAAGAGAATGGATGAAGCAGAGAAGAGAATCCTGTCAGGTGATAGGGCAGTTTTCTTGGTGGGGGCTCACCTTCAGTCCTAGGAAATCCTACTCATGGTAGGTAGCACATCCTGGTTGATTCAGAGAAATGCGGCCAGAGAAGGAGCATCTGTCTGCCCGGTCCCCCGAGGGAATGTGGGAAGGAATTCTTGGGTGAATTTGAGAACTGGCTGCCATGCTTTCCCAATCTCAATTTGAAGGCTGGGCTTTTCTAGTGCAATGGAACACATTCTGCGGAATTCTGTGTTGGCGGGTTCCTCCGCTTTGCCGGCAGAGCACCCATGCCCGCGGTCTGGATCCGTGGATCACATACAGGTCACCAACGCTTGAAATAGTGCAACACTATTTTATTGAATCATTAACTGTTTAACATACTCTCACTGTGGGTTAACACGATACTAACTTTAACTAAAGACCTTTGCCCTGTCCTAACCTTTGCCCTGTTTAGGGCAGCACGGTAGCATTGTGGATAGCACAATTGCTTCACAGCTCCAGGGTCCCAGGTTCGATTCCGGCTTGGGTCACTGTCTGTGCGGAGTCTGCACATCCTCCCCGTGTGTGCGTGGGTTTTCTCCGGGTGCTCCGGTTTCCTCCCACAGTCCAAAGATGTGCAAGTTAGGTGGATTTGCCATGATACATTACCCTTAATGTCCAAAATTGCCCTTAGTGTTGGGTGGGGTTGCTGGGTTATGGGGAAAGGGTGGAGGTGTGGACCTTGGGTAGGGTGCTCTTTCCAAGAGCCGGTGCAGACTCGATGGGCCGAATGGCCTCCTTCTGCACTGTAAATTCTATGATCTATGATGATCTAACCAGTCGATGCACCCAGCACATGGTGAATGTCTGTGCTGCAGGCTGTGAGCTCTGTCCTACTAGCCAGCTGCAGCTCGAATGAGCTTGAACTCTAACTGCGTGTGCTCTAACTGGTGATTGGCTGCGGTGTTGTGTGTGTTGATTGGTCCCACTGTGTGTCCATCAGTGTGTGTCTGCACCATGATATACTGGTGTATATTATGACATCCCCCTTTTATAAAAGTATGTACATGTGTGGCAATAAATAGTGTATGGTGAGAATATCCCTGACTACGTGTGTGCGAAAGACATATTTACAGAACTATGTATATGAGAACTAAGCTATTTACATGGGAAGGTGCCTGGTGCAGAAAAATAGTATGCCACAAGAATAACGAGATGAACACTATATACAAACCATGTAAACGATCAAACAGAAAAACAGAACAATTCAGAAAGTCTAGAAGTCCACAAAGTTCACAAATTAAGTCTCTGAGGTGGGCGACGAATTCTGGTTGACCACCTCAAGGGTGGGTCGGGAGCCGCCGGCTGAGGAGCGGGCTGGACTGCGTCAGAGTGAGGAGGACGCAGAGTGACCGGGATCTCTGCATAGTCCATGGCAGGGTCAGCAGGAGGGCGAGGCGACTGGAAGATCACGTAGCGAGCATGGAACGAGACGAAGGGCGCGTCGATTGCGGCGCAGAATGGAGCCATCCGGTAGACGAACCAGGAACGAGCGGGGGCCACCTGCCGAAGGACAACAGCGGTTGCAGACCAGACACCATCCGGAAGATGGATGCGGACGTTGTCATCTGGAGACAGAGCAGGAAGATCAGCTGCACGGGAGTCATGAGTCGCCCTGTGCTGTGCACGAGACAGCTGCATCCGTCAAAGGACCGGCTAGCAGCCACCTTGTCCGCATCCGGCCGCACACCCAACTGGGAGATGTTATCCCCAAGGAACTTGAGTTCCGTCTGACCAAAAGAACAGTTGGCCCTGTTGAGGCGTACGCCCTGCTCACGTACGCGTTTGAATACGCGCTGGAGGCGACTGACATGCTCCTGCGGGGTGGTGGACCAAATGATTATGTCGTTGACATAGACGCGAACACCTTCAATGCCTTCCATCATTTGTTCCATAATCCTATGGAACACTTCTGAAGCAGACATGATCCCAAACGGCATCCTGTTGTAACAATATCTGCCAAAGGGGGTATTGAATGTACACAGTTTCCTGCTGGATTTGTCGAGCTGGATTTGCCAGAATCCTTTTGAGGCGTCGAGTTTGATGAAGAGCTTGGCGCGAGCCATCTCGCATGTGATCTCTTCGCGCTTGTGAATTAGATAATGCTCCCTCATGATATTGCGATTTAGATCCTTGGGATTGATGCAAATTCTCAATTCGGCGGAAGGCTTTTTTACACATACCATGGATCTGACCCAGTCGGTTGGTTCCGTGACTCTGGAAGTCACTCCTTGGTCCTGGAGGTCCTGCAGCTGCTGCTTGAGGCGGTCCTTACGGGGTGCTGGGGCCCTGCGAGGTGCGTGCACCACAGGCGTGGCATTCTGTTTCAAAAAGATCTTGTAGGTATATGGGAACGTGCCCATGCCTTCGAAGACGTTGTGGTGCTGGTTGATGATGGCGTCGAGTTGCGCCCTGAAGTCAGTGTCCTGAAAGGCAGACGTGTCATCAGGAGAGAGAGAGTGAACTCTCTGAACTAGGTTCAACAGCTTGCATGCCTGCGCGCCAAGCAGGGAGGCTTTCGAGGAGCCCACGATTTCAAAAGGAAGATGGCTTTGCGTGACCTGTGCGTCACTTCAAGTTGGCACGAGCTGCTGGCATCAATGGCATTGCCATTGCAATCCAATAGCTGGAAGGATGGCTGGTTTGACAGAAAGGCTTTGGAAGTCAGACCATGCAATGAGATTGGCGGAGGCACAAGTGTCCAGGCGGAATCGTATTTGGGACCGGTTGACCGTCAGGGTGGCACACCACTCATCGTCTGGATCGATGCTGTATTCCGACAGCGGCTGGTGTCTTTGCTTCGGGGACACCCTGTTTTTTGTCACGATACCAACTCGAAAAGGTGCCTTCGGGTCCTCGGTGTCACTGCTGTGTGGGAGCTCTGCATTGGACTCGGTGACCGTGGGTTGAATTGCCTGGACATTCCTGCGAGGCTGGCTGAAGCGATATGAATTGACAGGCTGAGCTGCTCGGCAGAAGGCAGCATAGTGGCCAAGTCTGCCACATCTTAGGCATTGTCGAGATTTGGCAGGGCATTGCCATTTTAAATGGGCGGAGCCACAGTTGCCGCACGTTGTAGCGTCAGCACGTTCGCTGCGCCACCGCGCATGCATGGTGCGGTCGTGCGTGGTGCGCGCCTGCGCATTATGTTCTTCGACGTCGCCGTCCCCTCATTTGGTGCGCACAAGCGCGGGAGTCCGCAAAAAGCGTGCAAAATGGCCGCCCTCATCCAGGCTGAGGCCCTGGAGTTGCTCAATTGCTTGGACCCATTCCACCTCGTGGGGACCTTGCTGCGCCATTTCAGCCGCTTGGATGTGGGAATACCGACTCGTAGCGTTTTCGTGTAGGACACAGGTCTCAATGGCGGTCGCTGGGGTGAGCTGCATTATTTTGAAGAGCTGCTGTCGTAGGGGGTCCGACTGAACAATGAAAACGATCTGGTCGCGTATCATGGGGTCGGAGGTGGGCCCATAGCTACAAGACTGCGCAAGGATGCGGAGGTGCATGAGAAAGGATTGGAAAGGTTCATCCTTACCCTGCAAACGCTGTTGGAACACGTAGCGCTCGAAACTTTCATTCACCTCTACGCTGCAGTGAGTGTCAAACTTGAAGAGGACCATCTTGAACTTTGTTTTATCTTCATCATCCGCAAAGGTGAGAGAATTGAAATTGTGGATGGCATGGTCTCCGGCCGTGGAGAGGAGGAGAGCAATCTTCCTGGTATCCGAGGCGTCCTCCCTGTCTGTGGCCTCAAGGAAGAGCTGGAAGCACTGTTTGAATATCTTCCAGTTGGCCCCTAGGTTGCCGGCGATGCGGAGCGGCGGCGGCGGGCAGATGTTGTCCATGTTGCAGGATGACGGAATGCTGGCGGAAGGCAGAGCACTTGCAGGTAGGTCTAAGAAGTGCTAATATCCCTCAACTCCTGGTATCATGTTGTGTTGGGTGCTCTGGATCCGTGGAATACATACAGGTCACCAACACTAGAAATAGTGCAGCATTATTTTATTGAATCATTAACTGTTTAACATACTCTCACTGTGGGTTAACACGATACTAGCTTTAACTAAAGACCTTTGTCTTGTCCTAACCAGTCAATGCTCTCAGCAAGTGGTGAATGTCTGTGCTGCAGGCTGTGAGCTCTGTCCTACTAGCTAGCTGCTGCTCGAATGAGCGGGAACTCTGATGCCCCCTGTCTTTATAGTGCGTGTGCTCTAACTGGTGATTGGCTGCGGTGTTGTGTGTCTTGATTGGTCACACTGTGTGTCCATCAGTGTGTGTCTGCACCATGATATACTGGTGTATATTATGACACGCCGGTTTCCTGATGGTGTGGTGTGGCCACAATGGGAAATTCCATTGGCTGGCTACCGGAACAGAGGATCCCGCTGCTGGCGAGGGCACGCCGCGCAGGAAAACATGGCTGGCAGACCAGAGAATCCCCCCCCCCCCCCATTGTATCCAGTCTTTGAAGCCTGAGGTCAGTCAAGTCTCTGGCCACTGGTCTTACGTTGCCTCGGTGTTCGTTGAGAAGGGTTGGAGGCGGGCGGGTGCGACAGTTCTTCACCACTGGCTGGGGCCTAAGTTTCTCTTTGCCGGGGCTTCGGGACAATGACATGGCAGAAGGGCAAAGGCTTCGGTGAAACTCTGGATGGTCCTGGATCTTACTCAATGATCCTGTCATGGCTTTGGCCTTTCCAAGCTCCGTGGATGGTTCCAATATCCTGCAGTTCATCATTAATCTTGAGCTTTGTTCTCTTGTGATTGTAGTACTGATTTTTTGATATTGCTTTTTATCTGACAAGAGTGTATGATATATGAACACAGATGAGATTGTTGCCTGTTATCCTGTTAAACTGCGAAAATGAGGGTTGTCCAATTTCTTTCTTTGATGGTATTCGCCTATTGATGCGCTCCAACGGTGGAATGAGTGAGACCTTGCTTTATTGTGCCTTACTGTTTGCATTCAATTTTGATTTTGATGTGGGTATGAAAGGAGCGTGGTGGGTAAGGGGGTCCACCCACCTGCTTCTGGCCCGGTGTGGAATTCTAAATCCTGGATTTCGGTGTTTCCAATACGGAGATACATCCTGGCTTGGGGATTATTTGTAGCTCTTCTCCTTCCTATTGGGGAGATGCTGAGATGGTTATACAACTGAAGGGTTGTGCTGTATTTACCTGGAATTATTATGCACTCTAGTCCCTGCTTTTACACTGAGGACATATATGTTTTGGTACCCTTCACTTTTCAAAGTAAATTAATTGCAGTGTTGATGTAAGCCTACTTGTGACACTAATAAAGATTATTACTATTATTCATAGATAAGATGAGTGGAGCCACAGCAGGGTGGGGATAGGTTGTTTAGTACAGAGGTGATTGGTATGACCTTATAAGTCCTCATTGTGGTTCAGGAAGACTCCTATTGGAACTATTGGTCTTGTGTTTTTCTTTTGTATTTGTGTTATTTTGGGATTAAGGAATCCTTGTTTGTTTCCTATGAAGGTGCAGACAGATCATGTATCCTGGAAAAGACTGGGTGCGTTCTTTCTGCCATTGGCGCCTCTGGTGTTGGAATTGGGGGGAGGGGGGTGGGGGGGGAATATGTACTGGTGCACGCCTGGGTGAGGTTGGTTAATCCTTGGACGTCTAACCTTTCTTGGGTTGGTCTTCTATATTTACTTAGGTGCGCAGGTAGTGACGGTGGTTACTTGATTACTGACTCATGGATAGTACGGTAGGCATATCATCCTGTTAGGGTTTCTTTGATGAGGGGAAATAAGTGGAATCTCTTTGAATGGGGGGGCCCAAGTGGCGCCTCTGGGGTGCCTAGAGATAGTGGTAGTTTTCTTTGTTCAATATGCAAGAGTGATTTGAGTATCCTTGTGTATGTATTCTCTGTATGTATATGTGGGATAATGATTACTCTGTACTGTACTAGATTTGGGGGATTTTTTGTGTGTCTTGTGACTAAATGGAAAACCTTCAATAAAAATATTAATAAATAAAAACAGAAACCCTCCTCAGTCGCAAATCTGCCATAGGTTTTCAGATGCCTCCTTTCCATTGACGTTAGGGTGAAAGAGTGGGTAATTCCTTGCAGAAATTCTAGGCACACAATTCTGTTTGAGTGTGTCTCCGAGCCTTTCCAGTCCACGTCACACCATAGGCAATCATTACATTTGCATAATTGTAGCTGTGCAGAAGAAATCTAATAAAGAATTCTGGGGTAGAAATTTATTTTGAGTAGTAGCTAGGAATTTAGGAACAGGATTAGGTCAGTCAGCCAATTGAGCCTGTTCCACTGTTCAATTAGACCATAGTACGAAGTCTTACAATACTAGGTTAAAGTCCAACAGGTTTGTTTCGATGTCACTAGCTTTCGGAGCGCTGCTCCTTTAACCTGATTTGTAAGACTTCGTACTGTGCTCACCCCAGTCCAACGCTGGCATCTCCACAATTAGATCATAGTCAACCTGTACCTCAGCCCCATTCGTCTGTCTTTAATCTGTATCCCTTGATGCATTGATCTAATAGAAGGATATTGATTTCTGTCTTGAACATTTCAGTTGAATGAGCAACAACCATATTTTGGGAGAGATTTCTGGATATCTACTGCTCTCTGTGTGAAAAGATGCCTCCTGCTTTCATTCTTGAATGCCTTGCCTCTAAATCTGAAGATTGCACATCTCGGGTGAAATTCTCCCCCAACGGCGCGATGTCCGCCGACCGGCGCCCAATTCGGCGCCAATCAGACGGGCATCGCGCCGCCCCAAAGGTGCGGAATGCTCCGCATCTTTGGGGGCCGAGCCCCGACATTGAGGGGCTAGGCCGACGCCGGAGGGATTTCCGCCCCGCCAGCTGGCGGAAATGGCGTTTGTTGCCCCGCCAGCTGGCGCGGAAATGCGGCGCATGTGCGGGAGCGTCAGCGGCCGCTGACAGTTTCCCGGCGCATGCGCGGGAGCCTCAGTGGCCGCTGACAGTTTCCCGCGCATGCGCAGTGGGAGAGTCTCTTCCGCCTCCGCCATGGTGGAGGCCGTGGCGGAGGCGGAAGGGAAAGAGTGCCCCCACGGCACAGGCCTGCCCGCGGATCGGTGGGCCCCGCCGGTAAATACCAGGTTTAATTTACGCCGGCGGGACAGGCAATTTCTGGGCGGGACTTCGGTCCATTCGGGCCGGAGAATTGAGCGGGGGGTCCCGCCAACCGGCGCGGCCCGATTCCCGCCCCCGCCCAATCTCCGGTACCGGAGACTTCGGCGGGGGCGGGGGCGGGATTCACGGCAGCCAACGGCCATTCTCCGACCCGGCGGGGGGGTCGAAGAATGACGCCCCTCGTTCTGGACCCCCTCCAACAGAGCTGTAATGACCTCCAAGTGGCATTATTGGTTGGCCAATTGGAGTATGAGCTCCCTCAATGATAGCTCATTGAGGGGGCCCATATAAGCACCTGTGTAAGCTTTGTGAGGCAGTCTTAAGTTGACTGGAATGCTGGCAGCACTGTTTGGAGCTGCTCTTGTATATAGTTATTGCAAATAAATACTGGTGTAGTGACGGAACCCCTGCCTCCTGTGGATTATTACAAGAGGAAATATCTTATTTGTATCTAGCCAATTTATTCCTTACCACTCCAATAGTACACTATCTTTTAAACTTTAGGGTACACAAACCAGGCTTACATTATCAATATTCAGAACAGAACTTGTTAAGTTCCAGTTTCATTTTGTGAATCTGTGATTGCAACCCTCTAATGTGGAGTCCAAATCTGCACAGTGCTTAGTGACATGAGCCGGGATTCCCCAATCCCGCCGCCAAGTTCTGACGCCGGCGAGAAAAGCAGCGCGAGCCACTCTGGCGTCAATGGGCCTCAAGTGGCAGATATCCACCCCTTCCTAGGGGGCTAGTATGGCGCCGGAGTGGTGTCCGCAGCTCCGGCACCTGAAAGCCGGCGCACCATGGCCGGCGTGAGTCCACGCATGTGCGCCACGGCCAGCACGAGTTTGCGCATGTGCGTGGGTTCCCATCTCCGCGCTGGACCCCGGGCAATATGGGGAGCCCTACAGCGGCCCGGCGTGGAAGAATATAGGCCCCCACGGAACTAGCCTGCCGGCCGATCGGTAGGCCCCGATCATGGGCCAGGCCACCGTGGAGGGCCCCCCCGGGGTCGGACCCCCCTGCCCCCCACCAGGACAGCCCCGCAGACAGAACTCCGAGGTCCCGCCGGTTATAACCATATGTAACCCACGCTGGTGGGACTCGGCTGAACTCGGCGGGCACTTGGCCCGGAGAATTACCGGGGGGGGGGGGGCGCTTTCAACGGCTCCCGACAGGCGCGGTGGCGATCCCACGGGCGTCCGGGAATCGTCGAGCCGGCGCTGGGGCAGCATGGCGCGATTCTCGCACCTCCCCAGCCATTCTCCGACCTGGCGCGGAGAATCCCAGCCATGGGGTCTGACCAAGGCTTTGTGCAACGGAAGCAGGAATGAGATCAGGGGATGGGAGTATCGGGAATGAGGGAGACAAGGGACTGGGAAACTGGAGGTCAGGAATAGGGGTTTAAGCAGGAGAGGGAGTTGGGAAATCAGGACAGAGGCTAAAGCCAGCATTTCCCTATAGAATTAGCAGATTTAAAAGTAGCAATGCAATGAATCGCATTAGTGCCAAGAGAGAAGTAACAGTATATGAGTGAATGAAATATGGAGACCTTACTACATGCAAATGTAGGTACAAATATATTAATGAGGAGCAGGAGCTGACCATTTGGCCCCTTGATCCTGCTCCCGCCAGTCAATAAAATCATGGTTGATCGGATTATGGCCTCAATGCCTCTGTCCTGCATATACCTGATACCCCCTTGTTCGTCAAAAATGTATCTACTTCTGCCTTAAAATATTGAATGGCTCTGCCTCTGTCACTCTCTAGAGAAAGAATTTCACAAATGTAGGACCCTCTGAGAGAAAAGACAGTGGGCAGCACGGTGGCACAGTAGTTAGCACTGTGCCTTCACAGCGCCAGGGTCCCAGGTTCATTTCCCTGCTGGG
This sequence comes from Scyliorhinus torazame, assembly GCF_047496885.1. Classification (NCBI taxonomy): domain Eukaryota; kingdom Metazoa; phylum Chordata; class Chondrichthyes; order Carcharhiniformes; family Scyliorhinidae; genus Scyliorhinus; species Scyliorhinus torazame. The sequence goes on along the minus strand of NC_092721.1, from coordinate 79,871,476 downwards.
TCACTGTCTGCGCGGAGTCTGCACGTTCTCCCCGTAGCTCCGTGGATTCCCTCCCGGTGCTCCGGTTTCCTCCCACAGTCCAAAGACGTGCAGGTTAGGTGGATTGGCCATGCTAACTTGCCCTTAGTGTCCAAAAAGGTTAGATGGGGTTATTGGGTTACGGGGATAGGGGGGAAGTGAGGGCTTAAGTGGGTCGGTGCAGACTCGATGGGCCGAATGGCCCCCTTCTGCACTGTATGTTCTATGTTCTCATTTCAGTCTTAAATGGGAGACCCATTTAGTTCTAGTCTCGCCCAAAAGGGCAAATAACCTTTCATCACCCACTCCATCAAGCCCTCTCAGGATCTTATTTGCTTCAATAAGATCACTTCTCATTCCTCAAAATTCCAGTGGATACTGGCCCAACCCATTCAACTTTTCCTCATAAGAAAATCTCCTTATCCTAGAAATTGGTTGAATGAACCTTCTCTGAACTGCTTCTAATACAATTATGTCCTTTCTTAAATAAAGAGAGTGGGCAATGAAGTAGAAGATGAAATACAATGTGGAAAAGTGTGAGGCTATGCACTTTGGAAGGAGGAATTTAGGCATAGACTATTTTCTAAATGGGGAAATGCTTAGGAAACCAGAAGCACAAAGGGACTTGGGAGTCCTTGTTCAAGATGCTCTTAACGTTAACGTGCAGGTTCAGTCGGCAGTTAGGAAGGCAAATGCAATGTTAGCATTCATGTCAAGAGGGCTAGAATACAAGAGCAGGGATGTACTTCTTGATGTGTTGGGTAGGCTGGGTCGAGGTGAACTGCACTTGATGCAGTGTAGTGAGAGACAGACCTCCAACACTTGATAAAATGCAACACGATTTTATTCAACATCCAAACTATTATACATGTTCAACTGTGAGTTGACACTATGTTGACTTGACCGGAGACCTGACACTAGCCTGGCCAGACTAACTTAGCTACCACATGGTGTAGGCACTGGCTAGCTCACGAGCTCTGACTGTCTCAGAGGCTGGGTCCCGAGAGAGCGGGAAAACTGGTGCCCTCTGGCTTTATAGTGGTCATGTCCTGTCTGGTGATTGGCTGCTCTGTTCTGTGTGCTTACTGGTCATCCTGTGTGTCAATCACTGCCTGTCTGCACTCTAGCGTATACATAGATGTATATTATGACACTTCTGATGCTGTATAAGGCTCTGGTCAGACCCCATTTAGATTATTGTGCGCAGTTTTGGGCCCCATATTTAAGGAAAGATGTGCTGGCCTTGGAAAGGGTCCAGAGGATGTTCACAAGAATGATCCCTGGAATGAACAGCTTGTCGTATGAGGAATGGTTGAGGACTCTGGGTCTGTACTTGTTGGAGTTTAGAAGGATGAAGGGGGATCTTATTGAAACTTACAGGATACTGCGAGGCCTGGATAGAGTGGACATGGAGAGGATGTTTCTACTTGTAGGAAAATCTAGAACCAGAGGACACCATCTCAGACTAAAGGGTTGATCCTTTAAAACAGAGATGAGGAGGAATTTCTTCAGCCAGAGGGTGGTGAATCTGTGGAACTCTTTGCCGCAGAAACCTGTGGAGGCCAAATCACTGAGTGTCTTTAAGACAGAGATAGTTAGGTTCTTGATTAATAAGGGGACCAGGGGTTATGGGGAGAAGGCAGGAGAATGGGATGAGAAAAATAACAGCCATGATTGAATGGCGGAGCAGACTCGGTGGGCGAGTGACCTAATTCTGCTCCTCTGTCTTATGGTCTAATGGTCTAAAACTGTACACTGTACTCCAGAAGTGGTCTCACCAAGGCCCTGTATAAGTGTGGCAAAACATCCCTACTTTTATACTCCACTCCCCTTGCATAAATGGCAACATTCCATTTGTCTCCCTAATCACTGCTGTGCCTGCAACCAACTTTTCCTGATTCATGTATCAGGACAGCCGGATCCCTCTGTACCTCAGAGTTCTGTAATCGCTCTCTATTTGGATAATGTTGCTTTTCAATTCTTCCTGCCAAAATGGACACGTTCAAATTTTCTCACATAGTACTCCAAATGCCAAAATGTTGCCTACTCATTAACTTCTGTACATCCCTTTGCAGACTCTTGTATCCTCCTCACAACTTACTTAATCATAATTTTAATAATCTTTATTGTCACAAGTAGGCTTACATTAACACTGCAATGAAGTTACTATGAAAAGCCCCTAGTCGCCACATTCCGTCGCCTGTTTGGGTGCACAGAGGGAGAATTCAGAATGTCCAAATTACCTAGCAGCATGTCTTTCGGGACTTGTGGGAGGAAACCGGAGCACCCGGAGGAAACCCACGCAGACACAGGGACAGTGACCCAAGCCGGGAATCGGACCTGGGACCCTGGCGCTGTGAAGCCATAGTGCTAACCACTATGCTTCCTACCTATCTTTGCGTCATCAGAAAATTTTGCAACTATATGTTCAGTCCCTTCATCAAAATCATTGATGTGGGTTATAAATAATTGAGGCCCCACTGATCCCTGTGGCATTCCTTTGGTTACACCTGTTAGCTTCCTGTTAGCTAACCAACCCTCTAACAATACTGATATGTTACACACTGTATCAAGAGCTCTTATTTTATGTAGTAACCTTTGATGAGGCACCTTGCCAAATGCCTTCTGGAAATCTAAATGTACCACATCCACAGGTTCTCCTTTATCCACATTACTAGTTACTTCCTGAAAGAAACCTAGTAAATTAGACCTTCGTGATTTCCCTTCCATAAAACAATGTTGACTCTGCCTGATTGCATCAAGATTTTACAAGTACCTGTTATAGTCGCCTTAATAACTCGTGTGGAGTTTGCACATTCTCCCCATGTCTGCGTGGTTTTCACCCCCACAACCCAAAGATGTGCAGGTTAAGTGAATTGGCCATGCTAAATTGCCCCTTAATTGGAGAAAAAAATAATTGGGTATTCCAAATTAATATTAAAAAATAATAGATTCCATAATTTTCCCTATGACAAATAGTACGCTGACTGGCCTGGACTTTCCTGCCTTCTGTCCCGCTCCTTTCTTGAATAGAAGAGTTACATTCACTACTTTCCAATCTGATGGGATCTTTCCAGAATCTGGGCAATTTTGGAAAATTAAAACCAATGCATCTACTATCTCATCAGCAACTTTAAAGACTCGTGGATGAGGTCCATCAGGACCCGGGGACTTGTCAGCTTTTAGTTCGAGTATTTTCTTAGGCCATTTTCTCAGGTGATTGTAATTATTTGAAGTTCCTCCCTCCCTTTAATCTCGTGGTTCACAATTGTTTCTGAGATTTTATTTATATCCCCCTCAGTGACGAAAGATACAAAATATCTGTTCAATCAATCTGTCATTTTCCATTCTCACTCTCTAGAGGACCAATGTTCACTTTGCTCACTCCTTTCCTTATAAATACCTGTAAAATCTCTTGCTATCTGTTTTTGTATTTTTATCTAGCTTTCTCTTATACTCATATTCTCCCTTCTGATTATTCTTTTCGTCATTCTTTGCTGTTTTTTATATTCTGCCCAGTCTTCCAACCTGCCACTAACCTTTATGGAATTGAATGCTTTTACTTTCAATTTGATGCTACGCTGGTGCATCCTTTCCTGAGAGGCTTTCTTTCCCACTGGAATATATCTTGCTGAGTGTTATGAAATATTCCCTTTAATGTCGACGACTGTATCTCTATTGACCTATCCTTGAACCTAATTCCCCAGTTCATTTTAGCCAGCTAAAGACAGATGAAATTGGAGGTAAATGGTGAAAGATTGGTTCTACTAGTAGGTAAATGGAAAATAAAGAGATGGAGACTCAAGATTCTCACTGGAATAACCAAGGAGGAGGGAAAATGAATGTGTTCATCAATTCAGGGAATGCCACAACACATGCAGTTATTGAAGTACAGAGTGTCGTGTTATTCATCCTGGGGTAACACGGACTGCAACAGGATGCAAATGAACTGTAAAGCACACACCAAATGTAGGCGTTGGTTCAATACGATTTATTGAACTTCTATAACAATGCACACAGCTGGCTGTGGGTTGACTCTCTAATACTCTAAGTATACTAACTCTAACTAACTAGACCAGGCTAGCTCTGATCCACGTGTAGAAGGTGCTGACTGATATATACACCTTGACTGTCACTACAGTTGTCACCAGTAGATAGAGGCAGAGTGCTGATGTCTCGTGTGTTTTATAGTTGGAAACCCCCCTCTGGTGTTTTGTCTGGTGATTTGTCGTGTTCTGTTCTGTAAGTTGATTGGCTCACCTGGGTGTCAGTCACTGCCTGTTTTATCTCATGATGTGCATGGGTGCATATTATGACATCCCCCTTTTTAAAAAAAAAATTGTTGACTGCTTAGAGCATATACGACATATTTACAGAGATAACTATTACAGCAAATGGCGAGTGAATGCATATGTACATGTAAGGTGTCTAGAGTGCAGATACAGAACAATATATACAAAGGAAATATTTATAAGTCCAATCGTTGGGGCTGGCGTCGGATTCTTGTTGATCGCCTGAGAGGTGGAGGTGAGGACGACGGCGCCTTGACAGGCGGGAATGCAGCCAGATTGGTGGCCTCGTGGAGCAAGGTGTCCGGATAAGACATAACGACATCTGGGAATGTAGGATCCGGTGGTGGGCAGGCAAGTTTGCGTAGTGCCCTTCTGTTGCGCCTGACAATGGATCCATCAGCCATACGAACCACAATCGGCCTGGGAGCAGCCTGTCGAACAACAGCTGGAGCTGACCAGCCTCCACCAGGCAACTTGATGTGAACAGTGTCCTTCGGAGAGAGCACGGGCAGATCAGTAGCATGAGCATCGTGTGTCAGCGTTTGCCGGTTTCTGAGTTGCTGCACCTTTTGCAGCACTGGAAGGTGATCCAGGTCAGGTAAATGAATGGCCGGAACAGTTGTCCGCAGGTCACGATTTATAAGGAGCTGTGCCGGAGACATACAGGTGGACAGAGGGGTTGCCCTGTACGCCAGGAGCGCAAGGTTAAAATTCGCAGCTGAGTCCGCAGCCTTGCAGAGCATTTGCTTCACGATATAGGCCCCTTTTTCGACCTTCCCGTTAGATTGCAGGTAATGCGGGCTCGAGATGATGTGCTTGAACTGGTATCGTTTCGCGAAGTTGGACCATTCTTGGCTGTAGAAACAGGGACCGTTGTCGCTCATGACCGTGAGCTGAATACCATGCCTGGCAAATGTCTCCTTGCAGGCCTTGATGACAGTCCTAGATGTTAGGTCGGACAGTTTCACCACTTCGGGGTAACTCGAGAAGTAGTCAATTATAAGCACGTAGTCATGCCCATTGGCGTGAAAAAGGCCGATTCCCACCTTAGACCACGGGGAGATCACGGTCTCGTATTGCTGGAGCGTTTCTTTGGGCTGAGCAGGCTGGAAACGCTGGCAGGTCGCACAATTGAGGACCAATTGTCCTCAATTGGGGCTGTTTAGCATAGGGCTAAATCGCTGGCTTTGAAAGCAGACCAAGGCCGGCCAGCAGCACGGTTCAATTCCTGTACCAGCCTCCCTGAACAGGCGCCGGAATGTGGCGACTAGGGGCTTTTCACAGTACCTTCATTTGAAGCCTACTTGTAATAATAAGCGATTTTCATTTCATGTTGGATATGTCCTCAATGATGCCAGGCCAATAGACAGCCTGCCGGGCCCTGCGCCTGCATTTCTTGATACCGAGGTGCCCTCGTGAATCTGTTTGAGCACTAAGCTCTGGAGGCTGCGAGGAATGACGATGCAATCCAACTTGAGGAGGATCCCCTCGACAACTGTTCGGTCATCCTTGACATTAAAGAACTGGGGGCATTGCCCTTTCTGCCAGCCATTTGTAAGGTGATGTATGACCTGCTGCAGAAGAGGATCCTTGGCGGTCTCTTCTCGAATGTTGACGAGTCGTTCATCTGAGGCCGGGAGGGTACTGGCTCAGAGTTGCACCTGTGCCTCAATTTGGCAGATGAAGTCGACCTGTTCACAGGGCGAGCTGATGGCGCGAGACAGGGCATCTGCAATGATTAGCTCCTTTCCAGGTGTGTAAACCAATTCAAAATCATACCTGCGGAGTCGAAGGAGAATGCGCTGAAGCCTGGGCGTCATGTCATTCAAATCCTTGTGAATGATATGGACTAGGGGTCTGTGGTCAGTCTGTACTGTGAAGGTTGGTAGACCGTAGATGTAACCGTGGAACTTTACAATACCGGTGAGGAGGCCCAGGCATTCTTTCTCTAGCTGAGCACACCTTTGCTCAGTGGGAGTCATGGCCCTTGATGCATAGGCCATTGGAGCTTAGGATAAGGAGTCATTCTTCTGGAGGAGCACCGGCCCAATACCGTCCTGGCTGGCGTCCGTAGAGATTTTAGTCTCCCGCTCTGGGTTGAAAAACGCTCGTACAGGAGCAGTGGTGAGCTTTGCCTTTAACTCGAGCCACTCTGCTTGATGTGTGGGTAGCCACTGAAAGGCAGTGGACTTCTTCACCAGATGCCTGAGAGCCGTGGTGTGTGAGGCGAGGTTGGGAATGAACTTTCCCAAAAATTAGCCATACCCAGGAAGCAGAGTACCGCCTTTTGTCTTCCGGGGTCTTCATTGTGTTGATGGCCTTGACTTTGTCCGTGTCTCGTTGCATGCCTTGCTGGGATATTTGATCACCCAAAAACTTGATTGATGACATGCCAAAGGAGCATTTGTCCATGTTCAACTTGAGGCCATGGGCATGTATGCGTCTGAAGACTTGTTGCAGACGGGATATGTGTTCCTCTGGGGTCGTGGACCATATAATGACATCATCAACGTAAACCCGCACACCCTCAATGCCCTCTAGCATTGTGAAAGATTTCAGAGGCCGAAACAATACTAAACGGCATGCGGTTGTAACAGTACCTTCCGAAAGGTGTATTAAACATGCAGAGCTTCCTGCTGGACTCGTCCAGTTGTATCTGCCAGAAGACACGCGATGCATCTAGCTTTGTAAAGAATTTGGCATGTGCCATCTCACTTGTCAGCTCCTCCCGCTTCAGGATCGGGTAGTGTTTCCGCATTATCTTCCGGTAAAGATCCTTGGGATCTATCCAAATGCGCAGTTCTCCAGAGGGCTTCTTCACACAGACCATCGAGCTGACCCAGTCAGTCGGTTCTGTCACTTTAGATATTATTCCTTGGTCTTGGAGCTCCTGCAGCTGCACCTTTAAGCGGTCCTTTAGAGGAGCCGGCACCCGGCGTGGTGCATGGATCACAGGCGTGGCATCAGGCCTGAGCAAGATTTTGTAGCGGTAGGGCAGCGTGCCCATCCCACTGAACACATCCGTGTATTGTGATAGGAGTTCGTCAATGTTAGCCTGAAGATTCATGTTGGCAGAGGACATGGCATGTATGCGCTGGACGAGATTGAGTAGCTTGCATGCATGGGCACCAAGCAGGGAAGCCTTGTCAGGCTTGACGATCTCAAACCGCAAAGTGGCCTTGATGGCCTTGTTGGAGACATGCAGGTGACAGGACCCTAACGCAGTGATGGCATTGCCATTATAATCAAGCAGCTGGCAGGCCGGCGGAAAAATTTTTGGCTGCCTTTTGATGCGAACAAGATCTGCTTGAGATATGAGATTGGCTGAAGCACCGGTGTCCAGCTTGAACCGGATGCTGCATTGGTTAACCTGTACGACAGCACGCCATTCGTCCGCAGAATCGACGATGAGAATGGGTAGGCATGTTGCAGAATATGAGGTGGCCTTGTCCTACATGATAATGATGCCCACTTGATATGGGGACTCCGGGCAGTCGTCCTCTGGATCCGTGGTGTTACCAGGTTCCAAATCCAGCAGCCCTTGCTGCACACTTCAAACGCGTTTGCGTTGGAACTGGGATCGTTGGCCCACGATCGGATGTGCAGACCTGCACAAGGCTGCATAATGGCCAAGCTTCCACAATTTAAACATCGCCTGTCTCTTGCAGGGTATTGGCGCTTTAAGTGGGCGGTGCCGCAGTTCGGGCACGTCATGACGTTGACGTCGTAACGCTCCGTGCGTCGTCGCACATGCGCAGTGCGGCCAGCCGCCGCTCGCACCTGCGCAGTGTTGTCTTTGGCCGCTTCGTTCTCCCGTCCGTGGTGCGCATGCATGGGATCCCGGGAAAAGCGCGCGAAATGGCCGCCTTCATCGATGCTAAGGCGCTGCATTCGGGTCGTGGCCTGTACACTCTCTGCCTCGTGGGAGGCAAGTTGGTCCTGTTCTGCCGATTTAAGGCGGGAGTAGCGGTTTTTCGCCTGTTCATGGACTTTGCACGTCTCGATGGCTACTGGCAGGGTCATATTTGATGTATTAGGCAGGTAGGCTCGATGTGGACTGCACTCGATGCAGGGAAGCTAGAAACAGACATCTAACACTGGAGAAGATCCAAAACTGTTTTATTCAACGATAGAACTGATGTACATATTTAACTGTGGGTCGACACTATACTGAACTGACTGGAGACCTTTTAGTAGCCTGACCAGACTTACTAGCTACCGCATGGTGTTTGTGCTTGCTAGTTCGTGGACTCTGACTGTCTCAGTGGCTGGGTCCCGAGAGAGCGGGAAACCTAGTGCCCTCTGGCTTTATAGTGGTAGTGTCCTGTCTGGTGATTGGCTGTACTGTGTTGTGTGCTTACTGGTCATCCTGTGTGTCAATCACTGCCTGTCTGCATCTCATTATATACATGAGTGGATATTCTGACAATATATTTTATCTTTAGGAGCTGCTCCCACAGGGCGTCGGAGTGGACGCCAAACACGATCTGATCCCTGATGAGGGAATCAGCGGTGTCACTGTAGTTGCAGGATTGCGCTAAAATGCGGAGATGAGTGAGGAAAGATTGGAAAGGCTCATCCTTACCCTGAAGGCATTGCTGGAAGACATAGCGCTCAAAGACTGTCGAATTTGGCTAACATGGTCTGGAACTTTTTCTTGTCCTCACCGTTGGCAAAAGTGAGCGAATTGAAGATTTGGATGGCCTGGTCCCCCGCAGTCGATAGGAGCAGCGCGATTTTTCTGGCATCGGACGCATTTTTGAGGCCCGAGGTCTCAATGTATAGATTGAATTTCTGCTCGAAGACCCGCCAGTTGGCGCCAAGGTTTCCGGAGATCCGGAGCTGTGGAGGGGCCTGGATCTTCTCCATGCCGCTGGAAGGCACTTGTTGATCGTCACTGAATTCTTGAAGGTAAATTACTTAGATGAAGTAGCCACTCCTGGTCTCATGTCGTGTTATTCACCCTGGGGTAACACGGACTGCAACAGGATGCAGATGAACGGTAAAGCATACACCAAAGGTAGGCGTTGGTTCAATACGATTTATTGAACTTCTATAACAATGCACACAGCTGGCTGTGGGTTGACTCTACTACTCTTAAGTATACTAACTCTAACTAACTAGACCAGGCTAGCTCTGATCCACGTGTAGCAGGTGCTGACTGATATGTACACCCTGACTGTCACTACAGTTTTCACCAGTAGAAAGAGGCGGAGGGCTGATGCCTCGTGTGTTTTATAGTTGGAAGCCCCCCTCTGGTGTCCTGTCTGGTGATTGGTTGTGTTCTGTCCTGGATGTTGATTGGCTCAGCTGGGTGTCTGTCACTGCCTGCTTTTACCTCATGATGTGCATGGGTGGGTGCATATTATGACACAGAGTAGAGCATAATTTAAAAGGAAACATGAAGGACTGGATTCTCCAATTTTCAGGCTATGTCCTGAGCCGGCGTGGGAACAGTGACGTTTTACGACTGGAAAATTGGCACAAACCGGCCACTGATCCTCTGTTTGGTGAGGGGGGGGGGATTAGCAGGCAGGCAGCATAGAGCACCCAGCTCTAGCTGCCGATACTGCCAGAGAATTGCTGGGACCGTGGCCGCGCATCCGCACGGTGCCAGTCTGCAACGGCTGCGCCATGCAACATGGAGCCCACTGCATGCAGACCTGGCCTGCCAAATAGTGCCCCTACTTTGGCCAGGTTCACGACCCCCAGATTACCCCCCAGCCCCTGCCAAAGTCCCCCCTGCCCGTGGATCTGCTCTCACCCGACTGTGGCGGCGTTGAACTGAGTCCGCAGCCACCACGCCGAGTTCCCCACAAAAATAGCATGACAGACCCATGCCTTCGAGAACTTGGAGCATTTGGGGGAGGACCTCGGGTAACTTCATGAGGCTGTCGATACGGCGTGCGCCGTACTCCTAGAGTACACCACTTTGGAGGGGGCGGAGCATCGCGAAAGCGGCGCCGTCCCCGATTCCATCGCAAACGGGGATTCCCCAGCCAATCGGCAACACGATTTCGCCGTCGGCGACTGGAGAATCCCGCCCTGTGAATATTTGGAAATGAGGAACACAAAGAATTTGGGGAGATTGGGTCCAGATGAATTTCTACCACACAGAAACAAGGCTGGATCTGGTTGTCTAATGCTTTGTTATCCCAAATATCAACATGCATGAATGATTGAAAAGTGTGTATTGTACAGTAGCACTGATAGTCACACACTCGCATTTTTTGTTGGTTCTTAAACTGAACAAAAAGAGAAAAATATGCTAAATTTGTTTTAATGGATTAGCAAAGATTTCACTTAATACCCTATCCCTATCTTCAACAGCGATTTAATTATTTCTTTGATGTATTGAGACATAAACAGGTTTCTTAATTAGATAGATAAATGAAAGGAGCAAGTTTAATGAACTCCGATTTATATCTTAGTATCCATTAAATCCCCTGCCTTCGACAGAGACTTAGTTAGATGGCTCAATTCAAAACCTTGCTGCTTCCACCCCTGTGCAAGGTGTATATGATGCTGGTGTGACAGGAATAGACAGCAGTCGTATGTGTCTTTGACAAGCTTAGTTATGTCACAATGGGCGGGATTCTTCCCGAACCGGCGGGGCGGGCCGTACCGGCACCGAGGAGTAGCGTGAACCAATCCGGCGTCGGGCCGTCCGGAAGGTGCAGAATCCTCCGCATCGTCAGGGGCTAGGCCGGCGGCGGTGGAGTTAGCGGCGCGCCAACCGGCGCCGGCGGGTCTGGCGCCGTGCCAACCAGTGCCGAAGGGCCTCCGCCAGCCAGCGCAAGTTGGCGCATGCGCGGGAGCACCAGCGTGTACTGGCATCATCCCAGCGCATGCGCAGGGGGGTTCTTCTCCGTGCCGGCCATGGCGGACCGTTACTGCGGTCGGCGCGGAGAGAAAGAGTGCCCCCAGGGCACAGGCCCGTCTGCGGATCGGTGGGCCCGATCGCGCAGGCCACTGTGCCCCCCCCACCCCGCCGTGCCCCCCCCCCCCCCCCCCCCCCCGCCGGGCCAGATCCCCCTGCGTCTCCCCAAGGATTGCACAGGCCGCCCGCAGAGCCAGGTCCCGCCGGTACGGACCTGGATTGATTTACGCCGGCAGGACCGGCCGAAAACGGGCGGCCACTCGGCCCATCGCGGAGGGGAGTATCGCTGGGGGGGGCGGCTGCCAACGGCCCCCGGCTGGCGCGACGCGATTCCCGCCCCCGCCGGAAAAACGCCGCCGGAGAATCCGGCAGCCGACGGCAGGGAGGCGGGGCGATTTCACGCCGTCCCCCGGCGATTCTCCAGCCCGGCGGGGGGTCGGGGAATCCTGCCCAATATCTTTGCTCCCATTGATGTGAATTCTATTGACGTTTGTCTTCCTTCTCGTTAATCCTCCTCGGTTTTGCCTGGGTGCCTGTTATGATAACCTATTCACAGTAATTATTTTTATGAGGCCTGCAGTTCTTCTGATAAATTTGAATTAAGAGTCAAAAGTTATTATTCTTAATCATCTTAACATTGATTTACTCAGACTGAAATTATAACAGCCGAGAATTATGCTGACTAATAACGATTTATTCCAGGAGTGTTTCACTGCTCACTGATCTGTTGAGAAATTGCTGCAGCAAAATTAAAAAATATAATTCACTACAGTAAGCTATCACTTAGCATTGCTGTATTCGAACCCAGATAAAAATAAAAATGAATTGCTCGTGTCTATAATTTTAGACCATTCTTGGTGAAATGCTAATATTCCTTCAATCAGGCCAATGCCTGTCATAATTCATGCACTTCTCTGATGGATACAGGTTATTTCGTCCTTTACCCTCATGCAATAAAAGTTTACTAATGGAAAGCCAAATAGAGTAAAAAAGAACTTGCATTTTTAACACTCCCAGGATGTCTTGATGCATTTTGCAGCCAACAATGTACTTTTGAACTGTAGTCACTATTGTGATGTAGAAAAACATGACTGTCATTAGTTTTAGTTATTTATTTCCGGTAATCTGTACATCACTGAGACAATATGCACCAGCATTCCTACTGTTCCTGAAGTACTTTGTTTGTTTTAAAGTGAACTAAGCCAGTAAAACTGAGCTAAGATTTATTCAAGACAAAACAAAATAAACACACTTAAGCTTATATTTAAGCAAAGTGCAGAGAAATAGGAAAGGAGACATATCTTGAAAAATTCCTGGCTCCATTTGAATGCCAAAGAACAACAAAGAACAAAGAAATGTACAGCACAGGAACAGGCCCTTCGGCCCTCCAAGCCCGTGCCGACCATGCTGCCCGACTAAACTACAATCTTCTACACTTCCTGGGTCTGTATCCCTCTATTCCCATCCTATTCATGTATTTGTCAAGGTGCCCCTTAAATGTCACTATCGTCCCTGCTTCCACCACCTCCTCCGGTAGCGAGTTCCAGGCACCCACTACCCTCTGCGTAAAAAACTTGCCTCGTACATCTACTCTAAACCTTGCCCCTCTCACCTTAAACCTATGCCCCCTAGTAATTGACCCCTCTACCCCGGGGAAAAGCCTCTGACTATCCACTCTGTCTATGCCCCTCATAATCTTGTAGACCTCTATCAGGCCGCCCATCAACCTCCTTCGTTCCAGTGAGAACAAACCGAGTTTATTCAACCGCTCCTCATAGCTAATGCCCTCCATACCAGGCAACATTCTGGTAAATCTCTTCTGCACCCTCTCTAAAGCCTCCACATCCTTCTGGTAGTGTGGCGACCAGAATTGAACACTATACTCCAATGTGGCCTAACTAAGGTTCTATACAGCTGCAACATGACTTGCCAATTCTTATACTCAATGCCCCGGCCAATGAAGGCAAGAATGCCGTATGCCTTCTTCACTACCTTCTCCACCTGTGTTGCCCCTTTCAGTGACCTGTGGACCTGTACTCCTAGATCTCTTTGAATGCCAGTTCCAGTTCAAACCTTGTGAACTTCCCTCATGTGCGATTGCTTAATTGAGACCTCTACAATAAATATCATTATAATAACACAACATGCTGATCAGCGATGATAAGGCAGGTGGCAGCATGATTATGCACAGATATGGCATGGTCGAACAGTCTTAGATTGTGTTACAAGGCATGACACGGCACTCAACATTTTGGTCAGACTTCAACAAAGATGCTGGGTGGAATGGCATTGACAACGCAGCGCCATAAAGCGCTGGTAATCAGACAGATCCCTCGTAGTGAGATTGCAGTGCATAGCCTATCAGTTCAGTGAGTGAGACAGCGTATTGAGAGCACCAGCAGTGGGTTAGCTCAGTTAGGAAAGGTGAATAGTAACGCAGTGGGTCAGATCAATAACAAGCAAGGGAGAGGCCCAAATTGGGCTACGTGCTAGGCGCAAAATCTCACGCGAGTCACCAGACTCCAGACGGTCACATTTAAATGAGCCACTAGGCTGCGTTCTCCCAGCACCCGGGAGTCATCTACCGCATCGGCGATGCCTCAACCAGATGCCAATTAGTCCTGGTCTCCACAAGCGGAGACCAGGCGTGGAGGTGCTCCAGGGGCCTTGGAGGCCATTGGAGCCCCCCAGGTGGTTGGAGACAGGGCAGGGCAGAATGCTGGCAGTCCCCCTGGCACCTGGGCCCCCTGGCAGTGCCAACCTGGCACCGTAGCAGTGCCAATCTGGCATTGCCAGGGACCTGGTTGGCACCGGTAGGGTGCCAAGGGCACTGTCTGGGTCAGGTATGGCAGTACCAGGGTGCCTTACCTGGTGTAGTCCTTACAAAATAACCACATTAGAAGAGTTAAATCCAAAACTTGCAGGTACAAAATTATTCTTGAAGATTGATGCTAAGCAAGGTTACTGATCAGTACATCTCGCGGAGAAGTTCAAAGAGCTTACTACATTTCATGCCCCATTCGGACAACATTGTCTTCAACGACTTTCTTTTAACCAAAAACTTTCAGCCTCACAGGGGCCGCATTACTTGCACTATACCAGGATTCATCTGCACAGCAGATGATATAGCTGTTGTTGGAAGAGCAAAACAAGAACATGACCATAATCTGCATTTATTGATGCGAGTGGCACATAACAAAGAATTGTGTTTAACAGTCTGAAATGCGACATCAACATGCAGCAGATTCATTCATTTAATTCTATCTATTCTAATCCAGAGGCTTTTCCCCAGGGTAGAGGGGTCAATTACTAGGGGGCATAGGTTTAAGGTGAGAGGGGCAAGGTTTAGAGTAGATGTACGAGGCAAGTTTTTTACGCAGAGGGTAGTGGGTGCCTGGAACTCGCTACCGGAGGAGGTAGTGGAAGCAGGGACGATAGGGACATTTAAGGGGCATCTTGACAAATATATGAATAGGATGGGAATAGAAGGATACGGACCCAGGAAGTGTAGAAGATTGTAGTTTAGTCGGGCAGTATGGTCGGCGCGGGCTTGGAGGGCCGAAGGGCCTGTTCCTGTGCTGTACATTTCTTTGTTCTTTGTTCTTTGTTCAAGTAAAGTAGAGGATATTCAGGCCATTCCAGCTCCTCAAGAGAAGGACAATCTTCAAAGTTGTCTCGGTCTCTTTTTAATTTCTTATCCCCTGACACTCACAATTTCACTTAAAAATCTTCATCGCACAGGGAATTGTTGACAACGGATGTACCTTTCCTGTGGCATGAAAACCACCAATACATCTTTGAAGCACTGAAACAGTCATTATCAGAAAGATCAACATTGAAATTTTACGATCCTAGCGACTCAACTACCCTGGACATAGGTGCTTCAGAGAAAGTTCTGGGAGCATGCATACTAAAAAAGGCAAACAGATTGCATTTTCTTCAAAATCTCTGTCCGTAAACAGTGGGAAACATTGGGCGGGATTCTCCACTCCCACGCCGAAGTGGCCGCGCCGTCGTGAACGCCGTCGAGGTTCACGCCGGCGCGGAATGGCCCCAGTCCTGACCGATTCAGGCCCTGACACTGGGCCAGGATCGGGGCCGCGTCATCTACACGCGCCAGGCCTTGTCACCCGTGTAAAAGCGGCACCGCATAGATGACGCAGCCAGCGCCGCATAACGGGCGTCATCCGTGCATGCGTGGTTGTCGTCCTCTCTAAATCCACCCCGCAAGAAGATGGGGGACGGATCTTGCGGGGCCGCGGAAGGAAGGAGGTCCTCCTTCAGAGAGGACGGCCCGACAATCGGTGGGCACCGATCGCGGGCCACCCCACATTCCAGGTGAAGCCCGGTGCAGGATCCCCCCTTGCCCCCCCACAGGCCGCCCACCCAGTGTTCACGCACCGACCACGACTGCAGCGACCAGGTGTGGGTGGACGGCGCCGGGGGAGAACCCGCCATTTTGGCCTGGCCGCTCGGCCCATCCGGACCTCAGAATAGCGGGGGTGCCGGAGAATCGCTATTTTGGGTGTCTCCGGTGATTCTCCGGCCTGCGGCCCGCGAAACCCGACCGGGCCGTTCCCGCCGCTTGGGAGAATCACGGGAGGGCATCGGACCGGCGTCCCCGGAAATTTGGGCGGCCCAGGCGATTCTCCCAACTGGCGTGGGAGTGGAGAATCGCGCCCATTATTAACTTTAGTGTTTGGAATCCTGGGCATCATTCTCCGCCGGCGGGAGTCTCCGTTTTGCCGGCGCCCGGGGGTTTCCCGACGGCGTGGGGCTGCCCCACAATGGGAAACCCCATTGACCAGCCGGTGTTACGGAGACTCCCGCCGGCCGGTCGGGGCAGAAATGTGGCGGGGCGGGTAGGAGAATTTCGCCCCCTGTGTTTCCATACTATGTAGTTGGACAAATATTTGTGGTACAGACCGACTACAAATTACTGGAGATGATTTTGCAAAAGCCATTGATCAGTGCTCCGCCAAAAAGGAACAAGATGTTGTAATGGGTCATGTGATTCAGTCTTCGTTTCACCTTTGCTTTGAGCACAGAACATAAATATAGCCCCAATGTCTTCAGGCTTTGCATCTATGTATAACTGTCCAGATGTACCTAGATTTAACAAATAACCCACAATGTGTTTCCAAACTCTAATGAGCAATTGGTACCTTGTTCCTTGTACAGTAAATAAACCAAGGTATTATATCACTATAACAACATAACAATTGGCAAAAGATGCAATGCCAACATGAGGAGAAACTTTTTCAGACAGCTGTTAGGATCTGGAATGCACTGTCTGAGAGTGTGGTGGAGGCAGGTTCACACAGAGAGTGGTTAGGATCTGGAATGCACTGTCTGAGAGTGTGGTGGAGGCAGGTTCACACAGAGAGTGGTTAGGATCTGGGATGTACTGTCTGAGAGTGTGGTGGAGGCAGGTTCACACAGAGTGGTTAGGATCTGGAATGCACTGTCTGAGAGTGTGGTGGAGGCAGGTTCACACAGAGTGGTTAGGATCTGGAATGCACTGTCTGAGAGTGTGGTGGAGGCAGGTTCACACAGAGAGTGGTTAGGATCTGGAATGCACTGTCTGAGAGTGTGGTGGAGGCAGGTTCACACAGAGAGTGGTTAGGATCTGGAATGCACTGTCTGAGAGTGTGGTGGAGGCAGGTTCACATGGTTCATGGTTCAGATCTGGAATGCACTGCCTGAGGGTGTGGTGGAGGCAGGTTCACACAGAGAGTGGTTAGGATCTGGAATGCACTGTCTGAGAGTGTGGTGGAGGCAGGTTCACACAGAGAGTGGTTAGGATCTGGAATGCACTGTCTGAGAGTGTGGTGGAGGCAGGTTCACACAGAGAGTGGTTAGGATCTGGAATGCACTGTCTGAGAGTGTGGTGGAGGCAGGTTCACACAGAGAGTGGTTAGGATCTGGAATGCACTGTCTGAGAGTGTGGTGGAGGCAGGTTCACACAGAGAGTGGTTAGGATCTGGAATGCACTGTCTGAGAGTGTGGTGGAGGCAGGTTCACATGGTTCATGGTTCAGAACTGGAATGCACTGCCTGAGGGTGTGGTGGAGGCAGGTTCACACAGAGAGTGGTTAGGATCTGGGAGCACTGTCTGAGAGTGTGGTGGAGGCAGGTTCACACAGAGAGTGGTTAGGATCTGGGATGTACTGTCTGAGAGTGTGGTGGAGGCAAGTTCACATGGTTCATGGTTCAGATCTGGAATGCACTGCCTGAGGGTGTGGTGGAGGCAGGTTCACACAGAGAGTGGTTAGGATCTGGGAGCACTGTCTGAGAGTGTGGTGGAGGCAGGTTCACACAGCGAGTGGTTAGGATCTGGGATGTACTGTCTGAGAGTGTGGTGGAGGCAGGTTCACATGGTTCATGGTTCAGATCTGGAATGCACTGTCTGAGGGTGTGGTGGAGGCAGGTTCACACAGAGAGTGGTTAGGATCTGGGAGCACTGTCTGAGAGTGTGGTGGAGGCAGGTTCACACAGCGAGTGGTTAGGATCTGGGATGTACTGCCTGAGAGTGTGGTGGAGGCAGGTTCACACAGAGAGTGGTTAGGATCTGGGAGCACTGTCTGAGAGTGTGGTGGAGGCAGGTTCACACAGCGAGTGGTTAGGATCTGGGATGTACAGTCTATGAGTGTGGTGGAGACAGGTTCACACAGAGAGTGGTTAGGATCTGGAATGCACTGTCTGAGAGTGTGGTGGAGGCAGGTTCACACAGAGAGTGGTTAGGATCTGGAATGCACTGTCTGAGAGTGTGGTGGAGGCAGGTTCACACAGAGAGTGGTTAGGATCTGGAATGCACTGTCTGAGAGTGTGGTGGAGGCAGGTTCACACAGAGAGTGGTTAGGATCTGGAATGCACTGTCTGAGAGTGTGGTGGAGGCAGGTTCACACAGAGAGTGGTTAGGATCTGGAATGCACTGTCTGAGAGTGTGGTGGAGGCAGGTTCACACAGAGAGTGGTTAGGATCTGGGAGCACTGTCTGAGAGTGTGGTGGAGGCAGGTTCACACAGCGAGTGGTTAGGATCTGGGATGTACTGTCTGAGAGTGTGGTGGAGGCAGGTTCACATGGTTCATGGTTCAGATCTGGAATGCACTGCCTGAGGGTGTGGTGGAGGCAGGTTCACACAGAGAGTGGTTAGGATCTGGGAGCACTGTCTGAGAGTGTGGTGGAGGCAGGTTCACACAGCGAGTGGTTAGGATCTGGGATGTACTGTCTGAGAGTGTGGTGGAGGCAGGTTCACATGGTTCATGGTTCAGATCTGGAATGCACTGCCTGAGGGTGTGGTGGAGGCAGGTTCACACAGAGAGTGGTTAGGATCTGGGAGCACTGTCTGAGAGTGTGGTGGAGGCAGGTTCACACAGCGAGTGGTTAGGATCTGGGATGTACTATCTGAGAGTGTGGTGGAGGCAGGTTCACACAGAGAGTGGTTAGGATCTGGGATGTACTGCCTGAGAGTGTGGTGGAGGCAGGTTCACACAGAGGGTGGTTAGGATCTGGGAGCACTGTCTGAGAGTGTGGTGGAGGCAGGTTCACACAGCGAGTGGTTAGGATCTGGGATGTACAGTCTATGAGTGTGGTGGAGACAGGTTCACACAGCGAGTGGTTAGGATCTGGGATGTACTGCCTGAGAGTGTGGCGGAGGCAGGTTCAATTGAGTCATTTGGATTATTATCTGAAAAGAAAAATGTGCAGGGTTAAGGGGAGGCTGTGGGAGAGTGGCATTAGTGCATCTTTCAGAGAGCTGGCATAGACACAGCAGACCAAGTGGTCTCCGTATATGCTGCACCCATTCTGTCGTTCTGTGATTTGGTGATTCTGTGATAACATCTTCCTGTACTTGGCTGGTATAGCCATACATCTTTGAATTTATTGAACCTCCCTCTATATCTTCTGTTCATTTGAAGTGTGAACTAACTTTGCTTGAACATGTACTTTCCACTATCTTCACACACAGTTTCATGCCCACTCTGGAGAAAGATCCCTTGTACTATAACAGGAATACTACTGCCACTAATTGCATTGCTATTTACACTGCTATTTAGAATTCTGTTACTTCTATCATTATCACCAATACGGCCAGAACTGTTAATATTAGTGTTATTAATAATTCTACTAATTTGCTTATGACAAATAATAAAACTACTACTATTCTACTAATAATACTTCTATCAATAATAGCACGCTGCAATCTCATCTCTTACAAACACTAATACCATTACTAACAGAGTCTGGTGCTACTGATAATGATATTGTTAGAAATACTAGTCTTACTACTAATATTACTGCAACTAATGTGATTACTAATGATACCACCAATACGACTACTAGTATTAACCATTAGGTGTCAATAGACTCCAACAGTTTTGCTTGCGCCTGCCATGAGCTCAGGGTGAAGAAACAGAATTCAGGTAAATAACTTTTTGTCTTTCATAGAATTTACAGTGCAGAAGGAGGCCATTCGGCCCATCGAGTCTGCACCGCCCCTTGGAAAGAGCACTCTACCTAAGCCCACACCTCCACCCTATCCGCGTAACCCAGTAACCCCACCCAACCTTTTTGGGGACATTAAGGGTAATTTAGCATGGCCAATCCACCTAACCGGCACATCTTTGGACTGTGGGAGGAAACCGGAGCACCCGGAGGAACCGCACACAGGCAGGGGGAGAACTTCCAGACTCCGCACAGACAGTGACCCAAGCCGGGAAGCAAACCTGGGACCCTGGCGCTGTGAAGCAGCAGTGCTAACCACTGTGCTACCGTGCAGTCTTTCTTTTTTATATAGATTCAGAAATGTATTGATAGAGTTCTCACACATGTGGGTTCATTCAGGTGGAGAACAGACTTACTTACCAGTCCACTAGATCTTTCTAGCCTCTTTAAAAAGAGACGTAAAGAAAATTATTGATGGGGGGTAGAAATCTGAATCATTGACCTTCTGCATTGAATCTTTAAACTTGTTAACCTATGTTAATCTAACCCAGAGAAGAAAATTGTATCAACATGTTTTTTTTTTAATAAACATTTTATTGAGGTATTTTTGTATAGAAACAACAACAAAATAGACAATGTACGTGAAACCATAAACATAGTGCAAAAACCTTTTACCTTTCCTACAGGTCCCACCCTTATTACCCCCCTACTCTAACCTAAACTACTCTTCCCCCCACCCCCCCCTCCCCCGTCTGCTGACAATTAATTTTCCGCAAGGAAGTCAGCGAATGGTTGCCACCTCTGGGTGAACCCGAACAGTGAACTCTCAAGGCAAACTTAATTTTCTCCATACAGAGAAGGCTAGCCATGTCCGAGAGCCAGGTTTCCGACTTTGGGGGCTTTGAGTCTCTCCAGGCCAATAGTATCCGTCTCCGGGCTATCAGGGAAGCAAAGGCCAAAACATCTGCCTCTTTCTCCTCCTGGATTCCCGGGTCTTCCGACACCCCAAAAATCGCCACCTCTGGACCCAGCCCCTTGTTTTTAAAACCTTGGATATGACGTCCGCAAATCGCTGGCAAAATCCCCGAAGCTTTGGACATGTCCAAAACATGTGGATATGGTTCGATGGTCCTCCCGCGCATTTTGTGCACCTGTCCTCAACCCCAAAGAATCTGCTCATCTGGGCCACTGTCATGTGAACCCGGTGAACAACCTTAAATTGTATCAGGCTGAGCCTGGCACATGTTGCAGACGCGTTGACTCTACTCAACGTGTCTGTCCATAGAGCGTCCTCTACGTCACCTCCCAGCTCCTCTTCCCACTTACACCCAGCTCCTCGGTCTGCGTCTCCTCCGACCCCATAAGCTCCTTATAGATGTTCGAGACGCTCCCCTCCCCTACCCACCCTCTGGAAATTACCCTATCCTGAATCCCCCTCAGTGATAGGAGCAGGAAGGTTGCCACCTGTTTACAAAGGAAGTCCCGCACCTGCAGATATCTGAATATGTTTCACCTCGCCAGCCCAAACTTTTCCTCCAGCGCCCTCATACTCGGAAAGCTCCCTTCTATGAACACATCCCCCATCCTCGCAATCCCCGCTCTCCGCCATAACCGGAACCCCCATCCATACTTCCCGGGGCAAACGGGTGGTTTATCACAAATTGGGGCCCGGACCGATGCTCCCACTCCTCCCACATGCTGCCTCCACTGGCCCCAAACTCTCAGGGCTGCCACCACCACGGGGCTGGTGGAGTACCGCGCTGGCAGGAGCGGCAGAGGCCCCAGACTGGTGCCCTTACAAGAAGCCGCCTCTATACGCACCCACGCCGACCCCCCCCAACTACCACCACCACCACCACCACCCACTTCCTGATCATGGCTATGTTAGCCGCCCAGTAATAGTTGCTAAAATTTGGCAGTACAAGCCCGCCCTCTCCCCGGCTCCGCTCGAGCATTACCTTCCTTACCCGCGGGGTCTTGCCCGCCCAGACGAAGCCCGCGATCACCCTGTTGACCCGCTTAAAAAAGGACGATGGAATAAAAATGGGGAGACATTGAAATACAAATAGCAACCTCAGGAGGACCTTCATTTTTACCTTTTGTAGCCTCCCGGCCAGCGACAACGGGAGCGCGTCCCATCTTCGGAACTCGTCCTTCATTTGGTCCACTAGCCAGGCCAGATTCAGTTTATGCTGCCGCTCCCATTCCCACGCCACTTGGATGCCCAGGTACCTAAAACTTCCCCCTAATCACCTAAATGGCACCTCCCCCAGTCGCCCCTCCTGTCCCCTCGCCTGAACCACAAACATCTCACTCTTATCCATGTTTAGCTTATACCCCGAAAAACGGCCAAATTCCCCTAAAATCGTCATGATTTCCTCCATCCCCTCGACTGGGTCCGAAACGTACAGAAGCAGATCATCCGCATAGAGCAAAACCCTGTGCTCCACCCCCCCCACCCCCCTCCACCCCCGGACCAGTCCCCTCCAGCCCCTTGAAGCTCTCAGAGAAATTGCCAATGGCTCTATAGCCAGCGCAAACAACAGTGGGGAGAGGGAGCATCCCTGCCTCGTCCCCCCGGTGCAGTCTAAAATAGTCCGAAGTTGTTCTGTTCATCCGCACACTTGCCACAGGAGCCTGACCCAGTCAATAAAGCCCCGCCCAAATCTGAACCGTTCCAGTACCTCCCACAGATAATCCCATTCTACCTGATCAAAAGCCTTTTCTGCATCCATTGCGACCAACATCTCAACCTCCCTACCTTCCAGGGGCATCATGATCACATTTAACAGCCTTCTTACATTGGCCTCAACTGCCTACCCTTAACAAACCCCGTCTGGTCCTCCCTAATAATGTCCAGAACATAGTCCTCAATCCTGGAGGACAAGATTTTGGCCAGCAACTTGGCATCCACATTCAGCAGGGATATCGGCCTGTAGGACGCACACAGCTCTGGGTTCTTGTCCCGCTTAAGAATCAGCGAAATCATTCCCTGTGACATCGTCGGGGGCAGCACCCCTCTTTCCCTTGCCTCATTGAACATCCTCAACAACACTGGCCCCAGTATCCCCGAGAACTTATTATAAAACTCCACTAGGTGCCCGTCCGGACCTGGGGCCTTACCCGCCTGCATGGCCTTCAAGCCCTCCACGATCTTTCCAAGCCCAATTGGGGCCCCCAGCCCTTCTACCCACTCTCCGTCCACTGTTGGGAAATTCAGCCCCTCCAAGAAGTGCCCCATCCCCTCAGCAACATGTTAAGAGTTCATAAAGTAACATTAATCGAAACTCATTGTATTGAAAAGAGAAAATGAACATCTCTGTATCACTGTGGTCCATTTGCAAAGCAGGAATTGCCAGTTAAATAACCACTTAAACCATGTTTCCCTTGATTTAGTATGGAAGGCATTCATATGAATGGCATCAACTCTCACCTTGGATGAGTAAGTGTTCATTTTTCCATTACGCCACAGTATTGACTGAGGACGGAAAATAAATAGCAGCTCATGGAGCATCACACTGCATAAAACATTAGCAATTGATTTGTAAATTTATTAGTTGGTAGGCTTACTGATTATTAAAAAATCAGTATTATTGAATAGCTCTCAAAAGTTTACGACAAATGTGTTGAGAAATGTCAGCAATGGTTCCCTGGCATCCAGCCCTGATTATTTTTCATCCAGACTTGTATTCAAGCTGGACAGATGACAGGTGCGCTGCAAATGTTCACTCAGTAAGTAAAGGAGAGAAATGTCATTTTGTATGAATGTGACCTACATCTTTCTGACAAACAAATCAGAGTAAATATGGTCACCCAAACATTGTTGTGCCCAACAGAAGACAGAAACACAATGTCCTCGTAAAGAGCAAAATTAAGTGAAGCAATGCCAACCACAAGCCATGTTTGATTATATTCCTTAAAAAAGCTCAGGGACCGCAAAATATCTAACTTGAGTAAATAATGGCAATTCCCAGCAAATCTCAATTTGATGTGAAGGATCTGGACATTCAGCAAGTCACAGAGTAATTTACAGCCAGAAGGAGTCGCATTCAGCCCGTCGAGTCTCTATCGCTCTCCATGGAGCAATCCAGTCCCTGCTCTACCCCCTCATGCCTGCAAATCTATTTCCTTCAGATGGCCATCAAATTTCCTTTTGAAATAATTGATTGTCTCTACTCCCACCACCTTCATGGGCAATGAGTTCCAGGTCATTATCACTTGTAGGGGGAACGTGGTATTCCTATCCAGTGAATAATTTGCAGGAGTCATCTATTGCACCCTGTACTTTTTGGAACTCAGCAGTATAAAAACCTGATATCTGCTCTGCTCTAGGCAAACCAATTTCTGATTTGGGTCAAAAATCAGGCCTCAGGTCCTTAAGTAACATCTTCAAGCAGCCTAATGCCAGTCTTAGGCAGCCAACAGTAGTGGTCAAACCAAAATGGCATTGACGTGATACTGATGCTATTCAGGAATTGGCCATTAGTTGCATGAATCATACTTACTTTCCAAGTGAAATTGTGTCCTATGATGCACTTTAAGATCTCAATGCAATTTTGGGTTTCTGTCATGCAAACTCCACCCAGTCGAGTTGAAAGGAAAACTGTCAAAGCAGCAGTCACTAAAGGGGCTGCTGGTGGCACTGCAATACAAGGATAAGTGTTGTTCAGAACTGGTTATTGTTAGAACAGGAAGAACTCGAGCACTCCTCCTGTCCCTGCAAAATTCATGCATGTCCCTCTGTGATCTCAACCATTATCTTTGGCTAATAGTGATTATCGATTCGGGTTTCAAACACAGTTCCTTATCTATTTTATGAGACTTAGCCCTAAATCAATCTTACAGCTTTCCGTTAGCTTTTCCCTATTAATTTTCATGTGCTGTCATGTTTTCCCCTAGTGACAGAAGTTGCTTAATAGAATATGGTTTGTGATTTATTGTGACTTCACCATGAGAACAAGTTAAACAGACTATCCTCCTCCAGCAGGGCATCCAAGTGAAAAACACAGTGCTGACTATAAAAAAATAGTTACGATGCTGAAAAAAGCTAAGTATCATCAAAAAATATAATACCAAGCCCAACTATTTACACAACTGAATATAAATGAGGCAAAAAGAAAGAGCGAGATGGAAAGAAAGACAGGCATGCATTATATGGAGCCTTTCATGAATTCTGGTCATCCCAAAGTGCTTTGCAGCCACTGTATTTGATTTGATTTGATTTATTGTCACATGTACCGAAGTACAGTGAAAAGTATTTTTCTGCGGCCGAGGGAACGTACACAGTACGTACATAATAGACATAAAAGAATAATCAACAGAAAACATTGACAAATGGTACATCGACAAACAGTGATTGGTTCCAGTGCAGAACAAGGACTAATATTGTAATGGGGGAAAAGTGGCAGCCAATTTGCACATGGCAAGGTCTGTCAAAGAGCAATGCAATAATGACCATATAATAGTTATGTTGGTTGAGGGGTAAAAATTTGCCAGAACTCTCCTGCTCTTCTTAAAAATAGTGCTACAGGATGTTTTGCATCCCCCTAAACAGGGCACTTATGCCTTGGTTTAACATCTGGGGCGTCATTCTCCGACCCCCCGCCGGGTTGGAGAATGGCCGTTGGCCGCCGTGAATCCCGCCCCCGCCCCCGCCGAAGTCTCCGCTCCCGGAGATTGGGCGGGGGCGGGAATCCGGCCACGCCGGTTGGCGGGACCCCCCGCTGGATTCTCCGGTCCGGATGGGCCGAAGTCCCGCCCAGGAATTGCCTGTCCCGCCGGCGTAAATCAAACCTGGTATTTACCGGCGGGACCAGGCGGCGTGGGCGGGCTCCGGGGTCCTGGGGGGGGGCGCAGGGCGATCTGACCCCGGGGGGTGCCCCCACGGTGGCCTGGCCCGCGATCGGGGCCCACCGATCCGCGGGCGGGCCTGTGCCGTGGGGGCACTCTTTCCCTTCCGCCTCCGCCACGGTCTCCACCATGGCGGAGGCGGAAGTGACTCTCCCCACTGCGCATGCGCGGGAAACTGACAGCAGCCGCTGACGCACCCGCGCATGCGCCGCATTTCCGCGCCAGCTGGCGGGGCAACAAACGCCATTTCCGCCAGCTGGCGGGGCGGAAATCCCTCCGGCGTCGGCCTAGCCCCTCAATGTTGGGGCTAGGCCGCCAAAGATGCAGAGACTTCCGCACCTTTTTGCCGGCGCGATGCCCGTCTGATTTGCGCCGGCTTTGGCGCCAGTTGGCGGGCATCCCGCCGTTGGGGGAGAATTTCGCCCCTGATCTTAAAGCTGGCACCTCCAAACCTGCAAAACTCACTCAGCCGTGTGTTGAAGGTTACATGTTCAAGTCTCTGGAGCTGGATGCGATCCTAAACCTTCCGACTCAGGAGTGAGGTGCCTCGCACGAGCAAAACAACATGCTAAGGGTTGGGCTAGAAATTATCTTATAAGGCATTGTGCAGTAAAAGAACCAGCTGAGAGAGAAATGGATAAATGTTCAGCTTACTAAGGCCAAGTAATGTATAAGCATTTTGTTTTGTTTAGGTGGCACAAGGTGATGAGTGTATGCCTATGTTCTGTTGTCCTCCATCTGATGACAATAGTCCGCTTGCCAATTGCTTTATGTACTGAAGAAATTATATTCTGCAAGCTCTGGGACATGAAGTGTGATGTGTTGGGTGCTCTGGATCCGTGGAACACAAACAGGCCACCAACACTTAAAATAGTACAACACTATTTTATTAAGTTAGAAACTGTTGAACATACTTTCTCTGTGGGTTAACACGATGTTAGATTAAACTAAAGACCTATGCCTGTCCTAACCGATCGGTGCACTCAGCACATGCTGAAGATCTGTGCTGTGAGCTCTGTCCTTCTGAGAGGCTGCATCCCGAATGAGCGGGAACTCTGATGCCCCCTGTCTTTATAGTGCGAGTGCTCTAACTGGTGATTGGCTGCGGTGTTGTGTGTGTTGATTGGTCCCGCTGTGTGTCCATCAGTGTGTGTGTGTCTGCACCATGATATACTGGTGTAGATTATGACATCCCCCTTTTATAAAAAAATGTATGTGTGTGGCAATAAATAATATATGGTGAGAATGTTCCTAACTACGTGTGGGGTGTGAAGACATATTTACAGGACTACGTACATGAGAACTAAGCTATTTACATGGGAAGGTGCCTGGTGCAGAGAAGCAGTATGCAACAAGAGTAACGAGATTAACACTATATACAAACCAGGGAAACGGTCAAGCAAAGCAACAAAACAATTCAGAGAGTCCATAAATTCGAAAAGTTCATAAATTTAGTCTCTGAGGTGGGCGACGAATTCTGGTTGACCGCCTCAAGGGTGGGTTGAGAGCCGCCGGTTCAGGAGCGGGCTGGACTGCGTCAGAGTCAGGGGGAGGCAGAGTGACAGGGAGCTCTGCATAGTCTGTGGCAGGGTCAGCAGGAGGGCGAGGTGACACTGGAGGATCATGTGGCGAGCGCGGAACGAGACGAAGGGCGTGTCGATTGCGGCGCAGAATAGAGCCATCCGGTAGACGAACCAGGAACTAGCGGGGGGGCCACCTGCCGAAGGACAACAGCGGCTGAAGACCAGCCACCATCCGGAAGATGGACGCGGACGTTGTCATCTGGAGCCAGAGCAGGGAGGTCAGCTGCACGGGAGTCATGAGCCGCCTTGTGCTGTGCACGAGATAGCTGCATCCGGCGAAGGACCGGAACGTGGTCGAGGTCTGGGACATGGATGGATGGCACCGTCGTCCTCAGGGTGCGACTCATGAGTAACTGGGCTGGCGACAGGCCAGTGGACAGTGGGGTGGAGCAATAGGCCAGCAAAGCAAGGTAGAAATCAGACCCAGCATCGGCAGCCTTGCATAGGAGCCGTTTGACGATATGTACTCCCTTCTCTGCCGTTGGATTGGGGATACAGGGGACTGGGCAAAATTGTACCGCCTGGCAAAGTTGGACCATTCTTGGCTGGCGAAGCAGAGGCCATTGTCCGACATAACCGTGAGCGGGATGCGGTGTCGAGCAAAGGTTTCTTTACATGCACGAATGACTGCAGACGAGGTGAGGTCGTGCAACGGTATCACCTCCGGGTAATTCGAAAAGTAGTCCACAATCAGGACATAGTCTCTACCCAGCGCGTGGAACAGGTCGATGCCCACCTTGGTCCATGGTGACGTGACCAACTCATGGGGCTGCAGGGTCTCACGTGGTTGGGCCGGCTGGAAGCGCTGACAAGTAGGGCAGTTGAGCACGGTGTTGGCGATGTCGTCATTAATGCCGGGCCAGTGCACTGCCTCTCGGGCCCGTCGGCGGCACTTTTCCACGGCAAGGTGGCCCTTGTGTAGTTGTTCCAGGACAAGCTGGCGCATGCTATGCGGGATGACAATGCGGTCCAGTTTTAGAAGAAACACGTCTACTACCGCCAGATCATTTCAGACATTATCGAATTGAGGGCATTGGCCCTTGAGCCACCCGTCCATTAGGTAGCGCATGACACGCTGTAGCAAGGGGTCAGCCGCTATCGCCCGGCGAATTTGGACGAGGCGTTCATCCGAGGCAGGTAGATTGGAGGCCGCGAATGCCACATGGGCGTCAACCTGGCAGACAAATCCCGCTGGATCACATGGAGTGTTGACTGCCCTGGAGAGAGCGTCAGCCATGATGAGGTCTTTGCCTGGGGTGTATACCAGCTGGAAGTCATATCGCCGGAGCTTGAGAAGAATACGCTGGAGGCGAGGCGTCATGTCGTTCAAGTCTTTCTGTATTATATTGACCAGCGGGCGATGGTCGGTCTCGACAGTGAATTGAGGAAGTCCGTAGACATAATCGTGAAACTTAACTACACCGGTCAGAAGGCCCAGGCACTCCTTTTCTTTCTGCTGCTCCGTGGGGGTCATCGCACGTGACGCATATGCAACGGGGGCCCATGATGAGGCCTCATCACGTTGAAGGAGCATTGCCCCAATGCCGGATTGACTGGCATCGGTCGAAATTTTGGTCTCCTTTGCTGGATCAAAGAATGCTAAGACAAGGGCCATGGTCAGTTTTGCCTTGAGTTCTCTCCATTCGCGCACGTGGGCAGGGAGCCATTGGAAGTCTGTAGTCTTCCTGACCAGGTTCCTGAGAGCCGTGGTATTAGAGGCGAGGTTAGGGATGAATTTCCCTAAAAAATTGACCGTGCCCAGAAATCGGAGGACCGCCTTCTTGTCCTCTGGTGTTTTCATAGCTGTGATGGCAGCTACCTTGTCCGCATCCAGCTGCACACCCAATTGGGAGATGTGGTCCCTGCGGAACTTAAGTTCTGTCTGACCAAAATAGCACTTGGCCCTGTTGAGGCGGAGGCCATGCTCATGTATACGTCTGAATAAGCGCTGGAGGCGACTAACGTGCTCCTGCGGGGTGGTGGACCAAATGATTATGTCATCGACGTAGATGCGAACACCCTCAATACCTTCCATCATTTGTTCCATAATCCTATGGAACACTTCTGATGCAGAGATGATACCAAATGGCATTCTGTTGTAACAATATCTTCCAAATGGGGTGTTAAATGTGCAGAGTTTCCTGCTGGATTTATCGAGCTGGATTTTCCAGAATCCTTTTGAGGCGTCAAATTTGGTAAAGAGCTTGGCGCGAGCCATCTCACATGTGAGCTCTTCGCGCTTGGGAATTGGGTAGTGCTCTCTCATAATATTGCGATTTAGATCCTTGGGATCAATGCAAATTCTCAATTCGCAGGAAGGCTTTTTTACACATACCATGGAACTGACCCAGTCCGTTGGTTCTGTGACTTTGGAAATCACTCCTTGGTTCTGGAGGTCCTGCAGCTGCTGCTTGAGGCGGTCCTTAAGGGGTGCTGGGACCCTGCGAGGTGCGTGCACCACAGGCATGGCATTCGGTTTTAATAAAAGCTTGTAGGTGTACGGGAGCGTGCCCATGCCCTCGAAGACGTCGTGGTACTTGTTGATAATGGCGTCGAGCTACGCCCTGAAGTCAGTGTCCTGAAAGGCAGATGCGTTAGCAGGAGAGAGAGAGTGAACTCTCTGAACTAGGTTCAACAGCTTGCATGCCTGCGCGCCAAGCAGGGAGGCTTTTGAGGAGCCCACGATTTCAATGGGAAGGATGGCTTTGCGTGACCTGTGCATCACTTCAAGTTGGCATGAGCCGCTGGCAGCAATGGCATTGTCATTATAATCTAATAGCTGGCAGGCTGATGGAAGGATGGCTGGTTTGACACGAAGGCTTTGGAGGTCAGACAATGAGATTGGCGGAGGCACCGGTGTCCAGGCGGAATCATATTTGGGACCGGTTGACCGTCAGGGTGGCACACCACTCATCGTCCGGATCGATGCTGTATATCGATAGAGGCTGGATTCTTTGCTCCGGGGACACCCTGGGCGTGATTCTCCACTCCCGCGCCGAAGTGGCCGTGCCGCCGTGAATGCCGTCGAGGTTCACGACGGCGTGAAACGGCCCCGATCCCGACCGATTCAGGCCCTGACAATGGGTTACGATCGGGGCCGCGTCATCTACACGCGCCAGGCCTTGTTGCCCGCGTAAAGGCGGCGCCGCATAGATGACGCGGCAGGCGCCGCATACCTGGCGTCATCCGTGCATGCGTGGTTGCCGTCCTCTCTGAGTCCGCCCCGCAAGAAGATGGCAGACGGATCTTGCGGGGCCGCGGAAGGAAGGAGGTCCTCCTTCAGAGAGGACGGCCCAAAGATCGGTGGGCACCGATCGCGGGCCACCCAACATTTGAGGTAGCCCCCGGTGCAGGATCCCCCCTCGCCCCCTCGCAGGCCGCCCCCCCCCCCCAGCATTCGCGCGCTGTTCCCGATGGCAGCGACCAGGTGTGGACGGCGCCGGGGGAACCCGCCGTTTTGGCCTGGCTGCTCGGCCCATCCGGGCCTGAGAATAGCGGGGGTGCTGGAGAATCACCATTTTGGGGGTCTCCGGCGATTCCCCGGCCTGTGGCCCGCGGAACTCGACCGGGCCATTCCCGCTGCTAGGGAGGGCGTCGGACCGGCGTCCCGGGAAATTTTGGCGGCCCAGGCGATTCTCCCAACCGGCGTGGGAGTGGAGAATCTCGCCCCCTGTTTTTTGTAATGATACCGACTGGAAAAGGCGCCTTCGGGTCCTCGGTGTCAATATCGGGTAGCAGGTCCGCATCGGGCTCGGTGACCGTGGGTTGAATGGCCCAGACATTCCTGCGAGGCTGGCTGGAGCGACAAGAGTTGGCAGGCTGAGCTGATCTGCATAAAGCAGCATAGTGGCCAAGTTTGCCACATCGCAGGTATCGTCGGGATTTGGCAGGACATTGCCGCTTTAAGTGGGCGGAGCCACAGTTGCGCATGTTGTAGCGTCAGTACGTTCGCTGTGCCACCGCGCATGCGCGGTGCGGTCATACATGGTGCACGCCTGCGCAGTACGTTCGTCGACGTCGCCGTCCCCTTGTTCGGTGCGCACAAGCGCGGGAGTCCGTGAAAAGCGCGCAAAATGGCCGCCCTCATCCAGGCAGAGGCCCTGGAGTTGCTTGACTACTTGGACCCGTTCTGCCTCGTGCGGACCTTGCCGCGCCGTTTCAGCCGCTTGGATGTGGGAATACCGACTAGTGGCGTGTTCGTGTAGCACACAGGTCTCGATGGCAATCGCTAGGGTGAGCTGCTTTACCTTGAGGAGCTGCTGGCGTAGGGGGTCCGACTGAACACCGAAAACGATCTGGTCGCTTATCATGGAGTCAGAGGTGGACCCGTAATTACAGGACTGCGCAAGGATGCGGAGGTGGGTGAGAAAGGACTGGAAAGGTTAATCCTTACCCTGCAAACGCTGTTGGAATACATAGCGCTCGAAACTTTCATTCACCTCGATGTCGCAGTGACTGTCAAACTTGAGGAGGACCGTCTTGAATTTTGATTTATCTTCAACATCAGCAAAGTTGAGAAAAATGAAAATGTGGATGGCATGTTCCCCGGCCGTGGATAGGAAGAGAGCGATCTTCCTGGTGTCTGAGGCAGTTTCCCGGTCTGTGGCTTCAAGGTAGAGCTGGAAGCATTGTTTGAATATCTTCCAGTTGGCCCCAAGGTTACTGGTGATGCGGAGCGGCGGCGGCGGGCGGACGCTGTCCATTTTGCAGGATGACTGTATGCTGGTGGAAGGGAGATCACTTGCAGGTAGGTCTGAGAGGTTCTAACATCCCTCCACTACTGGTACCATGATGTGTTGGGTGCTCTGGATCCGTGGAACACGTGCAGGCCACCAACACTTAAAATAGTGCAACACTATTTTATTAAATTGGAAACTGTTGAACATACTTTCACTGTGGGTTAACACGATGTTAGATTAAACTAAAGACCCATCCTCACTGACATCAGTCACCCCCCATCCTCACTGACATCAGTCTCCCCCATCCTCACTGACATCAATCTCCCCCATCCTCACTGACATCAGTCTCCCCCGTCCTCACTGACATCAATCTCCCCCATCCTCACTGACATCAGTCTCCCCCCATTCCTCACTGACATCAGTCTCCCCCATCCTCACTGACATCAGTCTCCCCCCATCCTCACTGACATCAGTCTCCCCCATCGTCACTGACATCAATCTCCCCCATCCTCACTGACATCAGTCTCCCCCATCCTCACTAACATCAATCTACCCCCGTCTTCACTGACATCAGTCTCCCCTCTCCTCACTGACATCAATCTCCCCCATCCTCACTGACATCAGTCTCCCCCATCCTCACTAACATCAATCTACCCCCGTCTTCACTGACATCAGTCTCCCCTCTCCTCACTGACATCAGTCTCCCCCCATCCTCACTGACATCAGTCTCCCCCATCCTCACTGACATCAATCTCCCCCATCCTCACTGACATCAGTCTCCCCCGTCCTCACTGACATCAATCTCCCCCATCCTCACTGACATCAGTATCCCCCATCCTCACTGACATCAGTCTCCCCTGTCCTCACAGACATCAGTCTCCCCTCTCCTCACTGACATCAGTCTCCCCCCATCCTCACTGACTTCAATCTCCCCCGTCCTCACTGACATCCGTCTGCCCCATCCTCACAGACATCAATCTCCCCCATCCTCACTGACATCAGTATCCCCCATCCTCACTGACATCAGTCTCCCCTCTCCTCACTGACATCAATCTCCCCCCATCCTCACTGGCATCAGTCCCCCCCATCCTCACTGACATCAGTCTCCCCCATCCTCACTGACATCAATCTCCCCCCATCCTCACTGACATCAGTCTCCCCCATCCTCACTGACATCAGTCTCCCCCATCCCCCCATCCTCACTAACATCAATCTACCCCCGTCGTCACTGACATCAGTCTCCCCTCTCCTCACTGACATCAGTCTCCCCCCATCCTCACTGACATCAGTCTCCCCCATCCTCACTGACATCAGTCTCCCCCATCCTCACTGACATCAGTCTTCCCCATCCTCACTGACATCAGTCTCCCCCCATCCTCACTGGCATCAGTCCCCCCCATCCTCACTGACATCAGTCTCCCCCATCCTCACTGACATCAATCTCCCCCCATCCTCACTGACATCAGTCTCCCCCATCCTCACTGACATCAGTCTCCCCCATCCTCACTGACATCAATCTACCCCCGTCGTCACTGACATCAGTCTCCCCCCATCCTCACTGACATCAGTCTCCCCCATCCTCACTGACATCAATCTCCCCCCATCCTCACTGACATCAGTCTCCCCCATCCTCACTGACATCAGTCTCCCCCATCCTCACTGACATCAGTCTCCCCCGTCCTCACTGACATCAGTCTCCCCCGTCCTCACTGACATCAGTCTCCCCCGTCCTCACTGACATCAGTCTCCCCCCATCCTCACTGACATCAGTCTCCCCGTCCTCACTGACATCAGTCTCCCCCATCCTCACTGACATCAGTCTCCCCCATCCTCACTGACATCAATCTCCCCCCATCCTCACTGACATCAGTCTCCCCGTCCTCACTGACATCAGTCTCCCCCATCCTCACTGACATCAGTCTCCCCGTCCTCACTGACATCAGTCTCCCCCCATCCTCACTGACATCAGTCTCCCCCATCCTCACTGACATCAGTCTCCCCTGTCCTCACTGACATCAGTCTCCCCCCATCCTCATTGACATCAGTCCCCCCATCGCATCATGGAACAGATGATGGAAGGCATTGAAGGGGTTCGTGTGTACGTGGACGACATCATCATATGGTCCACGAATCCCGAAGAGCATGTTTCCCGTCTCCAGCAGGTATTCCGCCGTGTCCATGCCAATGGCCTGAAGCTGAACAAGTCCAAATGTTGCTTTGGCATGTCGACACTCAAGTTCCTAGGTGACCAGATCTCTCAGCAGGGCGTGCGCCCCGGACACAGACAAGGTCAAGGCAGAGAGTCGAACTCATAGAGAACTGTGCTAACTATGCTACTGGTTCAATAAATCAGATTGAATTAACTTCAAGGTCTGGAGTATCTTTTGGTTAAAGCTGCATCCAGTTGCAGCCTGTGTTATCCCAGAGTACATAACACAACAAGTGTGTGGGTGGAGCTGGGCTGTCTGCCTTTCACTTTCGATTTTGAGCTGGCAGCTGCAGTGTGTTTTTGTTTTTGTTTTCAGAGGTGGACAGCTGCATTCAAAACAAGCAGCTGTATAATGATCTCTCTCTCTACAAGCTAAGGAATATTTCCAGATGATTGATGATTTCAAAGTAACACCTGTTTCTGTAGAGCATTTAAACCTGCTGTCTTTATTTTAAAAGGGTTTAACGTGTGGATGTTGTTTGGAAAGTTATCAAGGGTTATCTATAGAGTACTGTATCTTTTGGGGGGTGGTCAGGATTGATAGTTGATAAACTGTTTACTGTGTGTTTATAAAATGTTAACTGGATTCATAGAATAAACATTGTTTTTGTTTAAAACATATTTTAGCTCTCTGTTGCATCACACCTGTAAAGTAGGATCTTGTGTTCCCCATAACCACAATCTATTAAATGTTGTGGGTCAGGTGAACGCCATGATATATTTTGGGATTCTCCAAACCCTGGCCCATAATATTACTCCATGCTTAATGTGGAGTCATGCCTCTCAAGCTATATGACCAATTACCTCTCTCATGGAAAGTACCTATGAACCCTCATGGACTGTGATTAATTACTTTGAGCATGTTTGAACTAGCCAATCTTCTGCAATTGAGTATAGTTTATCATGAAGACTATAAAATAGGGCTCTTAGTAAAGATTTTCAATTCAGATTCTTTCAAGACCAAGCTGGATCTATCGCATGTTTGGCTGGAGTACAAGAGGTAGGTATTGGTGAAGTTAATCAGGACTAGAGTTGTCTTTCGGACTAATGTCAACTGCCTAAAGGAGTTGGAGAAAAATTTTCCAACCTCCACTCCCTCCGCCCCAAGGCGCAGAATTTTATTTGTTTCCCACATCTTCCAGGAGATTATTGGCTCTGGGTGGGAACTCTGAGTCACACAATTATGTGAAATAGGTTGGGTGAATAAATAAGTCTTTTCCCGATTATCACTTTCATATGTAAACAAAAACATCGGGTGTGATTCTCCGTTTCAGAGAGCAGGGGCTCGATTCTCCGATTTCCAAGCTATGTCCGGAGGATCTATGGCGTTTTACGCCCCAGCGGCGATTCTCCGACTGGTGAGGGGCTAGCAGTTGCCGCATGTAAAACATCCGGCTACCACGACAAAATTGGCCGGAGAATTGCCGGGTCCATGGCCGATCTGCAGCGGTCGCACCGTACAACATGGCGCCGGCCCTGCGCGCACCCTGCCTGATAGTGCCCCCGGCTCGACATGGCGTTCTTGCAGCGGGCAGGGCGGGGGAATCCCCCCTAAGGGCGCGATTCTCCCATACAATTTCTGAGTTATTGGGTGGGATTCTCCGACCCCAGCTCCAACCCAAACGTCAAGTGGATGGCAGCGAGGAAGAGGACACGGACAGCGATGGGATCCCTCGAACCACCGCCCGAGACACCCTGGAGCACCAGTCCGGGACAACACTGACTTCCCGACACAGCTGTCTCCAACACCCTCCACCATCCCAGAGACACTCGCCTCGGTTGGATACCTCAGTGAAGAGGATCTTGGGGTGCTATCTGGTGCACATCACACGTGCTGCGGTACCTGAGGTGGTGGTAGGAATCCCCGAGAGGGTGGACGGTCGGAGGGCGGCCAGACTCAAGCGACTGGCTACTGTCCGGACGGGTTTGGGGATTCTAGAAAGGGCGGTTGCATCAATATTGCAGTCGCAGAGCCAGGGACTACATGAGGAGTTGTCCGCAACCATACAGAGCCTGCAGGTGCAGTTTGGGGAGTCCAACCGCCTGCGGGGGCAGGAGGTGGTGCCGACCATGCATACCACGCAGGTCAACACTGCATGGGAGGCGTCCATGGTACAGGCCTTGGGGGCAAAGGTATCAGCCATGAGTCAGGATGTCCAATGCTTGGGGCACTCTGTGCAGACGGTGGCCGAGGCAAAGGACAGGGCTGCCCTGTCACAGGCAGTCATGTACCAGGACCACCTGGACATTGCAGCAGCAATCCAGAGCGTGGCCCAGTCACAGCGGGTCATGGCTGAGGGTGTCCGTGGCATTGCCTGGGCCCAGAAGATGGCTGCCAAAGGTGACCCAGGTCACAGGGCGGGAATCACAGCAGACCACCTGCACTCCTGATGTACTGCCTGGGGATCCACCTAGATACATGGATACATAGCAGGTAGGAGCAGAAGGAGGCCTTTTGGTTGATCGTCTAACTCAATAGCCTAATCCTGCTTTCTCCCCATAGCCTTTGATCCCATTCTCCCCAAGTGCTACATCTAGCCACCTCTTGAATTTATTCAAAGTTGTAGCATCAACTACTTCCTGTGGTAATGAATTCCACAGGCTCCCCACTCTTTGTGTGAAGAAATGTCTCCTTTTTCTGTCTGAAATGGACTGGATCCGCTGTTATTGCCAACCCAGGGCCCACACCCCAGAGTGAGGCAAGTAGGAGTCAAGTAGGGGGTTGCGTGGGTGGGAAGGGAGGGGTGGGAGCTTGGCACAGGGAGGGTGTTCATGGGTTGGGTGGTTGGACGGGGTTTGGGCGTGTGGGGGTAGGATGGGATGTCCCTGCCGCTGGCCAGGCCCCCTTGTTGATGAACCTGGAGGCGATTAGAGCATTGAATTTGATATATGGTGCAGACCGGGCATATAGAGCCTCCGTGATGGCAAGGGTGCACCTGTGCACCGAGGTCTGTGAGATTCTGGACAGGTCCCCAGGAAGGACCCCGTTGCGTAAACGTTGAAGGCGACCGTCACCTTGATGACCACCGGAGCGAGTGTCCTCCCCCAAATCCGCGCAGTGCCAGGTGCACCGTGGTCTGGAAGATAGGTCGCACTGTCCTCCTGCTCAGACAGAATTTTCAATGGCATGCCCGGTCCAGCAGGTCTTCGAGTGATAGGCGCTACTACTACACACAAACCTGATGCAGTCCTCCTTCCCACCTCCTCTTCAGCCAATTGGGTGGCCGGCTCAGCACCCCCACCGGATGCCTCCTGTGCCTCTGGGACAAGCGCCACTGCTGCAGGACCCTCCAGGAGCAGCTCTTGCTCGTACCGCCTCAGTGCATCCCCCAGGGCTGCGGCAGCCAGGATTCCTGGTTGGATTCCGGTAGCCATTGTCTGCAAAGAGTGTAAGTCAGACATGTTATCATGGTGCCTATCCCCATGCCCAGCCACGTTCAACTGGCTTCATGGTGGCTCTAGTCTGCAATGCAGCCCCTGCCCCCCTCTTCCTCCCTCCGGCCCCATCCCCACCCCCACCCCTGACTGTTCCGCCTGGCGCGCTGTCCTCCGCACACCTAGCCATGTCTGTGCCTGGCACTGTGGGGGCCTCTGGCCCTGGTACCTATTCCTGCTCCCAGAGGTACTGTTGGCTGGTGCTACCCATGCCAGCAGTACACTCCACGGCTCCCATCCGGCACCCTCCTGTAGGGGCTACTGTGGGCATTGCCTTTGGGTGGACTGCGTACTTCCCTGCCAGCGGATGGTGGCCGGTTGGGGGGATGGTGATGTTGGTGATGTGGGGGGTTGGGGTGGAGTGTGGGGGTGGTGCGGTGGAGAGTGGGGCCGGGGGTGCAGGTGTGGTGGGGTGGGTCACCCATACGGCTGGTGTCACTGCACAACCACGAGCTATGGTGGGCAGTCAGTGGGGTGCGCTGCAGGCTGGTTGACTGGATGCTCTGTCCCATGGGGCAGTGTTTTTCAAAAAATTTTCCCGGAGCCCATTTTTACCAACTGGCCAACCTTTGGGACCCACGTCAGCCGACCTTCCCAACCCATGCTGGCCGACCTTTGCGACCTACCATTTTTTCTTGCCTTGTTTGCTGCTGACAAAATGGAGGAATCGCAATCATGCCCAAAGCCCGTGATGGCGACGTTCGGGGGCCGTGACCTGCCTCCCTCAGGCAGGAAGAGCACATCAAATTTTTTTTTTTATCTTCTGCATCTCCGATTGCGCAATTTCAGACTACAGTCGCAGCAGCTGTTTTATTTTTATTTATTTTTTGTAAATTGTAACAATGTTGCAATGGCACATTTAATTAAAGAGTCCAAAGCCCATGTTATCGTCAGACTCTTCAGATTCTTCCTGCAACCAGCACTAACATTGCAGATCAGACTATTGACATCAATGTTCGTCAATGCCTTGGCAAACAGACTGGGCCAGAAAGGCTCAATGGGCACACCAGCTGTTTTAATCAGGGCATTGAGTTTGTCTTCGGTGACAGTGACCTCGTCGTCGTGCAGGATGAGCGTGCTGTAGATACAGGCGAGTTTCGAGGTGGAGGCCATGGCGCTGGATCTCTGCGGGTGGGTCCGATGGTGCTAGTCACCGGGGAGGGAACTCGGCCTTAGCTTCGTTCAGAAGCGAGCACTTCCGAACCAGGCAGAGCGAGCAGCAGCCGGCTTTTAACAATGCTGGCTGCGATCGGCCTTCAAAAAAGCCGCAACCATATTAAACAAATGCGGTCGCACTGCGCGTGCGTGCCCGCTCATCGGTGTGCATGGCACCTCTTTCCCGATTTTTAAAACTGCAAGTGAAACCCGCCATTGATAATTCCTCCCGGTTGAGGCGGAGCAATAGGGAGGCCCCGGAGAATCCCGGGTCAGGCCTGCTAATGATATGCGGATGGAATTTACTGTACATGCAGAGGAGAACACATTGACGCCACTGTCGAGGCACCGGAGCGTGGCATTCTGTTGGGCGCCTGGTGCCAGCCACGATTCTGGCCTCACGCGTGATTCGCCCAATCGCCTTTCTCGATACAAACGTCAGCTGAAAGATAATCCCACCCATCACTTGCTTCACTTTTGCATGTTCCATATCTCACATTCCAACTAGTAACTTTCCATTGTTTGTTTCTATTGCTCTATTTTCCGTTCCAGGCACTGGAGATAGTGGCATGTGCTGGTGTGAAGAAATGTCAATTCTGCAGTCAGGGTGAGCGGGTCCACAGTCAAAGCTCACTGAGATCTGTGCAGTGCAATAACCAATAACAACTTTGTAGCCTTGCCACGGACTGCAAAATCATTCCTTTTGAATCTGAATCTCTGTGAGAAAGTTGGTTTTCTGCGCTTAGATGCTTGATGTCACACCCAATGTGGGATGCTTGTGATGTGTCACTATAACAACATCTACATTCCACAGGTGCATCTGCAGGAGAAATCTCATCCAGTAATCCATGTCCATCGATCATCTCTTTCACACTTGACAGCATTGAAATGATTCCACAAGGGCACAGAACAAGACGGGGGAAAAGCTTTTCAGAATGTTTCAGTTTAATGCAGTATATTCCTGAAAACCTTTCCAAACAACTCTTGTTTCAGCACTCCCCTTAAACTGAAAATTCCACCTGTGGGTAGCCATTTTTAAAGGTCGGGTTTGCC
Source organism: Scyliorhinus torazame (assembly GCF_047496885.1). Lineage (NCBI taxonomy): Eukaryota > Metazoa > Chordata > Chondrichthyes > Carcharhiniformes > Scyliorhinidae > Scyliorhinus > Scyliorhinus torazame. The sequence goes on along the minus strand of NC_092721.1, from coordinate 79,831,875 downwards.
GAGGAGGAAAATCAACGGACTCTGCGCTCTTGACCCAGCACGGAAATACGGGCCTCTGTGTCTCTTCATAGTGCCAAAGGGATCTTTTATATCTATCTTGCAGACCATCTGGGCCTCGGTTTAACATTTTGGACAAATAATTCATTAGTCCCATTTTCTAAGTGTCGGGGCATAATTTGTGATGTTCAAATCATAGGAACAACGATTTGAAGAGTAGGAGAAAGCCATTTGGCTCTTTGAGCTGATTCTACCACCTGATAAGATTATGGCTGATCTGATTGCGGTCTCAAATTCCACTTTCCAGTCTGCCCCCTCTAACCCTTGACCCCTTTGCCTATCAGAGATCGACCTAACTCAGCCTTGAATAAATTCAATGACCCAGCCTCCATTACGTTCTGGGAAATTGAGTTGGCCAACACACATTTGTGCACCTACCTGATCTGAATGATGGTAGTTTTAGCTGGTGTGCCTCCAAATCTGAACTGTGCCCCATAATGCTGCTGGTGAGCAGAAGGTCCCAGCAGTGTTGTCCGCTGGTCAAAGGGTACGAGCGACCTGCTCTTTTTTAAAGGCAGGCTATCTCTTTAAGGGAGGCTGCACAAAATGATTACTACAATTCTTGGTAACTGAACACAAAGAAAGCCAAGGGATCCATAGTTTTGTAGGTGGGCAGTGGGAGACATGCCATGGTCCCACCTCATGGATGGGTGAGGGGTTTTCAGGGAACCGTAAAGGATTACCATAAATGGAAGCGGGATTCCATGCAGATTCCATGGGATTCCAAACACAGTCAATGTACAGTGAACTATATTTAATCAAGTATTCCATCGTATTCAGGTGGGGTGCAATAATTGGGGAATCACTTAAGAGCAGTTGTCGGGTTTGGAAGTTTCTGTTTACAATGCACGTATAAGTGTGTAAAGATTAGGCTCCAGTTTTGTCTGACTCTTCAGAGCAGACCATGCATCAACCCCCATCACTCACCCACTCAGCACACCCAGGCATTCAGAACTCACGTTTAACAACCAGATACTCCATTTCATCCCCAGATGCCCACTGATCCTGGCACCTGCAAATCCAACTCTTGCTGCATTCATATTCCTCCAACTTTTCAGTTTTTTGGCAGTCCTCACCCGCAATGCCACATGAAATCACCATAGTCTCTGATGACCATAGGCTCCCCTTTGAGGGGAGAGCTGACTGTTGGCGATTTAACCTGAGGATCACCACACCTCAGGCAATGGACAACGTGGGGCCTTCATGAATAACCTCAGCCGGTACAGGAATTGAACCTGTACTGCTAGCTTCGCTCTGCATTACGAACCAGCTATGTAGCCAACTGAGCTAAACCGGCCCCCAGAACTGGAGCCTAATCTTTACACACTTATACATGCATTGCAAACGTAGGAGTACAAGCAAATCCCCAATGAAACGTAACTAATGATCGTCTGCCCTCTCTCTTGCAGAACCACTTCTTAGAAAGGAACAGAACAAAACCGGCAGAGGCCAAGGACACTTGTATGTCCTGGGCCCAACAGAGGGGATTGTGGTACCGGCTGCATTATGGACTGTATATCTGATATTGTTGAGAACATTGAGGATGATGGTCTTTTCCTACTTAAGCTCCTTCTCAACTCTCAAACCCACGCTCTTCTTGTTATCTAGCATGAAGAGTGATGCGACCATCAGTTCACTCGAGACAAGAGTAGAAGTAAACCGTGGCTTTAATCAACTTAGAACAGTGCCTGCCTGCGACTGATCCAATACTGAGAACCGCCTACAGGTCGACTGCTCTTTATACCTCCCTTCGAGGAGAGGAGCCATGGGCGGAGCCCATACAGGCCCCAACATGTTCCCCTATGGATAATGCCATACAATGGCCTATAAGAGAAGCCCACAAGGGCAACATCATAGCACAGATACAAATACAAGGGCAACAGCATAGATACAAATACAATGAAGGATTATTGGCATAATACATTCACCACATTCACCCCTTGTTTAAAAAATGAAGTCCGGTGGGGATGACGAGTTCATAAATTCAGCCGGTCTGGCGCACGGATTGTGCGCTGTGATCGCCGAAGCTCTGGCGTTGCTGTTGACCCGGGTGTCGAACTCGTCCGTGCTGGCATCGATAGTGAGGGCGTCGGTGCGGGTACAGACGTGGGCTCCGGGAGCGTCTCTTCTGGAGCGTCATTCCTGTGGATCGGTGAAGGGGGGATGGCGGGCAGGATGGAGCGCGGGAGCCATATCGGGGCGAGGACGCTGGTCATGGTAGGTTGGCGGGATATGGTGGAGGGGCGCTGGTGGTGGTGGAACCGGCGGGCGCCAGGTCCCGGAGGGAGACTGTATATAAGCGTACTGGGAGGTGGAGTGTAGGAGCTGGACCCTCTCTACCAGAGGATCGGACCTATGGCTCCTGACGTATTTTCTGAGTAGGACTGGCCCCGGTGTCTTCAGCCAGGACGGAAGCGAGGCCCCTGAGGTGGATCTCCTAGGGAAAGCAAATAGGCGGTCATGAGGGGTCTCGTTTGTGGCCATGCAAAGTAAGGACCTAATAGAGTGAAGCGCATCGGGGAGGACCTCCTGCCAGTGAGAAACTGGGACCTAATAGAGTGAAGCGCATCGGGGAGGACCTCCTGCCAGTGAGAAACTGGGAGATTCCTGGACCGCAGGGTCAGTAGGACGGTCTTCCAGACCATCGTGTTCTCCCTCTCCACCTGCCCATTTCCCCTGGGTGGCAGAGGTCATCGTGGATAGCCCGTAGTGGGTCATCTTGCACACTGGTGCATGTGCCGCGGGACAGGGCACCTGGGGGCTCGCTGAGGTTCCCAGGATGATATATATATCGTAATTATAGGTGGAGAGTTCGATCCTCCACCTCAAGATCTTATCGTTCTTGATTTTGCCCCGCTGCGTATTATCGAACATGAAGGCTACCGATCATTGGTCGGTGATGCGGGTAAACCTCCTACCAGCGAGGTAGTGCCTCCAGTGCCGTACGGCTTCCACGATGGCTTGAGCCTCTTTTTCGACTGAGGAGTGCCAAATTTCGGAGGTGGTGAGGGTGCGCGAAAAAAATGCTACTGGCTGCCTGCTTGCTTGAGGGTAGCGGCGAGAGCAACCTCTGATGCGTCGCTCTCCACCTGGAAGGGGACGGACTCGTCCACTGCGTGCATCGCAGCTTTGGCGATGTCCGCCTTGATGCAGCTGAAGGCCTGGTGGGCCTCAGTCGCCAGTAGGAAGATGGTGGCCTTGTTTAGTGGGCGGGCTTTGTCCGCATAGTTGGGGACCCACTAACCCTAACCCCGTTTTCCACGACGTATCCGAGGATGGCTAATCTGGTTTTGCGGAAAACGCATTTCTCCTTGTTGTACGTTAGGTTTAGGGTTTGGGCGGTTTGGAGAAATCTGTGGAGGTTGGCGTCATGGTCCTGCTAATCATGGCCACAGATGGTGACATTGTCCAAGTACGGAAATTTGGCCCTCAGCCCGTACTGGTCCACCATTCGGTCCATCATTCTTTGGAAAACCGAAACCCGTTCGCGACGCCAAAGGGGACCCGGTGAAGTGGAAAAGGCGTCCGTCTGCCTCAAAAGCCATGTAGTGGTGGTCCTCCAGGCGGTTTGGGAAGTGGTGGTATGCAGACTTCAGATCCACCGTGGAGAACACCCGGTAGTGTGCGATCTGGTTTACCATGTCTGCAATCCGGGGAAGGGGGTACGCATCGAGTTGCGTGTACTGGTTTATGGTTTGGCTGTAATCTACAACCATCCGGTTCTTTTTCCCCGGTCTTGACGACCACCACATGAGCTCTCCAGGGGCTATTGCTGGCCTCGATGACTCCCTCCCGCAAGAGTCGCTGGACCTCGGACCTGACAAAAGTCCAGTCCTGTATGCTATACCGCCTGCTTCTGGTGGCGACTGGTTTGCAGTCGGCGGTGAGGTTTGCGAAGAGTGGGGGAGGGTCGACTTTTAGGGTCGCGAGTCTGCATATGGTGAGTGGGGGTAGGGACCCCCCGAACTTTAGGGTTAAGCTCCTGAGGTTGCATTGGAAATCGAGTCCCAATTGGAGAGGAGCGCAGCGGTCTGGGAGCACATATAATTTAAAATTAGCGTACTCAGCGCCCTGTATCGCTAGGGTTGCAGTTGTGTACCCTCGGATTTGCACCGAGTGCGACCCAGAGGCGAGGGAGATGGTTTTGTGCGGCGGGAAGATTGGGAGTGAGCAGCGTCTTACCATGTCCGGGTGAATGAAGCTCTCTGCTCCCAGAGCTGAAAAGGCAAGGTGTCTCGTGCCCGTTTACCCGGACGGTCATCATGGAGCTCCGGAGGTGCTTGGGTCGCGACTGGTCCAGGGTGACCGCGCTGAGTTGCGGGTAATCGGCATGGTCGGAGGTGCTGGGGCGGTTCCGCGATGGCTGCCCTTGTTGATCGTACACGTCGAGCGGCGTAGCAGATGGCGGCCCCCGTTGGTTGAGCGTGGCAGGCGATGAGGAATATGGCGTCCAAGATGGCGGCCCCCATGGATCGCATGTGGCCGGCCGCCTGGGGGAGGATGGCCAAGATGGCGGCTCCCGTGAGTCGCACGTGCTGTGAGGGCTGGAAGATGGCTGTCCCCACGGATAGCACGAGGCTAATGACGCACCTACAGGGAGCGGAGTCGGCAGACACGCTGACACATTGCGGGGTCTGCGGGCCTGTGAGTCTGAGGATCGGGCCTGTGGAGTTAGAGTTCTTGGACCTGGCCAGGCAAACTTTGGGGAAATGTCCTTTCCTCCCGCAGCTGCTGCAGTTCGCGTTACGGGCCGGGCAGTGCTGCCAGGGGTGTTGGGACTGGCCGCAGAAATAGCAGGGTAGCCCCCCATGGCGGGCGGGCAACTGCACGGCACAGGCCTGGGGTCGTCTTTGGTCGGGGGGCCACGAGGGGTCGCGTGGTCAGCCGGGAATACGTTAAGGCTTTGGAACGCTACTTCCAGAGAGGAGGCTAACTTTACCGTCTAATCCAGGTCCAAGGCCCCCTTTTCGAGTAGGCGCTGTCTCATGTACTTGGACCAGACTCTCGCCACGTAGACGTCTCGGATGGCGAGTTCTATATGTTGAGTGGCCGTAACGGCCTGGTAGTTGCAGCTGCGTGCGAGGGCTTTGAGATCATGTAGGTAGTCTTCTAGCGATTCCCCGGGGAGCTGGCGGCGAGTGGTGAGGATGTGTCGTGCGTAGACCTCGTTCACGGGCCGTACATAGAGGCATTCGAGCATCGCGAGGGAGTCTGCGTAGGAGGAGGCCTTGTCGAGTTGAACAGACATTCGATGGCTCACCCGTGCGTGGAGGAGGCTCAGCTTCTGTTTGTCGGTGACGGAAGGCGTGGAGGAGGCTGCGAGATAGGCCTTGAAGCAGCGGAGCAGGTGCAAAAACATTTATTTCGCCTCCGCGGCCTGCGGATCGAGTTCCAGTCGGTCAGGTTTGAGGGCCGATTCCATAGTTGCGTTTAAGTTGATTAAATTGATACGACCATCAATTCACTCGCGACAAGAGTAGAAGTAAACTGTGGCTTTAATCAACTTAGAACAGTGCCTGCCTGCGACTGATCCAATACTGTGAACCGCCTACAGATCAACTGCTCTTTATACCTCCCTTCAAGGGGAGGAGCCATGGGCGGAGCCCATACAGGCCCCAACATGTTCCCCTATGGATAATGCCATACAATGGCCCATAGGAGGAGCCCACAAGGGCAACGGCATAGCTCAGATACAAATACAAGGGCAACAGCACAGATACAAATACAATGGTGGATTATTGGCATAATACATTCACCACAATGAGCAAGTTGCTGATGATATGACCATGGACCTCTTGTTTCACATCCCAACCTTCTTCCCGTACACCAACCTTCCCTCTTGAATTTCTACTTCCTGATGCCCAAGAACCATTGCCTTGCCAGCCACAGGAACCCCATGAATAGGAAAGAGAACAACATACATCAGAGCTCAGATGAAGAGATCTTATCACTTCATCAGACAATCACAGCCACCAGCCCAGCCATTGGCACTGCACTTACTTTAGAAATGTTAGAGGTGAAAATATTCACACGAAGGCCTGAGGATAAGTAAAAAAAAGCAGTTTATTCTATCAGAATTCTGGGGGAAAAGGCCTAAGGCTCCGCAGCTTATTGACAGCACTCTTTCTCACTTGAACTGAGGCTCACACGGGTTAAAATACAGATTCAAGGGGCGGAATTAGATGTATTCTTATTTACATACAATCAATCAACTATATTCGCGTCACGCTTCATTACATGCAGTCAATCAATTTTCTTAGCATCCCAGTTATCACATATATGGTTAAAGCGGGTGCTGCCTTACTTGCTCCTAACTTCATACAGAAATCATTCAAAACTAACACAAGGATAGTCCTGTCTGCAGCTGTGGACCTTGAGCTTACTAATGATACATTGCATTCCTTGTTCTGTGAAGCTGTTATCAGCGGCTGTTAAAATACTCCCTATACATACCCACGCCTGGTTCTCATGAGGTAGTTTACACAGTTTGTAACTTATTGTTCAGGAATGTGGTTATTTCGGCCATTTTGTGACTTTACTATTGCTTTAATAACTAATAGCCATTTTGTGTCCTTTCTGATATTAACAAGTATTGTGTATACACTATCTATTTCTACAAATTGCTTCTTCCAAACAGGCATCTATGCCAATGAGTACCTTTTTGTCTCATCAGAACTATTCCAAAGTAATATTGGAGCACAAATGTAGTTACAGGACCAGCTATAATTTTTATCATAGTCCAGTATCAGAAAATGCCCTCCAACAGAAGCTAGTATGAGAATGAGTGGGCTGTAACCAGGCCAGGATGAAAGAATGATTTGTTTGCCAGTTCATCAGAGGGTGAGGTGCCACTTACTGCTGCAGATGACTCAGTTGCGGGCCTTAATGGGTCCGCATACAGGAGAGTGATGAATAGGCACTTAGCTGCCGGATGCATTGCCTGCCCTGCCAGATCTATCACTATCAAGGAAAATACAGAACTTGGTCTCCAACTTGGCAGAGGGAATTTTTTGAAGCTTTCCCTTTCCACAACGTCTGCTCCATCTCCCTGCCTTGCTGTACATTCAGGGTACTGCCACTGCTTGCCGATTCCTGTTGTAGTCTTTGCATTAATAGATCACCCTCTGCTCTGCAGTATTAGTCTCTAATAGAACTCACCAAAATACTTCCAAAAACACACCAGCATACTTTCAAAGGTTTATGTTTGTAACGTGTTTCACTTTAAATGAAAGCTTATAAGTGTGTAAAGATAAGGGGCTTGGTTCTCTGCCACCCGCCATCGGTAGCGGAGTTCCCGATGTGATGGAGAATTCCGTGTCGAGCTCCAGTCTGATGCTTCAGTCCCCTGCCGGCAGTGGTTGCGAGCTACACGCCCTCACCGGCGGGAGGACGCAAATGGCTCACTTGAACCCATTTGCATCCGATTAATGGGCTGGACCGGGGCTGAATTCTCTGGTCGCCGATGCCGAAATCGTGTTCGGCGAACGGCCAGAGAATCCGAGTTCGCGACCGAATCGGGGGGCGGTGCCGCCTTTGCGATGCTCCACCCACTCCAAAGCGGCATGCTCTGTCATAATATACACATCAGTATATGATGGTGCAGAGACACAAACTGGCTGACACACTGCAAGACCAATCAACACACACAACACAACAGCCAATCACCAGTTAGGGCATGGTCACTATAAAGTCAGAGGGCACTAGTTTTCCCGCTCATTCGGGATGCAGCCTCTGTGACAGACAGAGCCCGCAGTCAGTAGCACAAACATCCACCATGTGCTAGCAGTATAGGCTGGTCAGGTTAGGCATAGGTCTTCAGTCAATCTAACATAGTGTCGACCCACAGTGCAAGTATGTTTAACAGCTCTTAGTTAAATAAAATAGAGTTGTTCTATTACAAGTGTTGGTAGCCTGTCTCGGACATTGCCTGAGGCCCGCACGCCCCCGATGCACCGCCCCCGACTGGCCGGGTTCCCGACGGCGTGGATCTTTCATGGTCTCACCCATCGGGAACTCGGCGTGGCGGCTGCGGACTCAGTCCAGCACTGCCACAGTAGGGGTAGGGCCAATCCGTGTGCAGGGGGGGACATTATTCAGGGCTGGGGGCACTGTGGGGGGGGGGGGTCCAGGGCGCGCGAGCCGGATAAAAGGGGGGAACTATTTTGTAGGCTGGGCCTGTGAGCGGCCGGCGACATGTTGCACGGCAGCTGGAGCCAGGAGCGCTACGCTGCCGTCCTGCCAGTCCCCAGCAAAGCGCCAGTTTCCCTGCCACCGTTCCTACGCCGGCGTGGGGACATAGCCCCACAATCGGAAAATCCAGCTCCGGATTTTTCCACGTCGCTGAATCTCCAGTCCTCTTGGCCTGGATTTACGCAGGCGTGGATTGGTGCAAGAATTCTCCAGCGTGGCCCTGATGAGGTGAACCTTGGGGCTAAGAATTTAGTGTAGGTGTCCCCAGTCCATCAGAGGGCCCTTCCCTCCCCACCACAATGCAAATCTTGCCTACCCCACACCCCAGTCCCCATCAGACCCTCCGCCAACAATCCCCCATATCAGAGACCCCAATACCAGAGACCCCACCATCAGATCCCCATGTCACAGACCCGCCCATATCAATCACCCATCAGACACCTCTTCAGACCCCATATCACAGAACCCCTATATCAAAGAGCCCTATATAAGTGACCCTTCCATATCAGAGACATCCCCATATCCGAGACCCCCCCATATCAGAGACTCTCCCATATCCCCATAGGGGAGGCGGTGGCATAGTGGTATTGTCACTGGTGTAGTTGATGAGAGACCCAGAATAATGCTCTGGGGACCCAGGTTCAAACCCCGCCACTGCAGATGGTGAAATTTGAATGCTGGAATTAAAAGTCTGATGATGACCATGAAACCTTTGTCGATTGTCATAAAACACCATCTGCTTCACTAATATCCACTTTCAAAGAGAAATAGCTTTTGGTAGCCTGTAAATGACAGGGTAATATCTTCCATATAACAGGGTGTCTGGATTGTTTATTTTCATTTCCCTTCATGCTTTAATGCACCTCAAGAACACTGCTGCAAAGCTAACCACAATGTTTATAAAGATCTAGGAGATAAGTATAGTCACTTCTTTTTTTCCTCGGCCGAAAGCAGTTAACTGCTTTTCATGTTGATGGCACGGTAGCACAGTGGTTAGCACAGTTGATTCACAGCTCCAGGGTCCCAGGTTTGAATCTTTTTGATTAACTCTGGAATTTTTTATCACAGTGGACTTTTCTGAACATATTAAATTTGCTCTCTGTATCGTCTTTTATAATTGAATGAAATAATTTACATTTTACTTTTAAAGAAATTCCAAAGGGAATTAGACAGAGTTAAATATTTACTTTAAACAGACCTGAAAACAATCCTATGATCATAGAATTTACAATGCAGAAGGAGGCCATACAGAGAGCTATGTTCAGAAAAGTCCACTGTTATAAAATATTCTTGCTATCAATAAACAATTCCAGACTTAACCAAAATGAATCAAATACAAATGCACTTCCCAAGTTAAAAGATGCTTCCAACCAGAAACAGCATCAACCAATTAAAAATATAATTTTAGTTCAATTTATATAAATCATTAAATAAATATCTGAGACAAAATTAGAAATGTGATTTGAAGGCTGCTCCACTCGTTTCATCAGCTGTAGTCAGTGATTTAGAAAATTCAACTGATGCAAGTCTCTTAGTCTCACATTTGTTATGCGATTAATTTCAAACCAGTGGTATTCATAGCAAAACTTCCTGCCACTAATATATATGTATAATTAAAAATAAGCCAAGCATAACTCACTGAGTTTTAATTATGTCTGTGGGTTTAGAATTTTTCTATAAAGTGCAAGTGGTATAGAGATAATCAGACAAGTCGTGGAAAGTTAAGTCATCTATTGCTTCTAATAGTCAGGGCCATCAGGGGAATGCCATAGGATAAATCCTGAGAGACATTGCGCACAACAAGAGCACATTGTACAATCATGGGCAGCTTTTGTTCAAAGCCTGGGTGGATATAGAATATAGAACGTAGAACAGTACAGCACAGTACAGGCCCTTCAGCCCACGATGTTGTGCCGGCCATTTATCCTAATCTAAGGTCAACCTAACCTACACCCCTTCAATTTACTGCTGTCCATGTGCTTGTCTAAGAGTTGCTTAAATGTCCCTAATGACTCTGACTCCACCACCTCTGCTGGCAGTGCATTCCACACACCCACCACTCTCTGTGTAAAGGACCTACCTCTGACATCTCCCCTATACCTTCCTCCAATCACCTTAAAATTATGTCCCCTCGTGACAGCCATTTCCACCTTGTGGAAAAGTCTCTTGCTATCCACTCTATCCATGCCTCTCACCATCTTGTACACCTCTCTGCCTTCTTCGTTCTAGTGAGAAAAGCCCTAAGTCCCTCAACCTTTCTTCAGAAGACATGCCCTCCAATCCAGGCAGCATCCTGGTAAATCTCCTCTGTACCCTCTCCAAAGCATCCAAATCCTCCTATAATGAGGCAACCAGAACTGGACACAATATTCCAAGTTTGGTCTAACCAGGGTTTTATAAAGCTGCAGCAAAATCTCATGGCTCTTAAACTCAATCCCCCTGTTAATGAAAGCCAACACATCATACACCTTCTTAACAACCCTATCAACCTGGGTGGCAACTTTGAGGGATCTATGTTCGTGGACCCCAAGATCCCTCTGTTCCTGCACACTTCCAAGAATCCTGCCTTTAACCCTGTATTCTGCATCCAAATTCGACCTTCTAAAATGAATCACTTCACATTTATCAAGGTTGAACTCCATCTGCCACTTCTCAGCCCAGCTCTGCAACCTATCAATGAACTGTTGTAACCTGCAACAACCCTCAACACTATCTACAATTCCCCCAACCTTTGTGTCATCGGCAAACTTACTAACCCACCTTTCCACTTCCTCATCAAAGTCATTTATAAAAACCACAAAGAGCAGAGGGCCCAGAATAGATCCTTACGGGACACTTCTCTTGTCATCCAAGGTTCGTTGCCAAGCACCAAGTCCAATATGGCCTCCCCCCTAGTCGACCTATCTACATATTGAGTCAGGAATCCCTCCTGTACACACCTGACAAAATCTGCTCCATCCAAACCATTTGCACTAAGGAGGTTGCAGTCAATATTAGGGAAGTTGAAGTCACCCATGACAACAACTCTGTTACTTCTGCACTTTTCCAAGATCTGCCGCCCAACCTGTCCCTCTATCTCTCTGTTGCTATCTATAGAAAACTCCCAATAAAGTGACTGCTCCTTTCTTGTTTCTGACTTACACCCATACTGACTCAATAGACAAACCCTCCTCAACTATCTCCTTTTCTGCAGCTGTGGTTCACTCCCTAATTAACAGTGCCACTCCCCCTCCTCTTGTACCTCCCTTTCTATTCTTCTGAAAACATCTAAACCCCGGAACCATTCCTGCCCCTGTGAAATCCATGTCTCCGTAATGGCCACAACATCGTAGTTCCAAGTACTGATCCATGCTCTAAGTTCATCTCCCTTATTCCTGGCACTCCTTGCATTGAAACAGATGCACTTTAACCCATTCCACTGAGAGCAACTTTGCCCTATCAACTGTCTATCCTTCCTCACAAACTTGCTGCATGTTATTTCTGCCTGTTCAACAGCTACTCTATCCTCTGATCCATGGCTCTGGTTCCCATCCCCCTACCAAACTAGTTTAAACCCTCCCAAAGAGCTCTAGCAAACCTCCCACACAGGATATTGATGACTCTCCAGTTTAGGTGCAATCCATCCTTCATGTACAGGTCCCACCTTCCCCAGAAGGTATCCCAATGATCCACATATCTGAAGCCTTCCCTCCTGCACCAGCCCTGTAGCCACGTGTTCAGCTGCAGTCGCTCTCTGTTCCTTGTCTCACTTGCACGTGGCACCGGTAGCAATCCTGAGATCACTACTCTGCTTGTCCTGCTCTTTAGCTTCCAACCTAACTCCCTAAAATCACTTTTTAGATCCTCATCCCTTTTCTTAGCTATGTCGTTGGTGCCGATGTGCACCACGACTTCTGGTTGCTCCCCCTCCCCCTTAAGAATCCTGTAGACTCGATCCAAGACATCCCTGGCCCTGGCAGCCTGGAGGCAACATACCTTCCGGGTATCTTGCTTGCGACCACAGAATCTCCTATCCATTCCCCTAACCATTGAGTCTCTATCACTATTGCTTTTCTATTCTCCCTCCTTCCCTTCTGAGCCACAGAGCCAGGCTCAGTGCCAGAGACCTGGCTGCTAGGGCCTTCCCCCAGTAGGCCCCCCCCACCAGCATCCAAAACAGTACTTGTTTTGAAGGGGAACAGCCACGAGGGATCCCTGCACTGTCTGCACCTTCATTTTCCTTCCCCTGACTGTAACCCAGCTACTCTTTTGGGTGTGGCTACCTCCCTGTAACTCTTCTCTATCACCCCTTCTGCCTCCCGGATGATCCGAAGTTGCTCCAGCTCCAGTTCCCTAATGCGGTCTCTGAGAAGCTGGAGTTGGGTGCACTTCCTGCAGCTGTAGTCAGCGGGGACACCAGTGGTATCCCTCACCACCCACATCCTACAGGAGGAGCATGCAACTGCCCTAGCCTCCATCCCCTCTGATTTTACAGAATTTCGCAGCACTGTGAACCAACTGGAACTCCGCCCTCCAACTCTGCTCCCAGTCAGCTGCACTCTCTGTAAACCCCTGGCTCCTTTCACGCTCTTTGAGGAAGTGTAGGAAACAAAATGAAAGGAGCACCTTGCTCCCTCCTCACCTAACTCCCTCAGTCACCAAACTGACACTACAGCACTCAAATGCACCCAAATTCAGCACTCAGTGCAAACAAAGTCTGCACTGTAGCTGGCTCACCTTTATAATGTGTGACTAGCCTCTGAAAACTGGCCTAATCCAATTAACTAATTAACAAGCTCCAGCTGCAAGTGGCTGCAAACAGAACCTCTGTTTAAAGCTGATTGAAAACTCACTTTCTTCTAAACCCAAAAAGCAACTTTTAGGTTAATTAACTAAATAAAAGAAAGACTAGACTTTAGATTTAAAAAATGAATCCTTAATATCCCTCAGTCACCAAACTCTCACTATAGCACTCAAATGCACCCATAGACTTAAAGGGCTTCTGAGAAAATTTTATGCAGCATGCACACTTGAAAATAAATGGCTACACAGAAGAACAAAATCTTTTAGGAGTTATTATAAAATTCAAAATAGTTTATATTACTTTAGGCTTTCCGAAGGCTATTTGGAAGAGGCAAAAAAGTGATTGTTGAAAAACATGGAAATTGAAACTCGGTGTGGATATAGAGAGGGACAGTTTTTCACAGTACGGGAAGGCTCCGTGGACCTTTAAAAATAGCAGGTGAAAGCAAGATACGGAAGTCCCATCCCCACGTCCAATAGATCTAATTTTTGCTGGTGGAGGGAGAAGAGTGTGATTTACACAGATGAGAAGTCTAAACGCACCAAGGCCATTTGAACTATCAATGAGTTCAAACAGACCCCATTTTGACTGTTCCAAGGGCCTTCACTGGAAATGTGGGAGTCACAAATTTATAGATTGATGTATAGGTGCTTGAAGGGCAGGTAGTGTATTTTTAACTGTCATGGTCTGAAGCTTTTTAAATACCCTGCTCTTCTAATTTGAAAAAAATAAAAGACAGGTTACGATGTCAGTGGGAGTTCAAAAGGCCTGCTGGACTGCTTTGATCAATAATTCTTCTGGTGTTAGTTAGAAAAAATATGATCACCTGTTCCACAGTCTCAAACAGATTTTTGTTAAGGGCTATTATTATGTCATTATGAATGCTTGGCTGAGTTTAAAAGGTTATAACCACATTATCTCAGTCGGGGTTCTAAGTTCACAGTTTAAAGTGGCTATCAAAGAACTAGCCATATTTGATGTGGCTATTGAATAGAAGTTTTTTTTTTAAATTAAGACTTAAAAGCTTTGAATGGGTTTCATGAATGAAAGTTTTTTCTGTTAGGTGTATATGAGTCAGAACTGTATTAGATTGTTAGAAGTTTGCTTTTATCATCTTCACATGGCTTCTGAGATCTGCCAATAGTGGATACTGGATGAGAGGCAATGGAGATGGTCTGGGAGGCATATAAATGGGTAGGGACATGATATGGCATGGAGGTGGCATGGGAGAGTGCAGGAACATGGAGTGGATGGAGGTTGAGGAGGGGGATGAGGAGTGAGAGGACCTAAAAGCTTCTAAATTTCTAAAACATCTGGGTTAAAGTTCAAGAGAACTGCAATGGACCTTCTGACCAGCATGCTTTGACATTTGCCTGTGCCCTGTGGTCACCTGTAATCTACTTCTAGGAGTTGACAGGTCCGACTCTATCCTGCCCCTGCTGCCCTGGAGTAAAAATTGGACCAAATGGGGCCCTTCAAACTGAAGCTGTCCTGTTGGGTTGGGAAATTTCCTGACTTGAGCTACATGTCTCAGGAACGAACATCCACCCCAAGGATTATGAATTTAGTGAAGTGCAGCCTGCAGATTGCACTATTTGGGCACTCCAAGGCACCCCCTCTACAGCGAACAGTGAAACATGCCAGGTAGGAGACTGAATATCCATTGGCTGTAGGACCCAGGATTCAATGGAGGAAATAAAATATCTGTCAATATAAGACTGTCTAAAAATTCTAGGCGGGATTCTCACGCAACTGGCCGGCTGGCCCGACGCCGGCGCCAAGAGCGGCGCGAACCACTCCGGCATCGGGCCGCCTGGAAGTTGCGGTATCCTCCACACTCCTGGGGGCTAGGCCAGCGGCGGAGGGGTTGGCGCCGCGCCAACTGGCGGCAAAGGGCCGCCATGGGCCGGCGCGTGTTGGCGCATGCGCAGAACCACCGGCATGTTCTGGCGCAGGCGCAGAACCGCCGGTGTGTTTCCTGTGCATGCGCAGGGGGTTTCCTCTCCGCGCCGGCCATGGCGGAGCCCTACAGAAGCCGGTGTGGAGGGAAAGAGTGTCCCCATGGCACACGCCCACCCACAGATCGGTGGGCTCCAATCGCGGGCCAGACCACCGTGGGGGCCCCTCCCCGGGCCGGATCCCCCGCACCGCCCCAAGGACTCCGGTAGACAGCCGACAAGCAAGGTCCCGCCGTGATGGACCATAGCCATTTCACGTCGGTGGGGCAGGCTGAAAACAGGTGGCCGCTCGGTCCATCGGAACCGGAGAATTGCCGGGGGGGCCGCTGCCAACGGCCCCCAACAGGTGTGGCGTGATCCCCGCCACCGCCCGATTGTCAGAGAGGCATCAATTAATGAACAATTATCACATTATCATAAATCTGAGATTAGCTATGGGAAAAGACAAGTGGCAATCTCGAGACAATATATTTAATTGGAGGGTGTGGTTTAACAGAATTGTCCCAGGAAAATTCAATTGAAAGATTGGCAATCAAACTGCAATAAAACAATGTGCTGCCTTTAAAGAGGAGCTGGTTTAGTACAATTGAGATATATTCCCACAAGGGAAAGGTAGAGAAACCAAAGCTAGAGCTCTGCAGATGATGAAAGATAACATAAAAGTTGGAAGTACTGTGAAATATGAAGAGGATAATGATAAACTTCAAGAGGACAGAGATTGGCTTGTGAAATGGGTGGATACTTGGCAGGTAAAATTTAATGCAGAGAAATATGAATGAAATGTTTTGTAGGAAGAATGGGGACAGGAAATATGAACGAGAGATGGTTTATATATAAAGGGTACAATTCTAATGGGGGCTTAAGAACAGAGAGACTTGAAGATATACGAGTAGAAATTATTGCAAGTTGCTATGCATTTTATAAAGCGGTTAAAAAGGCATATGAATCCTGGGCTTAATAAATCAAAGCACAGAGTGCAAAAACAAGGACATAATGATGAACCTTTGTAAAATACTGGTTTGGCCTCATCTGGAGTATTATGTCTAATTATGGGCACCACACATTAGGAAGGATGTAGAGGGCTCAGAGAAGAAGCAAGCCCTCCATATACACAGGATCTGCTCAGACGAGGAAGAGCGTAACAGACATCTACAGACGCTGAAAGATGCCCTCGTACGAATGGGATATGGCGATCAACTCATCGATCAACAGTTCCAACGTGCCACAGCAAACACCCGCCCGACCTCCTCAGAAGACAAACACGGGACACAACTGACAGAATACCCTTCGTCGTCCAGTACTTTCCCAGAGCGGAGAAACTACAACATCTTCTTCGCAGCCTTCAACACGTCATCGATGAAGATGAACATCTTGCCAAGGTCATCCCCACACCCCCACTACTTGCCTTCAAACAACTGCGCAACCTCAAACAAAACATTGTTTGCAGCAAACTACCCAGCCTTCAGAACAGCGACCACAACACCACACAACCCAGCCATGGCAATCTCTGCAAGACGTGCCAGATCATCAACATGGATACCACCATTACACGTGAGAACACCACCCACCAGGTATGCGGTGCATACTCGTGCGACTCGGCCAACGTTGTCTACCTCATACGCTGCAGGAAAGGATGTCCCGAAGCGTGGTACATTGGCGAGACCATGCAGACGCTGCGAAAACGAATGAACGGACATCGCGTGACAATCACCAGGCAGGAATGTTCCCTTCCAGTCGGGGAACACTTCAGCAGTCAAGGGCATTCAGCCTCTGATCTCCGGGTAAGCGTTCTCCAAGGCGGCCTTCAGGACGTGCATCGCCGAGCAGAAACTTATAGCCAAGTTCCGCACACATGAGTGCAGCCTCAACCGGACCTGGGATTCATGTCGCATTACATTCATCCCCCACCATCTGGCCTGAGCTTGCGAAATCCTACCAACTGTCCTGGCTTGAGACAATTCACACCTCTTTATCCTGGGGTTACCCCTATCTCTGGATCTGTAAAGACTTAATTACCTGCAAATACTCGCAGTCTAAGCATTGTCTGGCATCTTTGAATTTGTCTATATATATGTTTCGGAGCAGTGCTCCGAAAGCTAGTGTTTGAAACAAACCTGTTGGACTTTAACCTGGTGTTGTAAGACTTCTTACTGTGCTCACCCCAGTCCAACGCCGGCATATCCACTTCATGGCTATCATTGACACCGCAAACTGCCGGCTCAAAGTGGAGAGGATCTCCAGGAAGATCGCGCATATAGACACTGACATTACGTTTCTACAAAGATGCAAGAAAGCAGACAAGATCCCGAAAGGGCTATGGATCACAAACCCACTCAAGTCGACCTACAACACAGACTACGCTGAGAGACTCTGCCGTCACACCTCTCTCACACTCCTCAACCACCTCGTACGCCAGCTCTACAGCAGACGACGCAACCTGGAAACCAAGATAGAGGCCATATTCTCAACTTGCGCTCAGGATGCAACAGACCAGCTGCGGAAAACCGCCAAACAGATAAGACAACGATACTATGCCACCTATATGCACACCAAGAACAGGAAGCTTGAGAAACTCGGCATCACCACCAGCAGCAACCAAGCCTCCCCGGTACCACAGTAAAAAACAAAACAGGGAAATCTATTGTCAACTTGTCAGACTACACCCTTCAACCAGACAAAATCAAAGTCCTCAGCAGGGGGCTCAATTTCTGCACCACCACCAAAATGGTCCCCATCAGTCTCGCGGCAGACACGGGGGAATTCATCAGGCGAATGAGGCTCCGTGAATTCTTACACAGACCCTAAGAGGCCGACAGCGAACCCAAGGAGACTACCAATGAACCAGAAGAGCAGACCGAGAGATCTGCAGTGCGGCAACCGAAGAGGAAAGAGTCAAATTGGACCCCTCCGGAAGGCCACTGCCCTAGACTCGACATGTATGCTTAAACCGTCAGGAGTCGCGTCAATGCCAGATTCATCAGTCGCATTCACAAGACAGCCCCGAACGTCACCCAAGCACAACACAACGCCATCCGTGCTCTCAAGGCCAACCGCAACATCGTCATCAAACCAGCAGACAAAGGAGGGTCCACCGTCATACTGAACAGAACGGACTACTGCAAAGAAGTATACCGACAACCCAACAACCAGGAACACTACAGACAGTTACCCGCAGATCCGACCAAGGAACACATCCGCCAACTCAACAGACTGATCAAGACCTTGGATCCAGACCTTCAGAGCACCCTACGTGCTCTCATCCCACGTACTCCCCGCATTGGAGATCTCTACTGCCTCCCGAAAATACACAAGGCCAACACACCAGGCCGTCCTATTGTTTCAGGCAATGGGACCCTGTGTGAGAACCTCTCTGGCTACATCGAGGGCATCTTGAAACCCATCGTAACAAGGTACGCCCAGCTTCTGTCGTGACACGACGGACTTCCTACAGAAACTCAGCACCCATGGACCTGTTGAACCAGGAACATTCCTCGTCACAATGGACGTCTCGGCACTCTATACCAGCATCGCCCATGACGACGGAATTGCTGCAACAGCCTCAGTACTCAACACCGACAACTGCCAATCTCCAGATGCAATTCTGCAACTCATCCGCTTCATTCTGTATCACAACGTCTTCACCTTCGACAACAAGTTCTTCATCCAGACGCACAGAACAGCCATGGGGACCAAATTCGCACCCCAGTACGCCAACATCTTCATGCACAAGTTTGAACAAGAGCTCCTCACCGCACAGGACCTTCAACCGACGTTATACATCAGATACATCAATGACATTTTTTCCTTTGGACCCACGGCGAAGAATCACTGAAACGACTACACGATGACATCAATAAGTTCCATCCAACCATCAGACTCACCATGGACTACTCTCCAAAATCAGTTGCATTCTTGGACACACTCGTCTCCATCAAGGACGGTCACCTCAGCACTTCGCTTTACCGCAAACCCACGGATAACCTCACGATGCTCCACTTCTCCAGCTTCCACCCTAAACACATTAAAGAAGTCATCCCCTATGGACAAGCCCTCCATTACACAGGATCTGCTCAGACGAGGAAGAGCGTAACAGACATCTACAGATGCTGAAAGATGAACGGGATATGGCGCTCGACTCATTGATCAACAGTTCCAACGCGCCACAGCAAAAAACCGCACCGACCTCAGGTGACAAACACGGGACACAAATAGGGTTAAGGTTAAGGAAAATCCCAAGGCTTTTTACACATACATAAAAAGCAAGAGGGTAGCCAGGGAAAGGGTTGGCCCACTGAAGGATAGGCAAGGGAATCTATGTGTGGAGCCAGAGGAAATGGGTGAGGTACTAAATGAATACTTTGCATCAGTATTTACCAAAGAGAAGCAATTGGTGGATGTTGAGTCTGGAGAAGGGTGTGTAGATAGCCTGGGTCACATTGAAATCCAAAAAGACGAGGTGTTGGGCGTCTTGAAAAATATTAAGGTAGATATGTCCCCAGGGCCTGATGGGATCTACCCCAGAATACTGAAGGAGGCTGGAGAGGAAATTGCTGAGGCCTTGACAGAAATCTTTGGATCCTTACTGTCTTCAGGTGATGTCCCGGAGGACTGGAGAATAGCCAATGTTGTTCCTTTGTTTAAGAAGGGTAGCAAGGATAATCAAGGGAACTACAGGCTGGTGAGCCTTATGTCAGAGGTAGGGAAATTACTGGAGAGAATTCTTCGAGACAGGATCTACTCCCATTTGGAAGCAAATGGACGTAATAGTGAGAGGCAGCATGGTTTTGTGAAGGGGAGGTCGTGTCTCACTAACTTGATAGAGTTTTTCGAAGAGGTCACAAAGATGATTGATGCAGGTAGGGCAGTGGATGTTGTCTATATGGACTTCAGTAAGGCCTTTGACAAGGTCCCTCATGGCAGACTGGTACAAAAGATGAAGTCACACAGGATCAGGGGTGAGCTGGCAAGGTGGATACAGAACTGGCTAGGTCATAGAAGGCAGAGAGTAGCAATGGAAGGATGCTTTTCTAATTGGAGGGTTATGACTAGTGGTGTTCCGCAGGGATCAGTGCTGCAGTGCTGGGACCTTTGCTGTTTGTAGTATATATAAATGATTTGGAGGAAAATGTAATTGGTCTGATTAGTAAGTTTGCAGATGACACAAAGGTTGGTGGAATTGCGGATAGCGATGGGGACTGTCAGAGGATACAGCAGGATTTAGATTGTTTGGAGACTTGGGCGGAGAGACGGCAGATGGAGTTTAATCTGGACAAATGTGAGGTCATGCATTTTGGAAGGTCTAATGCAGGGAGGGAATGTACAGTGAATGGTAGAACCCTCAAGAGTATTGAAAGTCAGAGAGATCTAGGTGTCCAGGTCCATAGGTCACTGAAAGGGGCAACACAGGTGGAGAAGGTAGTCAACAAGGCATACGGCATGCTTGCCTTCATTGGCCGGGACATTGAGCATAAGAATTGGCAAGTCATGTTGCAGCTGTATAGAACCTTAGTTAGACCACACTTGGAGTATAGTGTTCAATTCTGGTCTCCACACTACCAGAAGAATGTGGAGGCTTTAGAGAGGGTGCAGAAGAGATTTACCAGAATGTTGCCTGGTATGGAGGGCATTAGGTATGAGGAGCGGTTGAATAAACTCGGTTTGTTCTCACTGGAACGACGGAGGTTGAGGGGCGGCCTGATAGAGGTCTACAAAATTATGAGGGGCATAGACAGAATGGATAGTCAGAGGCTTTTCCCCAGGGTAGAGGGGTCAATTACTAGGGGGCATAGGTTTAAGGTGAGAAGGGCAAGGTTTAGAGTAGATGTACGAGGCAAGTTTTTTACACAGAGGGTAGTGGGTGCCTGGAACTCGCTGCCGGAGGAGGTGGTGGAAGCAGGGACGATAGTGACATTTAAGGGGCACCTTGACAAATACATGAATAGGATGGGAATAGAGGGATATGGACCGGGGAAGTGTAGAAGATTGTAGTTTAGTCGGGCAGCATGGTCAGCATGGGCTTGGAGGGCCGAAGGGCCTGTTCCTGTGCTGTACTTTTCTTTGTTCAACCGACAGAGTACCCTTCGTCGTCCAGTACTTTCCCGGAGCGGAGCAACTACAACATCTTCTTCGCAGCCTTCAACATGTTATCGATGAATATGAACATCTTGCCAAGGTCATTCCCGCACTCCCAATACTTGCCTTCAAACAACTGCGCAATCTCAAACAAACCATTGTTTGCAGCAAACTACTCAGCCTTCAGAACAGTGACCACGACACCACACAACCCTGCCATGGCAATCTCTGCAAGACGTGCCAGATCATCGACATGGATACCACCATTACACGTGAGAACACCACCCACCAGGTACGCAGTACATACTCGTGCGACTCGGCCAACATTGTCTACCTCATACGCTGCAGGAAAGGATGTCACGAAGCGTGGTACATTGGCGAGACCATGCAGACGCTGCGACAACGAATGAACGGACATCGCGCGACAATCACCAGGCAGGAATGTTCCCTTCCAGTCGGGGAACACTTCAGCAGTCAAGGGCATTCAGCCTCTGATCTCCGGGTAAGCTTTCTCCAAGGCGGCCTTCAGGACGCGCGACAACGCAGAATCGCCGAGCAGAAGCTTATAGCCAAGTTCCGCACACATGAGTGCGGCCTCAACCGGGACCTGGGATTCATGTCGCATTACATTCATCTCCCACCATCTGGCCTGCGAAATCCTACCAACTGTCCTGGCTTGGTACAATTCACACCTCTTTAACCTGGGGTTACCCCTATCTCTGGATCTGTAAAGACTTAATTACCTGCAAATGCTCACATTCTAAGCATTGTCTGGCATCTTTGAATTTGTCTATATATATGTTTCGGAGCAGTACTCCGAAAGCTAGTGTTTGAAACAAACCTGTTGGACTTTAACCTGGTGTTGTAAGACTTCTTACTGTGCTCAGCCCAGTCCAACGCCGGCATCTCCACATCATGGCAACTATACAAGGCATTGGTAAGACCACACCTGGCGTATTGTGCACAGTTTTGATGAAAGATGTATTGGCATTGGAGACAATTCAGAGGAGGTTCACTAGATTGATTCCAGAGATGAGGGGCGTCATTCTCCGACTCCCCGCCGGGCTGGAGAATCGCCGGGGGCTGCCGTGAATCCCGCCCCCGCCGGTTGCCGAAGTCTCCGGCACCGGATATTCGGCGGGGGCGGGAATCGGGCCGCGCCGGTTGGCGGGCCCCCCCGCTCGATTCTCCGGCCCGGATGGGCCAAAGTCCTGCCGATAAATTGCCTGTCCCGCCGGCGTGGATTAAACCACCTTTTGAACGGCAGGACAAGGCGGCGTGGGCGGGCTCCGGGGTCCTGGGGGGGGCGCGGGGCGATCTGACCCCGGGGGGTGCCCCCATGGTGGCCTGGCCTGCGATCAGGGGCCCACCGATCCGCAGGCGGGCCTGTGCCGTGGGGGCACTCTTTCCCTTCACCCTCCGCCACGGTCTCCACCATGGCGGAGGCGGAAGAGACTCCCTCCAATGTGCATGCGTGGGAAACTGTCAGCGGCCGCTGACGCTCCCACGCATGCGCCGCCCGGGGATGTCATTTCCGCGCCAGCTGGCGGGGCAACAAAGGCCGTTTCCGCCAGCTGGCGGGGCGGAAATTCCTCCGGCGTCGGCCTAGCCCCTCAATGTTGGGGCTCGGCCCCCAAAGATGCGGAGCATTCCGCACCTTTGGGGCGGCGCGATGCCCGTCTGATTGGCGCCGTTTTGGGCGCCAGTCGGCGGACATCGTGCCGTTTCGGGACAATTTCGCCCGAGGGTTTTGACGTATGAGGAGAGAGCAGTTTAGGCCTATATTCTCTCGTGTTTCGAAGAATGAGGGGAGATCTCATTGAGGTATACAAGATGCTATGAGGAATACAAGATGCTAAAAGATATGGGTAAAGTAGATGTGGAGCTGATGCTTCCTCTTGTGGGGCATTCTAAAATGAGAGATCATAATCTTAGAATAAGTGGTAGCTAATTTAAAACAGATTTTAGGAAGAACTTCTCCCAAAGGGTTGTGAATCTGTGGAATTCGCTACCCCAGAGTGTGTTGAATGCAGGGACAGCGAGTAAATTTAAGAAGGAGTTAGACAGATTTTTAATTTGCAATTGGTTGAAGGGTTATGGAGAATGGGCAGCACCGTGGAGTTGGGATCAGCCATCATCACATTTA
This sequence comes from Scyliorhinus torazame, assembly GCF_047496885.1. Lineage (NCBI taxonomy): Eukaryota > Metazoa > Chordata > Chondrichthyes > Carcharhiniformes > Scyliorhinidae > Scyliorhinus > Scyliorhinus torazame. The sequence continues at coordinate 79,808,669 of NC_092721.1, read as the reverse complement.
AGGTGTTTAGGCTCGGGAGGGTAAATTGCCTACTCCTGCTCCTAGGTCATGTGTTCTAGGGAGGAGATGCTCTGGCTGATTTTGCAATCCAGCTCGTGGCCTGTAACATTGTAGGTAGCAGATGAAGAACACATCAACCATGATAGAATGGCGGAGCAGATTCGATGGGCCGAATGGCCTCATTCAGCTCCTATATCTTATAACTTATGAACTTATTGGTTGTAGATAAGTCATTCAGAATAGATAAAGGGGACCCAGTAGATGCAATATACTAGGATTTCGAAAAAGCATTCTATATGGTACCACTCAAAAGGTTAGTTAATAAGGTAAGAGCCCATGATGTTGGGAGTAATATTTTAGTATGGATAGAGAATTGCCTTACTAATAGACAGAGAGTTGGAATAAAAAGGCATTTTCAGGATGGAGTAACTCTGTTACTAGTGGAGTTCCACAGGAATCAGTGCTGGGTTCACAATGATTTACAATGTATATTCATGACTTGAATGAGAGAAGTTAATATAGTGGGGTGAATTCGCTGTTTGGGAGACGATGGGCTGGATTCTCAGATTCTGGCGAGGGAACGGTGGCGTTTTACACCAGCAAAAAATGGCATAAAATGGGCACCGATTCCCTGTTTTGATCGGGGCTAGCATGCCGGCAGCATAGAGCACCCGGCTCGAGCTTTCGATCGGGCCCAGAAAATTGTCGGGGCCATGGCCATGCATGCGCACGTTGGCGGCCTCCAGCGGTCTGGACCGTGCTACATGGCGGAGGCCGCACGCGGACCTGGCCCATGAAATAGTGCCCCCCTTTGGCTGGCTCGTGCATCCCAGATCACCCCCCCCCCCCCACCGTGCCCCCAGCCCCAATAAAGTCCCCCCTTCCCGCGGATCGGGCCTCCCCCTACTGTGGCGCCGCTGGACTGAGTTTGTCGTAGCCACGCCAAGTTCCCGATGGATGAGACCATACCTGACCGACGCCATCGGGGGCGGGCCTCGGGCAATGTCCTGAGGCCGTCGATACGTGGCATGGTGCAGTCGAAGAGTACGCTGTTTTGGAGTGGGCGGAGCATCGCGAAATCGGCGCCGCCCCCAATTTGGTCGGGAACTGTGATTCTCCAGCACATCGCCAAACGCAATTTAGGCGTCGGCGAACGACGAATTCAGTCCGATGTTCTCCTGCCGGAGCTGAATTGCACGGGTTTTACGATCCCCTTGAGGTCGTAAATCGGGATGCAATTCAGTGTTACAAGCCATGTAAATTTATGCATGGTGTGGAATAGGAGGGATTTCTAGGGAATCCCGCTATCATGTTTCAAAGAGCGAAAAGTGCACTGAAATTACATGCTTGAGTGATTGAAATGTACTTAGTGCATTTACATCTTTTTGATATAGTCAATGTTTACAAACATTGGGGTTTCACCACTTAGACCACTGAAGCATGAAGAGATAGGAATGGATGAAAGTTGCAGATGTTTTTTACAAGCTGTCAATCACCGACCACTACTTTAAAAGGTAAGAATGGCCAGCAGATGGTGGGTCTGTGCAAACCAGATGCAGGCACAACAGCTCTCCCGCGAGGAATGGACATATGGAGCTGCAAGGTAAGTATTAAAGCTATAATGCTTCCCACTGGTCCTTTCTGGACAGCTATCTAGCTTGTAGTGAGGGGTCCCTTTTCTGGGGAGGGGGCGCTGTGTGGGGAGGGGTCTGTGGGTGCAGGGGTCTGTGGAGATGGTTCCTTTAGACAGGGGGCCCCTGTAGAGGGTCCCTCTATTACAGGGGACCCCTGTGGGAGTCCCCCTATTACATGGGCCCCAGTGGGGTGGGGTCCCCCTATTATTGGGGCCCCAGTGGGGGAGGGGGTCCCCCTATTACTGGGGCCTCACCCCCCCCTATTACTGGGGCCTTAGTGGGGTGGGGGGTCCTCCTATTAGTGGTGCCCCATTGGGGTGGGAGGTTCCCCCTATTACTGGTGCCCCATGGGGTGGGGGGTCCCCCTATTACTGGGGCCCCATTGGGGTGGGGGGGGGTCCCCCTATTACTGGGGCCCCATTGGGGTGGGCGGTCCCCCTATATCTGGGGTCTCTGTGGGGGTTTCCCCTTTAACAGGGGTCCCAGTGGGGGGGTCCCGCTATAACAGGGGTCACTGGGCGGGCTTCCCCTGATTACAGGCACCTGTGTTGGGGGTCCCTCTATTACAGGTATCCCTGTGAGGTTTCCCCCGATTTCAAGTGCAATAGAGTATTAAAATAGAGTATTAAACTATACGAGGTACTAGTTAGACCGCACCTTGAATAATGTGAACAGTTTTGGTCAACTTATTTAAGGAAGGATATACTGGCATTGGAGGCAGTCAAAAAAAGGTTTGCCTAGGTTGAGGTTGAGTATGTTGGTCCCGTACCTATTGGAGTTCAGAAAATGAGAGGCAACCTTATTGAGACATATAGGATTCTCAGGGGGCTTGGTAGGGTCGATGCTGAGAGAATGTTTCCCCTTGTTAGAGAGTCTAGGAGCAGAAAGCAAATGTCCATTTAAGATAGAGAGGGTGGTGAATCTGTGGTATTCTTTACTGCAGAGAGCTGTCGCGACTGGGTTCTTAATAATGTTCAAGGCTGAGATGGACAGATTTTTAATCAGTAAGGGAATCAAGGGTTATGGGGATAAAGCAGGAAAGTGGAGTTGAGGATTATGATTTCAGATCAGTCATGATCTCATTGACCCAAAAAGCCAAATAACCTACTTCTGCTCCTCTGTCTTATCCAGTTTCAAAGCCACGCTTTCCTTTATTTCATCATCTGTTGCTCTCTGCCTTGACATTTCTTGCTCAGGCTCTGCCTGCAGGTTTAATTCAGACAGCTTTAATTTATTTCCTGCTGCCATTAACCTTTCCTTTCAGTTGACGTGCCATCTGATGGGCAGCATGGTAGCACAGTGGTTAGCACTGTTGCTTCACAATGCCAGGGTCCCATGTTCGATTCCGGCTTGGGTCACTGTCTGTGCGGAATCTGCACGTTCCCCCCGTGTCTGCATCCGTTTCCTCCGGGTGCTCCGGTTTCCTCCCACAAGTCCCAAAAGACGTGCTGTTAGGTGAATTGGACATTCTGAATTCTCCCTCAGTGTACCCGAACAGGCGCCGTAGTGTGTAGATTAGGGGCTTTTCATAGTAACTTCATTGCAGTGTTAATGTAAGCCTACTTGTGACAATAAAGATTATTATTATTTATAGTGACTTAACATTATGATTCTGTGCTTCTGACTTATTGTACACATTTTTAGTTGACAAAAATAATTTCTACAGCAGCATTATGGTAAGTCATTGATCTTTGTACATCACTCGGGTTTCCTCGTACATTTTCATTTTCAAACCGCTTCACTGGGTGTTTCTGAAATCACTGGAATTGGAAACATTGTACCCTCAGATGGGTCATTTCCTAGTAGAAAACTGACACCTTTAATAGGGAACTTAGGCACAATCCCCACAATTACAATGCCAGGAATTGAACCATATTTTAAATTAACTCTATACAATGGAGTGGATAAACAACCTCTATTAATATCAATATATTTTCCTAAAGCAAGTTTTCTGGAGGGAAATTACCTTCACCTGCCAACATCATTTATTGACCTGAACAGTAAGTATATTCAAAGCTATCAATTTGTAATAAGCTTCACTGTATTTTCTGAATACATGCTTCACAATCACACAAGTGCAACAGCCTTGTTCTACATTTCCAACCGTCAACTTTCACATGCCCTCTCTAATGACAGAAATAACATGTTGGTCCCCTTCAATCATACTCACCCTCTCTATTCTGTGTTTTGTTTTACTGATCTGAGCAGTGCCTATCTTTTCAATTTTATGTCTTCCTCACAGAAAACAGAATTTTGTTGAGTATCATCTCTCTCTCTGCTTTCTTTGTTCGAAACAACATTAATCCCGGGTGGTGCATTGCTTAGCTATCCTATTTTCACAGTGTTCAATTACTGTAAATACAGGTATTAGTTGTAGCAAGTGAAGAATCAGGGGCGAAATTCTCCTACCCGCCCCGCCACATTTCTGCGCCGACCGGCCAGCGGGAGTCTCCGTAACACCGGCCGGTCAATGGGGTTTCCCATTGTGGGGCAGCCCCACGCCGTCGGGAAACCCCCGGGCGCCGGCAAAACGGAGACTCCCGCCGGCGGAGAATGACGCCCCAGATATTTGTCTTTAACCAGTTCATGTTACACAATTTAACATGAATAATCAATCAAATTACACAATATGATTGCATGTAAGGATTCGATTCTTTATTCGTGAGTTCACAATTCACGCTAAGAACTCAGCCACCATCTTTAAAACTTTGGGTTGATTATATGGGACTGAGGGTAATTTGTCTGTGTTTTGAGGTTCGGAAACATGTTCGGTCACTGTTTATAATAATAAAATGTCAAAGAACTCAAATGGGCCATATAACCATGGTGACTGAATCATTAGGAGAGGCTGAGGTAAACATATTTTCTTGGCTGTATGTTATCTGAAGTCTGCATTATTGGTGTTTTTGATATATTAGTTTTGTGTTGGTATGTATGGAATCTGTAGACCAAAGGTAGAATAGGTACAGATATTTTGAGCAAGTCAGTGTTTGCTATGCACCTTCATAAAGTACCCCTGTTCTGCTTCTGCAGAACTGAAAATTATTTAATCCCACAAACAAAAAAGGTGTATGGCAAGTGTTAGCTCTCATTCCTGGACCCTGTTTCTGGGTGTGTTTTGGGCACAATGTGCACTGTAACCCATGCCCTTTCCATTAACATTGAGGTTTCCACCTCCCTTTTTACAACAATGGCCTCCATGTAATTGTGTCTCTGTCATTTATGAACACTGCATTTATGTTGACAGACTCATGATCAGCTTGCCTGTGGCTGGATAATGAGCCACAAGCGAAATCAATACCACAAAAAATAAAATCTTAACTTTTAGCTGGTTCAACAATTACATCAGGAGGTTGATTAGCTTAGTTGGCTCGTGTCTTGTGTAGAGTAATGCCAACAGTGTGTGTTCAATCCTATACTGGCTGGCCATTGTGATATCCTGGCATAAGCCAAGATTAGCAACCCTTGGTCTATGAAAAAGCGATATGCAGTCAGAGAACAATCCGATCAGGCTAACCAAGCCTGTTAAAAGATTGAGGAATGAAACAATGATGGGATATGCTTTCGTTTCTGAGACACTTACACAGGTTTATCTAACAGACAGAAGGCTGTTAATACAGATGACCTGATATCTGATATTTGTTAGCTGTCAAGTTCAGATTACGAATGAGAACATCCAATAGACAGTGACGGATCTGGACAGAAATGTAGCTTCTCTACTTGTGCATAAAGTTTAGCTGCAGTCATTGTTTGGAAAGAAACTCCTGAAGATACATTTTTCATTCTGAAACCATTGACAAGTCTTTACTCGACTTTGTCGTTATTTTAAAACAAAATGAGACTTAGTTCTTTAGAATGTAAGAATAGAAAGATTCTAGCTGTACTTGGTTCTTCTGCTGCCAATGAAGCAGCCAATTACACCAGGCTACACATTGGATTTTGTTTATTGTCACATGTACCGAGGTATTTGTGAAAAGTATTTGTCTGCGAGCAGCTCTACAGATCATTAAGTACATAAAAAGAAAAGGAAATGAAAGAAAATACATAATAGGGCAACACAAGGTACACAATGTAACTACATAACACTGGTATCGGGTGAAGCATTCAGGGGTGTAGTGTTAATGAGGTCAATCCAGAAGAGGGTCGTTTAGGAGTCTGGTAACAGTGGGGAAGAAGCTGGAGCGAAATTCTCCCCCAACGGCGCGATGTCCGCCGACTGGCGCCCAAATCGGCGCCAATCAGATGGGCATCTTGCCGCCCCAAAGGTGCAGAATGCTCCGCATCTTTGGCGGCCTAGCCCCGACATTGAGGGGCTAGGCCGGCGCCGGAGGGATTTCCGCCCCGCCAGCTGGCGCGGAAATGCGGCGCATGCGCGGGAGCGTCAGCAGCCGCTGAAAGTTTCCCGCGCATGCGCAGTGGTGATAGTCACTTCCACCTCCACCATGGTGGAGGCCGTGGCGGAGGCGGAAGGGAAAGAGTGACCCCACGGCACGGGCCCGCGCGCGGATCGGTGGGCCCCGATCGCGGGCCAGGCCACCGTGGGGGGCACCCCCCGGGGTCAGATCGCCCCGCGCCCCCCCAGGACCCCGGAGCCCGCCAACGCCGCCTGGTCCCGCCGGTAAATACCAGGTTTAATTTACGCTGGCGGGACAGGCAATTTCTGGGCGGGACTTCGGCCCATCCGGGCCGGAGAATTGAACGGGGGGTCCCGCCAACCGGCGCGGCCGATTCCCGCCCCCGCCCAATCTCCGGTACCGGAGACTTCGGCGGGGGTGGGGGCGGGATTCACGGCGGCCAACGGCCATTCTCCGACCCGGCGGGGGGTCGGAGAATGACGCCCCTGTTTTTGAGTCTGTTCGTGCGTGCTCTTAGACTTTTGTATCGCCTGCCCGATGGAAGAAGTTGGAAGAGTGAGTAAGCCGGGTGGGAGGAGTCTTTGATTATGCTGCTCACTTTCCCCAGGCAGTGTAGATGGAGTCAATGGATGGGAGACAGGTTTGTGTGATGGACTGGGCAGTGTTCATGACTCTCTGAAGTTTCTTGCGGTCTTGGGCGAGCAGTTGCCATACCAGGCTGTGATACAGCCAGATAGGATGCTTTCTATGGTGCATCTGTAAAGGTTGGTAAGAGTTAATGTAGACATGCCGAATTTCCTTAAGTTTCCTGAGGAAATATGTTGTGCTTTCTTGGTGGTAGCGTCAACGTGAGTGAACCAGGACAGATTTTTGAAGATGTGTACCCCTTGGAAGTTGAAACTGCTAACCATCTCCACCTCGGTCCCGTTGATGCTGACAGGGGTGTGTACAGTACTTTGCTTCCTGAAGTGAATGACCAGCTCTTGCTGGCATTGAGCGGTAGATTGCTGCACCACTCCACTAAGTTCTCAATCTTCCTCCTGTATTCTGACTCGTCGTTATTCAAGATCCGGCCCACTATGGTCGTATCGTCAGCAAATTTGTAGATGGAGTTGGAACCAAATTTTGCCACGCAGTCGTGTGTGTACAGGGAGTATAGTAGGGCGATAAGTACGCAGCCTTGCGGGGCCCTGGTATTGAGGATTATTGCGGAGGAGGTGTTGTTGTTTATTCTTACTGATTGTGGTCTATGGGTCAGAAAGTCGAGGATCCAGTTGCAGAGTTGCTCTTCAGTACAAATCAAAGTCATAATTATTTCCAAGTAACGTCTATACATCGGTTAACTTGTTGCCAGGCTGAAAGTCTGTTATGGTGCCATTTGATTAGTGGGTAAATGTTAGTTTTGTTATACCCTATTGAACAACTTTAAAGATGGAGTTTTGTTGTGCTGGGTAACACTCAAAATGTGTAAGAATCAGGGGCGTCATTCTCCGACCCCCCGCCGGGTCGGAGAATGGCCGTTGGCCGCCGTGAATCCCGCCCCCGCCGAAGTCTCCGGTACCGGAGATTGGGCGGGGGCGGGAATCTGGCCGCGCCGGTTGGCGGGACCCCCCGCTGGATTCTCCGGCCCGGATGGGTCGAAGTCCCGCCCAGAAATTGCCTGTCCCGCCGGCGTAAATTAAACCTGGTATTTACCGGCGGGACCAGGCGGCGTGGGCGGGCTCCGGGGTCCTGGGGGGGGCGCGGGGCTATCTGACCCCGGGGGTGCCCCCACGGTGGCCTGGCCCACGATCGGGGCCCACCGATCCGCGGGCGGGCCTGTGCCGTGGGGGCACTCTTTCCCTTCCGCCTCCGCCACGGCCTCCACCATGGCGGAGGCGGAAGAGACTCTCCCCACTGCGCATGCGCGGGAAACTGACAGCGGCCGCTGACGCTCCCGCGCATGCGCCGGGAAACTGACAGCGGCCGCTGACGCTCCCGCGCATGCGCCGCATTTCCGCGCCAGCTGGCAGGGCAACAAACGCCATTTCCGCCAGCTGGCGGGGCGGAAATCCCTCCGCCGTCGGCCTAGCCCCTCAATGTTGGAGCTAGGCCGCCAAAGATGCGGAGCATTCCGCACCTTTGGGCCGGCGCGATGCCCGTCTGATTGGCGCCGTTTTTGGCGCCAGTCGGCGGACATCGCGCCGTTGGGGGAGAATTTCGCCCCAGATCTTGATTTAAAGATGCTGAAAGCTGTCACGCTGGGTAAAATAGGTCCGTCCCTGCAATTATCACAAGACCTCTTTCCAAAATCATATCATTTGAAAAAAGGAATGGGTGCCATGATACATAAAGGCCTGTGCCCAAGAAAAAGCCAATCACATTTTCTCCAGAGGATGTCTGAACAATATAAAACAAAAATAACTGCTAACAAAGTTTCACTTCATAATATGCAAATGGCAAAAGAACCGGGGAGTAGAGATGTGGGGCTGGATTCTCCGTATCTGGGACTAAGTGCCGGCGCCGGCGTGGGAACCGTGGTGTTTCACGACAGGAAAAACGGCACGAACCCCTCACCGATTCCGGTACCAGTGAAGGACTATCACCGGCTCCGACTGAATCTTCCGCCTCCCGCGGCAGAAAACGCCGGAGAATGGCCGGTTCAGTGCCATGCATGCACGGCTGACGACCTGCAGCAGTTTCGCCGTATAACATGGTGTCAGCCATGCGCGGACCCAACACACCATCCATGACCGCACAGCCCACCCCCTGACTACCCCCCACTAGTCCCCCTAGCCCTCACAGAAGCCCACCCCTGGCCAGCGGCACAGATCCTGGCTGAGTGTGGTGGCGCTGGGCACAGTCCGAAACCGCCACGCCGGGTTCCCGATTTGTGTGACCACACATGTCCTGCGCTGTCGGTATCATGGGAGTGTCCCTTTAAGAAATGTTTTTGTCTTATCACATGGGTTCAGTGATGTCATTGTGTGGGTGGAGCTGGGCTATGGCTCTGGTTTAGTTTTTGAGTTGGGAGCTGGCTGTGGCTCTGAGTTTTACTTTCACTTTGAGTTTGAACTGGTTTTGTTCTGCACAGGTTGAAAGAAGGTTTTTTTTCTCCATCTGCAGTTTAAAAGCTGTTTCCAGACTGCTTGATAACTTGAAAAGAAATAACTGTTTTCTGGAAGAAATTCAAAACTGCTGTTTTGGAAAGGACATGAGCATCCAAACCAGTTCTTGAGTGCGGTGTGCTGGGCCACACCTTTGAACAAGGTTTTCTGGTTTATGGGATCTTGTTATTAAATTGGAACAGTTAAGGGGTATTCATTTTGGGTTATACATAGATTACTGTAGCTGTGTGGGGTATTTATGTTGGTAGTTGATAAAAATGCTTACTGTGTGTGTGTTTATAAAAATGTTAACTGAATTCATAGACTAAACTTTATTTTTGATAAAAGTGCTTGAGGCCTCTGTTGAATAACACTTGAAAGGCAGCCCTTGTGCTCATCATAACCAAAATCAATAAACAGTTGTAGGTCAGGTGAACTCCATGATATACTTTGGTGTTTTCTAAACCCTGGCCCATAACAGTCGGGAGCACGGCCCATCGGGGGCGGAGCATCACGGGTGGGCCGGCCGATGAGGCGCCAAGGCATTGCGACTGCGCGCGGCGCGTGATACGAAGATGCCATTTTGGAGGTGGCGGAGCATGGCTGACCAGCGGCAAACTGGTGTCGGGCCCGATTTCAGTGTCGGAGCCCATTCCCTGCCTGATCGGCGAACACAATTTTGGCGTCGGGTATGGAGAATCCCGCCCTAGCTTTCTTTGGAAATGTTGTTGTGAACTGAAATGCACTGCCTGAAAGGATGGTGGAAGCAGAGGAGGAAACAGATGCAGGGCCACAGGGAAAGAGCAACAGGGTAATAACTCTTCCAAAATGCCAACGGTCTGAATGAGATATTACTATCTGTAACATTCTATGAAAGTAGAAAGTTAATTCTGTTTGGTATTGGTGTCTTTCATATGGGCTGTATTTTGCTGCTGGCGTTGAAGAGTTTTTAATCTTTACTATTGTCACAAGTAGGCTCACATTAGCACTGCAATGAAGTTACTGTGAAAATCCCCCAGTTGCCACTCTCTGGCGCCTGTTCGGGTACACAGAGGGACAATTCAGAATGTCCATTTCACCTAACAAGCACGTCTTTCGGGACAAGTGGGAGGAAACCGGAGCACCCGGAGGAAACCCACGCACACACTGAGAACGTACAGACATGGCACAGACATTGACCCAAGCGGGAATCGAACCCAGGACCCTGGTGCTGTGAAGCCACAGTGCTATCCACTGTGCTACCGTGCTGCCCATTCATATAAATAACAAACGAGGAAGTAAAAACTACAGTGTCGCCAATTTCAATTTTCAACTTTACAGAAAAGAAAATAAATGATTGGGACATATACATGGAATTAAGATAGAACATAAAATAAGCTGAATGGTCTTTAAAATAATGTATTATTTTAAAATTAACTGGAATTTCTTATAATAATTTAGAACTTTGATATCAACAAATAAAAATTTACAACAGTGTCAGTGAGTATACTTAGCAGAACTATGAGTTTAATTATTTTATTTGTTCCTGGGACATGGGCTTTGCTGATGAAGCAAGCGTTTGTTGACACCCCTAACTACCGCTGAGAAGATGGTGATAATTTACCTTCTTGAACCTCTGCAGACCATGTGGTATAGGTACATTCACAATGTTGTTCAGAAGGGAGTTCCAGGACCTGGATTCAGTGACAGTGAAGGAATGGTAATATAGTTCCAAGTCAGGGTAATGTGTGGTTTAGTGGGGAATCTGCGGATGGTGGCGTTCCTGTGCATATGCTGCCCTTGTCCTTCTCGGTACTAGAGGATGAAAATTTGCAGATGCTATTGAAGGAGCCTTGGGAGTTATTGCAGTGCACCTTGTAATTGGTACACCCTGCTCTCACTGTGTGGCAGTGATGGATGGAGGAAGTGAATACTTAAGGATGTCAATCAATGGACTGCTTTGTCCTGAATGGTGCCAAGTTTCTTGAGTGTTGCTGGAGCTGCACTCATTCAGGCAAGTTGTGTATTCCATCACACTCCAGATGTGTACTGTAGTGGGTAGGTTTTGGTGATAGACACCTGCCGTACTACATGGTGGGGCCCGGGGTTGGCAGTAACACTAGGTATGGTCCATGGGATGGAGGGTGATGACAATCAGCTCTGTGATGAACTCCGGTGGTCCCCTTCGTTTGACAACGTCTGACTCCTGCCCATTCCACCACACGGTCGCATCTATTCCCTGAGCTGACGGTGGTGGGGATGGGGAAGGGGGGTGGTGGTGGGGAGGGGGGTGAGTCCAGGCCACCCACAACGTCCGCCCATTTCCCCCCCCAAACACTTCTCTCTGGCCAATCCAGACTAGCTCACCCTTCGTACACATCTAACTGGTTAGCACTGTTGCTTCACAGCTCCAGGGACCCGGGTTCAATTCCTGGCTTGGGCCACTGTCTGTGTGGAGTCTGCATGTTCTCCCTGTATCGATGTGGATTTCTTCCGGGTGCTCCGGTTCCCTCCCACAAGTTCCAAAATACGTGCTGTTAGGTGAATTGGACATTCTGAATTCTCCCTCTTGTGTACAGAACAGGCGCCGGAATGTGTCGACTTGGCGCTTTTCACAGTAACTTCATTGCAGTGTTAATGTAAGCCTACTTGTGACAATAAAGATTTTTATATTATTATTTAAACAGTTTGAACAGGTGTTTGATGTGACAACATAAATACTGATTTGTGCCCTAGCCCCTACACAAAAACTGTGCCCTGCACCCATGCCAACTTAACTGGTGTCTAACTTTCTAGCCTTATGGGCCTTAACGCTATGTCTAGGTGGTTCCCCAGATATATCAGAATTGGCGGCGACCAGCTGTGATTCCTGCCCTGCAACCTGGGTCCCCTTTGGCGGCCATCTTCTGGGGCGACCTGGCCTGGATGGGCCCGTCTGCTGCTCATATGTCCCAGGTGGTGTGGCACCGCTCTGTTCTGCCCACTGCCCACCAGATGTGTCAGGGACAGGAGTGGGGGGGGTGGGGGGGGGGGGGTGTCATAGATGCAGCAGGGTTTCAACACCTCCCCTGTGGGAGTCACCGACACGGGTCCCATCACCTCTTCCTCCGTGGGACGGGGAGGGTGCGAGCAGCGCTATCCCTCAGGCTGCCCTGCCAACTGCCGCTGCCAGTCCGGGAGGCCCGCTCTGGTCTTGACCAGGGCCTGCATGATGGCGGCCATGGAGCACAGAGAGTGGACAATCTCCGCCTGGGACAGAGCCACCTCCCTCTGCGTCTGTGTCACGTCAGCCAGCACCTGGCAATGCCGCTGACATTCCCAACCATGGCCTGCTGTGACTGGGCCACGCTCAGGGCGCCGCTGCGATTTCCAGGTGGCTCTGGGACATGGCTGCCTTGGAGGTGGCAAACCTGTCCTGGACCTCAGCCAGTGCCTGCACAGAATGCCCCAGGTCTTGGACATGCTGATCCAGAGCCGAAACTGTTGCCCTGGATGGGGTGAGGGTGGTGTTAGGTGAGGGTAGTGTAGGGTGAGGGTGTTGGGGGGAGTGTTGACACACGTGTCATGGGGTACCGCAACTCAGCAGGCTCTCACTTTCTCGCCTGTGGCCAAAATCCACCCCGACCTCCCTTTCCTTCGGGCCGCTGACCATGCCCAGGGCCCTCTGCTCTGCCACGGTGTGCCCTGCACCCGTGCCAGCTTACTATGTGTCTAACTTCTTGGCCTTAAGACCCCTACCACTATGTCTTGGTGTTTCCCCAGACGGTACAGCAGGAGTGGAGGCGGACTGCTGAGATTCCTGCCCTTCGATGTGGCTCCCAGTCGGCGCGCGTTTCCTGGGGCGGCCAGGATTGGATAAGCCAGGCTGCTCAGCGGGCGTGCTGGATGGTGTGGTGCCAGCCTGTTCTGCCCACTGCCCACCAGATGCACCAGGGATAGAACGGGGGGAGTCCGAGTGTTCCGGTTCCTCCCTTGCTGGAGTAACCGGGACGGGCCCTAGAACCTCCTCCTCCCTTGGGGAGCCCGGTAGCCCTCGGGCCTCACTGTGGGATGGTGGTGCCCGCGGAGACTTGCACCGTGGCACCACCGACACCTGGCGCTGCCAGTCCTGGAGGTCCGCTGTGGCATCGACCAGGGTCTGAACGTACCCAGCGATGGAGCTCAGGGAGTGCGACATCCCTGTCAGGGACTGTGGTACCTCCCGCTGGGATTGTGCGACGCCATCCAGCACGTGGGCAAGGCCGTCGATGCTCTCAGCGATGGCCTGCTGAGACTGGGCCAGACCCCGGAGCGCGGCAGCAATGTCCAGCTGGCTCTGGAGCATGGCTGCCTGTGAGAGGGCAGCCCTGTCGTGAGCCACGGATGACGCGTGCGCACTACGCCCTACGCCTTGAAGAACCTGACTCATGGCCAAAACCGTTGCCCCCATTGCCTCCCGTGCGGTGTCGGCCTGGGTGGCAGCCATGACCGGTACGACTCCCTGCTCGTGGACGCGGATGGACTCCTCCAGCTGCGTCTGCAGTTGCCGGAACACAGCCGACATCCCGTTGTCTAGTCCCTGGGGTTCCAAAGACATCGGGTCTGTGGGTGGGTCTGGTAAGTCCAGGAACCCGGGAACCATCTGGGTGGCAGCTGGGTGCTGGGCCTGGCTGCTCCTCGGCTGCTCCTACCTCCACCTGCTGTACCGGTACGGATGTGTGATGAGCACCAGTCAGTGACTCAGAAGCCTCATCACTTACGTGCCCAACCGAGGTGAGTGTATCTACGATGGTTGATGTGGTGGGTGACAGCAGTGCCGCAGACGCAAGGTCCACATCTGTCCCCAGTGTAGCGCACAATGACTTACGAGAGAGACGAGTAGGGATGAAGTCGATGAGGCTTTATTAAGCGAGACTTGTCCCCAGCAGTTCAGCAACAGAATGGAGCGGCGGGGAGAAGCTCGGGTTCTTATACTCCGCCTTCAGGGCGGAGCCAGGAGTCAACAGCCAACCAGGACCCGGAATCTGTCAGCCAATAGCATCACGGCTTCACAGTCCCACATGACCCCTAATACATACTACCACATTCACCACTTGTTAAAAATGAACCCGGCGGGGTGGTGGTTCGCATGGTGGTAGGGGTTTACAAGGCTGGTCCTGGGAGGAAAAAAATTTCGGGCATGTCATTACAGTTTTAGCCCTGCACTGGGCTATGTACAAGGTTTGTGAAACTATTTACAATATTAGTAAGAGAAAAAATGTTGTTACAGTCCAACAACATTCTTGATGTCACGCCGATGCCACGAGTCGAGCGGGCGGTCTGGTCTTCCTTGTCGATCGCCTCAGCCCCGGTGGTGGTGCAGGTGCTTGTTCAGGCGTTGTCGTCTCCGGGAGCGTTTCGGTGTTTGTTCCTGTTTCACACCTGGGCGGACACGGGAGGAGGACCGATCCTCCCGGGAAGGGGGCGGTCGCGGGGTGCGCCGGTGGCAGGGAGGGGATGATCGGTGTCGGAGGGGTGTGTGTGTTGCCGGCGGGCGCCAGGTCTCGCAGGGAGACCGTGTCCTGTCGGCCGTCGGGGTACGCCACGTAGGCGTACTGCGGGTTCGCGTGGAGGAGGTGAACCCTCTCGACCAACGGGTCCGACTTGTGCGCCCGCACATGTTTCTGGAGCAAGATGGGTCCTGGGGCCGCCAGCCAGGTCGGCAGCGACGTTCCGGAGGAGGACTTCCTGGGGAAGACAAGGAGGCGCTCATGAGGCATTTGGTTAGTGGCGGTACACAGCAGCGACCGGATGGAGTGGAGAGCGTCCGGGAGGACCTCCTGCCACCGGGAAACTGGGAGATCCCTGGACCGTAGGGCCAGTAGGACGGTCTTCCAGACCGTGCCGTTCTCCCTCTCGACTTGCCCGTTCCCCCGGGGGTTGTAGCTGGTCGTCCTGCTCGAGGCTATGCCCTTGCTGAGCAGGAACTGGCGCAGCTTGTCACTCATGAAGGAGGACCCCCTGTCGCTATGGATATATGCGGGGCAACCGAACAGAGTGAATATGGTGCCAAGGGCTTTAATGACTGTGGCCGCTGTCATGTCGGGGCAGGGGATGGCGAAGGGGAAACGGGAGTACTCGTCCACCACGTTCAGGAAGTATGTGTTGCGGTCGGTGGAGGGGAGGGGCTTTTTGAAATCCAGACTGAGGCGTTCAAAGGGGCGGGAAGCCTTGATCAGGTGCGCTCTATCCGGCCTGAAAAAGTGCGGTTTGCACTCCGCGCAGAATTGGCAGTTCCTGGTGACTGTACGGGCCTCCTCCACAGAGTAGGGGAGGTTGCGGGACTTTATAAAATGGTAGAACCGAGTGAACCCCGGGTGGCAGAGGTCCTCGTGGAGGGCTTGGTGACGGTCTATTTGTGCGTTGGCACATGTGCCGCGGGATAGGGCATCGGACGGCTTGTTCAGCTTTCCGGGACGGTACAAGATCTCGTAGTTGAAGGTGGAGAGCTCAATCCTCCACCTTAAGATCTTGACATTTTTAATTTTGCCCCGCTGTGCATTATCGAACATGAAGGCGACCGACCGTTGGTCGGTGAGGAGAGTGAATCTCCTGCCGGCCATGTAATGCCTCCAATGTCGCACAGCTTCCACTATGGCTTGGGCTTCCTTTTCCACTGAGGAGTGGCGGATTTCTGAGGCGTGGAGGGTTCGGGAGAAAAAGGCCACGGGCCTGCCCGCTTGGTTAAGGGTGGCCGCCAGAGCTACGTCGGATGCGTCGCTCTCGACCTGGAAGGGGAGGGACTCGTCGATGGCGCGCATCGTGGCCTTTGCGATATCCGCTTTGATGCGGCTGAAGGCCTGGCGAGCCTCTGTCGACAGGGGGAAGGTAGTGGTCTGTATTATCGGGCGGGCCTTGTCTGCATACTGGGGGACCCACTGGGCGTAATATGAAAAAAACCCCAGGCAACGTTTCAGGGCTTTGGAGCAGTGGGGGAGGGGAAATTCCATGAGGGGGCGCATGCGTTCGGGGTCGGGGCCTATTATCCCATTGCGCACTACGTATCCCAGGATGGCCAACCGGTTTGTGCTAAAAACGCACTTTTCCTCGTTGTATGTGACGTTCAAGGCGTTAGCGGTCTGGAGGAATTTTTGGAGGTTGGCGTCGTGGTCCTGCTGATCGTGGCCGCAGATGGTTACGTTGTCGAGATACGGGCTGGTCAACCATTCGGTCCATCTCCCGTTGGAAGACCGAGACCCCGTTCGTGACACCAAATGGGACCCTTAGGAAGTGGTATAGACGCCCGTCTGCCTTGAAGGCTGTGTACTTGCGGTCACCTGGGCAGATGGGGAGCTGGTGGTAGGCGGACTTGAGGTTCACGGTGGAGAAAACCTTATACTGGGCAATCCGATTTACCATGTCGGATATGCGGGGAAGAGGGTACGCATCTAGCTGTGTGTACCTGTTGATGGTCTGGCTGTAGTCTATGACCATCCTTTGCTTTTCCCCGGTCTTTACTACTACCACCTGGGCTCTCCAGAGACTATTGCTGGCCTGGATTATGCCTTCCTTCAGCAACCGCTGGACTTCAGACTGAATAAATATCCGGTCCTGGGCGCTGTACCGTCTGCTCCTAGTGGCGACGGGTTTGCAATCCGGGGTGAGGTTTGCAAACAAGGACGGCAGTTCAACCTTGAGAGTTGCGAGGACGCAGATAGTGAGTGGGGGTATTGGGCCGCCGAATTGAAATGTTAGGCTCTACAGGTTTCACTGGAAAACTAATCCCAGTAATGTGGGCGCGCAGAGTTGGGGAAGGACGTAGAGCCTGTAGTTTTTAAACTCCCTCCCTTGCACCGTTAGGTTCGCGACGCAGAACCCTTTGATCTCTACGGAGTGGGATCCTGCAGCTAGGGAAATCTTTTGCGTACTTGGATGGATGGTCAGAAAACAGCGTCTTACCGTGTCGGGGTGAATGAAACTTTCGGTGCTCCCGGAGTCGATCAGGCATGATGTCTCGTGTCCGTTGATCAGCACCGTTGTTGTCGTAGTCTGGAGCGTCCGGGGCCATAATTGATCCAGCGTCACCGAAGCCAGTCGTGGTCGTAGTGTCTCGGCGTCTTCTTCGGACCCCGTGGAGCCGTCGATGCTGGGGTCCTTTGTTGTCATCCAAGATGGCGGCGTCCATGAATCGCACGCGGCCGGGGGTGGACAAAATGGCCGCCCCCATGGATCGCACGTGGTCGGGGGTGGACAAAATGGCCACCACCATGAATCGCACGTGGCTGGGGAGTCACAAGATGGCGGCGCCCCTCCTCCCCTCGTGGTGGCCGGGACTCAAAATGGCGGCGCCCGCGTGTCGCACATGGGGCGCTGGGGGGGGTTGGGGAGCGTTTGGGATGCGTTGGGCTCGTTCTTCTCCGGGGATTGCGGCGACCCCCCGGGACCGGCACACAGCCGCGTAATGGCCCTTCTTGCCGCAGCTTTTGCAAATAGCTGCGCGGGCCGGGCAGCGCTGCCGGGGGTGTTTCGCTTGCCCGCAGAAATAGCAGCGGGCCCCCCCGGGATGATCTGGCGCTTTAACCGCGCAAGCCTGTGAGGGAGGGGGGGGTTTGTCGCGACGGGGGTCCACGGAGCCCAAGGGGCTGCCGCGCGGTCGGGGCCGTAGGCGCGGGCATTTTGCGAGGCCACATCTAGGGAAGCTGCAATGGCCCGTGCCTTTTTCTAAAAGTCTTTGGCGGATTTGGGGAGAGTTCATACCTGCCACAAACGCATCGCGAATTAGCATGTCCGTGTGTTCAATCGCGTTCACCGGCGGGCAGCTGCAGCCCCGTCCCAAAATTAGCAGCGCGGCATAGAATTCCTCTAACGATTCTCCGGGACTTTGCCGTCTCGTTGCGAGTTGGTAGCGTGCGTAGACCTGGTTCACGGGGCGAACGTAAATCCTCTTCAGTGCTGCGAGCGCCGTCGGGAAATCCTCTGCGTCTTCTATGAGAGGGTAAATTTCCGGGCTTACCCTCGAATGCAGGACCTGCATTTTCTGGTCTTCTGTGATCCGGCCGGGGGCCGTTCGGAGGTAGCCTTCAAAACAAGCTTGCCAGTGTTTAAAAATTGCTGCCGAGTTCGCTGCGTGGGGGCTGATCCGCAGGCATTCCGGGGCGATCCGGAGCTCCATAGTCCTTTAAGCTCGCTTAATAAATTGTAGCGCACAATGACTTATGAGAGAGACGAGTAGAGATGAAGTCGATGAGGCTTTATTAAGCGAGACTTGTCCCCAGCAGTTCAGCAACAGAATGGAACGGCGGGGAGAAGCTCGGGTTCTTATACTCCACCTTCAGGGCGGAGCCAGGAGTCAACAGCCAACCAGGACCCGGAATCTGTCAGCCAATAGCATCACGGCTTCACAATCCCACATGACCCCTAATACATACTACCACACCCAGGTCTGGGGTCTTCTGGCTCAAACCTTGCCCCGGTTCATTTAGTCTGTGGCCCATGTTAGGTGCCGTGCCCTGGATGTCCATCGTCTGTCGCGACGTCCTCTGTGCGTCACTGTCCTGAGTGGCTGTCCTGTCGCCGTCACTGTCCTGGCTCGATGTACCCTCCTCGTCCGTCTCACTGCCATCTGTGTCCTGACTGTCCATCCTGACGTCTCTGTCTGTCCTCTGTGCGTCCCCCTCCAGTGGCCTGGCCTCAGAAGAGGGCCCTCCTGCCCGTGTTCCTTCCTCCCTGTGGCGTGCGTCCCTGTGGGCGGAAGAGGTTGGAGCTGGATAGTGATGGCGTGACTGCGAAGTTCCAGGACGATCAGCTCCTGGCCCTGGAGAACACAATAAGGCACGTATCGTTCGACACGCAGAGTCATGTGTGAGGGGATGGAGGGGGCAGTATGAGGGGGTGGAGTGTGAGGGGGTGGAGTGTGAGGGGGCAGTGTGAGGGGGTGGAGTGTCAGGGGGTGGAGTGTGAAGGGGTGGAGTGTGAAGGGGTGGAGTGTGAAGGGGTGGAGTGTGAAGGAATGGAGTGTGAAGGAGTGGAGTGTGAGGGGGTGGAGTGTGAGGGGGTGGAGTGTGAGGGGGTGGACTGTGAGGGGGTGGAGTATGAGGGGGTGGAGTGTGAGGGGGTGGAGTGTGAGGGGGTGGACTGTGAGGGGGTGGAGTATGAGGGGGTGGAGTGTGAGGGGGTGAAGTGTGAAGGAATGGCGTGTGAAGGAGTGGAGTGTGAAGGAGTGGAGTGTGAGGGGGTGGAGTGTGAAGGAGTGGAGTGTGAGGGGGTGTAGTGTGAAGGAGTGGAGTGTGAGGGGGTGTAGTGTGAGGGGGTGGAGTGTGAGGGGGTGGAGTGTGAGGGGGTGGAGTATGAGGGGGTGGAGTGTGAAGGAGTGGAGTGTGAAGGAGTGGAGTGTGAGGGGGTGGAGTGTGAAGGAGTGGAGTGTGAGGGGGTGTAGTGTGAAGGAGTGGAGTGTGAGGGGGTGTAGTGTGAGGGGGTGGAGTGTGAGGGGGTGGAGTGTGAGGGGGTGGAGTATGAGGGGGTGGAGTGTGAAGGAGTGGAGTGTGAAGGAGTGGAGTGTGAGGGGGTGGAGTGTGAAGGAGTGGAGTGTGAGGGGGTGTAGTGTGAGGGGGTGGAGTG
The DNA here is from genome assembly GCF_047496885.1 of Scyliorhinus torazame. Classification (NCBI taxonomy): domain Eukaryota; kingdom Metazoa; phylum Chordata; class Chondrichthyes; order Carcharhiniformes; family Scyliorhinidae; genus Scyliorhinus; species Scyliorhinus torazame. The sequence goes on along the minus strand of NC_092721.1, from coordinate 79,789,040 downwards.
TGAGGGGGTGGAGTATGAGGGGGTGGAATGTGAGGGGGTGGAGTGTGAAGGAATGGCGTGTGAAGGAGTGGAGTGTGAAGGAGTGGAATGTGAAGGAGTGGAGTGTGAGGGGGTGGACTGTGAGGGGGTGGGGTGTGAGGGGGTGGACTGTGAGGGGGTGGAGTGTGAAGGAGTGGAGTGTGAGGGGGTGGAGTGTGAGGGGGTGGAGTGTGAAGGAATGGCGTGTGAAGGAGTGGAGTGTGAGGGGGTGGAGTGTGAGGGGGTGGACTGTGAGGGGGTGGAGTGTGAAGGAGTGGAGTGTGAGGGGGTGGAGTGTGAGGGGGTGGAGTGTGAACGAATGGCGTGTGAAGGAGTGGAGTGTGAGGGGGTGGAGTATGAGGGGGTGGAGTGTGAGGGGGTGGAGTGTGAAGGAATGGCGTGTGAAGGAGTGGAGTGTGAAGGGGTGGAGTGTGAGGGGGTGGAGTGTGAAGGAGTGGAGTGTGAAGGAGTGGAGTGTGAGGGGGTGGAGTGTGAGGGGGTGGAGTGTGAGGGGGTGGAGTGTGAAGGAATGGCGTGTGAAGGAGTGGAGTGTGAGGGGGTGGAGTGTGAAGGAATGGAGTGTGAAGGAGTGGAGTGTGAGGGGGTGGAGTGTGAAGGAGTGGAGTGTGAGGGGGTGGAGTGTGAGGGGGTAGAGTGTGAGGGAGTGGAGTGTGAAGGAGTGGAGTGTGAAGGAGTGGAGTGTGAGGGGGTGGAGTGTGAGGGGGTGGAGTGTGAGGGGGTGGAGTGTGAGGGGGTGGAGTGTGAAGGAGTGGAGTGTGAGGGGGCGGAGTGTGAGGGGGTGGAGTGTGAGGGAGTGGAGTGTGAAGGAGTGGAGTGTGAGGGGGTGGAGTGTGAGGGGGTGGACTGTGAGGGGGTGGAGTGTGAAGGAGTGGAGTGTCAAGGAGTGGAGTGTGAGGGGGTGGAGTGTGAAGGAATGGAGTGTGAAGGAGTGGAGTGTGAAGGAGTGGAGTGTGAGGGGGTGGAGTGTGAAGGAGTGTGAAGGAGTGGAGTGTGAGGGGGTGGAGTGTGAGGGGGTGGAGTGTGAGGGGGTGGAGTGTGAGGGAGTGGAGTGTGAAGGAGTGGAGTGTGAAGGAGTGGAGTGTGAGGGGGTGGAGTGTGAGGGGGTGGAGTGTGAGGGGGTGGAGTGTGAGGGGGTGGAGTGTGAAGGAGTGGAGTGTGAGGGGGTGGAGTGTGAGGGAGTGGAGTGTGAAGGAGTGGAGTGTGAGGGGGTGGAGTGTGAGGGGGTGGACTGTGAGGGGGTGGACTGTGAGGGGGTGGAGTGTGAAGGAGTGGAGTGTGAAGGAGTGGAGTGTGAGGGGGTGGAGTGTGAAGGAATGGAGTGTGAAGGAGTGGAGTGTGAAGGAGTGGAGTGTGAGGGGGTGGAGTGTGAAGGAATGGAGTGTGAAGGAGTGGAGTGTGAAGGAGTGGAGTGTGAGGGGGTGGAGTGTGAGGGGGTGGAGTGTGAGGGAGTGGAGTGTGAAGGAGTGGAGTGTGAAGGAGTGGAGTGTGAGGGGGTGGAGTGTGAGGGGGTGGAGTGTGAGGGGGTGGAGTGTGAGGGGGTGGAGTGTGAGGGGGTGGAGTGTGAAGGAGTGGAGTGTGAGGGGGTGGAGTGTGAGGGGGTGGAGTGTGAGGGAGTGGAGTGTGAAGGAGTGGAGTGTGAGGGGGTGGAGTGTGAGGGGGTGGACTGTGAGGGGGTGGAGTGTGAAGGAGTGGAGTGTGAAGGAGTGGAGTGTGAGGGGGTGGAGTGTGAAGGAATGGAGTGTGAAGGAGTGGAGTGTGAAGGAGTGGAGTGTGAGGGGGTGGAGTGTGAGGGGGTGGAGTGTGAGGGGGTGGAGTGTGAGGGAGTGGAGTGTGAAGGAGTGGAGTGTGAGGGGGTGGAGTGTGAGGGGGTGGAGTGTGAAGGAGTGGAGTGTGAAGGAGTGGAGTGTGAGGGGGTGGAGTGTGAGGGGGTGGAGTGTGAAGGAGTGGAGTGTGAAGGAGTGGAGTGTGAGGGGGTGGAGTGTGAAGGAATGGAGTGTGAAGGAGTGGAGTGTGAAGGAGTGGAGTGTGAGGGGGTGGAGTGTGAGGGGGTGGAGTGTGAGGGAGTGGAGTGTGAAGGAGTGGAGTGTGAGGGGGTGGAGGGGGCAGTGTGAGGGGGTGGAGGGTGAGGGGGCAGTGTGAGGGGGTGGAGTGTGAGGGGGTGGAGTGTGAGGGAGTGGAGTGTGGCGGTGCAGTGTGAGGGGGTGGAGGGGGCAGTGTGAGGGGCTGCAGTGTGAGGGGCTGCAGTGTGAGGGGGTGGAGGGGGCAGTGTGAGGGGGTGGAGGGTGAGGGGGCAGTGTGAGGGGGTGGAGTGTGAGGGGGTGGAGTGAGGGGGTGGAGGGGGCAGTGTGAGGGGGTGGAGGGGGCAGTGTGAGGGGGTGGAGGGTGAAGTGTGAGGGGGTGGAGGGAGCAGTGTGAGGGGATGGGGTGTGAGGGGGTGAGGGTGGCGGTAGTGATGGGCTGAGGGACTGTATGCAGACGGGGGATTCTCACTTGGTGCTGCGCCTCCGATCTGGCATGGCGCTACCTCCCGGCTGGTGCCCTCCCCCAGCGAGCTCCAGGGCCCTCTGCTCAAGGACAGTAAGGGGGTGAAGCTCAGGTGATCCCCCTCCGGTTCTTGAACGCTCCCGGTGGTTGTGAGCAGTCTTGCTTAGAAACCGCCTCCCGAACACCTCCCCCCTCAACACCAGCCTCCCTCAACAAAACCCCCACTACGGAATGCCACCCTGACACTTCCCCCTGGCAGTCATTCATTCCCCCCTCGAACACACATCCCCCATGGAACACTGCCAGGGAGCAGTGCCAAGGGCGGTGCCAGGGCACTACCCAGGCATGGCCGTTTCCCCCCCCCTGTATGATGTACTCACGTGTGCATCTCTGGCAGGTTCTGCTCACCAGCTGCACATCATGTGGGACTTGTCATGAGAGCACGACGTGAATGGACAATCTATTGGGGGGAGGGGGTGCTGATCAGGCGTAAAGGTCCCAACAGTAAACGCCAGGATTGGGACAGAAATCCCGCAAGTGTGAAAGAAAAATGAAAGAGTGTGTCCCACAGCGCCCCGATACAAGAAATTAAAATTAGAAACCGCCTCCCCCCTCAACACCAGCCTTCCTCAACAAAACCCCCACCACAGAGTGCCACCCTGACACTTTCTCCTGGCAGTCATTCATTCCCCCCTCGAACACACATCCCCCATGGAACACTGCCAGGGAGCAGTGCGTGTGATTTTGGGACTCCCGTGGAATTTCCCGCTCCTGCCTCTAATCCTGCCCCCAAAAATGGGAGAGCAAAATCCCCTCCTTTGTGTTTAGAATCAGAAGTATATCTAAGAAAAAATGAAAAGTTAGTGTGTTATATAGGGCTTTTGTCAATTTCAATCAGCTAGAATTTTGAGTCCGATGTGAGAAGTTATGATCTTATTGAAAGTGGAGCAGGATTGAGAGGCTGACTGGCCTATTCCTGCTCCTGGATCGTCTGTTCATACATAAAATATTTAAAACTAATGACAATCAATTTACCCATTATCTATATATTTATGATGAGTTTTGAAAGCGCAGGTTACACTTTGTAAATCCAACTTCATTGTGTCAAAGTATTTAAAACTTTTCAAACTCATACCATATTGTTTTCTTCTGACCCGAGTCAATACATTTATAAGCACCTTCCCATCTGCAAATTTAATATCTGACCATCAATTAAGCTCTGAATGGCCTCAGTGCATATTTATTGCAATTCTCTTACATGGGAAAAGGGTTTTCCACTTCTGGTCTCACCCCTAACACCACTGCTCCCAAGTCCTTCCCCATTGGCATCATTCATCTCTGCTCCTGACATTGACCCCAGCAATCACAGGCCTCCATCTCCCCCTTCCTCATGGCATCGACCTCAGTGATCCCTTGGATTGAGCCTGCCCAACTGTGATTCTTGGCTGACCTCAATGAGACCTCCTTCCCCAGCCCCAACCCAGGCCATGACTAATGCACCCATACTTTGATCTCCACCAGATGCTTCTGTCCAATTCTTATCCTTGATTCCCCAACCCATGCCACCGTACCAATCTCTGACACAAGTTACGATCCACAAGATGCCTTTAAACCTGACCCTCCAACGCATGCCACCGTCTCAACCTTTAACCAAATCCCAATTTACAATTTTGACACCAATTTATGCTCTGACCCCATCCAAATCAGAACCCAGCCCATGTGATAAGCCCTGGTTCACACCCTCATCTAAACTAAGACCCGAATCCTGACTCAAGCCCCTTTCACCAACAACCCATATGCTCCAATGGCAAAAATGAAATGAGATCTGAGGTTGAATATCTGGAGAGCCATAGGCCTGTCCACTCAAGCATGAGGGGCACAAACCCTCCCCTCATGTGCACCTAACAATTGCCTCAGTCTGAAATTCTAACCAATTAACTTAGATGACACTGAACAGGTTAAAACATCTCAAAAGTACTTCACACAATGAATTACCACTGAAGAATGATGATGGCAGTGATGCAGGCAAAATGTTGGTTTTACCTTGAAGTTTAACAGTAGCTCTGTCGTAGCACTCTCACCTTTGAGCTAGAAGGGATGGATTCTAGAGACCAAAACACGTTAACTGGTACAGGTTCCTATGGGCTTGCAAAGCTGGTCATCTGCAGATCCAGGATGAACGTGGCATCGGGAATGGGTTGCACTGATGTACAGCCCCTTGCCAATCCCTGCTTGATACTGCACATGGTCAGCACTGGTATACTTTAGGCCATCTAAGCACACAAAGGACTGTACTGTTTTGCGGACTTGAATAATATAATTTAGGTTTATAATTTTTTTCTTTATACTTTTTCAACTCATCAATAGCAAAGGGAAACAATAATCACTGCAGTGCTACACAATTGAAGGTGTAACGAAAGAGAAAATGCTGGTAAATCTCTTTTGTTTCAGATTCCAGCATCCGCAGTAATTTGCTTTTTACAATTGAAGGTGTGGTCGTTTGGGTGAGATATTGGGCTGGATTCTCCGCTGCTCGCCGCCGGTACTGGAGTTCCTGATGCCGCGGAGAATCCAACGTCAGGCAAAAAATGCGGTTCGCTCCCCGAGCCACTGGGAGGATGCAAATGAGTCAATTTGACCCACTTTCATCATATTAATGGGCTGTGGATCATATTCTCTAAGCCTGTGTAAACCTCTGGTCCTCTGGGACGAAATTCACATGGTCGAGAATTGGTGCAGGTCTTTACTAGCATGGCCCTGGTGCAGTGGACCTCAGGGTGGGCCGATGGGGTAACTCTTTAAGGGAGCTGTCCCTCAAGTCCTGGGAGGCCTCCCTCCCACCCCCCCCCATGCAAATCCAGCCCACTGTCACCCACTTCCCAGTAAGAGAGACACTCATCAGAAACCCTGCAATTACAGAGACCCCCCCATTATGGAAAACCCCACCAAAGATACCCCTCACCGCCCCCCCCCCCCCCTCATAAGAGAGAGACCCCTGCCTGGAAGCCGCTCCATAAGAGGCAACCACCAGAAACCTTCCAATTATAGAGATACCCTCATAAGAGAGACCCCTACTAGAAGCCCCATCGCAAGAGAGACCCCTACTGAAAGGCCTCCATTAGAGAGACCCCTACTAGACGCACCCCATAAGAGATATCTCTACTGGAGCCCCCTCATAAGAGATACCCCTACTGGAAGGCCCCCATAAGAGAGGCACCTACTGGACGGCCCCCATAAGAGAGGCCCCTGCTGGAAGCTAGAGGGAGGTCCAGACTGAGACAGTGAAAAAAGTACTGCTTTAAAACTCACCTGCGTAATACACTTGCTGGCTCAGGCAGAGAAAGCAGAAGCTGCAAATTCCTGGAAAGAGAAAACCAGTCAGCTGGGTTCAAACCCCCTCAGATCTTTGAGCTGTAAGGTGTTCATTCTTTTCTATATGAAACTGATTTTACTAGGTTGTGATTGACAGCTTCCATACACACATCTGACTGTCTGGATTGTTTAATTCATCTCCCTTCAGGGTGGAGTGGATGTCAAGCAGTCAGCTGTGAAACTAATTGCAATATTCATAAATATCTAGCTATGATTGACAGCTCCTTGACCACATCAAAGACAGTTAAGTGCTTTCTGCAGAGAAAAAGAGCAAGTGAGAGCAAACGGAGAAATCTACCATTAAATCATCTCTTTTCTTGGGATGTAAAAGATCCTGTGGCACAATTTCAAATAAGAATAGGGTTTTTTTCTCTACTATGGGCGGCACGGTAGCACAGTGGCTACCACTGTTGCTTCACAGCGCCAGGGTCCCAGGCTCGATTCCCAGCTTGGGAGTCTGCACGTTCTCCTCATGTCTGCGTTTGTTTCCTCTGGGTGCTCCAGTTTCCTCACAAGTCCCAAAAGACGTGCTGTTAGGTAATTTGGACATTCTGAATTCTCCCTCTGTGTACCCTAACAGGCGCCTGAGTGTGAGAACTACGGGCTTTTCACAGTAATTTCATTGCAGTGTTAATGTATGCCTACTTGTGACAATAATAAAGGTTATTATTATTATTAATTTATGGGCCAATTCTCTGTAAAGTATACGTCAAAGATGCAACACAATAAGGAATTGGTAAAAACACAAATACATAAGTTAATTTATTAGTTGAGAAATTAGTAGCAGCATCACAATGAAGGAGAACATGTATGTTTAATCTGGTTATTGTCTCACAGAAGACTGCAGCTGAGTCACATGGTACATTGCATAATTTTCCCTCTGGTAATGTGTGCAAAAAACATAAACATTGAAAGTGGACAACAGCAATATAGTCATTATCGCCTCGCTGCAAGTGGGGCCTTGCGGCGTACAAATTGGTCGCTGTGTCTCCGACATTTCAAAATTACCTCATTGGCCTGTGAGCAATGGTTGCGAAGAGTTTCATAAATGAAATTCTTTTTTTTTAATTGCAATGTTGTCGGATATACTTTATGCACTTTGCCAAGGAGTTAAATCACATAAAAGTTTAAAAATATTAAAACTATCAAATCTATTCGCAGTTGGAAAAACTCTCAAATGTTAAATTTTAACAGAACATCTGTTAAACCTAGGTAGACATTAAATAAATAATTTAGAGACGACTCATTTGGGAAAGCCACTAATGCCAGAAGGATAATTAAATGGTTGTGTTTTCAAAAATATATGTAAATAAACAAAAGATGATGTTTTATTGGCACTATTTTTATTCCTATGCCTCAGGCTGAGATTATGTGCATTTTGAAGCTAGGAACAGAAAAGAAGAGGCTGTGTTTCTAAGTATTTGCAGCTTTAGAGACATTGCATTTTATTTTTCTGCAGTTATTGACCAATCTATAAGTGCCCATAAAATTACCGAGTCTTAATTTCCTCTCTCCTTTTAGCAGTTACACCAATATTGCACTAAGTTAAGATAGAGGGCTAGAAATTGTATAAGCCAGTTCCAAATGATGTGGGCAACTTGTGAAATCATGCTTTCACCTTGTTTTCATTATTGTAATGTGGCCCGAACCAGACCCTACATCGCATTCCTCTCTGTGTCTTCTGTGCACCCCCAAGGGCCGAGTAGTGCTATGAGTAAGCATGTGCTCTAAACAGGCTTCTCCTTCCAAAGGTGGAGTCCCCATAAAAAGGAAAGCTACACAAATGCACTGCCGGCTGTTGGATAACATTCCAGGATCAAGTAAGATATCACACCATACCAGAGAAAGGCTTCTTGTCCCAGTGACGTCTGGACAAATAGGTGGTTGCCAAGTGTAAGGATCCTCTTGTAAATCCTTGTCTGGCACTTGTTTTCCTTTGTAATTTCTATTCTAGTTGGCTTTTATAATTTTTGTGCCTAGAAAATTGCTGGGACCTATGCTTTCACCTTTACTTTTTAAATAACAGGAAACCCCCGGCCAGATGTGCTGTTTGGTCTGGCCTCAGTGATGACATTTTGATGGACTCAGCTGGCAGCTAATAAGCTGTTTTATTTTCCCAGGTCACAATGCTGATTGGTGTGGTTTGTTCCGGAATGTTCTTTATGTTGTCAGACTGTGGGTTTGATTCAGTTTTGTTTTGATGAAGCAGCTAGAAGGCCATCGCTCTGATTTCTCTCTCACCTGATGGATTCTTTCTGAAGGTCCAGGATAAAGACCTTTTCCTCTACAGTCAGTTTAACCTGCAGGGAAAATCCAGTCCAGCAGCAGCTGCAGGTGGGTGTGGGGAGGGATAGGTTGTTTGAAAAACCGATTAAAATTCACATGTGGAGAACTTTAATCTTATCTTAGTGAAGCTGATAGTGACTCTGGTGGCGTTGGAAGTAAGTTAGAATTAAACAGATCTGAGGAGGATCTTCTGTGTGAAGGCCCAGGTTAATACAAGTTAAAGTGACTCCCAGAGCAGATCCCACAGCATGACAGTCCTGCCTGAATGTCCCAGCTAGAAGAACTTCATCAGCAATCCAACTGGTGCTTTCAGCACTCCGGGTCCTGGGAAGATAGTCGGCTTTATTGATTTCAATATTCGCGACAAGGAAATTCATCTGTCTTTCTTCCATTTTGATCCCTATCATTTTATCCATTTCTCTTCCCCTTCTGTGTGTGTTTGGGTAAAGGATGGGACAGTAAAATAATAGGTTAGTTGGCTGGTATTTTGTTATAATTATTGCATATCCTATCTCTCTTGTTGTTACAAATAAACAGTTTTTTATTTACAAATCTGGTGCCTGCAAGTCATTGGAGCAGTTAAGGGTCGAAAATCAACCTGAGGGCGGCATGGTGGCACAGCGGTTAGCACTGTTGCCTCACCGCGCTGAGGACCCAAGTTCGATCCTGGCTCTGGGCCACTGTCGGTGTGGAGTTTGCACATTCTCCCCGTATCTGTGTGGGTTCCCACCCCCACAACCTAAAGATGTGCAGGGTAGGTGGATTGGCCACACTAAATTGCCCCTGAAATGGAAAAAAAGAATTGGGTACTCTAAATTTTTTTTTTTAAAGATCTTAGAAACCTTATACTAATTATTTGTTAATTCACTTGTGTTGGGACTCTGGGGCCTGTGGAGCTGGAATTGGCCACGCACTCGCCCAGGGTGTTGTAACATGGGAGAAATTATGTTTCCAGCAGGAGATGGAAAGCTTTCAAGGTGTACCCTCAGAAGGGAAAAAGAGCAAGTGGTAAGGTAGTTAGTGCCCAAAATGTAATCAAGAAGACATGGTAGCAAATTAGAAAGAAGTTTGTGACTCATTCACGTAATCAAGATGAGTGAATGCATCACTGCATTACATTTCACACCCACTGCTCTCCCTGCTCAATCTCCTTCACTCAGTACATCCTTGCACAAAGGACTCAGCCATAACATCCTTACATTGCAGCTCACCCACCCACACCGAATCATCCCAGCTGTATGCAAATCCCTTCATGCCTTCTATAACCATTCAACTAAGACCGGCACAACACCTAAGCAGTGTGACACACAGTCACTGACATTCTGATATTTATTTTGCTCACAACAGGGAAACCAGGGGACTGGAAGAGGACTAGTACTCCTGCTTCCCTTCAGGGACTTAGATGGTCCGCTGAACAATTGGGCCAATTGAACACAAGCAGTGACACCCATTGCTGCTGAGGCCAGAAAGGATGATGGTTTCACCAGACCACGCTGCAGCCACTGGGGTAGCACTGTGTAAAAGCATCAGGCTGGACAGAGGCACCACAAAGTGGGTGGACAAAGATAAATTGCTTTTTCTTGTATTTTTGATGTGTTGCTGGTTAATGCTGCTGCATGAAGATTTTTGTTATTGACCTTTATTGAATGATATTGGTTAAGGAGATTTAGGACAGGGGACTATGACATGGGTGCATGGGTTAGGGAATGGTCAGTCTGTGTTAGGGTATGAAAATTCCTTTTACCTGAAGCAAATCTCTAAATGAAGTCCTTCTCTTTCCAGTTATATGTGGTGGATGTGGTCTCCTCATCTTCCTCCTCCTGCTCTCACCAGGAGATAATGGCTGGGCCTTCAGAATTAGAATATTGTGGAGGATGCAGCATGTCAAAACCCCCATGAGGCTCATGGGGAAACCATTATTGATCTCCTTGTGGGGATCGTGGAATATGATCTTCCCAGGTAGGGGAAGGAGGCCCACCCAGCTGGGGCTTGTTAAGTCTGCCCAAGCAGGGACCGGTATGTTAGTTGTCCCAATGGGGACTGTGATTGTAGATATTTACTGCCTTGTTCAGCTTATTTTTAAAAGTAAAATAAATATTGTCCTTGGTCATAAACTGGCGACAAGGAAAAAGGAGAGTCCCAACTCGCTTGTCAAGATGCCAAGCCACCCTGATGACTACTGTGCAGAAACATGATGATATAAAATTTAAAAATGTGGCTGTTTGGTAAGTTAGAGGCCTTCAATATAGGCCTCGAAGATTGGGTCCAATATGCAGAACGTATGAGGTACTTCTTTCAGGCCAATGGTATCTTGGAGGAAGACCGTCAAAAACTGATTCTCCTGCCAGCCACTTTGGGCTGAACTTTGGGATTATTTGACCCGCCATCCATATTGGACTCCTGCAACATCACAGGGCAGTGCCAGAATGGCCAGATCATCTCCCAAGAGGCAACCAAAGGCGCAATTCCACAGTTGGGCCTAGTGCTCAGGAGTCGCTGCAGACCTATCCAGCTGCACCAGACTCCATATCGCTCGATGAGTTGGTTGCATTAGTGCCTGAATGCTGATCCGAAACCTTCTGTTATAATGCAATGTTACAGGTTCAAGATAGCTATGCAGCCTTCAGGTGAGTCAGGAACGGACTTATTGAGCCACCTTAGGTGGCTGGCGGAGCACTGTGAATTCAGGACACCCCGCTGGAATGTTGAGGGATAGGCTTGTTTGTGGAATAAATGTTGATGGAGGCCACATTAGACTAAATGGGACACTGAGTTGTCACTATCCCATGAAAAGGGTTACAGGAGCATCAGGGGTCCATGAACAATAGGGTTCATGGTTTGACCCGCCATCCATATTGGACTCCTGCAACATCACAGGGCAGTGCCAGAATGGCCAGATCATCTCTCAAGAGGCAACCAAAGGGGCAATTCCACAGTTGGGCCTAGTACTCAGGAGTCGCTGCAGACCTGCAGGATATCTTCCCCAAGGACAAAGGAGAAGGCGGACCACATTGCTGGATATGTGGACGGAGAATAAGCGGTGGTCAGGGCAGCCAGAGCCGATGGAGAGAATGCCGACCAGGGCAGGTGATGAGGTCACCACGAGCCAGGGCGTTGCAAGTGGCCCCACTGGAGGAAGACAATATGATGCAACTAAACTACATCACGACCCCGAAGGTGGCGCTGATTCGGGTCACATTGCATGTGTGAACGGACATCCTCTGCTGATGGAGATGGACATGGGAGCCACTGTCACCAATGTTGGCCAACAATCTTTTCGCCGGCTTCGTACAGGGACCTTACCATTCACACTGCGAGGCACCAAAGCCAGGTTGGCAACCTGTATGGTGAGCCGCTGAGCATCGTGGGGACCACTGTGACCCCGGTGACACAGACAGCAAATGGTCAGGCTACCCTTAGTCGTGGTGCAGGGATTGAGACCAAATGTGCTGGGGAGTGAGTGGTTACAAATCCTCCATTTTGATTGGCAACATATTTTTCGGATGGGCACCGAAAACTTGTATGAAGTCCTGGGTAAGTACCCTGACATATTCCAGTAGGGTCTGGGCAGAATAAAGGCTCGTATATATGTGGACTCAGGGGCTCAACCCAGATATTCCAGGGTACGGCCTGTTCCTTACGTCTTACTCACCAAGGTTGACCCAGAACTGCAGTGCCTAAAGGATCTGGAAATCATACACCCAGTACGGTTTGTGGAGTAGGACACACCCATAGTACCGGTTATGAAGCCAGACAAGTCTATCCGACTCTGTGTAGATTACAAACTCACTGTGACCAGGGCTTTGCCCCTGGACCGTTACTTGATGCCTCGGATGGAAGACTTATATGCAAAACTGGCTGGAGGGTGTTCCTTTACAACGTTTGTTATGAACCATGCCTATAACCATGCCTTGTTTCCATGACCCTGGTAGATGCGGAAATCTGCAATGCCCAAATCGGAAGAAAGGCTTGGCGGTGATATTTGAGGTCAAGAAGTTTCATCAGTATGTCTATGGGCATCACTTCTTCATTATGACCGATCACAAAATTCTGCTGGGCCTCTTTAAAGAAGATAAGGGGGTTTCCCCCTTTGCATCAGCCTGGATTGGGCACTCTTGCTCATAGCATATGAGTATTCGTTCCAGCATCATTCAGGAGCACAACCCACGCTGACACCTGAGTCATCCCCCGCTGCCCGTGAGTCCCATCAGTGGTGGATGAAGTTGTGGTGACCCTGAACTTTATGGATACTCTGCCGATGATGGATATTCAGGTTCGAACATGGACTGAAAAAGATCCTAAGTTGGCAAAACTCCACCACATTCTATGAAATAGCGGATTATAGGGGACCCATGCCCAGAAACTCCAAGAGCTAAGCATGGAAAATGCTGTGGGGGGCTCGTGTGGTTATCCTGTCGCAGGGTCAGGAGTCCATCCTGAAGGAACAGCACAGTGGTCACCCAAGTGCCTCGAAATTGGAGCTGGTGCCCTGGAATCGATGGGGACATAAAGCAAGTCGTATGTGGTTGCCCAGCATGTCAGGAGCACCAACAGCTCCCGCCGGTGGCCTCCCTCGTCCCTCAGAATGGCCAAGGCATCCTGGGTGCTGTGATGTTCCTTGTATAGTTCTCCAAGATAGCTAAAAGTGGTAATGTTTATAAAGAACATCAAAGCTAAAGCTATTTAAAACAAAGCTAGTTTATTTTACCCTACTTTAAATGGTTAGCCCACTCTACTGAGTAATAGCTAATAGTATTGAATCTATGTTACAGTAATCTATTATGTCTCTCTAATACAACCAACACGCTATCTCAAACTCACACTATCCTTCTCCATAAGTTTCTCCCAGAATGCTTAGAGACACAGCCTTTCATAAGACCACTCAGTGATGCCATCTAGTGTTGAGATACATGAACATCATCTTGTTAACCCTTTACTCTCCTTTGATTATATATATCATTACATTCCCCTTTTGTGTTTAGATGTTTGTACAGTACAAACAGGAAAATATAAGTGACGATATGACATGATACATTGATATGTATGGCAAAAGTTAACAAGTGAGGCAAAATTTGTTTAAAAATGTGTTTGTTTTTCTTTACAAATTAAGTCTTTCAGGTTTCTTTCTGATTCTGGATGATCTCCTCAATCCAGTCAATTGAGTTGCAGATGTTTTCAGTGGCTTCTGGAAGTCATCATGTTTATCATCAGATTCTGTAGTAGCATGTAATGAATTACCATCAAACTGAAGACATAGAAATAAAATTTGAGAAGACTTGACTTTCAAAAGAGCCGTTGGTTTCTTCTAAGAACAGAACCATCAATCGCATTAACAATATATGAGGGAGGTGCTGCTTGACGTCTGACCTTAGCTAAGTCAGATCATCCTCCAGTGGGAATCTGAATTCTCACCAGATCATCTGGATCAAGTGGTTCCATCGATTTTGCATGTTCATTGTAGTATTTCTCCTGAATATGCTTTTGATGCTGCATTTTCTCTGTGACCTGCTGAAGATCAGGGTCAGCTAGTTGTAAACATGGAAGAGCTGTATGCAACAATCTATTCATGACCAACTGAGCAGGAAATAAACCAGTTGAGAGAGGAGCAGCCCTATAATTCAATAAAGCTAAGAACATATCTGAGCCAGAGTCAAGTGCTTTCTTGAAAAGTTGTTTCACAATGTGAACGCCTTTTTCAACCTTGCAATTAGATTGCGAATAAAGAAGACTAGACTTGATATAAGTGAAATTATACTTACAACCAAACTCTGTCCAATCATTATTATCAAAGCAAGGTCCATTGTCTGTCATAACTCTGCAAGGTATCCCATGACGAGCAAATATTTCTTTACTCGCTTTGATCATGGATTTCGAAGTACAATCATTACTTCCGGGTAGTTCAAAAAAGAGTCAATGATCAATACATAATCACGACCATGAAAATGAAAAAGATCAATACCAACTTTTGACCACGGAGTCTTCTCAAGATCGTGAGTTGTGAGTTTCTCTTTTCTCTGTGTCGATTGATTTCGCTGGCGTGTCTCACATTCTATCACAAAATTGGCTGTGTCAGTATTTATTCCAGGCCAATATACTGCTTGTCTCACTTGACGTTTATACTTTTCTCTACCTAAATGACCTTCATGAACCTTCTGGAGGATCAATGTGTCTGAGCTTTGTGGGAATGACAGGACAATCGAGACAAAGTAGAAATCCACCTACGACAGTGAGGTCAGATCTAATATATCTGAAATTTGAACAGTTTCCTTTCGGCCAACCATTTTTCATATGGCTGATTACTCGTTGTAACTTTGCAGCACGGTAGCATAGTGGTGAGCACAATTGCTTCACAGCTCCAGGGTCCCAGGTTCGATTCCCGGCTTGGGTCACTATCTGTGCGGAGTCTGCACGTTCTCTCCATGTATGCTCTGGGTGCTTCGGTTTCCTCCCACAGTCCAAAGATGTGCAGGTTAGGTGGATTGGTCATGCTTAATTGCCCTTAGTGTCCAAAATTGCCCTTAGTGTTGGATGGGTTTACTGGGTAATGGGGATAGGGTGGAGCTGTGGGCTTGGGTAGAGTGCTCTTTCCAAGAGCCGGTGCAGACTCGATGGGCCGAATGGCCTCCTTCTGCACTGTAAATTCTATGATTCTTTTTCAGTTTCTGCTCTGATGAGCTTGAGTTTTTCATCAGAGACCGGAAGAGTTTCAGCGAAAAGTTCCGCTTGAGCTTCTACAAGTTGAATTATCTCAGGTTGCTGTTCATCTGTTTCTGTAGCACAAGATAATGCGTCAGCAATGATAAGATCCTTCCCGGGAGTGTAGACCAGTTGAAAGTTGTACCTTCGTAGTTTCATGATAATTCGTTGCAGTCTTGGAGTCAAATTATTCAAATCTTTCTGGATTATATGAACTAGTGGTCGGTGACCTGTTTCAACCGTGAATATCGGAAGTCCATACATGTAGTCATAGAATTTCTGTATTCCCGTAAGCAATCATAAACGCTGTTTCTCGATCTGAGTGTAATGTTACTCTGTGGTGGTCATAGATCTGGATGCATTTGCAATGGGTCTCCAAAAATTATCATTCTTTTGAAGGAGGACTGCCCCAATCCCATTTTGACTCGCATCTGTGGAAATCTTTGTTTCTCGCCCAGGGTCAAAGGAAAGAACAGGTGCGGTGGTCAGTGCTGGCTTGAGATCAGACCATTCTTTTGTGTACTCTGCAGTCCATGAGAAGAATGTGTTCTTCCTTATGAGGTGATGCAAGGCAGTTGATCATGAAGCAAGGTTGGGGATGAATTCTCCTAAAGAATTCACTACACCCAAGGAATCTCAGAACTGCTTTTTTATCTTCTAGCAGCAATTTTGTCATCATCTGGTTGCACACCATGTTCCGATTTTTGGTCACCCAGGAATTTTAACGTTGAGATACCAAAGTTGCACTTGGCTCGATTAAGCTTCAATCTGTATTTGTGCATTCTCTGTAACACTTGCAGGAGTCTTGCATTGTGTTCTTCACAAGTAGATGACAATATTATTATGTCATCAACATACACACAAACTCCATCTATGCCTTCTGTCATCTGTTCCATGGCACGATGGAATATCTCAGATGCTGAGATTATGCCAAATGGCATTCTGTTAAAGCAGTAACGTCCATACAGTGTTTTGAATGTACACAATTTTTTGCTTGTGTCATCCAGTTGCATTTGACAAAAACCTCCTTGAAGTATCTAGTTGGAAAATATCTTGGCATTAGCCATTTCACTAGTTATTTCCTCGCGTTTTGGTATTGGATAGGCTGACGTTCATATTCAGATCCTTTGGATCAATACAAATCCTGAGGTCACCAATGGGTTTTTTCATGCACACCATTGAGGTGACCCAATCTGTCAGTTCTGTGATCTTGGAAATAATCCCAAGGTGTGCATTTGTTCCAGTTCTTGCTTGGGACGGTCACTTAACAGAGCAGGAACTCTTCTTGGAGGGTGTACCATTGGTTTAGCATTCGCTTTTAGTTGAATTTTGTATTGGAAAGGAAGAATACCCATACCTTCAATTCCCATACCTGAGAAAACTTTGCTAGGATGCTTTCAATGCCTTCCTGCACAGGTGGAAGAGTTTTGTCAGTGCTGTAGATTTGTTTCACAAGTCTTGACAGGCTTGTGCACCTAATAGTGATGAACGTCTAGCTTCACCAATTTCGAACTGCAAAGATATCACAATTTTGTCGTTTGTCACGAAGAGATAGCATGACCCTAAAGAAGTAATCATGTTACCATTGTAGTCATGTAACTAGCAGTCAGTTTTCGGAACATTAGGACTATGGCATAGTTGGGATAAATCAAGAGTATTGATTAAATTAGCAGATGCTCCCGTGTCCAGTTTGAACACAATCTCGGAACCATTGACTTGTAGTGGAGTGTTCCATTCAGATTCCGTGTTAATCGATTGGATGGGGATGCAGTATCTGTGGATAGGAAGCGTTCTTTACAGTTGTCCGGTACTTCCCAATACCCACAAAGAAATAATCTTCAAGACAATAAGCATCGATATTAACATTAGGGTTATCCATCTTTGAGGTTCCTGCACTTGTATGAACACTCTGAACATTCATTTGTTTCTTCATTGAATTTGATGTTTTAAAGTGTGTCCCTTTTAATGCAGATCTGCACTGGACAGCAAAATAATTCAGTTTGCCACATTTGGAGCAAGTATTTCCATGTGCTGGGCATTTTTTGTGTGGATGGGCGTGTCCTCAAGGTCTACACATCAAGACGTTGCTTTCGTCATGCGCAGAACCTATGTGCATGCGCAATATGGTTGCCATCCGAAACAAGCTTGTTTCTCAACTGCGCCACAGATCCAACGCAGTTGGCCCCGAGGAGCGTTTTCGTGCCCTTTTCTTTTATCAGTATATCTGAATACTGATTCCGGGATATTTCATTTCACATTTCAATTGCATCTTCCAATTTTAAATTTTTTTGCCTCAATAAACGTTCTCTTAGCTTTTCATCTTTGATGTCAAAAACGATTTGATCCCTAATCATTGAGTCTGAAAGGATTGAGAAGTTGCAGATGTGACTTTAATCTTAAATCAGTAATGAAGCAATCTACAGATTCTCCATCTTTCTGCACTCTCGTTTACAGACAAATCGCTCATAAGTTTAATTAATTTGAGCTTTGCAATGAAGGTCACATTTTTCAATCACTACACTGAATTTATTTTTATCATCTACCGTTGAGAATTGGAAGACTACTGAGTGATGCCATCTAGTGTTGAGATAGTGTCAGTATTGTGGTTTGGCACAGGATAAAATAAGCAAGGGTGCTGTCACGATAGCTCTCATTCATGAAGATGAACTTTGTGGTGCAGTTGTACACTAAATGCATATTACAACTGTGGTAGTCCTTGAAATTGCAGAATTACTCCCCACTGATCTAGAAAATCCACATGGGTACAGTTACTGCCAAACTGCACCACCAGAAAGACCATTAACCTGGCAAATCCAGGTGTTCTTTCATTTTGGTATTTAGGACGTGGCCAGCAACACATGGAAACCTGGAGAAGTCCTCCGTAGCATTGCTAGCAGCTACATTTCACATCCTGAGATTTCCATTTTAATGCCTTTAGCTACAAAAAAGTGTCTTCTATTTTTTTATACCCTTGAAAATCACGTACCTGTCAATGTTATTTATATGATTTTCCAAAAGGTCTTGAATAAGGCTCTACAAAAGGGAGGTGGAGTTTCAAAAGTGTAAGTCATTATATATTTGTATAAGTGTCTAGTTAGATCTCATCTGAAATACCAGTTATGAGCACAGCATTGGACGAAGGATAAATTGGTCTTGGAATGGGTGTAGTGCAGATTCACCAGCATTAGACCAAAAGTAAAAAGATTAAATTGTGAGGGCAGGTTGCAGAGGCTAGACTTATATTCTCTCAGAACAGTAGATTAAAAGGTGATGGGTAATCTAATTCAGATGTTTAGGATACAGAATTCAATGGAGTAGATAGAGAGAAACCATGACACGGGAATTCAGAACAAGGATGCATAATCTTAAAATTAGAACTGGGCACGCAAGGGTGATGTTAGGAAGCATTTCTTCACACCAGAGTGGGGGAAATTTGTATTTGACCCAAAACACCTCCAGTAACAAACCTGTTGGAGGTAAATCAACAAAAAAAATTCAAATAGAAATTGATAGATATTTGATATGTCAGGATAAAAAGGGATATGAAACCAAGATGGAAAAATTGAGTTAATATACAGAACAGCCATGATGTATTGAAATGTTGAAATTTGTTCGAGGGGCTGAATGACTTACTCGTGTTCTGAAGTTTATCAAGTAGTTTATCAATACCAAATTAGTGAGAGGAGGTGCTGCGTCCCAAAACATCCAAACATAGCAAAACCTCAGTCAAAACAACAAGAAACAAAAGCTAACTGAGAATCAACATGACAACAGACCTAACACATTGACACTAGTGCCAGAAAGTAGCAATACTTTAAGCAGCTCCCTCTGGCAGATTTAAACAAAACATTTATCCATTTTCACGCTGCCTGTTACCATTTGCTGGGTTCTGCTGAGGACCTGTCAAAGAGATATTTTATAAAACAATTTTGGAAAGGAAAAATAGACATGAAACACATTTCAACATGGCGCAACTTAAAATTGAAACCACTTACCCGGGGTTGCTTTCTCTTTTAATAAAAATATTTTATCAAGACTCATTGCAGATTCATCTTTTGCTTTTCCTTCTTCAGTATACATCCTCTTGATATTTGGATAGAACATGTGTTTAGCTGTTGGTCCTATGTGACGGCTAAATAGTTTTGATTTATCTTTCAAGGAAATAAGATTTTGTATTTTTTATTCATTGTATAGAAAATCAATGCAGGTTGAGTAAGGACAACACCCAAATTTCAAAAATGCCTATAAAAGCAAAATGCTGCCGATGATGGAAATCTGAAATAAAAACAGATAATGCAGGAAATACTCGGCTGTTCAGGCAGCCTCTGACTTTTAATCAGAACTGGAAACGTTAGTGATGTAACAGGTATTAAGCAAGTCCAGAGGCAGAAATTAAATGACAGGCGGCACAGTGGTTAGCACTGCTGGTTCACAGCACCAGTGACCCAGATTCGATTCCGACCTTGGGTGAATGTCTGTGTGAAGTTTGCATGTTTTCCTCTGTGTGCTTTGATTTCCTCACACAGTCCTAAGATGTGCAGGTTTGGTGGATTGGCCATGATCAATTGGCCCTTAGTGTCCAAACGTTAGGTGGGGTTATCGGAATAGGGCAGGGGAGTGGGCCTAGGTAGGTTGCTTTTTTGGAGGGTTGATGCAGATTTGATGGGCTGAATGACCTCCTTCTGCACTGTAGGGATTGTATGATTCTATGAAAATGGATGATGGTGCAAGGCAAAAGGAAATGATAATGGAAGCAGTGAAGAAGCAAAAGATGAATCCAGAGGAGGTATAAAAGAATCATCATCATCAGAAGCTGCTGCCTGAAAAATTGGGAGCAGGAGTTATGATCTGAAATTATTGAACTCCATGCTGAACCTGAAGGTTGTAAAGTGCCTGAAAGGTCCTATTCATTGAGTTTACCTTGAGCTTCGTCAGAACAGTAAAGGAGAGGTCAGAGTATGATGGAAAATTAAATAACAAGCAACTGGAATCGTGGGCTCACGCTTACAGACTGAATGGAGATGTTATACAAAACAGCCATACAATCTGCATTTAGTCTGCCCACTGCAGCAGACAGTAAATACAGTGTTATAAATTGAAAGAAGTGCAATTTCATCTGGAAAGAGTGTTTTTGGCACTGGATGATGAATGGTTGGAAGAGAAGAAGTAAAAGAACAAGAGTTGCTGTGGGAAGGGGATAGGGAATTGGGGCTGATTGAAGAGTGGGACAGGGTGCCGGGCAGGAATTGTCCCTTTGAAATGCTGGAAAGTGAGGGGAGGTAAGAGGTGTTTGTGGTTGCATTAGGCTGGAGGTGATGTTAATGGTCAAGAATAATCTGTTGAATACAAAGGTTGGTGTCATAGTTCTGGGACTGAGAGGAAGGGGTGAGGGAAAATAATTGGAGGACAATTGAGCGGACAGGGTCAGTCAACCAGGTTGAAGTGGAATCGTCAGTTTAAATAATAAGCAAGACATATGAGAAGCAACAATATGGAATGCTTTAATATGCCAGCACTGGATTACATACCAACATAGGCCACTCATGTAAGATCTTGATAATGGTATAATCTCTAGGGATGTTGTATGGGGTGGACTAAAGTTTCCGAACTTTTAAGTTATCCAGTTTTCAAATGGTTAGATGTAATTTCTGTTAGGCAATTAGTTGGGGAAGACGAAAGCAGTTGTTTGTGAAGAAACAAAATTGTTCTATTGTCTTATGACAGAGCTCCTTTGAGTCTTGAGCTGAAGCTGTCTTTATGGCCAAAATAATATCTACCACCCCCCCCCCCCCCCACACACACACACACACACATACACACACAAACAGATGCCTACTTATGTGTGTAAATAATTTTGCCAAGTGTAGAGTTGCTGCTGTTGGGCAGGTGCATAATACCCTACCAGTTACATTATCTGATTTTGTGTTTCTCGCGTGTTGTTACTTTTTTTTCTCTCCCTTTGTGATTTGTGTGTGTGTGCCCTTCTCTTCTTCTATCATATCCTGTGTACATAACGGCAAATATACTTTGTTCAAAAACCCAATAAAAAACATTTATTAAAAAAAAATACAATTAGGTGTTCTGATTGATTTCCACGTACTCCCCGATCGCCAACCTCACCTTCCACAGAACCCCTTCGCTGCCAACAAACCCCACCTCCACCTCCAGGGACACGATCCGGTCGCTCTGCTCAGACACCACCATCTCCACCTCTCGTATTTTAGTCCCTTGTGCCTCAAAGCACTTCTTCACTCAGTCCATCGACCCTCGCAGAGGTGCTACTACTGTCTAGATGGCCTTCGACCAGTCACCACATCTCCTTCCTTTGCTGTCGAAATTCATCTTTCCCACTGGCATCGACCCTTCCCCCTTCGCCATTTGTGCATTTGTTGCTGCGCCACAGGTCCCCTCCAGTTCCTTAGCCAGGTCTTTGACTGTTTTTTGCCTTGTCTGGTAGCCAGCAGACATGTCAAACATGGTGAGAACCTCTCCCTCTACACCTTCTGCACCACTTTCCTGCCGGAGCTACCCCACTAAAGGATATAAAGTGTCCAAACCAATGCCTTTGAGCCGGAGCTACCCTGTATGCGACCACTCACTCCATGGCTGCCACCTGAAGTCCCTCATATTCAATTTTCTCATTCAGTCATTGATGACATAAAGTCAGTGTATGCATGTCCGTTTTTTTTATAGTTCAGTTACCAACTTTCTGTGTGCTCCCATCTCTCCATCGCCAACTCAGAGAGATACAGATGTGCCACATATCTCCAGAGATTCCTGCGTCAGCTTTTCTCTATGTGCCCGGCAACCTCCAGTCCTCAGGTCTATGGGTGAGTGAGTGAGTGAAGGTGAGGTATTCAACTGATAGATGCAGTGCATTGAATAAGGATCACTTTGAGGTGGATGCACCACATTGTATAATCATTGGGGTGAGTGGCATAGGTGGACTGGTAATTGGGAAAGTCATGAAGTATGTAAAGTAATGATTAGTTGTTGCTGAAACCTGAGTAGATATGAGGAGTGATGTGATGGAGAACGCTTGATGGGACCTAAACCACAGGATGTAGGCAAATTAGCAAACATGCAGTTTCCTGACTACGTTCAGTCATCAAATCACTTCTTATATTGCATCTAAGGCTGGGAGATAGGAGACTTACTGGTCACCTCCTCGGCTACTTCCAACCACACCACCTTGGTGAGACTGACGGGTTTCTACCTCCCACTGCTGAGGAAAAATATGTATCCCTTCTGTGACTCACTGCGCCGAGCAGTAATTCCAGTGATACATCAGTACATCCGCATGCTGAACATTAAGCTCTCCCAGCTCTTCCAATTTCTATTTACGTATCCTCCTTCTAAATATAGTCAAGATCACATCACCTGGAAGACATCACACCTGATGTGCAGCTTGGAATTGTGAAACTCAGAAATCAGAATTTCTTGTTTCAAGTCAGTAAAGAATCTTGGATTCCACTTCCGGTGGCGCCCTTGAGGAAGCAGGTCGCAGGTCAGATCGCTCCCGCCTGCGATGGGCAAACGGACCTGTTGAACGGACTTTTGCAGGACCTGGTTAGGTTGGGGGGACGATAGGGAAGAGGTTTCGCCCCCCCAGGGTATGAGCAGCTGGACCAGAAGTGGTCGAGTGGAGCGGCAGGGTTCGAAGCGGGAGCAGTGGGGACCCCAGGCCAGGCGGCGAAACATGGCGGATGGCAGGGACCAGGGAGCGGAGGCTCACTGGCCAAGGGAGCAGCAGATGGAGTTTTTTAAGAACTGCTTTGCCGAATTGAAGAGGGACACGTTGGATCCGATGAGGGCGGTAATGGACCGAATGGTCGAGGCGCAGGCGGTCCAGGAGAAGGCGCTCAGGGAGGTCGAGGGGAAGCTCTCCAGCCAGGCGGACACGGTGGCGGAGCTGGAGCATGAGGTGGAAGAGCTGAACTCCCGCCAGAGGAGGATGCAGGAGCAGCTTGAAGAGTTGGGAAACAGAGCCAGGAGGCAGAATTTGAGGATCATTGGCCTCCCCGAGGGCTGCGAGGGGTCGGATGTGGGTGCATATGTGAAAGGTATGCTCGAGGTGCTGATGGGGCCGGAGGCCTCCCCCCGACCCTGGAGTTGGATGGGGCACACAGAGCCAGGAAGCCCAGGATGGGCGACTGACCAAGGGCCTTGGTGGTCTGCTTTCACCGGCTTTCTGACAGGGAACGTGTGCTGCGATGGGCCAAGGCAGAGAGGAGCAGCAGATAGGAGAATTGTGAGGTGCGCATCTACCAGGACTTGGGAACGGAGCTGGCCAAGAGGCGTGCAGGATTCATCAAGGTAAAGGCAGCCCTCGACAAAAAGGAGGGGAGGTTTGGAATGCTGTATCCTGCGAAGCTTTGGGTTACGTTTGAGGAACTCCACTACTACTTTGAGACACCAGAACAGGTTTGGACCTTTGTTAAAGAAAAGCTGGACTTGAACTAAGGGGCACTTAGTTTTCTCAGTGCTGTACAGTGACGGCAGTCTGTTAACCTAATTTGCTCTGACTAGGTGTAGACATTTATTAAAAGAAGCTGGACTTGAACTAAAGGACTCTGGGCTCTCAGAGCTTTTGCGGTTTGTTAAATTATCCTGTACTGTAATGTTCTATCCAAGATTGTTTTCAGCTGGGACAGAGAACGGGGGCTGGAGGGCGCATTGTTTAGGGGGTTCTTGGGGGATAGCATCGGGGGGGGGGGGGGGTAGAGAGAGGGGCCCTGCAAAGGGGGCCCTGCGCTTGGTACCTTTTGGCGGGAGATCGGGGCCTCGGAGAAGGGGATGGGCTAGGGGCTGGTTAAGGGACTTGAAAGGGCACGGTGAGATACAATCAGGTTAATGGTGTGTGGGGGGAGGGCCCGAGCACTCGGGTGGTAGACAGATAGGTGCCAAGGGCAGGGGTCAGCGTAGCTAGTGTAGGTCAGGGGGGCCCTAGGGAGAGTAGGAGGAGGAGCGGTCTAGGGCCAAGCGCAGGGCTGGCCTGGCAGGTCAGGCCTCGGAGGGGTAGGGGAGGTTGGGGGGGGGGGGCAGCCGGGAAGGAGAGCAGAGAAGACTTAAGTGGGCAAGGGGGGGGGGATGTCTAGGGATCCCCTGGGGTAGAAGGTCGCTTGCAGACTCTCCGGGAACAACGCAGGAAACTGATAGCAGCGGCACCTGAGGGAGGGGGGTGGGGGGTTAGAGCCACGTTACTTTAGTTGAACACGTGGAGCAGGGCAAACAGAACTGACAGGGGGAAGTGCTTTATTACCATGTTTATTCTTTCCCACTGTTTGTTTTCACTATGTTAAGGTTCTTTGCATAGGGCCTGTTTTCTCTCTGGAAATGTTACAAATTTGTTTTAAATTAAAAAAAAATTTTTTTTAAAGAGTGGCAGAAAAATGGTGCTACATTGAAATCCATAATTGTGCCTACCTTGTTTTTCGTTACTACTGGTGCTTGAGTGACAGCATTGTGGCTCTTGAGTCTTGTGTTTTTGATTAAACTTTTTAAAAAAGATTCTTCGATTCCATCCCCGCAACCCCCCCCCCCCCCCCCCCCCCCCCCCTGCTGACCCACTCGGGAGTCTTCTTCAGATTATTGTCAATGCCATAGTCTCTACCTCTCTGAAAGGAAATAGATTTGGTATTAAAGCATAAATCAACCATTTGTCTGAAACACACTTGGGGGTTTATCCAAAACTTACCCTTTTTTTCAATTCTTCATCTTTATAATTAGAAACTACACATTAACGGTTGCATAATTTCCTGTTAACAGGAATAAAAACACCGGAGAAATTAAGTGCAGAACAAATGCCTTGCGAGAGGTTGGTACTGCAAGATAATTGCAAAGACAGGGAAATAAAACTTGGCATCACCGCCTGTGAATCTGAAAATAAGGAAGATGGCAAAATGCATTTGGCAAGGCGCTGTGCTATCAGTCAGGTCTCATTTGCAGCCAGCATATAACACAAACTCATTGGTAGTACTGACTCAAAACTTACTCAAAACATACTCCTGAAGTGCATACTTCTTTTTAAAAGTTCTATCGAAAACATAGTAGGAAGTAAATGAGGATGGATTTATAGTTACATTTATATTATGTTCTTAAATGCACTGTCTTAAAGGATGCTCAAAATGATAGAAAAATATCTTTCAATACAATATATACTTTGGCCTTGATGTTTACTGGAGTGGGGTTTGTAAGCAGGGGAGGTATTTGTTCTGGAAGCCTGCGTTTTGCACAATGGGGAGCTGACTCCACAGTTGTGTCATTTCATCAAGCAGGTTGACTTGCTTCTCGTCAGTTGGGGAACATTTCACAGGTGGCTGCAAGCCAGGGTAGGTAGAGAGTCTGCAGCTGCGTTTGGTGGGAGCACGGGAGAGTCTCTTGATCTTAAGAGGTGTGGACACCGATCCCAGGGTTCGGGCGGGGAGGGGTCTCTCAACATGGAGGCATAGACAATACGTGAAGTCCATTAACGAGGTGTATGCTAGGCACCTCTTTGCCACGAGACGGCAACGTCCGGGGGAATCACTTGCAGAATTTCTGCGTGCTTTGCGTGTACTCTGCTGGAACCGTGATTGCCAGGCGATATCGGCTACCCAGCCCGCGGAGCTGATCAGGGACGCTTATGTCGCGGGCATGAAATCAAATTATATCCGCCAGCGATTACTAGAAGGGGGCACACTCGGCCTCCCAGAGACAGTGCAACTCTCCAACTTGCTGGAGGTGGGAGGCCTATACCTCCGACCGCGCAGCACCCTTGTGGGCGCAGCCATCATCCGACCTGGGTGCGACGCAAGCCTGTGCCGCACAGCGGCTCGCCAACGCCAGAGGCCCGAGGTGCTACTTTTGCGGCCAGGGCAGCCACCCCAGACACCCTGCACGGAACGCAACTTGCAACGGCTGTTGGAAGGGCTTTGCAAAAGCCTGCCAGGCCCGATCTCCCCCTAAAACTTCTAGGCCCAGCAGCACTGCCTGCTGCCTGTCGGGGCCGCCCCCCGCTGCTGCACCACCCATGTGCGACCCGTGGGCGCCGCCATCTTCAATTTCAGCAGCCACGTGCGACCTATAGGGGCCGCCATCTTTAACGCATCCTCCAACCTCCACGCGCGACCCATGGGGGCCGCCATCTTGCACGCCATCGCTGCTGCCACCCACCACGCGTGGTTCATGGGGGCCGCCATCTTGGGACCACTCCGCTGCCTCCCGGGAGCCCAGCTCACCCGACCGTACGCTGGCCGCCGCTACCTCCGACCGGCCTACCGACCGCCTTCCGAAACTCGCCTCCATCACGCTTGACCAGTCCCGGCCGCACCACCTCGCGAAGTCTACGATGACCGTCCGGATCAACGGGCACGAGACGGCCTGTCTTTTCGACTCCGGGAGCACAGACAGCTTCATCCACCCAGATACGGTAATGCTCCGTCCCAATCTTACCTGCGACCCAGAAAATCTCCCTGGCTTCCGGATTCCATGCAGTAGAAATCCAGGACGGGCGACAGGACACAGTCTCCCTTCGGGATTTGGCACCAGCAGGCTCCCCAGCGACCATCACCACCACCACCCCCGACCCTATAACGTCTTCCCCCACCCCTACCCACCTACCTCACAAACTAGCACCCGCAGGCCCCCGGCAGACTTGACCTTTAAGACCACTTCACACCCGCCGGACTCTTTTTTAAACAGGGAGTGAATGTGGTAAACCCCTGTGTTGCATTGTGTTGTGTTGTACATCCCTGGGCTTATCCCGGCTGGCTCCGCCTGTGGCTCCTCCCCTCGGGCTCATGTAGTAAGGTGGCTAGTCTCCGCCTCCACCCCAGTTCGGGGCCAGAGGCCAGGAGGCTAGCTGTTTAGTATATTAAAGCCTCAGTTACATTCATCACTCGTCGTGTGCTTATTGAAGGCATATCAGAGGGGCAATCATCACCGATATGGCAATAGAAGGGGAAAAGAGGTCTGATATTAAATCCAGGGAGGGGTTTAATCACCGCAGGAATGCAGGCTAGCTTGGTGACCCGTGAGGAACCAGGCATGCACTTCCTATCCCACAAGCAGTACTGGGAAGTCTCTACCCTTTCCACAAAGCAGCCATTGCTTCCTTTAAGCTATCAAGGCCCTGAAAACCCAAGTGGTTAGGTTTAAAGTTGTACGTTAGGTTAATTCTGAGGCATGCAGTTCCATTATATTTAAATGGCCAAACCATGTCCTGGGAGCAGGTTGGTTACCTGACTCGCTGCCCCATGTCCTGCATTACAACAGGAACAACTCTTCAAAAGTACTTATTTGCTGTGAAACATTTTTAAAATCCTCAGATTGTGAAAGGCACTATATAAATGCAGGAACAAATTCAAAATACTGGAAATCTGAAATAAAAACAGAAAGTGCTGGTAAACCCAGCCGGTCAGGCAGAATCTCTGGAGAGAAACAGACTTTTTTAGATTGATGACCGTAACTCTATCCCTCTCCAAATAAAATTGCAAGTTCCTCTTTCTTTCAATACTTGAGGGGAAATTATGTCAAACTACGGAGAATGAAAAGGCAATGGGATTAATCGTGTGGCCGAACGGCCACCTAAGATGGTGGACTGGAAAGGATGCTGGGAGAATAGGCCAAGTTCAAGGACAAGCAGGCTGCAGCTCAAATAAACACTAAGAAATAAACTGCAGCCCAGACTCTCCCAATACAGTGGAAAAAAGGCACTATCCTGTCAATCACACTTGTTTACCAGACACAGCAGCACATACCTGCCCCCAACACTTGCAGACATGGCCACTGAGTTCCCACCCCTAAATTGATGTGGCAGTCCCTGATTGAACTTGATCGATCAGGTGATCGAACCCTGGTCAATTGATTGACAATGACCCAAAGACCGCCCAAAAAGGACACAAAATCCAAGCAGGTTAAAAGATGCTGCACCACCTGAGAATCTCTCTCTGCAGCTGTAACAGAACAATGGTGACCGGCCAACGCATGAAAAACCATCTCCCAACCAACAGAAGGAAGACCAGAGCCAGGAACAGACCAGACCCAGGACTGAATATGGAGGACTACAAGATTCCGGACACAGATAAAAGCCAATATCTGTCTGGTACTTGCTCATCACTCTGAAGTTAAGTTAAGGTCTCATATGGATTTACGCTGCAGTGTAATTTATGTTGAGAGTGTGGTTGTGTAACAATAACATAGATTGCATGCAAATAAATATTGATTGATCTAAAGAAAAAGACTTGGTCATTTGTCCACCGTATGCGGGTTGAGACACACTGGTTCAGCAACAATCGGATAGCTAATTCAAAGGACAAGTACAGGCTTGATGGGCCTCCGAGTTATACAGTTCTATAAACTCACCTTCACTCTCGGAAAGCACCTCATCCTCATCACATTTTCTCTTTCATCATCCCTAATTTGCTGTTTCTCATGTATTAAACAAATCTTCATTTTAGCAAATCCTTGTATTGTGAGCTGCATAACGTTACATACAAATCTTATTATTTTTTATTCATTCATGGTCTATGGGCATTGCTTGCTAGACCATTGCCCATCCCTAATTGCCCTCGAGAAGGTAATGGTCAGCTGCGTTCTTGAACCACTGCAGTCCATGTGGTATAGGTACACCTACTGTTCTATTAGGGAGAGAATTCCAGGATTTTGACGCTTTCATTATCATCTTAGACAGCTTCTCAGCTTATGTGAAATAAATAAATGCTGTCAGAATGTGTAAATGGATCAGAGTGAAAGTTTAATAGAAATATAGGACTGTCCTCCCCGAACTAATCTTCAACAATGCAGTAAAACCTTGCCTGTAAACCTGTAAAAACATTGGACCTGTGTGGTGGTATGTATTAGGGGTAATACGGTACACCATGAATGCCGAGGAGCTATTGGAGGACAGATGCTGGGTCCCGATTGGATCTGCCGCCTACTGGGCTCCACCCAGATAGGTGGGGTATAAGAACCCGGTTTATCCCCGCAGCTGCATTCTGTGACTGAGCTGCTGGGGAACAAGTCTGCTCAATAAAGCCTCGATTGAAGTTCTCTACGTCTCACCTCGTGTGTGATCGATGGTGCTACAATCTGCATGAGTGAAGCTCCAAAGAGACTCAAGAAGCTTCACACCATCCAGAACAAAACAGTCTGCTTGATTACCACCCCATCCACACCCTTCAACATTCACTCCCTCCACCACCGATGCATAATGGCAGCAGGTGTACCATATACAAGATGCACTGCAGCAATTCTCCAAGGTTCTTTTGACAACACCGTCCAAACCCACAACCTCTACCACCTAGGACAAAGGCAGCAGATGCATGGGAGCACCTGCCTTCTCCCCACAACCCTGCACATTTTTTCTTTTCAGATAACAATTCACTTTCCTCCAGAATGTCTCGATTGAGCGTGCCTCCACCACACTCTCAGGCAGTGAATTCCAGAATCTATCCACTCTCTGTGTAAGTAATCTTTTCATCATATTGCCATTGCTTCTTCTTCCACTTACCTTAAATCTGAGTCCTCTGGTTCTTGATCCTTTCACCAATGGGGAATTTGTTTAGGTGCATGTTGTTGGTTACAGTTTGACAGGTCTGAAGTCTTTGTCATCGGAGGAAGGTTAAGTGTAAGTCTTTATTGACTCTTGGAACTATTTACAAATATACAGTAAAGGTTGAAAACTAGGAGTTGTCTCCATGCTTGTTGGTACACACGGCTCTGTCCAACACTAGACTGACCCTGGGTGCAGGTCATTATGCTCTCTTACATCACTGTGTGGCGCTACTGTTCTCAGTCCCACATTAACCCTGTGTGCCAGACTCTTACTCTACATTTTTCTCTGTCCAGACCCCTCATGATTTTGAATACTTCTATCAAATCTCCTCTTAGTTTCCTCTTTTCCAAGGAAAATAATCCCAGCTTCTCCAATCTGTCTACATAAGTGAAGCTTTTCATCCCTAAGACTATTCTTATGAATCTTTTTGGCACTTTGTTAAAAACCACAAACTTACCATGGTCTGAAGTTTGGAAGTCAGGAGCTGAAATTTCTGATGAACTTCAGGCCTCTCGTGCATCCATTGGCCGGGAACTAGCCGCACATGTGCATTATTAACTTTTTTACATTCTTCAGGCCTAGGACTGACCCTGTGTACTTGTGCATAGCAAAAAAAAGAATGGCATGAAAACCTGAGTCAGTTAACGGAGCGCTATGGGCAACAAGTGTTCCAGGTAAGGGGGGGGGGGGGGGACGACAGGGATAAGGTCTCAAGAAGTGGTCCAGAGGCAGGGTCAAAGATAGAGGACAGAAACAGGTTCCCATCAAATTAAAAGGAGCAGGGATACAGACTCCAATTGGAGAAGGGGCTGTGGGGAGCAGATATTAAGCAAAGTGGGCTCAAGAGAAGTTCTGAAGATCCAAGAAGGCAGCCAACGATTGATGGCTCCGATCGGAATTTTCCAGTCCCCCACGATGGCATTCCCCATGGCGGGGTCTGGCGAGCCATTGAAATCTTCGTTCACATCGGCGAGGCCGGAGGATCACGCCGGCATGAGGGACTGGAAAATTCTAGCTCATGGCTGTGGGGGATTTGGGGCAAAGGTACTCCTTTGGAACAGTGGATATCTGCTTGTGTTGGCCGAAGATCTGAAATTGTGCTTTAAAGCTAATGCTCAAGGGTACTCAGAAATCCAAAGGAAAGGAATCTCAGAAGCCCTGCAACAGGGGTCATTGTTGAAGCCGTCCCCATAGGATTGGATTTTGGAGAGAATTCCAAGACAAGAACCCTGTGAGAGAGATGAAGTTTCAGTGAGATTACTCTGCAAAACCGGCACAAATTACACTGAGAAACATTTCCATTAAATCGCACCAACACGTTTCCTGCCAACCTTTGATTCAAATATACCTGGGCCAGATCCACTCTCACATGATTGAAGTTGTCTTGACCTAGTTCATTCTTCTTTTTTCTTTGGAAATATTTTTGGTAAAATGTTTTAACAATTTAAATACAAAACATCAGAAACATAGAATAACAAGTAAACAGTGAGAGTCCTCTTCCCCCATTCCCCTCACTTCCGTTACAGTAAAACTTAGTTACTAAGTTCCCCCCTACCCACCCTGTCCCCACCCCCAACAGTTAACAGTGTCCAGCTCTTTAAAGTTCAATATAAACGGCCACCGTCTGCAATAAAACCCTTCCAGTGACCCTCTCATGATAAATTTAACCTTCTTGAGATGTAAAAACTCCATCAAGTCACCCAGCCACGCTGAGGCGCTTGGTAGTGTCATTGACCACCAGCCCATGACAATCCGCCTCCTTGCCACCGAGGAGGCGAAGGCCAGGATGCGTGCCCCGCCTCCATCTGGAGTTCCAGCACACTTGAAACCCCGAAAATTGCCACCAATGGGCAAGGCTCCAACCCAATGTTCAGAATTGCCGATTAGTCTCAGAAAACGAGCTCCAGAAGTCCGTCAGCTTTGAACACGATTAGAACATGTGTGCATGATGTCCCCAGACACCCATCGCACCTACCATCCACCTCTTCAAAAAATCGACTCATTCTAGCCTTCATAAGGGGTGCTCGGAACACCAGTTTCAGCTGGAGGAGACTCAGCCTCGCACAGAATGAGGTGGAGTTCACTCTCCTCAATGCACAACTCCAAACCTCCTCCTTCAAGAGCGGACCCCGCTCCTCCGTCCACTCTGCCTTCACACTCTCAACAAAGCCGGTCTCCTCCCCCATCATCCGCTGGTATATATTCGAAGAGCTGTCCACCTCCGAACCAGAGCAGGAAAAGATCTTCTTGAGCAAGGTCGAAGGCTGCTTCATCAGAAAGGCTGAAAAGTACTTTTTGATCCAGCTGGGCACCTGGAGGTATCTGAACCCATCAGCATCTGTGAGCTCATATTTTCCTTTCAGTTCCCTTAAGCTACCGAACCGACCTTCTAAAGTTAAGTCTCCCAGTTTCTCTAAACGTTTATCCTTCCATTCCCTAAATTTCACATCCGACCTACCAGATTACAATAACTGATTCGCACCGATAGGGGTTAGCCTCGAGGCAGCCCTCAAGTTAAACAATGGCAGAGTTGCCTCCAATTTTTTAACGTGGCCACTACTACCAAGCTAGACGAATGTTTGTTTGGTACCACCGGTAACAGAGTGATACCAGCGCCAGAAGGCTTGCTCCCATCACAGACTCTGCTTCCACCCGAACCCAAAGCGCATCCGAATTTCCAAACCACTCTAGCACCTTTTCAGCATTAGCTGCCCAATAATAGTATTGAAAGTTTGACAAGGCCAAGTCCCCTAATTGTCTCTCCCTCTGGAACAACGTCCTCCTGATCCTTGGGCTCTTACACGCCCAAATAAACCCAGTCACCTGACGGTCAATCACTCTGAGAAAAACCTTGGGTAAGAATGTTGGAAGGCACTGGAATAAGAATGAAAATCTCGGCAAGATGTTCATTTTAACCAATTGCACTGACAGGTCCTGGTGCCTTCTTGACTGCATCAGTTTCATTGCCTGCTTGATCTCATCAACTTCAAGGTCCTTTGTAATACCTCCTCCACATTGGGAAACTCCAACTCACCGAGGAATTCCACCATATCTTTCCCATCCCCGTGGAGTGTTCGAATTGATAAAAGGTCTTAAAATTTACCTTCTCCTGATCCGAGACCAGCCCCCTGATCCCGTTCCCTAATCTGGCCGATCTCTCTCTCAGCCTCCTGTTTCCTCAGTTGATATGCCAGGAACCGACTTGCCTTCTCCCCGTTTCGTAAACAGCCCCTTTAGCTCATCTCAGCTGTCGTACCACCCTATCTGTAGTGATCAGATCAAACTGCGTCTGCAGCTTTCTCCTCTTCACTAATAGTTCTTGGGATGGGGTGTTGCATGCTTATGATCGACCTCTATAATATTGTCTACTCGTTTTTTCCACTCCCACCTTGCCTCCAGCTCTGTATGGGTTTTAATAGATATAATTTCTCCTCTAATTACAACTTTCAGTGCTTTCCATAGTGTTGAAGGAGAGACCTTCCCATTGTGACTGTTCATAATATAATCCTGGATAGCCCCGGAGATCCTTGCACAGAACCCAATGTCCGCTAGCAGACCCACTTCCAGCCGCCACCCCTTTCGATGCCCTTTATCCACCCCCAACTCCGTCGGCCGACCCCAGAATTTCGATTGGGAGGAGATGGTTTTGATGCGAAAATCATGGCGGGCGCCAGGTTCATGCCAAATCACAATTCTCCTGTGCCTCAACAGTGGCACCAATTCCACTCTGCATGTAAGTAAATGCTGTTGGCATATCATTAGCGGGCCTAACCGGTATTTTCTGGGGTCTCCGCAATCCTCCGCCTCTGCCGGGGTGGGGGGGGGATTCTCGATGGCGAGGTTCAATTGTGCTTTCAAAATCATGAAACAGGCACTGTGGCTGATGAGGGAGAGAGAGAGGGGGTACGGAAAGAGTTCAACCTCACCATAGAGTGCTGACAGTTGTGCCACTGGAACTGCCCCCTTCCCTGACACTGCCAAAGTCCAAAGATGTGCTGGTTAGGCGGATTGGCCATGCTAAATTGCCCTTTTAAAGGTGTGGAGTTAGATGGGGTTACAGGGATAGGGCGGGGGAGTGTGCCTAGGTAAGGTGCTCTTGATAGGGTCGGGGTAGACTTGATGGGCTGAATGGCCTCCATCTGCATTGTAAGGATTCTATGATTCTACAGTATTATATCATCTCACCAAATGATTCAGTGGCTACAGCTGAAACGTGTGGAGAAAACTTACTATTTACCACAAGCAGTTAGTAGCAAAACTTACTTTACTTGATAGAGTTTTTCGAGGAGGTCACTAAGATGATTGATGCAGGTAGGGCAGTAGATGTTGTCTATATGGACTTCAGTAAGGCCTTTGACAAGGTCCCTCATGGTAGACTATTACAAAAGGTGAAGTCACACGGGATCAGGGGTGAGCTGGCAAGGTGGATACAGAACTGGCTAGGCCATAGAAGGCAGAGAGTAGCAATGGAGGGATGCTTTTCTAATTGGAGGGCTGTGACCAGTGGTGTTCCACAGGGATCAGTGCTGGGACCTTTGCTCTTTGTAGTATATATAAATGATTTGGAGGAAAATGTAACTGGTCTGATTAGTAAGTTTTCAGACGACACAAAGGTTGGTGGAATTGCGGATCGCGATGAGGACTGTCGGAGGATACAGCAGGATTTAGATTGTCTGGAGACTTGGGCGGAGAGATGGCAGATGGAGTTTAATCCGGACAAATGTGAGGTAATGCATTTTGGAAGGTCTAATGCAGGTAGGGAATATACAGTGAATGGTAGAACCCTCAAGAGTATTGAAAGTCAAAGAGATCTAGGAGTACAGGTCCACAGGTCATTGAAAGGGGCAACACAGGTGGAGAAGGTAGTCAAGAAGGCATACGGCATGCTTGCCTTCATTGGCCGGGGCATTGAGTATAAGAATTGGCAAGTCATGTTGCAGCTGTATAGAACCTTAGTTAGGCCACACTTGGAGTATCGTGTTCAATTCTGGTCGCCACACTACCAGAAGGATGTGGAGGCTTTAGAGAGGGTGCAGAAGAGATTTACCAGAATGTTGCCTGGTATGGAGGGCATTAGCTATGAGGAGCGGTTGAATAAACTCGGTTTGTTCTCACTGGAACGAAGGAGGTTGAGGGGAGACCTGATAGAGGTATACAAAATTATGAGGGGCATAGACAGAGTGGATAGTCAGAGGCTTTTCCCCAGGGTAGAGGGGTCAATTACTAGGGGGCATAGGTTTAAGGTGAGAGGGGCAAGGTTTAGAGTAGATGTACGAGGCAAGTTTTTTACGCAGAGGGTAGTGGGTGCCTGGAACTTGCTACCGGAGGAGGTAGTGGAAGCAGGGACGATAGGGACATTTAAGGGGCATCTTGACAAATATATGAATAGGATGGGAATAGAAGGATACGGACCCAGGAAGTGTAGAAGATTGTAGTTTAGTCGGGCAGCATGGTCGGCACGGGCTTGGAGGGCCGAAGGGCCTGTTCCTGTGCTGTACATTTCTTTGTTCTTTGTTCTGAAAACAAGGAACATCAAATTAAACTGCCGGTGGTTATAAACCACACTCGAGATGAATAGATTTAACTATTTTAATAAAGAACATCCAATTTTGTTGCTGGCTTCTGAATTCCTCGTGCTATGAGACAGATATTTCGAGAATTGAGTGCGCACCATGCAGAAAATTAGTGTTTGAAATTCAGAATTGTTATCCAATTTAATTATTGGAAATCTTATTCTTCCCAGAGTGAAACCTATTAAAAAAGAGATAATTATTGTTACTTTTTTTGCACACATTCTGTCGTATAGGATCACATTAATCTGTCTTTATAATTGCTCTTTGGAGGGTAAATGAGCCATTCAATTACGAGCAATGCTTCAGATATTATGTTCTGTTTTCTTTTCCTTTAATACATTATTAAAAGAGTGTATATTTAATTTTAATTGAGCAGAAAGATGGAGCTGGGCATTGATAGGTTAGAAATTGATTCCTATCAGTACAAGATGATTCTACTGAAGTCTATTTCCATCCTGGAGTGGACACTATGCTACAACCCACTTTTGGCATTACCCATGTGGTGTTTCACCTTGAGAGAGTGCTCATGTGACGTCCCCTACCAGGACCGAAAGCAACTGAATCTGTGCTGATGCCCAACCAGCTGATGTAACACCTATTTAATAAATTTGAATCGTGCTGGTTGATTCGATGAATGTGTACGTCACTCATCAAAGAACCAACCATTTAACTGCAGGGTAGTCTTGCACTAGCATTGCTTAAAGGGTCAGGCACCCAATTTGTAGGTAAGGTGATCTTGAACAAATTCTGCTATTGTAAAGTGTCTGGAAATACTCTGGGGTGTTTTCAAAGTATTGTGGTGATTCCAGGATATGGCAGGGATTGTTTCTGCATCCTCAGAGGAAGGAAGAGGATTAGGTGTCCTGACAACTAATAAGCCTGTAACAGGTATGGGGACTACAATTGCAGTGCCTCTGAGTCTGCAGCACAATATGGAGATGGAGAAGAGGCAGTGAAGGGGGCCAGCTCTACATGATGCCCTGTGCCAACTCGGAGCCGGATTGAAAGTGGCAACCGACTGTCTGGCAGGTTTGCCAATGCACCCAACATATCGCTGTGCATACCAATTAGCATTCTCCTGTGCACTGACCCATCGAGGTCCATATGGGCATCCAATAACAGAACCTGTCTCTGACCTTGCCTTTTGTTGTTATGATCCCAGACCAGACCCCAACATTTACAAGGATACCGGACAGAAACCCCAATATTTAATTTAATTTGTGAGACTGTGAGGAAAGGATACTTCGCTGCAAGAGTGACTCCACAAATTGGGATATGGTATATTAAAACAAACTTTATTATTAACACATTATTAAGCTAACTTAAAAATCATACAATAGCTTACAATTACTAGTTAAACAATGCTTAACAATAAAATGAAACACTAACTCTAATTGCTATCTATTTTATCTCCAATCAAGCAAAACCCATCTCAGGTCAAAATCCACTTTAAAATACAGTTAGAAAACACAGGAATACTTGCTGTAGAGCGGTGTCTTGGAGAAACAGCTTTGAGAGGCAGAGATTCTTCCGGAAACAGCCTGCAGATTTTTGCCTGGTTCAAACTACTGTTTAGCTTCCAGCATTTTGAGAAAAGCTGCTGTTCTGTTCACATCCAAATCTAAACTGAAATTCAACACCTGACTGCTTTAGCCCCTGGCTCCTCCCATTAACTACATCATCTCTATCCCACTAACTGGGTTATGACCATCTTACTAACATTATCCACTACCACTCAATTATCTAAACCCCAGGGAACCTTCTTTCTATTAACAAATTTCCATTAGCCTTATTTAGGTAAATACAATACGTGGTTAGAATGAATGGTGATCTCATTTTTACATTGCTTTAATGATCCCTTCTGTAACCACAGTGCCTGCCTGTCTTTTAAACCAGGATTTTTAAAAACCTTACTGCAGCAGATACCTGCACACACTAACCCAGGCGTTTACCATTAATGCACCAGATACATATAATACAATATATATCTGAAATTCCTACATTCATCTCACAGTGGCACACAACTCTCCTTTCCCCCTGGCCTAGTTTGCAGACCACTCATGCCCAGTCACCATGTGTTGGTCCCGAGTCTATATTTGTCTCTGGTTA
Source organism: Scyliorhinus torazame (assembly GCF_047496885.1). Lineage (NCBI taxonomy): Eukaryota > Metazoa > Chordata > Chondrichthyes > Carcharhiniformes > Scyliorhinidae > Scyliorhinus > Scyliorhinus torazame. The sequence continues at coordinate 79,751,945 of NC_092721.1, read as the reverse complement.
CATGACATGCCAGTATTTGAGCTGGTGACTGTGCAGGTCAGATCAGGTGATGGTGTTTTTTTTTTCAGTGCTTTGTCCCCATCCTGTCGACTGCCATCATTAAGGCCTCCAGAATCCTATGGGCTGAATAATCTGGAGCGTTTCCCACTTCACGAAGAGTATTCGGGGCTGGTTTAGCATAGTAGGCTAAACAGCTGGCTTATGAAGCAGAAGAAGACCAGCAGCACAGGTTCAATTCTGATACCGGTCTCCCCGAATAGGCGCCGGAATGTGGCGACTAGTGGCTTTTCACAGTAAATTCATTTTAGGGGCTGGTTTAGCACACTGGGCTAAATCGCTGGCTTTTTAAGCAGACCAAGGCAGGCCAGCAGCACGGTTCAATTCCCGTATCAGCCTCCCTGAACAGGCGCTGGAATGTGGCGACTAGGGGCTTTTCACAGTAACTTCATTTGAAGCCTACTTGTGACAATAAGTGATTTTCATTTCATTTCATTATGTTGGGCGCCGTTCGCAACATCATCACACCGGTTTATGATAGCCTATGCGGGCAGGTCAGAAAGTCAGGACCTTGCCCACATTATTCAAATGACAAGTTAAAACGCAATTAAATACCTATTTCACTGGAATAATACAGCCAGAAGTACACTTTCAGGGTGAGATTTACGACAGGTGGGGAATCCACTTTTTTAAGGCCAAGTTGTCTGAGTGGGTTTTTAATCTGCAGCTGAGAGCAGAACCTCAGCTTTACAGTTCAAAATCCATTAACTGCAGGGACTGCTCATTTTTGGGGCGGAGTTATATTGTGGATACTTTCTCAATGGAAGGACTCCCCGATCATTCAGAGGGCTCTTTTGATTGATCATTGAATATTCTCCTATCCATGACCCAGGGTGAGGAGTGAAAACTCACGGAGGCAGATCGGGGTTGTGGTCTTTGTTAGAGATACAACCTCCAGTGAGCAGGATTTGGAGGTGGAGAAAGGAGAGAGGAATAAGGGATCAGAGGGAAGCTTCGGAGGGTGGGGGTCCTCAGGAAGAAGACAGAGCAGAACCTGACCCCAATGGCCAGGAAGACTCTAGAAACCCTCATCGGAGGTGCAAGCAATATTATGCTGGCCCAAGGGTATACAGGCTGTGAATCAGCTACCTGCAACTGAGTGATACTCAGTGCAGAAGAAAGCTTTCAAGGACAATTACAGGTTTAGTAAAATATTTTCCCCTCTCTCCCAGTTGCAATGAAAGTTCTGCAGCCCTCACATCCAAATCTTCTACATCAACCCACGCATTTAAATGATCCCTCCTTCCTTCCCTCAACTTCCTCCTCCCTTCCCTCAACTTCCTCCTCCTTTCTCTCAACTTCATCCCTATACCTTCAGACACAAGTTACACAGCCACGGCTATCAATAAGAACAGAGCATGAGTGAACGTGGGTTCTGTGTTTATTCCCAAGCCTCCAAGGCTTATCAACATCATAAAAGAGAAATGTCACCCATGTGCTCCTGTTTGTGACTAATGTGGATATTTACAAACATGTTTATGAATACTCTGCTGCAGTGATCCCACCCCCTCCCCCTGACTTGCAACTGCACTAGAGAGGGGCATCTGATCTGCCACTTCCCTATCCTGGGTGATTCAGTGGGCATATTCTGTGGTTGTGATCATGAGCTGATATGCATGCGAGTTCTGAGTCGCCGTGGCAATGGTCGAGACCTGTGTCAACGGCAGAAGAATAAAAGAGATACTGCCCCACCCAGATGGAGGCAGTTACTGCTCATGTCCCACAACCAGGACTGATTTGACCTCCGGTCAGCTGGTGAAGTTCCAGGAGCTGGGTGGGTGACCAAGCGCTCAGTTTCCCTGTTGCTCTGGGTCTGCGCCCATGATCTCAGAGCCAGGGCGATGGTGTCCCGGTCGCTGGTGTCTGCAATGCGCTTGGTTTGACCCCCCAGGACAGATGCCAGTGTGTCTGTGCAGGAAGCTTGGTGCTCCAAAGAGTAGGTGATCACAGCGCTCATGGCCTGGATAAACATCCTCCACAGAACAGGCTAGAGCATGTAGCCCCACTGGTAAACCAGCCAAATCTTCACGGACCTCGCGTGGAACATCCAGTATCTGCTGCCTTATGGATGACTCATGAGGTTCATCGTCTGACTTGGAATCGGCCTCTGGATGGCCTGTTCCACCACACACTCTGACTGCTTCACATGCAAATGTGAAGTGCCAACACCAGTTTGTGAATTACCCCTGTCCGACATGCTAAACCCTGATGATGTGCCAGTATCTGCGATGGTGCTGAGTACAGAGAGAGGATGTGATACTGCACTCGCTGAGGGTTCCTCAGAAGAGGAAGAGAAAGGTTGCTGCATAGCTTCCGCTGCAGCCTGCGTTGAAGAGATATTCCCTGTAACAGAGAGAAACCAGTAGGGACGTAATCAGGTATCAGATTACTTGATGCATCTCCACTGCCACATGACTGATAGAAAACTTTTTACAGCCTGACAGACATGAACTCCGCAGACACTATGAAACTTTGCACAATGTTCTGAAGCTTCTGATCATGAAGCTTGTTAAGGTTCTAATGTGTGAATTCTATTCACCAAACACATTGCATATATCCTAACCTCTATTAAAACAACACTAGCCATCTCCTCTCAACACCCAGTCTGATACTTTTGCCATCTCCCCAGAACCAGGCTTCCCTCCAATCTCTCCATTGCCTATAATGCTGGACATGTCGGGCTCCAGCAGGGCCAGCATTTGCTCCTCAAAAGGAGTCAAGGCTTCCATGTTGGGTATATCCCCATCAATCAGGACTCACTCTCGGGCATTGTGGGCTCACTTTTCCTGAATAGATTTAATACAGAGGTTTCATCAACAAGTTCAAATTAGCACATATCAGGTCTCAATCCCATTATAAGATCATCCCATGCCTGACTGAAGCCTATGATCTGACATTATAAGGTAATCCTGCCAACCACCCGCCATTTAACTCATCATTGCTTGGAATGTACAATGGCAAGATCTAGGACCGCTGTCCTTGTGGAAACATTCAACTTTTAGTGATCAGCTAATCTCAAATACCTACTGGATTCGCTTGTGAGACCTGTGTCACAATGGACCAATATTGCTCTCACATTTTTTTAATTCATTTTTTACGGGATGTGGACTTCATTGGCTAGGCCAGCATTTGCTGTTCATCCCTAAATGCCCTTGAGAAGGTGGTGGAGAGTTGCCTTCTTGAACCACTGCAGTCCATGTGGTGTAGGTACACCCACTGTATTAAGGAGATGGTTTCAGGATTTTGACCCAGTGACAGTGAAGGCCCGGTGATGTTTCCATATGCTGCAGGATGATGAGTGACTTGGTGGGAAACTCCCAGGTGGTGGTGTTCCATGTATCTGCTGCCCTTGTCCTTCTAGATCAGGCATTGTCAAACTCAGGGGCGCGACCCGCGGGTGGGTCACGGGTAGGTGTCGGGAGGGTCGTGGAACTGTCCGTCGCGGCGCTCCCGATCGCGCAAATCCGCACGCAAAAGCCGGCTTTTAATAATGCCGGCTGCGAGTGGCCTTCAATATAGCCAGGAACAGATTTAAAGAATTTGGCCGCACTGCGCATACGAGCCTGATCATCTTTGCGCATACACAAAACTATGCGCATCGATGATCGGGCACGCATGCGCAGTGCAGCAGCATTTTTTTTCATATGGTCGCAGCCTTTTGTTTTCAAGTTCGGGGGGCCAAAGGGACCAAAGGGGCAAAGGGACCATTGGGGCCAAAGGGACCCAAAACCATTTCCTCCATTTTTGTCAGCAACAAGGTAAGAAAAAAATGGTGGGTCGCACAGATCAGCCGGCGTGGTCCGCAAAGTTCGGCCGGTGTGGGTCGAGAAGGTCGGCCGGCGTGGGTCACGAAGGTCGGCAGGGTTGGGTCCCGAAGGTTGGCCGCTTGGTAAAAATGGGTCCCCGGAAAAAAAGTTTGAAAACACTGTTCTAGATGGTAGTGGTCATGGGTTTGGAAGGTGCTGCTAAGGTGCCTTGGTGAGTTCCTGCAGTGCATCTTGTAGATAGTACACACGGCTGCTACTGTTCGGCACATGGTGGAAGAATAATTGCTTATGGAAGCGGTACCAATCAAGTGGCCTGCCTTGACTTTAAGAAATGTGACATTCTCATGACACACAGCAATGTGGGTTGACTCTTAAATGACCTAACAAGTCACTCAGTTGTATCAAATTGCTACAAAGTCAATAAAAAGGAAAGAAATCAGACAGATCACTTAGCATTGTTACTGCTCACATTACTGCAGTGATGTCAGAGTGTGGGTGGAGCTGAGCTCTGGTTCTGCTTTTTAGCTTCACTTTGAGAAAGGCTTGGGTGTGTCTGTCTTTTTGGTTTCATCTTTCAGTGTGTGTTGCAGTTGAAGTCAGCTAATGCAGCTGTATGTTGAGCTCTCTGCCATGAAGGACTATCTCTTAATCATTTGGTGAATTCTGAAACATTATAAATGTTTTCAGTAGTGACTAAAAACTCTGATGTTCTTATGTTTAAAGGTTTGTTAAGTCTTCTGGGTGTTGAAAGAACAGCATACAGATTACTTAGTGTTGTATTCTTTGGGGGGTATATTTGATTTACTGGTTGCTAAGATATTCACTGTTTGTTTTAAAAAGGTTAACTTGAGTTCATAAAGTAAACATTGTTTTGCTTTAAAAAAGAACTTTTCCATTTCTGAAATACCACACTTGTAGAGTGGGCCGTGTGCTCCCCATACCACAATCTATTAAAAGTTGTGGGTCAGGCGAACTCCATGATACACTTTGGGATTCTCTAAACCCTGACCCATAACATGTGGATCTGGAGTCACATTGGTAACGTAAAGTACATTGGTGAACCAGCAGTTTTTTTTACGACTATCAACAATGGTTTTATCGTCATCATTAGACTTTTAACTCCAGTGGCGGGATTCGAACACGGGTTCCCAAGGTCTCTCGATCACCAGTCCACTGACAATACAACTACACCATTGCCTCGCCCATATTCATCCTTGTCAACCTCATGAGAACACAGAGCCTTTTGTGATAGTTGGGCCATTTCCTCTCGCAATCCAACACTGTTAACCTCATTGACCATCTCCTCCCACATAACACAAGTCTGCCTGGAACTCTACAGAAATCAGTGACATGCATGAACAGGGCAAGTAATAGCATGACTCTTGACCCAATCAGATTGACAAATTCTCACTGAAACACAAAGGGACTAAACCAGGAAGTACAGATTGGAATATTTAATTTATTGCAAAGTCATGTAGAGAAATTAAAATAAACTGAAGCAAATAAAGATTGGATAAAGAGCAAGAGAGATAAAAAGATACTGAGTGAAAAAGTTTTTTTAAATTACATCTCCAATTAATCAAAATCTGAAGGATTGAGATTCCACACTTGTAAAATAAAATATTCCGTGCCAGAGGTGTGGCTTGGCAATAATTAAGATTTATCGTATTTTTAAAATCTGACTTCACCTTGTTTATAATAGGCAGTGTTGTGTGAATCTACTTCGATGATCATTTGCTAACGAGTATGATTGCCCACCCAAGGAACTCCGTGTTAATGCCCATGGGTTTTCTGGGTTTTGCATGGCTGATGAGCTTGATCCCAGAGCTGCATTTCGACTGCACACTTGGCTGGTATTTCTGGGAGATGGAATACGTCCTTCGACTCAAGATTTCTGGCATTCCTTTATCAGGCTCCCTTTCTAAGCTGCCAATTGCTATTGGGAGTCCTCAGAGAATTGTGTTCCTTCAATTAGGAGATTCTTCCAAGTAGGTCTTTTCTGAGCAAGGGTCTCCCAGGCATTGATGACTATGTTGCATTTCTTAAGGCAAGTCTTCAGGGTGTCTATGAAGTGCTTCCTTTGTCATCCTCTTCTTTGGAAGCCTTTCTTGAGCTGGACAAAGAAGATTTGCTTTGGCAGTCGGGACTCTGACATCCTAAGCACATGGCTGGCCCAGCGGAGTCTGTTTCAGATGATCATGGCCTTGACGCCGGTGCTCTTCGCTCCTTCAGGGACACAGATGCCTGCCTTCTCAGCTGATGCGAAGAATCGGTCTCAGACAGCGTTGATTGTACCTCTTCAGGGCCTTGAGCTGGCGTCTGAATGTAGTCCAAGTTTCTGAGCCATATAAAAGAGTTGGGAGCACAACTGCTTTGTACACGAGGACCTTGTATCAGCACGGATGTCACGGTCATCAAAGATTCTCGTCCTTAGGCATCCGAATGGTGTAGTGGTAATGTTACTGGACTAGTAATCCGGAGGCCCAGGCTAATGCTAATGGGAGCATGATTCAAATTCTATTACAGCAGCTGGTAGAATTTAATTCAATTAATAAATATGGAATTATAAAGCTGGTCTCAGTGATGGTGCTGCGAAACAATCATTATTTTCAGAAAAACCCATCTGGTCCACTAATGTCCTTTCGGGAATAAAATCCGCCTTCCTTACCTGGTCAGATCTACATGTGGCTCCACAATGTGGTTTGTCCTCTGAAATGGCCTATCAAGCCAATACGTTCAATGGAAGTTAGGGAGAAGTAACAAATGTTGGGCTTGCCAGCAACTCTTATGTCCCGTAAAATAAAGAAAAAGGTAAAATCTGTATTCAACCAGCCCATGCTTGCAAAAAATCAAAACAAAGTCTCTACTGTTAGAAGTGATTCCACGATTTTGCTGAACAATCCTGGGTGTGCTAATAGCTACACTAACAACCAATTTAAGATAACCAGTTGAGCTCATAATGTGGCTCATTTACACTTGAGGGAATCATCATACATTCATATGCAGAGACCTGTTATCTGTAGACAGGAGGATATCTTCAAACCTTGCACCTTTTTTGGAATTATCAGGGAGCCTGGGGTTCCCCCATTGTTTTCTCAACATTGAGTCAACTTGCCAACCAATCAGCGCATTTTTCTCCTGTAGTATAAATTGTTGTGATTGTTTGAAATTTAGCATTCTTGCATTTGTCCTGATGAGTGCAAGAAGAAAAGCTTCAGCAATATTCAAGTTTTGGAGAAGCAAACCACTGTATATTTTGCTATGTAAAAAGCACTGATACAGGGTTTGGTTGGTGCATAGTTTGACTCCCTCGGTGTACTCTGTGTCCCTATATAGTTGGGCAGCTCCCATTTAGTGTAACTGTCCCAATTCAGTTTGACAGTTCCTCCGTTTCTATCTGTCCCATACATATTATCCTGTCTCATGTTCGTGCTTCAAATCAGACATGGACTTAATGATTAAAAGTGGGAAAGATTTACATACAAGTGTGGGCGTGGCGGCAAGTGACGATCAGCATGAAGTTTCCCATTCTCTCACCCGGAGTGAGAATGAGAAGCCCAGGAGGAGAGCAGAGTGCACGGAAACTCAGCCACAAGTACAGCAAAGCGCTGGGGCTCCGAATCCCTGGAGAGCCCACTCAACATGAAGCAGAGCCGGAGTCGATGTCCAATCCCCCAGCCAAAGATCCAGGTGAGAAGCAGGTGTCCCAATAGTTTTCTTTTGAGGAATTGGATGACAGTCCACAGTTTGTCTTACTCCAACTGAATGAAGTTGTGGAGAAGTGTCAGACTCAATTGTAGTCAGTAATTTTGAAGCTGAACTAACTTTTTGGACTAATATTGGTTTATTTTCTTTTCCAGCAGGGCATGCTCCTGTGTGTTTTGTTCCTTGCCAGCTGTAGCCTGGCATCCGAGCTGCTTTACCGACTGAAGGAAGAGTCACCGACCGGCACTTTCATCGGGAACCTGGCCACCGACCTGAAGCAGGGAGGCTCGGCGGGGGCGGGAGTCACCTACAACCTGGCGTCGGAGGGCGGTGACGGGCGCTTCGTGGATCTGAACCGGGACACGGGCGAGCTGCGGAGCTCGGCCTGGGTGCTGGACCGGGAGAAGCGGTGCCCCGAGCCGGGGCAGGCGGAGTGCGCCCTGCTGCTGGATGTCCTGCTGCTGCCCCCGCGCCTCTTCAGGCTGCTCAAGGTGCGGGTGCTGGTGGAGGACGTGAACGACCGCCCGCCACGCTTCCCGGCCGCCAGCATCGGCGTGTCGGTGGCGGAGAACGCCGAGCCGGGCTCCCGGTACCCGCTGGAGCCCCCGGCCGAGGACCCGGAGCCCGGGCTGAACGGCCTGCTGAGCTACCGCCTGGAGGGGGGCGGGGACGCCTTCTCGCTGCTGGGCGAGCCGGGGGAGGGAGGCGGGCCTGTGCCGCTGCTGGTGCTGGAGCTGCCCTTGGACCGGGAGCGCCGGGATGTGTACGTGATGAGGTTGATCGCCGAGGACAGCGGCTCGCCCCGGCTCTCCGGCTCCGCCACCGTCACCGTGTCCGTCACCGACGTCAACGACAACTGCCCCGAGTTCCCGCAGGCCGAGCTCAGCCTCACGCTCTACTCCAACCTCTCGGTGGGCTCGGAGGTGATCCGGCTGCAGGCCCGGGACCCCGACCTCGGCTACAACGCCCGGGTTGTCTACTCGTACGGCGAGCGGGTGGCCCAGGCCTCCCGCCGGCTCTTCAGCCTGGACAGCGGCTCGGGCGCCATCCGCCTGGCCGCCGCCCTGCCGCCCGCCGCCGCCCAGCTCCACCGGCTCACCGTGCTGGCCACCGGCACCGGCTGCTCCCCGGTCACGGCCGCCCTGCAGCTCCGCGTGGAGGCCGTGCTGGCCGGCCCGCCCACCCTCAGCCTCAGCTACATCGCCCTGCAGGCCGCGGGGGTGGTGTACCTGCGGGAGAGCGAGCCCGCCGGCACCCCGCTCGCCTTGCTGCTGGTCACCGAGCAGCAGCCGCGCCAGAGGCCGCTCCGCTGTTACCTGGAGGGCGCAGCTCCTTTCCGCCTGGTCTCGTACCGCGGCGACGAGTACCTGCTGGAGACCGCCCAGCAGCTCGACTACGAGGCCCGACAGGTGCATGAAGTGACCGTGGTGGCGGAGAACGCCAACAAGTTAGCTCTCAGAACCACCATCAAAATACAGCTGCTGGACGTCAACGACAATTCCCCCCTCTTCACCAGCTCCCTGCTAAATGTCACCATTGAAGAGAACAACCCTCCAAACAGCTTCCTCCTTAAAGTGAAGGCCACGGATGCTGACAGCGGCGAAATGGGCACCGTCACTTACCTGCTGGGCCCCACTGTACCTCCCGCCTTTGCTTTAGACCAGTTCACTGGGGTTTTGACTGTGTCGACGTCCTTGGATAGGGAAGAACGGGAAACGTACAGACTTGCCATCCGAGCTATCGACGGTGGGTCTCCAGCCCGGGTGTCCACCGCCACTGTTCTTCTCACCGTCCTCGATGCAAATGACAACAGCCCGAGGTTCATCAACAAAGACTTCAGTTTCTTTGTCCCTGAGGACTACCCAAGTTTTAGCGAGATTGGTGTGATCGGGGTTATCGATCCCGATGCTGGAAAAAATGGCTGGGTGGCCTTGTCCATACTCAATGGTAGCGAGCACTTTGTCATAGACACAGGCAAGGGAAACCTCATGGCGAATGCCCCCTTGGACAGAGAATGGCAGAGCTCGTACATTCTGTGGGTTCAAGCTATGGATGGAGGCGAATCTGCTCTGTCTGCTGTTGCGAAAGTGACAGTGCTTTTGATAGACGTCAATGATAACCCACCTTTGGTCTTGTTCCCTCAGTCTAACCTCTCTTTTCTTCTGGTACTGCCATCCACGGTACCTGGCTCTTCCATTACCGAAGTGTATGCTGTTGATAGAGACACAGGAATGAATGCTGTCATTGCTTACAGTATCATTGGACACAGAGGACCCCGTCCAGAGACTTTTGTCATTAACGCAGGCACCGGCAACATCACATTGCATGAAGCTTTGGTGAAAAATGATCATGGATTGTACAGACTGCTAGTCAAAGTCAGCGATCATGGATATCCAGAACCACTTCACAGCACGGTTATAGTCAACCTTTTTGTCAATGAAACGTTAAGCAATGAGAGTTACATAGAAAACCTGCTGAGGAAAGATCCCGGCATCAGGATAGAGGAAAGTCCACCGGAGACAAGAGCTGACCCTTTTCAAACAGAACTGGATGTATTCCCATGTGAGACTGTGTTGATAGCACTATCAGCTTTATGCTTTGGGCTCTTTACTTTGATTTTTGCTTTGGTGTGCTACATTTCACTTAGAAGCAGGAAGCGCAGAAGAAAAGAATACAGTGCTGCAGAAGTTGAGATCCCATTAAAGAAAACAATAGCTTCATATTCGTTAGACAGGAAATCAATGAATGATTTTGATCTATAAGTGGTATGATACAACTGATCAATTATATGATCAAGCCATCGTTTACAAGTAATACCTGGACAGTACTTAGAAGTTATCAACATTTGCATTTCAAATGTGTTTGGCATGACAAATTTATAAGTTACATAGTTCAAATCTGATTAACAAGCAACTAATATATTGTTTACAGATCAAAACTACATCATATGGAATAAGCCTAGTGTTTTCTTTACAAAACTGAACATTTTGTTAAAAAAGCGTGAACTTGCACAGCTGGATCTGTGATTCATCTATGTGCTTCATTTTGATAAAAACAAAATGGCTGGACCTTGAACTCCGGGGATCGAAAGCAGATGATCCAAGACAATCACTCGCTGATCAAGGAATCAGAAAAAAGGTACGACTGCACTATGTTGAGAATTGCATTGCAGATTGCAATAACTCATGAATTATTACTATTTTTGTAAAAAAAAAAAAATGTACACTGCAATTGAGTTACCTTGGGTAAATCAGCCTGGGTCACAAGTTTACATTTTGGTAAATAAAAACAAAATTGATTACAAACCTATAAGAAAGGACTGTTAATAGTCAGCTGGTTGGTTGATCAAACCCATTCAATACTCGTGTACTTCTATTCTGTGAATTATGTTCTTCTGTGTTTAATTTTAGCACCTGATAGCATCTTGTAACACTCTGTCAAATAGTAGTGGGAGCCAAGAGCGACACTCTTTTCTCAAAAAGGATCTATAATTCCTCATGATTGTTGTATTTCAGTTTTTTTAAGCAAGTATTAATTCGGTGCTTTACTTTTGAAGACTATATGAACTTGTCATTTCAGGCTGCCTTCAATTCAGAAACTGTTGAGTGAAGCTACATAGATTGGACAAAGCAGCAATAGTGAACCTACAACACCAGGTGTTATGTCAAGAATCCTTTCTGACACCAGATGAGCTTTACTGAACTGAGTGAGATTCTGACTGGACAAAAAAAACCTCAAGCAACCTGAAATGATTGATTAATTGATCTTGATTCACTTTCATCCAACTGGAATATGGGAATACAATTTTAAAAGTATGGAATTATTTGACAGGATTATGAAAAACTATGCGTAAATTAATTTCTGAACATATGTTCTGCTGTAAATGAAAATTCTTTGTAAATGACTATTTATTTTTGAAATTATAAAAATAAAATTTATTAAATAAATAAAAATCCATGCCTAAGAAGTTTGTACAAAATGTACTCTTTACAAAACAGTTTGAAATCCAGCAATCTATTAGCTTCTCTTTTAGGAGCTTGTATATTTCTGTTTTAGTACAAAAATAAATTTAGTTGTTTAAAACAGTTGAAAACTAGAAGTAATCAGCTGATGGTAAGCCAAACCATTAGTCAAATATAGTTTGTTCGATAATGTGAAATGATAGACAGCATTTAGTATTACTTCCTTCTCATCTACACTAGGTTCTGTATATACATTGAGCAGCCCCTTATTTCCAATATAAATTTCAGTGATGGCTTTAACCAATATAGTTTGACCATCAGTTGAAAACGCAACGACGTAGATCGGTAAATGTATTTCCCTCAGGACAGCTATACATGTACTTTCACAGATACAAAGATGTTTTTGCAGTATTCACTACTCTCTCATGTACTGAAGCCAAGTGACAAGGTTCCGCTGGGGTTTGGCAAAGTATTGTGTACATTGGTGTATTACTGGATTTTTAACAAAACTGTTAAGTGGTCTGTTGAATATTTTATAAACTCAGTGTTTGCTCCCTAACGTTAATGGACAAATTAAAGGGATGTGGAGCTCTGCAGATGTAGGTGCACAGAGCTCTGTCCTAACATGTGCAAGTTGTACTTTGCACATTACAGCTAGTGATCATGTAATATGATAGAATCAGAGTTATATTTAGTCAGTTGTGTGGGAAACTTTATCATTCCAGAAGGAATGGCTCCCTCTGATACCAATCTTGTGAACAAAATGGGAAGATATTGTCCGACTGCAATTTCTAGCAACACTTTACTACATCGCTTTAGAGCATTTCTAATATTTTAAAGGAAAGAAAATGCTCGAAATTCTCCCAACTTATTTATGATATTGATAATGCATAGGAGGAAATCTTCTCCACATAAGCTAATAATCTATAGTATTACCTTTGAATTGTATTGAGAATAGTTGAGAATAGATTACACCAAGTTTGAGCACTCAGGATTACTATTCCAGGCTTTTCTTCCAGACAAAGGGCATTCTTGTCTATAATTACCGATCATTCAAAACTCTACAAAGTCATGGATAAAATTACTTCCGACAACCACACTCTCTAACGAAACCAAGTTCACAACACAAAGCTCCATACTTTGTCAATGTTAGTTTGAATGAAGCAAATAGTGTTTAATAGCTCACGCTACAGATTCTCACAGTTCCGAGCTTGATAATTGACCAATTTAATTCCGTTTCCAGTACTTTTATTTAAATGTGTTAGTTTTTGTTTCCCAGGATTGGTCTGCAATGGAATGCTGTAAACATCCTGTCTCACGAGTTATTGTTATATCGGCAGAACCTGTTCAAATGAACTATTTGGCATAACAGCATTCCTGGACCAGAAGACAATAACAAATTATATTTTTATAACACTTCATGAAAAGGAATGGAAACTCAGGACAATAAAAACCTTACAGTAAACAAGTAGTCTGCTGATTCGACAGATCTTTCAAACAACAGGCACAGACATGATCGGTTGAATGGCCTCCTCTTGTGTTGTTTGATTCTAGTATTAATCTACTGACAGCAGAGAGCCTTTACAAAAGCATCAACTATCTGACTCAAAGGCTGCCATTAAAGCTTGGGAGTGGGTTTGTGGTGTAAAAAAGTTGAAGATATATGGGTTGCATGTATTTTGCTGATTCACTTTTGAGGTTGATGAGTGCAGATCAAAACCACTAGTTGACTGAACAGAAGTAGATCCCAACAATAGAGCAAATGGGGAGAATTTAAAATATATATATTTTGCCTTGCAATGGTTGACATGAGAAAAAGTAAGCTGAAGAGGGAAAATATGTCCTTCAACATTATTCTCTTACAACATTATTGTATCATATAATATTAGAGAAGCATAACTCATGGCATTTTTAATGTTAGAATATTTTTTTATAAATTTAGAGTACCCAATTATTATTTTTTCCAATTAAGTGGTAATTTAGCGTGGCCAATCCACCTAGTCTGCACACCTTTGGGTTGTGGGGTAAAACCCATGCAGACATGGGGAGAATGCAAACTCCACACAGACAGTGACCCAAGGCTGGGATTCGCAGCTCCAGTGCTAACCACTGCGCCACGTGCCACCATTTGATGTTAGAATTAAACTATGGACACAATTCAGCTTGGTGTCGAGACAAGGCCTTGCGAGATTTGTGATGCTCGAAATGTCTCATGAGATTCAACGGAATCTCGAGACTTCGCAATCCGGCTCTCATTCGCTGGGCGAGATCCAGATCTGAATATTTACATTAGCATAATTGCTCATTTAAATGCCAGGATTCACTCGGTGCCGGGATTCACAAACCGTGCCTGAGAGACATCGCCAGGGCACTGTTTAGTACTGGTCCACACATGTGGAACAATTGTAACACCACCAGGTGTAACACACCCAGGCCATTGGAGACCCCATGGTGGTCGGGAACAGGGCAGGGTAGTAACCTGGCATTTCCTCTGGCACCTGGACACATTGGCACTGCCAGCCTGGCACTTCCATGGTGCTCTGGAGGAACTGCCAGGCTGGCGATGCCAGGTTGACACTACCAGGGGCTGGGCATGGAGGGCCTTGCCAGGTAGAGGAGGTTGACAGAGAGTTCCCGGGGCAGTTTTTGATTTTGTGCAGTATTGTGAAGAGCTTAACAGCAAGCCTGTGGCCTGTATTATGTCTTTCCTAATTTTGATAGGCTTCAGTGGATAGAATAATGGGGAGAGATGTAAAACATGCTGCATATCCCTATCACTCAATTGACAAAAGTCATGAAATGCCAAGATATATTCCATATATCTTTTATCGGAACACCAACCTCATTTCAGTTGAAGATTTTATGAAAATATTATTTGCTGAATGGATCAAGTAAAACTCCAAAACTATTTGTGCAGCATTCAGAAATGGGAACCTTTTACAGTGATATTTGCATATGAGTGTGAGTGCTAATAGCTGCTTATATTATGAAGTTATTGCTATAGTACAGAAAGGGAATGATGTGATACAAGTGGTATTCATGCTTCATAGATTTGATATCCTATAATTCAGGCATAGCAACTTGTACGTCTTCCTCCCCATTAATTTTGAAAATGTTTAATCATTTTAGCGAGTTTTGTGGCTGTGTTGAAATGTTAGTTACACAACAGAATTACAGCAAGCATGATTTAAACCTGCCTGAGGGCTCCAATGCAATTTATTTTAATATACATATCTGTTGAATGATAAAACGAGGAGATAAAATTTTCAGATTGCATATTGAACATAATTTACCTTACGGTTACTATGTGTCATCTCGAAATAAGAACTCCATATTCTATTTGAGGGAGAGCTACTGATTCTTTGGTAAAATTTAATTGTCCTTGAGATCAGGCAAAAATTAAATAACATTAAAACAACCAAATATAGATTTGGGCTAACCACTTTGAAAACAGCTTGCCCTGTTTTAGTCATTCTTGAAAATGTCTATAAATTATAACATTACAAAGCATATTGCTGAAAAAATAAATTTTGTTGAAGCTTTTTGTCTTGTACTCATCAGGACGATTGCAAGAATGCCGATATCAGGAAAAACAACAACTTTATATCATATGAGAAGAAAGTGCTAATTGTTTGGCAAGTGGACTCTGATTGGTAGAGTCATTGCCATGGAGAATGCACCAGTTGATGGTGACTGACAGTTAACAGGTGCATTCTCCACAGCAACAACTCTATCAATCATAGTTCACTTGCCAATCAAAAAACAGTCTTCTCATACAGTATAAATTCTGGCTTTCCCCTTAGATTGATATCCCTGCAAAGTGCCCAGATAAGTACAGGATGAAAAGCTTTAACAAAATGTATTTTTTCATCATTACCCAAGTTCTATACTACCAAACTATTATCTATATTGAACTCTTAATCTATTTAGTGTTGTTGGCTATCTGGCCACTCTCTCATTATTGTCTGTGGGGATGCTGTGTGGAAATTGGTACCATGTTTCCTACACTGCAACAGTGACAAGTACTACATTTGCTGTGAATCTCTTTGGAACATCATTATAAGGTTGGGGAAGCCATTGTATAATTGCTGGTCCTTTAATGTGATTCATTTCAACTTACATACGTTACACTAGAAATGATACATTTTGTATTTTATCCCTTGGGTTACTGAAAGAGCAAGATGTTGGTAAAAAAACTCTTTGCTAAAATTTTTTGGTTGCTGTTGCCCTGCTTGTAGGTTTCTTTTGTAAGTTTGCCACATGTTAATTGGCAGCATTTCTCCCAATCAGAATTTCTATTATGATGGGCAATCTGCAGGTGTGATGTATTGCAATGCACTGGATGCTTGTAAACACCATACTAATGCACAGGAGATGCAAGACTTTTAATGTTACAGATAAAATCGCACCTTCAGAATATTAGAAGTTAAAAGTATGTTATCTGTTGTTTTTGAATTAAGTAATGAGCATTGATGCATGTTGCTTTACGTTTTGAAGTCAGCGTAACATCCAAAAACGAAATGAATTAATATACATAGGATAATGTGGAGTAGAAAGACTCTTCAGAAAGACTCTTCTAAATATTGGAACAGTACATGTGGGATACCAGATGGCTGGCGGTGAGATGATAGTAGTAATTCAATCAGGCTGTTCTGGTGACACCACAAACAAAGCAAAATGTTGGTATTTTTTGAATGTCAGCCAATCCTTGTGATTAAATTATTACCTACAGCACACTACAAAGGGTTTGTTATTCTTAATGCTATATACTTTTTACGTTCCTCAAGAAAAAATAGGATCTGTGTTGTGAAGAATATGAAAGATTATTAAAACTGGTAATAACTGCAAATAAAATGGAAAGATTATTATTGTTTTTATTATTTATGTATTAAAAGCTGAAGGTTTTTAGTACTCCGAGGACTGTTCTTGTTGCCAAATGGAAAATATGCACTATTTAATGTATGTTTTTAGTTTGGTTTGTAACACAAACAATGAGCTATGAACAGAATTAAAATGGAACTGATCAAAAAACTGGTCTGTGCATTATAGCATGCTGTACGCCATAAGAAAATAAAGAGCTTGCATTTCTATCACATCTTCTATGATCTTAGAATTTCGCATGTCACTTTACAGCCAATGGAGGTTTCTTGAACTACAGCCACTGTTGCAATGTGGCAGCCAATTTGCATACAGTAAGCTTCCACAAATAGCAATGATGTGGAGATGCCGACATTGGACAGAGGTGGGCACAGTAAGAAGTCTTACAACACCAGGTTAAAGAGCACCAGTTTATTTTGGAATCACTAGCTTTCGGAGCGTTGCTCCAATAAGCAACACTCCGAAAGCTAGTGATTCCAAATAAACCGGTTGGACTTTAACCTGGTGTTGTAAGACTTCTTACAAATGGAAATGTGATAAAGACCAGATAATTTGTTTTACCGATGTTGGTCGAGAATTAAATGTTGGCCTAGGAACCAGGAGAACTCCCCTGTTCTTCTTTGAAGTAGTGTCATCGGACAATTTACATTAGCTTGAGAGGGTAGGCATGGCCATTTAACATCTTAGCCAAAAGTCGGCATCTCCAACAATGAAGCATTCTTTCAGTACCTCGGTGAAGTGTCAGTCTAGATTCTGTGTTCAAATTTCTGGATGGAGACCAGTGATCCTTCTGAAATTTCCTTGATTCACACAACCTATTTCAATGGGTTTATTTAGTTGCGCCAGCTGTCCACATTAAAGGGGACAGCTCATAAGTGACCTGTGGGATAGTTTCCCAATTGCTGCACGACCATGCATGTGCGCAGCTTAAAGGGGAACATTGGTTAGCATTTAAGCCAATTAACTCAGAGAAGAGAGGGCTACAATAAAATTACAAAATATGCGTTCATTATTTTTAATGTCCAACTAAAATCCTCCTTAAACTTTCTCACAATAAGGTATAATGCAAATAGCGTAAATCACAGTTTGTGATTATATCATGGCAGTGCTTTGCATATTCACACAAAACTATTTTGTTCCCTAGTTTAATTCCAATATTAACAGGTTAAGAGTTTTGTCAAAATATGTTAAAATAGCAGATAGCGAATTTCATACAACCACAATTCAGAATTTGCATGCTAATATCAACTGAGTGCAGTTTTTGTTCTGTTTTTCATTTTCATCCTAATGTATGAAAAAAGTTTCATCTCATTTCCAAAGGTCTCAGGAAGCTTTACAGAAAGAACTCATGATGTTATTAAATGTAAACACTCACAGAGCTGACCACACAGAAGGAACAGACATGTTGTACAATTCATGAACAGAGGTAACCAAAATGAAGCCAAAGGAATAAAAACGGAGAACCTTAGTGCATTATTACAGTAAATAAGCAATTTCCTTTGGATGTTATCCAAATTCCAAATTCCTAAGAGGTTGCCAAGCTAATTTTATGTGTTTCCTTTTGAGTCAGATCTTTAGGGATACTTTGAAGAATCAAAATAAAAACCTTTTGTCGGACGCCCAACTGCAATTTTTGGACTGAACTGATTGCATTGTGTGGCAGATATTGAGCTTCACTGGAGAAAAGATAAGTTTTGAATTATTTTTGTGAGGCTGGGAGAGGCAGTAATACCCCTCCAAGCTTCACAAAATGAATCAGGGCTGCTGTCAGCCGGGGATTCTTTCACCCTCACCCCCTCCTCTGGCATTGCAATTATGACATTACCCCCACCATAACCTTGCTGCCAGCTGTCAAACCTCTGGGTGCCAGAGTCAAGTCAACAATTTGTGACAGGATGCTAGTTTAACTGAAACTCCACCCTCAAAATATTTCTGCCTCAACTGCCAGAATGAGTAGGCTGTCAACTCTCCGAATGGTAAAATCAACTTTGAATGAATCTAAAGAGTTATTAACAAGCTTATTCCCAATCCACCTTCAAAAACATTGAAGTGGCACGTAGGAGTGAGCACATGTATTTCATCACGATCACAAAGGATGCTGCTGTCACAACCTTGAGAATGCAATTGGATATTGGGACAATAATGTACCAGAGTAAACATAGGATTGATTTGTAGCACTATACCAAACCCAATATCTCAGACAAGATCTTAAACTTGAAAACACAAACACAAATGGGCACACTGGACTATATAGTTTATAGTCACCATTTTACTCAATACTAGAAGAAGAGCTACAGAAGATAGTAACATTCTACAGAAGTGAAGAATACTGAATAATAGTTCACTATTACTAAATAATAATTCACATATTTCCAGAAATATTCATCAAAATTGGTAATACTAAATCAATGACTTTGTATCACACTCGTTTAGTGCAGGATCATGAAGTGAATTTAATTGATCTGTTAAGTGAAAAGGAATTAAATTAAAATGCACCCTAGCTCAGATGATATAATATCCTAGGATTATAAAAGAGATGAAGGACATTTGTAAGTCAGTGCCTAGTTTCACAATGATTAATTTCTATCTGGAAAAAAGCCTTCATGAATAAATAATCGAGTCAACATCTCAGAGTGGTATTGAGAGTCATCTACTCTCAGAGTTGTGGCTCTCCAAGCAGATGATAAATCAAGGCCCCATTGGCCATTTCAGCGGCATGTTAAATGTTCCATCAAAGACAGGGGGGGGGGGGGGTGCTAATGTTTCTCCCTCAGCCTAACACCACAGAAAAAAGAGCACGTGGTAATTTTTCCAGCATTATTTGTGAGTGTATGTCATGACAGTGGCTACGCCTCAAAAATGTAGTTTGTTGTTTGTGAAGTGCTTTGCGCCATCCTGAGGTCATGAAGCAAAGAAAATAGAAGCAGAAAGAGGCCTTTCAGGCCTTCAAGCCAGCTCCGCCATTCATTATCATCATGGCTAATCATCCAACTCAATAGCCTGATCCAACCTTCCCCTATATCCTTTGGCCTCCTTCACCTCAAATGCTGTATCTAACTGCTTCTTGAAAACATCATGGGCGTCATCTACCCAAATGGGAACAGAGTCCCATAGCGCGCGATTAGCCAGGTGCTGAGAAACACCAGCTTTCGAAAGGCCTCAGTGGGGAATGTATGGCTGAGGCTACACTTAGTCCCGGTTTCTGCACTGAGGAGCTCCTCTCTCCAGACCTCCTCAGTGCAGAGTGAGATCAGGGCCCCATTTTAAAAAGGTGACCCCCCGCCACCCGATGCGATCCCCGCACCTCACCCAATCCCCAACTCCCATATAAGGGATCCTCAGGAAGGATCTCCCAGCATCTACCAGCTGCGCCACACTGCTTTTCGGGCGCAACATGGTCAATAGATGTTGCCCACAGTGTTTTGGCTTCAATTGCTTTCAGTGGTAGTGAATTCGACAGGCCGACCATTCTCTGGGTGAAGACATTTCTCTTCACTTTAGTACTAAATGGCTTACCCCGTATCCTCAGTCTGTGACCCCTAGTTCTGGACACCCCCACCATATGGAGCATACTTCTTGCATCTACCCAGACTAGTCCTGTGTCATGTGTGAGTACCTTTAAGAAGTGGGTGTTTATAAATGGGTGTGTATATAAATATCTGTAGTGAGAGCACCTTTAAGAAATGGGTGTTTACTACTGCAGTGATGTCAGAGAGTGGGTGGAGCTGGTCTGTCTGTCAGCTTTTTACTTTTGTTTTTGAGCAGGCTGCAAGGTGTGTTTTAGTTTCGTTTTCAGTGTTGGAGCTGAAGCCAGACCAAGCAGATGTACTGCTGTTCTCTCTGCCATCAAGAGACTCTCTCTTGATCATTTGGTGAATTCAGAATTATAAATGTTTTCAGTAGTGACTTTAACCTGATGTGCTTCTGATAAAGGTTTTGTTTTTAAGTCGTATGAATGTTGAAAAGGAAAGCTGAAAGGTTTACTTCGTGTTGTATTCTTTGGGGGTTGTATTTGAGTTAATGGTTGCTAAGATGTTCACTGTATGTTTTCAAAAGGTTAACTTGAGTTCGTAGAATAAATATTGTTTTGCTTTAAAAAATACTTTTCCATTTCTGCTGTACCACACCTGTAGAGTGGGCCGTGTGCTCCCCATACCACAATCTATTAAAAGTTGTGGGTCAGGTGAACTCCATGATACACTTTGGGGTTCTCTAAACCCTAGGCCATAACAAATTGGGGGCTTGTCCGGGATAAAAGTCGATCCATTGGATTGGCTTTGTGAACTTAAAGACAGTGAGGGGTTAGCATATTGTGGGTGCTTTTCAGGTGTGGTATTTTAGTTTAAGTAGGGAGTGTGTTGTGGACAATGGCTCTTTCAGAGGATCAGAAGTTTTTGGGGGCGGAGGCATCACACGCAGTACCTTACGGACAGAGACTAAAAGCAGACTGTTAAATTTGGCAAAAACATTGCAGTTAACATTACCTGACAAAATGCGAAAAGATGAGAAAATTATGGCCAAGCATTTAACGTTGCCTGAGATACAGTTTGACTTATTGGAAATGGCAAAAATTCAGTTACAACTTAAACAAATGGAACATGAGAAAGAATTAAAGCAGCTTGAATATGAAAGAGATAGAGAGAAGAAAGAAATAAAGAGAGAAAGAGATAGAGAGGAAAAGAAAGAGAGAGAGAGGAAAAAGAAAAGGAGAGAGAAGAAAGGAGAAAAGAAAGAATAGCCCTAGAAAAACAAAAAGAAAGAGAAAGGGAGATACAGATCAGGGAAAAAAGAGAAAGAGAGAGAGTTTGAACTTCAGAAAATGGCCAGGAAACATGACAGTCCGTTAAAATTGGCAGACGTAAAGGGAAACGTACAGTTGGATGATAGTGATACGGAGAGAGCGAAAGTGCGTCAAAGTCAAAGGCTTGGTGGGAATCTATTTAAATATGTCCAAGCATTGCCAAGGTTTGATGAGAAGGAGGTGGAAGCCTTTTTCATTTCATTTGAGAAGGTAGCTAAACAAATGAAATGGCCACAGGACATGTGGGTATTACTGATTCAAACAAAGCTGGTAGTGAAGTGTTTGCCTCACTACCGGAGGAGGTATCTGGGACATATGAGGAGGTGAAAAAGTCCATCTTAGGTGCATATGAACTAGTGCCTGAAGCCTACAGACAAAGGTTTAGAAATTTAAGGAAAGAATTTGGTCAAACATACATGGAGTTTGAAAGGATCAAACAGAGTAATTTTGATAGGTGGATAACGGCTTTGAAAATAGACCAAACGTATGAAGCTCTCAGAGAAATTATACTTTTGGAGGAGTTTAAAAATTCTATTTCTGATGTAGTGAGAACTCATGTGGAAGAGCAGAGGATTAAAACTGCGAAATTAACAGCAGAAATGGCAGATGATTATGAATTAGTTCATAAATCAAAGATTGGTTTCCGACATCAGTTTCAACCTGTGAGGGATAGAAACTGGGGACATGAGAAATACTCAAGTGGTAAAGGTAAAGGTGATCTGATGGGAGATAATAAGGAGAGTGTACCTCAGATTAAAAAAGAAATCCAGGATGGTGGAAAAGAAATGAAAAGTTTCAAATGTTTTCACTGTAATAAACTAGGCCATGTAAAGTCACAGTGTTGCTGGTTGAAGAAAAGCACTGGGAAGGCTGATGTGGTATAACAGGATAAGATAGTGGGGTTTGTTAAAGTGGTAAAGGAAAGCCCAAGTGAAGTGAAGGAGGTGCAAAGGATTGTACAGCCTGATCAAGAGGTGATTGATAAGAAAGTGCCAGATCTCTTGAAATAATTTACTTGTGTGGGTAAAGTTTACTCTTGTGTATCAGGAGGAGCAGGTAAAGAAGTCACAATTTTAAGAGATACGGGAGCTAGTCAATCTTTAATGGTAAGAGATGAGTACTGATGTAGTTTGGGAAGAATGTTGCCAGAAAAGGTGGTAAAATGTGGAATTCAGGGTGAGCGGACTTGTGTTCCATTATATAAGGCAAGGTTGGAAAGTCCAGTGAAGAGTGGTGAAGTAGTAGTAGGAGTAATAGAGAAACTGTCTTGTCCAGGAATACAGTTTAGCTTGGGTAATGATATAGCTGGATCGCAGGTGGGAGTGATGCCTACGGTGGTTGATAAGCCAGTGGAAAATCAGACAACTGAAGTGTTGAAGGATGATTATCCTGGGATTTTTTCCAGATTGTGTAGTAACATGGTCGTGAAGTCACAGGTTAAGACAAGAGGATAAATCAAAGAGTGAAGATGAAGTTGAAGTGCAATTATCAGAAACGATTTTTGATCAAATGGTTGAAAAAGAACAAGAACAGGTGGAGGATGAGACGGATATTTTTAGTTCAGGAAAATTGACGGAGTTACAACAAAAAGATATAGAAATAAAATGGATGTATCAGAAAGCACACACAGAAGAGGAATCTGAGTGTATACCAGAGTGTTATTACCGTAAAAGAGATGTCTTGATGAGAAAATGGAGACCTTTACATATGCAGGCAGATGAAAAGTGATCAGAAGTTCATCAAGTAGTATTGCCGGTAGGGTATAGAAAGGAGGTGTTGCGAGTTGCACATGAGGTACCAGTGGGAGGTAATTTGGGAATAAGGAAAACTCAAGCTAAATACAAAAACATTTTTATTGGCCTGGACTACATAAAGATGTAGTTCAATTTGTCAATCAGGTCACACATGTCAAATGGTAGGGAAACTTCAAGCAATGATAAAACCAGCACCCTTAATACCCATTCCAGCATTTGAGGAACCTTTTACAAGGGTCCTAATTGATTGCGTAGGACCGCTTTCAAAAACAAAAAGTGGGAATCAATATCTTTTGACGATAATGGATGTGTCTACTAGGTTTCCAGAGGCCATTCCAGTACATAATATTACAGCTAAAAAAATTGTGGAGGAGTTACTTAAATTCTTTACTAGATATGGACTAGCCACAGAAATACAATTGGATCAAGGATCAAATTTTACCTCAAGGTTATTCAAAGAAGTTATGGATAGTTTAGGAATAAAACAATTTAAATCAACTGCGTACCATCCAGAATCGCAGGGAGCGCTACAAAGGTGGCATCAGACATTAAAGACAATGTTGAGGGCTTATTGTCAAGATTATCCAGAGGATTGGGATAAAGGAATTCCATTTGCACTGTTTGCAATTAGAGATGCACCTAATGAGTCAACCAAATTCAGTCCTTTTGAATTAATTTTTGGTCATGAGGTAAGAGGACCACTTAAATTGATTAAGGAAAAATTGGTGAGTGAGAAATCAGAAATTATATTATTGGATTACGTGTCAAATTTTAGGGAACGATTAAATAGAGCAGGTGAATTGGCCAGACAACATTTAAAAGTTGCACAACATGTGGTGAAACGGGTAGCGGACAAGAAATCCAAAGTTCGTAATTTTGCCAGTGGAGATAAAGTTTTAGTGTTGTTACAAGTGGTAGGTGAACCTTTAAAAGCAAGGTTTTGTGGACCTTATCAGATTGAAAGGAAATTAAGTGAGGTGAATTATGTGGTAAAAACACCAGATAGAGGAAGACTCACCGAGTATATCATGTGAATAAGCTTAAAAGGTACTTTGAAAGGGAAGGAGAGAAAAAGGAGGAAGTTTTAATGATTCTAACTCAAAGTGATGAACCAAATCCAGAAGGCTGTGAATTTGACATCCCTCAAATTAAATTGGAAAATGAGGATGTTCTTAAAAATTGGGGTAAATTGTTGAGTTACCTTCCAGAGGAAAAACAGACTGACGTGAAAGAGTTATTGATATCACGTGGGCAAGTTTGTAGAGATAAATTGGGAAGTACTAAAATGGCTATACATGATGAAGATGTGGGAAATGCTGTTCCAATCAAACACCATCCATATAGACTTAACGCTTTAAAATTGGCACAGGTTAACAAAGAGATTGAGAGTATGCTTAAAAATGGCATAATTGAAGCGGGTTGCGGCCAATGGAACTCACCCATAGTGATGGTGCCTAAACCAGACGGTACCCAACGGTTGTCTGTGGACTATAGAAAGGTTAATGCAGTTACAAGAACGGACTCTTATCCTGTCCCAGTTTTGGAGGATTGCATTGAGAAAGTGGGACAATCAGCTTTTATTTCCAAACTGAATTTACTTAAAGGTTACTGGCAGGTACCTTTATCCAAAAGGGCGAAGGAGATTTCAGCTTTTGTGACTCCAGATGGTATATACCAATTCAAAGTTATGCCATTTGGCATGAAAAACGTACCAGCTACATTTCAACGGTTAACTAACAAAGTTGTTTCAGGATTACCCAATTGTGCAGTGTACATCGACGATCTGGTAATTTTCAGCCAGACATGGACAGAGCATTTAAAGCATCTGATGGAGTTATTCGATCGACTTCAGGAGGCGGGTTTGGTGATAAACCTAGCCAAAAGTGAATTTGGAAAGGCCCAAGTCATTTTCCTTGGCTATACAATCGGACAGGGTGGAATGGTCACACGAGATGGGAAACCAACAGTTATTGAGGAGTTTCCGATACCTTGAAGACAAAGGGAAATAATGCAAGTTCTTGGCATGAGTGGATTTGATCGAACATTTGTGCAAATGTTTTGTAGCGTGATTGCTCCACTGATGGACTTGCTGAAGAAGCGTAACAAATTCCAGTGGACAGCGGACTTTCAACAGGCATTTGACTGCCTGAAAGCTGTGATAACCAATGCTCCTGTGTTGGAGAATTGCAAGGGACTCTGTGATCAGATTGAACTAAAGTATCTGACTTTAAAGAGAAATGCTGAGGCGAGAGAAATGGAAGGATCGTGCAGAGACCTTCTTGTTCAAAGAGACTGTCAATCGAGAAGGATTTCAGTTGGAGGAAGAAGAACAAAAATGGACTATATTATTATACCTGTTTGCGTGTGTTGTTTTTTGAAACTAAAAAGTATATTTACTGTGTGCATTTCTTAAAGGATAGTGAAAAGGTGAAAAATGAAACCATCTTGAAGTTGATGGGGTTTTTTTTTTCTTGGCGATAGGTGTTATGTGAGAGTACCTTTAAGAAATGGGTGTTTATAAATGGCTGTGTATATAAATATCTGTAGTGAGAGTACCTTTAAGAAATGGGTGTTTACTACTGCAGTGATGTCAGAGAGTGGGTGGAGCTGGGCTGTCTGTCAGATTTTTACTTTCGTTTTTGAGCAGGCTGCAAGGTGTGTTTTAGTTTTGTTTTCAGTGTTGGAGCCGAAGCCAGACCAAGCAGGTGTACTGCTGTTCTCTGTGCCATCAAAAGACTATCTCTTGATCATTTGGTGAATTCAGAATTATAAATGTTTTCAGTAGTGCATTTAATCTGATATGCTTCTGGTAAATGTTTTGTTTTTAAGTCGTATGGATGTTAAAAGGAAAGCTTAAAGGATTACTTAGTGTTGTAGTCTTTGGGGGTTGCATTTGAATTAATGGTTGCTAAGATGTTCGCTGTATGTTTTAAAAAGGTTAACTTGAGTTCATAGAATAAACATTGTTTTGCTTTAAAAATACTTTTCCATTTCTGCTGTACCACACCTGTAGTGTGTGCTCCCCATACCACAATCTATTAAAAGTTGTGGGTCAGGTGAACTCCATGATACATTTTGGGGTTCTCTAAACCCTGGCTCATAACACCTGTTAGAATTTTATGGGTTTCTATGAGATCTCCCCTCATTCTTTTGAACTCCAGCGAACACAATCCTAACTGACTCAATCTCTCCTCATATATCAGTCCTGCCATCCCAGGAATCAGTCTGGTAAACGTTTGTTGCGCTCCCTCTATAGCAAGAACATCTTTCCTCAGATAAGGAAACCAAAATTGCACACAATATTCCAGATGTAGCCTCACCAAGGCCCTGTATAATTGCAGCAAGACAGCCCTGGCTCCTGTACTCAAATCCTCTCGCTTTGAAGGCCAACATACCATTTGCCTTCTTTACCACCTGCTGCATCTGCATGCTTACATTTCGTGACTGGTGTAGAAGACACCCCTCTCTCGCTGCACATTCCCCTCTCCTAATTTATGGCCATTGCTACCAAAGTGGACAACTTCACATTTATCCAAATTATACTGCATCAGCCATTCATTTACCCACTCACTCAACTCATTCAAATCACATTGAAGGATAGGCTCATGCCATCTCTATACTTGCCCTTGCCAACCACAGAAGATCATCGAATCTTGGACGGCATTGCAGCCAAGTGCTGTGCACAGCCCCATGCTCACTTAGCTGGACTGCCGCCTTGGTCCAAACCCTCTTGCACAGGTGGGGCAACCTTCTCTTGCCATCCCTGGGCATCAGGATTTTGTGCCTGGCACTGACCTCCTGCACCAACACAGACAGGTACTCATCTGAGTAACAGGCACCGAACCCAGCCAACTTGCCCTCCCTCCTTTCATGGCTGCCTGGTGCTGCTGATATTGCTGGACGTAGTAACATTATTGCTCATAAGCCACAGAGCGCTCTCAGCCTCCTCCAATACTCACAGCAGCCCTGAGGTAGCTGGTTTCATTCACACCCACTGGGTCCTCATTAAACGAGGCACTCAACACGTTCCTGCCCCTGCCCAGCCAGAGACCGACCTAGCAGACACTTTGCATGCTGGGAGGGCCTTAATTGGCCACCCAGCATAATATTACGTTAACAATGTAATCTCGGATAGGAGATTGTTTTACTGATTCTTGGACATCTGTAGGTTTGTTAGGTGTTATCTGTAGACCACGAGTTCAGCGAGGGATCTCCAGCAACAGTTCTCTGTGGTCCATCCTCTGCATCCACTTCCTCTACACGGTTCTACTCCTGTCATTGATGAGCCAGGTGCCTCCATTGGCATGTTCTTCTCTCATTCCTATAAGCAAGAAAAAGACTGTAAGACCACCAGGTTCTGTCTTCCATACTTTCTCCTCACTGCAGTATCAAAGAGAGAGGCTTTATGGTTAGCATTTATCTCCTAAGAATCACTCTTTTTCCATTTATTGTCTGAAACGGCCTCTCAAAGCCCACTGACTAATGTCCTGGCCATAACATTGATGCTCAGTCCTTACTTTGCATTCTGCTTTGGCAACACACCACACCACACTTGCCCCATACCACACAACAGAGTGGCCACAACTTTGGGCACTAAACTGCACCCTGCGTTCTCAACTCAGGCACAGGTATTGTCCAAGCTTCACTCCAAGACATTGCGCTCAACCTGAACTATGGGGGAAATTGTCAATGCGCACCGCAGCAAACAGCCAAGGATTAGGAACGCTTTCCTTAGGCAGTGTTCCATTGCCAATTCGCCTAAGTGAATATAATTGATTGTCCAGTCGACCAATGGTGCAGGCACACCATGGCAGTCGGCAAAAATTGGAAGTCAAGGGTTAAATATTGTGGAGCAATCAGTGGCACTCACACATGGACGTGGTGCTTGAATGGTCATAATTGTATGACTAGCTTGATTCTAACCATGTCAATTGAGTTACAATCGAATGGTCTCAGCTCTAACGGGATATCGATGACTGACAAGGTTTCAAATTAGCCTTGCCCTTGATAACATGCCACTTCCAGAAGCGCCCCACTCAGATTTGTGTGGAACTGTCAGTCCATGATGACTCCCAACTGCACCCCCCCCCCCCCCCCCACCTCCCCCACCGCACTGCCCTAGGCTTCCTTGCCCTCTGTAAGGCTCTTCTACAAAGCCCCTGACCCAGCAGGAAGGCTTCCTCAAGAATGGTACTTTTCACACTTGACAGGCAACTCCGCTACCCTGTAGTTTCCCCTTTCCTCAGTGTTAAGTTGGTCACTTGTGAAGTGTTCAAAGGCTGATCTTTCTAATAGAGAAAAATATTGTGCATGCGCGAGGGAAAGTGAGGCAAATATGGCAGAGGGAAAATATAAATGTTAGTAATTGTTATGGCTGTAAGAGCAGGTATCAATCCTGTGTTCACCTCCTGACTCTCCGAATCTTCTCCTCCATCTACAAGGTTAGGTTGGGTGCCGCTCATCAGGATGAATGCTTCTACAACATTCAAGAAGTTCGACATCATTGAAGAAAAAGCAGTCTGCTTGATCAGCACTCCATCTGCCACCTTAAGCATCTGTGCCCTCTAAACATCTGCAGTGTGCACCATCTGCAGTGTGTACTGCACTCACTCACCAGCATCTCCCAAACTAATGACCTCTACCATCTAGAGAGATAAGGACAGCAGGCACATGGGCACACCACGAATTGCAAGTTCCTCTCCAAGCTACAGACCATCAGAACATGGAAATATATCACCGTTCCTTCATCATTTTAGCTTAAAATATTGGAATTCCCTCCCTAACAGCACTGTGGCAATGCACTCAAATCCAGGACTACAGTGCTTCAAGAGCAAGGCCCGGCACCATATTCTCAAGACCAATGAGGAAGGATAATTAATTCTGGCCTTGCTAGCAACAACCATGGGCTGGGTTTTACAGGTCCCTCAAAGTGAGATTGATGGCAAGGGAGCCTGTTATATCCAGCATGCGGCCTGCCCTTGTCCAACTTCAGAACTCTGTCATTCCTTTTCCTACTGCTCCAAATGGTGCAAGCCCTGGGGCTTAAGCAGAGCTAGAAGGATGCTGCTTCAATCCTTGCTTTGAATGGTGAGATGCTCTTAGGCTAAGATTTTTAGAGCCTCTAAGGGCGCTGCCAAAGACAGGTTCATCTTCACTTACACAAGGGCAGGCTTGGCTATCGGGAAGCAAGGCAGCATGCCAGGGGATGAGCAGGACAATGGGTGAGACATGGAAGCATTATGTGCCAATTTTCTACTTTCATTTTCAAATGAATCGTGTCATGGGCCAATTCCACTTCATTCCTATCATTTTGCTGGAGAGCAGCGAGGTGCAGATCAGTGAAACGCTGTAACGCAAAGACTAAACATCTTTCATCCTTTTAAGGCAGAAGATGTGTTGGCATCCAGAGTCTACGTGGCTGTGGCCGAGGCCCGTCTCCAATACAAACTCTCTACAGCTGTTCTTGCCTCCATTGCCTGTCTTTGTTCACTTGTGATCTGTGCATTACCTAGTGAGACTCAACTATCTGTCAAACTGGGGAGGTATCTATACATTTGGGTGCCGGAGAAACAATTACAATAGTTATTTCCAATACAGAAAGAGCAATACGAGAATGGATCTGGTGTTAGTGTTGTTACTTGCTTCTCCCAGACGGCTTTCGCAGCCGTTGTTGTTGCGCGTTCACCTCCGCTTCGGCTGTTCGTCCCGGTTTGCCCCCATGTGTCTATTTATTTGTTATACATTACATTGCTAACTGTACAGAGTTGCTGTTCTTGAGCTGGTGTACAATATCCTACCAGTTTTAAAAAATATATTTAATTCTGTGTACATAACTGTAAATATACTATGTTCAAAAACCCAATAAAAAACATTTTATTAAAAAAAACTATCTGTCAAACTGCTGAAGTGTGAATAGTTGAAATGCTGCATGGTCCATATGAGTGTTGTGATGTGTACCCTGGAATCATTGGCCACAACAACCACTTAATACATGAAGATCCTGTCAAAAGGAATGGATATGAATTAGTTCTGAATGTTGCAACTTATCATTTAACTCGTGCTGAAATCAAATCACCATAATGGTATGTTGTGTGATATCTGAGTCAATTACATTTATTGTGTCACCAGGCAGCTGGAAGATGTCCATGTCTCTGGTGGTCAGGAAGCTGAAACATCACCAAGCTTTAGCACTTCCCCCCCCCTTAGTAGTTATCAGCTGTGATATCTGTGGAAGCCCGCTTCTAGCTTTCTCCCTCTCTCAGAGATTTTTCACTTGTCTCCTGAAAAGGGAAAACTACAGCTCTGTATGTTTCTGTAATGGGGTCTGTGCATCTGACACATCCAGTACATTGGCTGAAGGTGACTGTCATGATATTCAGATAAACATCATGGTGCAAACACACATACACATTGATGGACAGATCAACGGACCAATCAATACACACGCAACATCACAGCCAATCACAAGCAAGAGCAGACACACTATAAAACGGGGAACACAACACTTCTGATTCATTCCAGCAGGAGACAGCTCAGGGCACAGAGTTCACAGCAAGCCACTCAGACATTCACTCAGAGGCTGAGTGCCTCTCCAAGATAGTGTTAGGGCTGGGTCCACAGGTTAGAGGGTAATGAACGAACCACAGTAACCAGTTTACAAATGTTAATACTGTTAGTAATAAAACTGAATTGTACCTTCCGCAACCATGTTGGTTCGTCTGTGTAGAAGAGCACCCAACACGACAGTGACGATCAGGGAGTTGCACCAAACTGCATTATGATTCGGATGAGTGGCAGTGGTGGGAATGTGAGGGAGTGCATATGGAATGATGAATAGGCACTCTTGTAAAGATAAGTGGGTGTGATGAGTGATGTGTTGGAGTAGGCTTGACAAGGCAGAGTAGGGGATTGGGTGATATGCACAACAACAAGCAGGTGAATTGTCACCTTTCCTAACTTGGTTAGGTCATTAAAGCATCTCCTAAACTGAATCCTGTACTGTGGTACAGCACTCCTGCTCTTAGCTTCCTGGCCACCTCTAGCCAAACCTTCTTTGTGTCAGCAGTTGATTTCTTTCTTCTATTGCTGGGGAAGAATTTCCTTCTCTCTCTCTCCCTGGCTCCTCACTGTCCCAGTATATATTGTTAAAGCAATGCACAGTCTTTGAACATTGTGATTCAATCAACTTGCCGTTTCTGTGCAAATCCTGCTCACTTCTCTAAATTCCATTTTTGGATTAGTCCATTATATCCTGATGCTTAGATCATGTCAGAAATGTTGTCACACGTTTAATGTCAAACAAAGTTGACACTTTACGAAACAGCAATTGATAAAAATGATTTATATTTTGTTGAACTTTCCCTCGCTTCCCAAATGAGTCACTGATTTTCAGTGTCAATTTATATAAGAATACTAAAATCCCCTGAGGAATCGCAAGCTGATGCTCCCATGCTATTTCTCATCAGAATACTGATGAGATTTCAGCAGCACCACTTTTGAAAATATACTGCAACGTCATTGACAGCACGAACCTATTCACATCTAAATACAATTTATGCATATATATTTTTTTCCAAACCAATTCTTATGTTTACTGTGGTGTTAGAACTAGACTAGTTCTTGTTTTCACATACTTTGTACGCTTCACTACATTTCCACTCTAACAATAAAATATGTTATGTTCCATCAGTCAACCCTAAAATGCAGGTACCACTGTATATCTAATTATTGACGCATTTTCTTCAAACTTTGTTGTGAGGGTAGTATTGTGTGACGCTCTGAAATTCTGTAAAATGGCTTGCATTCACCCATGTGCCCAAGATTAAATACAGGTTTGAAAAACCTGCCCTGTAGCAATACTGCCTCTGAATCTGGATGTGGGTTCACATCCCAGCATAAGACCATAAGCCGTAGGAGCAGAAGTAGGCTAATCGGACCATCAAGTCCGCTCCACCATACCATGCATTCATGGCTGATCTGATCTCCCACACTATAGACTTGCGCAAAGTTCTAAGATGATACTTTATTTATCTCTCAAAGGACATCTCTAAAACATATCTGTTTATTTATTTGATCATTGCTTGTGGGACGGGGCTGTGTGCAAATTGGCTTTTCTTAGTCTATTCACAGGAAGAAAGCAAGGCCAGAATTTATTGCCTATTCCTAATTGCCCTTGGTTTGTCCTGGATGGTGTTGAGCTTCTTGAGTATTATTGGCGCTGCACTCATCCAGGCAAATGGAAAGTATTCTATCACACTCCTGACTTGTGCCTTGTAGATTGGAAGGCTTTGGGGAGTCAGGGCGTGAGTCACTCACCACAGAATACTCCAGTCTCTGACCTTTACTCATAACCATAGTACTTATGTAATTGGTGGAGTAAAATTTATGGTTTCGTATGCCCTCCAGGACATTGATTGTGATAGTGAGGGAGGTGTAGAGTGGCCGGTGGGGTGGGCAGGTCGGTTCAGTGATGGTATTGCCATACTGCCATTTAATGTCATGGGGAGATGGTTATATTCGTTCTTGTTGGGAATGGTCATTTCCTGGCACTTGTGTGGCACAAATGTTACTTGCTACTTATTGGACCGAATGAACGGACATCGCGCAACAATCACCAGGCAGGAATGTTCCCTTCCAGTCGGGGAACACTTCAGCAGTCAAGGGCATTCAGCCTCTGATCTCCGGGTAAGCGTTCTCCAAGGCGGCCTTCAGGACGCGCGACAACGCAGAATCGCCGAGCAGAAACTTATAGCCAAGTTCCGCACACATGAGTGCGGCCTCAACCGGGACCTGGGATTCATGTCGCATTACATTCATCTCCCACCATCTGGCCTGCGAAATCCTACCAACTGTCCTGGCTTGATGCAATTCACATCTCTTTAACCTGGGGTCACCCCATCTCTGGATCTGTAAAGATTTAATCACCTGCTAATGGTCGCATTCCAAGCATTGTTTGCCATCTTTGAATTTGTCTATATATGTGTTTCTGGAACATACCTCTTCATTCACCTGAGGAAGGAGCAGCGCTCAGAAAGCTAGTGACATCGAAACAAACCTGTTGGACTTTAACCTGGTGTTGTACGACTTCTTACTGTGCTCACCCCAGTCCAACGCCGGCATCTCCACATCATTGCTACTTATTAGGCCA
This sequence comes from Scyliorhinus torazame, assembly GCF_047496885.1. Classification (NCBI taxonomy): domain Eukaryota; kingdom Metazoa; phylum Chordata; class Chondrichthyes; order Carcharhiniformes; family Scyliorhinidae; genus Scyliorhinus; species Scyliorhinus torazame. The sequence continues at coordinate 79,718,874 of NC_092721.1, read as the reverse complement.
AGCATGCAAGTTATTTAGGTCTTGCTGCATATGGACACAGACTGCTTCATTATCTGAGGAGTTGTGAATTGTATTAAACCTGTGCAATCATCAGCGAATATTTTCTCATCTCATCTCATGATAGTGGGAAGGTCAATGATGAAGCAGTTGGGACTGAGATGATTTGCCTCCAACAATCACAACCATCTTCATCAGTGAATGCCTGACTCCAGCCAATGGTGAGTTTTCAACCTGATCCCCATTGGCCTCCTTGATACCAAACAATGTCAAAATTGTTGTCATGGGTAACTACTTGCACCTCAACTTTGGAATTTAATTCTACACAAAGGCTGTAATGATGTTTGGAGTAGAGTAGTTCTGCAGAAATCCAAACCAAGCATTGGTGAACAGGTTGTTGCTGAGTAAGTGTTGCTTCATAGCATTACTGACCCATGTTCCATCACTTTGCTGATGACTGAGAGTTAACTGGTGGGGCAGTAATTGGATGGATTAAATTTGTCCTGCTTTTTGTGGACAGGACATACTAGGCAACTTTCCACTTTGTCAGGTAAATGTTGGTGTTGTAGCTGTACTGAAACAACAACTTGACTAAGGGCACAACTAGTTCTGGGGCACTGGTCTTCAGTACTACAGTTTGGGTGTGTCAGGGTGCACAGACCTTGCTGTATTTAGAGTTCTTATCTGTTTCTTGATGTCATGTGGAGTGAATTTAATTGACTTAAGCCTGACATCTTTCAATGGCAGAGTCCTCAGGCGGAGGCCATGTTGGGTCATTCACTTGGCATTCCTGGCTGAGGATGTTTGTAAATGCTTCAGACATGTATTTAACACTTGTATACTGGGCTTTCCCACCATTGAGGATGGATGCTTATAGAGCCTCCTCCTGTTAGTTGTTTAGTTGTCCACCATTCATGACAGGATGAGACAGGACTGCAGAGCTTTGATCTGATCCATTGTTTGTTGGATCATTTGTTGTGTCTTTAAAATGTCACCATATTCCCAGAGGACGCTCTCCCCTGTGAGAACTGACTGCTGGTGATTTAACCTGAAGGTCACCACACCTTCGGCAAAGGCCAAGATTGAGAAGGTGGGCCTTCGTGGATAACCTCAGTCAGTACAGGAATTGAACCTGCGCTGTTGCTGTCGCTCCTCATCACGGTCCAGCTAACTGACCCCCTCTTGCCTATTATTTGTTGCCTCATTTTTAGCTTGCCCTGTTTCCTAAATTCCTAAAGTGATACACTTCAAAAGTAGTTAATTGGGTGTACAATGCTTTGGATCATCCTGAGGTTGTGAAATGTGCAAATTACTTGCAGGTTCTTTAGTTTCTACTTTCTTAAAGTGAATGCATTATCATGAGTGCAAAAACCAGCTGTATAGAAGAGGTTAATGTATGAATGGCTAAGTAAATTTTAAATAATAGTCTACCAATCCATACTCAATCAACACATAAGAGAAAGTGTTACTTAATAGGGTCAAACTGTTGCAATATACATCATAGAAGTGCCATTCAAAACAGAATCATTTTTTTCTATTAAGACCACAACCTGAAACTGCAAAGGTCAGTATTGACAATGAATCCACTCTCCTAAACCCTATGTAATGTAATATCTGTCTTTGTTTGATCGACATTTGTTTCAGAGCTATCCATTAAAGCGACAGATGTATAAAAGAAATCAGGAAATGTGATCACTCAGCCGCTAATAGGAATAACTTGCTTGTCTGCACAATCAATAATTTAAAGTAATTTCAGATGCAAGACGCACATGTATTTTTTCTAGAATTTTGTGATGCAGAATTGACTGGATAGACACCTCTAGTATCCTGGAAGCCAGATTATTATTATTTTTTTAACTCATTAAAGTTGCAACTTGAACCTTAATACCAGCCTAAACATATAACTGGACTCAATGTAGTCTACAGATCTACACAGATTATCAGCAATGATGCTACTCTTTGTGAAAGCTCCACCAAGGCAATTTCAATGCCCGCAGTTCTGGTCTTTCTATTCGAACATCCCCCAGGCTCCCCACAGAAACTTTAAAAACATTTTTGTATTCACCATAATCCCCAGGATAAATCCCAGATGCTATCAGATCTATTTATTATCCCAATTAAAGAAGGCTTTAAATAATTGATCATGTGTGGTAATTAAAAGTCAAACCTGCTCAGAATCAAGTGAAGTTATTGCTACTCTATTGTACAATTAGAAAAGAAGAAAATATAGAATTGATTTATGACATGATATTGTAAAGTGTTTAGTCATTTTAACTTTGAAATTCCTTGCGGTGCATGTAACACATGTTAGTATTTTGCTGTTGAGGAGATTGAACTTCAGTTGAATGGTTTCAGTAAATTAGAAAGTGGCAGTAAATTAGAAAATGCAGCCCCGTCCATGAGCATAATCTGTAAATTTATCTGGATTTAACATGCGGCACTTTCCTAGAATTGAATAACAAGATCATAAAATACAGCCATTCAGTCCATCATGAAATTGCCTGATCTTTGAAGGAGCTATCCAATTTGTCCCACTCCATTAATCTTTCCCCCACAGCCCTTTCAAGTTGAAGAAATTGGGACTGCTTTATTGCAGACTCGTTTCAAATTTGGTTTTGTGAGAGTAGGAGCTCGATCACTACAAAGATTCCCAGGAAAATTTCAGCCTTCCCACTGATCTTCCACGAGGGAAACAGGTGACTTGCTCCTTGGTCCATTATCTGATACAGAGAGTATGTTGATGCAGGTTTTTACGGTTGTTTTATGAAGCCTGCAGTGTAGCCCTGCCCTCACTTTCAATGAGATTGCCCACATTAGAGATGGATAATTTATAACCTGAGTCAGGACCAATAGCCAAAGTGGAAGGTTTATTGCACTGAATGATAAGTCGATCAACACTTAAATTGATTAATAAGGTTTTAATTACCATTAAAATTCACACATCACCACAGTAACTACTCTTCAAAAGTACTTAATTGGCTGTCATGCACTTTAAACATCTTGAGTTTGTGAAAGGCATTATAGTTGGTTCCCTTTTATTAAATTTTTGATGTGAACATGGACATTTTCACACAATTACAATTTTTTACATGGTGGAAAACTGAGAATTGTATTAAAATCACCAGCTGATCCTCTTGTTCTCTGACTTCCATCCATTACTCGCCAATACAAGGGTATTTACAATAGATATTTTACCTACTTAACCTGCACTTAATACAGTCTCCAGTGCACAAACCTCCTTAGTTTTGTTGTTAACATTCAGTAATATTTTGGATCGATGCAACAAATTTATTTCCCTTTTTTATTTATTTATTACAATATGTTACCTCATTGGGATTAACCCCCTATCTAAAAGCTAATCATCTGAAGCATATTAATGCAGGATTGTGACTTTGTCATTTTTCACATTCGAGAAGCAATATTTAGCCCTCAACCAGCAACATTAAAAGATCTGGTTATTTATCTCCTCTCTTTGTGGGAGCTTGCTGTGCATGTTTGCAACATTATAACAGTAACTACACTTTGAAAGCACTTCATTGGCTGTAAGATACTTTGGGGATGTTCTGAGAATGTGATGCTATATAAATGTATGTCTTTCTTTCTAGCTCTGGTATTGAGCGTAGAAAGGTACAGTTTGATTTATAGGCAATATTTGTTCTTTTTCAGAGTGCTATTGGTGAAGGATGAAACTTCACTCGACCTTTACGCAGTCTTACATTCACCACAGTTTCAGTAAATGTCCCTTTATATTTGTTCAGCTGAATTCCCCAACTAATGCCCTCCACCTACACATAATTAAATATACTTGGTATACAATTAGCAGTATTCACTCTCAGCTGTATGAGTGCGTCGCAGCGCTGCAATTTGGAATGTTTTGATTTGATTTGATTTGATTTATTATTGTCACATGTATTAGTATACAGTGAAAAGTATTGTTTCTTGCATGCGGTACAAACAATGCATTGGGAAGGAAGGAGAGACTGCAGAATATAATGTCACAGTTATAGCACGGTGTAGAGAAAAGATCAACCTAATTCGAGGTAGGTCCACTCAAAAGTCTAATGGCAGTAGGGAAGAAGCTGTTCTTGAGTCAGTTGGTACGTGACCTCAAACTTTGGTATCTTTTTCCTGACAGAAGAAGGTGGAAGAGAGTATGTCCGGGGAGCGTGGGGTCCTTTATTATACTGGCTGCCTTTCCGAGACAGCGGAAATTATGGATTTAGTCAATGGATGGGAGGCTGGTTTGCGTGATGGATTGGGCTACATTCACAACCTTTTGTAGTTTCCTGCGGTCTTGGGCAGAGCTGGCTCCATACCAAGTTGTGATACAACCAGAAAGAATGCTTTATATGGTGCATCTGTAGAAGTTGGTGAGGGTCATAGCTGACATGCCAAATTTCCTTCGTCTTCTGAGAAAGTAGAGTTGTTGGTGGGCTTTCTTAACTATAGTGCCGGCATGGGGGGACGAGGGCAGGCTGTTGGTGATCTGTACACCTAAAAACTTGAAGCTCTCTACCCTTTCCACTTCATTCCTATTGATGTAGACAGGGGCATGTTCTCCACTACGCTTCCTGAAGTCGATGACAATCTCCTTCATTTTGCTGACATTGAGGGAGAGATTATTGTCGTCGCACCAGTTCACCAGATTCTCTATCTCATTCCTGTACTCTGTCTCGTCATTGTTTGAAATCCGACCCACTACGGTGGTGTCATCAGCAAAATGGCACATAGTCAGTGTTGCCTTTGAGATGTGCACATATCAGCCCTGCAGCATTCCTGCAGTGACTGCACAGTGTACCAAACAGCCCACACACAACAAAGAAAAATTAGAGGGAGCATTGCTTTTTAGGACTGAGGTCCAGAAAAGTCATTGTCAGAAGGAACCAGGGGGAAAACTCTCCACGAGTTGGTGTCATTCCTTGTACAAAGAAAGATGGCTATGGTTGTTGTAGGTCAACCATCTCAATCCCGGAACATTGCTCCAGGTGTTCCTCAAAGTAGTGTCCCAGATATAATCATCTTCAGCTGCTTCATCAATGATATTCTCTCCATCATGTGGTCAGAAGTGGAAATGTTCACTGATGGTTGTACAATGTTCAGTGCCATTTGCAGCTACTGAGATACAGATGCAGTCCATGGGCTGGATTCTCCAAAAATGGGGCTATGTCTCCACTCCGGCGTAAAAACGCTGGTGTTCCACTCCAGACTTTCCTGAAAAAAACAATGAGCAATTCACTTACCTTCACGGGGCTGGCAGGGACCGGGGGAGCTTCACACAGCTTTGGCTGCGGATACGGGCCATTGCACTTCCGGTTCCGAGTCCACGCATGCGCACGGCGGCAGCCTCCAGCGACCGCAGCGAACACAATGGCGGACTCAGCCGGTGGACCAGGACCAACAAACAAGGTCCCACTGATCTGCCCCACGCCGATCCATCTGAACCGCCCGATCGCCGCCTCAGCTGCCCATAAGGCCCCCCCTCCCCCCCGGTGCTTGAACCCTCCACCCCCCACCAGGGCGGCCGCGGACTCAGTCCGCAGCTGCCGCGCAAGTGTCCCGACCCGTAATTCACCACCTGACTCCCCAAAGCCTGCCTCACATCGACAAAACACAAGTCAAGACTGTGATGGAATAATCTCCACTTCCCTGAATGAGTGCAGCTCCAACAATACTCAAGACGTTTGTCAGCATCCAGGACAAAGCTGTCCACTTAATCAGTACCCCATCTGCCAACTTAAATATTCACTCCCTCCACCACCAATGCATAGTGGCAAGTTCCCCTCAAAATCACATACCATCCTTAATTGGTACTATATCACTGGATCCAAATCCTGGAATTCCAAACACCATTGTGGGTGTACCTACACAACATGTACTGCAGCAGTTTAAGAAGGCAGTTCACCACTACCTTCTTAAGGCTAATTAGGTCCACTGCAGACGCCATCTCCCTGGCCCTACACGCATCTCGACAACAAGGACTCCTACACCAGACTCCTATTCATTGACTACAGCTCTGCCTTCAATACCATAATCCCAGCCAAGCTCATATGAAATCTCCAAAACCTTGGGCTTGGCTCCTTCCTCGCATCGCTGGTTAGGCCAGCATTTATTGCCCATCCCTAGTTGCCTTTCAGAAGGTGGTGGTGATTTGCCTTCTTGAACTGCTGCAGTCCTTGAGGTGTAGGTATGCCCACTGTGTTGTCAGGGAGGGAGTTCCAGGATTTTGCCCCAGTGACAATGAAGGAACAGCGATATATTTCCAAGTCAGGGTGGTGAGACTTGGAGGGGAACCTCCAGGTGGTGGGGTTCCCAGGTATCTTTTGCTCTTGTCCTTCTACATGGTAGTGGTTGTGAGTTTGGAAGGTGTTGTCTGAGGAACCTTGGTGAGTTACTGCAGTGCATCTTGTAGATGGTACACATGGCTGCCACTATTCATTGGTGGTGGAGGGTTTGAATGTTTGTGGAAGGACGAGCAATCAAGCAGGCTGCTTTGTCCTAGATAGCGTTGATCTTCGAGTGTTGTTGGAGCTGCATTCATCCAGGCAAATGGAGAGTATTCCATTGCACTCCTGACTTGTACCTTGTAGATAGTGCACAGGCTTTGGGTGCACAGGCAGGAGGTGAGTTACTCGTTGTAGGATTTTGACCTGTTCTGGTAGCCATAGTATTAATGTGGCTGGTCCAGTTCCGTTTCTGATCAATTTCAACCCCCAGGATGTTGGTAGTGGGGGATTCGGCAATGGTAATGCCATTGAGTATCAAGGGGCAGTGGTTAGGTCCTCTCTTGCAGGAGATGGCCATTTCCTGGCACTTGTGGGGCGCAAATGTAATTTGCCACTTGTCAGCCCAAGCCTGGATATTGTCCAGGTCTTACTGCATTTGGACACGGACTGCTTCATTATCTGAGGAGTCGTGAATGGTGCTGAACATTGTGTAGTCATCCACAAACACCCCCACTTCTGACCGTATGATGGAAGGGAGGTCATAGTTGAAGCAGCTGAAGATGGTTGGGCCTAGAACACTACCCTGAGGAACTCCTGCAGTGATGTCCTAGAGTTGAGATGATTGATCTCCAACCACTGCAACCATCTTCCTTTGTGCCAAATATGACTCCAACTAGTGGAGAGTTTTCCCCCTGATTCCCATTGACTTCAGTTTAGCTAGGGTTTCTTGATGCCATACTCGGTCAAATGCTGCCTTGATGTCAAGGACAGTCACTCTCACCTCACCTCTGGCATTCATCGCTTTTGTCCATGTTTGAACCAATGCTGTAATGAGGTCAGGCGCTGAGTGACCCTGGCGCAATCCAAACTGAGCATCCGTGAGTAGGTTATCGCTGAGGAAGTGCCGTTTGATAGCACTGTTGATGACTCCTTCCATCACTTTGCTGATGTTGGAGAGTAGACTGATAGGGTGGTAATTGGTTGGGTTGGATTTGTCCTGTTTCTTGTGTACAGGACACACCTGGGCAATTTTCCACATTGCCAGGTAAATGCCAGTGTTGTAGCTGTATAGAAACAGCTTGGCTAGGGATGTGGCAAGTTCTGGAGCACAAGTCTTCAGTACTATTGCCGGGATATTGTCAGGGCCCATAGCCTTTGCAGTATCCAGTGCCTTCAGCCGATTCTTGATATCATATGGAGTGAATCATATTGGCTGAAGACTGACATCTGTGATGCTGGGGACCTCTATAGGAGATTGAGATGGATCATCCACCCGGCACTTCTGGCTGAAGATTGTTGCGAATGCCTCTGCCTTACCTTTTGTTCATCCAGGAGACTGCAAGGCTCTGGGCCTGGGTGGTGTTGGGGTGTGGTGGCAATAGCAAACATCCTATCATGATGCTCCAGCCATCTTGAGTGCCAGGTGAACTCAGTGGACCAGCTTGTTTTTTTCTGCTGGTCTCGTTAATTATTTAAGGGTTATTTGGAAAAAAATTCAGTGACCACAAAGAAGGAGTAAGTTGTGCTCAGTCTAAATTTTGCTGGAACTGCATTGCTCCTTATACTTTGGGTCTGAAGAAAATATTGAATGCATCAGCTTGTTTCCAGGCAATGAAAAAGAAGCAATCTGAAAACTTAGGCTTGTATTCTCGGATTTATACAGCTTCATTAAATTAATTGTAATATTGCAACGTAAGAAAGCTGATCCAAACACAATTGAATTATTTTTCAGATTGAGAATTCAACAAGTCTCTCCTAGGACTAAAAGACAGTTCCATTTGTTTCTGATTTTGCATCAAATAAGTTGTGATATTTATTTTGGTCGAAACAATCTCAAACTGGAAGACGAACAGGGATTACTGCAAATAACAAGCACCAGTCATTTGAAGATCCTGTGGCTTTACAACGGCATTCAAAAAAACTACATCAAGATTTCGCATTCTAAAGCAGTGCTGCTGATATTTCTTTAAACTTTGTATAAATCTAAGCAAGACGTGTTGAATTCTTTCACCGTATGTTACATTGCCCAAAATTTGTGCCCTGTTACTTTTTCCAACACTCTTGTAGTTCTCGGTATGAAAATAGTCTTTCATGAATATTAAAATGAAAACAGCTGGTCTTCACAAAGATTTCCTCTGTTGATATTCAATGTGCCTCACAGCCTGTGCCTATTGCAATGGTTTTTGTTGTACAATGTAAATGTAACACAATTCTTTTTGCGATGCATTTTGCATGTATGTCTCTATCTATCGTTAGTGTCCTATTCTCACCAGCTGTGTGCAAAATTTAAATGAGTTGCAAATTATGATAATTAACATAATATGACTATGTAAAGCAAATGATTCCGTCCAAGATTGAATTTAAGAATAATAAAATAAAAATAATCACCAAGGGGCAGCACGGTGGTTAGCACTGCTGCCTCAGAGCGTCAGGGACCCAGGTTCAATTCCAGCCTTGAGTAACATCTGTGTGGAGTTTGCACATTCTCCAAGTGTCTGCGTGGGTTTCCTCCGGGTGCTCCGGTTTCCTCCCACAGTCCAAAGATGTGCGGGTTAGGTGGATTGGTCATGTTAAAATGTCCTTAGGGTCCGAAAAGGCAGGCTCGATGGGCCGAATGGCCTCCTTCTGCACTGTAAGTTCTATGATTGGCAAATTGCCCATATAATGGCTCATACTCAAAATAACGCCACAGACAAAGAGTAAACTATGTGTACAATATACTTAACCATTCAGATGCAGAATAAAGGTCAAATGTTTGCAGTGAGCTGCTTTTGGCACTAGTTTCATTCAACATGAATATGAATTGGGGAACCGGGTACAAGGGTCAAGAATATTCCCAATTTTTCAGTCAGTAAAATTAATCATTCTTTCACCAGTCTATCACTTCAATAGTGCCACTGGCACATGAATAAGCCATTCGGCCCTTCAAGCCTTTTCAGCCAGCCATTCAATTCATGCATGGCTGATATAAGTCTCAACTCCGTTTTCTCACCTTTGATCCACATTTCATGATAATTTTATGGAATACATTTTGTTAATGTCAATCTTGCAGATTTCAATTGAAAGCATCCAGCATCCACAGCATTTTAAGGAGTGTGTTCCACATTTACACTGCCCATATTATAAAAGCTCAGGAGGCCCAAGAAGGTAATTCATAGGGGAGGCGGTGGAGTAGGGGTACTGACACTGGACTAGTGATTCAGAGGCCCAGCTTAATTTTCTGGGGATGCGGGTTCGAATCCCACCAGGACAGATGGTAAAATTTGAATTCAATAAAACAAATCTGGTATTAAATGTGCAATAGCGATCATGAAACCATGTCGATTGTCATAAAAACCCATCTGGTTCACTAATGTCCTTTCGGGAGGGAAGTCTGCCATCCTTACCTAGTCTGGCCTCCATGTGACTCCAGACCCACAGCAATGTGGTTGCCTCTTAAAATGCCCCCTGAAATGGCCTAGCGAGCCACTCAGTTCAAGTGCAATCAGGGATGGGTAACACAGGGGTCATGTGCATCGGTGGGGGATTCCTGTGTCCGTGGGAAGGAAACTCGCTCTTAATTTTTATTTTGTTTGAATCGGGGCACCTTTTAAAATCGGTGACGTCGTGGGACCTACCTTCAGGATTTCTTTTGAGAAAATGTCAGAAAATATGGGCAGCATGGTAGCACAGTGGTTAGCAGAGTTGCTTCACAGCTCCAGGGTTCAAGGTTCGATTGCCGGCTTGGGTCACTGTCTGTGCGGAATCTGCACATTCTTCCCGTGTCTGCGTGGGTTTCCTCCGGGACCTCCGGTTTCCTCCCACAGTCCAAAGGTGTGCAGGTTAGGTGGATTGGCCATGATAAATTGCCCCTTAGTGTCCAAACAAAAATAGTTAAGGTGGGGTTATGGGGATTGGGTGGAGGTGTGGGGTTAGGGTGTAGGTGTGAGCTTAGGTAGGGTGCTCGTTCCAAGGGCCGGTGCAGACTCAATGGGCCAAATGGCCTCCTTCTGCAGTGTAAATGCTATGGTGGGAAAAAGTGGAGTCAACGGGCTACACACCACTTTCCAACCTCAGTTGACACTTTGTCAAAGAAATGCAAAGTTCTGCCCATTGTGTTCAGTTCTGGGCACCACACTTCAGGAAGGATGTCCGAAGGTGCTGAAGAGATTTACTAAAATATTAACAGGGATGAGGGACTTGGATTGGATTGGATTAGAGTTGTTTATTGTCACATGTACCAAGGTACAGTGAAACATATTGTTCTGCGTACTGTTCAGACAGATCATTCCATACATGAAAAGAAAATATATTGGGCAAACATAAAATATACAATGTAAATACATCAACAAAACATCGGGTGAGGTATACAGGAGTGTAGTACTACTGAGTAGAGAAGATAATATAATAATAATCTTTATTGCCACAAGTAGGCTTACATTAACACTGCAATGAAGTTACTGTGAAAAGCCCCGAGTCGCCACATTCCGGCATCTCTTCGGTACACAGAGGGAGAATTCAGAATGTCCAAATTACCTAACAGCACGTCTTTCGAGACATGTGAGAGGAAACCGGAGCACCCGGAGGAAACCAACTCAGACACAGCGAGAACGTGCAGACTCTACACAGACAGTGACCCAAGCTGGAATCGAACCTAGGACCCTGGAGCTGTGAAGCAGCAATGCTACCCACTGTGCTACCATGCCGCCCAAGATGTGTGACGAGATCAGATCAGTCCATAAGAGGGTTGTTCAGGAGTCTGGTAACAGCAGCCAAGAAACTGTTTTTGAATCTGTTAGTGTGAGTTCTCAGACTTTTGATTCTCCTGCCCGATGGAAGAAGTTGGAAGAGTGAGTAAGCCGAGTGGGAGGGGTCTTTGATTATGCTGCCCGCTTTCCCAAGGCAGCGGGAGGTGTAGATGGAGTCAATGGATGAGAGGTGGGTTTGCATGATGGACTGGGCTGTGTTCACGACTCTGTAGTTTCTTACAGTCTTTGGCCGAGCAGTTCCATACCAGGCTGTGATGCAGCCAGATAGGATGCTTTCTATGGTGCATCTGTAAACGTTGGTAAGAGTCAATGTGGACATGACGAATTTCCTTAATTTCCTGAGCCAATATATGCACTGTTGTGCTTTCTTGGCCGTAGCGTCAACGTGGGTGGACTAGGACAGATCGTTCATGATGTGCACACCTAGGAATTTGAAGCTGTGAACCATCCACTTCGGCCCCGTTGATGCTGACAGGGGTGTGTACAGTACTTTGCTTCCTGAAGTCAATGACCAGCTCTTTAGGTTTGCTGGCATTGAGGGATAGATTGTTGTTGTTACATCACCCCATAGGTTCTCTATCTCCTTCCTGTATTCAAACTCATCATTGTTTGAGATCCGACCCACTATGGTCGTGCCAGCAGCAAATCTGTAGATGGACTTGGAGCCAAATTTTGCCACCCAGTCGTGTGTTTATAGGGAGTATAGTAGGGGGCTAAGTATGCAGCCGTGCGGGGCCCTGATATTGAGGACTATCGTGGAGGACTCGTTTTTATTTATCCTTACTGATTGTGGTCTGTGAGTCAGAAAATCGAGGATCCAGTTGTAGAGTGAGGAGCCAAGTCCTAGGATTTTAACCTTTGATATGAGCTGGCTGGGATTATAGTGTTGAAGGCGGAGCTGTAGTTAATAAATAGGAGTCTGTTATAGGAGTCCTAATTGTCGAGATGCTCCAGGGATGAGTGTAGGGCCAGGGAGATGGCGTCTGCTGTGGACTGGTTGCGGCGGTATGCGAATTGCAGTGGATCTTGGCGTTCTGGGAGAATGGAGTTGATGTGCCTCATGACCAACCTCTTGAAGCACTTTATCATGATCGATGTCAAGGCCACCAGACAATAGTCATTGAGGCACGTTGCCTGGTTCTTCTTTGGCACCGGTACGATGGTGGTCTTGTTGAAGCAGATGGGGATCTTGGAACAAAGTAGGGAGAAGTTGAAGATGTCTGCGAACACATCTGCCAGCTGGTCCATGCAGGATCTGCGTGCACGACCAGGGACCCCATCAGGCCTTATCACCTTCCGAGGGTACACTTTCAAGAAGGCCGATCTGACTTCGGAAGCTGTGACGGTGAGTATGGTGTGTCAGCTGTGACATTTGACAACCGTTTGATGGTTTCCTGATCAAACCAAGCATAGAATGCATTGAGTTCATTGGGGAGGGGTGCGCTGCTGCTGGAGATTCTGCTCGGCTTCGCTTTGTAGCCCATTATGTTGTTTAAGCCTTACCATAACCAACGAGACTCCAGGACATTAGTCTGTGACTCTAGCTTGGTCTGATATTGTCTCTTGGCATCCCTGCTGACTTTGCAGAGGTCATACCTGGATTTCTTGGATAGTTCAGGGTCGCCTGACTTGAACGCCTCAGACTAGGTCTTCAGTAGAGAGTCAATCTTCCAATTAAACCATGGTTTCCTGTTGGGGAGCGTACGTACTACTTTCTTTGCACGCAGTCTTCTACACATTTGCTGATAAAGTCTGTGATGATGGTGGCATACTCGTTTAGGTTGGTCGTTTGAGTTCTTAAATATGGACCAGTCCACTGTCTCCAAGCAGTCATGTAGGAGCTCTTCTGTGGCCTGGGACCATCACTGCATAACTTTCTTAAACAGATTCTCCTTGTTTCTGCTTGTACAGTGGGAGGAGGAGCACTGTCTTATGGTCAATTTACCGAGTGCAGTTTGGGGGCATGGATCGGTCGGCGCCCTTGATTTTTGTGCAGCGGTGAATGTTGGTGCCCCTGGTGGGGCAGGAGATGCGTTGGTGGAATTTTGCAGTACACTCTTGAGGTTGGCCTGGTTGAAGTACCGGCCACGATGTACAAGGCCTCCGGGTGTTCTGTTTCATTGTTGTTTATATAACTGTGTACAGTTCGTCCAGCGCCTTCTTCACTTCTGCCTGGGGTGGGATGTAGACCGCTGTGAAAATGGCTGAAGTGAACTCACTGGAAGATAGTACCGGCAGCACTTCACGGTCAGGTATTCCAGGTCCGGGGAGCAGTAGGTTGCCAGGGTCGCCACATCCGAACACCAGGAGGAGTTGATGAGAAGGCAAACCTGTCCACCCTTTGCTTTGCCTGATGATGCCGTGCGCCCCCTCCGGTGTATTACGAAGCCTTCAGGTTGTATGGCACAGTCGGTGCGGCAGGATTGAGCCAGGTCTCTGTGAAGCAGACCACACAGTAGTCTCTTACTTCCTTCTGAGAGGTAAGTCTAGCGTTAAGTTCATCCAGCTTGCTTTCAATCTCTTGGACGTTTGCCAGAGGTATGCTGGGAGAGGAGACCGGAACCACATTGTTTTAGCCTCACCTGCAGACCGCCGCGTTTCCCTGAGAATACCTGAGTGAACGAGTGACAGTGCAGGCAGCAGCAAGGATCTGGCAGAAGGGTAGGTGAGCCATTCTTCACCTCGGTCGGCAGCTGCTTTAGATGGTCCTGGAATCCGATGGGAGAGATTTGACCTTGTGGAAGGTAGGTGGTTGCGTCTGGCGGGGTCCGGGGCGCTGGTTTCGATTTCATGGTCGCATTTGGCAGGGTCCCGGGTGCTGGTTCCGATTTTGGGGTAGCCGGGGAGGCATATTTCTGATCTGGTTGGGCCCCGGCATTCTGCGAGAGCGGGTGTACTTTGCGGCGCAATCGGATCCTCTCGGTCTCCGCCATTTCAGGGGTCTTTAACCCAGGTTTGGGGCTTCCTGGGTCAGGTTGGGCCTGGTCCCGTTTTCTGTTCCAGTGCTGGTGATTTGGTCAGGAGATTCTGGAATCGGGCCTTGGAGTAGGCCTGGTCGGGCCTCCACGTGGGTTCTTCCTTCCATCCTCTGGTAAGTCGGGTTGCTAGGCAGGCCTCTCCAGGTCAGGTCGCTGGGCGGGCCTCTCCGGGTCGGATCAGGCCGGGACTTCAGTTAGGTGGAGAGAATGGAGAATATGCTCTCCTTAGAGAAGAAAGGGCTGAGAGGAGATTTGATAAAGGTGCTAAAATCATGAATGGTTTTAATGGAGAAACTGCTTCCAGTAACAGTAAGGTCAATAATTAGAGGTGATTGGCAAAAAGAATCGGTGACAACATGAGGAAGCATTCTTTTACACTGTGATCTGAAATACCCTCTTAACAGTGGAAGCAGCTTGATTTGAATATTCCAAAGAGAATTGTGCAAATACTTCAAAAGAAAAACAGTATAAGACCCTAGGAAGCAGGGAACCGCGATTAAGAACTGGCAAAGTACAATGGAAAAAATGGCCTCTTTCTCTGCTCTACTCTTCTCTGATTCCAAGAGGTGGAGAAGCTGAAAGGTTCAGCAAGGGGAATTCAGAGCTTAGGGCCTAAAGAGCTGAAAGTATGGCCACCAGTCATAGGGCGAGGGCGAATTCTGAGAGGAAGCAAAGGAGGTCAGGTGAAGAATGGCTCACCTACCCTGATGCCAGATCTTTGCTGCTGCCTGCACTGTCACTCGTTCACTCAGGTATTCGCAGTCATTGTCACATCAGGCCGACTACTCCCATCCCAGACAAAATCCTGTGACGGGGACGGGAGCAGAGAGTGTTTCCCGCTGCCATGGCCAATGGGAAACCATGCCATATCTTCCAGCCCTGACATCATTAATGATGCATCCAGGGTTTCATGCCATCTTATGTGGTGGGACGGGTTTGATTGCGCACGTTCTGCCATCATATCTAGGTGCCACATTTAAAAGACGGCCAACATCACTTACCCACTGTTGAAGAAAGAAGATGGATATTCCAGGAACAGTCTGAGACTGGAAGATGGACCTCCTCGAAGACACTTCACTGGATGATCCACCTGGCAGGTGCTGCCCCCACCCACTGCTATGGTGTTCCAAATCCAGCATTGCTGCCGGCCTCCACCACAAACTTCAGAGGCATCCCAGGCCTTCTTCAGGTAAGTCCCAACTTTTGCATGCCACGTTGGTCCAGATTTGTTCTGGACTGGTGTGTGTGGTATTTTTAACAGATAGGCTTGCAGACCACGAAGATACAAACAAGAGCTTCATTGGCAAGGTGTTTACTCTACAGGCTGTTATGGTAGACTGCACGTCTGCCCGTGCAAACGGCCGATGACATCATCAATATGTCACGAGAACAGGAACAAACATAAATACACAACAGTGTGTTTTCCCGCTGGCATTGCGCACAATTGGGCATGCGGTAAAAATTCCAGTCAGCCTTTCTTCTGCATTCTATTAGAGGGATGCAAATCAGTTTCAAGCCGCCAGTCAGCTGGATTCCCAATCTGCCGTGGTGGGATGCATCAGAAGATCCTGCTGTAAATTCAAACCATCAACCTCACCTCAATAAATTAGTACAATTGGAGCAAGTGAAGAACATCTACCACGAGCTTGCTTTTTTTCATTGAAGTTTCTGTGCCGTGAACAAGGCCTGCGCATCAATTCAGTTCTGTGGGCTGGTGTTCTTGCTTTACTAACTGCAGATATTTGTTCATGAATAAATTATGAGAATTTATTTCCATTTGCAAAACAGTTTAGTTTGTACTAAGATTCTTAATCTGTTGGTTGGCTTATCCATGTCAATAAGTGGAAAAAATACATCAATGTTTGGATGACAACTCTGCAATTATCATGCAGTTGCCACATAAAGAGCCTTAACACTTAGTCACAGAACATCCCAGCCAACAGATCTTCATCCATTCAACTGTTTGGTACAATACAAACAAGAAAGACATTCAGCCTTTAACAGCTCCTGCATTTATGAGAAACTAAATGTGAGAAAGCATGAATTATTTACGAACATTCAAGCTATGCATCTGGAGTGCTAGCTTGTGTGGGTTTTGCTGCTGAGCTTCCAGTATTCCTAGTTCAGTCGTGTCCGAGCTGGAAGCAAGAGAATGAGACGGAGATGTTTTAGCCTTTTCTTCTTGGCTCCATAGATGTATCGAGGTCCCGACACAAATGTCCTCAGGCACAAGGGACGCAAGACCCTCAGAGATGCATTTCTACCTATTTCCCCTAATAATGTGCTCCATCCTCCGTTTTGGCAAATTACTCATCTCACCACTTCACGTCACAAAGTTTTTTTTTCTCTCCTTCAATTTCTCTTTCATCGCTGATCAAGCATTCATGTGTGTGACTATTCCTGTCCAAGACTGTGATGGCACACTAGCTCCAGAACACTGGACGCCTGTTCAAACATTTGGCTTTATCCCACTCTCACCACCAAACATTCAAAACGCTGTTCTTTAAAATGTCTTCTCACTATTTCAGTTATCTGCTGGCAGCTGCCAACACTAATTATTATTTTTTAACTATTTCATAGTTTATAAGACCAGCCTTAGGTCGACTTGTTCATAGTTTCATATTCAGCACACAAAAATATAATTTTTGCATCAATTAAGCCTCAGTCATGATTGAGAAACTCAATGGAAAATGTACGTACCCGAGGAGTAGAATACCAAAAATCTTCAATATCCTGACTGCATTAACAAAGGGTGACCAACTGCTGAATGGTACACTGCAGGAGGAACCAGTCTGTCATTTTTATACCACAATGACTCAAATGTGATATCCCTAACACATTAACAGATCGCAATTCACAATCCTTTCAACTTACCAATCAAATTCAAAACAGGGAAAACGTTGTAAAAAAATGTACTTTACTAACTGTACTTCCGCTCTTCCCGAATTGCAATGCCAGCCTCAAACAGCAATGAGATATGAGGAGGAACCTTCGCAAAAATTGGCAAAGTGTCAGTTCCGCTTGGAAAACCAGTGGGAATCCCGCTGGCGCTGGTGGTGGGAAATCTCACGGAATATTGAGCCTCTTTAACAAAAGTTCTTCTCCTCCAAGTGGATCACGCCACGCTTGTGATTTTCTCACCCGGCAGCTTAATCTTTGTAATCAGTGGGGTGCGCTATAACTCCTCCCCAGAACTTCCCAGCGCTTGTTCCAAATCCATTCGAAGGGATGGCATCGAGGAAACCTGCACCTAGAATCTCCGAGGGAGCCCTCACCAGACTACCGAATGGTGTGCAGCAGAAGTGGGGCCTCCTATACCCGTGTTCCCGCAGGCGTCCCTCCAGCAAGGTCATCACCCCTGCAGGGGATCTTGAGCCTACCTTAGCCATTGCCAGTTCACTGCAGAAGAATATAGGGCAGCAATGCTGCAGGAAGATGAATGACTACCTTCGCGCAACCAGCGTAAATCTCCATACTCCAGTCTCGAGGTTGTCCACTCCATGGCTCACCTCACGACCTCCATGGTTGAGGGCATGAGTTCCATGGTGCGGGGCTTTGACTGGATGGTGCAGGCACGAATGGGAATCCATGAGTGTCAGCACCAGAGGGGACTCTGGCTCTCACTCCAGCTGCCGCTCTATCCCTTGGAGGAGCACTGGGGCCTTCATGTGCCCACTCCAGTGCAGCCTGGGGACTTCCACAAAGGGAGACCCTGGGGTATCCATCCCATCTAACAGGCCCCTTCCTGTGAATGACACCTCCCAGCACACCAAGAAGGGTTGCACTGCAAAACCCATGCTTCCCAAAAGTAGGCCCAGATCTTCAAGATCCAGACCCCTAGGTGATGGCCCGCCATGGTCTTCTCAGGCAACGTGGTGCGGAAGGCAGCAAACAACCTCAACCTCAGCTATGGATCCTGGAGATACACTGACACTTAGAGGGAAGATGAGGAAGGGTAAGAAACTATAGGCACCTAGTGAACACGGGTGAAGATAGGCACTAGCTGAGACAGGTCACCATTGTAATATAGCTCTTGTATTAAACTTCACTTTGTTCACCAACAGCAGAACCTCCACCTTGTCACTCGGCGCTTCATCCCTATGGAGTGTAGGAGTGGCGGCGAGTGTCTCCCCCATCTCCCATATTGATGACACAATAAAGATGTGCTGGCAGGGTCCTGCCCCCCCCCCCCCCCACCCCCACTCACCCCCAGCATCAACACTCAGGCCTTTCACTTCTGCCACTCTTCTTCAGTGATGAGAGGCTGGCCCACCTCGGATGTTAACTGGGGGAAAATACCAGGACCCCTGACCTCAGAGGGGCCTGTAGCAGATGAGAGGTCATCCAGCATCTCAGAACTTCATGATAAGCCTTTTCATTGACAGGACGTGTCATTTCCCTGTCAGGCAGGAGCCAGACATAACGCTGAGGATGAGAGGATCATCGCTCAGTCCTCAATGTATGTCATGATCATTTTACGGCAGAGTCTGGCCAATGGATTTAGGGTCCTGCGCATGAACTTGGGCACCATCACGAGAACCTATCGCTGACACCCCAGTAATGATGAGAGGTCACACCCCATGTTGGGAGAGTTTCTCACTCCCTAGTCCTGGACATCCCCAAACTGAGTGGCCAAGAGGGCATCCCTAGCTCTTCGGCCCATTCAGGCCACGGGCATAGCCCAAGGTCCTTCCTCCTCCTCCTCCGTGGGTTGCCCCTCACCACCTTCCTTGACCTCCTCATACGAGGAGTTGTGGCACTCCCCCATCTCCTCCGGGTCCAGCTGGTCTACCCTCTGCAATGTCAAGTTGTGGAGAGCTCAGCAGACCACTATTATGTGAGATTTATCTCGGGCTGTATTGGAGGACGCTCCCTGACCAGTTCAGGCACCGGAACCGCATCTTGAGCAGTCAAACTGCCTGCTTGACCAGCATGTGCATTGAAGCATGAAACCTGTTGTACCAAGTCTCCGGAGGTGTTTGCAGCCTCCACACTGACATCATCTCCTGATTGGGTACCCCTAGTCCCTGAGGAGTCATCCCTCCAGATGCTGCTCTTCCTCAAACAAATAAGTGATCTGCAAGCACCCCAAGGTGTAACTGTCAAAGACGCTCCCTGGGAAACGGGCACACTTATGCGCATCATGTGGTCACAAATGAGTTGGATATTGAGGGAATGGAATCCTTGAGGTTCATGAATGATACCACATGATGCCATGGAGACCACAGGGCCTTGTGGGTGCAGTCTATCACACCCTGTACCTGAGGCATGCCTGTTAAGCGGGCGAAGCCCATGCTCCTTGTGTCTTCGCTCGTCTGGTTCCAGTCCAAGTTTATATACATGTGGGCCCTCGCATAAAGAGCACCTGTCACCTCCCTAATGAATTTGTGTGCAGCTGAGTGGGAAATACTACACAGATCATTGCTGCTGCCCTGAAATGAGCCACTATAGATGTTCAGAACAGTGATAACTTTAAGGGTCACGGGGAATGGGTGTCCTCCCATTCCATGTGGCGGCAGTTCTTGCAGGACCTTCCAAAGGTGGTACACCGGCCCCCAGGACAGATGGCACTGAAACTCCAACATCTGCAATAGGATGTCTGACATTGGAATGCCCTTTGCCGGTAGTGTCTCCAATGAGGCTCCACCATCTGTGGTGCGGCTCCCTGAACAGCTACAGGCCCAACCCTCCTCTGCAGTGCGCTGGTCCTGGCTGCGTGCAGTAGCACATCAATGTCTCTGCTGCTGCTCTATCGCTATGAGTAGAAAAGCGAACTCAACTGGCTCCATGATTCTCCAGAATCATACACTGAAAAGAGGAGAAAACTAAAGTGAGTGGTGAGGGTTCCTGACAGAGCCCTGGCCATCAGCCTTCCACGCCCCTGAGACCTTTCCCCATGGGCTTCCCCCTCAAACGTATGTCTGTTGTCGGAAGTCCAAATGCTGAGATCTCAATAAAGTGCTAGGTTCTCCATATAAAATTGCCTGTTTGAGTTGTTTGTGCCTCTCCATTAACCTCACACCCTTCCCTCTCACACTATAGCCACTTCCCCAAGGTTGTCCCTCTCAACTCCACAAGAATGGGACGCATGGACCCTCGGGAGTCTCAATGGTACCTTACCACTGACCATTCCCCAACCCCTCCCCCTTCCCGCCCAAAGCCTGGCGTGAGGTGAAAGGTGTCATGTGAGAGTACCCTTTAAGAAATGAGTGTTTAAGAAATGTACCTTTAAGAAATGGAGCTGCTCATGTTACTGGAGTGATGTCAGAGTGTGGGTGGAGCTGAGCTCCACTTCTGCTTTTTAGTTTCAGTTTGAGACAGAGCTTGGGTGTGTCTGTGTTTTGCAGTGAGCTGAATCTGAAGTTAAAAGTGAGCTGCACTGCTGTTGATCTCTGCCATCAAAAAACTATCTATGGATCATTTGGTGAATTCCGAAGAAGTATAAATGTTTTCAGTCTTGAATGTAAACCCTGATGTGCTCCTGTTTGGAGGTTTGTTAAGTCTTTTGGATGTTAAAAGGACAGCATACAGGTTACTTAGTGTTGTATTCTTTGGGGGGTGTATTTGATTTACTCGTTGCTAAGACGTTCACTGTTTGTTTTAGAAAGGTTAACTTGAGTTCATAGAATAAACATTGTTTTGTTTTAAAAACCACTGGTCCATTTTCTGCTATACCATACCTGTAGAGTGAGCCGTGTGCTGCAGAGTTAACAAGCCATACATCAGCCTTCCAGCGCAACACTAATTCCTGACAGTTAAACTTCCCTGACAAGTGGATTTAAACTTCCATACAGTTTAACCCCTTTGTCCTCACAGTGCGTCCTGAGTGTAGGGTTCTGCTCACACTGCAGTTGTCCTCTTCCCCCCAAAGAGAGGGTCTTCATTCTTCATGATACAGGGGTGTAACCCATTCCTGATTTCCCCATCTAGCCTTGCATGGAACCCCACCTAAAAACTTCATAGTCACCCCCAGTGCTGACTCTCTATATTCACCTCCTGCCACCCCCTTTCCAGCTCCCACTGAGGACAGGCCCTCCCTCAGCAGCAATTTGGGAACAAACCCATCAAGGAGGACACAGGAAGCGATGCCTGCATGCCAGCCTCCAGACCCTCTGAAAGCAGGGGGCACCCCGAAATGAATGGACGTTAAGACCTGCTCGTGACCCCTTCCCCGAAGATTGAGAGACTGAACCACTCCGGCCCCGAGTTATCTGTGTCCCCCATATCCTCTCCAGTGCTCCCTGAGCCTTGAAGACATTGGAGAATCATGGCTGCCTGAGCGTTCACCTCTGACATATCCTCGGAGGTGAGGCTGCCAAGGTCACATTTATATAAACCTGTTGTCAAGCCAACGCCTGCTGAATATTGAGTGGGGGGTCCCTGAGTGAGTACTCATGGATGTCATGCAATGTATTAAAATGAGCTTCCTGGGCTCCCCAGCGTATTTCACATACTCCACCAACAAGGGTGGTTGTAAATCGGAAATCTCGTCGAAGAGTTTCCCGATTCTCTCGGGATTTTCCACCCCCACGCCAATCTCACTGACAGGTAACATGGGCTCAAGATTGCCCCCATAATGTAGCTCATCAACAATCAACCAACTGATTATATATTTTCATTTAAAGTTGCAGTATTTGTTTCAGTGCAATGGGGCTGCCAATCGAAGGTACACAGCAATGGCTGCACTGCAAGTGAACGATATTTAAAGTTAATCAGCAAAGGAGTGGACATACAAACAATCAGTCTAAAAATTGAACAGATATTACACTAAGGGGCACCTCCATGTGGTATTTCACAGCCATTAAACTTTGCCATAATTATAAAGGGGCCTAATTTTCATTTCTGCACAAGATACGTATGTGATTTGATTTGAATTATATGGGTTGCACAAAGGTCGCCCCATCACTGTACGACAATCAAAGGTACTTGTAAATAGTATATGAGTCCATTCTAATGCAGTCGTGTCAAAGTAACAGAGATATCTGCTGCAGTTCCACATCACTGACTTCATTTAATTCCAATGGAAAGTACACTAGATATGCTTTGAATAAAGTTCCAGTATAGAATGACAGGGTCACTTGTTCACTAATGTCTGAATCTGAGCAATTTGAGAAAAGAAAATCGAACACAAAAAGTACAAACAGAATGACTTGCCTTATGAAAAATCTATGAATCTTAACTGCTCAATGCAACGCAGTTTGATGTTGGGGATAAAGCTGGTGAGAAAGACAGAACTCGTGGAATGTGACTTGATGCTTTTACTCCACTCTTGAATTAGTTTCCTTTTCTCCTCAATCGCAGAGTTCTTGGGCACCGGCTGAATTTATAATGGACGCGATCTATGGACTCGCCGTGCCTACTCGGGACCCGATGAGGCCAATAAATTTACCGGCCTTGTTGCGCCTCGCAAGATCCAATAAGATCTCATGAGTCATCGTGATCTGGATCCCGCCCATTGAGGTCAGATTTGCATATTCAAGTGAGCAAATAGTCTCACTTGAATATGTCTATGCCTGACCTACACAGTGCTTGGGACCTAATATCCTCGCCTCGGTGACTCCGAGCGGGCACCGTTTGGCACTGGCTCCCACAAACGCGGGCCAGGCAGACCGGCACATTGGGAGATCTCCCCGGCGATCGGGGCCCCTGAGTGGTCGGGCTCCAGGCAGGGTGGTATCTGGACACCCCTGATGCCAGCCAGGCACTGTGGCACTGCTAGCCTGGCATCCTGGGAGTGCCACCTGGGTGCCACCTTAGCAGTGCCAGGGAACCCAGGTAGCACTGCCAGGCTGATGGGGGTGCTGCCAGGATGCCCTGCCCATTTTAAAATGGTGCCCCAATCGGTGCTCTTTAGTGCAGGATACGAGACTAAGTGCAGCCTCAGTGGGGCATTCCTCACAGATGCCCAGAAATGAAGCAGAGTCCTGTATACTAGCAGAGAAATGGTATTAATGCTCTGTGATGAATGATAACTGTATAACTGTACCTTCAATATGATGATCCCTTTAAGACCAGGTTTGGAACCCTGGGGGACTCCGCCTCCGGCTCCGCCCCGCCAGGGAACTGTATATAAGGTAATGTTCAGTGGGCAGCGTGCAGTGAGCACGCTTCTCGGCAGCTGTCTGGTTCTCTGCTAATTAAAGCCTTTGAATTATCAATCTTCTCTCTCGAGTCGTAATTGAGGGTATCTCAATTTAATTAGCAGAATACTTCGAGATGAACAGCGTACTAAAGCCGGAGGAGCTCAATCTGGACGCTCGGTCGCCGGAGGCCACTGAAATGTTCAAATACTGGCTCCGGTGTTTTGAGGCCTATCTAAACTCCTCAGAGACTGCAGTAGACGGATCTTGCAAGCTGAGCTTACTACATGCTCAGGTGGGCCACAGACTCTCCTCCGTGATCGAGAAGGCTACGACGTACGAAACAGTGGTCGAAATCCAACAGAAGCGCTTTGTTAAGCCGATAAACGAGGTTCACGTCCGACATTTGCTCTCGACCTGCCACCAGCGTTCCGGGAAAACGTTGGACGAATACTTGGAGAGACCCACCGCGCTTGCCAGGAACTGCGATCATAAAGAGGTGACAGCAGAAGTCCATATGAACTTACATATTCATGATGCGTTCATGTCCGGTATCCGATCCACGTACATCAGGCAGCGGCTCCTAGAAGACGGGGCAAAGGATCTCCAAGACACGGTAACGCTCGCCTCTTTTCTGGAAGCAGCCCACCATAATCTACGCATGTACTCCGCGGACCTTACGAGCCCCTCTCGATCCCCTCGGCCACACTACAGACTCGGCCACGCTACAGGCCTGCGCCGCGCGGCGACCCGCTCACACCGAGGGCACACCGTGCTATTTCTGTGGGCAAGGCCAACACCCATGCCTGCGTTGCCCAGCCCGTTCCGCTACCTGCAATGACTGTGGAAAGAAGGGGCACTTCGCAAAGGTCTGCCTGGCTGGACCCAAAGGCTAGAAACAAGAGTCTCATCGGGCCCAGAAATCGAACTCCTGGGCCCACAGGCCCCGCAACGCGGCTGCACGCCGGCGGACACGCCCACTTCTGACGCGTCATCGGCCTCGTGCAAGTCATGGGGGCGGCCAGCTTCAAAATCCGACATGTGCGACCGACGGCGGTGGCCATTTTGTGACTCGCGGTGGCCATTTTGTGAGTCCGACTCAACCGAGGACTCTGACTACCCGCAACTGGGAGCGATCACTCTCGATCAATCACGGCCGAAGCACCTGCGGAACTCAATGATGCAGGTCCAAATCAACGGTCGCGACACCCACTGCCTATTTGACTCCGGGAGCACGGGGAGCTTTATTCACCCAGACATGGTAAGACGCTGCTCCTTGCGCACCTATCTCGCCTCCCAAACTATTGCCCTCGCATCTGGGTCTCATTCGGTCCAAATCACGGGGTATTGTGTCGCGAACCTCGCTATTCAAGGCGCCGAATATGCCCGTTTTAAACTTTATATCCTCCCTCACCTCTGCGCCCCCCTGCTGCTCGGTCTGGACTTTCAGTGCAGCCACCGAAGCCTGACACTGAAGTTCGGCGGACCCCTGCCCCCACTCACGGTATGTAGCCTGGCAACGCTTAAAGTTGCACCACGAACCTCACTCCCGACTGTAAGCCCGTCGCCACCAGGAGTCGGCGGTACAGTGCCCAAGACATGACTTTCATCAAGTCAGAGGTTGAGCGACTACTAAAAGAAGGGGTCATAGAGGCTAGCAACAGCCCTTGGAGAACACAAGTATTGGTAGTCCGGTCTGGGGAAAAGCAACGAATGGTGGTGGACTATAGTCAGACCATAAACCGTTTTACACAACTCGATGCGTACCCACTTCCCCGCATAGCAGAAATGGTGAACCAAATCGCCCAGTATCGGGTATTCTCCACGGTCGATCTAAAATCCGCCTATCATCAGCTCCCTATCCGCCCCTACACGGCCTTCGAAACAGCCTGTCAGCTTTTTCACTTCCTCAGTGTCCCTTTTGGCGTCACAAACGGAGTCTCCATTTTTCAAAGGACGATGGATCAAATGGTGGACCAGTACGGCTTACGGGCTACATACCCGTACTGGGACAACTTCACCATCTGCGGCCATGACCAGCAGGACCACAACGCAAACCTCAGGAAGTTCCTCCAGACCGCCCGGGCCCTCAATCTGACATACAACAAAGAGAAATGTGTGTTCCACACAACCCGACTAGCCATCCTCGGCTACGTCGTGGAAAACGGGGTCCTAGGCCCAGACCCCAACTGCATGAGCCTCCTTAAGGAACTTCCCCTCTCCCGTACCCTCAAGGTACTCAAACGGTGCTTGGGGCTCTTTTCCTATTACGCCCAGTGGGGTCCCCAGATATGCGGACAAAGCCCGACCACTCATTCAAACCACGTTTTTTCCCCTGACGGTTGAGGCTCAGTCGGCCTTCAGTCGTATCAAGGCCGATATCATCAAGGCCGCCATGCACGCGGAGGATGAAACCATCCCCTTCCAGGTAGAAAGAGATGCATCAGACGTCGCCCTGGCCGCTACCCTCAACCAGGCGGGCAGACCAGTAGCGTTTTTCTCCCGAACCCTCACCGCCTCGGAAATTCGACACTCTGCAGTTGAGAAGGAGGCACAAGCCATAGTGGAGGCCGTGCGGCACTACCTAGCTGGTAAGAGGTTCGCCCTCGTCACCGACCAACGGTGGTCGCCTTTTTGTTCGATAACGCACAACGGGGCAAAATAAAGAATGATAAAATTCTGAGATGGAGGATAGAACTCCTCCTCCTTTAGGGCAGCACGGTAGCGTTGTGGATAGCACAATCGCTTCACAGCTCCAGGGTCCCAGGTTCGATTCCGGCTTGGGTCACTGTCTGTGTGGAGTCTGCACATCCTCCCCGTGTGTGCATGGGTTTCCTCCGGGTGCTCCTGTTTCCTCCCACAAAGATGTGCAGGTTAGGTGGATTGGCCATGATAAATTGCCCTTAGTGTCCAAAATTGCCTTTAGTGTTGGGTGGGGTTACTGGGTTATGGGGATAGGTTGGAGGTGTGGACCTTGGGTAGGGTGCTTGTTCCAAGAGCCGGTGCAGACTCGATGGGCCAAATGGCCTCCTTCTGCACTGTAAATTCTATGAAAACTCTCCACCTATATGTACGATATTACATATCGTCCGGGGAAGCTCAATGAGTCCCCAGATGCCCTGTCCCGCGGCACGTGCGCCAACGCGCAGAAAGACCGCCTGAGGGCCATCCACGATGACCTCTGTCACCCGGGGGTCACCCGACTTGCTCACTTCATCAAGTCCCAAAACCTACCTTACTCCACCGAGGAGGTCA
This sequence comes from Scyliorhinus torazame, assembly GCF_047496885.1. Lineage (NCBI taxonomy): Eukaryota > Metazoa > Chordata > Chondrichthyes > Carcharhiniformes > Scyliorhinidae > Scyliorhinus > Scyliorhinus torazame. The sequence goes on along the minus strand of NC_092721.1, from coordinate 79,692,373 downwards.
AGGCCATGACCAAGGCTTGCCAGATCTGTGCGGAATGCAAACCGCACTTCTACCGACCAGACAAGGCTCGCCTGGTAAAGGCCTCTGGGACCTTTGAGCGACTAAGCGTGGACTTCAAAGGGCCCCTCCCGTCCACCAACCGCAATGTTTATTTCCTCACTGTCATCGATGAATTCTCCCACTTCCCATTCGCTGTCCCCTGCCCCGATATGACCTCGGCCTCTGTAATCAAGGCACTGCACAGCACCTTCACTCTGTTTGGTTTCCCCGCTTATATCCACAGCGACCGGGGGACATCGTTCATTAGCGATGAGCTGCGTGATATCTGCTCAACAAGGGCATCGCCTCGAGCAGAACGACCAGCTATAACCCATGGGAAATGGGCAGGTAGAGAGGGAGAGCACGACAGTTTGGAAGGCTATCCTTCTAGCCCTACGGTCAAGAAGCCTTCCAACCGCCCGCTGGCAGGAGGTCCAACCCGATGCCCTACACTCCATTAGGTTGCTCCTCTGTACGGTCACGAATGAGACCTCTCACAACCGTTTGTTTGTCTTCCCCAGGAAGTCCACCTCTGGGGTCTCGCTTCCACGTTGGCTGACGACTCCAGGACCAGTTCTACTCCGGAGGCACGCGAGGAACCATAAGACAGACCCACTAATCGAGAGGGTCCAACTGCTACAAGCAAACCCTCAATACGCCTACGTCAAGACACAGTTTCCCTGCGAGACCTGGCACCCGCTAGCTCTCCCACCAATGCCCCTTCCCTTCTACCGACGCTCCCCTCCCCGCACCGGCTGCCGACTCCGACAGCGTCCCCCCATAGCGCCCCCTTCCCCCCAGCCGGCGCCGGCACCAATCAACCTAGTCACCCCGGATACCCCCCCTGCTCCAACATGGGCAAAGGCTCAGATAACCGTGCTCCCGGATATACCCCCACCGAGGACGACCGTATCTGCCACACCACCACCGGAGCTGAGAAGGTCAACACGTACAATCAGACCACCCAAAAGACTGAACATGTAATTCCACTTCACCCCCAACGGACTATGTGTTTTTTTTAAACAGGGGATGAATGTGATGAATGATAACTGTATAACTGTACCTTTAATGTGATGATCCCTTTAAGACCGGGTTTGGAACCCTGGGGGACTCCGCCTCCGGCTCCGTCACCGCAGGGAACTGTATATAAGGTAATGTTCAGTGGGCAGCGTGCAGTGAGCACACTTCTCGGCAGCTAATTCTCTGCTAATTAAAGCCTTTGAATTATCAATCTTCTCTCTCGAGTCGTAATTGAGGGTATCTCATGCTCTGTATTGAAAATCATTCTGAACTAGCAGAGCTTTATAGTTTATAGAAAAGTTATCAGACAAAAATTGTCAAAAAAACACCATTGGAGACATTGGCCAGAATTTTCTGGCCATTCTTGCCGGCGGCATCTTCCAGTTGGTCGGTCTTCCTCCTGCGGGATTCTCAGTGGTAGGGTATGCATCGAACGTGAAATCCCGTTTGAAACTGCGGGATCGCCGGCCAATGGCAGGCTGTCCCACTGCCACGAAACGCTGCACCAAAAATTCCCTCCCGTTAGTTCAGGTGAGAAAACAGCGGTAAAAGGTACGGCAGAATTTCACCAACATTTGCCAGAGTATCAGGTTCAGACTGAAAACAGACTTGTATCTCTCCAGATGCACGGCCGAGTTTTCAAACCACTGCACAGAAAGACTGGGGCGGTCACCTTGGCGGGTCAGGCCTGACAGAGCCGGCATGGCTGGCTCCACAGGATCGGGGCGCCATCTTTATAAGGCACCATGATCTGCGCTAAATATTTACTTCCCCCCCCCACCCCTCACAGACCCCCAAAACATTGGGACAACACCTACCCCCCACCTCACATGTATTGGGGGCACTGCCCCCCCCCCCATTCCAACACCACCACCACACAAGTATCAGGGTCACGCTCTTCCCCTCCCCCCATGGGGTTCCACAGAGGGCCCACCCCAGCACTGTCAAACTCGCACTGCCAGCCTCGCACTGCCCAGGCATGCAGGCATGTCCCTCTCCCCTCTAGAGTTATACTTAACTTTGGTTCCCCTCGATTGATTCCAATTTTTATATAACTGTTATAAAATTTGCCAGGGTAACGTCATCTTGGCGAGGTATGAGTATTCAGTATGGGGGGATCATGAGGCTGGGAAGTCCTTTAATGATATTGATATTTCTCATTATGTCACCAGTCAGGTGCAGAGAGAATCGGGAATCGAGATCCAGCTGGCGAAAGTCTTGGTTCCCGATTCTCGCGAGGTTTTGCACCTACGTTGCTGTTTACACTGGATAAAAGCAAATTACTGCTGATGTTGGAACCTGAAACCAAAAGAGGAAATGCTGGGAAACCTCAGCAGGTTCCCTCTCCACCTGCTGCAGTCCCAGTCTAGCAGTTATGTCCATTAGGACCCGGCCAGCTCGGTCTGTGGTGGTACTACCGAGTCACGACTGGTGATGGACATTGAAGTTCCCCACCCAGGAGCATTTTCTGCAACCTTGCCACCTTCAGTGAAAGGCCAAACAGCAGAGAAACTAAAATCAGAGGGTAAGCTGTGACAGATGTAGATGGGGGGGGAGTTGGGGAAAGCTAATCATCTGAAGTTGTTGAATTCGATGTTGAGACCGGAAGGCTGTAGCGTGCCTAACCGGAAGGTGAGATGCTGTTCCTCCAGTTTGCGTTGAGCTTCACTGGAACATTGCAGCAGGCCAAGGACATGGGAGGAGGGTCTTGTGTTAAAATGGCAACGGGAAGGTCAGGGTCCTGAATGCGCAAAGACCGAAGGTGCTCAGCAAAGCGATCACCCAGTCTGCGTTTGGTCTCTCCGATATAGCGGAGACCACATTGGGAGCGAATGCAGTAGACCAAATTGAAAGAGATGCAAGTGAAACGCTGCTTAACCTGGAATGAGTGTTTTGGGCTGGGATGTTAAGCATGGAAGAGGTAAAGGGTGATGGTTATGGTGGAGGAGTGAACTAGATTATCCCGGAGGGAATGGTCTCCGTGGAATGCTGACAGAGGGAATGAAAAGAAGATGTGTTTGGTGGTGGCATATCGCTGGAGTTGGCGAAAATGGCAGAAGATTTTGCTTTGCATATGGAGGCTGGTGGGTCAAATGTGAGAATGAGGGGGACTCTATCCTTGTTCTGGGAGTCTTACAACATCAGGTTAAAGTCCAACAGGTTTGTTTTGAATCACTGGCTTTCAGAGCACGGTCCGTCCTCAGGTGAATGAAGAGGTGGGTTCCAGAAACACATATATAGACAAAGTCAATGATGCAAGACGATACCACCCCAGTCCATCGCCGGCATCTCCACAGCTTGTTCTGAGAGGCAGGGGAGGGGGTGAGGGTAATGGTGCGGGAGATGGACTGCACGCTGTTGAGGGCCATGTCAACAACTGTATCAGCAGGTCTGCCAGCATCTGTAGGGAGAGAAAAGAGCTCACGTTTTGAGTCCAGAATGTCATAGTCATACTCACAGAATTAAACCTTGCAGAAAATGTCCCAGCACCACTATCACCGACAGGATATACCCAGCAGAGGTGGCAGCACAGTGGTTTACAGTCGGGAGGGAGTTGCCCCAGGAGTCCTCAACATTTATCTAAACCCCATGAAGTCTCATGGCTTCAGGTTAAACATGGGCAAGGTAGTCTCCTGCTGATTACCATGTACCGGCCACCATCAGCTGATGAATCAGTATTCCTCTATGTTGAACACACTGGAGGAAGCACTGAGGGTGGCAAGGGTGCAGAATATGCTCTGGGTGGGAGTTTTCAACGTCCATCACCAAGAGTGGCTCAGTAGTACCACCACAGACTGAGCTGGCCGAGTCCTAAAGGGCATAGCTACTAGACTGGGACTGCAGCAGGTGGTGAGGGACCAACAAGAGGGAAAAACAAACCTGGCCTCATCCTCACCAATCTGCCTGCTGCAGATGCATCTGTCCATGACAGTATGAGTAGAAGTGACCACCGCATAGTCCTTATGGAGGCAAAGTCACATCTTCACATTGAGGATACCTTCCATCGTGTTGTGTGGCACTACCACCAAAATGGGATAGACTTTGAACAGACCTAGTAACTCAAGACTGGGCATCCATGAGGTGCTTTGGGCCATCAGCAGCAGCAGAATTGTATTCAACCATAATCTGCAACTTCATGGCCCAGCATATCCCCCATTCTACCATTACCACCAAGCCAGGGGATCAACCCTGGTTCAATGAAGAGTGCAGGAGAACATGCCAGGAGCAACATCAGGCATACCGAAAAATGAGATGTCGACTGGTGAAGCTACAACACAGGACTACTTGTGGGCCAAACAGCATAAGCAGCAAATAACAGACAGAGCTAAGTAATTCCACAATGAATGCATCAGATCTAAGCTCTGTAGTCTTGTCACATCCAGCCGTGAATTAAACAACTCACTGGAGGAGGAAGCTCCACAAATATCCCCATCCTCAATGACGGAGGAGCCCCGCACATCTGTGCAAAAGACAAGGCAGAGGCATTCGCAACAATCTTCAGCCAGAAGTGTCGAGTGGATGATCCGTCTCGGTCTCCTCCGGAGGTCCCCAGCATCACAGATGTCAGTCTTTAGCCAATATGATTCACTCCATGTGATATCAAGAAACGGTTGAAAGCACTGGATACTGCAAAGGCTATGGGCCCTGACAATATCCCGGCAATAGTACTGAAGACTTGAGCTCCAGAACTTGCCGCACCCCTAGCCAAGCTGTTCCAGTACAGCTAAATCACTGACATCTACCCGGCAATGTGGAACATTGCCCAGGTATGTCCCGGAACACAAGAAACAGGACAAAACCAACCCAGCCAATTACCACCCTATCTACTCTCCATCAACAGCAAAGTGATGGAAGGAGTCATCAACAGCACTATCAAGCAGCACCTACTCAACAATAATCTGCTGATGGATGCTCAGTTTGGATTCCATCAAGGTCACTCAGCACCTAACCTCATTCCAGCCTTGGTTCAAACATGGACAAAAGCGCTGAATGCCAGAGGTGAGGTGAGAGTGACTGCCTTTGACATCAAGGCAGCATTTGACTGAGTATGGCATCAATGAGCCCTAGCTAAACTGAAGTCCACAGGAATCAGGGGGAAAACTCTCTGCTGGTTGGATGAGTGCAGCTCCAACAATACTCAAGAAGCTCAACACCATCCAGGACAAAGCAGCCAGCTTGATTGCTCCCCCTTCCACAAACATTCAAACCCTCCACCACCGATGAACAGCGGCAGCCGTGTGTACCATCTACAAGATGCACTGCAGTTACTCACCAAAATTCTCTAGACATCATCTACCGAACCCACGACCACTACCATCTCAAAGGACAATGTGAAAAGGACCAGAATGTCTAGACACGCTGTCTGCGACTAGTGAAGTTGCGACCACTAGTAGCATTCAAGTTGTACAGGATTAAAGTGAGACTGACAGATCTCAGTTGGACTGTACAAAGACTGATTATAGTTGTACTACAATGAACAGATCACTAGAGAGCACAGCAATGAAGAATAGCCAACAAGGAGATGAAGACTCCTTGGATAAGTTGGTTCCAGACGTGGAGCACCAAGAGTTTGAGTATGCATCTGAACATCCGACAGGAACTGATATTACACAGCTTGATGGCACAGCAGAGAATCCTGAGGATACGGATGGCAGACAAGTTGGATTTGAATCGATAAGGCAACAAGGAACTGATCCTGAGAGCACCAAGAATGATTTGGGTAGCACTGAATACCACTCAGAGGTACGACTGCGATACCAATGGACAATTCGATGACACATGGCACTTGCATGGCAGGGACGTGTTGGATCTGGCAATTATGCTTGATGACCAAACAAGGGACTGCAGCACAGTGTGCGCAACATAACTACCATTCAAGGTGGAACAGACAAGGTAGAACAGACACATGCATGTGTTGACAAGGGCAAGTTCACGAATAATGGCACCAATGTCAGGGAGAACAGGACATTGTTTGAGAAACAACAACATTCCAACGATCGGGCAGTGGTGATTCTTGCTGTTCAGCCAGATACCAAACAGGGTTGTGAAGGCACAGGAAACACAAAAGCAACATGACAAGCACAGAAAGAGATCAAATCAGACAACGAACATGGTTCAACCATTTGAACATTTGACTGATTGGACTGATGATTTGTTGGTGATGTGACCATTACCGCAATAAAGACTGAATGCTTACTCAAGGTTATGGACTGTAAAAATTTTAAATAGTTGAAACAAAATTATTAGCCACTACTCAAACGCTTATAATGACAAGACTATGATTTTGCTGTATTTGTTATTAACGATCGAGATTTGTCTTGAAGACAAGAATTAGAAAGATAGGGGGTTAGAAGGTTATGTAGTTATTAGCTATGGGGCAGGACACTGCATGTCTGATTAATACTGCATGTTATAAGGATTTAAGAAAATACCTTCAAGGGTAATCATTTTTCTGTTGATAAAAGGGGCGATGTGGTATTATCATCCATGAAGGTAATGTAAGGCTTAATGAAATGGATACAGACAGCTACTCGAGGGAGCTAATCCTAGAAGTATATAGGGTTGACGCTGAGCCTTGTGGGACAGAAGGTTGGAGTAGGTGGTAGGAGCTAAAGCAGGTTAGAAGGACTGAAGATAGTGAGAGCAAGAGAGACGTTTGTTAAGTTTGAGAGTTAGATGTCAGATGAATGTAGTGAGAGTAGTTTATGAGTGATTAATCAACTGTTTAGTTTATTAGGGATAAGTGTCGAATCCAGTTAGTTGTGTTCAATAAAATAGTTTTGTTGGCTTACAAGACTTGTTATTCTCTGATCAACACTACACATCGAAGCCATCCGGATAGAGCAAGGCAAAGAACAACACACACTGTCGCTCGGTCAAAATCCTGGAATTCTCTCCCTAACAGCACAGTGGGTGTACCTATACCTCAAGGACTGCAACGGTTCAAGAAGGCAGCTCACCACCACCTTCTGAAGGGAACTAGGGAAGGGCAATAAATGTTGGCCTAACCAGCGATACCCACATCCCGTAAATGAATTTAAAAAAACATTCTGGTATCAAGTTTTGAAAAGCTTGATGGGGCCATGACTTAAAAATTAGACCAGTCCAGATGCCAATCATAGGGCGCAATCAAACGGAAAAGTTGTGCAATTTGTGGCAGCTTTTGCTGGGTGTTTCCCGCCCGCTCTGCCGGCAAGTTCCCCACCTCTGTCTAACCACTTTTGGGCCCTGGAGAGTTTCTCACCGGGCTAGCCCACACTTGAGGCGGGAATTACCGCGCAACCTGCCGCATGTCTTTCCAGCAGAGGATTTTCTGGTCCCACTGTTGTGAACGGGTTTTCCTGTTGACTGCACCCCTCGTTGGCAGGAAACGTGTGCGCGATCGGTGGAGCCGGAATATCCCGTCAGCGTGAAAAGCCGATAAATCCCGCCCATAGAATTATTTTCATCACTGGGGAACTGAACTCGCTGGCCAGACCGGCCCCTCAGACTGAAAGGGTGCCCCAATCACTAAGTGAGCTTGTGGGTCAGCAATGACACGTCCCACACTCATGGGCATTACCCCACCCCCCCAAAGTAATGACACCCCACCATGGGGTTGCTGAGGGCTCCTCTTGTCAGGCCCCCCTTTACAGGCCCCCTTCCAGAACCCCCACCCTTTTCCCCAACATTCCAGAGGCTCCATACCCACCCTTCAGACACCCCCTCCACCCTCCTTTCATGGGTACGGGCCCCCTCAGGCCTTAACTCATGGCAGTGCCACCCTGGCACCCGAGCATCCTGGCACTGGCATCCTAGCAGTACTCCTGCCAGCTTGTTAGTGCCACTTGGTAGTGCCAATATGCCAGCCTGGCAGTGCCAAGGTGCCCACATTCCAGGGAGAGAGCCAGGGGCCACCGTGCCCTATCGCTGACCACCAAGGGGCCTTAGATGGCCCTGGAGACCCCCCTGGGTGCCGTTCCACCCGGTCCATGTTTGTGTGTCCCGCTGGGGTTTCCCTGGGGAGGCCGGCAGACACCGGGAGGCTGGTAGATCCCGGGTAATCAAGCGGGATTCTGATTGCGATGCCTCGCAGGACCAGGGTAGATCCCACGAAGAGTACTGGCTGTCGGGAAGCCCACAGGAGGACTCTCCCGGTATCTAATGGCTGTGTTGCAGTCCCATTCAGGCGCAATGCAGCTGGTTGATCACGCCCATAATTTCCAGATGTTTTGTCACTATGCCGTGGCTCCCCATCCTCACACTCCCTGGCTTAAATCCAAGGTCAGGATTTGGAGAGATAAAATGATACATGAAAACACTATCACAAATATCCTTCACTGATTGTTTTGCCTTCTCTTCACTATCACTATCAAATAATGTTTACATTGGATTACAATCAAGTACACAAAATTTGAAGTGAAGTTGAATGAATTAGAATATGAGTTTGCATAACGTAGGCATGATTCTGAACTGAGGGTATTTTTCTAGAATCTTAAAAGGGATGGATTCTGGGAGACTGGGTGTATTATGGGTGTGGAGTGGTCTGGTACCGAGAACTTGGCAATAATTGCACTGTATCTCTCAGTGTCTTATAAACTCAGCCACTACATTGCCGAGCCTGGCAAATGATGAGGATGTGTTGACTCTACTCAGAGCATCCTCCCACAGACCTGCCTCTACCTCCTCTCCCAGCTCATCTTCCCATTTACGCTTTAGCTCACCTACCTGGGTTTCCTCCCACTCCATAAGTTCTTTATAGATTTCAGATACTTTACCCTCCCCCACTCCCATTCTAGAGAATACCTTGTCTTGTATCTCCTGTGGCGGAAAAAGTGGAAAGTTCGAAACCTGCCTTTGCACAAAATCCCTCACCTGCAGATAACGAAATCCATTCCCTCCCAGCAATTCAAACTCCTCTTCCAGATCCTCTAAACAGGGAAATCTTCCATCAATAAATAGATCCCCCACCCTCTCAATACCTGCTCTCTGCCACCTTCGAAACCCCCCATCCAACCCCCCCAGGACAAACCGGTGATTACCACAAATTGGAGCCCACACCAATGCTCCCATGTGCTTCCGCCACTGCCCTCAAACTCTCAGGGCCGCCATTACCACCTGGCTTGTGGAGTACTGGGCCGGCGAGAACGGCAGAGGAGCCGTTACCAATGCCCCCAAACTTGTGCCCTTACATTAGACCGCCTCTACCCGCTCCCATAACCCTCCCCCCCCAACCCCCCACCCCACCCCTACTACACACTTCCTAATCATGGCTATATTTGTCACCCGTAATAGTTCCTAAAGTTTGGCAGTGCCAACCCCCACCCCCCGCCCCCCCCAAGCTCCACTCCGAAAGCACTTTCCTTACTCACGGGGTTTTACCCACCCACACAAACCCTGAGATCACCGCATTCACCCACTTAAAAAAGGCTCTTACACACGTTCAATTTGTACCCCGAAAACTGGCCAAATTCCCCTAAGATCCGCGTAATCTCTCACATCCTCCCTAACAAGTCAGAGATATACAGGGATAGATCGCCTGCATATAATGAGACCCTGTGTTCCACCCCTGCCCCCGGACTAGCCCCTTCCAGTCCTCAGCGCCATCGCCAATGGCTCTATGGCCAAGGCAAACAACAGTGGGGAGATGAGACATCCCTGCCTTGTCCCCCGGTGCAGTCTAAAGTAGTCCGAACTCACCCGGTTCGTCCGCACATTCGCCACCAGTGCCTTGTACAGCATCCAAACCCAGTCAACAAAGCCCTGCCCAAACCCAAACCGTCCCAGGACCTCCCCCAGATAATTCCACTCCACCCGGTCAAAGGCCTTCTCCGCGTCCATAGCGACCACTACCTCCACCTCACTCTCCTCGGAGGGCATCATGATTACATTCAAGAGCCTCCTAACGTTGGCCGTTAACTGCCAGCCTTTGACAAACTCCGTCTGGTCTTCCCCTATCTCCCCTGGTACACAGCCCTCTATCCTCGAGGCCAGAATTTAAGCCAGCAATTTGGCATCTACATTTAGTAGGGAGATTGGTCTGTATGACCCACATTGTTCTGGGTCCTTCTCCTGCTTCAGGATCAATGAGATCGAAGCCTGTGACGTTGTTGGGGAAGGACACCCCGCTCCCTTGCCTCATTAAATACCCTCACCAGCAGCAGACCCAGCACCCCAGAAAACTTCTTGTAAAATTCCACTGGGTATCGGTCCGCTCCCGGGTCCTTACCCGCCTGCATGGCCTCCAATCCCTCTACTACTTCTACAATCCCGATCGGGGCTCCCAACCCCTCAACCAACCCTTCCTCCACCTTCAGAAACTCCAACCCCTCCAAAAACTGCCTCATCCCCTCCAACCCAGCTGGAGGCTCCGACTCATACAGTCGAATGTAAAACTCTTTTAACACCCCGTTCACCCCCGCTGGGTCCAAGACCGTGTTCCCCCCTCTGTCCTTCACGTTTCCTATCTCCATGGCCGCCTCCCTTTTCCTGAGCTGGTGTGCTAGCATCCTACTGGCCTTCTCCCCATACTCATATATCGCTCCTGTCACCTTCCTCAACTGCCCCACTGCCTTCCCTGTAGATATCAGACCAAACTCCATCTGCAGCTTCTGCTGCTCCTTCAAAAGCCTCGTCTCCGGGGCATCAGAATACCTTCTATCCACCTGGAGTATTTCCCTAACAAGCCTATCCATCTCTGCCCGCTCCACCTTCTCCCTATGAGCCCGTATCGAAATCAGCTCCCCCCTAACTACTGCCTTCAGAGCCTCCCACGCCGTTGCTGCTGAAACCTCCCGTGTCATTTATCTCCAAATAATTCTGGATGGCCTACCTCACCCCCACCTCATCCGCTAACAGTCCTACATCCAATCTCCATTGCGGGCTCACCCGTAAATCCACCCAGTGTGGGGCATGGTTCGGCACAACAATCACTGAATACTCGGGATCTACCACCACCGCCAGCAAAGCCCTGTTCAAATTGAAAAAAATCAATCTGGGAGTAGACTTTGAGAAAAAAGAAAACTCCTTCGTCCAAACCTCCATGGATCTACCCCGCCTATCTGCTCCATAAACCCTGTTACTTCCTTTGTTGTGGCTGGCACCCTCCCTGTCCTTGAACTCAAACGATCCAACAACCGGATCAATGACCATATTAAAGTGCCCCCCCCACCATGATCAACCTATGCAAATCCAGGTCCGGAATCTTCCCTAAAACCCGCCCCATAAACTCCCCGTCATCCCAGTTTGGTGCGTAAATATTCACTGATACCACAGGCATCCCCTCCAGCTTCCCACTCACCACAACATGCCTACACCGCCCCCCCCCCCCCCGAGTCTGCCACTATGCTCCCTACCTCAAATGACACCCGATTATTGATCAAGATCGCAAACCCCCTAGTTTTAGAGTCTAGCCCTGAATGTAATACCTGCCCAACCCACCCCTTCCTCAGCCTAGTCTGATCCACTACCCTCAGGTGTGTCTCCTGTAGCATTGCCACGTCCGCCTTCAAACTCTTCAAATGCGCGAACACGTAAGCCCTCTTGACCGGCCCATTCAGCCCTCTCGCATTCCATGTGATCAACCTGGTCGGGGGGTACCCCGTCCCCCTCCCCTGCCTGTCAGCCATCACCCTTCTCAGGCCAGCCTCCAGCCCGCATCGCCTCCTCAGGCCCGCCCTCAGGTGCCCACCTTCATCGACCTCCAATTTATCTCCAAGTGCCAGTCCCTTTCAGCAGACCAATTCCCCCTCCCCATTACAAAATAGCAATCCCAACCCCCCTCAACAAACTGATCGCCTGCTCGCCCCCCACTGCGCTTCCGTGAGCTAGCCCGCCCAGCAAGCCTGGCGGCCTCCGCCCATGGCGCCAAGCAGCCTACCCCCACTGATCTCCCTCACCCCGCTCGAACATACATATGCAAAACATAACAATCCCCAACAAACACAAAGAAGAATATTCCCCCTACCATCCCCCATTAAGAACAAAGTCCTCCCACGTACAAAACTGAGCCACGGCCCAAAAATTGGTACAAAAACAATACACACAGAACCCAAAGAGAAAAGAAATTTAGCTGCATAGGTACAGAATTACTCGCCCCCAAGTTCAATGTCCTCCATCACCTGCCAGTCCCTGTCCTTAACAAAGTTCATTGCCTCATCCGGCGATCCAAAATAAAGTTCTTGGCCCTCGTAAGTGACCCACAAACGAGCTGGGTACAACATGCTGAACTTCACCCCGTTGTTGAAGAGGGCCGATTTCTCTTTATTGAAACTCGGCCTTCTTTTGTCCAGTTCCGCACCCAAATCCTGGTAAATGCACAGCTCGTTATCTTCCCATTTGCAGCTCCTTGTCTGCCTGGCCCACCTCAAGATCTGTTCCTTGTCCAGGAACCGATGCATTCGTACCACCATCGCCCTCGACGGCTCATTCTTCAGCGGCTTCCTCATAAGTGCTCTGTGCGCCCTATCCACCTCCAAGGGCCGGATAAACACACCTTCCCCCAGCAGCTTCTCAAACATATGTGCCACATATGTCCCTGCGTCTGATCCCTCGCTGCCCTCCGGGAGGCCAACGATCCTCAAGTTCTGCCTGCGTGATCTGTTCTCCAGATCCTCCACGGTCTCTTGCAGTTTTTTCTGGTGGTCCTTCATCAGCTCCATCTCCACCGCCATCGCGGTTAGCTGATCATCATGCTCAGCCACCGCCTCTTCCACATTCTGGATCGCCTGGACCTGGGCTTCCAATCTTTGCTCAACCTAGTCAATCCCCGTCTTAATCGGGTCCAGGTACTCTTGCCTTTGCTTAGCAAAGCTCTCTTGGAGGAATTCCACCAGCTGCTCCGCTGGCCACTGGGCCGACAATCCCAGTCCCTGAGCCTCCGCCATATTCTCCTATGCTGCAGACTCCACTCCCTTCTTCGACCAATGATCTCTCCTTTTCAGACCACTTCTGGTCCACGAATCCAAACACTGGTGGGGAATTCTTCTCCTCGACCTCACCAATCTCCTATTTTGCCAATCAAATCCCCCATCAGTCGGGGGAAAAGGTCTCAAAGGTCCACCGTAAGCGGGAACGACCAAATAAGCGACCACTCACTCCATGGCCGCCACTGGAAGTCTTGTGGTTTAGTGACTTGTTAACTATACAATGAAAAATACACAGCACAAGTCTATCAGTACAGAGATATCAAATGCTTTATTGCCAAAAGAAAGGCCATATTGCACATGCCTGGCAAGAAAAGGCCAAAGCAGACAGGAGGACTGATTCCAGTGGCAATGGAAACCAGTGATATCACAAGGATGGAGCTCACAATGAATTCACAGTGCCACAGCAGAGGAGCTGGAGCTGTACAGCGCTTATACCACTCACCATCACTCAAATGACAAGAGACTTTTGTACAAAGGTGTTGTTGAATCAACAGCACATCAACACCAGTATTGATATGGTTGCAGATGGCTTCATTATGAGTAATAATGAGAGTGAATTCAGTGATGTACTTCTGACCAAGAGAGCAGTTTTGTTGAAGATCTATTCAGGCAAGGTTTGAAACCTGTAGGCAAATGGGGTACAATGTCCAACATAAAGGCATGTTCCTCAAGTTGTCCATAGTGGTGACAAGGTATGTCAACAAACCAATGGGTAAGGATTGGTTTCACAAGCTTAAGTTAAACTGTTTTTTCAAGTTGAGATGATCAAGAAGTTTGATTAGATACTGACTAGATATAACATTTTCAAGGTACAAAGGCATAATTGGTGTGAAAACGTACATCCTAATTAAGCCTGATACGAGATCAGTGTATTGTAAGGTTGGGTCAGTTCCTTGTGCTCTCAAAATCCAGACTGAAGAGGAACTAAAGAAGCTTGAGAAAAATTGAAGATTTTCACAGTGAAGCTTCATGTGAGCGTAAATCGTCTTGGGCATGTTTATGTCAAAACACTGCTGACCCTCTCAATCCAAGTTCAGCTATGCATAAGCATGGGCCAAATCCAATTTCATGAATATCTGCTAACTCCATGAATGGTTGTCAGTGGATATTGCTCATCATTCACTGTTTGGTTAATTGTGATTTTGTATCCCTGCAGAGAAAGCAATTTTATCTGTTTTGCGCTCTACTACAATTAGGTTTGCCCAATCACAGTGATCAATCACCATTTTTCTCCAAATTATCAATGTATGGCAATTATGTTGCGAAGGGAATTGCTAAGTTAAACATGTGACATTGATTATCCTATAATACAGGCAATTGGAACACTTTGGAGTGAGAGCGGTGATGCGACCATCAATTCACTCGAGACGGGAGTAGAAGTAAACTATGGCTTTAATCAACTTAGAACAGTGCCTCCCTGCGACTGATCCAATACTGAGAACCACCTACAGGTCGACTGCTCTTTATACCTTCCTTCAAGGGGAGGAGCCATGGGCGCAGCCCATACAGGCCCCAACATGTTCCCCTATGGATAATGCCATACAATGGCCCATAGGAGGAGCCCACAAGGGCAACAGCATAGCACAGATACAAATACAAGGGCAACAGCACAGATACAAATACAATGGTGGATTATTGGCATGATACATTCACCACATTCACCCCCTGATAAAAAAAATGAAGTCCGGCGGGGGTGACGGGTTCATAAGTTCAGCCGGTCCGGCACACGGATTGTGCGCTGTGATCGCCGAAGCTCTGGCGTTGTTGCTGGCCTGGGTGTCGCGCTTGTCCGTGCTGGCATCGGTAGTGAGGGCGCCGGTGCGGGTACAGACGTGGACTCCAGGGTTGTCTCTTCTGGAGCTTCATTCCTGTGGATCGGTGAAGGGGGGTTGGCGGGCGGGAGGGAGCGCGGGAGCTAAATAGGGGCGGGGGCGTTGGTCATGGTAGGTTGGGCAGGACTTGGTGGGGGGGGAGGTGGTGGTGGTGGTGGTGGAACCAGCGGGCGCCAGGTCCCGGAGGGAGACCGTATATAAGCTTACAGGGGGTTGGAGTGTAGGAGCTGGACCCTCTCTACCAGAGGATCGGACTTATGTCTCCTGACGTGTTTTCTGAGTAGGAATGGCCCCGGTGTCTTCAGCCAGGACGGAAGCGAGGCCCCTGAGGTGGATCTCCGAGGGAAAACAAATAGGCGGTCATGAGGGGTCTCGTTTGTGGCCGTGCAATGTAGGGACCTAATAGAGTGAAGCGCATCGGGGAGGACCTCCTCCCAGTGAGAAACTGGGAGATTCCTGGACAGCAGGGTCAGTAGGATGGTCTTACAGACCATCGCGTTCTCCCTCTCCACCTGCCCGTTTCCCCTGGGGTTATAACCGGTAGTCTTGTTCGAGGCGATGCCCTTACTGAGCAGGTACTGACGCAATTCGTCGCTCATGAACGACGAGCCCAGGTCACTGTGGACATCATTGGGGAAACCAAACAGGGTGAAGACACTATGTAGGGCTGGAATGACGGTGGACGTAGTCATGTCGAGGCAAGGGATTGCAAATGGGAAGCAGGAGAGCTCATCAATAATGTTGAGGAAATATGTATTGCGGTTATTGGAGGAGAGGGGCCCTTTGAAATCGATACTGAGGCGCTCAAAGGTCCGGGATGCCTTCACCAGGTGGGCCTTGTCTCGCCGATAGAAGTGCGGTTTACACTCCGCACAGATCTGGCAGTCCCTGGTCATGACTCTGACCTCCTCGGTGGAGTAGGGCAGGTTGCGGGCCTTGATATAGTGGATAAGTCGGGTGACTCCCGGTGGCAGAGGTCATCGTGGATAGCCCGTAGTCGGCCATCTTGCACGCTGGTGCATGTGCTGCAGGACAGGGCATCTGGGGGCTCGTTGAGCTTCCCAGGACGATATACTATATTGTAATTATAGGTGGCGAGTTCGATCCTTCACCGCAAGATCTTATCGTTCTTGATTTTGCCCCGCTGCGTATTGTCAAACATGAAGGCTACCGATCATTGGTCGGTGACGAGGGTAAACCTCCTACTAGCGAGGTAGTGCCTCCAGTGCCGTATGGCTTCCACGGTGGCTTGGGCCTCTTTTTCGATTGAGGAGTGCCGAATTTCGGAGGTGGTGAGGGTACGCGAACAAAACGCTACCGGTCTGCCTGCTTGATTGAGGGTAGCGGCGAGAGCGACCTCTGAGGCGTCGCTCTCCACCTGGAAGGGGACGGACTTTGCGGCTTTGGCGATGTCCGCCTTGATGCAGCTGAAGACCTGGCGGGCCTCAGTCGCCAGTGGGAAGATGCTAGACTTGATTAGTGGGCGGGCTTTGTCCACATACTTGGGGACCCACTGGGCATAATATGAAAAGAACCCAAGGCACCATTTCAGGGCCTTGGAGCATTGGGGGAGGGGGAGTTGCAGGAGGGGGCGCATACGGTTATGGTCGGGTCCTAGAACCCTGTTCTCCACGACGTAGCCGAGGATGGCTAGTCTGGTTGTGCGTAAAACGCATTTCTCCTTGTTATAGGTGTGGTTTACGGTTTGGGCGGTTTGGAGAAATCTGTGGAGGTTGACGTCATGGTCCTGCTGATCATGGCCGCAGATGGTGACAATGTCCAAGCATGGAAATGTGGCCCGCAGCCCGTACCGGTCCACCATTCGGTCCATTGTTCTTTGGAAAACCGAAACCCCATTCGTGACGCCAAAGGGGACCCGGATGAAGTGGAAAAGGTGGCTGTCTGCCTCAAAAGCCGTGTAATGCCGGTCCTCTGGGCAGAATGGGAGCTGGTGGTATGCAGACTTCAGATCCACCGTAGAGAGCACCCGGTAGTGTGCGATCTGGTTTACCATGTCTGCAATCCGGGGAAGGGGGTACGCATCGAGTTGTGTGTACTGGTTTATGGTTTGGCTGTAATCTACAACCATCCGGTTCTTTTTCCCCGGTCTTGACGACCACCACATGAGCTCTCCAGGGGCTATTGCTGGCCTCGATGATCCCCTCCCTCAAGAGTCGCTGGACCTCGGACCTGATAAAAGTCCTATTCTGTATGCTATACCGCCTGCTTCTGGTGGCGACTGGTTTGCAGTCGGCGGTGAGGTTTGCGAAGAGTGGGGGAGAGTCGACTTTTAGGGTCGCGAGGCTGCATATGGTGAATGGGGGTAGGGGCCCCCCGAACTTCAGGGTTAGGCTCCTGAGGTTGCATTGGAAATCTAGTCCCAATAGGAGAGGAGCGTAGAGGTCTGGGAGCACATATAATTTAAAATTTGCGTACTCGGCGCCCTGTATTGCTCGGGTTGCGGTAGTGCACCCTTGGATTTGCACCGTGTGCGACCCAGAGGTGAGGGAGATGGTTTGGTGCGCCGGGAAAATTGGGAGCGAGCAGCGTTTTACAATGTCCGGGTGAATGAAGCTCTCTGTGCTCCCGGAGTCAAAAAGGCAAGGTGTCTCGTGCGCGTTTACCCGGACGGTCATCATGGAGCTCCAGAGGTGCTTGGATCGCGACTGGTCCAGGGTGACCGTGCTGAGTTGAGGGTAGCCGGCATGGTCGGAGGTGCTGGGGCGGTTCCGTGATGGCTGCCCTTGTTGATCGTACGTGTCGAGCGGCGTAGCAGATGGCAGCCAAGATGGTGACCCCCGTTGGTCGAGCGTGGCGGGCGGTGAGGAAGATGCCGTCCAAGAATGCGGCCCCCATGGATCGCACGTGGCTGACCGCGTGGGGGAGGATGGCCGAGATGGCGGCCCCCGTGAGTCGCACGTGCTGTGAGGGGTGGAAGATGGCTGTCCCCACGGATAGCACGAGGCTGATGTCGCATCTACAGGGGGCGGAGTCGGCAGAAACGCTGCCACACTGCGGGGTCTGTGGGCCTGTGAGTCTGAGGATCGGGCCTGTGAGTTCGAGTTCTTAGACCTGGCCAGGCAAACTTTGGCGAAATGTCCTTTCCTCCCGCAGCCGCTGCAGTTCGCATTACGGGCCGGGCAGTGCTGCCGGGTGTGTTGGGACTGGCCGCAGAAGTAGCAGGGTAGCCCCCCTATGGTGGGTGGGCAGCCGCGCGACTCAGGCCTGAGGTAGTCTTTGGTCGGGGGGCCACGAGGTGGGTCATGTGGTCAGCCGGGAACACGTTAAGGCTATGGAACGCTACTTCCAGAGAACGCTACCGTCTGATCCAGGTCCAGGGCCTCCTTTTCGAGTCGGCGCTGCCTCACGTAGTTGGACCGGACTCCCGCCACGTAGATATCTCAGACGGCGAGTTCCATATGTTGAGTGGCCGTAATGGCCTGGTAGTTGCAGCTGCATGCGAGGGCTTTGAGGTTGCGTAGGTAGTCTTCTAGCGATTACCCGGGACGCTGGCGGCGAGTGGTGAGGATGTGTTGCGCGTAGACCTCGTTCACGGGCCGTACATAGAGGCGTTCGAGCATCGCAAGGCTGTCTGCGTAGGAGCAGGCCTCGTCGAGTTGAACAGAGATTCGATGGCTCACCCGTACGTGAAGGAGGCTCAGCTTCTGTTCATCGGCGACAGAAGGCGTGGAGGAGGCTGCGAGGTAGGCCTTGAAGCAGCGGAGCCAGCGCGAAAAAATTTATTTTGCCTCCGCGGCCTGCGGATCGAGTTCCAGTCGGTCAGGTTTGAAAGCCGATTCCATAGTTGCGTTTAAGTTTATTAAATTGATACAACCATCAATTCACTCGAGACGGAAGTAGAAGTAAACTGTGGCTTTAATCAACTTAGATCAGAGCTTGCCTGCGACTGATCCAATACTGAGAACCACCTATAGGTCGACTGCTCTTTATACCTTCAAGGGGAGGAGCCATGGGCGCAGCCCATACAGGCCCCAACATGTTCCCCTATGGATAATGCCATACAATGGCCCAGAGGGGGAGCCCACAAGGGCAACAGCATAGCACAGATACAAATACAAGGGCAACAGCACAGACACAAATACAATGGGGGATTATTGGCAGAATACATTCACCACAAGTGGCTTGTGGGCAGTAGCTATGAGGAAGTGCTTTGCAATAATCTAGTTTGAACTTGAACGACCAGACTGGATTGATTCTTCCACTGTAGCGCTTGGTTGTAACACAGATTACCAAAGGTTTGGTAAAAGAGATACATTTTAAGGGATTCTTAAAGGAGAAAAATAGAGGTAGAGGCAGAAAGGCTGAAGGTGGAAGGCCTAGAGCTTTGAGCCTTGGCAGCTGCAGTCATTGAAGTGTGCTCAAGAGGCGAGATTTGGGGGACTGTGGAGCTATGTGAGGGGAAGATGTACATGAGGTGGCTCCCGCTGAAAACTTGACTTCATTCCCCATTTTTCCCAGCACCATGGGTCTTTAACTTCTCTAAAATATCCAGAACTTCGGTTGTGTACAGTTCTCTCTTCTCCACGATACCCAAGGAAGGTGGAGCCAAAAAAGAATTGGCCTGAAACTCGTCAACTGACTGAAGCCTCCCAGAGATCCACTGGAGATAAGATGGCGGAGTCAGCATCTGCTCCAACCGCTGTGTGTGTATGTGTGTGTGTGTGCGTGTCTGGGTGCCGTTCTCTTGAGACTGCAGAGGCCTGAAGTCTAACCACGAGCTGGGAGCGAGGTTTGATGAGAACGAAAGGCCTGCTGCCTGTAAGCACTGAATGTTCTAGCTTTCGGGGACCGTCAATGAATGACTCTGTAAGGAAGACCATTACCAGCTATAAACCAGAGTCTTTAATCAGCAAGTGTGCTACAAGGAAAGCATGATAAAGAACCGCCATTTGAAGCAAAGACTTCGTTTTGACCCTTATACTTATTATTTTACCCTTTTCCCCCCTCTGTGTTTGTCTGTCTTGTGTATGGGTAGAGGGTGGGACAGTTAAAGGGGGTAGTGGGTATTAGTTTGTTGTTATCCAGTTGTATTTACTGCATATTTCATATAGGGGCAGCACTTTAGCACAGTGGTTAGCACAATTGCTTCTCAGCTCCAGGGCCCCAGGTTCGATTCCCAGCTTGGTTCACTGTCTGTGCGGAGTCTGCACGTTCTCCCCGTGTGTGTGTGGGTTTCCTCCGGGTGCTCCGGTTTCCTCCCACAGTCCAAAGGTGTGCAGGTTAGGTGGATTGGTCATGCTAAAAAATTGCCCTTAGTGTTGGGTGGGGTTACTGGGTTATGGGGATAGGGTGGAGGTGTGGGATTGGGTAGGGTGCTCTTGCAAAGAGCTGGTGCAGACTCGATGGGCCGAATGGCCTCCTTCTGCACTGTAAATTCTATGAATCTATAAATAAGATCATCTTCAAATGCCGTATCCCAGACTTGCCTGTCAGTCTAGACTTCCAGCATTGGGAACCACCTGTAGTCCCAGCAATGTCTACCAATTGCCAGCAGCTCTCTGTGACGTGCCTTCCTCAGAAGAAAGGAGCTGAAGTCTTGCCTTTGCATATATGTTCGTACTGCTGCTCACAGCGTTATTTGCTGAGAGACAATGGCCACCCGCACCCCGAACTTTTAGCTTGGGAGGGCAGGGTCATAATACCCCTGCAACTCCAGCCCATTATCACCCATTTTACATTATTGCACAAAGTTAATTTCCCCCCAGTCTCCTTGTCTCTGCCAAGTTGCAATCACATTATGCAATTCACTGTTCTATCTGATTAGTTGACAAACATAATTACTGCTTAATGCAAAATATTTTCCATGAAATTAGCGTTTGGCCTTGAACATGCTTGCTTCTGATGAGTAGTAAAAAAATAGAAATGAGTTATTGCTGGGTATGAGGTGTCAATGTGATTGGGTCATTAATGTTTAGCTCCTTCAGTAAACAAAAAAAATTGACTATTTAGCGACATGCAAAGCTTCAAACATTACAGCATCCTCATTTTACAAAATGGTGCATGATAGATTGTTAGTTTGTTAAAGAAAGAATTTTTATGTATATCAAACAGGGTGTCCCAACAATTATTTACCTTTTTGAAGTGCACTA
This sequence comes from Scyliorhinus torazame, assembly GCF_047496885.1. Lineage (NCBI taxonomy): Eukaryota > Metazoa > Chordata > Chondrichthyes > Carcharhiniformes > Scyliorhinidae > Scyliorhinus > Scyliorhinus torazame. Next base: position 79,671,466 of record NC_092721.1, on the reverse strand, counting down.
ACTGTTATAACATAGGAAACGAGGCAGCCAAGTTGAACACTGTTATCCCCAGAAACAGTAGTGAGATAATGACTAGATAATCCTTTTTGTTTGGTGATATTGGTTGAGGAATAAATATTGATAACTTTCTGACTTCTTTCAATAAGACATAAGAGCAAAATTAGGCCATCCGGCCCATTGAGTCTGCTCCGCCATTCAATCATGGCTGATATTTTTCTTATCCCCATTCTCCTGCCTTCTCCACATAACCCCTGAGCCCCTTATTAATCAAGAACCTATCTATCTCTATCTAAAAGACACTCAGTGATTTGGCCTCCACAGCCTTCTGCGGCAAAGAGTTCCACAGATTCACCACCCTCTGGCTGAAGAAATTCCTCCTCATCTCTGTTTTAATGGATTGTCCCTTTAGTCTGAGGCTGTGCCCTCGGGTTCCAGTTTTCTCTACTAGTGGAAATATCCTCTCCATGGCCATTCTGTCTAGGCCTTGCAATATCCTGTAAGTTTCAATAAGATCTCCTCTCATCCTTTTAAACTCCAACGAGTACAGACTCAGAATCCTCAACCGTTCCTCATACGACAAGCTGTTCATTCCAGTGATCATTCTTGTGAACCTCCTCTGGACTCTTCCCAAGGCCAGCACATCCTTCCTTCGATATAGGACCCAAAACTGCTCACAATACTCCAAATGGGGTCTGACCAGAACCTTATACAACCTCAGAAGTACATCCCTGCTATTCTAGCCCTCTCGACATGAATGTTAACATTGCAGTTGCCTTCCTAACTGCTGACTGAACCTGCACGTTAACTTTAAGGGAATCTTAAACTGGGACTCCCAAGTCCCTTTGTGCTTCTGATTTCCTGAACCTTCTCCCATTTAGAAAATAATCTATGACTCCATTCTTCCTACCAAAGTGCACAACCTCACACTTTTCCACATTGTATTCCATCTGCCACTTCTTTGCCCACTCTCCCAGCCTGTCCAAGTCCTTCTGCAGTCCCCTTGCTTCCTCAGGTTTACCTGTCCCTTTGCATATCTTTGTATCATCTGCAAACATAGTAACAGTGCCCTCAGTTCCTTCTTCCAGATCGTTAATGTTGTGGTCCCAACACCGACCCTGAAGCACACCACTAGTCACCGGCTGCCATTTTTTTTTCCATCCTGAAAAAGACCTCTTTATCCCCACTCTCAGCCTTCTGTCAGTCAGCCAGTACTCTATCATGCCAACATCTTACCTCTAACACCATGGACTCTAAACTTATTTAACAGCCTCCTATATGGCACCTTGTCAAAGGCCTTCTGGAAATCTAAATGGATTACATCCACTGGTTCTCCTTTGTCTAATGTCCTTGTTACCTTCTCAAAGAACTCTACCAGATTTGTCAGACATGACCTCCCCTTGACAAAGCCGTGCTGACTCAGTCCTATTTTAGCTTGCACTTTCCAGTAGTCCGCAATCTCGTCTTTAGTAATGGAGTCTAAAATCGTACCAATCACCAAAGTCAGGCTAACCAGCCTATAATTTTCCGTCTTCTGCCTCCCTCACTTTTTAAACAGGGGTGTTACATTAGCCACTTTCCAGTCCTCTGGGACCCTCCCTGCCTCCAGTGATTCCTGAAAGATCACCACCAATGCCTCCACAATCTCCTCAGCCATCTCTTTTAGAACCCTGGGATGTAGTCCATCTGGTCCAGGTGATTTAACCACCTCCAGACCTTTCAGTTTCACCAAAAGCTTCTCCTTAGTGATGGCCACTACACTCACCTCTGGCCCCTGATTTTCCTGAAGTTCTAGTATCCCGCTGGTGTCTTCCACTATGAAGATTGATGCAAAGTAACTATTCAGTTCCTCTGCCATTTCTTTGTTTCCTATTACTACTTCTCCAGCCTCATTTTCCAGTGATTCAATGTATTCTTGCCTCTCTCTTACCTTTTTATATATTGAAAAAAAACTCTTGCTATTTTTTATATTACTAGCTCGCTTGCACTCCTATTTCATCTTCTCCCCCCTTATTGCTTTTTTAGTTGTCCTCTACTCATTTTAAAGGCTTCCCAATAATCCTTGCCACCTTGTATGCTTTTTTTGATTTGTTTTTATGCTGTCCTTGACTTTCCTCGTCAACCATGGATGCCTCATCCTCCCCTTAGTGTGTTTCCTCCTCCTTGGGCTGAATTTCTGTTGTGCCTCTCGAATAACCCCAGAAAAACCCTGCCATTGCTATTCCACTGTCTTCCCTCCTGGCTCCCTTTCCAATTAACTCTGGCCAGCTCCTCCCTTATGTCTTTGTAGTTACCTTTATTCAATTGTAAAACCGTTTCATCTGATTCCAGGTTCTCTCTCTCTCTCAAACTGCAGGGTAAGTTCTATCATATTGTGGTTCCTTCAACTTAAGTTCCCTAATCAAGTCACATCACCAAATTCAGAATTGTCTGTTCCTTAGTGGGCTCCGTCCCAAAAAAATCTCTCAGACATTACACAAATTCCTTTTCTTGGGACCCACTACCAACCTGATTCTACCAGTCCACCTGCATATTGACGTCCCCCATGATTATTGTACTATTGCCTTTCTAATATGCCTTTTCTATCTCCTGATTTATTTTCTGCCCCACATCCTGACTGCTGCTCCCATCAGGGTATTTTTTTTCCTTTGCGATTTCTCAACTCTACCCACACAGATTGTTGCCTCCTGATCCTATATCGCTCCTTGCTATTGACTTAATTGTATTCCTTACTAACAATGCAACCCTGCACCTCTGCCCATCTATCTGTCCTTTCGATAGGACACATATCCTTAGATATTTAGATGCCAGTCCTGATCTCCTTGCAGCCATGTCTCTGTGATGCCCACAACATCCTACCAGCTAATTTCAATATGCGCAACAAGCTCATTTACCTTGTTCCTAATACTGCGTGCATTTAGGTACAACACCCTCAGTCCTTCATTGACCACCTCCCTTCTATTTAGTGCCTTTTCCAGGCAAGAGTACTACTGTTGAGCCAAGGCTGACACATGAGGCTGTGTTGCTAATAACAGGAAAATTACATATTTGAAACCCACACAAGTCAGGAAGCATTTTAACGACAAGTCAAATGTGAAAAATGTAGGATTGAAACAAGCCTTCTAAAATTAAGTGCACATGCAAATCATATTCATAAATAATTCAAACTAACTTGCAATTACAAATATGAACCCTTGGGAAGGTAATTCAAGTTGAATGCAAATTATTTTTAAAATTATAATAAAGTCTGAGTTAAATAATCATCAGAACTTACTTCCCATTTTTTCTTAGGCAAATTTTATTAAGTAATTTCATGTTTCAATGATCTTGTCTGAAAAGTGCTTTCATTTTATTCTGAATTTCCAGATTGTTTTCCCTTTTGAGCACTTAAAAAAAAAAAAATGTTTCCTTTTCTCATGCAGGAGATTAATTGGTTGCTGAAGGGTAGGAAGTGATACCATTTACTCAGCATTTGGGGCAGATGTGGTACACGAGTTAGCCTTTTCCTATCCCATGTTTTGGAAAGTTTGTAAACATAGAGGTTCATCACTTTCACAATCCTGAAAGTTAATAGCACAGAAATCTGGTCTCGTGATACAAAGAACAAAGAACAATACAGCACAGAAACAGGCCCTTCAGCCCTCCAAGCCTGTGTCGATCATGTGTCCTATCTAGACCAACCGCCTGTATCCTTTTATACCCCGTCTGTTCATGTGCCTATCCAGAGAAGTCTTAAATGCCGCTAACGTATCTGCCTCAACCACCTCACTTGGCAGTGCATTCCAGGGCACCACCACCCTCTGTGTAAAATGCATCCTCACACATCTCCACGGAACCTTTCCCCCATCACCTTGTACCTGTGCCCCCTTGTAATTGTCATTTCCGCCCTGGGAAAAAGCCTCCAATTGTTCACCCTATCTATATCCCTAATAATTTTATACTCTTCTATCATGTCGCCCTTCAGCCATAGCCTCCTTCGGGAGAACAATCCCAGTTTATTCAATCTCTCCACATAGCTAATACCCTCCATACCAGGCAACATCCTGGTAAACCTTTTCTGTACTCTCTCCAAAGCCTCCACGTCATTCTGGTAGTGCGGTGACCAGAATTGGACACACAGTATTCCAAATGTGGCCTAACCAACGTTCTATATAATTGTAACATAATTTTTGAGCTTTTATATTCGATACCCCGTCTTTACCACCATTTCCACCTGTGCTGCCACTTTTAAGGATCTGTGAACCTGCACACCCAGATCTCTCTGTGTCTCTATGCTCCTGATCGTTCTGCCATTTATTTTATAGCTCCCATCTGAATTGGATCGACCAAAATGCATCACCTCGCTTTGTCCGGGTTAAACTCCATCTGCCATTTCTCTGCCCAATTTTGCAGCCTATCTATATCCTGTTGTATTCTCTAACAATTTTCATCACTAACTGCAACTCCTGCAATCTGAGTATCATCTGCAAACTTGCTAATCAGACCCGCTATGTTTTCTTCCAAGTCATTTATATATATAACAAAGAGCAGAGGTCCCAGAACTGATCCCTGCTAGTTACAGACCACTAGTTACAGACCTCCTTTCGGAAAAACACCCTTCCACTGCTATCCTCTGTCTTCTATAGCCAAGCCAGTTCTGGATCCATCCAGCTAGTTCACCCCTGACCCCATATAAACAAAGAACAAAGAACAAAGAAATGTACAGCACAGGAACAGGCCCTTCGGCCCTCCAAGCCCGTGCCGACCATACTGCCCGACTAAACTACAATCTTCTACACTTCCTGGGTCCGTATCCTTCTATTCCCATCCTATTCATATATTTGTCAAGATGCCCCTTAAATGTCCCTATCGTCCCTGCCTCCACTACCTCCTCCGGTAGTGAGTTCCAGGCACCCACTACCCTCTGCGTAAAAAACTTGCCTCGTACATCTACTCTAAACTTTGCCCCTCTCACCTTAAACCTATGCCCCCTAGTAATTGACCCCTCTACCCTGGGGAAAAGCCTCTGACTATCCACTCTGTCTATGCCCCTCGTAATTTTGTATACCTCTATCAGGTCGCCCCTCAACCTCCTTCGTTCCAGTGAGAACAAACCGAGTTTATTCAATCGCTCCTCATAGCTTATGCCCTCCATACCAGGCAACATTCTGGTAAATCTCTTCTGCACCCTCTCTAAAGCCTCCACATCCTTCTGGTAGTGTGGCGACCAGAATTGAACACTATACTCCAAGTGTGGCCTAACTAAGGTTCTATACAGCTGCAACATGACTTGCCAATTCTTATACTCAATGCCCCGGCCAATGAAGGCAAGCATGCCGTATGCCTTCTTGACTACCTTCTCCACCTGTGTAGCCCCTTTCAGTGATCTGTGGACCTGTACTCCTAGATCTCTTTGACTTTCAATACTCTTGAGGGTTCTACCATTCACTGTATAAAAACGGAGTCCTAAGCCCTGACCCCAAACGCATGTGCCCCCTCCTGCAACTCCCCCTCCCGCCCTTTTGAACGCCTCAGTATGGATTTCAAAGGATCACTCCCCTCCACTGATCATAACGTGTACTTTCTTTTCTTTTTTTTTTTATTTAGAGTACCCAATTCATTTTTTCCAATTAAGGGGCAAGTTAATGTGGCCAATCCACCTACCCTGCACATCTTTGGGTTGTGGGGGCGAAACCCACGCAGACACGGGGAGAATGTGCAAACTCCACACGGACAGTGACCCAGAGCCGGGATCGAACCTAGGACCTCAGCGCCGTGAGGCAGCAGGGCTAACCCACTGCGCCACCGTGCTGTCCTCTAAAATCTTTATTGTCACAAGTAGGCTTCCATTAACACTGCAATGAAGTTGCTGTGAAAAGCCCCTAGTTGCCACATTCCGGAACCCGTTCAGGTACACGGAAGGAGAACTCAGAATTCTCAGCTGGTACGGGAATTGAACCCACGCTGCTGGCCTTGTTCTGCATCACAAACCAGCTGTCTAGCCCACTGAGCTAAACCCGCCCCTCTTCAATGAAGTTACTGTGAAAAGCCCCTAGTCGCCACATTCCGGCGCCTGTTCGGGGAGGCTGGTATGGGAGTTGAACCGTACTGCTGGCCTGCCTTGGTCTGCTTTAAAAGCCAGCGATTTAGCCTAGTATGCTAAACCAGCCCCCAAAATATGATCTATTTTTTGCACCAGCCTGCCATGAGGGACCTTATCAAATGCTTTACTAAAGTCCATGTAGACAACATCCACAGCCCTTCCCTCGCCAATGATTTTTGTCACCTCCTCAAAAAATTCAATCAAATTAGTGAGACATGACCTCCCTCATACAAGACCATGATGTCTGTCGCTAATAAGACCATTCACTTCCAAATGTGCATAGATCCTATCTCTGAGAATCTTTTCCAACAATTTTACTATCACTGACGTCAAGTTCACTGACCTATAATTACCCGGATTATCTTTGTAATCCTTCTTAAATAACGTTACAACATTGACTGTCCTCCAATCCTCTGGGATCTCACCTGTGGCCAAAGAGGACTGTCAGAGGCTCAGCGATTTCATCTCTTGCCTCCCTCAGTAATCTGGGATAGATGTCATCTGGCCCTGGGGATTTGTCTACCTTAATGCTTTTTAACACACCTAACACTTCCTCCTCTTCTGATGTTAGCCTTGGTTCAGTCTATTTACTCTCATGTGACCTATAGAATCAGTGCTATTTCCACGATCCTTGTCTACCACTGAGCGTTTTAATTGCTAGCATATTTTTCCAAAGTTATACTATGGAGAATGTGCCCATGCTCTCAGCAGTCAAGCACACTTGAAAACTGTGTTGATAAGAGATTGATATGTATAATTGTAGCCTCAAATCTTCCTTCATGAGTAGTCTCCACCAGAGTGCACGATGAGAAGTCGGCTTGTTATTATATTTTTGTCAATGACAGTAGAACAAGGAGATTAGATACAATGATAGTTAGTAAAGGACTTTGGCAGAACCTTGTGCTCAGTATCTATTATCTACTTATCTGGCCTATCTAGAATTGAAAAAGCAGGACCAGTGTGAGAGCTAAACCACAAGAATAGGAAATCTGCTCTCCAAAAACATGTGCTTGGCTAATAGGAAGGCAGATTGCATGGGATGGAGGAATGGATTTTGGAATGATGTGAAATTTTATCTTTTATCCCTGATCCCTCTCACAAGTCGGCCTGATTAATTAATTGGTTTGGCTTCCATTCAAATGGAGGGAAACTCAGATGCAGGCTGGTGCAATCCAAACACCCAGGGCACGGGGTCCCATCCTAAAAAGGCAACTCCAATCCTGGCAGGCAGCTCCAATACCCAAACCCTTGGTGTGTCCAATCTTTGACTTTGGAAGGGATGGGATCTCCAATTCCAGAGTTCTTTTGTAAGGGGCCTGTCTGGTGCTGGAATTCTGAGGGCCAAATGGAAGCATTGATTCCTTTCCTGGCCCTCAAGCAGTTCTGTAAAAGTATTTACCTTCTCCCTGAAGCTGTCCTCACCTTCTTTTGGTTACTGGGTTTTCCAAGGCCTGGAAACTTTGCCACCCAATGTAAAAGCTTAAATCAGACAATAAAATCTCCTGGATGTGGATTGGCTGTGTGCCCTTTTCCTCATTTCTGTTACATTTTAAAGTGGTTGGGAGAGAGGTGGGTTGAGGTTGGAATTTGATGTTTTTTAGTTTTTAGATCTGACCGAAGTCTGACCTTTTGGGGTATTAAAGTTCATCACACTGTCATTTTTTGACCTCGAAGCTTTACTTGAATCAGTATCCCATGGACGGTAGAGTTACTGCTGTCAAAACCCAGCGTGGATCCACAGGTGGAGTTTGAGTCTGAGACGAATCGGCAACAGCCTCTCTGACCTACAAGCATGGAAAGATGAAATTCATGAGCTTACCTTTATATTGCCTTTTTTATTTGATTCCCTATTTTTTGACCTCCAAGTCACTTTGTTCTAATTTTGTGTTGTTTTTTTTCTCTCGTTATCTATCAACTGGAGCGATATGAGGTCCAGATTGGGTAAATGGGAGGTGTTGTGGTGCAGTCGGTAGCGTCCCTGCCTCTGAGCCAGAAGTTCTGGGTTTGAGTTACACCCCAGAACCTAATGGCCAAGGAAGGTGTGTTCATAGCACGGCCACAGGTTAAGTATGTCAACCTGCAAATCCTTCCGAAATGCCAATGGCTGGTGGTAAGGGCAGGCGAGAAACCTGGTCAGACACACTTGAGATGCCCTCAAGCTGGAAGCCCCTGGTGACAGACTAGTGACCTATTCTGGGAATTACTAGTTATGGCAACAGAGGAAAGGCTGCCTTAATGCACCACTAGATGAGGGCAGAGAGTAGAAGAAGACTGAGTATACACAGTAATAACCCCATTAGTATTTGCAACATTGCACCTTTCAGATCAAGGTGAGCACAAAACAAATTTAATGTATCCAACTTATCTGATTGTAACACTAGCTGGTGTGCCTCCAACACTGATGTCTGCTTCTGAACATTGCAGGCAAGCCACACACACTACAGGAGGCCCTGGCAGCATTGCTTTCAGACCATGTGACATAGCCATTCTGCTCTTATTAAAGGCAGGTTGTATCTTGGAGAGAAGCTGCACAAAAAGATCATTGCAATATAAATTATTGTGACGTGGACACCAAAGCAGATAGGTATTCATAGTGATAGATGTTGCGCTAAGACATTAGTGTCCAGATGAGCAGAGGAGATATGCCATGATCCTGTAAGGAGCAAGGAGATCCTCAAGGATCATCTTCAAGGAGCAGGTGACCAAGAGCATCAACTCCTAGAATCTATACACAAGCATCTGGCACCGGTGCCATTAAAGATCTAAATGATCTCACATGGGTGGTTAGCATCCGTGAATATATCTTCACATGTTTCTCCTACCACATCACGACATTTACCTTGAAGACTGTTCAATGCAAATCGTCTTGCCCAACAGCACATTCAAATATCCACCTCACTCATACTCACCTAACAATGCTGTTATCCTCACATCCACCTCTTACTGCCTCCAGAAATAGCTTGCTACTGCTATGGCAGGCCCTCGCCCAAACACAATACTACACAATCATTGGCATTCTGTCCACACTCTGCAGGCCTAGATGAGAAGGGAGCAAAGTCGAACTGATGAGGCAACAAAGCTGCCTGCATCTCCTGAGTGCAGTGGAGGAGATGGTCCTCTGTATCGTCCTGCAGGCTGCAAAAGATCCCATAACGTCTAACATTGCTGAGAACATTGAGGAGAGCAGCATCTTCCTGCCTTGTGCCCCCATCGTGTGCCTACAAACATTTGTAACCTGTAACTAGGCCATGGATACATGTTTTGTTTGCCAGCTCACCAGAGGAACGGTAGCAGCTGAGTGATATTGCAGAGGACCCACATGAGGGCCTCAGTGGGCGATGTACAGGAAATCACTGCATGGGAATGCACACAAAGATGCTGAAAAAAAATACTGCGGATGCTGGAAATCTGAACTAAAAACAGAAAATGCTAAAAATGCTCAGCAGGACAAACAGTGTTTGTTGAGAGAGAAACTGAACATTTCAGGTCAATGACCTTTCATCAGAACCGGGTAAAGTTAGAAATGTAATGGCATGGTAGACCAAGTTATGCGAGCAGGGGAATAGTTGCTTTTCTGTCGGCTCTGGCGCCACTCGCTTTATAATCTGTCATTTACCCTGATTTTCCGACAGAGGTTTGCCTAATGCAAGATCTAACATTTGATATTATGTCCCGAGAAGACTTCTGGGTTAATGTTAGTGAGACTATGCTGAAAAACATGAAGAAATCCCTGATAAAAGGTCACAGTTGGATTCAACGGGGTGGAGCCGCTTTTCAATATGGCAACTTGAATGTCGAGTGACCTCTGGACCCAGCAAGCTCTGAGGTGCTCTCAGAAGTGCTGACAATGATGACTTCCAACATTATCCGAGTTATTGACACAAAAGATTCTCACAAAAGGGAACAAAGTCTCCTAGCGAGCACGTTTATCCGTGTGTTTCCCAGCACTCGCGATGAATAAGGAGCCTGAATGGGGAATGCACGGCCGAGGCCGCACATGGCACCATTTTGTACAGTGGGGAACTCCGCTTGCCGGATCTCCCATTGTAGCAAGAAATTGAGACGCCATTTTTAAATGGCATCCCGATCCCTGCCCCTACCCGAGCAAAATATGGGAGGGCCCCATCATACTGAAGTGGGGCTGCTAGGGTGCCACTGCCAGGGTGCCAGGCTGGCACTACCAGGGTGCCCAGGTGGCACCAGCAGTGCCAGCGCACACCCTTCCCAAAATGCATGTAGCTGGGGGCCTCATATCCCCTTGGAGACCTTCACGAGTGCCATTCCGTCTGGTCCCCATTTGTGGGGACCAATCTTTTTTTTTCTTTTTCAAAAAATATACTTTATTCATAAAATCTATCATAAACATTACAGAGCATTTCAAATTGTCTTGACTGTACATTTCCATCAGAGTTACACATTCCCTTGACTTTCTTCCACTCAATTTTGATATTACACACATATCACTCTTTACGTTACAATTCCTTCTTAAGTATTTACATTGTCATGTTTCTTTTATGCATTGGAGTGTTAATGGCCCAGACCGAGGGGGGTTTACACTGTTACCCACCCCTCGGTGTACATTTGCTGGAAAGACCTTACACAGTGGTCTTTCCCCATTGCGCCTTGGCGGCAGTTGCCCCAAGCTTGAGTGCGTCCCTCAGCACGTAGTCCTGAACCTTGGAATGTGCCAGTCTGCAACACTCGGTCGAGGACAATTCTTTGCACTGGAAGATCAGCAAGTTTCGGGCAGACCAAAGAGCGTCTTTCACCGAGTTGATGCCCTTCCAGCAGCAGTTGATGTATGTCTCGGTGTGTGTCCCTGGAAACAGTCCGTAGAGCACAGAGTCCTGTGTCACAGGCTTGTGGGGACCAATGCTAAACAGCGCTCGCCCAAGGTCTCTGAGGCAAAAGAGTTGAATCCCGAAGCCTCAGGTACCTCGGGACTCTGCACATTAGAGTGAGACTTACTGCCTCACTGTAATATGCAGATTTGCTAAAAAGTGGGCGAGATTCACATCGCAACACCTCACAAGATTGCGTTGAATCTTGCGAGGTGCATTGCGAGCCGGGTAGCTCCCGGGAGCGGGGTCTCCTGGCTTTCAGCAACCACACTGCACCAGAAAAGCAACTCGCCACGGTGCAGCATGGCCATTGGAATGCTTCCAAAACCTAATTGCTCATGAGGTTAAGTTACAGAATACTAATAAAAGGCTTGATGAAACAGGAAAGAATCCTGAACATCAAAAATGTTGCTTCTTCAGCTGAAGCTCATATGCGGTCCTTGGAAAACCAGTTGTCTGGCATGTCAGAAATCCTGGTAGGTTTGGAGAACCGAGGGCAGAGAAAGAATATCCCAGTCATCGGTCTGCCTGAGGGAGTGGAGGGTGTGACATTATAGAAATGTTCAGTATACAAGGAGTTAATGTCATGTTACAATTAACCGCTAGATGCAGTACAAATAAAGCACTGACTCTCAGATTTCTGGAAGAGAGAGTGAAGGCTGGACTAGAGTGCATAGGAGAGATCTGGAGAGGATAGAGTAGAGTTAGAGTGTAGAGACTGGTGTTAGTTGAGTGTAGCTTACTATAATTATTGTTTACTATAGGAGTAAGTGGTCAAGCTTAATTTAAGTAGTGTAAATAAAATGTTGGCTTTGTTAATGAACTTAGCATCCTGAATACAGCATTACAAAGAACACCACAGAGGGTAAGGCTCCTTTTCTTTGAGAACTGGCTGCCACGTTTTCTTGGGCTGGATGTGAAGGCTGGACATTTTAAATTGGAAAGGACGCACCATATCTTGTCTTCTGAGGTTAAGAGGCAATCAACGTCCCAGGCCTATAACCATTCGCTTCCATAATTTTAAGGATCGTCAGAAGGTCCTGTAGACCTGACTCCATGAAGGAGTGAGGAATTTCTTTTTCCAAGACTCTTCAGTGGTGACACAGCTGAAGTGTGAGACTTCGATGAAGTTCGAAGGCAGCTGGAGCCATGCATTATTCTACACCCTTGAAGTGTTATCCAGCAACTCCGTTAAGTCCTCCGATAATCCACCTCCTGCCTTGGCTTTTATTAAGTCTTGAGGGGCAAGGAATTGGACTATTAATCTGCAGCTGGGGATCCACAAAACTTTGAGTATAATCCGGACTCTCTCTCTATCATGGTGTTGTCTGTCTGATTTTATTGATATTTATCCTGCTGAAGGGAGACGGTAATATTTGATCACTGTATTGAATGTCTTTTTCTGGCCCGTGAATGTTTTGGGGGCTCTAATTAGCGTTATATAAATTACCTGTGCAGGTCATTTCCTTCTGTCTGTGAATGTGTGATGCTTAAGCTTCACTCACAAATGCCTGCTGTTAAGTAATGGGTTAAGAGACTTTGCAATTAGTTGTCTCATTTATGTTAAGTATCCATTCATTGACACTGATATGTAAAGGGGCTTCAGGTGGCCTCTGTCAGGTGGTGTGTTGTTAAGAGTTTTGTGCAGAGGCGGTGGAAGTGAAATAAATGGTGTTTGGTGAAAAGGAACAAGAACTTTAGACTCTTCATATCACAGCAACTAAAACGGCTAACACCTGCTGCCATCATCTTGGGTTTTGTGGTTCCCACACGCCTGAAATAATGAAACTTTTCAACCCGTGCTAGATATCTTTTCATATTATCTGTGTATTAATCATGGCAGAATCAACTGGTGTCATTGCTGAAAGGTGGGTGGAGGATACAGGTCTTCATGGGTGGGTTTCAAATGTGGGAGGGGAATTTGACTCCCATTCCCTTGGTGGCTCTCTTCCTGTCCATTTGAGGAGGTTGTATCCTGTTGGTAATGACAGTATGGCTACACCTGTGACTTCCTCATTTTCATCACCCTCATCCCTTTCCAAGTTTACCCCTCAACCCTTTCCATGTTCATCCTTCATCCCTTTCCATGTCCCTCCCTCATCCCTTTCCATGTTCCCCCCTCATCCCTTTCCATGTCCTCCGCTCATCCCTTTCCATGTCCCCCCCTCATCCCTTTCCATGTCCTCCGCTCATCCCTTTCCATGTCCCCCCTCATCCCTTTCCATGTCCTCCGCTCATCCCTTTCCATGTCCCTCCCTCATCCCTTTCCATGTCCTCCGCTCATCCCTTTCCATGTCCCCCCTCATCCCTTTCCATGTCCTCCGCTCATCCCTTTCCATGTTCATCCTTCATCCCTTTCCATGTCCTCCCCTCATCCCTTTCCATGTCCTCCGCTCATCCCTTTCCATGTCCATCCCTCATCCCTTTCCATGTCCCCCCTCATCCCTTTCCATGTCCTCCCTTCATCCCTTTCCATGTCCCCCCCTCATCCCTTTCCATGTTCACCCCTCATCCCTTTCCATGTCCATCCCTCATCCCTTTCCATGTCCCCCCCTCATCCCTTTCCATGTTCCCCCCTCATCCCTTTCCATGTCCTCCGCTCATCCCTTTCCATGTCCCCCCCTCATCCCTTTCCATGTCCATCCCTCATCCCTTTCCATGTCCCCCCTCATCCCTTTCCATGTCCCCCCCTCATCCCTTTCCATGTTCATCCCTCATCCCTTTCCATGTCCTCCCTTCATCCCTTTCCATGTCCCCCCCTCATCCCTTTCCATGTCCTCCCTTCATCCCTTTCCATGTCCTCCCTTCATCCCTTTCTATGTCCCCCCCTCATCCCTTTCCATGTTCACCCCTCATCCCTTTCCATGTCCTCCGCTCATCCCTTTCCATGTCCCCCCTCATCCCTTTCCATGTCCCCCCCTCATCCCTTTCCATGTCCTCCGCTCATCCCTTTCCATGTTCATCCTTCATCCCTTTCCATGTCCTCCCCTCATCCCTTTCCATGTCCTCCGCTCATCCCTTTCCATGTCCCCCCTCATCCCTTTCCATGTCCCCCCCTCATCCCTTTCCATGTCCTCCGCTCATCCCTTTCCATGTTCATCCTTCATCCCTTTCCATGTCCATCCCTCATCCCTTTCCATGTCCCCCCTCATCCCTTTCCATGTCCTCCGCTCATCCCTTTCCATGTCCCCCCTCATCCCTTTCCATGTCCATCCCTCATCCCTTTCCATGTCCCCCCTCATCCCTTTCCATGTCCTCCGCTCATCCCTTTCCATGTCCCCCCTCATCCCTTTCCATGTCCATCCCTCATCCATTTCCATGTCCCCCCTCATCCCTTTCCATGTTCATCCCTCATCCCTTTCCATGTCCTCCCCTCATCCCTTTCCATGTCCTCCCCTCATCCCTTTCCATGTCCTCCGCTCATCCCTTTCCATGTCCATCCCTCATCCCTTTCCATGTCCCCCCTCATCCCTTTCCATGTCCTCCGCTCATCCCTTTCCATGTCCCCCCTCATCCCTTTCCATGTCCATCCCTCATCCATTTCCATGTCCCCCCTCATCCCTTTCCATGTCCATCCCTCATCCCTTTCCATGTCCCCCCCTCATCCCTTTCCATGTCCTCCGCTCATCCCTTTCCATGTCCATCCCTCATCCCTTTCCATGTCCTCCCTTCATCCCTTTCCATGTCCTCCCCTCATCCCTTTCCATGTCCTCCGCTCATCCCTTTCCATGTTCATCCCTCATCCCTTTCCATGTCCCCCCTCATCCCTTTCCATGTTCATCCCCTCATCCCTTTCCATGTCCCCCCTCATCCCTTTCCATGTCCCCCCTCATCCCTTTCCATGTCCGTCCCTCATCCCTTTCCATGTCCCCCCTCATCCCTTTCCATGTCCCCCCCTCATCCCTTTCCATGTTCATCCCCTCATCCCTTTCCATGTCCATCCCTCATCCCCTTCCATGTCCCCCCCTCATCCCTTTCCATGTCCATCCCTCATCCCTTTCCATGTCCCCCCCTCATCCCTTTCCATGTTCATCCTTCATCCCTTTCCATGTTCATCACCCATCCCTTTCCATGTTCATCCCTCATCCCTTTCCATGTCCCCCCTCATCCCTTTCCATGTTCATCCCTCATCCCTTTCCATGTTCATCCCTCATCCCTTTCCATGTCCCCCCTCATCCCTTTCCATGTTCATCCCCCATCCCTTTCCATGTCCATCCCTCATCCCTTTCCATGTCCCCCCTCATCCCTTTCCATGTTCATCCCTCATCCCTTTCCATGTCCCCCCTCATCCCTTTCCATGTCCCCCCTCATCCCTTTCCATGTTCATCCTTCATCCCTTTCCATGTCCTCCGCTCATCCCTTTCCATGTTCATCCTTCATCCCTTTCCATGTCCTCCGCTCATCCCTTTCCATGTCCCCCCTCATCCCTTTCCATGTCCATCCCTCATCCCTTTCCATGTCCTCCGCTCATCCCTTTCCATGTCCCCCCTCATCCCTTTCCATGTTCATCCCTCATCCCTTTCCATGTCCCCCCTCATCCCTTTCCATGTCCCCCCTCATCCCTTTCCATGTTCATCCCTCATCCCTTTCCATGTCCTCCGCTCATCCCTTTCCATGTCCATCCCTCATCCCTTTCCATGTCCCCCCTCATCCCTTTCCATGTTCATCCCTCATCCCTTTCCATGTCCCCCCTCATCCCTTTCCATGTCCCCCCTCATCCCTTTCCATGTTCATCCCTCATCCCTTTCCATGTCCCCCCTCATCCCTTTCCATGTCCCCCCTCATCCCTTTCCATGTCCATCCCTCATCCCTTTCCATGTTCACCCCTCATCCCTTTCCATGTCCCCCCTCATCCCTTTCCATGTTCACCCCTCATCCCTTTCCATGTCCCCCCTCATCCCTTTCCATGTCCCCCCCTCATCCCTTTCCATGTTCATCCCTCATCCCTTTCCATGTCCCCCCTCATCCCTTTCCATGTCCCCCCTCATCCCTTTCCATGTCCCTCCCTCATCCCTTTCCATGTCCTCCGCTCATCCCTTTCCATGTCCCCCCTCATCCCTTTCCATGTCCCCCCTCATCCCTTTCCATGTTCATCCCTCATCCCTTTCCATGTCCTCCCCTCATCCCTTTCCATGTCCCCCCTCATCCCTTTCCATGTCCATCCCTCATCCCTTTCCATGTCCCCCCTCATCCCTTTCCATGTCCCCCCTCATCCCTTTCCATGTTCATCCCTCATCCCTTTCCATGTCCCCCCTCATCCCTTTCCATGTCCCTCCTCATCCCTTTCCATGTCCCCCCTCATCCCTTTCCATGTCCCCCCTCATCCCTTTCCATGTTCATCCCTCATCCCTTTCCATGTCCTCCGCTCATCCCTTTCCATGTCCCCCCTCATCCCTTTCCATGTCCTCCGCTCATCCCTTTCCATGTCCCCCCCTCATCCCTTTCCATGTCCATCCCTCATCCCTTTCCATGTCCCCCCTCATCCCTTTCCATGTTCATCCCTCATCCCTTTCCATGTCCTCCCCTCATCCCTTTCCATGTTCATCCCTCATCCCTTTCCATGTCCCCCCTCATCCCTTTCCATGTTCATCCCTCATCCCTTTCCATGTCCCCCCTCATCCCTTTCCATGTCCCCCCTCATCCCTTTCCATGTTCCCCCCTCATCCCTTTCCATGTCCCTCCTTCATCCCTTTCCATGTCCCCCCTCATCCCTTTCCATGTCCCCCCTCATCCCTTTCCATGTTCATCCCTCATCCCTTTCCATGTCCCCCCTCATCCCTTTCCATGTCCATCCCTCATCCCTTTCCATGTCCTCCGCTCATCCCTTTCCATGTTCATCCTTCATCCCTTTCCATGTCCATCCTTCATCCCTTTCCATGTCCTCCCCTCATCCCTTTCCATGTCCATCCCTCATCCCTTTCCATGTCCATCCCTCATCCCTTTCCATGTCCCCCCTCATCCCTTTCCATGTCCCCCCTCATCCCTTTCCATGTTCATCCCTCATCCCTTTCCATGTCCCCCCTCATCCCTTTCCATGTTCATCCCCCATCCCTTTCCATGTTCATCCCTCATCCCTTTCCATGTCCCCCCCTCATCCCTTTCCATGTCCATCCCTCATCCCTTTCCATGTTCATCCTTCATCCCTTTCCATGTTCATCCCTCATCCCTTTCCATGTTC
This sequence comes from Scyliorhinus torazame, assembly GCF_047496885.1. Taxonomy (NCBI): domain Eukaryota; kingdom Metazoa; phylum Chordata; class Chondrichthyes; order Carcharhiniformes; family Scyliorhinidae; genus Scyliorhinus; species Scyliorhinus torazame. The sequence continues at coordinate 79,654,368 of NC_092721.1, read as the reverse complement.
ATCCCTCATCCCTTTCCATGTTCATCCTTCATCCCTTTCCATGTTCATCCTTCATCCCTTTCCATGTTCTCCCCTCATCCCTTTCCATGTCCATCCCTCATCCCTTTCCATGTTCATCCCTCATCCCTTTCCATGTTCATCCTTCATCCCTTTCCATGTCCATCCCTCATCCCTTTCCATGTCCATCCCTCATCCCTTTCCATGTCCTCCCCTCATCCATTTCCATGTTCACCCCTCATCCCTTTCCATGTCCATCCCTCATCCCTTTCCATGTTCATCCTTCATCCCTTTCCATGTTCATCCCTCATCCCTTTCCATGTTCATCCCTCATCCCTTTCCATGTCCTCCCCTCATCCCTTTCCATGTCCTCCCCTCATCCCTTTCCATGTTCACCCCTCATCCCTTTCCATGTCCATCCCTCATCCCTTTCCATGTCCTCCCCTCATCCCTTTCCATGTCCTCCCCTCATCCCTTTCCATGTCCGTCCCTCATCCCTTTCCATGTCCGTCCCTCATCCCTTTCCATGTCCCCCCCTCATCCCTTTCCATGTCCTCCCCTCATCCCTTTCCATGTTCACCCCTCATCCCTTTCCATGTCCATCCCTCATCCCTTTCCATGTTCACCCCTCATCCCTTTCCATGTTCATCCTTCATCCCTTTCCATGTCCCTCCCTCATCCCTTTCCATGTCCATCCCTCATCCCTTTCCATGTCCTCCCCTCATCCCTTTCCATGTCCTCCCCTCATCCCTTTCCATGTCCGTCCCTCATCCCTTTCCATGTCCTCCCCTCATCCCTTTCCATGTTCACCCCTCATCCCTTTCCATGTCCTCCCCTCATCCCTTTCCATGTCCTCCCCTCATCCATTTCCATGTTCACCCCTCATCCCTTTCCATGTCCTCCCCTCATCCCTTTCCATGTTCACCCCTCATCCCTTTCCATGTCCATCCCTCATCCCTTTCCATGTCCTCCCCTCATCCCTTTCCATGTCCTCCCCTCATCCCTTTCCATGTCCGTCCCTCATCCCTTTCCATGTCCTCCCCTCATCCCTTTCCATGTCCTCCCCTCATCCATTTCCATGTTCACCCCTCATCCCTTTCCATGTCCTCCCCTCATCCCTTTCCATGTCATCCCCTCATCCCTTTCCATGTTCAACCCTCATCCCTTTCAATGTTCATTCCTCATCCCATTCCATATCCTCCCCTTGTCCCTTTCCATATCAAAATCAAACAGTTGACCCTCTCCGTCGCCATCGAAACGTGCGTTGTCCATGAGCATGCCAGAAATCGCTACTCCTGCATCAGGGCGGCAGAAACTGCAAAACTGGCCTCCCACGAGGCAGAAAGGGTGCGGGCCATCGCAAAAATGCAAGGCCTGAGCATCGAGGAGAATGGCCATTTCGAGCGCTTTTCTCGGGTCCCCACGCATGCGCGCCACGACCGGGTGGACGATGAGGCCGAAGACCCTGAGGCGCATGCGCGAACATCGGCCGACTGCACTGCGCATGCGCAATGGCGCACAGAACGTGCTGGCGTCAGCGTCATGTGTCCAAATTGTGGCTCCGCCCATTTAAAGCGGCAATGTCCAGCCAAAGGCAGGCGATGTCTATAGTGTGGAAAGCCTGGTCACTACGTGGCCTTCTGCAGGTCCGCTCCACCGAACAACAGTCAGTGATCCCAACTGCAACGCAGACGTGTCCGCTGCGTACAACAAGGCATGCAGGATTCTGATCCCGAAAGCCCAACGGACCCCGATGCTGACTGCCTCGAGTCTCCATATCGGGTGGGCATCATCACCACACGCGAGTTGGTCTCTACCATGCCTGCCAACCGCCTGTCGATCCTCAGTGTGGATCCTGACGACGAGAGGTGTGCTGTCATCACGGTCAACCAGTCTCGCATCCGATTTAAATTGGACACTGGCGCATCTGCGAACCTCATATCACAGTCGGACCTCGACAGCATCCGACACCAACCTAGTGTTCTTCCACCAGCCTGCCACACCCTAGACTACAATGGTAATGCCATAGCTGCCAGTGGGTCGTGTCAGCTAGGTGTCTCTCACAAGACAATCAAGGCGACGTTGAGATTCAAGATCGTCCGGCCTGACAAGGCATCCCTGCTTGGTGCTCGCGCATGCAAACTACTACATCTGGTACAGCGGGTTCATGCCATGTCCTCGACACCGGCGACGGCCTCGCCCAATGCGAATGTCCAGGCTGCGATAGACGACATTCTCACACAATACCACAATGTGTTTGATGGGATGGGCACGCTCCCATATCGCTACAAGATACTACTCAAGCCGAATGCCACCCCAGTCATCCATGCACCACGTCGGGTGCCGGCTCCTCTCAAGGATCGTCTGAAAACGCAGCTACGAGAGCTCCAAGACCAGGGCATCATCTCAAAGGTCACGGAACCCACAGACTGGGTCAGCTCCATGGCCTGCGCCAAGAAACCCTCTAGCGAACTCCACATTTGCATTGATTCCAAAGACCTGAATCGCAACATCATGCGAGAGCATTACCCGACCCCGAAGCGTGAAGAATTGACCTGTGAGATGGCTCACGCCAAATTCTTTGCCAAGCTGGACGCCTCCCGCGGTTTCTGGCAGATACAGCTGGATGAGTCCAGTCGGAAGCTGTGCAGTTTAACACTCCGTTCGACGGGTATTGCTACAACCGCATGCCTTTTGGTATCATCTCAGCTTCCGAAGTATTTCATCACATAATGGAGCAAATGATGGAGGGCATCGAGGGGGTGCGAGTCTATGTGGATGACGTAATCATCTGGTCCACGATGCCCAAGGATCACATTGCTCGCCTCAAACAGGTTTTCCAGAGGATTCATGAAAATGGCCTCCAGCTCAACAGGGCCAAATGCTCGTTTGGGCGGTCCGCTATCAAGTTTTTAGGTGACCACATTTCACAGCAAGGTGTGCAACCTGATGCCGACAAGATGCTGACAATCAATGCCATGAAGACCCCAGAGGACAAAAAGGTGGTCCTCCGCTTCCTCGGGATGGTAAATTTTCTCAGAAAATTCATTCCCAACATGGCATCCCACACCATGGCCCTCCGGCATCTCGTTAAAAAGTCGACAGTGTTCCAGTGGCTTCCCGCACATCAAGCGGAGGGGCTTGAGCTGAAGGCGAAGCTCACCACATCCCCAGTACTGGCGTTCTTTGACCCAACCAAGGATACCCACAGACGCAAGCAGGACGGCATTGGGGCGGTGCTCCTCCAGCGAGACGATTCCTCGTCCTGGGCTCCAGTGGAATATGCCTCCAGGGCCATGACTCCGACCGAACAAAGGTATGCCCAGATCGAAAAGGAGTGTCTGGGTCTCCTGACAGGAATAGCCAAGTTTCATGACTACATATACGGTCTGCCGAAGTTCACGGTGGAAACAGACCACAGGCCTTTAGTCCACACATAATCCAGAAGGATATAAATGACATGACACCTCGGCTGCAGCGAATTCTTCTTCGTCTCCGCTGATATGACTTTGAACTCGTCTACACACCGGGCAAGGAGCTGATCGTCACGGATGCCCTATCCCGATCCATCACCATGCCGTGTGAACCGGGCGACTTAATTCGCCACATCGAGTCATAGGTGCAGTTATGTGCCAGCAACCTCCCAGCCACTGATGAACGAGTTGTCCAGATACGCAAAGAAACTATCAAAGATCCTCTACTGCATCGCGTGATGCAACACCTCGCCCATGGCTGGCAAAAGGGGCAGTGTCCCCAGTTCTTCAACGTTAAGGACGAGTTAACGGTTGTCGAGGGGATCCTTCTTAAACTAGATAGAATTATCATTCCCCAAAGCATGCAAGCCATGGTGCTCGGACAGATCCATGAGGGTCACCTTGGGGTCGAAAAATGTTGACGCAGAGCTCAGCAGGCAGTTTACTGGCCTGGCATCAGCCAGGACATTGCCAACACGGTCCTCAACTGCACAACATGCCAGAAGTTTCAACCAGCTCAGCCCAAGGAATCACAGCAACAGCACGAGATCGTGACTTCTCCATGGTCCAAGGTGGGGATAGACCTCTTTCACGCAACTGGGCGTGATTACATGCTCTTGGTCGACTACTTCTCCAGCTACCCGGAAGTGGTGAAACTGTCGGACCTCACGTCCAAGTCAGTGATTAAAGCCTGCAAAGAGACGTTTGCCAGGCACGGCATACCACTCAGAGCAATGAGTGACATCGGCCCATGTTTCTACAGCCAAGAGTGGTCCGACTTTGCACGATCCTACCACTTCAGTCACATCACATCCAGTCCCCATTACCTGCAATCAAACGGGAAGGCTGAAAAAGGGGTCCATATTGTCAAGCGGTTGCTGTGCAAGGCTGCAGACTCAGCCTCGGACTTCAACCTGGCGCTATTAGCATACAGGGCAACCCCTCTGTCGACTGGTTTGTCTCCGGCACAGCTGCTCATGAACCGACGGTGCTGCAGAAAGTGCAGCGATCCAGGGACCAGCAGAAGATCACGTATGATGCTCATGCCAAGGATCTACCTGCGCTGGCTCCAGACAATGTTGTGACGTTGTTTGCGTCCAGTTGCCTGAAGAAGGTTGGTCAACCCCAGCTATTGTCGTCAGGCAGGCTGCCCCCAGGTCCTTCGTTGTCCAAATGGCTGATGGCTCCATTCTACAGCGCAACAGGAGGGCGCTACGAAAGGTTTCCTGCCCACCGCCTGGCCGCACATCTCCGCATGTCATCATGCCTCCTCCGGACATCTCGCTCCACGAGCCCACCGATCTGGCAGTGATCCCGCCTCTTCATGAGGCCACCGACCTGGCAGCAATCCCGCCTGTCCAAGTGCCGGCGCACCGCCGCCCCCCCCCTCCACCTCTGAGGCGATCAACAAGAATTCGTCGCCCGCCACAAAGACTAAATTTATAGACTTAAATCTTGTAAATTTTGTTCAGTTTGCTCTGTATCTGCACGATAGACACCTTCCCACGTACATATGTTCATTCACTCACCACTTGTATATAATCATGCATGTATATATATCGCCACGTTCCAAAATTTACTTCAAAAAGGGAAGATGTCATAATATCCACTCATGTATATAATGAGATGCAGACAGGCAGTGATTGACACACAGGATGACCAATGAACACACACGACACATAACAACCAATCACCAGACAGGACACCACCACTATAAAGCACACAGGGCATTAAGACTCTCCCTCTCTCACAGGACACAGCTACTGAGATAGTAAGAGTGCACAAGCCAGTGAGCACTATCACCATGAGGTAGAGAGTCAGTCTGGTCAAGCCAGTAGGAGGTTATCAGTTAGATTGATAGAGTGTCAACTCACAGCAGACTATGTACAGCAACCAGGAAGTTCAATTAAACAGTGTTGGACCATCTCCTGTGTCGGAAGCCTGTTTCTAGTTTCACTGCATCCAGTTGCAGTCAACGTTGAACCAACTTACTTAACACATCAATGATAGCAGGTATTTGTGAGTGAAGCTTAAGCATTACACGCTCACAGACAGAAGGAAATGTCCTGCACATGGATCAAAGTTCAGAGCTTGTGGAAAGCCAAATCATTGGGAAAGATGTGCAGAACAAGGAAAGAAGATGGTGAAGGAGTTAACAGAGACAGAACAACACGCAAATGAGAAGGAAAAGAAACCAAGACGTCCTACTCTGAAAGATACTAATGGGTGTGATCAAGAGGACCTAAATGCGGACCTCTTTCGGGTACATTTGATTGGCTGTTTCTTGGTGGCTGCAGTGCCAAGATTCACCCGCTATCCACCAGTACGTTGCCAGTTTTTTTAGGCCTTGAGGAGTTTCGCCCCACCAAGGCCACACTTTAGTTGATCAGCGAGGAGCTGACCTATCAAGCAGGAACGGCTCCTCGCAGATTGGTGAGCTATTTTGGTCAGCCCCGATCTCTGCAGCCCAACTCCCCCTTTCAGGCCCCCACCACTTTACACTTTATGGAATCCCCCCTCTCCTCCCGCCCCCCGCACACCTTCTCCAGGCCCCTGGGACCACTTTTATGCCCGTCTAATGGGCAAGGCCCGTTCCCGGGCCTGACTTGTAGCAGTGTCACCAGGCACCCTGGGACTGCCAATTTGGAACTGACAAGCTGGCAGTGCCAAGGTTCCCAGGTGCCAGGGGAGTGTCAGGGACCTGTCCTCGACCACCCACGGCCTCTAATGGCCTGTGAGGCCCCCCACCCCCACCCCACCCCGAGGAGCTGTCATGCCTGGTCCATGTTTGTGGAAACGAGTGTTAAACGGCATCCTGTCGAGGTCTCACAGGCTCAGCATTGACTTCTGGGTGCCGGATGAAAGCAGCATATGGGTATTTAAATGAGTCAAATGGACCTTTTAAATATGCAGTTCAGGATCTTGCCCAGCGAGGGTGCGATCAAGATGACGCCGGGCGGAGCGTTTCGGATGACTCGCGATCGGCCCGGTAACCGGCGCGGAGCCCGATTTTGGGGCTCTCGCAGGATTCCCCTGTTGTGCCTGGCGCGGTAGCTCACACGTGAATCACACGCAATGAGTTTGAGGGCCCAATAGACATGGGAACCATACAATTGCAGGAAACATCTGTCAGTGACAAAACCTCGGAGAAAAGAAATCCACAAATCTATTTGGTCTAGAAAACTTTAAGAAATAAGGCCCACAACCCTAAATCTGAAGTTGAAGCTTTATAGCAGAGTAACATAATCCTGCTCAGACTATACCAGAAGATTATTTCGGAAAATTTTAAGAAAATAGTTACCCAAGGAAAAAAGCTCCGAAACGCAACTCACACTGGCGGTATATGGTGGAACTAGGATCTGATAGCTAGAAACGACCCAAAGCAGAGGGACACACAAAAACGAAGACTGCATATTCTATGTCTCACATGCAGATGTTCCTACTATCCCGAGAGTGATCAGTTGCAAAATGCTGCAGTTGATATTAGTAAACCGTGAAGTGAAGAAGGGATCACTGACGGTTGAAGGGAGTAAACCCATTGAAAAGTGGTCTCCAATCAGGAGCAAGTGAGATTTGGTCCAAATTTATTGTCATGTGAGAGTACCTTTGAGAAATGGGTGTTTATAAATGGGTGTGTATAAAAATATCTGTAGTGAGAGTACCTTTTAAGAAATGGGTGTTTAAGAAATGTATCTTTAAAAAATGGGTGTTTATCAGTGATGTCAGAGTGTGGGTGGAGCTGGGCTGTCTGTTAGCTTTTTACTTTTGTTTTAGGCTGTTTGCTGCAGGGTGTGTTTTAGTTTCGTTTTCAGAGCTGGATAGCTGCAGTCACAACCAGAAGGTGTATGAGTCTCTCTCTCTGTAATCTAAAGACTGTAAATCGATCCTTTGGTGATTTAAAACTAATAACTGCTCTCAGTAGTGACTTTAACCTGATGTGCTTCTGTTGAAAGTTTTTTTTTAAAGTCTTATGGATATTAAAAGGAAAGCTTAAAGGATTACTTAGTGTTGTATCCTTTGGGGGTTGAATTTGAATTAATGGTTGCTAAGATGTTCACTGTATGTTTTAAAAAGGTTAACTTGAGTTCATAGAATAAACATTGTTTTGCTTTAAAAAATACTTTTCCATTTCTGCTGTACCACACCTGTCGAGTGGGCCATGGCTCCCCATACCACAATCTAGTAAAAGTTGTGGGTCAGGTGAACTCCATGATACACTTTGGGGTTCTCTAAACCCTGGCCCATAACAGTATGCAGTGTGTTTTGATAAGCAGGTTGGATGCTTTGAAGATTTTGAGTATGACATCATTATTGATCCCGAGAAGAGACCAGTGATTCATTCTCCACATAGAGTACCCTTACAGCTAAAAGGACAGCTTGGAGGAGAATGGCAAGAGTTTTTAGCAAGCTCGATATCAGGATGGCTTCTGGAATGGGGAACATAAAAAGGAATCTTCGCTGCAGAAAACGATTCAACACACCCCTTGTCTGGTACAAATTCATACCTTTTGGTCTTAAAATTGAAGAGAATAAGTGATGTAATGTCACTGAACTAGTAACCCAGAGGCCCAGGCTAATTGGCCTGGGGAGATGGGTTCAAATCCCACTATGGCAGCTAGTGGAATTTAAATTCAATTAGTACATCTGGAATGTAAAGTTAGTCTCAGTAATAGTAAACCGTAGCCATTAAACTATCATTGATCGTTATAAAAACCCATTTTGTTCACTAATATCCTTTGGGTGACAGATCTGCCGTACTTAACTGGTATGCCCTACATGTGACTCCAGACCCACAGCAATGTGGTTGGCTCTTAACTGTCCTTTGAAACAGCCTAGCAAGCCACTCAGTTCAAGGGCAATTAGGAATGGGCAACAAATGCTGTCATTGCCAGCGGCACCCACATACTCGAATGAATAAAGGATGTGTTCCAGCAGAAAGCAGGCAAAGCGTACAGACGGTGTAAAGGAGCACTCAGCATAGCGGATGGCATCCAGATTGGTAGATGAAAAAAATAAATGACCACCATTTACATGAAGCCTTGGAGAGAAGTAGGAAAACTGGGATTAACTAAACACAGACAAATGCATTGTAAAGGTGACTGAATGCCATTCCTTCGAAATGAGTTAAGCCAAGTCGTGAAAATAAAATCGCAGGCATCTTGGAGATGGAATCTCCAAGGGACAAGAGAGGATTGAGATGTTTCCTCGGTTTGATGAGTTCTTTCATTCCTCACATGTCAGAATACACAGCAAGAACTGAGGAGAGAAGATGGTGAGGACTAATGATCAGAGTCACATGAGAAGAGTTTCAACAAACTCAAAGAAGTAGTATGCAAGGAGACGGCAACAGAGCGAAGCCTGTCACTTTGCAAGTAGATGCTTCTGTTGCAAAAAGACTGGAAGTAGCCCTGGTACAAGAGGGCAAACACATCCAAAGCACTAACATCAGCTGAGAGAAGATATGCCAACATAGAAAGAGAACTTTTGGCTCGTGTATGGATGTGAGAAATTCCATACTCTGTGGGAAAGAGTTCATAGTGAAGAGTAATCATTGCCCACTGAGTAAGAAGTCTTACAACACCAGGTTAAAGTCTAACAGGTTTGTTTTGAATCACTATCTTCCGGAGCACAGCTACTTCATCAGGTGTCTACTGAAGAAGATCTACAAGAAAAATCTGTGCAGAACACCACAAGGCCTCAGGGGGCCTCCTGAGCCATGGGGCTGGATTCTATGCCGTCGGGATGCTCCACTTTGCCGGCAGCCCGGGGATTTCCCGACGATGTGGGGCTGCCCCACAATGGGAAACCCTATTGACCAGCCACCGAAATGGAGCATCCCGCCGGCGTGCTGAACCATAAATCTGGTGCGGCAAGCCGGAGAATCCAGCCCATGAAATATTGAGCCAGGAAGAAAGCGATGCCCCATTTCGATTGTCACGACATGGGAAATGCAAGATAAAAATTGTAGGTGTAATGATTCATCACCTAGGAAACCTAACACCACCAAAACGTAATCAAATTAGATACCGGGCCAGCAAAGGTGAAGAGTTATAGATACCCTCTCCAGCAAGTAATCCAGGAAGGGCCTGATGGGATACCGTTTAACACAGCCAGCAATATGACAGGTTTATCAGAAATTACACTTACTGGAAAATAGTGTTCTGCTTGCCAGATCCCGAGACACCCAAAACACTTCAGAGTGACAGATGATACATGAAGTGCAAGCTCAGAGCCAGATAAGGTATGAACTAGAATAGCATGTACAAAGATGTTGAAAAAGTGGTATGTACATGCCGTGTTGTATGGAGAAGTATAGAAATGCACAGCAGAAAGAGGAGATGATTGTTACTGAAGTACCTCTCAACTCAAGAAAAGCAACTCATAGTAGCTGACTATTATTGTAAATCCTTGCTTTAAGTTTCCCCATTTTAAGTTGTTTCAATCTAACCTTGTGTTTTTAATGGGGCTGGTTCGGGTTTAACTTTGTAGATTTGCATTAATGTTGTTCGTGCTGGGTGTAATATAAGATTGCATGACACAATTGACACCATTTTGGAGCAGCCTCTCCCAATCGCCAATCTTTCTGTTCCCACCTCTCCCACTGGCTAACCTTGTTCCTTGCTGACCCTGCTGTTCACCAACCCTCCCTGCTTGCCCATCTTCCCTTCGCCAACCTTCCTGTTTGCCACCTCGCTAGCTTGTGACCTATCTTTGTGACATTGAAACTCGAAGCTGACCCTGAAACTCACTCACAGAGAGGGTTCTGGAGAGGGAGATGGCGAGTGGGAGGGTGGGGTCGGCAGGCGAGAAAAGCCAATCAGAGATTGGGCCAATGCGAGAGTTGGCACCAACCAGGGGGTCTGTAAACAGGAGGGTTGGCCAGCAGCAGGGTCAGCGAGTGGGTGGGTTGGCAAGGAGACAGCGTTTTACAGGAAGAAACATCCAGATGAAGTAGAAAAATCTCATGAAATAGAGATATAAAAGAAGATCCAAACCTTTTGATATTGTCACTTTGAACAAATGTAAGGCTTATATGAAATTGTCTGCAGAGCTACTTCATTGTGGAAGAAAATGACAACTTTGCCAAGCAAAATACATCTTCCAAGTGATTTGGAGGAAGTATGTCAATGACTCACTGATGTGCAGGTGGAAGGAAGTCAACATTTCAACAAGCATACCAAATGCTTGCCTGAGTTGTTGAGAGGACAAACTGCACATGTATAGGATCCAAGCCTGAAAACCTGGAACCAAGAAGAAATGAATGTCGAAGCAGAGACTCAAAAGTCTTGTTTCATCAAGGGTGTTAAACAAAATCCGTTTATTTTGGTTTTCTAACAGTTTGGCAGTAGATTTAACCCTGACCTTTTTTGAGGAAGGAGAGGGCATCTTTGCACCAAACATCCATTTATTATTTATTATTATAATGTGAAGATAGTGTAAGTTACTAAGATGCTGAGAGTAAAGACGCCATTCCAGATCATCAGGAAGTTAATGTTTACTGATACTCGCCATTTTTCTTTGTTCAAGGGTAAGCGCCTTCCTGTTTGGGAAATATACAATTGGATATATTATCACTCATCTCTGTGACAAGGTCCAGTCCTGATCATAACCTTGAAATAATTTTGACTTTGGGGAACATTGAAGAGACAACTCTATAGATGAGAGAGCACAAACAACGTCGGGGTTAGGAGTGTCCTCTTCAAACTTTTCCTACTTGTTGGAGGTGAAGAACCAGTTAAAATCAGAGGTGACAAGGATCATTTTAAGTTTGCTTCATGGCGTAAAACAGGCATTAATGAAGTAGCTGCATTTTACAGCCTGCCTGAATTTCCTTCCCAATGAAGTCAATGGGAAGGAAAATTGGATGTGAAACGTACAGGCTGGCCAGTTCAATGATACCAGTTTTACCCCATTAACCAAGGTTAGAAAATCACTCCCAATGATTCTTTTAAGTTCCAGAATTTCAAAAAGCCTTTGAAATTACACCATTACTTACCAACAGAAGAGTATTTACACTTGTTTTACGAGAAGTTATTTCTTCAGGATTTTAATGGCTATGTGGCAAATGGAATTCAATCCGGATACGTGTGAGGTGATGCACTTGGGCAGGACAAACAAGGCAAGGGAAGCACCCTGGGAAGCACCGAGATTCAGAAAGACCTTGGTGTGCATGTACACTGGTCCCTTAAGGTAGCAGAGCAGGTGGATACAATGGTTTAGAAGGCATATGGTATACTTGCCGAGGTATAGCGTTTTAGAACAGGGAACGCACTCCCCATGATTGGCAACCCTGCCTGATCGCGCGTGGGCAAATAATGCCAGCTTGGCACCTTGGCTGTGCTAACCTGGCAGTGCCCATGCCACCTGGATACCATAGAAGTGCCAGGCTGGCACCCAGGTGGTACTGCCAGGGTGTCAGGCTGGCACTGCCAGGGTACCCAGTGGCACCAACAGTGAAGGGGCACCACCCTGCACACAGAGCATGCAGCTGGTGACCTCCGAGCCGCTGGGAAAACCCCATTTTTGTGGGGACCAGTACCAAACGGCACTTTCCAGAGATCTCCAAGGTGAAAGGATTGAATCCCAAAGCCTCAGATACCTCGAGAATCTGCACATTAGATTAAGGCTTGCTGCCCCATTCTAATATGCTGATTTGCCAAAAAGTAATCCCGACATCAGAGCGTCCCGCGAGATTATGTTGAATCTCGGATGGGATCTCCCAGCTTTCCACGGCCACGCTGCGCTGCGGCGACCTGCCTTTCCGGCGCAGTATGACCATAGGATTGCACTCATTGTGTCTTCATATGTGGATATCCTATGGTGTAAATTCAAGGCTAGAGACTCAAACTGAAGAAAACGGCCAGGTAAAACCCAGCTGATTTATCACGTCTGTCCCATATTGCCATGTAATAGCACCAAAGTACCATTGTGTCCCTCTGCACCCAGCCTCCAGCCCCACTTCCCATCCACCAACCAGTCACACAATCTCCAGTTGTTAATTTTAAATCTGAAATTAACCATTTTTGTTGTGCGAGGATATTATGACGATAGGGAAAAGACAGGATAGAGAAGGGCAGACGGTAGTATGCTGATAATGTCACTGGGCTAGCTATCCAAAGGTCCAGGCGAATGCTTTGGGGACATGGGTTCAAATCCCAATATAGCAACTAATGGAGTTTAAATTCAATAAATAAATCTGGAATTGAAAGTTTGTTTTGGTAATGGTAGTCATGCCATTTTGAACAATTGCAATAAATCCACATTCACTGAGAAAAGAAAATGAACCCATCTACTCAGACGTGTGGGTTCTGAAACACACAAGCAAATTATGAAATGTGAACATAACGATTAATAAAGAAGCCAATCAGACAAAACTTGAAATTAGAAGGAGGGCGGATACATGAAATAAACCCGAGTCTAAATCATTTAGTCAAAATCCTGGAACTCCCACCCGAACCACATTGTAGTTATACCTACAGCACAGGGACTGCAGCTGTTCAAGAAGGTGACTCATCATCACCTTCCCAAGGGTAATTAGGAATGGGCAATAAATGTTGGCCGAGCCAGTGACTCCCACATCCCACAAGACAAAGAATTGGAATCAGTTTAATCGTGCATTATCGAGTCACACTTTACTTACAATAAAACATTTAAAAACAAGCCAGTTATTTCTTCCAGCAGTTCCCTGGCTTTGAAGAGTAGCCAATGGACATGCCTTCAATTGACTATGGGGTGTGCTTATGAGGTATTTGCCTTTTGTTATATAAACAAGTTAATTTTTTTAGGTAATTTCAAGTCGAAGACATATTAAAAGAGCCAACAAAAACATTGGCATGAATGCATTATGTAATCAGACACGATTGCAAGGCATAATTTCTGGGCTACAGAATACTGACTGATGCTGTGATTATGTCACAAAACACATTGGGTTGAATTTAATGCCCACCCGTGTGTTGGGTGTGGTGGTAGGACCATTATATCAGGCAGGAGGGTGTTGGATGGGAACTCCACCACATTCTCATTTCCACTCCACTATTTCCTTGATGGAAAGGCCAGTGGACAGCCTTCCTGTGCCACCACCAATTGAGGCCCTTAAGTGGGCAATTAATGCTTACTGAAGGGCCTCATTCCACTGCCACTGGCGTTAACCCAATGGATGGTGGGGGACTCACCATATGGGGAGGACCACAAGCAAATTCATTCTGGGGTTGCTTGTCAGCTCCTGGATGGGAGGGGGCATTCAGTACCTTATCGAGGGACCCAGCATTGACAAGGAGGAGGGTGGGTGGGGGGGGGGGAACCGCCTGAGAGTCACTCCGCTGCCCTCGCTGCTAATCCCCCTTCTCCTCCCTCCCTCATGAATCCCCTCCCATCGTCACTTATATGTGCATATGTCTACCCATGATCTTTGGCCTCCAGGTCATACTGGCAGCAGCCACCACCTTCCCAGTGCACTGCCGTTCAATAGAGCTGGCAGCCAGCCAATGTAGGGCTTCCATCCCTGGGGTCATGATCCTGGGAAAGGCCTGCCACTGGCCTGTCAAGTGCCTGATTAACACTTAATTTGGTGGGCCTTTCCTAAAAGGTGCCACGGGGCTCCTGCCAGCTGGAGAGGCAGTGGGTGAGAATCCATTGCCTCCATCAAATACCATCTATTGTCCTTCTCTTAGTTTATGTTAGCAGTTATTCCTGGCAATTTAATGAGTGGACTCCACACTACAGCTGTATAGCAAATATTCTGAATATTTTGATTAGAATCCTCCAGAGTTCAAATGTACTCCTACAGATGCCACCTTTTGTGATGTGCAATGGCATTTATCAGTGTCAGTTCTGAACAAATGTGTGCAGAAATATTGTAATGGTGCACATCAATATGACTCATTAAAACGGTTCAGTACATTAAAATAACATTAGGGCAATGAGTCATTTCAACGGAAAACCTGACTGGCATCATATCATAAGAACTGAAGTACAAGATAATGTACCTTCGTGCGTGAGGATCAGTAATCTTCTTGGAATTTGCATTAAATTTCTGAGGGACTAATTGCTTACTCTTTTTGAAAACTGGTGAAAGAAAGGATAATAATTATCATTTGAGTTTGTGGTGTACCTTTCAGTAAGCTTACTTTTTTCTGTGATTGAGATCACATAAAGTAGGACAACCAATTACATTAAAAAGAAAGCTCTCTATAATTTATTTAATGTTAGGTTTCATTCTCTCCTAGTTTATCGCACAAGATTGATTATCCGAGTGAACTTAGTCTCTCTTTACATATCTCTGAACTATCATTCGTACCGTTCTCAAGGTTACACGTTTATCTACATACGGACAAGTGTTTTAATCCTGGGGTATTTAATGTGTATTGTACATGACTTGGGTCAATTCAAGGTCAAACAAGCCTTCATCAAGATGACAGCACAGGGCAACATGGAGCAGAAAAAGATCATCTGACCAATCAAAAATCTTCATTCCTCAGAGAGAAGTTTTTTGTATTATTTTTCCATTTGATCTCCTGATGGATGTCCTGTAATGTCTCAATTTCCATTTCATATCAAAGGATATCTCTTGGAAAATTCTGGAAAAGGGGACTTCTAGACTGGCATCTCACATTATTCATTGTTAAATCAGTTACGTTTGTTAAGAGAGTTTAAAAAGATATCTCCCATTTTCATAGAATTCATAGAATTTACTGTGCAGAAGAAGGCCATTCGGCCCATCGAGACTGCTCAGGCTTTTGGAAAAAGCCCCCTACTTAAGCCCACACCTCCACGCTATCCTTTATCCCCGTAACCCAGCAACCCCATCTAACCTAAGGGCAATTTAGCATGACCAAACCACCTAACCAGGACATCTTTGGACTGTGGGAGGAAACCGGAGCACCCGGAGAAAACACACACAGACACGGGGAGAACGTGCAGATTCCGCACAGACAGCGACCCAAGCGGGAATCAAACGTGGGACCCTGGCGCTGTGAAGCCATCGTGCTAACCACTGTGCTACCATGCTGCCCAAAGAAGGCAGGCATGTGCATTATATTTTATAACTTTTCTAACTACCTCACTCAAAATTAGTTATGATTAATTAGTGTTATTGTTACATGGTTAAGGAAGGTGACCTTTTTGGTGTCAGTTGTGCTTCAGTGGTACTTGCTGAGCCAGTAAGTTGGGGGTTCAATCTCCACTCTAGGGATTTGAGCACAAAATCCAGGCTGACATTCCATGACAATACTGAAGGGGAAAAAAATGCTGTCAGATAGTCCATCTTTCAGATGAGGTGTTAAAACAACATCCTGTTCGGTACATCTCAGGTGGATGCTAAATATCCTGTAAAATTATCACATTGTTATTATCACAATATTGGTTGATTGGTTGACAAGTTTCCTTCATCTCAACAGTGACTATTTCAAAAGTTTGTCATTGGTTAAAAAGGGCACGATTCTCCCAAAAGTGTCCTCGTGAGCGCATTTAGCCCCATGATTCCCAGTACTTGCAGTGCTGAGAAACAATGGCTCTTCAACGCGACTCTCTTTGAATAAGGGGCCTGAACGAGGAATGCGCAGCCGAGGCCGCACATTTGTGCAGTTGGGAGCTCCGCTCGCCGGAACTCCCCAGTGTAGCAAGAGATCGGGATGACGTTTTTAAATGGCATCCTGATCTCCAAGTCCCCAAAACGATCCCCAACATCGCCTCCCCCAGCCTGAACACACTATGGGAGGGTCCCCAGCCCCCCATACACCCCTAACATCTGCACCCATGACAGGCACCCCTGGCCTGATCGCATGAATGCAAAAATGCCAGCATGGCATCTTTGCAGTGCCAACCTGGCACTCTGACAGTGCCCATGCCATGGGCACCTAGGTGGCACTGCCAAGGTACCAAGCTGGCACTGCTAGGGTACCCAGCTGGCACCAACAATGTCAGGACTCCACCCTGCCCAAAGGGCATGCAGCTGGGGCATTTGATCCATGGGCGACCCCCACGAGTGCCGTTCCGTCTGATCCCCGTTTGTGGGGACCAGTGCTGAACCGTGCACCCCCGAGGTCTCCGAGGCAAAGGGGTTGAATCCGAAAGCCTCAGGTACCTCGGGAATCTGCACGTTAGAGTGAGGCTTACTGCCTCAAGATTCCTGGAGGTTTTCCCGGATGGTTTGGGCACTATCAGAGGAGCCGAAGCCAAACTTTCTGTCGACATGTCAGCACAACCATGCTATTTCCTCACCAGGCTGGTTCTGTATGCTTTGCAACTGAAGAACCCAACCGCTTGGAGCGATTGGACATCATCCGCCCTGTGCAATTCACGGATTGGGCAGCACCGGTTGCACCCGTATCGAAACCCGATGGCTCACTTTGCCTTTGCGGAGACTATAAAATGACAGTTGATGGGGTATCCCATTTGGACCATTCCCTATCCCACGTATGGAGGACACTTATGCAAAGCTCAGCAGCAGCGCACTTTCACAAGGTTTGATATGAGCCACGGCTTACTTTCAACTGGTCTTGGACCCAGGATCCAGGAAGTTTGTTACGATGAACATCCACTGCGGGCTAGATGAATACACCCATTTATTCTTTGGGGTCTCGTCGGCTTGTACTATCTTTCAGCGGATCATGGAAATTATTTATATAGTAATAATCAGTGGAAATTAAACATGCATCGCGGTCTACCTCAATTATGTCTTGATTACCGGGGCCACGGAACAGGAGCACTTACAGAAACTCTCTTGTCTTCTGAGTACACGTGCAAAAGATATAATGCTCGAACGTTTCATTTCTTTTCAGGGAGCAATGTCAATGAAAGTATTTTATTACTTCATCAATGGTTTTGCTTTCTGCTTTTCCGTCGAACGTGAAGGTATTATAAATTTTGATGGCTTGAAGACCTGCTACCGTGAGCAGCAATGCAATACAACTCTCGTCAGGTTGTGCCTGCAGGCCAAGGGCTGCAACATAGAGTTTGAATTACTGCTTAAAAATACGCCAACTCTCATCTACATTCCTGGTGACTTGAAGCTGGTGAGGTGCCTTCAGACCTTCCATCTCGAACTTCACAGTCTTTCTGTGTGTTGAGTTCCAGTTCCCCATGCAGGAAACGCCTCTGGACTCCACTCAGATGATACCCAAGTACCATCCCCTGCTGAAGCGAACAAAAGAACCTTCCCAATGTTCTGCCGCGACGGACGCAATTCAGGACCTTGCGGGAGGAGTGTTGCAACCCTCACAGAAGTCACGGGATATGGACTATCAGATTCCCTGTGACCTCAGCAGAGTATCAACATCCCCGTTAACAAGGGAAGCCTGTTGGGTATAAAAACCCCAGCCTAAATGTAAGTCGGAGCAGGAGAATCCTTTGGAGAGTGGAGAAGAGTAGTTGTATATTTATTTAAACCTTGTTTTGCCTCCAACATCTGTTTCCTTGTGGTCACTCTGCTCGGATCCAACAGTCACTGTCTTAAAGCGATAACCGCAAGAAAAAAAAAACCAGCCAGCACCTACAGAAGCAAAATGGAAAAAGACTTGCTGATCATACCGTTGTTCAGGAATGTCAATTCATACGATGCAGAGGATTGGAGTCAGGGTGTCGAAAAATAGGGATTTCTATTTCATTGTGAATGAAATTATTGTTGAAGATAAACGTAGAACTATCCTGCGGAACGTGTGTGGAAGAAAAATGTATAATCTCGTCAGAAACATGATTGCCCCAAATTCACCCAGTACTAAGTCTCATAATGAGTTAGTTGAGCTCATGAAATTGCAATTTCAGCCAAAACTGTCTGTAATTATGCTGCCCTTCAAGTTCAATACAAGAGTTTGTGCTCCAGGAGAATATATTTCTACCTTTGTGGGGAACCTGAAACATCTCACCGAGTACTGTGAGTTTGGCGATACTTTGAATGATATGCTATGGAGTGGACTTGTATGCGGGGTGAATGACAATGATATATTGCACCTTTTTTGAACACGCAAATACAGAAATACAAATTCAATTTAAACTTAAAGCTATACCTTATTCCTAACATCCAAAAATATAAGTATAGATTACTTAAAACTATATCTAGGGCGAGATTCTCCGACCCACCGCCGGGTCGGAGAATCGCCGGGGGCTGGCGTGAATCCCGCCCCCGCTGGTTGCCGAATTCTCCGGCACCGGATATTCGGCGGGGGCGGGAATCGTGGCGCGCCGGTTGGCGGGCCCCCCCCCCCCCCGCGATTCTCCGGCCCGGATGGGCCGAAGTCCCGCTGCTAAAATGCCTGTCCCGCCGGCATAGATTAAACCACCTACCTTACCGGCGGGTCAAGGCGGCGCGGGCGGGCTCCGGGGTCCTGGGCGGAGCGATCTGGCCCCGGGGGTGCCCCCACGGTGGCCTGGCCCATGATCGGGGCCCACCGATCCGCGGGTGGGCCTGTGCCGTGGAGGCACTCTTTTCCTTCCGCCTTCGCCACGGTCTCCACCATGGCGGAGGCGGAAGAGACTCCCTCCACTGCGCATGCGTGGGAATGCCGTCAGCGGCCGCTAACGTTCCCGCGCATGCGCCGCCCGGAGATGTCATTTCCGTGCCAGCTGGCGGGGCACCAAAGGCTTTTTCCGCCAGCTGGCGGGGTGGAAATTAGTCCGGCGCGGGCCTAGCCCCTTAAGGTTAGGGTTCGGCCCCCCAAGATGCGGAGCATTCTTCACCTTTGGGGCGGCGCGATGCCCGACTGATTTGCACCGTTTTGGGCGCCAGTCGGCGGACATCGCGCCGATACCGGAGAATTTCACCCATATTTCCTAACACAATGCAGTAGTAGAATCAATAGTTGCATACGAGTGTCAATCTCCACACAAAAAGCAAGTATTTCAAATAAACTGACCATTTCGCTAACTGGCAGATACTCTGATGACAATGATTTTTTTTCCAGTATGATCAGCAAAGAGGAAAATCTCCATCATAGTCTCTGAGTACTATCAGGATACCAACCAAATTATGAGAATCCACCGCCTCTTTGACTTTTTAAAAAGGTAGGTAATTAACCATAATCGACAAAGAATCACAAACATCTCTCTCTCTATTGGAGAGATTTATATAGCACCACTCTACAAGCATGAAGCCAGGCTAGCAGGCACAACCTCCCTGGTCTACCACAGCCAGTACAAGGATTGATTGAACCTGTGCTGTTCACAGTGCATCATCTTGCACTGTACTCTAGCCATCTGAGCTAGTGTAACATTTATTGCAACATTAAAGTGTCAGGATGTTTTTATCTATCTGATACAAGGCAACAGAGGTAAGGACCTCTATTTACAATCAGAACAGGTCTCTTCAAATCTCTGTTATACCGTTGAACCCAAATTCCCAGTGTGCACATTCACTTACCCATTGACTACATAGCTTTGTAGCATACTAACAATGTATGGACTTTCATCACACTTTGAGTTAGGGTTCTGTAATATTGTGTGTATGTTGTCTTGGGGGAAGTGAGAAAATATTGGCTTGCAGGGAAGAGGGAGGAAAAGTCAAGATATTTAACACTAACAAGCGACATGATGGTGCATTGTGGTGAGACATATTTGCACACCTATCTGTGCAGATTTGCCAGTTTTTCATGAAATTAATACTCTTCTAATTGCTGTGTGCATATCAACAAATACCTCAGGCCTTTCAGTAAGCCAACTTCATTGAGAATGCTTCTGTTCCTGCAATGTATCTAATTGTGGTAAAGCATTGTATAGAGAATAACAAAGCTTGAGGCTATATGATCAATATTGTAACAAGTATTGTCAACATTCCCAAGCTTCATTCACAGTGGCGCTGACAGAGAAAATGCATAAATGAATGAAAACTATCAGCCAGGTAAATAGTGGATTCTCCGGTTCCCCAGCCGTGTGTTTCTTCGTGGCGGCCATTCACTAGCGGCAGGGTTCTGTCTTCCCACCGCTTGTCAATGGGATTTCCCATTGAAGCCAATTCACGCCGCCGGCAAACCCACGGGCGAGGGTGTCTGCCAGCGGGAAAAGAGTATCCCAATGAGCAGAGAATTCCGGCCGCTGTTTTTATTTGTTCATGTCTGTGAGCATCGCTGGTAAGGCCAGCATTATTGCTATGTTAGTGTCACTTGATCACACTGTCAATGACAATTTACGTCACTTTGTTCATGATTGAGGGTAGACTGATGTGCGGTAATTGGTCAGGTTGGATTTGCCCTGCTTTTTCTGGACAGGACACACGTGGGCAATCTTCCACATTGCTGGGTCCATGCCCATGCTGAAGCTGTACTGGAACAACGTGGCTCATAGGGCAGCTCATTCTGGAGAACACGTATTCAGTCCTATGGCTAGAATGTTGTCAGGGCCTATATCCTTTTCAATAACTAATGTCTCCTGCCAGTTCTCAGTCTCACAGGGAGTGAATCAATTTGGCTGAAGACTGACACCTGTAATGTTGGGCACATCTGGACAGATGCATCTGTAACATGAAGAGTAGAAAAGTCCTCTCACACCCGCCAAAGGTAGATATGCCCTTTAGGACAGTTATGAGTCACATTTGGTAATGGTGATTGAAGACCCCCACTTTGAATACATTCTATGCCATTGCCACCCATAGTGCTTCTTCCACAGTATTCAACATGGAGGACTTCTGATTCATCAGCTGAACGAGGGCAGTATGTGATAATGAGAAAGAGATATCCTTGTTCATGTATGACCTGATGCCAGAAGAGCCTATAGGGTCCAGAATGGATGTTGATAACTCCAAAGGCCAAACCCTTTTAACTATACACCACTGTATTGCTACATCTGGTTAGATTGTCCTACTAGTGGAACTGGACATACTCAGGGATGGTGATGAAGATACCTGAGACATTGGTAATAAGGTATGATTTGGTGAATATGACTATGTCACATTATTACTTGAGTAGTTTGTAGGCCATCTTTCCCAATTTTGGCCCATGAGCCCAGATGTTAGTAAGGAGGATTTTGCAGGGTTGACTGGGCATTTTGTGCCTTTGTCATTTCCACTATCTAAGTCAATACCAAGTGATCCATCTAGTTTTATTCTTATAAATCTTCATGGGCAACATAAGACTTAGTGGGGTAGAATTTGGCATGAGTTGCACTTGTTGGGCCTACTGCTAAATTTAGAGATCCTTCTAAGATAGGCATTAGGCACCTTAAATATGTAAATTAGGGGTCAATACAGGTTGATGGATCCCACTGGAAAATTTCTGGGTGACACTTGAGTGTCCCCTATGTCTGACAGCTAGGTGGAGCAGGAGTAGACACATTACTTTACAGGAGTCACAATCACAGCAGTCCCCCCCCCCCCTACCCCACCCCAAATAACAATCCCCCTCAACCCCATTCCCACAGCCCTTCCCAAGATTTAACTGAAGGCCTCATGGTGAGGCTGGCAGTCCAACATTGATCTCTTTGCCACAGGGACTTGAAAAACAGCTTGCATCAAAACATGCTGATGAGACCCAAGCCTGGTTTCTATTAATCCCAGGGCCTCTCAATTCAGACCTGAAAATAGGTTCAGACCAAAATGTACATTTGTGCACCAATATCGCAGTTTAAACTGAATCTGTATAGGTAACAGTACACTAGAAATATGCTGTAGTGTTAGGTTCTTTTATATAATTTGGCTGTTGACTGTCTATGTGGGCAGACAAAGGCTAATACAAACTGAAATCTGAATCATTTTGTTTTCTGAACTGGTAGCCTGTAAAAGCCTGAGATTAACAATTATCCCACTTGAGTGGAAGAAAATAAAGAATTTGCATTTATACAATACCTTTTGTTTCTTCAGTGAGTCCCGAAGTGTTTTAAAAATTACTTCCTGAAGTACTATTATGCTGCAACCAATGTGCGCATAGCCAAGTCTCATGAACAACCGATCTGTCTTGGTTCACTGCTGTCCTTTGAATGGATGGGATATCTTTTACATCAGCCTGTAGAGATTGATGTGCTTTGGTTTAATGGAAAGAATGAGTAAGCATAATTTTAGAACTATGCTATTGAGTGAAATCAGTAGGCACTTAATGGAAAAATGGTATTCCCTCCCCTGAAAGGCTTGGCCCATTCATATTTTCAAGGCTGAGATCGATACACGTTTGTTAGCTACACCTGGTAAATGGAGTTCAGGCACAGATCTGTTGTGATCTAATTGTCCAGCAGAACATGTTTGATGGGTAAATGGTTGCCTCCTGTTTTTTGCTTCGATGTTCCAACTGACAGGCTTCAATTGGACACAGTGTCAGCCTTTGTTTCAACAACCAAGAGGATGTGTGGTAACTACTAATGTAATTTAAAACCAATAAACTTTAACATTAAAAAATTATTTCTGACAAGGCAAAATAGGACATTTATTAATTAATTGTACACCTATTAAAGAAACAGTTTGGAGGTGGACAACTGATCATTTATCTGTAAAAGTGAAATCCATCATGGAACATTAGAATCTCATAGAATCCCTACAATGCTGATGGAAGCCATTTGGCCCATCGAGTCTGCAGCGACCCTCCGGAAGATCATCCCACCCAGGCAACTCTGTCTAACCTTTAGATACCAAGGGGTAATTTAGCATGGCCAATCCACCTAACCTGCACATCTTTGGACTGTGGGAGGAAACCGGAGCACCCGGAGGGAACCCACGTAGAGACACAGGGAGCAAATTCCACAGGGAGAGTCACACAAGATGGGAATTGAACCCGGGTCTATGGTGCTGTGAGGCAGCAGTGCTAACCACTGTGACCCCTTGCCACCCTTACTCCACGGTAAAAGATAAAGCAAAGCATTCCTACTAAAGTTGATTGCATTCTAGACTATTTCAGCCGGAATTGATTTAGTGCGTATTCTTTATCAAATTGCCAAGTGAAATGTGTTAGAAGAATTTAATCATTTGTCCAGATATCTTTTATAGCCTTCTCCTGAAGCTTTGAAGTGAAGAGATAACTTGCATTTCTATTGTGTTTTTCAGGACATCACAAAGTCCGCACAGATAATGAATTATTTTTGAGGTGCGGTCCTTGTTGTAAAGGTCTCGGAAACAAAGTCAAGGTATTGACAAGATGATTTGCTTTCATGATGCCAGTGTGGAACAGGCATTGAGTTCGAATCTGCTGCTCTTCTTTCAGCTGTGTCATGGATCATTCAGCTGAACCTCAAGAGTGAAGACAAGGCCTTGGTTTGACACTGCAAAAAGACAGCACCAAGTTTTTTCTGTACGGCTGGGACTTGTCAGTCTTGATGTGCTCAATTATCTGAAGTAGGACTAAACCCATACGACATGACTCAGAAGTGAGGGTGCTACCTCTAAGCTACTGTTGGCGGCTCATGTAGATGTCTCTTAAATCTTGCAGACTTGTCCAGATATTTTCCAGCCTGCCATAAATGAGTATCACGTTGGTCAAGAAAACTAGCAACTTGGTTTGACATGTTCTTTGTCCTTCCAGGTGAAGGTGACCATGTTCATCAATTGCAGTGGTTGGTAGAAGTCCAGTGGTGACTGTTTATCACTCAGACGAGTACATTCCCATGTACGCAGATTATCAATTCTGCCCACGGATAACCTTGCAAGTTGCTGCCCCTGTCCCCAAAATGACACCCACGACAATGATTGCTGCAAACCCCTCCTGCTTTAGATTCTACCCTCTTACATCTTGCAACAAGCCTGCATCCTGAGTTCATGAAAAATCCCATTATTATGTGAAAGTGTTCCAAGGGGGAAGATTCTGGCTTATCCCATCCTCAGATTGGTGACTGAATTTCACCCAAATGAAACAATTTTTGGGATTTGCTTTTTCAGGGGAATGTGGATACACCCCAGATATACTGGAACACACAACTTGTAAGTCCGGGGTATGGCCAAGACAAATAATTTAAATCTTGGATTGATGCATATGATTGTGTGGTCTGATTGCCTCTGCCACCTCTGGGTTAGTATATCAAAGAAGTTGCTTCATTGTGACTACCTTTTGTTTCAAAGATATTTCTAAATCAAATTCCAAAGCCCTGTGGAATGCTGGGTGTTACTACCCCTGAGGAGGTCACGGGCTGTGGACCGTCCACAAAGTAAGTATTTCCCCAGTAATGGGGTGGGGCTTCCTCTTTAGCAAAGGGAGCCCACATAGTATAAAAACCCCAACCTGAGTGTACGTCGAGGAGTGGAGAGAGTTAGTATACGTGTCAATAAATCAATATTTTTGCATCCTACCCTGCATTGTGTGTGTGTTCACTCTGTGCAGATTCTACACTAGCGGCAAGGATGGGATGTAGCTGCCTTTGACACCAAGTGCTGCTTACTTGAACCACTTTGCATAGGCCTCAGGAGGTCTCTCTTCAACCAGCAGAGATGCCCCACAATGGAAAATTACAGCCATATGATGTTGGTGCTGATGATTGGGGACAGTACATTGAATGACTACAACACTTTTTTTGAACCAACGCTATAATCGGGGATGAACAAATAGTAAGACTTCTCACAGATTGCCATGGGCCCACCTATAGTATCACCTACCCAGATGCACTTGAGGTCTTTCATGACCTTAATGGCCTTAGTGAGGGTACATTTTAACCCAAGCCTTTGATAATCATCCGCCGGTTCCGATTTTACACAGCCACCCAGGTTCAGGATGAAGCTACTCCTGACTTTTTGGCCCACCTACGGGAGCTCGCTGAGATCAGAGTGACGTTGAAAAAAGCCCTGAGAGACCATTTGGTCTGTGAAATCGGCAACACAGCAATGCAATGGAAGCTCCTAGCAGAAACTCACTTGGATTTACAGCAGCCGGTTCAGACAGCGAAACGCTGAACAGGGAGTCCAGGATCTCCAAGGCATGGCGGTCCTGAACTTAGGCCACCTGAACAAGCGCCACATGGCCCTTCCACGGCCCAAAGAAGCGGACCCCCGATCTTTGGCCATTACTGCAGGGATGCAAGCCACCGCCAAAGAGGACTAGAGAATCATCAAGCTGTCTCCCCCGACCAAGAAGACCCAGATAATGATATGGACTAGCGACAGGTCACCGAGACCGAGGCGACAGATGGCCCCAAACCCCCCCCCCCCAATCGATCCAGCAGTTGTGGCCACACCCTTGTGACGGGGCATACAACTTGGACGAAGAGGACAACTCGTATCAGCAGCTACACTGTGTAGCAGCACCACGGGCAACACCGATCCAGGTCACACTTCAGGTAAATGGACAGTCAATACAGATGAGCTGGATACCGGAGCGGTGGTCTCAGTGGTCAGCCGCTCAATAAAATCAGGGCCGGCATCCAGACGTTGGCTCAGGTACCTCAGTGGTCCTGGTCACATCGGAAAATCTATCATTGGCAGCGATATGCGGAGGTGGACTGGGTTTGCTGGGCATCGACTGGTCATAGCAGCTCGGCTTGGATTGGCAGAAAGTCCACTGCATGTACCCACACAGGCCCAAAGGGATCTTGGCAAAATTCCCCAATGGCTTTCAGGAGGACCTGGGCACTATAAAAAGGGCAGTGGCCAGGATTAATGTTGATCCAGTGGCACAGTCGCACTGTTTTCGTGCTCAGCCAGTTGTATGCACTGAGGTCTAAAGTGGATAGAGAACTGAATTGTTTGGGATGCTTAGGCATTATACGTCCCATACAGTTCTCCAACTGGGCAGCCCCAGTTGTACCCGTGATGAAGTCTGATGGCTCTTGCAGGGACTACCAGATGACAGTAAACGATTCTCCATCCCGGTAGCCGGCCAATGGTTTTCCTATTGTGGCCACGCTGTCAGGAAATCTGCGGGCGTGAGTGTGCTGCCGGCGAAGCGGAGAATTCCGTCAATGGAAAGTCCCACCCATTGTCTCTCATCTGGACGGTTATCAGGTTCCGCACATTGAAGGTTTATATGCAAAGCTCAGTGATGGTCGCACCTTTATGAAATTAAACACGAGCCACGCATATCTCAAGCTAGCTTTGGACCTCGGATCCTGACAGTTTGTGATGATCAATACAGACCGATGGCTACATGAGTATATCCAGTTGCCTTTTGGGGTATCCTAGGCATATGCTATCATCCAGCGAGTAATGGAGAACATCCCGGATGATGTACTGATTACAGGTCCGTCCAACCAGGAGCATCTACCGAACCTGGCCAAAGTTTGGGGAGGCTGACAATCGCCTACGCCGAGAGATATGTGCATTCTATGCCACAGAAGTCATGTATTTAGATACCGAGTGGACCGTCATGGCCTGCACCCATTGAGGACAAGGTGCGAGCCATCCGGCAGACCCCTATATTGGCGGGTCCAATGGAACTTCATTCTTTCTTGGGACTCGTAAACTATGACGGGAAATTCATCTCCAACTTGCCGACCCTAGGAAGAAATTCCTCCTCATTTCAACCTTAAATGGAAGATCCCTTAGTTTGCAACTTTTCCCTCCAGTTCTAGATTCCCCCATAAGGGGAAAAATCCTCTCAACATTTATCCTGTCAAGTCCCCTCAGAATTTAAGTGTTTCAATAAGATTCTCATTCCAGTGAACATAGGCCAGCCTCTTCAACATTTCCGCTTAAGACAACACCTTCATCACAGGAATCAACCAAGTCTCTGAACTGCCTCCAATGCAAGTATGGCTCTACTTAAGTAAGGTGACCAAAACTATATGCTGTATTCTAGATGTGGTCTCACCAATAACCTGTACAGTTGTAGCGAGTCTTTCTCAATTTTATACTCCAACCCCGGTTCAATAAAGTCTAACATTCCACTTACTTTCTTCATTACTTGCTGGACCTGCAAGCTAAGTTTTTGTGATTCATGTAAAAGGTCTACCAGGTCCCTCTGTGCCATAGCATTCAGCACTCTCTCCCCATTTAAATGATATTCTGATTTTCTATTCTTCCTGCCAAAGTGGACACCCTCACATCCCCCCACATTACACTCCATCTGCCAAATTGTGTCCATTCACTTAACTATCTACATGCCTTTGCAGACTCTTTGTGTCCTCTTCATGGCTTGTCTTTCCAACGATCCTTGTATCATCAGCAAATGTAGTTAAAATACACACGGTCCCTTCATCCAAAATTTCAGTGCAGAAGGAGACCATTCGGTCCATCAAGTCTGCACCGACCCACTTAAGCCCTCACTTCCACCCTATCCCTGCTACACAATAACCCCTCCTAACCTTTTGGACACTAAGAGCAATTTAGCAGGGCCAATCCACCTAACCTGCACGTCTTTGGACAGTGGGAGGAAACCGGAGCACCAGGAGGAAACCCACGCAGACACGGAGAAAAAGTGCAGACTCCGCACAGACAGTGACCCAGCGGAGAATCAAACCTGGGACCCTGGCGCTGTGAAGCCACAGTGCTATTCACTTGTGCTACCGTGCTGCCCACAAAGTTGAGGCCCCAGCTCTGATCCCTATGGCATCACATCAATTCCAGTTCACAAACCTGGAAATGACTCATTTATCCCAGCTCTCTGTTTCCTGTTAGTTAGCCAATCCTCTATCCACACTAACGTATTAACCTCAAAGATGCATGTGACAGATGTTGACTCATAATACAAGTGAGAGCCAGACTGATCATAGAAAGTTCAGAGGGAAAGTGAAAAAAGAAATAAAAGAAGCAAAGAGAAAGTCTGAGAAGAGACTGGCGGGTAATATAAAAGGGAATCCAAAAGATTTTTTCACCAGTATATAAATAATAAAAGGGGAGGGTGGGTAAATTTACATGTGGAGGCAAAGGACATGGCTAAAGTACAAATGAAATCTTCGCATCTGTTTTTAAAATTCACTTATAGGATGTGGGAGTCACTGGTTCGACCAGCATTTATTGCCCATCCCTAGTTGCCCTCAAAAGTTGATAGTGAGTTGCCTTCTTCAACCGCTGCAGTCACTGGTGTAGGTACACCCACAGCGCTGCTAGGGAGGAAGTTCCATGATTTTGCCCCAGCGACAGTGAAGGAATGGTGATATATTTCCAAGGCAGGGTGCTGAGTGACTTGGAGGGGAACCTCCAGGTGTTGGGGTTCCCAGGTATCTGTTGCTTTTGTCCTTCTAGATGGTAGTGGTCGTGGATTTGGAAGGTGCTTTCGAAGGAACCTTGGTGAGTTCCTGCAGTGCATCTTGTATATGGTACACACGGCTGCCACTGTTTGTTGGTGGTGGAGGGTTTGAATATTTGTGGAACGAGGAGCAATCAAGCAGGCTGCTTTGTTCTGGATGGTGTCAAGTTTCTTGAACGTTGTTGGAGCTGCACTCATCCAGGCAAGCGGAGAGTATTCCATTACACTCCTGACTTGTGCTCTGTAGATGGTGGACAGGCTTTGGGGGTTCAGAAGGTGAGATACTCGCCGTAGGATTCCTAGCCTTTGACCTGTCCTGGTAGCCACATTATTAATGTGTCTAGTCCAGCTCAGTTTCTGATCAATGGTAACACCAGGATGTTGATTATGGGGGATTCAGCGACGGTAATGCCATTGAATGACAAAGGGCAATGGTTAGATCCTCTCTTGTAGAAGATAGTCATTACCTGGCACTTGTGTGGCGTGAATGTCACTTGACACATGTCAGCCCAAGCCTGGATATTGTCCATGTCTTGCTGCATTTGGACATGGACTGCTTCATTATCTGAGGAGTCGTGAATGGTGCTGAACATTTTGCAGTCATCCGCAAATATCCCTACTTCTGACCTTATGATGGAAGGCAGGTCATTGATGAAGCAGCTGAAGATGGTTGGGCCTCGGACACTACCCTGAGGAACTCCTGCAGTGATGTCCTGGAACTGAGATGATTGACCCTCGACCACACAAGCATCTTCCTTTGTGCCAGGTATGACTGCAACCAGGGGGGAGATTTATCCCTGATTCCCATTGACTCCAGTTTAGCTTGGGCACCTTGGTGCCAGACTCGGTCAAATGCTGCCTTGATGTCACCTCCTTGGGCATTCAGCACTTTGTCCATGTTTTAACCAAGGCTCTAATGAGGTCAGGAGCTGAGTGACCCTGGCAGAACCCAAACTGAGCGTCTGTGAGCAGGTTATTGCCGAGTAAGTGCTGCTTGATAGCACTGTTGATGACTCCTTCCATCACTTTGCTGATGATAGAGAGTAGACTGATAGGGTGGTAATTGGCTGGGGTGGAAATGTCCTGTTTCTTGTGCACAGGACACACCTGGGCAATTTCCACATGGCCAGGTAGATGCCAGTGTTGTAGCTGTACTGGAACACATCTTGGCCAGGGGTGCAGAAAGTTCTGGAGCACAGGTTTTCAGTACTATTGCCGGAATATTATCAGGACACATAGCCTTTGCAGTATCCAGTGGTGAATAGTTGTTTTGCGGACTAGAGGAAGAAAGAGTATGAGGTGCCGAAGGAATCAGCGTGAAGAACTTTGCATTTTTTGGCCTATAATAATGAGCTAAACATAAAATTTTGGTCCCCTTGTCTGAGGAGGGATATACTTGCCATAGAGGGAGTGCAATGGAGCTTCATCAGATTAATCACTGGGATGGCAGGGTAGATTTATGAGGTGAGTTTGGGGAGACTGGATCTGTATTCTTAGAATTTTAAAGATTGAAGGGTGATTTCATTGAAGCTTACAAAACTCTGACAGGGTCTGACAGGATGGATAAGATCCTTTCCTAGGCTGGTGAGTCTAAAACCAGGGCATATAAACTCAGAATAACGGGTAGTCCATTTAAGACTGAGACGACAGGAATTTGTTCACTTGGAAGTTAGTGAATCTTTGAAATTCTCTACCCCAGTGGGTATTGAGCATGTTCAAGACTGAAATCAATAGATTTCTGGAGACTAATGACACCAAGGGGTATGGGGATGGCACTGGACAGTGGTGTTGAGGTAGATGATCAGACATGATCTAATTGAATGGGGGAGCAGGTTCGAGGGGCTGAATGGCCTGCTCCTATTACTAGGGTGCAGGGCACAAGTTCAAAATTTGCAGATGGCACAAAACTTGGGAATATTGTGAACTGTGAGGAGGACAGAGGTAAACTTCAAGAAGAATAGACAGGCCTCGGGGTTGGGCAGACTCATGGTAGATGGAATTTAATGCAGAGAGGTATGATGAGGAAAGGGGAGAAACAATTATATAAAGGATACAATTGGAAAGTGGGTGCAGAGCAGAGGGACCTGGGAATATTTGTATACAGATCATTTAAGGTGGCAGGGCAGGTTGAGAAAGCAGACTCGATGGGCCAAATGGTCTCCTGTACTTTAACTTCTATGATTCTGTAAGTGGTTAGGATCTGGAATGTCCTGCCTTGCATTCGGATGAAGACAAATTCAATTGTGGCTTTCAAAATAAAATCGAAGAGAAAACACTGCAAAGCTTCGGGGAAAAGGCAGGGAAGTGGGTGCAGCTGACTAGAGAGCCAGTATGAACACGACAGGCCAAAAGGCCTCTGTTTGTACTGTAACCATTCAAACTGTGATTCTATGTGGTAAACATGGACTTCCAAAAGGCATTTGATGAAGTGCCACATAATTCGCTTGTCAGTACAGCTAAAACCCATGGATTAGAATGGCTTGTGGCAGCATTAGATTGAAAAATTGGCTCAGTGTCAGGAATCAGAGAGTAACAGAAGGAAGGTGGTACTCGGACCACTGTTTTTCTTGATATGTATTAATGACCTAGACTTGAGTGCACTGGGTACAATTTCAAAATTTACTGATGGCGCAAAACTTGTCAGTATTGTAGGGAGGATAGTGATAGACTTTAATGTGCATAGACATGTTGGTGGAATGGGCAGATACATGGCATGTGAAATTTAATGCAGAGAAGTATGAATATATACATTTGGAGAAACAATGGGTGCGAATGGGGGTGCGACCCAGCTGGTAGATGCCTGGAGAGTCCTCTTATAGGATTTACCCAGCTTGCCATGTTAGATATCGCGAGACTTTGGGATCTGAATTTCGCCCATGGTGGGAGACATCAGTATTTGGCAAATCTGCATATTAGAGTGAGTAGCTAGTCTCACTGCAATATATGGTCGCCTGATTGTACGGAGTCATTGGGACCTAACCCCTTTGCCTCGGAGACCTTAGACAAGCACCATTATGTCCCGGTCCCCACAAACAGGAACCAGGCAGAGTGGCACATGGTGGGGTCTCACAGGGGATCGAAGGAACCTGGGTGGTTGGCCTCTGGGCAGGGTGGTGCCCTGGTACTAATGCCACCTCAATACCTTGGCACTGCCAGCCTGACACCTTGGCAGTGCCACCAGGTGGCCAGGTTAGCAGTGCCAAGGTGCCAGGCTGGCATGGTGCTCACACCACGGATCGGGCCCAGATTGCTTCAGGGGTTGAGAGATTAGGGCGTCCCGATC
Source organism: Scyliorhinus torazame (assembly GCF_047496885.1). Classification (NCBI taxonomy): domain Eukaryota; kingdom Metazoa; phylum Chordata; class Chondrichthyes; order Carcharhiniformes; family Scyliorhinidae; genus Scyliorhinus; species Scyliorhinus torazame. Next base: position 79,622,602 of record NC_092721.1, on the reverse strand, counting down.
TCCTCCTGCACTGAGGAGTTCTGGAGAGTAGGGTTTCTCAGTGCAAGAAACAAGACTATGTGGGGCCTTGGTGGGGTGTTCCCCACCCAGAGTCCCATTCGGTAGCTGTCATGATATGCAGACATGCACATAATGAGATACAGACAGGCAGCAAATGAACACAGAGAACAAGACATTACCAATCAGCAGGCGGAACACTTGGGGGTGGTTTCCCACTATAAAAGGCACGAGGCACTCACACTCCGCCTCTTTCCACTGGGGTCATCTACAGAGTGAGTCCGGTGTATATATCACATAACACCTACAGCACGTGGCTTAGAGCTATTCTGGTTCAGTCAGTCAGAGTAATCACACTTAGGTTAGCAGAGAGTCAAACTCACAAAGAACTGAGCTAACTGTGTGACAGGTTCAATAAATCAAATTGAACTAACTTCAAGGTCTGGAGTATCATTCAGTTATAGCTGCATCGAGTTGCAGCCCGTGTTATCTCAGTGTGCTTAACAAGACAGTAGCGTGGTCTTGCTCTGCCGGAAATACCCGGCTAAACGCGTTCAACACTGGACTCTGTTGCAACTCAATTAGATTGCGCCCAATATAAAATAAAGGATACAAATTAAAAAGGATTGCAGGAACAGAGAGACCTGCAGCTGTAAATGCATTAATAATTGACACCAGCATATCAGGTTGAGAAAGCAGTTAAAAAGGTGAATGGGATCCTGAGCTTTACAAAAAGAGATATAGATTTTAAAAGCAAAGAAGTTATGGTGACCCTTTGCAAACATTGGTTCAGTCTCAACTGAAGCATTGTGTCCAAATGTGGGCAGCACACTTTAGGAAAAGGATGTGATTGCTTTAGAAAGAGAGTGTGCAGAAAAGATATCCAAGAGTGGTTACAGGAACGAGGGACTTCAATAATCTGAATAGAGAAGAAAGAGAAGCTGAGCCTGACCTCCCCGATAAATTGAGAGAAGATTTACTGGAGGTCTTCAAAATCTGAAGGGTATAGACAGAGCAGATAACTGATCCCATTGGTAGAAGGGTCGAGAACTAGAGCTCACCAATTTACGGTGATTTTGCAGAGAGCTAGCATGGACAGAAGGGCAGAATGGCCTCCTTCCACGCTGTGACTATTCTATGATGTTGTGATTCTATGATAGTCAAACATTCCATAAAGAAGAAGGGACCGATTATTCCATCAGTGACAAAATAGCTGCCATTGGTGAACCTATCAACCAATCAGGCTTTTTAGAAAGCACAAATTCCTTTGTCAAGCCACCAGCAGGTTCTAAGGGGGGGGTTAGTTTTCACTTTCAAGGGGCATAAAACTCATGGCAACGGGGCAACCGCCTGTTGTACACCTAGCCTAATTTTATTTTCGTGTGACTTTGATGGGAGTGGAAATCAGGCAAGACGTATGACTGGCAACCTATCCAGTATCAGCAATATCATTCCGCCACCCCCCCTCCCCAGTATCTTATTTGATCCTTGCAATCTTGAAGTTGAGGCCATAGAGTTATAGATGTTTACAGCATGGAACAGGCCCATCGGCCCAGCTGGTCCATGCCGCCCAGTTTCTATCACTAAGCTAGTCCCACTTTCCTGAAGTTGGCCCATATGTAAAATAAAGGATACAAATTAAAAAGGATTCCAGGAACAGAGACCTGCAGCTGTAAATGCATTAATAATTGTCACCAGCATATCAGGTTGAGAAAGCAGTTAAAAAGGTGAATGGGATCCTGAGTTGGGCAGCACGGTAGCATTGTGGATAGCACAATTGCTTCACAGCTCCAGGGTCCCAGGTTCGATTCCGGCTTGGGCCACTGTCTGTGAGGAGTCTGTACGTTCTCCCCGTGTGTGAGTGGGTTTTCTCCGGGTGCTCCGGTTTCCTCCCACAGTCCAAAGATGTGCAGGTTAGGTGGATTGGCCATGATAAATTGCCCTTAGTATCCAAAATTGCCCTTAATGTTGGGTGGGGTTACTGGGTTATGGGGATAGGGTGGAAGTGTTGACATTGGGTAGGGTGCTCTTTCCAAGAGCCTGTGCAGACTCGATGGGCCGAATGGCCTCCTCCTGCACTGTAAATTCTATGTATGTATCCCTCTATACCTCCCTCCCCTGCCCATGTAACTGTCTAACTGCTTTTTAAAGGACAAAATTGTACCCGCCTCTACCACTGCCTCTGGCAGCCCGTTCCAGATACTCACCACCCTCTGTGTGAAACAATTTCCCCTCTGGTCTCTTTTATATTTCTCCCCCCTCACCTTAAACCTATGCCCTCTAGTTCTAGACTCCTCTACCTTTGGGAAAAGATTTCAACTATCTACCTTATCTATGCTCCTCATTATTTTAAAGACCTCTATAAGATCACCCCTAAGCCTCCTACGCTCCAGGGAAACATGTCCCAGCCTATCCAGCCTCTCTTTATAACTCAGACCATCAAGTCCTGGTAGCATCCTCGTAAATGTCTTCTGCACTCTTTCTAGTTTAACAATATCCTTCCGAAAATAGGGTGACCAGAACTGAACACAGTTTTCCATGTGTGGTCTTACCAATGTCTTGTACAACTTCAGCAAGACATCCCAACTCCTGTATTCAATATTCTGACCAATAAAACCGAGCATGCTAAATGCCTTCTTCATCACCCTGTCCACCTGTGACTTCCCCTTCAAGGAGCTATGAACCTGTACTCCTAGATCTCTTTTTTCTGTAACTCTCCCCAACTCCCTACCATTAATCGAGTAGGTCCTGCCCTGATTAGATCGACCAAAATGCATCACCTCACATTTATCCAAATTAAACTCCATCTGCCATTCATCGGCCCACTGGCCCAATTGGTCAGGATCCTGTTGAAATCTTATATAACCTTCTTCACTATCCACTATGCCACCAATCTTAGTGTCATCTGCAAACTGACCATGCCTCCTAAATTCTCATCCAAATCATTTATATATATATCACAAATAACAGTGGACACAGCACTGATCCCTGAGGCATACCACTGGTCACAGGCCTCCAGTTTGAAAAACAATCCCCCACAACGACCCTTCGGCTTCAGTCATCAAGCCAATTTTGTATCCAATTGGCTACCTCGCCCTAGATTTCATGAGATTTAACCTTTTGCAACAATCTACCATGTGGTACCTTGTCAAAGGCCTTGCTAAAGTCCATGTAGACAACGTCGACTGCACTGCCCTCATCTATCTTCTTAGTTACCCCTTCAAAAAACTCAATCAAATTCATGAGACATGACTTTCCCATAACAAAGCAATTACAGTTAACTCTGACAGTTTTGAAGCATTCATAACATTCCATTGTTACATTTACAATATATGTCACACAACACAGCCCTGTAAATTATGGCCTCGAGAAGCTCAGTTCATAGAATTTACAGTGCAGAAGGAGGCTATTCAGCCCATCGAGTCTGCACCGGCCCCTGGAAAGAATACCCTACCTAAGCCCATACCTCCACCTTATCCCCATAACCCCACCTAACCTTAATTGGACACTAAGGGCCATTTGGCATAGCCATCCCACCTAACCTGCACATCTTTGGACTGTGGGAGGAAACCGGAGCACCCGGAGGAAACCCACACAGACACAGGGAGAACGTGCAGACTCCACACAGACAGTCACCCAAGCCGGAATCGAACCTGGGACCCTGGAGCTGTGAAGCGACTGTGCTAACAACTGTGCTACCGTGCTGCCCCCGTTCAAAGTGGAAATAGCCCAGAGTCCTAATCTGTTTTGAATGACATAGCTGTTATGGTGAAATCACGATGTAATTGTACTGAAATTCTGAACATTCACTCCTTCATGACCTATAGATCATAATGAGCAAAGAAACACACCTCATAAATCAAACAAAACTGGTCTCTTCAGTTTTAGAGGTGCTAAACTTGTAACCATACAGTAAGCAAACCTCTTAAGTACGTCAATTATCTTGTAATTAATATTGATGATGAATAATTGCCAATAATATTGGTCTCGGAAGGGAGGCGTCTATTTATGTTGGAATTACCAAATCATCCCTGTAGTAAACTGAGGACTTCCAAATGGGTTTTTAAGTTGTTTTCAAATTCTTCAAAGAACATTTTCTCTTCCTGTAACTTTAAACCAGCAATTATGTAATCCTTTAATTTTTTTAAATAAAATATTTTTATTCAAATTTTTAACATATTTTCAACAACCCCCCTTACAGAAATAAGAAAAAACAAAGAACACATAAATAAACATCTTATAGCTATGTCACGTATTCCCCCAATATACACAGATATATCCCCCGATAATAAACACAGTAATAAACACAAAGTACCCCTCCCCCCCACCGGGTTGCTGCTGCTGCTGACCACCTCCTAATGCTCTGCTAGAAAGTCTAGGAACGGTTGTCACCGCCTGAAGAACCCTTGCACAGATCCTCTTAAGGCAAATTTTACCCTCTCCAATTTAATGAACCCTGCCATGTCGCTGATCCAGGCTTCCACGCTCGGGGGCCTCGCATCCTTCCACTGTAGCAGAATCCTCCGCCGGGCTACCAGGGACGCAAAGGCCAGAATACTGGCCTCTTTCGCCTCCTGCACTCCCGGCTCGTCTGATACCCCAAATAATGCTAACCCCCAGCTCGGCTTAACCCGGGTGTTTACCACCTTAGACACCATCCTCGCAACGCCCCTCCAGACCCCATCCAGCGCTGGGCACGCCCAAAACATGAGGGCATGATTTGCTGGGCTCCCCGAACACCTCACACACCTGTCCTCCACTCCAAAAAACCGACTCAGCCTTGCCCCAGTCATGTGCGCCCTGAGCCGAACCTTAAATTGTATCAGGCTAAGCCTTGTGCAAGAGGAAGAAGAATTTACCCTACCCAGGGTGTCCGCCCACGTACCCTCGTCTATCTCCTCCCCCAGCTCCTCCTCCCATTTACCTTTCAGCTCCTCCACCGAGGCCTCCTCCTCCTCCTGCATCTCCTGGTAGATCGCCGAGACCTTGCCTTCTCTAACTCACACCCCCGAGAGCACCCTATCCTGGATACTACGTGCTGGCAGCAGTGGAAATTCCCTCACCTGCCGTCTTACAAACGCCCTTACCTGCATGTACCTGAAGGCATTTCCAGGGGGGAGCCCGAATTTTTCCTCCAACGCCCCATGGCTCGCAAACGTCCCATGTATAAACAGGTCCCCCATCCTTCTAATACCTGCCCTGTGCCAGCTTAGGAACCCCCCAACCATTCTCCCCGGGACAAACCGATGGTTCTCTCGGATCGGGGACCACACCAAAGCCTCTGCCTTCCCGCTGCGGCGTCTCCACTGCCCCCAAATTATGAGGGTCGCCGCCACCACTGGACTCGTGGTGTACCTTGTCGGCGGGAGTGGCAGCGATGCCGTCACCAGCACTCTCAGGCTCGTGCCGACACAGGACGCCATCTCCAGCCTCTTCCACGCTGCCCCCTCCCCCTCCACTACCCACTTGCGTATCATCGCCACATTGGCAGCCCAGCAGTACCCACACAGATTAGGCAATGCTAGCCCTCCTCTGTCTCTGCTCCATTCCAGAAACACCCTTCTCACCCTCAGGGTCTTTTTCGCCCCCCACAAAAATCCCATGATGCTCCTGCTGACCCGATTAAAAAAGGCCTTAGGGATCAGGATGGGGAGGCACTGGAATATAAAAAGGAACCTCGGGAGCACCGTCATCTTCACCGACTGTACCCTACCCGCCAGGGAGAGTTGCAGCATATCCCACCTTTTAAACTCCTCCTCCATCTGCTCCACCAGCCTCGTCAAGTTGAGCTTGTGTAGGGCCCCCCAGCTCCTGGCCACCTGGATCCCTAGGTACCGAAAACTCCTTTCCGCCCTCTTCAGTGGAAGCTCGTCTATCCCCCTTCCCTGGTCCCCTGGGTGTATCACGAATAGCTCACTCTTCCCCATGTTGAGCTTATACCCGGAAAAGTCTCCAAACTCCCTGAGGATCCTCATCACCTCCGGCATCCCCCGCACCGGGTCTGCCACATACAGTAACAGGTCATCGGCATACAGCGATACCCGGTGTTCCTCCCCGCCCCCCCCCCCAACCCCCCCCCACCCCCCCACCCCGCCCCGCACCAGCCCCTCCAGTTCCTGGACTCCCTCAGAGCCATTGCCAAACGTTTAATTGCCAACGCAAATAACAGGGGCGATAGGGGGCACCCCTGCCTCGTCCCCCGGTACAGCCGAAAGTATTCCGACCTCCTCCGATTTGTGGCCACACTCGCCACCGGGGCTTCGTACAGTAACCTAACCCAACTAACGAAGCCCTCCCCGAACCCGAACCTCCTCAACACTTCCCACAGGTACCCCCACTCCACCCTATCGAAGGCCTTCTCCGCATCCATAGCCGCCACTATCTCCGCATCCCCCTCCATTGCAGGCATTATGATTACATTTAGGAGCCTCCGCGCATTGGTGTTTAGCTGCCTTCCCTTCACGAAACCCGTCTGGCCCTCGTGGATCATCCCCGGAACACAGTCCTCAATTCCGGTAGCCAACACCTTCGCTAACAGCTTTGCATCCACGTTGAGGAGCGAGATTGGCCTATACGACCCAAACTGTAAAGGGTCCTTGTCCCACTTGAAGATCAGCGAGATCAGGGCCCTGGACATCGTCGGGGGTAGCCCCCCCCCCCCCCCCACTCATTGAAAGTCCTCACGAGTAGCGGGCCCAACAGGTCCATATACTTCCTGTAAAATTCCACCGGGAACCTATCTGGCCCTGGTGCCTTCCCCGCCTGCATACTCCCCAGCCCCTTAGTCAGCTCCTCCAGCCCTACCGGTGCCCCAATCCCCGCCACCTGCCCCTCCTCTACCCTCGGGAACCTCAGCCGGTCCAGAAAACAACGCATCCCCCCCTCCTCCCTCGGGGGCTCAGACCTATACAGTCCCTCATAGAAGTCTCTAAATACCCCATTTATTCCCACCGCACTCCGCACTGTGTTCCCCCCTTTATCCCTAACTCCCCCAATCTCCCTCGCCGCCTCCCGCTTCCGACGTTGTGCCAGCATCCGGCTAGCCTTCTCCCCGTATTCATACACCGCACCTTGCACCTTCCTCCACTGCACCTCCGCCTTCTTGGTAGTCAACAGGTCGAACTCGGCCTGGAGGCTTCGTCGCTCCTTGAGTAGTCCCTCCTCGGGGACCTCTGCATACCTCCTATCGACCCTTAAAATCTCCCCCACCAACCTCTCCCTCTCTCTCCCCTCCTTCCCCTCCTTGTGGGCCCTAGTGGAGATTAGCTCTCCCCTAATCACCGCCTTCAGCACCTCCCAGACCACCCCTACCTGCACCTCCCCATTATCGTTAACCTCTAGGTATCTTTCAATGCACCCCGGATCCGCCTGCTCACCTCCTCATCCGCCAGCAAACCCACCTCCAGGCGCCACAGCGGGCGCTGGTCCCTCTCCTCCCCTAGCTCGAGCTCCACCCAGTGCAGGGCATGGTGTGAGATGGCTATGGCCGAATACTCCGTGTCCTCCACCCTCGGGATCAGCGCCCTGCTCAAAACAAAGAAGTCAATCCGGGAGTAGGCTTTATGGACGTGGGAAAAGAAAGAGAATTCCCTGGCTCCCGGCCTAACAAACCTCCATGGGTCCACTCCTCCCACCTGGTCCATAAACCCCCTCAACACCTTGGCCGCCGCCGGCCTCTTACCCATCCTGGATCTAGAGCGATCCAATGCTGGATCCAATACCGTATTAAAGTCCCCCCCCCATTATCAAGCTCCCTGCCTCCAGGTCCGGAATCCGGCCCAACATGCACCGCATAAATCCGGCATCGTCCCAATTCGGGACATACACATTCACCAACACCACCCGCACCCCCTGCAGCTTACCGCTCACCATCACGTACCCACCTCCCTTGTCTGCCACGTTGCCCACCACCTCAAACGGCACCCGCATCCCCACCAAAATCACCACCGCTCGATTCTTTGTGTCCAACCCCGAGTGGAAAACCTGCCCCACCCACCCCTTTCTCAGCCTAACCTGGTCTGTTCCCCTCAATTGCGTCTCCTGGAGCATGACCACATCTGCCTTCAGTCCCTTCAGGTGCGCGAACACACGGGCCCTCTTGACCGGCCCGTTCAGGCCTCTCACATTCCAAGTTATCAGGGGGCTGCCCCCTGCTGACCCCGGCCACTCCCGCCACTCCATTGACCCCCCCAGTGTAAGAATCTCCCCCCCCTTCTGTCCATCAGCGGGCGCTCCTCTCCAGCACCACCCCTCCCCTTGACCCCGCCCCTTCCTTCCCTAGCGCAGGAGGAAAAACCCGCGCTTTCCATCAAGCTGGCCCCGCCCCCTCTGGCGCAGCTCCCTTTTGCGGCCTGATCACAGCTCCCCCACCTCAGGCATCCCCTCTCCCCTTCCCCCCAATGGGGCCCCCACTTCCAACCACCGACGCCCACACTCTCACCAAACCCCCACTACGAACCATTTCACCCTACCCCACCCAGCACCCAAAAAGAAAACAGTACCAAACAGAACAGAACATCCCCCCAAAACACAACAATCACATCAATCCCCTCTCGACATCCCCTCGCAACCGACCCTCAATCCGAGTCCAACTTTTCGGCCTGGATAAAGGTCCACGCCTCCTCCGGCATCACAAAGTAATGGTGGTGGTCCTTGAAAGTGAGCCACAGTCGCGCCAGCTGCAACATTCCAAATTTCACCCCCTTACGATGCAGAGTCGCCTTAGCCCAATTGTACCCGGCCCTCTTCTTGGCCACCTCTGCGCTCCAGTCCTGGTATATCCAGAACTCTGCATTCTCCCACCTGCTGCTCCACTCCTCCTTTGCCCACCTTAGGACACACTCCCTGTCCACGAAGCGGTGGAACCGCACCAGCACCGCCCATGGCTGCTCGTTGGGCTTGGGCCTCCTCGCCAGGATTCGGTGGGCCCCCTCCAGCTCCAGGGGCCCCGGGAAGGCCCCCGCGCCCATCAACGTGTTCAGCATCGTAACCACGTATGCTCCAACATCCGACCCCTCCACTCCCTCCGGGAGACCCAGAATCCGCAGGTTCTTCCTCCTCGACCGGTTCTCCATGTCTTCGAACTTCTCCTGCCATTTCTTATGCATTGCCTCGTGCGCCTCTACCTTCACCGCCAGGCCCAAGATCTCGTCCTCGTTCTCCAAGGCCTTTTGCCGCACCTCCCGGATCGCCGCCCCTTGGGCCTTCTGGGTCTCGAGCAGCTTGTCTATTGAAGCCTTCATCAGCTCCAACAGCTCTGCCCTCAATTCCGTGAAGCAGCGCTGGAGAAATTCCTGCTGCTCCTGCGACCACTGCCCCACGCTGCCTGGTCTCCACCCGCTGCCATCTTGATTTTCCTCCCTCGCACTTTTCGCTGCTCCAAAACTACTTTTTTCACCGCTCCACGCCTGGTCCAATCCATACAGTGCCGGGGAAATGTTACTGTCACCTTCCCACACTGGGAACCGTCAAACAAATTCCGCTGGGGGCCAAAAAGAGCCCAAAAGTCAGTTTCTGTCGGGAGCTGCCGAACGTGCGACTTAGCTCCGCATAGCCGCAACCGGAAATGTAATCCTTTAATTTTATGGAATGATTTATATGTTTTCAACTGTCTGTGTTAGGAATTTAACAAACATGAATGACAGAGAAAGGGGAAGAAAGTGAGAGAAGAAAAAGATAGAGAATAATCAGTGCATAGTACAGAACTTGATTATTGCTGATAAAAGGGAGGTGTTTTCTAAGCTTGCCATATTGCATTCACCAGGATAGCTTTCAAGAAATTACCAAACGTTAATGAGGAAACAACAATTTATACTGCATGGAAAGAGAATGTTGATGGATTGACAAGTGCACTTTGATTGGTGGACTCATGCTGGGGACAATGGAGCATGGAGCAGTTAGCTGCCCAGATTTGTTCAGATTCAAACCAGGCAGATCGGCTCTGATTTCTTAAGCCATTGCCCTTTGGGAATGCACCAGGGAATGATTGGTCCCTAAGCTTTTGTCCAGATGAAAGATGTGTGAAATGTGCACATGGTCATTCTGTTTGCAAAGGAAAGTGCTGTGTGTGTGAATATACATGTCTTTCAGAATGTGTAAGTGAGCCAAACTGCAGGTCTGACTGATAATCTTAAATTAACTTTCAGGCATGATTTCCCCTTTATGAAGTCATGCTGACTCTGCTTGATTATAGTATGTATTTCTAAATGCTCTGCTGTTACAAGGGTGGCGCTGTGAAGCAACAGTGCTAACCACTGTGTAGCTGTTGCACAGTGGTTAGCACTGTTGCTTCACAGTGCCAGGGTCCCAGGTTCGATTCCCGGCTTGGGTCACTGCCTGTGCGGAGTCTGCACATTCTCCCCGTGTCTGCGTGGGTTTCCTCCGGATGCTCCGGTTTCCTCCCACAAGTCCCGAAAGACGTGCTTGTTCAGTAAATTGGACATTCTGAATTCTCCCTCTGTGTACCCGAACAGGCGCCGGAATGTGGTGACTAGGGGCTTTTCACAGTAACTTAATTGCAGTGTTAATGTCAGCCTACTTGTGACAATAATGATTATTATTATTTATAATGGACGCTAACATTTTCCCAATGACAGATGTTAAATTAACTGACCTATAGTTACTTGATATTCATTTCCCTCGCTTTTTGAATAAGAGTGTTACATTAGTAGTTTTCCAATATTCTGGGACTTTTCCAGAATTTAAGGATTCTTGGAAGATTTTTATCAGTCCATCCGCTAGCTCTGAAACTACTTCCTTTAGTATCTTAGGATGCAACCCAACAAGTCCAAGTCGGCCTTTGGCCCCATTAAGTTCCCTTGTACTTTTCCCTAGTCATGATATGGAGATGCCGGAGTTGGATTGTGGTGAGCACAGTAAGAAGTCTTACAACACCAGGCTAAAGTCCAACAGATTTGTTTTGAATCACTGGCTTTCGGAGCGCAGTCCTTTCATCAGATGAGTGAAGAGATGAGTTCCACAACCACATTTATAGACAAAGTCAATGATGCAAGATGATACTTTGAAATCTTTGCAGGTAATTAAGTCTTTACAGGTCCAGATGGAGCAACTGGTGAGAGGAATAATCACAGGTTAAGTAGGTGTTAATTGTCTCAAGCCAGGATAGTTAGTAGGATTTTGCAAGCCCAGGCCAGATTGTGGGGGGTGAATGTATGCAACATGAATTCAAGGTCCCAGTTGAGGCTGTAATCATGTGTGCGGACTTGGCTATCAGTTTCTGCTTGGCAATTCTGCAATGCCGCTCGTCCTGAAGGCCGCCTTGGAGAACGCTTACCGGAAGATCAGTGGCTGAATGCCCTTGACTGCTGAAGTGTTCCCCGACTGGAGGGGAACATTCTTGTCTGGCGATTGTCGCACGATGTCCATTCATCTGTTGTCACAGCGTCCCTAGTGATAGATATTGTATTTATTTCCTCCCTGTCCCCGCTTTTTCCCCTGTTTATTTAGTATTTTTGGAATGTTATTAGTGTCTTGCACCATGAATACTGATGCATAGTATGTATTTATCTCCTCTGCCATTTTCTGGTTCCCCATTATTATTTCCCCAGTCTCATTCTCTAAGGGGCCTCTGTTCACTTTGGCCTCTTTCTGCCCTTTTAGATACTTAAAGATGCTCTTACCGTCATTTTTATATTGCTTGCTAGTTTACCCTGTATTTTATCTTCTCCCTCTTTATTAGATTTGACCATCTTTTGTTTGGTTTTAAAACTTTCCCAATCCTCTGGTTTACCACTAATCTTTGCCACATTGTTTTTTTTTCTTTCAGTTTAATACTGTCTTCAACTTCCTTGGTTAACCATGGTTGATTTATCTCCTTCCGAGAATCCTTCTTCTTTTCTGGGATATATTTTTGTTTTGAGTCATGAACTATTTTCATAATTGTCGGCCATTGCTGATCAACCGTCTTTTCTGCGTAACTCCTTTCCCAGTCCACTCCAACCAACTCTGCCCTCATTCCTTCATCTGACCCCACTCCAGTCCTACCCCCACTAGCTCTAGAACCATTGAACCATAGACTCCTTACAGTGCAGAAGGTGGCCATTCAGCCCATCGAGTCTGCACCGAGCAACCCTACCTAGGCCCAGTTCCCTGCCCTACCCCAGTAATCCCACCTAACTTGCACATCTTTAGACACCAAGGGGCAATTTTAGCATCCACCTAAACCTACACATCTTTGGACCGTGAGAAGAAACTGGAGCACTCGGAGGAAACCCACGCAAATACGGGGAGAATGTGCAAACTCCACACAAACGGTCACCCAAGGTCAGAATTGAACCCGGGTCCCTGGTGCTGTGAGGCAGCAGTGCTAACCACTGTACCACCCTTCTAGGTAGACAGAAAACCCACCTCCGTAACTGCTGAGGACTTGTGCAAATCTGTACTTTAATCAGTTTCCCACTGGAGGCAGGTTTCTGACCTGGCCCCTGTTTCCTGACTTCATGGTAAAAATTCACCCCAATGATTCTGGCAAACCTCCACCTGTTACATGGTCCAGCAGGACAAGCCCTGAGAAAATACATCCCCAGCAGGAGTAAAATTATACAAGGTGGACAATCCTGCTGCTTCACCCTCCCCTACCTTCTTTGAGCTCTTCACTCTGACAATTTGCAGGATGGTCTTCTCTAACAAGCAATGATCTTAAATGTCTGGGCTCTTTCTCATGTCGTTTTTAATTATTTGCCATCTTGTCTTGCATGCAATTAACCAATGTTGAGATCCTGAAAATATCAAGAACCCACAGAAAAACCCAATTCGCCACCTTGCCACCTCAGGTTATGGCAAAACAACTATTGATTAGAATCCATTTTTAGATGCCAGGGGAACAAGGGGAACAAGGACATCAGTTGTGAGTTGTATTTAGAATTTGTATTGTTCTGTGTAGTGTATCCATGCATGGTTGGCAGTCACAGAGCTGGAAGGATGTCTACGTGCTTGGCACAGGGCACAGCATTCTTCTGGGTCCCACAAGGAAACCATGAACTTCCCCTGCGCCAATCCTTTCCCGCCCACCATCCACTGCAGGCAACAGGGAAATGGAGTGTTAGAAATGGATGGGGAGGGGCAAAGAGAAGATATATACCCAGACATGCCATGGGAGCCAGTTAGAGTTAAGGCACAGAGGAAGCTACTGGTTATGCAGCCTGCACTTTGACAGCACAACGCAACATTATCAACAAAACAAGGGACAAACACACAAACAAACAAACCTACCCAGATATAATCAAAGAGAGAAACTATCAACAAGCCTGTTAAAATACTTTTTTTCAAATGTTGGACTTCAAAGCCTAAAGATCAAAGTAGCATCATGGGAGCAAAGTCATGCCACAAAACACTGGCTACATTGAAGGATAAATTGCAAACATTTTTGCCCCAGAAATAGATGTTTGGTAAATTTAAATTATACGTATCATTCCAGCACAGGAAGAGAAATTACTTGGAAAGCATTCAGTGTATCAACAGTCTTTGTAGCAGGCTACCAATAGGAAATCTTTCAGATGAATAGGAAACATCTTTCGAACAATAGGTCATTGTTACATTCCCCAGATCGAGACCAAGCAGCTTAATTGGAAAGCGCTTATTCCAGTTTTAAATTGTGGTATGTTTTGATGCATCTCACTTCCAAAAAATAAATACAGCTTCACATATTTATGCCCTTCACATGAAAGGTTGTTTTTAAGATCACATGTTGAACAATTATTCTTATATTGTGCATGTGAGTTTTCTAAACTTTCTTACATTCACAGAAATATTTTCCAAATTCAATCACAAAGTACCCATGGAAAATGCTTTGGAGCAGATAGTAGTGGTTTGAGAAAAATGCTTTGAAGTGACTTTTGATCAGACTTCACTGTTATTTTGTCTCTCGCAAGCAGGTATGGATAAACCAATAGTTCAGAGCTGAAGAACAGTCATATGGACTCAAAACATTAACTCTGTTTCTCTTTTCATAGATGCTACCAGACCTGCTGAGTTTCTCCAGCATATTATGTAGTAAAAACATGGTGGTTTTAATAGGTGCTTCTTATAGAGTAGGATAAGTAGACACGCTCATGTCAGAAAAGTAGTTAATTTCTTGAGTATGTTCATTGTAGTGGTCTGCAATATTTACTAAAGTCTACAAGGGAAAGACTTAGATTTAGTAATGGGTAATGAGCCAGATTTAGTTAACGGCCTAACAAATGTGAACTCTTGTACAACAGCTTAATATGATCAAGTTCAATCTATTGTTTGAAAGGGAGAAACATGAAACAGCTATGAAGATGCTCGATTTGGGCAGAGCTAACCTCAGTGCAATGAGACAGAGATTGTTCACAGAAAACAGCAAAGGCAAATTTGTTAATGTGCAAAACAAAGGAAGGTCAATGCGAGGCATTCAGGAACATTTAATCTAATAAGGAACTAGTTTGTACTGGTAAGGGACAAGACCTCTACTTACCAAAGAAAGGCATGAACCATTAGAGAGGCAGAGAACAATTTAAATCTATATGAAGCAGCATTCAGAAATGCAAAAACTAGTATGGACCCTGGCATCTGGGAGAGGTACAAAGAACAATAAAAGGTGATGAAACAGATAGTAAAAGCTACAAAAAGCAAGCATGAAAACACGTTTGATATCAAAATCACCACAGTAATTTTTACAATTCAACAGGAAGAAGATGATAGTCAGGGACATTGTGAGCCCTTTGTAAACTGATACTGTTGATACTGTTAATGAAAAGGAGGAAAGGATGACCCGGCGGAATCATTAGTTTGTGTCTAATGATGAAGGAAGACAATAGCATGCTGGACATTCCAAGAAAACTAATATTGAACCAGGGCCAGGAACTCACCAAAATTAACGTAAACAAAATAACAGAAATGAAATAAAAAATTACACTAATGGGTAACAAATCCTCAGGTCAAGATAGTTTCACCCCACCATTTCAAAGGAAGTATGTGAAAACATTGCCGAAGCACTGACTATAATCTTCCGAAGTTCTCTCAATTTGAAATCTGTTCCTTCCGAGTCGAAATTTGGGCATTTTGCTCTGCTATTTAATTTTTTAAAATAAATTTAGAGTACCCAATTATTTTTTTTCAATTAAGGGGCAATTTACTGTGGCCAGCAAACACGGGGAGAATGTGCAAACTCCACACGGACAGTGACCCAGGGCCGGGATTCGAACTCTCAGTGCCGTAGGCAGCAATGCTAACCACTGTGCCACCATGCCACCCCGCTCTGCTATTTAAGAGAGGGAAATAAGAGAACTATGAACCAGTTGCATCTGTTTTCAGGAAAATGCTACAGTTAATAATTAAGGATAGGAAAATTGAACAACTTGAAAATTTTCAGCTGATCAGATAGAATACACATGGAAGTAAAGTGTAGGTGATGTCTGACGAAACTGACTGACTTTTCTGGTGGATGAGGTGACCTAAGTAATTGACAGGGGAATGTTTATTGGGTGTTTTTTACTTGGATTTATAAAAAGGTGTTGATAGCGTCCCTCATGATAGTGAAGTTGAAGCTCATGACAGCTAGTCTCACTTTAATGTGCAGATTCCATATGTTCCTGAGGTGTTGGGATCTATCCCCTTCACCTCGGAGACCTCGGGTGAGTGCTGTTTAGTACTGGTCTCTACAAACAGGGACCAAATGGAACTGTGCTCGTGAGGGTCTCCCAGGGCATCAGAGGCCCCCAGGTGCATGCCCTTTGGGCAGGGTATAACCTGGCACTGTTGGTGCCACCTGAGCACCCTGGCACTGCCAGCCTGGCACCATGGCAATGCCACTTGGGGGTCAGCCTGGCACTGCCAAGATGCCCAGGTGGCACTGCCAGATTGGCACTGCCCAGGTGGCTTTTGTGCTTGGTGATGATCAGGCTGGGGTGCCCTGCTTGAGTGTGGGGAGGGTGCCTGAGGTTCCTCCCATAGTGCATTGGGGCTTGTTGGGGTTGGGATCACTTCGGGAGGTCCAAAGAATTGGATGCCATTTACAAATGGCTTCCCGATCTCTCACTACACTGAGGAGCTCCTCAGTGCACATAAAGTGGCTACATGGAACCTAGGCCACGAGTTCCCTGCTGAGGCCCCATATCTAACCCGGTTGCCATTTTATAGTGTTGCACCAGGAAACACGTGGCTAAACAAGGTCGCTATGGGGCTTTGTTCCCATTTAGTAAAATCCCACCCAGTATTTTTAATGACATAGGTGATGGAATAGAAAACAACATATCCAAATTTGTCAATGTCACAAAGAGTGATGGCATTGTAAGCAGCGTAGGTAGACGCCTACAATTACAAAGGAATATTAATAGATTAAACAAGTGGACAAATTGTGGCAAATGGATGTCAATGTAGGCAAATGTGGGGCCATCCACTTTGATCTAAAAAGAATGACACTGAATACTTTCTATTAGTCAAAATGCTTGGGGATTTCCTGCAGATGCATGGCCTGAAATCTGAGAGAATAATCCAAAAGGCTACTGGCAAGCTAACCTTTATACCTAGAGTACGTGAATACAAAGCACTGCTGCAGCTAAACCAGAATAATGTAAGCAGTTATGGGCACTAAACTCATTGTACTTTAAAAATAATGGGCGGGATTCTCCGTTGGCTGACACCGAAATCGGGAAACGTGATTGGACGCCAAATCGCAATTCTCCGTCACCTCGACAGCAGTGTCAATGCGTTCCAGAACACACGTATAGTAAACACCATTTGCATATCGTTAGCGGGACCAACCCTGTATTCTCCGGAGCCTCTGCGATTCTCCTCCTCCGATGGGTCGAGTTCCCGATGGCGCGGCTCACTTGTGCTTTTAAAAATCGTGAAACCGGCATAATGTCTGATGAGGGAAGAGAGAGGAGGTAGGACACTGAGTGGAGTGACTGTGGGCGTCCTGGCATGACACTGTGCGCTAGCCACCATTGTTGTATTATATTGTATATACTGCACTGCATACAAGGGTATTACGGTAAGGCCCCTGTACTGCAGGTACGGGGGTAGATCCCTGCCTGTTGGCTCTGCCCAGTAGGCACAGTATAAATGTGTGTGCTCTCTGAACTGCAGCCATTTCGACAGCAGCTGTAGGAGGCCACACACCTCTGTGTAATAAAGCCTCGATCACTCTTTACTTTCGTCTCGTCGTAATTGATAGTGCATCACACTGGCCGGGCTGACTGGGGTTGGGGGGGACCCTGCCAGGGCCAGGGGAGGGGGAGGTGACGGGGGAACAGGCCAAGTCGCCAGGGTGACCCCCCCCCCCCCACCCCCCACCCAGGGACTGGGGCAGTGTCTTGTCACGGGTCGTCATTACCGCAGCCTGCAAGGCAGCCATCTTGCTGTGCACCTCATTGACCTCCCACTTTGGCCCCTAGCTCTCCAGAGTGATACCGGCCATATGGGTGCTGCCACCCCCACTCTGCACCCCACCCTCTGCCACATCTACCCCCCACCTCACCCAGCAACCACCCGCCAGTGGCCCACTCAGGCAACACCCACAGTAGCCCCTATGGGGGCGTGGGGCAATGGCCACGGAGCACATTGCTGGCAAGGGCAGTGACAGCCGATGGTACCCCGGCATCAGGGACAGGTGCCAGAGCCAGAGGCCCCCACGGTGCCGGGCAGAGACGAGGCCAGGTGTGCAGGGGTTGGGGCAAGACAAGCAGGGCAGAGCCCGCTGAGCTAACTGGGGCTACCATGTAGCCCAGTGGACCTGTTTGGGCATGGGATACGCACCTTGCTAAATTGTCAACCTTTCACACCCTGCAGAGAATGGATATTGGAATAGAACCAGCAATAGTGACCTTCCTGCTAGACGCCGCAGCCCTGGGGGATGCACTGTGCCTGTACGAGCTGGAGCTGCTCGAGGAGGAAGCTGCAGCAGCGCAGCTGCCCAGGATGGAGAGCCGGATACCCAACAGGCCGAGAAGGAGGAGGTGCCAAGGAGGCACCACATGAGGCTTTGCGTCTACCAGCAGCGCCTGTCATTCGAGGGCCTGCCGGACCGGGCATGCCGTCGGAGACTCTGACTGAGCAGGGTGACAGTTTGACAAATCTGCCAGATGATGGCATACCTGGCACCACGGGGGTATGGGGGCGGACACCCGTTCCTGGTGGCCCTCACGGTGACGATCAACCTGAACATTTATACAACGGGATTCTTCCAGGCACCGAGTGGGGACCTGTCCGGGATCTCACAGATGTCGGTGCACACATGCATCAGGGCCGTCCCGGAGGCCCTACATGCCCAGACGCCTCAATGCATCCATTTCAATGTGGATCGAGCCCACCAGGATGTCCGGGCAGCGGGATACGCCACCATCGCCTGTATGCCCTGAGTCCAGGGGGTGATCGACCGGATTCATGTCCCCCTATGAGCATCTGCATCGATGGGATTCATGTCCCCCAATGTCTCCACCGCAGAAACCACCCTTACGGTGTTGGCCTCGGTGGACGCATGGTCGGCACCAGCTCCTGCTGCTTCGCCCTT
The DNA here is from genome assembly GCF_047496885.1 of Scyliorhinus torazame. Taxonomy (NCBI): domain Eukaryota; kingdom Metazoa; phylum Chordata; class Chondrichthyes; order Carcharhiniformes; family Scyliorhinidae; genus Scyliorhinus; species Scyliorhinus torazame. The sequence goes on along the minus strand of NC_092721.1, from coordinate 79,604,112 downwards.
GCCCCCACCACCCCCCCGGCCTGCGGTCTAATTATGCATTTTGCCTTGTGTCGTGCTAGTGATGGGGTGGGTCCATCTGGGGTCCCCCGCCCCCAGCCAGTGCCACAGCTGGAGCCTTCCTGCGAGCAGAGCAGCGACGGGAACAGTTCGGATGGCCGCCCTCCACCTGAAACTCAGGAGACCCTGAAGCCAGAGGGTGACACTGATTTCCTGTCACAGCTGTCTCCAACACCCTCCACCATCCAAGAGTCACGCACCTCGGTTGGGCACTTTAATGAAGAGGCTCCTGGGACACTCTCCGTTGCACACCACACAACTGATTCGGTACAACTGGTGGAGGAAGGAACACCCAAAGGGCGGACGGTCGGAGGGCAGGCCGACCCCAGGGCCAAGCTGCCATCCAGCTGGGTTTCGGGTTTCTGGGACAGACAGTCCCATCAATCAAGTCGCAGAGTCGGGGACTACATGAGGGGTTGTCGGCAAGCATCCAGCACCTGCAGGTGCAGTTGGAGGAGACGTGGCACCAGTGCGAGCCCCGTAACAGTCGCGGAACCGATCCAGGTGGGGCACCAGTTTTGCTGTTGTGTAATTCCACAAATCCTGCGTCGCCGTCAACACTTAGTCTCAGAAACGGAAAATCCCGCCCAATATATTGAGCTTGGATGGAGCGCAGCATAAATTGACGAGAATTATATCTGAACTCCATTGGTTATACCGGAAGGAGGGATTATACAAACTCAGGCTATTCCCTGGGATTTAGAAATTTAAGTATTGATTTTGTAGCCATCTAGGATGGCCACTTCCAACTAGATGCAGAGGAACTTGCAAAGGCTGGCGGGTAAAATGGACAAGCCAAGACTCAGGCCGGCTCAGAGCCTGAAATGCATATTTGCCAGCAATAGTCCAGACGGTATCGAAACTCCACCAAATTCGCATTGTAATGGGGCCGATTAGCAGTTGATGGCCCATCTTCACAAAAACAAAGGACTGGTACTCCAGCAACTGGGACAGTCCTAGACACTTCAGCGCCACTCCCTGTTCAAGGGAAACGCAAACAACGGGGTCAGTGACCGCTTGGGACACGCCCAGCCATCCAGATCCCCGCCCACTTATTGGCTAAGGAATCGAACAAAGTAATCAGGGATCACCCAATTAGTGAGACCCAAATCCAAGGACCGCCAAAAGAGCGCGAAAAACCCCCGAGTATAAGAAGAATAGTTCGCCATATGTTCGCTCTCTTTTGGCCTTGGTACCCCGATCATGGCCATCGCCAATCGCAGCAACACCAGAAGCGAGTTCGAGTTCAACGTCCGCTACCAGACGGATGAGCCCAGCCGAGCAGCAGTTACTCCTTCGAACCCGAGAGATCCAGAATTGAACAGCGGCCACTGTTTCCTGACCTAAGCCGGGTGCCCGAAGTTAAGTACAGGTTGTCTTAGGTGATAGGTGTAGTTAACTAGTAGTGTTGATATTGCATGACTAATTGTGTGTAAATAAAGTACCCTTGATCTTGAACTGACTAACTGGTGTTTGGCTCTTTGATCGATAGCCGGTTGAAACTCGTGGTGGTATCATTTGATACCTGGCGACTCTTAAGCATTCGGACATAGATAACATAGAAAGAACGGCAAATTCACTGATTGCCATAATTGGAACAGAGCCACAGAAAAGACAGAGTAGGAAAAGAAAAGGCAACAATTTGACATAAATTTTCAAGGTAGTAAGGGTCGAAAAAGACAAACTCTTTCCTTTGGTTGGGAAGCTTAGAACAAAGGGCACAGTCTAAAGGAGAAAGGGCAGCACGGTAGCATTGTGGATAGCACAATTGCTTCACAGCTCCAGGGTCCCAGGTTCGATTCCGGCTTGGGTCACTGTCTGTGCGGAGTCTGCACATCCTCCCCGTGTGTGCGTGGGTTTCCTCCGGGTGCTCCGGTTTCCTCCCACAGTCCAAAGATGTGCAGGTTAGGTGGATTGGCGATGATAAATTGCCCTTAGTGTCCAAAATTGCCCTTAGTGTTGGGTGGGGTTACTGGGTTATGGGGATAGGGTGGAGGTATTGACCTTGGGTAGGGTGCTCTTTCCAAGAGCTGGTGCAGACTCGATGGGCTGAATGGCCTCCTTCTGCACTGTAAATTCTATGAGAGAGCCAGCTCTTTCAGGAGTCAAATTCGGAAACACTTCTACACACAACGGTGGCCAAAATGGAACATTCTTTCCACAAATGACAGTCCTTAATTTTAAATCTGCGATTGATTGACATTTATAAACCAAAGGTCCCGTATGGATATGGGGGAAGGGTGGTTAAGTGGGTATAGGTCACAGAGCAGAAATGATCACATTAAATGGGAGAACAGGCTCAAAGAGTCAAATTCCTAGTATGTTCTTATGTTCGTTTGGGATTGTCCTGGCAACATAACTTGTTTCCCTGTTTGTTTTTGCTTCAGCCTCATGTCACTTGTCATGATGAATCTTGGAGATTCATGTATTGTAATACCCAAGTGCTTCTCCTGCTCAGTGCCTCTAAGTTAACAAGCTGATTTGATACACAAATACTTTGCATTAGCCCTACCCACACTTAAACACTGATGATGTTAGTGGGGTGCAGCTGGTGTGAGGGGGAAATATGATTATGGTGGGGGGGGTGGGCTGCTGACAAATCATGGTGTTGTCACAGGTTATGATTTGTCAGGAGAGGCTGAAACATTCCAGTTTGTCTTGGTCCACAGGCAGTGCCCCAAAGGCACTTATATTATTGCCCAGTTGACCTGCAAAGTCATCCTCACTAACAACTGGGAACTCATGCCAAAATCAGGAGAGCTATCCCACAGAATAGTCAAGCAACAGCCTTACATAATCATGTTCACACAATCATACCCCACTGGTACTCCAGCAACCGGGACAGTCCTAGACACTTCAGCGCCACTCCCTGTTCAAGGGAAACGCAAACAACGGGGTCAGTGACCGCTTGGGACACGCCCAGCCATCCAGATCCCCGCCCACTTATTGGCTAAGAAATCGAACAAAGTAATCAGGGATCACCCAATTAGTGAGACCCAAATCGAAGGACCGCCAAAAGAGCGCGAAAACCCCCCGAGTATAAGAAGAAGAGTTCGCCACATGTTGTAAATGCCTTCATTGGTATCCCTGACTCTGACCTCTGCCACCATCAGGATAGACCCTGATGTGTTGGGTGTGCCGGGTCTGCGAGGACTGAGTTTACTGCAGCAGTGAGAGAGACAGGCTTCCAACACTTGAAGAAATGCAGCTCGATCTTATTGAACTCTTAACTATCATACATACTTAACTGTGGGTTGACACTATGCTGACTTGACTGGGGACCTGAGGCTAACCTGACCAGACTATCTTACTACCACAAGGTGTATGTTCTAGTTGCTGCTCACGGGCTCTGACTGTCTCAGAGGCTGGATCCCAAGAGAGCGGGAAAACTAGTGCCCACTGGCTTTATAGTGGTCGTGTCCTGTCTGGTGATTGGCTGCTGTGTTCTGTGTGTTCACTGGTCATCCTGTGTGTCAATCACTGCTTGTCTGTGCACCATCATATACCTGTGTGTATATTATGACAGACCCAACACAGGCAGGGGAGAGTGACCCTTGGAACCCTCAACATGACTCTGGAGCCCACAAAATATCTTGCCGTCAGTCAAACATAGGCAGGGCAATCTCATACTCCCTAATTTCTAATTGCAGGGTCACATCCCCCATCCTACCTAAGTTATTAATACCAATTTAGACCACAACCTCTAGTTCTTCACATCTTCCCCAGACAAATATCCTCCAGCGGACTCTGTGATGCCCTTGATCCTGGCACCATGAGACAACATACCATCCTGGAATCATGGCTATGCCCACAGGAATCCATGTCTGTTTCCCTAACGAACAAATCTGCATTGCTCTTCCTTTCTTCTTCCTCCCCTCCAGTGAAGCCGAGTTGCTCGTGGCACGACAACCCTGGCTCTGACTGCACTCCTCCAAGGAACCAATGCCCTGGTCAGCTTCCAAAATGGAAAACCTTTGATCTGAAGAAACTGGTTTTAGAGAAACTTTTAATGGAGAGAGAGGGAGAGAGAGATAGCAAAGCTGAGTGTTTGGGGGGAAGATTTTGAAGTATGAAGCAAAGGAGGATCAGAAAGGGTGGAAGTGGAAAGGAAATCAGAGTCAACAAGAAATGCAAGTGTATTGAAACAGGGACCTGAGGATCAGTAGAGATAGCAGGATGTGCAGACAAGAAGCACAATAAAATTAATAACTTGCATTTATAAAACTCTTTCTGTTGAATCCGTGAGAAGTAGAACGCATAGACGATAGAAGAAATTTACGAACAAGGTTTATTTCAATACAATTCCAATACTGTTCCACTGCCCTAAGGGTCTCCTTCCCCGACCTGCAAACAGGCTAGGGTTTTTATGCAGTTGAGGCTCTCCTTGTTAAGGGGAAGTCCTTAAAGGGGAAGTCCCGCCCCCTTAAAGGGGAAGTTCATATTCCACGGGGGACTTGGGAAACCATATGGTCCTGATCCCAGGACCTCCATTTGGGTTATAACACTGCTCCCCCCGAAGCCCGGAGCAACGTCTACATCTATGGGTAAATGTGCTGAGTCCTTCGACCGTTTCACCTGTGTACGGTGTTCAGGCAACGAGCTCTTGGTGTCAGGGGGCCTCTATCGATCAAGGAGTGGTGTTTGCGTGACGAGTGACTGGTCAGTGGCAGCATTCCTTGTGCAGTCACGAGAGCTGGCACGGGTGCCTCCTGCGGCAGAATGTCCATCTCGGTTTCAGAATGTCCATCTCGGGGCAGCGGTGACGATCAGGCCCTGATCCTGGATCTCCATTGGGGTTATAACATTTTCAATATATTAAAACATCCCAACATGCTTCACAGAAGATGAAACAGATAGAGAGGTATAGGATGGAGTTCCAAAATGTAGGGCTAGGCCATCTGAAGACTGTCATATTTTGCAGAGTTGAGTAATGGGAAATGTCACATGAGATAAATAAGGTTGAAGGTGGTGGCAGAAAGTTGATGTCATGGTGAGATCTATAGACAAAGACATGTATTACAAATTCAATGTACCTCCACCTAGAAGTTCCAAGCCACCCACCATCTCCACTTGGAAAATTATTGCTGTTTCTTCACTGTCGTTGGGTCAAATTTCAGGGACTCTCTCTGTAATAGCATTGTGGATGTACCTAGAATACATGGACTGCAACAGTTCAAGGAGGCAACTCACCACCACTTTCTCCAGGGCAATAAGGGATGGGTAATAAATGCTGATCAGTCAGTGACACCCACAACCCATGAATGAATTAAAAAATGTATTTTGCTTTTCTCCTCGTAACCTGTGAATAATTCTTCAGCATCTAATCATCAAAAGGCCAACCAGCAGAGGGCAGTAGAGCAGAGATGCTGATTGGCTGTTGCGGGGGCAATTTGCATACGTCTGTTGTGCTCACCCTAACTTGAAGGTCGTTTGTGGAGGAGCTGTTGTCAAGTGACACTTAAACCCGAAACACTTCTTCAGTGTTTCCTTCCCTACCCCCTCCTCTAACCAAAAAAAAACAACTGCTGTAAAGATCAAGAGGAAGGCTCGAGGGCAGGTGTTATCGTGCGGAGCGCAGAGATTGCTGAGTGAGTGCTTGCTGAGAAGGGTAGTGAATAACAGGTAAGTTCTTTCTTTCTTTTTCTTTTTTTATCTAGCGGGGATGGCAGGGAAGGGAAGGCAATGTTCCTCCTGCAGAATGTTTGAGGTGAAGGACGCCGTCAGTGTCCCTGCTGATTTCATCTGTGGGAAGTGCACCCATCTCCAGCTCCTCAGAAACCGCGTTAGGGAACTGGAGCTGGAGCTGGATGAACTTCGGATCATTCGGGAGGCAGAGGTGGTCATAGATAGAAGCTTCAGGGATGTAGTTACTCCGAAGAATAAAGATAGATGGGTGACGGTGAGAGGGGCTGGGAGGAAGCAGTCAGTATAGGGATCCCCTGTGGTCGTTCCCCTCAGTCACAAGTATACCGCATTGGATACTGTTGGGGGGGGGGGGGAAACTTACCAGGGGTAAGCCATGGGGTACAGGTCTCTGGCACAGAGTCTGTCCCTGTTGCTCAGAAGGGGAGGGGGGAGAGGAGTAGAGCATTAGTCATTGGCGACTCCACAGTTAGGGGGATAGATAGGAGATTCTGTGGGAACGAGAGAGACTCGCAGTTGGTGTGTTGCCTCCCAGGTGCCAGGGTGCGTGATGTCTCAAATCATGTTTTCGTTATCCTTAAGGGGGAGGGGGAGCAGCCCCAAGTCGTGGTCCACATAGGTACCAACGACATAGGTAGGAAAAGGGATAGGGATGTAAGGCAGGAATTCAGGGAGCTAGGGTGGAAACTTAGATCTAGGACAAACAGAGTTATTATCTCTGGGTTGTTACCCGTGCCACGTGATAGCGACACAAGGAATAGGGAGAGAGAGGAGTAGAACACGTGGCTACAGGGATGGTGCAGGAGGGAGGGTTTCAGATTTCTGGATAATTGGGGCTCATTCTGGGGTCGGTGGGGCCTCTACAAACGGGATGGTCTACACCTGGACCAGAGGGGTACCAATATCCTGGGGGGGAAATTTGCTAATGCTCTTCGGGAGGGTTTAAACTAGTTCAGCAGGGGCTTGGGAACCTGAATTGTAGCTCCAATGTACAGGAGGTTGAGAGTAGTGAGGTCATGAGTAAGGTTTCAAAGTTGCAGGCGTGTACCGGCAGGCAGGAAGGTGGTTTAAAGTGTGTCTTCTTCAATGCCAGGAGCATCCGGAATAAGGTGGGTGTACTTGGTACCTGGGTCTTTGATGTTGTGGCCATTTTGGAGACATGGATAGAGCAGGGACAGGAATGGTTGTTGCAGGTGCCGGGGTTTAGATATTTCAGTAAGCTCAGGGAAGGTGGTAAAAGAGGGGGAGGGGTAGCATTTTTAGTCAAGGACAGTATTACGGTGGCAGAAAGGACGTTTGATGAGGACTCGTCTACTGAGGTTGTATGGGCTGAGGTTAGAAACAGGAAAGGAGAGGTCACCCTGTTAGGGGTTTTCTATAGGCCTCCAAAAAGTTCCAGAGATGTAGAGGAAAGGATTGCAAAGATGATTCTGGATCGGAGCGAAAGCAACAGGGTAGTTGTTATGGGGGACTTTAACTTTGCAAATATTGACTGGAAACGCTGTAGTTCGAGTACTTTAGATGGGTCCGATTTTGTCCAATGTGTGCAGGAGGGTTTCCTGACACAGTATGTAGATAGGCCAACGAGAGGCAAGGCCATATTGGATTTGATATGGGTAATGAACCAGGACAGGTGTTAGATTTGGAGGTAGGTGAGCACTTTGGCGATAGTGATCGCAATTCGATTACGTTTACTTTAGTGATGGAAAGGGACAGGTATATAACGCAGGGCAAGAGTTATATCTGGGGGAAAGGCAATTATGATGCGCTGAGGCAAGACTTAGGATGCATTGGATGGAGAGGAAAACTGCAGGGGATGGGCACAATGGAAATGTGGAGCTTGTTCAAGGAACAGCTACTGCGTGTCCTTGATAAGTATGTACCTGTCAGGCAGGGAGGAAGTGGTTTACTAAAGCAGTCGAAACACTTGTCAAGAGGAAGAAGGGGGCTTATGTAAAGATGAGACATGAAGATTCAGTTAGGGCGCTCAAGAGTTACAAGTTAGCTAGGAAGGACCTAAAGAGAGAGCTAAGAAGAGCCAGGAGGGCACATGAGAAGTCTTTGGCAGGTAGAAACAAGGATTACCCTAAAGCTTTCTATAGATATGTCAGGAATAAAAGAATGACTAGGGTAAGAGTGGGGCCAGTCAAGGACAGTAGTGGGAAGTTGTGCTTGGAGTCCGAGGAGATAGGAGATGTGCTGAATGAATATTTTTTGTCAGTATTCACACAGGAAAAAGACAATGTTGTCGAGGAGAATACTGAGATTCAGGCTACTAGACTAGAAGGGCTTGAGGTTCATAAGGAGGAGGTGTCAGCAATTCTGGAAAGTGTGAAAACAGATAAGTCCCCTGGGCCTGATGGGATTTATCCTAGGATTCTCTGGGAAGCTAGGGAGGAGATTGCTGAGCCTTTGGCTTTGATCTTTAAGTCATCTTTGTCTACAGGAATAGTGCCAGAAGACTGGAGGATAGCAAATGTTGTCTCCTTGTTCAAGAAGGGGAGTAGAGACAACCCAGGTAACTATAGACCAGTGAGCCTTACGTCTTTTGTGGGCAAAATCTTGGAAAGGTTTATAAGAGATAGGATGTATAATCATCTGGAAAGGAATAATTTGATTGGAGATAGTCAACACGGTTTTGTGAAGGGTAGGTCGTGCCACACAAACCTTATTGAGTTCTTTGAAAAGGTGTCCAAACAGGTGGATGAGGGTAAAGCATTTGATGTGGTGTATATGGATTTCAGTAAAGCGTTTGATAAGGTTCCCCACGGTAGGCTACTACAGAAAATAAGGAGGTATGGGATTCAGGGCGATTTAGCAGTTTGGATCAGAAATTGGCTAGCTGGAAGAAGACAAAAGGGTGGTGGTTGATGGGAAATGTTCAGATTGGAGTCCAGTTACTAGTGGTGTACCACAAGGATCTGTTTTGGGGCCACTGCTGTTTGTCATTTTTATAAATGACCTGGAGGAGGGCGTAGAAGGATGGGTGAGTAAATTTGCAGATGACACTAAAGTCGGTGGAGTTGTGGACAGTGCGGAAGGATGTTACAAGTTACAGAGGGACATAGATAAGCTGCAGCACTGGGCTGAGAGGTGGCAAATGGAGTTTAATGCAAAAATTTTGGAAGGAACAACAGGAAGACAGAGTACTGGGCTAATGGTAAGATTCTTGGCAGTGTGGATGAGCAGAGAGATCTCGGTGTCCATGTACATAGATCCCAGGAATGTTAAGAAGGCATACGGTGTGTTAGCTTTTATTGGTAGAGGGATTGAGTTTCGGAGCCATGAGGTCATGTTGCAGCTGTACAAAACTCTGGTGCGGCCGCATTTGGAGTATTGCGTGCAATTCTGGTCGCCGCATTATAGGAAGGATGTGGAAGCATTGGAAAGGGTGCAGAGGTGATTTACCAGAATGTTGCCTGGTATGGAGGGAAGATCTTATGAGGAAAGGCTGAGGGACTTGAGGCTTTTTTCGTTAGAGAGAAGAAGGTTAAGAGGTGACTTAATTGAGGCATACAAGATGATCAGAGGATTGGATAGGGTGGACAGTGAGAGCCTTCTTCCTCGGATGGTGATGTCTAGCACGAGGGGACATAGCTTTAAATTGAGGGGAGATAGATATGACAGATGTCAGAGGTAGGTTCTTTACTCAGAGAGTAGTAAGGGCGTGGAATGCCCTGCCTGCAACAATAGTGGACTTGCATACACTAAGGGCATTCAAATCGTCATTGGATAGACATATGGACGATAAGGGAATAGTGTAGATGGGCTTTAGAGTGGTTTCACAGGTCGGCGCAACATCGAGGGCCGAAGGGCCTGTACTGCGCTGTAATGTTCTATGTTCTATGTTCTAACCGTCTGAAAACACATTGCTGTATTGTGTTACAAAGACAAAATGTAAATATGTAACACAAAATATGTTATACTTACAGGAATATATTGTAGTAGTCTTACAGGATTTTAACATATTTATTTTGCTCCCAAACCTGAACACAAAATATGCTTATATATTGATGGAGATTAACTGAATACAATTTTAAACATTTTTATCTTGGTATGCATCAGTTATAAAAACTAAAATGTCAGGTTTTGCTGCCTTGATATCTTTCTACCTGAGGTTATCATAGATTATCATAGAATTTAGAATTTACAGTGCAGAAGGAGGCCATTCGGCCCATCGAGTCTGCACCGGCTCTTGGAAAGAGCACCCTACCCAAACTCAACACCTCCACCCTATCCCCATAACCCAGTAACCCCACCCAACACTAAGGGCAATTTTGGACATTAAGGGCAATTTATCATGGCCAATCCACCTAACCTGCACATCTTTGGACTGTGGGAGGAAACCGGAGCACCCGGAGGAAACCCACGCACACACGGAGAGGATGTGCAGACTCCGCACAGACAGTGACCCAAGCCGGAATCGAACCTGGGACCCTGGAGCTGTGAAGCAATTGTGCTATCCACAATGCTACCGTGCTGACCTATGCAGCATTTAATTGTGTGACATATAATAGGTATGATGTGGAGATGCCGGCGTTGGACTGGGGTGAGCACAGTAAGAAGTCTTATAACACCAGGTTAAAGTCCAACAGGTTTGTTTCGATGTCACTAGCTTTCGGAGCGCTGCTCCTTCCTCAGGTGAATGAAGAGGTATGTTCCAGAAACATATATATAGACAGATTCAAAGATACCAGACAATGCTTGGAATGCGAGCATTAGCAGGTGATTAAACCTTTACAGATCCAGAGATGGGGTAACTCCAGGTTAAAGAGGTGTGTATTGTGTCAAGCCAGGACAGTTGGTAGGATTTTGCAGGCCAGATGGTGGGGGATGAATGTAATGCGACATGAATCCCAGATCCCGGTTGAGGCCGCACTCATGTGTGCGGAACTTGGCTATAAGCTTCTGCTCAGCGATTCTGCGTTGTTGCGCGGCCTGAAGGCCGCCTTGGAAACGACTACACGATGACATAAGAACATAAGAACTAGGAGCAGGAGTAGGCCATCTGGCCCCTTGAGCCTGCTCCACCATTCAATGAGATCATGGCTGATCTTTAATAAGCTCCATCAATAAGTTCCATCCAACCATCAGACTCACCATGGACTACTCTCCAAAATCAGTTGCATTCTTGGACACCCTCGTCTCCATCAAGGACGGTCACCTCAGCACTTTGCTTTACCGCAAACCCACGGATAACCTCACAATGCTCCACTTCTCCACCCTAAACACATTAAAGAAGCCATCCCCTATAGACAAGCTCTCCGTATACACAGGATCTCCTCAGACGAGGAGGAGCGTAACAGACATCTACAGATGTTGAAAGATGCCCTCGTACGAACGGGATATGGCGCTCGACTCATCGATCGACAATTCCAACGCGCCACAGCAAACAACCGCACCGACCTCGTCAGAAGACAAACATGGGACACAACGGACAGAATACCCTTCGTCGTCCAGTACTTTCCCGGAGCGGAGAAACTACGACATCTTCTTCACAGCCTTCAACACGTCATCGATGAAGATGAACATCTTGCCAAGGTCATCCCCACACCCCCACTACTTGCCTTCAAACAACCGCGCAACCTCAAACAAACCATTGTTTGCAGCAAACTACCCAGCCTTCAGAACAGTGACCACGACACCACACAACCCTGCCATGGCAATCTCTGCAAGACGTGCCAGATCATCAACATGGATACCACCATTACACGTGAGAATACCACCCACCAGGTACGCGGTACATACTCGTGCGACTCGGCCAACGTTGTCTACCTCATACGCTGCAGGAAAGGATGTCCCGAAGCGTGGTACATTGGCGAGACCATGCAGACCCTGCGACAACGAATGAACGGACATCGCGCGACAATCACCAGGCAGGAATGTTCCCTTCCAGTCGGGGAACACTTTAGCAGTCAAGGGCATTCAGCCTCTGATCTCCGGGTAAGCGTTCTCCAAGGCGGCCTTCAGGCCGCGCAACAACGCAGAATCGCCAAGCAGAAGCTTATAGCCAAGTTCCGCACACATGAGTGCGGCCTCAACCGGGACCTGGGATTCATGTCGCATTACATTCATCCCCCATCATCTGGCCTGCAAAATCCTACCAACTGTCCTGGCTTGACCCAATTCACACCTCTTTAACCTGGGGTTACCCCATCTCTGGATCTGTAAAGATTTAATCACCTGCTAATGCTCACATTCCAAGCATTGTCTGGCGTCTTTGAATTTGCCTATATATATGTTTCTGGAGCATACCTCTTCATTCACCTGAGGAAGGAGCAGCGCTCCGAAAGCTAGTGACATCGAAACAAACCTGTTGGACTTTAACCTGGTGTTGTAAGACTTCTTACTATATTATAGTTAGATAGAGCCTAGCAATCCATGTTCTGTTTACATCCTTTGGAATATGGAAGGTTAAAGTTGCCTGTATTTAGAATGCCACAGTGATTTTTGTGACAGATGGGAACAAGTCCTCTGCCAATAAGCAAATTCCAACATTCTACACCAGTTGAGTTGTTTAATTGTTGCCTTCAGCATGCTCAGTGGGCTTGCCTTTTTGATTGCATAACAGATTAAGAGGTCCTTCAACCTAAGTTACTTTTCCCAGGTGGACTTGAAAAACCTTTGCAACTTGAGAAGATCCCGTAACCCAAGTAGAAATGTTTTATGCTTTCTAAAATCTTTCCTCGTATAAAGCAACATTTCATCAGCTGCAATCCACTCCACACAACAGATATCTGAATACGAGGATCTTGTTATAACAAGCTTTTTGTCTACTTTGTAGGGAACTGAAACAGAAGGCGAATTACTCAGTTACAAATGCCATACACATCATGGTGTTTGGTGGGAAAACACCCTGCTCATTTCACATTCCCAACCTAAAACTTATGAAATTACCAAACGTTAAAGAGCTGATACTTTGTGAATTGAAACATGCATCAAAAGAATTAATGGACTGCAAGTTAATAGCAACCAATATGTATCATCATCTGGTTGTACAGAACTTGAGTATTGCTGAACAAAAGAGACATTTTTTGTCAAAGCTTTTTGTCTTACAATTATCAGGACAACTTGCAAGAATACCAAATGTAAAAGGAAAAGCAATGTATACTATATGAGAAGGAAGTGCTGATTGGTTGGCAAGAAAAAAACTGATTGGTCGAGCCATTGCCATGGAGAATGCACCAGTTGATGGTGACTTAGTTAACTGCCAAGCATTATTTGAATTTTAAACCAGGCAGCTTGACTCTGATTAGTCAAGGTATTGTCCTGAGGACTGAACCCGTGAATAGCTGTCATTTATTTTGTTTAGCTGAATCTTGATTGCTGCCAGGATAATGGGCATTCACGAGGATGCCATTCTGGGCATGATCGCACACCAATTGTATGTTCATGGAATGGTAGCCCTTACGGGCAGTTCATCTTAACAGCTATGTTGGGTCTGCAGTCAATGACACCCTGCATCACTGGGCATTATGTTGGTCTGGCAACGCCATAAGCTCACTCCTCTTACTTCTCACCAGTAAGAGAGAAAATAAAAGAGATCCATTCTCCTGCACAGGCCCTCAGTCAACTCCCTGACACAGCAATGCACAGCAAACTGTGAAAGGTTGGAAATGCCACTTGCTTCTATCTGATGTAGAAAGTGAAGGTTACCTTCATGGCAATTGACATTGCCATCTTTTCCCTGTTGTGCAGGTGCAGATTGCATTACAGGAGTTGGTTCAGTCACCATCTCCATCGTGAAACACAAACAGTGCAGACATTGTGTTGATGGCTTATTAATTACATTGTTAATGTTTAATGAAATTACAGCATTAAACAGGTGGTGGGTATTTATACACTTATAAATCAGGATAGCTGGGACACTGGGTAGCTTATAGTGCTGACACCAAACTAAGCCAATGATCTCTCTCCAGTAAAGAAAGCTGCTGTGTCTTAATTTTAACTTCAGCAACTGTTCTGGATCTGGTTAAAACATTGCTCCTGGGTGATGTGAAATTAGGTGAAGTGTTCTTTGAAGATCTTTGGTGGCTATTCCATTCTACTACAGAAAGAAAGCCTTCTCCTGACAGATCTTCAAACTGATCGGATCTCTTTGTCCTAGTCCAACTACACTGCCTTGTAAATCCAAAATACTTTTCCCAACTCCTCCATTAATGCTCAACACAGTGGAGAGGGGTTTTCTGCACCCCCTTCCCTTTCTCCCACCCCAGCAATATATGTCCCGCCATGGTCCGGCAGTGGGATCTTCCGGTCCCGCCAATGTCTACAGGGTTTTGTGTGCCTTGCATTCTCAGTCGCTGGGGAACACACCATGGGCGGGGCTGAGGGGGGGGGGAGCGGGGGCAGACTAAAATCCTCTGGCAAACTGCAAATCTACAGACAGACCTGGCTCCACTCCTTAATTACATCAAAAGGCATTCTGTGGTCTCCTTCCCCTAAGATGTCCCATGACATATTTATCCAGGACTAAGCAACATCCCTCAAAAATTATCTACACCCCAGAGATCTTCCAAAATCAAAACAATGTTCCATGAGCCATCTTTCTGTAGACAGGTAAATGGTTAAAATCAATGATCTAAGGACACAGCGTCATCTTTACATTGCTACCACGCATTGATAAATCTGCCAGTACATCATCCTTAAACCCCAACTACCTGACCAAACTTTTAGTCACCCTTTTTGATTGATTTTCCCCTGGATTGGTATTCATTTTTGCCTGATAACACTACTGAGAGGCACATTAGGAATATTTTTTACTCTTCCACTAGGTGTTGGTGTCGCTGCCTGGACAAGCATTTTATTACCCGTCCTTAATTTCCATTGAGACAGTAGTGGTGAGCTGCCTTCTGAACCACTACAGTCCATGTGGTGCAGGTACACCCACAGTGCTGTTAGTGAGGGAGTTCCAATTTTGATCCAGTGATAGTGAAGGAACATCAATATAGACCGGGATTCTCCGTTCTGGATCCTAAGAGCTCCCGCCGCGGAGGATCGGGACTTGTCTCCAAAGACGCTTGTAAGAGCGCTCAGGGATGAGTCTCACTCCTTAACCATGCAAATTTATGCATGGTGGAGAACTCGCCGAATTCCATCGGGACCCGGTATCGGGCTGCAATTTTTCTTTTTTTTTAAATTTAGAGTACCCAATTATTATTTTTTTCCAATTAAGGGGCAATTTAGCGTGGCCAATCCACCGAACCCGCACATCTTTCGGTTGTGGGGGTGAAACCCACGCAGACACGGGGAGAATGTGCAAACTCCATATGGACAGTGACCCAGGGCTGGGATTCGAACCCGGGTGCTCAGCGCCACAGCCCCAGAGCTAACCACTGCGCCACATGCCGCCCTTTCGGGTGACAATTTTGAGAAGCATTCAAGCATCCTCCTGCCGGTGGGCAGCGAGTAGTACCACCAAGGTGGCAACCCGAAGTGCGGCACCCTGATTCACAGATGCAGAGCTCGAGACCCTGCTGCATGCTGTGGAGGAAAGGAGGGGCACCCTGTACCCTGGTGTGGGAAGGAGGCTGCCACCTGCCATGATGCACCAGGCAGGGGGGCAGGGGTAGAGACCACGAGTGCCATGGGCTACAGGGTTAGGACCGGCCAGCAGTGCCAGAAAAGGTTGCACGACCTCCTCAGGATGGTAAGGGTGAGTAGCCAGCACTATGTCCATAGCACTAACCCCGTCCCACACACCCGTAATCCCTGCTCCCCACCCATCCCGGAGGGCAACCAAACCCCACACCTGCATCATGTCTTGGCGATGAGGCGGGCCCTTCTGGTGGTCCTGGCCCCGGCCACAACAACAGAAAAAGTCGAGTGACGAGGCAGCAATGGGCAGTGATGCAAGCCCCTAAACGCCAGCCTGCGACACCCGGCGCACCAGCCTGAGAGCATCAACAACTTCCCATCACAGCTGTCTCCAACACCCTCCACCATCCCAGGGACACTCACCTCAGCTGGGCACTTCAGTGACGAGGTTCCTGGGGCATTATCTGGTGCGCACTACACACGTGCAGTAGTACATCAGGTGGAGGTTGGAACCACTGAGGGGGTGGACAGTGGAGGGCGGCCTGACGTGTTGTCCAGATGTCAGGACTCACCTGAACACTACCTGGGCTATCTGCAGAGCTGAGGATGGAGGCCACCTTCATCGCTGGATCCCAGAACACCACAGCAGTGGGTGGGTAAAGTACCTACAGGTGGACCTTCCAGTTTCATGGAGAAGGTCCATGTTCCAGCCTCTGAGTGTTCCTGGAGATCTATCTTCAGTTTTGGGAGGTCAATATTCTTTCTTCAATACTGGGTTGATTTGGGCATCTTTTCAATATGACGTCCAGATACGATGGCGGACTATGCATCATCAGGCCTGCTTTGACACGGAATACAGGGCACAACATCCTGTTGCAAAATTCATGAAATCGGGGCCAGATGATATGGCGTGTGTTCCCAGTGGCCCCCACAGTGGGAAAAACTCCACCATGTTCCCATCCCTGCCACAGGACTTAGTCCCTAGATGGGAGAATTCCTCCCCGCATGCCTATTTGTTTACAAGTTGGCATTTAACAGTGAAGTATCCCGGGGTTGTATGAAGCAGTTAAGGACATTCCCTGTACACATTCTTAATTTATATTTAAAAGCTGAAACCTCCAGTGGTTGCACTTGTGGTTTTAACAGTGCGTTGGATTTCTGGAGTACCTCAGAAAAATAAATTACTTAATGGTTGAACTTTTCCTCTGTGCTTTGAAGTTAGAAACATTAGGATTGTTTTTCAAATAGACACTAAGGAAAAGTTCAAAGATGAGTTAGTGGCACATTATAACACGAGTCACAACTACAGGGTATAGTTTGGTCTCCCTGATACCATTCTTTCATTCTTCATTCCCTCAAATAAGGATGACACAGTTGGCTGTCTAAAATGAATCCATCATGCAAGTTCTGGGCGAGCAGACATTCACCGTTAGAGAACATAGAACATAGAAAATACAGCACAGAACAGGCCCTTCGGCCCAGGGTGTTGTGCCGAACCTTTGTCCGAGATTAATCATAGATTATCATTGAATTTACAGTGCAGAAGGAGGCCATTCGGCCCCCTGAGTCTGCACCGGCTCTTGGAAAGAGCACCCTACCCAAACTCAACACCTCCACCCAACACCAAGGGCAATTTTGGACACTAAGGGCAATTTATCATGGCCAATCCACCTACCCTGCACATCTTTGGACTGTGGGAGGAAACCGGAGCACCCGGAGGAAGCCACGCAGACACGGGGAGGTCGTGCAGACTCCGCACAGACAGTGACCCAAGCCGGAATTGAACCTGGGACCCTGGAGCTGTGAAGCAATTGTGCTATCCACAATGCTACCGTGCTGCCCTTAAGAACAAATAAATCTACACTATATCATTTTACCGTAATCCATGTACGTATCCAATAGCTGCTTGAAGGTCCCTAATGTTTCCGACTCAACTACTTCCACAGGCAGTACATTCCATGCCCCCACTACTCTCTGGGTAAAGAACCTACCTCTGATATCCCTCCTATATCTTCCACCTTTCACCTTAAATTTATGTCCCCTTGTAATGGTTTGTTCCACCCGGGGAAAAAGTCTCTGACTGTCTACTCTACCTATTCCCCTGATCATCTTATAAACCTCTATCAAGTCGCCCCTCATCCTTCTCCGTTCTAATGAGAAAAGGCCTAGCACCCTCAACCTTTCCTCGTAAGACCTACTCTCCATTCCAGGTAACATCCTGGTAAATCTTCTTTGCACCTTTTCCAAAGCTTCCACATCCTTCCTAAAATGAGGTGACCAGAACTGTACACAGTACTCCAAATGTGGCCTTACCAAAGTTTTGTACAGCTGCATCATCACCTCACGGCTCTTAAATTCAATCCCTCTGTTAATGGATGCGAGCACACCATAGGCCTTCTTCACAGCTCTATCCACTTGTTTTAAGACTGTCAGATATATCATACAAAGTGTAGGGGTTTGCAGAGGTGCTTAAATGACAAAATGAGTGCAATCACTGATGTCTGCCTCTGGGAAAATCAACAGATCCATAGAATTTGTGTTGCGACATTGAAGAACTTGTTAGCCCTGATGGATAATGCATTCACAATCCCCTTTGATACAACTGTGTACAGCACACTGGCCAACACATGAGATGCATCGTGTCTGCCATCACTATTTCATGTTCAGAGTAAGTCAGTGGAAATATAATTCTGTCAATTTCATGCTGTAGAAATAATGATCTCTTTTAGCAATCAATCTGAAGTCATTGCAGAAACTTTTCATATTTTTACAGCTTTTAATCCGCAGGTATCCATGTAATATCCCACCTTTGTACCAGAAGAGATTTCTTTTTCATGTTGATTAGATGATTGGAGTTGCTGGGATTTATTTTCATTCTATTTCACAACGAGAACCGCGAACCTGAACAACCTGACGTGTGCATAATGGAGAGAATTGAAACTGGACAATAGGGAAACAGATGAGATACGTTACCATGCTGTGCAATTTCAGATGGAAATATATACAGCTATGTGCTGTAGAGGAAAGAACAGGGAAAATAGGGCCTCAGTCTGAAAACGTTGGACTAATAATATGTAAAAGAACAAAAGCTGCAGGTAGAGCAATGGCCCGGTGTTTAAGACTCAATGCTTGGAAAATGTTCTCGTCCAGCATGACTTCATAGCTGCTTTTATTCAGATGTGTGCTAACAGCTGAAATTTCACCCCAGGATAAACAAGAAAATTGGTATCGTTATTCAAAATAGCATTCAAATTTACTAAAATTGGAACGGAAGTTGTGCTCTTTTGCCAAAATGTTTGGAAGCATTGGAGACAAATCAAAGCAGAGGGCAATAAATCCAGTGCAGTTCGTTCATGCCATAACTTCTGCCGTAGTACTGAATTCAACGGGCCTACTGGGAATTTACCTCACTCCGCACCTCATGAGGTGCTTGGAAAATGTTTTTTTTTTAAACCTGCTGCACAAATTGCATTAGTATTATATTCTAATGAATGTATTTGAAACCCTTTAAGGATTGATTCTAGCACTACTGTATTCTGCAATTGTACTCTCCGGTATCTTGTCATACCTTATTGTTTCTGTGTATGATTCAACCTGCAGACAAATCTGAAATAAAAACAATATACTGCAGATTCTGGGAAGTGCTGGAAAAGCTCAGCAGGTCTCACGTTACCTGTGGAGCAAGAAAAAGAGTTAATGTTCTGAGTCCAAACGGTTCACCTTTCAAACCAGTTTGGATTCAAAACGCTTACTCTGTTTTTCTCTTCACAGATGCTGCCAGACCTGATGGGTTTTTCCAGTACTTACTATTTAATATTATAAATAAATGTTACTTATTCTTGTCCCTATATGTTGCTCCAATGACATGACAATTTTTTATGTGTCCAACTCAAGAGATTTACTTAATTTCACTCGAGGTTAATCTTGGGTATGCAAACATAAATTTGAAACTTCTATATGGGAGTCCAATTTTCCAGGCAATAACTGGAGTTCAAAACATTCAAGTGGGCACCAAGTGTATGTTCATTAAGAGTTTGAAGTGTGAGCCACCCACCACATTGGCAAAGGCAAAAATAATTGGTGTCCTGTGTCCACATCTCAAACAGGCTTCGACTCTTCGAATATGAAAATAAGAGGTCTAACACTTCAAATATTGGTTTCCACTGAGGCATTTGGCATCAGCAACATTCAGATAAAACAAGTCTACAGGGAGGACTGCAGGTCGCAACAAACAAAGGTAAGAATTTAAAATATTCATAACTGAAAGTGAAGCCCTCTGCACCCTGACCCAGTCACAACCTCATACCTCCTTTCTGGTTTCCCCTATCCCTGTTCCCAGTTACCCCACTTATGGGCAGCACGGTAGCACAGTGGTTATCACAGTTGTTTCACAGCTCCAGGGTCCCAGGTTTGATTCCCGCTTGGGTCACTGTCTGTGCGGAGTCTGCACGTTCTCCCCGTGTGTGCGTGAGTTTCCGTCGGGTGCTCTGGTTTCCTCCCACAAGTCCCGAAAGATGTACGGTTAGGTGAATTGGACATTCTGAATTCTCCCTCTGTGTACCCGAACTGGCGCCGGAATGTGGCGACTAGGGGATTTTCACAGTAACTTCAGTGCAGTGTTAATGTAAGCCTACTTGTGACACCAATAAAGATAAAGATTATTATCATTCAAGGGCTGCTGCCAATATTGCAGCTGTCCAAATGTTCATTCTTCGTCATTGGTGAGCCGCACAGGGAAGATTATTAGGTGACTGCAGCTCCCAAGTTCAATAATAGTGAGATCGAGACCCAATATCATATCTATTTCAGGCACAGGAACACTCTGCGTGCCCATTTTTGGACACATAACCTAATCCCTAATGAAGTATTTGCACGGAAGGACCTACTCGAGTTAAGGTGTTATTGTTACCCATACTGGTTGTACTGGCTCCTTGGGGAATTTCGAAGATCTGTCCAGATTAGATTTATCTTGGGTGGAACGAGTGAACTTGTTCCAATACTTTGCAGATAAAGATGCGGCTAATCGCTGGGCAATTTCCAAGAGAAATGAAAATCAGTCAGACACATTGGCATCAGGTGATAAAGCATTAGATATGAATAATACTTTACGGAATAATTATCTTTAATTGCCAGTTTCAGGAAAGGCTAACTACTCACAAATAGTTCAAAATCATTAAAGCTGGATTTGTCTTAAGTACAGGGTTAAGACTACTTTAGCAGTAACCATAGATACATTAAGCTGTTAGTTCAGCATGGGTTCCTTTCTTGCATGATAATTTACCAGTGGCAGTAATTTAAATAATACAAAGAAATATAATACAGAGTAATATAAGCTAAGCACCTTAATGTGGTGAACAATCTGTTTTAACACTGCAAACTACTGAGACATTGGGCTCGATTTTGATTTCCTGATGGCAACCCAGCAAGATGAAATGTGGGTGCTGAACCTCGCATGGTAGCACAGTGGGTAGCACTGTTGCTTCTCAGCGCCAGGGTCGCTGGTTCAATTCCCGCTTGGGTCACTGTCTGTGCGGAGTCTGCACGTTCTCCCCGAGTCTGCGTGGGTTTCCTCCGGGTGCTCCGGTTTCCTCCCCAAAGTCCCACAAGATGTGCAGGTTAGGTGGATTGGCCGTGCTAAATTGCCCTTAGTGTTCAAAAAGGTTGAGAAGTGTTACTGGGTTATGAGGATAGGGTGGAGGTTTGGGCTTAGGTAGGGTGCTCTTTCCAAGGACCGGGGCAGTCTCGATGGGCTGAATGGCCTCCTTCTGCACTGTGAATTCTATGATTATTATTATGAAATCAGATGGCAGGAGGCTACCATCAAGAGTATAATTCCTTGCACAATGCAAGTGGTTCAAGAGAGGAATCTCAATCGGAGGAAGGGAGGGAAACTCAAGCAAGGAAATCCAGAGGGCACCAGAGCAGGGAGGAGAGAATCCTTCTTCACCTGGTCCACAGGAAACTAAAAGTAAAATCAAAATTCACCTCTTTGGCATAGGGTATTATTCCCAGAAGGATTTTCCTGGCAGGGAAATGATTACCCCTCAACCCAGAGAGAGAGAGAGAGAGAGTGAGACAGAGAGAGAGACACACAAAGGGAGAGCGAGAGGGAGAGGGACAGAGAGAGAGACAGAGAGTGAGAAGGCACCAGGAAGATCGCCTTCCTCCTCTCCACGGCGGGGCAACACGCGATCCACATCTATAACACCCTGGCATTCGCGGAAGGCGAGGACAAAACAAAATATAAGACGGTGCTTCTGAAGTTCGAGGAACACTTCAGCGTGGAAGTCAATGAGAGCTTCGAGAGGTACCTATTCCAGCAGCGCCTGCAGGGTAAGGATGAGCCTTTCCAATCTTACTTGACACACCTCCATATCCTCGCGCAGTCCTGCGGCTATGGGGCCACCTCCGACTCCCATGATACGGGATCAGATAGTTTTTGGGGTCATCTCGGACACCCTACGCCAGCAGCTCCTTAAGATAAAGCGTCTCACCCTAACGACTGCCATCGAGACCTGCGTCCTCCATGAGAACGCGACCAGCCGGTACTCCCAAATCCAGGCGGCCGAAACGGCACGGCACGGGTCCTACGAGGCGGAGCAGGTCCAGTCGATCGGGTTCCTCCCGGCCCCAGGCCGGGACGAGGGTGGCCATTTTGCGTGCTTTCCGAGGCTTCCAGCGCTTGTACGCGTCAAAAGAGGGAACGCTGACACAGAGGGACGTGATACGCAGGCGTGCTCTATGCAGGACCGCACCGCGCATGCGCGGTGGTGCAACGAACGCCATGACGTCACGACATGCGGCAACTGTGGCTCAGCCCACTTAAAGCGGCAATGTCCGGCCAAAACGCGTCAATGCCTTCGATGTGGCAGGATGGGCCACTACGCTGCCTGCTGTCGAGCAGCTCAACCTGCCAACTCCCAACAATTCCGCCAGCCTCGCAGGGACGTGCGGGAGATTCAGCCCCCCTACACTGAGTCATATCCAGATAGTAAGCAGACCAGCGATACCGAAGACAGGGAACCCTTCCACCTTGCGGTAATCCACAAGAACCGGGTGTCTCCAAGTCGGAACCACCAGCCGCTGCCAGTGCACCTCATTGATCCGGGCGATGAGTGGTGTGCCACCCTAACGGTCAACCGATCCCAGATCACATTTCGCCTGGACACTGGTGCCTCCGCCAATCTCCTCGCATGGTCAACCTTCCAGACCTTGAACGTCAAACCACCGATTCTGCCATCCCACTGTCAGCTGGTTGACTACAATAGAAACGTCATCCTGGCCACGGGGTCCTGCCAGCTCGATGTTACACACAACTCACACAAAGCCACATTATCATTTGAAATCGTAGGATCCTCGAAGGACTCTCTGTTGGGCGCACAGGCATGCGAGATCCTCCACCGCGTTCAGCGGGTACACACCACCGCCCCGGTACTGGCATTTTTCGATACCACACGGGAAACAAAGATCTCAACTGACGCCAGCCAGTCTGGCATTGGGGCGGTACTCCTGCAACAGGACGACACCGTATCATTGGCTCCAGTCGCCTATGCGTCGCGGGCCATGACCCCCACAGAACAGCGCTCTGCACAGATTGAGAAAGAGTGCCTGGGTTTGTTGACTGGCATCGACAAGTTTCACGACTATGTATATGGTCTTCCGCAGTTCACCGTGGAGACCGACCATCGCCCCCTGGTCAGCATCATTCAGAAGGACCTCAACGACATGACCCCTCGCCTCCAGCGCATTCTGCTCAAGCTCCGGAGGTACGACTTCCAACATGTCGACACCCCGGGGAAGGATCTCATCATCGCAGATGCTCTATCCAGGGCGGTCAACACACCGCCCGACTCGGAGTGGTTCGTTTGTCAGGTTGATGCACAGGTAGCCTTCACATCGGCCAATCTGCCGGCCACTGATGCACGTCTGGCCCACATTCGCCATGAGACTGCGGCTGACCCCCTTCTGCAATGTGTGATGCGCCACATGACGGAAGGGTGGCTCAAGGGGCAGTGCCCACAATTTTACAATGTCCGGGATGACTTGGCCATCATTGATGGTGTCCTCTTGAAGTTGGACCTGATCGTGATCCCACACAGCATGCGCCGGCTTGCCCTCGAACAACTGCACAAAGGCCACCTCGGAGTTGAAAAGTGCAGGCGGAGGGCCCGAGAGGCTATGTACTGGCTGGGCATCAGCGACGACATCGCCAACATGGTGCTCAACTGCCCCACCTGCCAGAGGTTTCAGCCGGCGCAACCCCCTGAGACCCTTCAGCCCCATGAGTTGGTCACGTCCCCTTGGCCGAAGGTGGGTGTGGACCTCTTTCATGCGCTCGGCAGGGACTACATTATTCTTATTGACTACTTCTCAAGTTATCCGGAGGTCATATGCCTGCACGACACAACATCATCAGCTGTCATCCGGGCATGCAAAGAAACCTTTGCTCGCCATGGAATTCTGCTCACCGTCATGTCTGACAACGGGCCTTGCTTTGCGAGTCAAGAATGGTCTTCCTTTGCCACTTCATACAACTTCACACACGTGACGTCCAGTCCCTTGCATCCTCAGTTGAATGGCAAGGCGGAAAAGGGCGTCCACAATGTGAAGCGGCTCCTCTGCAAGGCTGCTGATGCCGGATCTGACTTCTGTTTAGCCCTGCTGGCCTGTCGCTTGGCCCCACTGTCCACGGGCCTCTCGCCAGCCCAGCTGTTGATGAGTCGCAGCACTGTGCCGTCCATTCATATTCCTGACCTCAACCATGCTCCAGTATTGCGAAGGATGCAACAGCGTGCTCAGCAGAAGGTGGCATATGATGCTCGGGTGACTGATCTTCCTGCCCTGGCGCCTGGAGACAACGTCCGCAGACACCTACCGGAGGGTGGCAACTGCCGAGGTTCTCCGCCACGTGGCTCCCCGCTCGTTCCTGGATCGTATGCCTGATGGCTCTATTCGCCGCCGTAATCAGCGGGCCCTTTGTCTGGTTCCGCGCTCGCTACGAGATCATGCACCGGTGCCACACCCTCCTGTTGTCCCTGAGGGCGACTTTGTTGAGCTTCCTGCCACTCCGCCTCTTCCTCTCTTGCCCATGGCCAGGCCCATTCCTCAGTCGGTGGATCCTGACCCACCCTTGAGGCGGTCAACCCAAATTCGTCGCCCACCTGAGAGACTTGACTTATGAGCCTGTTTGCACATTGGACTCACTGAATTGTTTTACAGTACTGTTAACGAGTTTTTTTTCTTGTCGTTCATTGTTCCAGAAGTTTTCTCTCGTCGTTTGTTGATTGCATTTGTTCTGTTATTGGTACAGCCTCATTGTTCTGTTGCATCTGATACCTTCATCTGTATATAGTTTAGCCTCATGTACATGTTGTAAATATTGCACACACATACTCAGATGCACTCAGTACACATTTCTATTTATTATCATGTAGGCACATATCCTTTGTGAAAGGGGGGATGTCATGATATCCACATCAGCATATCATGGCGCAATCACACACACACACTGATGGACAGGCAGTTGGACCAACCAGCACACACATAACATCGCAGCCAATCACCAGTGAGAGCACATGCACTATAAAACAGGGAACACCACAGTTCCCGCTCATTCTACCAGGAGATAGCTCAGAGCACAGAGCTCACAGCGCACCACTCAGACATAGACCATGTGCTGAGTGCCTCACTAAGATAGTTATAGGGCTGGGTCCACAGGTTAGCTGGTGAAGCATGCACCCAAGCCAGTAGTTAGTTGTTACCGTTGTTTAGACAATAAAACAGAGTTGTACCATCTACAGCCATGTTGGATAATTTGTGCATTAGAACACCCAACACGACAACCCCCATTCTACTTTAACTGTCCCCTATCTGGTTTGCATTAATGGGAGGAGCTAAAATTGAAACCAAAATTTTAACTGGGGCAATGCACATTTCAAGCTGAAGCTTCACATTTCATTGAAGCTACTTTGTAGGATGAATATTTTTAAGACACTAACTGTTTGGGTTTTGTTGCTAACTTTTGGTTGGTTCAATTGGCTCTGTTTTCTAACCGTTGCTCTCGAGTCGCCAGGTATCTTTATGATACCGCCACGAGGTTCAAGTTCAAGTAATGATCAATAACTCAATACACCAATTAGTAAGATTCAAATCAAAGCACATTTATTATACACAGTAATCGCTACTCATGTACAAATTCTACTTCTAAGCTACTTCTACAACTAACAGGCCTGTACTTAGCTTCAGTCTGGCCCACCAGGTCAGGGGAACAAATAGCCTTTCGTTCAAGTTCTGAGTCTGCGGGATTCGAGGTTGGTACGGATTGGTAGCTAGGAGCGCCTATCTCGTAGCGAGCGTTGACTTAAGACTTACTGGATATCGGCGGCAGCTGCACCGGTCACTGTCAAGGGTTGGTTCACATTGCATTAAACTTTACAACCTTCTACAAATGTCATACTGAAACATCAAAACACAGCATTTAATTATGAGATAATTATAAATGAATAAGATCATTGAAGCAAACAAGGCAGAAATATAATAACACGGATAACACTGGTTAGCACTCCTGCCTCACAACACTAGGGACCCATGTTCAACTTAGACCTTGGGTGATGGTGTGGTGTTTCAAAATTCTCCCCGTGTCTGCATGGGTTTCCTAGATTAGAACATGATTTATTTTGATTTGTGTTCATAGAGTCATAGAATACCAACAGTGCAGAATGAGGCCATTCAGCCCATTGACACTGCACCGACCCTCTGAAAGTGCACCCTACTTAGGCCCACTCCCCCGCCCTATCCCCAGAACCTGCATGGTCGGCAAAGGCTTGGAGGGCCGAAGGGCCTGTTCCTGTGCTGTACATGAGGCACGATCAATTGAACAAAGACGATAGTTGAATCCAACTGAGGCTTTATTGCTATCAGATGCGTGGCCTCCCACAGCAGCTGGCGAAATGGCTGATAGCTGGAGGTCACGCATATTTATACCCCGCCTCCTGGGCGGAGCCAGCAGGCAGGGACCTGTAGTACAGGTCCTACCGTACAACACCTAATACAGGTTCACCAGTGGTTCACCACATTCACCCCTGTTAAAGATTGAGTCCGGCGGGGCTGGTGGATAACTACATACAACAATGAGTTAATATTTACAAGATTTGAGCAAACAAATGTCTTTTGATGACCGGTAGACCGGTCAGAGGTTTAGCCGGTCCGGGGCCTTGATGTTCCTCTGGGAGCGACGCAGTGGTGTCGGCGATGTCGGTGCTGATCTGGTCGAAGGTGACTCAAGGAGCGTGCCAAAATCCTCTTCATCGTGGGCAGGGGGGGGGGGCTCCTGGGGGGGGGGGGGGGGTTGCTGTTGTGAGCGACAGGGGAGGGTAGGGTGGCGCCGGGGGCAAAGGGGGTGGTGAGGGGGTGGAACCTGCTGGTGCCAGGTCCCTGAGGGAGACAGTATCCTGGCGGCCATCAGGGAATGCCACGTAGGTGTACTGGGGGTTTGCGTGGAGCAAGTGCACCCTCTCCACCAACGGGTCCGCCTTGTGGAGTCGGACGTGCTTACGGAGAAGCACAGTTCCCGGAGCTGTGAGCCAAGACAGGAGAGACGCCCCGGATGTGGACTTCCTGGGGAAGGCAAAAAGACGTCCACGGGGTGTATTGTTAGTGGCAGTGCAGAGTAATGAGCGAATGGAGTGGAGTGCACCAGGGAGGACCACCTGCCAGCGGGAGGCCGGGAGGTTTCTGGACCGTTTAGGGCCAGCTGGACGCCCCTCCATACCGTCCCATTCTCCCTTTCTACCTGCCCGTTTCCCCGGGGATTGTAGCTGGTCGTTCTGCTGGAGGCGATACCCCTGCTGAGCAGGAACTGACGCAGCTCATCGCTCATGAATGAGGATCCCCTGTCACTGTGGATGTAGGCGGGGAAACCGAACAGTGTGAAGATTGTGTGGAGGGCTTTAATGACGGTGCAGACGACATGTCGGGGCATGGGATGGCCAAGGGGAACCTGGAGTATTCGTCGATCACACTGAGGAAATATGTGTGATGGTCGGTGGAGGGGAAGGGGCCTTCGAAGTCCACGCTGAGGATTCAAAGGGGCGGGAGGCCTCCACCAGGCGCGCGCGGTCCGGCCGGTTGAAGTGAGGCTTCACTCCGCACAGACCTGGCAGTCCCTGGTGATTGTCCTTACTTCCTCGACGGAGTAGGGCAGATTTTGTGCCTTAATGAAGTGGTACAACCGAGTGACTCCTGGGTGACAAAGGTTGTCATGCAGGGCCCGGAGTCGGTCTACCTGTGTGCTGGCACATGTACCTCATGATAGGGCATCTGGGGGCTCATTGAGTTTGCCGGGGCGATACATAATCTGAGAGCTGGGTTCTCCACGGCAAGATTTAATCATTTTTGATCTTGCCCCGCTGTGTGTTGTTGAACATGAAGGCTACCGACCGTTGGTCAGTGAGGAGAGTGAATCTTCTGCTGGCCAGGTAATGCCTCCAATACCGCACAGCTTCAACGATAGCTTGGACCTCCTTTTCGACGGATGAGTGCCGAATCTCTGAGGCATGAAGGGTGCGGGAAAAGAATGCCACGGGCCTGCCTGCCTGATTGAGGGTGGCGGCAAGGGTGACGGCTGATGCGTTGCTTTCTACTTGGAAGGGCAGTGTCTCATCTACAGCGTGCATTGTGGCCTTGGCAATATCAGCGCTGATCCGGGCAAAGGCCTCTTGGGCCTCGGCCGTCAGAGGAAACTGGATGGACGGTATGAGTGGGCGGGCCTTGTCCGCATAGTTTTGGACCTACTGAGCGTAGTATGAAAAGAACCCCAGCCAGCGTTTGAGGGCCTTGGGGCAGTGGGGGAGGGGGAGCTCCATGAGGGGGCGCATGCGGTCGGGATCGGGCCCCAGAACTCCGTTCTGGACCACATAGCCGAGGATGGCTAAGCGGTTTGTGCTGAACACACACTTCTCCTTGTTGTAAGTGAGGTTTAGGAGAGTAGCGGTGTGGAGAAATTTAGCAAGGTTGGCATCATGGTCCTGATGATCATGGCCGCAGATGGTGACGTTGTCTAGGTACAGAAACGTGGCCCGCAAACCGTACCGGTCGACCATTCGGTCCATTTCCCTTTGGAAGACCGAGTCATCGATTGTGATGCCGAAGGGGACCCTCAGGAAGTGGTATAGGCGGCCATCTGCCTCGAAGGCGGTGTATGGACGGTCCGATTTACGGATGGGGAGCTGGTGGTAGGCGGATTTCAGGTCTGTAGCACAATCAATCAATCACGAGATGAGGAGGAGTCAAACAATGGCTTTATTACGCAGACTTGTTCCCCAGCAGCACAGTTACAGAATGCGGCTGCTGGGAGAACCCGGGCTCTTATACTCCGCCTCACTGGGTGGAGCCAGTAGGCGGCTGATCCAATCGGGACCCGGCGTCTGTCCACTAATAGCCTCTCAGGGTACCGTAATACCCCTAATGCATACCACCACAAGGTCTACTGTTGAGAAGACCCGGTACTGCACAATCTGGTTAACCATGTCAGATATGCGGGGGAGGGGGTACGCATCGAGCTGCGTGTACCGGTTGATGGTCTGGCTGTAGTCCACGACCATTCGGTGTTTCTCCCCAGTTTTAACTACTACCACTTGAGCTCTCCAGGGGCTGTTGCTGGCCTCGATGATGCCTTCCCGAAGCAGCCGCTGGACTTCGGACCTGATGAAGGTCTTGTCCTGGGTGCTGTACTGTCTGCTCCTGGTGGCGACGGGTTTGCAATCTGGAGTTAGATTGGCAAAGAGGGAAGGTGGGTTGACCTTTAGGGTCGCGAGGCCGCACACAGTAAGGGGTGGTAGGGGTCCGCCGAATTTCAGGGTTAGGCTCTGGAGGCTACACTGGAAGTCCAGGCCGAGGATTAGTGCAGCGCAGAGGTTAGGGAGAACGTAGAGGCGGAAGCCGTGGAATTCTACACCCTGGACTGTGACCGTACAGTACCCCAGGATAGCTACGCAATGGGATCCGGAGGCCAGGGAGATTTTTTGGTTGGCGGGGTGTATCATGAGTGAGCAGTGCCTTACCGTATCTGGGTGTATGAAGCTTTCGGTGTTCCCGGAGTCCAGCAGGCAGGAGGTTACATGTCCGTCGACTTTCACGCTGGTGGATGCGTTGGTCAGGTTATGCGGACGAGACTGGTCTATTGACATGGAAGGGAGTCTTGGTTGGTCGTCGGGTAATGGGGCTGCTGCTGAGCCCGGGTCCTGGAACACTGGTGGGGCCCATGTGCTGAGGGGTAGACAAGATGGCTGCGCCCAAGATCTTGAGGGTTACAAAATGGCGGCGCCCATGGAACGCATATTGCGGGGGTGGAACAAGATGGCAGCACCCATGAAACGCACGTTGCGGGCGTGGAACAAGATGGCGGCGCCCATGAAACGCACGTGTTGCGCGGAGGGGAATATGGCGGCGCCCACTGGCCGCACGTGGTCTGAGGGGGGGGTGGCGGCGCCCATTGGCCGTGACCGAGGGGGGTGGGGGCGATAGCGGCTATTGAGCGGGCCTAGCACACCGCGGCAAAGTGGCCCTTCTTCCCGCAGGCTTTACAGAGGGCAGAGCGGGCCAGGCAGCGTTGGCAGGGATGCTTCAGTTGGCCACAAAAATTGCATCGTGGCCCCCCCCGGGGTTCGCTGGTTGGTGTGCAGTGCAGCCGTATTGGGTGGGCAGCTGGGGCGGCTGTCTGTGGGGTCCACGAAGCGTAGGATGGGTGGGCCGCGCGGCTGGGGGAGTAGGACTGGACGTTGCGCAGGGCAACCGTCATGGAGAGCGCTAGCGTTTTAGTCTCTGTGAGGTCGCGCATGGCCCCTTCTAGGAGTCGCTGGCGTATGAGTTCTGACCCAATTTCAGTCACAAAAGCGTCCCGCATGAGGAGGTCTGAGTGACTGTCAAGCCGTTACGTCCTGACAGTCCCAGTCCCGGACTAGTGGGATTTAGGGCCTGCCAGAAGTCTTCTATGGACTCACCAGGGAGTTGAGAGCGAGTGGCGAGTGTGTGCCT
The DNA here is from genome assembly GCF_047496885.1 of Scyliorhinus torazame. Lineage (NCBI taxonomy): Eukaryota > Metazoa > Chordata > Chondrichthyes > Carcharhiniformes > Scyliorhinidae > Scyliorhinus > Scyliorhinus torazame. The sequence continues at coordinate 79,573,842 of NC_092721.1, read as the reverse complement.
GGCGAAGAGCGTGTTCGTTTTCTGTGCGTAGTTGTCCTTGAGTCGAGTCATGGCTTCGACGTAGTTCGGCGCGTCCTGGATTAACGGAAAGACTTTGGAGCTTAACCTGGAATATAAAATCTGAATCTTCTGAGCCTCCGGAACAGGGGTTGGTGCTGCGTTGATATACGCCTCAAAGCAAGCTAGCCAGTGCTGGAAGTCCTTTCTGGCATCGCTTGTGTGCGGATCCAGCTGCAGGCGATCTGGTTTGATACGGAGGTCCATCCTTAGAAACTGATAGCAATAAATTGAGGCACGATCAATTGGACAAAGACGATAGTTGAATCCAACTGAGGCTTTATTGCTATCAGATGTGTGGCCTCCCACAGCAGGTGGCGAAATGGCTGCTAGCTGGAGGACACGCAAATTTATACCCCGCCTCCTGGGCGGAGCCAGCAGGCAGGGACTACCGGCGAACCTGTAGTACAGGTTCTACTGTGCAACACCTAATATAGGTTCAACAGTGGTTTACCACAGTACTTTTCTTTGTTCTTTGTGATGCAACCATCAATTCACTCAAGGACTCGTGTCGGAGTAAAACTGGTTTTAATTAACTATCAACTTTGCCTGTGACTGGTACATACTGAGGACAGTCCCACAGGCCAGCTACTCTTATACTCCTTCAAAGGGGCGGAGCCATGGGCAGAGCCCGTACATGCTCCAACATCCTCCAACATCTCCCCCTGTGGGTGAAGCCATACAATGGCCCACAGATAAAACCCCCAGGGTTAATAACATAGAACATAACCAGTGAATTAACTGTATTTACATTCACCACACTTTGTTCTAAGCCGGCCAGGTTAGCGCTGTCCCTTTAATTTTCAAACAGTTGGTTCAGTGCAGCACCTCACTAAATCAGTCAAAAAAAAACAGACCGGGACTTTAATCGGCACATGTTTCCAGCACGCATGTCTGTGCATCTGCTCTTTGGGGTCATCGCGCTGTTTATGTGCGGTGGACCAGCAACTTAAGTCAGGGATCGGACAGGAAGTTACGGGCCATCATCTGATGACCAAACAGGTTTTGTACAGGGATGTGAATTATCCTCAAATGTACGTCATTTTCTTGACATTATACTTTCCCCAACTGCCTCAACCGTCTCTTTAAGTCTTTGTCTCTCTTGGTGGGGAGAAGGCTTTTGACCGGATGGAGTAGTATTATCAGTTTGCAATTTTAGGTAAATTTGGGTTTAGTCCAAAATTAACTTTATAGATTCGCATTGTTTAAACCTTTAGACCTCCGCTACCACGAGTGTGCACACTAACTCACTACACTCAAGAGTACTACTTCCCCTTATCCAGGTGAACCCATCAAGGCTGTCCTCTGCTCTTTGCTCTGGCAATAGAACCCCTGTCAATAGCCTTAAAGTTGTTCACGCTGTCTAAAGCATATCTTTTGAGTTAGTGTGGAGCTCCGTGTGCCCTTATATGTTGATGACCTCCGATACATATCACTTACCCGTTGCCTGTATTGATGGCGTAATGAATATTTTCACCGCCTTTGGCTGATTCTCTGGCTATAAATTTAATATCAACAACAGTGAGTCTTTCCCAATTAACCCTCGTGCCTGACAAACCTCCCATGAGCTTTGCCGTTTCGTATATCTGAAACTGTTTTTCAGGAGTGAGATCCAGAATAATTTAAAAGGCTGCTTCTCTTGCAACCATCAATCCGAAATCAAACATTATGGGGAAAGTATCAAATTTGAAGTGACTGCTGGTTGCACAGGTGGTGTGGGGTGCTTAAGTGCTATTCGTAACTTTAAAACCAACTAAATTGCCAACTGGAATCTGGTTAGATTCAGTACCAGGTAAGATGGTGTCTATTGGGATCACCAACTCATGCTTATTTGCACCAGGAGGTCGGTGCTCAGATTGTTTATGTTAATGGCTAGGTCAAATTGGCTTTGATGCTGTGAGTCAAGGGAAAAAGATCAGTAATGATTTTTGTGGTGACCACAAGATTAGTGGAATGTAGACTTGCAAGGTGGCAAACATGGATCAAAGAGCAGTGTCATCACCTCTGAGTCAGAAAATTGTGCATTCAGTTCCTATTCCAGAGACTTGAGTGGAATTCCACATTGAGGGGGTGCTGCACTATCATAGGTGCTGCCTGTCAGATGAGGCATTAAACTGAGGGCCAATTTGTCCTTTTGAATGAGATATAAAAGGTACCATGACATTATGTGACGAAGAGAAGGGGAGTTCTCCCTGGACCCTCAGCCAACAACAAGATTACTTGATCATTATCACATTGCTGTTTGGAAATGTTCACTGTGCATAATTTGCCTGCAAGGTTTCTAAATCATAGCAATGATTACATTTCAAAAAGTGCTTCTTTGGCCATAAACCACTTTGGGATTTCCGGAAGGTGTGAAAGGTGCGATATAAATGCAAATCTTTATTTCTTTTTTTCTTTGGCCCTCCTTATATACTATTTGGAATTCTTTTTTCTATAAATTTCGAGTACCCAACTCTTTTTTTCCAATTAAGGGGCAATTTAGCGTGGCCAATCCACCTACCCTGTCCACCTTTTTCAGACATGGGGAGAATGCGCACACTCCACACGGACAGTGACCCAAGACCGGGATTGAACCCGATGCTCAGCGCAGTGACAATATTGAAATTCTAAATCACCTGTTTGGTGTCATTTTGTTTTCATTTAGCCTCCTCCCTTCAGCCTGTTCAACCTCTTTTGGCATACAGCCCATCATACATCTGCTATGTTTGTGAAACAAGGATAAAATAGTTAGGCTGCAGAGTAGGCAATATTATTTTTATTGACAAATTTGGTAAGGGCTCACATATTTTTGGTTCTGTGCAAAGGTGTCAGCAATAAGAAGCAAACAACATGCACAGCAGAGTCAGACATAAAATGGGTGCTTAGCTATTTATCTCATTATTTCTTTCATTATGAGGGAATTGGGAAAGGGAAGAACAAACAGTAGAGTAACCCAGAGCACTGCATTCAGCACCTTCACCTTTCAGTGAATTTGTACAGTAACACAGGGTTGGTACTGTTGCTTCACAGCGCCAGGGACCCGGCTTGGGTTACTGTCTGTGTGGAGTCTGCACGGTCTCCCTGTGTCTGCGTGGGTTTCCTCCGGGTGCTCCGGTTTCCTCCCATAAGTCCCCAAAGACGTGCTTGTTAGGTGAATTGGACATTCTGAATTCTCCCTCTGTGTACCCAAACAAGCGCTGGAATGTAATGACCAGGGGATTTTCTCAGTAACTTCATTGCAATGTTAATGTAAGCCTACTTGTGGCAATAATAAACATTATTATACTCTGTGCATAGTGCATACTGCAAATTTAGTCAGTGTATGAGCCAGGGAATCTTGTGGGATTTGACTTGCATGAAACCATGAAACTGAAGAGCAATTATTTAGTACCATGAGGGAATTGGCTCAATGCAGAGTAAAGTTACATTGAGTAATTGAGTAATGCCCTACTCCTGTTTTCAAATAAATCAATAACCAATAAAACTAAATCAAATGAACTAAGGCAGTGTTTTTTGAACTTTTTTCCCTGGACCCACTTTTACCAACTGGCCGACCTTCAGGACCCACACCAGCCAGCCTTCGGGATCCATGTGGCTGACCTTCACAACCCACACTGGCCGACCTTCGCGACCCACGCCGGCCGATCTTCATAACGCACCATTTTCGCTTACCTTTAATGTGACAGGTGAGCCAACTTGATCCTCATGATCTCACTCCAATCAGATTTAGAGGAGGAGAGGGCAATGCACATTTCAGGTGCAGAGTTCAGCCAGTTCCTTTGTGCTATCTTCATCTTTGTAAGGATTGAAAATCCAACCTCGCACATGTAAGTCGTTGTGAAGGGCAATAGCAACAAAATGCTTGTTTTACTCAGCACTTGATATTCCTCAGAGACACTACTCCAGAATGCTAACAGTCTCATGGACTTGTGGTGTGCTGTCACAGGTGAGGTGCAGAAGTTCAGACTCTTCATTTGGAGTCAGCTGTAAGTTAATAATTGATTCTGGGGTCTCAAGCTCAAAATGACTTTTCACCCACCTCTTCTTTTTCAAAATCTGAAACTTCTTTGGAAAGTAGCAACAAAAACTGTTGATCAGCACAGCTAGATGCGACTGAATAAAGTTTAACACTCCATTGACAGTTCCCTTACTATAATAATAATAATCTTTATTATTGTCACAAGTAGGCTCACATAAACACGGCATTGACGTTACTGTGAAAATCCCCAAGTCGCCACATTCCGGCGCCTGTTCGGGTACACTGAGGGAGAATTCGGAATGTCCAATTCACCTAACAAGCACGTCTTTCAGGGCTTATGGGAGGAAACTGGAGCACCCGCAGGAAACCCACGCAGACACGACGAGAACGTGCAGACTCCGCACAGATAGTGACCCAAGCGGAAATCGAACCTGGGACCCTGGCACTGTGAAGCAACAGTGCTAACCACTGTGCTACCATGCTGCCCTATTTTCTTTCTTGTGTCATAGCAGTGTGGGGAACATGTAGTAGTTTTGGTTTTGTAGTCAACTGCAAGAGATCCCAAGATACTTTTTGTCTAATAAAAACACAGGACTAATTCTCCGCTGAACAAAGAAAAAAGAACAATACAGCACAGGAATAGGCCCTTCGACCCACCAAACCTGTACCGACCATGGTACCTGCCTTAACTAAGACCATATGCACTTACGGAGTCCGTACCCTTCCATTCCCACCCTATTCATATTTTTGTTTAGGTGCCCCTTAAATGCCACTATCGTACCTGCTCCCACTACCTCCCCAGGCAGCACGTTCCATATATTTACCACCCTCTGTGTAAAAAACCTTGCCTCGCACATCTAGCAGGATCCTCCGTTACGCCAGCAGCGCACCACGCTGGTGTGTTGTGGTGGGGTGGGGCTGCCCACAATGGGAAACCGCATTGGCCGGTTGACGGGACGAAGAATCCCGCTGCTGGCAGGGGGCGGGTTGGACCAGAAAACTGACAGTCATGACAGAAAACTGGTGTGGCAGGACGGAGAACCGCACCACCATCGTTTAATTCTCTGCAATGACTTCTACTTTGCTAGTCATCGATTGTACATTCTTTTCATCTTTTCTGAATGTATTTATCCAAATTGCCCTAGGTTTTCAAGGCTAGCCCAGTTACTAAAAATGCATCTTGCAACAAATAGCACCTGACTTCACTTTAATCTTTAAGCTTTGGACACCTCTTCCAATTCTGATTTAAACTCACTCCTCCACCCCTGTGTCATAACCTGAAGATATTATGCACCACTTTTACACAGGAACAACTGGGAGCCAATGACAACTGGAAAGTTATTTTCTAACTTTCCACTTCATGCAAAGTCGATGTCAGTCGAACAACTTAGATGCTTATTGTATAGCATGCAAAATTTTCTGAACATTTAAATAAATAATCAAAAAATGACCCAAGGCATTTATATGAGGCATAAGCCTCCATAACTGCTGGAAGAGGCAAAATCAGGAGCGTGATTCTCCGTCCTGCCAGCCCCGTTCTCCGGCGTGAAAAAGTGCTTCTTGATTTCACTTCTGAATAGTCTAGCTCTAATTTTAAGATTGTGTCCCCATGCTCTTGCTTCTTCTGCCCGAGAACATAGTTCCTCCAAATCTACCTTATCAAATGCTTTTAACATTTTATGCAATTAGATCACCCTTCCATTCCCTACACTCAACAAAATATAATTCATGTTTACACAAACTGTCCTCAGAAGTTAATTCCCAAAGCCTTGGTGAATCTGCACTGCAATCACTCTGTGGAATTCGCTACCACAGAAAGTAGTTCAGGTTAAACGTTGTGTACTTTCAAGAAGGAATTAGATATAGTTCTTGGGGCTAAAAGGATCAAGTGATATGGGGACAAGGCAGGATCAGGGTATTGAACTTGATGATCAGCCATGGTCATAATAATAATAATCTTTATTAGTGTCACAAGTAGACTTACATTAACACTGCAATGAAGTTACTGTGAAAATCCCTAGTCACCATATTCCGGCACCTGTTCGGGTTGACAGAGGGAGAATTCAGAATGTCCAATTTACCTAACAAGCTCATCTTTCGGGGCATGTGGAAGGAAACCGGAACACCCGGAAGAAACCCACGCAGTCACGGGGAGAACGTGCAGACTTCACACAGACAGTGTCCCGAGCCGGGAAGATAACCCGGGTCCCTGGTGCTGTGAAGCAAAGTGCTAACCACTCAGGCTCGAAGGGCTGAATGTCCTCCTGCTGCTTTTATTTTCTATGTTTCTATGTTTTGAGGGCAAAATATCATTCCCAGGGGGCATAGTTCATGCTCTAGTCAGGATGACAGTGATAATGCTACACACCATAGTGTGCACCCATTGTGCCTCAAACTCACCTCGGGGGAAGAAAAAGGGGAGAAGTAAGCACGTACCTACAGGATCAAAGTAGCAATTGAAGTTTGGATTTAGTCATCTGTGCCTAAAACAAATAAGTACACATTATCCCAGGACACTGTTGATAATTGACTAAATCAGTTTAATTCACAAATGAAATAGGACTTATCCAAATTAGATCCTGGAAGAATTGTACCACAATCAAAAACTAACAAGTGTGAATGCTAATACACGCAATTACTATTCACTAGTGTGCACTTGCAACATTTGAGTTAGATATTTTCCCTTTTGGAATTATTTCCCAAATTGGGAATTTATGTTAACCTCTATTTAAGAAAATCAATTCCAACTTTTTGGCTACATTTCTCTGCTCACCTCTGTCAGTATAGTTTTATTCCCAGTGTTAAATTGAATTGGTGCCAAGAAAAAGTTTAAACCTTTTTTGTAGGGACATAGCAGGATTTAGATCATAATGATTTTATGTCAGCAATAAAAACACATTCCCTCTATAACCTGTCTCCCTCATTTTAACTTTCTCATTTATTTAAAATTACATTTACAATTGATAAGAAGAAGGTATTGGATAGGGTGTCCATACTTAAAGTTGACAACGCACCAGGACCAGATAGGATACATACAAGGAAAGTGAGAGTGGAAATTGCGGCAGCACTAGCCAGAATTTTCCAATCTTCCTTAGACACAGGGATGGTGCCTTAGAACTGATAAATTGACTTCCGGGTGCGGCTATGCAGAGCTAGGTCGCATATTCGGCAGCTCCTGCTTGGAACGGACTTTTGGGCTCTTTTACAGGGCCCCCACGGCATTTGTTTGACATTTCCCGGTGTGGGAAGAAGGCTGCAATATTCCCCCGACAGTGTCCCCCAGGAAGGGTATGTCTCTTGGTTGCCAGACACACGCAGAAACAGTAAAAGATTTGGCTGCAACTGCAGGATAAACAGGGCCTCTTCCAGCATGCAGGCGGGGGAAGGGCAAGCTTAAAGCTGCAAGCTGACCTGAGGGCCTGTATCAAAAGTGAATTCTAGCAGCAGAGGGAACAACTGTGAAAAGACCTCATCAAGGCCACTGAAGGGACTTCCGGTTGCGGTGATGCCTAGCTAGCCGCACGCTTCGGCGGCTCCAGCTCCGACGGACCTTCGGGCTCTTTTAAGAGCCCCAACGGGGAATTTTTCGACGACGCAACCCGGTGTGGGGCATGTGAGAAGGGAGTCCCCCCCAAACGAAGGAGGAAAAAACCGGCGGCGGCGGCTGCAGCGCGAGGAATCGTCGACCAAAGGGTCAGAAAGAGAGAAGTACAAGATGGCGGCGGAGAAAGCGCAGGCGACATGGGGGCCTGAGCATGAAATTGTGAGACGGTGCGTGGAGCTGCTGAAGAGGGAGGTGCTGACCCCGTTGCTACAGGCAATTGAGGGGCTCAAGGAGACATTAAAGACCCAGGAGACAGAGCTCCGTGTGGTGGAGCAGAAGGTGACAGATATTGAGGACGAGATCCTGGGCCTGGCGGTTAAGACACAGGCGCACGAGGCACTTCATAAAAAGTGTACTGAAAGGATCGAAGCCCTAGAAAATGGAGCGCGAAGGAAGAACCTTCGGATACTGGGTCTCCCTGAGGGTGTGGAAGGAGTGGACTGTGGAGCGTACGCAAGTACGATGCTGAGCTCACTGATGGGTGCTGAGGCCCCTACGGGCCCCTTGGAGGTGGAGTGGGCAAATCGGATTCCGGCGAGAAGACCAAAAGCGGGAGAACCACCCAGGGCGATAATCGTGCGATTTTACCGCCTTAAGGATAGAGAAGAGGTCCTGAGATGGGCTAAAAAGGTGCGGAGTAGCAGATGGGAGAATGCAGTGGTACGGGTATACCAGGATTGGAGTGCGGAGGTGGCGAGAAGGAGGGCGAGCTTCAACCGAGCCAAAGAGGTGTTGCATAAAAGGAAGGTGAAGTTCGGGATGCTGCAGCCGGCAAGACTATGGGTCACGTATCAGGAGAGACACCATTATTTCGAGACGGCGGAGGAAGCATGGACCTTCATCAAAGAAGAGAAATTGGATCGGAACTGAGGGACTGATGCTGCAGGAAATGTTATTGTTAATGTTACGGTGGAAGTTAATTGAGAAGTAAACAGGGAAGGGGGGAGACATTGGGGAAATGTGGGCGCCGGTGAGGGGGGAAAGACGGGACATAGTTGGAGAATGGGGAAGGGGAGGGGGAGGGGAAAGGGAGCTGCGCCATAAGAGGCGGGTCAGGTAAAGGGATGTTCCCGCACCATAAAGAATAAGGCGGGAAGACAGGCGCAAGGCGGATGGGAGTTCCCCACATGGGGGGGGTCGAGGAGTGAGCAGGAGTAGCCGGGGTCAGTTGAAGTCAGCTGACTTACGGAAGTAATATGGGGGAGCAATCATGCTAGAAAGAGATCTAGCGGGGAGGGGGGGAGGGAGGGGGAGGGGGGGGGGAAACAACTGGGTTGCTGCTGCGGAAATCCAAAAGGAAATGGCTAAAGAGTGGGTGGGCGGGGATGGTGTGCGACGCTGGGGGAGCGAGCGGGAGCGCGGAGGCGGGATATGGGACTGGCCTAGAGAAGGTAATGGCTAGTCGACACGGGAGGGGGGCAGGTAGCCCCCTAGTGAGGCTGATCACGTGGAACGTGAGAGGCCTGAACGGACCGATAAAAAGGGCCAGAGTGCTCGCGCATTTGAAAGGACTAAGGGCAGACGTGGTTATGCTCCAAGAGACGCACCTAAAGGTGGCGGACCAAGTTAGGCTAAGGAAAGGATGGGTGGGACAGGTGTTCCACTCAGGACTGGATGCAAAGAACAGAGGGGTGGCCATTTTGGTGGGGAAACAGGTCGCATTTGAAGCAAAGAACATCGTAGCAGATAGCGGAGGTAGATATGTAATGGTGAGTGGCAGGCTGGAGGGAATGGAGGTCGTGTTGGTTAACGTGTATGCCCCAAACAGGGACGATGCGGGATTTATGAGACGGATGCTGGGGCGTATACCGGACCTGGAGGTAGGAAACTTGATTTTAGGAGGGGACTTTAATACGGTGCTGGACCCGGGGCTAGATAGATCCAGCTCAAGGACCGGAAGAAGGCCGGCAGCGGCCAAGGTACTTAAGGGGTTTATGGACCAAATGGGGGGAGTGGATCCATGGCGATTTCTTAGACCTAGGGCTAGGGAGTTTTCCTTCTTCTCCCATGTCCATAAAGTGTACTCCCAGATAGATTTTTTTGTTTTGGGAAGGTCGTTGATCTCTAGGGTGGAAGAAGCTGAGTACTCAGCCATAGCGGTTTCGGATCATGCCCCACATTGGGTGGACCTGGAATTAGGAGAGGAAAGGGAGCAGAGAACACTCTGGCGATTAGATGTGGGACTGATGGCGGATGAGGGAGTGTGTGCAAGAGTGCGGGGGTGTATTGAGAGATATCTGGAGGTCAATGACGACGGCGAGGTCCCTGTGGGAGTGGTATGGGAAGCACTAAAAGCGGTGGTCAGAGGAGAGCTGATCTCCATTGGGGCCCACAAAAGGAAAACAGAGGCCAAGGAAAGGGAAAGATTACTGGGGGAGATTTTAAGGGTGGATAGGGAATTTGCAGAGACCCCGGAGGAGGAATTGTACAGGGAGAGGAGACGACTCCAGACGGAATTTGACCTTCTGACCACCAGAAAGGCGGAGGTACTGTGGAGGAAGGCACAGGGGAGGAGGTATGAATATGGGGAAAAGGCGAGTCGCCTGTTGGCTCATCAATTGCGAAAGAGGGCAGCAGCGAGGGAGATAGGAGGAATTAGAGACGAAAGGGGAGACACGGTGCGAAGGGCAGGAAAGATAAATGAGGTGTTCAAGACCTTCTATGAGGAACTGTATAGGTCTCAACCCCCAGAGGGAGAGGAGGGGATGCGGCAGTTCCTGGACCAATTGAGGTTCCCGAAAGTGGAGGAGCGGGGGGTGGTAGGCCTGGGGGCACCGATTGGGGTGGACGAGGTTATTAAGGGACTGGGAAGCATGCAAGCAGGGAAGGCCCCAGGACCAGACGGGTTCCCGGTGGAGTATTACAGAAAATATGTGGACTTGTTGGCCCCGTTGATGGTGAGGACGTTCAATGAGGCCAGGAAAGGGGGGACTCTACCCCCGACGATGTCGGAGGCGACGATATCGTTAATTTTGAAGAGGGATAAAGATCCGTTGCAGTGCGGGTCCTATAGACCCATTTCATTGTTGAACGTGGACGCCAAATTGTTGGCAAAGGTACTGGCATCGAGGATAGAGGACTGTGTCCTGGGGGTGGTGCACGAAGACCAGACAGGGTTCGTAAAAGGGAGACAACTGAATGTTAACGTGCGACGACTATTAGGGGTGATAATGATGCCCCCAGTGGAGGGGGAGGCAGAGATAGTGGCGGCAATGGACGCAGAGAAGGCATTTGATAGGGTGGAGTGGGAGTATTTATGGGAAGTGTTAAGGAGGTTTGGGTTTGGGAACGGGTTTATTAGCTGGGTTAGACTTCTTTATGGGGCTCCAACGGCAAGCGTAGTTACAGGTCGACATAGATCGGAGTATTTCCGACTATATAGGGGAACAAGACAGGGATGCCCGCTGTCTCCATTGTTGTTCGCGTTGGCAATTGAACCTCTGGCCATGGCGTTGAGAGACTCCAGGAAATGGAGAGGGGTGATTAGAGGGGGAGAAGAACACCGAGTCTCGTTATATGCGGATGACCTATTGTTATACGTGTCGGACCCAGCGGGGGGAATGATAGAGGTTATGCGAATTTTGAGGGGGTTCGGGGATTTCTCGGGGTATAGGCTAAACATGGGGAAGAGTGAATTATTTGTGATACATCCAGGGGACCAGAGTAGAGAGATAGAAGGCTTGCCTCTAAGGAAAGTGGAAAGAAACTTCCGATACTTGGGGATTCAGATCGCTAGGAGCTGGGGAACCTTGCACAGACTTAATCTGACACGGTTGGTAGAACAAATGGAGGAGGACTTCAAGAGGTAGGACATGCAGCCTCTATTGCTGGCGGGCAGGGTGCAAGCAATTAAGATGATGGTCCTCCCGAGGTTCTTATTTGTATTTCAATGTCTCCCTATACTAATCACTAAGACCTTTTTTAATAAAATAGACAGGAGCATCACGAGCTTCGTGTGGGCAGGGAAAGTTCCGAGAGTAAGGAGGGGGTTCCTTCAGCGTAGTAGGGACAGAGGAGGATTGGCACTACCGAACTTGGGCGATTACTATTGGGCCGCCAATGTGGCAATGATACGTAAATGGATGATGGAGGGTGAGGGAGCGGCGTGGGAAAGACTGGAGAGAAAGTCCTGTAAAGGGACGAGTTTAGAGGCGCTGGTGACGGCGCCGCTACCGATCTCACCTAAAAAGTTTACCACGAACCCGGTGGTGGCGGCAACATTGAATATCTGGGGACAGTGGAGGCGACAGAGAGGGGTGCGGGGAGCCCTGGTGGGGTCCCCAATCAGGAACAACCATAGGTTCGCCCCAGGAAGAATGGATGGAGGATTTCAGAGCTGGTTCCAGTTGGGAATTAGGAGGGTGGGAGATTTATTTATAGATGGGACTTTTGCGAGCTTGGGAGCATTGGAGGAAAAGTATAAGTTGCCCCGGGGAAATTTCTTGAGATATATGCAGGTGAGGGCATTTACTAGACAACAGGTGAGGGAATTTCCGTTGCTCCCGACACAGGGGATACAGGACAGGGTGCTTTCAGGGGTGTGGGTCGGAGAGGGCAAGGTGTCAGAGATTTACCGAGAGGTGAGGGAAGAGGGGGAGGAGTCGGTGGGCGAACTAAAAGGAAAGTGGGAAGAAGAACTAGGGGAGGAGATAGAGGAGGGTATGTGGGCTGATGCCCTAAGCAGGGTAAATTCCTCTTCCTCATGCGCCAGGCTTAGCCTGATTCAATTTAAGGTGCTACATAGAGCACACATAACGGGAGCAAGATTGAGCAGGTTCTTTGGAGTGGAGGACAAATGTGGGAGGTGTGGCAGGAGCCCGGCAAACCACGCACATATGTTTTGGGCATGCCCGGCACTGGAAGGGTATTGGAAGGGAGTGACGGGAGTGATTTCGCGGGTGGTGAAGGCCCGGGTCAAACCAGGCTGGGGGTTAGCTCTATTTGGAGTTGCGGAAGAGCCGGGAGTGCAGGAGGCGAAAGAGGCCGACGTTGTGGACTTTGCGTCCCTAGTAGCCCGGCGCAGGATCCTACTCATGTGGAAGGAGGCGAAACCCCCCGGACTGGAGGCCTGGGTAAATGATATGGCGGGGTTCATTAAACTGGAGCAGATAAAGTTTGCCCTGAGAGGATCGGCTCAAGGGTTCACCAGGCGGTGGCAGCCATTTCTCGACTACCTAGGGGAACGTTAGAGGGAAGACAGATGACCAGCAGCAGCAACCCGGGGGGGGGGGGGAGGGGGGGGTTTAGTTTAGGTCAAAGATAAAGGGGTTTTGTTACTTGTGTATTGTTTAAAATTTCTGTATTGTTATTGTTGCGTTTGCTTTGTAAGAGGGGAAAAATTGTTGTTTGGGAAAAAAGTTTCAATAAAACATTTATAAAAAAAAAAAAAGAACTGATAAATTGCTGGTGTTACATCCTTGTTCCAATAAAAGATATAAAGATAAGCCCAGAAACTACAGGTCAGTCAATTTACCCTTGGTGTTGGGGAAGCTGCGAGAAACAATTAATTGGGGCAAAATTAATAGTTGCTTGGGCAAATGCGGGTTAATTAAGGGAAACCAACATGGATTTTTGTTCGGCGTAAATCAACTAACTTACTGGAGTTTTTTAAAGAGGTAATGCTGCTGACGTGGTGCATCTTGAATTCTAAAAGGTACTTGATTCAATTTTCCCAAATGGCCTCTCAGCAACGTTAGAGCTCATGGATTAAAAGGGATAGTAGCAGCATGAATATTAAGCAGGGAAACACTCTATACTAGCAGCATAGAGTGGTTAATTCATTTCTTTCAGACTGGAGTAAGGTTTGTAGTTCCCTGGGGGTCAGTGTTAGGACCCTTGCTCTTCCTGATATATACTGACCAAGACCTTGATGTACAGGACACAGTTTCAAAATTTGCAGATGACACAAAACTTGGAAGCATTGTGAACCGTGAGGAGGATAGGTTAAAACTTCAAACAGATATGGACAAGTTGGTGGAATGGGCGAACAAGTGATAGATGAAGCTTAATGCAGAGAAGTGTGAAGTGATTCATTTTGTTAGGGAGAATGCAAAAGAGACAATATATAATAAACCATACAATTCTAAAGGGAATGAAGAGGGACCTGGGTATATCTGTGCATAAATCATTGAAGAGAACAGGATGAGAGAAAGGTTAACAGTGAATACAGCATCCTGGGCTGTGTTAATAGGGCATAGAGTACAAAAGCAAGGTTTTATTAAACTTGTATAAAACACTGGGGCAGATTCAACTGGAGTATTGCATCCAATTCTGGGTGCCACACATTAGAAAAATCATAGAATCATAGAATTTACAGCGCAGAAGGAGGCCATTCGGCCCATCGAGTCTGCACCAGCCCTTGGAAAGAGCACTCCACTTAAGCCCATGACTCCACCCTATCTCTGGAACCCCACCTAACCTTTTTGGTCATTAAGGGTAATTTAGCATCGCCAATCCACTTAACCTGCACATCTTTGGACTGTGGGAGGAATATGGAGCATCCGGAGGAAATCCAAGTAGACACGGTGAGAACGTGCAGCCTCCACACAGACAGTGACCCAAGCCAGAATCGAACCTGGGACCCTGGAGCTGTGAAGCTAACCAGCGTGCTACCATGCTGCCCGCAGCATTAGAGAGATTTCAGAAAAGATTCACGAGAACGGCTCCAGGAATGGAGACTTCATTTAAGTAATGGATTGGAAAAGTTGGAAATGTTTTCCTTGGGGAAGGGAAAGGTGAGAAGAGATTTGGTAGAGGTTCAAAATCCTGAGGTGCCTAGGCAGAGTAGGAAGAGAAACACTGTTCCTAATGGTGGAAGTTCTAAAACAAGAGGGTGGCAGACAATGGAGACATGAGGAGAAACATATTCATATAGAGTTGTTAGGATCTGGAATGCAAGGGCAGCACGGTGGCGTAATGGTTAGCACCGCTGCCTCACGCCGCCGAGGACCAAGGTTCAATCCTGGCCCCGGGTCACCGTTTGTGTGGAGTTTGCACACACCCCCGTGTCTGTGTGGGTTGACCCCCACAACCCAAAGATGTGCAGGGTAGCTGGATTGGCCACGCTAAAGTGCCCCTTAATTGGGAAAAAAAAAGAATTGGGTGCTCTAAAAAAAAATTTTAAGGACCTGGAATGTACTGCCTGAGTGTACATTCTCAGGCAGAGAGGCAGGTTTACACAGCAAGTGGTTAGGATATGGGAGCACTGCCTGAGAGTGTGGTGGAGGCAGGTTCACACAGAGAGTGGTTAGGATCTGGAATGCACTGTCTGAGAGTGTGGTGGAGGCAGGTTCACACAGCGAGTGGTTAGGATCTGGAATGCACTGTCTGAGAGTGTGGTGGAGGCAGGTTCACACAGAGTGGTTAGGATATGGAATGCACTGTCTGAGAGTGTGGTGGAGGCAGGTTCACACAGAGTGGTTAGGATCTGGAATGCACTGTCTGAGAGTGTGGTGGAGGCAGGTTCACACAGAGTGGTTAGGATCTGGAATGCACTGTCTGAGAGTGTGGTGGAGGCAGGTTCACACAGCGAGTGGTTAGGATCTGGAATGCACTGTCTGAGAGTGTGGTGGAGGCAGGTTCACACAGCAAGTGGTTAGGACCTGGAATGCACTGTCTGAGAGTGTGGTGGAGGCAGGTTCACACAGAGTGGTTAGGATCTGGAATGCACTGTCTGAGAGTGTGGTGGAGGCAGGTTCACACAGAGTGGTTAGGATCTGGAATGCACTGTCTGAGAGTGTGGTGGAGGCAGGTTCACACAGAGTGGTTAGGATCTGGAATGCACTGTCTGAGAGTGTGGTGGAGGCAGGTTCACACAGTGAGTGGTTAGGATCTGGAATGCACTGTCTGAGAATGTGGTGGAGGCAGGTTCACACAGAGTGGTTAGGATCTG
The DNA here is from genome assembly GCF_047496885.1 of Scyliorhinus torazame. Taxonomy (NCBI): domain Eukaryota; kingdom Metazoa; phylum Chordata; class Chondrichthyes; order Carcharhiniformes; family Scyliorhinidae; genus Scyliorhinus; species Scyliorhinus torazame. Next base: position 79,558,329 of record NC_092721.1, on the reverse strand, counting down.
GAATGCACTGTCTGAGAGTGTGGTGGAGGCAGGTTCACACAGCGAGTGGTTAGGATCTGGAATGCACTGTCTGAAAGTGTGGTGGAGGCAGGTTCACGCAGAGAGTGGTTAGGATCTGGGAGCCCTGCCTGAGAGTGTGGTGGAGGCAGGTTCACACAGAGAATGGTTAGGATCTGGAATGCACTGTCTGAGAGTGTGGTGGAGGCAGGTTCACACAGAGTGGTTAGGATCTGGAATGCACTGTCTGAGAGTGTGGTGGAGGCAGGTTCACACAGCAAGTGGTTAGGACCTGGAATGCATTGTCTGAGAGTGTGGTGGAGGCAGGTTCACACAGAGTGGTTAGGATCTGGAATGCACTGTCTGAGAGTGTGGTGGAGGCAGGTTCACACAGCGAGTGGTTAGGATCTGGAATGCACTGTCTGAGAGTGTGGTGGAGGCAGGTTCACACAGAGTGGTTAGGATCTGGAATGCACTGTCTGAGAGTGTGGTGGAGGCAGGTTCACACAGAGTGGTTAGGATCTGGAATGCACTGTCTGAGAGTGTGGTGGAGGCAGGTTCACACAGCGAGTGGTTAGGATCTGGAATGCACTGGCTGAGAGTGTGGTGGAGGCAGGTTCACACAGCGAGTGGTTAGGACCTGGAATGCACTGTCTGAGAGTGTGGTGGAGGCAGGTTCACACAGCAAGTGGTTAGGACCTGGAATGCACTGTCTGAGAGTGTGGTGGAGGCAGGTTCACACAGAGTGGTTAGGATCTGGAATGCACTGTCTGAGAGTGTGGTGGAGGCAGGTTCACACAGAGTGGTTAGGATCTGGAATGCACTGTCTGAGAGTGTGGTGGAGGCAGGTTCACACAGCGAGTGGTTAGGATCTGGAATGCACTGTCTGAGAGTGTGGTGGAGGCAGGTTCACACAAAGAGTGGTTAGGATCTGGAATGTACTGTCTGAGAGTGTGGTGGAGGCAGGTTCACGCAGAGAGTGGTTAGGATCTGGGAGCCCTGCCTGAGAGTGTGGTGGAGGCAGGTTCACACAGAGAATGGTTAGGATCTGGAATGCACTGTCTGAGAGTGTGGTGGAGGCAGGTTCACACAGAGTGGTTAGGATCTGGAATGCACTGTCTGAGAGTGTGGTGGAGGCAGGTTCACACAGCAAGTGGTTAGGACCTGGAATGCATTGTCTGAGAGTGTGGTGGAGGCAGGTTCACACAGAGTGGTTAGGATCTGGAATGCACTGTCTGAGAGTGTGGTGGAGGCAGGTTCACACAGCGAGTGGTTAGGATCTGGAATGCACTGTCTGAGAGTGTGGTGGAGGCAGGTTCACACAGAGTGGTTAGGATCTGGAATGCACTGTCTGAGAGTGTGGTGGAGGCAGGTTCACACAGAGTGGTTAGGATCTGGAATGCACTGTCTGAGAGTGTGGTGGAGGCAGGTTCACACAGCGAGTGGTTAGGATCTGGAATGCACTGGCTGAGAGTGTGGTGGAGGCAGGTTCACACAGCGAGTGGTTAGGATCTGGAATGCACTGTCTGAGAGTGTGGTGGAGGCAGGTTCACACAGCAAGTGGTTAGGACCTGGAATGCACTGTCTGAGAGTGTGGTGGAGGCAGGTTCACACAGAGTGGTTAGGATCTGGAATGCACTGTCTGAGAGTGTGGTGGAGGCAGGTTCACACAGAGTGGTTAGGATCTGGAATGCACTGTCTGAGGGTGTGGTGGAGGCAGGTTCACACAGAGTGGTTAGGATCTGGAATGCACTGTCTGAGAGTGTGGTGGAGGCAGGTTCACACAGTGAGTGGTTAGGATCTGGAATGCACTGTCTGAGAATGTGGTGGAGGCAGGTTCACACAGAGTGGTTAGGATCTGGAATGCACTGTCTGAGAGTGTGGTGGAGGCAGGTTCACACAGCGAGTGGTTAGGATCTGGAATGCACTGTCTGAGAGTGTGGTGGAGGCAGGTTCACGCAGAGAGTGGTTAGGATCTGGGAGCCCTGCCTGAGAGTGTGGTGGAGGCAGGTTCACACAGAGAATGGTTAGGATCTGGAATGCACTGTCTGAGAGTGTGGTGGAGGCAGGTTCACACAGAGTGGTTAGGATCTGGAATGCACTGTCTGAGAGTGTGGTGGAGGCAGGTTCACACAGTAAGTGGTTAGGACCTGGAATGCATTGTCTGAGAGTGTGGTGGAGGCAGGTTCACACAGAGTGGTTAGGATCTGGAATGCACTGTCTGAGAGTGTGGTGGAGGCAGGTTCACACAGCGAGTGGTTAGGATCTGGAATGCACTGTCTGAGAGTGTGGTGGAGGCAGGTTCACACAGAGTGGTTAGGATATGGAATGCACTGTCTGAGAGTGTGGTGGAGGCAGGTTCACACAGAGTGGTTAGGATCTGGAATGCACTGTCTGAGAGTGTGGTGGAGGCAGGTTCACACAGCGAGTGGTTAGGATCTGGAATGCACTGGCTGAGAGTGTGGTGGAGGCAGGTTCACACAGCAAGTGGTTAGGACCTGGAATGCACTGTCTGAGAGTGTGGTGGAGGCAGGTTCACACAGAGTGGTTAGGATCTGGAATGCACTGTCTGAGAGTGTGGTGGAGGCAGGTTCACACAGAGTGGTTAGGATCTGGAATGCACTGTCTGAGAGTGTGGTGGAGGCAGGTTCACACAGCGAGTGGTTAGGATCTGGAATGCACTGTCTGAGAGTGTGGTGGTGGCAGGTTCACACAAAGAGTGGTTAGGATCTGGAATGTACTGTCTGAGAGTGTGGTGGAGGCAGGTTCACGCAGAGAGTGGTTAGGATCTGGGAGCCCTGCCTGAGAGTGTGGTGGAGGCAGGTTCACACAGAGAATGGTTAGGATCTGGAATGCACTGTCTGAGAGTGTGGTGGAGGCAGGTTCACACAGAGTGGTTAGGATCTGGAATGCACTGTCTGAGAGTGTGGTGGAGGCAGGTTCACACAGCAAGTGGTTAGGACCTGGAATGCATTGTCTGAGAGTGTGGTGGAGGCAGGTTCACACAGAGTGGTTAGGATCTGGAATGCACTGTCTGAGAGTGTGGTGGAGGCAGGTTCACACAGCGAGTGGTTAGGATCTGGAATGCACTGTCTGAGAGTGTGGTGGAGGCAGGTTCACACAGAGTGGTTAGGATCTGGAATGCACTGTCTGAGAGTGTGGTGGAGGCAGGTTCACACAGAGTGGTTAGGATCTGGAATGCACTGTCTGAGAGTGTGGTGGAGGCAGGTTCACACAGCGAGTGGTTAGGATCTGGAATGCACTGGCTGAGAGTGTGGTGGAGGCAGGTTCACACAGCAAGTGGTTAGGACCTGGAATGCACTGTCTGAGAGTGTGGTGGAGGCAGGTTCACACAGAGTGGTTAGGATCTGGAATGCACTGTCTGAGAGTGTGGTGGAGGCAGGTTCACACAGAGTGGTTAGGATCTGGAATGCACTGTTTGAGAGTGTGGTGGAGGCAGGTTCACACAGCGAGTGGTTAGGATCTGGAATGCACTGTCTGAGAGTGTGGTGGAGGCAGGTTCACACAGAGTGGTTAGGATCTGGAATGCACTGTCTGAGAGTGTGGTGGAGGCAGGTTCACACAGCGAGTGGTTAGGATCTGGAATGCACTGTCTGAGAGTGTGGTGGAGGCAGGTTCACACATAGAGTGGTTAGGATCTGGGAGCCCTGCCTGAGAGTGTGGTGGAGACAGGTTCACACACAGAGTGGTTAGGATCTGGGAGCACTGTCTGAAGTGTGGTGGAGGCAGGTTCACACAGAGTGGTTAGGATCTCGAATATACTGTCTGAGAGTGTGGTGGAGGCAGGTTCACACAGAGTGGTTAGGATCTGGAATGTACTGTCTGAAAGCGTGGTGTAGGCAGGTTCACACGGAGAGTGGTTAGGATCTGGAATGCACTGTCTGAGAGTGTGGTGGAGACAGATTCACACAGAGAGTGGTTAGGATCTGGAATGTACTGTCTGAGATTGTGGTGGAGGCAGGTTCACACAGAGAGTGGTTAGGGTCTGGAATGTACTGCCTGGGAGCGTGGTGGAGGCAGGTTCACACAGAGAGTGGTTAGGATCTGGGATGCACTGTCTGAGAATGTGGTGGAGGCAAGTTCAATCATAGCATTCACAAGGGAATTGGATAATTATCTGCAATGGAAGAATGTTCAGGGAGAAGGCAGAGGAAATGGCACTAGGTGGATTTGCTGGCATAGACATGACAGGCTGAATGGCCTCCTTCCGCGCTGTAACAATTCTTAGGTTCTGTGGTTCTGTGATTTTGGGCCCTTTCACCATTGATTCCAGTTATAGTTAGGAAACAATTCTCAATATTTGTCTTTCAAACTATTCATTTTCTCATCTGCATATCCACAACCACTAATATTTATTAACATGTTTATATCATTTTGAACGAGATGTAATCTACCACGGAGAGATACGGATCATCAATTAAAAGTGTTAACATAGATCAAAATCACGGTTTCTGTCACTGTATGAATTCAGAAAATCACACAAGTTGTAAAAACAAATGAAATTGTGAACATTATCATTTTTCAATAGATTCAGTTGTTTTGGTCATATTGCCAGAGGATGTCAGAATATGCAAAGTCTGCTGAGTATAGCTTAAAGTTATTGATTCGGTGCAATCCCACTTTAACGGCAGCATCATTGCACTGGCAAGTATCACAATATTTACATTAGTGTGTCAACATCAGCTCAATTCGCAACCCTCTTCTCTCAGTCAGAAGTCTCACTCCAGAGACTTGAAGACAATATCTAGGCTGACACTCCAGTGCAGTGCGGAATGAGTGCTGGAGGTGCAGTTCTTTTGATGAGAGTAGATTATGGTCATATCTGCCCTGCCAGGTGGATGTAAAAGATACTATGGCATTAATCAGAGATAAAAATGTTTTTCCCAACCAACATCACTAAAAACAGATTATCTGGTCATTAGTTTGTTGGTGTTTGTGGACATTACTGTGCACACATTTGATGTCTTGTTTACAATATGACAACAGGGGCTACATAAAGTACTTAATTAGTAAAGCAATCTGGGAAATTCCATATAAATGCAAGACACCTTGGGCTGGATTCTCCGATTGTGAGGCTATGTCCTCACGCCGGTGTGGGAACAGTGGCGTTTTGCGCCTGAAACGGCCACAGATCCTCTGTTTAGCTGGGGGCTAGCATGCCAGCAGCGTAGAGCACCTGGCTCTAGCTGCCAATACGGCCCGGGGAATTGCCGGGTCCATGGCCGCACATGCACACGGCGGCGGCTGCACGCAGACTCGGCATGCAAAATAGTGCACTCCTTTGACTGGCTCTCGAGCCCCAGACCACCCCCCAACAGTGCCCCAGCCCCTGACAAAGATCCCCCTGCCCGCCGATCGGCCCTCCCCCGACTGGGGCGGCGCTGGACTGAATCCGCAACCAACACGCCGATTTCCCGACGGATGTTAGCACACGGGGTCGATGCCGTCAGGAACTCGGCCGGTCGGGGGCAGGACGTCGGGATTCAGGCAACGCCCTGAGTCGGTCGATGCGGTGCACAGCGTAATGTTGTGAGTATGCCGCTTTGCAGGGAGCGGAGCATCGCAAAAGCAGCATTGCCCCCGATTCAGTCGGAAACGTGTATTCTCCGGCAAATCGCCGAACGTGATTTTGGCGTCGGCAACCGGAGAATCCTGCCCCATCTTTTCACAAGGAAAACACTGGCAAAATCAAACACCTTTTGAACTAAAAATGACATCAGTTAATGCAGTGTTTTAACTACATGTTGGTCCAACCCCATAGCCCCTAATTAAATATTGATCAAACTTAAATGTTGCAGGATGTTGAGATGAAAACATTTCTAATCTCCCAATACATGGTAAAGGGGTGAATTGTAACCTGGTGGACTGCAATGTCAAAGAAATTGAGAATCACAATTGACATAATTTTACCACAAATCCAAAAGCTTTATTACCAAAAACCTGAAGCCAATGCAGGGACTAAAACCGTACAGTTAGCCCTAGTTATTCAGACTTAGGTTGACTGCAGGTTTATTGGACCAAACCTGACTTGGACTGATCTACTTCCAACAGGACTGTTGACCGTCTTGGTACTTGATGTTGCTGCTAGGCAACGGCTCTTGCACCTAACCCCTCTGAGCCACTTGATTGGCCGTCTGTGATTGGCTTCTGGATTGGGTGGTAACATCTTCTGAGAATTCTCAGTTCATTCCTGCTGCAAATGTAAACAAACCTTGACCATATTTTGACAGGAGTATGTGGGTTTGGGTGAAGGGTAAAAGTTGGGGAAATTGAAGACGGCACAAACTTGCAGATCTTAGAATCCTGACAGTGCAGAAGGAGCCCATTTGGCCCATCAAGTCTGCACCGACCTTTGAAAGAACACCCTACCTCGGCCCACTCCCTCACCCTATCCATGCAACCTACCTAACATTGTTGCGCTCTTTGGTTGGCTCTGAATATGGCGGTCAATATGATCGCCTTCCTTAATTCTAATTACGTTTGCTCTAGAGTCACCAGGGGCGAAATTCTCCCCCAACGGCGCGATGTCCGCCGACTGGCGCCCAAAAAGGCGCCAATCAGACGGGCATCGTGCCGCCCCAAAGGTGCGGAATGCTCCGCATCTTTGGGGGCCGAGCCCCAACATTGAGGGGCTAGGCCGGCGCCGGAGGGATTTCCGCCCCGCCAGCTGGCGGAAACGGTGTTTGTTGCCCCGCCAACTGGCGCGGAAATGACATGTCGGGGCGGCGCATGCGCGGGAGCGTCAGCGGCCGCTGACAGTTTCCCGCGCATGCGCAGTGGGGAGAGTCTCTTCTGCCTCCACCATGGTGGAGGCCGTTGCGGAGGCGGAAGGGAAAGAGTGCCCCCACGGCACAGGCCCGCCCGCGGATCGGTGGGCCCCGATCGCGGGCCAGGCCACCATGGGGGCACCCCCCGGGGCCAGATCCCCCCGCGCCCCCCCAGGACCCCGGAGCCCGCCCACGCCGCCTTGTCCCGCCGGTAAATACCTACTTTAATTTACGCCGGCGGGACAGGCAATTTCTCGGCGGGACTTCGGCCCATCCGGGCCGGAGAATTGAGCGGGGGGGCCCGCCACCCGGCGCGGCCCGATTCCCGCCCCCGCCCAATCTCCGGTCCCGGAGACTTCGGCAACCGGTGGGGGCGGGATTCACGGCGGCCAACGGCCATTCTCCGACCCGCTGGGGGGTCGGAGAATGACACCCCAGGTATCTTTCGATACTGCCACCAGGTTCAAAACCAAATACTGATCAAAGACTTGATACACCAGTTAGTTAGTACAAAGTCAATGCTTATTTATTTACATACACAGTTAAATATACTCATGCACGAAACTCTACAGACTAAACTATCACTACTGCTAAAGCCTATACTTAGCTTCGGGCGCCCACTCAGTCAGAGGAACAATGGCCATTGTTCGGTTCGGAGGCTGTTGGGGTTGAAGTGGTGAAGGGGAATAGCTAAGGACGTCTGTCTGGTAGCGAGCGTTGACCTTGGACTTACTTGTTTCTGGTGCAGCTGGTGGACAGGTCTCTCCTCGGTGAGAGCCAGGTCCAAGAGAACGATTCTCTCTTGGGGGCTCCTTCTTATGCCCAAAGGGGCTTCGCGCTCTTTTGGGCGGGCCTTGAACTTGGCCCCAATCAATTGGGTTGTTTCTTGATCATTCCTATTGATCTCGTCCAATAAAGGGGTGGGTGCCCTGATGGCTGGGCGTGTCCTAGGTGGTCGTTGGCCTGCTTTGTTCTGGTCTCCTCTGGCACCGAGGTGTCTGCCTTAGTATCGGTTACTCAAATGTTACACTTTTGTTCCCGGAGTTGGGCCATCAATATGCTAATGGGCCAACAGTTTTGGTCTTGTCTGGGAGCTGCGGCTCCAATATACAGACAAGCTCTGAACCTGCTTGTTTTCTCAGCATTGTCCATTTTCCCTACAACCTTTGCAAAGTGTCCATTTTGTAATCAGGAAGTGGCCATCCCAGATGGCTACAACATACACGTCTTTGGACTGTAGGAGGAAACCGGAGCACCCGAAGGAAACCCATGCAGACACGGGGAGAACGTGCAAATTCCACACAGACAGTGACCCAAGGCCGGAATTGAACCCTAGTCTCTGGCGCTGTGAGGCAGCTGTGCTAACCATCGTGCCACTATGCCACTGGGTATCATTCCAGGTTTCATTTCAGTACATCAGGCTACAAGTGCCAAACTCCATGGAAGGAATCACATTTTCAATTAACAATTAATTCATTGAGTTATTAGAGTCATCTTTCAGCTCATTTCTAGCCGGCAGGAAGTGTACAGTGGCAGAGATCAATCTCGGAAAATGGCAATATGCAGTCCTCACAATCCTGTTAGTGAGGGAGAGTTTGTTGATGGTACATTTTCTGAGGGATTACCTTTTAGAGTTTGGAGGTTTATTCAACTTTTGAGAAGTCTTATCTACACTTTACAGGTTTAGTCCATCACATCGGGATGGACACTGCTTATGCTGCTTTTAACTGGACCTCAGATAAGAAGCAACATGAGCAACACTAACAGCCTGCAGGTTGCAGAGCCACACTGGAGAAGACAGCAGGAGAGAGGGGACCAGGGGAGAGGACAGCAGGAAAGAGGCGACCAGGAGAGAGGACAGCAGGATAGAGGGGACCAGGGGAGAGGACAGCAGGAAAGAGGCGACCAGGAGAGAAGACAGCAGGAGACAGGGGACCAGGAGAGAGCACAGCAGGGGAGAGGAGACCAGGAGAGAGCACAGCAAGAGAGAGGGGACCAGGAGACAGGACAGCAGGAGAGAGGGGTGTTGTGTTAAGTATACTGGTCTAACACTGGCTGCAACTGGATGCAGCTTAGATCAGAAAGATACTTCAGACCTTGAAGTTAGTTCAATCAGGTCTATTGAACTCATAGCACAGTTAGCACAGTTCTCTGTGAGTTCGACTCTCTGCTAACTTAAGTGGTTACTCTGTCTGACTGAACCAGACTAGCTCTTAGCCATGTGGTGGAGGTGTGAGATTGTAACAACACCCTTGACTGACTCTCTAGATGTTCATCAGTGGAAAGAGGTGGAGTGTGAGTGCCTCGTGTCTTTTATAGTCAGATCCCACCCCTGAGTGTCCTGCCTGCTTATTGGTCATGTCCTGTTCTCTGTGTCCATTAGTTGCTTGTCTGTATATCATTATGTGTGTGTCTGCATATCATGACATCTCCCTTTTTTATGTTTGGATGACATATGTGAATGTATTTACAAGAATAGGCCAATATTAACATATATACATGCAGTGGATGTGAACATATGTACATGTGAAAACAGTTGTCTAATGCGAGAACACAGAACATAGCAAACAGAACAAATATTCATAAGTCCAGTCTCTGTGGCTTGCGTCTGATCCTGGTGGACCTCCGGAGAGGTGGTGGTGGGGACGACAGCGCCTTGATGGGCAGGATTGAAGCCTGACTGGTGGCCTCGTGAGTCAAGGTATCAGGAGGTGGCAAAACAACAGAAGGAAATGGAGAAGAATGTGGTTGTGAAAATAAGGGCAAATATTCTATAAGCCTTCCTGATTACCTGTTGCACCTGTGTGCTAGCTTTCTGTGTTTCGTGCACAGCTGCCCCCAAGTCCCTTGTGTTGCAGCTTCCTGCAGTTTTTCTCAATTTAAATAATACTAGGTTCTTTTTGTTCTCCCTTCCAAAAGGAACAACTTCACATTTTCCCACATTATTCTCCATTTGCCAACATTTTGCCCACTTACTTAACCTATCAATATCTTTGCAAATTGTTTGTATCCCATTCGCAACTTGCCTTTCCACCTATTTTTATGTCATCTGCAAATTTGGCTACAGTGCATTTGCTTCCTTCCTCCAAGTCATTATTATATTTTGTACACAGTTGTGGTCCCAGCACTGATCCCTGTGGAATCCCACTGGTTACAGTCCACCAACCTGAAAAAGAACCCCTTATCCCCACTTGCTTTTTCCTGCCCATTAGCCAATTCTCTAACCATATCAATATACTCCCTCCTACACCGTGGTCTTGCATCTTATGACTTAACCTTTTGTGAGGTACCTTGTCGAATGTCTTCTGGACATCCATAACTATTGGTTTTCTTTTATCCACTCTGGTTAAGACTTTCTCAAAAAACTCCAATAAATTTATCAGACATGATTTCCCTTTTATGAAGCCATTCTGACTCTGGTTAGATTATGATTTTCCAAATGTGCTGCAATTACTTCCTTAATAATTGATTTCAACATTTTCCCAACAGTAGATATTAGGCTAATCGGCCTATAGTTACCCACTTTTTGCCTTCCTCCCTATTTGAGTAGGGGTGTCACATGAGCAGTTTTCCAATCCTCCGGCCCTTCTCCAGAATCCAAGGATTTTTGGAACTTTTTTTATCAATGCATCCACTATCTTTATGGGTACTTCTTTCAGGATCTTACGATGCACGCCATCAGGGTCAGGGGATGACTTATCCATTAGTTTGTCTTATACTACTTCTCTAGTGATGGTGATACTATTTAAATCCTCCCTCGTATTCTTTCATTTTAGTGGGATGTTTGAAGTACCTTTCACCGTAAAAGCCGATGCAAAATATCTGTTTAACTCCTCTGCCATTTCCTTATTCTCCATAACTATCTCACCAGATTTATTTTCTAAGGGGAATCATCAAACAAAAAACATAAAAGTGCATTTTATCCAGTGCCATTGAACAGATGAGACAGGAACATGGTAAAATGTGACCTAAATAAACAACAGAAAATTATGAACACATTTTGTGCAGCCTGTTATGAAGATACGCTTTTATGATTTTATGTGATAACTAGCTGAAAATTACAGACTTAGTTTCAAGTGGACTAATGCAGTAAGCTGTTAAGATGACCATCAAGAGGAAAGAAGGGAGCCATTTTACATATCCTCACCTGATCGTAACAAAACTCTTAGACAATGACAAAGTCTTCCTCACATTTTCGTAATACTCCCACATGGCTTTGGGTTGCTGACTCCCTGTTCTGACCATTGAATTACTGTTGATGTACATTGTCTGGGTTTTCCATAGGAGGGTCCCTGGGAGGGTACCCTATTACCGGGGTATCTGTAGGGGGTCTCGCTATCACCGGGAACCCTATGGGGGGTGTCCCTATTACAGGGATCCCTGGGGGTGGTGGTAGCAGGGGGGGGGGTCTGGTAGAGGAGGCATGGGCAGACAGCGCACTGTTATGGGTGGGTGGGTGGCCCTTAGCCTCGAATGGTCTCTACCAGCCTGGCTGTGGTGTAGTGGACCTCGCAGTGGGCCAGGGGGCACGGTTTTCCACTTGACCCACCACAAAGTCGAACACACCAGGGCCACGCTGGAAGAGACCACAAATGATCCGCATCCATGTGATTCCTGGCAGTGGGATCGGAGAATCACGGGAGGCTAGAGCATAGGGCGCCAAGCCTGCTAAATAGATGCAATTTGGTCATTAAGATCCATTTGCATTTATTTATATGTTCCCGCTGGCGTGCAGCATGTTCCTCGTTCCCGCCGCCATTGGAGGGCCAGAGCATTGCATTTTTCCCCGACGCCTGATTCTCTGTACCATTAGGGAATGGATTCCAGGCATCCTGGGACGGAGAATCCCGTCCACAGTGTTTTGGCCTCAATTGCTTTCTGTGGTAGCGAATTGCAGATCTTGACCATTATCTGGATGAAGATATGTGTCCTCATCTCAGTGCTGAATGTCTGTCCCATATCCTCAGACTATGACCCCTGGTTCTGCACACCCTCGCCCATCAGAAACATCCTTCCTGCATCTACCCTGCTTAGTCCCGTTTAGTATATTATAAGTTTCCATCAGTTCCCCTTCATTCCTCTGAACTCCAGTGAATACTCGTTGCATGTTCCCTCACCTAATTTATGGTCATTCGGATAATAATCTGCCTTTCCTTCTTTGCTACCAAAGTGGATAACCTCACATTTACCCACATTAAACTGCATCAGCCATTCATTTTCCCACTCATTTAACTTGTCCAAATCACACTGATGGATCTCTGCATCCTCCTCACAGCTCACCCTCCCACCCAGTTTGTGTCATCTGCAAATTTGGAGATATTACATTTTGTTCCCTTATCTAAATCATTAATATATATTGTGAATAGCTGGGATCCCAGCATCAAACCCTACGGTACCCCACTAATCACTGCCTGACATCTGGAAAAAGACCCATTTATTCCTACTCTTTGCTTCCTGTCTGCCAGTTTTCTGCTCATCACAATACACTGTCCCTAATCCCATGCACTTTAATTTTACATGCTAATCTCTTATGTGGGACTTTGTCAAAAGCCTTCAGAAAGTCCAAATAAACTAAATCCACTGGCTCCCCTTCATCAATTCGACTAGTTCCGTCCTCAAAGAATTTCAGAAGATTTGTCGAGTGTGATTTCCCTTTTATAAATCCACACTGACTCTGTCCCATCCTGCCATTGTTTTCCAACTGCTCTGTTATGAAATCTTTGATAATCGATTCTTGAATTTTCCCACTACTGACATCAGGCTGACTGGTCTATAATTCCCTGTTTTCTCTCTACCTCCCTTTTGAAATAGTGAGTTTACATTAGCTGCCCCCAATCTTTAGTAACTGTTCAAGAGTCTGTAGAATCTTGGTAGATGATCACCGATGCATCCATTATTCCTGGGGACATTTCCTTGTGTGCTCTGGGATATAAATTATCACCCCATAGGGATTTATCAACCTCCTACCCCATCCATTTCCCCAATACCATTTCTCAACTAATACCGATCTCCTTCAGGTCCTCTCTCTCAATAAACCCTCCGTTCCCCAACATTTCTGGTATGTTATTTGTGTCTTCCTTTGTGAAGACAGAACCAAAATATGTATTTAGGGGAGGCAGTGGCATAGTGGAATTATGGCTGGACCAGAGACCCAAGGTCTCTGCGGATCCAAGTTCAAATCCCACCATGGCACATGGTGAAATTTGAATTCAATAGACTTCATCAGCAAATGTGTGGACGACTGCGTGTCAAAGAAAGCAGTACGCACGTTCCCCAACCTGAAACCATGGCTCAATTGCAATATTGACTTCCTACTGAAGGACAGGTCTGCAGCATTCAAGTCAGACAACCCTGACCTATACAATAAATCCAGGTATGACCTCTGCAAAGCCATCCGAGATGCCAAGAGAGAATATCAGACAAAGCTAGAGTCACATACTCACGTTACAGACTCGGTGGTTGTGGCAAGGCCTAAACAACATAACGGGCTACAAAGCAAAGCCGAACAGTATCTCCAGCAGCAGCACACCCGTCCCCGATGAACTCAATGCATTCTATGCTTGGTTTGAGCAGGAAACCAACGATCCGCTGTTGAGTGCCCCAGCAGCCCATAACACACCCATACCCACCATCACAGCTTCCGAAGTCAGATCGGCTTTCCTGAAAGTGAACCCTCGGAAGGCGACGGGTCCGGACGGGATCCCTGGTCGTGGACTCAGAGCCTGCGTGGACCAGCTGGCAGATGTGGTCACGGACATCTTTAACCTGTCCCTACTCCGCTCCGAGGTCCCCACCTGCTTCAAGAAGACCACCATTATACCAGTGCCAAAGAAGAACCAGGCAACGTGCCTCAATGACTACCATCTGGTGGCCCTGACTTCAGTCGTAATGAAGTGCTTCCAGAGGTTGATCATGAAGCGCATCACCTCCATCTCCCAGAACGCCTTGATCCACTGCAATTCCCATACCACCACAACCGGTCCACATCAGACACCATTTCCCTGGCCTTACACTCATCCCTAGAGCATTTCGACAACAAGGACTCCTACATAAGACTCCTATTTATTGACTACAGCTCCGCCTTCAACACCATAACCCCAGCCAAGCTCATATCAAAGCTCCAAAACCTAGGACTTGGCTCCTCACTCTGCAACTGGATCCTCGACTTTCTGACCCACAGACCACAATCAGTAAGAATAAACAACAATACCTCCCCCACAATAATCCTCACTATCGAGGCCTCTCAAGGTTGCGTACTGAGCCCCCTACTCTACTCCCTGTACACACACGACTGCGTGGCAAAATTTGGTTCCAACTCCATCTACAGGTTTGCTGACGATACGACCAGAGTGGGCCGGATCTTGAATAACGACGAGTCAGAATACAGGAGGGAGATGGAGAACCTAGTGGAGTGGTGCAAAGACAACAATCTATCCCTTAATGCCAGCAAAACTAAAGAGCTGGCCATTGACTTCAGAAAGGAAAGTATTGTACACACCCCTGTCAGCATCAACGGGGCCGAGGTGGAGATGGTTAGCAGTTTCAAATTCCTTGGGGTGCACATCTCCAAAAATCTGTCCTGGTCCACCCACATCGACGCTACCACCAAGAAAGCACAACAGTGCCTATACGTCCTCAGGAAACTAAGGAATTCGGCATGTCCACATAACTCTTACCAACTTTTACAAACGCACCATAGAAAGCATCCTATCGGGCTGCATCACAGCCTGGTATGGCAACTGCTCAGCCCAAGACCGCAAGAAACTTCAATGAGTCATAAACACCGCCCAATCCATCACATGAACCTGCCTCCCATCCATTGACTCCATCCCCACCTCCCGCTGCCTGGGGAAAGCGGACAGCATAATCAAAGACCCCTCCCACCCGGCTTACTCACTCTTCCAAACTCTTCCATCGGGCAAGAGATACAAAAGTCTGAGAACACGCACGAACAGACTCCTAAATGACCCTCTTATAGACTGACCTCATTAACACTACGCCCCTCTATGCTTCACCCGATGCCGGTGTTTATATAGTTACATTGTGTACCTTGTGTTGCCCTATTATGTATTTTCTTTTATTTCCTTTTCGTTTCATGTACTTAATGATCTGTTGAGCTGCTCGCAGACAAATAGGTTTCACTGTACGTGACAATAAACAAATCTAAATCCAATAAAAATCTGGAATTAGAAGACCAATGATGATCATGAAACCATTGTCGATTGCTGTAAAACCCCATCTGGTTCATTAATGTCCTTCATCAGTTGTCCTTACCTGGTCTGGCCTACATGGACTCCAGATCCACAACAATATGGTTGACTCTTAAGTTCTCTCAGGGATGGGCAATAAATGTTGGCCCAGCCAGCGATGCCCACATCCAATGAACAAAACAATCTTAGTTGTCAGCCATTTCTTTGCCCCCCACCCCATTATAATCTCCCCTATTTCTGACTGTAAAGGACCAACATTTGTCTTCACCAATCTTTTTTTATTCACACATAGATAAACTCTTTTACAGTTAGTTTTAATGTTCCTCGCAAGCTTACTCTCGTAATCCAATTTGCCCACTGTAATCAATCCCTTGGCCTCCTTTGCTGAATTCAAAGGTCTGTTGTTTCTCTTAACCAATAAGGATGTCTTGACAGCCTCCCCGAACAGGTGCCGGAATGTGGCGACTAGGTGCGTTTCAAAGTAACTTCATTTGAAGCCTACTTGTGACAATAAGCGATTTTCATTTCATTTCTTGGCATTGGAGGCAGTTCAGAGGAGGTTCACCAGATTGATTCCGGTGGTGAAAGGGTTGACTCCGGGGATGAAAGTACGAGGAGAGATTGAACAGTTTGGGCTTATACTCGATCGAGTTCAGAAGAATGAGAGGGGACCTGATCGAGATATATAAAATACTAAGAGGGATTGATGCAGTAAACCCAAACCAAATGTTCCCTCTTGTGGGACAATCTAGAACGAGAGGTCACAGATATAGGTTGAGATGCAGTAGATTTAGAACTGAGTTGAGGAGGAACTACTTCTCGCAGAGGGTGGTGAACTTGTGGAGCTTGCTGCCCCGTAGTGCGATGGAATCAGAGTCATTAAATGGTTTCAAGGAGGAGATAGATGTATTTCTGGGGCGAAATTCTACGGAAACGGCGCGATGTCCGCCGACTGGCGCCCAAAACGGCGCAAATCAGTCGGGCATCGCGCCGCCCCAAAGGTGCGGAATGCTCCGCATCTTGGGGGGCCGAGCCCCAACCTTAAGGGGCTAGGCCCGCGCCGGACAAATTTCCGTCCTGCCAGCTGGCGGGAAAGGCCTTTGGTGCCCCGCCAGCTGGCGCGGAAATGACATTTCCGGGCGGCGCATGCACGGGAGCGACAGCGGCCGCTGATGGCATTCCCGCGCATGCGCAGTGGAGGGAGTCTCTTCCGCCTCCGCCATGGTGGAGACCGTGGCGAAGGCGGAAGGGAAAGAGTGCCCCCACGGCACAGGCCCGCCCGCGGATCGGTGGGCCCCGATCGCGGGCCAGGCCACCGTGGGGGCACCCCCCGGGCCCAGATCGCCCCGCGCCCCCCCCAGGACCCCGGAGCCCGCCCGCGTCGCCTTGTCCCGCCGGTAAGGTAAGTGGTTTAATCTACGCCGGCGGGACAGACATTTTAGCGATGGGACTTCGGCCCATGCGGGCCGGAGAATCGCGGGGGTGGGCCCGCCAACCAGCACGGCACGATTCCCGCCCCCGCCCGCAACTGGCGGGGGCGGGATTCACGCCAGCCCCCGGCGATTCTCCGACCCGGCGGGGGGTCGGATAATCTCGCCCCTGATTTTAAAAATGGTTTAAAAAGGATATGGGAGACAGGCAGGGAGGTGGCTTTGAGACCAGGAAGAGATCAGCCATGATCTGACTGAATGGCGGAGCAGGATCGAAGGGCTGAATTGCTGACTTCTGCTCCTAATGCCTATGTTCCTATGAAACCCAGTTTCCAGAAGTTGCAGCTAGAGACACATCTGTGGTGATATAGATTTCTGTAAGTACACAAAGGGTTAAGGTACATACACTACACCTAGCTAGACACATAGAGGTGACACTACCACAGGAGAGCATTACACCAACCCATATAAAAGGACACATCACATATGCTCAATCTCTTTCCAGTGGAGACTCTCAGTGTCTTCTTGTCATTCA
Organism: Scyliorhinus torazame; assembly: GCF_047496885.1. Classification (NCBI taxonomy): domain Eukaryota; kingdom Metazoa; phylum Chordata; class Chondrichthyes; order Carcharhiniformes; family Scyliorhinidae; genus Scyliorhinus; species Scyliorhinus torazame. The sequence goes on along the minus strand of NC_092721.1, from coordinate 79,541,369 downwards.
CTTGAGCTGGGTAGACCGTCAGAGTCTTCTTCTGGTGGCTCAAATAATCTGGGTGGCACCACAACATCCTGCACACATGCTGGCCTGAGGCACTGGACGGCTTCCCACATGGGGCATGAGTAGCTCACCATGGCTTTGCGCTCTTCTGCCATGACTTACTCTTTTAAATTAAACTTTGGAAGATGTTTGATTGCAGATTATATTCAATTCTCTCGCACCCTTCTTTCCTGACCTCTGTTACTTTCGAATGTAACCCTGTATAAACCAAAAAAGACCTTTCAAACTATAAGCGATAAAAGTAATAAATACTTACCTGACCTTACCCACTACTTACCAATCAATTCGCTCCCTTGTATCCTCTACTGCTACAGCAGGGCAAGACCACTCTCTGAAGATTTAAAAAGTTGGAAAGCAAGGAGAAAAAGCACTTCTTCCCACTCTGCACCAAATTCCCACTCTATCCCAAATTCCCGATATTCACACTCACTCTGGCTGTGATTCACTCTGAATGTGGATGTTCTCTCTCCCACTGCTCGTGAGCAAAGCTCGTGAACAAAGCTCACTGTCTCTGCACATTGGCATAAAAACCACACATGGGCATTATTGATTGGAACATCTTGATGTTCCATAATGCTGGCTGCTCTTTACATGAAGCAACATATCATCTCCAAGCCTTGTGACATCAATCCATTCATACTTGAGGCAGACTCCATCATTTTCACTGTAATCATGGTGAGTCTACCTTGAAGACGTGTCAATGCATCACACGTTGTTGGAGCTTAATGATTTTGCTTTTCCTCAAAGGCTCCCAGAATATATTTTCTGTGCCCAGAACCTGAGACACCAGGTGAAAAACCAACTATTTGCCTTCCTGGTCCTTTTGAAGTGGGGGTACCAAAGCTGATTCATGGTCTGCACGAGTTCTGTGATGGTGGACACTTTGTTATGGTCTGGAGCAGAACCCAACCTTTTACTTTGGAAAACTGTGAGGAAATGTCACTGCACCACAGGAGTGATAACACTGACCAGCAGACAACTTTTATGGTAAAACAAACTTTAATTCAACACAGAATTAAACACAAGAGCAACAAAGGAATAGTTTATATTTAACACTACAACATTTAACTTGTTTTCTAACCCTGCCTCTATATTCCATTTAAGCAAACCCACATATATTAAAATACCACTGGTGAATAATGTTAACAATCAGGTTTTACTTGCTTATCTTGAAACTGTCTTTGAGAGAGATTTCTTTAGAACCAAACTGAACCCTGTCTGTCCAGCTTGGTGCTCCAGAAGCAAACTTGGCCCCTCCCTTAAACGATTCAGTCTAAAAACACATCAAATCCTTGTGTCTTGTTACAAAAGGTTACATTGCCCCAGCAAAAATCAATGATTCTCTCCATTTATAATCATGTCAAAGGTACTAAATAAACTTTAAAATATGAAAATTTCTCACATTTGTCACACCTATGTGTGAAAGACTCAGTTCCTTGAGGGATCGCTGTCACTTCCACTGCTTTCTGCCGCACATCGGAAAGCTCTGTCAGAGATTAACATGAATGAATCCAGGTAAGGTTACAACATTGCAAGTTATCATTATGAAGATGATCACATCTTATTCACTATTAAAAGCAAATTAACATGACACAGAATGTAGGAGTTAGTGGGTCTTTTTCAAAGTGGCAGGCAGTGACTGGCTGGCCCCCTGTGGGGTCCCACAAGAATCAGTGTTTGGGTCCCAGCTATTCACAATATATATCAATATACATCAATGATTTGGATGAGGCAACCAAAAGCAATGGGTGCTATTCTCCTCCCCCCCCCCCACGGCAGGTGGGAGAATTGCCGGGGCGCCACATGAATCGCGCCACGCCACCCCGACCCCCGCACGCGATTCTCCCACACACCCGGAAACCAGCGGCACGTGATTCGCACCGGGCCGCTCGGAGAACCGGCGAGCGGCGATTCTCTGGCCCGGATGGGCCAAGCAACCGCTACGACACGACAGGTTCCTGCCGGCGCCGTCCACCCCTGGTCGCTGCCGGCGGGAACTCTGCGGGAACACTGGGGGGGCGGCCTGTGGGAGAGGGAGGGGGGCTCCTTCACTGGGGTGGCCTCCGATGGGGTCTGGCCCGCGATCGGCGCTCACCAATCGGCGGGTCGGCCTCTCCCCTCCCGGGCCTGCCTCCTTCCGCGCGCCGCCCCAGAACACCGGCGCCATGTTGGTGAGGGGCCGGCATGCGTAAGACGTCCCCCACGTATGCACAGGATGGCGCGGCCCAACTGCACATGCGCAGGATTGGGCTGCCCAACTGCGCATGTGCGGGTTGGCGCGGCGGTAAGGACGCTGGAGCGGCGTGAACCGCTCCAGCGCCATGCTGGCCCCCTGTGGGGGCCAGAATAGGTCGTGCCCGGGCCCTGTTCGCGCAGTCGTGAAACGTGACGCCGTTCATGATGGCGCGAACACTTGGCCTCCATATCAGAGAATCGCCCCCAATGTTTCCAAGTTTGCTGATGACACAAAACTGGTGGGACTGTGGATAGTGAGGAGAATGTTAAGAGGCTTCAAGGTGATTAAGAAAGGTTGAGAGTGAGTGGGAATATACTTGGCAGATGCAGTATAGCGTGGATACATGTGAAATTATCCACTTTGAATGGAGAAACAGAATGGCAGAGTATTATTTGATTGATGACAGATTGGGAAATGTTGATTGTCAAAGGGATCTGGGCCTAGTAGTACACAAGTCACTGAAAGCAAACATGCAGGTACAGCAAGCAGTTATGAAGGCAAAGAGTATGTTGGCCTTCATTGCAAGAGGACTTGAGTACAGGAGCCAAGATGTCTTACTGCAGCTGTTTAGGGCCTTGGTGAGACCATACCTGGAGTATTGGGTGCAGTTTTAGTCTCCTTATCTAAGAAAGGATATATTTGCAGTGCTGGCTCACAGCTCCAGGGTCCCAGGTTCAATTCCGGCCTTGGGTGACTCTGTGTGGAGTTTGCACTTTCTCCCCATGTCTGCATGCGTTTCCTCCGGGTGCTCCGGTTTCCTCCCACAGTCCAAAGATGTGGAGGTTAGATGGATAGGCCCAATATATTGCCCCTCAGTGTCCAAAAGGTTAGGTTGGGTTACTGGGATACTGGGGTAGGGTGGAGGCATGGGCTTAAGTAGGGCGCTCTTTCCAAGGGTCAGTGCAGACATGATGGGCCAAATAGCCTTTTTTTGTACTGTAGATTCTATGATTACCACAGAAGGGGGCTTCCGGTGACATCATCTGAAAGCAAGTCACACGAAAGGTGGCTCCCGGGAGATTTTGATCCCTTTTGCCCATTTTCCAGGGGATTTTGATGTCCAAACCCAGTTACTTGATTTCGAGAACTTTTTCCCGACGGAGACATGTCGAGAATGTCGAAGAAGAAACCCAAAGTGAAAAAAGCACAGGAGGATAGCCCATCGAAAGAAGGAGGGAAGATGGCTGCCGCGCCCATTACATTGGACACTCTGGCTGTGGTGATGGCGCAGGAGCTGTAAAAATTAATCAAGCAGATGGATAAGCAATTCGAGCAGCAGGGCAAGGAGATAAAGGAATTATTTAAAGCCACTGTCGAGGAGGCACTGGGTCCGATTCATGAACAGCTAGGAAAGACTGCGGATGTGGTGAAAGCGCATGGTGACTTGCGGACAGTGAAGAGGAGTCAGAGGATACAGCAGGATATAAATCGGTTGGAGACATGGGCGGAGAAATGGCAGATGGAGGTTAGTCTGAACAAAGGAGAGGCAATGCATTTTGGAAGGTCTAATACAGGTGGAAATAAAACAGTAAATGGCAGAACCCTTCGGAGCAAAAACAGAAAATACTGGACAATCACAGCAGGTATGACAGCATCTGTGGAGAGAGAAAGGAGCTAACATTGAGTCTGGATAACTCTTTGTCAAAGCTTTGACAATTCGGAGAATTCAACAGTGGTTACGTCTGACCACGCGCTGCACTTGGTGGACCTGGATGTTGGAGATGTGTCGGGCGCAGCACAGAGGATGGAGGCTGGATGGAGGACTGTTGTCTGATATCCGATTTTGCGGGAAGATCTCTCGAGCCATAAAGGAGTGCATGGAATTGGATGAGAATGGGATGGTCTCACCCTCTACTTTGTGGGAGGTATTAATGGCGGAGATTAGGGGGAAGATCATCTCGCATAAGGCATATATATAGATAGGAAGGAGCTTCGGGAGCTAGCGGGTGAGATTCTGGGCGTGGATCGGAAGTATGTGAGTGACCCTATGGGCACGCAGGAAGAAACTGCAAATGCAGTTCGACCTGTTGTCCACGGGCCGGGTGGTGTACCAGCTGAGGCGCTTAAAGAGAGTGGTGTATAAATGTGAGGAGAAGGCTAGGTAACTTTTTATTCATCAGTTAAGGTGACAGGAAGCTGCTATGGAGATTGTGCAGGTCAGGGAGCCCAGGGGGTAGGTTGGTTTCCTCCCCCAAAAAAGATGAATGGGGTGTTTCGAACCTTTTATGAGGGGCTTAATAGGTTCGAGCCGCCAGAGAATGTGCGGGGCTGGCAGATTGTTGTTTTAGTGGGTTTGAATTCCCCCAGGTGGGGGAGGAATTGCTGGAGGGGTTGGAAGCGCTGTTGGGGCTGGAGACGGTTCGAAAAGCTTTGGGAAAGATGCAGGTGGGGAAGGCGCTGGGGCCAGATGGGTTCCCGGTCGAATTTTATAAGTTGTTCGCGGATCAGTTGTCCCCGTTGGTGTGGAGATGTTTAATGATTCACTGGCATGGGGTTCTCTCCCCAAGACTTTGGGGCAGGTGTCCATCTCCCTCCTCCTGAAGTAGGATAAGGACCCCACTGAGTGCCGGCCATACCACCCAATTTCCTTACTCAATGTAGAAGCTTTTGGTAAGGTGTTAGCGTTGAGGTTGGAGCTCTGTCTCCTGGGATTGTGGGGGAGGATCAGACAGGCTTTGTGAGGGGCAGGAAACTGTCGCCAATGTGAGGCAGCAACTCCATGTAGTTCTCACCCCAGTGGTGAGGCTGAAACTGGTGATAACCGTGTCACTGGACGTATAAAAAGCATTTGATAGGGTTGAGTGGGTCGTGGGTGCGGCTGTTGTACGAAGCTCCATCTGCCAGCGTGCGTACTAACACTGCGAGTTCGGGGTCGTTTCAGCTACATAGGGGCATGAGGCAAGGGTGTCCTATGTCTCCTCTTCTGTTTGCATTGGAGATCAAGCCATTGGCTATTAATCTGAGGGCCTCGGATAAGTGGAGAGGAATTGTGATGGGTGGAACACAGGGTGTCCCTGTATGGGGACAACATTTTGCTGTATGTAAGGGATCCGGGCAGTAATGGGGCACATCATGGGTATGTTGAAGAGGTTCAGCTCCTTCTCAGGGTATAAGTTAAATTTTGGGAAGAGTGAGTATTTTGCGGTTAGCCCTTCTGGGAGCGGGGAGGGGTTGCTGCCGTTCTGTCTGGCTGGAACTAGTTTCTGGTATCTAGGGATCCAGGTGCCGCGAGATTGGGCGTGGCTTCACAAATTGAATTACATCAGCCTGGCGAGCAAGCTCAGGGCGGATCGACAGCCTCTGTTGTCTCTGGCTAGCTGGGTTCAACCCATTAAGATGACTATCTTGCCACCATTCTTGTTTTTATTTCAATGCCTCCCATTTTTTCTATCCAAGTCGTTCTTCCGGGGAATGGAGTGATTCATAGCGGGTTGGGGAGAACTCCTCGGATTTGGAGGGGGTCCTACAGAGGGATAGTGTAGGCAGGGGGCTGGCATTGCCGAATTTGATGTTTTATTACTGGGCAAGCTAAGGTGTTGGGGTGGTGACCAAGAAGCTACCTGGGTGCGGATGGAATTGGGGTCCAGCTTGGAGGAGCTGGTGACGGTGTCTCTGCCGTTTGCTCCGGCGAAATATTAAATATTGTTCGAGCCCAATGGTTGTCTCCACTTTAAAAATATGGTGGCAACTCCGTGAGTATTTTAAACTGGGGGCAGTGTTAAGATGGACTCCTATCTGTCGGAATCATTAGTTTGAGCCGGTGAAATTGGTGCCACATCTGGGGGGTGGAAAGGTAAGGGGCTGGAGAGGGTGAGGGATTTGTTTTTGGAGGGGCGGTTTACCAACATAGAGGAGTTGGAGGAGAAAGCAAGACTTGTGGGTTCGGATTCGTTGAAGAACAGAATTCTATTCGGCGGACATTCCCAACATCCTGGTCGCGTCGCCACCCACTTTTTTGGAGGGGATTCTATCCTGTACGGGGTCGGAAGAGGGCAGCATGTCCGGATATATGGATGGATCTTGGGGGAGGAGCAGGCCTCGGTAGAAGAGAGAGGAGTGGGAGGAGGAGCTGTGACCCAGTTTGGAGGAGGAGGTGTGGAGCGAGTCCCTCCACAGGATGAATGCTTCATCATCCTGCACGAGGTTGAGCTTAATCCAGCTGAAGGAGTGTTTAGGCCGCACCTCACCAAGGCCAGAATGAGTCGATATTTTGTGGGGGATGAGATAGGTGTGAGCCGGGTTCGAGAGGGCCCCGCAGACATACACACATGTTCTTGAACTGTCCCAAATTGGTGGTTTATTGAGTGTCTTTCTCAGCACCATATCAGCAATCCTAAATAGTGATTTAGAGCCCTGTCCGTTAGCAGCTATATTGGGGGTGTCACACCAACCAGAGCTGAGGATGGGTGCGGGGCGGATACCCTGGAATTCACCTCATTGATTGCTCAGAGGTGACTCTTAGTGCCTCAGCGTGGCTAGGTGACATGATGGAGATTTGCACCTTGAGAAGGTCACGTTTACAGTGAGAGGGTCGGTCGAGGGGTTCTACCATAGATGACAGCCTTTCATAGTGCCCTTTAAGGAATTGGTCACTGTTAGCTTTCTGGGGGGTGGGGGTCAATATGGGGGAAGGATTGTTTGTGTTGTATTCCTGTTACTGGGGTTACTGACCCTGGTGTTGTTTGCAGTTTTTAAAAATAAATTCATTTTTCCAATTAAGGGGCAATTTACTGTGGCCAATCCACCTATCCTGCACATCTTTGGGTTGTGGTGGCGAAACCCACAAAAACACGGGGAGAATGTGCAGTTTGCAGTTTTTGATACATGTGTTGGTTTGGCTTTGTTTTGTAAATTTTTGATATAACATGTTAAAAGTTCAATAAAAATATTTTGAAAAAGAAAATACTTGTCATAGAGGGAGTGCAGCATAGGTTCACTAACCTGGAATGGCAAAATTGTCCTAAGAGAGGGGGATTGGGGTTGATGGGCCTGGAATTTAGAAGTATCTAATTGAAACATATGAACCTGTGACAGGGCTGAACAGACTGGATGCAGAGATGCTGTTTCCTCTGGCTAGGGGATCTAGACCGCAGGATATGGGCCATTCAGCACTGAGATGAAGGGAGTTTTCTTCATTCAGAGGGTGGCATTCTCCACCATAGGAGGCTGTGGAGGCCAAGTCACTGAATATATTTCAGAAGGAAATAGATTTCTAGACTCTAAAGGCATCAATGTGTATGGGAAGAGTGTGGAAGTGTGGCGTTGGAGTCAGAGGATTTACCATGATTATATTGAATGGTGGAGCAGGCTCGAAGGGCAGAATTGCCTTCTCCGGCCCTATTTTTGATGTTTTTGTGACTTAGTGCTGCAGAGCAAATGGGTGGCTTTTATTTAATTAACCTACCAGGTAGCTGACAGCTCCACACCTCTTCCTCTTTGACAGTCAAGGATGACAAAGCTCCACTGATTTTCAGTGGCTTCCCCTCTGCACTTGTCAGTTGGGAATTATGTTGGGACCGACTATTGTGCTATTTCCTCCTGAAAGGAAAAAAAGAACAGACCTGTAAGCATTGCTGCACCAAGACAAGAAGGAGTCAAAAAAAACCTCTTTGCCCTCTCCTCGTTTGACTACAACAGTTTTTTTTTGGAAAAGGATATATTTGCCACTTCAGTGGAAAGGTAGCTGGTTACACATTGTGATCTTTATTAAACAATTAGATATTCTTTCTTGGCGTTTAATGTTTGTTTTATGATAACTAAATTGATCTATGTAAAATAATAAAATACTTTCATAAACACAAATACACACTCGTAGTCTACACCAATACCAATACAGAGTTGGCAAATTGGAGACCGTAAAAGTTAAATGAAAGTTACAGTTTGTAGTTTGGAGACTTGGCTGGTTTCAAGTTGAATCCAAAATAAAAGCAAAAGACCATGGATGCTGGAAATCCGAAATAAAACAGAAAGTGCAGGAAAGTCCTCAGCAGGTGTGGCAACATCTGTGGAGAGAAACAAAGTTAAAATTTGGAGTTCAATATGACTCTTCTCTGAAGAACTCTGGGCAGAGCCTGACGCCTCTTCACGCTGGTGGGACTTTCTTGTCCCGCCACTGGTGCAACCCCACCATCGGTTTCCCAGCAGCATGGGGTGGATTCAATGGGAAATCCCATTGGCAATGGCGGGACCAGATAATTCCCCCGCTCTCCAACGACAGGCCGTCTCCCGCCGCGGGGAGGCCAGAGAATCTCGCCCTTTGTTTCTCTCTGTAATGACACTGCTCGTCTGCAGAGTTTCTCCAGCATTTCATGTTTATATTAATCCAATGTGTCATTTATATATTGACTGGGTTGTAAAGAATTAACAAGTCAATGATAAGGCTTCTTACCACTCGAGGAACCACAGGACTGTCATATATATATCATGTGACTTCTGGGATTCTGGGTAGAAGAGTTAGAAGATGGTTAGGCATGAGAGAGAGCAGTTGTGTATTTGAGAGTTCTGTAGTTGGAGATAGTGTAGTTTAATATGGTAACCTTGTACTTTAGGAATATGGACGAATCTTATTTAGTAGTGTTAGTAAATTAGTTTTGTTCGTCAACAAAGCTTGTTCTTTGTTCAACACTACGCATCCAAGTCATTCAGATCAAGCAAAGGAGAGAACAACACACTGTGGTCTTGTTTCTTTCCCTCGGTGGTCTTCGGCATTCAGCGACAAGGCGATTAAAACTGCAGATGGACGACCCACCTGTTCTTCTGGAGACACAACTGTGGAGTTGAGCCCTTTCTTTAAAATCTCTGTCTGCTGCACATGGAGAGAGAATCAATCAAAAGCGTATGTTCAAAAGCTTGAGGTTGGGTGGAGAGAGAGGGGAAGGATCTCTCTCAGCTTCTCAGCTGCTTGTCTTCTGCTCCACTGAGAAAACATGTGCTGAAAACATACAAAGGGTTGACTTGTCACATGATCACCCTCTCCAACTGACCAGTAATTCAAATGTGATTGTGTATTCCAATTCCAACTTGATTAGATCAGGTCTGGGAATGCCCCTTCTTCCCCTGGGATCCATTGTTCAAATTATTAAGTTTGATGGTTTGTCTCCACTAGCAGCTGAGCTAATGGAATAAGAAAAATAATTCATTCACATCCCTGTGAGATCAATGTCTTTGATGACCCGGGATGAAGAGTCAGCTCATCATTGGCTGCCAGTGGGGTCCAGGGAGCCCGTGGCAGGGGTCGATTTTGGCAGCACCAGAAGATCCCGCCAGTGGGAAGGACCAGAAGATCATGCCTATGTGTCTCCATCTCAATGAGGTTGGAATGTGAAATGTGCAGTAAAGCAAATTAGGTAGCCAACTTGGCTGTGAGTTAGAATCACTTTTGCATGTGTTTTAAAAGAGTCTGTTTTTTCAAAGGTCCAATTCTTGTTTCCAGCAAGTATTTATGACAGCCTAGTAGCATGCGTTCAGCTGATACAAATGAATATACAAATTAGGAGCAGGTGGAAGCCATTTAGCTCCTCTAGTCAGCTCTGCCATTCAACAATATCATGGCTGATCTGGCTGTGACCTCATTGCCACATTCCCACCTGCCCTCGATATACTTTGACTCTCTTGTTAGTCAAGAATCTATTTACTTCTGCCTTAAAAATATGTAATGAGCATGCCTCTGCCGGTCTCTAAGGACGAGAGTTCCACAGACTCATTACTCTAAGAGAAAAAGACTCTCCTTATCTGGGGCGAAATTCTCCGGAAACGGCGCGATGTCCTCCGACTGGCGCCCAAAATGGCGCCAATCAGACGGGCATCGCGCCGCCCCAAAGGTGCGGAATGCTCCGCATCTTTGGGGGCCGAGCCCCAACATTGAGGGGCTAGGCCGACGCCAGAGGGATTTCCGCCCCGTCAGCTGGCGGAAACGGCCTTTGTTGCCCCGCCAGCTGGCGGAAATGGCATCTCGGAGCGGCCGCTGACAGTTTCCCGCGCATGCGCAGTGGAAGGAGTCTCTTCCGCCTCCGCCATGGTGGAGACCGTAGCGGAGGCGGAAAGGGAAAGAGTACCCCCACGACACAGGCCCGCCCGCAGATCGGTGGGCCCCGATCGCGGGCCAGGCCACCGTGGGGGCACCCCCCGGGGCCAGATCACCCCCCGCCCCCCCCAGGACCCCGGAGCCCGCCCACGCCGCCTTGTCCCGCCATTCAAAAGGTGGTTTAATCCACGCCGGCGGGACAGGCAATTTATCGGCGGGACTTCGGCCCATCCGGGCCGGAGAATCGAGTGGGGGGGCCCGCCAACCGGCGCGGCCCGATTCCCGCCCCCGCCGAATATCCGGTACCGGAGACTTTGGCAACCGGCGGGGGCGGGATTCACGGCAGCCCCTGGCGATTCTCCAACCCGGTGGGGGGTCGGAGAATGACGCCCCAGAACCTGGAGGAATTGTACCACAATCAAAAACTAACAAGTGTGAATGCTAATACACGCAATTACTATTCACTAGTGTGCACTTGCAACATTTGAGTTAGATATTTTCCCTTTTGGAGTTATTTCCCAAATTGGGAATTTATGTTAACCTCTATTTAAGAAAATCAATTCCAACTTTTTGGCTACATTTCTCTGCTCACCTCTGTCAGTATAGTTTTATTCCCAGTGTTAAATTGAATTGGTGGCAAGAAAAAGTTTAAACCTTTTTTGCAGGGACATAGCAGGATTTAGATCATAATGATTTTATGTCAGCAATAAAAACACATTCTCTCTATAACCTGTCTCCCTCATTTTATCTTTCTCATTTATTTAAAATTACATTTACAATTGATAAGAAGGAGGTATTGGATAGGGTGTCCATACTTAAAGTTGACAACGCACCAGGACCAGATAGGATACATACAAGGAAAGTGAGAGTGGAAATTGCGGCAGCACTAGCCAGAATTTTCCAATCTTCCTTAGACACAGGGATGGTGCCTTAGAACTGATAAATTGCAGGTGTTACATCCTTGTTCCAATAAAAGATATAAAGATAAGCCCAGAAACTACAGGTCAGTCAATTTACCCTTGGTGTTGGGGAAGCTGCGAGAAACAATTAATTGGGGCAAAATTAATAGTTGCTTGGGCAAATGCGGGTTAATTAAGGGAAACCAACATGGATTTTTGTTCGGCGTAAATCAACTAACTTACTGGAGTTTTTTAAAGAGGTAATGCTGCTGACGTGGTGCATCTTGAATTCTAAAAGGTACTAGATTCAATTTTCCCAAATGGCCTCTCAGCAACGTTAGAGCTCATGGATTAAAAGGGATAGTAGCAGCATGAATATAAAGCAGGGAAACACTCTATACTAGCAGCATAGAGTGGTTAATTCATTTCTTTCAGACTGGAGTAAGGTTTGTAGTGGAGTTCCCTGGGGGTCAGTGTTAGGACCCTTGCTCTTCCTGATATATACTGACCAAGACCTTGATGTACAGGACACAGTTTCAAAATTTGCAGATGACACAAAACTTGGAAGCATTGTGAACCGTGAGGAGGATAGGTTAAAACTTCAAACGGATATGGACAAGTTGGTGGAATGGGCGAACAAGTGACGCCGTTCAAAAGGTGGTTTAATCCACGCCGGCGGGACAGGCAATTTATCGGTGGGACTTCGGCCCATCCGGGCCGGAGAATCGAGCGGGGGGGCCCGCCAACCGGCGCGGCCCGATTCCCGCCCCCGCCGAATATCCGGTGCCGGAGACTTCGGCAACCAGCGGGGGCGGGATTCACGGCAGCCCCCGGCGATTCTCCAACCCGGCGGGGGGTCGGAGAATGACGCCCCTGCTTCTTAAATAAGAAACCCTTTATTTTTAAACATCCTTTCAGCATCCACTCTTGTCAGGTCTCTCAAGATCTTGTGTTTCATAAGATCACCTATCAATCTTCTAAGCGCCTATGGGTATAGACCCAAAGTGTCCACCCTTTGCACAAGATAACCCCATCATCCCAGGAATAAATCAAGTGAACTTTCTCTGAACTGTGGTTAGCACTGCTGCCTCACAGCGCCAGGGGCCAAGATTTAATTCCGGCCTTGGGTGACTGTCAAGGCAGAGTCTGCACTTTCTCCTCATGTCTGCGTGGGTTTCCTCCAGGTGTTCCAGTTTTCTCCCGCAGTCCAAAGATGTGCAGGTTAGGTGGACGGCCCATGCTTAATTGCCCCTTGGTGTCCAAAGATGTGCAAGTTAGGTGGGTTATGGGGATAGGGCGAGAGAGTGGGCCCAGGTCAGGTATTCTTTCAGGAGGTCAGTGCAGAATCGATGAGCCGAAAGGCCTCATTCTGCATTGTAAGAGTTCTATGTTCTATGAACTGCGTCTATTGCAATTCTATCCTTTCTTAAATATGGAGACCAAAACTTTATACAACACTCCAAATGTAGCCTCACACATCCTGCATAACTGGAGCAAAACATCCACTATTTGTATACTCCATTTCTCTTGTAATACACAACAACATTCTAGGGGGGAATTTTCTGTGCCCCCTACGGGTTTCTCAGTGGGGGGAGGCAGCCCGCCATTGGTCGGTGGCACGATCTTCTGGACTCGCCAACGTCAATGGCCTTTCCCATTTAATCCATCCCCTTGCCGCGACGGGGGTTCCATGTTGGAGGGGCCAAAAGATCCAGCTGGAATAGCGAGAAAATCCTCCCTGTATTTGCATCACATGTTGTACCTGCATAATAACTGTTTGTGATTCCACATGGATGCAGTTCATTTGTAGCAGGTAACCACGAGAGAGATGCTTGAAACTGCATAAGGATGATTGGGAGAGGTGGATGGATATATGGAGCTGTGAGGAAGTGCATAGACACAGAAACATGGTTCCACCTGCAGGGTAAAAGGACGTGAGGAATAATGTGATGGAGCAAGTTGGAGAAGACAGAGTGGGACGGTGGGACAATATGCACAGCAGGATGCAGGTGAGTGCGTGACTTTACTCACTGTGGAATCCACTAAAGTAGCACACAAGTAGAAAACAAAGGTTAGGTTTATTTATGATATACAGGGGGCAGGATTCACCTTTGGCCTGCAAAAATCAGGAAACACGATTGGGTGGAGAATCTGTTTTGACTCAGAAATCATGGCCAGTGGGCATTTCACACCAAATCGCAATTCTCCGGTGTCTCAATAGCAGCGCCAATGCGTTCCATTCCGTATATTATTAGCAGGCCTGACCTGGTATTCTCCGGGGCCTCCGCGATTCTCTACCTCCACCTCCACTGGGGGGAATTCCCGGCGGCGAGGTACACTTGTGCTTTTAAAAATCGTGAAATAGGCGCCATGGCGTCTGAGGGAGAGAGGGGATACGCAAAGTTTCCAACACTGCCATAGTTTTCTGACAATCATGCCTCTGGCCAGGACCTTCTGCCAGGGCCGGTGGAGAGTAGCAGGGGGTGACCAGGTGTTGGGCTGTGGGGTCCGGGTTGCCGGGCACGGAACATAATTGCCACAACCTGCAAGGCAGCCATGCAGCCGTGCATGCCACTGACTGCCCAGTGTGAATTTAGGGCCATGGGTCGTATGGGTGTCCCCTCAGCCAACCGCCCCCCCCCCCAGGTGCTATCTGGCCCCAGCCGACCCATCAGCAGTATGGGCGCGCTCCAGCACAACCAGTGCCATCTTGTTGGCTGGGATGGTGTGTATGTGGAGTGAAGAGTCTACATGCGGCTGCACCTGGTCAGCGTGCTGAGTGTCAATTGTGAAACCGGCGAATCCCATGCCATTTCTAATTGGAATTGATTGTGTTCCATGAGGCCCTCAGCAGTCGCTGAATCAGTCCAGGTGCGGTGCCAGTTTTCCTGTCATGGAAGTCCATGAATCCTGCTCCGGCATCCACACTTTGGGCTGGATTCTCCGATTCTGCAGCTATGTCCGCAGGATCCATCTGGTTTTACGACCAAAAAGTCCGCGCTGTCCCGCACCGATCCTCCGCCCGGTGGGGGCTGTCATGCTATGCAGACATACAGATAATGTTATACAGACAGGCACAGACAGGCAGCTAACACAGAGAACAGGACATGACCAATGAGCAGGTAGGACACTCAGTGGTGGTATCTCACTATAAAAGGCACGAGGCACTCACACTCCACCTCTTTCCACTGATGAACATCTACAGAGTGAGTCAGTGTGTATTTACAGTATCACACCTCCAGCACGTGGCTAAGAGCTAGTCTGGTTCAGTCAGACAGAGTAACCACACTTAGGTTAGCAGAGAGTCGAACTCATAGAGAACTGTTCTAACTGTGCTGCTGGTTCAATAAATCAGATTGAACTAACTTCAAGGTCTGGAGTATCAGGCACGATCAATTGAACAAAAACTAGAGTTGGATACAACTGAGGCTATATTGCTCTAAGGTGTGTGACCTCCCACAGCAGCTGGCAAACTGGCTGCTGAATGGAGGACACGCATATTTATACTCCGCCTACTGGGCGGAGCCAGCAGGCAGGGACTACTGGCGAACCTGTAGTACAGGTCCGACCTTACATCACCTAATACAGGTGCAACAGTGGTTTACCACATTCACCCCCTGTTAAAATTGAGTCCGGCGGGGAGAGGGGGGGGGGGGGGTGGAGAACTATATACAGCAATGAATTTATATTTACAGTATTTGATCAGAAAAAAAAATGTCAGTTAGAGATTTAACCGGGCTGGTGCCTTGATGTTCCGCTGGGAGCGACGTAGCGGTGGCGGCGATGTCGATGCTGGCCTGATGTTCGGTGACTCCAGGAGCGTGCCGAAATCCTCTTCATCCGCGGGCGTGGGCAGGGGAAGGACGGATGGTTCTGGTGGGGATAATGCTGGGAGCGCCGGGGGGAGGGGAGGGTGGCGCCGGGCTGGAGAAGTGTGTGTGTGTGGAACCTGCTGGTGCCAGGTCCCTGAGGGAGACAGTATCTTGGCGGCCATCGGGGTACACCACGTAGACATACAGTTCAGCAGGGGCTTGGGAACCTGAATTGTAGCTCCAGTATACAGGAGGTTGAGAGTAGTAAAGTCATGAGTAAGGTTTCAAAGTTGCAGGAGTGTACCGGCAGGCAGGAAGGTGGTTTAAAGTGTGTCTTCTTCAATGCCAGGAGCATCCGGAATAAGGTGGGTGAACTTGCGGCATGGGTTGGTGCATGGGACTTCGATGTTGTGACCATTTCGGAGACATGGATAGAGCAGGGACAGGAATGGTTGTTGCAGGTGCCGGGGTTTAGATATTTCAGTAAGCTCAGGGAAGGTGGTAAAAGAGGGGGAGGGGTGGCATTGTTAGTCAAGGACAGTATTACGGTGGCAGAAAGGACGTTTGATGAGGACTCATCTACTGAGGTAGTATGGGCTGAGGTTAGAAACAGGAAAGGAGGTCACCCTGTTAGGGTTTTTCTGTAGGCCTCCGAAAAGTTCCAGAGATGTAGAGGAAAGGATTGCAAAGTTGTTTCTGGATAGGAGCGAAAGCAACAGGGTAGTTGTTATGGGGGACTTTAACTTTCCAAATATTGACTGGAAATGCTATAGTTCGAGTACGTAAGATGGGTCCGTTTTTGTCCAATGTGTGCAGGAGGGTTTCCTGACACAGTATGTAGAGAGGCCAACGAGAGGCGAGGCCATATTGGATTTGGTACTGGGTAATGAACCAGGACAGGTGTTAGATTTGGAGGTAGGTGAGCACTTTGGTGATAGTGACCACAATTCGATTACGTTTACTTTAGTGATGGAAAGGGATAGGTATATACCGCAGGGCAAGAGTTATATCTGGAGGAAAGGCAATTATGATGCGATGAGGCATGACTTGGGATGCATCGGATGGAGAGGAAAACTGCAGGGGGGGGGGGGGCACAATGGAAATGTAGAGCTTGTTCAAGGAAAAGCTATTGCGTGTCCTTGATAATTATGTACCTGTCAGGCAGGGAGGAAGTGGTCGAGCAAGGGAACCGTGGTTTACTAAAGCAGTCAAAACACTTGTCAAGAGGAAGAAGGAGGCTTATGTAAAGATGAGACATGAAGGTTCAGTTAGGGCGCTCGAGAGTTACAAGTTAGCTAGGAAGGACCTAAAGAGAGAGCTAAGAAGAGCCAGGAGGGGACATGAGAAGTCTTTGGCAGGTAGGATCAAGGATAACCCTAAAGCTTTCTATAGATATGTCAGGAATAAACGAATGACTAGGGTAAGAGTGGGGCCAGTCAAGGACAGTATTGGGAAGTTGTGCTTGGAGTCCGAGGAGATAGGAGAGGTGCTAAATGAATATTTTTCATCAGTATTCACACAGGAAAAAGACAATGTTGTCGAGGAGAATACTGAGATTCAGGCTACTAGACTAGAAGGGCTTGAGGTTCATAAGGAGGAGGCATTAGCAATTCTGGAAAGTGTGAAAATAGATAAGTCCCCTGGGCCGGGTGGGATTTATCCTCGGATTCTCAGGGAAGCTAGGGAGGAGATTGCTGAGCCTTTGGCTTTGATCTTTAAGTCATCTTTGTCTACAGGAATAGTGCCAGAAGACTGGAGGATAGCAAATGTTGTCCCCTTGTTCAAGAAGGAGAGTAGAGACAACCCCGGTAACTATAGACCAGTTAGCCTTACTTCTGTTGTGGGCAAAATCTTGGAAAGGTTTATAAGAGATAGGATGTATGATGATCTGGAAAGGAATAATTTGATTAGAGATAGTCAACACGGTTTTGTGAAGGGTAGGTCATACCTCACAAACCTTATTGAGTTCTTTGAGGAGGTGACCAAACAGGTGGATGAGGGTAAAGCAGTTGATGTGGTGTATATGGATTTCAGTAAAGCGTTTGATAAGCTTCCCCACGGTATGCTACTGCAGAAAATATGGAGGCATGGGATTCAGGGTGATTTAGCAGTTTGGATCAGAAATTGGCTAGCTGGAAGAAGACAAAGGGTGGTGGTTGATGGGAAATGTTCAGACTGGAGTCCTGTTACTAGTGGTGTACCACAAGGATCTGTTTTGGGGCCACTGCTCTTTGTCATTTTTATAAATGACCTGGAGGAGAGCGTAGAAGGATGGGTGAGTAAATTTGCAGATGACACTAAAGTCGGTGGAGTTGTGGACAGTGCGGAAGGATGTTACAAGTTACAGAGGGACATAGATAAGCTGCAGCGCTGGGCTGAGAGGTGGCAAATGGAGTTTAATGCAGAAAAGTGTGAGGTGATTCATTTTGGAAGGAATAACAGGAAGACAGAGTACTGTGCTAATGGTAAGATTCTTGGCAGTGTGGATGAGCAGAGGATCTCGGTGTCCATGTACATAGATCCCTGAAAGTTGCCACCCAGGTTGAGAGGGTTGTTAAGAAGGCGTACGGTGTGTTAGCTTTTATTGGTAGAGGAATTGAGTTTCGGAGCCATGAGGTCATGTTGCAGCTGTACAAAACTCTGGTGCGGCTGCATTTGGAGTATTGCTTGCAATTCTGGTCACCACATTATAGGAAGGATGTGGAAGCATTGGAAAGGGTGCAGAGGAGATTTACCAGAATGTTGCCTGGTATGGAGGGAAGATCTTATGAGGAAAGGCTGAGGGACTTGAGGCTGTTTTTGTTAGAGAGAAGAAGGTTAAGAGGTGACTTAATTGAGCCATACAAGATGATCAGAGGATTGGATAGGGTGGACAGTGAGAGCCTTCTTCCTCGGATGGTGATGTCTAGAACGAGGGGACATAGCTTTAAATTGAGGGGAGATAGATATAAGACAGATGTCAGAGGTAGGTTCTTTACTCAGAGAGTAGTAAGGGCGTGGAATGCCCTGCCTGCAACAGTAGTGGACTCGCCAACACTAAGGGTATTCAAATGGTCATTGGATAGACATAGGGGCGATAAGGGAATAGTGTAGATGGGCTTTAGAGTGGTTTCACAGGTCGGCACAACATCGAGGGCCGAAGGGCCTGTACTGCGCTGTAATGTTCTATGTTCTATGTTCTATGTTCTACTGGGGTTTGGCATGGAGCAATTGCACCCTTTCCACCAACTGGTCCACCTTGTGTAGGCGGACGTACCTACGGAGCAGGACTGGTCCTGGAGCTGCGAGCCAAGTCGGGAGCGACACCCCGGATGTGGACTTCCTGGGGAAGGTAAAAAGACGTTCATGGGGTGTGTTGTTCGTAGCGGTGCACAGCAGTGACCGAATGGAGTGGAGTGCATCAGGGAGGACCTCCTGCCAGCGAGAGGTTGGGAGGTTCTTGGACAATAGGGCCGGTTGGACGGCCCTCCATACCGTCCCGTTCTCCCTCTGTACCTGCCCATTTCCCCGGGGGTTATAGCAGGTCGTCCTGCTGGCGCCGATACCCCTGCTGAGCAGGAACTGACACAGCTCATCGCTCATGAATGAGGATCCTCTGTCACTGTGGAATAAGCCATGATGTGGAGATGCCGGCGTTGGACTGGGGTGAGCACAGTACGAAGTCTTACAACACCAGGTTAAAGTCCAACAGGTTTGTTTCGATGTCACTAGCTTTTGGAGCGCTGCTCCTTCCTCAGGTGAATTTCACCTGAGGAAGGAGCTGCGCTCCGAAAGCTAGTGACATCGAAACAAACCTGTTGGACTTTAACCTGGTGTTGTAAGACTTCGTACTGTGGATATAGGCAGGGAAACCGAACAGAGCGAAGATAGTGTTTAGGGCTTTGATGACGGTGGCAGACGTCATGTCGGGGCATGGGATGGTGAAGGGGAACCTGGAGTACTCATCGACCACACTGAGAATATACGTGTTTCGGCCGGTGGAGGAGATGGGACCTTTGAAATCCACGCTGGGGTGTTCAAAAGGGAGGGAGGCATTCACCAGGCGCGCACGGTCCGGCCGGTAGAAGCGCGGCTTGCCCTCCACACAGACCTGGCAGTCCCTGGTGATTGTCCGTACTTCCTCGGCGGAGTAAGGCAGGTTGCGGGCCTTTATGAAATGGTACAACCGTGTGACTCCTGGGTGACAAAGGCTGTCGTGCAGGGTCCGGAGTCGGTCTACCTGTGCGCTGGCACATGTACCTCGGGATAGGGCGTCTGGGGGCTCGTTGAGTTTGCCGGGGCGATACAAAATCTCGTAATTATAGGTGGAGAGCTCGATCCTCCACCGCAAGATTTTATTGTTTCTGATCTTGCCCCGCTGTGTGTTATTGAACATGAAGGCTACCGACGGTTGGTCAGTGAGGAGAGTGAATCTCCTGCCGGCCAGGTAATGCCTCCAATGCCGCATAGCTTCAACGATAGCTTGGGCCTCTTTTTCGACGGGTGAGTGCCGAATTTCTGAGGCATGAAGTGTGCGGGAAAAGAATGCCACGGGTCTGCCTGCCTGATTGAGGGTGGCGGCTCGGGCGACGTCCGATGCGTCGCTCTCTACTTGAAAGGGCAGTGTCTTGTCTACTGCGTGCACCCCGGCCTTGGCGATATCGGCTCTGACACGAGCAAAGGCCTGATGTGCCTCCGCCATCAGGGGAAAATGGGTGGACTGTATGAGTGAGCGGGCCTTGTCCGCATAATTTGGGACCCACTGGGCGTAGTACGAGAAGAACCCCAGGCAGCGTTTGAGGGCCTTGGGGCAGTGGGGGAAGGGAAGCTCCATGAGGGGGCGCATGCGGTCGAGATCGGGCCCCAGAACTCCGTTCTGGACCACATAGCCGAGGATGGCTAAGCGGGTCGTGCTAAACACGCACTTCTCCTTGTTGTAGGTGAGGTTTCGGAGAGTGGCGGTGTGGAGAAATTTGGCAAGGTTGGCATCGTGGTCCTGCTGGTCATGGCTGCAGGTGGTGACGTTGTCTCGGTACGGAAAGGTGGCCCGCAAACCGTACCGGTCGACCATTCGGTCCATCTCACTTTGGAAGACCGAGACCCCGTTAGTGACGCCGAAGGGAACCCTGAGGAAGTGATAGAGACGACTGTCTGCCTCGAAGGCGGTGTATGGACGGTCTGATTTACGAATGAGGAGCTGGTGGTAGGCGGATTTGAGGTCTACCATTGAGAAGACCCGGTACTGTGCAATCTGATTGACCATATCAGATATGCGCCGATGGGAGGGGGTACGTGTCGAGCTGCGTGTACCGGTTGATGGTCTGGCTGTAGTCCACGACCATTCTGTGTTTCTCCCCAGTTTTAACGACTACCACTTGAGCTCTCCAGGGGCTGTTGCTGGCCTCGATAATGCCCTCCCGAAGCAGCCGCTGGACCTCGGACCTGATGAAGGTCCTGTCCTGGGTGCTGTACCGTCTGCTCGTGGTGGCGACGGGTTTGCAATCCGGGGTTAGATTGGCGAAGAGGGAAGGCGGATCGACCTTTAGGGTCGCGAGGCCGCACACAGTGAGGGTGGTAGGGGCCCGCCGAATTTGAAGGTTAGGCTCTGGAGGTTACACTGGAAGTCCAGGCCGAGTAGTAGGACAGCGCAGAGGTTAGGGAGGACGTAGAGGCGGAAGCCGCTGAATTCTACGCCTTGGACCGTGAGTGTGACCATGCAGAACCCCCGGATCGCGACGGAATGGGATCCGGAGGCCAGGGAAATTCTTTGGTTGGTGGGGTGTACCGCGAGGGAGCAGCACCTTACTGTAATCGGGTGTAAGACGTTTTTGGTGCTCCCGGAGTCCAGCAGGCAAGAGGACACGTGGCCGTTGATTTTCACACTGGTCGATGCTGTGGGCAGGTTGTGCGGACGAGACTGGTCGATCGTCACTGAGGTGAGTCGTGGTCGGTCGTCGCTGATGTTGGATGATGGGAGCCTGGGGGCCCAGGTCCTGGAATGCTGTCGGTGTCCATGTCCCATGGGGGAGACAAGATGGCGGCACCTGAAGATCCTGCGGGGGCAAAATGGCGACGCCCATGGGCCGCACGTTGCTCGGGTTGGACAAGCTGGCGGCACCCATGGGCCGCACGTGGACTGAGGGGGAGAAGATGGCGGCACCCACTGGCCGCGCGTGGTCCACAGAAGTAACATCGAGGACCCCCGGGGTGCATGGGCTGGCATGTGGCGCAGGCGTACTGGCTGGGGCGGCCGTCTGTGGGGTCCATGAAGGTTAGGGCGGGGGGCTGACGGCTGGTGGGGTAGGCCTGAATGTTACGTGAGGCAACCGTCATGGAGAGCGCTAGCTTCTTTGTTTCACCGAGGTCGAGCGTGGCCCCTTCTAACAGTCTTTGGTGTATGAGGTTCGACCCAATCCCCGTTACGAATGAGTCCCGCATAAGAAGGTTGGAATGTTCGTTGGCCGTAACGGCCTGACAGTCACAGTCTCGGCCGAGTGGGATTAGGGCCCACCAGAAGTCTTCTATGGACTCACCAGGGAGTTGAGAGCAAGTGGCGACTATGTGCCTGGCGAAGAGCGTGTTCGTTTTCAGTGCGTAGTTAGGGGGGCCTGGATTAGCAGAAACACGTTGGAGCTCAACCTTGAGTACAGGTGATGCGACCATCAATTCACTCAAGGACTCGTGTCAGAGTAAAACAGTGGTTTTAATTAACTATCAACTTTGCCTGCGACTGGTACATACTGAGGACAGTCCCACAGGCCAGCTACTCTTATACTCCTTCAAAGGGGCGGAGCCATGGGCTGAGCCCGTACATGCTCCAACATCCTCCAACATCTCCCCCTGTGGGTGAAGCCATACAATGGCCCACAGATAAAACCCACAGGGTTAATAACATAGAACATAACTGGTGAATTAACTGTATTTACATTCACCACAACAGGATCTGTATCTTCTGAGCCTCTGGAACAGGGGTGGTCGCTGAGTTGATGTACGCCTCAAAGCAAGCTAGCCAGTGATTAAAGTCCTTTTTGGCGTCGCTTGATTGTGGATCCAGCTGCAGGCGATCTGGTTTGATTCGGAGGTCCATCTTTTAGAAAATCTTAGAGCAATAAATTGAGGCACGATCAATTGAACAAAGACTAGAGTTGGATACAACTGAGGCTTTATTGTTCTAAGATGTGTGGCCGCCCACAGCAGCTGGTGAAATGGCTGCTGAATGGAGGACACGCATATTTATACTCCGCCTACTGGGCGGAGCCAGCAGGCAGGGACTACCGGCGAACCTGTAGTACAGGTCCTACCTTACATCACCTAATACAGGTGCAACAGTGGTTTACCACAGAGTATCTTTTGGTTAAAGCTGCAGCCAGTTTCAGCCGGTGTTATCCCAGAGTCCATAACACAACAGGGGCTGGCAGCCATGCCGCGTAAAACCTGCGAAAAGCCCTCGGCTTTACCCGCCGTACAATATGGCGCCGGTTGTGCATTGACCCGGCGAGCCAAAAACTGCCCCCTGTAAGTCCCCTCACCATCCCTGGACCAACACCCAAACACCCACCAGTCCCCCCAGCCCACGCCGAAGACCCCCCTGCGAGCGGACTGGCTCCCCGTGCCCCCCCCCCCCCACGACTATGGTGGCACTGGACACAGTCCGCAGCCGCCACGCGAGGTCGGTGAAAGTTGTTAGGGCACGCGCCCCATGCCATCGGGGACTCGGCCCATCAGCGGCGGAGCATCGGGGGAAGGCATCAGGTGACGTCCTGAGGCCGTCCCGACTGCTTGCCTATGCTGTTTTTGAGGGGGCGGAGCATCGGAAAAACGGCGCCGCCACCGATTGAAGCATAAAAAACGGGATTTCCCAAACGCGATTTCGGCATCGCCGATTGGGAAATCGAACCCTTAGTCTCAGGAATGGAGAACCCCGCCCATGATCTCTACTCCCCGAAGTGCCTCTATACTGGTGATCTAATTCCGTGTTAATTCCTCACCACCGGGGAAGTTGGTATTCAGGGGAGGTCACAGGAATCTGATAGTCCTGGTGCAGTTACCTCCATGAGGGTAAAAACACTCACCTTTTCTCATTCGTTCTAAATCGCATCATGTGCTGAATCCAAGTGTTTGTTTCCATGCTCCTGCTGTTGATGACCGCAACTACATTCAACTGCCTTGAACCGCACCCTCCAAGCACATCTCCTTGTTTCAGCTGCCAGATTCTTCCTCCCATGGCTGCGGAAGAATATCTGCCTCCATGCTCTTCAGCACATCAAGGAAAGCATCAGTGAAGCAGGACACATCTTTTGAGCATCCATACACATTGGGAGACATCCTGCCAACTCCAACTTGCATGTTTGGATTGTCTTTTTAAATACCAAAGTTGAGGTTGTGTCATGCAGCACACATCATATCTGCTGCCACTGATTGGACAGAAACCCAGGAGTAAACTGATAATGGGAGGTGGACGGCTGAATTAAAAAGACAGCGACAGACTGACTGAGCTTACTTCTGCATTTCCCAGACGATGAATGGCCCCGCATACCCCTCCCAACCAGTCTCCCACTTAATATCGGTGCCAAAGTGTCAGCTTATGATAGAACGTTTGCCAGGTTCAAGTCCACTCTTGGAACATAATCTAGGCTGATGGTCCAATGCAGTAATGAGGGAGTTATTGTTCAGGTAAAACATTAAAGTGAGGCCCTGATATCCCTCTCAGGGTATAAAAGATCCCGTTGCACTATTCAAAGAAGTGCTAATGATTTCTCCTCGTGTCCTGGACAGCATTTATCCCTCCACCAGCACTTCAACCAGATGTTACACTCAGTTATTTCACTGCAGTTTGTGGGACCTTGATTTGCTCACATTGGCTGTGACATTTCCCTCTGGTAACAGGGTCTCTGATTCACAATTGCCGAATTTAAGCCCTTTTAAGATGTCCTGAAGTCTTGAAAGGAAATTTATGAATGCAACATTTCTTTTTTAGGCATTGATTGATCCTATTTGCCAATAAATTGATATCTTTTGCAGAGAAGTAATTTACTTACAAGATTCATTTCAGAAAATTGGTTCGGAATATCGTCAAGTATATTTTTTGAAGTGGTGGTATCCACACAGTAGCTTTTCATGTTAAGGTGAAAACACACTGAAATGACAGCTAGGATGTAAGAAAGGAACAGTAAATAATTCTAAGATGTTTCTACTTCTCTGCCCGTGTGCATGTTTGGTGGGGGGTGGGAGGAAGGGTTAAATAAAATGAGCATCACAAATACTGAAAGAGAATCACTTCAAGGCATATTTCCACAGCTCACAATGAATGAAAGTCAGCAGTGAAACATGAAGTCTGATAAAAGAAGCAAGATGTGACTAGTTCCTACATTTCTCTGCAACATTTCAGCTGTTTGCTCAACTTTGCCCAATGCTCACCGAATCAAAACAAACCTTTCGCTGATAAAAATGCAAATGCAGAAATATTATCAAGTGTGTGGTACAATTATTTTTAAACCTGACATTTTTCATAGTAGCTGCTCCAGGTCTTTAGTCCTAAACTCTTTGTTCAACATTCAAACGCGATTTTATAAAGAAACCACTTTGATAGCAGTCGTGGGATTGTTGGACTAATTGCTTGGCCTGTCAACTGTTCTTTATTATGACAAAAGTTGCTACTTTCTCATTCTACTCTCAACAAAAGTTCAACAGATGGCAAACCATGCCTAAGTTCATGCTTATCATACACAGTTCCCATCCTTCAGCAACGCTTTCGACAAAAAACTTTTCTTTTATTCCTGCTAATCATCAGATATTGAAAGCCACATAAGAACATTTCTTCCACTTACTTTCAGTTTCCTTTCATTGTGAACTATTTTAAAATGTCCAGCATCACCACATAGTGTTCACATAGTGCTGCTACTCATACCTCTCAATTCCCCAGGGTTAGGCTCTCGGAGCAGCCCATTCGGCATTGTCCACGCAAATTCACAAGAAACTTTCTCCCCAATGTCTAGTCGGCATAAGGAGTCAGCTTAACCAAGTGACTTATCATCTAACAATTTCGAGCAAATATTTCAGTATTTTAACGATGTATAAATCAGCTTGTTAAAGGAAATATGCACTCATGAACAAATGCATCTTAGACATCATTAAACAACTGCTCAGATCTCAACATGGGAACGGTAAGTGACACAGAATTGTTACGGCATGCAAATGCCTTTGCAAAGAGGGTCCGGAAAGAGATTAGGTAGGTTTTGTTGAGGTTCATCTCGAGCAGCTCCGTGACGCAGCACTCTGTGTTCTACAGGTTGTTCCCAGGGATGCAAACCAGGACAAACATCAGCTGCTGCTAGAGGATCATTAATTCAGTGAAAAACGTTCTTTGGTCTGCCTGAAACTCCTTAGTTTTCCAGTATGAGGAACTGTCCATGACCAAGTGTTGCAGACTGGCACATTCCAAAGCCCAGGACTACGTGCTTAAGGATGTACTAAAGTTGGGGCAACCATTGTCGAGGCACAATGGGGAAAGGTCACTGTCTAAGACCTTCCAGCCATAGTGCACCAGGGGGAGTGGAATTGCACAGAACCTCTCTAACTCTATGACTCAGGTTGAATGTAAACGGTGAATATCACATGTATCATAATTTTATTGAAGCACCTCAGAGTGCAACTTGATCTATGCAGAAAACTTAAATAGCATTGCACCTATTGTAATGACCATTTTGAAATGTCTGTAATATTCCTTTGATTGTATTGAAGTACCTCAGAATGCAACATGAACGGTGTCGAAAACGTGAACACCACTGCACTATCTACAATTGCCATTTTGAAATGTTTGTACTGTTCTTTTGGATATTTTACAAATAAAGTTTACTTTTGCAACATTATGGCACAGAAAGAGGCAATTTGGTCCATTGTGTCTGTACTGACTCTCCAAATGAGCATTATGACTTAGGGCCATTCCCCTGCCTTTTCCATTACCTCTGCACATTGTTTCTATTCAAATAATCATCTAATGCCCTCTTGAATACCTCGATGGAACCTGCCTCCACCACATTTCAAGGCAGTGCATTCCAGACCCGAACCACCCATTGTGTGAAAACAATTTGGGAATGGAAAATCCTTGCATTCCTCACTGCTAGTGACTGCAACATGATTAAGTCCAACATGATCTTGGACTCAGTAACCAATGTAATGACATAGTTTTAAAAGGGCTAAAAATGAACAAAGAAATAAAACAAATTCAGCAGAGGAGGTGTTGTCACCCTCAACAGCATTCAACATTGAAGACTGATCCAAGAGTACCACATTCCTGGAAGATTCCTGCACCACCTTCTTCTTTCTGACCTGCTATCCTCTCTATCCAGCTGGAATGTGCACACCAGGAAATGTTCAGCCTTCCCTGTGCCCTGCACCGACTTCAGCTGCTCCTCAAGCTCAAAACCCTGAGCTTAAGTTCAAGTAGCTGGCTGAAGAGACTTGCAAATAATCAGGAGACACGTAGCATTATGGAGTTCCCACGTGGCACAGGAATCACAGGCAATAGGTGTCAGTTGTCCCTTCATTTTACTTGAAGGTCTATCTAGTTATATATATTTTTAGCTTGGTAGCCCCTTACTTCTATTTATTATTTAATCATTTGTGCATACCGGATTTTGATTTAATACAGCTCAGTTTCTTTTAAAATTGGGATCTTCTACTTCGTTAATTTTAATTCCAATCCTTTATATATAATTAATAAACACACACACATACACACATAATATTTTTAAATATTCATATATTTACTGTTGTCCCTTAGTCTAAAATGTTTCGGGGTGGCACAGTGACACAGTGGTTAGCTCTACTGCCTCATAGCTCCAGGGACCGGGTTCAATTCCGGCCTCAGGTGACTGTCTGTGTGGAGTTTGCATATTCTCCCCATGTCTGCGTGGGTTTCCTCCGGGTGCTCCGTTTTCCTCTCACAGTCCAAAGATGTGCAGGTTAGGTGGATTGGCCATGCTAAATTGCCCTTAGTGTTCAAAAGGTTAGGTGGGGTTACGGGGTTACAGGGATAGGGTGGAGGCATAGGCTTAGGTAGGGTGCTCTTTCCAAGGGCCGGTGCAGACCCGATGGGCTGTATGGCCTCATTCTGCACTGTAAAATTCAATGAATTTCCTTCCACTCTGAACCAGATTCCCATTGCTGGGAGTATCTAAGAACTGAACATATTTTAAAGTGTGAAATCACATCTTTTAGTTCCTCAAAAATGTTTCTTCATTAATAATTGACTCAACAGTAGTAATATGTTGTACAAAATTAAGATATTTTATTCTGCAATCAAACATGGGTATAAAATACAGTTGTGTGTAATTCAGTGAATCATTTATGATTTCTCAAGTTTAAAAAAAAGTCCCCTTCTAAAGTAAGTTGAGAGGAAACTTTGGAAATCATCCAGATGGCACTACAACTATGGTGAGAACCAGAACTCACTTTGGTGAAGTTTGATCGAAAATATCATCTTACTACAAACAGCTGAATCATTTCTCTGCTACAGACGGTTGTGGAGGCCAAATAACTGAACACATGTAAGAAGGAGATAGATTTCTAGGGTGCGTTTAATGCGCAAAAAACAGAGTCCCGTTTTGGGTATGTATGGTAGACTCTTTCTCGGTGCCTGCAGCACTGAGAACAATCCCGCTATCAAATGGGATTCTGCCATTTTTTTCTGGCCTCTGCGAGGAATGCCCCACCAAGGCCGCACTCACCTCATTATTAAATGCCGCCCGAACTTTCGATCACCCTCTGACACCCCACCATAGTCTCCATAACCACTCCCCCCACTGCCCCAACTTATCTCTTTGGGGTTCTTGAGCCCCCCCCCCCTCACCCCACCTCTTAACGGTAAGACACCCCTGGGCCCAATCTCTGGCATGGCTAACCTGGCACCTAGGTATCTTGGCACTGCCAGCCTGGCATCCTGGTAGTGCCACCCAGGCACCCTGTCAGTGGCGGGGTTGCATTGCCAGGGTGCCTGTGTGGCAGGGCCAGGATAGCAGTGCCAAGGTGTCCGGTTGCCAGCAGGAGTGCCAGGTTGCCAGCAGGAGTGCCAGGATGCTATCCTACCTAGAGCCCAACCACCCGGAGGCCTCCAGTGGTCTTGGAGATCTCCCCCAGGCGCTGTTACACCTGGCCCACATTTGTGTGGACCAGTGCTAAACGGTGCCATGGCGAGGTCTCCCAGGCGAGACCATTAGTTCCTGGCCCTCAGAAGAATCAGACGCAGACACAGTTGAATGAACCTAATGGCTCATTTAAATATGTTAATATGGATCTTGCCCAGCGAGAGCCAGATCCAGATCCCAACATCTCACGAGATCCCGTGAGATTTAACGGCCTCGTCGCATCACCAAGTCGGGCGTGATAAGGTATTCAATCCTCCCTAGACTCTAAAGATGTCAAGGGCTATAGGTTATGGTTTTGAGATAGAGAATCGTCCATGATCATGTTGAATGGCGGAGCAAGTTCCAAGGGCCAAATGACCTATGCCTGTTCCTGTTTTTCTATGTTTTTATGTTTCCCACAAGTATCCTTCTTTTACTGGTTGATCCAAGATATTTTCAACTCTCACCAATAGGTGAAGATTAAATTGAAAATCTGTTACTTCCAGAGACCTGAAGAGATTTTCCCAGAAGTGTGGCGCTTTCCTCTCATGAACATTGCCTCAGAATAATATAATGAATGCATAGGGCTTAAACTTCAGACAGAATTGCAATATAATTGAGTGCTATGGTAATTGCAGTGTTTTATGGTCCAATATATAATTTGCACTTGTGTTTTAGAAATAGCCTGAAGTAATTATCACTCAGTTCTATGTAATTTGATAACTTCTATACATTGGATAATGAGCAAGAAAGTCACTTGCCTTAAAGCAGATTGATGCTGTTGTCATGCAATGAATTGGCTTGTAATTCTCTCAGGTATTAGCATAACTTCAATGCCAAAGGGCAAATTTTCCAGTCAGTGTTATTGGTCCCACGGGCATTCAACGTGCAAGCAGGAGCCAGGAAATTGGGTGAGGAATTCTATTTCCCAGATTCCCACTAGTCCACTGTGGTAATAAAATCATCAAAGATTAATTTAGTTATTGCACACAGCAGTAGTGGAATACTAATGAATGCTAATACAATTCCTTGATTCTCCTGCAAGAGAACGTGCTTTGTGCACAGTGGGAGATGAAGGTTAACCACGTTAGCAAGTGAGTTCTTAAAAAGTGAATTTTTCATGAGGGCTCTTCTGCTTTTGGACGTTGAATGTTTGAGATCTGTATTGTAATTCTTGCTTTGTCTCATTTATAAGAAAGAAAGAGAAACTTGCATTTATATAACATTTTTCATGACCACTAGACATCTCAAAGTGTGCTCCAGCCAATTAAGTATTTTTGTCAAGTGTAATGTAAGGAAATGCAGCAGCCAATTTGTGCATAATGAGATCCCACAAACATCAGTGTGGTAATACAAAGATTATCTTTTCTTGGTGCTATTGATTGAGAGTTAACTGTTGGCCAGGACATGAGGGATAACTCCCGCTCAAGATGGTGCATGGATATCAGCAGACAGATAGGGCCTCAGTTTAATGTCTCATCTGAAAGCCAGTCCCTTCAATGTCATGCTCGCTCAGCACTGCACTGGAGTGTAGAGCCTTGATTTCTAATTTTTTTTATTGAAAAATTATACTTAATTCATTAAAAAAATTCTGAAAGGACATTATAAACATTTCAAAATGACCCGTCATACAAAGTGCAATGATAGTCACATTTTCTATATAGATCATGTTGCATTCTGAGATGCTTCAATACAATAAAAGGAACATGGCAGGCCTTTCAAAATGGTCATTACAAAAAGTGCAATGGCGTTTAAGTTATCTACATAGATCATGTTGCACTCTGAGGTGCTTCAATAGAATTGCGATACATGTAATATTCACTGTAATGCAATCATTGTGAGTCATAGAGCTCAAGGGGTTCTGTAATTCTCCTCCCCTTGGTACACTATGGCTGAAAGATCTTAGACAGTGACCTTTCCCCTTTGTGCCTCTTCCCCAAGCTTTAGTACATCCCCTATCAGCACATAGTTCTGGGCTTTGGAACGTGCCCATCTGCAATACTTTGTACTGGAAGACCAGCAAGTTCCAGGCAGACCAAAGAGTGTCTTTCACCGAGTTCATGATCCCCCAACAGCAGCTGATGTTTGCATTGATGTGTGTCAGCATTGATTTTTAATGCTCAGGTCCTGAAGTGGGACTTGAACCTGGGATTTTGCGATTAGAGTGTGAGTCTGCTACCAACTAGGCCACAGCAGATACACATTCTGCTATCAGATCGAATCATGGAATAGTTGCAAGATCAAGAGGATCAAGCTGCATCGAAGTCAAAAGAAGTCAAAGACCCTGGCGTTGGCATTTATTTAGCAATTTATTCAGAGCAAGAATTTTGTTCTGCAATTAAAACCTCTGGAGGATCGGGCAGGACTCCAGGTTGACAGGTCGTTGTAATTTGAAACATAAGAATAGGAGTCCACCATTCAGCCCTTGAACCTGTCCCAGCATTCAATTTGATCACAGCTCCGTACCTACAACTCTCTACTTCTTTATCTCGTTGTCCTCCTTGAAGACACTTGTTAAAACATTCCTCTTGAACCAAATTTTGGTAATCACCCCAAATATCTTAGTATGGTTCGGTGTCATACTTTGTTTTATAATGTTGAATCATAGAACCAAAGAATCCCTACAGTGCAGAAGGAGGCTATTTTGCCCATCGAGTCTGCACCGACCCTTTGAAAGATCACCCTACCGAGGCCCAATCCCCCATCCTAGTCCTACAAACCCACCCTAAGGGGCAATTTAGCGTGGCCAATTCACCTAACCTGCACATCTTTGGATTTTGGGAGGAAACCCACGCAGACATGGGGAGAACGTGCAAACTCCACACAGTCACCCCAAGGTCGGAATTGAATACGGGTCCATAAGACCATAAGACATATGAGCAGGATTAGGCCACTTGGCCCATTGAGTCTGCTCCGCCATTCAACCATGGCTGATATTTTTCTCATCCCCATTCTCCTGCCTTCTCCCCATGACCCCTGATCCCCTTATTAATCAGAACCTGTCGATCTATCTATCCCTGGCACTGTGAGGTAGCAGTGCTAACCACTGTGCCACCGTGCCACCGTTCCTGTGAAGTATTGAGTCATTTCAATAAGTTAACGGCGCTATGTAAGTATATGTTGTTGTTGTTGCTCATTCATTCAGCTCAGTGCAGAACATTCGGTCTGGGATTTTAACAGCATAAGGCTACCGGGTGCAGAGGAGAACTGGGCGAAAGGTCTGCCTCTGTCCTCTGCCACTTTGTTCAATTATATTTTATAAAAGATTAAACTAAAAAACAGCCTTTCAGCCCTCACCCCTTAGCCCCCTCCTCACCCTGTGCACTTCCATGCCCCACCCATCCCATGGCCTCTCATACCCCTATGCCAACCCATGACCTTTCATCCACCTCCATGGCCTCTCATGCTAATCCATGAACTACTAACCACCCACCTTGGCTACTTATGCCAACCCATGCCCCTCTACCCAATGCACCATACCAACTCATGCCTTTCTATCCACCCCGCCCCATGGCCCCTCCTACCCCTATGCCCCTACATCCCCATGGCACTTTAAAGCCCTTTGCAAATTTAGTGTCAAACTATGCCAATCCGTGCCCATATCACCACTTTTTCACCTTACCCCTTCCATACCAAATCACCTACTATACTTTGATAGTTCTTTGACAATTTGCCAGTTTCATGACTGTTTTGACAGATTTGACAGTTCTTTGACAGCTTGATAGTTCTTTTACAGTTTTGACAGCTCTTTGATAGTTTTGATAGGTTTAATATGTTTATGTATTTATTACACACACTCATGTTTAAGGTTAATAAACCCAAAGGGTGCCTTACCTCTTCCAAAGGGTGCTTTACCTCTCCCATAGGCTGTCTTACTTCTGGCAAAGGTGACCTGGGACCATATCCAAAGCACAACCTTAACCTCTCCAAAGATTTCCCTGGCTATCCAAACGAATCCACCAAGTTCAGGCCATCTCTTACTTGGTCTAATCTGCACACTCCGGATTCACACTCCTGGCCTATCAATCCTACTTCAGCAGAGGCAGCTGAGGATTTTAATGACCAGCTCCCTCCATAAGTCATACATGTGCGAACCTCGGCCCAACTTCAGGCCCCGCTCCCACGTAAATAGGACGTGCATGTTCAGGGTGGAGCTTAGAAGTTCCCAGCTTGTCAGCTATTTTTACCATGATGGAGAGTCGATGCAGACATGCGGAATTTCTTTAGCTTCCGTCGGACGTAGAGACGTTGTTGGGCTTTCTTGACTGTTGCATCAACGTGAGTGGACCAGGACAGACTGTTGGTGATGGTGACCCCAGGAACTTAGTGTTGATGCTATCTGCTTCAATCGCTCCATGTAGCAGCAACATCCATGTTCACAGAATGCTCTGAATCAATGAAGAAATTCCTGCCTGGTTCTTTCTCAGACCTGTTAGTAGCTGGCTTACATTTCTGATCCCTTGATTTAGACTCACCTACATGTGAAAACAGTGCCTCTTCATAACCCATTCAAAACCTATAACTTTCAATATCTCAAACAGTTCTCTTCTTTGTCTTCTCTTTCGTAGAGAAAAGGGCCCAGACTGTTCAATCTTTTCTGATAATTGCATCCTCTCACTGAATGCCAAGGGTGGATGGTAGGATTCACTCTTGGTAGAGATGGTTATGACCTTAGTCTTAATGATGTCCAAGACTGCTTCATTTTCTGTGGATTTGTAAATTTTCATTGAATTTACAGTGCAGAAGGAGGCCATACGGTCCATCGAGTCTGCACCGGCCCTTGCAAAGAGCACCCTACTTAAACCCACGCCTCTACCCTATCCCCATCACCCACTAACACCACCTAATCTTTTGGACACGAAGGGGCAATTTAGTGTGGCCAATCCACCAATCCTGCACATCTTTGGACTGTGGGAGGAAACCGGAGCACCCGCAGGAAATCCACGCAGACACGGGATGAAAGTGCAAACTCCACATAAACAGTCACCCGAGGCCGGAATCGAACCCGGGACTCTTGAGTTGTGAGGCGGCAGTGCTAACCACAAAATCACGTAGAAGAGGGGCGAAATGGTGGAGGAGGAGGATGAATGCCAGACCTCGCCCGACGAGGTGGATGTGCAGAAGTGCCAGGATGGGCAGGGCATGGAGCCCGGATAGCCACAGGAGGTCTCACAACATGTGCGCCAGGGCCGCTGTGCATGGGACAATCTAATCACGTCCAGGTTCACCCATTAGGTGACATGGCCACTGGAGGGCCAAACGTCCCGTGATAAGCTCTGATGCTCCACATCTTCCTTTGTTGAAGTCTGATTCCTGCCCTCGTTAGCACTTTCTACCATCCGCCCAGATGATCCCAGCATTTTGGCCATTCCATCTCACGGGCCCATTGAACCCCTGGGGTGGCGGGGGTGGGGACGGAGCCTGGGGTGGGGTTGGGTATCAGGACGGTGTGTGGTGGTGGGTCACTCACTGGGTAGACCCTGCCACCTGGCGCCCCCACATATCTGGCCCCGTGCAGCTGAGGGTAAGGGACCCTCGATGGATCCGCCTCGTCACTAGGTGATCCTGCAAGCCAAAAGACAAGATGCATGGTCAGATCGTAAGTAGGCGTGTGTGGGGGGAGGGGTGCAACACACGACACAGGAACATCACAATTCATTGCGGGCTCACTTGGATCTCCGATGTCAACCGCCTCTGCGACTGCCGCTCTCCGACCCCACAGGCCAGGTCTTCTCCCGCTCCCTGAGGTTGTGGGCTTCCTTCTCCTGGGGGACCGATAATGCACAGTGTGAGACACTCAGACACGGGCAGCGCAGGGGGTCTGTGGCCAGTGGCCTGTGTTGGTCGGGCACCTGGCCATGGCGGGTGATATGGGTGTTGGTATGTGGTGCAGGGTGGGGTGAGGTGTGAGCGGCTTGGGGAGGGGTGTGCTACGGGTGTATGGGATGGGGGTTGCTGCCAGGGCGTGGTGGTGGTGGTGACTCCCTGGTTGACCTGGGGGTTTACCACATCCTCACTCGGCACTGCCTACCAGTCTGCCTGGTGGGGGCAGTATGGGGGAGGGGGTGGGGTGGGATGAGGGCGGGTGATGGATGTGGGGAGTATGGGATTTGCTCCAGAGGCACTGAGTTAGTGACTCACCCTTGACACCCTGAGGAGGTCATGCAGCATCTTCCTGCACTGCTGGCCTGTCCAGGTGGTGGGGCCCACTTTGCTCACGGCCTCTGCCAACTGGGCCCATGCCCGGTTGACGTCCGCTGGTGGCAGCCTCCTTCCCAACCCGGGGAACAGGATGTCCCGCCTCTCCTCCATGTTAACCAGCAATGTCTCCAGCTCTGCATCGGCGAATCTCGGTGCTGCTCTTCAGGGTGGCATCTTCCTGGCTTGTCAGCTCTCGATTGCCAATCCCGACTCTGGCGACTCACACGCCAGTGTTGGAATCGCACTAGCTTCACATGGCACTGGTGCTGGCCCATGAACATGTCCTGAATGGCTCCGGGACCGGCGCTGCCATCAGGGCCGTAGAATATCTGCCATCACTCCCGGCGTCAGCACCAGTCTCTGAAACTGAGAATCCCACCCTTTGTCTTTTGTACCCATATTTCGATCCATTCTGATCCACAATCTCAAACTGCATATACCCTGAACTTTGTCATGGATCTGTTCTTAATGTGGTGACTCAAATATCTGCCAAAGTGGTCGACAAAGTCATTTAGTTATACGAAACCACAATAACGACAAACAAAATGTAAACCAGGTGGACCTCTTGATTGGGACAAAGGCAGAGCCCAGTCAAACATTTTATGTCCTCTTCCCAAAATCTGGGTACGCTTGCCAAAGTTAGGGTGAGCTGACACACAAGCCAGTCAAGCAACAGGTAGACATGGTCAGACCTACAGAATCATCATTATCAGGCAACATTCTGGAGTCCTCCATAACCCTCCCATATATATCCTGCTCCACCGGCAGGACATACCAACCAGAGGTGGGGGTACGGTGGTACACAGTCAATGTGGAGGAGGAGTGCAAGAGGAATGGCCCTATGCATTTGCGACATTAAAGTCTCATGATTCTAAGTCAAGCATTGGCAAGGAAACCTGTTGATTATCGTCTCCCGCTCTCCCTGGACTGATGAATTAGTACTCCGCCATATCAAACACCACTATGAGAACGCACCAAGGATTGTAACGGTACAGAATGTAGTCTATATGGGAGATTTCAATGACCATTATAAATAATGGCATGATACTGTCACTAAGCTGACAATCCTCAAGGACTTTATTGCCAGACTGGGCTTGCAGTTGGAGGTGAGGGCATCAGCTTCTGTCCATGGAAATATTTATAGGATTGATCACCACACACTCTTCATGCAGACATGTCCTGTTACCACACTGTGGGCACTCAGATACCCTCCAGTGTGTTGTATGGTACTACCACCATGCTCAGTGGAATAGATTACAAACTGTTTCAGCATCTCAAAACTGAACATCCAAGAGGTGCTGTTGATCAGCATCTGAAGCAGAAATTCACATCACCGACATCTGGAAGCTGGTGGTCTCTCATTTACTTACTCCTCCACCACAGTCAATCCAGGTGGTCAACCCAGGTTCAACTAACCATGCAGAAGTGCACGTATCAAGCGTATCTGATAACAAAGAGCTCAAGATCCTGCACATTTGGTTGCAAGGAAGATGGTCCAACAGCAGCATCCTCTCCAAGGCAAAGCACCCAGCAACGCGAGTCAATCACTCAAAATCAGCTTTGCTGAGCAGAACATGTCATTTGTAAGCCCAATTCCTGTTGCAACTGCTCTACTCGGAGCTCCTATGAGGATATTGGAAATTCTTTAGCGATGTCCTCAGAGACTCCCTAATGATGCCAAACATCCATCATGTGAGTCCCTGGCCTCATGACCAAGCAAAATGGAGAAGGTTCACTCGAGGCCCAGACCGTGGCTGTGATGGACCAGGGAGCTCTCCTCTTTCCCCATCTGGAAGGAGAGTTCTCATGAGTTAGACTAAGCAACCATGGCTGGAGGTGGACTCAGAGGCTAGCAGCCTCATATTCCTCTCAAAAGTTCAGGCACTCTCTCCTCACTAAATCAAGCCTTTCAGCTGTAGCCATGGCAACTTTGTGCCACTGCATGAGCAGTTGAGTTTAAATGTCCCCTTTTTGACATACACTCGTGAGCACTTCCTAACAACTATGCTCAAATGTGTCCCAGACCTTCAGTATTCCCATGCTCGCCATTCCTGTTGCTCCCCATAGTCCTAATGAGCTCTTCAACAAGCTCATCAAGTAATTCATTGGTAGCATGCAGATTGCCGGCTCCCAATCCCTACCCTCCCTTTGAAAATGTACAGTAAGAGGTCTTACAACACCAGGTTAAAGTAAACAGGTTTATTTGGAATCACAAGCTTTCGGAGTATAGCTCCTTCATCAGGTGAGTCACACTCAACTGATGAAGGAGCTACGCTCCGAAAGCTCGTGATTCCAAATAAACCTGTTGGACTTTAACCTGGTGTTGTAAGACTTCTTACTGTGCCCACCCCAGTCCAATGCCGGCATCTCCACATCTTGAAAATCTAATCGCATCAACTGAGGTGTCAGGACCAGTGACACCTTCCAAGTGCACAATTTTCCAGGCCATCTCACACACAAACTCACCCCCACAGCTGAATGTAAATTCAACCCCAGCTAACTACAGCAATGTTTTGTTCTCAATTAAAGAAAACAAAACCTTGATTTCTATTCCATTTTTAAAATAACACCTGATAAGCTTCCCATAGTCCAGATGAAACTTTTGATTACACTGAATACTGCAAAATTCTTGTTTTCAAACATATCTTTCTGATCTAATCACACCCACATAGAACTGGGAACGCTGATGCCAGAGATCTGCTCAACCCTCATGTCATCTGGTTTCTAACAGTCGGGAGCTGACCAACCAGAACTGGAAGAGGGGTTGGACCATGGCAGCAGTGGATAGCATTCTCTCCTCTAAGTCAAAATGTTGTGGGTTCAAGTCCCGCTCCAGAGACTCGAACACAAAACCCTGGACTGACACTGCTGAGGGACAAAGATCAGACTGAGGCTCCAGCTGCCCTCTCAGGTGAAGGTAAACGATCACAGACACTATTTCAAAAGAGAGCAGGGAGTTATCCCTGGTGGCCTGGCCAATATTTATCCCTGAAACAACATCACCCACAATAGACGATCTGCTCTGCTCTTTGTGGAGCCTGCTGCCACCAGTTGCCACATTTCCTACTCTATAAAAATGGCTGCGCTTCAAACATATTTCATTGGCTAAAATGTACTTTGGGACATCCTGAGGTCATGAAAGGAGTTGTGTAAATGCCAGTCTTTCCTTATCATGTGTAGCACGGGTACAAGGTTTGTATTAGCTACAGATTCCAGAACTTCATTTTTATTCTGGTTTAATGAGCTGAATTATAGGGAATCAGATCGGGCAACTCCCCCCACACATCCTCAGTGAATGGTTAAATCCAGCAGCGTAATGTCAGATTGGGATCCTGGAGTCATGATGAATGACTGATCATTCCGGTTTCACTGTGGGCAGATTTCCTTCAAAAGATACACCAGGGTCACCGGGGCATGAACCCAATCGCCATCTGGTGGCCAGGTATCTGCAAAGCATCAGAGGAGACCGTTGTGAATTACCAAGGCCAAAGGGAGCCACTCAAACCCATGCAATTCCCCAACAGCCCATGGGGAAGGCTGGCCGGTTACACGTTTGTCCAAAATGGTCAAACCGCCCAAATCATCATGGACTACTCTTCTAGATGGGTGGGGGTAACACAACTTCACATAACCATTATGGATATGATCATCAAAACACTTAAAAAGATGCTTGCAAACCATGGCAGTATAGACAATCTCATGTTATATAACTCTCTCATAGCTATCGCCGGCTTCTGCCTCCACACCAGTTCCTGAAGAAACCCTCAGTCAATGGGCATCATACAATGAGGAGTCCATCTGGTGAAGGCCTTCCTGAAGAAAAACAAGGACGTCCTCACCACAATGTTCACTCACAGGTCCATCCCCTTACAGTGTAGCCTATTCCCTTCTGTCTTCCTGATGAACAGGAAACTCTGTATAAATTCCCGATCCTGTCAAAGATCCTGCCAGGGTTGGTAACTAAGGGCTAACAAGCTATACAAGCAAGACAGCAACCCCTACAGAGGCACCTGGTGCCTGCAAGGGACACACCGCACCAGACATTTGCCGTAGCTGCCCCTGACCTCAGGTGACAAGGAACACGGAACAACCCCGGTCCCACTAGATTGACACACCAGAGGGCACAATCAGAGGTTCACAAAAGGAGGAGTCCCATTTGCAAGACAAGCTCTCTCCACTGCACGATGGAGGACCATTAATTAGGATGCCAAATGTCAGGCCAACCTCCGAGCTGACAACAAGAACCAGAGCCAACAGCCTACCATTCTCCTGACAGAAAGGCGAATTTGGTGTGGAAACGTTAAGAGGCCTCCAGACTGCCTGAACCTCTAACTTCGAGGACTTGATGGGAGGGAGATGGGCAAGTGAGGATGTTGTTAATGCTAATAGTGTAATAGCAATAATGCTGGAAAAGCATTAAGATTGTGACAATAAGGTAAATGTATAACACCTATAACAGTCTAAGACTTGAAGTAAACTACGATAATTCTATCACTTCACCTACTTTTGTAAGGGCCCCGAAGAATCCAGCACGAGTTTTAAGGATACAAAATAATAACGTTTATTTACTTTAACAATATATACATAACAGTAGCAGTAACTTCCCTTGCTACCTTCTCCTTCCTCCTGGTTCCTGGACTGGCCAGCTTATTTATAGTAGGAGTTTCTCCGCCCCCCTCATTGGGGAAGTTCATACTCCCATAGGATTGTGGGATAGTCATTAGTCCCCAGCCAATCGTCAGTAGGCAGGTTATAACATCCCTCCCCCCCAAAGTCCAAGGAATCCACCGTAGGCCCTGGCGAAGGAAGGCGTCAAACTCGTTTGGCCGCAGGCCGGACGCCATTTGCTCGCGGCGCTGGATCAGGCAGCGTATAACGAGACGGAGACCGGCGCTTCCGTGATGAACAGCGCAGTTGTACATCCACGGCCTGTGGACCCGAGGATTCCCCCTCTGATTCATCCTGTGTCTCCATCTCGGAGTCAGAGTCTGCTGCCTCCGTCATGTCAGCGTCTCTATCCCCATTCGGTCCCGTCATGACCTGCGCAGGCTTCGAGTGAGGCACCAGTGGAAGATTTGGAGGACTACCTTCCCTTGTTTCTGGTCTTTGCCGCTGTTGAACTGAGCTCCGGGGGCGGGGAATCTTTTGCGGGGATGATCTTCTGGACCGGACGTGGTCTACATGTTTTCGCTGGAGACGAACCTGGGCTTGCACTTGGTACGATATAGGGCCCGTTTGCCGAAAGATTACACCAGGAACCCATTGGGCACCACCAGCAAAATTCCGCACGAATACTGGGTCACCGGGCGCAAACTGCCGAATCGGACGATGCCGAGACAATCCCGGTCCATGGCGTTCTTGTGTGCGGCGTACTTTTGCGCCAATGTCCGGGAAGACCATACTAAGGCGGGTGCGAAGTCTCCGGCCCATTAGGAGTTCTGCGGGAGCTACCCCAGTCACTGTATGGGGGGTGGTCCTGTACGTAAACAAAAACCGAGCCAGTCTCGTGTCCATTGATCCGGAAGACTGCTTCTTTAGGCCTCTTTTGAATGTTTGCACTGCACGCTCTGCCAAACCATTTGAAGCCGGGTGGTAAGGGGCAGTGCGGATATGGCGGATGCCGTTCATCTTTGTAAACCTAGCAAACTCCTCACTCGTGAATGGAGTGCCATTATCCATGACCAGCACCTCGGGGAGGCCATGCGTGCTGAATGATAAACGCATTTTTTCAATTGTTGCGCAGGACGTTGTCCCCTGCATCTTATGCACCTCCAGCCATTTGGACTGGGCGTCAATTAGTAGAAGGAACATGGAACCCTGAAAAGGGCCTGCGAAATATTATACAGTGAATGGTAGAACCCTCAAGAGTATTGAAAGTCAAAGAGATCTAGGAGTACAGGTCCACAGGTCATTGAAAGGGGCAACACAGGTGGAGAAGGTAGTCAAGAAGGCATACGGCATGCTTGCCTTCATTGGCCGGGGCATTGAGTATAAGAATTGGCAAGTCATGTTGCAGCTGTATAGAACCTTAGTTAGGCCACACTTGGAGTATAGTGTTCAATTCTGGTCGCGACACTACCAGAAGGATGTGGAGGCTTTAGAGAGGGTGCAGAAGAGATTTACCAGAATGTTGCCTGGTATGGAGGGCATTAGCTATGAGGAGCGGTTGAATAAACTCGGTTTGTTCTCACTGGAACGAAGGAGGTTGAGGGGAGACCTGATAGAGGTATACAAAATTATGAGGGGCATAGACAGAGTGGATAGTCAGAGGCTTTTCCCCAGGGTAGAGGGGTCAATTACTAGGGGGCATAGGTTTAAGGTGAGAGGGGCAAGGTTTAGAGTAGATGTACGAGGCAAGTTTTTTACGCAGAGGGTAGTGGGTGCCTGGAACTCGCTACCGGAGGAGGTAGTGGAAGCAGGGACGATAGGGACATTTAAGGGGCATCTTGACAAATATGTGAATAGGATGGGAATAGAAGGATACGGACCCAGGAAGTGTAGAAGATTGTAGTTTAGTCGGGCAGCATGGTCGGCACGGGCTTGGAGGGCCGAAGGGCCTGTTCCTGTGCTGGACATTTCTTTGTTCTTTGTTCTTTGTTCTTTGAAATCTGCATGTAAGCGTGCCCAAGGCCGCCCTGGCCATTCCCAGTGATGTAGGGGCGCGGACGGCGGAAGCTTCTGATGCTCCTGGCAAATGGAGCAGTTTTGGGCCACCTTCTCAATGTTGGTGTCGAGGCCTGGCCACCAGACATAACTCCGGGCCAACATTTTCATCTTGGTCACGCCCGGATGCCCATTGTGCAAGTCTGATAATATCAGCTCCTGGCCTTTTTCCGGGACAATCACACGCGTCCCCCACAAGAGGATGCCGTCTTCCACGCTGAACTCTGACAGCTTGGAGGAAAATGCCCGCAACTCGCCTGGGAGCTGTCTATGCTGCCCACCATACAGGACTATGTGCCGAACCTTTGACAGGACTGGCTCAGTCTGGGTCCACTCACGGATCTGTGATGCCGTGACAGGCAAGGTGTCCATAAAATTTAGGGTTGCAACCACCTCACCGGTCGTGGGGGTCGACATGGGGCCGGTCGCTAAAGGCAATCGGCTCAGTGCGTCGGCATTTGCTATCTGCGTACCTGGTTTGTGCTCCAGAGAATACTCATATGCAGCAAGCAACAAAGCCCAGCGCTGGATCCGTGCAGAAGCAATGGGCGGTATTGGCTTATTCTCTCTGAAGAGTCCCAGCAGGGGCTTATGATCAGTCACGATAGTGAAATGGCGGCCGTACACATACTGGTGGAAGCGTTTCACCGCGAAAACCACTGCCAGGCCCTCCTTCTCGATCTGCGCGTACTTTTTCTCCGCTGCAGTCAATGTGCGGGAGGCGAAAGCTATCGGTCGCTCGGCCCCGTTCTCCATCTTGTGGGACAGGACAGCCCCAATACCATACGGGGATGCATCACATGTGACGAGCAAAGGCTTTCCCGGATCATAGTGGGTTAGTAACCCAGACGACGACAATTGTTGCTTTACCCGCCGGAAAGCGGTTTCTTGCGGCTGACCCCAAACCCAGGTGTGATTTTTCTTTAGCAGCAGGTGCAAGGGGGCCAGCGTAGTTGCCAGATTGGGGAGGAACTTCCCGTAATAGTTTACGAGACCGAGAAAAGAACGAAGGTGCGAAGTGTCAGTCGGGGTGGGGGCATGTTGAATTGCACGCACCTTCTCTGCGACGGTGTGCAGACCCTCGCGGTCCACCCGATAACCTAGGTAGACTACTTCTTTTGTCTGAAATACACACTTTGTGTGACGTAAACGGACTCCAGCCTCCAAAAGGCGTTTAAGGACAGCCTCCAGATTTTCCAAATGCTCTTGCTCCGACGTCCCTGCAATCAACACGTCATCTAGGTAGACAGCCACACGTGGTAAACCTCTCAAAATGCCCTCCAGAACACGTTGAAAAATTGCGCAGGCAGAGGATACTCCAAAGGGCAACCGTGTATATTCATACAGGCCCCGGTGTGTGTTAATTGTTACATATGGTCGGGAGGCAGGGTCCAGATCCAACTGCAGGTAGGCGTGACTCATATCTAATTTTGTGAATGAGAGTCCGCCTGCAAGTTTCGCGTAGAGATCCTCTATGCGAGGCATTGGTATCGGTCGAGTCGGGAAACTGTATTCACTGTAAGTTTATAGTCGCCACACAAGCGAACTGTGGCATCTGGCTTCATTACTGGTACAATTGGTGCTGCCCAGTCAGCAAAACGGACGGGCCTGATAATACGCAAACTCTCCAAACGAGTGAGCTCCCCTTCTACCTTCTCGAGCAAAGCGTAAGGCACTGGGCGCGCCCGGAAATAGCGCGGTGTGGCTCCTGGTTCAACTTGGATACGGGCTACGGCCCCTTTTATTTTCCCCAAACCAGGCTGGAATAC
Organism: Scyliorhinus torazame; assembly: GCF_047496885.1. Lineage (NCBI taxonomy): Eukaryota > Metazoa > Chordata > Chondrichthyes > Carcharhiniformes > Scyliorhinidae > Scyliorhinus > Scyliorhinus torazame. Next base: position 79,498,606 of record NC_092721.1, on the reverse strand, counting down.
CTCTGGGTATCGTCCTAGCACCTCAGTCAACCCTCCAGAAACTGTTTGGAGGACGTGCTGCCATTGCAACCGCAAATGGCGCAACCAGTCCCGATCCAACAGGCTGGGCCCATGGCCACGCACTACGATAAGTGGGAAACGCCCCTCCTGGCGTCCATAGACAACAGGGGTCATTGTAGTTCCTGCAATGTCCAGTGGTTCCCCCGTGTAGGTGGCCAACCTGGCCTGTGAGTCAGTTAATGTAAGGGTCTGTATACCCTGCTTGATGCGGTCGAATGTCCTCTGGGCGATCACGGAGACCGCTGCGCCAGTATCCAACTCCATCTCCAGCGGGTGGCCATTGACCCGTACTGTCACCTTAATGGGGGCCACACGGGGAGCTGCCACACAATGCAGCTGCAGGCAGTCGTCCTCCGTCTCCACGTCATCAGGAGTGGTCGCCGCAGGTTCATCCACATGGAAGGTACGGCCTCTGGGCTGGTCCCAGTTACGGCCCCTGGGCTGGTCCCAGTTTCGGTCGGAATGACGGCACCTCTGGCGTCCCCAGGACCGCCGTCCGCGACGGGGTCGGCGCCTACAAGTCTGACACGGACATGGCTCCTCATCCATTGGCTCTGGAGAAGGCTCCCTTCGGGGAGGAATGTCCGATGGCCACTGGCGTCGGTCTGGTCGTTGCCTCGCCCAAGGTACCGCAGGAGTGCGGGGGGACGTTTTTGGGCGGAAAGGGTTGCGCCCCAAGGCATGCACTTCCATTCCCTGTAGCTCCTGTACTCCTCGCTCTGCGCTCTCTCGGGACAAGACTATTTGTATTGCCTGTTGAAAAGTCAATGTTGGCTCCGCTAACAACTTTCTCTGGGTGGCCGCATTGTTAATACCGCAAACCAAACGGTCGCGTAACATTTCTGACAAGGTCTCACCATAGTCACAGTATTCCGCAATCCCGCGTAGCCTGGATAAAAAATCGGCAAGGAATTCTCCAGGGGTCCTCTCAGCGGTATTAAACCGGTAATGCTGGACTATCGTGGACGGGGTTGGGTTAAAGTGATGCCCCACTATATTCACAAGTTCGTCAAACGTTTTGGTGTCCGTAAGGCTGGGTACGTAAGGCTCCTAATCACCCCAAACGTATGCGTCCCGCAGGCGGTGAGCAATATGACCACCTGGCGCTCGTTTTCAGTGATATTGTTTGCCCGGAAATAGTAACGCATCCGTTGTGTGTCCTGGTTCCAGCTTTCCAGCGCAGCATCAAAAACATCCCATCCTCGTCGCCAGTTTTGTAAGGGCCCCGAAGAATCCAGCACGAGTTTTAAGGATACAAAATAATAACGTTTATTTACTTTAACAATATATACATAACAGTAGCAGTAACTTCCCTTGCTACCTTCTCCTTCCTCCTGGTTCCTGGACTGGCCAGCTTATTTATAGTAGGAGTTTCTCCGCCCCCCTCATTGGGGAAGTTCATACTCCCATAGGATTGTGGGATAGTCATTAGTCCCCAGCCAATCGTCAGTAGGCAGGTTATAACACCTACACTTTGAGGACTGCAGCGGTTCAAGATGGCAACTCATCACCACCTTTTGCAGAGGAACTAGGGATGGGCAATAAATGTTGGCCTAACCAGCAACGCCCACATCCCATAAATAACTAAAAAAAAGAAAGTTCCTTGCCTTGTACCTTTTACTGTGGATATGTACGTAATTACAGGGAGTTAATAAAAACTTGTTTTTAATATACAGAAAGTCCAAAGACTTTTTGAACAGACACATTCTGTAACCAACACCTTCCCAATAGTGGATAGTCCAGCCGGTGTCTCCATCGCCTCCCAGCATGCTGCTGGCTCCTTGAGCTCAGTGTGACAAGGCAATGGCACACAGATCAGCCCACATCTCCAGCAGCCACTGACCGCCCTGCTGGATGTGGTTCTCCAGGAGAGTTGTCAATCTCTCAATGGAGGAGGCCACGCATGCCCAGGAGAGGGAGATTGCTGTGCTCATAGCCTGGACGGACTCTTCCACTGTCCTCATCAGAGCACATATTCCCTTTGGGAATTCTGCCACACTATCACACACCTCCCTTTCAACATCCAGCATCTGGATGCCTCATGAATGATTCCAGGGTCTTGTCATCTTCCTAGGAGTCAGCATTAACCTCCACTCAGGGTCCTGGTCCGCCACAGCCTCCAGCATCTACTTTGGCAATTGTGCAGTGTTCAAACAAAGCAATCCACATTCCCACTGAGGTGCCAGTATGTGAGCTGGTATCTGGCGTGGAGAGAGAATGGGATGGTACTCAGTCTGATGACCCTTCCAACTCCTCAGAGGTCACCGCAGGTCCTTTGGGGATGACGGCTGCTGATGACTAATTTGCAGCTCAAAACAGAAAGTTAGTCAAAGAATCAGAAAACACATTGCCCATCAGCACAAATTGACACATCTGCCTGGTTGCTGAATCCGGTCCAGTGTTTTATACAGAATGATGCGATCCCATCTACCCTTCATAGTCCAAGCTCCCACAAGCACTGAAAACCTGAAACCCCATTACCTATCACACAGTCATTCTTCTCTCAGCACCAGCACGAGCTCCAGTCTCTCCACATTCCACGGTTCTATCATTCACCCTGGCTGTGCAGAGAAGGTCATTGGCCTTTTGTCGCAGAATAATCATGTCTGCCAGACAGCCCCACAGCTGCATACAAGGCTGTGGGGCCGTCACTGAGCACCGGGATAGAGGGAGTGAATGTTGGATGTGGTAAATGGAGTGCCAATCAAGTGCACAGCTTTTGCCTGGGTGGTGTCGAGCTTCTTCCCTGTTGTTGGAGCTGCACCCATCTAGCAACAGGAGAGCATTCCATCACACTCTTGAATTGTACCTCCTAGATGGTGAACAGGCTTTGGAGAGTTAGGAGTTTATCTTCTCACTACAGAATTCCCAGCCTCTGACCTGCTCTTGGAGGCAGTATCTCAATGGATGTTCCTGCTCTGTTTCTGGTCAATGGTAAACCCCAGGATGTTGATAGAAGAGGATACAGTGATGGAAATGCAATTGAATATCAAGGAAAGATGGTTAGTGATGTGTTGGGTGTTCTGGATCACAAACAGGTCACCAACACTTAGTGCAACACTATTTTATTAAAAGATGAACTATTTAAACATACTTGAACTATGCATAGTCCAGAGCAGGGAGATCAGCTGCACGGGCGTCATGAGCCGCCTTTTGCTGTGCACGAGACAGTTGCATTCGTTGAAGGACCGGAATGTGATCGAGGTCTGGGACGTGAATGGACGGCACTGTCGTCCTTGTCCTAACCAGTCGATGCACTCAGCACATGGTGAATGTCTGTGTTGCAGGCTGTGAGCTCTGTCCTCCTGGCTAGCTGCTACGCGAATGAGCGGGAACTCTGCTGTCCCCTGTCTTTATAGTGCGTGTGCTCTCACTGGTGATTGGCTGCGGTGTTGTGTGTGTTGATTGGTCCCACTGTGTGTCCATCAGTGTGTGTCTGCACCATGATTTACTGGTGTATATTATGACATCCCCACTTTTATATTAAAAAATGTGCCTGCGTGACAATAAATAGTGTGTGGTGAATGTTCCTGACTACGTGTGTGCGAAATATTTACAGGGCTATGTACATAAAAACTAAGCTACTTACATGGGAAGGTGCCTGGTGCAGAAAAACAGTGTGTCACACAAATAACAAGATGAACACTATATACAAACCACTTGAATGATTAAACGGAAGAACAGAACAGACCAGAGAGTCCATGAGTGCAAAGTTCACAAATTAAGTCTCTGAGGTGGGCAACAAATTCTGGTTGACCGCCTCAAGGGTGGGTCAGGAGCCACCAGCTGAGGAGCGGGCTGGACTGCGTCAGAGTGAGGAGGATGCAGAGTAACCGGAATCTCCGCATAGTCCAGGTCAGGGACAACAGGAGGGTGTGGCACTGGCGAAGGATCACATAGCGAGTGCGGAACGAGATGAAGGGCACGTCGATTACGGCGCAGAATGGAACCATCCGGTAGACGAACCAGGAACGAGCGGGGAGCCACCTGCCGAAGAACCACAGCAGTTGCAGACCAGCCACCATCCGGAAGATGGACGCGGACATTGTCATCTGGAGCCAGAGCAAGGAGATCAGCTGCACGGGCGTCATGAGCCGCCTTGTGCTGTGCACGAGACAGTTGCATTCGTTGAAGGACCGGAACGTGGTCGAGGTCTGGGACATGAATGGATGGCACCGTCGTCCTCAGTGTGCGACCCATGAGCACCTGGGCTGGCGACAGGCCAGTGGACAGCGGGACCGAGCGATAGGCCAGCAGGGCGAGGTAGAAGTCGGATCCCGCATCGGCAGCCTTGCAGAGGAGCCGTTTGACTATGTGGACGCCCTTCTCCCCTTTGCCATTGGATTGGGGGTACAGGGGACTGGATGTCACATGCACAAAGTTGTGCCTCCTGGCAAAGTTGGACCATTCCTGGCTTGCGAAGCAGGGGCCGTTGTCCGACATCACAGTGAGTGGGATGCCATGATGAGCAAAGGTGTCCTTACAGGCACGGATGACTGCAGACGATGTGATGTTGTGTAAACGTACCACCTCCGGGTAGTTTGAAAAATAGTCTACAATCAGAACATAGTCCCTGCCCAGCACGTGGAACAGTTCGATGCCGACCTTGGACCAAGGGGACGCGACCAACTCATGGGGCTGTAGGGTCTCACGTGGTTGGGCCGGCTGGAAGCGCTGACAAGTGGGGCAGTTGAGCACTGTGTTGGCGATGTCGTCATTGATGCCGGGCCAGTCTCTCGGGCCCGTCGGCGGCACTTCTCCATGCCAAGATGGCCCTCGTGTAGCTGTTCCAAGACGAGCTGGCGCATGCTGTGCGGGATAACAATGCAGTCCAGCTTCAGGAGGACACCATTGACTACCGCCAGATCGTCTCTGATGTTGTAGAACTGCGGGCATTGGCCCTTGAGCCACCCGTCTGTTAGGTGGCACATGACATGCTGTAGCAGGGGGTCAGCCGCAGTCTCGTGGCGAATTTGGACGAGGCGTTCATCCGTGGCCGGTAGATTGGAGGCCACGAAGGCCACATGGACATCAACCTGGCAGACGAATCCCACTGGGTCACACTGGGTGTTGACTGCCCTGGACAGAGCGTCGTCTATGATCAGGTCTTTGCCCGGGGTGTACACGAGCTGAAAGTCGTATCGCCGGAGTTTGAGCAGAATGCGCTGGAGGCGAGGCATCATGTCGTTCAAGTCTTTTTGTATTATATTGACCAACGGGCGATGGTCGGTCTCGACGGTGAATTGGGGAAGCCGCACACATAATCATGAAATTTGACGACACTGGTCAACAGGGCCAGGCACTCCTTTCCTATCTGCGCATAGCGCTGTTCCGTGGGGATCATGGCGCGTGATGCATATGCAACGGGGGCCCATGATGAGGCCTCATCGCGTTGCAGGAGCACTGCCCCACTGCCAGATTGGCTGGCATCGGTCGGAATTTTTGTCTCTTTCGCTGGATCAAGTTTTAAGTTCTCTCCATTTGCGCTCGTGGGCAGGAAGCCATTGGAAGTTTGTCGTCTTCCTGACCAGGTTCCTGAAAGCTGTGGTATGAGAGGCGAGGTTAGGGATGAACTTCCCTAGGAAGTTGACCATGCGCAGAAATCGGAGGACCGCCTTCTTGTCCTCTGGCCTTTTCATGGCTGTGATGGCAGCCACTTTGTCCGCATCCGGCCGCACAGCCAACTGGGAGATGTGGTCCCCTAGGAACTTGAGTTCCGTCTGGCCGAAGGAGCATTTGGCTCTGTTGAGGCATAGGCCCTGCTCCCGTATGCGTTTGAACACGCGCTGGAGGCGACTGATATGCTCCTGCGGGGTGGTGGACCAAATGATTATGTCGACAACATAGACGCGAACACATTCAATGCCTTCCATCATTTGTTCCATGATCCTGTGGAATACTTCTGACGCCGATATGATCCCAAACGGCATCCTGTTGTAACAATATCTGCCAAAAGGGGTGTTAAAGGTACACAGTTTCCTGCTGGATCTGTCTAGTTCAATTTGCCAGAATCCTTTCGAGGCGTCAAGTTTGGTGAAGAGCTTGGCCCGAGCCATCTCGCATGTGATCTCTTCGCACTTGGGGATTGGGTAATGCTCCCTCATTATGTTGCGATTCAGATCCTATGGATCAATGCAGATTCTGAGCTCGCCGGAAGACTTCTTACGCACACCATGGAACTGACCCAGTCGGTTGGTTCCGTAACTCTGGAGATCACTCCTTGTTCTTGGAGGACCTGCAGCTGCTGCTTGAGGCGGTTCTTGAGGGGTGCTGGGGCTCTGCGAGGTGCATGCACCACAGGCGTGGCATTCTGTTTGAGTATGATCTTGTAAGTATACCGGAGCGTGCCCATGCCTTCGAAGATGTCGCGGTGCTGGTCGATGATGGCGTTGAGTTGCGCCCTGAAGTCAGCATCCTGGAAGGCAGACGTGTCATCAGGAGAGAGAGAGTGAACTCTTTGAACGAGGTTTAGCAATTTGCACGCCTGTGCGGCAAGCAGAGTGTCCTTCGAGGAGCCCACGATCTCGAAAGGAAGGATGGCTTTTCGTGACTTGTGCATCACTTCGAGTTGGCATGAGCCGGTAGCAGGAATGATGTTGCCATTGTAGTCCAATAGCTGGCAGGCCGATGGGAGAATGGTTGGTTTGACACAAAGGCTTTGGAAAGCAGACCACGCCATGAGATTGGCGGAGGCACCAGTGTCCTGGCGGATTCGTATTTGGGACCGGTTGACCGTCAGGGTGGCACACCACTCATCGTCTGGATCGATGCTGTATACCGACAGCGGCTGGTGTCTTTGCTTCGGGGACAGCCTGTTTTTTGTTACGACACCGACTCGAAAAGGCACCTTCGGGTCCTCGGTGTCACTGCTGTGTGGGAAGTCGGAATCGGACTCGGTGACCGTGGGTTGAATTGCCCGAACATTCCTGCGAGGCTGGCTGAAGCGATATGAATTGGAAGGCTGAGCTGCTCGACAGCAGGCAGCATAGTGGCCAAGTCTTCCACCTCGTAGGCATTGTCGAGATTTTGCGGGGCATTGCCACTTTAAATGGGCGGAGCCCCAGTTGCCGCACGTTGTGACGTCAGCATGTTCGTTGTGCCACCGCGCATGCACAGTGCGGTCCTGCATGGTGCGCACCTGCGCATTACGTTCCTCCATGTCGCCGTCCCCTCGTTTGGTGCGTACAAGCGCGGGAGTCCGCCCTCATCCAGGCTGAGGCCCTGGAGGTGTTCAATCAATTGGACCCATTCCGCCTCGTGGGGACCTTGCCGCGCCGTTTCAGGCGCTTGTATATGGGAGTACCGTCTGGTGGCATTTTCATGTAGGACACAGGTCGCGATGGCGGTCGCTAGGGTGAGTTGCTTTACTTTGAGGAGCTGCTGACGTAGGGGGTCCGACTGAACACCGAAAATGGTCTGGTTGCATACCATGGAGTCGGAGGTGGGCCCGTAGCTGCAAGATTGCACAAGGATGCGGAGGTGCGTTAAAAAGGATTGGAAAGGTTCGTCCTTACCCTGCAAACGCTGCTGGAACACGTAGCGTTCGAAACTTTCATTCACCTCTACGCTGCAGTGAGTGTCAAATTTGAGGAGAACCGTCTTGAATTTCGTCTTGTCTTCGTCATCTGCAAAGGTAAGAGAGTTGAAAATATGGATGGCACGGTCCCCGGCCGTGGAGGAGAAGAGCAATCTTTCTGGTGTCTGAGGCGCCCTCCCTGTCCGTGGCTTTGAGGTAGAGCTGGAAGCGCGTTTGAAAATCTTCCAGTTGGCCCCGAGGTTGCCGGCGATGCGGAGCGGCGGCGGCGGGCTGATGTTGTCCATGTTGCAGAATGACGGAATGTTGGCGGAAGGCAGATCACTTGCAGGTAGGTGTGAGAAGTGCTAGTATGCAACCACTCCTGGTATCATGATGTGTTGGGTGTTCTGGATCACATACAGGTCCCCAACACTTCAAGTAGTGCAACACTATTTTATTAAAAGGTTAACTATTTAAACATACTTGAACTGTGGGTAAATACGATACCAGCTTTAACTAAAGAACTTTGCCTTGTCCTAACCAGTTGATGCACTCAGCACATGATGAATGTCTGTGTTGCAGGTTGTGAGCTCTGTGCTCCTAGCTAGCTGCTGCTCGAATGAGCGGGAACTCTGATGCCCCCTGTCTTTATAGTGTGTGTGCTCTAACTGGTGATTGGCTGCGGTGTTGATTGGTCCCACTGTGTGTCCACCGGTGTGTGTCTGCACCATGATATACTGGTGTATATTATGACAGTTAGATCCTCTCTTGTTGGAGATGGTAATTACCTAATACTTGTGTGGTGCAAATATTACTTGTCGCGTGTCAGCCCAAGCCTGGATATTGTCCAGTTCTTGTCGCATATGGCCATTGATTGCTTCAATATCTGAGGAGACACACATGGTACTGAACAGTGTGCAATCATCAGCGAATATCTCAACTCTTCACCTTATGGTGGAGGGAACTGTCATTGATGAAGCAGCTGAAGACGGTTGGGCCTAGGACACTATCCTGGGGAATTTCTGCAGCGATATCCTGAGGCTGTAATAATTGGCCTTCAAGAACCAGAGGCATCTTCCTTTGTGCCAGGTATGAAACTAACATGGGAAAGTTTTCCACCTAATTTCCATTGACCTCAATTTTGCTGGGGCTCCTTCATGCCACATTGTGCCAAATGCTGCCTTGATATCAAGGGCAGTCACTCTCACCTTTTGAATTTTGCTCTTTTTTCTATTTTTGGACCATGGCTGCAATGAGATCAAGAGATAAGTGGCCCTGGCGGAAACCAAAAAAATCTTCCCTATTAATCTCAGTAGGCAACTGAGCAAATGTTCCAGGATATCAATCTATCTTTCCACTCATCATTCAACCCTGGCAGACTACATTCCACAGATGAGACAAGGTGTTCCAACTACATGCTGCTATGCATATAGAATAAAGCACAATAGTATGAAGGTATATTAGTTTGCAAGATAAACAAGGAGATTATATAAGAAAAAATTTATTCTGCCAAAAAAAACTACACTGCAGCTAAAAATACCCAGGCAAATAAAAATCTATGCTTTAAAGCACCTACAGAAATTTTAAAAATTTAAAACTCAAATGTGACACTTCTAGAAGCTTCAATTCAGTATTTTTGATGTCTATATGTAACCATATACAGTAAGCTCTCTGTAATTATTCAGTACTGCTAATTCACATATATTCTGCAAAAATTGAAGGCCATTATTATGAAAGACACTGTTAAATGGTGGATTCATATTCTCACCCCTTTCCACCAGCATGAGGGACAATGAAAATAGTAGGTGGTATTAGCATTTGTCATCTATTTTCACATTGATTCGCAGGTGCAGTATTATTCAATTCAACTTAACCAGACAAACCAACGCTGCACAATATTTAACACTCACACTACTTTTTAAGAGGGTTTTGAATTGAAATAATGCTTGAATCAGATTGACTGGCCAGTCTTTGGTCCAAGGAGAACAACCCCAGTTTTTTAGTCTGTCTGCACAACTGTACTTCATCCCTGGAACCATTCTTCAATACCCTCTCCTAAACATCTTTTTAGAAGTGTGATGTTCAGATTTAGACACAATACTGAAGTTGGGGCTGACCTGTTCAATGTATGATTAGTACAACTTCTCGGTGTCAATATTAGCAACACGGAATAAGAATGGAATGCTTTCAACATCACCCTTTTGCAAAGAAAAGTCATGTATGATGTAGAGTTAAAATAAAGACACACGATTAATACCAAATTAGCTCAAAGGCAATAAGACAAGCAGAATTTTTTTGGTTCTTGGGGAAGAGGGTGAGGAATCAATCTCAACTACAGGTAAAACGATATTGGAAAAGGTGACAACAGAAAGCTGTGGTAGTTATTTTCAGCTTTGCTAGGAGTCAGGTAATTTGTAAAGGCAGTGTGGGCTATTAAAGTGTTCCTCTGGTAAGATGCAGGAGGACATAAGTGTTGCGAGCTGGGCCAGCATTTATTGCCCATCCCTAATTGCTCCAGAGAAAGTGGTCATGAGCTGCCTTCTACAGCTCACTACACAACCTCAATGGCTGAATAGCTGGAACCAGCAGGCACCATCAGCGTTCCCGTGGCGGAGTGGGAAGAGAGGAAGCTGGGGAGGTCTGTGGAGGCCCTGCTGACAGCCCTTGAGGGAGCTGGAGAGGGGGGGAACCCACAAAGTACTGATCGAGTCCTCAAGACAACCACCTGCTGTTGACAACGACGCTACCTCATTGGTGGAGAAGCCGGTGGGAGGACTGGGACACTCCACCAGGCATAGGAAGTCCCCTGACACATTAATCCTTTGAAGGACTATTATGGATTCACTGTTTTTATTGTTTCGGTTTGTCCTTTTACATAGTTGACTGCAAATAGCCCACGTTGTACGTGTGTCACTAAGGGACTTAAGGGGGGGGATGAGGCAGCACGGCCGCTTTAAGAGGCAATTCCTCACGGTCCTAGCGACCGACTTGAGGTCTATCATGCGTGAGCACGCAAACCCTGACCAATGGGGAAAAAGCATGGGGCCCGAGGAGCAGGTGCGTGGACTATGTGGACCCGGGAGTGGTAGATTGAACATCAGTTTCAGAGACCTCTATGCGTGTAAGTAGTTAACCTTTCTCTTGTTCTCAATAAGCCTCTACAGCATTGCTTCAAGCCACGACACCTTCCTAATTACTTGTTGTATCTGCATAATAACGTTTTTGTGATTTATGTGTAAGGACACTGTTGTGGATTAGAGAATACATCCCTGCTGGTGGAACATCACGGACGGGATTCTCCGAGCCGCAATTGCGCTCGGCACTAGGGCAGAGAATGGGCGTCAGACCCACGATTGGGTCCGAAGGCGCTCCCGCAATTATCTGGGGACCGGAGAATCGCTGCCAATCGCGTGGACGCGGTCGGCATGGCACCAGTCAGGGGCCATTGAAAGAGGCCCCGCGGCGATTCTCCGCCGACAACTGCCCGAATTCCTGCTGGTGTGGTTCACTCATGGTTCCACAAGGCGGGAGCTCGTAGTGGAGGCTGCGGACTGAGTCCGCAGCTCACCTGGTGGGGGATGGAGGGATCCGTCACCAGGGGGTGCCTCCAGGAGGGCCAGGCTTGCGATCGAGGGCCTCCAATTGGCAGGCACGCTCGATGCGGGGGGGGCCTATACTTATGGGGGGGGCCCGCTGTGTGGGTCCGCTATGTCGCGCCGGGCGGCCGACACAGCCCGCCGCCGCATGCAGGCGCGGACCAGCGGCCAGAAGTGCAGGGCCCCATATCAGCAGCCGGAGCTGCGAGGAGCGCTCCGGGGTCCTGCTCGCCCCTGCAAAACAAAGAATCATCCTGGACTTGTAGTGATCTGTATATCTGTACATACATCTGCACACACACTAGGGACTACAGACAGATGTAACAGCCACAGCATCACTGGAGGGCAGCATCAGAGGCGGGTATAAAGGGTCCAGCCCAAGGGAGAATCCGCCTCTTTCAGAAGCACAAGGCTAGTGAGCAGCAGCACACAGAGACAGCTCAGCATAGGCAGTTTACCTCAGCTTCACTTGTCATACCTCTTGACTGTATTATATCTAATTAAGCTCTGGAAACAGAACAAACCCATTGAATAAAGTATTTGTGTTAACTGGAAGTCTACAATCTTTACTCGGACTTAGAGAATAACATATGATACCAGGAGTGAATTCAGAAAGCTAGCTAGACACCAGCAAGAGAAGAAAAACTTAAACTGGATATTCAACTGTGGAAGACTTTGCAGCAAATGGATCCTCGACGACTAACTGATTCGATGGAACTTGTTGGAACTCCATGGCAGCTGGAAACAACCGATAATTTAAGTTATAACTGGAAAATGTTTGAACAGCTGTTCCAAATATTTATCACAGCTAATGATTTAAGCACTGCCTCTGACGCAATGAAAATAGCCCTACTACTCTCAACAGGAGGGCATGAAGCTAGAGAAATCTATAATTGCTTCAATTACTTAGAAGGTGAGGACAACACCAAAGTAGACGTTATATTCAAGAAATTTGTTGAACGCTGTCATAGTCAGTCCGGTGAGATGCTGGAAAGATTTAACTCTTGTCAGAGAAGCGGAGGGCCCATCACTGATTTTATTGCAAATCTCAAGTTAATATCACAAGCTGTGATTGTGCTGATTTCAGAGACACTGTGATAATGCATCAATTAATTTCTGGACTATCTGATAAAAATTTGAGGGAAGAACTTTCACAAAATAAGTATCTAACTCTAGAAATTGCTGTACAAAAATGCCTTGCTTATGAACAAAGACAAAATCAGTACTTTGAGTCTCTACAAACAGAGAATCATCATTTAGAAAACAAAATCGGTAAAAATGGCGCGAACACTCACCACGAGGCGGACGCAGCGTTGAATCGGAGAAAGACGGAGGTTCTGAGCGGCAGCCATCTTGAGAAAGAAGCCGCACATGCTCAGTTGCGAAAAGAGGGCACAGTACAGGAAACTCGGTGTGCGCATGGGCAATCGAGTCCTACGCATGACGTCACGAGCGTCATGATGTCTGTAATTGAAAATATGGAAAGATGTGTCATTTGAAACATGGAAGTCTGGCAATATCTGATCTGAGAGAAACTTGGATAGGGCCCAGAAAGGGTACTTATCCTTAATTTCAGATTGCAACTGAAAGGGACAACCAGGAACAGAACTTAGAATTCCGAAAAATGGCAATTAGAATAATCCTCTTGCTCTGAAACACGGTCAAGAGAGTTGAAGCAATGAAACAGAGTGGAAGAAATTAACAGAGGCAAAAAACTCCTGCATAAGTGAAACTTTGGGGTCTCGATTTTTGTTAAGAGTAACTAAAACCCTACTGAATAGAGGTCCAAGATCTCAGTGGATAAATGTGTGTGTGTTTAATAAGGATCTGTGAAATCCTACAAAGTAGAGATCCAAGATCTGAGTGGATGAATGAATGTGTGTATGTTTAATAAGGATTTGTGAATTTCCTTTGGTGTTTGTATTTTTAAAAATGTTGTATTTTACAAAACCGAGTTTCACATCAATTAGAAGTTATAAATGGCAGGTAGAAATGTGATCAGTATTATGAGGTGGTAAGTCAGTATGTTCAGGGCTAAATTGGTCTCAGAATAAACAGATAAAGAGTTTGTACTGGGCAGCAGTCAGTTGCTTGCAGGCTTTGAAACTGAGCGTTGAAATTGACACTGCATCGCTCCGCAGGGTCCCATTGCCCGACAATCACAAGAAAGTCACTAGCGGGAAAAAATAATGATGTTTAGAATATTAAATATATTGAAGATGGAGCTTTAGAGAATAAAGATATTGGACCAACTGTTAAATTAAGAGAATTACTAGCAGTATAAGGAAATGAGAATCTGATGGCAGGGAAAGATTTGATAAAAATAGATGCAGGTAAAATTAAGATTAAAAACAATTGATTATACAGAGGAAGTGTGGGTGAAGCTACCAACTAAGACTGCAGGAAAAATAATCAGTGAAGCTGTAAAATGTAAAGACAAGATTGTTCAGAATCTGGGTAAACATACAGTTGAATTAGAGAAGAATAGTGTCTGGAGCAAAAGAAATTGTGTCACAATTAAAACACATGACCCAATTGGTGGGAAGACAGTGAATTAAAACCCGTTAGCAGCATTGATAGGACAGATGATGAAGTTAAAATGTGATGTTTGGAACTTACCTTCATAAAAATCCGGTCGTAATAAAAATAAAGTAATTAAAGTAAATGCAGTAGCAAATTCAGGAATGTATCAGGGTAAGGTTTCAATGATTGGATCACTGAGTGTGTAAAAGAGGAGGAGTTTGAGATTCTTCGAATCCCACTCAGGGGTGCAATGACAGAAGGAGGAGGCTTAACAGGCTTTAATTGTATGAAGGACATAAAGGATAAGGAAAATAAACCAGTTCAGAAAAAAAAAGGAAAGAAATGGTGGCAAAAGAAATCCGGAAGTCCTGGAGAGGGCATGTCTGGAGAATCCAAACGAAGATAGAAAGTACAAATTAAAGAATAGGGCCCTCTCCACCCTTGACCTGTTCATTTGATTTTTCAGATGGAAAAAATAAATAACAGACAAACCAATTCACAAGAAGGAAGAGAACTACACTGGAGAAAATAATGTTTTAGACAGGATTGGGGGGAAACTAATGATACAATTGGCTCCATATTTGAGGGAATCAAATGACAGAACCCGGAGGAAAACTTTACGGGTTAGAAACAAATCAAAATATCAAATTATTACTGAGCAATGAAACCTCCGGTCAGACATCTCTAAATGGACATCAGCTGATGGATGATCGGCGGTCTCCACGGGGCATGGTACTACGCAGTGGAGTTATTAAGGGTCTCGGCAGACAGCAGCGACTGAGGAGGAACCCCAATATGATAAATGATAGTAGTTTAAGAATTTTTGTAGCTTGATGCCACGGTGGGCAAATTATTACCAATGCAGCAAACAATATTGCATTGAAGAGCTGTTATAGTTGCCGGAGGCCCGAAGTGCTACTTTTGCGGGTAGAGTAAGCATCCCAGACAAAGCTGCCCAGCACGGAACGCAACTTGTAACGGGGTGTGGTTGGAAGGGCCACTTTGCGAAAGCCTGCCAGGCCCGATCTCTCCCTAAAACTCCCAGGCCCAGCAGCGCTGCCTGCTGCCTGTCGGGACCGGCCCCAGCTGCTGCGCCACCCGCCATGTGCGACCCGTGGGCGCCGCCATCTTCGCCGCCATCTTTGATTTCACCCGCCACGTGTGATCCATGGTGGCTGCCATCTTTGACGCCATCTTGTACTCCACCCACCACGCGCGACCCATGGGGGCCGCCATCTCTGATGCCATCCGCCACACGCGACCCATGGGGGTCGCCATCTTGGGACCACTCCACAACCTCCCGGGAGCCCTGTTCACCCAGTTGTACGCTGGCCGCCGCTACCTCCGACCGGCCTACCCATTATCCTCCGAAGCTCGCCTCCATCACTCTCGACCAGTCCCGGCCTCATCACCTCACAAAATCTACGATGACCGTCCGGATCAACGGGCACAAGACGGCCTGCCTTTTCAACTCCGGGAGCACAGACAGCTTCATACACCCAGATACGGTAAGGCGCTGCTCCCTCCCAATTTTACCCGGGACCCAGAAAATCTCCCTGGCTTCCAGATCACATTCAGTAGAAATCCGGGGGTACTGTCTTTTATCATAGAATTTACAGTGCAGAAGGAGGCCATTCAGCCCATCGAGTCTGCACCGGCTCTTGGAAAGAGCACCCTACCCAAGGTCAACATCTACACCCTATCCCCATAACCCAGTAACCCTACACAACACTAAGGGCAATTTTGGACACTAAGGGCAATTTATCATGGCCAATCCACCTAACCTGCACATCTTTGGACTGTGGGAGGAAACCGGAGCACCCGGAGGAAACCCACGCACACACGGGGAGGATGTGCAGACTCCGCACAGACAGTGACCCAAGCCGGAATTGAACCTGGGACCCTGGAGCTGTGAAGCAATTGTGCTATCCACAATGCTACCGTGCTGCCCCCGTGTGGCCACCCTTACTGTACAAGGCATAGAGTACACTAACTTTAAACTCTACGTCCTTCCCCATCTCTGCGCTGCCCTATTACTGGGGCTCGACTTCCAGTGCCCCCTCCAAAGCCTTACTTTAAAGTTCGGTGGACCCCTGCCCCCCCCCTCACTATTTGTAGCCTCACGACCCTTAAGGTCGCTGTAGCACAATCAATCACTCACGAGACGAGTTGAGAAGAAGTCGTACGATGGCTTTATTATGCAGACTTGTTCCCCAGCAGCACAGTTACAGAATGCGGCTGCTGGGCGAACCCGGGCTCTTATACTCCGCCTTACTGGGTGGAACCAGCAGGCGGCTGATCCAATTGGGACCCAGTGTCTATCCACCAATAGCCTCTCAGCATCACAGGGTACCTTAATACCCCTAATACATACCACCACATTCACCCCTTGTTAAATAGGAACGCGGCGGGGTAGTGGACCGTATGATGGTAGGGGTTTACAGAGTCGGTACCTAGGATGCCGCTAACACGGCGGCTATGCTCCGATATCAACTACTAATACTACTTACAATGCCGCTTCTACTGGGCAACCAAAACAAAATATTTACAAAGGCATTTCTTGCTTTACTATACTGATTCGATGAGTCGAATGGGTGCCCTGGTCGTCTTCGCCGATCGTCTTAGCCCCAGTGGTGATGCAGGTGCTGGTTCGGGCCCCGTCATCTCTGGGAGCGTCGCGATGCCTCTTCCCGCTCCAATACCCCTATTCGGGGCTGGGGGAAGGACCGATCCACCTGGGAAGGGGGCGGCTGCACGGTGCGCCGATGGGAGGGAGGGGGTGATTGGTGTTGGAGGGGTGTGTGGAGCTCCAGAGGGGGTGACTGGTGTTGGGGGGGGTGGGGAGCTCCGGCGGGTGCCAGGTCTTGCAGGGAGACCGTGTCCTGTCGGCCGTTGGGGTATGCCACGTAGGCGTACTGAGGGTTTGCGTCGAGGAGATGAACCCTCTCGACCAACGGGTCCGATTTGTGCGTCCGCACATGCTTTCGGAGCAGGATGGGTCCCGGGGCTGCCAGTCAGGTCGGAAGTGATGTTCCGGAGGAGGACTTCCTAGGGAAGACAAGGAGGCGTTCGTGAGGTGTTTGATTTGTTGCTGTACACAGCAGCGACCGGATGGAGTGGAGGGCGTCCGGGAGGACTTCCTGCCAGTGGGAAACTGGGAGACCTCTGGACCGTAGGGCCAGCAGGACGGTCTTCCAGAACCTTCCGTTCTCCCTCTCTACCTGACCGTTCCCCTGGGGGTTGTAACTGGTCGTCCTGCTCAAGGCGATGCCCTTGCTGAGCAGGAATTGACGCAGTTCGTCGCTCATGAAGGAGGACCCCCTATCGCTATGTATGTAGGCGGGGAAACAAAACAGTGTAAAGATGGTGCCGAGGGCTCTAATGACCGTGGCTGCGGTCATGTCAGGACAGGGGATGGCGAAAGGGAACTGGGAGTATTGGTCAATCACGTTCAGGAAATACATGTTGCGATCGGTGGAGGGGAGGGGGCCTCTGAAGTCCAGACTGAGGCGTTCAAAGGGACGGGAAGCCTTTACCAGGTGTGCTTTCTCTGGCCTGTAGAAATGCGGCTTGCACTCTGCGCAGATCTGGCAGTTCCTGGTGGCGGTCCTGACCTCCTCGATGGATTAGGGCAGGTTGCGGGTTTTTACGAAGTGATAGAACCGAGTGACCCCCGGGTGGCAGAGGTCCTCGTGGAGGGTTCGGAGACGGTCCACTTGTGCGCACGGGAAAGGGCATCGGATGGCTCGTTCAGCTTTCCGGGACGATACAGGATCTCATAGTTATAGGTGGAGAGTTCGATCCTCCACCACAAGATCTTGTCATTCTTGATCTTGCCCCGCTGTGCATTACCGAACATGAAGGCAACCGACCGTTGGTCAGTGAGGAGAGTGAATCTCCTACCGGCCAGGTAATGACTCCAATGTCTCACAGCTTCCACTATGGCCTGGGCCTCCTTTTCCACTGAGGAGGGGCGGATTTCTGAAGCGTGGAGGGTGCATGAAAAGAAGGCCACGGGTCTGCCCGCTTGGTTGAGGGTTGCCGCCAGAGCTACGTTGGACGTGTCGCTCTCGACTTGGAAGGGGAGGGACTCGTCAATCGCGTGCATCGTGGCCTTTGCGATATCCGCTTTGATGCGGCTGAAGGCCTGGCGGGCCTCTGTCGACAGGGAGAAAACCGTGTTCTGGATTAGCGGACGGTCCTTATCCACGTCGTTGGGGACCCACTGGGCGGAATAAGAGAAAAAGCCCAGGCAGCATTTCAGGACCTTGGAGCAGTGGGGGAGGGAGAACTCCATGAGGGGGTGCATGCGTTCGGGGTCTGGGCCTATCACTCCATTTCGCACTACGTAGCTGAGGATGGCTAGACGGTCGGTGCTAAACACGCATTTCTCCCTGTTGTATGTGAGATTCAGGGCGTTTGCGGTCTGGAGGAATTTGCGGAGGTTGGCGTTGTGGTCCTGCTGGTCGTGGCCACAGATGGTGACGTTGTCGAGGTATGGGAACGTGGCCCGCAAACCGTACCGGTCAACCATTCGGTCCATCTCCCATTGGAAGACTGAGCCCCGTTTTCTTCAGGCCCCGTGGGGCCGTCCATCCCGGGGTCCTTAGCCATCAGCCAAGATGGCGCGTCCACGGGTCGGGGGTGGACAAAATGGCACCGCCCACGGATCGCTCGTTGCCGTAGGAGCTCAAAATGGCGGCGCCCATCCCTCCCACATGGAGTCCGGGACCCAAGATGGCGGCACCCGTTGGCCGCACATGGATCGCTGGTGGGGTTGAGTTTGGCTACCCTCAGGGCCTGGCACACTGCTAAAAAGTGCCCCCTTTTGGCGCACCCTTTACAGAGGGCCGAGCGGGCCGGGCAGCGCATTCGGGGGTGTTTCCCCTGGCCAAAAAGTAGCAGCCGGGCCCCCCCGGGTGATCCGCCGCTCTGGCAGCGCAGGCCTGCGGGGGGGCGGGGGGTCCCGGGGGTTCAGGCGCGGCGGGGGTCCACGGTGCCCAAGGGGCTGCCGCGCGGTCGGGGGCGTAGGCACAGGCATTCTGCAATGCCATATCGAACGAGGCCGCGAGGGCCCGTGCCTCTTTGAGGCCTAGTGCGTCCCTTTCCAGCAATCGCTGGCGAATTTGGTATGAAAGCATACCTACCACGAACGCAACTCGGACCAGTAGCTCTGTGTGTTCGTTAGCCAAAACCGATGGGCAGTTGTAGTTTCTCCACAGTATTAACAGTGCACTGTAGAATTCGTCCAGCGATTCCCCGGGCATTTGCCGTCTCGTCGCGAGCTGGTGGCATGCGTAGACCTGGTTGACGGGCCGAATGTAGATTACTATCAGCATGGCGAGCGCCGCCTGGAAATCGTCCGCATCCTCTATGAGAGTGTGTAGATTTCAGGGCTCACCCTTGCATGCAGGACCTGCATTTTCTGGTCTTCTGTAGGTACGCCGGGGGCCGTTCGGAGGTATCCATGAAAACACGCTAACCAATGTTTAAAAGTGGCCGCTGAGTTTGCAGCGTGGGGGCTGATTCACAGACACTCCGGAATGATTCGGAGCTCCATGTCCTTAAAAATTTGCGTAATAAATTGTAGCACAATCAATCACTCACGAGACGAGATGAGAAGGAGTCGAACGATGGCTTTATTTCGCAGACTTGTTCCCCAGCAGCACAGTTACAGAATGCGGCTGCTAGGAGAACCCGGGCTCTTATACTCCGCCTTACTGGGTGGAGCCAGCAGGCGGCTGATCCAATCGGGACCCAGTTTCTATCCACCAATAGCCTCTCGGCCTCACAGGGTACCTTAATACCCCTAATACATACCACCACAGTCGCCCCACCCTCGCTCTTCGCTAACCTCACCCTGGACTGTAAGCCCGTCGTTACTAGGAGCAGACGATACAGTGCCCGGGACAGGGCCTTTATCAGGTCGGAGGTCCAGCGACTCCTACGAGAGGGGATCATTGAGGCTAGTACCAACCCCTGGAGAGCCTAAGTGGTCGTCGTCAAGACTGGGGAGAAGCACCGGATGGTCATCGACTACAGTCAGACCATCAACCGGTACACGCAGCTCGATTCGTACCCCCTCCACCGCACATCTGACATGGTCAACCAGATTGCGCAGTATCGAGTCTTCTCCACAGTTGACTTGAAGTCCGCGTACCACCAGCTCCCTATCCGCTGGGAGGACCGCCAAAACACTGCCTTCGAGGCAGATGGCCGCCTCTACCACTTCCTCAGGGTTCCCTTCGACGTCATCAATGGGGTCTCAGTCTTCCAACGAGAAATGGACCGAATGGTCGACACGGGCTGCGGGCTACGTACCTGCACTTAGATAATGTCACCATCTACGGCCATGACCAGCAGGACCATGACGAAAACCTCCGGCACTTCCTCCACACCGCTAAACTCCTGAACCTCACCTACAATAAGGAAAAATGCGTTTTCCGCACAACCCGCCTAGCCACCCTTGGCTACGTTGTGGAAAACGGAGCCGACCCCGACCACGTGCACCCCCTCCTGGAACTCCCCGTCCCCCACTGCCCCAAGGCCCTGAAGAGATGCCTGGAGTTCTTCTCTTATTATGCCCAGTGGGTCCCCAACTATGCGGACAAGGCCCGTCCACTGATCAAATCCACCATTTTTCCCCTGACGGCTGAGGCCCGACTGGCCTTCAGTCGCATCGAGGCAGATATTGCCAAAGCCGCGATGCACGCTGTGGACGAGTCCATTCCGTTCCAGGTGGAGAGCGATGCGTTGGACTTTGCTCTGGCCGCTACGCTCAACCAGGCGGGCAGGCCCACAGCTTTCTTCTCCGTACCTTCCATGCCTCCGAAATTCGACACTCCTCTGTCGAAAAGGAAGCCCAAGCCATAGTGGAAGCTGTGCGACATTGGAGGCATTACCTGGCCGGCAGGCGATTCACTCTCCTCACTGACCAACGGTCGGTTGCCTTCATGTTCAATAACACACAGCGGGGCAAGATCAAGAACGACAAGATTCTGAGGTGGAGGATCGAGCTCTCCACCTACAACTACGATATCTTGTATCGACCTGGTAAGCTCAATGAGCCCCCAGATGTCCTGTCCCGCGGTACATGTGCCAGCGCACAAGTAGACCGACTTTGGGCCCTCCACAATGACCCCTGTCACCCGGGGGTCACCCGTCTTTTTCACGTTATCAAGGCTCGCAACCTGCCTTACTCCATTGAGGAGGTCAGGACTGTGATCAGGGATTGCCAGGTCTGCGCGGAGTGCAAACCGCACTTCCATCGGCCAGACAGTGCGCACCTGGTAAAGGCCTCTTGCCCCTTTGAGCGCCTCAGCATGGACTTCAAAGGGCCCCTCCCTCCACTGACCATAATGTGTACTTCCTCAACATTGTTGACGAATACTCAAGATTCCCCTTTGCCATCCCATGCCCTGACATGACCTCTGCCACCGTCATCAAGGCCCTGCACAGTCTTTTCACCCTGTTCGGGTTCCCCACCTACATCTATAGCGATCGGGGTTCCTCCTCCATGAGCGACGAGTTGCGTCAGTTCCTGCTCAGCAAGGGCATCGCCTCCAGCAGGACGACCAGCTACAACCCCCCGGGGAATGGACAGGTAGAGAGGGAGAACGCAACAGTCTGGAAGGCCGTCCTCCTGGCCCTACGGTCTAGAAGTCTCCCAGTCTCCCGCTGACAGGAGGTCCTCCCCGATGCGCTCCATTCCATCCGGTCGCTCCTGTGCACTGCCACCAACGAGACCCCTCACGAACGTATGTTTGCCTTCCCCAGGAAGTCCACCTCCGGGGTCTTACTCCATCCTGGCTGACAGTCCCAGGGTCAGTCCTCCTCCGGAAGCATGCGAGGAGTCATAAATCGGATCCCCTTGCCGAGAAGGTCCTACTCCTCCTTGCCAATCTACAATATGCCTAGGTGGCACATCATTCTTTTTTTTTTAAAATAAATTTAGAGTACCCAATTCATTTTTTCCAATTAAGGGGCAATTTAGCGTGGCCAATCCACCTAGCCTGCACATTTTCGGCTTGTGGGGGCGAAACCCACGCAATCATGGGGAGAATGTGCAAACTCCACACCGATAGTGATCCATAGCCGGGATCGAACCTGGGACCTCGGCGCCATGAGGCCACAGTGCTAACCCGCTGCGCCACTGTGCTGCCCTCTAGGTGGCACATCATGACAGGCGACAGGACACAGTCTTCCTCCGGGATTTGGCACCTGCAGGTTCCCCAGCGACCATCACCACCACCCCCGACCCTACACCACTTCCCTCCATCACTACTCAGCTACTCCAAGAACTGGCACCCGCAGGCCCACCGGCGACCATCACCACCACTCCCACCCATACTCCACCCCCCCCTCCACCGACTCAACTACTGGGTGAAGAAGAGGACAACACGCTCCCGGACGCGCAGGTCTCGACACCGGTGCCCACACCACAGCTGGGACTGAGGCGATCATGGCGGAAGGTCAAGGCCCCCAACAGACTTGATCTTTAAGTCCACTTTACTCCCGCTGGACTCTTTTTTTTAACAGGGGGTGAATGTGGTAAACCACTGTCGTGTATAATATGTGTATTGTGGTAAACGGCTACTGTATTATATGTAATGTGGTAAACCACTGTCCGATGGCTCCGCCTCCCCTCGGGCCCGGTATAAACGTGGCTGGTCTCCGCCTCTGACCCAGTTCGGGATCAGAGGCCAGGAGGTTTTCTGTTTAGTTTATTAAAGCCTTAGTTACGTTCACTACTCGTTTTGTGTTCATTGATGGCACATCATGTATATCACCTTAAACTGTACCAAATTCACAAGGAGGTCAAATTCATCCTGCGCAGCAGCTCACTCCACACCCCCCCATCCTATTACCCCCACAACTCCTTCATCTTCACCAGCTGCGTGCACCCCTGCTCTCCCAGCCACCCAAATATGTCCCCAATTCTACCCTCCTTCACGTCCGGAAGCAGCAACCGTTCCAATAGGACACATTTTGGCAGCCTGGGAAACCTTCTCCAAACCTTCCGTGAAAAGGCCCTCACTTGCATATACCTAAATTCACTTCCCTTCAGAAGCTCTACACTCTCCCGCAGCTCTCCCAGGCTTGCAAACCTCTTCTCCAGGTATAGATCCCTCATCCTCACCAGCCTCACCTCTCTCCACTTCCTATACTTACCATCCGTCTCCCCCGGCTTGAACCCGTGGTTCTCACACAGCGGTGTTAACACCGACATCCATTCCATCCTTAAGTGTCTCAAAGAACAAAACAAAGAAAATACAGCACAGGAACAGGCCTTTCGGCCCTCTAAGCCTGCATCGACCATGCTGCCCGTCAAAACTAAAATCTTCTACACTTCTGGGGTCCGTATCCCTCTATTCCCATCCTATTCATGTATTTGTCAAGATGCCCCTTAAATGTCACTATCGTCCGTGCTTCCACCACCTCCTCCGTCAGCGAGTTCCAGGCACCCACTACCCTCTGTATAAAAAAACTTGCCTCGTACATCTCCTCTAAACCTTGCCCCACGCACCTTAAACCTATGCCCCCTGGTAATTCTACCCTGGGAAAAAATTTCTGACTATCCACTCTGTCTATGCCCCTCATAATTTTGTACTGCAATCGTCCTTCATCTCCTCCACCAACTTTGTTAAGTTCCATTTGTGCATAATCGCCCACTCCCCGTCTCCTGGATCCCCAGATACCTGAACCTATCCCATTTTAAAAAAATATATATTTATTCAAATTTGTCAACAAATTTTCAACAAACTCCCCCCCCCAACAAGAAGAAAGGATCAAGAACACAAGCAGAAATTATACATTGAATTTCCCCCATATACAAAACCCCCCATATAACATTTAAAAACACAAATAGGGAAAAAAAACCACCTTCACCCAAATGCCAACCCAAAAGAAACAGCCCTCCCTCCCCCCCCCCCCCCCTCCCCCCCCCCCCACCCTGCCCTTGGGCTGCTGCTGCTGCTGACCTCCTCCTAACGCTCCGCGAGATAGTCTAGGAACGGTTGCCACCGCCTGAGGAACCCTTGCACAGACCCTCGCAAGGCAAACTTTATCCTCTCCAGCTTGATGAACCCTGCCATGTCATTGATCCAAGCTTCCACACTAGGGGGCTTCGCATCTTTCCACAGTAACAAAATCCTCCGCCAGGCTACCAGGGACGCAAAGTGCAGAATACCGGCCTCTTTCGCCTCCTGCACTCCCGGCTCGTCCAATACCCCAAATAATGCCAATCCCCAGCTCGGCTTGATCCGGGTGTTCACCACCTTGGACATAGTCCTCGCAAAACCCCTCCAAAACCCATCCAGCGCCGGGCACGACCAGAAAAATATGGACGTGGTTTGCTGGGCTCCCCAAGCACCTCCCACATCTGTCCTCCACCCCAAAGAACCTACTCAACCTCACCCCTGTCATATGCGCTCTGTGAGTAACTTTGAACTGTATTAGGCTGAGCCTGGCGCAAGAGGAGGAAGAATTAACCCTTTGGGCCCTGTGGGCATCAGCCCACAGACCCTCGTCTATCTCCTCCCCAAGCTCCTCCTCCCACTTGCCCTTTAACTCCTCCACCGAGGCCTCCTCCTCTTCCTTCAGCTTCTGGTAAATTGCCGAAACCTTGCCTTCTCCAACCCATACACCCGAAATCACCCTGTCCTGAATCCCACGTGCCGGAAGCAGTGGAATTCCCTCACCTGCCACCTCACAAACACCCTCACCTGCATGTACCTGAAAGCGTTTCCCGGGGGTAGCCCAAACTTCTCCTCCAGCGCCCCTAGGCTCGCAGACGTCCCATCGATGAACAGGTCCCCCATTCTTCTAATCCCTGCCCGATGCCAGCTCTGAAACCCCCCATCCATCCTTCCCGGGACGAACCGATTGTTCTCCCGAATCGGGGACCAAACCGAGGCTCCCACCTCGCCCCTGTGTCGCCTCCGCTGCCCCCAGATCTTCAGCGTCGCCGCCACCACCGGACTCGTGGTGTACCTTGTCGGCGAGAGCGGCAGCGGTGCCCTCACCAGCGCCCTCTGGCTCGTGCCCACACAGGATGCCATCTCTAGCCTCTTCCACGCCGTCCCCTTTCCCTCCATTACCCACTTACGGATCATCGCCACATTGGCTGCCCAATAATAGCCACACAATTTCGGCAGCGCCAGCACCCCCGTCCCTACTACGCTCCACAAACACTCTCTTCACCCTCGGGTCTTATTCGCCCACACAAATCCCATGATACTCCTGCTTACCCGTTTGAAAAAGGCCTTGGAGATCAAAATGGGAAGGCACTGGAACACAAAGAGAAACCTCGGGAGCACCGTCATTTTGACCGACTGCACCCTACCCGCTAGTGAGAGTGGCAGCATATCCCATCTTTTAAAATCCTCCTTCATCTGCTCCACCAACCGCGTCAAATTGAGCTTGTGCAGGGCCCCCCAACTCCTAGCTACTTGGATCCCCAGGTGCCGAAAGCTCCTTTCCGCCCTCTTCAGCAGTAGCTCGTCTATCCCCCTTCCCTGGTCCCCTGAATGCACCACAAAGAGCTCACTCTTCCCTACGTTGCATTTATACCCCAAAAAGTCCCCAAACTCCCTAAGGATCCGCATGACCCCCGCCATCGCCTCCAGCGGATCCGCAACATACAACAACAGGTCATACAATGACACCCGGTGTTCCTCTCCCCCCCCGGACCAGTCCCCTCCATTTCCTGGACTCCCTCAGTGCCATGGCCAGCGGCTCAATTGCCAGTGCAAACAACAAGGGGGATAAGGGGCACCCCTGCCTCGTCCCCCCATACTGCCGAAAGTACTCCGACCTCCGCCGGTTCGTAGCCACACTCGCCAGCGGGGCTCTATATAGCAGCCTGACCCAACTGATGAACCCCTCCCCGAACCCAAACCTCCGCAACACTTCCCAAAGATACTCCCACTCCACCCGATCAAAGGCCTTCTCTGCGTCCATAGCTTCCACCATCTCCGCTTCCCCCTCCACCGAGTGCATCATAATCACATTGAGGAGCCTCCGCACATTTGTATTTAGCTGCCTACCCTTCACAAATCCCGTCTGGTCCTCATGAATCACCCCTGGGACACAGTCCTCAATTCTTGTAGCCAGCACCTTCGCCAGCAACTTAGCGTCAACATTGAGGCGCGAGATCGGTCTATACGACCCACATTGCAATGGATCCTTGTCTCGCTTCAAGATCAAAGAAATCAGCGCCCTGGACATTGTGGGGGGCAAGGTCCCCCCCTCCCTCGCCTTATTAAAAGTCCTCACTAGCAACGGGCCCAGCAGGTCCACATATTTCCTGTAGCATTCAACCGGGAACCCATCCGGCCCCGGGGCCTTCCCCGCCTGCATGTTCCCCAATCCTTTAACCAGCTCCTCCAGCCCAATCGGTGCCCCCAAAACAGTCACCTCCTCCTCCTCCACCCTCGGGAACCTCAGCTGATCTAGGAATCGTCGCATCCCCTCCTCCCCCGCTGGGGTCTCAGACCTGTACAGATCCCCATAGAAGTCCCTAAATACCTCATTTATTCTCACCGCACTCCGCACCGTATTCCCCCCTCTATCCTTAACTCCACCAATCTCCCTCGCTGCCTCCCTCTTACGAAGCTGATGTGCCAGCATCCGACTCGCCCTCTCCCCATACTCATACGTCGCCCCCTGCGCTTTCCTCCACTGTGCCTCTGCTTTCCCTGTGGTCAACAGGTCGAATTCCGTCTGGAGGTTCCGTCGCTCCCTGAGTAGCCCCTCCTCGGGGGCCTCTGCATACCTC
This sequence comes from Scyliorhinus torazame, assembly GCF_047496885.1. Lineage (NCBI taxonomy): Eukaryota > Metazoa > Chordata > Chondrichthyes > Carcharhiniformes > Scyliorhinidae > Scyliorhinus > Scyliorhinus torazame. The sequence continues at coordinate 79,472,133 of NC_092721.1, read as the reverse complement.
GTGTCCAGCCTTAAAATCTCCCCCACAAACCTCGCCCTCTCCCTCTTCTCCCTGTGGGCCCTAATGGTGATTAGTTCTCCGTTGACCACAGCCTTCAATGCCTCCCAAACTACCCCCACCTGCACCTCCCCATTGTCGTTGGCCTCCAAGTATCTTTCAATACACCCCCGCACCCGCCCGCACACCCCCTCATCCGCCAACAGTCCCACATCCAGGCGCCACAGCGGGCGCTGGTCCCTCTCCTCCCCCAACTCCAGCTCCACCCAATGCGGGGCGTGGTCCGAGATGGCTATGGCCGAATATTCCGTTCCCTCCACTTTCAGGATTTGCGCCCTACTCAAAATGAAAAAATCTATCCGGGAGTAGGCTCTGTGGACCTGGGAAAAGAAGGAAAATTCCCTGGCCAGCGGCCTGGCAAACTTCCATGGATCCACTCCCACCCCCCAACCCCACCCTGCACCCCCGCTAGATCCTCATCTAGCCATTTTGCTCCCCCATGACACTCTTGTAAGGCAGCTGACTCCTGCTGACACCGGCCTCTCCCGCCATTCCATCGACCCCCCCCAGTGTGAGAATCCCCCCACCCCTTGGCAGTCAGTGTGCGCTCCTCTCCAGCACCGCCCTTCCCCCCCGGCCCTGCCCCCATCCTTCCCTAAAGCGGGAAAGAGCCCGCGCTTTCCTGAGCCGGCCCCGCCCCCTCTGGCGCAGCTCCTTTTTGCGGCCTTACCCCAACTCCCCATCCCCGGGCCTCCACCCCCCATCTTCCTCCGCAGGGCCCTGCCCCTCCAACACCGATGCCCACACTCTCCCACAGCCCCCACATCAAATCCATTCACCCATCCCCAGCCAGCACCCAAACAAAAAGAACATTCCCCAAACGCAGTAAACACAGTAAACATCCCCCCCACGACAAACTCTCAATTTGAGTCCAACTTTTCAGTCTGTATAAAGTCCATGCCTCATCAGGCATTTCAAATAGTGGTGCCGATCTTGGAACGTGACCCACAATCGCGCTGGCTGCAGCATCCCGAACTTCACCCCCTTAGCCCGGTTAAAACCAGCCCTCTTGTTAGCCACCTCCGCACTCCAGTCCTGGTAAATGCGGATCTCCGTGTTCTCCCACCTGCTGCTCTGCTATTTTTTGGCCCATCTCAGGACACACTCTCTGTCCATAAAGAAGTGGAACCTCACCACTACAGCCCTTGGCGGCTCGTTGGCTTTGGGTCTCCTTGCTAGGACCCGATGAACCCCATCCAGCTCCTGGAGCCTCGGGAAAGCTCCTTCGCCCATCAGCGAATTGAGCATCGTGCCCATATATGTCCTGATGTGGAGATGCCGGCGTTGGACTGGGGTGAGCACAGTACGAAGTCTTACAACACCAGGTTAAAGTCCAACAGGTTTGTTTCGATGTCACTAGCTTTCGGAGCGCTGCTCCTTCCTCAGGTGAATGAAGAGGTCTGTTCCAGAAACATATATATAGACAAACTCAAAGATGCCAAACAATGCTAGGAATGCGAGCATTAGCAGGTGATTAAATCTTTACAGATCCAGAGATGGGGTAACCCCAGGTTAAAGAGGTGTGAATTGTACCAAGCCAGGACAGTTGGTAGGATTTCGCAGGCCAGATGGTGGGGGATGAATGTAATGCGACATGAATCCCAGGTCCCGGTTGAGGCCGCACTCACGTGTGCGGAACTTGGCTATAAGTTTCTGCTCGGCGATTCTGCGTTGTCGCGGGTCCTGAAGGCCGCCTTGGAGAACGCTTACCCGGAGATCAGAGGCTGAATGCCCTTGACTGCTGAAGTGTTCCCCGACTGGAAGGGAACATTCCTGCCTGGTGATTGTTGCGCGATGTCCGTTCATTCGTTGTCGCAGCGTCTGCATGGTCTCGCCAATGTACCACGCTTCGGGACATCCCTTCCTGCAGCGTATTAGGTAGACAACGTTGGCCGAGTCGCACGAGTATGTACCGCGTACCTGGTGGGTGGTGTTCTCACGTGTAATAGTGGTATCCATGTCGATGATCTGGCACGTCTTGCAGAGATTGCCATGGCAGGGTTGTGTGGTGTCATGGTCACTGTTCTGAAGACTGGGTAGTTTGCTGCAAACAATGGTTCGTTTGAGGTTGCGCGGTTGTTTGAAGGCAAGTAGTGGGGGTGTGGGGATGACCTTGGCAAGATGTTCATCGTCATCAATGACGTGTTGAAGGCTGTGAAGAAGATGACGTAGTTTCTCTGCTCCGGGGAAGTACTGGATGACGAAGGGTATTCTGTCGGTTGTGTCCCATGTTTGTCTTCTGAGGAGGTCGGTCCGGTTTTTCGCTGTGGCGCATTGGAACTGTCGATCGATGAGTCGAGTGCCATATTCCGTTCGTACGAGGGCATCTTTCAACGTCTGTAGATGTCTGTTACGCTCCTCCTCGTCTGAGCAGATCCTGTGTATACGGAGCGCTTGTCCATAGGGGATGGCTTCTTTAATGTGTTTAGGGTGGAAGCTGGAGAAGTGGAGCATCGTGAGGTTATCCGTGGGTTTGCGGTAAAGCGAAGTGCTGAGGTGACCGTCCTTGATGGAGACGAGTGTGTCCAAGAATGCAACTGATTTTGGAGAGTAGTCCATGGTGAGTCTGATGGTTGGATGGAACTTATTAATGTCATCATGTAGTCGTTTCAGTGATTCTTCGCCGTGGGTCCAAAGGAAAAAAATTTCATCGATGTATCTGGTGTATAACGTCGGTTGAAGGTCCTGTGCGGTGAGTAGGTCCTGTTCAAACTTGTGCATGAAGATGTTGGCGTATTGGGGTGCGAATTTGGTCCCCATGGCTGTTCCGTGCGTCTGGATGAAGAACTTGTTGTCGAAGGTGAAGACGTTGTGATCCAGAATGAAGCGGATGAGTTGCAGAATTGCGTCTGGAGATTGGCAGTTGTCGGTCGGTGTTGAGTACTGAGGCTGTTGCAGCAATGCCGTCGTCATGGGGGATGCTGGTGTAGAGTGCCAAGACGTCCATTGTGACGAGGAATGTTCCTGGTTCAACTGGTCCATGGGTGCTGAGTTTCTGTAGGAAGTCCGTCGTGTCGCGACAGAAGCTGGGTGTACCTTGTACGATGGGTTTCAAGATGCCCTCGATGTAGCCAGAGAGGTTCTCACACAGGGTCCCATTGCCTGAAACGATAGGGCGGCCTGGTGTGTTGGCCTTATGTATTTTCGGGAGGCAGTAGAGATCTCCAATGCGGGGAGTACGTGGGATGAGAGCACGTAGGGTGCTCTGAAGATCTGGATCCAAGGTCTTGATCAGCCTTCAGCAGTCAAGGGCATTCAGCCTCTGATCTCCGGGTAAGCGTTCTCCAAGGCGGCCTTCAGGACCCGCGACAACGCAGAATCGCCGAGCAGAAACTTATAGCCAAGTTCTGCACACATGAGTGCGGCCTCAACCGGGACCTGGGATTCATGTCGCATTACATTCATCCCCCACCATCTGGCCTGCGAAATCCTACCAACTGTCCTGGCTTGGTACAATTCACACCTCTTTAACCTGGGGTTACCCCATCTCTGGATCTGTAAAGATTTAATCACCTGCTAATGCTCGCATTCCTAGCATTGTTTGGCATCTTTGAATTTGTCTATATATGTGTTTCTGGAACAGACCTCTTCATTCACCTGAGGAAGGAGCAGCGCTCCGAAAGCTAGTGACATCGAAACAAACCTGTTGGACTTTAACCTGGTGTTGTAAGACTTCGTACCATATATGTCCTGGCATCGGACCCCTCCACTCCTTCAGGGAGACCCAGAATCCGAAGATTCTTCCTCCTCGACCTATTCTCCAGGTCCTCAAATTTTTCCGCCCACATCTTGTGCAGCGCCTCGTGCGCCTCCACCTTCACCGCCAGGCCCAACATCTCGTCCTCGTTCTCCGAGGCTTTTTGCCGCACCTCCCGGATCGCCGCCCCTTGGGCCTTCTGGGTCTCCACAAGCTTCTCAATCGCCGCCTTCATTGGAGCCAGCATTTCTGTCCACAGCTCCGCAAAGCAGCGTTTAAGAAACTCCTGCTGCTCCTGCGACCACTGCTCCCACGCTGCTTGGTCTCCACCCGCCGCCATCTTGCTTTTCCTCTCTCGCACTTTCTGCTGCATCAGGATCACTTTTTTAACCGCTCCACTCCTGGTCCAATCCATATAATGTCGGGGGGACCTTGCTGTCACCTTCCCACACTGGAAGCCGTCGAACAATTGCCGTTGGGGCCCCTCTGAAGAGCCCAAAAGTCCGTTCCCGGCGGGAGCTGCCGAATGTGCGACCTACCTAGGCATAGCTGCAACCGGAAGTACCTGAACCTATCCCTGGCTACCCTAAATGGCAACACTTTTTAATTGACTCCCTGATCCACCTCGTTCACCGGAGACACCTCATTTTGCCCCACATTCAACTTACAGCCCGAGAAGGCCCCGAACCTCTCTAATAAGCCCATCATTCTTTCCATACTTTCCAGCGGGTCTGACACGGACAGCAGCAGGTTGTCTGCATACAGCAACATCTGGTGTTCCCTACTCCCCCTCGTAATCCCCTGCCACTTTTCTGACCCCCTAAGGGCCATCGCCAAGGGCTCTATCTCCAGCTGATGGGTCTGCCCCACTCTCCCCACCACACCCTCCTCCCCCTCACTCCCCTCATCTCCTTCATCCCCTATCTACCCCCCACCACACTCTGTCCGCGGACACTCTTGCCTCTTTCCCCTATGCAACCCAAAGCTCTGTGAACTCATCTCGTTTGTCTGTACACTCACTATCATGACCACGTACAGCAGACGCACCACGACACAAACTTTGACCCGAACCAAAACCTTCCCAGAACCTTGAACAGGTACCGCCAGTCCTCCATGTCCATAGATATCACTACCTCTGGTACCTGTCTAAGATGACAACCCTCAAATTTACCAATATCACATTGGAATGCTGTTTGGATATCGCTGAGACTTGGTGCGATGGGCTCTACCACCACTCTGGCCATAGGAGGTTCACCAGAGTCAACAATTTAGCCTGGGAGGCAGTGGCAGTGACAAGCAGTGCCAATGGAGCACAATGGAGGTCAGCCAGGCAGAGCAAGCAGTGAATGACTAATCTGATCTATTCTGCCAGGGTAAATTGACCACCTCATCACTCTCCACTCACAATCCCAAACCCACAAGCTGTTGCCCAACAGGAGCGAGCAGTCCCAGACTGGGAGTGGAGTGGCTGATTTTAGGCCCCTCACTCACTTTGAGGATTATGCCATCGTGTCAACTGGTGAGGAGGTGAACCATTCCTGCAGCGATGGAGAGACCAACAGCAAACATCCATGTGAGGATCCTGTACCAGTTCATCCCTCTCTCAACACAAGTGGCAGTGCTCTTGCCTGTCTTTCACTCCGCTGCCATGCACTAATTATTTCTACTTTGGTTTACAGAAATCTCTGACACGTGACTAGTGCCCTCAGCCAGCCGATCCGTAATGGCCCATCCTGCTCCTCACCTCCAGTGAAGAGGGCCTCAGCTTAATTCACGTCCTCACCTCCAGCCAAAGAAGACAGGGGAACATCACACAGATCTGTTGAAAACCCTCAACAGAGCGCACGCAAGTCGGAGTAATGTGTCCGTCTGCTCTCTGATGAAGTGGTGTACATATGCATGCATGGAGGTCTCCATGGGAACGATGGCAGACGCCACAGCAACCCTGGTCCAACAGAATGCAGATACATGTGCAGATTGTTGAGTTCCTACAGTAGCAACCCAAGAGGGAAATGCTCCACCAGGTACCCCTTCCCCTCAAGGATTCAGGCCAGAGCGCTCCAGCAACTGAAGGGAAGAGAAGCAGCAGCTGGCCACCCCTGGATCATTTACCCAGGAATCTTAGAGACTGCCCACTCCCTCCAACTCCCTTTTGTTTGTGATCCTTCTCATCCTCGTCTTCCACCACAGAGGGAACAACTGGCGGTCAGGAAGACAGCCAAAGCAAGGTGGGAGACTCCAGGCCTCGGCTCTCCAGAGGACGGGCAACAACATCATCAAAGGCAACAGGGCCAACAAATGTACAGGCTGCCTTCACCCCTGCTGCCTGATGTCAGGGCAGCACCGAGAAGAAGTGGGAGGCCTAAAAAACTCAATCAATTTTCATCATAAGTGGGTGCATGGGGGAACATATTTTGTCACGTTATAATCTGAAAGTATTTTCATTTTTACTGAATAATTTGTAATGTAGTCCTTGAGCTTCATTTACAAGCTTGCTGGATCTTTCCCCTGCACCCAAATACTTTTCCACCATTTTACCTTTCTAAATACTTTCCCAATCCACTTTAGCTAAATCACACCCTTGTAATTGTCTTTATTTAAGTTGAGAACAGTAGTTCCAGACCCACATTTCTCACCCTCAAACCGAATGTGAAATTCTATCATATTATATTAATTCCTGCCTAGATGATTCTTTATAATGAGGTCATTGATTTATCATGTCTCATTACCAGCTCGAAAATAGTCTGTATCTTGATTGCTACCAGAACATATTGTTCGAAGAAACTGAACTGAATACACTCTGTGAGCTGGACCGAATTGGCTACTTAGCCAATAGATTCATCCAATCTAGATTAAGATTTAAATCTCCCACAATTATTGCAGTACTTTTCTGATAAGCCCTCCTTATTATTTTATTTATACTCTGTGCAATGCAGTGGAGGGGTGGGGGTGGGGTTAGGGATGTGTGCAGGACTGGAAAAGGGATACAGAGGAGGACAGAGAATGAGGTTAAGGGCATAGAGGAGTGAAATGTGCAGGACCTGACCTGACATTCTCGGTGTGGTGGGGTGGTGGGAACAGTCAACCAAGGCAACAAAATGGGGCACCTAATGGGCAGTGCACAAGAACCCAGGAAAAAGGAGCATTAGCAGGCTACACAGCACATCGAGCATGCTCTGTCATTCAATATGATCATGGCTGATCTTGGGATTCAACTCCATTTTCCTGCTTGCCCCTTTAACCCTTAGTTCCCGGAGAGTATTGTCCAAATGTGGGTCCACATCAGGGTGTTGGTTGCCAGAGTTCTTATAGGGCTTTGAGTTCAGAGCATTTTAATGATCCCTGCTGAGTACTCTCAGACAATGACGTTTACAATGCATAGAAGGAAGGACTAGCTAAGCCTACAGAGTGGCAAAAACAACACTGGACAACATGAATATTCTAGAAAGATTGAACAAAAAAAACATAGTCGGAGAATCCCCGGGGGGGGTGCGAATCCTGCCCCGCCGCCCCAATTCTCCATTCTCCAGTGCATTTTTCGGGCGCCGGTGGAATCGCTGCCACGACAGTCGGGGGGCCGTTGACAGCGGCGGCCCGGTGATTCTCCAGGCCCCGATGGGCCGAGTGGCCGACAGGTTTGGCCGAGTCCCACCGGCGTGGATTACTCACCTCCCACATGGTGAGACCTGGAAGGTGAGTGTGCGGGGGTTGTCCTGGAGAGGGGGATCCGACCCCAGGGGGGTGGGGGGGGGGGCCCACGGTGGCCTGGCCCGCGATCAGGGCCTACTGATCGGTGGGTGGGCTGGTTCCGTGGGGGCCTACTTTTACTCCCCCCCTGTAGGACTCGGCCATATTGCCTGGGGGCCGGCGCGGAGAAGGGTACCCCTGCGCATGCACGGGAATACGCCGGCCATTCCGCGCATGCGCGGACTCGCGTGGGCCATTCCCTGCTGGCTGGAGCTGCGGGAAGAGACTCCGGCGGCAACCTAGCCCCCTAAAAAGGTGAGAATCCCTCACTTTCGGGGGCCGTTGGCGCCAGAGTCGTTGGCGCCCGTTTTCACGCCGCCGGGGGGACATAGCCCCATTATTAGAGAATCCCGCCCTTAATGTTGTTTCTTTCAGAATTAAGGAAATGTCTCTAACCAGCCCCCCCCCCCCCGCCCATAACCATTAATGTGTGCCAAGCATGAGGCACACTAATACAGTTAGCTCTCTGACTCAGCTAGTCTAAAGTGAAACCAATGTAATATGAAATTTTTGCATGTGAAATTTAACTTTCTCTCGTGTTTTATGATAATGGCAATGGAGTTGAGCAGGAAGGTTTTGGCCATGATGTGGAGCCTTCATGTTTGGCCAGGGGACACTTTTATTCACCTCTAGCTGCAGCATTGTCAACTTGCAATGGCTTTATCATTGAAAAGGTTCACCACACCTTGATCGCACATGTTTCTCCTGTGCTCTGCCAGCACTTTAAATTTTCATTGTAATCATGTGAAAAAGAACAAAAAGAGAGAGAGCGGAAGTGGTACACACTCCCAGTTCTGTTACAGTGTTGACAACACTCCTCCAGAGATTAGCTACCGTAAGAGACCTATAAGCCTCTCCCATCAATTACCACTTTCCGATGCTATTTATTTTTTTCACCCAAACCAATTCTACATTTTGATCCGCTGAACCAAGATCATTTCTCACTACTGTTCTGATCTCATCCTTTATTAACAGAACAACCCCACCATCTTTTACTTCCTTCCTGTCCTTTCGAAATATCAAATGCCTTGAATATTCAGGTCCCACCATCTACAAGGCACAAGTCAGGAGTGTAATGGAATAGTCTCCACTTGCCTGGATGAGTGCAGCTCCAACAACACTCAAGAAGTTCAACACCATCCAGGACAAAACAGCCATTTGATTGCAACACCTTCCACAAACATTCAACCCTTTCACCACAGACGAACAGTGGCAGCAGTGTGTACCATCTACAAGATGAACTGCAGGAACTCAACACGGTTCCATAGGCAGCACCTTCCAAACCCAAGACCACTACCATCTAGAAGGACAGAGACAGCAGATATATGGGAACACCACCACTTAGGGGTTCCCCTCCAAGTCACTCACCATCCTGACTTGAAAATATATCGCCGTTCCGTCACTGTCGCTGGGCTAAAATCCTAGAATTCCCTCCCTATCAGCACTCTGGGTGTACCTACATCTCAGGGACTGCAGTGGTTCAAGAAGGCAGCTTATCGCCACCTTCTGAAGGGCAACAAGGGATGGTAAATAAATGCTGGACTAACCAGCGATGCCCACAACCCATAAATGAATGGAATATCTGCTTTTAAGGGCAACTTTAATCTGCATATGGATTGGCCAAATCAAATTAATAACAATACCAGAGGAATTCCTGAAGTGTGTACACAATGGGTTTCTGGACAAATACATTGAGGAACAAATTAGAGAACAGTTCCATCCTAGACTGAGCACTGTGTATGAGAACGGAATCATGGCAATCCAGTTGTGTGAGGCTCCTTGGGGATGAGTGACCATAATATGATAGAATTCTTCATCAAGATGGAGAGTAAAGTAGTTGATTCTGAAACTAGGATCCCAAATCTAAATAAAGGAAACCACGATGGTATGAGGTGTGAGTTGGTTATGATGGATTGGGGAACGTTAAGGAATGATGGTCGATAGGCAATTGAAAATATTCATACAGCACATGGGTGAGGTGCAACAATAGTTCATTTCTGTCTGACACAGAAATAGAATGGGAAAGGCGGCCAAACCATGGCTTACAAGGGAAATTAGATGTAGTATTAGATCCAAGGAAGAGGCATACAAATTGACCTGAGTATTGGTAACAGTTTAGGATTCAGCAAAGAAGGGGGAAATAGAGTACAAAAGTAAGCTTGTGCAGAACATAAATACTGACAGTAAAAGCTTCTGTAGGTGTGTGAAGAGAAAGAGATTGGTGAAGACAAATGTAGATCCTTTACAGTCAGAAATAGGAGAATTTATAATGGGGAACAAAGAAATGGCTGACCAACTAAATACATACTTTGGTTCTGCCTTCACAAAGGAGGACAATAAATAATGTACCAGACATGTTGGGGAACACATGGTTTAGTGAGAGACAGGAACTGAAGCAAACCAGTATTAGTACGGAAATGGTGTTGGGGAAATTGATGGGATTGAAGGCTGGTAAATCCCCAGGATCTGATAATCTACAACCCAGACTACTTAAGGAAGTGGCCCTAGAAATTGTGGATGCATTGGTGGCAATCTTCCAAGATTCTATAGACTTATAGACTTTGGAACAGTTCCTACTGAGTGGAGGGCAGCTAATGTAAACCCACTATTTAAAAATGGAGGTAGAGAGAAAACATTATTGACCAGTCAGCCTGACAACGGTAGTGGGGAAATTACTAGAGTCCATTATGAAAGATTGAATAGCAGAACACTTGGAAAACAGTGGCAGGGTGCGACAGAGTCAGCATGGATTTGGATTTCCTAAAGGGAAATTATGCTTGACAAATTTACTGGAATTCTTTGAGGGTGAAAGTGGTAATGAGGGAGAGCGGTTTATTTGGATGTGGTTTATTTGGACTTTCAGAAGGCTTTTGACAATGTCCCGCATAAGAGATTAGCATGTAATATTGAAGCGCATGGGATTTGGGGATAGTGTATTCAGATGTATAGAAAACTGGTTGGCAGACAGGAAGCCAAGAGTAGGAACAAAGGGTCTTTTTTCAAAATGGCAGGCAGTGACTAGTGGAGTACCTCAGGGATCGGTTCTAGACCCCAGCAATTCCTAATGTGTATCACCAATTTAGATGAAGGAACTAAATGTAATATCTCCAGGTTTGCAGATGACACAAATCTGGATGGGACGATGAGCTGTGAGAAGGATGCAGAGATGTTTCAGTGTGGTTTGGACAAGTTGAGTGAGTGGGCAAATGCATGGAAAATGCAGTACAATGTGGATAAATGTGAGGTTATCTGCTTTGGTAGCAAAATCAGGAAGCCAGATTATTACCTGAATTGCTACAGATTGAGAGAGGGGAATATGCAGCAAGCACTGGGTGGCCTTGTTGCAGAGAGTAAGCATGTAGGTGCAGCAGGTGGTAAAGAAGACAAATGGTGCACTGGCCTTCATAGCGAGAGGATTAGAGTAGCAGGAGCAGGGATGTCTTGCTGCAATTATACAGGGCCTTGGTGAGACCACACCTGGAATATTGTGTGCAGTTTTAGTCTCCTTATCTGAGGGAGAATGTTCTTGCTGTGGAGGGAGTGCAGCGAAAGTTTACCAGACTGATTCCTGGGCTGTCGGGACTGACATATGAGGAGAGATTGAGTCAGTTTGGATTATATTCGCTGGAGTTTAGAAGAATGAGGGGGGGGGATCTCAGGGAAACCTATAAAAGTCAAACAGGATTAGACAACGTAGATGCAGGATGATGTTCCCGATGGCAGGGGAGTACAGAACCAGGGGTCATAGTCTGTGGATATGGGATGGAATATTTTGGATTGAGATGAAGAGAAATCTCTCCATCCAGAGAGTGGTGAACCTGTGGATTTCTCTACCTCATAAAGCAGTTGAGGCCAAAACATTTATGCTTTCAAAGAGATGTATATAACTCCATAGTCTAAAGCGATCAAAGAATATGGGAGGAAAAAGGAAACAGGTTACCAAGTTGGATGATCAGCCATGATCATAATAAATGGCAGAGCAGGCTCGATGGGCCCAATGCTTCGATTTTCTATTGTTCTCGTCTTTGCCCCTTCCAGACAAATATAAGTTGAACAGGTGAGACTGATAGATTGATGATATCAGCGCAGAACCCAAAAATCTCAAAATCGATGCGCTACATAAGTGGTTGAATGTTCAAATGGGATAGGCTTGGTGGGTCAACTGATAATTCGCTGTTATTTATTTTGAAATGTTTCTGATTGTCTGCTGCCTGGTTAAAATTTTATTCAAAGTAATGGCCTCCTCTTGGTTTCTAACCAATAGGTGGCTCCAAATTTAACATCTTACAATTTTTTCATGTTTTTGTAACTTTCGGTGGCTAAATTTAAAATTGAAATAAACACATTTTTCATTCAAAATATTATAATATGATGTTACCAAACACGTAAACTTTAAAATGAATCCAGCAGGTTTAGTATCTGCATTTTGGTTGATTTTCTCTAATCTCAGGTTTTGTTTGCTGATCTGACCTTTTATTGTTCGTCAATCAGCTCCAAACTGCGACATTTTGATAGGATCTTTCCTGTCCCTTCTCAACCATGGACCATGGTGCTCTTATATGAATTCAGCTTCTTGATTTCATGCAGAACCATTGCTGGTTTCCATTATTTTGTAAACACTTATATTCCTGGTAGAAATCAATAACTTAAGACAGGGTTGAATTCCTTGTGGACGATAGAAAGAATTGCACAAGATTCACATTTTAAGACTTTACTATAACAAACAATTTTTTATCAAATAGACTAAACATTATTTAATAGCTAACCAACACACCAAACTACAGAAAAGATATTTCTCATTAACTAATTAATGGAACGAAAATACTTTGTTCCCTGGCCCATCAGATATGTAACCATGAAGATCTGGTTCCATGCCTATCCCGACTTTCAGCAGACTCCCCTCTCTCAGTTGCAGCAGGATGAGTCTTCCGGTGTCCTTTGAATATTGTTTCATCCAGTCTTCTGAGTATCCTCTAACCGACTTGCTGCAGCAAATCCCACACCAGCTTAAATGTTCTTTAAAGCTCCACAAGTCTTGGCTTTTTGAATAAAGAATTTGTTCCCACCAGCATCCTCCTTAGTGGCTAAGTCCTCCCATAACACAAAGAAAAAGTATTTTTCTCTGCCTTTCACAGCGGCAGTTGTTTCTCTCTCCCTTTCAGTCTGTGTGACTTTGTCCAGGAAAACAGTTGACCCTCTTTTGTGTCAAGGTGTGATTTTCTATACATTTTGGTTCCAAATGACATGGGCCTGTCCCCAGCAGAATTAGTATGGGTATACCATCTCCATTCAGAACATTGTATTTTACCTTTAATTCAAGAGACAGTTTAAAACATAACCATCTTATAAAGTCCCACATTCATAACAGTACAAGAAGAATTACATTGAAACTGCAATACTTAAAACCGCCCATTTGGCCCAACCAATCTATGTAGATCTCTATGCTCCATTTCATCAGTAGTCCTAATAGCATGTGCCTGCCCTACTTTCATGTAACTTTATCTTCTGTTCCCTCCCATCACCTATCTAACCAATTCTTAAAAACTGACATGGTCTCTACTTCATCTACTAAACCTGGAAGGAGATTCAACAGCTTCATTGGACATTGTATAAAATGTTCTCCAGCTCTCGGTCCTAAATATATTACATTTAATATTCTATGTGTCCTTGTTCTAGACCCCTCAATAATGGCAAACGGCTGTTTCTATATAGTTTGTCATTATTTTAAACACTTCTATCAGATCATCCCACAACCATTATTCTAAGGAAAACAGGTACTATTTTTCAGGTCATGCGCTAAGGTGGGGTGGGGGGGGGGGGGGGGGGGGGGCGGGGGGTGTATTTCAAACTGGATAAGTGTGTGGGTTTGGGTACAGGTGCAGAATAAAACTGGGAAAATGTGAGTATGTCAGAAAGTGAACTCTAACGTGCCAACATCCATATTTAACTCCAGCAGGTAAAAGCTGCTTGTGCTCCATTCTTTAGATTCATGTCTCATTACATTCACCCCCCACCATCTGGCCTGGGCTTGAGACAATTCACACCTCTTTAACCTGTGATTATCCCCCTCTCCAGTCGCACCATCTGGACCTGTAAAGACTTAATTACCTGCAAAGACTTGCATTCAAAGTATCATCTTGCATCATTGACTTTGTCTATATGTGTTTTTGGAAACCACCACTTCACTCACCTGATGAAGGAGCAGCGCTCCGAAAGCTAGTGATTCCAAACAAACCTGCTGGACTTTAACCTGGTGTTGTAAGACTTCTTACTGCGCCCTAGTTCTAGTTTCCATCTACCCAACGTTTTGTCTTACATAGTCATCTGGGCACCTGGAAAGCAACAAGAATTCTTTGTCACCAGCGAGTGCTTCCAATCTATCTGATGTTTAATTGCTGCTCAACAAAAAAAACATTTCTGCAGATGTGCACAAGATTTCATGGAGCTATGATAATGCCTTCGCCCTTCAACAGTCCAAGCTCCCTGACATCATCAGACCTCGAAGCAGGCTGAGGGACATGAGGCTGTTTTCGTTAGAGAAAAGAAGGTGAAGAGGTGTCTTAATTGAGGCATACAAGATGATCAGAGGATTGGATAGGGTGGACAGTGAGAGCCTTCTTCCTCGGATGGTGATGTCTTGCACGAGGGGACATAGCTTTAAATTGAGGGGAGATAGATATAAGACAGATGTCAGAGGTAGGTTCTTTACTCAGAAAGTAGTAAGGGCGTGGAATGCCCTGCCTGCAACAGTAGTGGACTCGCCAACACTAAGGGCATTCAAATGGTCATTTGATAGAAATATGGACGATAAGGGAATAGTGCAGATGGGTTTTAGAGTGGTTTCACAGATCGGCGCAACATCGAGGGCCGAAGGGCCTGTACTGCGCTGTAATGTTCTATGTTCTATGTTCTAAGTGGTGCCCTCCCAAATTGACTGATGACACTAGTCAGAAACAGAGAGAAATGAAGCCTATCAGTGTTACAATGAGTGTCATGTGACCTCAGATGCGTCATCGAACAAGCCATTGATGGACAACAAATGCTGGACTAGCCAGCAGCAGCACCCACATCTTGTGACTGAATGAAAAAAATGGTGCTTCGACGAATTTTGGGACGCACCAGCCAGTAAGGTTCAGAATGATCCGAGAGGGCTGCACCCTGCACAATATTGCACAGCAACAATGTTTGGAACTGTGAGAAGAACAATGCGCAGAGCTCAGATCCTCTTCCCACAGATACAAGGAGGAGGGGGAAGTGAACAAAGGTGATTTAGCATTAGCTGCTCACAATGCTGTCACTTGTAATGCATGTCAGAAATTGGTATCTATAAGACCATAAGATATAGCAGTATAATTAGAGCATTCGGCCAGTCGAGTCTGCTCCGCCATTCAATCATAGCTGAAATGTTCCTCATCCCCATTCTCCTGCCTTCACCACATTACCCCTGATTCCCCCTATTAATCAAGAAATCCCCTAATTAATCAAGAACACCAGATTTGTGCTTGTGGTGCTGTTACCTACAGGGCTGCAGACCAAGACCTGGAAGATGGAATTAGACGGAATAATTATTTCTTCTAGCATAAGAACTAGGAGCAGGAGTAGGCAATTTAGCCTCTTGAGCCTGCTCCACCGTTCAATACGATCATGGCTGATCTCACCATGGCCTCAACTCCACCGTTCTGCCCGTTTGCGTAACCTTTCAACACATTACTAATTATAAACTTGTCTGACTCCTCCTTAAATTTACTCACTGTCCCAGCATCCACCACACTCTGGAGTAATGTCGAAAACTCGACTCCGAGTAAGACACAGACAACAAAATACAGGTTAACATCGACAGTTAATTTATTTTACTTGCAGCAAGGGGAAACTACACCTAAGCAAGGGTTAGGATGAGAATCCAAAGTACAACTGTTCTCCTGGGATATTTATACACTGGAGTAAACAGATACCACATGACTTTGAATCTTGGTGCCTAAAAATCCCCTTACTCAGCTTAAAATCCTAAAAGATCTTATTTAACTTCAAATCGTGACTCCTGACAATGCCGGGTTGCACTCAAGCTGTATCGATAATGTATCAATACATGCCTATGTGTGTGTAAACAGATGGGTATAGATAAGAAAGTGACACTACAATACACAGGAAAGGGGACCCTCAGAGTCGTGCAGACTACTATGCTTGCCCTGTTAGCAGTTTTCTGAGTGCACTACAATTATGGCCAAGTATCCCATCATGCCTTGGTTATAGTTAGCCAGAAATCTACATTTCTACAGAAACAAATTCCACAGATTCACGACACTTTGGGAGAAGTAGTTTCTCCTCATCTCTGTTTTAGATTTGCCACCCCTTATCCTGAGACTATGGCCTCTTGTTCTAGAATGCCTCACAAGAGGAAGCGCATCCACTCTACCTCTATTTTATCCATACCTTTTAACATCTTGTGTACCTCAATTTGATCTCCCCTCATTCTTCTAAACTCTAGAGTGTGTAGGCCTAAACTACTCAATCTCTCTTCATAAGACAAACTCCTTCGGCTGGAATCTCCGTTTCTGAGACTAAATATTGACACCGGGACAGGATTTGTGGAGTTCAACGACAGTGAAACTGGCTCCACACCTGGACCGATTCAGCGACTGTTGAGGGGCTAGCACAGGCGCCAAGTGGAACATGATCGATTCCAATGGAAAACGGTGTCGGATGTGCCAGGGTCAGGATTGACACTCGAGGGACTGACAAGCTGCAGCTGCATACTAGTACTCCACTCCCCAAACACACTCATCCCAGCTGACAAGATGACATTGGTTGTGCTGGAGTGTGCCCATCCTTTTGATGGGTCAGTTGGGGCCAGAGGGTGCTGTGTAGGGGTGTCCTGGGGGACACCCCTACAACCCATGGAGCTAAGTTCACAGTGGGCAGTCAGCAGCATGCGTAGCTGCATGGCTGCCTGGTAGGCTGTGGCAATGGTGTTCCGTGCCCGTTTACCCTGACCTCACGGCCTACCATCTGGCCACCCCCGCTATTCCCCCTGGCCCTGGCAGAACCCCCCCCCCCTCCCCCCCCCCCCCCCCCCCCCCCACGGCCAGCAGCACAACCGTCAGCAGACTATGGTGATGTTGGACACTTTTTGTACCCCTTTCTCCTTCTCATCAGCCACGGCGCCTGTTTCACGATTTTTGAAAGCACAAGTGAACCTCAGCATCAGGAATTCATCCCTGTGGAGGTGGAGGATCGCGGGTGGCTCAGAGAAGACCAGGTCAGAACCACTAATGATATGCAAACGTCGTTTACAATACGTGGAGAATGTTTACTCCAAGATCGGAGGCTGAATGCCCTTGACTGCTGAAGTGTTCCCTGACTGGAAGGGAATATTCCTGCCTGGCAATTGTTGCGTGGTGCCCGTTCATCCGCTGTCGTAGCGTCTGCATGGTGTTATGGGTCAGGGTTTAGAGAATCCCAAAGTGTATCATGGAGTTCACCTGACCCACAACTTTTAATAGATTGTGGTGTCGGGAGCACACGGCCCACTCTACAGGTGTGGTGCAGCAGAAATGGACCAGTATTTTTTAAAACAAACCAATGTTTATTCTATGAACTCAAGTTAACCTTTTTAAAACAAACAGTGAATATCTTAGCAGCCATTAATTCAAAGATAACCTCCAAAGAATTCAACACTAAGTAACCTGTTTGTTGTCCTTTTATACCCAAAAGACTTAACAAACCTTTAAACAAGAGCACATCAGGGTTTACATTCAATACTGAAAACATTTATAATTCAGAATTCACCAAATGATTAAGAGATAGTCCTTCATGGCAGAGAGCTCAACAATACAGCTGCTTTGGCTGACTTCAGCTGCAACACACTGAAAAACGAAACCAAAAAGACAGACACACCCAAGCTTTTCTCAAAATGAAACTAAAAAGCAGAACCAGAGGCCAGCTCGACCCACACTCTGGCATCACTGCAGTAACATGAGCAGCCAAACATTTCTTAAAGCAAAATTCTCATGACACCTCCCCCCAAGAAAAAAAACCCCATCAACTTCACGATGGTTTCATTTTTCACCATCCTTTAAGAAATGCACACAGTAAATATACTTCATCATTGCAAAAAATCAACACACGCAAACAGGTATAATAATAGTCCATTATTTTTTTGTTCTTCTTTCTCCAACTGAAATCCTTCTCGATTAACAGTCTCGTTGAACAGGAAGGTCTCTGCACGATCCGTCCATTTCTCTACACCTCGGCATTTCTCTTTAAAGTCAGATACTTTAGTTCAATCTGATCACAGAGTCCCTTGTAATTCCCCAACACAGGAGCATTGGTTATCCCAGCTTTCAGGCAGTCAAATGCCTGTTGAAAGTCCGCTGTCCATTGAAATTTTCGATGTTTCTTAAGCAAGTCCATCAGTGGGGCAATCAGCTACAAAACTTTTTCACAAATGTTTGATCAAATCCACTCATGTCAAGAAATCGCATTATTTCCCTTTGTCTTGAGGGTATCGGAAACTCCTCAATGAAAGTGACTTGGGCTTTGCCAAATTCACTTTTGGCTAGATTTATCACCAAACTCGCCTCCTGAAGTCGATAAAATAACTCCATCAGATGTTTTAAATGTTCTTTCCATGTCTGGCTGAAAACTACCAGATCGTTGATGTATCCCGCACAATTGGGTAATCCTGAAACGACTGTGTGAGTTAACTGTTGAAATGTGGCTGGTGTGTTTTTCATGCCAAATAGCATAACTGTGAATTGATATATACTAACTGGAGTCACAAAAGCTGAAATCTCCTTCGCCCTTTTGTTGATTCCCAAATTTCTTTCTCTGTCAGTCTGGCCTCCATAAAAGTCAAGATGGATTCGCACGTAAAAATAAGTTATTTTATTCAGCTTGCAGGCTTGATTCATTTCACAGAAACATAAGAGACATCCAGTCTCCTACATCCCAGAAAGCGAATGAACAAAGAGACAAAGGGATCTCTGCAAATCAATTCAAATGGTATCAAGTTTCACATACTCGACGCCCATAGGTCAGCCTATATCCCTCCTGACCTGTTTGATCTATTCTGATTGGCTCACTTCCAATCCCTTTCTCTGGCCCCTATCAATGCAGCATCACTCTCGTAGACACACCTCTTCCTGCTTTCCCCATGCGGTCTCAAATCCCTTTGTCTCTATCTGCCAGAATCAAAGTGGCTTATTTCTACATTACATTAACTAATATCTCTAAAGTAACTATTTTATATCACATTCGTCATTCCCTCCTTTTATCATTCCATGATAACCGGACTATCCAATCCATAGCTACGGTTCCCCATCTAAAAAGATCCGTCGCTGCATTTCCAATTCCTGTCTTAGCCCCCCTTCATCTGCCTCACCCTCATGGATTTTAACAGTTAAGTTTTTAGGGGCGTTGATCTGATCCAGTGCACCCCGCATTCTTCCCATCACACATTTAAGGATGGCCAGGCCCACAAAGATGCAGCCAATAGCTACCACTAGATACATGGCCATATTTATCAACCAGTCCTTCCATCCTCCAAATCCCCAGTTACCCCAAGAGCCAGGATCCTGCATCCCGTCCAGGTGATCCTGTATATGATCCATAAATTTAGTGATGTTAGCGGTCAAGTCCTGAACTCCCAGGATACACTTGCCCTGTACTATGGCGCATACCCCACCCTCACGGGCCAGAAGATAGTCAAGAGCATACCGGTTCTGCATTGCAAACAACCGTAGCTGAGACAACTCCTTAGTTATTGCCCCGAGGGCTCCCAAGGTTTCATTTCCCAAGATGGTAAGGCCACAAATAAAATAATTCCGATCACTGACAGCCAAGGAACCCCCCACACCTCCCAGTGTCAAGACGCTCAGAATCCCCCACCCGGCTGAGTGGCCCCGGTTGGGTGCAAGAACCTGAGGTTTTTTCCAGTTCTCGCAAAATTCAGCAGAGACTGCCCGGCGTGCTAACTGATTATGCAGGTTCCACGCCAAAGGGCAGGGGACTGTGGTAGGGACTAGAGTCCCTATAGCAATTCAGCAGGGAAATGGGGGTGACAAAACATTGGTCGCTGTACCATTAAATAAAAGGTAGTATCCTTGTTCCGTGTGCAGGCTAGCATCACAATCAGCATATCGGTTGCGTAAGGACCTCCCAGTAGCCCAGTTTATCCAACTTTGAAATGCCCATTCGGGCCGCCCAGCAATGCGGAAAGCCCTAGTCCCAACAGTGATATGAGAGACATTCGCCCAGCCACAGAGGAGCTGGAGGCCGGCGTTCAATGGAACGCAAGTGGTGTTGTAACAAACGCATTGGCCAGACGCCTGGGTGATAT
This sequence comes from Scyliorhinus torazame, assembly GCF_047496885.1. Classification (NCBI taxonomy): domain Eukaryota; kingdom Metazoa; phylum Chordata; class Chondrichthyes; order Carcharhiniformes; family Scyliorhinidae; genus Scyliorhinus; species Scyliorhinus torazame. The sequence goes on along the minus strand of NC_092721.1, from coordinate 79,452,295 downwards.
GGCACCTCCTGTCCGTACAGGTGGGAAACAGACATGTTATATTTGTGTCCACCTCTACCAGCAAACAGCCATATCCTTCACTGCTGAAGCAATTCTCGTACGACCGGGAATCCCTATTGGGAGTGAAGTGGCTAGGTATGTACGCCCTCCACCGTCGGAGCCTATCGTACTGTGAATGGGAATTATCCCGAGGAAGGGGAAGGCAAATAGCCGGTGGTGCTGAACCCGGATCGTAAGGAAGAGTGACCTGATCGGGCAGTGATTCGGAATGCTGACAATGAACCACCGTTTGGGGAGTGCCCCAAAGCGGTGAAACAGAAAATAACCTAGACACCGCTGCGGGGTTTGGATAGCAGACAACCCGTCCCTGGCCATACAGACGGTGGTAAATCTGGTAGAAGAGATTCATACTACCCGGGTTTTCCTCAGTTTGGCCTTTAATTAACTTAAGTGTATCTCCCGGTAACCTACGTTCTAGCTGTACTTCCCTTCTCACACGCCCCGTCCTCTCTCTAGTCCCCCTCTCTTTCTCATAGCCTCTTCCTACGCTCTCCTCACGGCCTGATGTTACCTTTATTGCACCAATCTTAACACATCCAAAATCAAATTTACATGTATTCCAAAAACAAGGCAATGTCCATATAATGTTCCCTTCCCATCGCCGGGACCGGTGCAATTGCTTCATGACTCCTGCATTCTCCTTAACTTTGACGACCTTCCATGAGTCGATACCATGTCCTCGTATATGGGGGCAGCGAAGAACATCACCTTTGCATAGGTGATGTATCCTTGTAGATTGGTTGGGGTTACATAGATAATATTCCCCTTTTCCATGTCCATCGCCAATAACACTCCAAGCGAGGTGAGGCCAAATATCACACAGACGGTGCGTAGCCACCCCATCATGCTCCACACCTGTAAAATAGCACTGGAGAAGGGAGGCAGGTTAATCTGTCCAAGAAAATGAGGCCCGTTATCAGAACTCAACTGAGCTGGTCTACTGTACCGGGGAATGATTTCCCTCATCAAGACTTTAACCACAGTAGCAGCTTTATTATCGATAGTCGGATGCGCCTCGACCCATCTGCTGAACACATCCACAATGACCAAAACATATTTGTAACATTGACACCTTTCCAACTCAATGTAATCCATTTGGAGCGTCTCAAAGGGACCACTGGGCAACGGGGTTTGCCCCATCCCACAAGGGATACCTTTTCCGGTGTTATATTGCTGACAAATCAAACACCGATTACTGATACTTTGGGCCAACCCCTGCATTTTAGGGTGCCACCAAGTGTCCAGCAACAAATCACTAGTCCCTCGAGCCCCACAATGTGTTGCAAAGTGTACACATTCAATGACCCATAAAGCCAGTACATCAGACATACAAGTCTGATGTGCTGGCGTGGTCCATAAAGAGGAAACAGAATCATATGTACAACCTAACCGTTTCCACATTTGTTTATCACTCTCAGGAGCGTCCTCCTGTAACCTTATGACGTCTTGGATGGTTGGCATTGACTTGTCAGAAGCAGACATATTTATAGTAGGTCGTTTAGTCTGACTTAACATTTTAGGCACCATCACTTGCTGAATTTGCGCGGCTGTCCGCGCTGCACAATCTGCTCGTTCATTACCAACGTCAACTGGGGTCTTACCATTTGTGTGGGCAGCACATTTAATAACGGAAATCTGCGCAGGCATAAGAAGGGCCTGCAGTAGGTCATTAACTAAACCCCGGTGGGATATTTGACCACACATAATCATGTCAGGTTGTTCTGACGAAATGTCACTCAAATCGCCCCTTATTGTGGTAGTTTCCTGAATCAAGGCTAAACAGTCGTGGCCAGTTGCGTCTTCATGGACAGGGGGACCACTAAGAAAACAGGCTGGATTGATAGTGGTACAGTGGTTAAATGTCAGACGTGGATTGTTCAAAAGGTATACCTCATACCTATTCTGACGAGCTGCGGTAAGATGCTGAGTCTGCAGTTGCCTCAGTAGTGCGATGACCGAGTGGGAGCTATAGACCGTAATATCCTGTTGGAGGGTGAGAGCATGTAACGGCTATGCGATGGCATTGATTGAACGTAAATCCTGTACTAATCGGTACTGGTCTGGTTTGGCTGGTTTAGGCATAGCAAGTATGGGGGTATTACATTCTGATTGGCAAGGGACCAAAATACCCTGTTGCAACAGCTCTAGAATTAATTTGTCTATTGACAGAGCAGCTTGGGATTTCAGGGGGTATTGCCGAATGGAAGGTAGCTTTACATGATCCTTAATCATTACCTTTATAGGTGTAACATTTGTCTTTCCCACTTGTGATGGGTATTCCGCCCAGACCTGTGGATTGACATATTCCAACACATCATGTCCCCAGTGATGCTGCAGTCGAGTGTTAGTTGTTTCAGGGACCTCAAAATATTTTATGGTAGTGCCGTCCGGCATGACTTGAAGTGCGTAGTCTGTTGGATCTGAATGATCCACTGCCCTCCTGACCATTCGCCCCATATCCCTGGCATGGTACTGGTCGTGGACCTGACGTGGAATATGAGGGCTTACCGAAGCTGACTGTGGCCATAAATATGGTGGTATTGTAACAAAATCGGCTGTACCTACTTTTCCCGTGACTGTGGCTGTAACCTTGACTGGCCATTCGGTCTCAAGTAATGGCCGGTATTTGTCCTCCAACTCCCTGTTTCGTCCAGTTCTGTCATAGGCCAGGGTAACGTGATGCAGTGACTGTTCAACGTCTAACGTCCACCACTGGGGGGTGATAGAAATATAGCACTGTTGTCTCATCCTCCATGATGTAACCGTTACCCCCTCATCTCCGCATTCTAGCTGTAGCTGGAAGATACACAGTAAATCTCGGGCCAACAAGTTACAGTCCAATCCAGTAGTCACTACAAACTGATGCTCTGCAGACTTATTCTCGTAAGTGACTGTCACAGGTTCAGAAATAGGATAATCACATACCTGTCCTTGGAACCCTGACAATTGCTGCGTGTGGTCGGATATTGGTAATTTAAGTGTTGATTGCACAGAAGACATAGCTGCCCCTGTGTCGATTACAAATGAGTGATGTTGATCTCCTATCTGCAGAGAGATAATAGGTTCCCTGTCCGATTGGAGAGTCCTTATGGCTAAATTAGCTAGTCAATCCTGTGTTGGGAAAGGGTTTTCCTGGGAGAAGTCAGTGTATCTCATCTGTCCTCCCCTTGGTGGGTACCCTCTCCTTTGGGTCGGATAATCTCCTTCTACTGCCTGTCTTTTAAAGGGGCATTCCTGTTGCCAGTGATCTACACGGCCGCAATTAAAACATGCATTGCTCCCTCTATTTCTGCCCCGTCCTCTTCTTCCAGTAGACCAATGGCCCCTCAGAGGGGGCTGCGGTTGTAGAGCTGTTGATTCGTTCGGTGGGCCATAAAAATGGGGTGAGGGTCCCTTTGGGTGGGTTTGGTATCCTCCTAATCGGCAACTGTCTCCGAATCTCACCAGGGGGCACTCTAGCTATTTCCTCTGGTTCTTCGACGTCTCTCCCTGTCACTAGAGGGAGTTCTTTCTCTTCAAAATCATCTGTTGCAGCTTCCTTTGTTCTACAAACCTTGCGGTTTCTCCTTAGTTTGGAGGGACTTAGGTGGTATACTTAATTGTTTCTGGTGAGGATCAAGCCCCTCTCTCGCTGTCCGAGATCTTGTCCTAGAGCTAACTGGGCTTGTGGGACAGAGTTCCTTTTGCTCTTCCGGTTGTGAAGTTGGTAAATCAGGACCCACACTATCACCCAAAAGGGCTTGAGTTTCTGGCATATTTGAAATCTGGGGAGCAATGGCTGGGTATATATTATTGTACTCTGGTGGTTCTGGAATGAGCGCAGACCATACTATGGGTGCAGACGGAACTTTTACTGACTTTTCCAAATTATTGAATTTTTCTTCTGTCAATTCAAGGCCAGCCATTGAACTACATAGCTCATCTCTTGTGTGACCCGGGTCCTTCCTGTCTCTATTTGCTCTCTTTTTAAATGCACATTCCTTTTTCAAGATCTGTAATGTTTTTAGGTTACCCTGTTCACTAATTGGAATCCCCATTTTAAGGGCATTATCCTGCCAGCTGGACAACATAATCTTATCTTTTTCCTCTTGACAATATTGCCTCCATAATCCAATTAATTCTTTAGCTTTCATTCCTTGATTTTTTCTCCAAATTTGTCCCTGGATTTTCTTAACCATTTCTAGGTCTTTGGTTCCCCCTAGTGGCCATTCATCTCCCATTTTAGTTCTTAACTGTGCTGACAATTTTCTAAAATCCTTCGCTTTGTCCGAATACTTATCACATAATATTTGTAGTGGCATGCCTGGATCATTTGTGCTATCCAAGGAATTTCCCATAATCTCAACTAGTCCTCGGAACTGCGTTTTTTCGCCACTACAGTCCAAAGAGAAAATTTTAGCTTAATCAACTATATTTTTAACTCACACATATATAGAGGTGAACCATTTTCAATTTCAAATGTTACATCGACCTCTCATAATGTAACCCAACCGAATTAACTCACAAATAAAGTTGAACCATTTATATTTTAAATGTCACATCAACAATACAGCCTACCCCAGCCGAATTAACTCACAAATGAAGTTGAACCATTTATATGTTAAATGTCACATCAACAATACAGCCTACCCCAACCGAATTAACTCTATGAAATCCCATCAATTAAAATGCTAATCCCCAGACTGACCTGTGATTTCGTCGAGGCGGTCTTTCTGTGCCAACCGCGAGTGACCAGACTAATCAGACGATAAGAAGAGGGGAACAATCAATGCGCGGTCGTTTTCCAGTTCTACATTGAGGGCCCTTTGTTCCCCATCCTCCTGTTCATAATCAGTCTAATTCTGATTTCGCAGTTGGATCAGGATCGCCCTGAGAAATCACGGTTTTCGGCACCAAATGTTGATTCCCAAATTTCTTTCTCTGTCAGTCTGGCCTCAATAAAAGTCGAGATGGATTCGCACGTAAAAAGAAGTTATTTTATTCAGCTTGCAGGCTTGATTCATTTCACAGAAACATAAGAGACATCCAGTCTCCTACATCCCAGAAAGCGAATGAACAAAGAGACAAAGGGATCTCTTCAAATCAATTCAAATGGTATCAAGTTTCACATACTCGACGCCCAAAGGTCAGCCTATATCCCTCCTGACCTGTTTGATCTATTCTGATTGGCTCACTTCCAATCCCTTTCTCTGGCCCCTATCAATGCAGCATCACTCTCGTAGACACACCTCTTCCTGCTTTCCCCATGCGGTCTCAAATCCCTTTGTCTCTATCTGCCAGAATCAAAGTGGCTTATTTCTACATTACATTAACTAATATCTCTAAAGTAACTATTTTATATTACATTCGTCACTTTCGGATAAAGGTACCTGCCAGTAACCTTTAAGTAAATCCAATTTGGAAATAAAAGCGGACTGTCCCACTTTCTCAATGCAATCCTCCAAATGTGGGATAGGATAAGTGTCCATTCTTGTAACTGCATTAACCTTTCTATAGTCCACACACAACCGTCTGGTGTAGGCATCATCACTATGGGTGAGCTCCATTGGCGGCAACCGACTTCAATTATGTCATTTTTAAGCATACGTTCAATCTCTTTGTTAACCTGTGCCAATTTTAAAGAGTTAAGTCTAGATGGATGTTGTTTGATTGGAACAGCATTTCCCACATCTACATCTACAAGATAGATACCTTTCTAAAGAATAAAGGGATTCGGGGATATGGTGTACGGGCCGGAGAGTGGAGCTGAGTCCACAAAGATCAGCCATGATCTCATTAAATGGCGGAGCAGGCTCGAGGGGCCAGATGGCCTACTCCTGTTCCTAGTTCTTATGATCTTATGTATAGCCATTTTAGTACTTCCCAATTTATGTCCACAAACTTCCAGTGTGATATCAATAACTCTTTCAGGTCAGTTCATTTTTCCTCTGGAAGGTAACTCAACAATTTATCCCAATTTTTAAGAACATCCTCATTTTCCAATTTAATTTGAGGTATGTCAAATTCATAGTCACCTGGATTTGGTTCGTCACTTTGAGTTAGAATCATTAAAACCTCCTCCTTTTTCTCGCCTTCCCTTTCAAAGTACCTTTTAAGCATATTCACATGACACACTCAGTGAGTCTTCCTTCTATCTGGTGTTTTACCACATAATTCACCTCACTTAATTTCTTTTCAATCTGATAAGGTCCACAAAACCTAGCTTTTAAAGGTTCACCTACCACTGGTAACAACACAAAGACTTGATCTCCCCTGGCAAAACTACGAACTTTGGATTTCTTGTCCACGACCCGTTTCATCACATTTTGTGCAACTTTCAAATGTTGTCTAGCCAATTCACCTGCTCTATTTAATCATTCCCTAAAATTTGACACGTAATCCAATAATGTAAGTTCTAATTTCTCACTCATCAATTTTTCCTTAATCAATTTAAATGGTCCTCATGACCAAAAATTAGTTCAAAAGGACTAAATTTGGTTGACTCATTGGGTGCATCCCTAATTGCAAACAGTACGAATGGAATTCCTTTATCCCAATCCTCTGGATAATCTTGACAATCAGCCCTCAACATTGTCTTTAATGTCTGATGCTACCTTTCTAACACTCGCTGCGATTCTGGATGGTACGCAGTTAATTTAAATTGTTTTATTCCTAAGCTATCCATAACTTCTTTGAATAACTTTGAGATAAAATTTGATCCTTGATCCAATTGAATTTTTGTGGTAGTCCATATCTGGTAAAGAATTTCAGTAACTCCTCCACAATCTTTTTAGGTGTAATATTACGTACTGGAATGGCCTCTGGAAATCTAGTAGCCACATCCATTATAGTCAAAAGATATTGATTCCCACTTTTTGTTTTAGGAAGCAGTCCTACGCAATCAATTAGACCCTTGTAAAAGGTTCCTCAAATGCTGGAAGGGGTATTAAGGGCGCTGGTTTTATCACTGCTTGAGGTTTCCCTATCACTTGACATGTGTGACATGATTGACAAAATTTATCTACATCTTTATGTAGTCCAGGCCAATAAAAATGTTTCTGGATTTTAGCTTGAGTTTTCCTTATCCCCAAATGACCTCCCACTGGTACCTCATGTGCAACTTGCACCACCTCCTTTCTATACCCGACTGGCAATACTACTTGATGAATTTTTGCCCACTTTTCATCCACCTACATCTGTAAAGGTCTCCATTTTCTTATCAAGGCATCACTTTTACGGTAATAACACTCTGGTATACACACAGATTCCTCTTCCATGTATGCTTTCTGATACATCCTTTTTATTTCTATATATTTTTGTTGTAACTCTGCCAATTTTCCTGAACTAAAAATATCCGCCTCATCCGCCACCTGGTCTTGTTCTTTTACAACCATCTGATCAAAAATAATTTCTGATAATTGCACTTCAACGTCATCTTCACTCTTTGATTTCTCCTCTTGTCTTAACCTGTGACTTTGCGACCTTGTTACTACACAATCCGGAAAAATCCAGGATATTCGTCCTTCAACACTTCAGTTGTCTGATTTTCCACTGGCTGATCAACCACAGTAGGCATCACTCCCACCTGCGATCCAGCTATATCATTACCGAAGACAAACTGTATTCCTGGACAAGATAGTTTCTCTATTACTCCTACTACCACTTCACCACTCTTCACTGGACTTTCCAACCTAACCTTATATAATGGAACACTACTCCTCGCACCCTGAATTCCACATATTACCACCTTTTCTAGCAATATTCTTCCCAAACTACATAACTCCTCATCACTTACCATGAAAGATTGACTAGCTCCCATATTTCTTAAAATTGTGACTTTGTTACCTGCTCCTCCTGATACACATGAGTAAACTTTACCCACACAAGTAAATACTTTAAAGAGATCTGGCACCTTCTTATCAATCACCTCTTGAACAGTCTGTACAATCGTTTGCACCTCCTTCACTTCCCTTGGGCTTTCCTTTACCACTCTAACAAACCCCACTGTCTTATCCTGTTTTACCACATCAGCCTTCCCAGTGTTTTTCTTCAACCACCAACACTGTGACTTTACATAGCTTGCTTTATGACAGTGAAAACATTTGAAACTTTTCATTTCTTTTCCAGCCTCCTATATTTCTTTTTTAATATGAGGTACACTCTCCTTATTATCTCCCATCAGATCACCTTTACTTTTATCACTTGAGTATTTCTCATGTCCCCAGTTTCTATCCCTCACAGGCTGAAACTGATGTTGGAAACCAAGCTTTGATTTATGAACTAATTCATAATCATCTGCCATTTCTGCTGCTAATCTCCCAGTTTTAACCCTCTGCTCTTCCACATGAGTTCTCACTACACCAGGAATTGAATTTTTAAACTCCTCCAAAAGTATAATTTCTCTGAGAGCTTCATATGTTTGATCTATTTTCAAAGTCCTTATCCACCTGTCAAAATTACTCTCTTTGATCCTTTCAAACTCCATGTATGTTTGACCAAATTATTTCCTTAAATTTCTAAACCTTTGTCTGTAGGCTTCAGGCACGAGTTCATATGCACCTAAGGTGGATTTTTTTCACCTCCTCATACGTCTCCAGATACCTCCTCCGGTAGTGAGGCAAACACTTCACTCGCTCCACCAACCAGCTTTGTTTGAATCTCAGTAATACCCACATGTCCTGTGGCCTTTGTTTAGCTACCTTCTCAAATGAAACGAAAAAGGTTTCCACTTCCTTCGCATCAAACCTTGGCAATGCTTGGACATATTTAAATAAATTCCGACCAAGCCTTCGACTTTGACGCTCTTTCTCACTATCCTCATCACTATCATCCAACTGTACGTTTCCCTTTACGTCTGCCAATTTAACTGACCGTCATGTTTCATGGCCATTTTCTGAAGTTCAAACTCTCTCTCTTTTTCTTTTTCCCTGATCTGTATCTCCCTTTCTCTTCGTTCTGTTAGGGCTATTCGTTCTTTTCTCATTTCTTCTGTCTCCTTTTCTGTTTCCTCTCTCTCTCTTTCCACTCTCTCTCTTTCGTATTCAAGTTGCTTTAATTCTTTCTCATGTTCCATTTGTTTAATTTGCAACTGAATTTTTGCCATTTCCATTGAGTCAAACTGTATCTCAGGCAACTTTAAATGCTTAGCCACCGCCATAATTACCTAATCTTTTCGCATTTTGTCAGGTAATGTTAACTGCAATGTTTTGCCAAATCTAACAGTCTGCTTTTAGTCTCTGTCTGTAAGGTACTGCGTGTGCCAGTCTCCACCCCCAAAAACCTCTGAGCCTCTGAAAGAGCCATTGTCCACAACACACTCCCCACTTAAACTAAAATACCACACCTGAAAAGCAACCACAATATGCTCACCCCTCACTGTCTTTAAGTTCACTAAGCCAATGCAACAGGTAGACTTTTATCCCGGACGAGCCCTCAATTGTTATGGGTCAGGGTTTAGAGAATGCCAAAGTGTATCATGGAGTTCACCTGACCCACAACTTTTAATAGATTGTGGTATGGGGAGCACACGGCTCACTCTACAGGTATGGTACAGCAGAAATGGGCCAGTATTTTTAAAAACAAAACAATGTTTATTTTATGAACTCAAGTTAACCTTTTTAAAACAAACAGTGAATACCTTAGCAACCATTACTTCAAAGATAGTCCCCAAAGAATACAACACCAAGTAACCTGTATGCTGTTCTTTTACACCCAAAAGACTTAACAAACCTTTAAACAGGAGCACATCAGGGTTTACATTCAATACTGAAAACATTTATAATTCAGAACTCACCAAATGATTAAGAGATATTCCTTCATGGCAGAGAGCTCAACAAAACAGCTGTTTTGGCTGACGTCAGCTGCAACACACTGAAAACAAAACCAAAAAGAGAGACACACCCAAACTTTTCTCAAAGTGAAACTAAAAAGCAGAACCAGAGCTCAGCTCCACCCACACTCTGACATCACTGCAGTAACATGAGCAGCCAAACATTTCTTAAAGTGACATTCTCATGACAATGGTCTCGCCGATGTACCACACCTCAGGACACCCTTTCCTGCAGCATATGAGGTGGACAATGTTGGCCGAATCACATGAATATGTTCTGTGTGTGACATTATGGGAAATGTTCAGAACACAAAAGGTTTATGTCATATCATAATTAACCACTAGATGGAGCTAAATGCAGAACAATATAAAGCACTGACTCACAGACATTTGGGAGAAGGCTGTAGAGGAGAGCATAGAATAATAATAATAAACGCTTGTCACAAGTAGGCTTCAATGAAGTTACTGTGAAAAGGCCCTATTGTCGTGAAAGATCAAAGTAGTTATAGATAGAGTGTCGAGTTGAGTGTTAGTTGAGTGCTGATTGTAGAATACTAGATTATTGTTTACTATAGGAGTAAGTGGTCGAGCTTTCCTAAGTAGTGTAAATAAATGTTAGCTTTGATAATGAACTTAGCTTCTGTGGTCTTTGTGAACACCCATCCATCCTGATAACAAGAATCACAAAGAACACCACCCACTGTGTACCTGGTGGTGGTGTTCTCACGTGTGATGGTAGTGTCCATGTCGATGATCTTGCATGACTTGCAGAGGTTGCCATGGCAGGGTTGTGTGGTGTCATGGTCGCTGTTCCCCTGAAGGCTAGGAGTTTGCTGCGAAGAATGGCCTGTTTGAGGTCAGGTGGTTGTTTAAAGGCAAGCAGGGGAAGGGTGGGGGTGGCCATGGCGAGATTCAGCCTCCGATCTTCGGAGAAACATTCTCCTAGGCAGCTTTCAACATGCACAATGCAGAATCGGCGAGCAGAAACTGGTAGCCAAATTCTGCACGCATGAGGACGACCTCAACCAGGATCTCGGGTTCATGTCACTTTACATGTAACCACCACCATACTGCCCGGGTTTGCAGAATCCTACTGACTGTCCTGGCTTGAAGCAATTCACACCCCGATTACCTGTGATTATCACTTACTCCACTCAGTTTGTTCCTGTAAAGATTCACATTCCAATCATTCCTCACATTCCAATCTGTAATTATCTTGTCATAGTGTCTCTCCAATATATGCTGTGATTGTTAATCTGCTCCACTTCACCTGATGACGGAGGAGCGCTCCAAAAGCTTGTGATTTTAAATAAACCTATTGGGCTCTAACCTGGTGTAGTGAGACTTCTTACTGTGCCCACCCCAGTCCAGTATCTCCACATCATGACTTTTTAATCACTGTTTTAGTAACTGTTTGCTTATATTTGAAAATTTCCCAATCTTCCAGCCTACCACTAGCCTTTGTATACCTTAGTTTCTGTCTTTATATTGTCCTTCACCTCCATGGCTAATAGATGTTTTTTTAATCCTTTTTAGTTCCTCTCGGTAATATATTTTAGTTGTGAGGAATTGATATATATTGTATTTTGCATCTGTTGCAGTAAGGCTTTTGTAAAAAGCTTGAGTTAAGGTATGTATTTGTCGCAGTAATATTATTAAAGAACCTAGATTAAGGTATCCAAATTGGGTGCCTGCTAAAGCTGCAATTAAGAAGTCATAAAAGGTTAGGTCATGATTGATTCAAACCATTTACTTGTTTACCTATGGAGGGTTAAAGGGATAGTATTATGATTGTTAGAAATTCCCTGGAGAGTAGATAGTTTATGAGGTGTTGTATGTCGTCTTAGCTAAGCAGGTGATGGAACATTTATGTCGTCTTAGCTAAGCAGGTGAGGGGCACAGATGATGTAATTAATGGGAGGAGCTATGTCTGGCTGTAGTTTTTCAGTCTGCTAGAAAGTTTTAAGTTGAATAGCAACTTTGTCAAATGCTGTCAGGTTGAGCCAAAGCTTCTGACAAGACAGACGGTTTTCAGGTTTTTTCCTGAGTTTCTGTCTCCAAAAAAGTCACTAAACAGATCAGCAAGTAATCGATTTGTTAACTTTATTCATAAGTGGCATTTGAACTGTATTGGGGTTGCTTTGTTGGACTATTTATAGTGAAGATGTAATTACTAAGTTTAAGTTTTTCCTTGTGTTTAAGAACTGTTTAACTGATAATTGTAAAGCTATTTTCTTTGATGTTAAAATGGTTAATTCTGTGTTTAAAGTAAAGTTTGTTTTAACATAAGAGATACCTATTGGTCAGAGTCATCACTCCTGGGGTTATGTATCCTTTCCTCAGTTTTACAAATCTAAACAAATTGTTTGGGGATCTTGTCTGGTATCCTAACAAATGCTGGAGACTGGTCCTGGATCTTAACATGATCAACAACACTTCCTTCCACAGCCTGGGATACAATCCATAGGATCAATACAGTGCTGGAGGCCATTTCGCCCATTGAGTCGGCACTGGTCCTCTGAAAGAGCACTGCACCTAGGCCCACTCCCCCACACTATCCCCGTAACCGTACATATTGATCATGGCCAATCTACCTAATTTGCACATCTTTGGACTGTGGGAGAAAACTGGAGCACCTGGAGGAAACCCACCGACACAGGGAGAACTTGAACTCTCGTCACCCAAGGCCAGAAGGGGCTGGTTTAGCACACTGGGCTAAATCGCTGGCTTTTAAAGCAAACCAAGGCAGGCCAGCAGCACGGTTCGATTCCCGTACCAGCCTCCCCGAACAGGCGCCGGAATGTGGCGACTAGGGGCGTCTCACAGTAACTTCATTTGAAACCTTCTTGTGGCAATCAGCGATTTTCATTTCATTTCATTTTTTTCAATTATACCCAGATCCCTGATGCTGAGGCAACATGGCGAACCAGTGCCATCCTGGTACTGGCAGTTTACCTACCTTCAAGGATGCAAGTCCCTCTAGTATTTCCGCTCTCACTATGTTTATTGTATCTAATATTTCACACTCTTCTTTAACTAAAATGTCTGCATTATCGCTGTCCTTAGTGAAGGCAGAGAAAAAGTACTCATTGAGAACCCTTCCCACATCTTCTGAATCAGACCACAAGTTACCATGTACATCTCCATAGACCCTACCTTTTCCTTGATATGTTCTTCTTTGAATGAATTGGTAAAACATCTTAGGATTTTCTTTGATTTTACCCGCAAATATTTTCTTGTATCCTCTTTTTGCTTTTCTAATTTCCATTTTTACTTCACCCCTGTATTATTTGTACTCCACTAGGCTTTCTACAGTTTAAGTCTTTTGTGACGACCATAAGATTTCTTTTTGTTTTATCTTGGCCTGTATGATTCTAGATAACTAGGGGGCCAACTAGATATGGCAGTTCCACCCTTTTCTTTGTGGGGAGAAGTCTACACTGTGCCCCTAGAATTTCTGTTAAACTACTTTGTTCTGTCTTTAACATGGTGCTCCTACCATTTAGCATGCATGTAGGCCTGTATTGTGGTTTCAGCAGGTTGGCACCTCATGTTTAGGTATAGGTGCTCTTGGCAAGTTCTTCCACACATGTCTGAACCAAGGTTGGTCGCCTGCATTATTGTTATTATTAGAATGAGGACTATGCCAGGCTTTGATACCCAGTGTAGTGAAATAATTAAAACACAATTCTGCTGCTAACGGCCCACAGTACCTCATGGATGCCCAGTTTTGAGCCGCTCGATCTTTCCTGAATCTATCCCATTTGACATTTTATAAGCTATATTTAATGTCCTATAAGTAGTTTCATCATGAAAAACTGAATGTGGTAATTACCACTCGATGGGTAAAAATCGTCACTCATCCATGCCGCTACCCCAGCATTTTACCAACTTCCAGTTATTTTTGTTCTTCACCGTTTTCCAGTTTTCCTTTCTCAAGTCAAATCTTTGGCCGTATTTCATTCCAGAATGTTTAAATAGGAAATAGATACAATAGTCATGCATACACCTCAAGCTAAACTAGTAAACGTTCAATGGCATCTGCTTGCCTCGTGAAATGGTTGGGACTGCGCAGGGGGCTGTAGAACATAGTCTGTTGTGGCTGTAAACGCCGATTCATGGGGGTCAGTCTCTTTTGCAGCCGTCACAGATGAGTAGTGCTGACTGGTGTTCTTAACCATCCAGTGGGCTCTCTTTTCTGCCATCCAGTTATTTAATTAGTCCCCTGTTTTTTCCAGGTGCTTCCTAACTGCATGTCGTCAGGCACTCTGGTCAGCTGCGAGGACTGCCCATGTATTGACACCAATATCTGTGAATTTGAAGTCTCACTTGCCTTGTATCACAGATATGGGTGGCCTGTTGGCCTTGTGCCAATAGTAAGCTCACCATAGAACATGCCCTGGGCTATGTGGCTGTCGCCCATTCAGCTCAGATGGCCGAGGGCAAAAGGTCACACCGTTGAAAATAATTCAATTTGCCATTGAAACCAAAGATGTGTTTTTAAATATTTAATAATCACACTAACAATACATAATCTCAAAGCAAATTTAACCTACAAGTTTCTTCTGCACTTAAGAATTCAATGCCTGAACTACTTTAGGCTGGTGGGGTTGTGTACCAAAAATATTAAACTGAATGTAATGTCTTTAAAACATTCTTTAAAATATACTTCAAACGAAAAACGGGTTCATTTTAAATTAACATCTTAAATTTTCCAAAGACTTCCTTAAATCTTTCCCCAATTCCCCATCTTTACATTTTTCCATTGTATAGTTTCAGACCAGATCTTGAAAAGGCACGGGTGTATGTCCCTTGCATATTTGATAAACTTTTTTAACAACTGTACAATTTTACATTCTGCTTTTAAAAGGGTGGCAAACAAAATTCAGATGCTATAACAAATCTTTGTAGAAAGTGTAGAACATTGTAGTTGAATACAAAAAAAAAACAAATAGCGCAGTGCACTGTAATTTTTATTAACAGGATTAAAAAGTAATTATTCCATCAGTTCATTATGCTGTACACTGTAAAACTAAAATCCATAACTGAGGGGCCAGCATTCTTCTTTGCACATTGCCACATCTGTAAAACACACAGCTGGAAAAAAGCTCTGCTTCTGTAATCCCTTTCTTACGTACCTGAATAAGGAAGAGACAAAAAAAGAGATTAAATATATAACATCTATCTCATTACACTTCCCAACATTTTAAATGAAAAGCTCCCCATGCAGAACAATACTTTTCACGGTACCTCGGTACATGTGACAATAAATCTAAATCATTCTGTCTGTCAAATCCATGCTGGTTGTCCTTGGAGCAATCCAGAGAGTGGAATTCCTCTAGGTGCTCCGGGTTCCTCCCACAGTCCAAAGATGTGCAGGTTAGGTGGATAGGCCATGCTAAATTGCCCCTTAGTGTCCAAAAGGTTTGGTGGGATTACGGGGATAGGGCAGAAGCTGGGCCTAGGTAGGGTGCTGTTTCAGCGGGTCGGTGCAGACTCGGTGGGACAAATGACCTCCTTTTGCACTGTAGGGATTCTATGATTCGATGATTTTCCCATGCAGAAAATAAATCCGAAAATAGTCAGGCTAACAAATTCCGTCTTCCATTGAAATTTCGCAAGCACGTTGAACAAAAACAAGCTAATTATGAAAGAAATACAAATGCAATATGCTTTTCAGAGATTCTTTGGATCATAGATTCTATCATGATTAGAATCTAAATGAATGAAAATAGGCTTTCAAGAAATAACTTAAGCTTCCATGTTAAACAAGAAAGCGTCTTAACAGTTGAACTGGTGTAATATTACATATACTTCTAATTTTAAAATGTCTATCATATTGAAATTCTATTCTGTATGATTGACTGGGCAAACAAACAATGGCCGCGACCGAACAAACAACGCGCCCGGCTCAGTGACACGACGAGTCCGTTAAATTTCGCGAGAGGCCTCTCACGAGATTTACGACGCTCGAGACGCCTCAAGATCCAACGAGATCTCGTGATCTGGATCGCGCCCTCACTGGGCAGGATCCAGATTTGCATACTTAAGTGAACAGTTCGACCTGGAAAAACTGTTCCCAGTTCCCATTAGCTGATGGTATAAAGACTGGGGGAACACAGCTTTAACATTTTGGAAAAGGGCAGCGGACAATGAGTAAGAACATTTTTATGCAGTGAGTGGTAATGACTTGTAACTCACTTCTCAGTAGGGTGGTAGAAGAAAGGGACGATCAATAATTTCGAAATGAAATTGAATGGCACTTCAGGAAAAAAATTTGCAGAGCTACAGGGATAGAATGGGGAAAATGGTACTCTCTGGATTGCCCCAAGGACAGCCAGCATGGATGTGACAGACTGAATGATTTAGGTTTCGATTTATTGTCATGTGTACCGAGATACAGTGGAAAGGTATTGTTCTGTGTACAGTCCAGGGCATACACAGGGCATGCTATAAATACATGAAGATACATAATGAAAATACATAAACATAGACATCGGGTGTAGCATACAGTACATAGTGCTACAATTCTAGCAAAGATGCATAGAAAGGCCAGTTCAATCTATAAGTGGGCCATTCAGGAGTCTGGTAACAGCATGGAAGAAGCTGTTTTTAAATCCATTGTTGTGTCCCCTGTCCCTTCCTGTGCCGTAAATAAATGACTCTGACTTTTTAAACAAAATGAAAAGTTCAGATGGACAACTATGCAAATAAAAGCATAGATTTAAAAAAAATCTGATTTAACTTTGCTGCAAATATATATCAAAGACACAGAAGTTGCAACAAAAAAAGGTTAAATAATACCACTGACAAGTTCATGATCAACCCTGAAAATCTCAGACCATGCAGATTTCAGAGCACTGAACCGATAAAAGCTCTTGTATTCTTAGTGGATATGTATTTTTTCCTTGCCCAAAAATAACTGCCTGTATGAATATTTTCAATGACCTCAACAAATGCCATGATCGCAAGCTTGAAAACCGACAAACAAGAGTTAATATCTGTGAGAGTGAGGGAAAAATTCTACCCCTACTGTGCCCTGAGGAATCAAGACGACTCAGACGTTTGACTGAACTACAGCCCTATTCCTTACATGATTTAGGACCTCAATGAAGCAATTAAATTATGTAGTTCACCGGTGCTTCAGTTCTGTAATGTAGAAATGGTGCATAGTTTGTACTTGTAATATGATTTTAATTCAACATTACGCTGCCTTTAATACACCTTCCTTTAATAGTCCCTTCACCACTTTCTTGCTATCTGTGGAATTTCATAGAATCCCTAGTGTAGAAGGAGGCCATTAAGTGCATCGAGTCTGCACCGACCCTCCAAAAGAGCACTTTACCCCATCCCCACAATCCCGTAATCTAACCTCTACCTACATATGTTTGGACACTAAGGGACAATTGATCATGGCCAATCCTAACCTGCACATCTTTGGAGTGTGGGAGAAAACCGGAGCACCCAGAGGAAACCCATGCAGACACAGGGAGAAAGTGCAAACTCCACACAGTCACCCAAGGCTGGAATTGAACCCGAGTCCCTGGTGCTGTGAGGCAGCAGTGCTAACCACTGTGCCACCATGCCGCCCCTAATGTTTGTCTACTTTTGTTATGACATGCTTGATACATGTTTGCATATTTAAAAAAATAAATTTAGAGTGCCGAATTCATTTTTTCCAATCAAGGGGCAATTTAGCATGGCCAATCCACCTACCCTGCACATCTTTGGGTTGTGGGGGCAAAACCCACGCAAACACGGGGAGAATGTGAAAACTCCACACAGACAGTGACCCAGAGCCAGGATCGAACCTGGGACCTTAGCGCCGTGAGGCAGCAATGCTAATTGCTGCGCCACCATGCTGTCCATGCTTGCACATTTTTAACTTGATTATTTAGTCTATATATACATTCTTTGCTGTAAGTCACTTTGCAATTCAGCCTTCAGGCTGAAAAAAAAGTTTCTCCAATGAAATACTTTTAATATTCCAAAACTGTTCAATTTGCTTTCAAAACACATTTAAAAACATAAAACCGAACTAAATTTGAACGGTAAAGCACTTGGGTAGATGGGCTAAGGTGGACAAATTCAGGATATACCAAGCAGAGAAAAGCACACCATAGCCTCAGCTAGCTCACCGCCACCTTTTCAAGGGCAAATAGGATGGGTATTAAACGCTGCCCTAGTCAGTGATGTCAACAGCCAACAAAAGTTTTTTTTTAAAAATCACTATATCACTCATCTAAACTAATGCATGCTTTAGTGTCTAAAAATTAAGTGCTTGAACTGAAAGGTTTGCAGCGTTACTCTTGCTCTGATGATGGTTAAACTTAAGATGGCATTCTGAAATGCCAGGAATAAATCAAGTGCCACACAAACCATGAATTAAAATTTGGTCTCATTTACGCATGATAGTTCAATAGATGAATAGATGGTGTGGCAGCAAAATTTATACACTATTTGTGCTCATCTTAGGCAGGGTAACAGTGAGGACACTCAATAATCAAAGCTAATATGTGGGGAGTGGAGAAATCAGCCAGTGCTCCCAAATATCGGATGACAATGAAGAATGGCCACTTATGAGAGTTTCTGGGGGTTTGGCCTGTGAAATTGCAGCACAGCAGAAGTTAGTGCTTCCACGATAGGAAGGAACATTAGAAAAATAACTTAAAAACCATAAATCAATCTTTTGTTATCTAATACAAAATGTATTACCATAAGCTGTTTAGTAATGTACATTTTAAGGCCTTCTCAGGGAGCAATGTTTGGCTAATGAAGTGGACATACTAAATAAATAACAAGGTCTCAGACTAAAGCTTTTATTTAATAATCATATTCACTAATGTAATCTTTCTTTATCTCTTTTGTTTCAGCAAAGGGCTGTGACAAATGTAAATTTTGATTTTCCACTAGATGTCAGTGCAGTCCTTTAAATGCTTTGATTAGAAATTGAAGTAAATATGGAAGATTAAAAAACAATTGTGTTCAGCTTGCTTCCCAATAAATTCTCAATTTTTTTTTACTCGTTAAATTTCTTCCATATATTGTTTTAGTACTGATGAATGAATCAGTCATTATGCACAGGAGGAGGCCAATGAGACCATCGAGCCTGTACCAGCTCTGTGCAGAGCAATCCAGTTAGTCACATTCCCCTGCATTACTCAATAGTCCTGCAAGTCCAAATCAAGTTTCCTTTGAAATCGTTGTCTCCACTTCCACCACTCCCGTAGGCATCAAGATCAAGGCCATTACCATTCGTGGCATAAAAATATCCTTCCTCATCTCCCCCTTGCATCTCTTGGCCATAACCTTAAATCTGTGACCCTTGTTCTTGTACCAAGTGCAAACAGGAAGAAGTCTTACAACACCAGGTTAAGGTCCAACAGGTTTGTTTCAAACACTAGCATTCGGAGCACTGCTCCTTCCTCAGGTGAAAGGAGCAGTGCTCCGAAAGCTAGTGTTTGAAACAAACCTGTTGGACCTTAACCTGGTGTTGGACTTGTAAGACTTCTTACTGTGCTCACCCCAGTCCAATGCCGGCATCTCCACATCAAGTGCAAACAGGAAGAGTGTTTCTTTGCTGCCCTTGTCTAAGCCTATCCATAATTTTGTACACTTCTACCAAAATCTCCCCTCAATCTCCTTTGCTCCAAAAAGAACCTCCGTTTCTACAAGTTCACTGTGTAACTAAAATTTCTTATCCCTGGAGCCATTCTGATAAATCTCTGCATCTACTCAAGGATCGTTACATCATTCCAAATGTGTGATCAGAATTGGACGATACTTTAATAATAATAATCTTTATTAGTGTCACAAGTAGGCTTACATTAACACTGCAATGAAGTTACTGTGAAAATCCCCTAGTCGCCACAGTCCGGCGGCTGTTCGGGTACACTGAGGGAGAATTCAGAATGTCCAATTCACCTAACAAGAATGTCTTTGGGGACTTGTGGGAGGAAACCAGAGCACCATGAGAAAACCTAAGCAGGCACGTGGAGAACGTGCAGACTCTGCACAGACAATGAATCATGCCGGGAATCGAACCCGGGTCCCTGGCATTGTGTAGCAGCAGTGCTAACCACCTTAACGATACTAAACAAAATTTTACAAAAAGTTCAGCATAACTTCCCAGTTTGTGCTTAATACCTCTATTTAAGAAGCTAAAGGTCCCATATGCTTCGATAATTAGTGTCTCTTCCTGCCACTTTCTGTGCATGTGAACTCCCAGATTGTTATGTCCTTACACATTTTTTAGAACCTTGCCTTTAAGTCTATATTGCTTCGCCGAATGTCTCCTGCTAAAATGCATCACTTCACGCTTCTCTGTATTAAATTCATCTGCCACTTGCCAGTCCATTATGCTAGCCCATGCCCTGTTGCAGTTAATTGGTATCATCTTCACTATTTACCGCACTTACAATTGTGGTATCACTGGCAAATTTTGAAGTTATATTCTGTATTGTAATAACCAAGTCATTTATAAATATCAAAAAATCAGTGGTTCTAGCATTGACCCTTGGGGAATATCAGTGCGTACCATCCTCAAATCTGTAAAACAATAATTTTTACCATAAGTCACTGTTTTGGGTCTTTAAGTCAATATTTAATAGCTGACACTATTATTTTGTTAACAACACTTTAATGTGGTACATTGCCAAAAACTCTTATTAAAATCCAGATAGACAACATCCCACCCGTTATGCAAAACCCCTTTTTTAGATGTCATTAATGGGCTTGAAGCCCAATTCAAAATCCTCCTGCATTGCTCCCCCCCCCCGCTAGCTGCACCAGGTGGGGTTTGGTACAGGTCCTGACAAGCATGGGCCTGGCACGTTGGACCCCAAAGGGGGACAAGGAGGCAAGTCCAATGACATGTTCCCCTCTGTCGCTGCCAGGTGCGGAGGGGGGGGGGGGGGGGGGGGGGGTGTCCCCCAAAGGTCCTGAGGTTGGGCGGGCTCGGGCTGGGGGCACAGTATTGACCTCAGTACTCTCCCCCGGAATGGGGGTCTCATGGCTGGACTGCCCCTTCTAGCCCTGGAAAACTTGAAGATCATTCTGAGTGTGGTGATTTCAGGCAGCTCTGATCAATATCTTCATTCTTCTCTGTGTACTGTGAAAACTTTGAAGAGGCCTGGTCACCTTATTTTCCATGCCCCTGGATACCTTTTGTAACCGCAATGTTTCTAAACACCCAAAAGCTGTGGTTAGAAGAGGAAACAAAATTGCTTAGTTGCTTTGAAGTTGCCTGCAGCTGTCAATCAGAACAAGGATATTTATAAACATTGCAACTAGTACATTGAGGGTAGCACAGTTGATGTGGTTTACATGGACTTTAGTAAAGCCCTTGACAAGATCCCACATGGAAGGTTGGTCCAAAAGGTTAGAGCCCATGGGTCCAAGGCAAGCTGGAACCAAGATTGGCTTGCTAATAGGAGACAAACGGTGATGGTGGTGGGCTGTTATGTGATTGGAAACCTGTGACCAGAGGTGTACCACAGCGATCGGTGTTGGGGCCCTTGCTGTTTGGTACGTACATTAACGACTTGGATGTGAATGTCGAAAGTATAATTAATAAGTTTGCAGATGACACAAAAATTGGTGGTGGTGTTGATATTAGGGGAGGCAGTATTTAAACTAGTATTTCAGAGACAAGATAATGTTCTGGGGACCTGGGTTCAAATCTCACCACGGCAGGTGGTGAAACATGAATTCAATAAAAATCTGGATGTGAGGTGGATTGGCCACACTAAATTAACCATTAGTTTCCAAAGATGTGCAGGTTATGTGGAATGCAGGGATAGGATGTGGGGATGGGTCTAGGTAGGGTGCTCTTTCAGATCGCCGGTGCAGACTCGAGGGCCGAATGACCTCCTTCTGCACTGTAGGGATTCTGATAGGATGTGGGGATGGGTCTAGGTAGGGTGCTCTTTCAGATCGTCGGTGCAGACTCGAGGGCCAAATGACCTCCTTCTGCACTGTAGGGATTCTATGGATAGTAAGGAGATATCCTTAGGCTTTAGACTGACATTGATCGGCTGGTAAGTTGGGCAGAGCAATGGCAGATGGAATTTAATCCTGATAAGTGGGAGCTGATGCATTTTGGGAGGTCTAATAAGGGTGGGATATAATCAATGAAAGGCAGGGTCCTTTGGGAGTACTGAAGAACAATGGGGCCTTGTTGTAAAAGTGGCAGCACAGGTAGTAAGGATGGTGAAGGCTGCATTTGGAATGCTTGCCTTCATTAGCCAGGGAACAGAGCAGGGAGGTCTTGGTTATAAAACATTGGTTAGGCCATCGATGGAATTCTGGTGTAGTTCTGGTCGCCACACCATCAGAAGGATGCGATTACACTGGGAGTGACGTGGTTACACTGGGAGAGTGCAGATGACATTCACCAGAATGTTTCCTGGGATGGAAGGTTTCAGCTATGAGTATACACTGGATAGGCTGGATTTGCTCTTCCTGGAGCTGGGGAGGCGGAGGGGGGAATCTGATAGAAGTATACAAAATTAAGGACTAGATAGGGTAGATCATAAGAATCTTTCCCCCATGGCAGTGGTGTCAAAGATCTGAAGGTATAGGTTTATGGTTAGGAGTAAGTGGTTTAGAGGGGACCCGCGGAAACATGTTTTCATTCAGCGAGTGGTGGAAATATGGAATGCGCTGCCAGGGAGTGTGGTGGAGTAAGATACTCTCGCAACATAGCATCTGGATGAGCACTTAAATCGGCAAACATGGTAAGCTATGGACCAAATTCGAGTGAATGGGATTAGTACAGGTTGGTATTTGGTCAGCATAGACATGGTGGGCTGAAGGGTCTGTTGCTGTGCTATATGACTCCATGGCTCTAACAGGGGCACTTCAGATGCATTCAACCGTGAATGAAAGATAAATAAACAAAGCTCCCGTCTGCTGTGTAAGAACCATTAAGTATCAATCAAAGGTAAATCAAAGCTAATGGACCGTGAAATTGAATGAAGACAAAAGTTTTCAAAGGTTTTGAGCTTTCTAGGAAGACTCAGAGTAAAAAGCATGGGGCTGAGTGAGCGGCTGTGGAGAACGGGGAAGTACTTGAGGCTCCCTGGCTTGTAACAATGATAAACTGTTCAATCTACTCTTTTTTAAATTAATTTTTAAAATTTATTTACGGGATGTGGTTGGTTAGGCCATCCTTTATTGCCTTCTTGAACCACTGCAGTCGTTGAGTTCCTGATACACCCACTGTGCTGTTAGCGAGGGAGTTCCAGGATTTTGCCCCAGTGACAGTGAAGTAACGACGATTAATTTCCAAGTCAGGGTGGTGAGTGACTTGTAGGGGAACCTCCAGGTGGTGGGGTTCCCAGGTATCTGCTGCTCATGTCCTTCTTGTCATCGACACGAAGATTGGTGGAGTTGCTGATAGTGCCGAGGATTGTCAGAGGATACAACAGGATATAGATAGATTGGAGATTTGGGCACAGAAATGGCAGATGGAGGTTAATCCAGACAAATGTGAGGTCATGCATTTTGGAGGATCAAATCTAGATATGAATTGTACTGTAAATGGCAGAACCCTTAGGAACATTAAAATACAGAGAGATCTGGGCGTGCAGGTCCACAGTTCCCTAAAAGTGGCAAAACAGGTGGCCAAGGTGATTAAGAAGGCATATGGCATGCTTGCCTTCACCAGCTGGGTCATTGAGTACTAGAGTTGGGAAATCATGTTGCAGCTGTATAAAACCTTAGTTAGGCCACATTTGGAGTATTACGTGCAGTTCTGGGCACCACGTTATCAGAAAGACGTGTAAGCTTTGGACAGAGTGCAAAGGAGGTTCACCAGGATGCTGTGTGGTCTCAAGGGTATTGGCTGAAGAGAGGTTGAATAAACTTGGATTGTTTTCACTAGAAAGAGGAAGCTGAGGGGAGACCTGATAGAGGTGTACAAAATTATAAGAGGCATAGACAGGGTTGATTGTTGGAGGCTCTTTCCAAGGGTGGAAGTGTCAATTACAAGGGGGCACAGGTTCAAAGTGAGAGGGGGAAAGTTTAAGGGAGATGTGCAGTGTACGTTTTACACGCAGAGTGGTGGGTGCCTGGAACGCGCTGCCAGAGGATGTGGTGGAAGCAGGCACATTAGCAACATTTAAGAGGCATCTGGATGGATACATGTATAGGGAGGAAACAGAGGGATAAGGACCGAGTAAGGGCAGAAGGGTTTTTGGAAGGCAGATGGGCCTGTTCCTGTGCTGTCATTTTCTTTGTTCTCTTTATTCTAGATGGTAGTGGTCGTGGGTTTATAAGGTGCTGTCTCTGCAGCTGTCAAGCAGAGCAGTTCAAAATGGCCAGGCTGCACCTTCTACTCATACAGGCTACAAAAGGGATTGTATTTGGATTTGGAGTTTGTTTATTGTCATGTGTACCAAGGTACAGTGAAAAGTATTTTTCTGTGAGCAGCTCAACGGATCATTAAGTACATGAAAAGAAAAGGAAATAAAAGAAAATACATAATAGGGCAACACAAGGTACACAATGTAACTACATAAACACGGGCATCGGGTGAAGAATACAGGGGTCTGTTAATGAGGTCAGTCCATCAGAGGGTCGTTTAGGAGTCTGGTAACAGTGGGGAAGAAGTTGTTTTTCAATTTGTTTGTGTGTGTTCTCAGACTTTTGTATCTCCTGCACAATGGAAGAAGTTGGAAGAGTGAGTAAGCCGGGTGGGAGGGGTCTTTGATTATGCTGCCTGCTTTCCCCAGGCAGTGGGAGGTATAGATGGACTCAATGGATGGGAGGCAGGTTCGTGTGATGGACTGGTCTTGGGCCGAGCAGTTGCCATACCAGGCTGTGATGTAGCCAGATAGGATGCTTTCTATGGTGCATCTGTAAAAGTTGGTAAGGGTTAATGTGGGCATGCCAAATTTCCTTCGTTTCCTGAGGAGTATAGGTGCTGTTGTGCATTCTTGGTAGTGAAATTGACTTCTCTTGCCACTTAGAGGACTTCACAAAGCGGTCTTCTCACACCTGCAGCTTCTGAAAGAGAAAGGGGAATCCCTTCCGCAGAATGAAGTGTTGCTGTGATTTATAAGGCTGCCAGGTGCCCAGGAGGCTTAGAGATTAAAGTGAGCAGGACACTTCAAAGTTGTCACAGTACACAGACATGAATGAAGATTTTGATCAGAGAGCTACCTGAGGTCACCATGCCAAGAGTGATCCTCAGGTTTCTCAGGGCTAGAAGAGGCAGTCCAGCCGTGAGACCCCCATCCTCGGGAAAGTTCCGAGATCAGCCCCTTTTCCCCAGCCTACCCACCCCACCCCCAGGATCCTCCCTCTGCAGTCCGGCTTTGGCAGGGGGACACATGGACTTACCTCCTTAATCCCACTCGGGGGCCTAATGCACCAGGCCAGGGTGTCACTGCCAGAGGACAGTGAACTGACAAGGGGTGGGGCCTGAAGGGGGTCCCAGGTCACCTCAGCAAGGAGGGGGAGGGGAGGAGGAGAGAGAATCTGCGAACCTTTATTTTTAAACAGTGCCCCTAGTTCTCGATTCTCCCACTAGAGGAAACATCCTTTCCACATCCACCCGGTCAGGTCCCCTCTTCTAACCTCCAGTGGCCACAAGCTTACCTGTCCAGCCTTTCCTCATGAGACAAATCACCCATTCTGGTGTTAATATAAGCAACCTTTTCAGAACACTTCCAATATACTTGCATCTTTCCTTAATTAAGGAGATCAATACTATACACAGTACTCATTAATGTCCTATATACCAGAAGCATAACCTCCTAATCTTGTATACAATTTCCTTTGCAATAAACGATAACATGCTGAAATAAAACAGAAAATGCTGGAACGCAGAAGTTGGGCAGAATCAGTGGCAGCATGGTGGCGCAGTGGTTAGCACTGCTGCCTCATGGCACCGAGGTCCCAGGTTCGATCCCGGCTATGGATCACTGCCCGTGTGGAGTTTGCACATTCTCCCCGTGTTTGCGTGGGTTTCACTCCCACAACCCAAAGATATGCAGGGTAGGTGAATTGGTCATGCTAAATTGCCCCTTATTTGGAAAAACAAATTGGGTACTCAAAATTTATAAAAAATAAAATTATTTTTCAAAAGTTGGGCAGCATCAGTGGAGCAACAGAGTTAACGTTTCGTGTCCATAAGTCTCTTTTTCTGAGCTCTTAAGTGTCATTAGTTTTCTCAGCATTTTTTGTTTTTATTTAATTTTCCAGCAGTTGTAGTATTTTACTTAGTTTAACGATAACATTCTAGTTAACTTTGTTAATTAATTGCTGCACTACATACTAACCTTTGGTGATTCATGCATTAAGACACCCAGATCCCGCTGCATCGGAGCTCTGCAATCTCTCACCATTTGAATATGCTTCTTTTTTTTATTTGTCCTGCCAAAATGGGCAATTTCACATTTTCCCACATTATACTCCATTTGCCCACATACCTATGTATATACTTTTGCAGCCTCCTTGTGTCTTCTTCACAAATTACTTTCCTACCTATCATTGTGCTATCAGCAAATTTAGCAAACATACCATCTGTCCCTTCACCCAAATCATTTACATAAATTGCAAAGAGTTAAGGCTCCAGCATTGATCCCGGTGTCACATCATGCCAACTAGAAAGTGACCTACTGTTTCCTGTTAGCTAACCAGTCTTCTATTTATGCCAATATATCCTCCTTGCACCATGAACTTTTATTTTCCGCAAGAACCTTTGATAAGGCACCTTATCAAATGCCTTCTGGAAATCGAAGTGCAGAACATCCACTGGTTCCCCTGTATCTACAGATACGTTACTTCTTCAAAGAACCCCAATAAATTGGTTAAACATGATTTCCTTTCACAAAACCAGGTTGACTCTGCCTGATTACCTTGAATTTAACATTTTCCTTCCAACAGATGTTAAGCTAACTGGACTACAGTCTCCTGCTTTTTGTTGCCCTCCTTTATTGAATAGCTATTTTCTAATCTAAGGGAAAATTAAAACCAACGCATCAACTATCGCACTAGCCACTTCTTTTAAGACACTAAGATGAAATCCATCAGGACCCAGGTACTTGACAACCCACAGTTCCAACAATTTGCTAAGTATCACTTCCCTGGAGATTGTAATTTCGAGTTCCTCCCTCCCTTCCAATTCCCAACTTTCAGCCAGTTCAGGAATGTCATTTATATCCTCTACGGTGAAAACTGATGACAAATACCTGTTCAATTCATCACAGAGACTGACATCCCGTCCTCTGGGACCCTACTTGCCTCACATGCAGTCACACTCTCTTGTCCCTGACAAAATCAGAAGACCCCACCCTAAGTGGAGTGACTGCCTCCTGGTACAAAGCACACAGGTAACTTTCCTCTCCAATTCAATGACTCCGAGCTGAAGTTCCTCGAGCCACAAGCACTTACTACAGATGTGTTTGACATGGATCAAACTGACATCCAGGAGCTCCCACATGCTGCAGCTTTGACACATCACCTTTCCTGTTAATTAATTCCAGAATTATATTATTCACATATTTATTTTGCATTCTTTAATATTTCATTAACTTTACCACCAGTTTCTATTCTATTTTAAACCTTAGGATTGAAACAGACGTTCCCCATTTATCAGGTACTCACCAAGCAGCGAGCTCATTTCTGACATAAAGAAAGAACCAAAAGGAAGCCCCCGCATCACCAAACTCCCCCATTCAGCAAACTCTCACATATGCATTCAGTTCCCCAGCTGCCCTCATTTGATTACTCTTATCAAAGTATTCACCCACATACACTTGGTCCACCTCATTCCCTGGCACCAGATCCAGCAAGGCTTCCTTTCTAGAAGGCACAAGAACATACTGGCCAAGGAAATTCTCATGAAATTTCAGAAAATTATCCCCATCCTCTCCATTTACTCTACTATTATCCCAGTCAATATTTATGTAATGAAATTCCAATAGCTCCATTCTACAGTTATTGCATGTTTTGGATTTCTCGTCATATTTTCTCTTCTGTATCGCTCTCATTACATCAAGGGCTGTAAAATAAACCATTGTATTTGGTCTGGTTCTCACTTGAAGAATTCACCTGACTTGCATCATATTTCCCCTTTTTGTTCTGGGTATTGTGCTTTTAAACCTGATCAATATAATTGCGACATGCCTATTTTCTTACTGAAGTCTTACAAATAAATGTTATGGATATTAGATGGTGTTGGGTGTTGGAGAAACAAATAGCACTAAATATCCCAGGAATAGAGACAAAAAGAGAAAAGTTGGTCGAAAAAATAAAGTTAATGAGTTCACCAACTATCCCCACCGTCCAAATCCCCTGCTAACCATGAAATCATGGTGTGAGTTACTGCAGACCTAAGTTTCTGTTAACTGTTCTTTAAACAACAGAAATTGTGCAACTACAAACCTATGTATTTGTGGCAAGAAAATGTATTTTGGGTGGTTTTAGGTGGGGGCTCTCTCTTCAGACCCAGATACACATATGAAAAAAAGGACTGCAGTTCACAACCCCATACCAACCTGATTTTTATACCATATTCTGAGTTTTGTGGGGTGTATGTAATGAAGAGCAGCAATTCAAAATTAAACAATACTCTGTGTGGAGTTCAGTCTGCACATTTTTAAATCAGAGTGCTAATCTATTGGAGATGCTGCATTTGAGTAATGATAAGGGACTGGTTTAGCACACTAGGCTAATCGCTGGCTTTTAAAGGTAGGCCAGCAGCACGGTTCAATTCCTGTACTAGCCTCCCCGAACAGGCGCCGGAATGTGGTGACTAGGGGCTTTTCACAGTAACTTCATTGAAGCCTACTCGTGACAATAGGCGATTTTCATTTCATTTTTTTCAATTTCATAAACAAGACAAATGGCAAGTGCCTGGGAGGAGCAGATGTATTTGCTTTCCAACCATAGAGTATTCCTCGCCTCATCTCTGGGTCTGTTGTAAACTCATTGTTAGAGATTCATTATAATGATTACTTATTAACTCCTTGTATTGTCATGCAACTAGGATGCTAGAAAAAAAAACAGGACACACCCTGATCTTTACTCCAACAATTCAAGTTGCGATTCAAAATCCAGGAATTCCCAATAACTCATCCATGTTACATAAAGAAGAAATTATGTTTAAAAAGGCTCTCATTGAGGAGTCATTTTGTAAAGAACCAACCAGCTACATTTGAAGAAAAAAGGGTTCAAGAAACAATGCGCTGGATTCTCTGGTTCTCCTGCCACATGTTCCTCAGCAGAGTACTGTTCATTGGCAGTGGGATTTTCCACTCCTGCCACTTGTCAATGGGAATTCCCATTGAAGCCACCCTACGCCACCGGGAAACCCGCAGGTGGGAGTGCATTGCCGGCGGGAACATGGAATCACAACGGCTGGAGAATTCTGGCCAGTGTAGATTAATTAGACTTCCATGATTTGGAGAAAAAACATTGTGCGTTATTTCAGTTAATTAAAACAGTTAGCTTATTTCTCAAGAGTTGTGATCTTTTTATTATGCTATTCATGGAAAGATTTAGATAGAAGCATATCCAATGTGTAAATATATTCTGTGGCTTTTATTATATAAATTCAACATATTTAACTTTAAAGAAGATTTGATACTCTCTTGCTTTGAAGACTTAAGTTACATGGAGGCATGACTCTAGTAATTCAAGGCAATCAGATGGGGTTGGCTGTTTTTTAACAAAAGTTTATTTAGATCACATGGTAAGGATAGATATTCCTGAAGCTATTGGGAGATGGGAATCACCAATGAGAATTACTTAAAATCAAGCACCCAAATAATTAAGTTGGTAAAGACTCAAAAATGTAACTGCATTTCTTGTCATGGGCATATAGAGAAGAAATGATTTGAGTAAGTCATCATCACTACATTCACTTATTGCCATGGAATCCAACCCAGAGTATTTATATTCCAAGGTGGGGATCATTTAGTGGATGAATAAACATTGTGAAATAAGGCATACATCACAACATGCGGGACTGAAACTTCATAGAAAAATCCAACTTTTTCAGTCTGCTTGTCTCAGTATAGCCTGGATGCCATTACCAGTGCAAGGAGAATGAAAATAAGTAACTGACATGGGAATTTATATTACAATTGGTGAAATGGATTTGTTTAATAAAATTTGAATTTATGATTTGTTAATAATTCTCTGAATAAAGTACATGCAATGGACTCAAAATGCAGAACACAATATGTTCAAACCATCAGGAAGAACGTTAACCTGTCACAACCTGGATAGCAAAAGAGACCAATGTTCAAAACAACTGTTGTGTGTCCCTTTCTCATTCTTACAAGGAATGTTTAATACTGCTCTTGTATATTGACACTTTGTGAACATAAACCATAAGTTAACATTTTTCCTTGCAGTTACTATAAACGGGACTCACACATACTAATCAAAGGCCTCACACATAATTGACAAAACTTTGGTGAGATGCAATTATTGAATACATCTGAAATTTGACTGTTGAACATTTATGACAAAACATATTTATTACATCAGCCCATCGACAACTTTGCAAGACTCTTGGCACCATCTGAAATGTACCTATGACTTGGTAGAGTTTCTTCCAGATTTACTCAAAGATTCATATTCAGGATTTGTACTGTATGCAACATTCCACAGTTACCTCCCAAGGAAGGATTCTGAAGCAGTCAGTTGATGCAGCCATATATTTGTAGCTTCTCGAAGTAATTGGTGAAATGTTCTTGCTACAAAGTTGGAAAACAATTGCTTCATATTAACACCACCCTTCTCATTAGCAATCTAAACACTTCAGTGGTTTCCTTACAAGGTTGAAGATTAACACAATTGGCAGATGGTCAACAGAACAAAGACCCTTCTATGAGCCTATTGGATACTGTCTGAATAAGTGTATACAGAGTGGCCTCACTTGGGGATCTTTTGAAAATTATAGATCAGGATAAACGTCTATTCCAGTCAGCTTGACTCAGTCGTTGCACCATTACCTCAGAAGGTTGAGTTCAAGCCCCACCCCAGAGCTCTTAACATAATCGAGGCTAACTCAGTGCTGGACTGGGCGGATGCTATATTGCCAAAGTCAACATTTTTCAAAGGAAATGTTAAATCAAAACCTTGTCTGAGTTTCAGTTGAATGGAAAATAATCCACTGCAAATTTTGAGAAAAGAGGGGGAGATCTTGCAGTGACTCGGCCAATATTCATCCCTCAACCAACACGACCAAGACAGATTCGCTACTATTTACCTCAGGGTCTTTTGTAGATCTTACTATGTGCAAATTGGCTACCTCCATTAAAAATGAGTACACTTGAAAAGCCAGTAATTGACTTGGAAGTTCCTTGGAATGTTCCAAGAAAAGTGTAAAACATTGTATTTTTCACATAAAGATAACAAAAAACAGCAGATCCAGAAAAGGAATTTGCTACTTGCTCCCCCATGGGTGCCTTATTTAAAACGTAGAGCTGCAACAATTGTGCTCTCCTAATTAGCAATGGTCTTAAATCCTGTGATTTTCTTGAAGTAGAATAAGAAGTTGCCAGGGCCTATAATTCTAATGATGCCAAATTAAGAATAGGTTATTAATTTATCATTGTGTACACCATCAGTTAATCTCGGAGAACCTGGGTACTAACAGCACTTCTGCTGGACTTCCGCTTGTGACCATGGAGTGATTGGTCACATAAAGGGCTGTTCCTGTTCAAAGTCACAGAAAAGGGCTCTTTTTACCCTGATCCGGGTGGAATTTTGATGAAAAGGCGTAGGTGAATGTTAGAGGAGTAGGGTCACCCCTGGAATGGTATGTCTTCTGATCACCGGACCCGGCAGAAAACTGTGACAGGTTTGGCTGGAAAGTTGAAACAGTCCTGTGCTTCACAGACAGTCTCTTCCAGATGCAGGCGGGGAAGGGGCAAGCTGTAAGGCCCCAGATACAGGAACTGATGACTTTTATCAAGGAGGAATTCCATAAACAGAGGAAAGAAATGCATGAGGATCATGCAAAGGCCATTGCAGAAGCTGTGGCACCCCTGAAGAGTACTTTGGAGCAGATGGAGAGGTGTTTGGAGGTGCAGGGGTCACAGATTCAGGGGATTGAAGGAATGATCTTGGCCAGCAATCGTGTGGTGGCTTTGGAGACAGAGGTGGAGCTCCTCGCAGACCTTTGCAAAACGTTGAGGGCAAAGGTTGAGGAGCAGGAGAATACCTCAAGAAGACAGAAGCTGCGAATAGTGGGCCTGCCTGAAGGAGTGGAAGGTGTGAGTGCCACGAGGTAAGTCTCGAAGATGCTGGCAGGGCTGGTGGCAGAAAGGGTGCTAGATAAGGCACCTGAAGTGGACCGAGCGCATAGGTCTGAGGCAAAAGCATAGACCTGGGGAGCCGCAGCGGGCGGTGATCGTGAGACTCCATAAATTTGTGGAGAAAGAGAAAATTCTACGGTGGGCCAGGGAGAAGCGTAGCTGCGACTGGGAGCGAAATAGCGCCCGGATTAATCAGGACATCGGAGTTGAGTTGGCAAAACGGCGGCAGGTTTCAACAAGGCCAAAGCGGTGCTGTACCGGCGGCAGATCAGGTTTGGGGTGCTCTACCCGGCGGAATTATGGGTGACGTTCGGAGGCCGGGAGTATTATTTTGAGACCCCAGAAACAGCCAAAGACTTCATTAAGGAGCATAAACTGGGGGAGAACTGAGTGGACAATGCTTGGGAACCGGGGTGCTGGCACTATGTAATGGTCGGGAGCATGTTTGAAGTGGGTGTACGGATTGGGGGATTTGCGCCTTCTTTGGGTGGGGGGGGGGGGGGGGGGGTTCTGGCCAATGTTGAGATTGTAAGGAGTTGTAGGGGTGAAAAGTTTATGTGAGGTTGGATGTTCCCATCCCCCCTTCTGTTTTATGGGACTGTTTGTGTTTAACATCTGTTTGTTTGCTTTTGGAGAAGGCTACCTGGAGTTCAGGAGAAGTCCTTGTTTGGGTGGGGGAGGGTAAGGCCAGCAGGAGGCCTTCTTCTTTGAGCTGAGGAGTGGAGGAGGGGGAGGTCATTAGGATGTGCCTTTGGGCAGGGGAGCCGCGCTAGCAGGTTATGCTGGTGAACGGAAGTGAGGTGGTGGGGGAGAAGGTCAAGAGGGGTGGCCGGGGAGAGAGGGAAAAGGGGGGGGGGAAAGAAGGGGAAAGGGAAAAGCGGGGGTGGGGGGGGTTTCTGCGACGCGGCAGGGGATGAGAGATGTCATGGTCTAGGCGAAGAAAGCGGCCATCTGGGATGGGCCATGTACAGAGTGGAATTAAAGGTCCAGGAGTTAAGTGGGGAAGATGACAGACGGTAGAGGGGATTGGAGGCGCAAGCCTCCGGTAAGGTTGATAAAGTGGAACATCCGGGTACTGAATGGGCCGGTTAAAAGGTCGCGGGTGTTCACGCACCTCAGGAGCTTGAAAGCAGGGGTTGTCTTTTTGAAGGAGACACACCGCCGTGTGAAGGACCAGGTTAGGTTAAGGAAGGGGTGGGTCGGGCAGGTTTTTCATTTGGGTTTGATTTGAAATCGAGGGGTGTGGTGATTTTAATGAGCAAACAAATGGGATTTGTGAGTGCAGGAGGTGAGGTATCCAGGTGGGAGATACGTGATTGTGAGTGGGGTATTGGAAAGGGCACCGGTAGTGTTGGTAAATGTGTATGCCCCAAATTGGGATGATGTGAGTTTTATGAGGGGGTTGCTGGCAGCAATCCCGGATTTGGCCACGTACCAGTTGATCGTGGGAGGAGATTTTAACTGTGTCCTGGGGCCGAGGGTGGATAGATCGAGCCCCAGGTCGATGGGTAGGGTACGAATGGCAAGGGAGCTGGGAGGGTTTATGGAGAGGATGGGTGTGTGGATCCATGGCGCTTTCAGAACCCAGGGGCAAGGGAGTATTCCTTCTTTTCACACGTCTATAAAGTGTATTCGAGGATTGATTACTTTGTAGTGAATCGGGAAATTTTGGTTGGGATGGAGGGGGCAGAGTGTGCGGGGATAGTTATCTCGGACCATGCACCCCACCGGCTGGATATTCGGTTCAGTACGGGACGACAGCAGAGGTCGGTGTGGAGGTTTGACTCGGGGTGTTTGGCGGATGAAGGTTTTTGTGAAAAGGTGCGGTTGGCGATTAGGGATTATGTGGAGTTCAATCAGAATGGGGAGGTGTCGGCGGGCATTTTTGGGGAATCACTGAAGGCAGTGGTCCGGGGAGAAATTATCTAATTTACGGTTCGTGCAAATAAGGAAAGGAGGGCGGTACATGACCGTCTAGTGAGTGAGATAGTGGAGGTGGACAGGGAATATTCGAGGGTGCCCACCGTGGAGGGATTGGCGAGGAGGAAAATGTTGCAGGGGCAATTTGACAGGCTGACAAACGGGGAGGGCGGTAGGGCAACTGCATAGGGCAAGAGGGGTGCAATACGAGTATGGGGAGAAGGCGAGTCGCATGCTGGCGAACCAGCTGCGGAGGTAGGCTGCATCCAGGGAAATATTGAAGATCCGGACTGGGGCTGGGGATGTGGTGTCAGAGCCAGGGAAGATAATTGAGACATTTAGAGAGTATTACCAGGGACTTTATGAGGCAGACCCAGGAGGAGAGGAGGGGGACATGGGTTGGTTTCTGGACGAGCTGGAATTTCCCCAGGTGGAGGAAGCAAAGAGGCAGGCGTTGGAGGAGCCCCTGGGGCTGAGGGAGGTGCTGGATAGTATCAGGGGTATGAAGTCAGGGAAGGCCTCTGGGCTGGATGCGTACCCGGCAGAATCTTATAAGGAATTTGCGGCGGACCTGGCACCACATCTGTTGGGGGCGTTTAATGAAGCACTGGAGAAGGGGGAGTTGCCGGAGACGATGAAGTAGGCAGTAACCACACTAATTCCGAATAAAGGGAAGGATCCGGTGGAATGTGGGTCATATAGACCCATATCACTATTGAACACGGATGTGAAAGTATTGGCTACGTTGTTGGTGGGGCGGATTGTGTCCCGGGGGTGGTTGCAGAAGATCAAACAGGCTTCGTGAAGGGCAGGCAGCTCACGAGTAATATAAGATGGCTGTTGAATGTGATGAATCCGTCGAGAGCTCTGGTACCGGAGGTGGTGTCCATGGATGCGGAGAAAGCATTTGATCGGGTGGAGTGGCGGTACTTGTTCGAAGTTTTGGGAAGGTTTGGGTTTGGGCTGAGATTTGTGGCATGGATGCTGTTGCTGTATGTGTCGCCAAGAGCGAGGGTGAGGACGAATGATATGAGCTCACAAAGCTTTGACTTACACAGGGGTACGAGGCAGGGGTGCCCGCTGTCGCTGCTGCTGTCTGCGCTGGCCATAGAGCCATTGGCGATGGCTCTCAGGGGGTCGGCAGAGTGGCAGGAGATAATGAGGGGACAGAGGGAGCATCGGGTGACGCTCTATGCCGATGACCTCTTGCTGTATGTTTCGGATCCGTTGGGAGAGTATGGGAAGGATTATGGGCCTGTTGGTGAGGTTTGGAGGGTTCTCGGGATACAAGCTGAATGTAGGGAAAAGCGAGGTATTCCTGGTGAATGAGCTGGCACTGACGAATGTGATATAAAATAGTTACTTTAGAGTTACTAGTTAATGTAATGTAGAAATAAGCCACTTTGATTCTTGCAGTTAGGGACAAAGGAATTTGAGACCGCATGGAAAAAGCAGGAAGAGGTGGGTCTATGAGAGTGATGCTGCATTGATAGGGGCCAGAGAAAGGGATTGGAAGTGAGCCAATCAGAATAGATCGAACAGGTCAGGAGGGACATAGGCTGACCTATGTCCGTCGAGTATGTGAAACTTGATACCATTTGAATTGATTTTGCAGAGATCCCTTTGTCTTTTAGTTCAGTCGTTTTCTGGGATGTAAGAAGCTGGATGTCTCTTACATTTCTGTAAGATGATTCAAGCTTGCAAGCTAAATAAATAACTTCTGTTTACGTGCGAATCCGTCTCAACTTTTATTGAGGCCAGACTGACAGAGAAAGAAATTTGGAGATCTACAGCACAGCGGGCTAATTTAGGGGGGGGTGCCAGTTACGGTAGCGAGGGATAGGTTTAGGTACTTGGGGATTTAGGTAGCGAGGGAATGGACTGGGCTCCATAAGTGGAATTTAACGAAGCTGGTGGAGGAGACCAGGGAGGATCTTAAGATGTGGGGTACACTGCACTTAACGTTGGCGGGGAGGGTCCAAGTGGTGAAAATGAATATTCTGCCAAGGTTCTTGGTTATCTTTCAGGCTCTTCCGACCTTTATACCATACGCCTTTTTTTCTGAAAGTGGACACAATCCTGTCTGATTTTGTATGGGTGGGGAAGGTGCCGAGGGTGGGGAGGACCCTGCTACAGAGGCAGAGGCAGTAGAGGGGGTTGGCGTTGCCAAACTTGCTTCATTATTATTGGGCAGCGAATCTGAGCAAGGTGTGGCAGTGGTGGGAAGGAGAAGGGGTAGAGTGGGTTAGGATGGAGGAGGAATCTTGTAAGGGGTCTAGTTTGAGGGCTATGGTGATGGCAGCATTGCAAATGGCTCGGAGTAGATATTCAGGGAGCCCAGTGGTGCAGTCCATGGTGAAGATATAGAATCAGCTGAGGAGGCATTTTAGGGTGGAAGGGATGTTGGTGCTAACGCCGCTGTGCGAGAATCATGGGTTTGAGCCGAGGGGGGAATGGATAATGTATACAGGAGGTGGAGGGAAGTGGGGCTGATCAAAGTGAGGAATTTGTATTTGGAGGAAGGGTTCCCCAGTCTAGAGGAGCTAAGGGAGAGGGTAGAGCTGCCGAGGGGTAGTAAGTTCAGGTATCTACAGGTTAGGGGCTTTTCACGAAAGGTCTGGAAGGGGTTCCCTAGATTGCTGGGATACACCCTGCTGGAGCGACTGCTGCTTCCGGATGTGGAAGGCGAGGGAAGAATTGGAGATATATATAAGTGGCTGGGGGAGCAGGGAGGCGAGCAGGTGGTGAAGATCAAGGAGAAATGGGAAGCGGAGTTGGGAGGGGAGATCAATTGGGGAGTATGGAGTGAGGCACTGCGAAGGGTACACGGGACCTCCTCTTGTGCAAGGATGAGCCTGATACTGTTTAAGGTGGTGCACAGGGTGCTTATGACTTGGGCGAGAATGAGTGGGTTCTTTCAGGGGGCAGATGAGTGTGAGACGTGTGGGCGGGGACCAGCGAATCATGCACACATGTTTTGGAGTTGTGAAAAATTGGGAAGATTCTGGTCGGGAGTGTTCGTGGTCTTAGCCAGGATAGTGGAGGAGGGAGTGGACCCGGACCCTTTGGTGGCGATATTTGGGGTTTCAGAGAAGCCGGAGCTCATGGAGAGGAGGAAGGATGATGTCTTGGCCTTCGCCTCTCTGATTGCACGGCGATGAATTTTGCTGGAGTGGCGGTCGGCATCGCCACCGGGGGTAGCAGCATGGTTCGATGACTTCCTGCGGTTAGAGAAGATAAAGTATGAGTTAAGGGGTTCAGCAGGGGAGTTTGAGAAAAGGTGGGGGATGTTTGTGACCGTGTTTGAGGAGCTGTTCTTCGCTGGGGGGGTGTGTGAAAAAGGAGAAAAATCTGTACAAACTGTATAGTTGATTGTTGGGAAGAATGTTTCTCGGGGTATTTATTTGCTGTAACCTACTTTGATACAAGTTTGAATAAAATGCGTTCCAAAAAAAAGAAACACAGCGCTTCTGCCATTATTGTTAATTCTGCTGCCTCAAAAATGACACTTACCTTCAAGTCTAAGGTTTGAACCTTTACAAGGGGGACGTTTTGTGTTGTCAAAA
The DNA here is from genome assembly GCF_047496885.1 of Scyliorhinus torazame. Lineage (NCBI taxonomy): Eukaryota > Metazoa > Chordata > Chondrichthyes > Carcharhiniformes > Scyliorhinidae > Scyliorhinus > Scyliorhinus torazame. Next base: position 79,414,661 of record NC_092721.1, on the reverse strand, counting down.
TTGTAGATACCAAAAGGATTTATTCATAGATGGGATATCTCCAGCACCTCAACAAGAGTCAGTATGGAATTCTTGGGATTGTAGCATATATTTCACCAGCTAGTCGACAGTGTGCAGTTTACACAAAACACACATGCAAGAATCTTGGTTTGATGAAAGTACACTTTAACTCAACGGTATATTCCATCATGTTGTTCAAAAACACGTTATAGGGCTGCAAAGATTTTTCTAGCCATGATTATAGCAAATTGTATAAGTTGAAATATCAATATGGTTGCATTACCTTTGTGCCAGAGCAATGTCATTGAGTATTTTTAGGGTTGAACAGATTGAGTATTTTTTATTTGTGAAAACTAAATATACCAAGTTCTTATTACTATTGCCAACACTCCAATGTAATAACTATAATGTACATTATTCATAAGATTTTACTGAAATTACTTATAAACCAATGTAGCAAGAAATCCCATCCAAGTTGTTATCTAGTTATGAATAAAAGATATTTATATCTTGTTGTTGCATACATCTGATTGGGTCATAAATGACTATATTGCTGCACTGAGCAGAAGTTAACTTTTATAGTGCATGCATGTGTGCCATCTGCGTCTGCACATCTCACTCAGGCTCGGTCCAGTGATATCCTACTGGCCAAGTATGACCTGCAAATAATATTATTTTGTTTACCTGCATCATTTTCTTGCTCCAGGCGGTTGATAATACCGTTGGGTAGGTCTTGTTGAGCGCCTTGGCTGTCCATCCCCACCTCGACAAAATTCTAACGTACCCTCAAACGATTCTTCCTCCTCTGCCTGTTTGCATATTTAAAAATGCAATCAAACTTCAAAAAAGTGTATCGCAAAACAGATTTTTAAATCACAAATATGGCATTGGTTATTCTCACGGTCTTCATTAAACTTGGGCATGATTCCTAAAACAGCATTTCCATGACTTCTCTTCCGAGGAAATAAAAAAGTACCAAGTAAAAGGTCACAATTTCCTTTAGATCAAATAGTTTCTTTATTAAAGAAAAAAACACCTTCAATGAGTAACACATAAAAGAACTAAACCTGAACTGGCCCTCAATCATACACGTAAAACGTAATCTGCGATTAAACAAAATGCAAATTCAGGAAAATATACATTTGTGTGAAGTGCTTCCTAACACCAACCCTGAAAGGCCTTATCCTAATTTTCAGATTAAGCACCCTTGTAAGGGTACCCTTTCACTAGAGCAAATAGTTTCCCGCTAGCTATTCTATCAACCCCTTCAGTCATCTTAAAAACCTCAAGTAGATATCCCTTAACCGTACACACTCAAGGGAATCATAGAATTTCAAGTCAACATTATGTTACATTTCCTCAGAATTGAATCTTTCAGCACAAGAATCATTTAAGTGAATCTGCACTACACCCGCACAAACATTAATATATCTTTCTTGAGGTGCCTTGTCCAGAACTGAATGTAATACTCCAAATGCGATCCAAAGCTTTGTACAACTTCGTCCCCATTGAACAAAAACTCCCTTCAGATAAAAGCCAACATTCCTTTGGTCTTTTAATTATTAATTATAACAGAATACTTTTTTCTGTACGTAACCCGCAAATCTATTTGCTCTTCTACAGCTCGTAGTTACTTTCCATTTAGAAACCACTCTGATCTTTCTTGTGTCCAATATCTACATCTCCCTTTTCATGCTAATCTTTTTCCACAGCATTGCCCGCTCACCTAATTTATCAATGCCCTTTCCCAACTTGATCTATACTACCTTATGTGGCATATAACGTCAGTCAGCAGCAAATCTAGGTACATGTATGGCTCCATAATCCTTCATCCAAGTCACTTGTAGTGAAATGCTGTGGCTTCAGTACAGATCCCACTAACTACATACTGAAATGGAGAATATTTAATCTCCACCATTTGGGCATTAAGTGTTCACACATAAGGCGCAACCATTACCATAGGAAGAGGCTATTCAGCCCATCACGCCTGTGCCAATTCTTTGTAAGAGCTATCCAATTAGTCTCATTCTCCTGCACTTTTGCCCTGGCCCTGCAAATATTTCCTTTTCAAATATATACCCAATTGCCATTTGGAAAGTAATTACAGAATCTGCTTCCACACGTTTCAGGCTGTGCATGAAGGGTAGCATGCAAAAAGTAAAGCATTGTTGAATAACTGTACACCTCCTACACAAACTGACAAATTTTCCTGCTCTTAAAATTAGAAGAAAATGGAGCATACTGAATTCTTCATGGGGTGTGTAATCCTCTGGCCATATTTTCGTTCGTGTACACCCATCCAAGTGACGTTTAACGCAAATATAAAAATCTACTCCAATGCATTTTATCATAGCATTTCTAATCTTAAATTAATGGCTGCAACTGTATTTGAATGGATAGTGTAAGATTTTACATGATGGCACAAATTTGTACTGTGTAACCAATAATGTTTAATATTGGGTAAACAAGCAACTTTTAGAAGTTCACAGAACTGATATATAGAAAGTAGTGCTTATCTTTCAGTATTGCGACATTCCCCTAAACCTTACGGCAACAGTTCCAACCATGATACTGCAGTTAACAACTTCAAAAGTTATGCTGCTTGCCAATAGCAAAGGGTGGCAACCAGTACATAAACATTCAACATTATGGCTACAAGCAAATGATGCACTTCAAATATAGAGAGATGTACAACACTCACAAAAATAACCCAATGAATGATGGGGTTCAGCTAACTCTGTTGGCTGGATGGCTAGAATATGATGCAGGACAAAATCAACAACAGGTTCAATCCCTGCACTGGTTGTGGTAGTTTATGGAGGTCTGCCACTTTGCCTTGCCCTATGCTTAATGTGGAGTGATACTCCTCAAGCTGTATAAACAATTAGTCCATCCCATAATCATCCTATGGCCCTTTGTGGACAATGGCTAATTAATAAGCCTAGCACCAGGACTTGTTGGCCATGGAAGGAGTATTCACAATGCGGTACAACAGGCTGACAATCAATTCGGGAATCCTTCCACCACTTCCCCACTATTACCAAAATGAAAAAAAAAAATGTATGGGTGTGTGTGAAGATATGCTTACAAAATAGAATGTTCACAGATTTTGAAGTTTTAGAAATTATACGCATTTGCAGATTGTTTCAATATCGGCAAAAGTGGCACAAAGCATTTGTGTAATAAGAACATTGAATACCATATTTATACTTCTTTTAAAATAAAAAAGACAAGGATTTTGTTGCAGCAACAATTTTCTGCACATGTAAATGTTGCACAATTTGAATGTGCACAACCCACACAGCAATATTCCCATACCTTTACCTGATTATACAAGGACATTTTGTTGAAGTTCAAGATGACAAAAAAAACTTACAGAACCAACATGATCTTCGGACTTTCTGCTCAGCAGGTTAGAGCTGTTATATAACTGAAATATCAATTGGATACATCCAGGGTTGATACATTTGTGTTCCTGTCAGCCAGTCACAACAGCATCTTACAAGTGGGCTGATGCATTATTTGCTAGTGCCAGATGGTAAAATTCCTTTATAATTAATACAACAGAGAGCATTGTTTGCAGCTTTGATTAGCTTTCCATCAGTGTAGGAGTGCCAGAGACCATTCACATGCATGAATGGCACCTGTCGATCATCCAGGCTTTATTTAGCCACAAGAGCTTCCACTCCTTGTCATTTCACTCAAGCCCAAGACTTCTTACTGACAGGGAATATTCCTACCTTGGCTGATGACACCTCTTCAGAACAATACCATGTTACACCAGAACAGGTACAACTGCAGCCACATCACCATTAAGTGTGACATGGGGCAGGCGATTAGGATGCTCAAATAGTGGTTCAGGTACCGCAACAGGTCTGGACGTTCCCTGCAGTCCTCACCAACAACAGTGTCCCAAAATAATTTTGTTATGTTGTGCCCTGCCTAACATAACTCGAGGACTCAGTGTGCAGGAAGAAAGAAATCTTATGTTGGAGGGAAGGTCAATAATGAAGGAGATGATAATGTTTGGCCCCAACTAAGGCCCTTAAGAACTCCTGCAGTGATATTGCAGGCCTGAGATGGTTGGCCACAACAATCACAACCATTTTCCTTTGTGCTAGGCAGCCATTAATGAGTTACCCCTCCCTCCCCCTCCCCAAACTAATTCTCATTTACTCGCGTTTTACTAAGACTCGTTGATCCCACACACGGTCAAATGCTGCCTTGATGTCAAGGGCAGTCATTCTCAGTTCTGGAATTTCTTTTGTCCGTATTTGGATCATTGCTGCAATGAGGCCTGCAACAGGGTGGTCCTAATGGAACACTAACTGAAACATCGGTAAGCAGGTTATTGCTGAGCAAGTGCTGCTTGATAGCACCATCAATGACATCTTTTATCATTTTGATGATGACTGATAGCCAGGTTGGATTTGTCCTGCTTTTTGTGGACAGGGCATATCGAAGGAACTCAATGACCCTCCTTGCCTCACCAGACCAAATATTATCCTCAGGGAGCCATAATTGAACTTATCCACTTTTTCTTATAGTTTCCACAGTTCTTTCCTTCAGCTTCACTTGCAGACGTAGACTAAACCTTTAAATAGCAGCTGTGAAATGGCACCAAGTAGGACATGGCGGTGACACATTATTTCATCAAGGAATCCAGAAGCTTCAGTTAAAATCATCCAAGGCATCCAAATCATGCAGGTTCATAACCCTCTAACACCCATGTACAATTTTCCAGGTTTATATCAGGCTCAAACATTACATAAGAGTCCCCTACAAATTCTGTGAAAATCTGCAAAGATACTTCACACATTACCAAGCTGAGACGTTGTTTACCTAAAGAATGCGGGAGGGCATGTACCTTCAATTTCAATGGGGATTCTCCCAATTGTCCAAGGCTTTTCCACCATTTCTACAGATCTTGTGTTACATGAGATAATCAAGAGATCCCAGGCCATCTCTCAATGTTTTTTTGGGGGGAGCATTTATATCCCTGCAAATCTGAGCACTGAAAACTCCCCTTACTGCATAGGTGACAGTGGTCTCTCCCAATGCTGCATTGTAATTATTACTGGGTACACAAAATGGCTCACACACATTTTAGTCCATTTCTCCCTTTCTCCTTTATTTTCCCCAAAATGAAACTATCAAGCTTCCTCTATTCAACACCACATTGCAGGGTATAGATAACATTCATAATAGAATCCTGTCTTGAATAAAGTGGTGACAACTATGCAAATAGGCACAGCCCACTTTTGTTTACCACTTTGCTGCATTTAATTCTTTGCCTTGAAAAGCTGGAACTCAATGTTGAGGAACACATTATGAATTTTCAGCACATTCTATTTTTATTACATAATGCAATATATATCACAAAACCCAGTTTTTAGCTATTTGGAAAATAAATTCATAATGAGAAAATTACCAGTAAAGCTCAACACAAATTTTATTTTAGTAACCTGGCATTTCTTGCGAATTGAAAATGAGAGTAATTCTAAGCATTTGTAATGGAATCAAGAGATTAAATGAAGACAGGCAAATTCTCGCAACATTCATAAATTAGAATTGACATATCTTTCAGATATGGACAAATATGAAAACATTCAACCTCCTTGATTTAACAGTCTCTCAAAACGAATAATAAAAGAATGATGTGTAATGTGCAGGTAAAAATCATGAGCTTCTCTTTACTGACAAGTTATTGAGATGACATGTTTTTACTCATTAATAGTACAAGACCGTACTCCATTTGTTTTCCAATTTGGGGGATCAGAAGTGAGGGGAGGTACTTTCACTTTGAAGTGAACGAAGACCAAGTCAGAACTGAGGAACCACTCAATCTTCTTCCTCCTCTAGCTTTGTAATACCTACTTACTAACTAAGGATCTACTGCATCTTTTCAACTTTGGTGGAGTTCTTCGTTTGGACCCTAGCACTTCCATTTTCTCATTTCAAAAAGAGTCAGGAACAGAAGTCTAGATTACCAAAATTGGTGAAAGCATAAAATGAAAGAAAAGGTTAGCAGCTGAGATGAGGTGTACTAAAGCTACGGGCCTCTCCAATCATGCTGGTCCTGCACAAATCAATCCTAATGTTTTGGGGTACATTCTACAGTAGTGTTAAACACCTGTGCACGGTTCAATACTTGGACAGTTGGAAAAGCAAAGAACGGCCAGTCTGATTTTGCATCGGTAATAACTGCTTACAGAATAGCAGACTTCAATAAAAAACGAAGAATTTGGAGAAGTCCAAAATTAAAAGCTAATCAAGAAGCGAACTTTAAATTCACCGGATTAAGTTGAATAATAAATTAATTGGTGCATGCATTGTAATTAACTAATGGATTGATGAACCACCTGAAAAGGTGATAGGAGATTCAAACCACCACTTATTGGTTTGCAGTGTCGGCATTCTGGAGAACCCAGTATGATTGGAAAAGGCTGGAGATTTAGTGAATTGGGAATCAGAGCTTACAGTAGTCTTGCCATTTGTGTGTTCAAAATTTTCAATGAAGTTTAGGTTTACTGTTCATGACTATTTTTTTTTTTAAACTGAGAAACAAAGCTGAAACATCAAGATCCATAATTAAGTGCTCCACAAAAGGTGGAAAATGCAAAAGATCAGTAATTAGTGATTAGGTTTAAAGATTAAAGACCTGAGGACAGCAGGAGGACGATAAATGGTTCCACAGTTTTGGGGATTTGAGAAAGAGTGAGTTGAGAGTGGGAGATATTATACAGTCTTACAAATGCATCTTATGATTACAGAAGGAAAAGTGTAGAATTATTTAATTGCAACAGAAGCAGAACAGAGATCTGAAAATACAGAAAAACAATTGTACCGATGCAAGAGACAGATTGTTTCATACTTTTCATTAACGGTGACAGAAACTGTTGATGATTAAGTGTGTTTGTCTGACCATATCTATAAATTATTTAATTATCTTAGTGCTGTGCAAATTTGAAGTTCAAATATGGTAAAGCACAAGTTTCAATTTAACACATTTATAGTTACCACTGCAATACAGAATTTTGACACTGCAGAAGAGTTTCAACGATGGCAGAATATATGGTTTCACTTAAATGGTGTAAACAAGAGATTTATTTTACTTGTAGAAGTTCTCAAGATTTTAATTTTTCCCTCATGGTTTGCGTCTAACTCAACAACAAATTAATAATCACTGATTTTGAACCAGATGTGACAAAACAAACGAACATTCATCCTAACTGATCATTAGATTTCACTCTGGGGAATATTTCACATCAGTCTTAATCATTTCCAATTCCTAACTGAAGGAATAAATTCAATTAATTTGAATTTGCAAAATACTAGGTGATAGTATGGTGTGACATTGTAAAATGAATAATTTTATTTAAATTAAAAAAACTCCCCAACACTCATTTTATGCTGCTGTTTATGTTGCAGCCAAGTTGAAAGCTTCCCTGAGCCGACATCAATTAAAATTTGTGACCAAATTTACATCAATTTCTTTGTGAAAATATACAATGTGCGCAGAATTTAAAAGCTGGAAGAAGTTTTTAAGGAAGAAAGGAATTTATTTTTAGTTATATATATATATACAATACTTAAATCACAGCAAGTCTAAACTTATAGTTATTCTCCTCACAGTTCCCAAGAAATTTCTATTTCAGTCAGATTGACTCCAAAGCATTACTTACTCCCTAACCCATGAACCCGATCAAAAGCTAGTGTTTTGTAACAGCTCTTTTCAGAATAACTTTAATTGAATGGCTGCTCTGCAACCATCAGAAAGAACATACAACAGATAGATTTCACTGACATCAGTTTGAATACTGAGCTTGTCTATCAGGAAGCCTGGAGTTCAACTTAAGTTCTTGTTTCGGGGTGCAGTTTGGGAGCTGCAATTAATTTATTAAACTAGAACCAGACATTGCTTCCTCAGTATTTTTCGAAAATTATGAAGTGCAGTTATTGAAGGCGGCAATGGCAATACCATGAGTAATCTTTCATATAAAACAAAATGTCTCAAACAAAGTTTTTTCCAAATAATGCTGTCATGTACCAAATATATTAACAGCAAATTAGTTACAATAGCAAACCTTGTATGACACCAAGAAATTAATTCTAATTCACAAGCTGCAGTCTGGTGCAAAAAGCATCCTGAATTCTATTTTCTTCTGGCTCAGTTTGTTAAAAGAAAATTCAGCCCATTATGGAACACAGCATGGGAGCCAAATTTTCAATTCCAGTTTATATTGAGTAAATTGATTTTTCAATGTGCTGGCATGAAGGTACATTTGGTTTCAATGCCTCAAGGTCAAAAAGTGTATTAAAAATTAACCTAAAGCACTGCAAAGGTGGAGAAGCAGAAAGACGTCAACTGAAAATGGGGCCAATTGTCAATAGTAACCTCCTTTATAAATTAACACAACTCACACAAGGAATTACCTGATGCCACAAAGAACATCTGTTGCTTGTAGATAAGTACCCAAATGTTACTCATTGTTTTTGAGAGACATTTTAAAGAGGGAGGTGCAAGAAAACATGGGTGAATGCCCCAAACTTAGCTTGTGCGAAATATGGCAAAAGGAGAAGCTGCTTGGATGTTTTGAGAACTGGAAGTAGAGAGAAAGACAGCGGACAAAAGAGATGGAGGGAGATAAGGTTAGATGTTGGTAAACTGAAGGGTGAATTGATCAAAGTTTTCAAGATGTTAAGGGAACCAGGTGGGACAGATGGATAGAAACCATTTGTGCAGATTGGGAGAGTCTGGGACCAAGGAACAGTCTCAAGGGTAGAGCCAAACCTTCCATGAGTGACATTAGGGAAAATTTCTGCACACAGAGGGGGTTTAAGTTGGAACAAGCTGCGACAAACAACAGCTACACCAGTTGCAAATGCTAAGCTGAGACTGATAGTTTTTTGTCCAAGAATACAGGGCAATCCCCAAGAACAGGTTTGAGGGGTTACACCTATATGTCTAAAATGATAGGGAGAGTAAAGAGAAGACAAACTGTATAAAAAGTCCATAGCTAAATATACAAGACATCACAGCAACCCACGCATCAAAATATCGATCCATTGAATGGCCTGACCAATAGATGAAACAATCTTGTGAATTTCAGACTTCGTGTTACTAAATTTCATCAAGGCATACAAAACAAAGAGCAACATTTTTCTCAGGTAAATATTCCTCAACTGTCTCGGTGATATGTAAATTATTTATATGTTACCAGACACAACAGAAGAGAAATTGCAAGAGAACTGAAGAGGTTGTGACAAAATGTATAAAACTTTTATTGCAGATAATACATTTTAATACATTTTTCACTGTTTGTGATTCAAGTTTTTTTTAAAGAGCAATCATGCTGTGATGTGAAATTGGGTCATCTCTTAAAGGCTGCAATCGTCGGTGCACACTCCGATATGGTCGAACAATAGGGGTCCTTCACTCCATTAGGACATTCTATAATATGGTGAATAAAATAAAATGTTACCCGTTGTAGCTAGTTTTGTGCAACTAGCTCACTGAATGAATCCAAAATGTAATAAGTGTTATTCCATTGTCAATGTGATTTAGTCCAACATTTAAGCTCAAGCAGAGAGAGAGCAACTGACAGATTTTGATAAATCAGTTCCACATTTGGAAGGATGAAAATATTAGTACTATCTTGTATTAAAAAATCTTAGGCAGCCGGCAAATTGAATATCTGTGGACAGCTTTAAAATAATTAATCCCAATTAGCATGAAAGATATTTAAACTGTGTATTATAAGATCACCCAAAACGATACCGCACTGTTTGCTGTAACCTTAGATTGAACTCCATAACAAATTGAAAATAAAAATGACTTCATTACAGAATTAATGTTCTTTTCTATTTAATTCAGCTTCGCATTGTTACAGTTGAAACCTCTAATATGCAATGAGCATCAGTACCCACACTTTTCACTTATCACCATTGGTTACTACCAGTTCTGTCGGTAATTATTTCTCAGGATAGCAATTAGCAATGCAATAATGAGGGTTCAAAACATTTCCATATTCACACCACCATGTAACAAAGTTAAACATACATAATAGATTCAAAGTGCTTTTTACACGAGCTAAAAGCAAAAGTAAACACAAGAGCCAATAAAAAGATGAGACATTTCTATGCAGAAGCTGCACATGCAGGAAGCACAAGTCAGGAAATAGTGAGCTCACGACCACTGATTTGCCATATGCTAAAACAACAAGTGCTGATCAGAGTGCCTGATCACAAAGTCAGGCCTATAAACATTTTACATTGGCCTGTACAAGGCTAGTCATGAATTTGAAGCTGCAAACAATAAATTACCAAGATAGTTGCAGCATATATAACAAAAATTCTGACTGATGTTGTGAACCCTATATTTGCTCAAACTCACTGAAGAATAACAATATTAATTCACAGTGAATAAATTATAAAAAATGACGCAAGGACAATTTGAATAAACTAGAAACTTACAACTGCTACCAGGTGCCTTGTGGTGCAGAATTTGAGGGCACTGACATCTGGTGGGAGCAGGATCAGACTCAGCTGTAATCAACTATCCTGGCAGCATTTATCATTTAGGTTTACACATGAAGAACTGGAACCCAAAATCAATCAACAATATTGGAAGGGGAAACATATTAGGCAAACCACCCGTGGCAGCAGAACGCACATAACCATGCCGTATTTTTAATTATTTCAGCAATTACAATGCCCAAGAGTGATAAACATTGGCAGTATAGCATCCATGCAACAAGTATTGATCTCAATTTAAAACAGGCACAACGTTCTGGAACATTCAACAATTTATTCTTTAAACCTAAACGCCACTGATAAAATCTGTAGGCCATTAAGTCCTAAAGACGTGTGGGCTTTTCATCATGTTTCTCTAAATGTAATTTTTAAAAAATTATTCATGGGATGTGGATGTGGCTAGCTAGGCCAGCATTTATTGCCAATCCCTAATTGCCCTTAGAATTAATATCAGCAGAAATTTTTTTTAAGTTTCTCACTCCTGTTAACCCCTTGGTTACTCAAATTTGTTTAATTAATCTCTTGTGAAGACATGTACAAAATATATATTTAACATGTCTGCTCTCCCCTGATTCTCCATGATAATTGTTCTGTGTCTGGCACAAAGGGATCAAAATACATACTTTAGCTACTCTCTTCCTTCTTGTATATTGGTGAAAACTTTTACCATCTATTTTTCTATTCCTGGCTGGTTTATACTTATTCAATTGTTTCAGTTTGGACAATTTTTTTGTCACCCTCTCATAGCTTCAAAAGCAGTCCCAATTCTCAGTCTTGCCTAAATTTTTTGTAACACTACAAAATTAATCAAACAATATCCTTAACTTGCCTTTCTCAGAGCTTTTATATTTTACATTATTGAACATTTTGAATTGTTTATGTAATTTTTTTTCATTTGTTCATGGGATGCGGGTGACGCTAACTAGGCCAGCACTTATTGTCCATCGCTAATTGTCCTGGAGAAGATGGTGGTGAGGGTGTCTTCTTGAACCGCTGAAGTCCATGTATTGTTAGGGAGTACCACAATTTTGACCCAGCCACAGTGAAGGGACAGCAATATAGTTCCCAATCAGATTTTCCCTTCATTCGGACAGACAGAAACTATCCTCTACCTGTTGATTAAAGTCAAGGACCAAGGCACCTCCATCACTGCATCCTGAATCTCCAAACCTGTCCTACTCTCACTCACACCCTCCTGACTTTTGCCATTGATCAATTCTAAAATTCTACTTATCCTTAGGGGTGTGACTTCTTCCTAGAGCAAAGTATCCAGGTAATGTTTTTCTAACTGATGGTCTGCCATGTCTGCAGCTTGGATTTCAGCTCAATAACTAAGCTAAAGTTGCTCAAGTTCCAGGTGCTTACCACAGATTTAACTGTCTGGGATCGCAAAGTTCTCCACAAACTTCCACACGTTGCAGTTACAGCACACTACATGCCATGCAATGTCTGTCTATCCTTATTTATTTGATGAGTTATGTCATCAGAAATCAAGAAAGTGAAATAACAGCAAAATACAGACTCCCAGCTAAAACACAAAAGAAAAACACCAACTACTGGAGGTAAAAGAAAAGGTGTGAAAAGCAGCATCTACTTCCATCTCTACACTGAATTAAGACTTGCACCAAATTCCCAACTTTAACACTCTGGTCCACAATCACTCGTGACTCACATTCCTTGATGGCTATTGCCATCAGCTGTAAAGGCCCCCAGCTCTGAAATCCCCTTCCTAAATTTCTCCATCTTCATAGTCTTGACCACTCTTTCCTCCTCTAAAATCTATCTCTTTGAACAGGTTTTTGGTTACCTGCGTCAAACAAGGCAAGGGGATACACAATAAATGACAGGAATCTGAAAGTGTATGGGAACAAAGGAACTTTGGAGTGTGTGTCTGCATAGATAGCAGCGCAGGGAGATAGTGGTTTAAAAGGCATAAAGGATACTTTCTTTTATTGGTAAGGCTTGACGTATAAGAGCAGGGAGGATATGTTAGAACTGTATAAAACATTAGTTATACTGAAGCTGTACAATTGCATATAGTTCTGACACCGCTGTCACAAACGATGTCATCACACGAGAGACAATGACAAGGATATTGCCAGGAATGGAGAATTTAAGTATGAGGTAAGATTGCAGAGGCTGGGTTTGTTTTTTTCAAACAGAAGAGGTTGTTAATTATGGTGAGCCCAGAAAGAATACACAGGAAGTCATTAGCACTGGTGTCAATAACCAGTAGCATGAATTTAAAGTAATTCTCTTTCACCCAGAGGGTTATGGGTGTCTTGAACTCACTGCTTTAAGAGGTGGAGAAGTAAGAAACCACACTGCATTTAAAACACACTTGGACATGGATATGAGGTGCCATAAACCTCCAGGGCAACGGATCATGAGCTGGAAGTTGGGATTAGACCGGGTAGCTTTAATAGCCAACATGGACTTGATCAGCCATCTCAGGACTTACCAAACTTGAGTGAAGCAAGTCACCCTCGATCCAGAGGGACTGCCTAAGAAGGTAGCTCCAAGAGCTGGTGCATTAGTAACTTGCATCCCGACTTCCCAAAGCCTGTCCACCATCCACAAGGCAAAGATCAGGAGCACAATACTCTCCACTTGCCTGGATGAGTGCAGCTTCAATAAAACTCAAAATTCTCAACACCACCCAGAGCAAAGAAGACCGCTTGATCAAACACCTACTTAAACATTAATTCCCTCCACCACTGACACAGTGGAAGCAGTGGGTACCATATACAACTCGACAAGTCTCCTTCGACAACACCTGCCAGACCCATGACTTCCACCATCGAGGAAAATCACAGTAGTGCAAAGTTGCTCATGTTTAAACCTTGCTTTCCTCAATTAAAACTTGCTTTCCCATGTATTCCCCTTTATGTTCTGTTATGCTGGCTGCTACAATTCTGCAAACTGCTTCTAAATTAATCTAACTCAGTCTTATGTGCTATTTGGATTGGTCCAGTGATGCCATATTTTGATGGATTTGGCGAGTAGTCAATCAACTCTTTTGGAATCCCGGGACTTGTGTGGCTTTCAATTTTGATTGGTAGAGAGCTCCATAAGATTCTGGAAGGCGGCGACAGACTCAATTTTGAATTCTGTTCTATTTTTACTTAAGAGAGAGCAGGGACACGGGTTTGGACTCTATCAGCCAAGGCTGGCGATTAAAACTTTCAACCCTGCCTGTGAAAGGGTAATTTATAATTGAAAGGCTGCAAGTAATCTCTCTGTGTAGACAGCCTGTGAAAGCCTAACCCCTCTTTGAAAGGCCGAGGAAAGCCCAGTCAGATATCTCTCCTGCGATCTTTATAGGTCTTTCTTGGAGAAAATACCTTTTTTTCTCTCTCTCTCCACTACAGTTGGTTCTGACCTGCAGAAAGAGCAGACCAGTGGCCAAGAGGGAGTAGACTGAAAACCCTCCTTTAAATTATCTAGTTTTCGTAGCGGCTGAATACAGCTGAGTGGCTTGCTAGACCATTTCAGAAGGCATTTAAGAGTCAACAACATTGCTGTGGCTCAGGAGTCACATGTAGGCCAGACCAGGTAAGGATGGCAGATTTCCTTCCGATTTTAGGAAAATGTCAGCAACCTTAAGGAAAAAAATTGGGTGACGAATGGCCACTAGGGGCACTAAAGACCTGGACATCATTAAGAAAATTCAGGGAGAAATCTGGAAAAAGGGCCCAAGTATGAAAGTAAAAGAATTAATTGGATTATGGAGACAATATTGTCAAGAGAGGGATAAGATCATGTTATCAAGTTGGCAAGAAAATGCCCTTCAAATGGGGATTCCAATTTGTGAAGGGGGGAACCAGAAAACTCTGGAGATCTTGAAAAAGGAGTATGCATTCAAAAAACGTGCAAGTAAAGAGAGGGTGGACTCAAGTTTAAAAAATGGGCTACGTAGTTCAATGGCTGGCCTTGCATTGACAGATGCAGATGATGACCTGGAGAATTGGACCATGTCGGCTAGAGTTCCGACTGCACCAGTAGCATTGTCTGCACTAATTCCGGAACCACCAGGGTATCATAATTTATATCCAGTCACTGCTCCCCAGATTCAAATCATGCCAGCCTCTCCAGCCCCTTCGGTTGATAGCTTGGGTCCTATTTCAGCACCTTCACCGTCTGTTAGAGAAGAGGAGCTCTGTTCAACAAGCCCAGTTAGCTCTAGGACCCGATCTCGGACAATGAGAGAGGGGCCTGATCCTATCCAGAAACAATCACGTATACCACCTAGATCCCTTCAGACCGATACGGTAGGACAGAAAAGTATGAGAACAAAGAAAGAAGACGGGAATGGTTCTGAGGAGCAAGAGCTCCCCCTATCGAAAGGGAAAGACGTCGAAGTCTTTGAAGAGCCAGATGAATCTGCTAAAGCGCCCCCTAGTGAGACTCTGAGACAGTTGCTGATTAGGAAAATACCTAATGCTGATGCTGCAACGGCAGCAGCACAGCCCACGATAGATGTTTATTTCCCATGGAGACCCAGTGAGATGATCGCTATTCTGGCTGCAATCCCAGACAGGAAGCAATCTCCTGTTGCTTTCATGGACTATCTGAGAACTACCATCTCAGTTTATCAAGCTGATTTAAGGGACCTCTGGGCCCGAGTCCAGCAGGTTTTAATCCCAGCAGAGTACCGCAATCATCTCAATCACTTGCTGCACTTCAGCAAGCCCATGCTTTGGACGATGATAGACGGGCACAAATCCTGAATGCGTTGAATGTCACATTTCAAAAGCCCATTTACATTTCTGCTATCTTAGACCTCAAACCTAAAAAGACTTAAGAGCCAGAGGAATTTCTGGAACGTTTTAATGAAATCTGCCGTGGGCAGTCAGGCGATTTGCCGTACCAAAATGGTCAGAATTCCCCATAATATTGTGCTATGTTAATACATTGCCTACCACCTTTTGTGGCTACTGCCGTGAAATGTAATAACATGAATTGGACAGAGAACGACCCTTCTCAGATGGCCAGGGCAATCAGATTTTATTGGAAGGAGGGTGTAGGCCAGGAAGGAGGCCCAGTTACAAAGGTTAAGACTGAGTATGTAAGGAAAAAGGATGATCTGAGACCCCAACCAGCGGAAGATACGGTGGCTTACCAGCTGGAACCCCAATATTGTGACCTTGGGTGGGTGGATCAACAAGGGGGAGGATATCAAACCCACCCAAATGGACCCTCAGCTCCTCTTTATGACCCACCGTATGCACCAACAGCTTTACAACTGCCGCTTCCCCTGAGGGGCCATTGGCCTACTGGGAAAAGGGGACGGGGCAGATATAGAGGGAACAATACATGTTTTAATTGCGGCCGTGCAGATCACTGGCATCAGGAATGCCCCTTTAAAAGACGGGGAGCAGAAGGAGACTACCCGGCCCAAAGGAGGGGGTACCCACCAAGGGAAGGACAGACGAGATACACTGACTTCTTCTCGGCAAACCCTTTCGCAACACAAGATTGACTAGCTAATTTAGTCACAAGGACTCTCCAATCGGACAGGGAATGATGAATGTGATATAAAATAGTTAGTTTAAATATTAGTTACAGTAATGTAGATGTAGGCCACTTTAATTCTAGTGAGTTCACAAAGGACAAAGCACAAAGGATTTCAGAAAGCATGGCAAGGAAGGGGGGAGGGGTGTCTGGTGGAAGAGGGGAAAAGGATGCTGGGTAACAAGAGGCCCAGGGTTAAGGAATGCGAAGGAATATGAAGTGAGCCAATCAGGATGTATGGCCAGGTCAGGAGGGGTATAGGATGACCTATGGGAATCGTGTATGTGAAACGTGATGCCATTTGAATGCATTTGCAGAGATACCTTTGTCTCCGACCTCATTCGTTTTCCGAGGGGTCCAGAAGACAGTTTCTGTGTTCTGTGTTTCTGTGAAGCGAGCCAGCCTTGCAAGTTGGTTAAAATAAATAATACTATACCTACAAATCCATCTCGAGTTTTATTGAGGCCAGACTGACGGGTAAAGAATTCAATATTGTCACTTCCCTAAGGGACATATGTGAACCAGGTGGGTTTTTACAGCAATCAACCATGGTTTCATGGTCGTCATTAGACTTTTAATTCCAGATATTCTATTGGGTTTAAATTCTATCACCTACCTTGGTGGGATTCGAACCCGGCCCCCAGATCATTATCCGGGTGTCTGGATTACTAGTCCTGCGTCACTACCACTATTCCACCGCCTCCTCGTGAGGTGAGGTGAGAGTGACTGCCCTTGACATCAAGGCAACATTTGACCGAGTATGGCATCAAGGAGCCCTAGCTAAACTGGAGTAAATGGGAATCAGGGGGGAAACTTTCCGCTGGTTGGAATCATACCTGGCACAAAGGAAGATGGTTATGACGGTTGGAGATCAATCATCTCAGCTTCAGGACATCACTGCAGGAGTTCCTCAGGGTAGTATCCTCGGCCCAACCATCTTCAGCTGCTTCATCAATGACCTCCCTTACATCATAAGGTCAGAAGTAGGGATGTTTGCAGATGACACCAGCAGTACCAGGGTACCACCCTGCCCAAAGGACATGCAGCTGGGGGCCTCTGATTCCCTTGGAGACACCACGAGTGTCCGTTCTGTCTGGTCCCTGTTTGTGGGGACCAGTGCCAAACTGCACTCACCAGAGGTCCCCGAGGAAAAGGGACTGAATCCCAAAACTTCAGTACCTCGGGAATCTGCGCATTCGATTTGCTAAAAAGTGATCCTGCCCATTGTGGGCGGGATTCTCGTCGCAACGTCTTGCGAGACTGCGTTGAATTTTGTGAGGTGTTGTGAGCCGGGTAGATCCCAGCGGTCCTCGAGGAGGATTGCGCCCTGTAGATGTGCCTGCACCAGATGGACTGAAGTAGTTCATGGCAGCAACTCATCACCATCGTTTTAAGGTAAATTAGGGATGGGCAACAAATGCTGGCATTGCCACATCCTAACAAAGACTACATAAAAAAACTATTAAAACATTGTCAATAATTGATCCAAAACTGAAAATGATCATTCAACATATAGTTCATCACCCCTATTTTCTCATCCCCCAAGACCATCCTCAGTCGGACAATTAACAAGTTGAGTCACTTAATACAAATCAAAGAATGACAAAAAATTAAGCAGCCATACCTAGGCTGTATTAACCACTAAACAGTATTCAAGAACAGGTTACCAATTACTCAAGGGGCATAGTGAAAGTATTAAATGAGTACAGTAAGCCTCCCCTTTAAGTCATTCCATTTTAACTTTGGCCAGTTAATAGCGCCCATAGCTGCATTTGGCACTGGGAACTTTGTTTTAATGTCTTATCACATGGCTCTGATGTAGGGGTTGGTGATCGGTGCCATTTTAGAGCTGCCGCTCCAGCTCCCTGACCCTCCAATTCACTGCCACCACTGCATCTCGCCGACCCTTTCTCCCCTCACCACCTCTCCAGTTTGCAACTCACTTCTGTGACTCAAACCTGCTCTTCCTGCCTTTCACCACTCATCTTGCAAGCTGTCACTCATAGCAATGTTTCGGGAGATTGAAGCGGGGAATGTGAGAGCTTTCAAGTAGGAGGGTCAGAAAGGGATGCTGAACCAGAACTACCACTGATGCAGAGTTTAAATGTACACCTGAACTGCTATTTAAACTGGCCTCAGGCTCTGTGATCAGTTTCCTGAGCCCCTGAAAACATGTACTGTACAAGTTAAATTTACAGCCACGTTAAACACAATTTGCAAGAAAACCTCAAGTGAAGTCCTCTGAATGTTCGCATTTTCTGAATGAGACCAAAAACAGATGAGATAAAATGCTTCTCTCTACGACCCGCACAGCACAATAAGGGGAGGATGGCGCGGGGGTGGAGGGAGATGATGTTAGGGGATGGGGGTAATGGTGTGAATTAGCACATTGTCTTTTCCTCTTTAGAACCTGGATATAAATCCATACAAGGGACAAACAACTTTTACTGGCGGCACAGATACTACACCAAATGAGTATGGTTAATAAATCAGCGAGGATGACCACGGTATATAACTACATTCACCCCTTCCCCACATGTAGTTCTGTTATCAATTCTCAGATAAACTACTGGTGCAAGAATTCAAAATGTCAAGAGAAGGAATCTCTTTTACATATCATTGAGACAGCATGATGTCGGTTTACACTACATTTATCTGTGCTATTTCCATTTGAATTTTTTATTCATTCATTGGTTGCGACATCACTAGCAAAGCCAACATTTATTGTCCATCCTTAAATGTCCTCGAGAAGGTAGCAGTGAGATGCCTCCTTGAAGAACTGCAGTGCATGTGGTTTAGGTACACTTACTGTGTTATTACGAAGGGAGTTCCAGGTTTTCTGACCCAACAACAGGAAGAAGTGATGATATAGGTCCAAGTCAAGCTGGTATGTGGCTTGCAGGGTAACTTCAAGTGATGGTGTTCCTATCTGTCTGATGCCCTTGTCCTTCTAGGTGATAAGAGGTCATGAATTGGAAGGTGCTGTCAAGGGGGGCTTGACGAGATGTTGCAGTGCATCTTTCAGATGGTGCACACTGTTGCTACTGTGCTCAGGTGGTGCAAAAAGTGAATATTTAAGATGGTGAATAGATGTTGATCAAGTGGACTGTCTTGGATAGTGTCAGGTTTCTTGAGTGTTGTTGAAATTGTACTCACTGAGGCGAGTGCTTTCCATTACATTCCTGACTTATTTATAATTATCTTTACGTTAACATGGCAATGAAGTTGCTGTGAAAAGTCCCTAGTCGCCACATTCCGGCGCCTGTTCGGGTACACTGAGAGAGAATTCAGAATGTCCAATTCACCTAATGGCATGTCTTTCGGGAGGAAACCGGACCACCTGGAGGAAACCCATGCAGAGACGGGGAGAATGTGCAGACTCCGTACAGACAGATGCCCAAGCCGGGAATCGAACCTAGGACCCTAATGCTGTGGAGCAACAGTGCTAACCACTGTACTACCGTGCCACCTTGCAGATAGTTGGTGGACAGCTTTTAGAGAGTGAGGAGGTGAGTTACACACCACAGAATTCACAGCCTTTGACTTGCTCTTGCGGCCAGTGTGTATCCAACGGTGTTCAGGTTCATTGTGATCTAATGCACACAACCTGGCTGCCATGAAGGCACAGACTTACCATGAAGCATTCGGAGGCTACCTCAGGAGGAGAGTTTTTCCATTCACTGGATGTGGGCATCACTGGCTCGGTCAGCAATTTCTTGACCATCCCCAATTGCCCTCGAGAAGGTGGTGTTGAGCCACCTTCTTGAACCACTACTGTCCATGTGGTGTAGATGCACCTACAGTACTGCTGAAAGAGTATTCCAGGATTTTGACATAAGGAATGTTGTTAAAGTTCCAAACCAGGATGGTGTGTGGCTTGGAGGAGAATGGGCAGGTGATCCAGTTCCCATGCTTCTGTAATCCTTGTCCTTCTAGGAGGTGAAAGAGTTTTCAGATTTTCATGGTGCTCTTGAAGAAGCCTAGGTGAGTTGCTGCAGTGCAACTTGCATATGGTACACACTCCTGCACTGTAAATCTGTGCTGCTGTGCAAACAGTGGAAAGGCTTTTGTGGGGATGGACCAATTTCTGGCCAATGGTAACCGCTAGGATGTTGTTGATGTGGGAATCGAGCAATGGTAATGCCTTTGAATGTCATGGGGAGATGCTTTGATTCGCTCTTGTTGGAAATGGTCAATGCCAAGCACTCGAGTGATGTGAATGCTACTTGCCATTTATCAGATCAAGCCTTCATGTTATAGAGGCCTTGCTGAATGCAGACACGGGCTGTTTCAGTATTTGAGGAATTGTGAACACTCTGCAATTATCAGCAAACATCTCCATTTCTGACATTATGATAAGGGTAAATGATTGATAAAACAATTGAAAATGGTTAGACTTAGGAAACTACCCTGAGGGACACCTGCAGTGATATCCTAGGGTTGAGATGATTGGCCTCCAACAACCACAACCATCTTTCCTTTGTGCTAGCTATGGATCTAACCAATGATGCATATTCCCAGTTCCCATTAACTTCAGATTTGTTTGATGCCACTTTCAGAGACCGTTTGAATTGAACTAATGTTAATGTTTGGATCAAGGCTATCATTTTCTCTTTCCTCCCTTTCCGCTCTTTTCAGTATGTGTTCAGCTCACTAGCAACTTCTCAGCATCACTCCTAACTTCCTTGTCATATCTGACCAAAAAGGCTATTCAATGCTCTAATTCCTTAACTGACATTCAGGATGTTGATATTGCCTGAAACCAGAGACTTTTTTGTTGTTCCAATTGCAAGATTTGCACATCACAATGACAATATAAAAAGAGTAGCTACAAGCCAGGAAGGTTTTATGCAGGTCAGAAACTGATGGCTTGGCTGAACAATGAGCATGAAGATAAAGATAAAAAAGGTGTTTCCTACTGACAATGAGTGTGTATCTATATCACATAAATCTTAACTCATAATAAGCATTGGAAGTAACAATGATGTCAATCACATGGAATAACTCCACATTTATTTACATTATACTCTCAGCTTCCTAGGTTATACAGAAGGTAACTACCAGTTTTGAATTATTGCCTCTATTTTGAGAGCATAAAAGTAATGACAAGAGGACTGAGGATTTAAGTTTAAAACTGAGTTTCATTCAAAGGGCTACTGTTAATGGCTAACATCAGAGATCAAATTTCAAAGAGTGACAAAACATTTCCAATAATACATGCTTTAAGATAGTGCTACAATCCTCATTGATACTGATAACTTAAAAAATAAATTCAAACTTTCAATTTATAGCTGAAAGGATGATTCAAGAATTCACATTTTAAGACTGTTACTAAAAAGCAGTACTAAATAAGCACTATTGCTGTAGGTGACCTACAACTATAAACTACAAAACAGAGCTTTACTCTTTTAGTTTTAACAAAACTAAAAAACCCATTTGACACATACACTTCACACTATCCCTTAAGTAATCATTTGATGTTCTTAGATCCAGTCCAAAAAGTGATTCTTAGCTCCCAAGGGTTATATCAATTATTTTCCTTTCCCAAGCTCGTAACTTTTAACCTCTGAACGGTCTTTCATAGTGAGGGTTTTTCCTTGCGATTCTCCCTACAGTGCAAGCGAGGCGAATCTTCTAGCCTCATTTCAAATTCTCATCCATTTGGCTTTTTGGCTCCAAGTGCGAGCTCCCATCCACATTCCTGCATGGTGAAACACAGGGACTTTCAGCCTCTAGCTGCTCCCTCTCACAGAACCTGACAGGCTGCCCGTGTCTGTGGGCTTCAAGGATAGTTTAGAAACCCCTCTCCTTTTAAAGCCCATTTCTATGGCAGTGTGAATCCAGGGCATGTATCCAGATAAAAATGCTGATTAGATATCCTTGAAACCCCAATTCTCTTTCATCTTGGAAGTAAATGGTCAGTTTAAAGCATAACTTTAACTCTTTACAACTCAATGTTCTCAACACCTTCCTGGTACTTTGGAGACTAGCAGTCCAATCAACCTAAACAAATGCTGCCATTGTATCCAAGCGTGAGCACCTTACATCACCTTTCCAGCAGAACAACCCAAGCCTCCTTTGAATTTTTAAAAGTCACATCATCCAGGCCTATTGATATAGAGACAGCAGAACAGGTTACCTACCCCTTAATGTTATCCTAAATTAAAATTCATAGTCCTGAAATGTAACTATCTTATAAACCTCATTATCGGCAGAAGCACCAAATAAAGATTCAAATAGATACCCACCCAGAATTCCTCCTGAAGTGGTTTTATATTACTTAGTAGTACTTCCTCATAGTTGCCGTAGCCTCTGAACACAACAACTGCCGTCACTCCGGAAGGGTGAAGTGCCTTGATGACTGCCCGATAAAACTGCAACAAAGGGAAGATTTCCAAATTGAAATCAGCAAAATTATGAAAAATCTAAGCTGCAAGTACCATAAATGAAATTTAGGGAACATAATATCATTCGAACACAGATGTTTCAGTGTTCTAAATACTGGATCATCAGGTCATTATACGAACAAAAGATTGCTTTTTTAAAATTCATAAATTTATGAAGAATTGTAACTCCAATTCAGTACCATTGAGCTTTCCAGATCAGAGATAATAATAAAATGTAATATGTACTAAATTTAAACTATATGTACCACAAAAGACAAGTGAAAATTTAAAAAAATAATTCAAGCACAATAGGTAACTGGGAAAAAAAATATTTCATTCAACATCAGAATTGATCTTTTGCAAGCATAAATGCGATGCAGTACTACTTGAATTAGGAATTTATATTTTTAACCTTAAGGACTAACTTTCTTGGAAGGAAAAATGCAAACTAAGGACACTGAAAGGACTGCTACTTATGACCATCTTGAAAGCTCAGCTTAATATAACCACATGTTAAGAGCCACAAGATGGTCAAGATCAATAACAGGAAGCTTTACAATTTGAGTTTGCCGGTAAATGAACTGGAGTAAAGGGACAATACTGTGCAGTCCAAAGATTGTAGGTTTATAAAGATATTTAGAGGCATTGAACATTGGAAAGAGTTAAGTTATCTAAGCTTTTTGCTGGAACTGCTGTTTTGCAAAAATATTTTGCTTTTGGGCTGTAGCTTTTAGCAGGTGGAGGATTGCAATATGATCACAAGAATTCTTATCCTGAAAACTAATTGTTATTTCTGGAAGCGAAGGAAGATAGCTCGAGACTTGAAGCCATCTACAGTGTGTTTTTTCTCATTCCACTTTGAATATACAAACATCTTCTGTAGTTTCTATTTTCAGTATTAAATTTTGCTAAATTCAAATGTAATAAAATTTTCTAACATTCAGTTTTATTATTTTACTTTTATTTCTCGTCTTTTAGAATTAGGGAAATATTGAACTAATATTTTATTTACAGAGAGTATACTCGTTTTCTTACAAGGTCCATTAAACATAGAATCAGAAAATAAGAACAGGAAAATATTGTGCTATGATGACAAAGCAGACAAGGTCTGTGCCTGGACACAGAACTTGTCAGGCTTATAAAGGAATGAAGGATTGTCAGTTCCGGTTTTGGGGTATATCCAAGGGTTTGATTCATTCCTACTGTAGAATGACTAAAGGACACAAGACAGCTATACAAACATATGTGAACAGGAGATACGAGGAATAGGTCGCATGTTCCACCCAATTAATATAATTCTCAACTGTTCCTTGTAAACTGCTGCTCAAATTGTGTGCATTAAGTTTCATTTATGCTTAAATTTAAAATAAAGCTAACGCTTCACAACATAGGATCACTTCAAACTGATCAAACAATCTAAAGGAACTACATTTAGCACACAATGATACTTTCAACACGAGGATGCAGGAATGAGGAAGTTTGCATTGAACATAGTTACTTTATTAAAATAGGGGTTGATGAGATTTGTTGTGATTGAGGTCAGGTGATTAAAGCTAGAGGCATCTTTTTCTTGCTCCCAGTCCAAGATACCTAGAGCTCAGAAAAAGTTCTCCCCAATAAAAGGGCAGAATGTTAATTTGGGACAGACCACACTTGATTGAGCAATTTGAGGTGGATGGCATAAAAGATCTTTCGTAAGGAAGAAACAGGGTTTCCTGGAGTTTATTTTAGCAATTTAAAACATTTGAGAGTTTCACTCCCAAGTTAGAGGACAGAGCAAGCACTATTCTTATCCCACTTTTCATCTCTATGTCCATAGCCCAATGGATATTTAAGTACGTTTCAAATGTGATGTGGATTTTTGCCCCAAGCCTTTCAGGCATTGAATTCCAGACACTCACCACCCTCTGGGTGAAAAACTCTCTCCTTAATTTATTTCTGATCCTTCGACCAGTTACTTTCCTTCTATACCTTCTGGTTAAACACTTCTCTGCTCAGGGAAATAGGTCTTTCCTGCCCACTCTATCCAGGCCTCACATAATTTTATGTACCTCAATTAAATCTTCCCTCAGCCTCTTCTGGTTCCAGCTGCAGCTCACTGTTGAGAGCAGTTGGTGGTGCATTAGACTTTCACCCTGACTTTTGCATTTGTATTTTACCCAAAAGTGGATGCAAGATTTTAGTAAATTGCCTTTTTCGGACAAGATTTCAGAAAGAAAGATGATTGACAATTTAAGCGTTTCAATCCAGTTAGTAATATGTATGACTCCAAAGCAGATTCTAGCCAAAATTTGCCAGCCTTTCACGAACTGTGAAGCAACAGAAAGTCTACAGTGCATTGTGTTTTTCCTGAGGGTACACTGTTGGGAGTAAGATAGAGGAACATTTAATTGTGTTGCATCTGACTTGGGAATATTTAATACGGACACTTGGCACCCAAAATGACACAGGCTTCCATTTCCCAGCACCCTGCACATTGGTGAGCACAAAGATTTTTTTAAAATTGCAATGTACTGTATCAATTAGATGAAGTCCATGACAACCAATCTTACCTTGTTATCTTCCCAATAAAGAGCTAAGCACTGATCCCCTGGTCTCCAATCACTAAAGTGTGATTTATTTGACACTGCTGAAGAAGGGTAATCAGTCTCATAAGATTTTGCCCATGTTCTTTCTGGTTTAATTGGTCCGGTTCTTTTCTTTGACCCTGAATCATAAATTCCATTATTGTTCTGAGAATATTCTGTAAGTTTTGACTGGCTATGTTCTGTTGATTTTATAGGTCCTGTTCTTTTTCTGAAAAAGGGGTCTTCTACTTGTCCATTAGATATGTTACATGCATCAACAATACGTGCACAGGTGTTGTCAATGTGTAGACTGAAGTCCCTTGAGTTTTTCACATTTCCAGAGATTCCACTACCTATTACTTGAGATAGTTCCATACCTTTCCGTTCATTGAAAGTACTATAATTATGTCTCTGATTTTCAAATTTTGCTCTCTGTTGACTGCCATTATCCAGCTGATCTTTTTTACTCTGGCTGCCTTTAAATTCCATTGAACCTGGACCATCTCCTAATTTATTTGTTTGGATCTCTCCTTTAGCTTTTCTATTTGTCTCATTACCGAAGTGAATAATTTGTTGCTCATGGTCTCTTAGCCTTTCATTCCCAGCGTAATGCTTGCCACCTCTTCTCCCATCGTCCATCCACTGGCTGGATCCAGTGAAATGTTGCCTTTCAGAACCTCTGCCCCGCTGTGGACCATAGTTGTCCAAAGCTTGTCTTGCAATTAGATTCTCCCTTTGGAAGCGAGGTGGTCTGTCATGTTTTTGAAGTCGATCATTATGCCAAGGGGCATTCTTCTGCTGAAAGCCCTTCACAGCAATACTTTTATCAGTGCTTGATTGATGTGGATGTTGCATTTTTGACTCTAAGAAACAAACACAAACAATAAAGTAAGATTTAACTTTTTATCACTTTCATCGATTTGTTCGTTTTACAAATAAACATGGTAGAGAATATACCTCAGAAACCCTGCACACTATTTCCGGAGTCTCTCCCTCCATCACTCCCTTTCCGCAAAATACATAATAATTAAGTTAAATGTGTTATCTTACAGTTTTATGTGAGATGAAACTTCATATTTAATATGACTTGCGTAAGAATCTGAGGTGTGTCAGCTTTATGATCTTGAAGTCATCAGCAAGCTAAATTTGAACTAAAATTTTCTACTGACTTGTGCATCCCTTACCTCCTTTTGCTTGAACATTGGGGCTGCGCCGTTCAATGACTTCGGCACTTTAGATTGGAACCACCTCCCTATCACCCTCCTCAAAACCCAACACTTTGGTCATGATTTTAAAATGTCCTCCTTCAGCTTCTCAGCCATTACTATCTGGTTACATCTCTGTGAAGCTTTCTGGTACATTTTGAGATTAAAGTACTATTTAAATGCAAACTATTGTTTGTAATTAATGATCATCCTTCTCATGTTCGGTACAACAGTCTGAGCAAAGGGTTTCAACTGTCCTGATCTTCCACAAACCCATGTCGCAAGGCCATGGAAGAAAAGGGAGGGTCTGGATTTGAAGTTGGCTAAGTGAAGATGATGTTGAAAGGCTGATGAAATGAACACAGATGGCAGATGAAAGCAACACCGGGGAGGCAGTGGCGTAGTGGTATTGTCACTGGACTGTGATCCAGAGACCCAGGATACTCTGGGGACCCAGATTCGAATCCCGCCACAGCAGATGGTGGAAATTGAATCCAATAAATATCTGGAATTAAAAGTCAAATGGTGACCATAAAAAGCCCACTGGTTTCAGGGAAGGAAATCTGCGTGTTCACCTGGTCTGGCCTCCATGTGACTCCAAATCCACAGCAATGTGGTTGACTCTTAAATGGCCCAGCAAACCACTCAGTTGTATCAAGCAGCTACCAAGTCAATAAAAAGGAACGAAATTAGACAGACCAACCGGCATCGACCCACACTGGAAATGACAACAGCAAACCCAGCCCCGTCGACCTTGCAAGTCCTGCTTACAATTTTGTGCCAAAATTGGGAGAGCTGTTTCACAGACTAGCCTAGCAACAGCCTGACATTGTCAAACTCACGGGCCGAGAATCAAGGTCACCATCACCACCATCCCGAGCATGTCCTGCCAGATCCACCAGAGGCGGTGTATGGGATGGATTCAAACAGGTCTATCAACTTGAAACTGGGCATTCACGAGGTGTGGGGGACCATCAGCAGCAGCAGAATTATACACAACCACAATCTGAAACTTCATGACCCAGCATATCTCCAGTCTACCATTACCATCAAGCCAGGGGCTCAAACCTGATTCTTTGAAGAGTGCAGGGGAGCATGTCTTTACACCTCATTAACCTGTGGTTATCCCTCTCTCCAGTTGCTCCGTCTGGACCTGTAGACTTAATTACCTGCAAAGACTCGCATTCAAAGTATCATATTGCATCTTTGAATCTGTCTATATATATGTTTCTGAAAGCCACCTCTTCATTCGCCTGAGGAAGGAGCAGTGCTCCGAAAGCTAGTGATTCGAAACAAACCTGATGGACTTTAACCTGGTGTTGTAAGACTTCTTACTGACCTCATTTTTAGGCATGTTAGGCATGGTGAAGCTATAACACAGGACTACTTGCGTATCAAACTGCGGAGGCAGCATGTGATAGACAGAGTTAAGCAATTCCACAACCAACGGATCAGATCTAAGCTCTGCAGTCCTACTATCAAGTTATGAATGGTGGCAGACAATTAAACTAACCAGAGAAGGAGGCTCCACAAATATACCATCCTCAATTGTTGGGAAGCCCAGTATATGAGTGCAAAAGACAAGACCAAAGCATATGCAACAAATTTCAGCTAGAAGTGCCGAGTGGATGATTCATCTCGGCCTCCTTCTGAGGTCCCCAGCAGCACAGAGGCCAGTCTTCAACCAATTTGATTCCTCCAAGTGATGTCAAAAAGCCCAGACAACATATGGCAATAGTGCTGAAGACTTGTGGTCCAGGGGTAGTCGTGCCCCGAGACAAGCTGCTCCAGGACAGCAACAACACTGCATCCAATCGGCAATATAAAGAATTGCCCAGCTATGTCCTGCACACAAAAAGTAGAGCAAATCCAATCCAGCCAATTATCACCTCATAAGCGTACTTTTGATCACCAGCAAAGTGATAGAAGATGTAATTAACAGTGCTATCAAGTGGCACTTGCTCAGCACTAACCTGCTCAGACACTTGGTTTGGGTGCCGCAAGGGCCACTCAACCCCTGACTTCATTGTCCAAACAAGAAAAAAAAAAGAGCTGAAATCGGCAGGTGAGGGCGAGAGTGACTGTCCTCGACATCAAGGCAACATTTGACAAGTGTGTGACATCAAGAAACCCTAGCAAAAATAAAGTCAAAGGGAATCAGTGGAAAACTCTCCACAGGTCGGAGTCATACCTAGCACAATGGAAGATGATTGTGGTTGTTGGATGTCACTGACCCGGGACATTGGTGTAGAAATTCCTCAGGGTAGTGTCCCAGGCCCAAACATCTTCAGTTGTTTCATCAATGATCTTCCCTCCAACAAAAGGTCAAAGTGGGGATGTTCACAGATGACAGCATAATGTCCAGCACCATTCGCGAATCCTCAGATACTAAAGCAGGCTGTGTCCATGTGCAGCAAAACCTGGACAATATTCAAGCTCGTTTAGCAGTGCAAGCTGATAAGTGACAAGTAACATTCGCGCCACACAATAACCGGGTAATGACCATCTCGAACAAGAGAGAATTTAACCTTCACCCCATTTAAACAGAGAGGGCCAGAGCGAGTGCGAGCGAGAGGGGGCCAGAGTGAGAGAGAGAGAGAGCACGAGCGAGAGGGGACAGAGTGAGAGAGAGAGCGAGCGAGTGGGGGCCAGAACGAGAGATAGCGAGAGAGGGACAGAGCGAGACAGAGAAAGAGAGAGAGCGGACAGGGGCCAGAGCGAGAGAGAGCGAGCGAGCGGGAGGGGGCCAGAGCGAGAGGCGGGACAGAGCGAGAGAGAGTGAGCGAGGGGGGAGTGGGCGAGAGAGAAAGCGCACACGGCCGAGGAGGGGCCGGGCGAGAGAGAGAGCGCGCGGGCGACCGGGCGAGAGAGAGAGAGAGAGAGAGAGAGAGAGAGCGTGGGCGAGGTGGGGCCAGGTGAGAGAGCGTGGGCGAGGGGGGGCCGGGAGAGAGAGCGCGGGCGAGCCAAGCGAGGGGGGCCGGGTGAGAGAGTGCTGGCGAGGGGGGGGGGGGGCGGGCGAGAAAGCGCGGGCGAGGGGGGGGGGGGGGCGGGCGAAAGAGCGCGGGCGAGGGGGGCCGGGCGAGCGAGCGCGGGCGAGGGGGGCCGCGCGAGCGGGCGAGGGGGAGCCGGGCTAGAGAGCGCGGGCGTGGGGGAGCCGGGCTAGAGAGCGCGGGCGTGGGGGAGCCGGGCTAGAGAGCGCGGGCGAGGGGGGTGCGGGGCGAGTGGGGGCTGGGCGAGTCGGCGCGGCCAAGGGGGGGGCCGGGAGAGAGAGCGCGGACGAGGGGAGGACGAGTGAGAGGGCGAGGGGAGACCGGGTGAGAGAGCGGGCGAGGGGGATCCGGGAGAGAGAGCGCGGGCGAGGGGGGTCCGGGAGAGAGAGCGCGGGCGAGGGGGGGCGGCGGGAGAAGGCGGTCAATGGGGGGGGGGGCCGGACGAGAGAAGGCGGGCGAGGGGGGGTTGGGCGAGAGAGAGCGGGCGAGGGGGGGTCCGGGCGAGAGAGTGTGGGCGAGCCGGACGAGGGGAGGCCGGGCGAGAGAGCGCGGGCGAGGTGGGGGGGGGCGGGCGAGAGAACGCGGGCGAGGGGGGGCCGGGCGAGAGAGCACGGGCAAGGGGGTGCCGGGCGAGCCGGGTGAGAGAGCGGGCGAGGGGGGGCCGGGTGAGAGAGCGGGCGAGAGGGGGCCGAGCGAGAGAGCGCAGGTGAGGGGGGGGCCTGGCGAGGGAGGGCCAGGCGAGGGGCGGCAGGGCGAGGGGGGCGGCCGGGCGAGGGGGGGGGCCGGGCGAGGGGTGGGGCCGGGCGAGGGGTGGGGCCGGGCGAGGGGTGGGGCCGGGCGAGGGGTGGGGCCGGGCGAGGGGTGGGGCCGGGCGAGGGGTGGGGCCGGGCGAGGGGTGGGGCCGGGCGAGGGGTGGGGCCGGGCGAGGGGTGGGGCCGGGCGAGGGGTGGGGCCGGGCGAGGGGTGGGGCCGGGCGAGGGGTGGGGCCGGGCGAGGGGTGGGGCCGGGCGAGGGGTGGGGCCGGGCGAGGGGTGGGGCCGGGCGAGGGGTGGGGCCGGGCGAGGGGTGGGGCCGGGCGAGGGGTGGGGCCGGGCGAGGGGTGGGGCCGGGCGAGGGGTGGGGCCGGGCGAAGGGTGGGGCCGGGCGAGGGGTGGGGCCGGGCGAGGGGTGGGGCCGGGAGAGGGGTGGGGCCGGGAGAGGGGTGGGGCCGGGAGAGGGGTGGGGCCGGGAGAGACAGCGCGGGAGAGGGTGGGGCCGGGCGAGAGAGCGCTGGCGAGGGGGGGGCAGACGAAGGGGGGGACGGGCGAGAGAGCGCGGGCGAGGGTGGGGCTGGGCAAGGGAGCGCGGGCGAGGGTGGGTCCGGGCGATAGAGCACGGGCGAAGGGGCGACCGGGTGAGAGTGCGCGTGCGAGGGGGGCCGGTCGAGAGAGGGAGCGCGGGCGAATGGGACCGGGCGAGAGACCGCGGGCGAATGGGGACCGGGCGAGAGACCGCGGGCAAGGGGGGGGCCGGGCGAGAGAGCCCGGGCGAGGGGGGCCGGGCTAGAGAGCTCGGGTGAGGGGGGCCGGGCGAGAGAGCGCGGGTGAGGGGGGGGGCCAGGCGAGAGAGCGCGGGCGAGGGGGGGGGGGGGGTCAGGCGAGAGAGCGCGGGCGAGGGGGGGGGGGGCCAGGCGAGAGAAAGCGGGCGAGGGGGGGGGCCGGGCGAGAGAAAACGGGCGAGGGGGGGGCGGCCAGAGAACGCGGGCAGGGGGGGGCGGGGCGAGAGAACACGGGCGAGGGGGGCGGGCGAGAGATCGCGGGCTAGGAGGGCCGGGCAAGAGAGCGCGGGCGAGGGGCAAGAGAACGCAGGCGAGGGGGGACGGGCAAGAGAACGCGAGCGAGGGGGGACGGGCGAGAGAACGCGAGCGAGGGGGGACGGGCGAGAGAACGCGGGCGAGGGGGGACAGGCGAGAGAACGCGGGCGAGGGGGGACAGGCGAGAGAACGCGGGCGAGGGGGGATGGGCGAGAGAACGCGGGCGAGGGGGGATGGGCGAGAGAACGCGGGCGAGGGGGGATGGGCGCAAGAACGCGGGCGAGGGGGGCCTGGCAAGGGAGCGCGGGCGATGGGGGGGGCGAGTAAGCGCGGGCGAGGGGGGCTGGGCGAGAGTGTGGGCGAGGGAGGGCCAGGCGAGGGGCGGCATGGTGAGGCCAGGCAAGGGGGGGTCCAGGCGAGGGGTGGGGCCGGGCGAGGGGTGGGGCCAAGCGAGGGGTGGGGCCAAGCGAGGGGTGGGGCCGGTCGAGGGGTGGGGCCGGGCGAGGGGTGGGGCCGGGCGAGGGGTGGGGCCGGGCGAGGGGTGGGGCCGGGAGAGGGGTGGGGCCGGGAGAGACAGCGCGGGAGAGGGTGGGGCCGGGCGAGAGAGCGCTGGCGAGGGGGGGGGCAGGCGAAGGGGGGGACGGGCGAGAGAGCGCGGGCGAGGGTGGGGCTGGGCAAGGGAGCGCGGGCGAGGGTGGGTCCGGGCGATAGAGCACGGGCGAAGGGGCGACCGGGTGAGAGTGCGCGTGCGAGGGGGGCCGGTCGAGAGAGGGAGCGCGGGCGAATGGGGACCGGGCGAGAGACCGCGGGCGAATGGGGACCGGGCGAGAGACCGCGGGCGAATGGGGAGCCGGGCGAGAGACCGCGGGCAAGGGGGGGGGCCGGGCGAGAGAGCCCGGGCGAGGGGGGCCGGGCTAGAGAGCTCGGGCGAGGGGGGCCGGGCTAGAGAGCGCGGGCGAGGTGGGGGCAGGGCGAGAGAAAGCGGGCGAGGGGGGGGCCGGGCG
This sequence comes from Scyliorhinus torazame, assembly GCF_047496885.1. NCBI lineage: Eukaryota > Metazoa > Chordata > Chondrichthyes > Carcharhiniformes > Scyliorhinidae > Scyliorhinus > Scyliorhinus torazame. The sequence continues at coordinate 79,382,667 of NC_092721.1, read as the reverse complement.
AGAGAAAGCGGGCGGGGGGGGGGGGCGGCGAGAGAACGCGGGCGGGGGGGGGGCGGGGCGAGAGAACACGGGCGAGGGGGGCGGGCGAGAGAGCGCGGGCTAGGAGGGCCGGGCGAGAGAGCGCGGGCGAGGGGGGAGGGGAGAGAGAACGCTGGCGAGGGGGGACAGGCGAGAGAACGCGGGCGAGGGGGGAGGGGCGAGAGAACGCGAGCGAGGGGGGACGGGCGAGATAACGCGAGCGATGGGGGGACGGGCGAGAGAACGCGGGCGAGGGGGGACGGGCGAGAGAACGCGGGCGAGGGGGGACGGGCGAGAGAACGCGGGCGAGGGGGGACGGGCGAGAGAACGCGGGCGAGGGGGGAGGGGCGAGAGAACGCGAGCGAGGGGGGACGGGCGAGATAACGCGAGCGATGGGGGGACGGGCGAGAGAACGCGGGCGAGGGGGGACGGGCGAGAGAACGCGGGCGATGGGGGACGGGCGAGAGAACGCGGGCGAGGGGGGACGGGCGAGAGAACGCGGGCGAGGGGGGACGGGCGCGAGAACGCGGGCGAGGGGGGCCTGGCAAGGGAGCGCGGGCGATGGGGGGGCGAGTAAGCGCGGGCGAGGGGGGCTGGGCGAGAGTGTGGGCGAGGGGGGGGGGGCCGGGCGAGGGGTGGGGCCGGGCGAGGGGTGGGGCCGGGCGAGGGGTGGGGCCGGGCGAGGGGTGGGGCCGGGCGAGGGGTGGGGCCGGGCGAGGGGTGGGGCCGGGCGAGGGGTGGGGCCGGGCGAGGGGTGGGGCCGGGCGAGGGGTGGGGCCGGGCGAGGGGTGGGGCCGGGCGAGGGGTGGGGCCGGGCGAGGGGTGGGGCCGGGCGAGGGGTGGGGCCGGGCGAGGGGTGGGGCCGGGCGAGGGGTGGGGCCGGGCGAGGGGTGGGGCCGGGAGAGGGGTGGGGCCGGGAGAGGGGTGGGGCCGGGCGAGGGGTGGGGCCGGGCGAGGGGTGGGGCCGGGCGAGGGGTGGGGCCGGGCGAGGGGTGGGGCCGGGCGAGGGGTGGGGCCGGGCGAGGGGTGGGGCCGGGCGAGGGGTGGGGCCGGGCGAGGGGTGGGGCCGGGCGAGGGGTGGGGCCGGGCGAGGGGTGGGGCCGGGCGAAGGGTGGGGCCGGGAGAGGGGTGGGGCCGGGAGAGGGGTGGGGCCGGGAGAGACAGCGCGGGAGAGGGTGGGGCCGGGCGAGAGAGCGCTGGCGAGGGGGGGGCAGGCGAAGGGGGGGACGGGCGAGAGAGCGCGGGCGAGGGTGGGGCTGGGCAAGGGAGCGCGGGCGAGGGTGGGTCCGGGCGATAGAGCACGGGCGAAGGGGCGACCGGGTGAGAGTGCGCGTGCGAGGGGGGCCGGTCGAGAGAGGGAGCGCGGGCGAATGGGGGCCGGGCGAGAGACCGCGGGCGAATGGGGACCGGGCGAGAGACCGCGGGCGAATGGGGACCGGGCGAGAGACCGCGGGCAAGGGGGGGGGCCGGGCGAGAGAGCCCGGGCGAAGGGGGCCGGGCTAGAGAGCTCGGGTGAGGGGGGCCGGGCTAGAGAGCGCGGGTGAGGGGGGCCGGGCGAGAGAGCGCGGGTGAGGGGGGCCGGGCGAGAGAGCGCGGGTGAGGGGGGGGGCCAGGCGAGAGAGCGCGGGTGAGGGGGGGGGCCAGGCGAGAGAGCGCGGGCGAGGGGGGGGGGGGTCAGGCGAGAGAGCGCGGGCGAGGGGGGGGGGCCAGGCGAGAGAAAGCGGGCGAGGGGGGGCCGGGCGAGAGAAAGCGGGCGAGGGGGGGGGCGGCGAGAGAACGCGGGCGGGGGGGGGGGCGGCGAGAGAACGCGGGCGGGGGGGGGGGCGGGGCGAGAGAACACGGGCGAGGGGGGCGGGCGAGAGATCGCGGGCTAGGAGGGCCGGGCAAGAGAGCGCGGGCGAGGGGGGAGGGGCAAGAGAACGCAGGCGAGGGGGGACGGGCAAGAGAACGCGAGCGAGGGGGGACGGGCAAGAGAACGCGAGCGAGGGGGGACGGGCGAGAGAACGCGGGCGAGGGGGGACAGGCGAGAGAACGCGGGCGAGGGGGGATGGGCGAGAGAACGCGGGCGAGGGGGGACGGGCGCGAGAACGCGGGCGAGGGGGGCCTGGCAAGGGAGCGCGGGCGATGGGGGGGGGCGAGTAAGCGCGGGCGAGGGGGGCTGGGCGAGAATGTGGGCGAGGGGGGCCGGGCGAGAGAGCGTGGGCGAGGCCGGGCGAGAGGGCGAGCCGGGCCAGAGAGCGCGGGCGAGGGAGGGCCGGGCGAGAGGGAGGGCCGGGCGAGAGGGCGAGCCGGGCGAGAGAGCGCGGGAGAGGGGGGCCGGGAGAGGGGGGCCGGGCGAGGGGGGGCCGGGCGAGAGAGCGCGGGCGAGTGGGGGGCGGGCGAGAGAGCGGGCGAGGCCGGGCGAGAGAGCGCGGGCGAGGCCGGGCGAGAGAGCGCGGGCGAGGCCGGGCGAGAGAGCGCGGGCGAGGCCGGGCGAGAGAGCGCGGGCGAGGCCGGGCGAGAGAGCGCGGGCGAGGGGGGGGGGCGGGCGAGAGAGAGCGGGAGAGGGGGGGCCGGGCGAGAGAGCGCGGGCGAGGGGTGGCCGGGCGAGGGGAGGGGGGGCGGGCGAGAAAGAGAGCGCGGGCGAGGCAGGCCGGGCGAGGGGGGGGCCGGCGAGGGGGGACGGGCAAGAGAACGCGGGCGAGGGGTTGCGGGCGAGAGAGGGAGCGCGGGCGAGGCAGGCCTGGCGAGGGGGGGCGGGCGAGGGGGGACGGGCAAGAGAACGCGGGCGAGGGGGGACGGCAAGAGAACGCGGGCGAGGGAGGACGGGCAAGAGAACGCGGGTGAGGGGGCGGGCGAGGGTGGGCCGGGCGAGAGAGCGCGGGCAAGGGGTGCGGGCGAGAGAGCGCGGGCAAGGGGTGCGGGCGAGAGAGCGCGGGCGAGGGGGGGTCCAGACGAGAGAGTGTGGGCGAGTGGGGGTCGGGCGAGAGGGGCTGGGTTAGAGCGACCTCGCGGGCGAGGGGGGTACTGGGCGTGAGACAGAGAGCGCGTGCGTGAACGAGGGGGGCATGGCGAGAGTGATCGCAGGCGTGGGTGGGCCGGGCGATAGAGTGGGTGAGCGAGGGGGGCCGGGCGAGAGAGTGCGCGCGAGGAGGGGGCCGTGCGAGAGAACGCGGATGAGCCAGGCGAGAGAACGAGGGCAAGGGAGGTCCGGGTGAGAGAACGTGGGCGAGGAGGGGACAGGGGAGAGAGCGCGGACAAGGGGGGGGGCCGGGCGAGAGAGCGCGGACGAGGGGGGGGGCCGGGCGAGAGAACGCGGGTGAGGGGGGGCCGGGCGAGAGAGAGCGCGCGGGGAGGGGGGGGGGGGCGGGCGAGAGGGGGGGGCCGGTCGAGAGAGCGCGGGCGAGGGGGGACGGGCGAGAGAACGCGGGCGAGGGGGGGGACGGGCGAGAGAATGCGGGCGAGGGGGGGACGGGCGAGAGAGCGTGGGCGAGGGGGGCCGGGCGAGACAGCGTGGGCGAGGGGGGCCGGGCGAGAGAGCGTGGGCGATGGGCGGCCGGGCGAGAGAGCGTGGGCGATGGGCGGCCGGGCGAGAGAGCGTGGTGGGCCGGGTTAGAGTGACCTCGCTGACGAGGGGTGCAGGGCGTGAGACAGAGAGCGCGTGCGCGGGCGAGGGGGGGCCGGGTGAGAGTGTGCGGGCGAGGGGGGGCCGGGCGAGGCGTGGCCGGGCGAGGGGGGGCGGGCGAGTGAGAGCGCGCGGGCAAGGGGGGGCCGGGCGAGAGTGCGCAGGCGAGGGGGGGCCGGGCGAGAGAGCGCGGGCGAGGGGGGGCCGGGCGAGAGAGCGCGGGCGAGGGGGGGCCGGGCGAGAGAGCGCGGGCGAGGGGGGGGGCCGGGCGAGAGAGAGCGGGAGATGGGGGGCCGGGCGAGAGAGCGCGGGCGAGGGGTGGCCGGGCGAGGGGGGGGGGCGGGCGAGAGAGAGAGCGCGGGCGAGGCTGGCCGGGCGATGGGGGGCCCGCGAGGGGGGACGGGCAAGAGAACGCGGGCGAGGGGGGGCGGGCGAGAGAGGGAGCGCGGGCAAGGCAGGCCGGGCGAGGGGGGGCGGGCGAGGGGGGACGGGCAAGAGAACGCGGGCGAGGGGGGACGGCAAGAGAACGCGGGCGAGGGAGGACGGGCAAGAGAACGCGGGTGAGGGGGCGGACGAGGGGGGGCCGGGCGAGAGAGCGCGAGCGTGGTGGGGGCCTGGCGAGATAGCGCGGGCGAGGCCGGGCGAGAGAGCGCGGGCGAGGGGGGGGGCCGGGCGAGAGAGAGCGGGAGAGGGGGGGGCCGGGCGAGAGAGCGCGGGCGAGGGGTGGCCGGGCGAGGGGGGGGGCGGGCGAGAGAGAGAGCGCGGGCGAGGCAGGCCGGGCGAGGGGGGGCCGGCGAGGGGGGACGGGCAAGAGAACGTGGGAGAGGGGGGGCGGGCGAGAGAGGGAGCGCGGGCGTGGCAGGCCGGGCGAGGGGGGGCGGGCGAGGGGGGACGGGCAAGAGAACGCGGGCTAGGGGGGACGGCAAGAGAACGCGGGCGAGGGAGGACGGGCAAGAGAACGCGGGTGAGGGGGCGGACGAGGGTGGGCCGGGCGAGAGAGCGCGGGCGAGGGGGGCCGGGCGAGAGAGCGCGGGCAAGGGGTGCGGGCGAGAGAGCGCGGGCGAGGGGGGGTCCAGACGAGAGAGCGTGGGCGAGTGGGGGCCGGGCGAGAGGGTTAGAGCGACCTCGCGGGCGAGGGGGTACAGGGCGTGAGACAGAGAGCGCGTGCATGAACGAGGGGGGCATGGCGAGAGTGATCGCATGCGAGGGTGGGCCGGGCGATAGAGTGGGTGAGCGAGGGGGGGCCGGGCGAGAGAGTGCGGGCGAGGAGGGGGCCGGGCGAGAGTGCGGGCGAGGAGGGGGCCGTGCGAGAGAACGTGGATGAGCCGGGCGAGAGAACGAGGGCGAGGGAGGTCCAGGTGAGAGAACGTGGGCGAGGAGGGGACAGGGGAGAGAGCGCGGACGAGGGGGGGGGCCGGGCGAGAGAGCGCGGACGAGGGGGGGCCGGGCGAGAGAACGCGGGTGAGGGGGGGCCGGGCGAGAGAGAGCGCGCGGGGAGGGGGGGGCCGGGCCAGAGGGGGGGGCGGTCGAGAGAGCGCGAGCGAGGGGGGATGGGCGAGAGAACGCGGGCGAGGGGGGGACGGGCGAGACAGCGTGGGCGAGGGGGGCCGGGCGAGACAGCGTGGGCGAGGGGGGCCGGGCGAGACAGCGTGTGCGAGGGGGGCCGGGCGAGAGAGCGTGGGCGATGGGCGGCCGGGCAAGAGAGCGTGGGCGAGGGTGGGGCCAGGCGAGAGGGCGTGGTGGGCCGGGTTAGAGTGACCTCGCTGACGAGGGATGCAGGGCGTGAGACAGAGAGCGCGTGCGCGGGCGAGGGGGGGCCGGGTGAGAGTGTGCGGGCGAGGGGGGGGGCCGGGCGAGGCGTGGCCGGGCGAGGGGGGGGCGGGCGAGAGAGAGCGCGCGGGCAAGGGGGGGCCGGGCGAGAGTGCGCGGGAGGGGGGGCCGGGCGAGAGAGCGCGGGCGAGGGGTGGCCGGGCGAGGGGGGGGGGGGGGCAGGCGAGAGAGAGAGCGAGGGCGAGGCAGGCCGGGCGAGGGGGGGGCCGGCGAGGGGGGCCGGGCAAGAGAACGCGGGCGAGGGGGGGGGCGGGCGAGAGAGGGAGCGCGGGCGAGGGGGGGCGGGCGAGGGGGGGGCGGGCGAGGGGGGGCGGGCGAGGGGGGACGGGCAAGAGAACGCGGGCGAGGGGGGACGGCAAGAGAACGCGGGCGAGGGAGGACGGGCAAGAGAACGCGGGTGAGGGGGCGGGCGAGGGTGGGCCGGGCGAGAGAGCGCGGGCGAGGGGGGCCTGGCGAGAGAGCGCGGGCAAGGGGTGCGGGCGAGAGCGCGGGCGAGGGGGGGTCCAGACGAGAGAGCGTGGGCGAGTGGGGGCCGGGCGAGAGGGGCTGGGTTAGAGCGACCTCGCGGGCGAGGGGGTACAGGGCGTGAGACAGAGAGCGCGTGCGTGAACGAGGGGGGCATGGCGATAGTGATCGCAGGCGAGGGTGGGCCGGGCGATAGAGTGGGTGAGCGAGGGGGGGGCCGGGCGAGAGAGTGCGAGCGAGGAGGGGGCCGGGCGACAGTGCGGGCGAGGAGTGGGCCGGGCGACAGTGCGGGCGAGGAGGGGGCCGTGCGAGAGAACGTGGATGAGCCGGGTGAGAGAACGAGGGCGAGGGAGGTCCGGGTGAGAGAACGTGGGCGAGGAGGGGACAGGGGAGAGAGCGCGGACGAGGGGGGGGGGGCCGGGCGAGAGCGCGCGGACGAGGGGGGCCCGGGTAGAGAGCGCGGACAAGGGGGGGCCGGGTAGAGAGCGCGGACAAGGGGGGGCCGGGCGAGAGAGCACGGGCTAGGGGGCCGGGCGAGGGCGGGCCGGGCAGGGGGGGCCGGGCGAGAGAGAGCGCGGGCGAGGGGGGGCCAGGCGAGAGTGCGGGGGCGAGGGGGTGGCCGGGCGAGAGAGCGCAAGCGCGGAGGACGGGCGAGGGGGGGGGGGCCGGGCTAAAGAGCGCGGGCGAGTGGGGGGCTGGGCGAGGGGTGGCCGGGCGAGAGAGCGTGGGCGAGGGGGGGGCCGGGCAGGGGCCGAGAGAGAGTGCGCGGGTGAGTGTGGGCCTGGCAAGAGGGCGTGGGGGGGCTGGGTTAGAGCGACTTCGCGGGCGAGGGGGGGTGCCGGGCGTGAGAGAGCGCCGGCGAGGGGGGGCCGGGCGAGAGAGGGACGGGCACAGGGAGGCCGGGCGTGAGAGGGGGGGGACGGGCGAGAGAGCGCGGGCGAGGGGGGGGGGACGGGCGAGAGAGCGCGGGCAAGGGGGGGTGGGCGAGAGTGCGTGGGCAAGGGGGGGGCCGGGCGAGGGAGGGGGGGCCGGGCGAGGGGGCCGAGAGAGAGCGCGGGCGAGGGGGGACCGGGCGAGGGGGGGGGGGGCGGGAGAGAGAGAGCGCGCGCGCGGGGGAGAGAGAGAGCGCGCGGGCGCGGGGGAGAGAGAGAGCGCGCGGGCGCGGGAGAGAGAGAGCGCGCGGGCGCGGGGGAGAGAGAGAGCGCGCGGGCGCGGGAGAGAGAGAGCGCGCGCGCGGGAGAGAGAGAGAGAGCGCGCGGGAGAGAGAGAGCGAGCGCGCGCGCGGGGAGAGAGAGAGAGCGCGCGCGCGGGAGAGAGAGCGCGCGCGCGCGGGAGAGAGAGCGCGCGCGCGCGGGAGAGAGAGAGAGAGAGAGCGCGCGCGCGGGAGAGAGAGAGAGAGCGCGCGCGCGGGAGAGAGCGAGCACGCGCGCGGGGGGAGAGCGCGCGCGCGGGAGAGAGAGAGCGCGCGCGCGGGAGAGAGAGCGCGCGCGCGCGGGGAGAGAGAGAGCGCGCGCGCGGGAGAGAGAGAGCGCGCGCGCGGGAGAGAGAGAGCGCGCGCGCGGGAGGAGAGAGAGCGCGCGCGCGGGGGAGAGAGAGCGCGCGCGCGGGAGAGAGAGAGCGCGCGCGCGCGGGAGAGAGAGAGCGCGCGCGCGGGAGAGAGAGAGCGCGCGCGCGGGAGAGAGAGAGCGCGCGCGCGGGGAGAGAGAGAGCGCGCGCGCGGGAGAGAGAGAGCGCGCGGGAGAGAGAGAGCGCGCGGGAGAGAGAGAGCGCGCGGGAGAGAGAGAGCGCGCGCGCGGGAGAGAGAGAGCGCGCGCGCGGGAGAGAGAGAGAGCGCGCGCGCGGGAGAGAGAGAGCGCGCGCGCGGGAGAGAGAGAGCGCGCGCGCGGGAGAGAGAGAGCGCGCGCGCGGGAGAGAGAGAGCGCGCGCGCGCGGGAGAGAGAGAGCGCGCGCGCGGGAGAGAGAGAGCGCGCGCGCGGGGAGAGAGAGAGCGCGCGCGCGGGAGAGAGAGAGCGCGCGCGGGAGAGAGAGAGCGCGCGCGGGAGAGAGAGAGCGCGCGCGGGAGAGAGAGAGCGCGCGCGGGAGAGAGAGAGCGCGCGCGGGAGAGAGAGAGAGCGCGCGCGGGAGAGAGAGAGCGCGCGCGGGAGAGAGAGAGAGCGCGCGCGGTAGAGAGAGAGCGCGCGCGGGGAGAGAGAGAGCGCGCGCGGGAGAGAGAGAGAGCGCGCGCGCGGGAGAGAGAGCGCGCGCGCGGGAGAGAGAGAGCGCGCGCGCGGGAGAGAGAGAGAGCGCGCGCGGGAGAGAGAGAGCGCGCGCGGGAGAGAGAGCGCGCGCGCGGGAGAGAGAGCGCGCGCGCAGGAGAGAGAGCGCGCGCGGGAGAGAGAGCGCGCGCGGGAGAGAGAGCGCGCTCGGGAATTGGGGGTGGGTGGGAGGGAGAGCGCGCGGCAATGGGGGGGGGGCTAGACCATGCGCGGCAGTCGGGAGGGGGGGGCTAGACCGCGCGCGGCAATGGTGAGGGGGGGGCTAGACCGCGCGTGGCAATGGGGAGGGGGGGCTAGACCGCGCGCGGCAATGGGGAGGGGGGGGGGCTAGACCGCGCGCGGCAATGGGGAGGGGGGGGCTAGACCGCGCGCGGCAATGGGGAGGGGGGGGCTAGACCGCGCGCGGCAATGGGGAGGGGGGGCTAGACCGCGTGCGGCATTGGGGAGGGGGGGCTAGACCGAGCGCGGCATTGGGGAGGGGGGGCTAGACCGCGCGCAGCCGTGGGGGAGGGGGGGCTAGACCACGCGCGGCAGTGGGGGAGGGGGGCTAGACCGCGCGTGGCAATGGTGGGGGGGGGCTCTAGACCACGCATGGTAATGGGGGGGGGGGGGAAGAGGCTAGACCACGCGCAGCAATGGCGTGCGGGGGGGGGGGGGGGGGTGAGACCACGCTTGACTATGGGGAGGGGATTGAGAGACCGCGGGCCACAACGCACGACGGGGGTCGAGTCCACCAGCGGCGAGAGTCGAGGCCGCGTGTGCGGTTGTGAGAGCGCGCGCGCGCGCGTGGGTGTGACAGCGAGAGCGCGTGGGTGTGACAGCGAGAGCGCGTGGGTGTGACAGCGAGAGCGCGTGGGTGTGACAGCGAGGGGGCGTGGGTGTGACAGCGAGGGGGCGTGGGTGTGACAGCGAGGGGGCGTGGGTGTGACAGCGAGGGGGCGTGGGTGTGACAGCGAGGGGGCGTGGGTGTGACAGCGAGGGGGCGTGGGTGTGACAGCGAGAGGGCGTGGGTGTGACAGCGAGAGCGCGTGGGTGTGACAGCGAGAGCGCGTGGGTGTGACAGCGAGAGCGCGTGGGTGTGACAGCGAGAGCGCGTGGGTGTGACAGCGAGAGGGCGCGGGTGTGACAGCGAGAGGGCGCGGGATTGACAGCGAGAGGGCGCGGGTGTGACAGCGCGAGGGCGTGGGTGTGACAGCGAGAGGGCGCGGGTGTGACAGCGAGAGGGCGCGGGATTGACAGCGAGGGCGCGGGTGTGACAGTGAGAGGGCGTGGGTGTGGCAGCGAGAGGGCGTGGGTGTGGCAGCGAGAGGGCGTGGGTGTGGCAGCGAGCGCACGTGGGTGTGGCAGCGAGCGCACGTGGGTGTGGCAGCGAGCGCGCGTGGGTGTGACAGCGAGCGCGCGTGGGTGTGACAGCGAGCGCGCGTGGGTGTGACAGCGAGCGCGCGTGGGTGTGACAGCGAGCGCGCGTGGGTGTGACAGCGAGAGGGCGTGGGTGTGACAGCGAGAGGGCGTGGGTGTGACAGCGAGAGGGCGTGGGTGTGACAGCGAGAGGGCGTGGGTATGACAGCGAGAGGGCGTGGGTGTGACAGCGAGAGGGCGTGGGTGTGACAGCGAGAGGGCGTGGGTGTGACAGCGAGAGGGCGTGGGTGTGACAGCGAGCGTGCGTGGGTGTGACAGCGAGCGCGCGTGGGTGTGACAGCGAGAGGGCGTGGGTGAGACAGCGAGAGCACGTGGGTGAGACAGCGAGAGCGCGCATGAGAGCGCGCGTGGGAGAATTAGAGCACGCGAGAGCGAGAATGCGCATGTGTTAGAGTGAACGTCAGTGGATCACTGGTTAAAGAACTCACGCCATCAACTTTAAATTCAGCTTGCATCTGTTTGAATCTGGGTTCACTTATTCTGCATTCACAACTGCTGTATTACCTCACACTTTTCCAAATTAAATTCTATTTGCCATTTCTCTGCCCACTGAACCAAACCATTGATATCATTCTGGAGGGTTTTTTTTTTTAAAAAAGATATTTTATTCCAAATGTAAACAGAAACAGCAAAACAACATCCCAGCAAAAGAAAGTTAACAGTTGTGCATTTATCACCAATCGAGAGTTGTCAGCTATCCTCTTCACTATCAACTAAACTGCCAATTTTCGTGTCAATTGCAAATTTCCCAATCGTGCCACCCTCGTTTAAGCCTAAATCAAGGGCCCCAACACGGAGCACGGTGGAGCACCACGGAAAGCCACCTTCAACAGCCTTGGATACAATCTATCGGGCCCTGGTCATTTATCCACCTTCAAGGATGCCAGACCCTCTAGTATTTCCTGTCTCACTATGCTTACTGTATCTAATATTTCACACTCCTCTTTAACTCGAATGTCTGCATCATCCCTCACTTTAGTGAAGACAGAGACAAGGTACCCATCAAGAACCCTGTCCACATCTTCTGAATCAACCCACAAATTACCATGTCCATCTCTGATCGGCTCTACCTTTTCCTTAGTTATGCTCTTACTCGGAATGTATTTTCTTATCCTTTCTTTACATTCCTAATTTCCATTTTTACTTCACCCCTGTACTTTCAATATTCCTCCAGATTCTTTAAATATTGGGTATTTTGTGATTGCCATAAGCTTTCGTTTTCGGCTTTATCTTGGCCTGTATGATTCTGGATAACCAGAGGGCCACTAGATTTCACAGTACCACCCTTTTTCTTTGTGGAGACATGTCTATACTGTGCCCCTAGAACTTTAACTTTGAATGCCTCACACTGCTTTGACACCGTTTTTCCTTCTTGTCAAGTCACCTCTTAGCTTTGCAAAATTTGCCTTCCCCAATTTAAAACATTTCTATCTTTGTCCTTTTCTATAATGATGCTAAATCTAGCTATATTATGGTCACTATCTCCAAAATGGTCCCCCACTGCTACTTCATCCATTTGCCCTGCTTCATTTCCAAAGACTAAATCTCCTTCGGCTTAATACGTGCTGGTTAAAAAAATTTGCACGAATGCAGTTCAAGAATTTGGTGCCCTCATTGTCCTGCACGCTGCTCATGTCCAAATTAATATCGGGGAAGTCACCAACGATTACGGCCCAATTATTTTTGCACTCAAATCTATCTACATATTTGATCTTCTAACTTCCTTCCACTGGGGGGTCTACAGTATACCCTTTTTTTTATTTCTGAGCTCGACCCATGTGGCCTCATTAGATGTTTCACTCAGTATATCCTCCAACATTTCAGCTGTAATTGGTTCTTTATTGTAACAAGTAGACTTACATTAACTCAGCAATGAAGTTACTGTGAAAAGACAAATAATTCTACACCCCCAACGTTTATACCCCTCCCTATCAGACCTGAAAACTCTATATTCAGGGATGTTGAGCTGCCATTTTCGCCTCTTCTTAAACCAAATTTCTATTATAGCGATGATATCATACTGCCATGTGTTTATCCGTGCCTTCGGTACAACACTGCCAAATTCCTGTGCTGCACACTTTTTAAACCTGTGCTGCTGTTTTTTCAGAATCACTCACTAATTCTCCATCTCCTGCTTCCTCCTCTGAATTTGCCCTCGGGTTCCCATCCCCCTACCAATGTAGTTTAAATACTCCCTCAACCCCTAACAGCACTAGCAAATATCCCTGCAAGAATATTCATCTCAGTCATGTTCAGGTGCAGATTAGCCAGCTTGTACAGATCCCACCTTCCTCAGAACTGGTCCCAATGCCTTAGAAACCTGATGCCCTCCCCTCCAGCCGCATGTTTAATCACTTAATTCTCCTGTTTCTATACTCGCTTGCTTGTGGAACTGCGAGTAATCCTAAGATTACTGTTACCAAGATCCTAATTTTCAATCTCCTTCCTAGCTGTCTAAAGTCTGCTTTCAGGATCATCACCTTTCCTACCCAAGTCATTGGCACAAACATGGACCGAAACAACTGGCTGATCACTCTCCCGCAGAAAACTGTCCCGTAACCGCTCCACAACATCCTTGACCCTGGCAACACCCTATACAGGAGTCACATCTACAGCCACAGAAACGCTGGTTTGTTCCCATAAATAATGAGTCTCCTATCACTACTGTTCTTTCACTCTTCTTTCTCCCTTCCTGTACAGGCGTGCCAGCGAGCGAGGAGCAGCAGGGCTGTCGACAGCGAGCGGCAAGCTACGGGGCAGTGAACAGCGAGCGAGAAGCAATGCTGCCATTAACAGTGAGAGGCCATAGAACATACAGTGCAGATGGAGGCCCTCACTACCACCCTAACCCCGTAACCCAATAACCCCTTCTAACCTTTTTGGTCACGAAGGACAATTTATCATGGCCAATCCATCTAACCTGCACGTCTTTGGACTGTGGGAGGAAACCAGAGCACCCGGAGGAAACCCACGCAGACACGGGGAGAACATGCAGACTCCGCACAGGCAGTGACCCAGCGGGGAATCGAACCAACGCCATCCTCATGGGCAGCACAGTAGCACAGTGGTTAGCACTGTTGCTTCACAGCGCTAGGGTCTCAGGTTTGATTCCCGGCTTGGGTCACTGTCAGTGCAGAGTGTGCACGCTCTCCCACAAGCCCCGAAAGACATGCTGTTAAATGAATTGGACATTCTAAATTCTCCCTCAGTGTACCCGAACAGGTGCCGGAATGTGGCAACTAGGGGCTTTTCACAGTAACTTCATTGCAGTGTTAATGTATACCTACTTGTGACAGTAAAGATTATTATTATGAGGCAGCCACTGCATTTTAGGAATCAAAACACCGAAAACCCTGCCATGTCAGAAGCAACACCATTCCATCAGAGACAAATATAGGGCCTTTTGGCAATAACCTTGCTCCAAGCACTGGCACTCACTCAACTACATCATTGTCCGAGTGAGGGACTGGAGGGACATGCGTAACTCCTTCGATGACTGCTGGATGGATCACCATCTAATCTGCTCTACGATCAACATCAATGCAGCCCAAAAGCAGCGGTGGCAACAGAAACAATGCCACAGGAAAATAAAGATGGTGACATTCATAGATCCTGATAAGAGATCCCTATTCAGCCAATGCATCACTGCCAACCTGACAACTTTCAGCGACCCTCAAGTCCTCCATAATCTGCACCAAAGAGACGCCAAGAAACACCAAGACTGGTTCGAAGAGAACAACCAGGAGATCCAGGAGCTGATAAGCTGCAAGTGCAATGCTTTTCTTAACCTTAAACAGCAACCTAACCAGAGAGCAAAAAAGCAGCTCTACAGACAGCTGAAGGGCAAGGTCCAGCAAAAAACACGCAACCTAAAGAATAGATGGTGGGTGGAGAAAGCGCACAAGATCCAGCAGTTAGCTGACAACCATGATGTGAGAGGTTTATTTTGTGCAGGCCAAGAACAAAGATGTGCTCACCAAGAAGAGAGGCAGCCTTAACAGAGACTCTGCCATCCCACAGCATACTACCCATCACCATCTCATCACAACACCAACCTGGCATGAGTTAGAAAAGGTGTTACAATCCCAGTTGATGTTTTAACTGGACGTGAGGATCCCAGAATTAAATACTGGCTCAAATAACCGGAACATTTATTGTTTTTTTATACAATGTGGAGGAAGACTGTCACAGGACCGCTAATAAGTTTCAACAAAAAAATTTATTTAACATGAAAAAAATTGGATGATGATACAATACGCCTTTACTCCCCTTTTATTTTAACAATTACGCTCAGGTTTAGGATTAACACGGGTTCCAAAGTACATCTTAATCTACAATGGTCTTGTTAACACAAATTCCATTTTGAGCACTCAAAAGGACTGCGGGTAAGTAGATGCACCCCGTTCTGAACCCCAAGTAAACATTTGCGGATGCCTCCTCGGAATGTTTGTCACTTGAGAGTTTCTACATTCCACTCCCAAAAACAAGCTTTAAAATCTTCTTTCAGAAGTATGCTGTCTGTGCGGAGTCTGCACGTTCTCCCCGTGTGTGCGTGGGTTTCCTCCGGGTGCTCCGGTTTCCTTCCACAGTCCAAAGATGTGCATATTAGGTGGATTGGCCATGATAAATTGCACTTGGTGTCCAAAAGAGGTTAGGAGGGGTTACTGGGTTATGGGGATGGGATGGAAGTGAGGGCTTAGGTGGGGTGGTCTTTCCAAGGGTCTGTGCAGACACGATGGGCCAAATGGCCTCCATCTGCACTGTAAATTCTATTATCTATGTTAAGTAGTTTGTATTCTAAAATCCAGACCAAGTTTTCCAAATTACATGCTTCCATTAAACTTTTAACAGTTAATCCAGTCCAGGTTTTACACCAATCTCTTTAGGAATTCTTTGTCTTGACTGCTGTGCAAACTGCTCATAATTGCTTTAACTCTCGATTCTCAGACTACTGAAATGGCATCAGACGTCCGATTTACCTTTGGAGGCTGCTGTTCCACTTTAAATCCGTTTCCTACAGCTGTCTCTTTAACTCGGAACACTTTGTTTAATCTTCTTTGAATTCTTCTGAACCAAACCTGGGTCTCTGTTCTCTTAACTCGTCATATTAAACATTCTTTCTGTTGCAATTCCCTGGTTATCCGGATTGTAACTTGAAGTTTAGGAAGCCCGCCTCTTTGTAGCTCCCCTTCTGTCAAACCTTTCTTCTGGCAAAGTTGAAGGATGTTCACTCCCCAAGGTCTTGTCTTCAACCGCCCATAAATTCAGCTAAAACTAAAACTTATGAGCTCTTTTTTATCCCAACAAGGGCCTCCAGTTGCCATGAACCCCTGCTAGTTCTATTTATTCTTCACACCGTAACCCTCTCTCGCAGCACAATAGAATCGCAGTTGGAATGGAAACCAAGCTACATACATACAACTTTGTCCAGCATGAATCCAACTATAGGTTTCACCCTTCCAAGCACAGAAACATTAAAGTTAACACACTTAAAATTGCACTTTATTTCTAATGTTTACCAATATAAATAAAAATCCCTTAAAACTAGCTTTGTTTTCCTAAAAAGGCAATCAAGAACAAGGCATCAGGAGCATATGGAATCCATGCTCAAGCACTAAAGCATGGTGGAGAAGCACTTTTGACATGAATACATGAGCTAATTTCCCTTATCTGGAAGGGAGGGAATATGCTAGTGGATCAGAGATGCCATAATCATGACCATCTTCAAGGAAGGTGACCAGTCTGACTGCAGTAACTGCAAAGGAATTTCCCTGCTGCTGGCCACAGGGAAGGTCATCGCAAGATTCCTCTTTAATTACCTTCTCCCTGTGACTGAAGACCTCCCAAGTCCCAAATCGGATTCTGCCCACGAAGGGGCACAAAGGAAGTGATCTTAACCATATGGCAACTACAGGAGAAATGCAGGGAATGGTACCGACCAATTCACATGGCTTACTTTGACCATAAAAGTCTTCGACACTGTCAACCTCGAGGGATTACGGAGCACCGTCCTCTGTTCAGGGTGTCCCCAACAGTTTGTCACCATCTTCTGCCTACATGATGATATACATGATTCTGACCAACCTATCTATCACAGATCCAATTCATGTTCAGAACGGGGTCAAGCAATGCTGTGTCATTACATTGATGCTCTTCTCAATCTCCTTGCTACAAATGCTTCATCTCCCCTTCAGCTAGCTCCCCATTGGAATGGACGTAAACTACAGAACAAATGGGAATCTGTTCAACCTCTACTGCCAGCAGGCTTGATCCATGGTTGTCCCCCCTCTGTGATTTAACTACAGTATGCAGATAATGCTTGCATCTGCACACACTTGGGAGACCAAGCTACAAGTCACTGTCAACACCTTCACTGTATGCATATGAGAGCACGGGCCTTACACTAAACATCCGTAAGACAAAGGTCCTCTACCAGCCTGCCCCTGCCACACAACACTTCCACCCCCAACTACCCCCCTCTGCCTCCATTATAAAAATCCATGATGAGGTCTTGGACAACATGGACCACTTTCCATATCTCGGGAGCTGACTCTCAACAGGAACGGACAGCAACAACACGGTTCAACACCGCCTTCAGTGTGCTAGCACAGCCTTTGGCCACCTGAGAAATAGAGTATTTGAAGACCAGGACCTCAGACCCGGCACCCATCTCATGGTCTACAAGGCACTCCTGATACCCATCCTCCTATTTGACAGAGATGTGGACTACGGACAGCATACATCTCAAACCTGCAGAAGTATCCCCAGTACTACCTCCACAAGATTCTGCAAATCCATTGGTAGGATAGACACACGAACATCAGTGTTCTTGTTCAGGCCAACATCCCTAGTCTTGCAGCACTGACCACGCTCGATCGACTATTGGGTGGGCAACATCGTCCGCAAATTCTGACACAAGAGTCCCAACAAACACTCTACTTGGAGCTTTGACATGGCAAGCGAGCCTCTGGCGGGCAGAGGAAACGCTTCAAGCACACCCTCAAAGCCTCCTTGAAAAAGTGCAATATCCCCACCAAGGCCTGGGAACTCGTGGTCCAAGATTGCCAGATAGCCCATGTGGAGGGAAAGCATCTGGGAAGGAGCTGAACACTTTGCTTTACATCGCCAAGAGTAGACAGGGAAATTGCACGTGGCAACCTGGGAACCCCACCTGCTTGCTCCTCCAACCACGATCTGCACCCCTGTGCACACCCCCCCCCCCTCCCCACCGCCGCCGCCGCCTGTGCCAGAGACTGTAGGTCACGCATTGGACTCCTCAGGCAACGGAGAACTCATTTTTAGTGTGGAAGCACCCGTGTGGACTCCAAGGGTCTAAGAAGAAGAGGAGAAGAAGATACAAAAAGAAGAAGCATTGTTAGTGAACTACAGGCTAGGAATGTGAATCGTTAATGGAGATTGGCTTCAAAATTGAAAGAACTAGGTACTAAATATACATGGGCACATGGTATTCAAGAAAGATAGGGAAGGAATGAAAGAAAGGAAGGGTAGCAATATTGATCAGGAAATGTCTTAGAGGGATCAAGGACAGAATCTATTTGGTTACAGTTAACAAACAACCCAAGGTGTCATTATACAACTGAGTGTATCCTGTGATTCCCCAACCAGCAGGAAAGGTAGAGGACCAAATCTGTAGGAACATTAGAGATGCGGGAACCATAAGTAGTGAAAATAAAGATATTTCAAACGTCCTAAATTGGACTTGGGTAGTAACAGCACAAGGGCAGGAAGGGGAAAGAATTTCTGAAGTGTACCTAGGAGCATTTTCAGTACATTTCAGGCCCAGTGAGGAGGAAGGAAATGCTAGATCTGGTTCTGGGAAATGAGGCAAGTTAAGTGAATCCAGCGTTAATATTGGAAGATTTAGGTGAAGTGAACTTTGCATCATGAGGTTTACATTAGCCATGAATAAGCTGCGCTCCGAAAGCTTGTCTTTCCAAATAAATCTATTGGACTTTAACCTGGTGTCGTAAGACTTATAACAATACAAATGAGGACCAGGCTGAACACAAAACGTTTAGAAGGGAAGTGACAAGGAAAAGAAGGGGAGCAGAGAGAGAGCATAATGTACTATCTAACAAAGGGGAATCCAAAGGTTTTCCAACAGCATATAAATAGTAAAAAGGTAGTAAAAGGGTACTTTAATCCTCTTCCAAGGAAGAGGATGTGACCAAAGTAACAATGAAAGATGTATTTGAAAAATAAACTGGGCTAAGAATCAATAAAGCAGAGGTACTAGAAAGGCCTGATGTCCTTAAAGAACTTGATTCAGTCACCAAGGCCAGATAGGATATGTTAAAGGAAGATGAGAGAAGTAAGGGTTGAAATTGCAGAAGTACGACAGTTTTCCAATCCGTCTTGGATACAGAGGTAAAAATGTAATCAAAGTGTAAGAATAAGCCCAGCAGCCAACTGTGGGTGGCACGGTAGCACAGTGGTTAGCACTGGTGCGTCACAGCTCCAGGGTCTCAGGTTCGATTCCTGGCTTGGGTCACTGTCTGTGTGGAGTCTGCACGTTCTGCCCATCTCTGCGTGGGTTTCCTCCGGGTGCTCCGGTTTCCTCCCACAGTCCAAAGATGTGGATTAGGTGGATTGGCCCTGCTAAATTGTCCTTAGTATCCAAAAAGGTTAGGTGGGGTTACTGGGTTATGGGGATAGGGTGGGGGCGTGGGCTTAAGTGGGATGCCGTTGCCAAGAGCTGGTGCAGACTCGATGGGCCGAATGGTCTCCTGCTGCACTGTAAATTCTATATAAATCTATGTAACTGCAGGCCAGTCGGTTTAACCTTGGTGAATTCAGGTCAGAGTTATGGATCATTTAAACAAGTATGGATTACTTAAGGAAAGCCAGCACAGATTTGTTAAAGGCAAAACATTCTAACCAACTTGATTAAGTTTTTTTGATGATGTACCAGAGGATTGATAAGGACAATGGTGTTGATGTAGTGTATTTGGACTGAGTGGTTACAATCTGGAATGCACTGCTTGAAAATATGATTGAGGTTTCAATTACGGTCAAAATAATCGTGACTGCAAATTTGTTGAACGAATGCTACTTTGATCATTGAAGCCCGACTTAGATCGTTTTAGAACAGGTAGCTCAGAATCAGTATTCAATTGTTCATCAGGTTACCAATGCGAAAGGTAACTATTTCATATATTGCTATCACGATTTTAAGTAGGCATACAAACATGATAACTGAGGAAGATCTTCATATTTTCATTTTACAACGAACATACTGCTTACCTATTGTCCCAACCTTAAAGAAATCCCGAAAACACAGGTTTCCATTTTCTAACTGTGTAAATTAGCACCTGTAACTATAGGATTATCTCCCAAAATGAGAGAGATCCGAGTGGTATTTAATTACAGACTTTGGTTGATTCTAATGCACAAGCTCAATAAATATTCATGTTTGGGTCACATTGGTCAGGGGAATGCCTGGCATCAAATAACTCAAAAGGATTTATTTTATTCTTTCATGCACTGGGATCATCATTGGCAAAGCCAGCATTTGCTGCTCATCACAAATTGCCCTTGAGGTGGCAGTGGTGAGCCTCATTCGCGAACCGTTGCAATCCATCATGGAGGTATACCTAGAGTGCTGTTGGGGAGTTCCAGGACTTGGCCCAGTGACACTGATGGAGTGGTGATATCGTCCCATGTCAGGATGGTGTGTGGTTTGGAGCGGAACTTAAAAAGGTGGTGATGTTCCCATACATCTTCTGCCCTTGTCCTTCTAGTTGGTAGAGGTCATGGGTTTGGAAGGTACTGTTGAAGGAGGTTCAGTGAATGGCTGTAGTATATTCTGTATACAATACACATTGTGTGTTGGTGATGGAGGGAATGAATGTTTAAGATGGGCAGCACGGTAGCACATGTGGCTAGCACTGTGGCTTCACAGTGCCAGGGTCCCAGGTTCGATTCCCCACTGGGTCACTGTCTGTGTGGAGTCTGCACGTTCTCCCTGTATCTGCGTGGGTTTCCTCCGGGTGCTCTGGTTTCCTCCCACAGTCCAAAGACGTGCAGGTCAGGTGGATGGGCCATGATAAATTGCCCTTATTGACCAAAACGTTTAGGAGGGGTTATTGGGTTACGGGAATAGGGTGGAAGTGAGGGCTTAAGTGGGTCGGTGCAGACTCGATGGGCCGAATGGCCTCCTTCTGCACTGTAAGCAGCTTTTGTCCAAGCAGAACCTCTGGTGTATTGTTGGGGCTGCACTCATCCAATCCCAAGTGGAGAGTATTCCATCACACTCCTGACCTTTGTCTAGCAAATGGTGAACAAGTTTGAAGAGTCACTTGCCACAGGATTCCCAGCCTGTGACGTACTCTTGCAGCTACTGCATTTATATGGGTAGTACAGTTAAGTTCCTGGTCAATGGCAACTCCAGGATGTTGATATGCTGATGCGGGAGTTGGTCAAGGAAAACTATGGATGGGCAATAAACGCTTGCCTCTCCAGCAACGCCCATATCCCATGAATTAGTGAGAAAAATCTCAATTCAACATAAACTACTTATTATTTTCAAAGAATCTTCAATTAGACAGATTCAGAATCAACCTCCAGTTTAAACATTCTTCTCCCTCACACTGCAAACAAAACCTACCTTCAACACTCAGCGAACTCATCTTTGATTCTAAGAAGTCAAACAACGTGCTAGGTGCAGATGGTCTCGCATTTGCTAGATCGTCATCTTCTTCAGGTCTTGATCGGCCTCGACCTCGACCCTTTCCTAATCAATATCGAACAAAAGAAAGTTTGTCAATTAAAAACAAACACATTAAGTGAACACGACATTAAGTTTGAATACATGTACAAATTAAACACAATTTGAAACAAGTTTCTTGATGCCACAAATCTGCTGGAACCTTGTTTAAAAAAAACTGGCTCCTTGAACTACACAGCAGCAAAATGCAAACATCTGGTGCAGTATTCAACCAGAGAGCTCGAGCAGTTAACCCTCATCCATATCATTGTTACCTCTCAACTTGACAATTCAAATGTTCTCCTGGTCGTGCTCCAAACATACATTCTCCATAAATTGAACTCAGAGGAAACTCTGCTCCCCATATTCTAATTCACAGATTCCTGTTCACCCATGTTCACTTCCATACAGTGGTTCCCGCTCTAACAATGTCTCAGATTTTAAATTTCTAATCCTTCTTTGCATATCACTCCATGGCCTTAATCCAACCTCATCCAATAATGTGAAATTGATCAGCTATTATGGAGGTATGATTGCAGAGAAGCCAAGTTTGGGGATTAAATATCCCAGGATACTTGACCTTTAGAACTGGCAGGCAAAACCGAAAAGTGGAAGACGGTGGTGGGATGCAGTGTCGGAAATAAAGGATAAGGTAAGGATGAGAGGAAGAGAGGACAATAAAGGATAAGATGAGAATGAGAGGAAGGAAGAATAAGAGGAAGAAAGGATAATAAAGGATACGGCAAGGATGAGAGGAAGAAAGGATATGGGGAAGAAAGGATCCAGGCTTGGAGAATCAAGGTGTTGAAACAACTCAGCCAGTAGATACAGTATTATACTAATGAGTGTTAGGTCAGGCAGGCGGGAGGATTTAAGAAAAGATAAATTCAAAAGCATAGAAATGTCAGTAAATAAGTGATTTAGCTAAAATAATACAGAACATGGGACAGGGGGCTTAAAGGTAATGGGACAATGCTGACCAAGACGATATCAGTGAAAAATAGAAAAAGGTTAAAGCTATATCTGTGCAGAGCAGTTACTATAAAATAGGCAATTTAATAGCAACAAAAAAAGTAAATGAGTTAAATTTAATGGCAATTAGGCAGGTGTGCCTGTGGAGTGACCAATGTTGGGAATTAAATATTGTCAGGTACTTGACGAGTAGAAATGAAAAGCACAAGTGGAAAAAGATGAAAGTAGCTCTCAGAGAAAGGATGGAACAAAGACCGTAAAGAAACAAGGCCTTAGTTCAGAAGCCACTCAGAATCAATTTAAATGGAAGTAACAAATGACAAGGGACAGAAAACAATTGTGGGGTTAGTTTATGGGCCCCAAACGGTAACTTTAGTGTTGGGCAGAGATATGGGGCAGGATTCTCCGACCCAAGGACGGCGTGAATCCCGCCCCCGCGGCTGCCGAATACTCTGGGGATTTGGCGGGGGCGGGAATCGCGCCGGTCGATAGCCGCTGGCAGCGCCCCCCCCCCCCCGGGCGATTCTCCGGCCCGCGATGGGCCGAGTAGCCGCCCGTTTTTGGCGGGTCCCGCCGGCGTAGGTTACGACAGGTATTTGCCGGCGGGACCTGGCTCTGCGGTCCTAGAGGGGGCGCGGGGGATCTGGCCCCGGGGGGTGCCCCTATGGTGGCCTGGCCCGCGATCAGAGCCCACCGATCCGCGGGCGGGCCTGTGCCGGGGGGCACTCTATTCCTCTGCGCCGGCTGGTGTAGCGGTCTGCGATGGCCGGCGCGGAGATGAACCCCCCGCGCATGCACTGGGATGACGCCAGTACACGCTGGCGTTCCGAACATGCACCAACTCGCGCTGGCCAGCGGAGCCCTTTCCGCACCAGCCGACACAAATCACTCCGGCGCCGGCCTAGCCCCTGAAAGTGCGGAGGATTCCGCACCTTTGGGGCGGCCTGACGCCGGAGTGGTGCACGCCACTCCTTCGCGCCGGAGTTGCACACCCCGCCGGTTTCCGAAGAATCCCGCCCATGATTCATGCAACAAGGATAATATGCAGTTTCATCCGATCCTGCTGTGTTCATAGAATCATTGAATTTACAGTGCAGAAGGAGGTCATTTGGCCCATCGAGGCCGCACCGGCTCTTGGAAAGAGCACCCCTACCAAAGACCATACCTCCACCCTATCCCCATAACCCAGTAACCCCAACCAACACGAAGGGTAATTTTGGACACGAAGGGCAATTTAGCATGGCCAATCCACCTAACCTGCACATCTTTGGACTGTGGGAGGAAACCGGAGCACCCGGAGGAAACCCACGCACACACGGGGAGAACGTGCAGACTCCGCACAGACAGTGACCCAAGCCTGGAGCTGTGAAGCAATTTTGCTAACCATTATGGGACCGTGCTGCCCCATGTTGAGTGTGGATAAGCGTCAGTTGAGTCTGTGGATTGGACATGTTTCTACGTGGTGCATAGTGTGCTCTCTCCCACAGGCACAGGAGGCTGACACTAATGTCCCATCTTTGGGAGGTTGGCCAAGTTGGGGCCGTGGCCAGTCCTGAACCTGTTAAGGCTGGACCATTCTTTGGGGGGGGGTATCCAGATTGGCCATAATGGGAGTCATACCTTGGGTGGCCTGAATAGATCAGGATCGAGTGGCAAGTGGGGGGCATTGAGAACTATTTCGATCATCTTGTGGGTTGTTGCAAGTCGGCAGATATGTGGAGGAGTGATGTTTGCCAGAACAGGGAGCCAAGGGAGTGGTGTTGAGTGTAGTGTTCCAGTAATGATACGCATGGTAGCATTCAGCTGGGTGTCAACTGTGTGTGTGTCTGTGTGTGCGTGATCTTGATCAAACAGGGGCTTAAAATTCTGCTACTGTGTACGAGAGTGCGAGTGCAGAGGTTCAAAGGGTGATGGTAGCAGCACCCATGTTGACCCGACTAGCTTGGCAATCAAGGTGTTTTTGCACTTTTCCTTGCTGCATTTACCAGTCATAAGCCAGGCTGATTCCTGGGGTGGCAGGACTGTCATATGAGGAGAGACTAAATTGGTTAGGATGCGATTCATAGGAGTTTAGAAGAGTTGGGGGGGGAGGGGGGGGGGGGGGGGGGGAGGGGGGGGGGGGGTGGATCTCATTAAAAACTTGTAAAATTCTTCAGGATTAGGCAGAGTAGATTCAGAAAGAATGTTCTCAATGGTGGGGGAAGTCCAGAATTATGGGTCATAGTTTGAGAAGGGGGTAAACATTTTAGGACCGAGGTGAGGAGAAATTTCTTCCCCCAGAGAATGGTGAATCTGGGAATTCACTACCACAAAAAGTAATTAAGGCAAAAACATTGTATAATTTCAAGAAGGAATTAGATATAGCTCTAGGGGCTAAAGGGATATGGGGAAGGAAGGAGGGATCAGGGTATTGAACTATATGATCAGAATGAATGGCAGAGTAGACTCGAAGGGACAAATGGCCTCCTCCTGCTTTTATTTTCTACGAATGTTTCTATGTATACCATCTCCACCACAGAACCTCAAGTCTTTCTAATCTGCCCTCCTCATTCAGATATCTTGGATTCATCTTGTAGCTCTTCTCCGTAGTCTCATTGACAAAAATGCCAACAGCACAAAAAAATATGGTTTGATCAGAGCTCTGATTAGCCAAAACGTGTTACAATCAATGGGGGTGAATTAACGGCTGCATTGTGCCCGGCACAGACCCGGGCCCACTGGTTAACAGGATCCGAGCCGGGCGCAAATTGGTTTGCGACCTAACCCAGCCTGCTCCCAGTGGTGGGTTCCGGATCGCACTCAGATGTGGCGAGACACCAATTAAGACAAATGTCCGTATCATTAGCAAGATGGAGGTTCAATCTAACAACCTCCCGGATAACTGGCTTCCCAGCAAGAGGTTTAGCACGCCTTTTTATTAACAGGAAGCTGGTCCAATGCGGCTGCTCAGGGGAGCGAAGTATGCTCGTTGGTGGGGTTTGGCATCTGCGGGGCTTACAAGCCATCCTCCAACATTGTGTACACCCATAACAGGGGCAACTGCAACTGCTTTCGGTCTGTCATACCAAACAATTCCAGGACAGAGCCATGTTCTTGGTTATAAGCTGACAATCACTTTAACTCCCTTTGGCTGTGAGATGCAAAGCTGGGTTTGCTGCTTGCACCTGCTGATGGCTGCAGATGTTTGGAGGCTGTTGTTGCTGTTTCCTTCTTTTTCTGTAGCCCGAAGAAAGGTACTTTTTTCTAAGATACCTGGGTCCTGGAACACCGGGCTCAGGGGATGTACAAGTCCAGAAAGCAATCTAGTTTGAAGCAAGAAGAAGCTGTGTGACCTGGTGGGCAACATTATTCCAAATGGGCCACCTGCTCATGCCATTAAAGAAACGCTTTCACAGATTGCTGATGTTTTTGCTGGTGTAGTGAGTGCTGCATGTAACTGGCACATCACCACAGGTTAAACACACTAGAAGTCAAGGATGTTCAACTGCACCTTGAGCGACAGTGGAATATGTGGTTGCCAGGATTTGGTTCCGGTGAGATTGGGCCATGTGGGAAGGCCTGCACAGCTGCAGCTCCTGTATGGAGAATGGTACTGACATGTGGAACAAGTCACACATTGACGACTAGGTTATTTCTACAATAAAGTTCTGGACATGATGACACATCCTCAGGCTTATCCTCCATTTCAGTTGAGGTTGGGAGGGGTGATTCCGTGTGCTTGTTCTTTTTCTGAAAATGAACTGATATTGCTTTATATTGGTAACACAATGGAACAGTGTGTATCTTGTTGTTTAATGGTTAGTGAGATATATGGAATGTTACTTAGTTGATTTTCATATCTTTGTTACTGTTCACCATTTAAAATACAAAATATTCTCAAGTGGCTGCATGGTGTGTTTTCTGTATGTCCCTACTTCTGGCTGCATAAATGCCTGAAGGCCTAGTTTTTGTTTACTGCTGCCTTTTCTGCTTCTGCGGCCTGCAATGAGGCAACAGAAGATGTAAGCAAGCTTACTACCAGTCTGAAGGGGAAGGAGTTCTGTTTCTACTCCTCTACGGTGTCCTGTGTTAGTGTGGCTTTCAGGTAATGATTGTTCCTGCCTTGGGAGTCTGTTGCTGGGTGGTGCCAGAGGGGGAGTGAGAGGCAGAGTGGCCAGAATGCTGTTGCTGCTACTTGGAAGCTATGTGTCTTCTTGTTGCTACCTCATTTCCTTCTGTTACCTGGAGTGAGGAAAGGGAAAGAGTGAGATGCAACTGCTGCCAGTGCTGATAAAAGGGTAAGGGCAGCAGCCCGATTGAACTGAGCAACTTGCTGAAGGTATGAAGGAGTGCTCTTGCAGCTTGCTGGTGCTTTTATTGTACTGCTAACGGTTTAATTTTCAATGTCTGGAAGCCGTGTGCTTGCTACTGCCTCTTTTACTTCTGTGGCCTGGAACCAGATGACGAGATGCTGGTGCCACAAGGGAAGGGAAGGATGGCGGCCCTATTCAACTCAGCAACATGCTGCAGGTATGCAGAGCTGCTTTTGCAACTTGCGGTTGCTTTTATTGTACTGCTGTCTGTGCATTGTTTCATGTCTGGAAGCCATGTGGTTTCTTGCTCCTGCTACTTTGACTTCTGCAGCCTGGACCAAGGATTGAGTGGAGATGGTGACCAGACTGTGGTACTACAAGAGGGGAAGGCTGGCAGCTCGATTCAACTGAGCAACTTGAAGGTGGTGAAGAAATGCCTTTGAAGATTGTTGGTGGGTTGATAGTGCTGGTTACTGTTTACTGTTTCAGGTTTGGAGTCTGTGCAAATTGCTGGTGCCTTTTGGTACTGTGGCTTGTTTGTGTGTCCTGTTTGGGAGCCTTGACTCTGGTGTATTGCTGCACAATCCCAAGCAACTTTCCACGGATGCAAGTCTGCTGCTGGGAGCTGCTGGGGAAGGGGATGGGGAAAAGAGAGCAGTGGGTTGATTTGGATGCTGGTAACTTCCTTGTATTTTTGACTGTTTAATGTGCATTTGCTTTTCATTGTATAACTCAATTGCTGTGGCTTCGTGTTTGTTATGATATTCTGCAGTGAATCAGTGCCTGTGTGTATGGCATGGGTGCCTTTTCTTTGTCTGTTACTGGTTAATGTATTCTGTGGACCGTTACGTAGTTTGATTTTTTTTTGTATAAAGATATTGTTGATTGTTAATGATCAAAACATTCTCAAGTGCATTCCCGTGGGTACACGTGTCAAGTCTCAGTCGAGTGTTATTGCCAAGCCTTCCAAACAAACTGCGAGACCTAGGCACTTTGCCTGAACCCTGAGGGCGTGAGCACCACAGAGGCAACAGCCAACAACCAAACACCCAAGAGCTGGATTTCAGCACTGGGTATATTCCCAACCAGATGAGTGTGTGTGGATTGGAGTGGGGGGTGCCAGAGGTATGGGGTCTCTGGGCTCCTTCTGTGGCCAGGGGAGTGTGTGCAGAACAGGGTTCTCCAGCACAACTGGCTCAGTGGATGGCACTCAGAGAAGATTGGACATGCAACGATGAGGGAGACTTGGGGGATTAAGGGTCCAGGATGGAAGCCCTAACTGGCTGTCAATCTCTCTCCTTCTGCAATTCCTTACAGTATGATGGATGGTGTGGCAGACCTCGCAGCGGCAGCCCTCACAATGCTGGTGGCAGCCCAGGTGGCCAGACGCCAGAGAAGACGGCAGCAGCGTCGACGCAGGCTCGAGGCAGCACCACATGTGCAGGGGGCTACCACACACCCTGCAGACCTCACCGCCCATCATGCAGAGGAGGGAGACAGTGGGGGACGCCGGAGACGGCCACCTGTGCCACATCCTTGCAGACTTGCCACCCTGTAAGTGGGGAGGACGCCTGCTACCAGTGGCCATGAAGTTCACCGCAGCTCTGATCATTCCAACATCATTTCAGGGCTCAGCCAGGGACTTGTGCAGCATATCACAAGCTACAGATCACAAGTGCATCCGTGCGGTCACGGGTGTCCTGTATGCCCGGGCAGCTGACTATATCAATTTTGGGCTGGGCCAAGCCCGTCAAGGTGCCTGGTAGGCAGGATTCTCCACCAACGCTGGGATGCCGCAGGTCCAGGGCGTAATAAATGGCAAGCATGTCGCCTTGCGCGCACCGGGGCATCAGGGAGTGCCCTTCATTAACAAGGGGTTCCACTCCCTGAATGTTCAACTCGTGTACGATCACCTGTGGATCATGCACGTGTGCACTCACTTCCCACGGAGCATGATTTTTTTTAAAAAGGTATATTATTCCAAACATATTCAACATAATAACACAACTTTTACATCCAACAGAGTATACAGTTTGTACATTTTCCCCATTTACTCCCCCCACCACACCCTGCGGCAACAACTCCTTAAATATAGTAATGATTGGCCTCCACTTTACCTCAAAGCCCACCTCCTACCCCCTGACGGCAAACTTCATTTTCTCCAACCTGAAAAACTCGTACAAGTGTCCCAACAATGCCGTGACCCCCGGTAGCAGAGCCAACCTCCAATTCAAAAGCATCAGTCGCCAGGCAATCAGAGAAGCGACAGCCACATCGGCCCCCTTCCCCTCCAGCAGCTCCGGCACATCCGACGTCCCAAGGATCATCACCATAGGGTCCAGTCTCAAACCCTACAATCCTAGACAGGTTCCTAAACACCACCTCCCAAAATTTCTCCAACTCCTCACACCCCCAGAACATATGGGCATAGTTTGCCGGCCGTTTCCCACACCTTTCGCATCCAACCGCTAACTCCTGAAAAAACACTCATCCAGGTCCGAGCCATGTGGACGCTATGCACCACTTAAACTGTACAAGACTCATCCTCCACCCACCACCACCATCGTCTCACCTTTTCCCACCCTCCCCGAACAGGCGGCGGAATGTGGCGACCAGGGGCATTTCACAGTAACTTCATTTGAAGCCTACTTGTGACAATAAGCGATTTTCATTTCATTTTCATAATAATGCAGAAAATTCGAGAGCTCCAGTCCCCCTTCCTGCAACAGAGTCCTTACTAACCCTCGGTCCCTTCCCTGCCCACACAAACTCGGTGATTAACACACCTACCTTTTGAAAAAAGGCCTTGGGGAGGAACATTGGGAGGAACTGAAAAACAAACAGGAATCTTGGCAATAAGTTCATCTTTACCACTTGTACCCTCCCTGCCAATGTCAAATGCAGAGTACCCACAATTTAAGGTCCTTACTTAACCTCCTCCACCTACCCAGTCAGGTTCCACCTATGCATCGTGGCCCACTCATGTGTTACCTGGATGCCCAAATTCCGGAACCTCTCCCTTGCCACCTTAAGCGGCAGAGCCGACAGATTCGCCCCCCGCCCGAAGTGTTTACAGGGAAGGTTTCGCTTTTCCCAACATTCAATTTATAACCCGAGAAGGCCCCAAATTTCTCCAGTAAGCCCATGATTCTACCCATGCTTTCTAATGGGTCCATCACGAACAGCAAAACGTCATCTGCATACAGCGACACCCAGTGCTTCCTGCCCCACCCCCCCTCTCAATTCCCCACCACTCAATTGAGGCCCGAAGTGCCATTGCCAAGGGCACAATCACCAGTGCGAACAGCTGCGGAGACAGCGGACACCCCTGCCTCATTCCCCGATGCAGTCCAAAATATCCCGAGTTTGTCTCATTCATTCGCTTGCTTGCCATGGGGGTCACATTCAACAACCGAACCCTCGCCACAAACCTCGGCCCAAACCTCCCCCGGATTTCGAACAATGCCGACTGGGTCATAATTAGGTTTAGCAGCCTCCTATTGTGGCTAGAAAGTTACCTCCCCTTCACAAACTCCCTTATGTCCTCCAAGACCACCTCATGTACACACCCCTCCAACCTTCTCGCTAATATCTTTACCAGGACTTTCACATCCATATTCAGCAAAGAGATGGGCCTGTAGGACCTGCACAAAGCAGATCCTACCCCTTTTGTGGAATCAGCGAAATTGTCACCTGCGGCAGCAGTTCCCCTTCTCCACCGCATCATTGAACAAACTCAGAAGGTATTTTTTTTGGGGGGGGGGGGGGCAACTCCATTGTAACCTGCTTATAAAACTCCGCTGGGAAGCCTTGCCCGACAGCACCATGCCAATGTACTCCATCACTTTCTTTAGTCCTCATAGTTCCTCCAGCGCCTGCCTCCTACCCTCTTCCAACTCCGGGGGTTCCAACCCCCACCAACAAAAGGCCTTGAACTCTTCATTTAGCCTCTCTGGATCCAACACTACTTCCCACGTTTCCCCCGTCCTTCTGCCCTCACCATCAGGATTTCTCTCGCGCTGCGTGTCGCCGCAACTGGTGGACCAACATGCGGCTCGCCCTCTCCCCATACTGCATCACCATGTCCACCGCCCTTTCAGTCGTCAGCTGATCAAAGTGCCCCTACAACTTCTTTCTAGTCACAGCAACTCCTATGTGGCGACCAGAGTACCTCCTATCCACCTATGGACAACTATGTTGTCCAACAATCGCTGCTTCTCCTCTCTCCCCATCCTATCATTATGGGCCTTGAACCAAGATAAGTTCCTCCCAGACCATCGCTTTCAAGGCCGCCCAGAACGTTGCTGACGATTAATTCATAATTCTTAATCGCCACTAGGAAGGTAATGCTTGAGCGGAGTCGGGGAGAGGGCAGGCTGGTGTTGCCAAATTTTAGCCACTATTACTGGGCGGCTAATATAGCCATGATCAGGAAGTGGGTGGTGGGGGAGGGATCGGCATGGGTG
This sequence comes from Scyliorhinus torazame, assembly GCF_047496885.1. NCBI lineage: Eukaryota > Metazoa > Chordata > Chondrichthyes > Carcharhiniformes > Scyliorhinidae > Scyliorhinus > Scyliorhinus torazame. The sequence goes on along the minus strand of NC_092721.1, from coordinate 79,352,620 downwards.
CGCATGGAGGCGGCTTTATGTAAGGGCACCAGTTTGAGGGCATTGGTAACTGCGCCTCTCCCGTTCCCGCCGGCACGGTACTCCACCAGTCCAGTAGTTGTGGCAGCCCTGAGAGTTTGGGGCCAGTGGAGGCGGCATGTGGGAGCATCGGTCTGGGCCCCAATCTGTGATAATCACCGGTTTGCCCCGGGGAGTATGGACGGGGAGTTCCGGTTATGGCGGAGAGCGGGGATTGAGAGGATGGGGGATATGTTCATAAAGGGAAGCTTTCCGAGTATGAGGGCGTTGGAGGAAAAGTTTGGGTTGGCGAGGGGAAACAAATTCAGTTATCTGCATGTGTGGGACTTCCTTTGTAAACAGGTGTCAACATTCCCGCTAAGGGGGATTCAGGACAGGGTAGTTTCCAGAGGGTGGGTAGGAGAAGGGAGCGTCTCGGACATTTATAAGGAGCTTATGGGGTCGGAGGAGATGCAGACCGAGTAGCTAAAGCACAAATGGGAGGAGCTGGGAAGTGAGATAGAGGATGGTCTATGGGCAGAAGTGTTGAGTAGAGTCAACATGTCCGCAACATGTGCCAGGCTCAGCCTGATACAATTTAAGGTTGTTCACCGGGCTCACATGACAGTGGCCTGGATGAGCAGATTCTTTGGGGTTGAGGACAGGGAGGACCAGCGAACCATGTCCACATGTTTTGGACATGTCCAAAGCTTTGGGGATTTTGGCAGGGGTTTGCGGACGTCATGTCCACGGTGTTAAAAACAAGGGTGGCGCTGAGTCCAGAGGTGGCGATTTTCGGGGTGTCAGAAGATCCGGGAATCCAGGAGGAGAAAGAGGCAGACCTTCTAGCCCGGAGACGGATACTATTAGCATGGAGGGACTCAAAGCCCCCAAAGTCGGAGACCTGGCTATCGGACATGGCTAGCTTTCTCTGTTTGGAGAAAATCAAGTTCGCCTTGAGAGGGTCACTGTTACGGTTCACCTGAAGGTGGCAACCGTTCGTCGACTTCTTTGCGGGAAAGTAATCGTCAGCAGACGGGTTCCACCCCCAACAGCACCGCCCGGCTCACCACAAAAAAAAAATCAATCCAAGGATATACCCTATACACGTGCGAGGAGTACTCCCTCTCTCCCAGGTGCCCAAACCCCCATGGATCCACCATCCCCATTCTCTACGTAAACCCTCCCAGCTTTCACATCATCCTCGACCTCCCCATCGACTTTGGGCTCGGCCTATCCAACCTCAGCCCCAGGACAGTTAAAATCCCATACATTCACCCCCCACAATCAGCTGGTGGGAGTCCAAGTCCGGAATCGCTCCCAACAGCCTCTTCATGAACCCAGTCTTCCCAATTTGAGCACATTCACAAACACCACCAGGGTCCCCACTAGCACCCCACTCCCTGTCACATAGCTCCCCAGCCCTGCACCCCCCTCCCCGGGTCGCGCACCTCCCTAGCCCCCATAATCCCCGCTTCCTTATTCAGCAGTATGGCGACCCTTCTCGACTTCCAAGTTGAACCCCAAATGGAACACTTACCCCACCCACAACTTCCTCAGCCTCATTTGATCTTTCACCTAGAGATGTGTCTCCTGCCAGTGCATGAACATACTGGACCACTTAAACAGCCTATAGAGCCTGCAGACATTCCATGTCACGACTCTCATCGGAGGCTTCCATCTCCTGTCCCCCATAGATTCCATCATCAACACCCTTGAGCTCCGCCCCCCCATTCCCTTTCTGAATCAGGCCCACCCAAGATGGATCCCGCCGTGTCCATACCCAAACTCATCCTACATATTAGCTATGTCACCTCCCCTCCCCATCCAGGCAAACCACCGCAGCAACCCCGCCCCCCCCAATTTAACTCGCATTTCTTGCTAGAGTGGTGACTCCCACCTGAAGGCCCTAACTCAAAGACCAACCTTTACCACCCCCCTCTACCCATCCCCATCTCTCCTCCACCCCGTCGTCTCTCCAGCCCTTCACCACAGACCATCCCCCAGGCCCCCACACCCAACCCAATGCAAAAAACATCACAACAAAATGGCCTCACGCAGAACATTTTCAAACCGTTCCGCCGCCCCACCCTGATTCACTACAACCCCTCATGCACTGTACAGAGCATAACAAACAAGAGTGTAATACAATTAAACATTATACCCCCATCATCGAAGCCCCCCCCCCCCAACAAAAGCAACAATTTAACTTCAAGAGCAAAAAAGGGGGTGGGCTAACAAAAATACGTGATAAAAAGAGACAGAACTTCCACACACATTCCTCGTTCAGCCCTTCCCCAGCTTATGTTCCTTAATAAAGTCATTCGCCCCCACCAGAATCCCAAAGTAATATTCCCAGCCCTTCAAAGTAACCCAAAAGTAATATTCCCAGTCCTTGAAAGTGACCCAATGTTTGGCCAGTTATAACACCCCAAACCGAATCTGGCCGGATCCGGTACAACACTGTCATGGCCTTTTTGAACGCTGCACACCTGCTGGCCAACTCGGCAACAATGTCCTGATAAATCTGGATTTGGTTTCCTTCACAATTGCAATCCCGCTGCGCTCTGGCCCACCTCAGGATCTTTTCCTTGCCCTGGAACTTGTGCATATGCACAATCACCGCGGCTCCCCCGCTCTTGTCCTCTGCCTCAGGGACCCATGGGCCCCAACCATCTCCAGCACCTTGGCTAGTACCTCCTCTTTTTTTTTTTCCAAGGTGATAGAAATTGGCTTTTCTAGTTAGCTATAGATGATATAGGTAAAAGGTTGAATTGAGAACTGATTAAGAGTAATTAACTAAATCATATTAACCATGAGTGTGAGGAAAGCCGAATAGCTGGGAGCATTTTGCAAATTGCTTGAGACTTGCTGGAGACTGAAGGAACAGTGACATCAGCTGGCTGAAAGGCTTCATTGTGTGAAAGAACGGACAGTTCCATTTATATGGAAACAGTCAGTCTAGAGAGATACTTTCTTTGCAAAAACTGTTTTTCAATAATGTCCAGGTGCATTTGTGGATAAGTTGGAAAACTGGCATGCAATGGTATGGGAAAGTTGCGCCAAGATATTTAAATACATATATCTCTTAAAATTGATGGACAGACAGTTTGGCTGAATTGAGTGAATTATAAATTAGTTAAAGCCAATCACAGCTGTAAAGAAGGCGAGACCTTAAGATAATAATCTCCTTAAGAATCACTTGTCGGGATGGAAAAATCCCTTCCGGAATCAATCCATCTCTTTCTGAAACCTAATTTCTTTGCTTGCTTTTGCTAAATCGCCATGTTTTTTTGTTTAAATCACTCAGTCATTTTATACTATGTATTATGATTTGAAGAATTACCACGATTTGTAAATTAATGAAAACTCAACGACTGTATTCGCTAAAGATAATCAATCTGACCTAATTTTGTATTGACAAATAAAGTTTACCAGTGGCACAAGCTGACAAATAAAATTCAACTGAACTTTGCCAAAAAGCACAGACTTAACCTCTGTTATTTGGGAACTAAGAAGGGATAACAGATATCCAGGGTTCCAAATAGACACAGAGATCCATCACAATGGCAAATCCACCTACCCTAACATATCTTTGGGTTGTGGGGAGAGATATGGGGAGAATGTTCAAACCCCACACAGACAGTGACCCAGGGCCGGGATCGAACCCGTGTCCTCAGTGCCATGACGCAGCAGTGTTAACCACTGCGCCACCGTGCCGCCCGTCCACCACCTTCTCGTCTAGCAGTCTGGTCATATCCTTGTGACGTAGCTCGTTGCACTCATTCCCTCAGGTAGGCCCACAAACTGCAGATTATGCCGTCTGGACCTGTTCTCCTGGTCCTTCACCTTTGCTTGCAGCGTCTTGCACATGTCCCCCAGAATCACCATTTCCGCTTCCAGCGATACAATTCAGTCATTCTGGTTGGACACCGCTTCTCCACCTGCTGGACCGTCTCCCCCTGGAGCTCTAGGCACTTCTCCACCTGTTCTAAAGACTCGCAGAGAGGTGCCACTGCCCTCTCAATCACCTTCGACCAGTCACTCTGCATTTCTTTCCGTTGCTGTTAAATTCATCCTTAATGAAGCACATCAACTCCTCCATTGGTAGATTTCCAGTCAACGACATCCCTTCCCCCTCCACCATTTTTCCAATTGCTACAGCGCCATGAGTTTTCTCTAACTCCTTAGCCAGGGCTCACACTGTCTTCTGTAGGTTTGCTACCCCACAGACATGCCCACCCGAGGGAGAACTGATCCCTCTCCACTCTTTGTACAAGTTTTTTGCCAAAGTTCCCCGAAATTCAGGTGAAAGGGACAAAAAAATAAGGCCTCCAGGCAGGAGTCACCCTACATGCGACCACTCACTCCAAGCTGCCACCGGAAGTCACTCCCAGGGAGCATGCATGACAGCTACATTCTGGGACACTGAGATCCTCCTGTCTTACTTAGAGGATGATCCCAGGATGGCGGGGGCGCAGGCATCCCTGATTAACGTGACAGAGGTTGCACGTGCACCAGGTGTAACATGTTTTAATAGCGAACATTCACAACCTGCATAGCTGCAGATGGTGCCCCCTGTGCCCACTCAGTGATCTCCAATGTTCTTCATCTTCGTGCTCTGCTGCTATATCTAGGTGTAAACCCAGGATGCACATCAGAGATGGAGGCAGCCTGCTGCTTCTCACGCCTCTGATGCCCTTGGCAGGCATCCTCTGGGGGCCTGGAGCCAGAGGGCCCCGGACAGCTTACTGGTGTCACTGGCATCGCTGTGGCACCCTGTTCTGCCCGCTGATGTCTGGGACACATCCCTCAGCGACTGGGCCCTCAGCCATGGTCAATGCTAACTGTGCCTTGGACACAACCACTCATGCGCTGACACCATGCTGCAGGCTTTCCACTACAGTCGTCACCCTAGCAGTGTTGGCCTTGATGCCAAGCATTGCTGGTGCTATCTCCAGCACCCATCACTTTTGGGACTCCTCCAATCAGTAATGCACTCGCCCGGAGTGTTGCTGACACTCCCTCCTAAATCTCATGGCCATGTCCTAGCATCTGCATCAGCTCTGGGACCTGGCTGGGACTCAGCTGAGTCCTGGGATCTAGCAGGCCTCAGACTGCTGACTCCATTGGATGTTCCTACCTCCACCTGTTGTGCATCAGCAACTGTGTGATGCTCACCAGATTGTGTCGCAGAAGCCTGTCCACGAATGTCATCCACCAAGGTGCTGGTGGAGAGTGGGCATGACAGCTGTGCTGCCTCAATGGTGGTATCCTCGGAGCTGTTCTCTGGCCGTGTTCTCTTGGGTGGCAGACGATCCCGGATGGCCCTGCCACATCAGATGGAAATCCTGTGAGAGAAGGACGTATGATCAGTGAGTGTTTGACAGGAACTCACTTGAGGTAGGTCATCTAGGTGAAGGGACAGTGGATCCTCACCATAGGCCTCGTTGTCGGTAACTGCTCTCTCTTCGGCCAACCCTGCGATCTACAGGGCCCGTTCCTTATGCTGGGGGGGGGGGGGGGGGGGGGGGGGGGGGGGCCAAAGTGTGCTTGGGCACAAGCGCGCCTGGAGATCGGATGTGGGAGGGTGCGAAGTGCCAGCTGCTCATCTGTTTTTTTTTGGGGGGGGGGGGGGGGTGTTGAGGCAGATGGTCCAACGGTCAGGGAGCTGGCAGGCGGAACTGATGCCTGGGGCCAGTGTTAACTTACCCTTGCGGCTCGGTGGAGGTCGGTGCTCTTCTTCCTGCACTGTACGATGGCCCTCCTTATCACACTGCCCGAACTGACAGTGACTGCCACTGCCTCCCTGGCGGCCCTGCTATTGGTCCTCCAACCCCCTCGGGAGAACAGGGTGTTCTAGACCGCCTCCAGAGAGTCCAGAAGCCTGGCCAGCTTGGCATCTCCGAAGCGTGGAGCAAGTTTGCATGGTGTCATGCTTGTGTGCTGACTGGGAGCGATTTAGGGTGTTTAAAAGCCGCTTCCCTCTCAAAAGCAGGAGCTAACTGGCACACATCTGGCGAATCAGCTTGCGACTGCCAGTACCGGTGTGAAGCTCGTGGGGATAATTTGTGGCAGTAAGTGCCAGTAAATACGGGCCAGGGTCTCGCCGGGACAGCCGTCCGGAAACACCCATGCATCATGCCCGATATGACACTTGGAACTTTCTCCATTAAATCACGCCCTATATTTTAACGCTTCAGCTATAATTCAGTACTCATCCAAGTTCAATATTTGGTATCAATGTTTTTGAAATAGCTGTGAATAATACATCACACTCCTCAGCATTTGCTCTGCAGCTGTCATGTCCACTTATGTGGTTGAACTGACTGTTTTTCTAGTTCCCCATATGCATCGTTTGATTCAATTGTGACTTAGATTTTGGACTGATGGACTTCTGGTGACCTCACATGTGGCGAGGACACTTACATCGCAGATCAACCAGGACCTGCTTTTTAAAAGCTCTTTTCACCCATTTATTTTTGGAAAATTCTTTCACCAAAACGCTTTTTATTATTTATAAAGGAACCCTAAGTTACTGCAATGCCGAAGAAGGGGTATAAGCAACCTATTGAAAGAAACTCGGAGGCAAAAAATGGCAGAGGCTGCAGTGGCGGTCTCCCCGATGACTGCAGATATGATGGCCAGCTTGCTAGCTAATGAATTTGATGCCCACTGCGACAAGCAGTGGAGGCGGATGGAAGAAAACCTAAGGAAGTCACTTGAGGAAGCCCTGGGCCCTATCCGGGCGAAATTAGAAAAAACTATGGAATCAGTTAAAAAAATAGAGAGAGGTGACCGAAGGCATGGAAAAAAGCACTGACAAGTCACGGGGAGCAGCCTGCTTCCCTGGAAGCTGAAATAATGATGGTGACTGCAGAAAACAGGAGGCTGAAGGCTAAAACCAATGACCTCGAAAACTGAGCTAAGGGGCAGATAGTGTGTCCCTATATGCTGACGACCTGTTTCTAGGGCCAGTGCAGACTCGATGGGCCTAATGGCCTCCTTTTGCACTGTAGATTCTATGATTCTATACGGACCCAGTCTCCTCTATAGCTGCGATAATGAAACTACTCAGTTTTGGCTCCTTTTCAGGATATAAACTGAAGCTGCAGAAGAGTGTATTCCCATTAACCCCCCGGGGAGGGGAACCGATCTGGGGTATTACCTTATCGTCTTGCCAGAGGTAGCTTTTTTATCTGGATATCCGGGTGGCCTGCAACTGGTCACCGCTCCGTTAATTGAACAACACTAATCTGGCGAACAGGTGAGCTCCAAAGTAGGATAACCTCTCTCTGTCCTTAGTGGGCAGGATCCAGACTATAAAAATGAATATTTCCCCCGTGTTTTAACTTCATTTTCAGTGCCTCCTGATGTTTCTCCCGAAACACTTTTTTGCTAAGATTAATAAGTTTATGACCTCTTTTATTTGGGCAGATAAGACCCTAAGATTCCATTGGGCATTCATCAAGAGGGACCAGCAGTCAGAGGAGTCTGGTGTTACCCAACCTGCTTATTTATTATTGGGTGGCTAACATTGAGAAGATACTGGGATGGTTTGGGCAGCCGGGCGCCAAGTGGGGACAGATGGAGGCAAGCTCCTGTAGGGGCTCTTGTCTCAGGGCTTTGACAATGGTCCCACTTCCCTTCTCGCCAATAAGGTTCTCTTGCATCTCAGTGGTGGTGTCCACTCAAATTTTGGCAGCATTACAAATTGAGATCAATGACATGGCTGGCCCCTAGCGGTGGCATCCAGGTATTCGGACGTCGGGTTTAGACGTGAAATTTAGGTCATGGGAGGAGGAGGGCCTTGGGAGGTTTAGGGATCTATAAGTGGAGGGACAGTTTGCTAGTTTGGAGGTATTATCGACAAGGTTTCAAATTTCAGGGATGAATGTCTTCTGTTACCTCCAGGAAGGGGTGATTTTGTTAGAAAGGCTTTTGCCACATACCCCTTGGCTCCGCAAGCCTCCCTGTTGAGTAGGATCCTATCACTGGCAGTCTGGTTGTGGAGCATTTCCAACATCTATGGGCAAATCTGGTCAATGGATCTTGCTCTCATCTTGTCCCACTAGATGAGGGACATACAAAATGGAGGGTAGAGAACTGGGACTTATTTTCGATGAAGACTTCTGGTGTGAGGCCCTTCGTAGGATGAACTCCACGTTCTGAAGCAAATTTGTTTTTGTAAAAGTTCACAAAAAAAAACTAACACTGGGACTCGCAGCTCAGCACATTTTCCTCTTTCCTCATCCCTCAAACTTGGCACAACTTTTTATCTTATACTTGCTCTGAAGAAATATTTATACCAATATGTTGCCTTTAAAAAGGGATAAAGCAGATGTTTTTTTTGCCCCAAAAGGTTACTGAGCAAAAACACTGATCACTGGTCAAAATGGTTTTGACAATATGTACACAACTAGATCAAAAATGCTACAATTGGATTCTCAATCAAGAACCTAAAGGAAGTTTGAAGTCAAATATGAAAAATAATTGTGGACACTCACAAAGGAGCATACATATCCCCCACCTGTCTGGATTATAAAGGTCTATTTGAAACCTACCTGAACTTGGAATCTGGATTTGTGCATTTAAAAGAACTGCTATCAATACTGAGTCACCCTGAAAATTCTCAGCTTCCCATTTCAGAAAAATATTTTTTGCATCTATCTAAAAACTTATGATTAAAAGAAAATAGCATCCAACACAAACACACAAACAAGACTGGCAGCACATGAGGTCTGCTCTTCCTATGTTAAAACAAACTCACTCAGAACTTCCACATTTTAGATTCCACACCACCAACCCCATCAGCTCCCTACCACCACCAATCCCGTCATACAGAACCACCACCAATCCCGTCACACAGAACCCCCACCAACATGCTCTTGATCTGGCTTTTTCATTTTGTGAATATTTGATTGAACATGGAAGGTTTCTTGTATTGCTGAAAACGAGCGCAGAAAAATTCAGAAGCCTATAAACTGTACACAAGTAGCACAAATTTCAACAATTTTTAAAATATTAACAGTACAATGGACAAAGTAAAAGATCCATGATTTCAACATGTCTTCTCAATGTTCTTGCTACTATTCATGTTTCTTTCCAATTTGCAGCTGAAGAGATATAGAACATAGTAAATAGAGATTAATAAAATGAATGAAGAATTGAGAAAGATGTAATGTTGATGACTTTACCACTAATGCGAGACATATCCTTAGAGATAAAGCGGAGTTTGATGAATACACAGCATTTCTCAAGTACATGTCAAACAAAATCAGTTACTATAAAAAAAATATGAAATGATGACGAAAATGATCATGTGGATTCAGCAGCCCTAAATTAAATGTAAACTTTTTTTCCAAATATATTAACATTACTTTACCTCTTGCAGGTGGATTATGCATAACTGGTGGTGTTTTGGTGCAATTGATAAGAGAATTTAATGCATTTTCCAAATTATTGCTGTGATCCATTAAGGCCTGTCTTGCTTCCTCCTTGCTGAAACCCATTTCAGTTATGTGCTGTAAAGCTCGCTCATCAACCTACAGGAGAAGAGGGCTCATTAAAGTACATCAAATATATATTTGATCATTAATGTTCAACAAGTACTATACTACTCTCCCAATTACTTAATGAAAATAGATTTGACTCATTCTTTCTAAACAAATATCTTATCTAGAAAGGTTAACTGAACTGTTATTTAATTTTAAAGAACACAAACTGACAATAATATTTTTTTTAAACTACTTGGGGCGGAGGTAACCTTGAAATCAAGCTAAATGCTCAGTAACATGGTAAAATTAATGAAGAAAATATGACTGTCGATCAGCATCACCGAATGAATTGTCCGCTGTGTCCACAAGTCATCCTCCAATATTCAATAAGCAATAAAGCATTGCATTATCAAACCTTATTTTCAGGTTAAACTACCAAGCAAATTTATTTAACAACACTGAACAGGCAAATCATAATCTTTATTAGTGTCACAAGTAGGCTTACATTAACACTGCAATGAGGTTACTGTGAAAATTCCCTAGTCACAACGCTACGGCTACGGGTACATTGAGGCAGAATTTAGAATGTCCAATTCACCTAACAAGCACGCCTTTCGGGACTTGTAGGAGGAAACCGGAGCACCCGGAGGAAACACAGGACGAACATAGACTCCGCACAGACAGTGACCCAAGCCTCAACTCCTCAAATGCCCTGTTCACCTGCTCAGGGAAAAAAGTTCGAGTTTATTATTAGGAACAGTGGTAACAGGGCATTTAATAAAACATATTAAACAAAGTAATTTCCCCTATATCTGGTTCTTTCTGTAATTGATTTGACATGGGTATGGATTTTACTGTCAGGAGCAAAACAAATGCTAGGTGCGGCACAGTGGTTAGCAATTCTGCCTCACAGTTCCAGGGACCAGGGTTCAATTCTGGTCTTGGGTGAGTGTCTGTGTGGAGTTTGCATGTTCTCCCAGTGTCTGCATGGGTTTCCTCCGGGTACTCCAGTTTCCTCCCACAGTCCAAAATTGCACGGGTAGGTGGGTTGACCATGCTAAAATTGCCCCTCAAGTATCCAGAGATACGGCAGAATGGTGGCGTAGTGGTTAGCACTGCTGCCTCACGGCGCTGAGATCCCAGGTTCGATCCCGGCTCTGGGTCATTGACTGTGTGGAGTTTGCACATTCTCTCCATGTTTGCCTGGGTTTCACCCCCACAACCTAAAGATGTGCAGGTAGGTGGATTGGCCACGCTAAATTGCCCCTTAATTGGAAAAAATGAATTGGATACTCTAAATTTTTTTTTTTTAAAGTGTCCAGGGATGTGCAGGTTAGGTGGGCTACAAGGATAGGGGAATGGGCCTGGGTTGGGTGCTCTTTCAGAGGGTTGGTGCAGACTCGGTGGGCCGAAAGGCCTCCTTCTGCACTCTAGGGATTGTATGGAAGGTGCTCACTTCTGACAACAAAGAAAGCTCCGTACAAATATTCAACAATCTCTGAGGAGTTAATTTAATCTTTGGCAACAGCTTAAATCTGGCACCAAGTCATGGGGATTCATCAGGTGGCCAGCAACAGTAATATCAACAAGTGTTCAGCAGCCACTCAAAGAATTCTCAAACAGAAAGCAGTAAATAAAATACACTCAATACCCTTCATTTTTATTACATATTATAGAGGGAAAAAACAATGGTTGGGAAATCAGAAGCACAAAGGGACTGGGATTCCCAGTTCAAGATTCTCTCAAGGTTAACATGCAGGTTCAGTCGGCAGTTAGGAGTATTGTGAGTAGTTTTAGGCCCCATATTTAAGGAAGGATATGCTGGCCTTGGAAAGGGTCCAGAGGAGGTTCACAAAAATGATCCCTGGAATGAAGAGCTTGTCATATGAAGAACATAGAACATACAGTGCAGGAGGCGGCAATTCGGCCCATCGTGTCTGCACCGGCCCACTTAAGCCCTCACTTCCACCTCGTAACCCATTAACCACTCCTAACCTTTTTTGGACCCTAAGTGCAATTCAGCATGGCCAATCCACCTAACCCGCATGTCTTTGGACTGTGGGAGGAAACCGGAGCACCTGGAGGAAACCCACGCAGACACGGGCAGAATATGCAGACTCCGCACACAACAGCGACCAAGCGGGGAATCGAACCTGGGACCCTGGCGCTGTGAAGCCACTTTGCTATCCATTTGTGCTGCCCAAGAGCGGTTGAAGACTCTGGGTCTGGGTGGGGGGGGGGGGGGGGGGGGGGGGGGGGGGGGGGGTTATTGAAACTTACAGGGTACTGAGGGGCCTTGATAGAGTGGACGTTGAGAGGATCTTTCCACTAGTAGGAAAAACTAGAACCGGAGGACACATTCTCAGAATGAAGGGACAATCCTTTAAAACTGAGATGAGACAGAATTTCTTCAGCCAGAGGGTGGTGAATCTGAGGAACTCTTCGCCGCCGAAGACCATGGAGGCCAAATTACTGAGTGCCTTTAAGACAGAGATAGATAGGTTCTTGATTAATAAGGGCATCAGGGGTTATGGGGAAAAGGCAGGAGAATGGGGATGAGGAACATATAGAACAGTACAGCACAGTACAGGCCCTTCAGCCCACGATGTTGTGCCGACCATTTATCCTAATCTAAGATCAACCTAACCTACACCCCTTCAATTTACTGCTGTCCATGTGCCTGTCTAAGAGTCGCTTAAATGTCCCTAATGACTCTCGACTCCACCACCTCTGCTGGCAGTGCATTCCACACACCCACCACTCTCTGTGTAAAGAATCTACCTCTCACATCTCCCCTCTACCTTCCTCCAATCACCTTAAAATTATGTCCCCTCGTGACAGCCATTCCCACCCTGGGGAAAAGTCTCTGGCTATCCACTCTATCCATGCCTCTCATCACATTGTACAACTCTATCAAGTCACCTCTCTGCCCTCTTCGCTCCAGTGAGAAATCCCTAGCTCCCTCAACCTTTCTTCATAAGAAAGGCAGCATCCTGGTAAATCTCCTCTGTACCCTCTCCAAATCAGCCATGATTGAATGGCGGAGCAGAGTCGATGGGCCAAATGGCCTAATTCTGCTCTGGATCTTATGGACACGCTCATTTGAAGCTGAAATATGAAACAAATCTTGGATTTTTTTAAAGATCAGAATGGGAAAATATGACATGACACTAACATGATTTTTTTTTTCTGGGACAGAGGCATTCACCACCAGTTACAACTTAGTACACAATTAAAAATCCAGTTAGATCTCATGAACAAGAAAAGGGAGATTTTATAAAAAACGGTGACATTACACTGTAAAGTTTCATCAGTTCAATGATATCCAATGGCAGCATGCACTCTATGAGCAAGCATAGAATCCGTGGCAGCTGCTTCTAGATTTATGCAATTAACTGCGCATGTGCAGACTCCTGAAGTTGCTGCCAGTTTCAGAGGAGTAACAAGGATGAATGCTGACATTTCTGCCATCATTGCCGTCACAAAATCCAAGGTACTGAAGTCACCCACTTCAAGTTAAACCTTTTTTTCAGCTCTGGTGCTGTTTATTTCATAATCCTCTAATCTGATTGTTAAGGAGGTACACAATTGTTTGCCCTGGTCACGAATACAAAAGTTTCTATACTTAGCTCACCTGTCCAAAGGCAAAATTCAGATGGATTTCACAAGCAGCACTGATTACGTACAGTAAAACTCCAGCACTGGTGTAAGGTGGCTGAGTTTTGCATCATCGTTGCAACTATCATATGATATGCAACCCAAATCTGAAGAAAGAATGTTATTTAATTCTGCACCAAAGCTCATATCTCTGATAAACAAGTCACTTTGTTGCAGTGTAACTTTGGACCTTAACATATGATTAAGCTACACAGTTTAGCAATTTTGCAAAGCTAAAACACAAACGTTATAATTGATAGTAGGAGAGCACTTTTAGATGCATGCATATATCCTCCATAGCCAAACTTTTATCTGCTTCTGCAATAGAATCACAACAGAGCCCACTCCATTTGTTCAAGTTGCATATGCAATGTGAAGTACTGTTCAAAAAACAAAGTGAAGAGCCAACCAAAACACAAGATAAAGTAAATTCATAATTCTGTGTAAAAATTAAAACCTTACCAATTCTCGATATACTCCTTCAGGTTTCCCATCTGCCCTTATACACTTCTCCTCTCTGTTCTTCTGGAACGCATCTCTGCTCCTGTTGCCTGTGCCACTTGAATTCAAATTGCTCCGCACATTGCTTCCTCCACCAAATATCTTTGCCTTGGGTTCAAGAAAAGATATTCATGACATAAAAACCTATTATGTTTGACCATACTCATTTAATTGCAGACACCATCAGGCCATGAAAAAGATGTATTAAAAAAATTCCACCTGCACGGAATCCATGCTCCATGCAGTACATACTCATGTACTTCATAACCAAAGTTAAGCAGAAAAGCAGAAACATTTCTTCACAACTGCAGATGATCAAACACTTTCAAACTCATTCTTGGTTTATGTAAAGCAGAACAAATCTTGGCTGACGTTAATGAAACCATCAATTATTATTTAAATAGTAAAAAAATTGCAGCATGCTGCTGTGCAGAGGGACCTGGGTGTCCTTGTGCGTGAATCGCAAAAAGTTGGTTTGCAGATGCAGCAGGTCATTAAAAAGGCAAATGGGATTTTGTCTTTCACAGCTAGAGGGATGGAGTTTAAAAACAGGGTGGTTATGTTGCAGCTGTATAGGGTGCTGGTGATGCCACACCTGGAGTACTGTGTACAGTTTTCGTCTCCTTATTTAAGAAAGGATGGACTGGCACTGGAGGGGGTGCAGAGGAAATTACTAGGTTGATCCCAGAGTTGAGAGGATTGGCTTTTGAGAAGAGACTGAGTAGACTAGTCTCCGAGTGCTGAATTTGGTGCATTTTGAGTGCTATACTAAGAGTTTGGTGACCGAGGGAGTGAGGTGAGGAGGGAGTAAGGTGCTCCTTTCATTTTGTTTCCGACATTTCCGCAAAGAGTGAGAAGAGAGCCAGGAGTTTACAGAAAGTGTAGCTGACTGGGAGCAGAGTCGGAGGGCGGAGATCTAGTTAGTCCACAGGGCAGCTATATTCTGTCAGGTAAGAGGGGATGGAGGCTAGGCCAGTTGCATGCTCCTCCTGTAGGATGTGGGTGGTGAGGGATACCACCGGTGTCCCCGCTGACTATACCTGCGGGAAGTGCACCCAACTTCAGCTCCTCAAAGACCGTGTTAGGGAACTGGAGCTGAAGATGGATGAACTTTGGATCATCCGGGAGGCAGAGGGGGTGATTGAGAAGAGTTACAGGGAGGTAACCACACCCAAGGTACAGGACAAGAATAGCTGGGTTACAGTCAGGGGGAAAAAAACAAACAGGCAGACAGTGCAGGGATCCCTCGTGGCCGTTCCCCTTCAAAACAAGTATACCGTTTTGGATGCTGTTGGGGGGGGGGGGGGGGGATGACCTGCCGGGGGAAGGCCCTAGCGGCCAGGTCTCTGGCACGGAGTCTGACTCTGGGGCTCAGAAGGGAAGGGGGGAGAATAGAAAAGCAATAGTTGTAGGAGATTCAATGGTTAGGGCAATAGATAGGAGATTCTGTGGTCGCGAGCGAAACTCCCGGAAGGTATGTTGCCTCCCGGGTGCCAGGGTCAGGGATGTCTCGGATCGTGTCTTCAGGATCCTTAAGGGGGAGGGTGAGCAGCCAGAAGTCGTGGTGCACATTGGTACCAACGACATAGGTAGGAAAAGGGGTGTGGAGGTAATAAACAAGTTTAGGGAGTTAGGCTGGAAGTTAAAAGCCAGGACAGACAGAGTTGTCATCTCTGGTTTGTTGCCGGTGCCACGTGATAGCGAGGCTAGGAATAGGGAGAGAGTGCAGTTGAACACGTGGCTGCAGGAATGGTATAGGAGGGAAGGCTTCAGGTATTTGGATAATTGGAGCGCATTCTGGGGAAGGTGGGACCTGTACAAGCAGGACTGGTTGCATCTGAACCAGAGGGGCACCAATATCCTGGGAGGGAGGTTTTCTAGTACTCTTCGGGAGGGTTTAAACTAATTTGGCAGGGGAATGGGAACCGGATTTGTAGTCCAGCAACTAAGGTAGCCGATGTTCAGGATGCCAAAGCGTGTAATGAGGCAGTGGGGAAGGGAACACTGACAAAGGAGAGTACTTGCAGGCACGGAGATGGGTTGAAGTGTGTATACTTCAACGCAAGAAGCATCAGGAATAAGGTGGGTGAACTTAAGGCATGGATCGGTACTTGGGACTACGATGTGGTGGCCATCACGGAAACTTGGATAGAAGAGGGGCAAAAATGGTTGTTGGAGGTCCCTGGTTATAGATGTTTCAATAAGATTAGGGAGGGTGGTAAAAGAGGTGGGGGCGTGGCATTGTTAATTAGAGATAGTATAACAGCTGCAGAAAGGCAGTTCGAGGAGTATCACCCTAATGAGGTAGTATGGGTTGAAGTCAGAAATAGGAAAGGAGCAGTCACCTTGTTAGGAGTTTTCTATAGGCCCCCCAAAAGTAGCAGAGGTGTGGAGGAACAGATTGGGAAACAGATTTTGGAAAGGTGCAGAAGTCACAGGGTAGTAGTCATGGGTGACTTTAACTTCCCAAATATTGAGTGGAAACTCTTTAGATCAAATAGTTTGGATGGGGTGGTGTTTGTGCAGTGTGTCCAGGAAGCTTTTCTAACACAGTATGTAGATTGTCCGACCAGAGGAGGGGCAATATTGGATTTAGTACTTGGTAATGAACCAGGGCAAGTGATAGATTTGTTAGTGGGGGAGCATTTTGGAGATAGTGACCACAATTCTGTGACTTTCACTTTAGTAATGGAGAGGGATAGGTGCGTGCAACAGGGCAAGGTTTACAATTGGGGGAAGGGTAAATACGATGTTGTCAGACAAGAATTGAAGTGTATAAGTTGGGAACATAGGCTGTCAGGGAAGGACACAAGTAAAATGTGGAACTTGTTCAAGGAACAGGTACTACGTGTCCTTGATATGTATGTCCCTGTCAGGCAGGGAAGAGATGGTCGAGTGAGGGAACCATGGTTGACAAGAGAGGTTGAATGTCTTGTTAAGAAGAAAAAGGAGCCTTATGTAAGGCTGAGGAAATAAGGTTCAGACAGGGCATTGGAGGGATACAAGATAGCCAGGAGGGAACTGAAGAAAGGGATTAGGAGAGCTAAGAGAGGGCATGAACAATCTTTGGCTGGTAGGATCAAGGAAAACCCCAAGGCCTTTTACACATATGTGAGAAATATGAGAATGACTAGAGCGAGGGTAGGTCCGATCAAGGACAGTAGCGGGAGATTGTGTATTGAGTCTGAAGAGATAGGAGAGGTCTTGAACGAGTACTTTTCTTCTGTATTTACAAATGAGAGGGGTGGTATTGTTGGAGAGGCCAGTGTGAAACAGACTGGTAAGCTCGAGGAAATACTTGTTAGGAAGGAAGATGTGTTGGGCATTTTGAAAAACTTGAGGATAGACAAGTCCCCCGGGCCTGACGGGATATATCCAAGGATTCTATGGGAAGCAAGAGATGAAATTGCAGAGCCGTTGGCAATGATCTTTTCGTCCTCACTGTCAACAGGGGTGGTACCAGGGGATTGGAGAGTGGCGAATGTCGTGCCCCTGTTCAAAAAAGGGACTAGGGATAACCCTGGGAATTACAGGCCAGTTAGTCTTGCTTCGGTGGTAGGCAAAGTAATGGAAAGGGTACTGAAGGATAGGATTTCTGAGCATCTGGAAAGACACTGCTTGATTAGGGATAGTCAGCACGGATTTGTGAGGGGTAGGTCTTGCCTTACAAATCTTATTGAATTCTTTGAGGAGGTGACCAAGCATGTGGATGAAGGTAAAGCAGTGGATGTAGTGTACATATATTTTAGTAAGGCATTTGATAAGGTTCCCCATGGTAGGCTTCTGCAGAAAGTAAGGAGGCATGGGATAGTGGGAAATTTGGCCAGTTGGATAACGAACTGGCTAACCGATAGAAGTCAGAGAGTGGTGGTGGATGGCAAATATTCAGCCTGGATCCCAGTTACCAGTGGCGTACCGCAGGGATCAGTTCTGGGTCCTCTGCTGTTTGTGATTTTCATTAATGACTTGGATGAGGGAGTTGAAGGGTGGGTCAGTAAATTTGCAGACGATACAAAGATTGGTGGAGTTGTGGATAGTGAGGAGGGCTGTTGTTGGCTGCAAAGAGACATAGATAGGATGCAGAGCTGGGCTGAAAAGTGGCAGATGGAGTTTAACCCTGAAAAGTGTGAGGTTGTCCATTTTGAAAGGACAAATATGAATGCGGAATACAGGGTTAACGGTAGAGTTCTTGGCAATGTGGAGGAGCAGAGAGATCTTGGGGTCTATGTTCATACATCTTTGAAAGTTGCCACTCAAGTGGATAGAGCTGTGAAGAAGGCCTATGGTGTGCTCGCGTTCATTAACAGAGGGATTGAATTTAAGAACCGTGAGGTGATGATGCAGCTGTACAAAACTTTGGTAAGGCCACATTTGGAGTACTGTGTACAGTTCTGGTCACCTCATTTTAGGAAGGACGTGGAAGCTTTGGAAAGGTGCAAAGAAGATTTACCAGGATGTTACCTGGAATGGAGAGTAGGTCTTACGAGGAAAGGTTGAGGGTGCTAGGCCTTTTCTCATTAGAGCGGAGAAGGATGAGGGGCGACTTGATAGAGGTTTATAAGATGATCAGGGGAATAGATAGAGTAGATAGTCAGAGACTTTTTCCCCGGGTGGAACAAACCATTACAAGGGGACATAAATTTAAGGTGAAAGGTGGAAGATATAGGAGGGATATCAGAGGTAGGTTCTTTACCCAGAGAGTAGTGGGGGCATGGAATGCACTGCCTGTGGAAGTAGTTGAGTCGGAAACATTAGGGACCTTCAAGCAGCTATTGGATAGGTACATGGATTACGGTAAAATGATATAGTGTAGATTTATTTGTTCTTAAGGGCAGCACGGTAGCATTGTGGATAGCACAATTGCTTCACAGCTCCAGGGTCCCCGGTTCGATTCCGGCTTGGGTCACTGTCTTTGCGGAGTCTGCACGTCCTCCCCGTGTCTGCGTGGGTTTCCTCCAGGTGCTCCGGTTTCCTCCCACAGTCCAAAGATGTGCGGGTTAGGTGAATTGGCCAATGATAAATTGCCCTTAATGTCCAAATTGCCCTTGGTGTTGGGTGGAGGTGTTGAGTTTGGGTAGGGTGCTCTTTCCAAGAGCCGGTGCAGACTCAGGGGGCCGAATGGCCTCCTTCTGCACTGTAAATTCAATGACAATCTATGATTAATCTAGGACAAAGGTTCGGCACAACATCGTGGGCCGAAGGGCCTGTTCTGTGCTGTATGTTCTATGTTATACTCATTAGAGTTTAGAAGAATGAGGGGGGGGGACCTTATCGAAACATATAAAATTATGAAGGGAATAGATAAGATGGAAGTAGGGAGAATGTTTCCACTGGTGAGTGAAACTAGAGCTTGGTGACATGGCCTCAAAATAAGGGGGAACCGATTTAGGACTGAATTGACGAGGAATTTCTTCACCCAAAGGGTTGTGTATCTGTGGAATTTCCTGCTCAGTGAAGCAATTGAGGCTCCTTCATCAAATGTTTCTACGGCAAAGATAGGTAGATTTTTGAACAGTAAAGATATACTCTCGGTTTCCTTCTGAACAATTGTTGCAGAATAACTTTTTGTTTCTACATGTCATTAAGCTTTTGGTGTTGGTGAAGCAGTTTTCAAAACTATGGTGACCTTTTGCTAATTTTCTGCTTGGTACACGCGGACATTTTCAGTGCAGAGAAAGGAAACATCTACCCTTAAATGGCAAATTGTAAATACACTTAAGATCATCTTCTTTATACCATTAGTATCTGTAGAATGTCAACCAACATTTTAACAAGTAACCAATACTGTGCCATCTGCCCTGCAGGATAATAGAATGATATAGGAGGCCAATATTACACCCTTTGTGCCGATGCCAGCATGCCAGCTCCTTGAACGAGCTACTCAATTAGTTCCAATTCCCTCAGCTTTCCCAACAGATCTCAAAATGCTTTCTTTTCACGTATGTATTCAATTTAGTTACGAAAGTTACAATTGCTTCCAACGGCCTTTCAGGTTTTGTACTGCAGATTATAGCATGTTGCGTTTATAAAAAATAAATTACATTTCACGCCTCGTTCTTTTCCCAGTTATTTAAAGAGTTCAAATGAAGAACTACCAGGATATAATTCAAACAATACTTGCATACTTTACTATTGCCGACTTTACTATATACTAAGTACAACCAAATTTTCATTCACAGTCTCATAGCTTCAAAGCCCCAAAGACTAGGAAGTACTTTTCTTTAGAGTCCAGTCACCATTATAATTCTTATGTTTAAATTCTTTCTTTCCACACACACATTCCTTGCTCCCTGATCTTAGTCAACTTCAAAAGCACCTACTCTGAAAAATAAACCCGCAGTTCCCCTCACTGCAATATCTTACACAAACATTTCCCCTTTGACCCATAGGGGCAGCTTTGGCCTCAGCTGCATAGGCTCCACCTGGTGGAAACCCAACCCCAAATGCCTTTGCAACATTTTGTGCTGATAAAACCCATCTCTGAACAAGATTTTATTCACTCTTGCTAATCTCCACCATATGGTGGCCAGTCCTCCCCCTTCTTACAACTCTTCGAAGTATCCAAGGACATCTGACATGAAAAGAGTTATACATGGTCTAGTTATCAGGATATGGACAAATATGTTAGCCAATGATACACAGTCCCACAAATAGCTTTGAGAATCATGACAAGATAATCTGATAAAGGATGAACTTTGGCCAGGACATTCATGGCATGGAAACTTTTATACTCACCCAATCAGAATGAGCCTTGATTTAACATATCATCTGAAGGCAGACAGCTCTGGCAGTATAGCATTCCCTTAATCCTACATTGGAATGTTAGTCCACCCTCCGAACAAATCCCCAGAGCGGGAATTGAACCCATGGCGATCTTACTTAGAAGAGGAATCAAGATTTATACCATCTTGATAGGGGGCGATAATGGGTTTACACAGGCAGGTCTCTCGTGGCTAATGGCGAGTCAAAATGCATGCTAGTGCAAATGGAGCAGCAGGGTGTGTTGGTTTAGCGAGTTTCACAGAATTATTGAAACATTTGGAAATAAGTTTTAATTGAGGTCCTCAGGAGGCTCTTTGGCATGTCGGCAAATACACTGCATTTTTGCTGCAGGTAGAAAAATGAGGTCTGTTTTCCCGGGAAACAAAGTTGCATTACAATCCACATTTGTCCATGACATAATCCAAAGAGAGGCCCAGATCACAGAATCTTAAAATTTAGGTGGAGGAAGCCATTCAGCCCGTCTAGAGCTATTCCAATCCCATTCTATCTCATCCAAACTTACCTATAGCTGCAGCATCTTAACCTGCCCAAAACCATTCCCATTCCCTCAAATCACGTGATCCTCCTACTGACTGTAATATGGCTACTTTGTTTCAACATTCCTATAAAATTAGAGAACCAAATGTATAAACCAAACAGCAAATGCTTGTGCAGAGGATGACTCTTCCTTGCGGATGTCTGGGTTTCAATGAAATGTCACTCTAGGCTGAGACATCGCAGATGGCTTAGGAACCCCTGTGAGCTCTCCATCAGTGAAGACATTGCTTGTTGCTCGGTAGAGGTGGTTGGGGAATGCTGGCTCAAGCAACTGCCCTCTCATTCTGTCTCTCTTGATATTTTCTCTCAGCAGCTGTTCTTATTGATTAGAAGGTCTTGCACCATTTTTGTCGATGGATCAACATTAGGGTCATGACTGGGCATTTGATTCCCATGTGTTGATGCTAACAGAGCAGATCTTCATGGAGAACTGAAGATCGATGTGGGGGGGGGTTACACTGCTGACGGGGAGAGGGCTATCAAAGTGGAGGAGGGTTGATGATGGTAGTTGCCCGAGGGCGGGCTGGGGAGGTGCGGGGCATGGGCCGCAGACTGGCGGAAGAGAGGTCATGGTTGATCGACAGGAGAGGGGGGGCGGGGTTCTCCCTGATCAGGCTGGTCACGTGGAATGTTCGGGGACTGAATGGGCCAGTCAAAAGACCCGTGTGTTTGCGCATTTGAGGCAACTGAAGGCGGACGTGGCTATGTTGCAGGAGACACATCTGAAGGTGGGGGATTAGGTTAGGTTAAGGAAGGGATGGGTTGGACAGGTGATCCATTCGGGGTTAGACTTTAAAACGAGGGAGGGTGGCGATCTTGGTTAATATGCGGGTGGCAATCAAGGTGGGGAATATAGAAGCAGACCCCCGGGGGGGGGGGGGGGGGGGGGGGGGATATTTTATGGTTAGTGGGAAGCTGGAGGGAATGACCGTGGTATTGGCAAATATATGTGTAACAAACTGGGATGATGTTGAGTTTGTTAGTCGGGTGCTGGGGACGATCCTGGACTTAGATTCACGTTGATTGATTATGGGGGGAGATTTCAATACAGTCCTGGATCCAAGGCTTGACCGGTCGAGTTCTAGGTCTGGGAAGGTAACAGCTATGACAAAGGATCTCCGGGGGTTCATGAAGCGCATGCGGGGGGGGGGGGGGAACATGTGCATAAGGTGTATTCCCGGATAGACTTTTTTGTTATGGATAAGACGCTGCTGGCTGAGGTGGTGGATGCTGAATATTCAGCACTAGTGGTGTCAGACCACGTCCCGCACTTTGGTGGACTTGTGGACTTGCAAGTCAGCAAAAGGGAAGGTTCAGCACCAGCAATGGAGGTTGGATGTGGGGCTGTCAGCGGAGGAGGTGTGTGAGCGGGTGAGGGAGGCCATTCAGGGATATATAGGGATCAATGACACAGGTGAGGTTTCGGCTGGGGTGGTTTGGGAGTCATTGAAGGCCATTATTAGGGGGGAATTCATCTCAACTTGGGCCCATAAGGGGAAGGCTGAACGGGCGGAGTTGGACAGATTGGTAGGCGAAGCTTTACAGGTGGTACGCAGAATCTCCGGATGATGGACTTTTGAAGGAGCATCAGAGACTGTCCATAGGTAAGGCGGAGGGACAGCTGAGGAGGGTAAAGGGGGCGGTGTGAGAGTATGGGGGAAAAGCCAGCAGGATGAGGAAACAGGAGGCGGCGAGAGAGATTGGGAAAGTGAGGGAGGGGAGGAGGCGATTCTGGATCTGGCTGGGGTGAATGTGTTTCGGTTGTTTTATAGTAAATTGTAGAAATCGTAATCCCCAGCCGGGGAGGAGGCTATGAAGCGATTTCTGGGGGGGCTGGAGTTCCTGAGGATAGATGAAGAGTTGGTGGAGGATTAGGGAGCCCCAATTGGGTTTGGGGAGGTTATAGAGGGGTTGGGGGGGCGATGCAGTCGGACCAGACGGATACCCGGTTGAGTTTTATAAAACGTTTTCCGGGGCTGTTGGGGCGGCTCCTGGTAAAGGCTTTTAATGAGTCAAAGGAGCTTGGAGTGCTCCCGCCAACATAATTGCAGGCATAGATTTCCCTTATTTTGAAATGGGATGAGGATCCAGAGAGCTGTGGGTCGTATAGGACAATTTCCCTACTAAATGTGGATGCAAAATCGCTGGCAAAGATCTTGGCCACAAGTAGAGAGGATTGTGTGCCTGGGGTAATAGGGGAGGACCAGACGGGATTTGTGAAGGGATGACATCTGACATCCAACATTAGGCGGCTCCTAAATGTAATAATAATGCCTGCGGAGGGGTGCAAGGTCGAGGTGGTGGTGGCCATGGATGCAGAAAAGGCCTTTGATCGGGTGGAGTGGAAGTATTTGTGGGGTGTCCTGGGAAGGTTTGCGCTTGGGCAGGGATTTGTGGATTGGGACCGGTTGCTATATCAGGCACCAGTGACGAATAGAAGGACAAACCGGATTTGATCAGAATATTTTAGCCTGTCAGGGGACGAGACAGGAGTGTCCACTCTTCCTACTACTGTTTGCCCTGGCTATAGAGCCTTTGGCAATGGCGCTGAGAGCACCAAACATTTGGTGGGGATGTGACAGGAGGGGGGGTGGAACATAGGGTCACGCTCTTGCGGACGATTTGCTCCTTTATATAGCAGACCCACTGGGGGAGAAATTGCAGGAATTATGGGGATACTGGAGGAATTTGGTCGGTTCTCAGGTTACAAACTGAATATGGGCAAGAGAGAGGTTTTTGCAATCCAGGCAAGGGGGCAGAAGAGGAGACTGAAGGAGATGCCGTTCAAAGTGGTAGGAGGGGGTTTTAAGTGCCTGGGGATTCAAGTGGCAAGGGACTGCGGTCAATTTCATAAACTAAATTTGGGCAGGTTGATTGAGAAAATGAAAGGGGACTTCCGCAGGTAGGACATGCTTCCGCTGTCATTGGCAGGGAGGGTACAGACTGTGAAAATGACAGTCCTCCCGAGATAGCTGTTCGTGTTTCAGTGTCTTCCAGTCTTCATCCCCAAGGCATTTTTCAGGAAGATGAATGCGACGATCTTGGGTTTTATATGGGCTGGGAAAGCCCAGAGGGTGAAGAAGGTCCTTCTTGAGCTGGGGCACGGGGAAGGGGGCTTGGCCCTTCCGAACTTTATTAATTACTACTGGGCGGCTAATATATCAATGGGTAGGAAATGGGTAGTGGGGGAGGGGTTGGTGTGGGAGCGAGTGGAGGCGGCATCTTGCAAGGGCATGAGTCTGAAGGTTTTGTTAACGGCATCTCTGCCGTTCTCGCTGGCTCGGTACTCCAGAAGCCCAGTGGTAGTGGCAGCCCCGAGTGTGCGTGAACAATGGAGGCAGCATATGAGACTGGAGGGGGCGTCGGTGTGGTCACCGAATTGTGGTAGTCGCTGGTTCACTGTAGGGCTGGGCGGGGGCTTCAGGAGGTGGCGGCGCACAGGGATTGAGAGATTTGGGGATCTCTTCATTGAGGAGGGTTTCCCGAGCTTGGAGGAGCTAGAGGAGGAGTCTGAGATGCCAGGGGGGAATGGATTCCGGTACTTGCAAGTGTGGGATTTTGTCCGGAAGCAGGTCCTGGGCTTGCCTCGCCTCCCACTAAGGGGGCTACTGGATAAGGTGATGTCAAAAACAGGGGTTGGGGAGGGGAGAGTCTCGGAAATATATAAGGAACTGATGGAGTGGGAAGGGGTTTCAATTAGAGAGGTGAAGAGAAAGTGGGAGGAAGAGCTGGGAGGAGAGTTGGAAGTCAGGTTATGGGAAAGGCCCCGAGGAGTAAGGGGTTCATTCGGAGGTGCAGCCATTCATCGACTTCTTCAAGGAGAATTGACCGTCAGCTTGGGGGAGAGGGGGGGATAAGGGCAGGGAATCTAATGTATGGGTAGTTAGAGTTTAGGGCTGGGGGGAGCTGCGTATGTTATTGTGGGGTTTTTGCGTGTGTTGGATCTCTGTTGTTTAAAATGTTAAAATGATAAATGCCTGAATAAAATATTTTCCAAAAAAAAAAAAAGACCTTCATGGAGACGCTGAGATAGTCTTTGAAACGTTTCCTTTTGCCAAAATAAAACCAAAAAAAAGGACATCCAGTACCTGGGGAACATTTGGATGAAATTATTTGGCAGGCAGGAAAGTCCAGACTGGGAACAAGCCAAAGTGGGCATGTCCAGCCAGAAATCTGAAAGGACTATGGTGAGGTTCTGGAACTTTTAATATATTCATGGTTTGAGTCAAAATGAAGAGGAAAGACTTGTTATTAATCTGGGCTACAGTCAACTGGAAGGCAGCAAAACATTGTAGCAGAAGGACACAACAGAAGACAAGCCAACAACTCAAATTCCAATTGATATTCTGAAGTAAGCTTATAACACAAAAGCAGAACTCTCCACGAAAAGGTCTGCTCCCCCAAAATACACACAAAAATCTCTCAAGTGTTTGAATCTGCTGTTCCTTGCAACCAGAATTTCTAAATTTGTTCATCACACAATCAACTATTGATTGGGCAGCACGGTAGCATAGTGATTAGCACAATTGCTTCACAGCTCCGGGGTCCCAGGTTTGATTCCCGGCTTGGGTCACTGTCTGTGCGGAGTCTGCACGTTCTCCCCGTGTATGCGTGGGTTTCCTCCGGGTGTTCCGTTTCCTCCCACAGTCCAAAGATGTGCAGGTTAGGTGGATTGGCCATGATAAATTGCCCTTAGTATTGGGTGGGGTTACTGGGTTATGGGGATAGGGTGGAAGTGTGGGTTGGGCAGGGTGCTCTTTCCAAGAGCCGGTGCAGACTCGATGGACCGAATGGCCTCCTTCTGCACTGTAAATTCTATGAAATCTATGAACTATGAAAATTATTCATACTTCAAGAACTTAATACTTTACCTCCTTGTTCTTGCTGATTTCTGCAATAGCAGCAGTCCTTTGTTTTTCAAATTCATCATCACCCCCAGTTTTATTTGTGCTGGCAACCTGTAGTGTTTTCCTTTTATCAAGGTCTCTGCTATCAACTTGGTCACGAGTTAAACATTTCTGGAGGGAAGAAAGCAAATTATTTACCATGAATACAAAATGAATGAGGCCCAACAAATAATGGATAACAAAATATTTTCCTACCATGACTATTTCTGTGACTGATCAATAAATTTGTTGAGGTAAAAAAGAAAATCAAGTGAGCATTATTTTTAAAAGCACGCATTGTGTATTGTGGGGAAATAAATTGGAAAAAATATGGCAAGAAAGCTTTGAACAAAAATATACACATCCGCCAGCAAGCAGCAATACCCGAGCATCTTGTCCATCCTGCAACAGATCGACTCAGAACATAACAGCAGGAATCGGCCATTCAATCAATCAAACCTACTCCACCTTTCACTAAGACATCATCCACTTCAATGTATTTTTCCCCACACTATCCTCATATCCCTTTATATCACTGGCACTTAGAAATCAGTCAATCTCTGCTTTAAACACACTCAATGACTAGGAGCTTCCACAGCCCTCTGGGGTAGAGAATCCCGAAGATTCACAACCCTCAGAGTAAAATAATTTCTCCTCATCTTAGTCCCAAGTTATTTCACCCTTATTTTGAAATTTAGTTCCTTGTTTCTGGACTTCCAAACCAGAATTAACATCGTACAAAATACCTAAAGGGTACATGTGAATGAGATGACTTCTCATTCTTCCGAACTCCAGAGAACACAAGCCCAGTTTCCCCAATCTTTCTTCATTGGACAGCCCTGCCATCTCGGGAACAAGTCTGGTGAACTTTCAGTGCACTCCAATGGCCATAATATCTTTCCGAAGATAAGGGGACCAAAACTGCACACAGTACCCAAGGTATGATCCAACCAAGGTTCAATACAATTTAAGCAAGACATCACCACTCCTGTACTCAAATTCTCTTGCGGTAAAATAACACACTATCAGTATTCCCGATTGCCTGCTGCACCTGCAAGTTAGTTTTCAGTGCCATATTGACAAGGACCCTAGGTCGCTTTTGTACATCCACACTTTATCACTGCACATCTGTTCCCCCTACCCAAGTGGATAACCTCACATTTTCCCACATCATATTTCATTGCCACGTTCTTGCCCACCCACTAACTCTGTCCAAATCCCCTTAAAGCCACTTTACAGTTTCCTCGCAACACACATTCCTACCTTGGTTTGCGTCATCTGCAAACTTGGAAATATTATGTCAGGTCCCTACATCCAAATATATTGTGAACAGCTAGGGCCCCACGTACTGATCCTTGTAGAACATCACTGGTCACAGCCTGCCAAGCGGGATTGGCCCATTTATTCCTTCTTGGTGTTCTGCCCGTTAACTAATTCTTAATCCACTGCCTCAGATCCCAAGTGCTTTAACTTTGATAATCAATATCCTGTGGGGTGGGCTTTTATCAAAAGCCTTCTGAAAATCCAAGTACACGACGTCCACCGATTCCCTTTATCAATTCTATCAGTAACATCCACAATAAACTCCAACAGGTTCATCAAACATGATGCCCCATTCAAAAATCAATGCTGACTGTGCCCAATTGTTTATCACATCCTTTATAACAGATTCAAGCATTTTCTGTACTACTGACTACTCCTTTTTTGACAAACACCTGTTAACGAGTATGATTGTCCATCTAAGAAACTCTATGTTACTGGTCATGGGTTCTTGCATGGCTGATAAGCTCGATCCTAGAGTCACATCTTCAACACTTGGCAGGTGTTTCTGGGAGGGGAGATCGATCCTTGGACTCTGGATAACTGGTGTTCATTTCTCGGGCTCCTTTTCCGGACTTCCTCTTGCCGTCGGGCGTCCTTGAAGAATTGCGTTCCTTCAATCAGGAGGTCATTTCTGAACAAGGGTCTCCCAAGCATTGACTTTTATGTTGCATTTCTTGAGGTAAGCCTTCGGGTGTCTTTGAAGCGCTTCCTTTCTCCTCTCGTTCGGAAGTCTTCCTTGAGCTGGGCAAAGATGATTTGCTTTGGCAGTTGGAATTCTGACATCCTAAGCACACAGCAGGCCAAGCCTTCCTTGACTCCAGTCTTGACCTCCAAGATTTTGGTCTTATTTCAGTCGGTGAGGACTGTTGCCGGAATCTTGTTGTGGAGCAGTCAGAGGATGTTCTTGAATTTCTCTGGACAGACGACCTATGACAGAATCAATTGGGAAGTACTATGAAGTCAAAAGCCGTGATCAGATCAATGAAGGCCACGTAGAGTGGTTGATGTTGAGGCTGACTTTTCTCTTGAAGTTGCCTAGCAACGAAAATCATGTTCTCTGTTTCACGGTTTGGTTGGAAACTAGACTGGGAAAAGACAGCTCGCAAGGATTCGGGCAATGATCTTCCTGGCAATGGAGAATATCGAGACTCCGTGGCAGTTCCCACAGGTCGCTTCATTTCCTTTCTTGAGGATGGTGGCGATGACGGTGACCCCCGAGGTCAGCAGGATTTCTTTTCTATCCCAGATTTTCAGCAACAGCTGATAAGAGATGAAGGATGATCTCTTCTCCTCCAAGTTTTAAAATCTCTGCTGGGATCCTGTCCACTCCTGCAGCTTTTCCATTCTTCACATGTTTAATGGTGGCTTTGACTTCATCTGTATTTGGTGGGAAGCCAAGATCATCTTTGATCAGGAGTTGGGGGATTTTCTCAAACACAGCCTCGTCTATGGATGGTATCACAGTTTAGGAGCTCTTTGAGGTGCTCTCTCCATCGAAGGCAGATGTTTTCTCTGTTTCTCAAGAAGGTTCCGCACCAGTTTGAGCCTAGGGTACTCTGTCCATATATTGCCCTGAAGGCACTGAAGAAACCCAGGCTGTCATGCTAGTCAGCGAGAAGTTACAGCTCCCTAGCGTTCTCAGTCCACCATTGGTTCTCGATTTCTCTAGTTCTTCTTTGTAGCTCCGCTTTGGCTAATCGAGGAGCTCTGCTCTTTGCCTTGCTAGTTACGTCATTTTGCTAGGTGCAGAGGGCTTTCCTCTTCTGGTCGAATAGGTTAGAACATAGAACATACAGTGCAGAAGGAGGCTATTCAGCCCATTGAGTCTTCACCGACCCATTTAAGCCCTCACTTCCACCCTATCCCGTAACCCATTAACCCCTCCTAACCTTTTTTGGACCCTAAGTGCAATTTAGCATGGCCAATCCACCTAACCTGCATGTCTTTGGACTGTGGGAGGAAACCGGAGCACCCAGAGGAAACCCACGCAGGCACAGGGTGAATGTGCAGACTCCGTACAAACAGTGACCCATCGGGGAATCAAAACTAGGACCCTGGCGCTGTGAAGCCACAGTGCTAGCCACTTGGGTTACCGTGCTGCCCTCAGGTCTTTGATGGTGTGGTTGTTCTCGTGGAACTAGTCTTGATGTTTCCTGGTTTTGTAGCCGATGGTTTCTTCACAGCCCAAGGTGATTGCGGTCTTCAGTTCTTTGCAGTTTTCCTCCACCCCATTAGATTGGACACTTTGGAGATTTTGGAGAAGCCAGTGATGGAAGTTCACCAACATCGAGTCACAGAATATTACAGTGCAGAAGAGGCCCTTCGGCCCATCGAGTCTGCACTGATGCAGGAAAGGCCATGACCTGCCCACCTAATCCCACTTGTCAGCACTTGGCCCACAGCCTTGAATGTTATGGCTCTTGAAGCTGCTCAATGTTTATCTTTTTCTGAGCTGTTTAGTCTAGTGGAATTTAATAGAAATAGAGGAGTGGATGAACCGGTGGCCCGTCCAGCAGTCACCTGCACTGGTCAATGCTTTGGCAATACGGGCATCCTTTTGGTTTCATGATCGGATGATGACGAATTTGATCATGTGCTAGTGTTTTGATCATGGCTGACTCCAGGAAGTCTTGAACTTGGCAGAACAAGTGTGTTAGTGATGACAAGTTGGTGTTCCATGCATTTGGCAAACAGAAGAACCCCGTTGGAGTTGCAATTCCCAGCTCCTTCCTTTACAGATTTGGAAGTCCATTCCAACCCTGGCGTTGAAGTCCCCATGGAGGATGTTCTTATCTTCTGTAGGAATGTTGGAGAATATCCTGTCCAGGGTGCCGTAAAAGCCTTCCATGGACACATCATTGGCATCAAGGGTTGGGATATAGGCACTGACGACTGCTGCCTATTGGTTCTTCGCAAGTTGTAGACGGAGGGTCATGAGGCACTTGTTGATGCTGACCGGGAGCTCCAAGAGTTGGCTGAAGAGTTTGTTCCAGATGCCAAAACAAACTCCATGCGCCCTTGGTTGATCGTCAGCTTTTCCTTTGGGTTGTGCTTGGTCTGGTTCGTCACCCCCAACCTTACTGCCATGGGTACTGACCGCCATCTTCCCTCAACTGCCCTTTGGCTGTTCTTCGGGTCTCTTGCAGGGCCCATGTTCATGGGCAACAAGGGCAGTTCTCCGTTCCAGTTGATTGTTTTGCTCATTATCCATGGGTTTGCACATTCCAGATTCCAAAATTCAGTTTAACTTTGATTTTCTGACCGCAGGCAGATGAGCCTGCTGGATGCGATTTTCCAGCCAGGTTGGGGACGGAAGAGACTATTTTTAGATTACCTTTTCTAGCCCTTTCCCCATGCAGGGTGAGCAGAGTGGATCATGAAGCAGGCTGCTCAGACGTGAAGAAAGCTGCCAAAATGCTCTCCTGTTCCTCTTCCAAGAGCGAAACAACTGAATCAAACTCCACTACCCGTGTGCCGGTCCAAATCTAGGAACTTCCAGATCTCATGGTCCTGTTCCCAGATCTCATGGTCCTGTTCCCGTCACCGCTCGCCAATCACTGCAGCACTCGGCTGTGTGGGGGATGTGTTTCCTCTGTAGACTCCTGGTGCGAGACATCTTTTATCATGGGCATGGCGTTGCACATCAGCAGACACACGGTCCTTGACAGGAGTAGGTCCAACTCCAGTGGCAAAGGAACCTCAACGACTGGGGATATCCCTACTGCTGCGGCCATCATCCATCATTGCAGCCTTTGAACCATGCGAGTATCTTCCAACTGATCCACCTTTGAGGACTTGTTTTGGATTGTGCTTTGTCCAGTTCCTCGCCCCCAACCATATCGTCATGGGTGACCCTGTCAGGAGCTTAAGACTCCCAATGGCATTGTTCCCGGAACCAGCGGAACATCAAGCCTCTCCACCACTGCACGGCGACAATTCAAGAAAAGATTTGGTTACTATTAACAGGTCTATGATTTCCCTGTTTTCTTTCTCCCTTGCTTCTCAAATAGTAGGGTGACATTTGCTATCTTCCAATCTGCAGGAACCATTCTGGAATCTAAAAAATTATGATCATCCATGACCTCCACTGCTACCTCGCTCAACACTCTAGTAGAATATCAGGTCCCAGTGAATTATAAACCTGCAGTCTTATTAATTTCACTAAAAGAATCTCACAAATAGTAATTTCCTTCAATTTTTCATTCTCCCTAGTCCCTTGGATCTCGAATTCTGGGGGAGATTTCTTGTATCTTCCTCAGTGAAGACAGACACAACATAACCATTTAGCTTTTCTGCCATTTCTCTATTCGCCATGATAAATGCTCTAGACTCTGCCTGTAATTGACCCACCCTTGTTTTAGCCAAACGTTTCGCTCTTACATACCTATATAAGCTTTCAGAGTCCATTATGCATTTAGCTAGTTTACATTTATATTCCATTCTCCTTACGGCGCCGAGGACCCGGGTTCGAATCCCGGCCCTGGGTCACTGTCCGTGTGGATTTTGCACATTCTCCCCGTGTCTGCGTGGGTTTCACCCCCACAACCCAAAAAAAGATGTGCAGGTTAGGTGGATTGGCCATGCTAAATTGCCCCTTAATTGGGAAATCTAATTTCACATTTAAAAAAAATTATATTCTACTTTATCAGTTTCTTGGCCCTCCTTTGCTGTATTACCGGAGGTTTTGGCAAACATTGTTGCGGTTCTCATTGCGTGAGATATTCGGGGCCCGTTTGCCATGAGCGCAAATCCGTTATGGCTGCTAACTCTCGCAAGAGGGCCATAATAGGATTTGATGCAGCGAGATCTCAGTTTGAGATCTTCCCCGCCAGCAACGTAATCAGGTTCACACCCTTATTACCATAAAATTGACTACATTTAAATATTATACAGCTTAACATCATTGCTTCCGGAAGCGTTGAATACTTTACCACCCCACCTTTGACCTGCTCTTATCGCCACATAATTTATCTTGCTGGTTCAGTTAAGTTTCTGGTCAATACAAGCCCTCGCAGGATACTGATGGGCAGTGATAATGTAATTGAATATCATGGGGAGGTAGTTAGGCGCTCTTGTAAAGATGGTCACTGGCACTTCTTTTACACAAGTGTTACTTGACACTGCTTGAAACCGGAATGTTGTTCAGATCTTGTGAGGAAGATTGCTGGGGTAATAATTGGCTGGATTGGATTTGTCCTGCTTGTTGCAGATAGGACATATCCGAGCAATTTTCAACAGTTGGATAGATCCAGTGTTTAGCTTCTGCAGTATGTTCTCTGCCCTTGCTGCCCATCTTTTTGGCAGGTCCTGCCAGTAGAACAAACCATACCCAGAGATGGTGATGGTGTAGACTGGGACATTGACTGTAAGGCACCATTTGATAGGAGCAATCACATCAGGCAGTTGCCTGTCTAACTGTCACAGTTCTCTCAATTTTGACAATTCTCCAGATGTTAGTGAGCAGGACTAGGTCAACCAAGCAGGGCATGCCTTTGTCATTTCCAATGTTTAGGTCAATGCTGTGTGATCCACCTGGAATTACACTTATTCAACTTTTCTGTTGCAGTTTAATGCAACACAGTGGCTTGCTAGTTCCTTTCAGGTCGCATAGTCAAGAGTCGCGTACATGCCAGATGGACTAAGCACTGCAGATTTCCTTGCCGAGTTCATTGTAATTTTTCATGAGACTCAATTCTAGATCTATTAATTAAATGTGTGTAAATTTTCTCAAAGAACATGCAAGGCACGGTATAAATGCAAAGTATTTCTCTCTCACAAAGTATAATCCACACAGAAGCAAGGATTAATTTGCTGTCGTAAGATTTGAACTAATATCTCCAAGGCATTAGCCTGGGTCGCTGTATTACTCATCCAGTAACCTAACCACGTGCTCATAAGACAAGGAGAAATTTCTCCACTCAAGGACTGTGAATTTTTGGAATTCCCGATCTTTTGAGGATTGTGAATGCTCTATCATTGAGTGCATTTAAAACTTGGGCACAAAGTTTTGATGTCTCAGGGAATGACATGAATTTGAAGCCCAAGCTCAGCCATGATCATACGGAATAGAGGCTTGAAGAGCCATACAGTCTACGTTTCCTACTTCTTATGCTCTTCTGCATTTGTTGAAGAGGGAAACAAACTTCCAAATTTCAGCTTGGCTCAGCTGGTTGTACAGATGCTTCACTAAAATAATTAATGGTTTAAGCTTCATTCCAAAACTTGAGCACATTTCCTAAGCTTTCAAATTGAGGTACTGCCTGCCTGTTTAATTGGCATTATTTGAAGAGCAAACTCTCCTGGTACCCTATTGGTTAACATTCACTCCTCAATGGTCATCACCAAAACATATTAACTGCTAATTTGTTTGACTTTGCAGGGCCTTACAATGGATAATTGGGTGCCAATGAGTACAAATCAGAAAAATCCATGGAATCTTCAAAGAACATGCAAGGTAGTATAATTGCAAAGTCATTCTCTCTCACAAAATATAATCCACACAGAAGCAAGGATGAATTTGTCGTACCTGCCCAAAAGGGACAAAAGGGGGTGGTCCACCTTCAGCTCCAATATTACTTCTGTTATATTTTGCCAAACTCTGAAAAAACAAGAACACTTTTTTAAATAAAAGATTATATTTGACATTCAATAAATCATAAAACGGCAAAAAAAGTGCGCAAGTCACCCAGACTCCAAACGGAGCTCCGCTCTATCTCTACAGATGCCGTCAGACCTGCTGGGATTTTCCAGCATTTTCTGTTCTTCTTTCAGATTCTAGCATCCGCAGTAATTTGCTTTTATTTTATTTTTTTTTAAAAACACGTGTCTATTTTCTCTAATTATCCAATGGCATTGTTCGAGTCAAAGGATACATTGAGAGGTTTGAGAATCACTTAATAAGAAAATAGACAGCTGAACAAAACAGACATTCTCATTATAGATTTTCACTGCGGCAACAAGCTGTCGCAAAATAATGAGAAAATAACAAAATATTTTGAAAATATTCAACCACTGAGGAGCACATTTAATTTATTTAACCATCATAAAGGATAGTAGTTTGGTCATAACTTAAGTAACGCTGAATAAACACATTTTGTCGAAGCTTCTCGTCTTGCACTGATCCGCACAATCTCAAGAAAACAGGTAAGAAAGGAAACAACAACTTTGTACTGTATAAGAGAGTATTGGCTGGCTGGCAAGTGGGCTCTGATTGGTCGAGGCATTGCCATGAAGAATGCACCAGTAGATGGTGACCGAATGTTAACTGCCAAACATTGTTTGAAATTCAAAACGGACAGCTAACTCTGATTGGTAACGGCACTGCCCTGTGGATTGAACCAGTAAATGGCATTTGTTTTGTTTTGTGTAGTTTCTTCAGTCTGCAAAGAACTGGGCCCTGTGTATTAAAATATGGAGCGGCCAATACACACAAATGACCCAAAATGCGAGCTGGACTATTTACATTGGTTGTCAGCATAATTTTTAGTTCACTGAGGATTATTTAGCAAATGATGTCCAATCGTGGAATCACACCTAATGTTGGACATGGAATTTTGCAAGGATGAGCTAGTTGGCTACGGTATGTACTTTGCTCGTTGCGAACAGCAGGAGGATATGCTGTTTGATAAGATCTGTCAGTTTTGGGACGTACAGCCAACATACAGAGAGTATCACACTGGCACTGAAATTCATTTACCAAATTGTTAATTTGAGATAGGAATATCTTTCTGGTTTGACAGCAGCATCCTGTTAGTGGTTAATACCCTTGTGTTGCTACTGCACAGCAGAACTGTTGGACAGCTACATTGACTGGTTGCTCAAATGTTTGATACCTTGTCTTTCTCGGCTAACAAAGTAGACTGGGCCCTTTTCGAGGCTGAAACTGACAGGTCCGTTCATTAGTTTACACAATATATAATATGGAATGATCTCTTCAGGGTAGCTATTATCCCGCAAGATGTCTTTGATGCACCCATTTCACCATCAAGCTTGCATAGTGAGCAAATGGTTCCAGCCTTATTTAGGAGGTTGTTAATACACACCTGGAACTGGAAGAATCCCAACATCTGTACTACCACTGAAGATAGATTTGCAGTAGATCAGGGTAGAGAAAGCCCTGACAGATGCAATGAAGACGTCAAGGAAAGGGTGTTTATTTGACTGAACATTTTGAAGTTGAATTTGAGCACAGAATGGAGCCCATTAAGATATGCAGGAAAAATATTACATGCTGCTGCGGATTTAAATATAGCAAACTTATCATGCACATATTGGAAATATGCAAGGGGTAGAGGTTAGACGTCATTCCTTTGAAGGCACATTTCTCATGGAACTCAACTTTAAGACTAATCTGGACATACACTTCAGCAAACCTGACAAAGGGGCAAGAAAGATCAGCCTTCATAATCATAATTACATCAACAAAATACTTGCCATTCCTTTTCTTTTAATTTTCCAATTAAGGGGCAATTTAGCTTGGTCAATCCACTTATCCTGCACATCTTTGGTTATGGGGCTGAGACCCAGGCGGACATGGGGAGAACGTGCAAACTCCACAAAGACAGTGTCCCGAGGCCGGGACTGAATCCAGGTCCTCGGCGCACTGAGTCAGCAGTGCTAACCACTATGCTACTGTGCCACTCGTACACGCCATACGAGTCAAACTTCATATCGATTGGATTTGTCACTCAACATGACCAGTCAGCTCTGCTCAAAGGTAATCTTTTAAAAACACTTGCTAGATTTCTGTAAGAGTGATGAGATGCCACGTGCTATATATGACAGGGTTCGATCTCAAGGCTCACTGCGCCCGCCTAAGTATGAGCCGTCCAAGGCATACAAGTGATGTCCCTTTACGGCCTGTATTATTTTTGACCAGTTCTGCACAGCATGAATTAGCAAAATGGTTGGGCGAATTGTTAGCACCAGTTTTAAACAGGTTATCCCACATATATGCTGAAGGATTCCTTCACATTTGCAAAGACCATACAGGACTTGCATATCAGCAGTGACGGTATGCCCATGTGGTCTTTCGACATTCCTCACCTATTAACCAATACTCCACTTATTGAAGCAATAGATATTTGCGCTGCAGCACTACATCATGGTGACCCAGTGACAGTGATGGAACTGTGATATATTTCCAAGTCAGGAAATTGAGTGATCATGGGGATCTTCGAAGTGGTGGCGTTCCAGTGTACCTGCTGCCCTTGTCCTTCTAGATGGTAGTGGTCATGGGTTTGGAAGCTGCTGCCTAAGGAGCCTTAGTGAGTTTGTAGCCACGTAAAATGGCTGCGTTCCGATTAATCTGGCCAAAACCCAGTTTAAAATGGCTAACCCGAAAGACTGCTGGGAAAAGCAGCTAAGAAGACACAAGCAGGCAGCTGCAGACAGTATTGCATATTCGGCTCTGGGAAGTTAGCCCAGATCGATACTCAGGGCTATCAACAGCCCATCAACTCAGGTATTTGCAGTTGCATTCAGGACTGTTTGCAGCCCATCTGATCAGACATCCACAGTTAAATCGGCTATCCCCGGGAACAATTGCAACATATTAGCAATTGAATACCGGGCCAGACCTGTCGGCGCCTGCAGTGGCCGAAACAAAGACAGGTGAGCGACCACCCCCTGATCGAGGAATCGCCTCACCATTGGACACATCGACCCCAGAGATTGGGGACAGATCCAATCACTTGGGACTCAGGGTCAGGGGCTGCCCCGGGAGGCGGGAAGCCCCTGGGCCCTATAAAAGTGAGAGTCCAAGTTCAGATCTCTCTCTCTCTCTCCTCTTCGCCTGCTCGAGACCTTCGCAAGAACAGCAACCGACAACAGTATGTTTGAATCCAGCGATCGCTATCCGGTAGAGACACCTAGCCACCGACCTGTAGCAGACTTTTGAATCCCGCGGGCCAGATCGGATTGGACAAGCCATTCGTTTCCCAGACCTGGTGGGCTCTTCCTAAGTTAAGTATTGGCCAGTAGTGATAGGTTTATTATATAGATAGTAGTATTAGTGTATTAATATTGCTTGTTGTATATAATAAATGACCGTTGTTTTAATCCTTAGAAAGTGGTGTGCTGTATTATTAATCATAACCTGAACTTGAACCACGTGGCGGTATCATAAAGATACCTGGCGACTGATGAGCAAAGGTGACGTAATCAGAGCAAATAGACTATGGTTAAAAAGAGCAACAAGTTCCTGCAGTGCATATTGTAGATGATACACAGTGCTGCTACTGTGCGTTGGTGGTGGAGGGAGTGAATGTTTGTATAAGGGGTGCCAAGTGAGCAGGCTTCTTTGTCTGAGATGGGGGTCAAGCTTCTTGAGTGTTGCTGGAGCTGCACTCTTCCAGGCAAGTGGGGAGTATTCCTTCACACTCCTGACTTGTGCCTTGCAGCTGGACAGATTTTGGGTACCAGGAAGTGAGTTATTGCACAGTCTCCCTGTGTTTGTGTGGGTTTCGCCCCCATAACCCCAAAAAACGTTCAGGGTAGGTGGATTGACCATGCGAAATTGCCCCTTACTTCGAAAAAATGAATTGGGTATTCTACATTTTTTTTTAATGAATGGGTCTATGACTGTCACTTTCGGCCCAGATAAGTGCTCAGTCTGCCTCAGATTACCCAGGAATAACAAGGTATCTCAAAAACTTGATCAACAGCTAAAGCCAGCTGTCTCACTGTGCTGCAATGCAGTACAACATGAGCAGTATTTGCTACTAACAGGGTGCTGCCATCAAACCAAAAAGACGTTCTGCCGATCACACAAATGAGTAATGCGGTATGAGAATTTCAATGCCAGGGTGATGTTGGCCATACTTCCCAAAGACTGACAGAACACACCAAACCGCATGTCCTTTCCACTGTTTGCAACAAAGTACAGACCGTACACAACCAGCCAATGTTTGCAAAACACAAATGTGCCCCACATGATAAGAGATCGTGATTGGACAAAATTTGCTAAATAATCCTCAGTGTGCTAAGAATTATGCTGTCAAATAGCATGTCAGTCGGGCTTGCAGTCTGGAGAATTTGAGCGCACTGGAAGCTCCATATAATACACAGCGTCCTGTTCTTTGCATACACAAAGAACATGCACACGTGCCTGTTTTAGCTAAACAAATTAACAGAAAGTCATTCACTGGTTCATTCCACAGGGCAATGCCTTGACCAGGGTCTAAATGCCTGGTTTAAATTTCAAACAATGCTTGGTAATTAACTGTCAGTCACCATCAGTTGGTGAATCTCCATGGCAATACATCTGCCAGAATCCACTTGCCAATCAATCAGCACCCTCTTCTCATACAGTATAAAGTTGTTTCCCCTGACATTGGTATTCTTGCGATTGTCCTGATGAATGATAGATGAAAAGCTTTCACCGAATGTCTTTTTGCAGCAATACATTGTAAGAGTTCATACTGCACATATACCACTTTGTTCTTACAAATTTTAGCATTTAATCTCCATCGCCCCAACTACACCAAACGATCTAACCAAAAGGAGAGTCAAATTCCCATTTTTAATCATGCCCGGTTGTAAAATGGTAAATAATTTGTTACTGAAGAACAGTCGCCAATTTTCCATCCAAATGTGAACAATAGCTCACCTCTATTAACTTCACTTCTTAATTACAAGTGGAGATTGAGAAGATGTGTGTGTGTGTGTGCGCGCGTGTGTGTCTGTCTGTGAGCACAGACACAAGACAGGACCCCTTCAGATTTCCACTGAAGTTACTGCCACAAAATGGTAGTTTCTTATTCCTTAAGCCAAACATTTGTCTGCAAGAAATGACTGTCCCAACAGGTGCCAAAATCTAATCTGAAGTGGGTCAAAAACTGATGTCAGCCATTTCAAATTTCCATAGGGGAATTTCAGGCTGCACGGTTTTTGTGGTCTTGGTTAAAGAACTTTACAGATTTGCACCAAAAGCAGATTTTATTTTCCTCAGTACATAAAACAGACCCACTGTTTTATTTTTTTTAAATGCATCTGTTTGGAAAATACTGAAGGTGTGAATAAACTAAAGTTCTATTTTATCCGTTAGTTCCATTTTAATTTGTCACTTTTCTGCAAAATTAGTCGAAGTTTACTGAAGTATTGTAGTGGGATTTGAATTGAAAATATGAATCAAGTTCTCACCCTTTGCAATTCCCACTTTTCGATTAGTTGATCCACTTCGCCACCAAGGACAAAAATGTTGGCATCATTTAACAACAGAAATCCATTCTTTATTTTAACCGTTCCAAATAATCTTACTTTTGTGCCAGGTGGGGTGTTGAGGCTAACAGGAAAAAAATAAGTTTCATTAAGGAAATAAATTCTATTGAAGTACAAATTAAAGTGTCAAACAATTGGCTCAAATACACAGTGTAAAGAGAGTTTGCACAAGTCCCATCTCTCATACCTTTAGGTTTCAGTCTGTTACGTTTTAATGCCAATACGCCAATATTCTTATTAACAGAATGAACTGACACAGTATGTCATCTATTTGCAAAAGACAAGGTATAAATGATATCATGTCCATTTCTCCAAAAATGCAATCACAATCCAGCGTCAGAGTGATAATGCCCATGAAACCTTGACAGAGTTAGTTCAAACAATGAACAGTAGGAGTAAACACAAAAAATGTGAATACTTTTATAAATTCTAAGGTGGACAGAAACTGCATTCTTTGTTCAGGCTAAGAATAAACATGGGGTTAAACCATCATATCATTTAAAGTACATGTTACAAAGATAGTGTTAAGCAATGTTTTTGGTCATTAGTTACAGTAAATTTCTTAAAATGTGAAATCTTGACATGTCATTCTTTCAGCTCTTTTTTTAAGGTTATTGATTTCTGCAGAGATCTTAACAATGTGATAGGATTGATAGAATGAAATGATTCCTTCTGGTAAGGGGAGTAGAGTACAAAAGGAGCATAACCTTTAAATTAGACCAAACTTGCTCAGTGATGTATTCAAAAAACACTTTGTAACACAAATAAAGTGGGAATCTGAAACTGTTGAGACTACCAAAACTGAGACATTGAATCAGGTACAGTTATAAATAACTGCCAGGTAAATAAAGATAATATCCAAGTTAGCCACGATCTAAATTAATAGTGGAACATGCGCAAGGTGCTGAATGGCCTGCTTCTACTATTATATTCTAGTCATAAGAATATTAATTAATGCTAATAAATAGGTCATTTTGATTCACTGATCTCACTTGGGATAACTGAAGCAGAAAATTAAACTATGTTTTGATATTTAATGCTTCGAAACAGGAGAGGATGAATAATCCTTGTTCTACACCGCTGTGCTGATAACACCAAATGCATGGATAACCAAATCTTCCAGAACAAACCAATAGCTTAGTTTTATGGATTACAATTATAACATTGTTCCTTTTTTATTTTAAAAAAATCTACAAAATTCACCTGATTTTAGACAGATGACTAAACTCTATTCCTATGCAATTCACATTCCCATCTGTCATTTGCACACGCAACATCCTTGGGGCAGCTTGAGACTCTTCGTGATCTTTTGGAGCAGATATATTCCTGATCTTTTGCAGCTGCAAGACACATGGACCTTGAAGCTAAAAATAAATGTGTTATGGAAGAATTATTATGTGATCCAAGACATCAATTTCACATAAAAAGCATTTAACTTCCCACGTTAATGTAAGTATGAACTCACAGAGTACTGAAAATACTCAATCACCTATTGAACAAATTTAAATCATTGTGCAAAGAGAAACAGAAAATATAATGGGCAAGATTTACTGAACAACCTGCTTCATGTTTCAGGGCAGGGGAGGCAGCCCACCATTGGCCGGTGGTGGGATCTTCTGGTCCCACCGTTGTCAACAGGGATTCCCGTTGAATTGGATTCCCTTGGTGCTGTGAAACCCACAACAGGGGTGCGCCATTGGAGGGACTGGAAGATCTCACCTGCGTTAACAGCCAGAACATTCCAGCCAATATTTCTCTTAAAAGTTCCATATGATCAATACAAAAGCAATATTTTAAAATACATGAAATGGAAGTACAAAACACTTTTCCTTGTAATGTTTTTTTAAATAAATTTAGAGGAACCAATTATTTTTCTTTTCCAATTAAGGGGCAATTTAGCGTGGCCAATCCCCCTAACCAGCACATCTTTGAACTGTGGGGGTGAAACCCATGCAAACATGGCGAGAATGTGCAAACTCCACACGGACAGTGACGCAGGGCAGGGATTCGAACCAGGGTCCTCAGCATCGCAGTCCCAGTGCTAACCACTGTGCCACATGCCGCCCTTTTTCCTTGCAATGTTGACATTTTTCAATGTGTCTTTTAAAAAAGCCTCAAAACAGCATAGCTGTTACAAATTTCCTTCTGTAAAGTGGCTCAACTTCGATCATATATAGTTTGGGATTTCCAACAGAGTACAGCTAAGTTTATTATCTGCTTTGAAAAACTGAACTTAGATAAATCAGTTATTTTTAAAACGCAGGTTGCTCATCTGCCCACTGCCACCTCTGGCCCCCAACATCCCTCAGAATAGTGCAAAGCTGCACTGGTACAAAAAGAATGAAGAGAGGTTAAGTTTTACTCTCATATGAAAAATCTGTTGTAAACTGGCAGATACATTTAACTACAATTACGAACAAAACCTACAAAATTAAATGGTTAAAGATTTCCCATAAAGAAAAAAAATCTTAAATGCGAACATTGGATGTGCTGACATGCAAGATGCTCATGTCTGGCGAAAATGTAACAAAGGATTTTGGTTAATTACTGTGCTTGATCGCTTCACCACCCTCAGGCTGTTCATGCAAAAATGCTCTGCAGCATGAAACAACAGGCTTTTGGCATAAATTCTTGGACTCTTTCTAAATTTAAGTCATGGGCATCATTTAGCCGAAGGGAGGCAATCGAGAGAAAAACACTCCACGCTCAAGTCAACACACACTCTCACCCTTCAAAGGAAGCCAACTCAACATTGTCAGAGGCAAAGGAACAAGTTGCCTGTTGTCTCGGTCAGAAGCTAAGTTAGCAGAGGAAGAAATGACAACTGAAAGGATATGGAACTCAACGTACAAATGAGGGATTGCAATGGGCAGGAATTCTGCCATTTCTCTCATTCCAGACAGATTTGTTGCTATTTGTTGAAGAACTTTAACTCAACAGCACCAGTGGAAAATGTCCATCACTTATTAATTTTTTGGAGAACATTGGGCTGGATTCTCCTCCCCGCCAAATTTCTGCCTCGACCCACCGGCGGGATTCGCTGTTATGCCAGCTGGTCAATGGGGTTCCCCATTGTGGGGCAGCCCCATGCCGTTGGGAAACCCTTGGGCATCGGCAAAACGGAGAATCCCTCCGGCGGAGAATCCCGCCCATAAAATTTAAAAATAATGCCCCTTAGAACAGAACAAGATTTAATTTTGGGACATAGAATTATGGAATAGTGACACAGCACAGAGGATGACATTCAGCCCATTGGATCTGTGCCACTCTCTGCAAGGGCAATTCAGCTAGTCTCATTCCGCTCTCTTTTCCCACAGCCAAGTGAATGTTCTTTCTTCAAGTGTCTATTACAACCCGAGGCCGATAACCTATTACCCCCTTACTTGCCAAGAATCCACCCACCACTGCCTTAACATTTTACAAAGATTCTGCTTCTACCACCTTTTAAGGGAGAGTTTCAAAGACTCACGACCCTCAGAGAAAGAATGTCACCTCATCTCAGTTTTAAATGGACAACGACTTATTTTTAAAATAGTGAGATATAGCCCGGATCACATTCTGTACAATTCTAAAAGAAATGCATGAACAGTTAAAACAATTATAACTTTTGCTCGTGTAGCATCAGATTAACGGAGGCAATCGAACAGCAGCTCAAGTTCAGGTCTTTTGTTTGAGAGCATACTGAAATTTAGAATAATCAGAGGCTGATGTCGGAATATGATATGTCCATCATCCAAATAATCAAATTAAATTATACCTCTAATCTCTTCAACATACATACATTATCATGTATGTGAGGCAAACAAATTAAATCAGCTTTCAGCCTTATTCCACCTTGAAGGACAAGTGCAACAGGTGGATGGGAACACCATCACCTGCAAGTTCCCCTCCAAGCCACATACCATCCTGACTTGGAACTATATTATATGGGTCATGTTGGCAGTTGTTTGAGGCAGCAGTGCACCACCACCTTCCCAAGGACAATTAGAAATGGGCAATGAATGTTGGACTAGCCAGCATTGCCCATGGCCTCTGAAAAGTCTTTTAAAAATCTGGGAACACTATAAAATATATTGGTACTGTAGGTAGGGTGCAACCGGTTTAGGCAGGGTGCACTGACCCTCTGAAAGAGCTATCCAAGCCCACTCCCTCGCACTATCCCTGTAATCCCATAACTCCACATA
This sequence comes from Scyliorhinus torazame, assembly GCF_047496885.1. Classification (NCBI taxonomy): domain Eukaryota; kingdom Metazoa; phylum Chordata; class Chondrichthyes; order Carcharhiniformes; family Scyliorhinidae; genus Scyliorhinus; species Scyliorhinus torazame. Next base: position 79,309,036 of record NC_092721.1, on the reverse strand, counting down.
ACCTGCACATCTTTGGATGTCCTTCCCTCCTTCTTGAGACAAACTATAATCTTCATTTTAATTGCAGTCCTTCACTCTCCCTCTCACTGAATACCATATATAACAATTTCCATACCAGTATTGCCAGCTTCAAGAAAAGGGAATTGAGGTATATTTCCAACTGGGCATAAAAATTAAGGAAACTGATATAATCTCTGATCTTCAGGATTGCCAAATTATTTTAAAACCAACTCTCCTGTTCTTGCTTCTAAAAATATGAGTATTCAAACAATAGAATTATTACTTGAAAAATCAGCTAACTGACCAGTCCAGATTGGGATTGAGCCTTTGCTCAAAGACTAGACCAGCGTTTTTCAAACTTTTTTCCCGGGACCCACTTTTACCAACCAGCGACCTTGGGGACCCATCCCGGCTGAAGTTCGCAAGACATGCCGGCTGACATTAGCAACCCATCTTCAGTTCTTCACACAGTTCGATTCTTGCTGCCGGGCAGCTACAAAATGGAGGAATTTCACCTTTATGATATTGCACCCAAAGCATTGACGCACCGGGCACGTCAGTGTACATGCCGGTCGTGTGACCTTCTCTCTGCCGCTGCCTCTGCCGTAAAGACTCAATCGTTCAGATTTAAAGGGCAGTCATGGTCGGCAGTCTTTTTTTTTAAACTTTGAAACTTATTTCCAACACCTGATTTTTCCACGTTTAAGACTTTTTACAGATGAAAATTAAAAAATTTCAGTTGAACATGTACATCCTTACATTTACACACAAACTTTGTTTTAAATATATTCCCATTTCTTTAGAAATTTAAACAATTATAGAAAAAAGCACAATCTTGTTTTTACTTTACAATCTACGACTTTAAGAGATGAAGTAACTTGTCAAACACACACAATGTCACACTATTTCTTACTGGTTCCACTGCATTACACTATCCAAACATGCAGTCACCTTCTGCTCCATTCTCACCAAAAGCACTTACATCCTGGTTTCCAGAGAGTGGCGACATAAAGTGTTGACTGTGTAGGTTTCTTCCAGCGTTCACATAGCCCTATTGAATGGCCCCATTTGATCAGTATTCCTCACCGACCAACCTGCCCTGGCTTCCTCTCATTGCATCCAACCCAGTCACAGACCACTTCTCCGTCCAGTGCGGAGGTAGTTTTTTTTTGTAGTAGCAGCAAATTTTGTTTCAACCAAGTGTGTTGAACATGTAAACAGCAGTTGGGGTGAGCGACCGAAGGGTCACCAGAAACCAAAGTTGAGTGCAGAGACTGTGGCAAAGAGCATTCTTTAAACCACAAGCAAAAAAAAGAACAGATCAGGGGAAACAAAGGCCTGCCAGAGACAGTAGAGTTTTTTTTTTTAAATTCCAAATCAGTGATGGGAACATGGGGTGCGTATGAGCCGCGACAGGGCAAGAATGGGTGGAATCCCCAGATAGAGTGGTGATCAGTGCCGTTGCTCCACTACCCGAGCTTGGCTGACCGAATACATAGGGGGTCCTCAGCAGGGCGGGGATTAGTGCCGTTACTCCACTGCCTGGGTGACCTGACATGAGCTCAAAGAATTTGCAAAAATATGGACTCCGACAATGTGCAGACGAATAATCATGACTGCATCAAGAAATTTAGTGGACGGGTGACATTAATGAATCGTCTGAGACCGGAAGAATAAACTGTATCAAGAAATTCAAGAAATAAAGGCGGGCAGGCTCCATCAGAAAATAGGACACCGTAAATCTCAATCGTTTCCTTTTCCTCATTATCTGGACACCTCAGGGTTCCATATCAAAAAGCGTCGAAAAGGGGTTCCCATAACGGGAGTCAGACTCTGAGTCATCACCATCTCCCGGTTGCCAAACTCGTGTCTGGCGTTTTCGTGCCTTGGCCGCGTGGGCCATTGTGGGATCCGTGTCATCGTTCCGTACCAATCGACAAGAGTTATCGGGGTGCCAATGGGAAATTCTTTGGTCAGAAGGGGTGGTAGCTGCAAAAGGCAAATTTCTATCGTTGGGCGGTGGCTCTGGTTGTGGCAATGAAAGGGGGTATGAGGGGCCAAACATATCTTGGTCGGGGTTCCTGGGGCTGGAGCGACTGGGACCTGGGCGGTGTGCCATTGGTCGTTGATTTCAAACAAGTCTGGAGTGCTGTCGCTATCGTCCGAATCAAGTTTAAGGTGGAAAGTCGTTCCCGGGGGCAGGGACAAGGTCGGGTCTGTGGACGTGCTGTCCTGGCTAGGGGAGGGTCGGACTAGGTTGTCAGTGGGCAGGGCGTAGTCGTCTGCTATTGCCAGGGAGACGTGGTGTGAGTGGCTGCACTGGGTTCCATAAACCCAGTTGGTTGATATGAAACCATCCTAACTTTCCATTAGAATACGTTATTTTATATACCATGGGGCTTACTTTATCTGAAATCGAGTAGGGTCCTGCAAATTTAGGGCAGAGGAATGAACTGGGGTTATGTAGGGAAACCATCACCTGCTGACCGACTGTACACTCTACTGGGTGTTCCGTTTTATCAAAGCAGGCCTTACATCAAAGCAGGCCTTACTCTGTTTTTTCCTAGCGCCTAGTCAGACAGCTGCAGCGAGCTGGGCTGCCTTAACATTTTCTATTACCTGTTGGACTGCTTTTTCGTGGGTGAGGGCGCTGACTGTGGGGCTGGCCAAATCAAGTCCTAATAAATATTCAGTTCCTTTCATGGGTCGTCCGGTCATAAGGGTGTGGGGGTGAAACCTGTGGAACTTGATGCCGTGTTCCTAATAAACATAAGTGCAAATGGGAGAACTGTGTCCCATGCAGTGTTGTGCTATTGCACCATTTTCCTGATAGTCGCTTTTAGGGTTCTGTTCATACGTTCCACAACGCCGCTGGATTGTGGGTGATAGGCAATATGGAATTTTTGTTTTATCCCAAAAATCGTCAAAACGTTCTGCATCACTCTTCCTGTAAAATGCAAACCTTGGTCCGATTCAATGCTGTGGGGGAGTCCCCAGTGTGTAAATATTTGCTGTGTTAAAATCTTGGCTGTTGCCTCAGCCGTGTTTGTCCTGGAGGGAACTGCTTCCACCCATTTTGTGAAGGTGTCGATCACCACCAACACATATTTAAAACCATTTCTGCAGAGTGAGGGGGAGGGGGGGGGGACCAATATATTCTAGCTGTAAATTCGTTCATGGGCAATTCACAGGGCCGGTGTATCTCAACTGACCTTTCCTGGAGTATCTGTCTGGATTATTTTGAGTGCAAATTAAACAATTTTCAATATAATGTGTGATGCCTGCTTTTAAATCGGGCCATCAGCACAAAGGTCTTAAGTGGGCAATGGTGGTTTCTATCCGCTGATGTCCGTGTCCGTCATGAAACTTACAAATAATCTGGTTCCCTGTCCTGGATGGGGATCACATAAATTCCATTCTTTAATACAATTCCGACCTGTACCGTCAGTGTGTCCTTGAATTTGTCGTAGGGGGCTGGGAAGTTACCGTTTAAAATTTTCTGAAGAGTGTCGTCTGCCTTTTGGTCCTGTGCTAAATCTTGGATATTCGCCTGTGAGACCTGGACTGGGGCACTCTCGGGGGGTTGCCAAACGTGACCGTGTCGTGATCCTGCCTTTGCTAGGGTGTCTGCTTTTACGTTGCCGGGTGGGGAGGAACGATGATGGCTTCTAACCTTTATTATGCCATATTTGCGGTCTTTTGCTGTTTCAATAATGTGCTTCAGTAATGGCACTGAGGGTAGGGGTTTACCGTCGGCGGATATGAATCCTCTAGATTCACACAGGGGCAGGAATTCCGTCAAACTGTTACAGACATATAAACTGTCCGAATATATATCTGCGGTGGTCGGGAAAGAATCTGGGTGCTATGTATGCAATGGCTGCTAACTCGGCTGCCTGCGATCCTAAATGTCCTGGTAATTTTAGTGATATCTCCTCTAATGCGCGTCCTCCACATACATACATCCTGTAATCCGTTTTCCGTTAAGAATGGTGGAGGAGCCATCTACATAAATTTTTAAGATTTATCCGTGGGCTGGGTTCTCTGTGGTCTGATGCCTGCTTTTGTGGGTAGCGATTTAGGAATAAAGGGTCCTGTGTTGTGCATGGCTGCGATGATTTCACACTCATGTGGGGTTCCTTCATACTGCAAATTATCTGCTTAAAATGTGTGTCTTTGTCCTTTTTACTGTGATGTCCCTTCCTTGAAAGAGTAGGGTCCATTTAGCTCTAATCTGGCTAACTGAATCGTCCTTTAACCTACATCTAACAGTAGTTGCGTTGGGGTGTGCTCGGTTAAAATCGTTTTGGGGTTGAGGCCTGTGATGTATGCAAAGTACTGAACAGCCCAAAAAAACTGCGAGCAACTGCCTTTCGCAGGCTGAAAATCCTTGCTCCACTGGGTCCGAAACTCGTGACGCATAGGCTACGGGTCCTAAACGATCGTGCCTTTCTTGGAGAAGTACGGCCGATAGGGTTCGGTCGGTGGTCGCTACTTCTATGGCGTATGGGGAGTTTTGGTCTGGTACCTGCAAAGCGGGGGCTGTACCTGGGGCGCGTTTTAATATATCAATGGCATCCGTATGCTGTAGAAGCCATTCCCAAGGGGCGTTCTTTTTTAGGAGCTCGGAAAGTGGGGCTGTCTTGGTGGCGAAACCGTCTATATGGTTCCTGCAGTAACCAACCAGTCCTAAAAATGACTGGAGTGCAGTGACATTATGGGGCAAGGGCAATTTAACAATCGAATCAATCCGTTTTTGCTCGATCTCTCTTTTTCCGTGCGTGATGACTGTGCCTATATAAAGACCTTTTCTTTTAGGATTTGAGCCTTTTTCGGGTTGACTTTACATCCAATTGAGTGTAGGAGACCTAATAATTCAGAAAGAAGCGAAATGTGCTCTTCCTTGGAATCAGTTTGTAGGGGCAAACATACTGAATGAGGCATTCAGGTCGGGAACATTTGGATAGTCCATTTGCCAATTGTCGGTGGAAACTGGAGGAGGAGCTGCGGAAGGCAAGTCCATGTATATTGCTGTTCTTGGAACGTGAAGGCGAATTTATATTGACAATTCTTATATAATGGAATGGACCAGAAGCCATTGCTAATGTCCAGTACATTAAAATACCTTGACTGTAGTCCCTGCTTTAGCATCATCTCAGGACTCGTGGCAACGGTAGGGACTGCTAATGGAGTTATTTTACTGCGTTCTCTGTAATCGATGGTCAGTCTCCATGAACCGTCTGGTTTCCTTACGGGACAAATTGGGGCATTGTTTGTTGAGGCTACGGGCCGAATTACACCTTGGTCTAGCAAACTTTGAATTACTTTTGCAATTTCTCCCTCGGCTTGCTGTGGGAAGCCATATTGTTTCTGGGGCTTGGGATCGGGACCTGTAATGGCGACTGTTCCCGGAATTCTTCCACAGTCATGCTTGTGCTGGGCGAAGGATGCTTTGTGTTTCCTTAGGACCTCTCTAATTGTCCTATCTGTACTAATGGCTTGCGGATCAAACCAATAGTCGCCTAATGAGCAGATTCTGTGTTCGTAGTCTCCTACTGTGAGCGTGGCGGGGGCTCTCGCTGGTCTAGCCATTTTCCAAACACACTTAAGCACGGGGTCAAAGTAACGGTTGTGTGAACTCATGAAGTCGATCCCTAAAATGTGTTCTGCTGTTTGGGGCGAATCTACTAAAACAACAGGGTGCTTGGCATTAACGTTTCCAATTTGGATAGATACGGGGGCCATAATATATCCCTGCAGGATGTGTCCTGGAAATCCGCTAAGAGGGATAGCGTCTGTAGTGGGCCATTTATCTCGCTGAAACATTGCAGAGGAATTTAAAGTAGTGCGGGACCCTCCTGTGTCCCAAAGGAACTGTACGAGGTATCCCAGACTGTGCCTGTGACGACTGGTCTGCCTGACTTGTGCCAGAGTTTGTCGCAGACCCAAGTTGAGGAGTCCGAACACCGTCAATCTGTGCTATTTATGGCAGAATTGTCTGGGCGGGCGCTAATACGGTGTATAGGCCTGGCGTTGTTCCCATGTGGGGCGTTCGCTTGCTGATTCCATTGCTGGTTCGGGGGGGGCATTGCATTCGCGGACGTAATGTCCCTTTTGTCCGCAATTATAGCATCCCTGTGCTCTGTGGTGCTGTCCGTCATGTTTACTCTCGTTTACCCATGTGGGGTCCTGATGTGTCCTTACTGGATTCATGTTTGCTTCTACTTTCTCCTGCTCTGCCTTTTTATGTAGGGATTGTTCCCAAGCTCTAGAAAGTCTCTTCAGGTCCCACACTTCGTTATGTGTGGCGTCTGAGGGGTCATAATTCGCACAGGCTTTTTGACCTGCTTCTGTGGCGTGGGAGACTAAAATACAGGTCCATTTGGTTGTGTTTTCGACATTGAAGTGTGTGCGGACTAAATCGCCAAATACCGCTTTAAAATGGAGCCAAAGGCGACCTGCATATGCAGTCGGGTGCTCTCCTTTCCTTTGTCTGCAACGATTTAGACCTTCTACGGGATCTCCTCTGTTATAACCAATTGCATCTAAAATAGCTGCCTTCATCTCCTGGAGGCTTCCTCCTCCTACATTCTGTGGATCGGGTAATGCTAAACTAACAGATGGGTCAAGGCTCATCACTATAAGTTTCACTTCCTCCAGTTCGTCCAGACCGTACATAACTGTCTGTTGTCTTACTCGCTCAAAGAAATGGTGTGGGTCTGCTGTGGGTTGGAATGGTTCAATTTTGGCACAGGCATCTCTCAATTCGGTGATGGTTAGTGGGGTGGTGTAAACGAAATCAGGCTCCTTGCGATTCTGTGACTTGTGCTGTGTGGTGACTGGATTCATGGGGTTGTGTGCTGCCTGTGCAGTCGGTGGTGTAGGTGCTTTCCTTTTCAGGGCCTGGGGGGGGCGCTCTATTCTGATTTTCACTATCTTCTACATACCGAAAGGCAGTTTCATTGAGTTCCTGCCAATCGGGGCCATCTTCCTGGTCTAAATTTGTTCCAAAGGTGTCTCTGAAACCATTTTGCACTGCGGACAGTGACTGTAACCGTGAAATTCGCAGCCTGCATTTGGTGTGGTCTACTGAACTCTGCCTTTGTTCCGTTGTGGAACTGTGGCGTGCTCGTAAAGCTGCCTTCAAGTCTGCGCATTGCTTCTTTAACTGTTCTACCTGTTGTTCCGTCTCTTCTTTTACCAAGACTGCACGTTGTACATCTTGGTAGGCCATATCATATTGTGTCTGAAAGCTGCTTAGGTGAACTAGACAAGATTAGTGTGCCCTTTTGACATCAGCCATCCCCTTGTCTTTTGCTGCTAGCTGCTCTCAGAGTTGCTCATTAACTTTTTCACACTTGCTAACGTTTCCCTCACTCTTCTCCTCTTTCTCTCCAAGCTGTCTGCAGAGCGGCCTCACAACCTCCTCTGTGTCTCGCAATTGTGCCAGACAGGACACGATTGCCATCGGCTTACAAACGTTCCCTAAACTCTTCTTGTGTATCTCTGTTAGGTTGTCGCACCAAGTTTGTCCGATGCTACCAGGACCTGACTCTTCATTCGAACAAAACTCAGACCAAAGGGGCCATCCTTTCCCCTTAAAGTATTTCCTCAGTTCCTCTTCCCATATGGGATAATGCGCTGCTCTATTGGTCGCTGCGACCTCGGATTCATGTGGGTTCATAAGGCGTTGCATTGCCTTTACTGCCATTTCTACTGGTATCTCTTTTCTGTATTCTAAATTTGGGACAGGGAGGAATAGGGCGGCGATGCAAACAACGGATATGACCTAAGCTATTTTCCGGTTTACGCAACAAAATCTAACGGGTTTACCTTATAGCCCTGCTAGTACGCATGCAAATTACTATGCACTTCCGAATCTCGGAGGTTTGATCAATACGTGTCTTACACTTGTGGTTTCTTTCACTTCTCCAATTGGATTTCTAATGCAAAGTTTTGTGGGTTCTCTCGGAGTGACAAAATCACTTCTAGGTCGAGTCCCGTCAGGTCGGCAATAACTGTTGCCAATTTTAATGAGTGGAATACTATCCCACTAGCATCACTAAGAACTGTTGTCAATTCTGCACCGGAGACGCCAATCATGTTGCCCGTCTTAATATCGAGTAATATTGCTTTTCAAGTCGCCAGGTATCAGATGATACCACCACAAGGTTCAACCGGATATTGATTAAAGACCCAACAAACCAGTCAGTTAGTTCAAGTTCAATAATGGTTTATTTACACACAAGATTAATTCACACATGCAACATAAAAACACTACAAGCTAAACTACACCTAACACTACAACAACCTGTACTTAACTTTCAAGCACCCGGCTTTGGCAGAGGAACAAGGCATTTGTTCAGATTGGAGTGGCTGGGTCTGGAGAAGTAACTTCGGTTCCGCTGGGCTCATCCATCCGGTAGCGATCGTTGATCTTGAATTTGTTTCTGGTAGTAGTGCTGCAGTTGGCTTCAGGTATAGGCCAAGCCGAAGAGTGCCGGTGTGCCAGGGCCAAAAGAGATCGAATCCATGGCTGTCTCTCTTTATCCTTTGGGGTTTCGCACTATTTTGGGCGGTCCTTCGCTTTGGACCCAATAATTCGGCATGCTTCGATTAGAGCCAATAAAGGGGCGGGTGCCTTGATGGCTGGGCGTGTCCTGAGCTGTCATTGACCTTAGTTGTTTGGGTTTCCTGGGTGATGGGAGTGGCGCCGATGTGTCTGGGATTGTATCTGATACCGGAGTTCCAGTCGTTTGTCCTGGGGAAATGGGACATTAGAATGCAAATCGGCTACGGGTTTCGATACTGTCTGGTTCTCGGTTAGCAAATATACATTTAGGCTCGGAGTTTGCCTGAATCCTGTTTTGGCCATATTTCCCATGAGTCTTTGCAAGTATCCATGTTTACTTTGTAAGTGGCCATCCCAGATGGCTACAGTACTTACCATCGTGGGAGTGCAAGCGAACGTTGTGCCGGCGGTTGAACAGATTGACCACGGGGCCGCAGGTTGCATCGTGCCGATTGGTGGTGGGGGATGAGCCGAACAGAGTGTAAAGGATGAGCACAAGAGCCAAGCTCCAAGCTGCAGCTGCCAATTAGCATCGCACATCCACGTGAACGTCCGCCAGCCCACGTCACGTTGTCGCCATCGTCCCTCCGCCCCGCGCGGTGACCAGCACACAGCCCAGCCTCACACCGCCCATCCCCTCAAATGGCGTAACTAATCGGGAACTGCCCGCGGACAGTTTTCTTAAAAGCAGGTCGCGGCAGTTGGGGGACTTCTTCTCGCGATCAGAAATGCCACAATCGATCACTCCGCGACCCTCCCGACAGCTGCCCGCGGGCCGCGACCTGGAGTTTGAAAACCCCTGGACTAGACTACTAGCTTGCAGCAGTAAACACAACTAAAGTCAGGACAAGCTGCACTCCCTCTCCTACTCAGCAGTCGGAGGCCCCTTTCGTCTGCAGACCTAGAGTGTACAATGCTCCAACTTTGCTTCAGAATTTGGAATCCAAATGACTGTCAATCTCTCACATCCAACAACAGCTCAAGCAGCGTTTTGAAAATTTTTATAACAGTAACATAAACAATGACACCAACATGGTAAAATAAACATTTCCTCCCCCCCCAGCCCAATCTTCACACACCTCAACCACACAACAACAATCCGCCCCTTGGAATACTGCATCTGCTGACATTTTAATTTTCCCCGAAAGTCGACGAACGGCTGCCACCTCCGGGAGAACCCTAACATTGACCCTCTTTAAGGCAAACTTTATTTTCTCGTGACTGAGAAACCCAGCCATGTCACTAACCCAGGTCTCTACGCTCGGGGGCTTAGAGTCCCTCCACATTAACAATATCCGTCTCCGGGCTACCAGGGAGGCAAAGACCAAGATGTCAGCCTCTCTTGCCCCCTGAACTCCCGGATCTTCCAACACTCCAAAGATCGCTACCTCCGGACTCGGCACCACCTGTGTTTTTAGTACCGTGGACATTGCCTTAGCAAAATCCTGCCAAAACCCTCTCAGCTTCGGTTATGCCAAAAACGTGGACATGATTTGCTGGGCTTCCCGCGCGCCTCGCACACCTATCCTCAACCCCGAAGAACTTACTCATCCAAGCCGCTGTCATGTGTGCCCGGTGAACTACCTTAAATTGTATCAGGCTAAGCCTGGCGCATGATGAGGAGGTATTAACCCTGCTTAGGGCATCTGCCCATAGCCCAGCCTCTCCTCCTAGCTCGTTCTCCCACTTGCCCTTAAGCTCCTCCACCAGGGTTTCCTCCGCCTACGAAAGCTCCTGGTAAATATCCGATACCTTCCCATCTCCCACCCAGGTACTGGAAACTACTCTATCCTGTATCCCCCGTGGCAGCAGCAGCGGAAAGGCCGGCACCTGTTTTCTCAGGAAGACTCGCACCTGCAAATACCTAAAACCATTCCCTGCTGGCAATTTAAATTTATACAGCTCAAGCAACTTGAGCTCACATTGACAAGCTTGAGTCTGAGCTTCAGGCACTACGATGCGTCAGAGGGTGGAGGGTTACCTTGACACTTTGTTCCAGGAGGCGACACACCCTTTTGGTTAGGCCCTTCAGATTTGTTCCATGGTCAGGGGCAGGTCGGTGTGACTATTACGATCCTGGGCCAGACCTAACAGTGGCTAGGATACTGGACAGAAACCCCAATATTTTATTTTAATTTTGTAAGACTGTGAACAAAGGAAACCTCGTCCCAGGAGTGATCTCATGCAAAATAAAGAAATGGTATATTAAAACAAACTTCATTACTAACAATATTAAAATTTCTTCAACATGTCTGACTAGATTGTACTTTTTTCTATAATTGTTTAAATTTCTAATGTGTGGAGTCTGCACGTTCTCCCCCGTATCTATGTGGGTTTCCTCCGGGCACTCCGGTTTCCTCCCACAAGGCCCGAAAGACATGTTGTTAGGTGAATTTGATATTCGGAATTCTCCCTCAGTGTACCCAAACAGGCGCCGGAGTGTGGCGACTAGGGGATTTTCACAGTAACTTCATTGCAGTGTTAATGTAAGCAGATTTGTGACACTAATAAAGATTCTTATTAAGAGCTGTTTTCCACCATTGCAGGAGGCAAGACATATTCAAACTAGACATGAGCCAGGCATATCAACAACTCTGCAAGAGGAAAATCAAAACAGTACGAGGCCATCAACGCGCATAAAGGGTTGTTCAAGTATAATAGTTTGGTTTTTGGTGTCTCCTCCAGTCCGGCGATCTTGCACAGGACGATGGACAACCTGTTATAAGGCATTCCCCATGTTGCCATCTACTCGGATGGCATCTTCATTGCAGGAAAGACTGAGGAGGACCTCAGCAACCTGGGTTGAGTTTTAAAAAGGTTTTCAGAGGCAGGACTGAGTCTGAAGTGGACCATTTTTCAGGCACCAAGCATGGAGCATCTAGGCCACAGAATCACTGTACAAGGCTTATCGCCTCTGGAAAGAGATGTTCAAGCGCTTAACGTAGCTCTCGAGCCCAGGAATGTGGACAAGTTCAGGTCATTTGTAGGTTTGATAAACTATTATGGAAAACCTTTGCCTGACTTGTCTGCAGGGTTGGCCCCACTGTACCTATTTCTGCACAAAGAAACCAAATGGAAGTTGAAGTCTGCACAGAAGGCGGCTTTAAAAGTTATCAAAGTGTGGTGTCGAATCGACAAATCCATTAGTCCATTTTGATCAAGACAGGGAGCTTGTTCTGTCATTCGATGCAAAGTCCTACAGTGTAGGGGAGGTACTTTCTCATGTAATGGAGGACGGGTCCAAAGAAAACCATTGCTTATGCATGTAGAACCCGGACAAAGGCAAAAAGGGGTTTTTACAGTTTGGCAAAGAAGGTCTATCTGTCGTTTTTGTGGTAACAAGATTCCATCAGTACCTCTATGGTCATTCAATCACCATATGTACCAACCACAAGCTTTTCAGTGAGTCAAAAATGTATTCCTCCCATGGCCTCAGCAAGAATACAGTACTGGACGCTTACATTGTCGGCTATCAGTACAGCATCATGAGCACGGCAGGGAAGGAAAATGCTAATGCGGACACATTAAGTGTCTCCCTTTACCAGATTTGCCAAGCCAGATATTGTGTCCTCCCGAGATGATTTTTGTACCAGAGACTTGCCCAATCTCCATTGACTGCTAAACAAATTAAGCATGGATGGATAGAGATTCTATTCTGTCACAAATTTAAAGGTTTTTGATGTAAGGATGGTCATCTATCATTGAAGATGGTGGGTTGAAGTCTTATGTGAAGCACAACGATGAGTTAAGTGAGGCGAATGGTTTCACACTGCAAGGATCGAGAGTAATGGTTTCACCCGCTGATCGTTCGCATGTAATGAGTGAAATTCAGGAGACCAATCAGGTGCCTCTTGAATGAAAAGTCTAGCCAGGTTGTATGTTTGGTGGCCTATGTGGCCATCTAAAATGGCCGCCCGCAAAGGATAATGGGAATGGTGGTCAGGCTGGGACACAGACAAGACACAGCTTGTGTGTATTGGTAAACAGCAACCCAGACCTATACAGAAACTTGCACCTGCTAAAGGTCAATCACAGATCTCCCCTGGACAATGAAACATAACAGTAGTAACAGACGCGGGGGCGTCTATTCACCTTATTTGGGAGTGCATACATGCCTTGGACAATAAGTGGGGCTGTTTAGCACAGGGCTAAATCGCTGGCTTTGAAAGCAGACCAAGGCAAGCCAGCAGCACGGTTCAATTCCCGTAACAGCCTCCCCGAACAGGCGCCGGAATGTGCCGACTAGGGGCTTTTCACAGTAACTTCATTGAAGCCTACTTGTGACAATAAGCGATTTTCATTCATTTCATAACAACCAGGACCCGCCCAGCTATCAAGGTACCCACCCCTAATTGGTCAGAATTGATTAGGGTGATCGAAATCCTATTGATCCGTTGGATCCTGAGTAGGGACCGCCCAAAAGAGCACGAAAGATCAGAGGATAAGAGGAACTGCGCGGCCAACGCTCTGTCTCTTTTGTGACCGGCCTCTGCCCCTCCAACTGCAGCATATCGACTAGCCAAATTCAAGAACCCACGATCACTACCAGAAGGACGAACCTTAGCCCAGACATACCTGACAACTTCCAGCCGCCACACGTGGGGAACCAGATAAAGGCCTTATCTAACCTGCACAGAGCCGGTCACTTGAAAGTTAAGTAAAGGTCATTTAAGCTGATAGATATTGTCCAATGTGTAGTAGCATGTAAGTTAAGTATAAAACCAATCCTATTTTTAATAATAAACTAGAATTGAACTAATACACTGGGTGTGTGGTCATTTGTTCAATACACGGAGCATACTCGCATCTTGTGGTATTAATAAAGATAGAAGTCAACACCTAATATGGACGAAGATTTAAAGAACAAAGTGAAATCCTACTCTGCATGTCAATCTAACCATGATATGGCGCCACTAGCATCATTGTATCCTTGGGAGTGGCCTGATTGCTAAAACTTGATTGAAACATCATGTGGATACTACAGGTTCTTTCATGGGTCACATGTTTTTACAGATGCACATTCTAAGTGGTTAGAAGTATAATAATCATGAGCAACATTACAGGCTCCCAGTACCAGAGAGGCTGTGGCAAGTCTTTGCAACTCATGGATTATCGGATTCTCTTTCTGATTATGGTCCAACATTTACAAGGAAGTTGTTCCTTGCTCCAAGAGTTTATGCAAAGGAATGAAATAAGCCATGTGAGTACAGCACCAGTTCATGCAGCTTCAAATGACTTACTTGGCAGAGCCAGCTGTCCAGTCATTGAAGGAAGGATTGAAGAGGGTGGAAGGTAATACTTTAGGGACCAAGCTCTCAAGGTTCTTATTACAATATCGGATCACACCACAACAACTACGGGACTCCCACCAGCTGAATTATTGATGGGTAGAGGGCCGAAGTCTGAACTGGATCTGCTACATCCAAATGTCAAAGCAAACATGGAAAGTAGAGAAGAAAAGCATCATGCTAAACAGAGATGTTTTAACCCAAATGATTGTGTTTATATCAGGAATTTTGACAGTAATCAGTGTTGGCTAGAGTTATTCTTAATTAAAGTATCTTTGGTAGCGAAACTGAACAATGGAAGAGTTGTTTGCAGACAGCAAAATCATATTCATCTACTCCATGACTCGGAGACAGCAAAAGTTCCAGATAACGTAACAAAAGGAAACACTGCTGTGGAAATTGAACAAGAGTGGTTCCTATTATCGCAGGATTTCCAGTGGACTCTGTTTCAGGAGGGACACACTCATGCACAAATACTCAGCCTACTTCTGCGGCCACAAGTTCAGTTGAACAAAGTCAAGCAACACCAGACTTGACGGAGTCACCAGTGATACTGCGCGTATCACAGCTCCTGAAACACTAACTATAATTAAGGCATATATTTCTTGTATTTCTGTCTTTAAGGGGGATTAAAATTTAACAGGGGAAGAAGTGTTATTTAGAGTGTTACCATTATGCATCTTCTTATTTAAATCCATTGCTGGTGTCTTTAGCAAGTGCTGTGACATCATTAGCTGTTAGCTGTGTGTATTCGTATTTGACTGCCGTTCGCTCTAATTCTATTGAAATACGTTATTTCAATGTTCCCATTTTTGAGTTCATACTATATTTTAAACTTTGTTGTTAATATATATTAAAGAAGATTAACTTTGATCGATGACCTTAGTCAAGGAAGCAATGTTCTTATTAGTTGATAGTACAAGGACTAAGAGAGACAGACTTAAGGTATTGGGCAAGAGATACAGAGAGTTTTTAAACAAAACACAGCAAGTGGTAATGACCTGTAAGTCACGGTCCACGAGGATGGTGGAAGCGGAAACAATGATTCAAAAACAAATTGGATAGGCACTTGAAGGAAATTAACTTGCAGAGCCAAGAGGATTGACTGGATTGCTCTGTGGAGAATATCCCTAGGTTCAAGGGACCAATTGGCCCCATGTGTCATAAATAACTCTATACAATAAAAACGATTTAACTTCAGATTTAAAATTTGTGGTTTATCTCGCAACGACTGTTGTTGCGGAGAAGTGTTCCAAACTTCTATTGTCCTTTGTGAGAAATTCCAAAGAAAAGCACAGTTGAAAAGGTAAGCTTAGAATTCCTATTCCAAAACTAAGCATTGACACAGTATAAGAAAAGCAAAAAGGGCACACAGGGAGTCGACCACACCGGCAAGAACAAAACACGGCAGGTATAAATGGTTTTGCGACTTCTGGTGGCGGCATGTAGAGAAGTCGCATGTTGGGTGGCTCCCACTTGAGATGTATTTTTAGGAGGTTTGAAGTCTGGTCCCAGGGGTAAATTTTGGAGGATTGAAGAAAGAGAGATAATAAGTCGCGAAAAGGACTGCAAGGAGCAGTTGCGAGGAGGGGAGGAAATGAGGGTTCGCCGTCGAGTGAGAACGCCAGCTAAAGCGCTGCGAAGATGGCGGAGGCTGGATGGCATGGTGGGACCACACTGCTTACGGTGGAAACAATGACTGAGGTGATGACTGTGGAGCTGGAGAAGCAGTTTGCGAGGCACATGGAGGCGTTGAGGAAGGAGATGATGGTCACACTTAAATCGTTGATGGAGGAGGCAATTGCCCCAGTGAGGGTAGCTGCGGCAAAGACATGGGCCGAGGTGAGAGATCAAAGCGAGAAGATGCAGGAAGTGAATCATAGAATGTACAGTGCAGAAGGAAGCCATTCGGCCCATCGAGTCTGCACCGGCCCTTGAAAAGAGCATCCCACTTAAGCCCACACCTCCACCCTATCCCCGTAACCCAGTAACCTTTTTGGACACTAAAGGCAATTTATCATGGCCAATCCACCTTACCTGCACATCTTTGGACTGTGGGAGGGAACTGGAGCACCCGGAGGAAACCCACGCAGGTCGGGTACAGGCAATTAAAATGAACGTGTTGCCGCGATTTTTGTTTATTTTCCAATGCCTGCCAATTTTCCTGCCAAGGGCATTTTTTTAGGGAGATTGAAGGAATGGTTACCTCATTCATATGGGGAGGGAAGGTGGCCAGAGTTAGAAAGGTATTGTTACAGAGGAGAAGGCAGTCAGGGGGGTTGGGTCTTCCGAACCTGATGTATTATTTCTGGGCGGCGAATGTGGAAAAGGTAGAGTTGGGTCAGAGGGGTTGATTCCCAGTGGGTCAGAGTGCAGCAGAGTTTGTGCAGGGGGTCGGGATTGAAGGTGCTAGCAACAGCGCCGCTCCCAATGGCCCGGGGAAATACTCAGGGAATCCGGTAGCAATAGCATCGTTGAGAATTTGGAGGCAGCTTCCGCTGTGGGTGCAAGTTAGTAAAGTTATTCACATTGTTGCTGAAATTCATTTGCAGAACCATAAACAAAAATGTTCAAAAGCAACAAAAAAAAAAGACTCGGAGGCAAAACAAAAAAAGACAATGAGAAATGTATATATAAATCAGTTTTTTACACCTACCAAATATCAAAAAGTGCTGAACAGAAAACAAAGGTCTGTGTTATAGTCACTTTTGCAATGTAGCAAACGCAACAGACAATTTGTGAACAGCAATTCCCCACAAACAGCACCATGACAGATAATTGTTCTTTTGCAATGTTGATGGAGTGATAAATGTAAGCCAATACACCAAGGATAGCTACTCTGCTCTTCGAAATAATGCCAATGCCTGCCCGTTTAACATCTCGTCCAAAGATAAATATGGGTATGTGGCCAGCATTTTAGAATGCAATTGTTTTTTTCTTCCTTGCTTTAAAAGAAACATTTCTATATATTTTTCAGTATGGTAACTTGATGTGGTTTAATTAGTACAGCTGAAATTGGGTTTCTCACAAAAAATAAGCATTCTTTATCAGTCGAGTCCAACAGCTGTGAATAACCAGAATTTAAATAACAGAAATGACTTGAAAAATGATTGAGAACTATTTACCAGCTCTATTGGTATACAAGTCAGGTTCTTAGGAAACTAAATATTCACTGTTTCAAACCATTGCCCTTGCACCCAAACAAAGGTTCAATTTGAAGAGCCCTCGAAGGGCTGCAAATAAACGCAATTAGTGGCATCTCACCATGCTGCTTAATTCAGTTTGTGGGCATGGTCACTGTTGTGTTTTAAGCCTCTGCAAAAAGGTCACAGAAAAAAAAATCAAATTGTACTGGACTTAATAGCACTTGAAATGCCTTGAGCTCTTGCACTAGTTTGGCAAGGGAGACGGTGGCCTAGTGGTACTGTCACTGGACTAGTAAACCAGAAACCCAGGGTAATGCTCTGGGGGCCCGGGTTCAGATGGTGGAATTTGAATTCAATAAAAATCTGGAATTAAAAGTCTAATGATGACCATGAAACCATTGTCTTTTTTTTTTATTCTCCTCCATTTTCACATTTTCTCCCACATTTACATCCATCAACGAAAAACAATAATCAGCAAGATATGTCAGTCCCCATAATAACAACAACGATCCCATCTACCCACCAACCCCCAAGTTTACATAAACAAATGACAAAAATAAATCAGGGATTACCCGTAGTCACCCTTAATCTTACACAGCTCCGCCCCCCCCCCCCGCCCCCCAGGTCTCCAGCTCCTCCCGTCCACGGCCTGTTGTAAAACCCCCCACCCTACCCTCGGTTCCTTCCCCCCCCAACTTTCCACCCCGGCTAGACACTCGGACCCTGTTCTGCCAGGCTCCGATGGCCGCAGCCCCTCCCCGCACCTCACTCCCATTCACTGGCTGGCACACACCGGCCAGCGTGGAGGCCCCCGCCCGGGTCCCTTTCCCACTTGCCCGGCCCCAGGAAAGCCCGAAGATCCCCTTTTAGCACACAAACCCCGCCTATCCACCTACACCGCAAAGAACTCTCATTTCGAGTGAAAGTCCCGTCCCTTCCCTCGTCCAAATATATAACACCTTGGCTCCTTTAATCTCTACACCTGCGCGCAGTGATACAAAAAAGAAGAAAATACAGTCATGAGGTTACATCAGCACATGGCCATTCCTCAGTTTGTCAGTTCTGCCACAGTCCTTCTGCTTTCGCAAACTCCTCCGCTGCTTCCACCATTCCAAAATAAATGTCCCTGAGCTTGTAAGTCACCCTCGGCTTCGCTGGATATACAATGCCGCACCGCACCTTGCTAATGTACAGTGCCCTCTTCACCCGGTTGAAGGCAGCCCGCCTCCTTTCCAGCTCCACCGTAAAGTCCTGGTATACACGTATACCAGCTCCAGCCCACTGCACCACCCGCTTCTGCTTGGCCCAGCTCAGGACCTTCTCCTTCACCCTGTACCTACGGAAGCACAGAGTCACTGCCCTTGGCGGCTCACTCGCCTTTGGTGCAGGCCTCCACGACCGATGAGCCCGATCCAGTTCATATCGGGAGGGGTCCTCCCCCTCCCCCAGTAGTTTTGCCAGCATCGCGGCAAAATACTCAGTCGGCTTCGGTCCTTCAACTCCTTCGGGCAGCCCCACAATCCTCAAGTTCTGTCACCTGGATCTATTTCCCAGGTCTTCCATTTTTCCTCGCAGATCCTTGTTAGTATCCATCACCTTCCGCATCTCTTTCCCCATCGAGGCAAGTTGATCACCGTGCTGCAATAACGTCTCCTCCACTTCCTTCAGCGCCTCCCCTTGCTCTCGCACCTCCGCCACTGCGCTCGCCACCTCAGTCCTCACCGGGGAAACCGCCTCCTCCACCAGCACACTCAAAGCCTCCCTCATCTCCTTCCTCACCGTCTCCATGCATTTCGCAATCTGCGCCAACTGCTTTTCAAATTCCGCAGCCATCACCTTGGTTATTTCTTCAGCCGTAAGCAGTGCGGCCTTCCCTGGTGCTCCAGCCTCCATTTTTCCTGGTGACCCCGCGATGACCTTTCCACTCCCCGACGGACCTCCAGCTGGTTTTTTTTCGGCCGTTTTTCTGCTCACCCTCGACATTTTACTTTGCCGTTTTTTTTCCCTCCTGTGTCTTCTCAGTGCCTCCTCCGTGCCTTCTCCCTTCTTCTGCCGCCTCCACGGACCCTGGGACCGGGCTTAAAGCCCCGAAATTGCCGTTCCCGAGCGGGGGTTCTCCATTGTGCGGCCGCCTCCCGCCCGCCGTCACCGGAAGTCCCATGAAACCATTGTCGATTGTCATAAAAACCCATCTGGTTTACTAATGTCCTTTAGGGAAAGAAATCTGCCATCCTTACCTGGTCTGGCCTACTCCAGACCCATAGCAATGTGATTGACTCTGAACTGCCCGTGGGCAATAAATGCTGGCACAGCCTGCTACACCCATGTCCCATGACCAAATTTTTTAAATGTGAATTGTCCTGGGGAAAAACCTGCAAAACCCAACAGAAACACTACCCCCATTGTTTTTATGGATAGTCATTTATTTCCAGTATTTTGATTCCCATCAGATTTATCTACTAAAATGTACAGAAACTGGAAGTCAAAACATCAGTTCAAAGTAATAACCAACCCTCAATTCAACACTCAAATTAAAATTAAAATGAGGTAAAGCTATTTTTCAACGTAACATTTTGGGAGAAAGACGAAATGTGACAACTGCAGCATGCTTATGAGATAAAAAGGAACTTTGGACCAATGATTTCCGTAACTCTCTAGTAATGGTGTTTTCCTTGCATCACGTCTCGGCCTGTAATGATCAAAATTGATTGGTAGTCCATAACTCTTCCAATCATGCATCAACTAGAATGGTAGAAGGTGAACAAGATGGGGCTTCATCCATTTTTTTTGTCCAGCAATTCCCACGTTCCTGTCAATTCTACTTTGTTTTTTAACAAATGATCGTTAATTCTACAACAGCAACTTGGGCTCATCCACCGGTCCCATCAGTAGTAAGGAATGACTATTTCCACATTGGAACTCCATCCTCACTTTTGCACATTCCTACCATGATAATAGTCGGTGAACCAGATCGGTTTTAGTCTTTTCTCATGCAATGCTTCTTATACATTTTGAGGTAATCTTGGTTGAACAGTTTGGTTTGTCTATGAAACAGTGTTCCTTCGAAAGCATTCTGTGCATTATCAGTATAATGTTCCTGCAGCTCAAGATATTAGATCTGCTATGAATAATGCCATGATACAGTCCGCAGGCAGTTGTTTTCCTTCTCAACCCAATATGAACACCATGTAAGGAGTTAATAACATAAAATCATGAGTAAAAAAAGACTCTTCATACAATACTTTTTTCATCAGCATCCCACAGTCAATGAATTATTGTTGAGATACCTTAACACTGTAGCCACCTAAATTGGCGATTTAAAATGGCGAACGGTAAAGGCTGATGGGAAAGTCAGCCAACACAGGCAGAAACCAGCAGGTGCAGGTTTGTTGTGTACTTAACTCTGCAAAAGTCCAGACAGCATCGATACCAGCGACCATCAGCATAACAATGTAGCAGCCATCTACATACTGAGGAGCAATCCCCGGGAACAATGGCAACATTTGGGACACTTAAAACTAAGCCAGACTCCCCGGCGCCAGCAGGAGCCAACACAAAAGAGGTTAACAAACACCTCAAGACCGCCCATCGATCAGGGAAGCGAACCGCTCCAGTATTGAAGAAATCGAACCAAGCGATTGGAACGAAGTCCAATCACCTAGAACCAGGAACAGGGTCCGCCCCGAAAGGCGGGAAGCCCCTGGGGACTATAAGAGTTAAGCCCCAAGTTCAAATCGCTCTCTTCATCCTGCCCGGGTCACCCAGCAATTTCGAAGCAACCTTGACCATGACCGGTGCAGTGACCGCCGAAAGAAGTAAGTCTCAAGTCAACGCTCGCTACGAGATAGGCGCTCCTAGCTACCAATCCGTACCAACTTCGAATCCCGATGACTCAGAACCCGAACAAAAGGCCATTTGTTCCCCTGACCTGGTGGGCCAGTCCGAAGTTAAGTATAGGCCTGTTGTTGTAGCTTAGACGTAGAATTTGTGCATGAGTAGCGATTACTGTGTATAATAAATGTGCTTTGATTTGAATCTTACTAATCGGTGTATTGAGTTATTGATCATTACTTGGACTTGAACCTCGTGGCGGTATCATAAAGATACCTGGCGACTCGAGAGCAAAGGTAATAAAACAGAGCAATTGAACCAACAGGAAAGTTAGCATCAACACACCAAGAACATACAAACATACGAGTGAGGAGCAGCCCACTCAGGCCCTGTAAACTGCTCAGCCAATCAATTAACCGCAACCTTAACCGCACATTCTTGCCTATCCTCTCACCCCCTCATCAAGAATCGATCGAGCTCTGCCTTAAAATTATTCAGACTCTGCTTCAAATGTCTCTTGAGGAAGAGAGTACCAAAAGCACACAACCATCAAGAGAAAATAATTCTCCACATCTCTGTCTTAAATGAGCAATCCCCTATTTTTAAATAGTGGCCCCTAGTTCTAGATTCTCTAACAAGTGGAAACATGCTCTCCACATCCACACCATCAAGACCCGGATCTTCTAAACTCCAGTGGACGCAAGCCTAACCTCTCTAACTTTTCATAACACAACAAACCACTCCTGGCATTTGTCTAGTAAACCTCTGAACGGCTTCTAATGCAATTATATACTTTCTTAAATAAGGATAGCAATACTGTACACAGTATTTTAGATGTGGTCTAATCAATGCCCTGTACAACTGAAGCATAACCTCTCTGTTTTTGTAATTAATTCCCCCCACAACAAAGAACAACATTCTGTTGACTTTCCTAATTATTTACTATACTATATACAATCCTTTGGTGATTTATACATCAGGACACAAGATCCCTCTGAATCTCAGAACTCTTCAATCTCTCGCCATTTAGATAATATGCTTCTTTTTTATTCTTTCTGTCAAAATGAGGAATTTCAAATTTCCCACATTCTATTCCATTTGCCATATCTTTGCCCACTCACTTAACCCATCTATATCCCTTTGTAACCTCTTTATGTCCTCTTCACAATTTACTCTCCTGCCTACCTTTGTATCATCAGCAAATTTAGCAACCATACCTTTGGGTCCTTCATCCAAGCCATTTATATAAATTGTAAAATGCTGAGGTCCCAGCTGTGGCACACCATGCTGACTAGAAAATGACTTATTTATGCCAACTGTTTCCTGTCTGCTATCCGACGAGTCTGAATACGGAAGAGAGATAGAGAACCTAATGGAGTGGTGCAGCAACAATAATCTATCCCTCAATGCCAGCAAAACTAAAGAGCTGGTCATTGACTTCAGGAAGCAAAGTACTAGACACACCCCTGTCAGCATCAACAGGGCCGAGGTGCAGATGGTGAACAGCTTCAAATTCCTAGGAGTACACATCACCAAAAATCTGTCCTGGTCCACCCACGTCGACGCTACCACCAAGAAAGTACAACAGCGCATATACTTCCTCAGGAAATTCGGCATGTCCACATTAACTCTTACCAACTTTTACAGATGCACCATAGAGAGCATCCTATCTGGCTGCATCATAGCCTGGTATGGCAAGCAACAGGAGTGTGTAAAGAAATGAAGATGGATCAGGTTGTAATAAAGGAGGGCCAGAGACAGAAACAGGTCAGGATCTCACAACTGAATATGGAGAGAGCTGCGCAGGAGAATCCACAGCAGGACAAAGCAGTACTGGTCTGAGCTCTTAGGCCTCTGATGAGCAACCCATTAATAAGAAACTTAAATTGGGAACAAAGCAGTACAAAGATGATTTCTTGAGGTATGGCTTTATTAATTGTGCTAATGCAAATCAGGTTGCAAAACCCATGTGTTTTATGTGCAGGGATGTGCTGGTAAATTCAAGATTAAAACCCTCAAAACTTCAAAGGGGCATTTGAAGACTAAGCATGGCGAGTTTGAGGACAAGCATCTTGATTTATTTCAAAGGATGCAGTGAGAACTTAAATCATCAGCTGAAGCCCTTAGCAGAAATGTAACATCGAGAGCAGCACGGCGGCTCAGTGGTTAGCACTGCTGTCTCACGGCACTGAGGTCCCAGGTTCGAGCCCGGCTCTGGGTCACTGTCCGTGTGGAGTTTGCACATTCTCCCCTTATTTGCGTGGGTTTCGCCTCCACAACCCAAAGGTGTGCAGGGTAGGTGAATTGGTCACGCTAAATTGTCCATTCATTGGAAAAAGTTAATTGGATGCTCTAATTTTTTTTTTTTAAAGAAACGTATCATTGAATGACAAAGTAAGGACTAAGTAAGCTCACCTGTCGCATTAAAGGGGAGTGAAAAAGTTGGTCACGAGGTTCAGGCAGCGTGGGTCGCAAAGGTCAACCGGTGTGGGTCGGACAGCCAGAATGCGTCCTGAAGGGGTGGCCAATTGATAAAAATAGGTCCCGGGGGAAAACGTTTGAAAAATCCTGCCCCACATAATGACCTTTTATTTTCTGAAATAACCTTTTATGTAGTATCTTATGAAAATCTAACTACAGTACATCCACAGTTCCCCTTTATCCACAGCACATGTGACTCCTTCAAAAAAATCCAATAAATTGGTTAAACATTATTCTCTTTCCACAAAACCATGTCAACTTCGGATTGCCTTGTTCCGCTCCACCACCCATTCCCAAGGTACCCTGCATCTTCAGTAATAACTTCTAACGTTTTTCCTACGATAGAAAGTACCATCTTCATCAGGGGACGGGGCGAGTAGATTTTGTAAAAACAATAGGTTGGCATTGCAATAAAAGCTCCCTAAACCACACACCATCACATAAACAGCTAAGGAGATACTCTATTCTTCAGTCTTACCTGGTCCACTCGTCCACTGTTGATTTCATTTGGAAGAAATTTCTTGCCAATGGCTCTTAAATCACTCTGAAACCAAAAAATTGATATTAATTAGAAAACTATACACAAACACAGTATCAAAGCAATGCTCAGCATAACATGCTAATATGGTCTGAAGTCAGCATTCGGCAACCACAATTCTAACTATTTAATTACAAAAATTGGTTTTAATTTCTCCAAGTATTGATACAAGTATGTTTAGTATGCTTCACAAGACTCCCGGTTCCCAGTACTGCACCATACGTGATGAGAGTGTAGGCAATAGGGTGCAAGAGTCAGTGTCTCTAATTGAGTGTTCCTTTATTCCTGTTCATGAAAACATTGTCGGAAATTGAGTGTTCGAAATTGGGCATATTGGCCTCTGCTCAATTCACCAACCAATGATCTCATCAAGTGTGCCTCCAAATTGGGGTGGACTATTCTTTGCAAATGAACCTAACTCCAAAAATGAGCCTAATTTCTCTTTACCTTGGAGAGTCTGAATAAGCAAATAGAATTCTGGGTAATATAGATTCAAGTTAGTTAGAAGGCAGGATTAAGAAAGTTGGGGACAACCATAATTCCCTTAATTTTAAATGACAGGATTATGAAACAATCGGATCAAATAAGGCAGGAAATTGTTTGCATGAGGGCAAATAAGTTAAAAGAGTCAAGCCATAAAGCCGTTTCCATCCAAAAGGACGACAGTTGTTAATTCGGTTATCAGGGATGATCACGAAAACAAATGAAATAAGTGGATTCAGAGACAACTGGCAAAATTTCTAAACAGTTGATGAAAGGTTTAATGATATGGTCAGGGATTGATCTCTGAAGAGGGAGACAGGTTTATTGAACTGAATCACTTTTCCCCATTCAAAAATTTTCATTTGATTCCAAACTCGTCAATAAAGACCAAAACCTGCAATGCAGCATTGAGTTTTAGGCTCCGTACTGAGAAGAATATGCTTGTCTTAGAGTGGTGCAAATATTTACTAGGTAGCCTCCTGGGATCAGAGGTTGTCCTCTAAGGTAAAGATTGAGCAGAATTGGCCTATATTCTCTGGAGTTGAAAAGAGTTAGAGGTGATCTCGATTCTCAAGGGACTTGGCAAGGTTGATTCTCAAAGGATGTTTCACTTGGCTGAAGAGTTTAAAACCAAGCAGTATAGTTACAGGGTATGGGGACAGCAATTCTAAGTCAATAAGAAAGTTGCTCAGTTAGAGGACTGTGAACTTACGGGAATTCATTACTCCAAAAAGGTGTGAACCTTGAGTTGGTGACTGTATTAAAAGCACAGATGAATACATTTTAGGACTGTAAGGAAATCAAGGTAGATGAAGATTGGGTGGGAAAGTGGAGTTGAGCCAACGATATTATTCAATGGCAATGCAGACTCCAGAGGCCACCTTTGGCCTAGAACAGCCCCAATTTCATACATTCATAAACTCCATGGGGCTAACCAGAAGGCACGAGCTAAAATCAAACAACCGTTATATTTTGCATTCCTCCCAAGTCTGTTCACAAGCTATTTTGCAAGTCCCTGGAGACAAACCCACTTCCTTTCCAGGTTCTAATATTTTTTTTTTTTTAAATACTGTATTGAGTTTAGACATTTCTCTTGGTTTTACATTCACAGGACTACTTCAGGGTAGACATAACAGAAACCCCCAAAAAACGATTAAAACAATGTGGGTTGTCAATGCTATGCCCAAGATGTATTTGTCTGGAGTCGAATTATCACCATATAAATACCTCAAATTGCAAGAGGAGGTTTCATTGTCTCTCAGCCAAGAACCCACAACTGCATTTGTTACAGGTCCTTTGTGTTGCCTCTGTTTTGCGGTCTACAATTCAGTGACTCATGGGGTACCGCAGGGATCTTTTCTAGGGCCCAAACGGTTCACATTATATATTAATGATTTGAACGAGGTAATTAAATGCGTTATCTCCAAATTTGCAGGTGATACAAAGTTGGGGGGGGCAACTGTGAGGAGAATGCAGAGATGCTTCAGTAGGATTTGGACAGGCTGTGTGAGTGGGCATATGCATAGAAGAATGTGGGTAAATGTGAGGTTATCCATTTCGGTAACAAAAATAGGAAGGCAGATTATTATTTGAATGGGTGTAAATTGAGAGAGGTAGATACTCAGCTAGACTTTGCTGTCTGTGTGCATCAGTCACTGTAAGGCGACAAGTCTCCTGCCCTGATGGAATGCATCCCAGAGTGCTAAAAGAGATGGCTAGGGAAATTGCAAATGCACGAGTGATAATTTACTAAAATTCACTAGACTCTGGGGTGGTCCCGGCGGACTGGAAATTAGCAAACGCGACACCACTGTTTAAAAAAGGAGGTAGGCAGAAAGCGGGTAATTATAGGCCAGTGAGCTTAACTTGGGTAGTAGGGAAGATGCTGGAATCTATCATCAAGGAAGAAATAGCGAGGCATCTGGATGGGAATTGTCCCTTTGGGCAGGCGCAGCATGGGTTCATAAAGGGCAGGTCGTGCCTAACTAATTTAGTGGAATTTCTTGAGGATATTACCAGTGCGGTAGATAACAGGGAGCCAATGGATGTGGTATATCTGGATTTCCAGAAAGCCTTTGACAAGGTGCCACACAAAAGGTTGCTGCATAAGATAAAGATGCATGGCATTAAGGGTAAAGTAGTAGCATGGATAGAGGATTGGTTAATTAATAGAAAGCAAAGAGTGGGGATTAATGTGTGTTTCTCTGGTTGGCAATCAGTAGCTAGTGGTGTCCCTCAGGGATCAGTGTTGGGCCCACAATTGTTCACAATTTACATAGATGATTTGGAGTTGGGGACCAAGGACAATGTGTCCAAGTTTGCAGACGACACGAAGATGAGTGGTAAAGCAAAAAGTGCAGAGGATACTGGAAGTCTGCAGAGGGATTTGGATAGGTTAAGTGAATGGGCTAGGGTCTGGCAGATGGAATACAATGTTGACAAATGTGAGGTTATCCATTTTGGTAGGAATAACAGCAAAAGGGATTATTATTTAAATGATAAAATATTAAAACATGCTGCTGTGCAGAGAGACCTGGGTGTGCTGGTGCATGAGTCGCAAAAAGTTGGTTTTCAGGTGCAACAGGTGATTAAGAAGGCAAATGGAATTTTGTCCTTCATTGCTAGAGGGATGGAATTTAAGACTAGGGAGGTTATGCTGCAATTGTATAAGGTGTTAGTGAGGCCACACCTGGAGTATTGTGTTCAGTTTTGGTCTCCTTACTTGAGAAAGGACGTACTGGCACTGGAGGGTGTGCAGAGGAGATTCACTAGGTTAATCCCAGAGCTGAAGGGGTTGGATTACGAGGAGAGGTTGAGTAGACTGGGACTGTACTCTTTGGAATTTAGAAGGATGAGGGGGATCTTATAGAAAGATATAAAATTATGAAGGAAATATATAGAATAGATGCGGAAAAGGTTGTTTCCACTGGCGGACGAAAGCAGAACTAGGGGGCATAGCCTCAAAATAAGGGGAAGTAAATTTAGGACTGAGTTTAGGAGGAACTTCTTCACCCAAAGAGTTGTGAATCTATGGAATTCCTTGCCCAGTGAAGCAGTATATGCTCCTTCATTAAATGTTGTTAAAATAAAGATAGATAGTTTTTTGAAGAATAAAGGGATTAAGGGTTATGGTGTTTGGGCCGGAAAGTGGAGCTGAGTCCACAAACGATCAGCCATTATCTCATTGCATGGCGGAGCAGGCTCGAGGGGCCAGATGGTCTACTCCTGCTCCTAGTTCTTATGTTCTTATGTAAGTAAGTGTGCAAGTATATCAGACAGTAAAGAAGACAAATGAATAAAGAAGGCCAAATCTGGCCTTCACAGCGAAAGGATTTGGGTATAGGAATAGGGATGTTTTACTGCAGTTGTAAAGGATGTTGGGGATGTCACAGCTGGAGTTGTGTGCGCAATTTTGGTGTCCATATCTAAAGAAGGTTTTTGCTATAGAGGAGTGCAGTGAAGCTTTACCAGGCTGATTTCTGCAATGGTAGGACTGTCATATGAGGAAAGACTAAACTCAGTTAGGATTATATTCACTGGAGTTTAGCAGAGTGAAAGGGATTCTCAGAAACGTGGTGAATTCTTACAAGATTAGACAGGGTAGGTTCAGAAAGAATGTACCCGATGGTAGGGGAGTCCAGAACTAGGGGGTCATATTTTGAGTATAAGGGGTAAATCTTGAGGACTGAGGTGAGGAGAAATGTATTCACCGAGAGTGGTGAATCTGTGGAATTCACTACCACAAAAAGTAGTTGAGGCCAAAATTGCATGATTTCAAGAAGGAATTAGATATAGCTGTTGGGACTAAAGGGTTGGGGGGGGTGGGGGGGAAAAGAGAGGCGGGATCAGGATGTTGAACTTGATGATCAGCCATGATCATAATGAATGACGCAGCAGGCTGGAAGGGCCGAATAGCCTCCTGCTTCGATTTTCTATGTGTACAAAATCAATCAAAGCATAAAATTCAATTAAAAATTTTGCATAAAAGGTTACTAAAATCCTCACAGGATACTTGGTCAAAGCCTTCAATTCCTCTTGATGCACAGATTTCATGCTGGAAAGTTCTCAGAATGTATGTGTGTTACAGAAAGTTCTCTAAATGTTTGAAGGAGTACTTTGGCAAAGCCCAAGACTTTGGGAGTGTCGGAGGCCTTGAATTAAAAATAAACTGACAAAAATACAATGCAATAAATTAATAAATACAATAAATTTATTTGAGTTTGTATGAAATACAGACTGAACTGTCATTTGAATCAGTTCTAAAAACTGCAATTATTAAGAAGAAAATGGATGGAAAATCTTGAACCAGTTGCCAGACCACACAATCAAAGTGGCATGATTTCACTACAAGTTACAGCAATTGTGTCATGTAACATACTTTAAACTTTGTAAACAGCTATCAATCAACAGATTCTGCAGATGCACCTAAATTTAATACACCATACATATCTAGTCAGAGAAGACAACTGGTTAAGAATAAATGCACATGTTTAATTGTGTACTTCAAAGCAGCTCATATCATACTGGCAAATTTACTTTCTTAAAAAAAATCAAGACTTGCCGCAGTCAAGTATTCTTCAAAGAAGAAGTATACTCATCATAAAACTATGAGACATAAAACAAATTATACTGAAGATTGTAAGCAAAAGTAGGTGTTAATTTTATATATGGCATCACTTACAAGAACAGTTGAAACAAATTGACAAAAAAAATTGATTGCATAATATAATGATTGAAACAAATAAAAAGCAAGAAATGAGGCTGCAAGTCACTTACATTCAGTGCAATACGTACGATATCCTTTATATCAACTTTAACTGAACAAGTAGTGCAAGCTTCAATTCCTTCTGGAGACAGATACCTAATAAGAAAGAAAGAACCGGCATTCATCACATAGCATATTTCATAGCTTCCAGCCATCCCCAAAAGCTTTATGAAAATATATACATTGCAGCCACTTTCTCTGAAAGATAACGCAGTAGCCAATTTGCAGCTTTCACACACAGCAATGTAACAAATGATCAGTTAAGATTGGAGAAACTGATGAAAGAGTCAATTTTGGGAAGATACCAGAAGAACTCTCAGTTGAAGAAGTATCACTGCATCTCGTTTACCCATCTGAAAAGGCAGATTGTTCAAAACATCAGTAATAAGATAGCACTGATAATGGAGCATTCCTTCAGAGGAAGTCAGCATTTGTTTTCTTCCAATCTATACACATTTTTACATTTATTTACGTGGTCACATGACAAGCACAAACCCCTAACCCAATCGGCAATAGGAAGCGGAATGCAACGGTCAATGGATATTTTTCAGGCTGGAGGAAGGTTTGCAGGGTTGTTCCCCAAGGATACTTGGGCCCTTGCTTTTCCTGATATATATTAATGATTTAGATATTGGGAGTGCAGGAGACAATTTCAAAGTTTACGGATGACATCAAACTTGGAAGTATTGTAAACTGTGAAGAGGACAGTGTAGAACCTCAAAAGGACAAAGAAATTGGTGGAGTGAGCAGATAGATGGCAGATGAAATTCAAATCAATGAAGTGTGAGGTGATGCATTTTGGTGGGAAGAACATGGAGAGACGATTTAAAATAAGGGGTAAAAGTCTTCTCGAGGTGCAGGAGCAGAGGGACCTGGCTGCATGTGTGCATAGATTATTGAAGGTGGCAGGACAGGTGGAGAGAACAGTTAATAAAGCATATAATATTCTGGGCTTCATTAATAGGGGCATAGAGTACAAGAGCAAGGAGATAATGTTAAACTTATACAAGACACTAGTTAAACCTCAGTTGGAATATTGTGCACAGTTCTGGGCACTACACTATAGGAAGGATGTGAACGTATTGAGGAGAGTACAGAAGAGGTTTACAGGACTGATTCCACGGATGAGAAACTTCAGTTATGAGGATAGATTGGAGATGTTGGGACTGTTCTCCTTGGAGAAAAGAATACTAAGTGGAGATCTATCATGAGGGGGCTAGACAATGTAGATAGAGAGAAACTGTTCATAAAAGGATTGGGAAGGAGAGGGCACAGATTTAAAGTGATTGGATTGGATTGACACCATAAGTAAATGTGATGAGAATAAACTTTTTCACACAAGTGGTTCGGGTCTGGAATGCACTGCCTGTAAGTGTGGTGAACGCAAGTTAAATCGAGGCATTTAAGAGGGCAATGGGTCATTAGTTGATGAGAAACAATGTGCAGGAGTATAGAAAAAAGGCAGGGGATTGGCACTAAGTCATGTTGCACATTTGAAGAGTCGGTGCAGACAGGATGGGCCAAATGGCCTCCTTCTGTGCCATAACGGTTCTGTGATTGAACAAATATCTGTGCCTATTTATAGGGACTCTAGTGAATGCCCAGCTAATGCCTAACAGTTGCCTACCAAACAATAAATATACAATTAACAGGATTCCCTTCTCTCTCTCCGAAGATTAACGACTAATATGCACAAAATGTTAAACAAATTTAAACAAAACCCTCTATATTCTACACAAAGCATTATATTACAAGACTCCGCTCCTCTCAAGCCCCGAACTAATTTTTTTATATATCCATTTCTTTTGTGAATCAGGCAATTGATGACTTGCATTCATTCAATTTCAGAGATTTCCTTTATATAGAGCTGCTCTATCAAGACAACATTCCATAATATTTTTAGTCACACCTTTTATAGTATACGTACTATGTAATGTCGATAATGTACATTATTCCACAACGAATGATTCAGTTCAGTATACCCCTTACACACAAACTCAATTTGAATATTTAACAAATAGAATTCAATATCCATTGCCTCCAACAAACCCAATATCCTCTGCCTCCAAAATAGTCAGCATTTCAGCAGACAAAATATCTCCAACAAGCCTGGATATTTTCTTAGCTTTCCACACTAATGACATTTTTCATTTTTACCCACAAGAAATATTATGAATCTAACTGAACTGGAGTACCCATCAATAGGAGTTGCACGTGAAGCATTACTAAAAATTATCCTTTTCAAGTTTTTTTGAATCACCCAAGGTTGAACAGTAAAGTACTCAGATCTCCAGATTTAATGTTTTATTTGCCCTTAAAACATTCTCTACTTAAGGTGGATCATATAATTTAATCCCAATACATCAAAAACAGCACCTGCTCTAGTTGAGTGCCCAACGAGTTCAACTTCCATTCAAACTTCCCTCCCAATGACTGTTGTTTTCTTCAATCTTACACCATCTTTCTACAGCAGTTCATGAATGCAGCTCATCATCAGCTTCTCAAGGGTAATTAGGGATAGGCAATAAATGTTGGTCTTGTCAGCCATGCCCACATTCCATGAATGAATATCAGAAACTCTCTCAAACATCAAACCTGGAAGCTAAAAAGCACTGATTAGACTTCACTTTCAATTTTAATAAATGATTGATCAAGTGAAGGAAGAACCTATATTATTGTAAACTTGATCAAATTTTGATCAAAATGGATACATTTAACATGTCACAAATATAAAATTAGCCTTCAAGGCCAGTGAGGACATTTGGTAGGAATTATCAACTTAGTATGGCAATTAGAGCCCAAGTGTATTACATTCAACGCATAACTAACAGCATAAAAGTGGAAGCTTACATCGATTCACTGGTTGCTTTGGGATTGTATTCTGGGGAGCGTCAACAGTGCATCCTCAGGAGGTACGCAGAATCAAATGAGAAAAACCTCTGGGTATCCCTATAATTCAGTATATGTTCAGGCTCCCAAATTTGTGTGTGTCAGTGAAATTAACATAAGTAAGAAA
Organism: Scyliorhinus torazame; assembly: GCF_047496885.1. NCBI lineage: Eukaryota > Metazoa > Chordata > Chondrichthyes > Carcharhiniformes > Scyliorhinidae > Scyliorhinus > Scyliorhinus torazame. The sequence goes on along the minus strand of NC_092721.1, from coordinate 79,276,916 downwards.
CAGGAAGAGTAGGTCATTTGACCCATCCAACCGTCTTCATCGTTCCATAAATTGATGGCGAATATGATGTGGCCTTAAATTCACTATACTGCTGTGCTTCCCATAACCCTCGACTCCAATGTAGATCAAAAATCTGTCTGACTCAGCCTTAAATGTATTCAACGACCGAGCCGGCACTGGTGTTGGGGGAAGAGAATTTGAAAGATTAACAACCTTCAAACAAAAATTCCTCGTCATCTCGATCTTAAATTAGAAAGCCCTTATTTTGAAACTGCCGCCAAACTCTCGATTCCTGATCCAGGGAAAATATCCTCTCAACATCTATCCTGTCAAGCCCCCTCAGAAATTTATATTTTACGAAGATGACTTCTCATTCGTCAGCACTCCAATAAGTACAGGTACAACTTGCACAACCTTTCCTCTCAAGACAAACCCCTCATCCCAGAAATCAAACCGTGAACCTCCTATGAACTGCCTCCAATGCAAGTATATCCACCCTTAAATAAAGGAGACCAAAACCGTACACCGTAGTCTAGGTGCAGTCTCAACAATGTGCTGTACAGTTGCAGCGAGACCTCCCTACTTTTATATTCCATCCCGACTTGGTGGTTGGGGCATGGGGCTTGGTGGGTTGCTGCTCCAGCTAGCAGAAAGTCATTTTCGGTACCTGGGGATGCAGATAGCAAGAGACATGGGGAAACTCCGGAGGTTGAACTACACGAGTCTGGTGGGGAGGATAAAGCACATCTGCAAAGATGGGATGGTATCCCACTGTCCCTGGTGGGCCGAGTGCAATCGGTTATGATGAATATCTTGCCGAGATCTTTATTTTTATTTCAGTACCTCCCAGTGTTCCGGCCTTAGGCGTTCTTCACAGAGAACGACCGGCTTGTGACTGGGGTCATTTGGCAAGGGCCCGGGAATCAGGAGGACGATGCTCCAGATTGAAAGACAAGTAGGGGGCTTGGTCTTGCCAAACGTTCAATATTACTATTGGATGGCCAATGCTGAAAACGTGCTAGAGTGGTGCACAGTTTCGAAGGAGCTGTGGATCCGGGTGGAAGCAGATTCTGTGAGGGGTGGTAAGCCCGGGGGTGTTGTAACGCCTCCGCTCCCAGTGGTGCGGACACAACATTCATTCAACTACCCTGGTGGTAGTAGCCACGTTAAAATTTTGGGGGCAATTCCATCGACATTTCAATTTGAAGGCTGCCTCGAAGCAAATCAGTTATTCAAGCCCTCGAGGTCAGATGTGAAGTTTAGGCAGTGGAAGGAAAAGGGCTTGGACAAGGTGGGAGATATATTTTTAAGCGGGTCTGTTCACTAGCCTGGGGGAACGGAAGGAAAAATATGGGCTTACAGTTATTGATGGGTACAGGCATTTCCATGTGCACTTTTCAGCCTTTCCGGTGAAGCAGCCTTCTTCATTGCTCGAATGGATTTTATCCTGCTCAGGGTCAGAGGTGGCCCCAACTTCGGGCATCTACCAGCGGGTGTCACAGAGGAAACTTGCTCGATTGAGGGTGTGACAGTAAAGTGGGCAAAGGAGCTGGGGCCAGTCTTGGAGGAGCAGGTTTGGAGCGAGGCACTGAGGAGGGTGAACATGACCTCGTCTTGTGTGAGGCTGAGTCTCATCCAGCTAAAGGTAGTGTTTAGAGTACACTTCACGAAGGCTAGAATGAGTCTATTTTCGATGGGGTGGGGAATAAATGGGATCGGTGTTCGAGGGACTGGCGCAATACGAGCACATGTTCTGGTCGTTCTCAAAGCTGGTTGGCTTCTGGAGGTCCTTTATGATACTATGTCGCAAACCTGGGCATTGGGTTGCAGCCTTGCACACTGGTGACAATTTTCAGGGTTTCGGATGAGCCGGAGTTCCGGACAGGGACAGAAGTCATGGCCTTTGCCTCGTTTGTGGCAAGGAGGCAGATCCTCTGGGCTGGAGGTTGACTACACCACTAAGTGCCTCTGCATGGCTGGGTGACTTGATTTGAGGTTTTGCCCCTTGAGAAGGTCAAGTTTATCATGAGGGGGTCAGTGGAAGGATGGTACTGTAGATTGCGACCGTTTATAAATATTGTAAAGAGTTGGTCACTGTTAACTGTTAGGGAGTGGGGGGGGGGGGGGGGGGGAGAAATAGTGGTGGGGAGGGGGTTAGTGGTGAGGTTATAGTGTAACGGAAAAGGGGGGGGTTCTTACAGTTTGGTTTTTATTTGTGTTATCGTATGCTTTGTATAAAAATTGTTTAAAATTATAATAAAAACATTTCAAAAAGAAATTCTGGCCCCCTTGCAAAGGCTAAAATTTTATTTGCCTTCTTTTTTTTAATATAAATTTAGAGTGCCCAATTCATTTTTTCCAATTAAGGGGGAATTTGGTGTAGCCAATCCACCTGCCCTGCAAATCGTTTTGGGTTGTGGGGGCAAAACCCATGCAAACACAGGGAGAATGGGCTGGTTTAGCTCAGTGGGCTAAACGGCTAGTTTGTAATGCAGAACAAGGCGAGCAGCGCGGGTTCAATTCCCGCACCAGCTTACCCAAACAGGCGCCGGAATGTGGCTTTTCACAGTAACTTTATACTTGTGACAATAAAAGATTATTATTATTAACTCCACACGGACAGTGACCCAGAGCCGGGATCGAACTTGGGACCTGGGTGCCGTGAGGCAGCAATGCTAACCACTGCGCAACCGTGCTGCCCTTTATTTGCCTTCTTAATTATTTGCTGTACCTGCATTCCAAAAGTATGTGATTCATAAATGAGGACGCCCAGGTCCATCTGTAACACAGCATTCTGCAGTCTCTCTCCATTTAAATAATATTCTGCTTCTCTATTGTTCCCGAAGTAGACAGCCTCACATTTTCCCACATTATACTCGCCTGACAATTTTTGACTACTCGATCTATATATATCCCTTTGTGGACTCTGTCCTCCTCATAATTTGCTTTCCTACTACCTTCACCCCATTGGCAACTCCGGCGACTCTAACACCCAGAAATTTGCCACCAATGGACAAGGGTCCAAATCAATGTTAAGAATTACTGACATGGTGCCAAAGGAGACTCAAAAGCTTCCCAGTTTGAGACACGACCAGAACATATGGGTGCGGTTGGCCAGCTCCTGGGAACATCACTCACACCTGTCTCCTACCTCCAGGAAGAAACCACTTGTCCTAGACTTGCTTAGGTGAGCTCTATGTACCACCTTAAGCTGGATCAAGCTGAGCTGTGCATAGGATGACATGGAGTTCAACCTGTGGAGGGCCTCACTCCACACTTCCTCATCCAAAATGGGTTTCAGTTCCCCCTCCCACTTCGCTTTCGCCTCATCAATTGGGCCGACTCCACTGACAGGATTTGCTCGTACTTAGATTAAATACTCCCTTGACCAGACGCTGCTAGAGAAAGAATACTCCCCAGTCGGGGTGACAGCGTGTCAAGGGAAATGACAGAAAGGCCTTTCGCACAAAGTTACATATCTGAACAAATTTGTCCCAGCAAGTCCAAACCGTCCCGTCACAAATAAATCCACAAATCTCTCAAGCCGCTTCCCTCACCACGACCTAAACGTGGCAACTAATTTCAGCGGCTCAAACATGTGGGTATCGCTGACAGAGGCCAGCAACAACATGGATTCAATGCTGCCTAAATTACTTCCATATCCTCAGTGCAAACACCACCAGGTTCAAAGAATATACTGCCAAAGAAAACAACAGCGAGGCCATTATCAATGCACCCAAGCTGGGTCGCTGACACCCCCAGCACCTTTTCAATATTGGCTGCCCAATAATAGAAGAGCAAATTAGGTAACGCTAGACACACCAAATGTTTGATCCTCTGCCCTACGGATCCTGGAAGTCCTACCCGCCCATATTAAAGTACCTCACCAATTTATTAACTTTAACAAAAAAAGATTTATGGAGAAAAGTGGGGACACACTGAAAAAGAAACAAAAATCTCAGGAGGATATTCATTTTAGTAACCTGGATTCTGCCCACTAAGGAAAGTTATCCCACTTTTGCAAATCAACTTAACCTTGCTCACCAGACTAGAGTATTTCAGTTTATGGAGCATGACCCAATCATAGGCCACCCAGGTAACAGATGCGAGACCTTGCAAGGCGAAAAGATAGCACCGCCAGATTGGATCCGGTCTCCAGGGAATTGACCGGAAAGTATTCGCTCTTCTCCAGATTCAATTTGCACCCCGAAAAGGAAACAAAACTCCTCAGTAGCATTTTTATTTCATCCATAGTGGAGACTGGGGATCCGTAATATAAAGCAGGTCATCAGCATACAATGACACCCTATGATGCCTTCCACCCTGCCTAGTCTTATCCCCTTCCACTTAGCTGAAGATCTCAGGGCAATAGCCAAGTGCACAATTGCCAAAGCAAACAGGAGGGGGGGGGGGGCATTAGACGTCCCCGTCTAGTCCCCTATTCAATTAGAAGTATCCCAAACTCAAAGCATTGAGACGGACATTAGCCGTTGGGGCCCTATAAAATAACCAAACCCACAAGATAAACCCAGGCCAAATCTCCCAAGGATGTCAACAAAGGTACCTCCACTCCACCCTATCAAATGCTTTCTCGGCATCCATTGATACCGCCACCTCTGGCTCGGGCTCAGAAGTGAGGGGGGAGGGGGACACGACAGCATTCAACAGCCGCTGAATATCAGACGGCAACTGCCGACGCAAAGCTGTCTGGTCTACCGCAATCATCTCCAGGAAACAGGTTTCAGTCGCAAAGCCATCCCTGGCAAGTAGTTTGGCATCCATGTTTAACAGCGATATGACCCACCTACCGAGGGGTCGTTGTCCTTTTTCAATATGAGAGCTACAAGCCCACAAGAGTGCAGCAGGCAAAGGACCCCAGGACAAGGAGACATTGAACATGTCCACCTCGAATGGGGTCAACTGACCTGCAAACCTCTTATAAAACTCAATAGGAAACCCATCAGGGCCGGGAGCTTTACCTGTTTGCTTCAACCCAATACTCTTTAGTATCTCCTCAGGGGTGTGGGTGGGGTTCTGTAGTAAGCTTTTATGCAGCACCTTATTCAATGCAAATACACATCTACTGACTCACGTTTATCCACCCTGCATGTTACATCCTCAAAGAACTCCAATAAATTGTCAAATAAGATGTTCCTTTTTTCCCTTGGATGATGGCAAATGCTGACAGTTTTGTCAGCATTACCCACATATGCTTAACCTCCACGTTCAAGTCAAGCTTTGTTTTCAAAGGTGAGGTGGCTACCACTGACCTAAATTTGCACGAGAGAGAAACTGAGCTTAATAGAGTTTGGAATACAACGATCAATGCAAAAGAAATTTCAACTATCGGAAAATATACTTGCACATATAAAAACAAGTCAGTTGTCTATTTGAGTTGTGACTGTTAAATAATAATAATAACAGTAATCTTTATGAGTGTCACAAGTAGGCTTACATTAACACTGCAATGAAGTTACTGCGAAAATCCGCTAGTTGCCACATTCCGGCACCTGTTCGGGTACACAGAGGGAGAATTTGGAAATCCAATTCACCTAACAAACACGTGTTTCGGGACTTGTGGAAGAAAACCAGAGCACCCGGAGGAAAACTCATGGTGAGAATGTGCAGCCTCCGCACAGACAGTGACCCAAGCCGGGAATCTAACCCAGGTGCCTGGCGCTGTGAACCAACAGTGCTAAATATTTCCTGCCAACTATTGTTCAGGTAGGAATACCATATTATTAGTGCAATGCTCAAAACTGACCAGAATTAGCCGAATTTTTGCAGGAAATTTATCCTTGGAAGATCATCCATAAAAATATACAGCAACATGGTGGGGATAAACCGGATTCACATGATCAGACAAAACATACATGCTGATATTCTTCCTGCAGCTGCTCTTATTTAAATAGAAAAAAAATTGCCTTCAAGCTAAAAGCAATAAGTAAAGCAGTATTGGTGCATCCCAAAAGCACAACACTATTGAATCTTTTCCAAAGGCTTTTGTCCATTCAAACTAGATTTTTTAAAACAACAGTAAATCAAATAACAAAATTTAACTAAGGTGAAATACGTTGACAAGTAATTATATGCAGCGGGCATCACTAACAGAAGGCAGAAAGCAAACTGGTCAAAACCATACATTGATGCTCCAGTGCAAACACTTCATCAAAAGTTTGGAAGCAGTCAGGATAAAAGCTGTAATCTTATGCATCCTGGACCCACTGGAGGCACTAAACAAAACTTTGTTCTTTAAAACATGTAATGCGAACTTCAACTTCCATTGAACAAGCAGACAGATTTGTTCCATATAATAGACTGCATCTCCAACATTTCAGCAGACCCTCAATTCTCTTCCAACATCAAGATTTAAGAGGCAAGTTATACTAACTAACTAAACCAAGATGATACACAATGCAACAATACAGTCCACAACCACGGCCATTAGTTAACCAATACTTACCTGGGACACTAGTCATCAAATACTCTGCCCATAAGAGTTGCACCCTTGAAGCACAATGAACTTCTGCCATCTCAGACTCCAAGGATTATATCTGGTCAACATTTTTCCTCCCCTATGCGCTCTAGTTGGTGATTCCAAATTTTCTTTGGTGTTATTCAATTTAAGTCTTTCATCCCCATGATTGACTTGGTGATTTTTTTCCAGTCAAAATGCATCACTGCACATTTGGCTGCATCGGTCATGTGCCTGCCTGCCCATTTCACTAATCTAGATTTAGATTTATTGTCACGTGTGTCGAGGTACAGTGATAAATATTGTTCTGCATACTGTCCAGGCAGATCACTCCATACCTGAAAACATAGATCATACAATAAATGCACAATGTAAATACATAAACATTGGGTGAAACATACTCATAAAGATGAGACATGAAGGTTCAGTTAGGGCGCTCGAGAGTTACAAGTTCGCCAGGAAGGACCTAAAGAGAGAGCTAAGAAGAGCCAGGAGGGGACATGAGACGTCTTTGGCAGGTAGGATCAAGGATAACCCGAAAGTTTTCTATATATATATGTCAGGAATAAAAGAATGACTAGGGTAAGAGTAGGGCCAGTCAAGGACAGTAGTGGGAAGTTGTGCTTGGAGTCCGAGGAGATAGGAGAGGTGCTAAATGAATATTTTTCGTCAGTATTCACACAGGAAAAAGACAATGTTGTCGAGGAGAATACTGAGATTCAGGCTACTAGACTAGAAGGGCTTGAGGTTCATAAGGAGGTGTTAGCAACTCTGGAAAGTGTGAAAATAGATAAGTCCCCTGGGCCGGGTGGGATTTATCCTAGGATTCTCTGGGAAGCTAGGGAGGCGATTGCTGAGCCTTTGGCCTTGATCTTTAAGTCATCTTTGTCTACAGGAATAGTGCCAGAAGACTGGAGGATAGCAAATGTTGTCCCCTTGTTCAAGAAGGGGAATAGAGATAACCCCGGTAACTATAGACCAGTGAGCCTTACTTCTGTTGTGGGAAAAATCTTGGAAAGGTTTATAAGAGATAGGCTGTATAATCATTTGGAAAGGAATAATTTGATTTGAGATGGTCAACACGGTTTTGTGAAGGGTAGGTCATGCCTCACAAACCTTATTGAGTTCTTTGAGAAGGTGACCAAACAGGTGGATGAGGGTAAAGCAGTTGATGTGGTGTATATGGATTTCAGTAAAGCGTTTGATAAGGTTCCCCACGGTAGGCTACTGCAGAAAATACGGAGGCATGGGATTCAGGGTGATTTAGCAGTTTGGATCAGAAATTGGCTAGCTGGAAGAAGACAAAAGGGTGGTGGTTGATGGGAAATGTTCAGACTGGAATCCAGTTACTAGTGGTGTACCACAAGGATCTGTTTTGGGGCCACTGCTCTTTGTCATTTTTATAAATGACCTGGAGGAGGGTGTAGAAGGATGGGTGAGTAAATTTGCAGATGACACTAAGGTCGGTGGAGTTGTGGACAGTGCGGAAGGATGTTACAAGTTACAGAGGGGCACAGATACGTTGCAGCGCTGGGCTGAGAGGTGGCAAATGGAGTTTAATGCAGAAAAGTGAGAGGTGATTCATTTTGGAAGGAATACCAGGAAGACAGAGAACTGTGCTAATGGTAAGATTCTTGGCAGTGTGGATGAGCAGAGAGGTTGTCCATATACATAGATCCCTGAAAGTTGCCACCCAGGTTGAGAGGGCTGTTAAGAAGGCGTACGGTGTGTTAGCTTTTATTGGTAGAGGGATTGAGTTTAGGAGCCATGAGGTCATGTTGCAGCTGTACAACACTCTGGTGCGGCTGCATTTGGAGTATTGCGTGCAATTCTGGTCGCCGCATTAAAGGCTGAGGGACTCGAGGCTTTTTTCGTTAGAGAGAAGGTTAAGAGGTGACTTAATTGAGGCATACAAGATGATCAGAGGATTGGATAGGGTGGACAGTGAGAGCCTTTTTCCTCGGATGGCGATGTCTAGCACGAGGGGACATAGCTTTAAATTGAGGGGAGATAGATATGACAGATGTCAGAGGTAGGTTCTTTACTCAGAGAGGAGTAAGGGCGTGGAATGCCCTGCCTGCAACAGTAGTGGACTCGCCAACACCAAGGACATTCAAATGGTCATTGGATAGACATATGGACAATAAGGGAATAGTGTAGATGGGCTTTAGAGTGGTTTCACAGGTCGGCGCAACATCGAGGGCCGAAGGGCCTGTACTGTGCTGTAATGTTCTATGTTCTATAGTAATAGATCTGTAGGAAAGTTGCGTGGAAAGGTCAGTTCAGTCCACATGAGGGCCATTCAGGAGTCTGGTAATAGTGGGGAAGAAGCTGTTTTTGAATCTATTATCGCAGCTTCTCAAACTTTTGTATCTTCTGCCCGATGGAAGAGGTTGGGAGAGAGTAAACTGGGCGGGAGGGGTCTTTGATTATGCTGCCGACTTTCCCAAGGCAGCGGGAGGTGTAGACAGAGTCAATAGATCGGGGACAGTTTCGCATAATGGACTTAGCTGTGATCACGTTGCTGTTTCTTACAGTCTTGGGCCAAGAAGTTGCCATTCCAAGCTGTGATGCAACCAGACAGGATGCTTTTTATGGTGTATCTATAAAAATTGGTAAGAGTCATTATGGACATGTCAAATTTCCTTAATTTCCTGAGGAAGTATAGGCGCTGTTGTGTTTTCTTGGTCATAACGTGACATGAGTGACCACGACAGGTTATTGGTGATGTTACACCTAGGAATTTGAAGCTGTCAACCATCTCCACCTTGGCACCATTGATACAGACAGAGCGTGTATTGCTTCCTGAAGTCAATGACCAACTCCTTAGTTTTGCTGACATTGGCAACATCTAAGCACTGTACCATTTGAATTTAACTGCCCAAGCCATAAATGAACAAAGTTTATAATACTGAACCCTGGAAGACACTATTGTTGCTTTCATTGAGTCTGAGAAAGAATAGTCACAACGTTCTTTTTTTCTCGTATTTTAAATGGAGTTTTAGCACTTTATATCAAAATTTACACACCAGAATTTTAAAAAACATGTATCACAGATTGTCACAGCGTCTTTCATAACACACGCCAAAATAATGTGCAATTTTACATTGTGCATTAACGCAGGATATTCCAAACCATTTTGCAACTATTTTTTTTAAATAAATTTAGTGTACCCAATTCATTTTTTCCCATTAAGGGGCAATTTAGCGTGGCCAATCAACCAACCTTGCACATCTTTTGGGTTGTGGGGGCGAAACCCACGCAAACACGGGGAGAATGTGCAAACTCCACACGGACAGTGACCCAGAGCCGGGATTGAACCCGAGACCTCGGCGCCTTGAGGCAGCAATGCTAACCACTGCGCCACCGTGCAGCTCCATTTTGCAACTATTTAAACATTATTGAGATGTAGTCACTGTTGTGATGTAGGAGACACAGTAGGCAATTTGCATACAGCATGATTCCAAAAATAGCAACGAGTTAACAAGAGTCATAGATGTTTACAGCCCTTGGAAACAGGCCCGTCAACCCAGCTAGTCCATGCTGCCCAGTTTCTATCACTAAGCTAGTCCCACTTGCCCGCTTTTATAGAGTCACAGATAGCCTGTTCTGGTGATATTGGTCGAGGAACAAATATTAGCAAAGACAAAGCAGAGAAAGATTTTTATGAATCTTCAAATAGTGCCATGGGACCTTTTACATGCTTCTAACAAAGCAGACATCAGGTAAACATCTCATCAGAAAAATGCCACGTCTGACAAAGCAGTTTGCTCTCAGTAATGCACTGAATTGTCAGTCAGTAATTCAGGCTCAAGACACTTAATAGCAAATTAATTTTGTTCATTACATGGTTCTTTTGGATTCCTTTCAGCTTTGCGTAACAAGCCCACGATTTTATCAATTTTCCAAGAAAAATACAAGTTATTAGACTGAATGTACATTCCTTTACACAAGTACTCAAAATTAATCTCAACTTCTTAAAATCCTTTGCATGGTTGGGGTTAAGTATTTGGAAGTTAGGGATCACCCAATATTTATTGCAGGATATGATGCCATGGGGTGTAACAATATTCAGGTTTCTGTCTTTTGCCCCAAGAACAAAGAAAAATCACTCAATCAGTGCTGGAAAGAAACAGCAGCAAAAAAGTTGCCTTCTCCTTCAGCGACAAAGCAGCAGACAGACTGGTTAGCTTGCACAGCCAAGAGTACAACACACACTTTTGCACTTGTTTGCTTGTCATTAACCCTGAAAAAAATGTTTAAACATTTCTTGCATTGGTGAAATCATTGCAAAATGTTTATTAATGTGTAAAGTTTGGACTGATGTTTGTTGTAACTTCATTGACTTGATGCAGTCTTGTAAGAAATAAGCCAGACAAGTGTTCCTGAGTTAAACACATAGGGTTTGTTTTATTGTACGAAAACCCACTCAAACAACATATGAAAAATGTACAAATATGGACTTCCGGTGGCAGCTATGAGGGAGTGAGTCGCACATTCATAGAACAGTACAGCACAGAACAGGCCCTTCGGCCCTCAATGTTGTGCCGAGCATTGTCCAAAACCAAGATCAAGCTATCCCACTCCCTGTCATTCTGGTGTGCTCCATGTGCCTAGCCAATATCCGCTTGAAAGTTCCTAAAGTGTCCGACTCCACTATCACAGCAGGCAGTCCATTCCACACCCGAGCCACTCTCGGAGTAAAGAACTTACCTCGGACATCCCTCCTATATCTCCCACCCTGAATCTTATAGTTATGCCCCCTTGTGACAGCTATATCCACCCGAGGAAATAGTCTCTGAACGTCCACTCCATCTATCCCCCTCATTATCTTATAAACCTCTATTAAGTCACCTCTCATCCTCCTCCGCTCCAAAGAGAAAGGCCCTAGCTCCCTCAACCTTTCCTCAGAAGACCTATCCTGCAATAGGTTCAATTCATTTCTATTTCAATTAATTTCATCATATGCACTTGGTGCAGTTAGGGTTAAAACTCCTGGGTCAGTGTGCATGATTGCTGCAGTCACGTTTTTAAAGAATCCAAGTTGTTTTTTTTTACAAACATGATATTAAGGCATATATGGTTTCAAAACAACAAAAGATACAAATACAAATGTAAACATGATTCAGTACGTAACACCCCCCCCATCAACCAACAACCATAGCCCGCCAACATAACTTATACACACAATAACCAAGTCCCTCCATCTCCTCTTGCTGATCCCGCTAAACTAAACTAACCCCCACCCCCCCTCCCACCTTATTGAACCTGCTAGCAGTTTAAGTTTTCCCCGAAGAAGTCGCTAAACGGTTGCCACCTCCGGACGAACCCCAACATTGATCCTCTCGGGCGAACTTGATTTTCTCAAGCCTGAGAAACCCGGTCATGTCGCTAACCCATCCCCATCCCCATCCCCATGCCCCCCCCCCCCGGTTTCCGGGGCTCCGAGTCCCTCCACGCCAATCGGATCTGCTTCCAGGCTACCAAGGAGGCAAAGGCCAAAACGTCAGCCTCTCAGCCCTGGACTCCCGGGTCTTCCGACACTCCAAAAATCACCACCTCTAGACTCGGCGCCACCCTTGTTTTTAGCACCTTGGATTTGACATCCGCAAATCCCTGCCAAAATCCCCTAAGCTTCGGGCATGCCCAAAACATGTGGACATAAAACCTGCTCACCCAGGCCACCGTCATGTGTACCCGGTGGACCACCTTGAATTGTATCAGGCTGAGCCTGGCACATGAGGACGTGTTGACTCTGCTCAGAGCATCCTCCCATAAACCCGCCTGTAACTCCTTACCCAGCTCACTTTCCCATTTACGCTTTACCTCCCCTATTTGAAAATGAAAAATTAAAATCCTTTATTGTCACAAGTAGGCTTCAAATGAAGTTACTGTGAAAAGCACCTAGTCGCCACATTCCGGCGCCTGTTCGCGGAGGCTGGTTTGGGTTCCCTCCCACTCCATCAGCTCTTTATAAATTTCCGAGACCTTCCACTCCCCCATCCCGTTTTAGAAATGACCTTATCCTGTATCCGAAACCCATTCTCACCTGGCAATTCAAACTCCTCTTCCAGATCCTCCACACAGGGAAAGCTCCCATCAATAAACAGATCCTCTCCATACCTGCTCTCTGCCACCTCCGAAACCCCCCCATCCATCCTCCCCGAGACAAACAGGTAATTGCCACAAATTGGAGACCACACCGACGCTCCCTGCACTCCCATGTTCTTCCGCCACTGCCCCCAGACTCTCAGGGCCGCCACTACCACCGGGCTTGTGGAGTACCAGGCCGGCGAGAACAGCAGAGGTGCCCGTTACCAATGCCCCTAAACTTGTGCCCCTACATGAGGCTGCCTCCACCCGCCCCCAAACCGACCGCTCCCCCACTACCACTTCCTGATCATGGCTATATTTGCCGTCCAGTAATAGTTCCTAAAGTTTGGTAAAGCCAGCCAGCCCCCCCACCCCTCAGCTCCGCTCCAACAGGACCGTCCTTACTCGCGGGGTCTTGCCCGCCCACACAAACCCAGAGATCACCGCATTAACCCCACTTAAAAAAGGCCTTTGGTATAAAAATAGGGAGACACTGGAAAACAAGCAAAAATCTCCGGATAACTGTTATCTTTACGGTCTGTACCCTCCCCGCCAGTGACAACGGGAGCATGTCCCACCTCTGGAAGTCGTCCTTCATTTGCTCAACTAAACGGGCCAGATTTAATTTATGCAGCTGCTCCCATCCCTGTGCCACCTGAATACCCAATTCGGTGGCTCTCACTCCGGCTGGCTTTTTGGACCTGGTTTCCTGACTTTTCGGAACTTTTGAGCGCTAGAAAAGATGGCCACAAAGTTGCTGATTGAAGTGTGCGGAGCTGTATGGAAACAAAGAAGAGCAGAAAGCAGCGAAAGCAGGAAAAGGGGCAGAGGCAAAGTGGTGTGGGAGCTGACCCGGGACCAAAGATGACTGACCGGACCGTGGACCAGACGATCCAAGCAGCGCTGGACAATATGCTGCAGGTCATAAAAGGAAGTTTTGAAGACATGAAGCGGGATAACTTAGAACCGTTGCAGAAAGCGGTGGAGCAAGTGAACCAAAGGCTAGAGGCCCAGGACAAGAAGGTCAAGGAGCTGGAGCAAGCGGTGGAGGAACAGGCGGACACACAAACGAACGCTGCAATAGAGATAGATGGGTTGAAGGAGCGTCAGAGAAGGCTGCTTAACAGAACTGAAGACCTGGAAAATAGAGCCCGCAGACAAAATTTGAGAATTATTGGCCTCCCAGAGGGGGCCGATGGAGCGGACGCCACAACGTTTGTGGCAGACGTGTTGCAGCAGCTGATGGGGGCTAACTCCTTCCCACGACCGCTGGAGCTGGACGGGAGACACAGGGTGCCGGTGAGGATGCCGCGAACCCCCCCCCCCCCCCGACCAGTGGTGGTCAGGTTCCACAGGTTCACAGACAAGGAGCGGGTCCTTCAGTGGGCAAAGAGTACGAAGAGCTGTACATGGAACAACAATGTCCTGTGCATTTACCAAGACCTAAGTCAGGAGGTGGCCAGGCGGCGAGCAGCCTTTAAAAGAATTAAAGAGATTTTGTTCAAAAAGCACGTGAAGTTTGGTCTGCTTTTCCCAGTGCGGTTTTGGGTAACGCGCCAGAGCCAGCATTACTACTTTGTGGACCCCAATGAGGCGATGGAGTTCGCAAAGGATCAGGGACTGGTGCCGACTGAGGGCCCATGGACCAAAGTCAGAGTCTGAGTATTATGGTCTGTGGGACTTTTAGTTTTCTTGGACTGACTTTATATTTTTTGTTGCTTCACAGGTACTTTGTAGTTGCTTTTTTCCATTTTTGCTGCCTATGGGTACAATGGGCCTCTCTCTTTTGGGTTGTCTTTTTGCTTTTTTATTTGTATTTTTCTCATTTTGGAGCTTCCAACGTAACAGAAATTTGGCCGGGAAGCAATGGGGGTTAAAGGCATTGGATGTAGGGGGGTGACGCGGGTACTGTGTTGCTGTGTGTTTTTATTATTAATGCGCAGAAAGGGGTGATCGGTCTGACTCATCTGTTTACACAACTGGAACAGCATTACAGCTGGAGCAGTCTCCGGTCTTTGTTTGATTGCCCTTGTTTTTTGTTTGAGCTTGCTTACTGCAGGGAGACTGCTCGAGCAGGACACATCAGGGGATGGGTGTGGATGGGTGGGGGGATGAGCTCAGGGGAACAATGGGAGCGAGACAAGTGGGCGCCGAAGGGATGAGTCACCGGGCTAGCGGGAAGCTAGTCAAGGGAGTCAGGTGGGGGGGATGCATACAGCCAGTACATGGCAGGGGTTGGGTAACAGAGGGGTGTTGTTGCTAAAGGGTGGGGGGGGGGGGGGGGGGGGGGGGGGCAGGTGCCCTCCAACCAGGCTGATCACCTGGAATGTCAGAGGACTAAGTGGGCCAGTCAAGAGGGCGCGTGTGTTCGCACATTTGCGGGCTCTAAATGCGGACGTGATCATGCTGCAGGAGACACATCTGAAAGTGACTGACCATACCAGACTAAGGAAGGGCTGGATTAGCCAGGTGGCAATCATGATCAATAAATGGGTTCAATTTGAGGCAGAGGGCACAATTGCAGATAGAGGTGGTAGATTTCTTATGGTCCGCGGGACGCTTGAGGGGGTGAGGGTAGTCCTGGTGAATGTGTATGCTCCAAATTGGGACGACGCTGACTTCATTAAAAAGGTGCTGGGGAAAATCCCAGAATTAGATTCACGCAAGCTGATCATGGGTGGGGACTTCAACACAGTCCTCGACCCCGGACTAGACAGGTCATGCTCCAGAACAGGTAGGCTCCCAGCGATGGCAAGGGAACTGAGGGGGTTCATGGAGCAGATGGGGGGGGTAGACCCATGGAGAGCCAGACGGCCGACGGGAAGGGAATATTCGTTCTACTGGCATGTTCATAAAGTATACTCTAGAATCGATTTTTTTTCATCATGAGCAGGGACTGTGTAGGCGGGGTAAAAAATACGGAGTACTCGCCGATCACCATCTCGGATCATGCCCCACACTGGGTTGAACTGCAGGTCTGCAAAGGGAGCTACCAGCGCCCACAATGGAGGTTGGACATAGGATTGCTAGCGGAGGAGGGGACTGCGGAAGACTGCGGAAGTGCATGCAGGACTACCTGCAGGTTAATGACACAGAGGAAGTCTCAGCAGTGGCCCTGTGGGAGGCGCTGAAGGCGGTGGTAAGGGGCGAGCTGATTTCAATTCGGGCCCACAGAGATAGAACGGACAGAGCGGAGAGGGACAGACTGTCAAGGAGATCCACCGGACAGATAGGGAATACGCAGAGGCCACGAGGGAGGACCTACTTAGAGTTAGACGGAGACTGCAGGCCAAACTGGGAGTGTTGTCCACGATCAAGGCAGTGGAACTCCTCAGGAAGGCAAAGGGTGTGGTCTATGAGCATGGGGAGAAAGCTAGTAGAATGCTTGCGCAGCAACTCAGGAGGAAGGAGGCGGCCAGAGAAATAGGCAGGGTAGTGGACGGTATGGGGAACAGAGTGGATGACACGTCAGGACTGAACAGGGTGTTTCGAGAGTTTTACAGCAAGCTTTATACCTCGGAACCCCCTGGGGAGCCGGAGGAGACGGACTGACCTTCCCAAAAGTGGGTAGGGGGCTGGTAGACGGACTGGGGGCCCCGATCAGAGCTGGGGAAGTACTGGGGGGCTTGAAGGCCATGCAGTCGTGTAAATCCCCGGGGCCGGGTGGATACCCAGTGGAGTTCTACAAAATGTTCTCGGAGATAGTGGGGCCGGTGCTGACTAGGGTATTTAACGGGGCGAGGGACAGAGGGACGCTACCCCCGATGATGTCACATGCTACCATTTCGCTGATATTAAAACGGGATAAAGACCCGGATGCGCGTGGGTCATATAGACCAATCTCGCTGATCAACGTCGACGCGAAGCTCCTGGCTAAGGTCTTGGCGCTTAGAATTGAGGACTGTGTCCCAGAGGTGATCGGGGAAGGCCAAACAGGGTTTGTGAAAGGCAGACAGCTGGTAGCCAACTTGAGAAGATTACTCAATGTGATCATGATGCCCCCGGAGGGCAGAGAGGTAGAGGCAGTGGTGGCAATGGATGCCGAGAAGGCCTTTGACCAGGTGGAGTGGGACTTTTTGTGGGAGGTACTCGGACGGTTTGGGTTCGGGGAGGGCTTTGTTGACTGGGTTAGATAATTGTACCAGGCCCCAAAAGCTAGCGTGGGGACAAATAGGACAACATCAGAGTACTTTAGACTACACCGGGGGACCAGACAGGGATGCCCACTCTCCCCGTTGCTGTTTGCAGTGGCCACAGAGCCGCTTGCGATTGCCCGGAGAGCTGCAAGGGGATGGCAGGGAATGATATGGGGAGGGGTGGAACACAGGGTATCGCTGTACGAGGACGACCTGCTCCTGTACTTAACGGACCCGCGGGCTGGGATGGACAGTATACTAGGAACATTGAGAGAATTTGGCAGGTTTTCAGGGTACAAACTGAACATGGCTAAGAGTGAGGTGTTTGTAGTGCAGGCGAGGGGCCAGGAGAACAGGTTGAAGGGCTGCCATTTAGGATGGTGGGAGAAAGTTTCCGATACTTAGGGATACAGGTGGCACGAGACTGGGGCAGGCTGCATAAGCTAAATTTGACTAGAGTGGTGGAACAAATGAAGAGCGAGTTCAGGAGATGGGATGCACTCCCGCTATCACTTGCGGGGAGAGTGCAGACGGTAAAGATGACAATCCTCCAAAGATTCCGGTTTATTTTTCAGTGCTTCCTGATTTTCATCCCGCGGCCTTTCTTCAAAAGGGTCAACAAGATTATTATGGGCTTTGTCTGGACGGGGAAGTCCCCGCGGGTGAGGAAAGCGATGCTTGAGAGGAACCGTAGCAAGGGGGGGGCTGGCGCTGCCGAACCTCAGTAACTACTACTGGGCGATATGTTCTTGGGGGGGGGGGGGGGGGGCCTTCTCGGGCATGAGGGCCTTGGAGGAGAAATTCGGACTAGTCAGAAGGAATGGCTTTCGGTACTTGCAAGTGCGTGACTTCATATGTGGACAGGTCCCATCCTTCCCACGCCTCCCACCAAATGGGATCCAGGACAGAATAGTGTCTAGGGGGCAGGTAGGAGAGGGGAAAGTCTTAGGAGATACTGGGAGGGATTTGCTGATGTCATGTCCCAGGTACTGTAAACTAGGGTGGTGATGAGTCCAGTGGTAGCAATTGTTTGGGTCTCGGAAGTCCCGGGGGTCCAGGAGGAGAGGGAGGCCGATGTCTTGGCCTTTGCTTCCCTGGTAGCCCGGCGACGTACACTGCTGGCATGGAGGGACTCAAACCCCCAAAGATCGAAGCATGCTCTCGGACATGTCGAGCATTTTAAGGCTGGAAAAAATTAAGTTCACCTTAAGAGGATCTGTATTAGGGTTCGCCCGAAGGTGGCAACCATTCATCGACTTCTTTGCGGGGTTTCTGCTTTGTGTTGATATTTGCACATTGCTGTACACTGTGACTGTTTACAATGTCAAAAATACCTCAATAAAAATGTTATTTTTTTAAAAAAGAACAAATATGCCCTGCTTCCCACTGACGCATGCAAACACATTCAAACCCGAAACACTCAGTAAAAAAACTTTACAGCGTATTAGTAAAAGTTGGTCACAGTAAAAGTGCAGATTTTAAAAGTCAATTAAGATTCACTGATTGTATTGTTTATTGTTGGGTGTAAATTTAGGAGAAAATGTGAAAAAGGAGGTGAATAAATAATATATTTTTTTTAAACAAGATTCACTGATTGTACCCGGAGGTATTGATTCTTCACAGAATGGCTGTTATAATCCTTTTCTGTTGGAAACACTTGTAAAAAATCCAATGGTTTTTTTTTAGTAGAGTTTCTGTTTGCTGCAAGAACATGACACTTTTCTGAGCAAAACAGGATGCTGACTTACATGAAACGCTGTAAAAAGGAGCAAAGAGAAGCCAGCTCCCTGTCACAGCCTATGCTCTCTCCTCAGATCCCAATTCTAGCATTTTGACCTCTCCCCACTTTGGTTGTATGTTCCAAAATGGTATAGCATTGATTTGTTATAGCTCATGATTTGCACAGCTTCCTTTGAGACATTGTTTCACAGCTAAGGTGACTATTTTTAAATTGTCACCGCCATTAACTCCCGAAGGATCCATCTTCCATCTTTTTGTTTTAAATTTAGAGTACCCAATTATTTTTTTCCAATTTTTTTAGGGGTAATTTCACGCAGACATTGAGAGACTGTGCAAACTCCACACGAACAGTGATCCAGGGCCGGGATTCGAACCCGGACATCCTCCATCTTGATAGATAGGAAGGAGCTGTTCACACCTCCAGGGGTGCCACTCGCTCTGTTGGAATGTGACTTCATGGTGCAAATTAGTGGTGACTTGTGTTCTTTGTTTAGCAAAAGGGTCTTTTTCTTTTAAAATATATATATTTTAACTTTGGTTTTGCCAATTTCCATTTATGTCTTAAGAGGTTACTTTCTTGGCCTACATTCATAATAATCTAGGTTGTTTTCCCTAAACTCTTAAATATTTTATTTATTGCAATGACATCTCCTTCAGCATCTTATTTCTCGTGCAATATTCAAGCCCACTTTTGCTCATCACCTTCACACTTAGAATCAGTTTCTTTATTCCAAAGAAGGTTTGCAACCCGGCCCATGACAAAGTCACAAATCACACCCTCTGTAACTGTGGTAAACTATCCCTTTGAACATATTTGCTCAGTTGACCATAAAAACTTTCTCCAATACGTCTTCATAGTCCAGCTAGATGGAATTGCCCTGGTCTGGTTCCATTCTTTTCGAAGCATTGCCTGAGGTACACGTGCAACAGTTTATCTTCCAACCTTGCACTGTAACCTCCAGCAACTCAAGAATAGATCCTTGGCCTCCTGCTCATCAGTACTATCATCAGATAACACTTTGGGTTCCCTCTGTGTTCTTTTTCTCATCAGTTCCATAGCTCCCTTCACTGTCACCGATTTTCACACTGCTCGTCTCACATCGAATATTGGATGAGCAGAAATTTCAATGAATGAAATATTGGGAAGACTGAAGCAATTGGTTTTGGTCCCTGCCACAAACTCCATTCGCTGTACACTTCTTCTATCCTTGGCAAAATTCTTAAGCTGAGCCAGACCATTCACCTTGGTGTTGCGTTTGACCCCAAATTTATTTTCTGACCACAAAAAAACTAGTGTCTGGTCACACCTCTGAGAAATACCACATACTTCGCATGCAATGAATGAATTTGATTTCCAATTATGATTATGTAAGTAAACCGACACAAAAGCTTCTTAACAAACAGCAACAAATGACGGTTTAGGATGTTGATCGTGGGCCTGGTTAAGCTCAAAATGTATGCCAATGCAAGAATAAACAGATCAGATAAATGCAGCGTAATGTACTAAAACAATCCAAAGCACACATTATCACAGTCAACAAGACAAAACATGACACTGAGCCAAAACATTAGAACAGGTAAAAGTTTGACAAAAAAGCTAAGTTTTATGAACAGTCTTAAGAGGAGAGAGAGGTGCAGAGATTTAAAGAGGGAAATTCAAAGCTTATGAAATAGACAACTCCCTGCTCTTTCGATCTTTAATGTCCACCGTATGCCAAAGCAGCAACAACTTTTGCAGTGCCTTTGTGTGATGAAACTTCCCAAGGCCTTTCATCGGTGTATTATAAAACAAAGCATGAAGCCAAGCCACACAATGCTCATACGGTCAGATGGCCAAAAGCTACATCAGAGCTAAGTTTTAAGGAGCATCTTAAGCAAAGTGAGGTAGAGGAAGAGAGATATATTGATGACAGTCCAGAGATGGGGCTTAAGCAAAACAAGACACAACCACCAACAGTAGAGCAGCAGGACCACGGAGGGATTTGAAAATTGGGATGAATATTTTGAAGTGGACATTGCTTGACTGGAAGCCAATGTAAGCGAGCAAGCACAAAATAATAGGTGTACAGGAATTGGTATGAGTTAAGACACGAGCAGCTGAGTTGTTGATGACCTCAAGCTTAGATAGCAGGAGATGGGAGACCAACCAGGAGTGCACTGGAATAATTGAGTCTGGAGGTAAAAAAGGCATGAATGAGGGTTTCAGCAGCAGATCAGCTGAAATGGGGCAAAATTGGGCAATGTTAAGGTAGAGATAAGCAGCTTTAGCTATAGCAATGTGGTAAAAGGATTCAAAGGACCTTGATTGAAGTTTTCAGCAGAGGAGCACGACACATTCTACATTAAACTCGCGACTTTCTAACTCTCAAGAGAGACAGCTTTACCATTCTGCCAAATTTGACAGCTACATATCCAATATTAGTCACTTCGCCTTCAAGCTTGACAGGAATCCCACTGTCACTATTTATGCAAGCTGCAATCATATCGTACACCCCGGATTCAGCAGGATCACAACTGCAGAACGGAGCATCCGAAGATCAGGCATAAAATTGCGGGGTGTGGAGGGGAGAAAGGGAATTGGTGAGCACACACTCTTGGATATAAATCAGTAAAAGATAAAGTAAAACAAGTTTGAAAATCATCTAACGCGTGGTTAACACAATGGGGGAGCATAAAAGATGAACACAAATCCACATGAGCACGTTTGGCGGGGAGGGGAGGCCTAGTATACCAATGCGGCCAACTGCAGCCAAGATGGCATAGGTGTTTATAACTTAAACGCTCTGACAGCGGGACCTCCGCGCGCTACGGGCTGAGTCACTGGCCGTCCCTCTCCGGCCGGCCGCCCACAAAGCGCGACTCACCAGCCTTCCTGGGCCAGAGCCAGGCCCATGTCCGCCATCTTCACTCGGCCGCCCTTACAACGAACGCAACGCGGCCGACGCTCGGAAGGAAATCGGGCTGCGAATCACCACTGCAGCTCCCAAGTGAGAAACAGGCGAACCTCATATTAAAAGCTGGACGCCGCTCCGCGTTCAAGGCCTCGGCTTCCAGCCGCTCGTCTGGCAGCCCCGTCACAACACGCAGGCGCCAACGGCCACGTCGCGAGCAGTGATTGACAGTGAGATGAACCAATCAGCATCAGGACAAGCAGCCGGCCGCCGCCATTCATAAATTAGCAGAAGCTGCCAGCCCGAAGAGGCGGGACTCCCCTGCAACAAGTCGGGAGCACCTTCGGAGCACTTGGAAACGGAAAGTTCTTCCCATTTGGCATCATCTTCTTCCGCGCGGTCACATTTTATTCCAAAATTAAAGTATTTCGACTAATGTTTTTTTTTGTTGGTTGCCAATATTTTGTCTACAAGGAAATACAGATCTGAGGTTAGAACCTGACTTCGGTTCGGCTTATCCCTGCAAGAATGTTGTTTCCTTCCCCACCTGACTTCGATGTTACCTACAATCCAGAAAAAAAACTTGCATTTATACAGCGGCGTAATAACCTCAGATCGTCCCAAAGGCACTACAGCCAGTGAATTGAAATGTGGCCATTGTGAAGCTCACACGCAGCAAGACTCCATATAAATGGTAAGATCATTTTTTGTAGTGATCTTGGCAGTGTCGTGGAATCGTTGCAACATAGAAGGAGGTCATTCTGCCCATCATATTGGGCAGCAACATGGATGGCACAGTGGTTGTCACTGCTGCCTCACAGCGCCAGGGCACGGGTTCAATTCCGGCCTTAGGTGACTGTGTGGAGTTTGCACATTCTCCCCATGTCTGCGTGGATTTCATCGGGGTGCTCCGGTTTGCTTCCACAAAGATGTGCAGGTTAGGTGTATTGGCCATGCTAAATTGTCCCTTAGTGTCCAAAAGTTTCCTTTAAGTGCCCATTCAATTTCCGTTCAAAATAATTGTTCATCCCTCCTTCCACCACACTCGTAGGCAGTAAGTTTAGATCAGTACCATACAATGTGTAATAAGGTTCTTCTTCATATCCTCATGCATCCCTTGCGCAAATTCTGCCCCTCAGGCCTTGTAATATGAGCTAGCTAATGGGAGCAATTTTTCTTTACCTTATTTAAACTTGCCATAATTTTGTATACCTCTATTAAACTTCTGCGAGAGATAGGGGTAAAATGGGAAAAATAAGCCTGAAGTTGAACAAGACACAAAGTGTTTGAAGGCAACCAGGAAGAGTTGTCAAAGTAAGTCGTCCTGTGCATTTTTGATCAAGGTGTGTGGTAGTCTGTGTTCGAAGGATTACGGTACCTGGTAATGCCGGAATACCATTGGTGGAGAATGTACTTGTTCCCATTGGTTAAGGCTGTATGTTAGCTCCGTCCTGCAAGGCGGGGTATAAGAGCCCGTGCCGCCCCAGCAGCTTTCTTCTGTACCTGCGCTGCTGGGGGAAACATCTAGTGTATTAAAGCCTTCAATTGTCTCCAATCTCGCTTCTGGAGTTGTTGATCGTGCATCAGCCACTACCACTTGGGCTCTCCAGGGGCTGTTGCTGGCCTCAATGATACCTTCCCGCAGCAGCCGCTGGACCTCAGACCTGATGAAGGTCCTATCCTGGGCACTGTACCATCGGCTCCAGGTGGCGACGGGTTTGCAATCCGGGATGAGGTTTGCAAACCGAGAAGACGGGTCAACCTTAAGGGTTGTGAGGCCGCAAACAGTAATGGGTGGTAGGGGCCTGCCAAATTTCAGGGTTAGGCTCTGGAGGTTGCACTGGAAGTCCAGGCCGAGTAGCAAGGCAGCGGAGAGGTTGGGGAGGGTATAGAGCCGGAAGCCACTGAACTCTACGCCCTGGATGGTGAGGGTGGCGATGCAGTACCTCCAGATCACCACGGAGTGGGATCCAGAGGCCAGGGAGATTCTTTAGTTAATGGGGTGTACTGCGAGGGAGCAGCGCCTTACTGTATCAGAGTGGATGAAGCTCTCTGTGCTCCCGGAATCCAGAAGGCAGGATATCTCATGCCCGTCGACCTTCACCTTTGTCGACGCGGTCGCGAGGTTGTGCGGTCGGGACTGGTCGATCGTGATGGAGGCGAAACGTGGCTGGTCGTCGGCGATGAGCGGCCTGATGAGGTGCCCGATGGGCAGGGTTCCTGAGGCAGGGAAGATGGCAGCGCCCTCGGGCCGCACGTGGTCTGAGGCGAGGAAGATGGCGGCACCCACTGGCCGCACGCGGGGGATGCAGGGACAATAGCGGCGATTGAGCGGGCCTGGCACACTGCAGCAAAAAGTCCTTTCTTGCCGCAGGCCTTGCAGAGCGCGCTCCGCGCCGGGCAGCGCTGCCGGGGGTGTTTTGTCTGTCCGCAGAAGTAGCACTTGGGTCCACCGGGGTTGGTTGGCTGCCGCGTGGCGCAGGCGTGGGGTTGGCTGGGGTCGGTCGCTGATGGGGTCCATGATGGGGTGGCCGCTGGCGGGGTCCATGATGCCCAGGAGGGGTGGGCCGTGCGGTCCTGTATGTTGTGTGAGGCGACTGTGAGCGAGAGCGCTAGTTTCTTGGTCGCCACGAGGTCAAGCGTAGCCCCTTCTAAGAGGCGCTGGCGGATGTTGGCCGACCCTATGCCTGTAATGAACGCGTCTCTCGTTAACAGGTTAGAATGTTCAGTGGCCGAAACGGTCTGGCAATCGCAGTCTCTCACCAGGGCGAGCAGGGCATGCCAGAAATCTTCCACAGACTCACCGGGAAGTTGGTGCCGCGTGGACAGGAGGTGCCTGGCGTAGATCTTGTTGGTCTGCTGAGCGTAGTTCTCCTTCAGTAGCACCAGGGCCTCTGCGTAGGTAGGCGCGTCCTGGATGAGGGGAAAGACATCGGAGCTCAGCCGCGTGTACAGAATCTGGAGCATCTGTGCTTCTGGGATTGGGTCTGTCGCAGATCCGATGTATGCTTCAAAACAAGCTAGCTAATGTGCGAAGTCCTTTTTGGCATTGTCTGCTTGAGGATGCAGCTGCAGGTGATCCGGCTTAATGCGGAGATCCATCTTTGTAAAATCTCTGTGTAATAAATTGATGCACTATCAATTACGACGAGACGAGAGTAGAGAGTAATCGAGGCTTTATTACACAGAGATATGTGGCCTCCTACAGCTGCTTCTGAAATGGCTGCAGTTTGTAGAGCACACACATTTATACTCCGCCTGCTGGGCGGAGCCAGCAGACACGGATCTACCCCCGTACCTGTAGTACGGGTCCTTACCGTAATACCCTTGTATGCAGTGCAGCATATACAATATAATACAACAGTGGTGACTACCACAATGTTCTGATGAAAGGTTACTGTGGTTCTGAAGGCAGGCTGAGGAGATGCACATGGACCAGGAACAGAGGCTGTCTCATGAAATCCTGGCTGGAATCTATACTGGCTGCAAAAGCACTCAAGTCAAAGCATAAACCTGTTATTGCGACTTTGATTACCCACTCCAAGTCTATGAATATGTAACAAACATCCAGACACAGGTGATCAACTTTGCAGCAGGACGAAGGACAAACAAAAAAAGCCATCAGACTCCTTAATGAGCTGATGGCTGGTCAAACACAGGGAGTTTCAGAGGACAATGAGTCTTGATTGAACCACCATCGATAAACAGGAGTATCCTGTCTTTCCCATTAACCAGTGGGGTCTGGCTAGGACAATGGCCGATCGTGGTCGTATACATATGACTCAATCCAAGATCGAACAGATCTTGAGAGAGAAGCTGGGAGTTGCCCAGGCACAACCATCGCAAGAAGAAAAGACCCTGGGTTTCGAACCCAGAGAAGACATCAACATCGAGTGATCGAAGCCTGCCAGCCTCCTTTACTAAGTGTGGGTAAAACCCAAAGCTCAGCTGTGAGCCTGAGTCAGATTTTCTTGAGTAATAGAATTGTGAATAAGATTGTGTTAAACTATGAACCTGTTTTGTCCTTTGTTCATCTCGTAAATAAAGACACTTGGGTAAAACTTTGGGTAAGTAAACTGTTCGAACGTATTAGAGGTTTTAAAGGTACAACATTATCAACCTTAAAGGTTCACCCTCTTACATTGGTTGGTACCATGCGTGTTGCGCTTTTTCAGTATTTTTAAAGTTAAAAACTCACTGGATTTCCAGTATTGAGGAATTGAAGAAACAACTTGCATATGTGGAGCACCTTTCACATTCTCAGGACTTCTCAAAGTGTTTAACAGCGGGTGGATTTTATTAGTAATGTAGTCACCGTTAATATAGAGAAGCGTGGTTTTGGCTTTGTATTCCAAAACAGGATCTTGGATGCACTGCCAGAATCTACCAATTGTATAATTGAAAGAATCATGACATTTCATAATCACTATGCCACCATCAGTGTTTATGCCTTGACCCTTGATTCTGATGAAGATTTTAAGGAAAAGTTCTATTTTCTTTTCATAAATTTAGAGTACCCAATTACTTTTTTCCAATTAAGGGGCAATTTAGCATGGCCAATCCACCTACCATGCGCATTTTTTGTGTTGTGGGGGTGAGACCCACCCAGACACGGGGAGAATGTACAAACTCCCCATGGACAGTGACCCGGGCCCGGGATAAAACCTGGGTCCTTTGCGTCGTGAGGCAGCAGTGTTAACCACTGCGCCACCGTGTCACCCGGAAAAGGTCTATTCTGACCTTATTGAAGTTCTCACATATATCCAAAAAGAAAGGAAAGACTATCTTTCAGGGGCACTTTAATGACAAGATTAGCTGTGAATCTGATGTCTGGAGCGGAATCATTGGATGGAAAATGCCGGTACAAATGCCATCCTCCTGCTGACAAAGTGAATTCAACATGACCATGTTATAACAAGCACCCTCTTCCACCAGAAGGACAAATAGAAAACCACTTGAAGTCTTCCTAGATTGGAATAGTGGCACCTCCTGGATTGTGTCATTGTCAAAGCTGTAAGTAGCATCTGTATCATTTGATCAATGTGAGAGATTGATGCCCGCTTGGCATTGGTCGATTGGTGATGAATATTCATCTTGAACCATGACTTTGCAAAGCCCAAAGCTCCGAGAGGAAAAAGATCAGTCCTAAAGCAGCCAGACCAAAGAGAGGAATTCCAAGTCCAGCTCATTGCCAATATGGAAAACTTTCACACACCGAACTCAATTTTATAATAAATAAAGTCAGGTACAGAAGATTCCTGTGACCAGACCATTGGATTTGAACATCATCATCACCAGGACTAGTTTGATGAAAACAATGCTGAAAAATGTGACCTCAAAGGACGAAAAGGAAATGAAATGAAATGAAAATCGCTTATTGTCACAAGTAGGCTTCAAATGAAGTTAATGTGAAAAGCCCCTAGTCGCCACATTCCGGCGCCTGTTCGGGGAGGCTGGTACGGGAATTGAACCATGCTGCTGGCCTGCCTTTGTCTGCTTTCAAAGCCAGCGATTTAGCCCTGCGCAATGGTTAGCACTGCTGCCTCACAGTGCCGAGGACCCGGGTTCGACCCCAGCCCCGGGTCACTGTCTGTGTGGAGTTTGCACATTCTCCCCGTGTCTGCATGCATCTCACCCCACAACCCAAAAAGATGAGCAGGGTAGGTAGATTGGCCATGCTAAATTGCCCCTTATTTGAAAGAAAATAATTGGGTACTCTTTAAAAAAAAGAATGAAAAGGAGCCACCTTCATTACCTGGCAGAACAAGTCGAGGTCGCAAGCCCAGAAGGCAGCATTCCAATAGCTGACATCCGAAGACAAATCTGGAAGATAAAGGACATGTGGTGCAAATAGAAAGCCTGAAAGATCTAACATCAACCATTTGCCAAGCAAAAACATAATCAATGTCAAGGCAATAAATTGATAATTGAATAAAATGAGTAATTAATAAAAATGAAAGTTAAAAAGTGCCAAGCAACAGAGCTAACAAATGAAACTTTTTTTGCCTTTTTGCTTAAGAAGAACTAGAGAGACACAGACTAGGCCCCAAGTCCTGATCACAGGAAAGGGACAGAGCCGAGTAAAGGAGTTGGATTAATGAACCTTGCGTTTGCCTCTGGGTTTTAAAAAAATTTGTTCATGGATGTGTGTGTCGCTGGCTGGGCCAGCATTTATTGCCCATCCCTGAGGGTATTTAAGAGTTAATCCAATTGCTGTGGATCTGGAATCACATGTAGGCCAGACCAGGTATTGACAACAGATTTCCTTCCCGAAAGGACATTTGTGAACCAGATGGGTTTTTACGACAATCGACAATGGCTTCATGGTCACCTTTGATTCCAGTCTTTTTTATTTAGCTCAAATTTCACCACCTGCCATAGCAGGATTTGAACCCAGGATCCCAGAGCATGTCTCTAGGTCTCTGGATTACCAGGTCAGCTACAAAGCCACAATGCCACTGCCTACCCAGACGTGGTGCACGATCTAAGCTAGCACAGCTTAATTCATATTAATCTGGGGGTCTTCCTTTCAGTCTGGATTTCCCCCCTCTCCTCCCACTCTCCTAAACTGGTGTGTGGATAGTTTTTGAGAGGAAAACGTTTGGAGGGTTTCCCCCACTCCTCAGCAGCAAGCAGTGTGTGTGTATGCCCCACGCGCATGTGTGTCCCCAGCTCATTCCTAGTCTCAGGGTTCTCTCACTCACTTACTCTCACTCACTCTTTCTCTGACACTTACTCAGACTCCCACTCACACTCTCATTTTTTCTCATTCACTTGGGGGAGGAGGTGGAACAGTGTAATTATCACTGGGCCAAGAATCCAAAGATCCAGGTAATGCCCTGGGATGTTAATTTGAATCCCATAGCAGATGGTGAAATTTGAATTCATTAAAAAACTGAATTAAAAGTCTAACGATGAACATGAAACCATTGTTGATTGTCATAAAGGCCCATCAGGTTCACTGATCCCCATTCGGGAAGGAAACTATCATCGCTCTCTGGTCTGGCCTACATGTAAATCCAGAGCTACAGCAATGTGGTTGACCTATCCATCGCACGTGGCGTCCACGGGACAAGATGACCCGGAGGCCACACTTGGCCCTGGAGGAGGAAGATGGCGGCGCCCGCTGGCCGCACGGGGTCCATGGAGAGGGTTGTGGTGGCGGTCCGTATTCACCTCCGGAGACCGCAGCGACTGCCCAGGCCTGGCATACCGCCACAAAGTGGCCCTTTTTGCCACATCCCTTGCAGATGGATGATGGATGAACGGGCCGGACAGCGCTGTCGGGGGTACTTGGCTTGCCCGCAAAAATAGCAGCAGGGCCCCCCGGGGTTGCCAGGCCGTCTTGCAGCACAAGTTTGTGGGGGGATGGGAGATGCCTCAGGGTCAGCCGCGGGGGAGGGGTTCCACGCTGCCCAGGGGGCTGCCGCACGGTCGGGGACGTAAGCGCGGGCGTTTCAGGAGGCCACATCCAGGGAGCCGGCAAGGCCCCGTGCCTCCTTGAGGCCTAGTGTCTCTTTCTCCAGCAATCGCTGGCGGATTTGGGAGGACAGCATACCTGCAACGAAAGCGTCCCGGATCAAAAGTTCTGTGTGGTTCCTCGCCAAAACTTGCGGGCAGCTGTAGTTTCTCCCCAACACCAGGAGCGCAGGGTAGAATTCTTCCAGCGATTATCCAGGGATTTGTCGCCTCGTCGCTAGTAGATGTCGGGAGTAGACCTGGTTTACAGGGAGAATATAATGTCCTTTCAGCAGCTCTATTGCGGCATCGAAATTGTCCATGTCCTCGATGAGGGTGTAGATTTCTGGGCTCACCCTCGAGTGCAGAACTTGTAGTTTTGGTTCTCCCATGGGTGTGTTTTCGGCCGTCCCGAGATATCCGTTGAAGCACGCCAGTCAGTACTTGAAGGTTGCCGCTGAGTTTGCTGCGTGGGGGCTGAGTTGCAGACACTCGGCTTGATTCGGAGCTCCATTTTTAAAAAACTAGCGTATTCAATTGATGCACGATCAATAACTCCAGAAGCGAGATTGGAGACAATTGAAGGCTTCAATACGCTAGATGTTTCCCCCAGCAGCGCAGGTACAGAAGAAAGCTGCTGGGGCGGCACGGGCTCTTATACCCCGCCTTGCAAGGCGGAGCTAACATACAGGCTTAACCAATGGGAACAAGTACATTCTCCACCAATGGTGTTCCAGCATTACTAGGTACCGTAATCCTTCTAACACAGACTACCACAGTGGTGAAAATGAGGGAATAAAAACTTGATGGTCGTTGACTACAGTCAGACCATCAATCGGTACATGCAGCTCGACGCGTACCCCCTCCCACGCATATCTGATATGGTCAATCAGATTGCACAGTACCGGGTCTTATCGACAGTGGACCTGAAATCTGCCTACCACCAGCTCCCCATTCGCAAGGCGGACCACCCGTACACCGCGTTTGAAGTGGACGGCCGCCTTTACCATTTCCTTAGGGTTCCCTTCGGCATCACTAACGGGGTCTCAGTCTTCCAACGGGAGATGGACCGAATGGTTGACCGGTACGGACTGTGGGCCACTTTTCCATACCTGGATAACGTCACCATCTGCGGCCACGACCAGCAGGACCACGACGCTAACCGTTCCAAATTTCTCCACACCGCCAAATTCCTCAAAATAACCTACAACAAGTGTGTGTTCAGCACGAACCGATTAGCCATCCTCGGCTATGTGGTTCAGAATGGAGTTCTAGGGCCCGACCCCAACCGCATGCGCCCCGTCATTGATCTCCCCCTTCCCCACTGCCCCAAGGCCCTCAAACGATACCTGAAGTTATTTTCGTACTACGCCCAGTGGGTCCCTAACTATGCGGACAAGACCCGCCCACTCATCCACTCCACCAGTTTCCCACTGACGGCCGAGGCTCACCAGGCCTTCAACTGTATCAAGGCCGACATCGCCAAGACCGCGATGCACGCGGTCGACGAGACGCTCCCCTTCCAAGTCGAGGGCGATGCATCAGACGTCGCTCTGGCCGCCACCCTCAACCAGGCAGGCCTGTGGCATTCTTTTCCCGCACCCTCCATGCTTCCAAAATTCAGCACTCCTCCGTCGAAAAGGAGGCCCAAGCTATCACTGAAGCTGTGCGGCACTGGAGGCATTACCTGGCCGGCAGGAGATTCACTCTCCTCATAGACCAACGGTCGGTTGCCTTCATGCTCAACAACACACAGCGGGGGAAGATCAAAAATGATAAGATCTTGCGGTGGAGGACCTTTAATTACGAGATTTTGTATCGCCCCGGTAAGCTCAACGAGACCCCCGATGCCCTGTCCCGAGGTACATGTGCCAGCGCACAAGTGGACTGATTCGGGACCCTGCACGACGATCTCTGTCACCCGGGAGTCACCCGCTTTTATCACTTCATTAAGGCCCGCAATCTACCCTACTCCATCGAGGAAGTCAGGGCTGTCGCCAGAGACTGCCAGGTCTGCGCGGAGTGTAAACCGCACTTCTACCGACCAGACCGTGCGCACCTGGTGAAGGCTCCCGCCCCTTTGAACGCCTCAGCGTGGACTTCAAAGGGCCCCTCCCATCCACCGACCGCAACACGTATTTTCTCAATGCGGTCGACGAATATTCTAGATTCCCCTTCGCCATCCCATGCCCCGATATGACGTCTGCCACCGTCATCAAAGCCCTCAACACCATCTTCGCTCTGTTCGGTTTCCCCGCCTATGTCCACAGCGACCGAGGATCCTCATTTATGAACGATGAGCTGCGTCAGTCCTGCTCGAGGCATTGCCAGCTACAACCCTCGGGGAAACGGGCAGGTGGAGCGGGAGAATGGAACGGTCTGGAAGGCCGTCCAGCTGGCCCTACGGTCCAGAAATCTCCCTGCCTCCCGCTGGCAGGAGGTCCTCCCCGACGCACTTCACTCCATTCGGTCGCTCCTGTGTGTCGTGTTGGGTGTTCCGATATACAAACGAACCAACACGGTTGTAGATGGTATAACTCTGTTTTACTATTCTGTATAATAACAACTGTTAACTTCTGGCTGTGGTTCGTACTTCACCAGTTAACCTGTGGACCCAGCCCTACCACTGTCTTAGAGAGGCACACAGCACATAGTGTATGTCTGAGTGGCACACTGTGAGCTCTGTGCCCTGAGCTATCTCCTGGTGGAATGAGCGGGAACTGTGGTGTTCCCTGTTTTATAGTGCATGTGCTCTCACTGGTGATTGGCCTCCTTCTGCACTGTAAATTCTATGATTCTCAGCCTCCATGGAGCAAAATGATAAGGGCAAAAATAAAGAAAGGGGTAAACAGGAATCAACAGAAAGGATGTTTACCAATATTATTGTCCATTATTTTTCCTTAAGAAGGATTTTGAAATTACTGGAATTCTCAGGATTTTAAAGAAAAGTGAATTCACACTTTTCATAGGAAATAATGAGATGGGAGGTAGTTAAAATTCTACTGGATGGAGAATTAAAGTTGTTTTCCAAAGGCTTTTCACAGTAACTTCATTGCAGTGTTAATGT
The DNA here is from genome assembly GCF_047496885.1 of Scyliorhinus torazame. Lineage (NCBI taxonomy): Eukaryota > Metazoa > Chordata > Chondrichthyes > Carcharhiniformes > Scyliorhinidae > Scyliorhinus > Scyliorhinus torazame. The sequence goes on along the minus strand of NC_092721.1, from coordinate 79,245,056 downwards.
AAGCCTACTTGTGACACTAATAAAGATTATTATTATTCTGCTTGGTCCTCACAATTTCACTTGAATCAGTTTCACAGGGAGAGAGGGTAATGCACATATCAGGTGCAGACTTCAGACAGTTCCTTTGTGCCACTTCCATCTTTATAAAAACGGAAAATCCAATCTTGCTTTTGTAGGTCATTGTGAAGGGCAACAGCGACAAAATGCTTGTTTTACTCACCACTGGATACTCCTGGGACATGCTACTCCAGAATGCTGACAGCCTCATGGGCTTTTGACCTGTTTTTAATGTACTGTCACAGGTCAGCTACAGCAGTCTAGTCTTTTAATTTGGAATCAGCTGTAAGTTAATAACTGACTCTGGGGTCTCATCCTCAAAAGGAATTTTTCATCCACCACTTTTCATCAAGTGTACGTGTGACCTACTCATTGCTGCTTCTTCTGATCGTAAGACTAAGAACAGCCTAATTTATTTTCATTTAAAAGGCAGCAGTAGCTGTCATTCCCAATTTAAAAGCTGGTAACGGCCTATGGCCACTTGTGCTGTTATCGGGACCACGGCGGGTGTCTGTGGAGATGTGATCCGTGGTGGTGGAGGGAGGGGGGGGTGAGGGGGGAGGGTAATCGACCGAGGGAGTTCTCATTGGGAGGTCTAGTTGGGGGAAAGCTAGGAGGGTGGGTAGTTGGGAAGGTACAGACAGGGGTGTGGGTAGACAGGGAGTCCAATAGGGGGAGGGGGGGTGTCGGGGGTGTCCTGTGGGGAGTTTGGGGGTATGGAGAGGTCAACACTGAAGCTACCCAAAAGTTAGAAGTGGTTTTAATTCTTCTCATCCTTTCTGCGTAACTATTGCTATAAGACAGTTGAAATCAACCCCAGTTTCTGAGTTTCAGATGGTTCCCATTGCAGGACAATTTTCCAAAGGAAGGTTTAACTACCCGGGCAATTTCTATGCAATCCTTTCATGGAAACATTTGAGGCATTCTGTCAGTGCATCTTCAGCGTACGTCCCCCCAGTTATGATGCCCCAGAGCCTCAAGGTATGGTCCTCTGTTTGCTATTAGTCAGAGACTTCAACTGTGGCTTCTAGCGCATAAGTCCAAACCTGGGGAACTACAGAATACCGCCCGGTTGATGCAGTGGGTTTTAAACTCCCGCTGCTTGTTTCCCATTGGGTGAGCTCCCGTCTGCACAATAGGGAAGCTGCTACATCACGAAACTCACAGGGAAATCTATTTTTTTTTAAAAATATATTTATTAAAGTTTTTTAACACAATTTTTCTCCCTTACAAACAATAACCCCCCCCACCCCCCCCCCCCCCCCCGTAACAAAAAAAAATGAGAAATCGCGCAGAGCAAGATATATACATGGCAAAATGATATATTTATACAGCTTTGTACACTGGCCCTCACCCGTACGTGCCAGTTTCCCCAACCCTTCATGTTATCTCTTGCTCATCCACCCTCCCAGGCAGTCCCCCCTTTCTCCCCCCCCCTCCCAGGACGTCCCCTCCCCCCCCCCCCCCCTCCCCAAGGTTGCTGCTGCTGCTGACTGACCTTCCTCTAATGCTCCGCGAGATAGTCTAGGAACGGTTGCCATCGCCTGTAGAACCCCTGCGCAGACCCTCTCAAGGCGAACTTAATCCTCTCCAACTTCATGAAGCCAGCCATATCATTTATCCAGGCCTCCAGGCTGGGGGGCTTCGCCTCCTTCCACATTAGCAAGATCCTTCGCCGGGCTACTAGGGATGCAAAGGCCAGAATTCCGGCCTCTTTCGCCTCCTGCACTCCCGGTTCGTCCACTACTCCAAATATTTCTAGCCCCCAGCTTGGCTTGACCCGGACTTTCACCACCTGAGATATTGCTCCCGCCACTCCTCTCCAGAACCCCTCCAGTGCCGGGCATGACCAAAACATATGGACATGGTTCGCTGGGCTCCCTGAGCACCTTCCACATCTGTCCTCTACCCCAAAGAACCTACTCAACCTCGCCCCCGTCAAGTGCGCTCTGTGGACCACCTTAAATTGTATCAGGCTGAGCCTGGCACACGAGGAGGAGGAATTAACCCTACCTAGGGCATCAGCCGATAGACCATCCTCGATCTCCTCCCCCAGCTCCTCCTCCCATTTACCCTTCAACTCTTCTACCAGCGCTTCCCCCTCTTCTTTCAACTCCTGGTGTATTTCCGACACCTTGCCCTCCCCGACCCATACACCCGAGATCACCCTATCTTGAACTTCTTGTCCCGGGAGCAACGGGAATTCCCTCACCTGTCGCCTCACAAAAGCCCTCACCTGCATATATCTAAAGGCATTTCCTGGGGGTAACTCGAACTTCTCCTCCAGTGCCCCTAGGCTTGCAAACGTCCCGTCGATGAACAGGTCCCCCATTCTTCCAATCCCCGCCCAATGCCAGCTCTGGAACCCCCGGGGTCCATCTTCCCCGGGACAAACCGGTGGTTACCCCTGATCGGGGACCACACCGATGCTCCCATTGCACCCCGGTGCCGTCTCCACTGGCCCCAGATCCTTAGCGTTGCCGCCACCACCGGGCTCGTGGTATACTTTGTCGGCGAGAGCGGCAGCGGTGCCGTCACCAACGCCCCCAGGCTCGTTCCTTTACAGGACGCCATCTCCATCCACTTCCATGCCGCCCCCTCTCCCTCCATAACCCACTTGCGGATCATCGCCACATTTGCTGACAGAGAAATCTATTGATGATCTCCTTCGTGGCCACCATAACATCCCCCCCTTACGCTTGTTTCTGTCCCAGTACCCTCGCTGCAAGAAATTCCTTTCCGTCGCTTGGCAATTGGTCTGTGGTCAGTCAAGTGTGGAATCAAATCTGGTGGTGTGAACCAAATTGGGGACCTTCATTTCCGGATGGAATGCTAAAGAGTTGCTGGTGCAGGTTTCTCTTCGGGGTCCAGTTCATGTGGGGCACCAGCTTCCTCTGCTTTCATCTCCAGGTCCGGGTCCCCGATATCCAGAGGGATGGGCACTGAGTCGTCTTTGAGCTGTTGCCCGGTTCGCGTGGTGGCCACCTCCATGGCCGGTAATGAGGCTCACTCAGGAGCAGACTCCCTGCTCTTGAGGCAGTCCAGGTGTTTCTTTACAACCATACCCTGGACCTTCACTTTCTATGATAGTGTCCCCGATTTCTCCATTATGATCCGTGGACCAACCTCTAAAGTTCCTCACGTAGAACTGATCACCTGTTTCAAATGTTCTTTCTGCAGAGTCGTAATTTCTTTTCTGGTTCCCTCGTTCGGACTCCACCCTCCCCACCAGGTTTTGGAATAGTAGGCTTATTCTCATACGGAACCATCGTCCCATTAGCAGTTCTGCATGGGTGATTCCAGTAGTTGTGTGAGGAATGGGCCTATAATCGAATAAAAATCAGGCCAATGTGGTCTCCATGGCTGCTGCAGGTTGCTTCTTCATGCCAGTTTTAAAAGTCTGCATCGGCCGTTCTGCCAGCCCATTTGACGACTGGTGCTGTTCTGACGTGTCTGATGGCATCGGATAGCATGAGATTTCGGAACTCACTACTGGTGAAGGCAGTGCCAACATCGACAACTAGGACTTCTGGCATTCCGCGCATGCAGAAGCTCTCTAATTTTGCAACTGTAGCGTGGAAAACAGTGGAGCTCATGCAGTGCATCTCCAGCCACTTGGAGTATGCCTATACTAGGATCAAAACATAAAAGGCACGGTAACGTTCATGTGCATTCACAATCTTAGTCTGCCAGGCTACTCCCATGGATGTAATTAGGCTGAGGGAGGGAGTTTTTAATTCTCCTGGCACAGATTTCACCATCTCACCAGGTCCATGATGTCTGAGTCAAGGCCGGGCCACCAGACGTAGGTGCTGGCGAAAAGTTTCACTTTTGATACTTCAGAATGGCCATTATGTAGTTCCATAAGTATCAGACACCAGCCTGGGCAAGAGGCAACTACTCATGAGTCCAGTGAATGACATTGTCCTCAACACCGAGCTTGTCTTTATTAGTCAGATAGGGTTTCATTTCTTCTGAGGCTTATCCTCCGTATCCACCATTCAGGATCAGGTACTTTAGTTTAGACAGAGTTGGATCTTTTGGCAATCAGGCTTAATTTGCTTTGTGGACACTGACAAACTCTAGAAAGAACATAGGGTCATCGCGACCACTTCCAGTGCCTGTAAAGGAGCCAGGTCCTTGGGCAGAAGATGTCATTGGCGTTAGCTACTCGAGTTCCAGGTTGGTGCTCTAAAGGTATTCATAACATGCAAGTAATAGGGCCCAACACTGTATCCGGGCGGAGGAACTAGGGGGATTGCTTTATCCTTTTTTAAAAGTTCCAATGAGGGCTCATGGTTGGTTACTATTATGAAACATCTGCTGTAGATGTGTTGGTGGAATTGTTTTATTCCAAACACGACTGCCAAGCCCTCTTTCTCATTTTGAGACCGCCTCTGCTCAGCATCCAAAAGGATCCTGGATGCGTATATGATGGGACTTTCCGTTCCGTTTTCCAGCGGGTGTGAAAGTACCGACCCAACCCCGTAAGGGGAAGCATCACATGTCAAAAATAGTTCCTTCTTTGGGCCAAAAGGGGCCAATAAGTTGGATGACAGCAATTGTTGTTTAACTTTATTGATAGCCTCCATCTGGTGCCTCCCAAGACCATCTTTAATACTTCATAGCAAGGTATGCAAGGGGATCAGTAAGTTGGCCAAATTCGGGATATATTTCCCACAATAATTTACAAATCTCAGGAAGAAATTTAATTCCTAAGTGTTTCTTGGAGATGCTGCTTCCTTGATGACCTTTACCCAGTCCTCCACCAAATGTGAACCTTTTTTATCCACCCGATAGCCTACGTCGGTCACTTCATTTGCGTGAAAACCACATTTCTCCCTCTTCAGGTGTACACTAGCTCTTGGGAATCTCCACAAAACTTTTTCTAGGTTCGCCAGGTGCTCTTATTTTGAAGTCCCCGTGACCAGGACGTCATCCAAGTCCCACACCCAGTCTGAAGATTTCTAACCAGTTCAGCCTGATCCACTGGAGCCAATCTCTCCCCATTACGCTTGGTCCTTATTCCCCACACAATGATGCATCATTGGGGTAACAGCATTATTCTTAATTGTTCTCCCCATGTAGGTGGCTAGTCCAGCTTTCATATCTTCAAACTCAGGAGTTGAATACCAGTTTGGAGGTGATCATATGTTTGCTCCCCGATAACAGAGGCCACATCTCCCAATCCCACTTTCATTTTCAATGGATGACCATTTACCAGCAGTTCCACCATCATTGGGGGGGACATTGGTCGCGATGATGCCATTTAGTTGTCCTGTTTCTGGAAGTGGATATATCTGCCAGGTGTGGGCCATTACTGGCCTTGTCTTCTTCCCTGAATAGCACATGTTTTGCCGATCTGTGTTGGCTGTGGTGTTTTATAGTGATTGCGTCAATCCATCATCTGGTATCTGCAACCTTCCATAACATCCCAAGCATCCTTGGGGCCATCATTGCATTCCTTTAATTGCCAGGTGATGCGAGTTGAGCTCTGATATTGTTATTGGCTATCTGATATCTTATTTATACAAGTTCCCTCAGTTGAGGAACGGTCCGACTTCCGGTGACAGGGATGTGCTGAGCCAACGCATACAAGGTGGCTCTCCTCCGAGGAACTAGAAAATAGGAACTATTAATCGAAATTAGCTCACAAAAATCGAACAAAAGCATCCCCTCACCCACTACAATACATGGACAAGGAGAAATGTCAGGAAGCAGTAGCTACAGAGGCCGCAGAGACCAAAATCTGCTGCAAAGGACAGGAGAAGTGAGCGAGCAGATCAGTGGACCCACGAGGCGAGGGGTGTGGTCAGCCACACCTGAGAGAGGGAGACCAGTAACCAGGGAAACCAGGTTTCCCCCCACCCCCCTCCCCACACCCCCTCAAAAGGATGGATGGAGAAGGTGCCACACAAAATGCTAATAAGTTCTTAGAGATAGAGGTAACATATCAGCATGAATAGAGGATTGGTTAACGGATAGGAAGCAGAAAGTGAGCATAAACAGGGCATTTTAAAATTGGCAGGCTCTAACTAGTGGAGTGCTGTAAGAAGCTATACAATCTATATCAATGCCTTGGCTGAAAAGACAGAAAATAATGCATATAAGTTTGGTGATGAAGGGCTGCATGGTGGCACAGTGGTTAGCACTGCTGCCCACTGTTGTGTTATTCACTCTGGGGTAACACGAACTGCAACACGATGCAGTTAAATGATCAAGCATACACCAAACGTAGGCATTGGTTCAATAAGATATATTGAACTTCAGTAACGAAGCACACAGCTGCCTGTGGGTTGACTCTCTACTACTCTAAGTAAACTAACATTAACTATCTAGACCAGGCTAGCTCTGATCCACATGTAGAAGGTGTTGAATGATTTGTACACCCTGACTGTCACTACAGTTGTCACCAGTGGAAAGAGGCGGAGTGCTGATGCCTCTTTTGTTTTATAGTTGGAAGCCCCCCTCTGGTGTTCTGTCTGGTGATTGGTCGTCTTCTGTTCTGTATGTTGATTGGCTCACCTGGGTTTCTGTCACTGCCTGCTATAACCTCATGATGTGCGTGGGTGCATATTATGACATCCCCCTTTTTAAAAATATTTGTCGGCTGCTTAGAGCATAAACGACATATTTACACAAGTAACAATTTACAGCAATTGGTGAGTGAATGGATATGTATATGTAAGGTGTCTAGCGTGCAGAAACATAACAGTATATATACAAAGGAACTATTTATAAGTCCAGTTGTTGGGGCTGTCGTCGGGTTCTTGTGGACCGCCTGAGAGGTGGAGGCGGGGATGATGGTGTCTTGACAGGTTGGCATGCAGCCAGATTGGTGGCCTCGTGGAGCGAGGTGTCCGGATAAGGCAGAATGACATCTGGGAATGTGAGATCCAGTGGTGGGCAGGCAAGTTTGTGTAGTGCCCTTCTGTTGCGCCGGACAATAGACCCATCAGCCATGCGAACCACAAACGATCTGGGAGCAGCCTGCCGAACAACAACAGCTGGAGCTGACCAGCCTCCATCAGGCAACTTGACGCGAACAGTGTCCTTCGGAGAGAGCACGGGCAGATCAGTAGCATGAGCATCATATGTCACCTTTTGCCGGTTTCTGATTTGCTGCATCTTTTTCAGCACTGGAAGGTGATCCAGGTCAGGTACATGAATAGCCGGAACAGTCGTCCGCAGGTTACGATTCATAAGGAGCTGTGCCGGAGACATACCATTGGACAGAGGGGTTGCCCTGTATGCCAGAAGAGCAAGATTAAAGTCCGAAGCTGAGTCCACAGCCTTACAGAACAATTGCTTCACAATATGGACCCCTTTTTCGACCTTCCCATTAGATTGCAGGTAATGCGGGCGAGGTGATGTGCTGGAAGTGGTATTGCTTTGCGAAGTTGGACCATTCTTGACTATAGAAACAGGGACCGTTGTTGCTCATAACCGTGAGCGGGATTCCATGCCTAGCAAATGCCTCCTTGCAGGCCTTTATGACAGTCCTGGATGTTAGGTCAGACAGTTTCACTACCTCGGGGTAACTGGAAAAGTAATCTATTATCAGAACGTAGTCACGCCCGTTGGCATGAAAAAGGTCAACACCGACCTTAGACCACGGAGAGGTCACGATCTGTGCTGCTGGAGCGTTTCTTTGGGCTGAGCAAGCTGGAAGCGCTGGCAGGTCGCGCAATTGAGGACCATGTTTGATATATCCTCATTGATGCCGGGCCAATAGACTACCTGCCGGGCCCTGCACCTGCACTTCTCAATACCGAGGTGTCCCTCGTGTATCTGCGTGAGCACCAAGCTCTGGAGGCTGCGCGGAATGACGACGCGATCCAATTTCAGGAGGATCCCCTCGATAACAGTCAGGTCATCCTTTACATTATAGTATTGGGGTCATTGCCCTTTCTGCCAGCCATTCGTGAGGTGATGTATGACCCGCTGCAGAAGAGGGTCCTTGGCGGTCTCTTCTCGAATGATGACGAGTCGTTCGTCGGATGACGGGAGGGTGCTGGCACAGTTGCACCTGTGCCTCAATGTCGTGTATGAAGTCTACCTGCTCATATGGCGAGGTGTTGGCACGCGACAGGACATCCGCGATGATGAGCTCCTTTCCAGGTGTGTAAACCAGTTTAAAGTAATACCTGCGGAGTCGAAGGAGAATGCGCTGGAACCTGGGTGTCATGTCATTTAAGCCCTTGTGTATAATGTGCACCATGAGTCTGCGGTCCGTCTTGTTGCTAACTTTTGTTTGGCTCTTAATTTGGCTCTGTTTAATCACGTTTGCTCAAGAGTCGCCAGGTATCTTTCGACACCGCCACAAGGTTCAGAACCGAATACTGATCAATGACTCGATACACCAGTTAGTAAGTTCAAAAGCAATGCTCATTTATTTACGCACAGTCAAATCTACTCATGCATAAACTCTACAAACTAAACTACCACTATTACTAAAGCCTATACTTAGCTTCGGGCGCCCACTCAGTCAGAGGAACAATGGCCGTTGCTCGGTTCTGAGGCTGCTGGGTTGAGCTGTTTACAGGGTAGCAACTAGGAGCGTCTATCATGTAGCGTGGTTGACTTGGGACTTACTTGGTCTGATGCAGCGCTAGGCAGGTCTCTTTCTTCAGTGAGAGCCAAAGCCAAAGGAGGGCGTTCTCCCTTGGGGGATACATTTTGTACTAAAAGGGCTTCGCGCGCTTTTGGGCAGGCCTTGAACTTGGCCTCAACTAACTGGGTCTTTCCCAATCATCTGTACTGATTTTCCTCTCATAGAGGGGTGGTTCCCTGATCGCTGGACGTGTCCTGGTGACTGTCAGTCTGCTATGACTTAGCTTCTTCTGACGCCGGGGAGTCTACCTTAACATTGTGTATCTAAATGTTTCCCTTTTGTCCCCGGAGATGGCTCATTAGTATGTAGATTGTTTGGTGGTTTCTGTCGTGTCTGAGAGTTTAATCTTCTAATCAACAGACAGAGCTTGCACCTGCTTGTTTCTTAGCATTGTCCAATTTTCCCTGCATTGTTTGCGAGTGTCTATTTTGTAATCGGGACTTGGCCATCCCAGATGGCTACACACCCTCCTTGTGATCCTCAACGCGAAGCATGAAGGATCACATTACTATGGCGTCTTCATCCTCTGACCAGCCGGGGCACCCATACAGCAGAGGGCAGTAGAGTGGAGCTGCTGATGGCTGTTGCAGGGGAAATTTGCATACGTCCGTGTGCTCTCCCTAACTTGAAGGTGTACCTGAGCAAGGGACCCTAGCTGTTCAAGTGAAGACAAGCATCCAGCAGAGGGCAGTAGAGCGGAGATGCTGATTGGTTGTTGCGGGGGAGTAATTTGCATACGTCCGTGTGCTCACAAAGAACAAAAGAACAAAGAAATGTACAGCACAGGAACAGGCCCTTCGGCCCTCCAAGCCCGTGCCGACCATGCTGCCCGACTAAACTACAATCTTCTACACTTCCTGGGTCCGTATCCCTCTATTCCCATCCTATTCATGTATTTGTCAAGATGCCCCTTAAATGTCACTATCGTCCCTGCTTCCACCACCTCCTCCGGTAGCGAGTTCCAGGCACCCACTACCCTCTGCGTAAAAAACTTGCCTCGTACATCTACTCTAAACCTTGCCCCTCTCACCTTCAACCTATGCCCCCTAGTAATTGACCCCTCTACCCTGGGGAAAAGCCTCTGACTATCCACTCTGTCTATGCCCCTCATAATTTTGTAGACCTCTATCAGGTCTCCCCTCAACCTCCTTCGTTCCAGTGAGAACAAACCGAGTTTATTCAACCGCTCCTCATAGCTAATGCCCTCCATACCAGGCAACATTCTGGTAAATCTCTTCTGCACCCTCTCTAAAGCCTCCACATCCTTCTGGTAGTGTGGCGACCAGAATTGAACACTATACTCCAAGTGTGGCCTAACTAAGGTTCTATACAGCTGCAACATGACTTGCCAATTCTTATACTCAATGCCCCGGCCAATGAAGGCAAGTATGCCGTATGCCTTCTTGACTACCTTCTCCACCTGTGTTGCCCCTTTCAATGACCTGTGTACCTGTACTCCTAGATCTCTTTGACTTTCAATACTCTTGAGGGTTCTACCATTCACCGTATATTCCCTACCTGCATTAGACCTTCCAAAATGCATTACCTCACATTTGTCCGGATTAAACTCCATCTGCCATCTCTCCGCCCAAGTCTCCAAACAATCTAAATCCTGCTGTATCCTCCGACAGTCCTCATCGCTATCCGCAATTCCACCAACCTTTGTGTCGTCTGCAAACTTACTAATCAGACCAGTTACATTTTCCTCCAAATCATTTATATATACGACAAAGAGCAAAGGTCCCAGCACTGATCCCTGTGGAACACCACTGGTCACAGCCCTCCAATTAGAAAAGCATCCTTCGATTGCTACTCTCTGCCTTCTATGGCCTAGCCAGTTCTGTATCCACCAAGCCAGCTCACCCCTGATCCCGTGTGACTTCACCTTTTGTACTAGTCTAGCATGAGGGACCTTGTCAAAGGCCTTACTGAAGTCCATATAGACAACATCCACTGCCCTACCTGCATCAATCATCTTAGTGACCTCCTCGAAAAACTCTATCAAGTTAGTGAGACACGACCTCCCCTTCACAAAACCGTGCTGCCTCTCACTAATACGTCCATTTGCTTCCAAATGGGAGTAGATCCTGTCTCGAAGAATTCTCTCCAGTAATTTCCCTACCACTGAAGTAAGGCTCACCGGCCTGTAGTTCCCGGGATTATCCTTGCTACCCTTCTTAAACAGAGGAACAACATTGGCTATTCTCCAGTCCTCCGGGACATCCCCTGAAGACAGCGAGGATCCAAAGATTTCTGTCAAGGCCTCAGCAATTTCCTCTCCAGCCTCCTTCAGTATTCTGGGGTAGATCCCATCAGGCCCTGGGGACTTATCTACCTTAATATTTTTTAAGACACCCAACACCTCGTCTTTTTGGATCTCAATGTGACCCAGGCTATCTACACACCCTTCTCCAGACTCAACATCTACCAATTTCTTCTCTTTGGTGAATACTGATGCAAAGTATTCATTTAGTACCTCACCCATTTCCTCTGGCTCCACACATAGATTCCCTTGCCTATCCTTCAGTGGGCCAACCCTTTCCCTGGCTACCCTTTTGCTTTTTATGTACGTGTAAAAAGCCTTGGGATTTTCCTTAACCCTATTTGCCAATGACTTTTCGTGACCCCTTCTAGCCCTCCTGACTCCTTGCTTAAGTTCCTTCCTACTTTCCTTATATTCCACGCAGGCTTCGTCTGTTCCCAGCCTTTAGCCCTGACAAATGCCTCCTTTTTCTTTTTGACGAGGCCTACAATATCTCTCGTCATCCAAGGTTCCCGAAAATTGCCGTATTTATCCTTCTTCCTCACAGGAACATGCCGGTCCTGAATTCCTTTCAACTGCCACTTGAAAGCCTCCCACATGTCAGATGTTGATTTGCCCTCAAACATCCGCCCCCAATCTATGTTCTTCAGTTCCCGCCTAATATTATTATAATTAGCCTTCCCCCAATTTAGCACATTCAAGCTAGGACCACTCTTATCCTTGTCCACCAGTACTTTAAAACTTACTGAATTGTGGTCACTGTTACCGAAATGTTCCCTACTGAAACATCTACCACCTGGCCGGGCTCATTCCCCAATACCAGGTCCAGTACCGCCCCTTCCCTAGTTGGACTGTCTACATATTGTTTTAAGAAGCCCTCCTGGATGCTCCTTACAAACTCCGCCCCGTCTAAGCCCCTGGCACTAAGTGAGTCCCAGTCAATATTGGGGAAGTTGAAGTCTCCCATCACCACCACCCTAACTTGAAGGTGGTTTGTGGAGGAGCTGTTGTCAAGTGACACTTAAACCCGAAACACTTCTTCAGTGTTTCCCTCCCTACCCCCTCCTCTAACCAAAAAAAACAACCGCTGTAAAGATCAAGAGGAAGGTTCGAGGGCAGGTAGAAGTAGAAAGAAGTTGAACCATGATGTCACACCCTACAGGTTAGGGATTGGCTGGTGACTGGTAAGTAGTTTTTCTTTTATTTTCCCTCAGGTGTTATCGTGCGGGGCGCCAAAGTTGCTGAGTGAGTGCTTGCTGAGAAGGGGAGTGAATAACAGGTAAGCTCATTTTCTTTTTTTATCTAGAGGGTATGGCAAGGAAGGTCGTGCAATGTTCCTCCTGCAGAATGTTTGAGGTGAGGGACGCCGTCAGTGTCCCTGCTGATTTCATCTGTGGGAAGTGCACCCATCTCCAGCTCCTCAGAAACCGCGTTAGGGAACTGGAGCTGGAGCTGGATGAACTTCGGATCATTCGGGAGGCAGAGGTGGTCATAGATAGAAGCTTCAGGGATGTAGTTACTCCGAAGCATAAAGATAGATGGGTGACGGTGAGAGGGCCTGGGAGGAAGCAGTCAGTACAGGGATCCCCTGTGGTTGTTCCCCTTAGTAACAAGTATACCGCTTTGGATACTGTTGGGGGGGGGGGACTTACCAGGGGTAAGCCATGGGCTACAGGTCTCTGGCACAGAGTCTGTCCCTGTTGCACAGAAGGGAAGGGGGGAGAGGAGTAGAGCATTAGTCATAGGAGACTCCATAGTTAGGGGGATAGATAGGAGATTCTGTGCGAACGAGAGAGACTCGCGGTTGGTGTGTTGCCTCCCAGGTGCCAGGGTGCGTGATGTCTCGGATCATGTTTTCGGGATCCTTAAGGGGGAGGGGGAGCAGCCCCAAGTCGTGGTCCACATAGGTACCAACGACATAGGTAGGAAAAGGGATAGGGATGTAAGGCAGGAATTCAGGGAGCTAGGGTGGAAACTTAGATCTAGGACAAACAGAGTTATTATCGCTGGGTTGTTACCCGTGCCACGTGATAGCGAGATGAGGAATAGGGAGAGAGAGGAGTTGAACACTTGGCTACAGGGATGGTGCAGGAGGGAGGGTTTCAGATTTCTGGATAATTGAGGCTCATTCTGGGGTCGGTGGGACCTCTACAAACGGGATGGTCTACACCTGGACCAGAGGGGTACCAATATCCTGGGGGGGAAATTTGCTACTGCTCTTCGGGAGGGTTTAAACTAGTTCAGCAGGGGCTTGGGAACCTGAATTGTAGCTCCAGTATACAGGAGGTTGAGAGTAGTGAGGTCATGAGTGAGGTTTCAAAGTTGCAGGAGTGTACCGGCAGGCAGGAAGGTGGTTTAAAGTGTGTCTTCTTCAATGCCAGGAGCATCCGGAATAAGGTGGGTGAACTTGCGGCATGGGTTGGTACCTGGGACTTCGATGTTGTGGCCATTTCGGAGACATGGATAGAGCAGGGACAGGAATGGTTGTTGCAGGTGCCGAGGTTTAGATATTTCAGTAAGCTCAGGGAAGGTGGTAAAAGAGGGGGAGGAGTGGCATTGTTCGTCAAGGACAGTATTATGGTGGCAGAAAGGACGTTTGATGAGGACCCGTCTACTGAGGTAGTATGGGCTGAGGTTAGAAACAGGAAAGGAGAGGTCACCCTGTTAGGGTTTTTTTATAGGCCTCCGAAAAGTTCCAGAGATGTAGAGGAAAGGATTGCAAACATGATTCTGGATAGGAGCGAAAGCAACAGGGTAGTTGTTATGGGGGACTTTAACTTTCCAAATATTGACTGGAAACGCTATAGTTCGAGTGCTTTAGATGGGTCCGTTTTTGTCCAATGTGTGCAGGAGGGTTTCCTGACACAGTATGTAGATAGGCCAACGAGAGGCAAGGCCATATTGGATTTGGTACTGGGTAATGAACCAGGACAGGTGTTAGATTTGGAGGTAGGTGAGCACTTTGGTGATAGTGACCACAATTTGATTACGTTTACTTTAGTGATGGAAAGGGATAGGTATATATCGCAGGGCAAGAGTTATATCTGGGGGAAAGGCAATTAGGATGCGATGAGGCAAGACCGAGGATGCATCAGGTGGAGAGGAAAACTGCAGGGGATGGGCACAATGGAAATGTGGAGCTTGTTCAAGGAACAGCTACTGCGTGTCCTGATAAGTATGTACCTGTCAGGCAGGGAGGAAGTGGTCGAGCAAGGGAACCGTGGTTTACAAAAGCAGTCAAAACACTTGTCAAGAGGAAGAAGGAGGCTTATGTAAAGATGAGACATGAAGGTTCAGTTAGGGCGCTTGAGAGTTACAAGTTAGCTACAAAGGACCTAAAGAGAGAGCTAAGAAGAGCCAGGAGGGGACATGAGAAGTCTTTGGCAGGTAGGATCAAGGATAACCCTAAGGTTTTCTATAGATATGTCAGGAATAAAAGAATGACTAGGGTAAGAGTAGGGCCAGTCAAGGACAGTAGTGGGAAATTGTGCTTGGAGTCCGAGGAGATACGAAAGGGGCTAAATGAATATTTTTCGTCAGTATTCACACAGGAAAAAGACAATGTTGTCGAGGAGAATACTGAGATTCATAAGGAGGAGGTGTTAGCAATTCTGGAAAGTGTGAAAATAGTCCCCTGGGCCGGATGGGATTTATCCTAGGATTCTCTGGGAAGCTAGGGAGGAGATTGCTGAGCCTTTGGCTTTGATCTTTAAGTCATCTTTGTCTACAGGAATAGTGCCAGAAGGCTGGAGGATAGCAAATATTGTCCCCTTGTTCAAGAAGGGGAGTAAAGACAACCCCGGGAACTATAGACCAGTGAGCCTTACTTCTGCTGTGGGCAACATCTTGGAAAGGTTTATAAGAGATAGGATGTATAATCATCTGGAAAGGAATAATTTGATTAGAGATAGTCAACACGGTTTTGTGGACTTCCGGGTGCGGCGATGACCAGCTAAGTCGCACGTTTCGGCAGCTCCCGGTGGAACGGACTTTTGGGCTCTTAATAGGAGCCCCATCGGCAATTTTAACGGCAAATAACACTGTGCGGTAATCCAGAAGGGAATCCCCCCTGGACACGGATGGAAAAAAGAGATGTGATTGTGATGCAGAGCAAGGTCAACAGTGAAGATTTAACTCCCGTACTGGCTGAGTTTATTCAACCAGGTCCCTCGCCTGAGGAGCGCTGACCCTCCGGTTAAATTGCCTCCAGTCAGCTCTCTCTCTGTCAAAGGGGAGAGCAGCCTATGGTCCTCTGGGACTTTTGTGACTTTTATTTCACATATACAACAAATTTAAGGAACAAAAATCCAACAAGAAAAGTGATGTAACTGTGGCGAACAAGAAAAGTTAAAGATTCCATGGGATCCGTTAGAATTCAGCAAAGGAGGACCAAGAAACTGATGAGAGCAAACTGGTGAGACACATAAAGACCGACTGGAAAAGCTTCTCCAGGAATGTGAAAAGGAAAAGATTGGCAAAGACCAGTGTGGGTCCATTCTGGGCAGAGACAGGAGAGTTTATAATGGGGAATGAGGAAATGGCAGAGAAACTAAACAATGTGTGTCTGTCTTCACAGAGGAAGATACAGAAATTGTCCCCAAAACACCAAGAACCAAGGGACTGGCAGAGAACCAAGGGCAGCATGGTAGCATAGTGGTTAGCACAATTGCTTCACAGCTCCAGGGTCCCAGGTTCGATTCCGGCTTGGGTCACTGTCTGTGCGGGTCACTGTCTGTGCGGAGTCTGCACATCCTCCCGGTGTGTGCGTGGGTTTCCTCCAGGTGCTCCGGTTTCCTCCCACAGTCCAAAGATGTGCAGGTTAGGTGGATTGGCTATGATAAATTGCCCTTCGTGTCCAAAATTGCCCTTAGTGTTGGGTGGGGTTACTGGGTTATGGGGATAGGGTGGAGGTGTTGACCTTGGGTCGGGTGCTCTTCCAAGAGCCGGTGCAGACTCGATGGGCCAAATGGCCTCCTTCTGCACTGTAAATTCTATGATTAGAAGAGAGGAAAGTAGCCGGATTGCGGTGGATCCTCAAGAGCAGCTGCCAGGAAGGCAGGCACAAAGCAAGATGGCGTCGGAAGGAGGCAGTTTAATATGGGGCCCTGACCAACAAGAGTTCCTGCGGCGTTGCGTAGATGAAATCAAAAAGGAGATGAAGAAGGAGCTGTTGGCCCCGATATTACAAGCGATTGAGGGGCTAAAGGAGGAGCAAAAGACCCAGGAACAGGAGCTTTGGGTCGTGAAGGCAAAGGCTGCTGAGAATGAGGACGACATACCGGGCCTGGTGGTGAAAACGGAGATACACGAGGCACAACACAAAAGATGTGTGGAAAGGCTGGAGGTGCTGAAGAACAATGCGAGGAGGAAGAACTTAAGGATTCTTGGTCTTCCCGAAGGTGCAGAAGGGGCGGACGTCGGGGCATATGTGAGCACGATGCTGCATTCGTTAATGGGATCAGAGGCCTCGACGGGTCCGCTGGAGGTGGAGGGAGCCTATCGGGTTATGGCGCGAAGACCGAGGGCTGGAGAAATTCCTCGAGCAATAGTTGTGAGATTTCTCCGATACAAGGACAGAGAGATGGTCCTCAGATGGGCCAAGAAAACTCGGAACAGGAGGTGGGAGAATGCGGTGATCCGCGTGTATCAAGATTGGAGTGCGGAGGTGGCGAGAAGGAGGGCAAGCTTTAATCGGGCCAAGGCGGTGTTGCATAAAAGGAAGGTCAAATTCGGAATGTTGCAACCGGCAAGACTGTGGGTCATACATCTAGGGAAACACCACTATTTTGAAACGGCAGACGAGGCGTGGACATTTATTGTTGAGGAGAAGCTGGAGTGAGCGGGCCAGAAAAAGAACGTTTGGGACAAAAGTGGGGGGGTGAATTTGTGGGACGAAGGGGGGAAAAGGGGGAAGAGAGGACTTCCCAGGTTGTTCAACCTGCGACCCTGTAACTTCTCTCTCTTCCCCATGTCGTGGGGGAGGGGGTGAGGGAGGACGAGGAGCTGTGGGCGCCGGCCATTGGGGCGGTGCCAAAAGGGGAAGCGCGGGCTTTGTTCCCGCGCTATGGTAATCATGGCGGGAACAGGAAAGCAGGAAGGAGGGGGCCTCGCACAGTGTGAGCCGAGGTCACGGGGGGAAGCCGAGGTCGGCCAGAGTTTGCTGACTTCTGGGAGCAACATGGGGGGTGAAATTACGCTAGCTTGGGATCTAGCGAGGGGGGGGGGGGGGTTAACTGGGTTGCTGCTGCTGGGGAGAAGGGGGAACTGGTACGGGAGGGGGGGTCGGGGCGGGGGGGCGCCGCCTGGGGGGGATACAGCTACGTGGGAACCGGGTGAGGAACTGGATTGAAAAAGAAAATGGCTAGTCGTCAAGGGGCGGGGGTAAAGAGCCCCCCAACCCGGTTGATCACGTGGAATGTGAGAGGGCTGAACGGGCCGATTAAGAGGGCACGGGTACTCGCACACATAAAGAAACTTAAGGCAGATGTGGTTATGCTTCAGGAGACGCATCTGAAGCTGACAGACCAGGTTAGACTTCGCAAAGGATGGGTGGGGCAGGTGTTTCATTCGGGGATAGATGCAAAAAACAGGGGGGTGGCCATACTAGTGGGGAAGCGGGTAATGTTTGAGGCAAAGACTATAGTGGCGAATAGTGGGGGCAGATACGTGATGGTGAGTGGCAAACTGCAAGGGGAGGCGGTGGTATTAGTGAACGTGTATGCCCCGAACTGGGATGATGCTAATTTTATGAGGCGTATGTTAGGACGGATCCCGGACCTAGAAGTGGGGAAGTTGGTAATGGGTGGAGACTTTAATACGGTGCTGGACCCAGGGCTGGACAGATCGAGGTCCAGGACCCGAAGGAGGCCGGCTGCAGCTAGGGTGCT
The DNA here is from genome assembly GCF_047496885.1 of Scyliorhinus torazame. Classification (NCBI taxonomy): domain Eukaryota; kingdom Metazoa; phylum Chordata; class Chondrichthyes; order Carcharhiniformes; family Scyliorhinidae; genus Scyliorhinus; species Scyliorhinus torazame. The sequence goes on along the minus strand of NC_092721.1, from coordinate 79,227,235 downwards.
TAAGGATTTTATGGTGCAGATGGGAGGAGTAGATCCCTGGAGATTTAGTAGACCTAGGAGTAAGGAGTTTTTGTTTTTCTCCTATGTACATAAAGTATTTTCACGAATAGATTTTTTTATTTTGGGAAGGGCACTGATCCCAAAGGTGACTGGGACGGAGTACACGGCTATAGCCATCTCGGATCATGCTCCACACTGGGTGGACCTGGAGATAGGGGAAGAAAAACAACAGCTTCCACCCTGGAGAATGGACATGGGATTATTGGCAGATGAGGGGGTGTGTTTAAGGGTGAGGGGGTGGATTGAAAGGTACTTGGAACATAATGATAATGGGGAGGTACAGGTGGGAGTGGTCTGGGAGGCACTGAAGGCAGTGGTTAGAGGGGAGCTGATATCTATTAGGGCACATAGAGGAAAGCAGGAGGGTAGGGAAAGGGAGCGGTTGTTGAAAGAACTTCTGAGGGTGGACAGACAATATGCGGAGGTACCGGAGGAAGGACTATTCAGGGAAAGGCAAAGGCTACATGTAGAATTTGACTTGTTGACTACGGGTAAGGCAGAGGCACAATGGAGAAAGGCACAGGGAGTACAGTACGAATATGGGGAGAAGGCGAGTAGGTTGTTGGCCCACCAACTGAGGAAAAGGGGAGCAGCGAGGGAGATAGCGGGGGTGAGAGATGAGCAGGGAGAGATGGAGCGGGGAGCGGAGAGAGTGAATGGAGTGTTCAAGGCATTTTATGAAAGATTATATGAAGCGCAGCCCCCGGACGGGAAGGAGAGAATGATGTGCTTTCTGGATCAGCTGGAATTTCCTAAGGTGGAGGAACAGGAGAGAGTGGGGCTGGGAGCACAGATTGAGACGGAGGAAGTAGTGAAAGGGATTGGAAGCATGCAGGCGGGGAAGGCCCCGGGACCAGACGGATTCCCAGTTGAATTCTATAAGAAATATTTGGACTTGCTGGCCCCGCTACTGATGAGAACCTTTAATGAGGCGAGGGAAATGGGGCAGCTGCCCCCGACTATGTCAGAGGCAACGATATCGCTCCTCCTAAAGAAGGAAAAAGACCCGCTGCAATGCGGGTCATACAGGCCCATTTCCCTCCTGAATGTGGATGCTAAGATTTTGGCCAAGGTAATGGCATTGAGGATAGAGGATTGTGTCCCGGGGGTGGTCCATGAGGACCAAACTGGGTTTGTGAAGGGGAGACAGCTAAATACAAATATACGGAGGCTGTTAGGGGTAATGATGATGCCCCCACCAGAGGGGGAAGTGGAGATAGTGGTGGCGATGGATGCCAAGAAAGCATTTGATAGGGTGGAGTGGGATTATTTGTGGGAGGTGTTGAGGAGATTTGGCTTTGGGGACGGGTATATCAGGTGGGTACAGTTGCTGTATAGGGCCCCGATGGCGAGCGTGGTCACGAATGGACGGGGGTCTGACTATTTTCGGCTCCAGAGAGGGACGAGGCATAGATGTCCTCTGTCCCCGTTATTGTTTGCATTGGCGATTGAACCCCATGGCACTGAGGGGTGCCAGGAAGTGGAGGGTAGTACTTAGGGGGGGGAGAAGAATACCGGGTATCTCTGTATGCGGATGATTTGTTGCTATATGTGGCGGACCCGGCGGAGGGGATGCCAGAGATAATGCGGATACTTGGGGAGTTTGGGGATTTTTCAGGGTATAAACTGAACATGGGGAAAAGTGAGTTATTTGTGGTGCATCCGGGGGAGCAGAGCAGAGAGACAGAGGATTTACCGTTGAGGAAGGTAACAAGGAACCTCCGGTTCCTGGGGATCCAGATAGCCAAGAATTGGGGTACATTACAAGGATTTCAAGAGATGGGACATGGTGTCCCTGTCATTGGCAGGTAGGGTGCAGGCGGTTAAAATGGTGGTCCTCCCGAGATTCCTTTTTGTGTTCCAGTGCATCCCGGTGGTGATCACGAAGGCTTTTTTCAAAAGAATTGAGAAGAGCATTATGAGTTTTGTGTGGGCTGAGAAGACCCCGAGAGTGAGGCGGGGATTCTTGCAGCGTAGTAGGGACAGGGGGGGGGCTGGCACTACCGAGCCAAAGTGAGTACTACTGGGCCGCCAATGTTTCAATGGTGTGTAAGTGGATGGGAGAAGGGGAGGGAGCGGCGTGGAAGTGATTGGAGAGGGCGTCCTGCAGGGGGACTAGCCTGCAAGCAATGGTGACAGCGCCGTTGCCGTTCTCACCAAAGAAATACACCACAAGCCCGGTGGTGGTGGCTACATTGAAAATTTGGGGGCAGTGGAGACGGCATAGGGGAGGGACGGGAGCTTCGGTGCGGTCCCCAATAAGAAACAATCATAGGTTCGTTCCGGGGAGAATGGATGGGGGATTTGGAGCATGGCAAAGAGCTGGGGTAGTACAATTAAGAGATCTATTTGTAGATGGGACGTTTGCGAGTCTGGGAGCGCTGACGGAGAAATATGGGTTGCCCCAAGGGAATGCATTTCGGTATATGCAATTGAGGGCTTTTGCGAGGCAACAGGTGAGGGAATTCCCGCAGCTCCCGACGCAGGAAGTGCAGGATAGAGTGATCTCAGAGACATGGGTGGGGGACGGTAAGGTGGCGGACATATACAGGGAGATGAGGGTCGAGGGGGAGATCATGGTAGATGAGCTGAAAGGGAAATGGGAAGAAGAACTGGGGGAGGAGATTGAGGAGGGGCTGTGGGCTGATGCCCTACGTAGGGTAAACTCATCGTCCTCGTGTGCCAGGCTAAGCCTGATACAATTTAAGGTGTTACACAGGGCGCATATGACTGGAGCACGGCTCAGTAAATTTTTTGGGATAGAGGATAGGTGTGCGAGATGCTCGAGAAGCCCAGCAAGTCACACCCACATGTTCTGGTCATGCCCGGCGCTACAGGGGTTTTGGGTGGGGGTGGCAAAGGTGCTTTCGAAGGTGGTGGGGGTCCAGGTCGAACCAAGCTGGGGGTTGGCTATATTTGGGGTTGCAGAAGAGCCGGGAGTGCAGGAGGCGAGAGAGGCTGACGTGTTGGCCTTTGCGTCCCTTGTAGCCCGGCGCAGGATATTGTTAATGTGGAAGGAAGCCAAACCCCCGGGTGTGGAGACCTGGATAAACGATATGGCAGGGTTCATAAAGTTAGAACGGATTAAGTTTGTGTTAAGGGGTTCGGCTCAGGGGTTCACCAGGTGTTCGTCGACTACCTCACAGAAAGATAGAGGGAATGGAAAAGAAGTAGATAACAGCAGCAACCCGGGGGGAGGGGGGGGAGAGGGGAGGGGGGGGGGGGAATCGGACGGACTCTCAGGGATGTTATTGTATATGTATAGGTATTTGGTATATGTAATTGTATATTGGATTGTTGGATTGTATTTTTGGAGAGTATTTATTTTGGACAAGGCAGTTGCCATTTAGTTTTGTTTTTTGTTTTTGTTTATATATTACTTATTTATTTGTTTAAAACTGGCCACGGTTATTTATATTGCTTTATTGTTGTGTAAAAGAAACACTACGTATTGTTATGTTTGGCCAAAAAACTTGAATAAAATATATATTTTTTAAAAAACACGGTTTTGTGAAGGGTAGGTCGTGCCTCACAAACCTTATTGAGTTCTTTGAGAAGGTGACCAAACAGGTGGATGAGGGTAAAGCAGTTGATGTGGTGTATATGGATTTCAGTAAAGCGTTTGATAAGGTTCCCCACGGTAGGCTACTGCAGAAAATACGGAGGCATGGGATTCAGGGTGATTTAGCAGTTTGGATCAGAAATTGGCTAGCTGGAAGAAGACAAAGCATGGTGGTTGATGGGAAATGTTCAGACTGGAGTCCAGTTACTAGTGGTGTACCACAAGGATCTGTTTTGGGGCCACTGCTGTTTGTCATTTTTATAAATGACTTGGAGGAGGGCGTAGAAGGATGGGTGAGTAAATTTGCAGATGACACTAAAGTCGGTGGAGTTGTGGACAGTGCGGAAGGATGTTACAAGTTACAGAGGGACATAGATAAGCTGCAGTGCTGGGCTGAGAGGTGGCAAATGGAGTTTAATGCAGAAAAGTGTGAGGTGGTTCATTGTGGAAGGAATAACAGGAAGACAGAGTACTGGGCTCATGGTAAGATTCTTGGCAGTGTGGATGAGCAGAGAGATCTCGGTGTCCATGTACATAGATCCCTGAAAGTTGCCACCCAGGTTGAGAGGGTTATTAAGAAGACGTACGGTGTGTTAGCTTTTATTGGTAGAGGGATTGAGTTTCGGAGCCATGAGGTCATGTTGCAGCTGTACAAAACTCTGGTGCGGCCGCATTTGGAGTATTGCGTGCAATTCTGGTCGCCGCATTATAGGAAGGATGTGGAAGCATTGGAAAGGGTGCAGAGGAGATTTACCAGAATGTTGCCTGGTATGGAGGGAAGATCTTATGAGGAAAGGCCGAGGGACTTGAGGCTGTTTTTGTTAGAGAGAAGAAGGTTAAGAGGTGACTTAATTGAGGCATACAAGATGATCAGAGGATTGGATAGGGTGGACAGTGAGAACCTCTTTCCTCGGATGGTGATGTCTAGCACGAGGGAACATAGCTTTAAATTGAGGGGAGATAGATATAAGACAGATGTCAGAGGTAGGTTCTTTACTCAGAGAGTAGTAAGGGCGTGGAATGCCCTGCCTGCAACAGTAGTGGACTCGCCAACACTAAGGGCGTTCAAATGGTCATTGGATAGACATATGGACGATAAGGGAATAGTGTAGATGGGCTTTAGAGTGGTTTCACAGGTCGGCGCAACATCGAGGGCCGAAGGGCCTGTACTGCGCTGTAATATTCTATGTTCTATGTTCTATTTTAGGCTGTACACTGTCCTATCCTATGCAACACAATTTTACCGAAACCATTTTAATTACATTCATTATCATTAAATTCTACGGGGCGCTGTGACATTAATACATGCATTACAGAAAAATAAAAAAACTGGAATCTCTAACTATTCTCAATAAGCTATCCTCATTCAAACAATCCAAAAATACAAACAATCCAAAAATAATCTATACATCTTAAACTGTACAAAATAGCAGCACACAAATTTCTCTGGCCTGGCAGTCAGACACAGAGGTTTACATCTCTTTATTCCATAGAATGCATTAAACAAATGGATGCTCTTTAATCCGTCCCAATGGGTTCGGGGGTCTGGTGAAATCCGAAAATGGGGGACCTAAATCTGTATACCGGGTGCGAGAGCGATATGCTCTCCTTCGCCATTTCTTGACTCTAAACGTTTGCACGACACTGCAAAGTATCGCCAGCACTAAGAGTGCTTCGACTACATATGAGAGTGAGTACCAGGTGATAAACTTATCACACCAGGTCGGGGTATTGCTAGCTGTCACTGGGCTAGTTATCTTGGGGTTCCGTGTATTGCAGGGATGAGAATCATTTACCATTTGTGTGGTAGGGGTCAGGGCGGTAGCGTCCCCGCGCAACTGAAGGGATCCCGCTAAGATCCATGTGAACACGAAGGCTGTCTTCATCTTTGTCGGTCTTCTTCTTTGTCTTCCTCTGGGGTTCCTGGATTTCCGAGTTCTGTGAACACAAGCATAATTTCTGTTATTATCTTGCTTAAGATCTCGTATGTCTGTCTATCTGTCCTTTGTTGCCAATTTCCCTTTATAATTGGTCACCATCTGTGACTCGCTCATTTTTTTTAAAAACCGAATGTTTGGACAAGACATCCAAGAAAAATAGTGCCATACTGCGAGCCGTCTCGCAGCCTGTGTGATTTACCATCCCGGTGTTTGAGGATGTAAGTAGCATAGGGAAGCAACCTAAGGGTTGCCGAAACCAAACAACAGAATTTCGAACGTAATGAGCCAAAATGGGGTGCGTATGGGCCGCCGCGAGTAAGAAATGGGTGGAATCCCCGAGTAGGACGGTGATCAATGCCGTATGTGCTCTACCCGAGCGTAGCTGACCAGAGGGGGTTCCTCAGGCAGGGCGGGGACCAATGCCGTTTCTCCACTGCCTGAGCAACTGGCAAGAACGGGTAAGAATGTGGTTGTCGTGGGGGGCTGCCTCGAATTAGGAGAGCAACTATGAGTCATGGTCTGTCGACAAACTAGTTCCTCTGAACTATTGTCTGGGACAAACTTGTTCCATTAACAGCCGTGGGGCGTTAAAGGAGTGGTGACGTGGGGCCGTGAAAAGCTTTCCGAGTTTACACACGACACTTAACGATAACACTAACGAACAAACATTCAACAAACATGGTGCAGGTTCCATCAGAAAGGATACCGTGTCTCTCCATCGGTTCCTTTTTTCTCCATCATCTGGACACCTCACTGCTCAATAGCGAACAGGATCGCTAAGGGATTCGTTAGGTGGGAGTCAGTCTCTAAGTCATCATCTTCTCCCGGCTGCCAAACTCTTGTCTGTAGTAACCGTGCTAAAGCTGCTTGGGGTGAATTGGGGTCCATCTCATCATTCTGGATGAGCCTGAACGAATTGGCTCGGTGCCAGAATCGTGTGTCGAGGCTGGAGCTACTATTCTTCAATCCGTAATCGTCGGGCGGTGGGTCTGGGTCGGGGGCTTTGATATCAGTGATCTCAAATGGGTCGGTAGAATCATGCTCAGATTCGCTGGGAGTGGGGCCTGGTGCAGGGGTGTAGTCGTAACATGGTATGCTGTGGCTGTCGTCATTGCGATCGCTATCACTGTCGCTGTCGCTACTGGTTGAGGGAAGGGAGAGGCGGAGTCATGCCTCTGGGGGCGGAGTTGATGTCGTGTCTGAGGACGGGCTGGAGTGGTTGGGGAGGGTAGGAATACATCATCTGTGGGCGGGACGTGATCGTCTGCTGCTGCGAGCAGGATGTGGTGTGTGTGGTTATTCTGCGAACCGTAAGCCTTGAGCTGGTTTATATGAAACCACGCAGACTTACGATTGGGATAGGTTATTTTGTATACTGATGGGCTGACTTTGTCCAAAATGGAGTATGGTCCGGAAAATTTTGGGGAAAGGAATGAACTGGGGTTGTAAAAGGAAAGCATAACTTGTTGCCCCACTGTAAACTCAGTGGCGTGTACTGTTTTGTTGAAACAAGCCTTGCTCTGTTTCTTCCTGGTTCCAAGTCTCACTGCTGCAGCGAGTTGGGCTGTCTTTATGTTCTCTAACAATTATTGAAGTGCGTTTTCATGCGTGAGGCCTGTAACTGCGGGGCTGGCCAAATCCAGTCCTAATAAATACTCAGTGCCTTTCATGGGGCGTTCGGTCATGAGGGTGTGGGGGTGTATCCTGTGGATGTAGATACCGTGTTTCTTAAAAACATCAAAGCAAATGGGAGTACTGAATCCCAGGTGCTGTTATTCTGCTGTACCATTTTCCTGAGGGTGGCTTTCAATGTCCTATTGATTTGTTCTACAATACCACTTTACTGGGGGCGGTATGCGATATGGAACTTTTGTCTCATGGCGAAAATCGTGAGGACATTTTTCATTACACGTCCGGTGAAATGGGAGCCTTGGTCGGACTCTATACTGCGTGGGAGGCCCCATCTTATAAAGATGTGGTGTGTTAATATTTTAGCCGTTGTCTTGGCCATATTAGTTCTTGACGGAAATGCTTCCACCCATTTTGTGAAGGTGTCTATGACCACCAACACATACTTGTAACCATTTCTGCACGGGGGTAGGGGTCCTATATGATTCATCTGGAGATTTGTCCAGGGTCCATTAACGGGGCGGGTATGGCTAAGTTGAGCCTTTTTAGCATATCTGTCTGGATTGTTCTGGGCACAGATTAAGCAATTCTCTACGTAGTGTGTGACATCGGTTTTTAAATTAGGCCACCAGCAAAGCGGTCTGAGGTGGGCTAGGGTGGGTTCAATTCCTCGGTGTCCATGATTGTCATGGAACTGACAAATGATCTGGTTCCTGTCCTGGCTGGGAGCTATATAAATGCCATCCTTTAAAATCACACCGTCGTGTGTGGTGATTGTGTTTTTAAACTTGTCGTACGGGGCTGGAAAGGTTTCCTTTAAAACTTCCCTTAGTGTCTCGTCCTCTTTCTGGGCCTTCGCTAAATCCTGAATGTTGGTCTGTGAGACCTGAACTGCGTGTACTGGGGTGTTTTCGGGGGGGGTTCCAAAAATAACCATGCCCGGAGCCTGCCTTCGCTCGGGCGTCTGCATTAACGTTACCAGGGTGAGGAAGAACGGTGATGACTGCGAACCTTAATTATTCCGTATTTCCTATCCTTCCCTGTCTGTAGGATATGGAGGAGTAATGGGGCTGAGGGTAGGGGTTTGCCATCCGCGGAAACAAATTCTCTTGTTTCCCAGAATGGTAGGAACTCTGTCAAACTATTGCAGACATACAAGCTGTCCGAATAGATGTCTGCTGGGGTGGGGAACGAGTCTGCGTGGTCTTCAATATATGCAATCGCTGCCAGCTCTGCTGCCTGCGAGCCTACGTGTCCTGGCAACTTGAAGGAAATTTCATCTAGGGCGCGTCCCTGCGTGTCCTCTACGTAAATACCGCAACCGGTAATTCTCTCTCCATTTAACACTGTGGAGGAGCCAGCCACATATATCTTCAGGGTTGTGCACGTGTCTGTGGGCTGGGGTCTCTGGGGTGTACTACCTGTTTTCCTGGGGGGTGTTTTGAGAATAAATGGGCCTGTGTTCTGTTTCATGATGATGATCTCACATTCATGACGGGTGCCTGCGTACTGTAAATTATCGGCAAGGAATGTGTGGGTTTGGTTCTCTTTACCGTGATGTCCCTTCCCTGTAAAAGAAGGGTCCAATGGGCTGCGCAGATTTGGCTGACTGTGCCATCTTTAAGTCGGCTGTCTAACAATAACTGTGTCGGTGTGTGTTCTGTGAGGATGGTGATGGGGTTGAGTCCTGTAATGTAGGCGAAGTATTGTACTGCCCAAAAAACTGCGAGCAGGTGCCTTTCACAGGCGGAAAGCCCTTTCTCTACGGGGTCTAGCATGCGTGGGGCGTATGCTATGGGGCGTAATTGGTCATGGCGTTCCTGGAGGGGCACGGCCGAAAGGGCTCGGTCGGTGCTTGCAACCTCAATTGCGTACGGGGAATGTGGATCTGGGACCTGTAGCGTGGGGGCTGTGCTGAGTTCTCTTTTTAAAGCGTCCACGGCATCTGTATGCTGTGGAAGCCATTCCCAAGGTGTCTGCTTCTTGAGAAGTTCGGAAAGGGGCGCTGCTTTAGTCGCGAAACCGTCAATATGGTTTCGGCAGTAGCCAACCAGTCCTAAAAATGACCGGAGGCTTGAGACATTGTGGGGAAGGGGCAATTTGACGATCGAGTCAATTCTCTTTTGCTCGATCTCGCATTTACCATGTGTGATCACTGTTCCCAAGTAAAACACTTTCTCTTTCAGAATCTGGGCCTTCTTGGGGTTGACTTTACAACCAATTTCTTTTTGGAGTGCTAGGAGTTCGACGAGAAGCAAAATGTGCTCTCCCTTTGTGTCTGTCTGTAGTAACAAGTCGCCTACCTACTGGACCAGACAATCGGGCGGGAAAAGTTTGCTAATCCATTTGCCATCTGTCGGTGGAAAATGGAGGGGGAGTTGTGGAAGCCTTGTGAAAGGCACGTCCACGTATATTGTTGCTCTTGGAGTGTAAAGGCGAATTTGTACTGGCACGCTTGTCAATGGAATGGACCAGAAGCCATTACTAATGTCCAAAACCAAAAATTTTTTTGACTGGAGTCCCTGTTTGAGCATGGTCTCGGGACTCGTAGCTACGGTGGGGGCTGCTGCTGGGGTTACTTTGTTCAGTTCCCGGTAATCAATGGTCAGTCGCCATGATCCATCCAGTTTCCTGACGGGCCAAATCGGTGCGTTGTTTGTGGAGGCTACTGATCTGAGTACGCCTTGATCCAACAAACTCTCTATTACTTTGGAGATTTCTCCCTCTGCTTCCTGGGGAAAACCGTACTGTTTCTGGGGTTTAGGGTCAGGACCTGTAATGTTCACAAAGCCAGTCAAACTGCCACAGTCGTGCTTGTGCTGTGCAAATGCTGCTTTATGTTCCTGCAGGACTGCCCTAACCTGTTTGTCTGCACTAATGGCTCAAGGGTCAAACCAGAAGTCTCCTACTGAGCTAATCCTATTTACGTATTCTCCTACTGTGAGCGTGGTGGGGGCTCGTGCTGCCTTTGCCATTTTCCATACATACTTGTTCACTGGATCAAAAGAAAGGTTATGGGAGCTCATGAAATCGATCCCAAGGATATGTTCTGCTGTCTGGGGCAGATCAACTAAAACTACGGGGTGCTTGGTTGTGATGTTTCCTATCTGTATTGCTATAGGGGCTGTGATGTGTCCCTGTTGTAAATGGCCTGTAAAACCGCTGAGTGTAATGGTGTCTGTTGTGGGCCACGTGTCTCGCAGGAACATCGTGGAGGAATTGAGTGTGGTGTGGGACCCTCCTGTGTCCCAAAGAAATTCTACGGGTTGTCCCCGAATTTTGCTGTTACTACCGGTCTACCGGACTTGTCCCAAAGGGTGTCGCAGACCCAAGTTGGGGAGCCCGAACACCGTCAGTCGGTGCCATTCATGTCTGTACTCTCTGAACGGGAGCTAACGCTATGGATCGGCTTTGCCCTATTCTTGTTTAGGGTGCCTGTCTTTTGGTTTCTCTGCTGCTTCTGGGGCGCGTTGCACTCTCGTGCAAAGTGTCCTAGCTGTCCACAATTATAACATTCTTGAGGTTTTGGCTGGGGTTGGCTGTTCCTGCCTTCATTTACCCGTGCGGGGTTCTGGTGTGCTTTATCTGGGTTCATTTCTGCCTGCTCTTCATCGAGCATTATAAATGCGGTTTTGCCTGCAATTGATTGCTCCCAAGCGCGGGACAATCTCTTCAAAACCCATTTTTCATTGTGGGCCTCATCTGAGGGGGTCATAATTTGCGCAAGCTTTTCATCCTGCTTCTGTGGCATGGGAGACTAGAATTCGGGTCGATTTGGCCATATTATCTGGGGACAAATGGGCGCGGGCTAACTCTCCAAAAACTGCGATAAAGTGAATCCACAAACGTCCAGCAAACGCTGTGGAGTGCGCTGTCTTCTTTTGCCTACACTTATTTAGGCCTTCTACGGGGTCTCCTCTGTTAAAGCCGATCGCATCAAGGATCGCTGTGTGCATCTCTTGGAGTGTGCCTCCTCCTACATTCTGTGGGTCGGGAAGGGCTGCTAAGACTGAAGCGTCGAGGCTCAAAACTGTGAGCTTCACTTGTTCCTTTTCGTCCAGGCCGTACATGGTTGCCTGTTGTTTGACTTTCGTGAAAAATTGGTGGGGGTCTGAAGTGGGAAGGAACGGTGTAATTTTTCACACGCGTCCCGTAATTGGGTCACGGTTAACGGGGTTGTGTAAAGGAAGTCTGCTTCTCCTTCTCCTGTGGCCCTGCAGTGTGTGGTTACAGGATTCATGGAGTTGTGTTCTGCCTGTTCGGTTGGGGGTTAGGGCGCTTTCCTGTTCTGGGGTTTTTCCTGCATACATGTCCCATGTACGTATCTATGGGCAGTCTCGTTCAATTCCTGCCAGTCGGGGCCGTGTTCTTGATCTAATTGGGGTCCGAATGTACTCTGAAATCCATTTTGCATGGACAGCAGAGATTGCAATTCTGCAATTTGCTTTCGGCATTTTGCGTGGTCTACTGAGCTCTGCCTTTGTTCCGTCGTGGAAGTATGGAGTGCACGTAGGGCTGCTTTTAAATCATTGCACTGTTTCTGCAATTTCTCGACTTGCTGTTCTGTCTCTTGTCTTACCAAGACCGCACGTTGCGTCACCTGGTAGGGCTTATCGTATTGCTTCTGAAAACTGTTCAAATGTGCGAGACAAGACTGATGTGCCCACTTGGCATCATCCACCTCTCTGTCCCTTGCTGCTAACTGCTCTTTCAGATCTCAAGTCTCTTTCTCTACCTCGCTCACGTCTACCTCACTACTTCTGTCTCTCTCCTCTATCTCTCTACGGAGCGTCCTAACGACCTCCTCTGTGCCTCGCAATTGTGCCAAACAGGGCACGATTGCCATCGGCTTGCGAGCTTTCCCTAAGCTCTTCTTGTGGATCTCTGACAGGTTGTCCCACCAAGTATGTCCTATACTCCTGGGTCCTGTTTCCTCATTATCACAGAATTCACTCCAAAGGGGCCATCCTTTCCCTTTGAGATATTTCCTGATCTCATCTTCCCAAACGGGACACTGTCCTACTCTACTGGTCGCTGCGACCTCGAATTCCTGGGGGTTTATAAGGTGTTCCATTGCCTTCATTGCCATTCTTTCTACTAGGATCTCTACCGAATTTGGAACAGGGGGTGATAAAGCGGTGATGTAAACACAGGTACGGCTTACGCTAATTTACGGCCTACAAAACTCCTGACAGTTTTACGCAACAAAATCTCTCAGGTTTACCTTATATCCTTGTTAGTACGCATGCATTAACACACTTCCAAATCTCAGAGGCTTGATCAGTACTGTTGTGACGCTTGTGGTTTTTCTTTCTGTTCCCAATTGGATTCTCAATTCAAATTTTGGGTTCTCTCGGAGTGGTTAGGCCACTTGTAAATCGAGTCCTGTCAGGAGTCGCCAGTAAATGTTGCTAACATTTGGTTGGCTCTTAATTTGGCTCTGTTTAATCACATTTGCTCAAGAGTCGCCAGGTATCTTTCGACACCGCCACAAGGTTCAGAACTGAATACTGATCAATGACTCGATACACCAGTTAGTAAGTTCAAAAGCAATGCTCATTTATTTACACACAGTCAAATCTACTCATGCATAAACTCTACAAACTAAACTACCACTATTACTAATGCCTATACTTAGCTTTGGGCACCCACTCAGCCAGAGGATCAATGGCCGTTGCTCAGTTCTGAGGCTGCTGGGTTGAGCTGTTTACAGGGGAGCAACTAGGAGCGTCTATCTCATAGCGTGCGTTGACTTGGGACTTACTTGGTCTGATGCAGCTGCTAGGCAGGTCTCTCTCTTCGGTGAGAGCCAAAGCCAAAGGAGGGCGTTCTCCCTTGGGGGATACATTTTGTACTAAAAGGGCTTCGCGCGCTTTTGGGCGGGCCTTGAACTTGGCCTCAACTAATTGGGTCTTTCCCAATCATCTGTATCGATTTTCCTCCAATAGAGGGGTGGTTCCCTGATCGCTGGGCGTGTCCTGGTGACTGTCAGTCTGCTTTGTCTTAGCTTCTTCTGGCGCCGGGGAGTCTGTCCTAACATTGTGTATCTAAATGTTTCCCTTTTGTCCCCGGAGATAGCTCATTAATATGTAGATTGTTTGGTGGTTTCTGTCCTGTCTGAGAGTTTAACCTTCTAATCAACAGACAGAGCTTGCACCTGCTTGTTTCTTAGCATTGTCCAATTTTCCCTGCATTCTTTGCGGGTGTCCATTTTGTAATCGGGACATGGCCATCCCAGATGGCTACAGTCTCTACTGTAAAGGTCGGGAGACCATAGACATAATCGTGGAATTTCACGATGCCAGTGAGAAGGCCCAAGCATTCTTTCTCTATTTGAGCATATCGTTGCTCAGTGGGGGTCATGGCCCTTGACACGTAGGCCACTGGAGCCCAGGACGAGGTGTCGTCCTTCTGGAGGAGCACCACCCCAATGTCGCCCTGGCTGGCGTCTGTGGCGATTTTAGTCTCCCTCGCTGGGTCAAAAAAAGCTAGAACTGGAGCGGTGGTTAGCTTCGCTTTCAACTCAAGCCACTCTGCTTGATGTGCGGGTAGCCACTGGAAAGTGGTGGACTTCTTCACCAGGTGCCTGAGGGCCTTGGTGTGTGACGCAAGGTTGGGAATGAACTTCCCCCAAAAATCTACCATCCCCAGGAAGCGGAGGACTGCCTTCTTGTCCTCTGGGGTCTTCACTGTGTTGATGGCCTTGACTTTGTCTGAGTTTGGTTGCACGCCCTGCTGGGAGATCTGATCACCCAGAAACTTAATTGACGACATGCCAAAGGAGCATTTGGTTTTATTTAATTTCAGGCCGTTGGCATGTATGCGCTTGAAGGCTTGTCGCAGACGAGAAATATGTTCCTCCGGGGTCGTGGACCGTATGATGACATCGTCAACATAAACCCGCACACCGTCAATGCCCTCTCGCATTTGCTCCATTATTCGATGAAAGATTTCGGAGGCCGAACAATACCAAACGGCATGCGGTTGTAGCAATATCTTCCGAAGGGTGTAGTAAACGTGCAGAGCTTCCTGTGCTGGACTCGTCCAGTTGTATCTGCTAGAAGCCACGCGATGCATCCAGCTTTGTAAAGAATTTGGCATGTGCCATCTCACTCGTCAGCTCCTCCCGCTTCGGGATCGGGTAGTGTTCCCCCATAATGTTGCGGTTCAGATCCTTGGGATCGATACAAATGCGCAGTTCTCCAGAGGGCATCTTGACACAGACCATCGAGCTGACCCAGTCAGTTGGTTCCGTCACCTTGGATATTATTCCCTGCTCTAGGAGCGCCTGCAGCTGCGCCTTTAGAAAGTCCTTTAGGGGCGCCGGCACCCAGCGTGGCGCATGGATGACAGGCGTGACATCAGGCCTGAGCAGAATTTTATAGTGGTAGGGCAGCGTACCCATCCCACTGAACACATCCGGGTATTGCAATAGTAGCTCCTCAGTGTCGGCCTGAAGAGTGCTGTTGGCAGAGGACATGGCATGTACACACTGGACGAGATGGAGTAGCTTGCATGCATGGGCACCAAGCAGGGAAGCCTTGCCGGGCTTGACGATCTCAAACCGCAAAGTGGCCTTGATGGCCTTGTTGGATACATGCAGGTGACATGCCTAATGCAGTGATGACATTTCCATTGTCGAGAAACTGGCAGGCCGGCGGAAGAATTGTTGGCTGCTTTTGGATACGAGCAAGATCTGCTCGGGATGTTAGATTGGCCGAAGCACCGGTGTCCAGCTTGAACCAGATGCTACAATCGTTGACTTGTACTGTGGCACGCCACTCGTCCGCATAATCCACATTGAGGATGGGTGTGTGCGTTGCTGAATGCGAGGAGGCCTTGTCATGCATGGCGAGGATGCCCACTCGAGATGGGGACGCCGGGCAGTCGTCCTATGGATCCGTGACGGGATCAGGTTCCAAATCCAGCAGCCCTTGCTGCACACTTCGAACGCGTCTGCGTTGGAACTGGGATCGCTGGCCCCCTATCGGAGGTGCAGACCTGCACAACGCCGCATAATGGCCAAGCTTCTTGCAGTTGAGACATCGCCTGCTTCTTGCAGGGCATTGCCGCTTTAAATGAGCGGTGCCGCAGTTGGGGCACATCATCACGTTGACGTTGTGAAGCTCGGTGCGTCGTCGCAGATGCGCAGTGCGGTCAGCCGCCGATTGCACCTGCGCAGTGTAGTCTTCAGCCGCTTCGTTCCCCCAACCATGGTGCGCATGCATGGGACCCCTGGAAAAGCGTGCAAAATCGCCGCCTTCATCGATGCTCAAGCGCCGCATTCGGGCGATGGCCTGTACACTCGCAGCCTCATTGGAGGCAAGTTGGTCCTGCTCTGTCGACTTAAGGCGGGAATAGCGACTTTTCGTCTGTTCGTGGACTTTGCATATCTTGATGGCCACTGGCAGGGTTATTTTTAATTTTTAGGAGCTGCTCCCGGAGGGCATCGGAGTGGACGTCAAACACGATCTGATCCCTGATGAGGGAGTCAGTGGTGTCACCGTAGTTACAGGATTGCGCTAGAATGCGAAGATGAGTGAGAAAAGACTGGAAAGGCTCAACCTTACCCTGAAGGTGCTGCTGGAAGACATAACGCTCGAAGCTTTCGTTCGTCTCGACCTCACAGTGACTGTCGAATTATGGCTAAGACGGTCTGGAACTTGGTCTTGTCCTCATCGTCGGCAAAAGTGAGCGAATTGAAGATTTGGATGGCCTGGTCCCCCGCAGTCGACAGTAGCAGCACGATTGTTCGGGCATCGGACGCACTTTCGAGGCCCGAGGCCTCAAGGTATAGACTGAATTTCTGCTTGAAGACCCGCCAGTTGGCGCCAAGGTTCCCGGAGATCTGGAGCTGTGGAGGTGCCTGGATCTTTTCCATGCCGCTGGAGGCAGTTGGTGGTCGTCAGTGAATTAGCGAAAGTAAATTACTTAGAAGCAGTAGCCACTCCTGCTATCATGTTGTGTTATTCACCCTGCGGTAACACGGACTGCAACACAATGCAGTTAAATGATCAAGCATACACCAAATGTAGGCGTTGGTTCAATACGATTTATTGAACTTCAGTAACGAAGCACTGGGTTGACTCTCTACTACTCTAAGTAAACTAACATTAACTATCTAGACCGGGCTAGCTCTGATCCACGTGTAGAAGGTGTTGAATGATTTGTGCACCCTGACTGTCACTGCAGTTGTCACCAGTGGAAAGAGGCCGAGTGCTGATGCCTCGTGTATTTTATAGTTGGAAGCCCCCCTCTGGTGTTCTGTCTGGTGATTGGTCGTGTTCTGTTCTGTATGTTGATTGGCTCACCTGGGTGTCTGTCACTGCCTGCTTTTACCTCATGATGTGCATGGGTACATATTATGACACCCATGGCACTGAGGACCCGGGTTCGATCCCGGTCAGGGTCACTACTGTCTGTGTGGAGTTTGCACATTCTCCCCGTGTCTGCTTTTGTTTCACCACCACAACCCAAAGATGTGCAGGTTAGGTGGATTGGCCGTGCTAAATTGCCCCTTCATTGGAAAAAACAATTGGGTACTTTAAATTTTTTTTTTAAAGTTAGATGATGATACAAATTTACGTGGAAAAGTAACCTGTGGGAAGAATACAGACTCTGAGAACGTCCAGTCCCTTAAAATGCTTTTAATATATGATTGATACTGAAACTTGCAGTGCTACCCCACTTTGCACTCTCTTCCCAGTGCTGGCAAACTCTGGCATTGCTCTCCTAATCTGTTGACCCCATCCAAGTTTTTTCAGGTTTCAAATCCACCAGCAATGCTGTTAATTAATGTCCCCGGTACTACATTTTTGTGTGATTAAAGTACGTTAAACACCATGTGTAACACCATGAGAGATCTGCTCATAATATATTAAAAACTAATGGATAACACACTCTTCCTGTAAGCACTATATTTATTTCTTGTAATATTTTCCTCATCATAAAACAATTTATCCTTCAAATTAGTGTCAGGAATTCAATGATGATCTGCTCGTAATATTAAAAGATTCTGCATATAGTGCACATCTTTTATCAATATTCTGCTTACTGTAATAATGTTTCCATTATATTTTATTCATAACACCTCTCTTGTTACAAAACATCACGTCCTTTGATTTGTTGCAAGCAATGTCATGTGAGATCTGAATGTAGAATATCTCAACTGCAGACCATTTTGCAGGTTGTTTTTGATAATCTTATCATAATAATGTCACAACAATTTATCCAGC
The DNA here is from genome assembly GCF_047496885.1 of Scyliorhinus torazame. Taxonomy (NCBI): domain Eukaryota; kingdom Metazoa; phylum Chordata; class Chondrichthyes; order Carcharhiniformes; family Scyliorhinidae; genus Scyliorhinus; species Scyliorhinus torazame. The sequence continues at coordinate 79,209,809 of NC_092721.1, read as the reverse complement.
AGTGTGAATACTATTGCGTCCCAAGCGCAAAGAGTGTACGTCTGCAGTGATGCAAAATGCTGCACACAACTTTTCAAAAGTTACAATAAAATCTGTATATAAATATAAATGTTTCTATCAAGTACTATATCTTGTATCAAAGGTGTAATCCCATCTGTGGTTCAGCTAACAGTTATAAACTGCTTGAAATGCATGTCTGTAATTTATGGTATTATTCACATCCCAACAGACTGATTGATTTGATTAACTAAATTTGTTAATACCTTGTAATCTATTCATTCCTGTGCCTTTAGAAGTTCTAAACTTTTAAGTAACCATTACAGAATTTTATTCATCAATTAAATTTGATTCCCATTATGAATATTTTCACATAATACATATAACATAAGGTCCTCAGACTTAAATCATATCTTTTCCATTTTTGTCAACTAAGGGAAAATAACTTTGCTTTAATTTGCTGTGACATTTAATAGTTTAATTAACAAGTAGTGTTGAGGAAATAAAGTTAGTTTACAATAACAATCAAGAGTTGTTTTAGCACGATTATTTCCTTAATTTGTTCTTTTGAGTAATAAAGCAATTTGATCTATTACTTTTGTAAGGGCCACGAAGAATCCAGCACGAGTTGAAGGATAGAAAGAAATAACATTTATTTACAATACCATCTATAAAAACAGCAGCAGCAACTCCTTGCTGCTCACTCACTCTCTGCCGGTTCCAAACTGGCCAGCTTTATTTATGCAGGGAATCTGCTAATGATTTCTCCGGCTCCCACATTGGGGAAGCTCATACTCCCAAAGGATTGTGGGATTGCCATTTGTCCCTAGCCAGTGGTAAGCAGGCAGGTGAAAACAATTACGATAATATAAAATGAAGGTATCCTCACATTATACTATGCTCAGAATCAGTTTCCTTCCATCTAAGGCCATTATGGTTTTGTGGCCCAAATAATTTAGTATTAAATTGCCATACCTTAAGAAAACTGCCATGGCTATGGAAAAAGACACAGAGGAGATTCACTCAGCTGTTGCAGGGATATGAGGATATAATTGTGAGGAGAGAAGAAAGAAACTTGGCTCGTCATGAGAACAAAGAAAGCTAAGAGAAGGTCCGATAATGGTGTTCAGAATAAAGAGAGGTTTCAATCAAGTAAATTAGAGCGATTTGCACTGGTAAGTGAGTCAGTAATTAGTGGGTAACCAAAAAAACAAAGTAAGTGATTCAGAGAATACCTTGACTCACTGGGCTATTCTACCAGAAAAGGTAAAGAAACAAAGTCATATTACCTCCGAATATGGAAAGGACATTCACATGAGACCGATACAGACACTGACAGAAAAACAGTAGTCATTGAGTTAAGAAGTGTATGCTTGCAATGTGTATCTCTATATATAAATATAAAAGTGTATATTATTTGGCTCCTGTTCTGTTCTTCAGCTACTTTTTTTCTGAAGTCGAACATGGTATCAGAAGATGCTTCCGCACAGATGAAGATTGGAAGAAGAGAAGAAGAACACTGGCAGAAAACCATACTCCTAGCAGCCATTGAGAAAAATGACAGAAAATAAATGTAAATTGTCAGAATATGACTACCCCCCTGCCTCCCCCGCCAACCCCACCATCCAATGTTCTTAAAGTCTGAACCATATAAACATTGGAAGAATGGAGTTGATGTGTGGGTATGGGTGTGACTTGACCAAACAGGTGTTATGGGTCAGAGTTTAGAGAACCCCAAAGTGTAGCATGGAGTTCAACTGACACACAACTTTTCATAGATTGTGGAGTGGGGAGAACACGGCGCACTCTACAGGTGTGATACAGCATAAATGGACAAGTGTTTTAAAACAAAACAATGTTTATTCTATCAACTCAAGTTAACCTTTTTAAAGCAACCATTGAATATCTTAACACCCATTAATTCAAAGATAACCCCCAAAGACTAAGTAATCATTTCAGCTGTCCTTTTAACATCCAAAAGGCATAAACAACCTGCAAACAGGAGCACATTATGTTACATTCATTATATATAATGAGAAAGGGTTCAACCGTGCTGCTGCTTTTGGTTACTTCAGCTACAGCCCCTTTGTTTTCTTCATGCAGCTCACTGGAAACACACAGACACACCCAAGCTGCTCTCTCAAACTGAAACTCAAAAAGCAGAAATATAGCTCAGCTCCTCCCACACTCTGACATCACTTCACTAACATGAGCAGTTTCATTTCTTAAAGGCACATTTCTTAAACACCCATTTCTTAAACATACTCTCACATGACACCTCCCCCCCCAAAAAAAACCCCCATCAACTTCAAGATGGTTTCATTTTTCACCTTTGCAGCATCAATTAAGAAATGCACACAGTAAAAATACTTTATCGGTTCAAAAATAATCAATACACGCAAACACGTATAATAATATAGTCCATTTTTTTCCCCTCCTTCTTCCTTCAACCAAAATCCTTCTGTTCATCACATTCATGACAAAGTATCGGCTATCACGTTTTCCCGTCCTGCCACATGTACTATTTTTAAATGAAATGGCAGTAACAATAAACTCCAGCGAAACAGCCTTGCATTGTTATTCCGGAACCGCTTCAAAAACATCAACGGATTCTGATCAGTATATATAATGGTGTCAGACGGCTTGCTGGTCACATGAATGTGAAAATGTTGCAAAGCCAGCACCAAACTCAAAGTCTTCTTCTCAATCATCGAATACTTTTTCTGGTGAGAATTCAATTTCTTTGAAAAATAACCAACAGGCCGCTCTAGCCCTTCGTCGTCGTCTTGTAGAAGCACCACACCTACGCCCACATCACTCGCATCAACAGCCACTTTGAATGGTCTGGTATAATTTGGGATGACTAACACAGGAGCAGTGGTTAACACAGCCTTCAGGCCGTCAAATGCCTGTTGACACTCTGCTGTCCACTGGAATTTGTTACGCGTCTTGAGCAAGTCCGTCAGTGGAGCGATCACACTGCTAAAATTTGGCACAAATTTCTGGTAAAATCCACTCATACCAAGAAATCACATTATTTCCCGTCGTGTCGAGGTATCAGAAACTCCCCAATAACTTTTGTATTCACATCCCATGGGACCATTCGACCCTGTCCGATTGTATGACCAAGGAAAGTGACTTGGGCCTTTCCAAATTCACTTTTGGCTAGGTTTATCACCAAACCCGCCTCCTGAAGCCGATCGAATAACTCCATCAGATGTTTTAGATGTTCTTTCCATGTCTGGCTGAAAACTAACAGATTGTCGATGTATACCACACAATTGGGTAATTCTGAAACGACTGTATTAGTTAACCATTGAAATGTGGCTCGGGCGTTTTTCATGCCAAATGGCATAACTTTGAATTGGTATATACCATCTGGAGTCACAAAAGCTGAAATCTCCTTCGCCCTTTCAGATAAAGGTACCTGCCAGTAACATTTAGGTAAATCCAATTTGGAAACAAAAGCGGATTGTCCCACTTTCTCAATGCAATCCTCCAAACGTGGGATAGGATAAGAGTCCGTTCTTGTAACTGCATTCACCTTTCTATAGTCCACACACAACCGTTGGGTACCATCTGGTTTAGGTACCATCACTATGGGTGAGCTCCATTGGCTGCAACCCACTTCAATTATGCCATTTTTAAGCATACTCTCAATCTCTTTGTTAACCTGTGACAATTTTAAAGGATTAAGTCTATATGGATGGTGTTTGATAGGAACAGCATTTCCCACATCTACATCATGTATAGCCATTTTAGTACTTCCCAATTTATCTCTGCAAACTTGCCCATGTGATATCAATAACTCTTTCAGGTCAGTTCGTTTTTCCTCTGGAAGGTAACTTAACAATTTATCCTCATTTTTAAGAACATCCTCATTTTCCAATTTCATTTGAGCTATGTCAAATTCACAGTCATCTGGATTTGGTTCGTCACTTTGAGTTAGAATCATTAAAACCTCCTTTTTCTCTCCTTCCCTTTCAAAGTACCTTTTAAGCATATTCACATGACACACTCGGTGAGTCTTCCTTCTATCTGGTGTTTTTATCACATAATTCACCTCACTTAATTTTCTTTCAATCTGATACGGTCAACAAAACCTAGCTTTTAAAGGCTCACCTACCACTGGTAACAACACTAAAACTTTATCTCCACTGGCAAAACTACGAACTTTGGATTTCTTGTCCGCTACCCGTTTCATCACATTTTGTGCAACTTTCAAATGTTGTCCAGCCAATTCACCTACTCTATTTAATTGTTCCCTAAAATTTGACACGTAATCCAATAATGTAATTTCCGATTTCTCACCCACAAATTTTTCCTTAATCAATTTAAGTGGCCCTCTTACCTCATGACCAAAAATTAGTTCAAAAGGACTAAATTTGGTAGACTCATTAGGTGCATCCCGAATTGCAAACAGTACGAATGGAATTCCTTTATCCCAATCCTCTGGATAATCTTGACAATAAGCCCTTAACAGTCTTTAATGTCTGATGCCACCTTTCTAACGCTCCCTGCGATTGTGGATGGTACGCAGTTGATTTATATTGTTTTATTCCTAAGCTATCCATAACTTCTTTGAATAACTTTGAGATAAAATTTGATCCTTGATCCGATTGTATTTCTGTGGATAGTCCATATCTAGTAAAGAATTTAAGAAACTCCACCACAATTTTTTTAGGTGTAATATTACATACTGGAATGGCCTCTGGAAGCCTAGTAGACACATCCATTATAGTCAAAAGATATTGATTCCAACTTTTTGTTTTAGGAGACGGTCCTACGCAATCAATTAGGACCTTGTAAAAAGTTCCTCAAATGCTGGAATGGGTATTAAGGGCGCTGGTCTTATCACTGCTTGAGGTTTCCCTATGTCATGTGAGAGTACCTTTAAGACATGGATGTTTAAGCAATGTACCTTTATGAAAACAGTGATGTCAGAGTGTGGGTGGAGCTGAGGTCAGGTCAGCCATTTTGCAGTTTAGTTTTGCAGTTTGAAAAGAGCTTGAGAGTGTGTGTGTTTTGCAGTGAGCTGGATTTGGTGTGATATCTGCCATGAAAGACTATCTCTGGATCATTTGGGTAATTTAAACTCATAATAGTAAAGCCTTTAACCTGATGTGATTTTGTTTAAAGGTGTTAAGTCTCTTGGAAGTTTGAAGGAACAGTTTAAGGAATTATTTACTGTTGCAATATTTTCTGAGTTATCTTTGAAGTAAGGGGTGTTAAGAGATCCAATGTTTATTTAAGATGTTTAGTTGAGTTCATGGAATAAACATTGTTTTGTGTTTAAAAACCACGTGTCCATAATTGTAATCCCACACCTAGGGAACAAGCCGTGTGCTAGGAAAAGCAACAAATACATTAAAGGGAGTGGTTAGTTGAACTCCATGATACATTTTGGGGTTCTGAAAACACCTCGCCAAGAACACCTATCACTTGACATGTGTGACCTGATTGACAACATTTAACTACATCTTTATGTAGTCCAGGCCAATAAAAATGTTTCTGGATTTTAGCTTGAGTTTTCCTTATCCCCAAATGACCTCCCACTGGTACCTCATGTGCAACTCGCAGCACCTCCTTTCTATACCCTACTGGCAATACTACTTGATGAACTTCTGCCCACATTTCATCCGACTGCATATGTACAGGTATCCATTTTCTCATCAAGGCATCACTTTTACGGTAATAACACTCTGGTATACCCTCAGATTCCTCTTCCGCATATGCTTTCTGATACATCCGTTTTATTTCTACATCTTTCTGTTGGAACTCCGCCCATTTTCCTGGACTAAAAATATCTGCCTCATCCTCCACCTGTTCTTGTTCTTTTTCAACCATCTGATCAAAAATCGTTTCTGATAATTGCACTTCAACTTCATCTTCACTCTTTGATTTCTCCTCTTGTCTTAACCTGTGACTATGCAACCTTGTCACAACACAATCCGGAAAAATCCCAGGATATTTGTCCTTCAACACTTCAGGTGTCTGATTTTCCACTGGCTTGTCAACTACAGTAGGCATCACTCCCACTTGTGATCCAGCTATATCCTTACCCAAGATAAACTGTATTCCTGGACAAGATCTTTTTCTATTACTCCTACTACCACTTCATCACTCTTCACTGGACTTTCCAACCTTACCTTATATTATGGAATGCTACTCCTCTCACCCTGAATTCCACAGATTACCACCTTTTCTAGCAACATTCTTCCCAAACTACAAAATTCCTCATCACTTACCATTAAAGATTGCCTAGCTCCCGTATCTCTTAAAATTGTGACTTCTTCACCTGCTCCTCCTGATGCACATGAGTAAACTTTACCCACACAAGTAAATTCTTTAAAGAGATCTGGCACCTTCTTCTCAATCTTTTGCACCTCCTTCGCTTCCCTTGGGCTTTCCTTTACCATTCTAACAAACTCCACTGTCTTATCGTGTTTTACCACATCAAACTTCCGAGTGCTTTTCTTCAACCACCAACACTGTGACTTCACATGTCATAGTTTATGACAGTGAAAACATTTGAAACTTTTCAATTCTCTTCCACCCTCCTGGATTTCTTTTTTAATCTGAGGTACACTCTCCTTATTATCTCCCATCAGATCTCGTTTACTTCTGCCACTTGCGTATTTCTCATGTCCCCAGTTTCTATCCCTCACAGGTTGAAACTGGTGTCGGAAACCAAGCTTTGATTTATGAACTAATTCATAATCATCTGCCATTTCTGCTGCTAATCTCACAGTTTTAACCCTCTGCTATTCCACATGAGTTCTCACTACATCCGGAATTGAATTTTTAAACTCCTCCAAAAAGATAATATCTCTGAGAGCTTCATAAATTTGGTCTATTTTCAAAGCCCTTATCCACCTATCAAAATTACTCTGTTTGAGCTTTTCAAACTCCATGTATGTTTGACCAAACTCTTTCCTTAAATTTCTAAACCTTTGTCTGTAAGCTTCAGGCACTAGTTCATATGCACCTAAGATGGATTTTTTCACCTCTTCATATGTTTCAGATACCTCCTCCGGTAGTGATGCAAAAACTTCACTAGCTCTACCTATCAGCTTTGTTTGAATCAGTAATACCCACATGTCCTGTGGCCATTTCATTTGTTTAGCTACCTTCTCAAATGAAATGAAAAAGGCTTCTACCTCCTTCTCGTCAAACCTTGGCAATGCTTGGACATATTTAAATAGATCCTCACCACGTCTTCGACTATGACGCTCTGTCTCACTATCCTCATCAATCTCATCCAACTGTGCGTTTCCCTTTACGTCTGCCAATTTTAACTGATTGTCATGTTTCATGGCCATTTTCCAAATTTCAAACTCTCTCTCTTTATCTTTTTCCCTGATATGTATCTCCCTTTCTATTTCTTTTTGTTCTGCTGGGGCTATTCTTTCTTTTTCTTTTTGTTCTGCCAGGGCTATTCTTTCTTTTTCTCTCATTGCATATTCAAGCTGCTTTAATTCTTTTTCATATTCAAGCTGCTTTAATTCTTTTTCATGTTCAAGTTTCTTTAATTCTTTTTCATGTTCAAGTTGCTTAATCTGCAACTGGAGTGTTGCCATTTCTAATGAGTCAGAATGTATCTCAGGCGAATGTAAATGCTCAGCTACCGCGGTAAGTACCTCAGCTTTTCGCATTTTGCTAGGCAATGTTAACTGCAATGTTTTTGCCAAATCTAACAGTCTGCTTTTAATCTCTGTCCGTAAGGTACTGCGTGTTACCATGTCCACCCCAAAAACTTCTGAGCCTCTGAAAGAGCCATTGTCCACAACACACTCCCCATGTAAACTAAAATACCACACCTGAAAAGCAACCAAACTGTATGCTCACCCCTCACTGTCTTTAAGTTCACTAAGCCAATCCAATAGATAGGCTTTTATCCCCCTCGAGCCCCCAATTGTTATGGGTCAGAGTTTAGAGAACCCCAAAGTGTAGCATGGAGTTCAACTGACCCACAGCTTTTAATAGATTGTGGTGTGGGAACACACGGCCCACTCTACAGATGTGATACAGCATAAATGGACAAGTGTTTTTTTAAAACATAACAATGTTTATTCTATCAACTCAAGTTAACCTTTTTAAAACAACCATTGCATATCTTAACGCACATTAACTAAAGATAACCCCCAAAGACTAAGTAATAATTTCAGCTGGTCTTTTAACATCCAAAAGACTTAACCAACCTGCAAACAGGAGCACATTATGTTACATTCAATATATATAGTGAGAAAGGGTTCAACCATTCTGCTGCTTTTGGTTACTTCAGCTACAGCCCCTTTGTTTTCTTCATGCAGCTCACTGGAAACACACAGACACACCCAAGCTGCTCTCAAACTGAAACTCAAAAAGCAGAAGTATAGCTCAGCTCCCCCCACACTCTGACATCACTTCAGTAACATGAGCAGTTCCATTTCTTAAAGGCACATTTCTTAAACACCCATTTCTTAAAGGTACTCTCACATGACACAGAAAATAAGGTATGGCCTTGTTGTGGTTGCTTCCTACCAGAAGTAGAATCAAAAGTCAAGTATTTTGTGAGATGGACGCCCATCAGTGGGACAGTGTTGAGGTTTTGGACATTCTCTAAGTCTTCTTGGATCAAATTTCCAAGCAAGATGATTTGTTAAATGCCTATGAATTATTGTCAGACTCTAATGGATTTCAGAAAACACATTATCATTCCCTGGACAAAAAATAATAAGTTTGTCCAGATTTTATATACAATTGACAAAATTAAATTTTGGATCCCTAGGTCAGGATGAGTGCTGAATTGTACTAATGTGTCACCTATGGACAGGCTCCTGGTTTAACTGGTATTTGTTTCTCGGAGTGGGAGACCCTCTTCTGTCTTGAAAGTATTCATGAGGAAACAATCATTTCCTTCAGCCTTTATAGATGTTGACACCTGCGACCAGTATCTGACCCACTTCAAAATTTTGAAATCACTGTGTCATCCATTCTACATGGAATGCTCCATTTGCTCCATTAAGGCTTAAGGAGATTATTCTTTCCACAGGAATTTAAACAGAATTAACATCTCGTTTATTTACGATCACAATAGCAATTTAAGTAGTTTTAACAACTCATTTAATGGATCATCTTTCTTGGAAATTTCATCCAAGAACTCTTATAGAAGGTCCAAACCTATAGCACAATCTCATTGATGGACATCCATCTCACAAAATACTTTACTTCTGATTTCACTTCTTGTAAACAAGACCAATAGAAGAGCTGAGGGAGAAGTCTAAAATCCATGAAAATTATCGGAAGACACTGCCATTGAAACCTTCCATTGGGCATGTGCCTTTAATGAGGTTGTTATCTGGGGTCTAAAGGTATGGGACAATGCCAGAAATGTTTTCATTGCACATGTTGAAGACTTGCCGACTAGATTCGGTCTTTCTACAATAACACTTAGTGAAGGCAAAAGGTTTATTATAGACAAAAGCATGAAGAAATGATAGAAACCAGACTTGGAGAACAGATTAAGTTTTTGACTGCCAAATTCCCCAATACAGCTATGTTCAGAGAGATGCATAAAAACATGAACACCAAAGTCATAAATACACAACCAAAATTTATTTCAGCAATGGGCTTTGTGTTGTCCGTGTGAAGTTTGCACATTCTCCCCGTGTTTGCGTGGGTCTCGCCCCCACAACCCAAAGATGTGCAAAGTAGGTGGATTGGCCATGCAAAATTGCCCCTGAATTGGTAAAAAAAATAATTGGATACTGTTATGGGCCAGGGTTTAGAAAACACCAAAATATATTATGGAGTTCACTTGACCTATAACTGTTTATTGATTTTGGTTTATTGATTTTGGAGAACACGAGCCTGTCTTTCAGGTGTTATTCAACAGAGTTCTTCGGCACTTTTAATCAAAAAAACAAACTTTATTCTAAGAATTTAGTTACCATTTGTATAAACAAAGACAGCAAGAGCTTTTCTCAATTACAAACACAAAGACCCCACACAGCTACAGTAATCTATGTATTACCCTTAATGAATTTCCCCTTAACTGTTCCAATTCAATAACAAAATCCAAGTAAAACCAGAAATCCCTTTCAAACGTGTGGCCCAGCACACGGCGCTCTTACTGGTATAAGACTTGTTATTGATATTCTATTCCCCTTTTCAAACAGCAGGTTTGAATTCCTTCCAGAAAGCAATTATCTCTTTTAAGTTATCAAGCAGGCTTAAAACAGCTTTTAAAATGACGATAGAGAGACACTTCTTTCAACCTGTGCAGTTCAAACCAGTCCAAAACTCAAAGCAAAAGTAAAACTCAGAGCCACAGCCGAGCTCCACCCACACATTGACATCACTGAGGCCATGTGATAAGACAAAAACATTTCTTAAAGGGACACTCCCATGACAATATTCTACGTTATTTTTTTAAAAAAGCAATGGGCTTTGTGAAAGGAATCATGCTGTCGTGAAACACTGTGTAAAAGTTTAGCTGATTAAGTAGACTGCAAATTGACAACTGCCCTGGCATGGGAGGTTTATACAAAAAGTTAACTCGCCATGATTAGAGGGTATAATGCCTATCAATTAGTTTAATTGTCTCCTGTGCTTTGTGACAGCCCTCTTGCTCCAGAAGGTAAAACAACTCATTTTTTTCTGCACATTTGAATGCTTCGCGTGCAAGATGGACTTTCATCAAGGCTGAGGTCTCTGAGAAAATTGAGAAAGCTGTGAGGCATCATATGATTCTTTCTGAGATAGAGATTAATTCAGCATATGTTTTCTGATGGAGGTCCTGAGGAAGATAAATGGTAGACCAAGGGCTGAATAACAAAAATGTCAGTGAGCCGGGCGCATTGTTACCACATCCAAAGTTGAAACACTGAATGTGGATACTTGGATGTTATAAAGTCCAGCGGGGTCGAGTGAATTGAGGGATTCGCAAATGTAGGACATGCAAGAACAGCCATGGACAAGTTTAAATATTGGTTGAATGTTCAAGTAGAAGGCGAAGACGCTAGGTCTAATGACTTGCAGAATAGTGTAAAAGAGTGGAGAACAAGAAAGCACAATGCAGGTACTGATAATGGGCTGTGAAGTGACACTTGTGCTCGTAAATGTGTTGTAATAAAGATTTTACAGTCGGATATAGGTAGGCTAGGAGATTGGGCCAATATTTGGCAGATGGAATTTAATGTGGATAAGTGTGAGGTTAGCCATTTTGGCCGAAGAAATAGAAAGTCAAATTATTATCTAAATGGAAAACAGATTCAAAATGTGTCTGGGCAGAGGGATCTGGGTGTCTTTGTTCATGAATTGCAGAAAATCGGTGTGCAGGTATAGCATGTAATTAAAAAGGAATATCGAATGTTCGCATTTATTGCAAAAGGACTGGAGTATAAAAGTAGAGAAGTGTTGTTGCAATTGTATAGGGTGTTGGTGAGGCCACATTTGGAGTATTGTGTCCAGTTTTGGCGTCCTTATTTAAGACCATAAGACATAGGAACAGAATTAGGCCACTCGGCCCATCGAGTCTGCTCCGCCATTCAATCATGGCTGAAATGTTCCTCATCCCCATTCTCCTGCCTTTTACCCATAACCCCTGATCCCCTTATTAATCAAGAACCTATCTATCTCTGTCTTAAAGACACTCAGTGATTTTGCCTCCACAGCCATCTGCGGCAAAGGGTTCCACAGATTCACCACCCTCTGGCTGAAGAAATTCCTCACATTTTAAAGGATCGTCCCTTTAGTCTGCGATGCCGTCCTCTGGTTCTAGTTTTTCTTACAAGTGGAAACATCCTCTCCACGTCCACTCTATCCAGGCTTTGCAGTATCCTGTAAGTTTCAACAAGATCCCCCCCTCATCCTTCTAAACTCCAACGAGTACAGACCCAGAGTCCTCAACCATTCCTCATACAACAAGCTATTCATTCCAGGGATCATTCTTGTGAACCTCCTCTGGATCCTCTCCAAGGTCAGCACAACCTTCCTTAGATACGGTGCCCAGAACTACTCACAATACTCCAAAAGGTGTCTGACCAGAGCCTCATACAGCCTCAGAAGTACATCCCTTTTCTCGCCCCCTTGACATGAATGCTAACATTGCATTTGCCGTCTTAACTGCCGACTGACCCTGTACGTTAACCTTAAGCGAATCGTGAACAAGGACTCCCAAGTCCCTTTGTGCTTCTGATTTCCTAAACATTTCCCCATTTAGAAAATGGTCTATGTCTAAATTCCTCCTTCCAAAGTGCATAATTCACACCTTTCCACATTGTATTTCATTTGCTACTTCATTGCCCACTCTGCTAGCTTGTCCAAATCCTTCTGCAGCCCCCTTGCTTCCTCAATACTACCTGTCCCTCTACAGATCTTTGTATCATCTGCAAACTTCGCAATAATGCCTTCAGCTCCTTCTTCCAGATCATTAATATCTATTGTGAAAAGTTGTGGTCCCAGCACAGACACCTGAGGCACACCACTAGTCACCATCCTGAAAAAGACTCCTTTATCCCCACTCTCTGCCTTCTGTCAATCAGCCAATCCTCTATCTATGCCAGGACCTTACCCTTAACACCACGGGCTTTTAACTTATTTAACAATCTCCTCTGCGGCACCTTGTCCACGGCCTTCTGGAAATCTAAATAAATCACGTTTAATCAAATAATCTAAATAAATCAAATTTATCCACATTTGAGGAAGGGTGTGGTGGCATTGGAGGCCATTCGGAGGAGGTTCACCAGATTGAATCTGGGGATGAAAGGGTTGACGTATAGATATTTACAGCATGGAAACAGGCCCTTCGGCCCAGCTTGTCCATGCCGCCCAGTTTCTATCACTAAGCAAGTCCCACTTGCCCGCATTTGGCCCATATCCCTCTGTACCCATGCTGCCCATGTAACTGTCTAATTGTTTTTTAAAAGGAAAAAATTGTACAGCCTCTACCACTGCCTCTGGCAGCTCGTTCCAGATGCTCACCACCCTCTGTGTGAAATATTTTCTCCTCTGGTGTCTTTTGTATTTCTCCCCTCTCACCTTAAACCTATGCCCTCTAGTTCTAGACTCCTCTACCTTTGGGAAAAGATGTTGACTATCTGCCTTATCTATGCTCCTCATTATTTGATAGACCTCCATAAGATCACCCCTATGCCTCCTACACGCCAGGAAAAAAAGTCCCAGCCTCTCCTTATAACTCAGACCATCAAGTCCTGGTAGCATCCTCGTAAATCTCTTCTGCACTCTTTCTAGCTTAACAATATCCTTCCTATAATAGGGTGACCAGAACTGAGCACAGTATTCCATGTGCAGTCTTACCAATGTCTTGTACAACTTCAACAAGACATCCCAACTCCTGTATTCAATATTCTGATCAATAAAACCTAGCATGCTGAATGCCTTCTTCACCACCCTGTCCACCTGCGACTCCACCTTCAAGGAACTATGAACCTGTACCCCTAGATCTCTTTGTTCTGTAACTGTCCCCAACTCCCTACCAAATCTATCAAAATGCATCACCTCACATTTATCCAAACTAAACTCCATCTGCTATTCATTGGCCTACTGGCCCAATTGGTCAAGATCCTGTTGCAATCTTACATTCTTCATTATCCACTATGCCACCAATCTTGGTGTCATCTGCAAACTTGCTAACCTTGCCTCCTATATTTTCATCCAAATCATTAACATAGATAACAAATCACAGTGGACCCAGAACCAATCCCTGAGGCACACCGCTGGTCACAGGCCTCCAGTTTGAAAAACAACCCTCCATCACCACCGTTTGGCTTCGATCGCCAAGCCAATTTTGTATCCAATTGGTGACCTCATCCTGGATTCTGTGAGATTTAACCTTTTGCAACAACCTATCATGTGGTACCTTGTCAAAGGCCTTGCTAAAGTCCATGTAGACAACGTCGACCGCACTCCCCTCATCTACCTTCGTGGTTACCCCTTCAAACAATTCAATCAAATTTGTGAGACGTGACTTTCCTCTGACAAAGCCATGCTGACTTTCCCTAATTAGCTCTTGCCTGTCTAAATGCCTTGATGCGATCATCAATTCACTCAAAGACACGAGGAGAAGTAAACCACGGTTTTAATCAGCTTAGAACAGTGTCTGCCTGCGACTGGTACAATACTGGGAACTGCCTGTAGGTCAGCTGCTCTTTATACTTCCTCTTACGGGGAGGAGCCATGGGCAGAGCCCGTACATACCCCAACACATCCCCCTGTGGGTGAAGCCACACAATAGCCCATAGGTGGATCCCACAGGGTTAACAACATAACACAACAGCAGAACATGATACAAATGCACTGGTGAATTATTAGCACTATACATTCACCACATGCCTGTAGATTCTGTCCCTCAGAATACCTTATAAATCAATATGTGGCAGGGGTTAGGTTACAAAGCGGTGTTGCTAGTGGGGGGGAGCTACTCTGCTGATGAGGGAGAGGCTTAGGATTTGGGACAGAGAGGAGGTCGGGAGTGGGGGCTGCCAGGAGGCGGGCCGATGGAGGCGTGGCGCATGGGCTGGAGGCGGGCCCTGGAAAGGGGATGGCTGATCGGCGGAGGGTGGGGGCACGGTGCCCCCCAACTAGGCTGATCAGCTGGAATGTCAGAGGGTTGAATGGGCCGATTTAGAGGGCACGTGTGTTCGCGCATCTGAGGGCTCTGAAGGTGGATGTGGTAATGCTGCAGGAGACACACCTGAAAGTGGCGGATCAAGTCAGGCTAAGGAAGGGTTGGGTCAGTCAGGTCTTTCATTCGAGGCTGGACAGCAAGACTAGCGGCGATTTTAATCAATAAGTGGGTGCAATTTCAGGTGGGCAGTATAGTCTCGGACGGGGGGGGGGCCGTTATGTCATGGTGAGTGGTAAGCTGGAGGGGAGGAAGGTAGTCTTGGTTAACGTGTACGTGCCAAACTGGGACGATGTAGAATTCATAAGGTGGGTGCTGGGGAAGATACCTGATCTGGACTCGCACAAGTTGGTTATGGGAGGGGATTTTAATACAATAATTGATCCCGGCCTGGACCGGTCGTGTCCAAAAACGGGGAGGGTGCCAGCAATGGCAAGGGAACTGATAGGGTTCAGGGAACAGATGGGAGGGGTCGACCCATGGAGGGTTAGGCAGCTGACGGGGATGGGGTTTTCTTTTTATTCGCATGTTTATAAGGTTTATTCCCGGATTGACTTTTTCATTTTGAGCAGGGATTTGCTGGCGGGGTTGGTGGACTCGGGGTACTCGGCCATCACTATTTCGGATCATGCCCCACACTGGGTGGAACTGCAGGTTAGTGAGGAGAGCTTCCAGCGCCCGCAATGGAGGTTGGACATGGGCTTGTTGGCGGACGAGGCAGTGTGCGAGAGGCTGAGGAAGTGCATGCAGAACTATCTGCAGTTTAATGACATGGGGGAAGTCTCAGCAGCGGTGGTCTGGGAGGCACTGAAGGCAGTGGTGAGAGGGGAGCTGATTTTGATCCGGGCTCATAGAGACAGGACGGATAGGGCAGAGACGGACCGACTGGTTAAGGAGATCCTACAGACAGACAGGAGGTATGCGGTGACCCCAGGGGTCGAGCTTTTAAGGGAACGTCGGAGGCTGCAGGTGGAGTTCGGGGTGCTGTCCATAGGTAGGGCAGTGGAGCAGCATAGGAAGGCGAGGGGTGCGTTTTACGAACATGGTGAGAAGGCCAGCAGAATGCTGGCACAGCAGCTTAGGAAGAGGGAGGGCGGCCAGGGAAATAGAGAGGGTGGTTGAGGGGGATGGGAACTTGGTCGGGGACTCGGCAGGGCTAAACAGGGCATTCAGGGACTTTTATAGTAGGCTCTATTGCTCAGAACCCCCCACGGGGCCTGAGGGGATGAGACGCGTTTTGGACGGACCGACCTTACCAAGGGTGGATAGGGAGCTGGTAAATGGGCTGCGAGCCCCGAATAGGGCCGAAGCAATAGTTGAGGGCTTGAAGGCAATGCAGTCGGGTAAAGCCCCGGGGCCGGACGGGTATCCGGTGGAATTCTACAAGAAATTCTCGGGGATATTAGGGCTGTTGATGGTCAAGGTTTTTAGTGAGGCGAGGGATAGAGGGGTGCTGCCCCTGACAATGTCACAGGCCACTATTTTGTTAATATTGAAGCGGGACAAGAACCCGGAGCTACGCGGGTCATATAGGCCAATCTCACTGCTTAATGTGGACGCCAAGTTGCTGGCCAAAGTTTTGGCCTCCAGGATTGAAGATTGTGTGCCGGATGTGATTATGGAGGATCAAACTGGGTTTGCCAAGGGCAGGCAGTTGGTGGCCAATATAAGAAGGCTCCTCAATGTGATTATGAGGCCCCCGGAGAGTAGGGAGGTTGAGGTAGTTGTGGCAATGGATGCGGAGAAGGCGTTCGACCAGGTGGAGTGGGACTATATATGGGAGATGCTGGGACGATTTGGGTTCGGTAGGGGCTTCATCGACTGGGTTAGGCTGTTGTACCAGGCCCCGGAGGCTAATGTAAGGACGAATAGGACGACCTCGGACTATTTTAGACTGTACCGGGGGACAAGACAGGGATGCCCCCTTTCCCCACTGCTGTTTGCGTTAGATATAAAGCCGCTGGCAATTGCTCTGAGAGCTTCAAGGGGCTGGAAGGGGCTGGTTCGGGGGGGGGGTTGGAACATAGGGTCTCGCTGTACGTGGACGACCTGCTCTGATACGTATCAGATCCCGGGGCAGGGATGGGTGAAATTATGGCGATTTGGGGGGAATTTGGCCGGTTTTCGGGATATAAACTGAATATGACAAAGAGTGAGATGTTTGCAGTCCAGGCGAGGGGTCAGGAGGGTCGGCTGAAGGAGCTGCCGTTTAGGTTAGTAGGGGACAGTTTCAGGTACCTAGGGACACAAGTGGCGCGAGACTGGGCCGGTTACACAAGTTGAACTTGTCCCGGTTGGTCGAACAGATGAGGGGCGAGTTTCGGAGATGGGATGCGCTGCTGCTGTTGCTAGCTGGGAGGGTGCAGACGGCCAAAATGACAGTCCTACCGAGATTTTTATTTGTATTTCAATGTCTCCCAATTTTCATCCCGTGGTCCTTTTTTAAGAGGGTTAACAAAATCATCCTGGGCTTTGCATGGGCGCGTAAGTCCCCACGAGTGAAGGTGATGCTCGAGAGGAATTGGGGGGGAAGGGGGGCTTGCCCTGCCAAATTTCAGTAATTACTACTGGGCAGCTAACATAGCCATGATCAGGAAGTGGGTGGTGGGGGCGGGGTCGGTTTGGGAGCGGATGGAGGCAGCTTCATTTAGGGGCACCAGCTTGGGGGCATTGATAACGGCACCTCTGCCATCCCCGCCGGTGAGGTACTCCACCAGCCCCGTGGTGGTGGCGGCCTTGAGGATCTGGGGTCAGTGGAGGAGGTACGCTGGAGCAGTGGGAACATCGGTCTGGTCCCCAATATGTGACAACCACCGGTTTGCCCCAGGGAGCTTGGATGGTGGGTTTCGAGTATGGCGAAAGGTGAGAATTGAAAGGAAGGGGGACCTGGTCTTAGAGGGGAACTTCCCTAGCTTGATGGCGCTGAAGGAGAAGTTTGGGCTGGCAAAGGGGAACAAATTTAGATATTTACAGGTGCGGGACTTTCTGCGCAGGCAGGTATCATCCTTCCCACTCCTGCCACTAAGGGGGATCCAGGATAGGGTAGTGTCAAGGGGATGGGTGGGAGAGGGGAGCGTCTCGGACATCTACAAAGAACTTATAGGGGCAGAGGAGACGCAGACCGAGGAGCTGAAGCGTAAGTGGGATGGGGAGCTTGGGGGTGAGGTGGAGGATGGCTTATGACCGGACGCGTTGAGCAGAGTCAACGCGACCGCAACAGGCGCAAGGCTCAGCTTGATCCAATTCAAGGTGGTACTGCCGGGTCCACATGACAGTGGCCCGGATGAGTAGATTCTTTGGGGTGGAGGACAGGTGTGTAAAATGTGCGGGAGGACCAGCGAACCATCCATGTCCACATTTTCTGGGCGTGTCCAAAACTTAGGGGATATTGGCAGGGGTTTGCGGACGTCATGTCCAGAGTATTGAAAACAAGGGTAGCAATGAGTCCAGAGGTGGTGAATTTTGGGGTGTCGGAAGACCCGGGAATCCAGGAGAAAGAGGCAGATGTTCTGGCCTTTGCTTCCCTGGTAGCCCGGAGATGGATACTGCTAGCTTGGAGGGGCTCAAAGCCCTGAAGTCGGAGACCTGGCTGACTGACATGGCAAGCTTTCTCGGCCTAGAGAAGATTAAGTTCACCTTGGGAAGGCCACTGTTAGGGTTCGCCCGGAGGTGGCAACCATTCATCGACTTCTTCGCGGCAAATTAATCGTCAGCAGGCGGGGGGGGGGGTTAGGGTAGCGTACAATAGGGGGTCAATTAGACGGGTCTTGGCGGGATGGGAGTCGGTGATTGCACTATGTTTGTTGTTCTTTGTACATTGTTCTTCCACTGTTGCTGTTTGTAATGCCAAAAATACCTCATTAAAATTGTTTATTAAAAAAAAAGAATACCTTCTAACAATTTACTCACTACAGAAGTAAGGCTAACCGGTCTGTAGTTCCCAGGCTTATCCCTGCAGCTCTTCTTGAACAAGGGCACAACATTTGTTACCATCCAATCTGCAGACACCTCTCCTGTGGCTGTCGATGATTTAAATATCCCAGCTAGGGCTGGCAATTTCTTCCCTGGCCTCTCGCAATGTCCTGGGGTACATTTCATCAGGTCCCGGGGATGTATCTACCTTGTTGTACTTTAATACGTCCAGCACCTCCTTCTCTGTAATATGTACACTCCTCAAGACATCACTTTCTAGCCGGATGGGTACCCGGTAGAGTTTTATAAAACGTTCTCCGGGATATTGGGGCCGCTGCTGGTCAAGGTTTTTAATGAGGCAAGGGACAGAGGGGTGTTGCCCCAGATGATGTCGCAGGCTACCATCTCCTTGATTTTAAAACGGGACAAGAACCCGGAGTTGTGTGGGTCTTATAGGCCGATCTCCCTTCTTAACGTGGATGCCAAACTGCTGGCAAAGCTTTTGGCCACTAGGATTGGGGATTGTGTGCCGAGTGTTATTAGGGAGGACCAAACAGGGTTCGTTAAAGGTAGGCAACTGGTGGCGAAGATAAGAAGATTGCTCAATGTGATCATGATGCCCCCAGAGGAAAAGGAGGTGGAGGTAGTGGTGGCAATGGACGCGGAGAAGGCATTTGACCGGGTAGAGTTGGACTACTTATGGGAGGTGCTGGGACGGTTGGATTTGGGGTGGGTTTCATCGACTGGGTCAGGCTGCTGTATCAGGCCCGGAGGTGAGTGTGAGGACAAACAGGATGTCTTCCGACTATTTTAGATTGCACCGCGGGACGAGACAGGGGTGCCCCCTCTCCCCACTGCGGTTTGTGCTAGCTATAGAGCCGCTGGCAATTGCTCTGAGGGCTTCAGAGGGTTGGAAGGGGCTGGTTCGGGGGGAGGGGTGAGCATAGGGTTTCATTGTATGCAGATGACCTGCTTTTGTACGTTTCGGACCCGATGGCGGGGATGGACGGAATCATGGCGACCCTGGGGGAATTCGGCCGCTTTTCGGGGTACAAATTGAATATGACAAAAAGTGAAATGTTTGTAGTTCAGGAGAGGGGCCAAGGGGACCAGCTGAGGGAGCTGCCGTTCCGATTAGCTGGGGACAGTTTCAGGTACCTGGGAATACAAGTGGCGCGGGATTGGGGTCGACTGCACAAGCTGAACCTGTCCCGACTGGTAGATCAAATGCGAGGGAAGTTTCGGAGGTGGGATGTGCTCCCGGGGTCGACTTGGGAGCGGCTGGAGGCAGCCTCATGTAGGGGTACCAGTCTGGGGCGTTGGTGACGGCGCCTCTGCTGTTCCCACCAGCGCTCTTCTCCACCAGTCCTGTAGTGGTGGCGGCCCTTCGGATCTGGGAACAGTGGAGGAGGCGCGTGGGAGCAACGGGAGCATCGGTCTGGTCCCCGATATGTGACAACCAGTGGTTTGCCCTGGGGAGGTTGGACGGGGAAGGTTTTGGTTATGGCGGAGGGCGGGGATTGAGCGGATGGGAGATTTATTCTTGGAAGAGAGCTTCCCTAGCTTGAGGGCGCTGGAGGCCAAGTTTGGGTTGATGAGGGGGGATGAATTCCGGTATATTCAGGTGCGGGACTTTTTGCGTAGGCAGGTGACATCTTTTCCACTCTTGCCACTAAGGGGGATCCAAGATAGGGTAGTGTCTAGAGGATGGGCGGGGGAGGGAATTGTCTCGGATATTTACAAGGAGCTCATGGGGGCGGAGGAGATGCAGATCGAGGAGCTGAGGCATAAATGGGGGGAGGAGTTGGGAGGGGAGATTGGGGAAGGCCTGTGGGTGGACGCGCTGAGCAGGGTTAATGGGACTGCAACATGTGCCAGGTTCAGCCTGATTCAATTTAAGGTCTTCCACTGGGCCCACATGACAGTGTCATGGATGAGCAGATTCTTCGGCGTAGAGGACAGGTGTTTATAGTGTCTGAGAGGACCGGCAGACCATGTCCACATGTTTTGGGTGTGTCCAAAACTTAGAAGATACTGGCAGGGGTTTGAGGAAGTCATGTCTAGAGTATTGAACATGAGGGTGGCAATGGGTCCAGAGGTGGCGATTTTTGGGGTTTCAGAGGCCCCGGACGTCCAGGGGGAGAAAGAGGCCGACGTTTGGCCTTTGCTTCCCTGGTAGCCGGGAGCCGGATACTTCTAGCTTGGAGGGACTCAAAGCCCCCAAAGTCAGAAGCCTGGCTGTCAGACATGGCGAGTTTCCTGGGCTTGGAGAAAATCAAGTTCGCCTTGAGAGGGTCATTATTAGGGTTTGCCCGAAGGTGGCAACCATTCATTGACTTCTTTGCGGATAATTAATTGTCAGCAGGCAGGGAGGGGTGGGGGGGAGGGTATGGAGGGTTAGGTGAATGTAGTATAGGGGGTCAATTAGGCAGATCTGGGTGGGACGGGTTACGGCAATTGCACTATGTACTTTGTTTATTGTACAGTCCTTTTGTTTTCTCGTTCTGTAATTCTACTGTTTACAATGCCAAAAAGTGCCTCATTAAAATTGTTTATCAAAAAAAAGCCATCACTTTCTATTTCCCCAATTTCCCTAACATTCGTGCCTTTCTCAACAGTAAATACTGATGAGAAATATTAATTTAGAACCTCTCCCATCCCTTGTGGATCCGCACATTGATTACCTTGTTATCATTAAGAGGCCCTACCCTCACCCTAGTCACCCTTTTACCCTTTATGTATCTGTAAAACCTCTTTGGATTTTCCTTTGTGTTATCTGCCAAACAACCTCATGTCCCCTTTTTGCCCTCCTGATTTCTCTCTTAACTCTACTCAGATAAGCCCTATACTCTTCAAGTGATCTGATTTGTTATGTTCTTGGTGTAACATAAGCAGCTTCCTTGTGGTGCACTTGACAAAGGAAGGTTCAGACGTAGAGATAACTTCAACACGTTTATTAAACTATTTACACTTCTATTACTCGGGTTCGACACTACTGCCAATCCTACTATAGCTACCCAGACTGACTCACCAGTTACTGCAATCCACATGGTGGGTGTAATATTGAATCAACCCTGTGTCTATACTCACTGACTGTCTCCACGGGAAAGCGGCAGATCATGTGTGTGGTGTCCTTTATCTATGGGTTGGTGTAATGCCCTCTTGTGGTCATGTCACCTCTGTGTGTATCGTGAATGTCCATTGGTCGTGTCCTATCTAACTGATCTGTTGGTTGAGTGTGTGTGTGATGTTTCTGGTGCTCGCTCTAGTGTCTAGCTAGCCTACATGCATTTACATTGATGCACATCACCACATCCCCCCTTTTTTATATGTTACATATTTTCTGTACACTTTCAGAAAATTGAACAAAGAACAGGTAGATAAGGTAAGGTATATAAGGTAAGGTAAGGTCGGCATTTGGTTGCTCCCCATCTGGAGTCTGGTCTGTTTTAAGGTATACAAGTCATGGGAACAGTGATTAAACAATACGTCCAAATCATTTGTGTGAGTCCAAAAACCATCAATCAGCATGGTCAAATGTCTGTCTTGGTTATGAACGCCATCAACGTCCCTGTGCGACAGGAACCAAGAAGTGGTCAAATCACTTCGCTGTCTGATTTGGAATCCTTTTCTTTTTTCGATGTTTGTGATGATGCTGTCGGATGGCATCTTGTAGCTGATAAGGTGTTGACGTTGAAGAGGTACCATCAACAGTATCATTCGATGTCATGGATATGCTAGTTCTGGCCACATGCTGTGCTGGAAGGGTGATCCTGCTGAGAACCATTGAAGCTTGTCGAATTGGAAACAGAATTGCTGCTCGCATAAATACCTGGTGATGGTGTGAAACTAGAATCTTGCATCTGATAGGAGTATGCCGTCTGGCCAGGCTGGGGTGCAGCAAATCCTGGGCTGTAACTAAGGCATCCAGTCTGTAGTGCAGATTGTGCTTGCGGTAGTCCTCCTTCGGTCTTGATTCCATTAGTGGGCAATCCGTAGTGCTGGCCTGTTTAAGAGTATGCTGCATAGACTGCTGGCTGCGGTGTGCCTGAATACTGGGTTTGTCCAGCATGAGCTGTCATTGGCTGCACTGCTGGTGTGGAAAAAATGTGTGGATATAGCTGTGGTGAATATTGGTGTATTCCTCTTGGACTGTGGTCGCTGCTTGTTATTACTAACCCAATGTAATTGTTAAGTGATCCATCTCCTGTCATAGTGGCATCTGCTGTCACCCTGAGCGTGCCATCACTGAGGTTGCGGCACTCCCTGTCTGGAGTAAAGTCCGGCTTACGTGAATCAGAGTCGGCGTTTGGTTACTCCCCATCTGGAGTCTGGTCTGTTTTAACTGAGTCAGTGTTGGTTTGTTGATGCTCCCCGTCCAGAGTCTCAGCAGGTTCACTGGAGTCAGCTGAGATTTCTTGAAGCTGCACGTCTGGAGTCGGAACATGCAGGAATGCACTGACTTGTGGAGAGGTTCGAGCGAATGAGGGTGGACATATCATGGTGTCACTGGAGTCACCAGTGGTCTCACAGTGATCATCGAGTGCCTCTGTACACACTAGCTGAGGTCTGTCACTTTGCACATCTTGCATGGGAAGTGGGATGCTGTCGTCACTCGTCTCACATGCCGTGGGTAGATCCTCAGTAGCTGCTTGTTGTTCACTTGGGTTGGGTAAATTGTCAGAGTCTTCATCTGGTGGCGCAAACAATGTGGGTGGACTGTCATTGTCTTGCTGTTGTCCTTCATTTGGGCTTGAACTGTCATCGTCGCTTTGTTCTTCCCTGTAGCGTGATAGACCGTCATGGTTGTCCTGCTGTGCACTGGAGCGTGGTAGACTGTCATAGTCTTCTTGCTGTTTACTTGAGCATGGCAGAACCGCATCGTCTGCCGCTAGTTGGTCAGAGGAGGTTGCTAGACCCTCATGGTCTTGTTCCTGCAAGGACTGCGCGTCAGAGTCTTGCGTTGCTTCTATCGTGGAGGCTGTCCACGAGCTCGCTGCGGAGGCTTGTGACACTGGAGTCACGTCTTGTGTGTGCAAGGACTGCGCTCTGGAGTCTTGTGTTTCTGCAATTGTGGAGCCTGTCCACGAGCTCGCTGTGGAGGCTTGTGACACTGGAGTCACTTCTTGTTCGTGCAAGGACTGCGCTCTGGAGTCTTGCGTTTCTGAAACTGTGGAGTCTGTCCACGATCTTGCTGTGTAGGCTTGTGACACTGGAGTCACTTCTTGTTCATGCAAGGACTGCGGTCTGGAGTCTTGCGTGTCTTCTTTCTTAGAGTCGGGAACCCTGAGCGGTGCGTGGACCAGGCTCTGTGTGGCAGCAGGCCGCTCTCTGTGGGCTTGGACTGCTCTCTGTCTCTTGGTTTCAGGCCGCAGCATAATCCTGCACTCACGTGTCGGGATGTCATATCTGCTGGGCTGAAGATCCTCAAATCCGAAGAACTCGTCGTCGGGGTCGTCAATGTGCAACACGTCTAGTAGCGGTTCGGATTTGGTACTGGGGTAGCCTCCCAAGGTGAAAGGTTCGTCCGAGACGTAGCCTTCTAGGACCATATCATCACTCTTTGCGTCGGAGCTCGCATTGGACTCGCGAGGTCCAGAGAAAATGTAAAGGTCGGTTTTGAAGTATTCAAGGTCGGAATCATCGGTTTTGATCATAGGTAACTGCTTGTTGCAGGGTTCTTCGGAGGTTAATTTCATTTCCTGGTTCAATTTGAGGCATTGTGCTGTCATTCCAGGTGAAGGAAGGTTGTTTTATGGCTTTAAAAGATTTTTGTTTGATTTGGGACGTTTCCCCTTTAAATGGCCGTGGTCCGGGGCCTCTGACGTCATGACGCATGTGACATCATACGTGGGAAGCGTTCGCTGTTCCTGTACCGGGGGCCGTTTTTGTGATTGCACATGCGCGGCGTCTCACAACTGCGCAAGTGCAGTCCTTTTAGAAAGATGGCCGCCGATCAAAATTGTTCTCTGCTCCGGGATCTCGGCCTCGTGGTGAGTACTGGCGCTTCTCTTACCTTTTCTGGCTGGTTGGAATGTGTTTTCCTCACAGTATTTGCCGAATTTGTCCAGGACTGCCTGGAAGTCGCTCCTGTTTTGCCCTTTGGAGAACTTGAATTTTTAAAAGATTTCTTCTGCTCTGGCACCGGCGATGGTGAGGAGAAGCTCTGTCCTTTCAGCATCGGCCAGGTCTTCTAGTTCGGCTGCTACCAGGAAGATTTCAAACATTTTACGGAATACCCGCCAGTTTTTGTGGAGATCGCCGTGGCACTGGAGCTGCTGCGGAACCCGGATCTCGAACATCTTGCCTGGGTATCGTTGCTGGCTGTCACTGTACACTGAGGTATGGCTCTATGGATTGAAACAGTTCAGTCCTGGTACCATGATTTATTATGTTCTCGGTGTAACATAAGCGGCTTCCTTGTGGTGCACTTGACAAAGGAAGGTTCAGACGTGGAGATAACTTCAACACGTTTATTAAACTATTTACACTTCTATTACTCGGGTTCGACACTATTGCCAATCCTACTATAGCTACCCAGACTGACTCACCAGTTACTGCAATCCACGTGGTGGGTGTAATATTGAATCAACCCTGTGTCTATACTCACTGACTGTCTCCACGGGAAAGCGGCAGATCATGTGTGTGGTGTCCTTTATCTATGGGTTGGTGTAATGCCCTCTTGTGGTCATGTCACCTCTGTGTGTATCGTGAATGTCCATTGGTCGTGTCCTATCTAACTGATCTGTTGGTTGAGTGTGTGTGTGATGTTTCTGGTGCTCGCTCTAGTGTCTAGCTAGCCTACATGCATTTACATTGATGCACATCACCACATCCCCCCTTTTTTATATGTTACATATTTTCTGTACACT
Source organism: Scyliorhinus torazame (assembly GCF_047496885.1). NCBI lineage: Eukaryota > Metazoa > Chordata > Chondrichthyes > Carcharhiniformes > Scyliorhinidae > Scyliorhinus > Scyliorhinus torazame. Next base: position 79,184,399 of record NC_092721.1, on the reverse strand, counting down.
TTCAGAAAATTGAACAAAGAACAGGTAGATAAGGTAAGGTATATAAGGTAAGGTAAGGTCGGCATTTGGTTGCTCCCCATCTGGAGTCTGGTCTGTTTTAAGGTATACAAGTCATGGGAACAGTGATTAAACAATACGTCCAAATCATTTGTGTGAGTCCAAAAACCATCAATCAGCATGGTCAAATGTCTGTCTTGGTTATGAACGCCATCAACGTCCCTGTGCGACAGGAACCAAGAAGTGGTCAAATCACTTCGCTGTCTGATTTGGAATCCTTTTCTTTTTTCGATGTTTGTGATGATGCTGTCGGATGGCATCTTGTAGCTGATAAGGTGTTGACGTTGAAGAGGTACCATCAACAGTATCATTCGATGTCATGGATATGCTAGTTCTGGCCACATGCTGTGCTGGAAGGGTGATCCTGCTGAGAACCATTGAAGCTTGTCAAATTGGAAACAGGATTGCTGCTCGCATAAATACCTGGTGATGGTTTGTTATGTTCTTGGTGTAACATAAGCGGCTTCCTTGTGGTGCACTTGACAAAGGAAGGTTCAGACGTAGAGATAACTTCAACACGTTTATTAAACTATTTACACTTCTATTACTCGGGTTCGACACTACTGCCAATCCTACTATAGCTACCCAGACTGACTCACCAGTTACTGCAATCCACATGGTGGGTGTAATATTGAATCAACCCTGTGACTCTACTCACTGACTGTCTCCACTGGAAAGAGGCAGATCATGTGTGTGGTGTCCTTTATATATGGGTTGGTGTAATGCCCTCTTGTGGCCATGTCACCTCAGTGTGTATCGTGAATGTCCATTGGTCGTGTCCTATTTAACTGATCTATTGGTTGAGTGTGTGTGTGTATGATGTTTCTGGTACTCCCTCTAGTGTCTAGCTAGCCTACATGCATTTACATTGATGCACATCACCACAGGATCCACTTGATCCCAGCTGCGTATGCATGTCATAGGCGTCCTTCTTCCTTTTGACCATGGCATCAAAATCCAGAGTCATCCAGGGCTCCCTCCTTCTACCAGCCTTACCCTTCACTCTAACAGGAATGTGCTCACCCTGAACCCTAGTTAACATCTTTTGAAAGACTACCACTTACCAGCTCTCCACTTGCCTGCAAATAGGCACCTCCAATTGGCCTTGCCCAATTAAGAATTTTAACGTTTGGGCCAGAATGAGGCCATATGAGGAGAGATTAAACAGTTTGGGCTCATACTGGCTGGAGTTTAGAAGGATGAGAGGGGATCTGATCGAGGTATATAAAATATTAAAAGGAAATGATAAAGCAAACGTAGACCAAACCTTCCCCTTGTGGGGAAATCTAGAACGAGAGATCACAGTTATAGGTTGAAAGGTGGTAGATTTAGAACTGAGATGAAGAGAAACTATTTCTCGCAGAGGGTGGTGAATTTGTGGAACTCGCTGGCCCATAGTGCGGTGGAGTCTGAGTCATTAAATGGTTTCAAGAAGGAGATAGGTATATTTCTGATTAAAAATGGATTAAAGGATTGGATTTGATTTGATTTTGATTTTTTTGATTTTGATTTGATTGATTGTCACATGTACCGAAGTACAGTGAAAAATATTTTTCTGTGGCTGAAGGAAAGTACACAGTACATACATAGTAGACAAAAAGAATAATCAACAGAGAACATTGACAACTGGTACATCGATAAACAGTGATTGGTTACAGTGCAGAACAAAGGCCAAACAAAGCAAATACATGAGCAAGAGCAGCACAGGGCGTCATGAATAGTGTTTTTACAGGGAACAGATCAGTCCGAGGGGGAGTCGTTGAGGAGTCTTGAAGCTGTGGGGAAGAAGCTATTCCTATGTCTGGATGTGCGGGTCTTCAGACTTGAGACTTTATGGGGAATAGGTAGGAAGGTGGATTTGAGACCAGGACGAGATCAGCCATGATCTGATTGAATGGCTCAGTAGGCTTGAGGGGTTGATTTGCCTACTTCTCATGCTTTTATAAAATAAATTTAGAGTATCCAATTCTTTATTTTCCAATTAAGGGGCTATTTAGCGTGGCCAATCCACCTAACCTGCACAACTTTGGGTTGTGGGGTCAGACCCACGCAGACATGGGGAGAATGTGCATACTCCACACGGACAGTGACCCAGGGACTGGATCGAACCCTTGTCCTCGGTGCCTGAGACAGCAGTGCTAACCACTGTGCCACTGTGCTGCCCCTACATCTGATGCTAATTCCTATGTTCCTATATGACCATTACTATATGATGTTGGAGACAGATCCACACAACGTTCAAAAGGTGATCTTACAGTAATAAGCACGACAAACGTAAAAGTACAAGTTGAGACCATAGCTTTAATAGATTACATAATGGGAACACGTGAAGACGGCATACATGACCATGCAATGTTGACTCAATGTCATTACAATTTCACAACGCTTCCTTGATGCTTTTCCCTGTCTTGCTGATGCTCTGCAACTACAAAGCTGAATAATAAGTCTTTTCATTGAGAGCTTCCATCTCACTGAGGAGGTTTCAGCCAAACCACATCTAACAACCTTCTCTGAAAACTCTGCTCACACTTTGATAACTGTGACAAATTGCATCACAGTAGCTGAAACAATCTGCAACATTCTAAAATGATTAACAACATTTAAAATAAAACAACCAGTAATATTGGGGGCGGCACGGTGGCACTCTGGTTATTACTGCTGCTGCCTCACAGCACCAGGGGCCAGTGTTCGATTCTGGCCTTGGGTGACTGTGGGAGTTTGCACATTCTCCCCATATCTGCGTGAGTTTCCTCCAGGTGCTCCGTTTCCTCCCACAGCCTAAAGATTTGTAGGTTAGGTGGATAGGCCATGCTAAATTGCCACTTAGTGTCCAAATAATTAGGTGGAGCTACTGGGTTACGGGAATAGTTAGGGTGCTCTTTCAGAGGGTCGGTGCAGACTCAATGGGTCAAATGGCCTCCTTCTGCACTGTCGTGATTCTATGATTCTTAAAACAAAAGTAAATTCACCCTATCTCCTAACGTTAACGAATCGTTAAAGAATTTCAGGATCATATCTGTAACTTTACCAAAAACTGACCAGTTCTTCCATGGTCCATATCCTATCAGCATACAATAAAGATTTTGTTTAAATCTCTTCATTTGCTTTTGAAATAAATGGTTTGCAGACAAACAGACAAAGTGTCAAAATCATGGGCCGGGATTCTCCCTTCTGGGGACGAAGTCCCCACGCCCGCTGGAAAACAGGCAAGAATCACTCCGGACTTTTTCCTCGAAAGTCCGGGGTGATTCTCCGTTTTCCAGAGGGCTTGCAGGGCCCTGGTGTGCATCCTGCAGCTCTGGCAGCTGGCGGGGCCCTGCTGTCCAGACCGCACGGCTGCGCATGCGCATGGCAGCCGCAAGCAGGTCCGCACATGCACGTGGCGGCCCACTTAGGCGCGGGCGCCACCGACATGGCGGAGCCACACAGCGGGCCCGTGCAGAGTAAGGTGGGTCCCCCCCAGATCGCGATGGCCCACTGATTGGTGGCCCCCGATCACGGGCCTGGCCACCGCTGAGCACCCCCCCGGAGTCAGATTCCCCCACCCCCGACCAGGACCACCACCACGGCCGTAGGTCCGAGCTCCCGCGGGGGTGGTATCAGATGTAAACCACATCGCCGGGAGTTCGGCCGGTCACCCACGGAGAATCACCGTGGGGGCCTACTTTAGCGGCCCCCAACAGACGTCGCGGAGAATTGGCGACCCGGCGTCAGAGCGGCGTGGCGGGAATTTTCCATGCCCCCGTTGATTCTCCGACCCGGTGCAGAGGTAATAAAGGCCACAAAATGGTCTTGGAACCAAACCAGAAGAATAAGTCTTTCAGACAGTTAAGGATTGTTTGTTATCAATGAACCTGGGGATAAGCTAATAAGAGTGGGAAAAGCAAAGGGAACAATTGGAGAGGCACTCAGTGCAGCAGTTACCTCTTCCATGCTGTGTTAACTCAATGTTATTTTAATTATGCAGCTCTTCCTTGAGGCTTTTCCTTAACTGGTTTACACTTTGTAACTGCAAATCTGAAAAAATAAATATTGCTATTCAGGGCTTCCATTTAACTGAAGAGGCTTCAGGCCAATCCACAACCAACAACCTGTTCTGAAAGCTCTGTTCACATGTTGACAGCCATAACAAATTGCACCCCAGTAGCTGAGACAATCCACAACATTCTAAAAGAAAAGCATAACATTCTGAAAAAGGACAATTTGCCCTATCTTTTATTTAACAGATCTTTGAAAGAATTCGGAATCCAGAGTCAGCACCTTCACCAAAAATGGTATCGTTCTTCCTTCAGCCATATCCTATTTGTGGATCAAGTTTTTTAGATAATAATATTTATTGAGATTTTACATTTTTTAACAAAAGTACGCAATAGATTTACAAAACTACACAGCACCCAAAGCAAGGAAGGGCAAAAACAAACGAGACACAGCTTACATGAACACAGTATGGAACAGGAGAATGACATCACAGTTAGCTTAATACCATGATTCAATGATCCAACACAGCCTTCTCTTCCCAGATCCAGACCATCTGCACCCATGTAGGAGCAAGGAATGGATTTGTTATGCCCACCCTTGCACAAACAAAAGAAAATGCACGGAAACTCCAGATCTATGAGGGGTTACAGACACACTGCATTATGCGACAAAACTCCAAACACTGCCCAAGGCTGAACCACAATTAAAATGAAAGGAGAGGAAGAGAGGACCGGCAAAAGTGACAGTTTGTTCCGACTATAGTCCGGCCCACTGGCTTTCCCATAGCTGAAATGAAAGGAAAGAAGAGCGAAGAAACAGACCCACCTGACTATCCCACCAGATGACATGACTCACCAGCAAAGAAGAGAACAAGCCACATGATCAACAAAAACTGGTGGTGGGGGGGCGGGGGGCACCCACCTCCCAGAGGGAAACCACAGGATAGTCACCAAGGCGCAAAACTCAGCCCATCCCTGGGCCCCTGAGCACACAGAGAGGCAAGGGGGGAAAGAAAACAACCCCCAGGAAGCACCTCCTCACGCCCTCAGAGAGGGACGTCCCTCAGGATAACAGCCACAGCACCGGGCCTGGCCTAGCCAAGCGCCAACCGATGCACAAATAAAAAAGCTATACCCCCAGGGCTTTTAACACACCCAAAAGAAAAAAACTCTACATCACAGTCTCATCTTTCCAGCCCCATCCAAAACAATGCACTTCAAGAAGATGAGTGTTCCAGCCCCGGCCAAGAGGGAGGGAGCTCACGCCCAAGAAGTAGAGCAATCATTAGAACACTCAAGAATTAGGTGCTCTGGGAGGGAGGACAGACTCCCTCCTCCCCACCACAAACACAGAGACCCCCAGCAATGGAGCCAGATCAGGTTAAAAAAAAACAACACCTGCACACCTGAATGAAGGGATGATGTAAGGGCCCTTTCTGTTGATTCCATTATCTTCCATTTCTTTCATTTTGCCATTATACCTTAAGTCGAGAAGAGGAAGTGAGATACTCAAAAGTTACAAAATAGTACACTGTGCTAGCGTTCGAACAGCAGAACTCAGACTTTTTGGCACCCGATCGATAGGAGGGATTTGGTTCAATTGGTTGGATGGTGGCCAATGAATTGGCAAAAGGCCATATTCTGCCCAGTAACAGGCGGGTGATTGGTTCCTACTTGAATGGGATGGTTTGCAGAGAACCAAGGAAAGAATAGTCTGGACGCTCAGAGAAGAAGCTGTGATTGTCTCTCTCTTTCTCCAGAAAAGATGCATAGCTGCGGTATTTCTGAACCTACAGAGGACCTGGATAGATCTGCAGTGGAAACCATTACAGACTGAAAGCAGAAACCTCAAACTGAAAGCCTAGTGTTATAACCTGCCTAATTACTACTGGCTGGCGACTAATGGCAACCCCACACTCCTTAGTGAGGATGAGCTTCCCCAATGAGGGGGCGGAGAAATCATTAGCAGAGTCCCTGCATAAATAGAGCTGGCCAGTGTGGAACCAACAAGAGAGGGGTGAGCAGTGGGGGAATACTGCTGCTGTTGTATATATATATGTAATTGTAAATAAAGTTATTTCTTTCGATTCTACAAACTCGTGCTGGATTCTTCGTGGCCCTCACAAAACTGCCAATGAAAGTTAAAGTGGATAGCTGTCTACGCTGCTGAAGCCACCACCTTGGATTTTTGTTGGATACATGTTGGAAGTTTTTTTTCTGTTGCACCATTGTTGCTAACTTTCCGGTTGGTTAAATTGCTCTGTTTTATTACCTTTGCTCTTGAGTCGCCAGGTATCTTTATGATACCACCACGAGGTTCAAGTCCAAGTAATGATCAATAACTCAATACACCGATTAGTAAGATTCACATCAAAGCACATTTATTATACACAGTAATCGCGACTCATGCACAAATTCTACGTCTAAGCTACTTCTACAACTAACAGGCCCATACTTAACTTCGGACTGGCCCACCAGGTCAGGAGAACAAATAGCCTTTCGTTCGGGTTCTGAGTCTGCGGGATTCGAAGTTGGTATGGATTGGTAGCTAGGAGCGCCTATCTCGTAGCGAGCGTTGAATTAAGACTTGCTTCTTTCGGTGGCCACTGCACCGGTCACGGTCAAGGTTGGTTCGCGTTGCTGGGTGACCTGGGCAGGATGAAGAGAGCGATTTGAACTTGGGGCCTAATTCTTATAGTCCCCAGGGAATTCCTGCCTTTCGGGGCGGATCCTGTACCTGGTTCTAGGTGATTGGACTTGGTTCCAATTGCTTGGTTCGATTTCTCCAATACTGGAGCGGTTCCCTGATCGATGGGCGGTCTTGAGGTGTTCGTTAACCTCTTTTGTGTTGGCTCCTGCTGGCGCCGGGGAGTCTGGCTTAGTTTTGAGTGTCCCAAATGTTGCCATTGTTCCCGGGGATTGCTCATCAGTATGTAGATGGCTGCTACATTGTTATGCTGATGGTCGCTGGTATTGATGCTGTCTGGGCTTTTGCAGAGTTAAATACACAGCAAACCAGTACCTGCTGGTTTCTGCCTGTGTTGGCTGACTTTCTAATCAGCCTTTGCCGTTCGCCATTTTAAATCGGGAGTTGGCCAATTTAGGTGGCTACACCATGTCTCTTTAGGGACGTTTGGATATCTGTGATCCTGCGCTGGAAAGTTGGAACCAGTACGCACAACGGATGTGTTACTATTTCCGGCCGAATAACATCACCAGAAACGAGCGCCAGGTGGTCATTTTGCTCACCACCTGTGGCCCGCATGGGGTGACTCGGAGACATACGTACTCAGCTGTGACGGGCACCAAGTGGTTTGATCAACTTGAGACCTTGATGGGGCAACATTTAAAAAAAAAAAATTTCGAGTACCCAATTCATTTTTCCCAATTAAGGGGCAATTTAGTGTGGCCAATCCACCTAGCTTGCACATTTTTGGATTGTGGGGGTGAAACCCACGCAAACACGGGGAGAATGTGCAAACTCCACACGGACAGTGACCCAAAGCCGGGATCGAACCTGGGATCTCAGTGCCGTGAGGCCGCAGTGCTAACCCACTGCGCCACTGTGCTGCCCGGATGGGGCAACATTTTAATCCAACCCCGTGAACGATAGTCCAGCATTGCCGGTTTAATACCGCAGAGAGGACCCCAGGAGAATCCCTTGCTGAGTTTCTATCCAGGCTATGCAGGATTGCAGAGTACTGTGACTGAAACATTTGTCAGAAACATTATGCGACTGTTTGGTTTGTTGTATTAACAACCCGGCCACCCAGAGAAAGTAGTTAGCCGAGCCGACATTGATTTTCAAATAGCGCTGTCCTGAGAGAGCGCAGAACGGGGAGTGCAGGAGGTACCGGGAATGGAGGTGCATGCCTTGGGGCACAACCCCTTCTGTCGAAAGGTGTCTGCCCACACCCCTGCCGTACCTTGGGCGGGGCGGTGTCTGGATCGACGCCAATGGCCGCCGGACATTCCTCCCCAAAGGGAGTCTTCTCCAGAATCAATGGATGAGGAGCCATGTTAGTGTTGGACTTGTGGGCGCCGACCCCGTTGTGGATGCCGGTCCTGGGGGCACCAGAGGCGCTGTCGTTCCAACAGAAATTCGGGCCAGCCCAGGGGCTGTAGTTTCCATTTGGTTGAATCTGTGGCAATTGCTCCCGAGGATGTGGAGATGGAGGATGACTGCCTGCAGCTGCATTGTGTGGCAGCTCCCCATGTGGCCCCCATTAAGGTGGCGGTGCGGGTCAATGGTCACCTGCTTGAGATGGAGCAGCGGTCTCCGTGATTGCACTGATGTCCGGGCAGTCTACAGCCTCAGGGGGGAATGACTCAATGTGCTCGGCTACCTCCAACCCCTCACGATGAGCATCGGGAATAGGGCTATATAGGTCAGTGATCAGTGGGCCCTACTGACCCCTGGCCTCGCAGACAGGATACGTTGTGCTCAATCGAATCTGATCAACCCAGCCTCCAAATCAAGATTACCAAAGCATAGCAGCCAATTCCCGAACTCAAGAGGGAATTCATCTCCCATCTCTCACCTGGGAGCGGGTTGAGGTGGACATCCTGCCCAGCCGTCATCACCCGAATCCATCAGGATACCCAACACAAAGACTGTAGCCAGTTAAAATGGCTAACTCCCGACTTAGAATGGCCAACCCCGATTTAAAATGTGAACGGAAAAGGCTGATGGGAAAATCAGCCAACAGGACTAAACCAAACAGCTGCATGTAAAACTGTGTATTCGCCTCTGGGAAGGCCAGACAGAATCGATACCTGTAGCCATCAGCATAACAACACACCAGCCATCTGAATATTAATTAGCAATCCCCGGGAACAATGTGCAACAAATTAGACACACAAAGCCAACCCAGACTTTTCGGCACCAACAGGAGCCTACACAAAGAGAGGTGAATGACCACCCCAAAACCGCCCATCGATCAAGGAATCGCTCCAGCATTGGAGAATATCGAAACAAGTGATTGGGACGAAGTCCAATCACTTGGAACCAGGTACAGGATCCGCCCCGAAAGGCGGGAAGCCCCTGGGGACTATAAGAATAGAGTCCAAGTTCAATTCGACCCTTCTTCATCCTTCCGCACCCTTCGAGACCCTTCTGCTGACCTTCTGCAACAACCGCTTAAATCGTAAGTCTTACTTCAACGCTCGCTACGAGATAGGCGTTCCTAGCTATCGACCTGTACCAGCTTCGAATCCCGCAGGCTCAGAACCCATACTAAAGGCCATTTGTTTCCCTGTCCTGGTGGGCCATTCCCAAAGTTAAGTATTGGCCTGTTAGTTGTAGGAAGTAGCTTAGAAGTAGATTTTTTACCTAAGTATTGATTACTGTATATAATAAATGTGCGTTGATTTAACTCTTACTAAGCGGTGTGTTGGATTATTGATCATTACTCGGACTTGAACCACGTGGCGGTATCAGAAAGATACCTGGCGACTCAAGAGCAAAGGTGATAGAACAAGAGCAATTAAACTAAGGCTAAAGTTAGCAACAAGACAGGCTCTAATCAGGAGCAATACTCTTTCAAGTGCAAGAACCCTCTGCATACACCACTCTTTTAAAGTTACCCCGTAATTCCGCAAAGAGAGTTTTCATAATCTGCATTGCAGAGAAAAGATTCTTCATCAAGACAACACCTTGAAGCAGCCATCATCCAATGCACACAACAGCACCAAGGTGGGAGGCCGCTCAGCAGAAACCCTGCCACCCCAGCTCCCTTCAACCTCCACAAGAACATAAACAAGGAATTAGGCATTTTTTCTCGGCTCTTTCCTACAAATAGATCAATGAGGAACTTCCTGCATCATGGCACATGTAACCGCCCCGTGCTCACATCACGTGACCCACCATGAACCAGGTTTGTTGAAATCGGTGCATTATGCTCTGAGGTAACCAAAGGCAAACAGCTTTGCCATTTGGAGATTACTGAATTAATTTGTATTGAAATTTTGGTTGTGCATATTAACTTAATTTCTGTTTAAGGAGAGAGAAGGAACCTGGTAATTGCTATGAATTGCATTTAATGGTGGGCAAGTGGTGAGCATTATTTGGTCATTCACATGATCCCCCTGTTATGAGACAGAATAACACTATCATTGTTGTTTTATGATGTTCAGATGGTGTTGCACTTGGCAACCCTATCAAACAGATAATTTAGTTTATTCATGGACTCTTACACCATTTCTGCAACCTGGACGAGTCCGTGTTTTATCTTTATTCAGAGTGGAGGTGTTGAATCCTCACCTCCATTATTTTGGGCTGTTCCTCAATTTCTGGCTGCTCTTCAGTTCTACACTCCTTTAGCCACTCAGTGCAGAGGAGGGCAGGTAAATCAGCTGACCTCCTTTTGCGACTGCTCCTGGGCCAAGCCAAGGTTGCCAATACCAGGTCCAGACAGCTAATGGTAAGGGGCCACTAAGTCTGAATGCCTGCCAACTTCTTTGGCTACATCACCACCTGGGTGTCCCTGGTGTTACGAACAATGCTGATGCTCAGTGTGAGGGTATCCCAAAACCCAGAAGCGTAACTTGGAACACCAGTTCATAGGGCTGGATTCTCTGATTTTCAGGCTATGCCTTGACGCTGGCGTGGGAACGGTGGCGTTTTATGACCGAAAAAGCGGCGCAAACGGCCACCGATCCTCCATTTGGTGGGGGGCTAGCAGGCAGGCAGCGTAGAGCACTCAGCTCTAGATGCTGATACGGCCGGAGAATTGCCGGGTCCGTGGCCGCGCATGTGCACGGCGGCAGCCTGCAGCGGCCACGCTGTGCAACATGGCACTGGCTGTGCGTGGACTCAGGCTGCCAAATAGTGCCCTCCTTAAGCCAGGCTCGCCACCCCCGGAACACTGGTGCTCCCAGCCCATACCAATGTCTCCCCTGCCAGCGGATCGGCTCTCCCTAGACTGTAGCGGCACTGGACTGAGTCCGCAGCCGCCATGCCGAATTCCCGCCACAAAATAGCATGAGAGACCCACACCATCGGGAACTTGGCCAGTTGGGGGTGGAGCTTCGGGGGGGGGAGGGCCTCGGGTAACTTCCTGAGGCAGTCCATACGGCGTGAGGCGTACTCATAGAGTACACCGCTTTGGAGGGGGTGGAGCATCTCAAAATGACGCCGCCCCCGATTCCGTCGCAAAGAGGGATTCTCCAGCCAATCGCCAAACACGATTTCGGCATTGGAGACTAGAGAATCCTGCCCAGCGTGTTTATTCTGGTATAATGTGAGGAACGGTGTATAACCCAGTGAGGAACAGTCTAGCTGTTGTGTGAACACTTAATAAAGAATATATTATTAACTTAAAAGAAAATCAAAAACGTACACTATAAGAAGGATTCCAAAACAGAATGACATTTAATTAGAATGATGACTATGCACAAATAATTTTGCATGAAACTATCCCTTGATCCCCAAACCTAGGTTACCTGACCCTACGTTAACTGAGACACCCCTTCTCCCAAACAGCATGCAATATTAAGTAACTTAATGAGCTAAATCCAGCAAATAATTACCACAAGCAGGTCAAGGTGGTCACATCTGGGAAATAGTCTTCAGGTTCAGCGATGGCAGAAAATGGATGCTTCTTTTGGAAGACTTGATGCAGTTCTGATGTTAACTGTCTTTCTCTTTTTCTTCGGTTTGTTCTATAGTTATGCTACTCCTTTCCCTTTGATGTTATTCACCCTTTGGAGTTGGCTTTTGGCTTGTCCTTCCACTTTTAAGGTACCACTTTTATAACCCCATTTTTCTCCCTAATCACACATGTAAAATACTTGTTTTCCACTGATAGGCGAATTCACATTCCATCATTTCTCCAGATGTCTGCCTCTAATCAACTCCCTATTTACTTTTTCTTCATCTTCATTTTCACCAATTTTTAACACTGGAAATTGAGCATGCAGAGTCCATGTGTGAGGCCTCCCACAGTGGGTACCAGGCATAAGGGGGGCATGGTAGCATAGTGGTTAGCACAGTTGCTTCACAGCTCAAGGGTCCCAGGTTTCATTCCTGGCTTGGGTCACTGTCTGTGCGGAGTCTGCACATCCTCCCCGTGTGTGCGTGGGTTTCCTCCGGGACCTCCGGTTTCCTCCCACAGTCCAAAGATGTGCAGATTAGGTGGATTGGCCATGCTAAATTGCCCTTAGTGTCCAAAAAGATTGGGTTAGGTTGGGTGGGGTTACTGGGTTCCAGGGATAGGGTGGGGGTGTGGGCTTGGATGGGGTGCTCGTTCCAAGGACCGGTGCAGACTCAATGGGCCGAATGGCCTCCTTCTATTCTGTAAATGAATGGAATGTATTATTGACCCCAGGAATACCATTTTAATTTGAATTACTCAGTTTTCTTTAAAGTTTTGGTTTGTATTTCTTACAAATTAAGAGGACACTTAATTGGTTATGGGTTCCTCAAAAGAGGTAATGAATAGACAAACTTGTCAGATTAGACGGTGTGAGCTTGTTATGTGTAACTCTGGAAATCTTACGGCATGTAGCGATTTAGATTCCAGTTTCACCGTTTACCATTGTAATGATCCACAGGAGGCACTACACCAGTATTTATTTGCAATAACTATATACAAGAGCAGCTCCAAACAGTGCTGCCAGCATTCCAGTCAACATAAGACTGCCTCACAAAGCCTACACAGGTGCTTACATGGGGCCCCTCAATGAGCTATCATTGAGGGAGCTCATACTCCAATTGGCCAACCAATAATGCCAATTGGAGGTCATTACAACCATCTGATTTTCTGGAGTGAACCAATCATCGCTGGATGTTGAGTGTTGTGGTGAATGTATTGTATTAACCATTCACCATGTAGTTCACTGTATCACGCTGTTGCCCATGTGGGCTCCACCTATGGACCATTGTACGATATTACATAGAATGCATCATGTTGGTGCCCTTGTGGGTTCCGCCCTTGGCTCCGCCCCTTGAAGGGAGGTATAAAGAGCAGCAACCCTCTAGGCGGCTCTCGCTAGTAGAGCAGTCGCAGGCAGGCACTGTTCTAGTCGATTAAAGCCACAGTTTACATCTACTCTCTGTCTCGTGTGAATTGATGGTCGCATCAATTTAATCGACGACAACACCACAATGGAATTGGCCCTCAAACCTGACCGACTGGAACTCAACCCACAGGCCAAAGGGATATTTTCGCACTGGCTCCGCTGCTTCGAGGCCTACCTCGCCGCCTCCTCCTCGCCTTCTGTCTCCGACGATCAGAAGCTGAGCCTCCTCCATGCCCGGGTGAGCCATCGAATCTCTGTACAACTCGAGGAAGCCTCCACATATGCAGACGCCCTCGCGATGCTGAAGTGCCCATATGTAAGGCCAGTGAACGAGGTGTACGCGTGGCATCTCCTCACCACTCGCCGCCAACGCCCTGGGGAATCGCTGGAGGAGTACCTACGCGACCTCAAAGTCCTCGCACTAAGTTGCAACTACCAGGCCAATCCGGCCTCTCAACATATGGACCTCGCCGTCCGGGACGCCTACGTGGCTGGAGTCAGGTCCAACTACGTGAGACAGCGCCTACTCGAGAAAGGTGCCCTCGACCTGGAAGAGACGGTAAAGCTAGCCACCTCCCTAGTAGCGTCCCAAAGCCTCAACGCGTTCCCGTCTGATCACGCGATCCTCTGGTGGACCCCCGACCAGAGAGTACCCAAGGCCTGTGCCGTGCAGCTGCCCGCCCAACACGGAGGGCTACCCTGCTATTTCTGTGGCCAGCACCAGCACCCCAGGCAGCGATGCCCGGCTCGGAACGCGAACTCCAGCGACTGCGGCAAAAAGGGACACTCCGCCAAAGTTTGCCTGGCCAGGTCCAAATCCTCAAAATCACAGGCCCGACTCTCAGACTCACAGGCTCGCAGACCCTGCAGTGTGGCTGCGTACCTGCTGGCTCCGCCCCCTTTGGACGCGTCATCTGCCTCGTGTTGTCCGTGGGGGCAGCCATCTTCAACATGTGCGACTCACGGGGCCACCGTCTCCCACGCGGCCCGCCACGTGCGACGCATGGGGCCGCCATCTTGGACGCCATCTTCCTCACCGCCCAACACATGCGACTGATGGGGGCCGCCATCTTGGCCGCCATCTGCAACTCGGCCCGACATGTGCGACCGTCGGGGGCAGCCATCTTGGGACCACCCTATCACCTCTGACCACGCTGGCTACCCGCAACCCGGCGCGACCAAAACACCTCCCGAGCTCTATGATGACCGTCCGGGTCAATGGACACGAAACGCTTTGCCTGTTCGACTCCGGGAGCACAGAGAGCTTCATTCACCCAGACATGGTAAGGCGCTGCTCGCTCCCAATCTTCCCTGCACGTCAAACCATCTCCCTCGCTTCTGGGTCGCACTCGCTGCAGATCGGGGGGTACACTGCCGCAAACCTTGCAATACAGGGCGCCAAGTACGCCGATTTTAAACTATATGTACTCCCCGACCTCTGCGCTCCACTCCTGTTGGGAGTGGACTTCCAGTGCAACCTCAGGAGCCTAACCCTGAAGTTCGGCGGGCCCCTACCCCCACTCAACGTATGTAGCCTCGTGATCCTGAAGGTCGACCGTCCCCCGCTCTTTGCAAATCTCACCGCCGACTGTAAGCCAGTCGCCACCAGAAGCAGGCGGGAGGTACAGCATCCAGGACAGGACTTTTATCAGGTCCGAGGTCCAGCGACTCTTGCGGGAAGTGATCATCGAGGCCAGCAATAGCCCCTGGAGAGCTCAGGTGGTGGTCGTCAGGACCGGGGAAAAGAACCGGATGGTTGTAGACTACAGCCAGACCATAAACCGGTACACGCAACTCGATGTGTACCCACTTCCCCGGATCGCAGACATGGTAAACCAGATCGCACACTACCGCGTGTTCTCCTCAGTGGATCTGAAGTCTGCATACCATCAGCTCCCAATCCGCCCGGAGGACCGCCACTACACGGCCCTTAAGGCAGACGGCCGCCTCTTCCACTTCCTCCGGGTCCCCTTCGGCGTCACAAATGGGGTCTCTGTCTTCCAAAGAACGATGGACCGAATGGTGGACCAGTACAGGCTGCGGGCCACATTTCCGTACTTGAACAACGTCACCATCTGCGGCCACGACCAGCAGGACCACGACGCCAGCCTCCAAAAATTTCTCCAAACCGCCCAAGTCCTCAACCTCCCTTTCAACAAGGAGAAATGCGTTTTCCGCACAACCAATCTAGCCATCCTCTGCAATGTCGTGGAAAACGGAGTTCTAGGACCCGGCCCCGACCATATGCACCCACTCCTGCAACTCCCACTCCCCCACTGCCCCAAGGCCCTGAAAAGATGCCTCGGGTTCTTTTCCTATTATGCCAAGTGGGTCCCCAACTATATGGACAAAGCCCGCGCATTTATCAAGGCCACCATCTTCCCACTGGCGGCTGATGCCCTCCAGGCCTTCAGCCGCATCAAGGCAGATATTGCCAAGGCTGCGATGTGCACGGTGGATGAGTCCGTCCCCTTCCAGGTGGAGAGCGACGTGCCGGAAGTCACCCTTGCTGCCGCCCTTAACCAGGCGGGCAGGCCAGTAGCATTTTTTCCTGTACACTCAACGCCTCCGAAATTCTCCTCGGTCGAAAAAGAAGCCCAAGCCATCGTGGAAGCTGTGCGGCACTGGAGGCACTACCTCGCTGGTAGGAGGTTTACCCTCGTCACTGACCAACGGTCGGTAGCCTTCATGTTTGATAATATGCAGCGGGGCAAGATCAAGAATGATAAGATCTTGAGGTGGAGGATCGAACTCTTCACCTATAATTACGATATAGTGTGTCGTCCTGGGAAACTCAATGAGCCCCCAGATGCCCTGTCCCGCGGCACGTCCGCCAGCGTGCAAGATGACCGACTCTGGGCCACGATGACCTCCAATCGCCAGCCGGCACAATCAGAACCTGATAATTCTGCATTTACTGATAGTTATTGAGTCGATCACCAGGCAATGCAGAGTGACATCAGACCTTGATTGGTCAAGTGCCCTTAGAGTGGGAAAGCAGACCAGTCCGAACATTGAGACGCATGCACACAAGGAACAGGAGGCGACTAGGCGAGGAGGAAGGGAGGCAGAGGCAAAAGATCATGTGTTACTCTTTCAAAAAATGTCGCAGTCAGCAGGTTTCCCCAGGGCTGAGGAGAGTAGGCCAGTCAGCAACAGTGAGATGAGGTGTTGGATGAAAACCGTGAGCCAAGGTGAGCCAGCCGGTCAGCAGCTGTCGAGCAGCAATGGGAAGCAGGTGTGGGATGACTCAACTCAGCCAAAGCCATGGAAGGCCAGCCAGCAACAGCGAGGTGCGAGGAGTCAAATCAAGCCTTACCGGCTTGAGGAGTGACAGTGAGGCAGAAGGCTGCGTTGAAAACCCCAGGCAAGTGACGTCTCACATTGTGAGAATGGGAAGGTGTGGGGGTGAGGATGATTGTGAGGGGATTGAGGGTGTGACGGAAGTATGACGGTGTGGAGAACCGAGGAAGGAGAGTGTGTGAGAGGGAATTAACCAGGGTTGCAGACTTGAAGGGAAGAAGAGTGTGTGAGGGCCGGTTTGAATTTTGCAGGGAAGGAAAGTTTGTTAGTGGGAAATGGGCAGGAGAAGAGTAGAGTGAGTGTTGTTTAGAATCCAAGTCAGAGCTTCATAATTAAAAGATGAATCCAATATTTGCAGACTTTTGCAGAACGTGGGCTGACTGTACAAAAGCTGAAATTTCAGAAAATGATCAGTTTCTTCAGCAATATGAAGCAACACTATCAATCTGACTGTCAAAACTGCAGAAACTGAAGGTGAGGCAAAAGGATGAAGGTCGGCAAAAACGGTACTTTTTCATTTTACTTTAAAAAGTTTCAAGTATTGATAAGTGCATAAACTGCACATTCATCCTCATCCACAAAAGTATGGGTGAATAACCTGATGACTTAGCCTTGCTGATATCCAGAGATACCACATTACCTGAAAGAACTAAACAAGAAGTGGACTTTGAAATGAGAACGGAACTCCAAGATATTGTTAATTCTTCTGTTGAAGTGATGGAAGAGACCTTTCCTGAAGACATTACCTGATGGCCAAAATCTGTTCCATTGGGTATTAAGAATATTTTGCACTAAATAAACCAGAAAACATAGGCAATATGGAAAATGTAAGAAAAAATGTTGAGGTTGGAAGCTGAAAGCATGTTAGGTTTCTTCATAAGCCCCATTTTCTGAGCGTGAATAGAAATTGGATGACGGAAATTAGAAATTGGTTTATATTTTCTGAAACCTCTAAGGCAGTCTACTGTTCTGTTTGCAAATTATTCCCTGATCCAAATAAAGAGAAACAAGCGTTCATCGACGGGCACTCTGGAGAAATGTTGGAAGAGATATTACTGATCATGAAACTACCGAAGCTCACGTTAAAGCTATGTGTGAGTTTGTTCAAAATGTAAAGTATCTAGAAGAATTGATTCTATGCTGGTGGCTCAATTTCAAAAGGAGTGTTCTTATTGGAGTAAAGTGCTGAGACACAGTCAAACTGCTGTCTTCTTTGGGGCGACCTCTAAGAGGACGTGATGAGTCATTATTGTCAACACGAAGAGGTAATTTCTTTAACCTACCTTGAATATCTAAGTAAAATTGACAAGCTTCTCAAAGAGCGTTTGAAAGGTTAGCAGTATTGTGGCTCAGGGAAGATAAACTTTTTAATGCACCAAACCCACAATGACTTCATCACTATAATGGCAGCGACAATCCCACACTTCTGGGTGTCTGGAGGCAACTGTTTCGGAAATCATTGCAAATTACTTTTGGACATCAAAAATAGTCATGGGCAGAGCCTCTATAATACCTGTAATAGGGAAGAAAAATATTCGGGTCTACAAGCAAGACTGAACAATAAAAGCCCTACGTTTATTCATCCCACGTTCCAGTCACTCCTCGAATTTCATTTGCAATTCTGCAGCTGAATCCTGTGAGGAAGTAGAACATATTTTTGACTTTGTTCAAAACGTATAAACCTTTTTTTTTCGGTTTCCACACATCGGGGAATTTGTTGCAATCACACTTGGAACTGGAAGGTGGAAAACATTTGATGGTCAAGAGAATTTGTGACACCTTGTGCAGCTCGTGCAGATGTTTTTTTGGCTTCCAAAACTAACTTTGCTGATATAAAGGAAATCTTATTGTACATAGCCTCATCAAATTCAGAAACCCATGTGTGAAAGCCGAAGCAAAATCCTGAGCAGAGAAGATTGAAAAGTACGATATTGCTGTTTTTACTCTTTTGTGGATCCGTTTACTTCAAAGAATCAATGCTGTCACCACATTATGCTGCAAAATGTTACAACTTTATTGAATGCTGAATAATTGTTATCCTCAGTTAAAAGATTTGTCAGCAAAGTTCAAAATTACTATACCTCTGAGGAAGCAGAGGCACTAACATTAACAAGAAATACAAGTCCCTCTGATTCGAAGAGTACAGGTCCCTCTGATGAGAAGAGTACAAGGCGATGGAAGTTATTTTTTGATGAAACTAGAGGCAATGAAATCACTTTGAAAGAGAAAGAGAAAATCATTGTTAAGACTGAAAATTATTTGTGGTACATTAATGGTGCAATTGTGAATCTCAGAAGAAAACTTGATTTTCGTTTGCATGCTTTTCAACAGAAGTTTAGATGAAAATGCTAAAAGCCACTGCAGTAAGAAATTAAATGAATTCTACCAGGTGGACACAGACAGAAATCTTTTTGAAGGTGAAACAACTCATTTATTAATGATAATGAGCACTGTGCTTAGAGTACCAACTGATTTTTACAGTCTTGTACATGATGGTTTGCAGGCAACCTTTCCAAATGTGGAAAACATTCTGAAAATACTTTTAACAGTGACTGTCACAAATGCTTCCGATGAATGTTCTTTTCCAATATTGAAAAGAGTTTAAAATTATTTGCGAAGGATGTTGAATGCAGTAAAAAGCATTGAATATTTAGATTGCACAGAGCTTGGGCCACAAGCCCAAGTATGTTCCTCCCTGTCCTTTTTATAAAAAAAAACAGCACATATACACCTAGGTCAGGACATAATCTGGGGGTTCTGTCTACTCACCTGACCTGTGTGTAATTACACTAGTTGGCTGTACTTGTGATGCATCTGGGTTATTGTCCACATGGTGGATAGTATCAGCAGTCTCTGGAGTATGTGCCACGGTTTGTGCATTGGTAACAATCAACATTCTGGGGGTTACCATTATTCAGAAACTGAACTGGACTAGCCACATTAATACTGTGGCTACCAGGGCAGGTCAAAGGCTCGGAATCCTATGACGAATAACTCACCTCTTGTTTAAACTGCATGTGCATTCCATAAAATAGAGTGAATGCTGGTAGCCACTCTTTAGTCTGCTTTAGTCGTTGAAACTGCTACAGAGTACTGTTGTAGAATGAATATATCATCACCGCTGCCAGGTTATCGGCATCGGCCTGCATGATGTGAGTGAAATCCTTTCTGCTTCAGGTAAATGGTAGACTTAACATGAGGAACAACATCAGTGAAAGACACCCCACAACATGGGGATGCCTGCAGTCTTCATAAATCCTCATGCTTATTTCACCTACTTCTCTGTTAACAGGGAATTAAATAATGCTATCTCTTTTTGAAAAGAGAGCACCAATTACCTGCTTATTGCAGCAGTGTGCTGCGAATTACCATATGTAACTAATTTCTCCAATACTAACCATGGATGTATAGCATATCACTGCAATCTTCACCTTTCCTCTCGCCTTTTTCTTTAACTACATTCGGGAGTTATGGTGCAGCAATTGGCAAATTGCAGTGACAGTCTCTTTTGTGAAGTGCAATCACCTCAAACATTGGTCACCGCTGCAATTCAGGTGTACACATTTCTCCCTGAACACCCTCTGAGAATATGGCCACTAGCTGAGAACCCTTCCCCTCCTCCCTCTTCTTGCAGCTTATTTTGGGCTGCATGTTTATTGCTCATTCTTTCCGCCCTGCTCAATGGCAAGCGGAATGTTTACTCATCTACCCATATTTGGAAACAACTGCGTAAAATAAATGACAGAAATGCACTTTAGACTTCCGGGTGCGGCGATGACCAGCTAAGTCGCACGTTTCGGCAGCTCCCGGTGGAACGGACTTTTGGGCTCTTAATAGGAGCCCCAACTGCAATTTTAACGGCTAAAAACACTGTGCGGTAAACCAGAAGGGAATCCCCCCTGGACACGGATGGAAAAAGGAGAGGAAAGTGGCCGGATTGCGGTGGATCCTCTAGAGCAGCGGCCAGGAAGGCAAGCACAAAGCAAGATGGCGTCGGAAGGTGGCAGTTTAATATGGGGCCCTGACCAACAAGAGTTCCTGCGGTGATGCGTGGAAGAACTTAAAAAGGAGATGAAGAAGGAGCTGTTGGCCCCGATATTACAGGCGATTGAAGGGCTAAAGGAGGAGCAAAAGACCCAGGAGCAGGAGCTTCGGGTCGTGAAGGCAAAGCTGCTGAGAATGAGGACGACATACAGGGCCTGGTGGTGAAGACAGAGATGCACGAGGCACAACACAAAAGGTGTGTGGAAAGGCTGGAGGTGCTGGAGAATAATGCGAGGAGGAAGAATTTAAGGATTCTTGGTCTTCCCGAAGGTGCAGAAGGGGTGGACGTCGGGGCATATGTGAGCACGATGCTTCACTCGCTAATGGGATCGGAGGCCCCGACGGGCCCGTTGGAGGTGGAGGGAGCTTATCGAGTTATGGCGCGAAGACCGAGGGCTGGAGAAATTCCTCGAGCCATAGTGGTGAGATTTCTCCGATATAAGGACAGAGAGATGGTCCTCAGATGGGCAAAGAAAACCCGGAGCAGTAGGTGGGAGAACGCGGTGATCCGCGTATATCAAGATTGGAGTGCGGAGGTGGCTTTAATCGGGCCAAGGCGGTGCTGCACAAAAGGAAGGTTAAATTTGGAATGCTGCAGCCGGCAAGACTGTGGGTCACACATCAAGGGAAACACCACTACTTTGAAACGGCAGAAGAGGCGTGGGCATTTATTGTCGAGGAGAAACTGGAATAAGCGGGCTAGAAAAAGAAAGTTTGGGACAAAGTGGTGGGGTGATTACGTGGGGTGAAGGGGGGGGGGGGGAATGGGGGAAGATATGATTTTCCAAGTTGTTAATCCTGCGACCCTGTAACTTTTCTCTCTTCCCCATGTCGTGGGGGAGGGGGGAGGGAGGATGGGGAGCTGGGGGCGCCGGCTATTGGGGGCGGGGCCAAATGGGAAGCGCGGGCTTTGTTTCCGCGCTATGGTAATTATGGCGGGAACAGGGAAGCAGGAAGGAGGGGGCCTTGCACAGTGGGGGCCGAGGTCACGGGGGGAAGCCGAGGTCGGCCAGAGTTTGCTGACTTCTGGGAGCAACATGGGGGTGCAATTACGTTAGAAAGGGATCTAGCGGCGGGGGGGGGGGGGGGGGGGGGTTAACTGGGTTGCTGCTGCTGGGGAGAAGGGGGAGCTGGTATAGTGTGGGGTGGTCGGGGCGGGGGGGCGCCGTTGGGGGGAGATACGGCTACGTGGGAACCGGGAGAGGAGATGGATTGAAAAAGGAGATGGCTAGTCGACAAGGCGGGGGGGGGGGGGGGGGTAAAGAGCCCCCTAACCCGGCTGATCACGTGGAATGTGAGAGGGCTGAACGGACCGATTAAGAGGGCACGGGTATGCGCACACCTAAAAAAACTTAAGGCAGATGTGGTTATGCTGCAGGAGACGCATCTGAAACTGATAGACCAGGTCAGACTTCGCAAAGGATGGGTGGGGCAGGTGTTTCATTCGGGGCTAGACGCAAAAAACAGGGGGGTGGCTATATTAGTGGGGAAGCGGGTAATGTTTGAGGCAAAGACCATAGTGGCGGATAGTGGGGGCAGATACGTGATGGTGAGTGGCAGATTGCAAGGGGAGGCGGTGGTTTTAGTGAACGTATATGCCCCGAACTGGGATGATGCCAATTTTATGAGGCGTATGTTGGGATGCATCCCGGACCTAGAGGCGGGAAAGTTGGTAATGGGTGGAGATT
The DNA here is from genome assembly GCF_047496885.1 of Scyliorhinus torazame. NCBI lineage: Eukaryota > Metazoa > Chordata > Chondrichthyes > Carcharhiniformes > Scyliorhinidae > Scyliorhinus > Scyliorhinus torazame. The sequence continues at coordinate 79,162,309 of NC_092721.1, read as the reverse complement.
TTAATATGGTGCTGGACCCAGGGCTGGACAGATCGAGGTTCAGGACCGGAAGGAGGCCGGCTGCAGCTAGGGTGCTCAAGGACTTTATGGAGCAGATGGGAGGAGTAGACCCCTGGAGATTTAGTAGACCTAGGAGTAAGGAGATTTCGTTTTTCTCCTAGGTCCACAAAGTCTATTCACGGATAGACTTTTTTGTTTTGGGAAGGGCACTGATCCCGAAGGTGACGGGGACGGAGTACACGGCTATAGCTATTTTGGACCACGCTACACAGTGGGTGGACCTGGAGATAGGGGAGGAAAAAGAACAGCACCCACCCTGGAGAATGGACGTGGGATTATTGGCAGATGAGGGGGGGGTGTTTAAGGGTGAGGGGGTGTATTGAAAGGTACTTGGAACTCAATGACAATGGGGAGATTCAGGTGGGAGTGGTCTGGGAGGCGTTGAAGGCTGTGGTTAGAGGGGAGCTGATATCTATCAGGGCACATAAAGGAAAGCAGGAGGGTAGGGAAAGGGAACGGTTGTTGAAAGAACTGCTGAGGGTGGACAGACAATATGCGGAGGCACCAGAGGAGGGACTGTACAGGGAAAGGCAAAGGCTACATGTAGAATTTGACTTGTTGGCTACAGGTAATGCAGAGGCACAATGGAGGAAGGCACATGGTGTACAGTACGAATATGGGGAGAAGGCGAGCAGGTTGCTGACCCACCAACTGAGGAAAAGGGGAGCAGCGAGGGAGATAGGGGGGGTGAGAGATGAGGAGGGAGAGATGTAGCGGGGAGCGGAGAGAGTGAATGGAGTGTTCAAGGCATTTTATGAACGATTATATGAAGCTCAGCCCCCGGAAGGGAAGGAGAGAATGATGTGCTTTCTGGATCAGCTGGAATTTCCTAAGGTGGAGGAGCAGGAGAGGGCGGGACTGGGAGCACAGATTGAGACGGAGGAAGTAGTGAAAGGGATTGGAAGCATGCAGGCAGGGAAGGCCCCGGGACCAGATGGATTCCCAGTGGAATTCTATTGGAAATATATGGACTTGCTGGCCCCGCTACTGATGAGAACCTTTAATGAGGCTAGGGAAAGGGGGCAGCTGCCCCCGACTATGTCAGAGGCAATGATATCGCTCCTCCTAAAGAAGGAAAAAGACCCGTTGCAATGCGGGTCCTATAGGCCCATTTCCTTCCTGAATGTGGATGCTAAGATTCTTGCCAAGGTAATGGCAACGAGGATAGAGGATTGTGTCCCGGGGGTGGTTCATGAGGACCAAACTGGGTTTGTGAAGGGGAGACAGCTGAACACAAATATACGGAGGCTGCTAGGGGTAATGATGATGCCCCCACGAGAGGGGGAAGCGGAGATAGTGGTGGCGATGGATGCCGAGAAAGCATTTGATAGAGTGGAGTGGGATTATTTGTGGGAGGTGCTGAGGAGATTTGGCTTTGGAGATGGGTATATCAGATGGGTACAGTTGCTGTATAGGGCTCCGGCGGCGAGCGTGGTCACGAATGGACGGGGGTCTGATTATTTTCGGCTCCATAGAGGGACGAGGCAGGGATGTCCTCTGTCCCCGTTATTGTTTGCATTGGCGATTGAGCCCCTGGCCATAGCATTGAGGGGTTCCAGGAAGTGGAGGTGAGTACTCAGGGGACGAGAAGAACACCGGGTATCTATGTATGCGGATGATTTGTTGTTGTATGTGGCGGACCCGGCGGAGGGGATGCCAGAGATAATGCGGAATCCTGGGGAGTTTGGGGATTTTTCAGGGTACAAATTGAACATGGGGAAAAGTGAGTTGTTCGTGGTGCATCCAGGGGAGCAGAGCAGGGAAATAGAGGATTTCCCGTTGAGGAAGGTAACAAGGGACTTCCGGTACTTGGGGATCCAGATAGCCAAGAATTGGGGTACATTACACAGGCTTAATTTAACGCGGTTGGTGGAACAGATGGAGGAGGACTTTAAGAGATGGGACATGGTGTCCCTGTCACTGGCAGGTAGGGTGCAGGCGGTTAAAATGGTGGTCCTCCCGAGATTCCTTTTTGTGTTTCAGTGCCTCCTGGTGGTGGTCACGAAGGCTTTTTCCAAGAGAATCGAGAAGAGTATTATGAGTTTTGTGTGGGCCGGGAAGACCCCGAGAGTGAGGAGGGGATTTTTGCAGCGTAGTAGGGACAGGGGGGGGTTGGCACTACCGAGCCTAAACGACTATTACTGGGCCACCACTGTTTCAATGGTGTGTAAGTGGATGGGAGAAGGGGAGGGAGCGGCGTGGAAGAGATTGGAGAGGGCGTCCTGCAGGGGGACTAGCCTACAAGCAATGGTGACGGCACCGTTGCCGTTCTCACCGAAGAAATACACCACAAGCCCGGTGATGGGGGCTACATTGAAAATTTGGGGGCAGTGGAGACGGCATGGGGGAAAGACGGGAGCCTCGGTGTGGTCCCCGATAAGAAATAACCATAGGTTTGTTCCGGGGAGAATGGATGGGGATTTGGAGTATGGCAAAGAGCTGGGGTAGTACAACTGAGAGATCTGTTTGTAGATGGGACATTTGCGAGTCTGGGTGCGCTGACGGAAAAATATGGGTTGCCCCAAGGGAATGCATTTCGGTATATGCAACTGAGGGCTTTCGCGAGGCAACACGTGAGGGAATTCCCGCAGCTCCCGACGCAGGAGGTGCAGAATAGAGTGATCTCAGAGACATGGGTGGGGGATGGTAAGGTGTCGGACTTATATAGGGAAATGAGGGACGAGGGGGAGATCATGGTAGATGAGCTGAAAGGGAAATGGGAAGAAGAGCTGGGGGAGGAGATTGAGGAGGCGCTGTGGGCTGACGCCCTACGTAGGGTAAACTCATCGTCCTCGTGTGCCAGGGTAAGCCTGATACAATTCAAGGTTCTACACAGGGCGCATATGACTGGAGCACGGCTCAGTAAGTTTTTTTGGGTAGAGGATAGGTGTGGGAGATGCTCGAGAAGCCCAGTGAATCACACCCACATGTTCTGGTCATGCCCGGCACTACAGGGGTTTTGGGTGGGGGTGGCAAAGGTGCTTTCGAAGGTGGTGGGGGTCCGGGTCGAACCAAGCTGGGGGTTGGCTATATTTGGTGTTGCAGAAGAGCCGGGAGTGCAGGAGACGAGAGAGGCTGATGTTTTGGCCTTTGCGTCCCTAGTAGCCCGGCGCAGGATATTGTTAATGTGGAAGGAAGCCAAACCCCCGACATGGCAGGGTTTATAAAGTTAGAACGGATCAAGTTCGTATTAAGGGGTTCGGCTCAAGGGTTCACCAGGCGGTGGCAACCGTTCGTCGACTACCTCACAGAAAAATAGAGGGAATGGAAAAGAAGAAGACAACAGCAGCAACCCAGGGGGGGGGGGGGGGGGGGGGGGAGGAACCGGATGGACTCTCAGGGATGTCATTGTATATGTAGAGACACTTGTTATAGGTAATGTATATTGGATTGTTGGATTGTATCTTTGGAGAGTAACTATTTTTGACAAGGCAGTTGCCACTCAGTTTTGTTTTATATATTATTTATTTATTTGTTTAAAATTGGCCACGGTTATTTATATTGCTTTGTTGTTGTTCAAAAGAAAAACTATGTACTGTTATGTTTGGCCACAAAATTTTGAATAAAATATATATTAAAAAAAAGAAATGCACTTTAGCCCTGCCTGACCGTGAAGAAGTAATACAGCAATTAACCTGTAAGTAGCTGATGATCTTTTTCAGTAGTCCTGGTGACTTGTCTGTCATGCTGCTTAATGTCATGTTCAGTTCTGCAAAATTAAGAGTAGATGTAAACTGGGGTTGAAAATTATGCTAATTGCTCTACATGCTGCTGGCAGAGTTAGGTACACACCACACTCTAATTCTTTTAACAAAATGGCACTTTGTGATTCAAGTCAACACTACAAATGCTGTTTTGGAACCAGAAAGGACCTCATGGTTCCCATAAAATAAATGCTACTGAGCCCAATTTCATCCCACTGTATTTTCATACTGTAATTACAAACTGTAGTTGTGGTTGCAGGCAAAAGCAGCACTGGAGGTCCTTGTTTAATGATCTTGCATTCCTGTGGAGTGTAGCTTTTGTGAGGGCCACGAAGAATCCAGCACGAGTTTTAAGGATACAAAGTAATAACATTTATTTACAATAACATATATATATAACAGCAGCAGCAACTTCCCTTGCTGCACTCTCCTTCCTGCTGGTTCCAAACTGGCCAGCTTTATTTATACTTGGAGTTTACTAATGGTTTCTCCGCCCCTCTCATTGGGGAAGCTCATACTTCCACAGGATTGTGGGATTGTCATTAGTCCCCAGCCAATGGTAAGAAGGCAGGTTATAACATCCCTCCCCCCCCAAAGTCCAAGGAATCCACCGAAGACCCTGGCGAAGGAGGGCGTCGGACTCGTTTTGCCGCAGGCCGGACACCATTTGCACACGGCGCTGGATCAGGCGGCGTGTAACGAGACGGAGACCGGCGCTTCCGTGATGAACGGCGTAACGGTTGTACATCCACGGCCCGTGGACCTGAGGATTCCCCCTCTGATGCGTCTTGTGTCTCCATCTCGGAGTCCGAGTCTGCTGCCTCCGTCATGTCAGCGTCTCTCTCTCCATTTGGTTCTGTAACGACATGCGCAGGCTTCGAGTGAGGCACCAGTGGAAGATTGTGAGGACGACCTTCCCTTGTCTCTGGTCTCTGCGGCTGTAGAAATGAGCTCCGGGGGTGGGGAATCTTTTAAGGGGATAGTCTTCTGGACCGAACGTGGTCTACATGTTTGCGCTGGAGATGACCCTGGGCTTGCACATGGTAAGATATAGGGCCCGTTTGGCAAAAGATTACACCAGGAACCCACTGGGCACCACCAGCAAAATTCCGAACGAACATTGGGTCACCGGGCGCAAACTGCCGATGCCGAGAAAATCCCTGTCCCTGCCGTTCTTGTGTGCGGCGTACTTTTGCGCCAATGTCCGGGAAAACCATACTGAGGCAGGTGCGAAGTCTCCGGCCCATTAAGAGTTCTGCGGGAGCTACCCCAGTCACCGCATGGGCGGTGGTCCTATACGTAAACAAAAAGCGAGCCAGTCTCGTGTCCATTGATCCGAAGACTGCTTCTTTAGGCCTCTTTTGAATGTCTGCACTGCGCGCTCTGTCAACCCATTTGATGCCGGGTGGTAAGGGGCAGTGCGGAAATGGCATATGCCGTTCATCTTCATGAACCTCGCAAACTCCTCACTCGTGAATGGAGTGCTGTTATCCGTGACCAGCACCTCGGGGAGGCCATGCGTACTAAAGGACAAACGCATCTTTTCAATTGTTGCGCAGGTGTCTTATGCACCTCTAGCCATTTAGACTGGGCGTCGATTAATAGAAGGAACATGGATTCTTGAAAAGGGCCTGCAAAATCTGCATGCAAGCGTGCCCAAGGCCGCCCTGGCCATTCCCAGTGATGTAGGGGCGCGGCCGGCGGAAGCTTCTGATGCTCCTGGCAAATGGAGCAGTTTTGGGCCACCTTCTCAATGTCGGTGTCGAGGCCTGGCCACCAGACATAACTCCGGGCCAACATTTTCATTTTGGTCACACCTGGATGCCCATTGTGCAAGTCTCTTAGTATCAGCTCCTGGCCTTTTTCCGGGACAATCACACGCGTCCACCACAAGAGGATGCCGTCTTCCACGCTGAATTCTGACAGCTTGGAGGGAAATGCCCGCAACTCGCCTGGGAGCTGTCTATGCTGCCCACCATACAGGACTATGTGCCGAACCTTTGACAGGACTGGCTGTGTCTGGGTCCACTCACGGATCTGTGATGCCGTGACAGGCAAGGTGTCCATACAATTTAGGGTTGCAACCACCTCACCGGTCGTGGGGGTCGACATGGGGCCGGTCGATAAAGGCAATCGGCTCAGTGCGTCGGCATTTGCTATCTGCGTTCCTGGTTTGTGCTCCAGAGAATACTCGTATGCAGCAAGCAACAAAGGCCAGCACTGGATCCGTGCGGAAGCAATGGGCGGTATTGGCTTATCCTCTCTGAAAGGTCCCAGCAGAGGCTTATGATCAGTCACGATAGTGAAATGGCGGCCATACACGTACTGGTGGAAGCGTTTCACCGCAAAAACCACTGCCAGGCCCTCCTTCTCGATCTGCGGTACTTTTTCTCCGCTGCAGTCAATGGGCGGGAGGCGAAAGCTATCGGTCGCTCGGCCCCGTTCTCCATCTTGTGGGACAGGACGGCCCCAATACTATACGGGGATGCATCACATGTGACGAGCAAAGGCTTTCCAGGATCATAGTGGGTTAGTAACCCAGACAACTACAATTGTTGCTTTACCCGCCGGAAAGCGGTTTCTTGCGGCTGACCCCAAACCCAGGTGGGATTTTTCTTTCGCAGAAGGTGCAACGGGGCCAGCGTAGTTGCCAGATTGGGGAGGAACTTCCCGTAATAGTTTACGAGACCAAGAAAAGAATGAAGATGTGAAGTGTCAGTCGGAGCGGGGGCCTGTTGAATCTCACGCACCTTCTCTGCGACGCGGCGCAAACCTTCGCGGTCCACCCGATAACCTAGGTAGACTACTTCCTTAGCCTGAAATATGCACTTTGTGCGACGTAAACGAACTCCAGCCTCCGAAAAGCGTCGAAGGACAGCCTCCAGATTTTCCAAATGTTCCTGCTCCGACGACGTCCCTGTAATCAAAACGTCATCTAAGTAGACAGCAACACGTGGTAAACCTCCCAAAATGCCCTCCATAACACGTTGAAAAATAGCGCAGGCAGAGGATACTCCAAAGGGCAACCGTGTATATTCATACAGGCCCCGGTGTGTATTAATCGTTACATATGGTCGGGAGGCAGGGTCCAGCTCCAACTGCAGGTAGGCGTGACTCATATCTAATTTTGTGAATGAGAGTCCACCTGCAAGCTTTGCGTAGAGATCCTCTATGCGAGGCATTGGATATCGGTCGAGTCGGGAAGACGTATTCACTGTAAGTTTATAGTCGCCACACAAGCGAACTGTAGTATCTGGCTTCATTACAGGTACAATTGGTGCTGCCCAGTCAGCCAAACGGACGGGCCTGATAATACCCAAACTCTCCAAACGAGTGAGCTCCCCTTCTACCTTCTCGAGCAAGGCATAAGGCACCGGGCGCACCCGGAAATAGCGCGGTGTGGCTCCTGGTTCAACTTGGATACGGGCTACGGCCCCTTTTATTTTCCCCAAATCAGGCTGGAATACATCTGGGTATTGTCCTAGCACCTCAGTCAACCCTTCAGAAACTGTTTGGAGGATGTGCTGCTATTGCAACCGCAAATGGCGCAACCAGTCCCGACCCAACAGGCTGGGCCCATGGCCGCGCACCACGATAAGTGGGAAATGCCCCTCCTGGCGTCCATAAACAACAGGGGTCATTGTAGTTCCTGCAATGTCCAGTGGTTCCCCCGTGTAGGTGGCCAACCTGGCCTGTGAGTCGGTTAATGTAAGGGTCTGTGCACCCTGCTTGATGCGGTCAAATGTCTTCTGGGCGATCACGGAGACCGCTGCGCCAGTGTCCAACTCCATCTCAAGCGGGTGACCATTGACCCGTACTGTCACCTTAATGGGGGCCACACGGGGAGCTGCCACACCATGCAGCTGCAGGCAGTTGTCCTCCGTCTCCACGTCCTCAGTAGTCGCCGCAGGTTCATCCACATGGAAGGTACGATCCCTGGGCTGGTCCCAGTTTCGGTCGGAACGACGGTGCCTCTGGCGCCCCCAGGACCGGCGTCCGCGACGGGGTCGGCGCCTACAAGTCTGACACGGACATGGCTCCTCACCCATTGGTTCTGGAGAAGGCTCCCTTTGGGGAGGAATGTCCGACGGCCACTGGCGTCGGTCCGGACGTCGCCTCGCCCAAGGTACCGCAGGAGTGCAGGGGGGCGTTTTCGGATGGAAGGGGTTGCGCCCCAAGTCATGCACTTCCATTCCCTGTAGCTCCTGCACTCCTCGTTCTGCGCTCTCTCGGGACAATACTATTTGAATGGCCTGTTGAAAAGTCAATGTTGGCTCAACTAACCACTTTCTCTGGGTGGCCGCATTGTTAATACCGCAAACCAAACGGTCGCGAAACATTTTTGCAAGGTCTCACCATAGTCACAGTACTCCGCAATCCTGCGTAGCATGATAGAAAATCGGCAAGTGATTCTCCAGGGGTCCTCTCAGCGGTATTAAACCGGTAACACTGGACTATCGTGGACGGGGTTGGGTTAAAATGTTACCCCACTATATTCACAAGTTTATCAAACGTTTTGGTGTCCGGCGCAGCTGGGTACGTAAGGCTCCTAATCACCCCAAACGTATGCGGGCCGAAGGCGGTGAGCAATATGACCACCTGGCGCTCGTTTTCGGTGATATTGTTTGCCCGGAAATAGTAACGCATCCGTTGTGCGTACTGGTTCCAGCTTTCCAGTGCAGCATCAAAAACATCCAAACGTCCGTACAGAGGCATGGTATAATAGAAAACAACTTCCAACCTGTATCCAACAAAAATCCAGGGAGGTGGCTTCAGCAGTGTAGACAGCTATTCACTTTAACCCTCGTCGCCAGTTTTGTGAGGGCCATGAAGAATCCAGCACGAGTTTTAAGGATACAAAGTAATAACATTTATTTACAATAACATATATATATATAACAGCAGCAGCAACTTCCCTTGCTGCACTCTCCTTCCTGCTGATTCCAAACTGGCCAGCTTTATTTATACTTGGAGTTTACTAATGGTTTCTCCGCCCCCCTCATTGGGAAAGCTCATACTCCCACAGGATTGTGGGATTGTCATTAGTCCCCAGCCAATGGTAAGAAGGCAGGTTATAACAGTAGCTTTTAATAAACAATGTTAAAAGAACCAACTTTTTCCATTGTAATCAATGTGGAAGCTGTAGTTCTGTGCAACCTTTCTCATCAGAAAAAAACTCAGAAAAACATACCATGTAGGTTGAAATACTTTACATTGCTAAATATCTATTTGTAAATTTAATAAATTAAAAAATATATGTAAGAAATATGCTGACCCTTTCCACTTACTTCTGCTCTCTTCTTTCCCACAGACTGCCTTTCTGGCTCCTTGCCTCGCCTGCTCCCCGATTCTCCCGGTCATGTTCGCTGGCCCTCCCCCTCACCAACCCTCCCTCTCGGCGCTTCCCTTTCCTGAACCCTCTGCATCAGTGAGGGGGAAAGTCAATAGCAACCAGAAAGATTGGCCAGAGGGAAATTTAGCAGGAGAAGCCACTCCAAAAATGGTGTCAATCGGGTCACCCAACCTTACATCAGGCCCGATGTTAAAATGAAACACCCTTCACCGAGCGTGAATACAGGCCTCATTAACTGACCGATGTTAAAGTGGAACAATTTGAACCAGGGCAATTTTAAACAGAGTTACTATATCATATAGTGCTTTAAAAAATACATCATAATCAGACATAATAGTGGTTTTTACTGCCAATAGCCTTGTGGGTCAGGGGTCAATCTCACAGTAGGAATAGACTGAGATTGCGTCTGATTGGCAGGGACTAGACTGGGGGAAAAATAAGTAAGATCTAATTATTATTGACCCGTTTGGCCTCTCCACAAATGCTACTTTAGAAAATATTCTTTAATCGGTTTGAACGCCATTGGCAGGACTAATGTTTGTTACCCAGTCCTAATTGCCCTTGAAAATGTGGCGATGAGCCCCCACACCACCCTCCCTCCCACCCGCCTTACACACTCTTTCAATTTCTTCCATCGAGCTGGAGATACAAAACTCTGAGAACACGCACTAACAGATTCAAAAACAGCTTCTTCCCCGCTGTTAACAGACTCCTAAATGACCCTCTTGTGGACTTTTGGATTGATCTGATCTCTTCACACATCTTCATCCGATGCCTGTCTATGTATTTACATTGTGAATTTTATGTTTGCCCTATTATGTATTATCCTTTCATGGACGGAATTATCTGTTTGAGCTGCAGAACAAAACTTTTCACTGTACCTCCTTATATGTGGCAATAAACCAATCCAATCCAATCCAATCTAATCCTTCTTGAACTGCTGAAGTTCATATGGTGTAGGTACACCTACAGTGATATTAGGAAGGGAGTTTCAGAATTCTGACCCAGTGATAGTGATTTTTCCAAGTCAGGATGGTATGTGTGGCTTGAATGGAAACTTGTAGGTGGTGGTGTTGACATGGGTACCATTTACCAGCCGCATCCTGCTGCAATCAGAATGGGGTGCAGCTGGTAGATCCCAGAGAGGCCTCGTGTGATTTTGCGAGACGTTGCAACCTGGATCTCATCCACAATGGGCGGGACCCAGACTTGCAGAGTTAAGTGAGCTTAAAATCTCACTTACCTCTACTGACACAGGTCTAGCCAGCTCCCAGGATCTACCAGCCTCACCGGTTCAAGACCCCAGCCGGCAGCGTTAGCACTGGTCCCCACAAATGGGAATCAGGCAGAATGGCACTTGGGGGCATCTCCCTGGCAATTATAAGCTCCTGGCTGATTGGTATCTGGGCAGGGTGGCACCCTGCTGATACCACCTGGGCATCTTGACACTGCCATCCTCGGACCCTGGCAGTGTCAGGCTGGCAGTACCCAAGTGCCATTGTGTCCACACCAGGAATCAGGCCTGGGGGGGGGGGGTGGCCTATCCATATGAGGTGGGGTGCAGGGGGGCTCGAGGTCCCCGAACAGGCGAGTTGGGCATGGGGAGGCGGTCTGAGAGTCATGTTGCAGGGCCGAGACATCATGGCGCCATTTAAAAATGGCTCCCGATCTCTTCCTGCACTGACGAGCAGAGCCCAGTTGAGGCTCAATTAAAAGAGTGCCATTAGTGGGACATTCCCGTCGTCTCCCCTCTAATCCTGCCCAGAATGGACTCTGTTTTTTCTTTACTCGATTGCGCCCCATGTGTCTCCTGACTTGCTTGTTCTTTGAGGTGATGGAGGTCATAAGCTCGGAAGGTTCTGTCAAAGGAGGCTTGCAGAGATGCTGCAGTGCACCTTGTGGATGGTATCACTGTGTCCTGGAGCTGGAGGAAGTAAATGTTCATGGATGAGGTGCCAATAATATCAGCTTCTAATTTCCATAGCATTTTCACGAAATTATCGTCAGAATACAACAAAAATGCAATACGATTCCTTTATTTGCAGAAGAGCACACAACATCAAGAAAATTATAATTTTTTTAATATGTCTGTTTGTTACAAGTGATATTGCTGATGAACAAATTGGAGTACGTTTTCTTAATATTTTGTGACATTAACTCATTCTTTATAACTGGTGGATTCTCATGACATGATGCTCCATGAATCAGTGCATCTGTTATTTTGTCACATATAGCATACATTGCTGTGCACAGTGTATATATCATTATATTTAAGTGTTAGTCCTGGTTGAACGGAAATAGTCTAGCTTCGGAGTAGGAAAGTGTGCATTTAAATCGTCCTCCAGAATTTTCGGCACATAATCCAGGCTGACACCAATGCAGCACCAAGGAGGAGCTGCACTGTCAGTAATGCAGTCTCTTCAATGAAATGTTCAAACAAGACCTCTCATGTTCACTCAGTTGGAGTTAAAAGCTGCCACAACACTACTTGAAGAGGTGAGTGGACTTCTGGCCAACCATTATCCCTAAATCTACAGATGATATGGTCACTATCATGGTGCAGTTAGTAGGATCTTGCTGTCTGGATTTTGGCTGCAACCTTTCCCACATTAGAAGAGTAATTATACTTTAAAAGTACTTCATTGCCTTCAACACACTTTGTGGAGTCCTGAGGTTATAGAAGTGCAAAGTTTTCACACATTTAGATCTTCTCTTTTTCTCTAGTTATATTTTTGGAGTTACTTTATAGGACATGAATAAACCATTCAATCCCTCAAATGTATTCTGTCATTCAACAAAATCATGGCTGATCTGTACCTAAAATCTATTTACTTCCCAGTTCCATATTCCTTCATATCTTTCCCCCCAAGAAAAGATTATTTTTTGAAATTTGGACAATAAGTACTGAACTTGTCAGAAATGCCTACATCCCAAGAATGCATAAAATAAATATTGGACACTAACAGTAAATAAATGCGCATTACCACGGACTAAATAAAATTGACAACCTGAACAATCTGCCACACATGCCTTCAACCCAAGTACTTTTCCATGATTAAGTTTACATTATGAAAATGAGCAAAAATAATTGGCTACATTTGGCAGTTATGTAAATAAAACAAAAGCAGCTGTGAGATAATCATTGACTATAATTAGGGAACATTTGGAAGTGAATATAATCTGATTTTGTTTTTATAAAATTTAATTTGTGGTAACGCATTGCAGGTTATTTTCCAGGTATCAGGTTGAAAGCCACCATGGATACATTTAAGACAACATGGCAGGAAAAAATGTAATCAGTCTTTGCACAGTCTGCCAATAAGGAAATTTCATAGAGAATATTGTCAATGTCATCACATTACACAACAGAATCGTGCCAATTGGCCAATTTTACACAGGAGAATGAACAGTTGAAAATATCACTGAGAGAAGACTGAAAGTCAACATTTCACCAGGTGGCATTGAAGTTGTGACTCTTTGGGAGTACTCTCACACCTGAGGTTGTGACCTCTCCAGAGATTTCAACACATGACCCAGGCTGGCACTTCAGTGCAATACTGAGAGTCAAAGGTGCTGTCCCAGATGCTTATCTGAGGCCCCATTTGCCTACTCAACTGGATGTAAAAGATGTTATTGTGCTTTTGAAGAAAAATATCCTTGATAATCTGGCTTGTCACCTGTAACAAGCTATTTTAATTTTGTTTGGAAGCAGTTCCTCACCCATTCATTCTCTTTTTAAAATTTAGCTGAAACGCACATATAGGGTTGGATTCCCCATCTCGCCGCAGCCAGAATTCTGATGCAGCACGCCCCTGGGATTCTGCGTCTCACCAGCCGGCCAATGGGGTTTCTCATTGTGGGCAGCTCCACGCCATCGGGAAATCTCCAGGCTGCTGGTACAGCAGAGAATCCAGCCCATAGTTCCCAAGAAAACAATATCCACCCTATTTTTGTAATTGGAATATTTTTCCCTTTGGTTGGTGCACAATTCACTGCCCTTAAACTTAAGCCATACTGCGATAGGGACAGTTGAGCAATGCTGCAGAAATGAAGGGCAGCATGTGGCGCAGTGGATAGCACTGGGACTGTGGCGCTGAGGACCCGGGCTCGAATCTCGGCCCTGGGTCACTGTCCATGTGGAGTTTGTACATTCTCCCCATGTCTGCGTGGGTTTCACCCCCGCAACCCAAAGATGTGCAGGTTAGGTGGATTGGCGATGCTACATTGCCCCTTAATTTGGAAAAAATTAAATAATTGTGTACTCTCAATTTGTAAGAAAAAAAACCCAAATGTTGCAGAAATGGAACGGAGTTGTCTTGATAGAAAATGGAGTTTGAAAAAGGACAGGAAAAGACCAAAACTTAGAGAACATAGATATTGAGATCCTGTGGTCAGATTTTCAGGAGCTAAGGGAGCATGTTACAAAGTAGGAACTTTGGGAGATTATTATCTCTGGATTATTCCCAGTGCCACATGCCAGCGATAGTAGAAGTAGGAAGAAAAGGAGGATCAATGCAGTGTTTAGAAGAAAAGAGGAATAATGTGCTATGCACGATCAATTGCACAAAGACTAAAGTTGGGTACAACTGTGGCTTTATTACAGTCAGATACGTGGCCTCCTGCTGCAGTGGCGAAATGGCAGGGCAGTGGAGGTCATGCATATTTATACAGTTCTCCCTGGGCGGAGCCAACCGGCAGGAGCTACCGGCGAACCTGTAGTGCAGGTCCTACCTTATATCTCCTATTACAGTGGATCACCACATTCACCCCCTGTTAAAAATGAGTCCGGCGGTGGTGACGTGAAACTATATACAATTAGTGCAATTATGTACAGTGGTAGGGAAAAAAAGTCCGTGTTGACGGTCCGGGCTCGGTCAAAGGTTCAGCCGGTCCAGTGCTTTGGTGCTTCGTTGGGAGCGGCGTAATGGTGGCTGCGAAGTCGGTGCTGGAGGTGGCAGCGATGGCGGTGCTGATGCTGGCCAGTCATCGGGGAACTTCGGGAGCGTGCAGAAGTCCTCTTCGTCCTCTTGTGCGGAAAAGGGGAGAGGTGGGTGGTCTGTTGGGGTCAATATTGGCGGTGCGGTGGGAGATGGCGCGCATTGGTGGGGGGGGGGGGGGTGTTGGGGTGGAACCTGACGGTGCCAGGTCCCTGAGTGAGACAGTATCTTGGCGGCCGTCGGGAAACTCAACGCAGGCATATTGAGGGTTGGCGTGGAGCAGGTGAACCCTGTCCACCAAGGGGTCCGCATTGTGGAGTCGGACGTGCCTACGGAGAAGGACCGGTCCTGGAGCAGCGAGCCATTTCGGGAGCGACACCCTGGATGTGGACTTCCTGGGGAAGGTAAAAACACGTTCATGGGGTGTGTTATTAGTGGCGATGCACAATAGTGACCGGATGGAGTGTAGAGCGTCAGGGAGTACCTCCTGCCAGCGAGAGGCTGGGAGGTTCCTGGATTGTAGGGCCAGCTGGACGGCCCTCCAAACCGTCCCATTCTCCCGTTCTACTTGCCCGTTTCCCCGGGGGTTGTAGCTGGTCGTCCTGCTGGAGGCTATACCCCTGCTGAGCAGGAACTGACGCAGCTCATCGCTCATGAATGAGGATCCCCTGTCACTGTGGATGTAGGCGGGGAAACCGAACAGGGCGAAGATGGTGCTGAGGGCCTTGATGACGGTGGCAGACGTCATATCGGGGCATGGGATGGCGAAGGGGAATCTGGAGTACTCAACGACCACACTGAGAATGTACGTGTTACGGTCGGTGGAGGGGAGGGGCCCTTTGAAATCCACGCTGAGGCGTTCAAAGGGGTGGGAAGCCTTCACCAGGCGCACACGGTCCGGCCGGTAGAAGTGCGGCTTGCACTCCGCACAGACCTGGCAGTCCCTGGTGACTGTCCTTACTTCCTCGACGGAGTAGGGCAGATTGCGAGCTTTGACCAGATGGTACAATCGAGTGACCCCCGGGTGACAAAGGCTGTCGTGTAGGGCCCGGAGTTGGTCCACTTGTGCGCTGGCACATGTACCTCGGGAGAGGGTGTCTGGGGGCTCGTCGAGTTTACCGGGGCGATACAAGATCTCGTAATTATAGGTGGAGAGCTCGATTCTCCACCGCAAGATTTTATCATTTTTGATCTTGCCCCGCTGTGTGTTATTGAACATGAAGGCTACCGACCATTGGTCCGTAAGGAGAGTGAATCTCTTACCGGCCTGGTATTGCCTCCATTGCTGCACAGCTTCAACTATAGCTTGGGTCTCCTTTTCGACGGATGAGTGTTGAATTTCAGAGGCATGAAGGGTGCGGGAAAAGAATGCCACGGGTCTGCCTGCCTGGTTTAGAGTGGCGGCAAGGGCGACGTCTGAAGCGTCGCTTTCTACTTGGAAAGGCAGTGACTCGTCCACTGCGCGCATCCCGGCCTTGGCGATGTCTGCTCTGATGTGGGCGAAAGCGTGTTGTGCCTCGGCCGCGAGGGGGAATTGGGTGGACTGCATGAGTGGGCGGGCCTTGTCCGCATAGTTTGGGACCCACTGAGCGTAGTAGGAAAAGAACCCCAGGCAGCTTTTGAGGGCCTTGGGGCAGTGGAAGTTCCATGAGGGGGCGCATGCTGTCGGAGTCGGGCCCGAGAAGTCCGTTTTGGACTATATAGCCGAGAATGGCTAACCGGGTAGTGCTGAACACACACTTCTCTTTGTTGTAGGTCAGGTTGAGAAGAGTGGCAGTGCGGAGGAATTTATCGAGGTTGGTATCGTGGTCCAGCTGGTCATGGCCGCATATAGAACGGTGACATTATCTAAGTACGGAAAGGTGGCCCGCAAACCGTACTAGTCGACCATTCGGTCCATCTCTCGTTGGAGGACCGAGACCCCATTTGTGACACCGGAAAGGGGCCTTAAGGAAGTGGTAGAGGCGACCATCCACCTCGAGGCAGTGTGTGGCCGGTCCGACTTCCGGATGGGGAGCTGGTGGTAGGCGGATTTCAGGTCAATTGTTGAGAAGACCCGGTACTGCGCAATCTGATTGACCATATCAGATATGTGTGGGAGGGGGTACGCGTCGAGCTGCTTGTACCGATTGATGGTCTGGCTGTAGTCCACGACCACCCTGTGTTTCTCCCCAGTTTTAACCACTACCACTTGGGCTCTCCAGGGACTGTTGCTGGCCTCGATAATACCCTCCTTAAGCAACCGCTGGACTTCGGACCTGATGAAGGTCTTGTCCTGGGTGCTGTACCGTCTGCTACAAGTGGCAACGGGCTTGCAGTCCACAGTTAGATTGGCAAAAAGGGAGGGAGAATCGACCTTGAGGGTCGTGAGGCCGCAAACGGTAAGTGGGGGTAAGGGCCCGCCGAATTTGAGGGTGAGGCTATGGAGGTTGCACTGGAAGTCCAGGCCAAACAGGAGTGCAGCGCAGAGATTAGGAAGGACATAGAGGCGGCAGTTACTAAATTCTACGCCCTGGACCGTGAGGATCACTGTACAAAAACCTTGGATTGGGGCGGAGTGGGATCCGGAGGCTGGGGAGATCCTTTGATTGGCAGGGTGGCCCGCGAGGGAGCAGTGCCTTACCGTATCTGGGTGAACGAAGCTTTTGGTGCTCCCGGAGTTCAGCAGGCACGAGATCGCGTGGCCGTTGACTTTAACCGTCGTCGACGCTGTGGCCAGGTTGAGCGGGCGAGATTGGTCCAGCGTCATCGAAGTGAGCTGCGGGTAGCCATCGGATGCTTTGGGTGGCGAGCGTGTGCGGTTCCGATGTCGGGATGTCCGGGGACCCTGCGGGGAACAAGATGGCGGCGCCCATGGTGCGCACATTGCGGGGTCGGGACAAGATGGCGGCGTCCATGGTGCGCACATTGCGGGGTCGGGACAAGATGGCGGCACCCATGGGGCGCACGAGGCCGAAGGAGGACAAGATGACGGCGTCCATTGGTCGCACATGGACCCGGGAGGAGAAGATGGTGGCTCCCATTGTGCGCATGGCGTGGTGGCCCTTTTTACTGCAGGCTTTACAAACTGCAGTGCGGGCCGGGCAGTGTTGGCGGGGATGCTTCTGCTGACCGCAGAAGTAGCAGCGGGGAACCCTGGGGTGCGCGGATCGGCGTGCGGCGCAGGCGTATTGCGAAGGAAAGGCCCCGGCTGAGGAGGTCGTCGGCGGGGTCCAGGAAGGGTAGGAAGGGGTGGAAGAGTGGGCAGTGCGGCGGGAGAGGTACGATTGTACGTTATGGGATGCGACCGTCATGGAGAGCGCCAAGGTTTTTGTCTCCGCCAGTTCGAGCGTGGTCCCTTCCAGCAATCGTTCTCGGATGCGGTCCAACGCAATCCCCGTCATGAAGGCTTTTGGTGCATGAGGGGATTCGCGTTTTCGGCGGCCGTGACAGCCTGACAGTCACAGTCCCGGATGAGTGGAATTAGGGCCCACCAGAAGTCTTCGATGGACTCACCAGGTAGTTGCGAGCGGGTGGCAAGTACATGCTTGGCGAAGAGCGTGTTCGCCTTCTGCGCGTAGTGTTCTTTGAGGAGTTCCATTGCTTTTTTGTATGTCTTGGATCAACGGGAAACACGCTGGCGCTTAGTCTGGCGTACAGGACGGTGATCTTCTGAGCCTCCGTTGGCGCGGGGTCCGCCGCGTTGATGTAAGCCTCGAAAGATGCTAGCCAGTGAGTAAAGTCTTTCCTGGCGTCGGGCGAGTGAGGATTGTAGCCACTTAAAATGGTCAACTCCCGATTCAAAATGGCGAACGGCAAAGGCTGATGGGAAAGTCAGCCAACAAGACACAAACGAGCAACTGCAGGTTGTCTGTGTATTTACCTCTGGAAAGGCCAGACACTATCGATACCAGCAACCATCAGCATAACAAAACAACAGCCACCTGCATACTAATGAGCAATCCCCGGGAAGAATAAGCAACATTTCAACACACAAAGCAAAACCAGACTCTTCGGCACCAGCAGAAGCCTACACAAAGGAGGTGAACGAGCACCTCAAGACCGCCCATCGATCAGGGATCCGCTCCAGCATTGGAGAAAATCGAACCAAGTGATTGGGACAAAGTCCAATCACTTGGGACCAGGTACAGGGGCCGCCCGAAAGGCGGGTAGCCCCTGGGGACTATAAGAATTGAGCCCCAAGTTCAAATCGCTCTCTTCTCTTTCTCTCCACCTCTTCGAGCTCTTTGTCCTGCCCGGGTCACCCAGCAATAACAAACCAACATTGACCGTGACCGGAGCAGTGAAGATCGAATCGTAAATTTAATTCAACGCTCGCTACGAGATAGGCGCTCCTAGCTACCAATCTGTACCAACTTCAAAACCCGCAGGCTCAGAACCCGAACGAAAGGCCATTTGTTTCCCTGACCTGGTGGGCCAGTTCCAAGTTAAGTATAGGCCTGTTAGTTGTAGAAGTAGCTTAGACGTAGAATTTATGCATGAGTAGCGATTACTGTGTATAATAAATGTGCTTTGATTTAAACCTTACTAATCGGTGTATTGGATTATTGATCATTACTCGGACTTGAACCACATGTCGGTATCATAAAGATACCTGGCGACTCAAGAGCAAAGATAATAAAACAGAGCAATTGAAGTCAGGCAAAGTTAGCAACATTATTTGGCGACTTCCTGACGGGACCCGATCTAGAAGTGGAAAACCACTCCGGGAGAACCCAGAATTTGAATTAGAGATCCAATTGGAAACAGAAAACCACAAGTGTTCAAGCAGTTCTGATCAATACTCATAATTCGGAAGTGTGTGTATGCATGCGTAACTAACAGGCGATAAGGTAAAACTGATAGATTTTTTGTTGCGACAAAACTGTCGGAAGTTTGTATTTCGGAAAGTAGCGAAAGCCGTACCCGTATTTTCAGCACCGCCTTAGTACCCCTGTCCCAAATTCGAAGAGCAGCATTCGGATTAATACCCCTGTCGCCAAATATGAAGAGCAGCATTCGGATAGGAAAGATGGCGATGCAGGCAATGCAGCACCTAATGAACCCAGAGGAATTTGCGGTTGCAGCGACCAGCAGCAGTAGAGTGGGACAATGTCCCATTTGGGAGGAAGAGATCAGGGAAAGGATGGCCCCTTTGGAATGAATTCTGTGATAACGAGGAATCAGGTCCCGGGAGTATAGGACATACTTGGTGGGAGACCGAGTGAGATCCACAAAAAGAGCTTAGGGAAAGCTCGCAAGCCGATGGCAATCGTGTCTTGCTTGGCACAATTGTGAGGCACAGAGGAGGTTGTTAGGACGCTCTGGAAAGAAGTTGAGGGCGTATATCGAATGAGTAAGGTCGATGTAAGCGAGGTAGAAAAGGAGAATTTGGAATTGAGAAGGAAGTTGGCAGCAAACGATGTAGGGGTGGAGGATGCCAAAAGGGCACACCAGTCTTGTCTGGTGCACTTAAGCAGCTTCCAGTCTCAATACGAAAAGGCCTATCAGGACACGCAATGTGCAGTCCTGGTATGTGAGGAAACGGAAAAACAGGTAGAAGCATTACAGAGACAGTGTAGTGACCTAAAGGCAGCATTAAGAGCACTCCATGCTGCCACCACAGAACAAAGACAAAGCACGCTAGATCACGCCAAGTGCCGGAAGCAGATTGCAGAGCTGCAATCGCTGCTTTCAGTTCAGAAAGGTTTCCAGGAAACCTTTGGAGAAAAATTAGATCAGGAAGACGGCCCTGATTGGGAAGAATTGAACGAAACAGCACAGAGATATGTTCAGGGAACATGTGCGCAGGGAAAGCCACAAAAAAGGAAAGCGCCCCAACCCCCCACACAGCAGATAGATCAAGCTCCAATGAACCCAGTAACCACCCACTGCACAGCCACATCGGACGATGTGGAATTTCTATACTCCACCCCCTTAACAGTGACCCAATTACGGGACGCGTGCGAGAAAATCACACCGTTCTTCCCCACCTCAGACCCCCACCATTTCTTTGCCACAGTTAAGCATCAGGCGACCATGTACGGCCTGGATGAGCGAGAGCATGTAAAGCTCACCGTTTTCGGTTCAGATCCTTCAGTAGCAGCAGCCCTTCCCGACCCACAGAATGTACAAAGAACAAAGAACAAAGAAATGTACAGCACAGGAACAGGCCCTTCGGCCCTCCAAGCCCGTGCCGACCATGCTGCCCGACTAAACTACAATCTTTGTAGGAGGAGGCACCCTTGCAGAAATACATACCGCGATCCTGGATGCGATCGGGTATAACCGGGGTGACCCCGTAGATGGCCTCAACAAATGCAGGGAAAAGAAATCCGAGCACCCCACAGCGTTTGCTGGACGCCTGTGGATCCACTTTGCAGCAGTCTTTGGAGACTTAGACCGTGCCCATTTGTCCCCAGACAACATGGCCAAATGTACCCACATCCTTATCTCCCATGCCACAGAAACAGGACAGAAAGCCTGCACGAGTTATGATCCCTCAGAGGAGGCCCATAACGAGAAGTGGGTAGTGAAAAGATTGGGAGCAATCTATACAAGGTAAACCCGCAGTTAAGAATACCAAGGAAAAGCAGGCCGGCGCAGATAGGCAGGCAGTAAAAACAACACACCACAACCCCGCATGGGTGAATGAGGGAAAGAACAGCCCCCCCACCCAAGTCACAGGAGTGCTACAACTGCGGACAGTTGGGACATTTCGCAAGAGAGTGCAATGCCCCTAAAAAGCCACAGAGAGCCCAGCAGACAGGCACTCTGAGTAAGAAAAAGACAGTGCCCATTCATAGAGTTAGCGCCTGTTCAGATCAGACGGACTTGACCGGAACGGACTGACGGTGTACGGGCTCCCCCAGTTGGGTCTGCGACACCCTTTGGGATAGGTCCGGATGACCGGTAGTTGCAGCGAAAATTCGGGGATAGCCCATCGAATTTCTCTGGGACACAGGAGGGTCCCGCACCACAGTAAATTCCTCCACCATGTTCCAAAAGGACACGTGGCCCACTACAGCCACTATCACCCTCAGCGGCTTTACAGGCCACTCACAGCAGGGACACATCACAGCCCCTGTACCCATTCAAATCGGTACCATCACCACCAAGCACCCCGTGGTTTTAGTTGACCTGCCCCACACAGCAGAACACATTCTGGGAATCGATTTCATGAATTCCCATAATCTTTCATTTGATCCAGTCAACCAGTGTGTCTGGAAGATGTCAAAATCCGCAAGAGCCCCCGCAATGCTCAACACAGGAGAGCACGCGAACAAAACTAGCGCAGTAGGCGAATTTTGGTTCAACCCGACCACGCTTAGTACGGACAAGCAGGTTAGGGCAGTTCTGCAAAAGAACAGGGCAGCATTCGCGACCCACAAGCACGACTGTGGACGGATGACTGGCTCCGTACAAGTAACAGGACCTGACCCTAGACCCCAAAAACAGTACGGATTTCCCCAAGAGGCAGAGGAAGAAATCTCCAAGGTAATAGAAAGCTTAGTAGAGCAGGGCGTACTTAGATTAGTAGCCTCCACTAATAATGCCCCGATTTGGCCAGTGAGAAAGCCCGATGGATTATAGCGACTGACCATCGATTACCGGGAACTCAACAAAATCACTCCTGCAACAGCCCCCACAGTAGCCACAAGTCCCGAGACCATGCTCAAGCAGGGACTCAATTCCCGATTCTTGACGGTTTTGGATGTCAGTAATGGATTCTGGTCCATTCCATTAGCAAAGGCGTGCCAGTACAATTTGCCTTCACCTTTAAAGCACAGCAGTACATGTGGACATTGTGGTGTTGGGTGCTCTGAGGTACAGATGAACCAACACGGTTGCGATTGGTACAACGCAGTTTTATTCCAACTAGTTATTTACACATTTGTCTTGGTACTCAACACGTGGTGACTGTGTGAGTGTCTTGTTAATGAGGTCCTGGCCTTGTCCTGTCTCCAGATGGACTGGCCACCAGGTGTCGTGTTTCTTGTCTTATACTGTGTCTGCTCTTGTCTGTGATTGGCTGTCGTGTTATGTGTGCTAATTGGTCTGTTGGTCTGTCTATCATGATGTGTGTGTTGTGATGTGTGTTTGAATATCATGACAGACATGTCTGCCACAAGGCTTCCACAACTCCCCCTCCATTTTCCACCGACAGCTGGTAAATGGTTTAGCAAAATTCTCTCGTCCCGAATGTCTGGTTCAGTACGTAGACGACCTACTACTGCAGACAGACACCAAGGAAGAGCACATTGAGCTTCTGTCCGAACTCCTGGAACTCTTACACTCAATCGGTTGTAAAGTCAACCCCAAAAAGGCCCAGATTTTGGAAGAAAAGGTGATATATTTGGGAACGATTATCACACATGGTAAACACGAGATCGAGCATAAAAGGATTGACTCGATTGCTAATTTGCCCCTTCCCCAGAACGTTTCAGCTCTCCGGTCGTTTTTAGGACTGGTTGGCTACTGCCGAAACCACATTGACGGTTTCGCCAGCAAGGCAGCACCCCTCTCAGACCTCCTAAAGAAAGAAGCCCCCTGGGAATGGCTTCCGCAGCATACGGATGCTGTGGACTATTTAAAACAGGCACTCATAGCAGCCCCCGCACGACAAGTTCCAGACCCGCTTTCCCCTTACGCCATAGAGGTAGCGACCACAGACCGCACTCTTTTGGCCGTGATCCTTCAGGAACGGCATGACCAGTTAAGGCCCGTAGCTTACGCCTCCAGAATTTTAGATGCTGTGGAGCAGGGATTTTCAGCCTGTGAGAGGCACCTGCTCGCAGTATTTTGGGCAGTGCAGTATTTTTCATATATTACCGGACTGAACCCCAATACAATTCTCACCGAACACACCCCCACCCAACTTTTACTGGACGGACGACTCAAGGACGGTACAGTCAACCAGACTAGAGCAGCTAGATGGACCCTTCTCTTGCAGGGACGGGACATCACTGTTAAACGGACAAAGACGCACACCTTTTTAGCCGACAACTTACAGTACCCCGGAGCCCCCCATGAATGCGAAATTATCTCTCCACACCCCAACACAGGCCCCTTTATCGCTAAAACACCCCCCAGAAAGATAGGTCGTTCAACCCAGAGCCCCCAGCACACAGACACGTGTGAGCCCATAAAGATCTATGTGGACGGATCTTCCACAGTCTTGGATGGGAAGCGCATAACAGGTTACGGTATCTATGTCGAGGAAGCGCAGGGACGCGCCCTCGAGGAAATATCGTTAAAACTTCCAGGCCACTTAGGCGCGCAGGCAGCAGAGCTCGCGGCCATCGCGTATATACTGGAACACCCAGATTCCTTCCCCAGCCCAGCAGACATATACTCGGACAGCCTCTATGTCTGCAACAGTCTCACGGAATTCCTGCCCCCGTGGAAAGCAAGAGGATTTGTTTCCGCAGACGGAAAACCCCTCCCCTCAGCCCCATTGCTCCGTTACATTTTAGAGAGAGCCCAGAACAGGACTTTTGGGATAATCAAAGTTCGCAGTCACCATCGTTCCTCCCCCCCTGGAAATGTAAAAGCCGACGCACTGGCTAAAGCAGGTTCCAGGCATGGATATTGTTGGACACCCCCCGAAAGTGCACCAGTGAGTGCAGTTCAGGTCTCACAGACAAAGATCGAGGATCGAGTGGAGGCCCAGAAGCAGGACAGCAATCTCAGGGAGATTGTAAAAGGAAAATATCCAGCTCCCTATGAGAGGTTCAAAAATGCACTGACCACACATGACGGTGTGGTGTTAAAAGACACCCTTTATGTGGTTCCTGAACAGGACAGGAATCAACTGATTTGTTTGTTCCATGACGGTCATGGACATCAGGGAATCAATCCCACTACAGCCCATCTCAAGCAACTTTGTTGGTGGCCGAATTTAAAGGAAGATGTAAACCATTACATCGAGAATTGTCTTATCTGTGCCCAGAATAATCCGGACAAATATGCCAAAAAGGCTCAACTCAGCCACACCCGACCTGTTAATGGCCCCTGGACTAACCTCCAGATTGATTTTATAGGACCATTGCCCCCTTGCAGGAATGGCTATGAATATGTACTTGTGGTAATTGACACATTTACAAAATGGGTGGAAGCATTCCCAGCCCGCACAAACACTGCAAAAACCACAGCCAAGATTTTGACCCACCACATCTTTACAAGATGGGGACTCCCCCACAGCATTGAATCCGACCAAGGCTCCCATTTTACGGGACGTGTCATGCAGAACGTCCTCACGATATTTGGCATCACCCAAAAATTCCACATAGCATACCACCCACAGTCAAGTGGTATCGTGGAGCGCATGAATCGGACCCTAAAATCCACCCTCAGAAAAATGCTCCAGCAGAACAACACCACTTGGGACTCAGTCCTCCCTTTTGCGCTGATATTTTTGCGTAACACAATTTCTACTTCCACAGGTTACACCCCACACACCCTCATGACCGGACGCCCCATGAAAGGCACTGAATATTTATTAGGTTTAGACTTGACCAGCCCCGAAGTGACGGCCCTCACACACGAGAAAGCAGTACAGCAATTAGTTAAAAATGTTAAAACGGCTCAGCTAGCAGCTGCAGTAAAATTGGGCACCAGAAAGAAACAGAGCAAGGCTTGTTTCGACAAGACTGTGCATGTGACTGAGTACAGTATAGGACAGCAAGTTATGCTCTCTGTATATAACCCCTGCACATTCCGGTCACCAAAATACTCGGGTCCATACTCCATTGCGGACAAAGTACGCCCTTCCGTATATAAAATAATGTACCCCAACGGTAAGACTGCGTGGTTCCTTATAAACCAGCTAAAGGCATATGGAACACAGTCGAACTACGCACACGACTTCATGCTCGACGCAGCACACCACGCCCCGCCCACAGCCAACGTAACCCTACCATCCCCCAACACGTCCAGCCCAGCCACGGACTCGACCTTGACTCCACCCCCGAAATATACACTCCGCCCCGGAACGCCCACAGACTGCAGCAGCAGAGACAGCGACTGTGACATAGACGATAGCCACAGCACGCCCCCCTACTATCCCCATGCAACAGGACCCACACCCAGCAAATCCGACTACGATCCGAGTGATCCCTTCATGATCACTTTCCGGAACAAACCCCACCACCGACCACCGAACTACCATGACGACCCCGATTCTGTCCCCACACAACTAGATACCAATTATTGGCACCGAGATAACTCGTTCTGACTCGTCCGCAACGACGAGAGCGACCCCACCTCACACCATGCAGCCCTTTCAGCCCTGATACAC
Source organism: Scyliorhinus torazame (assembly GCF_047496885.1). Lineage (NCBI taxonomy): Eukaryota > Metazoa > Chordata > Chondrichthyes > Carcharhiniformes > Scyliorhinidae > Scyliorhinus > Scyliorhinus torazame. The sequence continues at coordinate 79,136,977 of NC_092721.1, read as the reverse complement.
TCAAGAGTTTGGCACCCGGGAGAAGATGACAACCTTGGATCTGACTCCCAAACCGATAACCCCTTTACGACCCTGTTCGCAACCGAGAACTGAGGTGTCCAGATGATGTTTTAAAAGGAACCGCTTGGGAGAAGTGGTGTCCTTTCTGATGGAACCTGCAGAATGTTTTATGTTGTTTGGAAGTTTGTTAAATGTTGTATGTCCGACAGGAGAATTTCTTTTTCACTGCCCCACGCCTATTCGGCCGAAACCTCTGAGGACTTGCCTACAGAGACTCACTATTGCCAGACACTAGTTCAGCAGAACTAGCTTGTCTGCAGAGACTGGTTCAGGAACCAGACGCCCATTTGTAACTGCCCTTCTGGTTCGAAGGTAGAACCACAGCCCCTCCACGATGTCTATATTTCTTGCCCGTTCTTGTCGGTTGCTCAGGCAGTGGAGAAACGGCTTGGGACCCGCCCTGCCTGGGAACCCCCTCTGGTCAACTACGCTCGGGTAGGGGAGATACGGCATTGGTAGCCGTCCTACCCGGGGACTCCATCCAACTCTTACCCGTCGCGGCCCATACGCACCACATTTTGGCACTTTTCAGTTCAAAAGGTTTTGTTTTGTTTCAGGTAACCCTTAGGTTGCCAACCACATGCTATTTACATCCTGAAACATTTGGATGGTAAATCGCACAGTCTGCGAGACGGCTCGCACTGGTTCATTATTGGGAAGTGTGTCTTGTCCTAAAATTCGATTTTTGAAAAAAAAAAATGAGGGTGTCACACATAGTGACCAATTATAAAGGGAGTAATTGGCACAAAAGGACAGACAGACTATCATACGAGATGTTAAACAAAGATAGTTACAGACACTATGCTTGTTTCCACAGAACTCCAGGACCGGAGAAGAAAAGAAAAGGAAAGATAAGAGCCATGAGGACTTCCTTCACATGGATAATCCTCATAATAATGGACATTTGGTTGCGAGTGAACGTGAACCCCATGACTTCCAGCCCCCCAGCCGTTAATGTTTCACTTCCCCACAGTACCCAGAGCCCAGTCACCAGCGACACCACATCACCTTGGTGTGCCAGGTTTATAACCTGGTACTCTCTGTCATATGTAATAGAAACCTTACTAGTATTGGCAATACTCTGCTGCATCGTGCAGACTATGCGTCTAAGGAAATGGAGAAGGAGAGCCTACCGCTTTCGAACCCCGGTATATAGGATCAGATCCCCTATTTTCGGATACGACCGGACCCCCGCGATCACTTGCGTTTTATTGTAAATAAAGAAATGTAAAGAACTGTTCATGAGCAAATTGTACGATCCTGAGCTTGACTGCCAAGCCAGGAAAACTGTGTATAAACTGCTATGATTTTGTTTGTATGGTTGAGGAAGTTAGACTAATGAAATGTTTAAGTGAGTGTAGTGTATTAAGAATAGTTAGAGGTTCCCAGTTTATTGTTTTGTAATGCATGTCCCTGTTTGACATAGCGCCCTTAGAACTGTCAGTTAAAAATGTTTGCATAGTTATGGTCAGTGTCGACTTCTGGGTGCGGCAATGACCAGCTGAGTCGCACGTTTCGGCAGCTCCCGTTGGAATGGACTTTTGGGCTCTTAATAGGAGCCCCAACGGCAATTTAAACGGCAAAAACACTGTGCGGTAAACCAGAAGGGAATCCCCCCGGACACGCATGGAAAAGGGAGAGGATAGCGGCCGGATTGTGGAGGATCCTCTGGAGCAGCAGCAAGGAAGGGAAGCTCAAAGCAAGATGGCGTTGGAAGGTGGCCGTTTGCTATGGGGCCCGGAGCAGCAAGAGTTCCTGCGGCGCTGTGTGGAAGAGCTGAAGAAGGAGTTGAAGAAGGAGCTGTTGGCCCCGATATTGCAGGTGATTGAAGGACTAAAAGAGGAGCAGAGGACCCAAGAGCTGGAGCTTCGGGTCGTGAAGGCAAAGGCTGCTGAAAACGAAGATGAAATACAGGGCCTGGTGGTGAAGGCAGAAACGCACGAGGTACAGCATAAAAGGTGTGTGGAGAGGTTGGAAGCACTGGAGAATAACTCAAGGAGGAAGAATTTAAGTCCTGGGTCTTCCCGAAGGCGCAGAAGGGGCGGACGTCGGGACATATGTGAGCACGATGCTTCACTCGCTAACGGGATCGGAGGCCCCGACGGGCCCTTTGGAGGTGGAGGGAGCTTATCGAGTTCTGGCGCGAAGACCAAAGGCTGGAGAAATACCTCGAGCTATAGTGGTGAGGTTTCTCCGCTACAATGACAGAGAGACGGTTCTCAGATGGGCGAAGAAAACTCGGAGCTGTAGGTGGGAGAACGCGGTGATCTGCGTATACCAAGATTGGAGTGCGGAGGTGGCGAGAAGGAGGGCAAGTTTCAATCGGGCTAAGGCGGTGCTTCACAAAAAGAAGGTCCAGTTTGGAATGTTGCAACCTGCGAGATTGTGGGTCACACACCAAGGGAAGCACCACTACTTTGAGACGGCAGAAGAGGTGTGGACATTCATTGTGGACGAGAAGCTGGAATAGTCTGACGAGAGAAAGAGCTTTTGGGACAAAGTGGTGGTGTGATTACAGGGGACGGGGACGGGGGGATGATTTTTCAATTTGTTAATTTGTTAATTTTGTGATCCTGTAACTTTTCTCTCTTTCCCATGTTGGGGGGTGGGGGGGGAGAGGAACTGTGGGTGCTGGCCATTAGGGGCGGGGCCGAGTGGGCAACGCGGGCTTTGTTCCTGCGCTATGGTAATTATGGCGGGAACAGGGACGCAGGAAGGAGGGGGCCTCGCACAGTGGGAGCCGAGGATAAGGGGGGAAGCCGAGGTCAGCCAGAGTTTGCTGACTTCTGGGAGCAACATGGGGGTGCAACTATGCTAGAGGGGGATCTAGCGGAGGGGGGGGGGGGTTAATTGGGTTGCTGCTGCTAAGGAGAAGGGGGAGCTGTTATGGGATGGGGTGGGCGAGGCGGGAGGGCACAGTCGGGGGGATATACGGGTATGTGGGAACCGGGTGAGGAGCTGGGTTAAAAAAGGGGATGGCTAATCGACAAGGGGGGCGGGGTAAAGAGCCCCCCAACCCGGCTGATCACGTGGAACGTGAGAGGGCTGAATGGGCCGATTAAAAGGGCACGGGTACTCGCACACCTAAAGAAATTAAAGGCAGATGTGGTTATGTTGCAGGAGACGCATCTGAAACTGATAGACCAGGCCAGACTACGTGAAGGATGGGTGGGACAGGTGTTTCATTCGGGTTTAGATGCGAAGAATAGGGGGGTGGTTATCTTAGTGGGGAAACGGGTACTGTTTGAGGCAAAGACCATAGTAGCGGACAGTGGGGGTAGATATGTGATGGTGAGTGGCAGATTGCAAGGGGAGGCGGTGGTTCTGGTGAACGTATACGCCCCGAACTGGGATGATGCAAATTTTATGAGGCGTATGTTGGGACATATCCCGGACCTGGAGGCGGGAAAGTTGGTAATGGGGGGAGACTTCAATACGGTGCTTGATCCAGGGCTGGACCGGTCGAGGTCTAGGACCGGGAGGAGGCCGGCAGCGGCCAGGGTGCTCAAGGACTTCATGGAGCAGATGGGAGGGGTAGACCCCTGGAGATTTAGTAGGCCTAGGAGTAAGGAGTTCTCATTTTTCTCCCATGTTCACAAAGTATACTCACGGATAGACTTTTTTGTCTTGGGAAGGGCACTGATTCCGAAGGTGACAGGGACGGAATATACGGCCATAGCCATTTCGGACCACGCTCCACATTGGGTAGACCTGGAGGTAGGAGAGGAAAAAGAACAGCACCCACTCTGGAGAATGGATATGGGCTTATTGGCGGATGAGGGGGTATGTTTAAGGGTGAGGGGGTGTATTGAAAGGTACTTGGAGCTTAATGACAATGGGGAGGTTCAGGTGGGAGTGGTCTGGGAGGCGCTGAAGGCGGTGGTCAGAGGGAAACTGATATCCATAAGGGCACATAAAGGGAAGCAAGAGGGTAAAGGAAGGGAGCGATTGTTGAAAGAACTTTTGAGGGTGGACAGGCAATATGCAGAGGCACCGGAGGAGGGACTGTACAGGGAAAGACAAAGGTTACATGTGGAGTTTGACCTGCTGACCACGGGTAAGGCAGAGGCACAGTGGAGGAGGGCACAGGGTGTACAATATGAGTATGGAGAGAAGGCGAGTCGGCTACTGGCCCACCAATTGAGGAAGAGGGGAGCAGCGAAGGAGATAGGTGGGGTGAGAGATGAGGAGGGAGAGATGGAACGGGGAGCGGAGAGAGTGAACGGGGTGTTCAAGGCATTCTATGAGAGGTTATATAAGGCTCAGCCCCCGGAAGGGAAGCGGGGAATGAGGTGTTTCCTGGATCAGCTGGAATTCCCGAAGGTGGAGGAGCAGGAGAGGGCGGGACTGGGAGCACAGATTGAGATGGAGGAGGTGGTAAAAGGGATTGGGAGCATTCAAGCGGGGAAGACCCCGGGACCGGATGGATTCCCGGTGGAATTTTATAGGAAATATATGGACCTACTGGCCCCGCTTTTGACGAGAACCTTTAATGAGGCCAAGGAAAGGGGGCAGTTGCCCCCGACTATGTCGGAGGCGACGATATCGCTCCTTTTGAAGAAGGATAAAGACCCGCTGCAGTGTGGGTCCTCCAGGCCCATTTCCCTTTTAAATGTAGATGCTAAGCTCCTGGCCAAGGTGATGGCGACGAGGATAGAGGACTGTGTCCCGGGGGTGGTCCACGAGGATCAAACTGGGTTCGTTAAGGGGAGACAGCTGAACACGAACATACGGAGGTTGCTAGGGGTAATGATGATGCCCCCACCAGAGGGGGAGGCGGAGATAGTGGTGGCGATGGACGCCGAGAAAGCATTCGACAGAGTGGAGTGGGGTTATCTGTGGGAGGTGCTGAGGAGATTTGGTTTTGGAGAAGGGTTTATTGGATGGGTACAGCTGCTGTACAGGGCCCCGGTGGCAAGTGTGATCACGAACAGGCAGAGGTCCGACTACTTCCGTCTTCATAGAGGGATGAGGCAGGGGTGTCCCCTGTCTACGTTACTGTTTGCATTGGCGATTGAGCTCCTGGACATAGCACTGAGGGGCACCAGGAAGTGGAGGGGAGTACTCAGGGGATGAGAAGAACACCGGGTATCTTTGTATGCAGATGATTTATTGCTGTATGTTGCGGACCCAGTGGAGGGGATGCCTGAGATAATGCAGACACTCAGGGAGTTTGGGGAATTTTTGGGGTACAAATTGAATATGGGGAAGAGTGAGTTGTTTGTGGTGCATCCGGGGGAGCAGAGCAGGGGAATAGATGATTTACCGCTGAGGAAGGTAATAAGAGATTTCAGGTACTGAGGGATTCAGATAGCCAGGAGTTGGGGAACCTTACATAGGCTTAATTTAACAAGATTGGTGGAACAGATGGAGGAGGATTTTAAGAGATGGGACATGGTGCCCCTGTCACTGGTGGGTAGGGTGCAGGCGGTCAAAATGGTAGTCCTCCCGAGATTCCTTTTTGTATTTCAGTGCCTTCCGGTGATGGTCACGAAGGCTTTTTTCAAGAAAATTGAGAAAAGTGTCGTGAGTTTTGTGTGGGCCGGGAAGACTCCGAGAGTGAGGCGGGGGTTCTTGCAGCGTAGCAGGGAAAGGGGGGGGGGCGGGGCTGGCACTACCGAGCCTAAGTGAATACTACTGGACCGCCAATATCTCAATGGTGTGTAAGTGGATGGGAGAAGGGGAGGGAGCGGCGTGGAAGAGATTGGAGATGGCGTCCTGCAAAGGAACCAGCTTACGAGCACTGGTGACGGCGCTGTTGCCGTTCTCCCCGAAGAAATACACGACAAGTCCAGTGGTGGTGGCAACGTTAAAAATTTGGGGGCAGTGGAGATGACATAGGGGAAGGACGGGAGCCTCGGTGTGGTCCCCGATAAGAAATAATCATAGGTTTGTCCCGGGGAGAATAGATGGGGGATTTGGAGCATGGCAGAGAGCTGGGGTTGTGCAACTGAGAGATCTGTTCGTAGACGGGACGTTTGCGAGTCTGGGAGCGCTGACGGAAAAATATGGGTTGCCCCAAGGGAATGCATTTCGGTACATGCAACTGAGGGCATTTGCGAGGCAACAGGTGAGGGAATTCCCGCAGCTCCCGACGCAGGAGATTCAAGACAGAGTGATCTCAGGGACATGGGTGGGGGATGGTAGGGTGTCGGATATATACAGGGAAATGAGGGACGAGGGGGAGATCATGGTGGATGAGCTGATGGGGAAATGGGAAGAAGAGCTGGGGGAAGAGATTGAGGAGGGGCTGTGGGCTGATGCCCTACGGAGGGTAAACTTGTCGTCCTCGTGCGCCAGGCTAAGCCTGATACAGTTCAAGGTTTTGCACAGGGCGCATATGACCGGAGCAAGGCTCAGTAAATTTTTCGGGGTAGAGGATAGGTGTGGGAGATGCTCGAGAAGCCCAGCAAACCACACCCACATGTTTTGGTCATGCCTGGCACTGCAGGGGTTCTGGGTGGGGGTGGCAAAGGTGCTTTCGAAGGTGGTGGGGGTCCAGGTCGAGCCAGGCTGGGGGTTGGCTATATTTGGGGTTGCAGAAGAGCCGGGAGTGCAGGAGGTGAAAGAGGCTGATGTCTTGGCCTTTGCGTCCCTAGTAGCCCGGCGAAGGATATTGCTTATGTGGAAGGAAGCCAAACCCCCGGGCGTGGAGACCTGGATAAATGACATGGCAGGGTTTATAAAACTGGAAAGGATAAAGTTCGCACTAAGGGGTTCGGCTCAAGGGTTCACCAGGCGGTGGCAACCGTTCATTGACTACCTCGCAGAACGATAAAAGAAATGGGAAGGCAACAGCAACAACCCAGGGGGGGAGGGGGGGGGGGGGGGGAGGGCTCGGGCAGGTCCTCAGGGGTGTTTTTGTATAGATATTTGTACTTGGTTATGTATATTGGATTGTTTGATTTTATCTCTGGAGAGTTATTATTTTTGTTATGGCAGTTGCCATTTAGTTTATATATTATTTATTTATTTGTTAAAACGGTCACTGTTATTTATATTGTTTTATTGTTGTAAAAAGGTAAACCTTTGTATTGTTTTGTTTGACCGGAAAAAATTTGAATAAAATATATATTTTTAAAAAGTTATGGTCAGTGTCGAGGCCACAAAAGAAGTGCCCCCCCCCCCCCCCCCCCCCCCCGGTCAGGGAATGGAAAGCAACATAGTTATGTGATCTTTCACGTTAGGATCACAAGGAGGGTATTTAGCCACTTTAAATGGCCAACTCCCGATTCAAAATGGCGAATGGCAAAGGCTGATGGGAAAGTCAGCCAACAAGACACAAACGAGCAGCTGCAGGTTGGCTGTGTATTTACCTCTGGAAAGGCCAGACACTATCGATACCAGCAACTATCAGCATAACAAAACAACAGCCATCTGCATGCTAATGAGCAACCCCCGAGAACAATAAGCAACATTTAGACACACAAAGCAAAACCAGACTCTTCAGCGCCAGCAGAAACCTACACAAAAGGAGGTGAACGAGCACCTCAAGACCGCCCATCGATCAGGGAACCGCTCCAGCATTGGAGAAAATCGAACCAAGTGAGTGGGACAATGTCCAATCACTTGGGACCAGGTACAGGGGCCGCCCGAAAGGCGGGAAGCCCCAGGGGCTATAAGAATTGAGCCCCAAGTTCAAATTGCTTTCTTCTCTTCCTCTCCACCTCTTTGAGCTCTTCGTCCTGCCCGGGTCACCCGGCAACAACGAACCAACATTGACCGTGACCGGAGCAGTGAAGATCGAATCGTAAGTTTAATTCAACGCTCGCTACGGGATAGGCACTCCTAGCTACCAATCTGTACCAACTTCGAATCTCGCAGGCTCAGAACCCGAACGAAAGGCCATTTGTTTCCCTGGCCTGGTGGGCCAGTTCCAAGTTAAGTATAGGCCTGCTAGTTGTAAAAGTAGCTTAGACGTAGAATTTATGCATGAGTAGCGATTACTGTGTATAATAAATGTGCTTTGATTTAAACCTTACTAAGCGGTGTATTGGATTATTGATCATTACTTGGACTTGAACCACGTGGCGGTATCATAAAGATACCTGGCGACTCAAGAGCAAAGGTAATAAAAAAGAGCAATGGAACTAAGGCAAAGTTAGCAACAGGATCCAGCTGCAGGCGATCGGGCTTAATTCGGATATCCATTCTGTGGAAAATCTGACTGTAATAAATTGATGCACGATCAATTGCACAAAGACTAAAGTTGGGTACAACTGTGGCTTTATTACAGTCAGATGCGTGGCCTCCTGCTGCAGCTGGCGAAATGGCAGGGCAGTAGAGGTCATGCATATTTATACAGTTCTCCCTGGGTGGAGCCAGCCGGCAGGAGCTTCCGGCGAACCTGTAGTGCAGGTCCTACCTTACATCTCCTATTACAGTGGATCACCACAATATGCATAAGGGAGCAAGAGTATTAAACAGTCGAAAGAATGAAACAGTTCCATATTAGAAAGCATGGATAAAGAAGGACTACAAGTAATGCAAAGACAGATTTACAATGCATGGGGCCGGTTTAGCTCAGTTGGCTCGACAGCTGGTTTGTGATGCAGAATGAGGTCAACAGCGCAGGTTAATTCCCGTTCCAGCTGATGTTATCCTGAAGTCCCACTTTCTAAACCTTGCCTGCCACCTGATGTGTGGCGATCCTCAGGTTAAATCACCACCAGTCAGCTCTCCACCTCAAATGGGAAAGCAGCCTATGCTAACCGATAGAAGTCAGAGAGTGGTGGTGGATGGCAAATATTCAGCCTGGATCCCAGTTACCAGTGGCGTACCGCAGGGATCAGTTCTGGGTCCTCTGCTGTTTGTGATTTTCATTAATGACTTGGATGAGGGAGTTGAAGGGTGGGTCAGTAAATTTGCAGACGATACGAAGATTGGTGGAGTTGTGGATAGTAAGGAGGGCTTTTGTCGGCTGCAAAGAGACATCGATAGGATGCAGAGCTGGGCTGAGAAGTGGCAAATGGAGTTTAACCCTGAAAAGTGTGAGGTTGTCCATTTTGGAAGGACAAATATGAATGCGGAATACAGGGAAACGGTAGAGTTCTTGGCAATGTGGAGGAGCAGAGAGATCTTGGGGTCTATGTTCATACATCTTTGAAAGTTGCCACTCAAGTGGATAGAGCTGTGAAGAAGGCCTATGGTGTGCTCGCGTTCATTAACAGAGGGATTGAATTTAAGAGCCGTGAGGTGATGATGCAGCTGTACAAAACTTTGGTAAGGCCACATTTGGAGTACTGTGTACAGTTCTGGTCACCTCATTTTAGGAAGGACGTGGAAGCTTTGGAAAAGGTGTAAAGAAGATTTACCAGGATGTTACCTGGAATGGAGAGTAGGTCTTACGAGGAAAGGTTGAGGGTGCTAGGCCTTTTCTCATTAGAACGGAGAAAGATGAGGGGCGACTTGATAGAGGTTTATAAGATGATCAGGGGAATAGACAGTCAGAGACTTTTCACCCGGGTGGAACAAACCATTACAAGGGGACATAAATTTAAGGTGAAAGGTGGAAGATATAGGAGGGATATCAGAGGTAGGTTCTTTACCCAGAGTAGTGGGGGCATGGAATGCACTGCCTGTGGAAGTAGTTGAGTCGGAAACATTAGGGACCTTCAAGCAGCTATTGGATAGGTACATGGATTACGGTAAAAGGATATAGTGTAGATTTATTTGTTCTTAAGGGCAGCACGGTAACATTGTGGATAGCACAATTGCTTCACAGCTCCAGGATCCCAGGTTCGATTCCGGCTTGGGTCACTGTCTGTGCGGAGTCTGCACATCCTCCCCGTGTCTGCGTGGGTTTCCTCCCACAGTCCAAAGATGTGCAGGGTAGGTGGATTGGCCATGATAAATTGCCCTTAGTGTCCAAAATTGCCCTTGGTGTTGGGTGGAGGTGTTGAGTTTGGGTAGGGTGCTCTTTCCAAGAGCCGGTGCAGACTCAGGGGGCTGAATGGCCTCCTTCTGCACTGTAAATTCAATGATAATCTATGATTAATCTAGGACAAAGGTTCGGCACAACATCGTGGGCCGAAGGGCCTGTACTGTGCTGTATTTTCTATGTTCTATGTTCATCTGGGACAACAGCGACATAACTTTCTGTAAATATACAAAATGTAATGAATAAGGTTGGTGAGCGGCAAGCACAAATAACCATGCGCAATATGATATAGTGGCAATAATGGAAATGTGCCTGAGAAATGGTGAGGACTGGGTGTTTAATATTCAAAGTTATAAAGTGTTCGGGACAGATAGGAAAGGAAAAAAGGGAGAGGATAGCTGTATTGATTCGGGAGACATTATAGTGTTGAAAAGAGGGAATATCCTTGAGGAGGCAAAAACATAACCATCTGTGGCCTGTGATACCTGATCGCAAAATACCTTGTTGGTGAGGAGGGCCGAGTCCAGCCTCCATAGAGGACATTGAGCCCAGCCTGGCTCCAGCCTCACATCCATGTAGCGTGGAGCATGGTACAATTGTGGATTATTCCGCTCCCACTACCTCTGGAAGCACCAATTTCCCCAATACAAAGAAGCCGATCCTTGAGTAGACCCTGTCGACCTGGAAGAAGAACCCTCTCTCACTGAAGAGGGTGCAGAGGCAATTCCCAAGTTATGGAGAGAGGTTGGATAGTCTTGGGTTGTTTTCACTGGAGCAGAGAAGACTGAGGGGCAACCTGATTGAGTGTACAAGATTATGAGTGACATGGGCAGCATGAATAGGGAGCAGCTGTTTCCCCTCAGTTGAAGGGTCAGTTGCAAAGGGCAATGAGGTGCAGGAGATTTAGGGGTATTTGAGGAAAAGCTTTTTTTTACCCACAGGGTAGTGACGGTCTGGAATGCCCTGCCTGGGAGGGTGGTAGAGGCTGGTACCTGGATGAGCACTTGGCATGTCATAACATTCAAGGCTATGGGCCAGGTGCCAGCAAATGGGATTAGGTAGGCCAGGTGCAGACTCAATGGGCTGAAGGGCCTCTTCTGCACTGTATTATTCTATGATTCTGAGTCTTCCTCCTCCAAAGGTCCACTGCTCCTTGATGATGTTGAGCTCCTTTGCCAGTTTGTTAGTTTCCCCGATTTGGGGCTGAACCTGTCCCTCTGTGGGTCCTGTCCGAGTTAGTGTCTGTGTGTCCCCACCCCAATGATGAGTCAGTGTGTGTCTATGTTGGGATTTCTGCCATGGTTTTTTAAATGAAATCCGTGTTGTCCCAGTTGGGAGCGTACATGTTTAACAGTACCACTGGTGCCCCATTCCAGGACACCACTAACCATGATGGATCTGGATTTCACCTCCGAGGTGAAGCAGAGAAGAGCAAAGAACTTTCAAACAAATTCAGAGACAATTTTGGAAATTTCTCACCATCCCTTGAAGGCAATCAAACAGCATTGCACAGCTGCAGGATGAAATCATAACTACTTTCCAAATTCTTTGGGCTAGAATTATGAAACTCGTTGCAAATACCAACATGGACATGGTGAAAATGAGCATTACCTTTGATATATTTTGGGTGGCACTGTGGTACCCCGGGTCACTGTCCAGATGGAGTTTGTACATTCTCCCCGTGTCTGTGTGGATCTCAGCCCCACAACTCAAAGATGTGCAAGGTAGGTGGATTGGTCACACTAAATTGCCCCTTAATTATAAAAAAAGAATTGGGTATTCTAAATTTATTTAAAAATAACAAAAAAAAAATCCTTTAATATATTTTATGAGATGAATTTTGATACAAAACCTGTGCATTGCATTATATGCATGTGCACATTTACATTTACTAAAGCTGCCACATTTCGTTCTTAATTTCTGCTAAACCGTAGATTCCTCCTTCACATTGCCATCAAACCATACGATCTTCATATGTATCTTATGACACAAAGATAAATTGTACAGTTGAATAAATTCAACTCCGGTATAACAGCTGTCCATTATTTTCACATTACTCTGAAGCACAGCAGCTTGACGGTTCTAATCTGGCTTCACCCCGCCAATTGCTCCTTCTGTCTGCCTGAAGAAAGATTGTATATGTACATGTGAGAAAGCCACAAATGTCCATTACAGGTTGAAAAATGCTAGCAACTTAGAGCATGCTATCATACAAACAGGTGTTAGGCAGTAGGTCAATTCCCCAAGTCTGCTTATGGGAGTGAATCACACCATTACAACTGTGAATGTATGTATAACAGATTGGTTTTCACAACATCTTGAAAAATAAAGTTGAAACATAACTGAATAAACTGACTATTGTATTTGAAATTTAAAAAGTCATATGACGTTAGGAGCATTAAGTGAATTTTGTCACTCATATCCTGATAAAAGTTCATTGGAAAATTGGACTAGAATTTAACATTTGATTTGATTTATTGTCACATGTACCGAAGTACAGTGAAAAGTATTTTTCTGCAGCCGACACAAGAATAATCAACAGGGAACATTAACAAATGGTACATCGACAAAACAGTGATTGGTTACAGTGTGGAACAAGGGGCCAGGCAAAGCAAACACATGAGCAAGAGCAGCATAGGGCGTCGTGAATAGTGTTCTTACAGCCTATATTCACATAGGCTTATGAAATTCCTATATTAATATACTTTACAAAATGATCACCATAGGATGCAGTACAGCACTGAATGAAGTGTACATAATTCCCTGCTGACAAAGTCAAAAACGAAACCAAATGGATTAACTAAGACAGCTTTATTTAATCCTATGATGGCATATTAATATGATAGGGTTAAACATGAAGTGACACAATAGAGTTAGAAATCTTAATCTATATTATATACACACATTATACAAAGTGTAAATCACCATTGTTACAACAATAATTTTAATATATCCTGACATTTTGTAATTAAATGGGTTTTACTTAACAACAATTTAACAGTTATGTTCAAAGTCGAAATTATAGCAAGCTTATAATAAGACCATGAGAAGTAGCAGAAATCGGCCACTTGGCCCATCAAGTCTGCTCCACCAGTCAATGACATCATTGCTGATCTGATATCATCCTCAACTCCACTTTCCTGCCTTATCCCCAAAGCTCTTGCTTCACTTGTAGATGTAGTCAATGTTTTTCTTGTAAATTTCCAGCATTTGAGTATTCAGACTATCTTCCTTTGATAATGAGCATTATGGGTACAATCTTCTCTTTCTAATAGGCTAGCTGTTGTATTATTGGTTCGCTGTTTCTGTTATTCTCTTAGATTATCCTGAGATGAATGTGATCCTCTATTGTATTTGGGCATTGTCTTTTTAGCTTTGCATAAGCTTATCGAAACCTCTTTAACCTGTGATTATCACTCTCTCCAGTCGCACCGCCTGGACCTTTAAAGACTTTACCTGCAAAGACTCGCATTCAAAGTATCATCTTGCATAATTGGTCTTGTCTGTATATGTATTTGTGTAACCCACCTCTTCACTCACCTGATGAAGGTGCTACGCTCCGAAAGCTAGTGATTCCAAACAAACCTGTTGGACTTTAACTTGGTGTTGTAAGACTTCTTAATTAAACAGAAATTAAGAAATGTTTGTAGAAGTAATGTAAATTGTGTTAATGTAACCTTGTGTCTTTAAGTTTATCTATTTTTCTTTTTTTGAAAAAATGTTTAAATTTAGTCTTTAAAATCTTCACAAGTGGTTTGAAATTCTTTCTCCTGACTTTAGATATCTTCTCAAAGTACAAATTGCAAATAATTGTGATAGCTTGTTCAAGGTTCCCATTGGGACTTGGGCAGCCTGACATATCTTAGCATCACTAACAATCAGATATATTTTTTATATTAATTCATGGGATGTGGGTGTCGCTAGTTAGGTCAGCATTTATTGCTTTTGAGAAGGTGGTAGTGAGCTGCCTTCTTTTAAAAAAATAAATAATTTTATTCTCCTTTTTCACATTTTCTCCCAAATTTACACCCACAATATGTCAATCCCCATATCAACACCAATCCCATCCTCCCACCAACCCCCAAACAACTGCCTGCATGTTAACATAAACAAATAGCAAAAAGGAATAAGGAATCATCCATAGTCACCATTAACACATACAGTTCCCCTCTCCCCACTAATGTAAGATGTTGAAAGTGCACAATGAATAATGACTATGATTTGTAGAACCCCTCCATCATTCCCCTCAGTTCAAGCTTAACCTTCTCAAGAGTCAAGAATTTCAACAGGTCACACCAGGGGACAGGGTGGAGAGGTTACTCTCCATCCCAACAGGATCCACCTTCAGGCGATCAACGAGGTGAAGGCTACAATATCTGCCTCCACATCCGTTTCCAATCCCAGCTGGTCCGACATCCCAAATATGGCCTACCGAGGGCCTGGGTCCAGTTTCACATGCACCACTTTGGAGATTACCCTAAAAACCTCCTTCCAGTAATCCTCCAGCTTTGGACAGGACCAAAACATATGAACCTGATTTGCTCCCCCCTCCCCCACAATGTTCACACACATCTTCTACCCCCTCAAAGAGCCGGTTCATCCTCACCCTTGTGAGGTGTGCTCTATAGCAGTGTTCTTCAAACTTTTTTTCCGGGGACCCATTTTTACCAACCGGCCAACCTTTGGGACCCAACCTGGCCGACCTTGGCGACACACGCCGGCCGACCTGCGCGACCCACCATTTTCTCTTACCTGGAGTCTCCATCTGTCCAAAGTTCTGCATTTTTTTCCTGTAAGATTTTATCAAATAAAACCTCCCCGAACTTGTAAAAAGATTTTTTTTAAATGAATAAATTAAATGAAAAAAATAAAAATAAAATGAATAAAACCCCCCCGAACTTGTAAAACAAAAAGCTGCGACTGTTGAAAAAAAAAAAAGCATCCGCACTGCGCATGCGCCCTGATGATCTGGCATGCATGAGCAGTACGACCGCATTTCTTTTACATGTTCGCTGCCATTTTGAAGGCCGCTTGCAGCCGGCATTATTAACAGCCAGCTGCTGTGGGTGTTGTGCGCAAATTTGCGCGATCGTGAGTGCCGCGACGGACGGCTCCACAACCCCTGCCCGCGACCCACTCGCTCTATATACCACCTTCAGCTGTATCAGACCCAACTTCGCCCACGAGGTGGAGGCGTTCACTCTCCGGAGCATCTCACACTAGAACCCCTCCTCCATACCCTCTCCCAACTCTTCCTCCCACTTTGCTTTGATGCCTTCCAAGGTGCCTTCTCCTCTTCCAAAATAGCCCCGTAAACCGCCGACACTGCCCCCTTCGCCGACAGTACCCCCTTGTGAGCTGCCTTCTTGAAGTGCTGCTACCCATGTGATGTAGTGACACCCAGTGCTGTTATGGAGGGAGTTCCAGGATGTTGACTCAACGACAGTGGAGGAACAGCAATATATTTCCAAGACAGGATGGTGTGGCTTGGAGGGCAGCTTCCAGCTAGTGGTATTCCCATGCACATGCAGTGGTTGTGCATTTGGAAGGTGCTGCCTGAGGAACCTTGGGTGAGTTCCTACAGTGCATCTTGCAGATGGTACACACTGCTGCCACTGTGGGTCAGTGGTGGAGGGAGTGAATGTTTGTGGTTGGGGTGCCAATCAAGTGGGCTGCTTTTTCTTGGATGGTGTCAAGCTTCTTGAATGTTGTTGGAGCTGCACTCATCCAGGCAATTGGAGAGTATTCCATTACTACTGACTTATGCTTCTTAGATGGTGGACAGGGTTTGGGGAGCAAGGCAGTGAGTTGCTCACTGTAGGATTTCTAGTCTCTAGCCTGCTCTTGAAGCAACAGTATTTATATGGCTGGTCCAGTTCTGCTTCTGGTCAATGGTTACCCCCAGGATATTGATAGCAGGAAATTCAGCATTGGCAATGCCATTGAATGTCAGCTTTGACAAAGAGTCATCCAGACTTGTAACATTAGCTCCCTTTTCTCTCCACAGATGCTGTCAGACCAGCTGAGATTGTCCAGTATTTTCTGTTTTTGTTTCAGATTTCAGCATCCGCAGTAATTTGCTTTAATCTTGAATGTCAGGGGGAGTTGGTTAGATCCTCTCTCGTCATTGACTGGCACATGGGTGGCGCAAATGTTACTTGCAGTCCACCCAAGTCTGGATATTGTCCAGGTCTTGCTGCATTTGCATGTGGACTGTTGCAGTATTTGAGGAGTTGTGAATCATGCTGAACATTGTGTGATCATCAGCGAACATCCCCTTTCTTTTGTTAAATGTTTTTATTAGTTTTTCCTTTTATACACAATAAAAAATTGAACAATTCTGTGCAAACCTATTACATTTGTAAAAGCCCGTATTATAGTTATCCTCCAAAATCCCACTCCTCTTGTTCTCTAAAACCCTTCCCCCTATTTATTATATAGTATGTTTTCTTTCTTGGTTTGCTATTGTCATACATAATGGGGTTGTGTAGCGACGCATACATTTCATTGTGGTGGATTACTCCTATTCAGCTGCCTGCATTTACAAGCATCGTTCCGAGGGGGGGAGGGGGGGGCGGAGGGTTGGTGTGTGGTCGGCACATGTGCCTTGCTATTCTCTCCCCCCACCCCTCCCCTCTGCCTTTTCATTGATGATTGTGGTCCTTCTGTGGTCACCTCTCCCCTTTGCTCTATTGGCTGTTGGTTACAAACAGCTCCTGGATCAGGTTGATGAATGGTCTCCACATTTTGTGGAAGCCCTCTTCCAACCTCCCTCCGTGACGGTGAATTTGATTTTCTCAAGTTGGAGAAATTCCGACAGGTTGGCAAGCCAGTCTGCAGCTGTGGGTGGTGCTGCTGATTGTCTGCTGAGCAGGATTCTTTGGCAAGCAATTATGGAGGAAAAGGCAAGTGCATCAGCCCCCTTCCCCATAAATAGTTCTGGCTGGTCTGATATCCCAAAGACTGCCACCTTTGGGCACAAATCCACCCTCACCCCACAACCTTGGACATCGCCTCGAGCCAGATTGTCCAGAATCCGACAAGTCTGGCGGATGCCCAGAACATGTGGGTGTGGTTGGCCAGGCCTCCCTGGGACCTTTCACATTTGTCCTCCACCTCCGGGGTGAACCTGCTCATTCGGGTTCTCGTTAAGTGTGTTCTGTGTGCCACTTTCAGCTGTGTTAGGCCTAGCCGTACTCATGTGGAGTTGGCGTTGACCCTGTTCACTGCTTCGCTCCAGAGTCCCCACTCTATTTAAATCCCTAACTCTGCCTCCCAATTTTTCTCTTGTCTCGTCAAGTGGAGAGCGTGTTTTTCCCAACAGTCCCCTATACAAGTCCCCGCAGTTCCGCGCCCCCCCCCCCCCCCCCCCCCACTGGCCCCAAGTTACCCACTACTAACAATTTTCTAATAGCAATTGTTCCGGTGCCCGTGGGTGTGTCTTTGTTTCCCTGTGCAAGAAGATTTTGACTTGCATGTGTTGTAATTTGTTCCCCTGGTCAGTTGAAGCCTCTCCAGCAGTTCTTCTATCTTTGCAGCTGGAAATACTTAAAGTTGGTGGCGTTTGTCTACAAGCCTGCCATAGGGGCGTTGTACAGAACTTTCACTCATATTGTAAACCCTGCTCCAAGCCCAAACTGCTCCAGTACCTCAAAGAAGTACTCCCCCCCCCCCCCCACCCCCCCCACCCCTGCAATCAGAATAGTCACCTGGAACGTCAGGGGACTTAACGGCCCAGTGAAAAGATCCAGAGTTTTCATCTATCTGAGACGTATGAAAGCCGACATTGTCTTCCTCCAAGCGACGCACATGAGGGAGAGGACCAACTGCGGGTAAGAAAGTGCTGGGTGGGACAGAAATATCACTCTTGCTGCAGGACGATATTTACAGGGTACCGTTCTGCTAAGTAAGAGGACAATGTTTACGGTGTTGAAGACTTCTGCGTCCTGGGAGGTGATCACATCTGGTGCTCTCTCCCTGGATGGGGTTATCACATTTAGCAGGCGCCTGATGTTCAATGTTAGCTGTTGACCCTAAACAAAGCCTGACTGGTCCTCTGCCACCACCTCAGGTACGCATTTCTCCAGTCGCCTGGCTCGGATTTGGGCCAGTATTGTCGCGTCTACATTGAGCATGTGATGGGTCTGCAAGACCCACATTCTGTCAGGTCTTTGTCTTTCTTGGGTATCAGCAAGATTGAAGCTTGTGCTAGCCTAGGCGGCAGGATGCCCTTTGCAAGCGAATCTGTGAACATCTCCCGCAGGTGTGGGGCCAGTGCTGTCGCAAATGTTTTGTAGAAGTCCACCGGGAATCCCACACCTTCCCCGTCTGCGTGGAGTTGATGCTCTCCATGACTTCCCCCAGTTCTAATGGTGCTTCTAGCCCCTGCTTCCTATCCTCCCCACTTCCTATCCTTCCTCTCGACTGGCATTCCCAGTCTATCAAGGAGCTGCTTCATCCTAAAGTCACCCTTGAGGGGGCTCAGAGGTGTACAGCCCCGGTAGAAGGCCTCGGTTGCGGCGTTGACCTTTTCTGCCTTTGTTGTCCCTAATCTGAGCTATTTCCCTCATGGCTGCCTACTTTCTCAGCTAGTGAGCCAACAGGCAGCTGGTTTTGTCTCCGTGTTCGTAAAAATTCTGTGCTTGGCGGAGTTGGTGCACTGCTTTCCTCATGGAGAACAGGTCAAAGTCCATTTGTAGCTTTTTCCTCTCTGCCAAAATCTCCACGGTTGAGGTTGAGCATCGTCTGTCTATCTCCAGTATCTAGTTGACCATCTGTCCTCTTTTCCCTATCTTCAAGTACAATAATCTCACCCTTGATCACAGCCTTCCAGAACGGTTAGGGTGAGACTTCCCTATTCTGGTTGTTGGTAATGTACCTATCTATGGCCTGTGATATTTTCTCACATAAAGCCTTGTCGGCCAGGAGGGCCATGCCCAACCTTCATGGGGGGAGTTGGGCACAGCCAGTCTCCAGCCTCACATCCATGTAATGCAGAGCGTGGTTGGAGATCACGATTGCAGAGTATTCCGCTCTTATTATCCCTGGCAGCACCCCTTGCCCCACCACAAAGACGACAATGCAAGAATATATCTTATGGACTTGGGAGAAGAAGAACTCCTTCTTCTCTGGGTGCGTGAACATCCATGGGTCCACAGCACCCATATTTTGGGGTTCAACCTGTCTGTCCGTGAGTCCCGTAAACAATTAAAGTCCCCCTCCAAAGATGTGTCGTATGTCAGGGATTTCTACCATGGTCTTCTTTATAAACTCCGTGTCGTCCCAGTTGGGTGCGTACACGTTAACTAGGATCATTGGTGCCCCATCCAGGCCACAGCGACCATGACGCAGCGTCCCCCTGGGTCTGTAACTGTCCTCGTCACCGTAAACATTGTCCTCTTACTTAGCAGAACGGTACCCTGTAAATATCGTCCTGCAGCAAGAGTGATATTTCTGTCCCACCCAGCACCTTCTTACCCGCAGTTGGTCCTCTCCCTCATGTGCGTCGCTTGGAGGAAGACAATGTCGGCTTTCATACGTCTCAGATAGATGAAAACTCTGGATCTTTTCACTGGGCCGTTAAGTCCCCTGACGTTCCAGGTGACTATTCTGATTGCAGGGGGGGGGGGGGGGGGGGTTCTGTCCCCCTGCAGAATTAGCCATACTTAACTTGCGAATGCGCCCCTGCACTCTGGGGTTTCCCTTTGTTTGGGTGCCATCCAAAATGGCCGTGGTCACTGTACTCACCATGAGGCTGGGCCGCTGCGCTCCTTGTCAAGGACCCACCAAACATGGCCACCAACTATGTGTACGCCATGTGGGTGAGCCCATGCATTCCAGGTTTCCCTTGGTTTAGGGACCGTCCAAAGTGGCTCCTTGCGAAGTCATCTTGCGGTGCCATCTTGTTCCCTGTTGCCATGTGGCCTGTTGTAGGCAGCCAGAGCTCTTCCCTCTATGATTATGCACCTTCCCCACCCCCCCCCCCCCTCATCTATCTCCCCACTATCCTTCAAGTGGTCCCCCTTTCTTTCTTTCTGCTCATCCCCCCTCTAGTAATATTTACCCTCCCCCGTCGCCAGGCGCTCTCTTCCCCACGGGAGATGAGCTACAGCTGCCCCCTCGTTCATACCTCCTCCTGGCGCTAGCTTTCCTGCCAGTGTGGTGGTGCCCCCCCCGCCCTCCCTCCCAAGGTCGGTTGGAGCCTTATCCCTCACCTGCTGTTTTTCTTTCCTCTTGCTTTTTCCTCGGCCCCAGTGCCCTCAACCCCGACTTTCTGTGCCTTAGTTTTCGGTTTCAGAGCGAGGCTGTACAGTCCCACACAAAATGCCTTTGTTGCTGTATTAATAATGTTGGTGAACCACAAGCCTTCCCTTATATCGATCAAATGATCACACAACCAGTTAGTTAGTCCAAAAGATGGTTTATTTACATACACAAGAGTTATCTCGACATGCAAACACAATATCTACTACAAGTTAAACTACACCGATCAGCTACAATAACCTATACAACTTCAGGGTGACCGGCACTGTGCAAATGGATAAGGCCTTTATCTGGATTTCACTTGGCTGATTCGAAGAAAGTGGCTCTGTCTCTGCTGGGCTCAGCCGTCAGGTAGCAATTGTTGGTCTTGAACATAGCTGCGTCCTCTTTTATTCCTCTGGGATTTCGCGCTCTTTGGGGCAGCCCTTAACCTTGTACCCAATAGTTCGACAGGGCTCTGATCACGGTCTTCGATTTCGGCCAAGGGGTGGGTGCCTTGGTGGATGTGAGGGTCCTTAGCGGTCATTGACTTTGGTAGTTGGGCTTTCTGAGTAAAGGGAGTGGCGCCGATCAGTCTGTGGCTGTACCGGTTGCTTGATTGGAGTTCTATTGTCCTGGGAAAATGGGCCATTAAAATGCAAACGAGCGGGGGTTTCGATCAGGCCTATGTTTCAGATACACATAGGCTCTGTATCTGTCTGAGTCTTGGGTTGGCCATAATTCCCATGGTCCTTTGCAGGTGGCCATCTTAGCTGGCTACACCTTTCAGTCTCGCAGTTTTTCAGAGTGACGGCTTCACCTCTATTTCTGCTGCTGCTTTCCCAGCCGTTGTTTTGGACAAACTCGTCCACTTCTGCAGCGGCCTTAAAATAATGCTCATTGCCCTGGTAGGTTACCCATAACTTGGCTGGGTAGAACATCCCAAACTTCAACACAATTTTGATTAGGGTCGCCTTCACTCTGTTGAATTCGGTCCGGAGTCAATGTTGAGGACTGCCAAGGCAACTCCCTCCCAACTGTAATCCACTGTGCCACTACCTCTGGTGGATATGTCTGCCAGTGGGATAGGAAGCACATACCCAAGGATGGTGATGGAACATTGCCTATAAGATAGGATTTTGTGAATATGGTTATGTTAAGCTTGACTTGTCTAGCACTACGTTTGGCACAAGCCCCCAGACGTTAGGAAGGAGGACTTTACAGGGTCAACTTGGCTGAGTTTACCATTGCCATTTCAAGTGCCTAGGTTGATGGTCCTTTTGGACTTTCTAATGATTGTAATACAAATGACTGGCTTGTCACATGTAGGTCAGACCAACTAAGAAAGGAAATTAGTGGGTAGTGAACAGATGAGTGGTTTCACATCCATCATGAGACTTTCAATTTAATCGTGGTGGGATTTGAACTCTGGTTGCATTACCCTAGGTCTCAGTCAAGTGACAACACCACTACGCCACCACCTCCCTTTATATAGTGTTACGAATATGTTGTACCTAATGCCCACATAAGTGTGCTTGACCTGCTCCAGTAATGTCCAACTGAAACTGGATGAACAACACCCCATCCATCTTCTGATAAGGCACATCACAGCCTTCTGGACTCAACATTTGAGTTCAACAATTTTAGACTGTTTCCCTCTATCTTGACCCCCTTTTTGATTTTTGTTTCCTTGGTTTGTCCAAATGCAAACACTCGGCCCCCCTTCCAGAGGGCCAACTGTCACTTGTTATTCAGTTTTGCTTTCACTAAGCAGCAACCTTTGTTCTTCTATTCTATTTTACCTTTATGCCATTATTAGCACTTAACACTACCATTAACACTCCTTTTGTCTTGTGTCCATGACATCTTCGTCAATCTCATCAATCCAACCTATCCATGACCTTCTATTCTGTCCCACTTCCTCCACATAATCCATTACATTTCTACATTCCATACAGCCTTGAAATGTTACCTCTTTCTTTCTCCACAGATGTTGCCTGACCTGCTGAGTTTGTCCAGCATTTTCTGTTTTTAACTCGGGAGAATTCTGCAGGATACCCCTATCCTTACAGGGCATTGCATCATTCTGATGTAATGAGCAATGATTTAGGAGATTACCAGTGTGGATAAATTCTGCTGTGCAGCTGTCTTGCAAGCTCTCATCTACAACTGAGAATAGCAAATTAATTTAAAATTTGTATTTGCCTGGGCTGCAATTTACTGCTAAGCCTCCAAGTGGGGCAAAAGATAATTTGTGTGTGTGTGTGTGTGTGGGGGGGGCGGGGGGGGGGGGGGGGGTGGAATGAAGGGCTGCATGACCCTCAACAAATGAAGCATGAAGGTGTCAAGGTAGCTGCCAGGAAACACAAGCAGGACACTCTTGTTGTGGTCGCAAACCAATTTGACATGAAGGACGTGTTGATGAATCTCATTGGCCAGTCAGTCCCTTGTTGTCACAGAATCCCCAATTTGCTCCATAATGGCTGAAGGAAATGATTGTTTCCCCAGTTTTTTTCGAAGCAGAATGGAACCAAGAACTGAAAACCAGTTAGAGCCAGAAAGCTGCCCCTATGACAGACCTTATACCATTTAGCAATTTAAATGTGAATACTGCTCCAGGAAATTGAAAGTCATCAATCTTTTAGAATCTATGATATATTCCTCATTTTCTGTAATCTATCAGTCTTATAGACTTTTAACAGATCATCTTTCTTGAAAATTTCATCCAAGAACGTCTACACCTTCATCACCACCCAACTGACAGACATCCAGGGGCCGTGGAGGTAGTGCTAGGGTGTCAGTACTATAGTTAACCAGAAAGTAGAAGTGATTTTAATTCTTCTAACTTTTCCTGGGTAACTATTGATGTAATATAGTTGGAACTTTCTAGAGTTTGCAATTTAAATCAGAGTTTTGGATGGTGAAGTTCCGGTGGTGGCGATCTGTTGAGCGGTCGCACTAAAGGTGGCTCTCCATTGGGAACTTCAATTTGCGCCCTTTTAACCCATATGTCGGACACCAAAATTAAACCCTAAAGATAACAACCATCCGAGGAAATGCCCTTAAACCAGCCTTGGAGCCGGAAAAATAGCATGAGTAAAAGTCGTCAGAGGAAGATCC
Organism: Scyliorhinus torazame; assembly: GCF_047496885.1. Classification (NCBI taxonomy): domain Eukaryota; kingdom Metazoa; phylum Chordata; class Chondrichthyes; order Carcharhiniformes; family Scyliorhinidae; genus Scyliorhinus; species Scyliorhinus torazame. Next base: position 79,113,675 of record NC_092721.1, on the reverse strand, counting down.
AGGCTCAGGGTGAATAGACAGGTGGAACAAAGCGAAACAGAGCATGGCGAACCAAGTGGGATCGCCAATGCACGCGAATGCCAGCCCACCCACCAACGAAGCAGTGGATGGAGCTTCTTTCAATAGAGTTCTAAAAACATAGGGACTCCATTGAGGATGACCTCATGTCAGCTTTGGTCCCCTTCAAAGAAGCGCTGGAAAGAATTGAGCAGAGACTGGCGACCCAGGAAGTGACAGTGCGGGAAAATGAGAAAGCGGCCACTGACCAGAGCGATTGGGTCACTTCACTCGAGACAGAAGTGGCAATGTTACTAACAGCCCAGAGATCGCTCAAGGGAAAGGTGGAAGATCAGGAGTCACCGCCACAACCTAAGAATTATTGGGCTACTTGAGGTCACAGAGGCTAGAAATCTGACGGAGGAAATCACTCAGATGCTCAGAATGCTGGTCAGAGGGGAAGGCTTTGCCAAACCCCCAAAGATAGATTGAGCCCACAGGTCTCTCCGGCAAAGGCCCAAAGCAGGGGAACCACCATGGGAAATCATAGCAAAAACTCCATAAATTGCAGGATAAAGAATGGGAACTGAACAGGGCATGTGGTCGTGTAGGAAAGACATACAATCCACATTTACAAAGACATTGGGGCCAACTTGGCCAAGCACCGGGCTTAGTTTAATGGGGTCAAGGTGGCTTTATTCAAAAGCAAGGTGCGATTTGGAATGTTGGCTCTGGGTAACCTACGGCAACACCAGAGGACACAAATGAGTTTATCCAGAAAAACGGGCTGGGATATCTAAGAACTACTAATTGTAATTTTTCATTTTCTGGATTAAACACATACAAAACCTCGGGGTTGGGAAACAAGCAGAGATACACCGAAGCGAGAAGGGCGAGAACAAAATAGACTGAGGGCAGATGGAGCTGCTAATGAAAGGTGGTAAGGGGGGGGGGGGGGGGGGGGTACGTGGCACAGCTCCCGAAAGGGAGGGAACCCTGGCAGAAGTAGGGGACAAAATAATCAACCTGGGGGAAGGGGAGGGTGAAGGTTAAAGGAGGACGTGTAAGGGCAGAGGGAGGCACCAGGTATAGGGGTAGAGAGAAGAGGGAACACCAATGGTAAACAGGATAGGGGGGGTTGGGGATTAGGTTGGGGGGGGGAAGGGTAGAATGTTGGTTACAACAAGTCGCTGAAGCAAAGGAGAAAACGGTGGCCATCTTGGATGGTCCACAAACAAAGGGAAACCCCGACATGCACAGGCATGTCGACGTGGTGAGTATGGCTGATCCCGCAGGAGGCAGGGAGGACAGACCCCCCCCCCCCCCCCCCCCCCCCCCCCCCCCATCAGAATAGTCACCTGGGATTCAACGACCAGGTGAAAAGTTCCAGATTCTTCTCCCATCTAAAAAGCCTGAGGACCGACATAGTCTTCCTCTAGGACACACACCTGAGGGAGAGGGGCTGATTGAGGTTTGAAAGAGCTGGATGGGATAGACCTACCAAGCATGCTTCGGTATGAGGGCGAGATGGTTGGCCAGACTATATAGTAAACAGATGACCTTGACAGTGACGAATGGTCGATGACGGACCCAGGGGGACGGTATGTCATGGTCAACGGTGTCCTGGAAGGGGCACCGGTAGTTCTTGTGAATATATACACCCCTAACTGTGATGACGCAGACTTCATCAACAAAACCGTGGCAGACATCCCGACCAAGACGTCCACCAACTCATCAGGGAGGGAGACCTCCGGTTGCACAGAGATATGCGGCAGGGATGCCCATTATTCCTGCTGCTATTCGCCCTGGCAATTGAGCAGCTTTCTATCGCCCTCAGATCAGCAAAGGAAGGGAGCCCTGGCAGAAGTTGGGGACAAAATAATCAAAATAAAGGAGGGCGTGTAAGGACGGAGGGAGGCACCAGGTGTAGGGGTAGAGAGAACACCAATGGTAGACAGGATAGGGGGGGTTGGGGATTAGGTGGGGGGGGGGGGGGGTAGAATGTTGGTTACAACAAGTCGCACATGGGAACGCATCCAGATGGGGAGCATAAAGTCTCACTCTATGCCGATGACCTGCTCCTCTATGTCTCAAACCCCCTAGCCAGCAAGAATGGAACTCCTCAGGGAGTTCGGAGCCTTCTTAGGTTCCAAACTCAATGAGAGCAAGAGTAAAATCGGCCCCGTGGGGGGAGGTAATCAGAGCCGGGGAGGTTGCTGTTCAAGCTGGTCCAAACCACATTCTGATATCTGGGGTCCAAATAGCTCACGACTGGATATGGATCCACAAGTGGAACCGATCAAGTCTAGTGGTCGAAGTAAAGAGGGATCTGCGGAGATGAGTCTCACACCAGCTCTCCCTGGTGGGGAGAGTGCAGACAATCAACATGAACATCCTCTTCCTGTTCAGATCTCTCCCGATCTTGATCCCCAAAGCCTTCTTCACCAAAGTAGACAAATTAATCATGCCGTTTGTGTTTGGGGGGTGGGCGGGAAGAACCCTCGGATCCACAAGTGCGTCCTACAAGTGCCTCGGCTTTCTGAACATCCTATTCTACCAGCTAACGCAGAAAGAGCATACGGGTAGATCCAAGAGCTGGGAGCGGAATGGGTAAGTACAGAAGAGAGCTCCTGTACGGGGACATCCCTATGAGTACTGGCCATGGCCCCACTCACATTTCCCCCAGCCAAGTATGCAAAAAGCCCAGTGGTAGTGGCCACGCTGAGGACATGGAATAAACTCAGGCACCGCTTCAATTTGGTTGCAATATTCACCATGGCTCTCATCTGCAAGAACCATAGATTCACCCCCAATAGACGCCTCCTTTAAAAAGTGCAGACAGGACAAAGGAGTACTGATGGTAGGTGACCTACATGTAGACAGCAAAGTAGCGACCCTGGGGAAACTAATGGACATGCTCCAGCTCCTGAAAGGGAATGAGCTCCGGTATATGCAAATAAGGAACTTCCTACGCAAGACCTTTACGTTCCCCCAGCTACCAGGAGACTTCCTACTAGGGGACAGTAACTGCGCTGACATGTATGGCTGAGTGCTAGAGGTACAGTCACCTCTGGACGAGATATGGGAAAAATGGGAGGAAGAGCAAGGCATAGAGATAGGGGGAGGACTCTGGATCAAAGCACTGTATAGGGCAAAATCTACCTCCTCATGTGCAGGGTTGAGCCTAATGCACTTCAAGTTAGTGCACAGGACGCACTTGACCAGAACACGCATGAGCTGGTTCTTTCCGGAGGTGGAGGACAAATGTGAACAGTGCCAGGGAGGCAAACTTAAAATTAACATTTATGTTGCTTCTAGAAATTCTTCAGAAGGGCTTTATCGTACATTGGTATGTGACATTTGTGCTTATTGTATACTGTATGAGTTTTATCCAGGGCACGTAATTGGATGTTAGCCAATTCCTTCTTTCGGACAAAGGATTCATATTCGTTCTAGTGTCAACCTGACCTTCGTTAGAAATGTTGTATTGGCTTAATTCTTTTGCAAGCTGTTTGCTTCTTGCAAACAGATATATATTTTGCAGTCATGATGGAATCCATTTTGAATGGTTTATCATTGAGCTTTTAAATCAATTATTAATTCAATTTATTAATTAACCCTCTTTTACCTATAAAAAATAGTTAGTTTCAGAAATGTTTGTCTTCTCAAGTGGCTGCAGTGATGTCATTGTGTGGGTGGAGCTGGGCTCTGCTCTGCTTTTTACTTTCGCTTTTGAGCTGGAAGCTGTTTTTTTGCTCTGAGTTTTAGTTTCATTTTCAGTTGGGGAGCGGCATTCAAACCAAGGAGGTGTTTAGGTCTCTCTCTCTCTGCCAACTAAAGAATGTCTCCAGATCACTTTTTAAAAAATATATTTTTATTAAGGTATTTGAAATTTTTTATAATAACAATGACATAAACATGGTATAATGTTAAAAATAAATTTTTAAAAATAAATTTAAAGTACCCAATTCATTTTTCCAATTAAGGGGCAATTTAGTGTGGCCAATCCACCGACCCTGCACATCTTTGGGTTGTGGGGGCGAAACCCACGCAAACACGGGGAGAATGTGCAAACTCCACACGGACAGTGACCCTGAGCCGGGATCGAACCTGGGACCTCGGCGCCGTGAGGCTGCAGTGTACCACTGCGCCAATAAACATGGTATAATAAACATTACCACCCCCAACCCAATCTTCACACTCCCCAACCATAAAACAACAATCCGGCCCTCTTCCCCCCCCCACCACCCCCTTGGAATATTGCTTCTGCTGACATTTTAATTTTCCACGAGAAAGTCGACGAACAGTTGCCCGACCACTGACCCTCTTAAGGCGAACTTTATCTTCTCGAGGCTGAGAAAACCAGCCATGTCACTAACCCAGGTCTCTACACTCGGGGGCTTCGAGTCCCTCCACATTAGCAAGATCCATCTCCGGGCTACCAGGGAGGCAAAGGCCAAGACGTCAGCATCTTTCGCCCCATGAACTCCCGGCTGTTTTGACACTCCAAAGATCGCTACCTCCGGACTTGGCACCACCCGTGTTTTTTAGTACCGTGGACATTGCCTTAGCAAAACCCTGCCAAAACCCTCCAAGCTTTGGGCATGCCCAAAACATGTGGACATGATTTGCTGGGCTTCCCGCGCACCTCGCACACCTATCCTCTACCCCGAAACTTGCTCATCCTAGCCACTGTCATGTGTGCCCGGTGCACTACTTTAATTTGTATCAGGCTAAGCCTGGCACATGATGAGGAGGTATTAACCCTGCTTAGGGTGTCCGCCCATAGACCCGCCTCTAACTCTCTTCCTAGCTCGTCCTCCCACTTGCCCTTAAGCTCCTCCACCGACCAACTACGGCAGCAATTTGGCCTGACCAAAATGTCGGACAAAGCTCCCATCTGCAACAACCGTAGGTTCACACCAGCGCTGACTGACGCCACCTTCAAAAGGTGGGGACAGGATGGAGTGACACTGACAGTCAGGGACCTATACACAGACGGCAGGATCGCAACACTGGACAAATTGACAGAGAAATTCCAGATGGCCAGGGGGAACGAGCCAAGGTATCTACAACTCAAGAACTTCCTACGAAAGGAGACAAGGACGTACCCACAACTGCCACGACAGACATTACTGGAAGAGTTACTGGACGCAAGAATACTAGATAAAGGAAACTGTAGCGACATGTGTGACCAACTGGTAGAAACGGCTGATACCGTACTGGACGCAACAAGACAGAAATGGGAGGAGGATCCGGGGATTGAAATAGGGTGGGGGCTCTGGAGCGAAGCACTGCACAGGGTCAACACCACCTCCACGTGAGCAAGGCTCAGCCTGACGCAGCTAAAAGTGGTACATAGAGCCCACTTAAGAAGAACCCGTATGAGTAGGTTCTTCCCGGAGGGGGAGATGTGAACGGTGCCAAGGAGGCCCAGCCAACCACGCCCACATGTTCTGGTCTTGCCCCAGACTTGCAGGGTACTGGACAGCCTTCTTCAAGGCAATGTCCAAAGTGGTGGGGATGAGGGTGGAGCCATGCCCGAAAGTGGCGGTTTTCGGGGTTTCAGACCAGCCAGATCTATTCCTGGGGAGGAGGGCGGACGCCCTTGCCTCCCTGATCGTCCGCCGTAGAATCCTGTTCGGCTGGCGGTCAGCAGCACCACCCAAAGCTGCAGACTGGCTGTCCGATCTCTCGGAATCTCTCCAAATGGAGAAAATCAAATTCGCCATCCGAGGGTCAGACGACGGCTTCCACAGGCCAAATCTACGCCCAGGTCCTGATAAATGCGCAGCTCACGATTCTCCCATTTGCTGCTCCGTTCCTTCTTGGCCCACCGCAGAACGTGTTCCTTGTCCAGGAATCGCTGGAAGCGTACCACCATCGCCCTTGGAGGCTCGTTCACTCGGGGCTTCCTCACGAGGGCTGTGTGCTTTATCCACTTCCAGGGACAGAGGGAATGCCTCAGCCCCCATCACCATCTCCAGCATGTCCGTCATATAAGCCATCGCATCCCATCCCTCACTGCCTTCAGGGAGGCCGACAATTCTAATATTCTGCCTCTTGGACCTGTTCTCCAGCTTCTCCTGCATTCTTCTCTGGTGGTCATTCATCATCTCCACCTTGGTCTCCAGCACGGTTATGTATTCCTCGTGCTTGGTCACCTTTTTCTCCATCTTCTGGATCGCTCTTCCGTGGATGTCTTGATTCTGCATAACTTGACCAATCGAAGTCTTAATGGGATCCAGCGTGTCCTTCTTCAGCTTAGTGAAGCAATCTTTGAAAAACTTCACCAGCTGCTCCGTCGACCACTGTGCCGTCTCCCTTGCTCTCCGCCATGCTTTCCCGCGTTACCGGCTCTGCTTGCGTCTTTCTTATAGGACTTTGTCTTCTCACACGGCCACTTCTGGTCCAATTCACCATACACCGGAGGAGGATTTCTCCTCACTGTCTCACTCTTCACTGATTTATCCCATAAAAGCCGGGAAAAAACGGGGGGAAAAGGTCCAAAAGTCTGTCACGTGGGAGCTATCAAATGTGCGAACTACTCCTCCATGGCCACCACCGGATGTGTCTGCAGATCACTTGATGATTTCAAAGTAATACCTATTTCTGTAAGGAATGCAAACCTACTGTCTTTGTTAAAAAGGGTTTTTGACTTCTGGATGTTGTTAGGAAAGTTATTAAGGGTTACCTATAGAGTATTGTATCTGTGGGGATTATCAGTGTTGGTAGTTGATAAGATGTTTACTGTGTGTTTAAAAAATGCTATCTGGATTCATAGAATAAACATTGTTTTTGTTTAAATATACTTTAGATGTCTGTGGCATCACACCTGTAAAGTGGGCCCTTGTGCGGAGCATTGAGGGGAGGGCCTCAGGCAATGTCCTGAGGCTGTCGATACGTGGCGCGGCTTACTCCTAGAGTACGCAGCTTTGGAGGGGCGGAGCATCATGAAAGCGGCGGCACCCCCAATTTGGTCCGTATCAAAATAGAAGTCTCTGGAGATGTAGGTCACCCTTAACTTAGCTGGGTATACTACGCCGAACTGCACACTGTTCTACAGTGCCGTCTTCACTCGGCCGAAGGGTGCCTGCTTCCTTGTCAACTCCATGGTTAAGTCCTGGTAAATAAGTATACCAGCTCGAGCCCACTGCACCTCCCGCTTCTGCTTCGCCCAACTCAGGACCTTCTCCTTCACCTGGTACCTGTGGAAGTAAATAATCACCGCTCTTAGCGGCTCATTCATTTTGGCTTAGGCCTAAATGATCGATGAGCCCAATCCAGTTTGTGCTGGGAGGGATCTTCTCCCTCCCCCACCAGCTCCGCCAACATCTTGGCAAAGTACTCAGTCGGCCTCGGGCCCTCCAACCCTTTGGGCAGGCCCACAATCCTCATGTTTTGCTGCCTCGATCTGTTTTCCAGATCCTCCAATTTAGCTCTCAGCCCTTTGTTGGCCTCGTCCACCCTCTGCAGCTCCTCACCCATCGAGGTGAGCTGATCATTGTGTTGCGACACGGCTTTCTCCACTCCCTTAATTTTCTCTCTGCTCTCGCATCTCAGCCGAAGTCCTCGACACGATCACCTTCACCGGGGCAATCGCCTCCTCCACCAGCACCTTCAGCGCCGTTATCATCTCCTTCCTCATCACCTCCATGTGCTTTGCAAACTGTTTCTCAAGTTCCAAAGGCATCACCTCGGTCATCTTTTCTATCATAAGCAGTGCGGCCTCACCCAGCGACCCAGCCTCTGCCATCTTTCCAGCTACCGAGCTGACCCTTTTGTTCGACGGGCGAACCTTCACTCGCGCGGGGGGGGGGGGGCACAGAAATCCTCCACCAGGATTATCACCTGGAACGTCAGGGGACTTATCGGCCCAGTGAAAAGATCCAGAGTCTTCACCCACCTAAGAAGTTTGAAAGCCGACAGTTTTCCTGCAGGAGACACACCTGAGGGAGAAGGACCGACTGTGGGTAAGAAAGGGCTGGGTGAGACAGATGTAGCATTCACACTATGGGACGAGGGGAGTAGCCATACTGATTAGCAAGAGGACGAGATTCATGGCAACTCGGACAGTTACGGACCAAGGGGGATGGTACATCATATTCAGCGGTGTCCTGGACGGGTCACTGGTAGAACTGGTAAATGTGTACGCACCCAACTGGGACAACGCAGATTTCATTAAAAAAACCATGGCGGAAATCCCCATGCTGATACGCACCAACTGATCATGGGGGGCAACTTTTACTGTGTACATGACCCGCTGACGGACCAATTGAACCCTAGATCTGGGAAAAGGTCGGGCATGGCTAAGGAGCTAGAAACATTCATGGAGCAGACGGGGATGATGGACATTTGGTGGTTCTGAGACCCTGATGAGAAGGAATTCTCGTTTTTTTCACCGGTCCACAAAGCGTACTCAAGAATAGACTTCTTTGCAGTTGGGAAAGCGGTGCTTCCAGGAATACTAAGAGCGGAATATTCTGCCATAGTTATCTCCGACCACGCTCTACACTACATGGAGGTTGGACACGGACCTCCTGGCCAATAAGGGCTTCTGACAGAAAATATCACAAGCCACAGGTGAGTCCACCACAAATAACCAGAGCGAGGAGATATTACCTTCCAAACTCTGGGAGGTACTGAAGGCCTGATTAGGGAAGAGATTATAGCATACAAGGCATGTACAGACAGGGAAGAGAGGTTGGCCAAGTAACTGATCGACTCCATTCTAGAGGTTGACAGATAATACTCCACGGTGCCAACCGTAGTGCTTCTGGCGGGGAGGAAAAAGGTACTCGTGGACTTTAACCTGCTATCCACCAGGAAAGCAGTGCACCAACTCCGCCAGACACGGGGACGTTCTATGAACACAGGGAAAAGTCTGGCCACCTACTGGCTCACCAGCTGGGAAAGCAGGCAGGCACGAGAGAGATAGCTTAGGTGAAGAACAGCAGAAGCAGTGTGAAACTGAGCAAAAAGAGATCAATTGAGTGTTCAAGACTTTTTCCCGAGGACTGTACACCTCCAAACCCCCCGACGGGGATGTGGGGATGAAACGGTTCCTCGGTGGACTGGAAATGCCAGTCGTGCGGGCCGATAGATTTGGGGGGGGGAGAAATGTGGAGCCGGAAGCACCGTGTATAAGGCTGGGGGAGACCATGGTGAGTATCAGCTCCATGCAGGCGGAGAAGTCATGGGGACCCAATGGGTTCCCGGCAGGCTCAAGAAGAAATTCACACCAGCCCTGGCTCCACACCTACGGAACATGTTTGCAGAATCGCTAGCGAGGTGCACCCTGCCTCTTGTGCTAACACAGGCCACGATACCGCTGATATGCAAAAAAGACATGGACCCGACGGAATGCGGATCATCCAGACCCATTTCGCTACGCAATGTAGACGCAAAGAAAATCTAAAAGTCCTGGCCAAGAGACTGGATAACTACGTACCAGATGTGGTCGCAGAGGACGAGACGGGCCTTCTCAACGGAAGGCAGTTTACTGCGAACATCAGGCGGCTGCTGAATGTAATAATGACCCCATTCGAGGAGAGAACATTAGAGGTGATCGTCTCCCTGGACGCAGAAAAGGATTTCGACAGAGTCGAATGGAAGTACCTCATAGAGGTACTAGAGTGGTTTGGGCTGGGGACAGGAATATCTGCTTTTTCAGGGAACTGGTTACCATCAGCTGTTGGGGTTGACGAGGGTGGGGGGGGGGGGGGGGGGGGGCGGTCTTTTAGTTAAATAGTTGCTTTCTTTATGGATGGGTGGGGCTCGGGTGGGTGTAGTTTGTTTTGGGAGTTTGCTGTATCGTTGTTACTTTGTTATAATGAAAATCTTTTCTGAATAAAAATATTTGAAAAAAAAAAATCCTTGGCTAGAATGTTCCAACCCTCCCTGCAGCTGAAGTTGACTCCCGGCGGTGGGGCCAGCAAGCTACGCAAATTGTCATGGACTATGGCAGGCCCGGAAGATCCCACCAGTGGCTAATAGCTTGTTGTCTCTTCTGCAGGGAGCGGCTGGAAAATTCTGACTCTTGTCTTCTTTGCCCATCAGCATGCTTCATACTCCACCTTCACGCTCAGGGCTCAAATGCAGAGGATCCAGCAAAGAGAATTGAATGATCACATTTCAGAAAATAAATCGGAATCTAAACTAGAAGCCGTTTTCCATATGTAAAGTGCTTTAGTCAAAATACTGGAACTTCATCCTAACTACACTGTGAGTGTACCAACACCACATGGAATGTAGTGGTTCAAGAAGGCAGCTCACCACCACCTCAAAGGTGATTAGGGATGGGCAATAAATGCTGGGTTAGCCAGTGATGCCCACATCTGTTGAATAAATTTAAGAAAAATTGTATTTAATTTTGCAAATAATATAATTCTTTCAGTTCAGTTTTGTACTGTTTAATACTGTCTTTACAATAAAGGTTTGAAGTCAGCTGCTGCCTCTTAATTTTCTTAATCAACAGTTTAGTTGTAATTCTGCACACTTAAAGACTATTTCATTATTCAGGGTGGATTATGATGAATGTAGGACATTTTGGTATAGTTTGTATGTTTTATCTGTTGCAGTAATGTTTTAAAAGCCTGTGTTCAGGTATATAGTAATATTTTTTTAAAATCCTGGTTTAACATACAGGAAGACTGTGTGTCTGCAAAAGGTGCAATTAAGGTGTCACAGAAGTTAGATCAGCATTCATTCCAACAAAGACTAATTGTTCAGCTATATAGGGCAGACAGTTTAGCTTTGGAGTCTGCAAGGATCTTTAAGCTGAGCAGCAGCTTTTGCCAAAGGCTGTCTGGTTAAGCAGTAGTCTGATACAGACAGAAGGATTAGCAAGCTGTTTCCTGAAAAGATCTCTCTCTTCAAGTACTTTCCAAGAAAGGTCACTCCAGGTCTTCCGGTGGCGGCTATGAAGGAGTAAGTCGCACATTTGGTGGCTCCCGCTCGGGTCGGACCTTTGCCCCCGATTTTTTACTGGACTAGAATTGAAAAATTGATGACAGGGGCAATTGTGTACTGAATTCCCACATCGGTGCATGGAGAGGAGGACTAGAAGTGCTTGCAAAGGTAGAAACAGACGAATGGAGAAGGCTTGGACTGAAGCTGCGGTGGGTGGAAGCATGGCGGAGGACCGGAGCTCTGGCTCGTCAACCAAGCGGTCAACGGAGCAGCTGATGCCAGTTATCCAGGAGGGCTTCGCCAAGCAGAAGTGGGACTGCTTGGACCCGATTAAAGAGTCAATTGCGCAGCTGGAGCTTAGATTGGACGCCCAAGATCGGACGATCCAGAAAGTAGAGAAGGTGCTGGCTGACCAGGAGGATCATCAAACTGCAGTGGAGTTGGAGATGCTGAGAGACCAGCATAAAAGGCTCCTGGAGAAGGTGGAGGACCTAGAGAATAGGTGCCGCCGGCAGAACTTGAGAATCGCTGGGCTCCCGGAGGGGTCCGAAGGAGCAGACGCTGGGGCATACATAGCTGACATGTTTGAGAAGCTGCTGGGGTTGGGGCATTCTCCCGACCCTTGGAGGTGGACAGGGCTCACTGAGCGTTCGTGAGGTAAGTGCGAATGGGAGACCCCCCCCCCGCGAGGGCAATGGTGGTGAGATTCCACAGGTACTTGGATAAGGAACGCATTTTCCAGTGGGCCAAGCAGACACGGAGCTGCAAATGGGACAACAGTATCCTGCAGATTTATCAGTACCTGAGTGCGGAGGTGGCCAGGAGAAGTGCGGGCTTTAACCAGATCAGGTCGACCCTTTTTAAGAAAAAGGTGAAGTTCGGACTGCTGTATCCGGCCCGTCTCTGGTTCACGTACGAGGAGCAACATTTTTATTTTGAGTCGCCTGAGGAAGTGCTGGACTTCGCGAAAAGGAAAGGACTGGTGGCGGACTGAGAACTTTTGAACTTTGCTGCATCATTTATGTTTCAAAAAGTTTCTCGTTTTTTTGTTTTGTGGATGCTATTTGTAATGCCTTCTGTATTTATTTGGGGCCAGTTGCAGAGCTGAGTGAGTTAAAGGTTACATTTGCACTGTTGGGGGATGGAGGTGTGCTTGTCTAAATGTTGAATCTCTTGCTTGATCTTTTCTTTGTTTAGCGTTTTTTTTTTCTGTTGGGCAATTATGTTGGGATTGTTTGTCATTTGAATATGTGTGTATGAGTGGGGGGGGGGGGAACAATGGGTGGGAGACTTTCTGGCGCCAGGGGTGGGGGCCACCAAGCTAGCTGGGCGGGCTAGCTCACGGCAGCGTAGTGGGGGGTGAGCAGATGTTAGGCTTATCAAAGGGGGTCGATTTACATTGGGCTGTTGGGGGGGAAATGTTCTGATGACGAGGGAGGGATTGTGGCTGAGGGACAGAGAGGAGGTCGGGAGCGGAGGCTGCCTGGGGGCGGGCCAGTGGAGGCGCGGAGCGCAGGCTGGAGACTGGCCCAAGAAAGGTAATGGCTGATCGGCGTAGGGGGGGCAATGAGCCCGCCAATTAGGCTGATCACCTGGAATGTACGAGGGGTCAACTGGCCGGTCAAGAGGGCACGCGTGTTCGCGTATTTGAGAGGACTGAAGGCGGACGTGGTAATGCTGCAGGAGATGCACCTTAGAGTAGCTGACCGGATTAGATTGAGGAAAGGTTGGGTCGGTGAGGTCTTTCATTCGGGACTAGACTCTAAGACTAGAGGGGTCGCGATCCTGATCAACAAGCGGGTGGCGTTTGAAGCGGGAAGAATAGTCTCGGATGTGGGAGGTCGGTACATTATCGTCAGTGGGAAATTGGAGGGGGTGCAGGTGGTACTAGCAAATGTGTCTGTGCCAAATTGGGACGATGTGGAGTTCATAAAGAGGATGCTGGGGAAGATACCAGACCTGGACTCGCATAAGTTGGTCATGGGAGGGGATGTCAACACAGTTATTGACCTGGGTTTAGACCGGTCAAACTCAAAAATGGGCAGGGTGCCAGCAATGTCAAAGGAATTAAAAGGGTTCATGGAACAGGGGGGGGGGGGGGGGGGGGGGGGGGAAGAGAGAAAGAGACCCATGGAGATTTGGGCAGCCGAGGGTGAAGGAGTACTCCTTCTACTCACACATGCATAAAGTGTACTCCCGGATCGATTTCTTTATTCTGAGCAGGGCTTTACTGACGGGGGTGGTGGACATGGGTACTCGGCGATCACAATCTCAGACCATGCCCCGCACTGAGTTGACCTACAGGTTAGTGAAGACAGTAACCAGCGCCCGCACTGGAAGTTAGACGTGGGTTTTTTAGCTGATGAGGTGGTGTGCGGGCGGCTGAGGAAATGTATTCAGAACTACCTGGAAGTCAACGACACGGGAGAAATTACGGCAGCGGTGGTCTGGGAAGCATTGAAGGCGGTGGTTAGAGGGGAGCTGATCTCGACACGGGCCCACAAGGAGAAGGTAGACAGGGCAGAGACGGACCGACTGGTAAAGGAGATACTACAGATTGATAGGAGGTATGCAGAGTCCCCAGAGGCAGGGCTTTTAAGGGAACGGCGGAGGCGACAGGCTGAGTTCGGTTTGTTAACCACAGGGAAGGAGGTAGAGCAGCTGAGAAAGGCGAGGGGGGTGATCTATGAGCATGGAGAGAAGGCCAGCAGAATGCTTGCACAGCAGCTGTGAAAGAGAGAGGCAGCCAGGGAGATAGGGAAAGTAAAGGATGGAGACCTGGTGGGAGACTCAGCAGGGGCGAATAAGATGTTTAAGGCGTTTTATAGTAGGCTGTACAGGTCGAAACCCCCAACGGGGCCGGAGAGGATGAGGCACTTCCTATGGGGACTGAACTTCCCGAAGGTGGACGGAGAGCTGGGAGAAGGGCTGGGGGCCCCCATCGGGTTAGAAGAGGTAGCGGAGGGTCTGAAGGTCATGCAGTCGGGTAAAGCCCCGGGGGCGGACGGGTACCCAGTGGAGTTCTATAAAATGTTCTCTGGGATATCGGGGCCGTTGTTGAGGAGGACATTCAATGAGGCAAGGGAGAGAGGGGTGCTCCCCCGACGATGTCACAGGCCACGATTTCGCTAATCCTGAAGCGGGACAAGAACCCGGAGCTGTGTGGGTCCTACAGGCCGGTATCCCTATTAAATGTGGACGCCAAACTGCTGGCCAAAATTTTGTCCTCCAGGATTGAGGATTGTGTTCCGGACGTTACAGAGGGGATGGAAGAAATCATGAGGAATCTGGGGGAATTTGGCCGGTTTTCGGGGGTATAAACTAAATATGGGTAAAAGTGAGATGTTTGCGGTCCAAGTGAGGGGACAGGAGAGGCGATTGGGGGAGCTGACGTTTAGAGTGGTAAGGGGGAGCTTTAGATATCTAGGCATCCAAGTGGCGCGGGAATGGGAACGGCTGCACAAACTAAATCTGGCCCGACTAGTAGACCAAATGAAGGACTATTTTCGGAGGTGGGACGCGTTCCCGTCGTCATGAGCTGGGAGAGTGCAGACGGTGAAGATGACAATCGTCCCGAGATTCCTGTTTGAGTTTCAGTGTCTCCCCATCTTTATCCCGCGGTCCTTTTGTAAACGGGTCAACAAAGTGATCACTGGCTTTGTCTGGGCGGGTAAAACCCCACGAGTAAGGAGGGGGATGCTTGAGCGGAGCCAGGGAGAGGGCGGGCTGGTGCTGCCAAACTTTAATAACTACTATTGGGCGGGGAATATACCCATGATCAGGAAGTGGGTGGTGGGGGGAGGGTTCGCATGGGAGCGTATGGAGGCGACTTCATGTAAGGGCACCAGCTTAGGGGCGTTGATAACGGCGCCTCTGCCGTTCCCACTGGCACGGTACTCCACCAACCCCGTGGTAGTGGCAGCCCTGAGAGTCTGGGGGCAATGGAGGAGACATGTGGGAGTAGAGGGAGCATTGGTTTGGTCTCCAATCTGTAATAATCACTGGTTTGCCCTGGGAAGTATGGACGGGGGGTTTCGGAGATGGCAGAGAGCGAGAGGATGGGGGATATGTTTATAGAGGGGAGCTTTCTGAGTTTGAGGGAGCTGGAGAAGTTTGGATTGGTGAGGGGAAACAAATTCAGGTACCTGCAGGTGCAGGACTTCCTATGTAGACAGGTTTCGACCTTCCCGCTCCTATTACCAAGGGGGATACAGGGCATGGTAGTTTCCAGAGGATGGGTAGGAGAAGGGAACATCTCTGACATTTACAAGAAACTTATGGGGTCAGAGGAGACACAGACTGAGGAGCTGAAGCGCAAGTGGGAAGAGAAGTTGGGATGAGAGATAGAGGACGGTCTATGGGCGGACGCTTTGAGTAGAGTCAACGCGCTCGCAACATGTGCCAGGCTCAGCCTGATACAATTCAAGGTTGTTCACCGGGCTCACATGACAGTGGCCCGGATGAGCAGATTCTTTGGGGTGGAAGATAGTTGTGCAAAGTGTGCGAGAGGGCCAGCGAAACATGTCCACATGTTCTGGACATGTCCAAAGCTTAGGAGATTTTGGCAGGGGTTTGCAGATGTCATGTCCCAGTGTTAAAAACAAGGGTGGCACCGGGTCCAGAGGTGACGATTTTCAGGATGTCAGAAAATCCGGGAATCCAGGAGGAGAAAGAGGGAGGCGTTCTGGCCTTTGCTTCCCTGGTAGCCCGGAGACAGTTATTATTAGCATGGACGGACACAAAGCCCCCGAAGTCGGTGACCTGGCTAATTGACATGGCTTGCTTTCTCTGTTTGGAGAAAATTAAGTTCGTTATGAGAGGGTCAATGTTAGGGTTCACCCGGAGGTGGCAACCGTTCTTCGACTTCTTTGTGGAAAATTAAGTCAGTAGAAGGGGGGGGGGGGGGGCGGGAAAGGTTAGTTTAGCTTAGAGTAGGGGGTTAATAAAGGTGGGACCTGTAAGGGAGGAAAACGGCTTTTGCACTGTTTATAGATTCATGTAGATTGTTTAATTTGTTGTTGTAAAACGAAAAATACCTCAATAAAATGTTTATTAAAAAAAAAGGTCACACCAAGTGTACAGCAAGTAACGCTGCGTTTACTAACTTCATTTATAAGTGGTACTTGACCTGTGATGGGCTTTGCTTAATTGGAGGCATAGAAGATATAAGTTAGTCATAAAAAGGATTTCCTTCTATTTCAAGAAATGTTTAACTTTTAGTTGAAAATCTATTTTCTGCCATTTTAATGTGTTTCATCCTGTGTTAAGAATAAAGATTGTTTTAATATAACAGCTGCCTATTAGTCAGTGGAATCACTCCTGGAGTTAATTATCCTTTCCTCACAGTTTAACATTTTTTTGAAAATGTTGAGGTTTTGGTCCAGTATCATAAATACTGGGGTCTGGTCCAGGATCTAAACAGAGGTTTCTGGGAAATTAGGAATTCATACACCTAAACAGCAGTTCTATTGGCTTAATTTAATTTTTCCCGAATAACCTAGCTTCAAACCTAACTCAGCCTGTGTCTTAACCGGATTTTCACAATCACACACAGCAATGATGTAGGGAAGCACCGATTTCACCATGGTGGAGTCACCAATAATATCATACTCATAGTGCTCACCTCGGGAGACAACTTGGGATTACTGCCTCCAACCATTATCACTCAATGAGCTGGCAATCAGCACCAACTGCTTTTCAACTCGGCGGAGGACGAGTACCCGCTAGTGGAGGAAGAGTGCCTGCTAGTGGAATCAGCCGGTTTCAACCAGCTCAGGCCAACTGTTTACACACCATGGATCAGCTGGGGTCAGCTGTCTGCTATCCGTGGATCAGCTGGTTTTGAACTACCCGTTAACAGTAATCAACCTGATTACAGCCTGCCAGGGCGGCCCTGTGCACTGACTGGGGATAAATTGTGGTTCAACTTTCCCAAAACACAGTTGCTAACAGGTCTGGTGGCTATTTTTTCGAGGGTGAGGGAGGCAAGGGGTTTGGGAACAAACCAGGGACATGGGTGGGATGGAGCCGAGCAGAGTACCAAGGGCTTGGGTGGGGGTAGTGAGCAAAGTCAGGGCTGCCAGGTAGAGAACTGAGCTGAGGATACAGTCAGGTGTTTCATAGAATCTCTACAGTGAAGGCCATTTGGCCCATCAAGTCTGTACCGACCCTCCGAAAGTGCACCTTACCTTGGCCCTATCCCCGTAACCCCACATGCATTGATCATGCCCAACCCACCTAACCTGCACACCTTTGTACACGAAGGGGAAATTTTAGCATGAACAATCCATCTAACCTGCATATCGTCAGACATTAAGGGGCAAATTTAGCATGGACAATCCATCTAACCTGCACATCTTTTTACTGTGGGAGGAAATTGGTGCACCCGGAGGACACCCATGCAGACACGGAGAGAATGTGAAAACTCCCCACAGTCACCCAAGACCGGAATCGAACTCGGGTTCCTGGCGCTGTGAGGCTGCAGTGCCAAATAATCACTGTACTGGAAGTGTTTAATTAACATTCCTAATTTAAAGGTCTGTGCTCGAAGTATGCCTCCAGTCCCAAATAGTTCAGTGTCGATAACATTGTTAGGCCAGGGCATTGAACCCAAGTTTATGTACTTACAGCCGCTGCCAGGCATCATCATGCAACCATTTCTGACTCACAGCAACTTCCAGATTTGAGCGTTATTTTGGCTCCCTGGCAGCCGTGATGCACTGAGGTAATCAATAGCAGCAGTGTTATTGCCGCCGCAAAGTTTGGGCTATTCACTCCTTTCATGGGGCAGCGTCTGCACTTGGTTTGATAATGACCCTGTCGAAGTACGTTTTATCACCCGAACTGCGAATCATCGGTTCCTGTCAAGTTACCTTTAGATTTCCATTGTTCATTGCATTGGCGGCACTTTGGCAATCTTGCCTTTTTAGTTTAATCACACGAAAATGAAGCCAGGATCGAGAGGAGTAAGGCCAGTCAGCGAGGCAGATGGATAACTCTCAGCCTGAAAGTCCGGAAAGCGCGCGCGGCGGCCGTTAGCACATGATGTCATGGCCCCGCCCAGCCTGCTTTCCGATTGGTCAACTGTGCGATTGATTTGATTGGTCCAAGTGGCGACGGCGGGTTATTCGCTCTCAATTAGAGAGGGGGTGGGGGGAGAAAAGCCGCCAACGGAGAGTGAGTGAACGCAGGAAGCTCGGCGCGGGTGCTATCCGGACCAGAGAGGTGAAGCAGGATTAAACCGAGTTCACCAGGTCGGGGGGAGGGATTTTCTTCCAGAACAAGAGTGAATTAAATAAACATGGAGCGATATAATCGTCAGCGCCCCCACTCCCCCCATGGCGGAGAGAGCAGTGCCCATCGGAAAAAAATGCTGGCAGCTCCTGGTCTCCGCGACAGGGAGGCCACCCCTGGGCCGCTGCGTGAAGACGCAGAAAGGAGGAACAAATTCGTAAGTACTTTAACAAACTTTAGTTTCATTCACGTCGGGCAGTTTTGCTTTGGGGAGTGATCTACTGTATTCCGACATTGCAGATGCTAATGATACTCGGAACTGAAATTGGAATCTTTAACCACAGGCACAGGTGATGGCAGGAGCCTGCACCTATCCCCAAACATGCGGGGCAACTTGGAGCTGTACTTAAACTTTACGTAATTTTAATTTTACAGTTAGCCTACTCGTTTAAATACATCGCTATGATGCCGTATTAATGTTTTGGTTCGTAACAAATTGTTGTCCAAATTTAAGATGATTAGATATTTTATTTTTAGTTTTTTGAGCTCTATTAGTGTGGATTAATCTGCAAGAACAAAGACGTGGCGGTATAACTGGAGGAAGGAGGCTGGGTCTCTTTCCCGGGAAGTTGTTGTCTATGTTGACAGGTCAGCTGACTTTGACAGGAGTTGCTCGGCCCAGCTCTGACTAGTTTGTCTTCTGCCATCCTTTTTGTCAGGCGATAATGGGGTCGCTAACTAAAATAAATCAATCTTTCAATCAATCAAACGACCCTGTGTCAGTATTTAGAAGAATATCCGTTTCTTCTCCCTGGTGTCCCATTCAACATGTACCCTTCCACCAACGTTATCAGATGATGAGACTACCATAGTGCTATTTGTGGGTCTTTGCTGTGCGCCCATTGCATTTATTATTACTAAATGGGAATTCTGAAGAAAATTCTTACCTAAAAGTGGTAAGAATGTGGAATGTGATCTCCCAAGTAGTCGGTGAGGCAAATAACGTAGATTAAATTTAAGGGGAAGATGGGTAACCAGGGCAGCGCGGTAGCACAAGTGGATAGCACTGGCTTCACAGCGCCAGGGTCCCAGGTTCGATTCCCCGCTGGGTCACTGTGCGGAGTCTGCACATTCTCCCCGTGTGTGCGAGGGTTTCCTCCGGGTGCTCCGGTTTCCTCTCGCAGTCCAAATACGTGCTGGTTAGGTGGATTGCCCATGATAAATTGCCCTTCGTGACCAAAAAGGTTAGGAGGGATTATTGGGTTACCGGGATAGGGTGGAAGTGAGGGCTTGGGTGGGTCGATGCAGACTCGATGGGCCCAATGGCCTCCTGTACTGTATGTTCTATATCAGAGAGAACAAAATACATGGATCTACTAATAGGGATAGATAAATGAGGATCCATAAACATCAACCGATATTATTTTGGTTGAATGGCCTGTTTCTGTGCTGTAGAATCATTTAATTCACTTCTCTTTATTGTCACAAGTAGGCTTGTATTAACACTAATGAAGTTACTGTGAAAAGCCCCTAGACTGTTCGGGTACACAGAGGGAGAATTCAGACTCCAAATGATCGAATACCACGTCTTTCGAGACTTGTGGGAGGAAACCCGTGCAGACTCCGCACAGACAGTGACCCAAGCTGGGAATCAAACCTCAGATCCTGGTGCTGTGAAGCCATAGTGCCAACCACTATGCTACTGTGCTGCCTTGTAGTGGCTATCTTATATTTTTGTTCCTAGTCTTAGACTCATCAACGTTTTGACGAACAAGGTACATGGAGATAGGGAAGAGACAGTGGTTCGGCAACAGCTAGTCGACTCCATACTGGAGGAAGACTCCGAGGCCCAGACCATAGAGCTCTTGGCGGAAAGGGAAAAAGCTACAAATAAACTTTGATTTGCTCTCCATGAGGAAAGCAGTGCACCAACTCCTCCGGCAGATACTGGGGACCCTGTACGAGCACGGAGACAAAGCCTGCCGCCTGCTGGCTCACCAGCTGAGAACGCAGGCAGCCACAAGGAAAATAGCTCAGATTAGAGACAGCAAAGGCAAACTAGCCAGAAAAAGTCCGGGGCATTTGGGACCTTCTACCCGGGGCTATAGACTTCCAAGACCCCAGCAGGGGACAATGCCAGTTGTGGGGGAAGATAGAAAGCAGGGGCTGGAAGCACCACCAGAACTAGGAGAAGTGATAGAGAGTATTAACTCCATGCTGGCAGGGAAGGTGCCAGGACCAGACTTATTCCTGGCCGATTTCAACAAATAATTTGCAATGGTACTTGCCCCGCACCTATGCCCTGCCGCCTCAATCTCGCTGATACCCTAGAAAGGGTGAGAACTGCATACCAGAGTGGGAACAGAAGACCAAACTAGCTTTGTCAAGGGCAGACAGCTGACATTGAGCATGAGGCGCCTGCTGCATGTAATAACGACCCAATCTGTGAGAGAATGCCAGGGATGATCACCTTCCTGGACAGAGTCGAATGGAAGTACCTCATAGCGGTACTAGAGCGGTTTGAGCTTGGAGCAGGGTTCAGTGCCTGGGTGAAACTCCTGTACAGTATGGGTGGCACGATGGCGCAGTGGTCAGTAGTGCTGCCTCACGGCGCCGAGGACCCAGGTTTGATCCTGGCCCCGGGTCACACTCCATGTTCAGTTTGTACATTCTCCCCATGTCTGCGTCCGCCTGTTCTGGGCATGCCCCACACTTGTCGGGTTTTGGAAAGTCTTCTTCGAGGCAATGTCCAAGGTTGTGAAGGTGGAGCTGTGCTCTAGGGTGGCAGGGTATCAGACCAGCCAGAATGATTCATGGGAAGAGGGCTGACATCCTTGCCTTTGCTTACCTAATCGCCCGCTGACGAAGAATCCTGCTTTGCTGGCGATCAGCAGCACCAGCCAGAGTTGCAGATTGGCTGGCAGACCTATTGGAATTTTTCCACCTGGAGAAGATCAAGTTCACTATCAAGAGGGTCAGAGGATGGCTTCCACAAAATGTGGAGGCCAATCAGCAGCTTGTTCCAGGACCTATTTGAAGCCAACAGCCAATAGATTTAGGGGGGAGGAGGAGAAGAAGAAACATTTTCTAAGGATTCTATTTGTGAGGGAGTTTGGAACATTGTCAGAAAAGGTGGTAATATGTGGAATTAGTGGTGAGAACAGTAGTGTGCCACTTTTCAAGGTAAGGTTAGAGAGTCCAGTGAGAAGTGGTGCTAGGAGTAATAGTAGAATTACCGTTTCAGGAGTACAAAATTATCCTAGTTAATGATGTAGTTCGGTCACAGATCGGAGCGCAGCCTATTGTGCTTGAAAGGCCAGTGGAAATTCAAACAACTGAAATGTTGCAAGAAACATATCCAGGAGTTTCCTGATTGCGTGGGAACCAGATCACAAAGCCACAGATTGAGGCAGGAGGATCTTGAGGAGTGCCGATAGGGAGGCTGAGGCTCAGTTGTCGGAAACCATATTTGATCAGATGGTTGGTAAAGAACAAAAGCAGGTGGTGGATGAAGTGGATATCCTTACCTCAAGCAAGTTGATTGAATTGCAACAGAAAGACTCCGAGAAAGCAGTTCTATCAGAAAGCATCAATGGAAATTAAATCTGACTGTATTCCTGAGTGTTATTACATTACAAATAATGTATTAATGTGATCGTTATGTACTCCCAGCAGATGACAAATGGGCAAAAACTCATCGTGGTATTACCAGTGGGTTATAGAAAGGAGATTTTGCGGGCAGCATGGTGGGGTTAGCACTGCTGCCTCACAGCTCCAGGTCCTGGGTTCAATTCTGGCTTCGGGTGACGATCTGTGTGGAATTTGCACTTATCCCCCCGTGTCTGTGTGGGTTTTCTCCCACAGCCCAAAGGTGTGTAGGTTAGATGAATTGGCCATGCTAAATTGTTCTGTCCAAACTAAGTGGGATTACTGAGTTACGTGGCTAGGATGGAGACTTCGGCTTAAGTAGGGTGCTCTTTCCATGGGCACCTTCCACCAAACCCCCAAACAGCAGCCCGCATGTTAACATAAACAAATAACAAAAAGGAATCCGGAATCGCCCATAGTCACCATTAACACATACATCCCCCCCCCCCCCCCCCAAATGTTCAATGTAATCCAATTCTCGAAAGTGCATAATGAATAAAGCCCATGAATTGTAGAACCCCCTCCATCCTTGCCCTCAGTTCAAATTTGACCTCTGGAATCAAGAATCCCAGCAGATCCCCCCCCCCCCCCCGCCACACCAGGGCACAGGGTGGAGAGGTTGATCTCCATCCCGACAGGATCCGCCTTCGGGTGATCAACCAGGCATAGGCTACAACATCTGCCTCCGGACCCTTTTCCAAATCCGGCTGGTCCAACACCCCGAATATGGCCTCCCAAGGGCCCGGGTCCAGTTTCACATGCATCATTTTAGAGATTACCCTAAAAACCTCCCTCAAGTAATCCTCCAGCTATGGACAGGACCTGAACAAATGAGGGTACCTTCCGCAACATTCACACACATCTTCTATCCCCTCAAAGAGCAGGCTCATCCTTGTAAGGTGTGGTCTATACAGCACTTTCAGCTGTATCAGCCCCAACCTCACGCACGAGGTTGAGGCATTCACCCTCCGGAGCGCCTCACACCAGAACCCCTCCTCCATACCCTCTCCCAACTCTTCCTCCTACTTTGCCTTGATCCCATCCAGCGGTGCCTTCTCCTCTTCCAAAATAGTCCTGTAAACTACTGACACTACCCCCTCATCCACTCCCCCTGTCGTCAGCACCTCCACCAGCAATGTGGAGGCCAGCTCTACTGGGAAGCTCTGTATCGACTTTCTGGCAAAGTCTCAAACCTGCATGTATCTAAATATTTTACCCTGCTCCAGCCAACACTTCGCTCCAAGCTTCTTCAATCCTGCAAACCGACCCCCAAGGAACAAATCTTTTAATTCCTTTCTCCTCCCATCTCTGAAAATTTCCATCCCACTTCCCTGGCTCAAATCTGTGGTTCCCCGAATCGTCATTTTCCTTGACCCTGCCCCCAACCCGAATTGCTGGTGAAACTGCTTCCAAATTCTCAACAAAGCGATTACTACCAAACTCCTTGCGCATCTTCCCAGCGCCGTCACGAGCGGTGCTGTTGCTAGCGCCTTCAATCCCGATCCCCTACACAAACTCTCCTCCATGCTGACCCACTGGGCATCAACCCCTCTGACCCAGCTCCGTACCTTCTCCACATTCGCTGCCCAGTAATAATACATCAGGTTTGGAAGACCCAAACCCCCTGCCTGCCTTCCTCTCTGTAGCAGCTCCTTTCTAATTTTGGACACCTTCCCTCCCCATATGAACAAGGCAATCATCCCTTCAATCTCTCCAAAAAATGCCTTTGGCAGGAAAATCGGCAGGCATTGGGAAATAAACCGAAAATGCGGCAACAAGATCATTGTAACAGCCTGTACCCGACCCGCCAGTGACAGCGGGAGACCAACCCACCTTGCCAGATCAGCTTTCACCCTCTCCACCAAACTAGAAATGTTGTACCTACGGAGCACCCCCCACAATCCTGAGCAACCTGCACCCCGAGGTATCTAAAGTGCCCTGCGGAATGGCAGCCCCCCCAGCCCGGCTGAGACACTACAAAATATTCACTCTTGTCTAGATTTAATTTGTACCCCAAGAAAGACCTAAACTCCCGAAGCAGCTCCAGTATTTCCCCCTATTGATACACCCGGTTCCTACACATATAATAACAAGTCAGCGGCATACAAGGACACCCTATCCTCTACCCCCTCCCTCCCCCGGGCACCATCCCCTTTCCATACCCCCGAACTTCTTAACGTGATGGCCAACGGTTCAATCGAGAGTGGAAACAGCAGGGGCGACATAGGACATCCCTGCCTAGTCCCACGGTGGAGAGAAAAGTATTCCGACCTGATGTTATTTGTGCGGACACTCGCCCTCGGCTCCTTTTTATACGCCGATCTTGGTCCGATCCCAAACCACTCCAGAACTGCCATCAAATACCCCAATTCTACACGGTAAAACGCTTTCTCGGCATCCAATGTCGCAACCACCTCTTTTCCTCTCCTTCCGTTGGTGCCATAACCATGTTCGATGCCCTCCTAATGTTCGAAAAGAGCTGCCTCCCTCTCTCAAACCCCGTCTGATCTACACCTCCTCCAGCCTACCTGCCAGTACCTTCGCCAATATCTTCGTGTCCACGTTTAAACGTGATAACGACCTATACAACTCACACTTCGTTGGATCCTTATCTCTTTTAAGCAACAGCGAAATCGATGCCTGCACCAGTTTGTGGTAACACCTCCCTTCCCTCTCCCCTTCCCAAACATCCCCACCATCAGCGGTACCAACTTATACTCCAGCCCATCTAGAAATTCCTGCATTTCCCGGCCTCCCCCAGGTGGCTCTGACCTGTACAACCCCTCACAGAATTTCTTAAAGACCTTGTTAATCTGATCTGGAGCTATCACCAACTTCCCTGCACCTGGACAATTTTCCTGCCAGAGCTGACCTGCCAACATACTTCTTTCCATGCTCGTAAACTGCATCCCTTGCTCTCCTCAATTGGCGTACCGCCTTCCTGATCGCTAGTCAGTCAAAGCTCGCCTGTAGTTCCTTCCTCTCTTCCAACTTTGCTGGGTTCCCATCTTCTGCATACCTCCTATTCAACTCTAGCATCTCATCTGTTACCCTCCGATGCTCCAACCTCTCCTCTTTGTCTAGCCTAGCCTTGAACAAGATCACCTCATCCCTCACCGCCGCCTTTAGAGCCTCCCAGACAACCGCCTTCGACATCTCACCCGTGCAGTTGAAACCTACATATTCCTCGATTACTTTTTCAGTTTTGTCACAGAACCTTCGGTCCCCAAACAATCCCACATCTAATTTCCACCCTCGTCTCTGTACCACCCCCTTCTCCAGCACCATATCCACGCAATGCGGAGCATGATTTGATATTGCAATTGCCGCCCCCTTAACCCCAGCCAGCAGCGCCTTCCCCACCACGAAAAAGTCGATATGCGAGTATACCTTGTGGACAACTGAGAAAAGCGGGTGCAGAAACCTCCAAGGGTCTACCCCTCCCATTTCCACCATTAGCCTAGCCAACGCCTTCGCCCCCCCCCACTGATGGGACCAGCGAGTACGGCCATGACCTGTCTAACCTTGGCTTCTGCACCCAGTTGCAGTCCCCCCACTATCAGTTTGTGTGAGTCCAAGTCGGGGTTGGCGCCATGCATCTTCTTCGCGAAACCCACATCGTCCCAATTGGGACCATATACATTTACCAGTGCCACGAGCCTGCACCCCTCTCACAATCACATACCTACCCCTAATCTGCAACCACCTTCCCCATCTGGAACTGTACCCTTTTGCTGACCATTACTGCTACCCTTCGAACCCTTCCGTCAAATCCAGAGTGAAACACCTGGCTAACCCAGCTCTTTTTAAGTCTCATCTGGTCCTTCACCTCAAGTGAGTCACCTGCAGCATTGCTACATCGGCCTTCAAACTTTTAAGATGTGAAAGCACCCTTGACCTCTTAACTGGACTTCCCAACCCTCCCGCGTTCCACGTGACCACCACCCCCCCCGCCGTCTTATCCTCCATCATTATACCACTGGGCCCTGCCTCATGAGCCTGACCCGCCCCTATCCATTATTTTTTTTTCTCTGATAACAATTTTATTGAGGTATTTTTGGCATATAAAACAGCAACATTCTACCGTAGTGTACAAAAAGCAAATAAGACATAATGCAAGCATTGGCTCTCCTCTCGCAAGAACCTGCCTAAGCAATCCCCTATTCTACGCTACCCGTAAACCCCCTCCCCTGCTCCCCTCCCCTGCTGACGATTAATTCCCGCAAAGAAGTCAACGAAGGGCTGCCACCTCCGGGCGAACCCTGACAGCGATCCTCTCAAGGCGAACTTAATTTTCTCCAGCCTGAGAAAGCTTGCCATGTCCGAAAGCCATACTTCAGACTTTGGGGGAGTTGAGTCCCTTCATGCCAACAGTATTCGTCGGCGGGCTACCAGGGAAGCAAAGGCCAAGACGTTGGCCTCTTTCTCCTCCTGGACTCCCGGGTCCTCCGAAACCCCAAATATTGCCACCTCAGGACTCATTGCTACCCTAGTTTTCTATATCCGGGACATGACGTCCGCGAATCCCTGCCAGTACCCCCTTAGTTTAGGACACGCCCAGAACATGTGTACATGGTTTGCTGGTCCTCCGGCACATCTAGCACATTTGTCCTCCAGCCCAAAGAATTTGCTCATCTGGGCCACCGTCATGTGGGCCCGATGTACGACCTTGAACTGGATCAGACTGAGCCTGGCGCCTGTAGCGGTCGTGTTTACTTTACTCAAAGTGTCGGCCCATATGCCATCCTCTATCTTCTCTTTCCCCCCCCCCCCCCCCGAGCTCCTCCTCCCACTTAAGCTTCAGTTCCTCAGTCTGTGCCTCCTATGCTCCCATTAGTTCTTTATAAATGTCGCAGACTCTCCCCTCTCCCACCTCTCCTCTGGAAACTACCCTGTCCTAGATTCCCCTTGGTGGGAGGTGTGGGAAGGATGGTACCAATCTGCATACGAAATCTCGCACCTCCAAGTACCTGAAATCATTCCCCCTCGCCAGCCTGAACTTCTCCTCCAACACCCTCTTGCTCGGGAAGCTCCCTTCCAGGAACAGGTCGGCCATCCTCTCAATCCCCGCCCTCCACCATAATTGGAAACCACCGTCCACATTCCCCGGGGCAAATTGGTGGTTACTGCAGATTGGGGACCAAACCGATGCTCTCACTTCCCCTATATGCCGCCTCCACTGACCCCATCCGCTCTCAAACCGACCCTGTATCCACTATCCATTTCCTTACCTTGGCTATGTTAGCTGCCCAGTAGTCGTTGCTAAAGTTCGGCAACGCCAACCCCTCGGTTCCTCTCTAGCATAGCCTTCCTCACTCGTGGGGACTTTCCCGCCCAAACAAATCCCAGGATAATTTTATCTAGCCTCTTAAAGAAGGACCGCGGAATGAAAATGGGGAGACACTGAAATATGAACAAGAATCTCTGGAGAATCAACATCTTCACCGTCTGCACTCTCCCCGCCAATGACAGCGGGAGCGCATCCCATCTCCGGAACTCGTCCCTCACTTGTTCCACCAACCGGGACAAGTTTAGCTTATGCAACTTGCCCCAGTCTCGCGCTACTTGTATCCCTAAATATCTGAAGCTTCCCCCTACCAGCCTGAACGGCAGCCCCTCAGCCTACTCTCCTGACCTCTCGCCTGCAGTACCCACATCTCGCTCTTTGCCATGTTCAATTTATATCCTGAGAACGGACCAAATTCCCTCGGGGTTTCCATGATTCCGTCCATCCCCGCCATTGGGTCAGACACGTATAACAGCAGGTCATCCGCATATAACAAGACTTTATGTTCCACTCCCCACTGGACCAGCCCTTTCCAGTCCCTTGATCACTTCCGGTACACAGTCCTCAATTCTAGACGCCAAGATCATTGCCAGTAACTTAGCGTCTGCGTTAATCAAAGAGATCGGCATATAGGACCCACATGCCTCCGGGTCTTTATCCCGTTTCAGTATAAGCGAGATAGTGGCCTGCGACATCGTCGGGGGTAAGACCCCTCTGTCTTTTGCCTCGTTGAACACCCTGACGAGCATCGGCCCCACTATCTCGGAGAACATTTTATAAAACATATCCATCCGGCCCCAGGGCTTTACCCGACTGCATGACCTTCAGGCCCCCCAGTACTACTTCAGTATTGATCGGGGCCCCAGCCTGTCTACCAACCCCCTACCTACTCTTGGGAAGGTCAGTCCGTCCAAAAAGCGCCTCATCCCCTCCGGTCCCATGGGGGGTTCAGAGGTGTACAGCTTGCTATAGAAGTCCCTAAACACCTTGTTCAGTCCTACCGGGTCCCCCACCAGGTTTCCCTCCCTGTTGACTACCTTTCCTATTTCCCTAGCCGCTTTTCTCTTTCTTAGTTGTTGTGCAACTAATTTTGCTAGCCTTCTCCCCATGCTCGTATATTGCGCCCTTTGCCCTTCTAAGCTGCTCTACGGCCAGCCCTGTGGACAACACCCCAAACTCAGTCTGCAACCTCTATCGTTTCCTAAGTAACTCTAGCCTCGGAGACGCCGCATAGTTCCTGTCCGTCCGTAAAATTTCCTTAACCAGTCGGTCCGTTTCTGTCCTGTCCCTGTGGGCTCGGATTGAAATCAGCTCCCCTCTCACCACTGCCTTCAGCGCCTCCCAGAGCACCGCTGCTGAGACTTCTCCAGTATCATTTACCTGCAGGTAATTATGCATGCATTTCCTCAGCCTCTCACACACCGCCTCGTCCGCCAGCAGCCCAACTTCCAGCCTCCATTGTGGGCGCTGAAAACTATCTTTGCAAATCTGCAGATCAGCCCAGTGCGGAGCATGGTCCGAGATGGTAATTGCCGAATATTCTGCACCCATCATCCCTGTCAGCAAGTCCCTGCTCATGATAAAGAAATCGATTCGGGAATACACCTTGTGGATGTGAGAATAGAACAAAAACTCCTTCGCCGATGGCCGACTAAATCTCCATAGGTCAGCTCCCCCTATTTGCTTCATGAACCCGCTCCGTTCCTTTGCCATCGCTGGCACCCTACCTGTTTTTGAACACAACCGGTCCAGGCCAGGATCAAGAACTGTGTTAAAGTCCCCACCCATGATCAGTTTGCATGAGTCCAAGTCAGGGATCTTCCCCAGCAACCTCTTAACAAAATCTATGTCATCCCAATTAGGGGCATATACATTGACCAGGACTACTCTCATCCCCTCGAGCTTATCCCTGACCATAACAAATCTGCCACCCCCCGTCTGCAACTGTGCCCTTCACCTCAAATTGGACCCGCTTGTTGATCAAGATCGCAACCCCCTGGTCTTAGTGTCGAGCCCCGAATGGAAGACCTGACTAATCCAGCCCTTCCTTAATCTGACCTGGTCAGCCACTTTCAGGTGAGCCTTCTGTAACATGTCTACGTCCACCTTCAAAACTCGTAAATGCGTGAACACACGCGTCCTCTTGACTGGCCCGTTTAGCCCTCTAACATTCCAGGTGATCAGCCTGGTCGGGAGGCACCTCACCCCCCCCCCCCCCCTTTGGCCAGCCCCCAAGCCATGTGTCGCGCTTCCTCTAGCCCACCTCCTGGCCGCCTCCACCCCTAACCTCCTCACTGTTACCATGCCCAATTTCCAACATCGTCGGCAGACCTCCTCTCTTTCCCCCCCCCCTTTCCCCATTAGCAACACCACCTTATAACCTAACCCCTGACATAAACTAGCTAAATGAACACCCCCCACCTGGCTTCTGTTGAATAGCCCACCCAGCTAGCCTGGTGGCTGCCAACTCTGGCGCCAGCGAGTCTCTCACCTATTGTTCTCTGGCTCCGGCCCATCCACACCACTTCCCCAACTCAGCCCTGCTTGAACAAATACTCTAAACAGGACAGAGACAGTCCCAACAGTAGTGCAATTTAAGTCATACAAAACAAAATAGCAGGCACTGTCAACCATTTGCAAAAATTCCCGAAAAACGCCCCCCCCCCCCATACCCGAACCATTCTAACTATTCTCTTTTTTTCTCACAAAACTCAAACACAAAAACGAAAAAGAGACATGAAGAGAAAAAAGACAAAAAACACATAAAAACCAAGATACAAAAGCATGAAAAAACATGCAGTCATCTCAGAAGCAAGGGAGAAAGAATTAAAAGTTCCAACACGAGTCCAACAGTCTTCAGCTCGGGACCAGCCCTTGCCTCTTTTCAAAGTCCATCGCCTCCTCGGGTTCCTCAAAATAATGGTGCTGGCCCTCGTGCGTAATCCACAGTCGCGCCCGATAGAGCAGCCCAAATTTCACCTGGTTCTTATATAAAATCTCTTTAACTTGCCTGTAGCCTGCCCTCCTTCTGGCCACCTCTGCGCTCAGGTCTTGGTAAACGCGCAGGGTGCTATTGTCCCAGTTGAAGCTCCACGTGCTCATGGCCCATTGATGAACCCGCTCCTTATCCAGGAACCTGTGGAACAGGACCACCACTCGTGAGGGAGGGACCCCCTCGCCGCGGCTGCCACACCTGCGCTCTATGTGCCCTGTCCACCTCTGGCGGGCGAGGGAACACCTCTTTTCCCAGCAGCTTCTGGAACACATCTGCCACATACGTGGCATCATCCAACCCCCGGCCCCTTCTGGGAGGCCAACGTTTCTTAAATTCTGCCGGTGAGACCTGTTCTCCAGGTCCTCCAGCTTTTCCAGGAGCATTTTTTGTTGGCCTCTCAACCTTCGAATCTCCATGTCCGCCACTGTTTGAAAGTCCACCTGCTCCTCCACCGTCTTCTCCAGCTCCTGGATCTTCCCAGCCTGGGCATCCAGCCTTTTCTCCATTCGGTCAAACGATTTCTGGAGCGGTTCCAAATGATCACTTTTCAGTGCTAGGAAGTTCTCCTGCATAACCTGCAACAGGTGCTCCATTGTCGGCTGAGCTGGCGGTGCCCTGGTCTGGACATCGGCCGTATTGGTTTCACTCACAGCCTCCCCTTTGCCCTTGCTTGTCCACTTCTTCAGCTGTTTGCGATCCTTCCTCCTACTTAGTTCCATACCCCTCTGTATGGATTCAGTGCCTGAGTGCTATTACTTTCCAATCCAGCGCAAAAAAGTCGGGGGAAAAGGTCCAAAAGTCCGACCGGAGTGGGAGCCACCAAGTGTGTGACTTACTCCCTCATAGCCGCCACCGGAAGTCCCCGCCCCGATCCATTATTTACATTGAACCCCCTACCCTCCCTTCCAGAATCCCCCCCCCCCCCCATTTTGCTCGCCTCGTAGGCCCATCAAGACCTCCTAACCAGGCTCCAATGTCCGCAGCCCTCTTTTCTCCCCTCCCCTCCATTCACTAACCGACTTTAGTTAGCTAGTGCAGGTGCCCCCCCCCCCCCCCCCCCCCCCCCCCCCCCCCCCCCCATAAGGCATACCGTCACCTCCCACCCAGTCCCAGAAGAAAAAGGAGAAAAAAAACAATCTAACCCATACAATTCAATAAAATAACATATAACCGTTGCAACAAAATAAGGGGAACAAAAGTGCCAATCAAACCAAACAAAAACTTAACTCTAACAATGTGAAGTCAAGTAAGTTACAACACAGGTCAGTGAAAAGAAAGTTATAACATTTGTACATTTTTCAGCTCCCCAAATGCAGTCCACGATCTCGCTTCCACCTCCACTCCTCACTTCTGTCCCAATCCTTCTGCCTACATGAACACCTCAGCCACCTCCATAGTTTCAAAATAAAAATATCCTCCGCTTTGCCGGGTACACCATACCAAATCGCACCCCTTTGTTGTACAGTGGTCGCCTTCACTCGGATGAACGCCGCTCGTCTCTTTCGCCAGTTCCACCATCAAGTCCTGATAAATCCGAACTCCAGCACCAGCCCAGGGCACCTCCCGCTTCTGCCCAGTTAACATCTTCCCCTTCACATGGTATTTATGGAAGCAGATAATTACTGCTCTCGGCGGCTCAGTTACTCGTTAACGACCGATGAGCTCGGTCCAGTTCATACCAGGTGGGATCTTCACCCTTCCTCCATCAGCGAATACTCTGTTGGCCTTGAGCCCTCTGCCCCTTCAGGCAAGCCCACAATCCTCAGATTGTGCCGCCTCGAGCGGTTCTCCAAGCCCTCGAGCTTTGCTCGGAATCCTCTGTTGACCTCCACCACTCTCTGCAGCTCTTCCCCCATCGAGGTGAGCTGGTCGCTGTGCTGCGGCACTGCCTCCTCCACTTCCTTCATCTTTTCACCTTGTTCTCTCACCTATGTCTTTGCTACAGCTACCCTCACCGGGGCGATTGTCTCCTCCACCAATGATTTCAGTGCGACCACCATCTCCTTCCTCAACGCCTCCATGTGCCTCGCAAACTGCTCCTCAAGCTCCACAGCCGTCATCTCGCTCATCTTTTCCACCGTATGTAGTGCGGCCCTACCACTCGGTCCGGCATCCGCCATCTTGTCAGCGCTTTTACTGGTCCTCTAACTCGACGGCGAACCTGCGTTTCCTCCCCTCTTCACAGCTCTTTTTGGCATCTTTAACGACTTATAATTTTCCCCTTTCTTCAAAATTTAAATAAATTATAAAATTAAAAAAGTACTAATTTAAAAAAAAAAATTCAAAAATAAAAAGAAACTCTTCCCCCGGGACCGGACTTCAAACTTCTCAATCATCCATTTTCAGTGGGAGCCACACGATGCCTTCTACTTCCCCATCTACATCGCGCCCTGGGTTTGGCCCGGCTGCCTTGCCTCGTGTCAAGCTCCGCCCCTGCTGCTCACTTCGGGCTCCATGCCCCTGTTCTGGCCGCCGGACACTCCCGTGGGGCTTCCCACCGACTCCAAACCGGCCCGATCCGGTGCCTGTCCCTTGGGCCCGAAAGGCCGAAGAAATTTGAATTGAAAAAAAAACTAACGGGGCAAACCCCTGAAAAAGACTGAAATATCGTGGACTGGCAGGAGCCTCTTCTTAATGCGGCTGCTCCGCTTGCGAGCGCCACCGGAAGTCCACTGTATGGATTCTATGATGAGGTTCCAATAGGGGGTCATTTAGGACTAAGGAAAAATCAAAGAAAAATGCAAAATAATTTTATTGGCTTGGGCTGCATTAGGATGTAGTCGCGCATGTCAGGTAAGAGGGAAATTTCAAGCAGTAATCATACCGGTTCAAACTGATTCCAGCATTTGAGGAACTTTTCCAGAGTCCTAATTGATGGTGTGCGTCTCCTGCCTAACACCAAAAATGGGACTGAATATCTGTTGACCATAGTGGATTTTTAAACTTGATTTCTGGAAGCAATTCCACTAAGAAACATTACATCTTACAGGATTATAGAGGACTGAACCAATATTTTTTACTAGATATAGACTATACTCAGATTGTCGCACTAGTGATAATTTACCAAAATTCACTAGACTCTGGGGTGGATTGGAAATTAGCAAACGTGACACCACTTTAAAAAAAGGAGGTAGGCAGAAAGCGGGTAATTATAGACCAGTGAGCTTAACTTCGGTAGAAGGGAAGATGCTGGAATCTATCATCAAGGAAGAAATAGCGAGGCATCTGGATGGAAATTGTCCCTTTGGGCAGACGCAGCATGGGTTCATAAAGGGCAAGTCGTGCCTAACTAATTTAGTGGAATTTTTTGAGGACATTAACAGTGCGGTAGATAACGGGGAGCCAATGGATGTGGTATATCTGGATTTCCAGAAAGCCTTTGACAAGGTGCCACACAAAAGGTTGTTGCATAAGATAAAGATGCATGGCATTAAGGGGAAAGTAGTAGCATGGATAGAGGATTGGTTAATTAATAGAAAGCAAAGAGTGGGGATTAATGGGTGTTTCTCTGGTTGGCAATCAGTAGCTAGTGGTGTCCCTCCGGGATCAGTGTTGGGCCCACAACTGTTCACAATTTACATAGATGATTTGGAGTTGGGGACCAAGGGCAATGTGTCTAAGTTTGCAGACGACACTAAGATAAGTGGTGAAGCAAAAAGTGCAGATGATACTGGAAGTCTGCAGAGGGATTTGGATAGGTTAAGTGAATGGGCTAGGGTCTGGCAGATGGAATACAATGTTGACAAATGTGAGGTTATCCATTTTGGTAGGAATAACAGCAAAAGGGATTATTATTTAAATGATAAAATATTAAAACCTGCTGCTGTGCAGAGAGATCTGGGTGTGCTAGTGCATGAGTCGCAAAAAGTTGGTTTTCAGGTTCAACAGGTGATTAAGAAGGCAAATGGAATTTTGTCTTTCATTGCTAGAGGGATGGAGTTTAAGACTAGGGAGGTTATGCTGCAATTGTATAAGGTGTTAGTGAGGCCACACCTGGAGTATTGTGTTCAGTTTTGGTCTCCTTACTTGAGAAAGGACATACTGGCACTGGAGGGTGTGCAGAGGAGATTCACTAGGTTAATCCCAGAGCTGAAGGGGT
Organism: Scyliorhinus torazame; assembly: GCF_047496885.1. Lineage (NCBI taxonomy): Eukaryota > Metazoa > Chordata > Chondrichthyes > Carcharhiniformes > Scyliorhinidae > Scyliorhinus > Scyliorhinus torazame. Next base: position 79,079,505 of record NC_092721.1, on the reverse strand, counting down.
TGGATTACGAGGAGAGGTTGAGTAGACTGGGACTGTACTCGTTGGAATTTAGAAGGATGAGGGGGGATCTTATAGAAACATATAAGATTATGAAGGGGATAGATAGGATAGGTGCGGCATGTTGTTTCCACTGGCGGGTGAAAGCAGAACTAGGGGGCATAGCCTCAAAATAAGGGGAGGTAGATTTAGGACTGAGTTTAGGAGGAACTTCTTCACCCAAAGAGTTGTGAATCTATGGAATTCCTTGCCCAGTGAAGCAGTAGAGGCTCCTTCATTAAATGTTTTTAAGATAAAGATAGATAGTTTTTTGAAGAATAAAGGGATTAAGGGTTATGGTGTTTGGGCCGGAAAGTGGAGCTGAGTCCACAAAAGATCAGCCATGATCTCATTGAATGGCGGAGCAGGCTCGAGGGGCCAGATGGCCTACTCCTGCTCCTCGTTCTTATGTTCTTATGTTGAAGTTATTCAAAGAAGTTATGGATAGCTTAGGAGTAAAGCAATTGAATCATTTTGGATCACAAGGGGCATTAGAAAGATGGCATCAAACTCTGAAGAACATGTTGAGGGCCTATAGTCATGATTATCCAGAGGATTGGGATAAAGGAATTCCATTTGCAATAGGGATGTACCTAATTAATCAACTAAATTCAGTCCATTTGAATTGATTTTTGGTCATGAGATGCGAGTACCACTTAAATTGACCAGATACATTGAGTCAGCGTTTGGAGACGACATTGTTGGACTGTGTCAAACTTTGGGAGAGATTGACACGGGCTGGTGAGGTACCTAGAAAGCATTTAAAAGTGTCACAACATGTGATGAAGAAAGAGGCAGATAAGAAATCAAAAAACTGTTATGTTAGTGGGGAGGAAATACTAATGTTGTTATTAATGGTAGGTGAACCATTAGAAGCAAGATTTAATGGGCCTTATCAAATTGAAAGGAAATTAATTGAGGTGAATTATTTGATGATCATGCCAGACAGAAGAAAAACTGTCATGTTAATATACTCAAAAGGTATTGTCATATGAGTGTCCCTTTAAGAAAGGTTTTGTTTGACCGCATGGCTTGTAGCACAGCTTCAGTTCTGTCATTTGTGGGTGGAGCTGGGTGTGACTTTCAGGTGAGAGGGGGTTTAGGTTTTTGGTTTTCAGTTTTGGTTTGTTGCTTTGGACTGCAGAAGAGAAGCAGTATTTCCCTGTTTTCATTTTAAAGCTGTTCCAGTGAACTGAGTTGGGTGTGGCAAACTGCCTTGGTAGCTTTAAAGATAGAGTTGCTTTCCGGAAGGAGTTTTGATTCTGCTGGTTGGAGGCTGGAACTCGAGGAAAGGACCAGTCCCATTCAAGTGAGATGACTGTGTGCTGGGCCACACCCTTTAAAGGAGTTTTGGTTTATTGGATTTTGTATTCAATTGGAACAGCTACTAAGGGGGATTCATTAAGAGTTATATACATAGATTACTGTAGCTGTTGTGTTTTTTCATGTTTGTAATTGAGAACCACCTTGCTAACTGTTTTATGTATGTTAACTACATTCTTATAATAAAACTTTGTTTTGATAAAAACGTCGAGGAAGTCTGATGAATCACACCTGAAGTGAAGGCTCTTGTGCTCACCCTAGCCAAACTCAACATAAGTCATAGGTCAGGTGAGCTTCATAATATACGCTGGAGTTTCTAAGCCCTGGCCTATAACAGTATTTTGATAGGAAAGGAGGAGGAAATGTTACTTGTTGTAACTCGGGGAGAAGAGAGAAATCCAGACGATTCTGGATTTGCCATCCCTCAAATTAAATAGAATAATGAGGAAGTATTTAAAAAGTTGGGATGAATTATTGAGTTGGCTTCTGGAGGAAGATCAAAATGACCCAAAAGAATTATTACAGTCACATAGAGCTGTACGTGGGAATAAATTGGGAAGTACGGAAGTAATTAGGCATGATGTAGATATAGGAAATGCTATTCCCATTAAACATCTATACAGGCTTAATTCACGAAGGTTAGCACAGGTACAAAAGGAGATGGACAGCATGCTTTTTAAAAGATATATTTTCATTCAAGTTTTTAATATTTTAATGACACAACATAACAAAAAGTAAAAAACAACACAAACCCCCCTTTGTCCCCCACCCCTCCTTAACAGCTGACTGTAAAATGTAGTACATACAAACCCCATCTGTTGTGGAATCCCTCACTCGCCCCTCCCCTCTCAAAACAAATTTCACCTTCTCCAAATACAGGAACTCCAACTGATCTCCCAGCCATATCGAGGCACAGGGTGGAGAAGCTGACTTCCACCCCTGCGAGCAATCAGTGAAGCGATGGCTAAAACACCTGCCCCCGCTCCCGTCTGCAGCTTCGGCAATCCCGACATCCCAAATATGATCCCCAGGGGACTGGGCTCCAAATCCATGTGCAAGATCTCTGACATGGTGCTGAAGAATGACCTCCAAAATTTCCCCATCTTCGGACAGAACCAGACATATGTATGTGGTACACCATTCAGAAATGTCCTCCACCCCTCAAACAAACGGCTCTTCCTCAACTTCATCATGTGCGCTCTATGAACCACCTTTAAATGTATCAACCCAGCCTCTCACACGAGGCTGATGCATTCACCCTCGGCAGCATCTCACAGCACAACCCCTCCAGCACCAGCTCCTCCTCCCACTTGGCCTCAACCCCCTCCAGAGACATTGTATCCTCCCGTAGATCGCCGAGATGACCTCGTCCCATCATGACAGCACTCCCTCCAACAGCGAGGAGGGCGGGGCCATCGGAAAGTCGCGAAAACCTCTGCGACATACCGTACCTGCAAAAAGCCTACCCCTGCGGCATCTCAAATTTCTCCCCCCCCCCCCCCCCCCCTTCCTCCAAACTTGCAAACCGCCCATCTTGAAATACTTCCTTGGATTTCCCTCCGCCCTCGCTCCTCCCATCCCTGAAACCTCGCTGGCTCAAACCCATGATTCCCTCGGAACGGCAACCACGTTGATCCTGCCCTCAGCCTTAAGCGCTACCGAAACTGCCTCCATTTCTTCAACATGGCCACTTCAACACGTGACTTCTCAAATATTTCTCTAAAGCAAACGGGAGCCCCCCCCCCCCCCCCAAACCAGCTCTTCTCTCCAGGCCCACTTCCACCCCCCTCAAAAGGCCCCGAATCTCCTAAGCAGTCGCGTTGTATCCGCCACCCAAGAACCCAGACTGGAGATGTACAACAACAGATCACCGACCGACACGGATATCTATGCGCCACCACCCTCCCTCACTATCACCTTCCATTTATTTGATCACCTCAGCCCTATATCGCCAGCGCAAACAGGAGGGAGGTCATGGGGCACCCTGCCTCATTCCCCTATGCAGCGGAAAATACCCCAAACTCACCTCATTCATGGGAACACTCGTCTTTGGTTCCCTGCACAGCAATTTAACCCAAGCCACAAAGGCCCAATCCCAAACCTCTCCAAAACCACAAACAAATAACTATTCCACATGATCAAAAGCCTTCCTTGCATCCAGTGCCACCACTACCTCCGACTCCCTCCCTTCTGCCAGAGAAAGCAACATTCAACAGACGCCGCATGTTCGACGACAACTGCCTGTCCTTTAGGAACCTCGTCTAATCCTCCCCAATTGTTAGGCACTTCTCCAACCAACGCGTGAACACCTTTGCCAAAATCTGGGCATCCACATTTACAGAGATATTGGCCTATGTGACCACACTCCACCGGGTCCATTTCCTTTTTTAGCAGCAATGAAATGGATGCCTGTCTGATCGTCTCTGGCAGTGCCCCTTTAACCACCACATCATCAAACCATTCCACCGACAGTGGCGCCATCATATCCAGAAATTTTTATGAAACTCCACTGGGAACCAATCCAGTCCCGGTGCCTAACCCGTCTGCATCTTTCCAATCGATGCCCGAACCTCTTCCATCCCCACTGGCTCTTCCAGCCCTGCCCCCTCGGACACTCCAAAAACCCCCAAAAATCCCTTGTGTCCGACCCATCTCCCGGGGGCTTTGAGCTCTACAATGTTTTAAAACTCCTCAAATGCCTTGTCCACCTGTCCTGGTGCCACCACCAACGCCCCTATCGCATCTCGGACCCAAACAATCTCTTCCTGCTGGCAGAGCTGGACTGCCAGCAAGTGACTGGCTGTCCCCCATGCTCAAATACAGCACCCTTCGCCTGCCGAACTGCCTTTCCTGTCAAACCTTGCCTGTAATTCCTTTCTCCTCACCAGAAGAACTGGAGTAGGATCCTCAGCATACTTTCCAAAACTTCCTCTACCAACTGCTGCCGCTCCTCTCTTGCCTCCATGTCCACCTGAGCCTTAAATGAGATGAAATTCGCCTCTTACCACCACTTTCAAAGCCTCCCACACCACTGTCAGTGAAACCTCCCCATTCCTATTAAACCTCACATCATCCTCAATCACCTGTTTCACCCTTTGCCAAAAATTTGGATCCGCCAGCAGCCCCACATCCAACCTCCACACAGGCCCCCACTGTGTTAACTGGTGCATATCCAAATTCGGTATGGCAGCCAGCAACATCTTCTTAAACCCTACGTCATCCAAATTCAGGGCGTACATGCTAACCAACACCACCAACCTCCCCTCCAAAGCACCAGTTAGCATAACCCCGGGTCAGCCACCACCTTCTCCATCTGAAACCTCACTCCCTCACCCACCAATATCCTGGGCCCTACGACCAAAGCCCGAGTGGAACATCCAGCCTTTCCGAAGCGTCACCTGGTCCTTCACCCTAAAATGGGTCTCTTGCAGCAGCATTATGTCGGCTTTCAAGCACTTCAAATGTGAAAAAACTCTCACTCCCTTCACTGGCCACCTCAGCCCTCCCATGTTTCCGTTACCCCATAAGGACTGGGGGTATCCCACTCCTGCCATCAGTCATACCCGCCACTCCTGGCCCCGACCAGCCGGCGGGACCCAGCCCTACCATAGTTGTTATCAGCCCACTACCCCACTCCCCTTCCCAGAAACTCCGAGCTACTTCCTCTCGAAACCACTTCTCCCTGTATCAGTCCCACCCCCCCACCGTTCACATCTCCCAGGCCCATCGAAACGTGTACATACAGATTCCAACAGTCGCAGCCCCCCTCCCTCGCTCCCGTTCACTAGCCAACTTACATTTGATAGCGAGGTGGCCCATGCCAGAACGCCCTTCCATCACATAACAAATACCAAAAAGAAAACCAACACAAGGTCCCTCCCACTCAGACCTTCCAAACCACCAACACAATAGTCCTCCAAACAAAGAAGGAGCAAATCCCGTCCCAGGTAAACTTGAAAGAAAGAAGGGGGAAAAAAATAAGAACCACAGAGTCCAAACTTCATTCAGTCCCAGTCCTTCAGCCTTCCCAAATGCCTCCGCCTCCTCTGCCGTCTCAAAGTGGTAGTCTCTGGAGTTGTGTGTGACCCTCAATTTCGGGTAGACTATCCCAAACCACAGGATGCTTTTGTACAACGCTGCCTTCTCCCGACCAAAAGCCTCCCGCTGTCTTGCCAGCTCCACCATGAGATCCTGGTATTTCTGAATACCACTGCCTTCCCACCTGACCATTTAGCTTTGCTCATCTCAAAAGTTTTTCCTTCACCTGGTAGCTATGAAAGCAAACTATCATGGCTCTGGGTGGTTCATTCGCATTTGGCTGAGGCGACCCATGAGCCCTGTTCAGGTCATTAGAGGGAGGGTCCTCCTTCTGATTGACAACATGCTTAAGATGGATATCATTGGAGTGAGTTGCGGCGATTGGAGCTGACTGATTGGTACCAAAATGGAATGAAACATGATTGTGTGTGGACTATAGAAAGGTCTGTGCAGTTACAAGTCAGATTCGTACCCTATTGTTCGTTTTGAAGACTTGAAAAATTTGGACAAGCACATTTTATTATCGAACGTGACTTAAAGGATATTAGCAAGTACTAATCAGACGGGGTGAAGGAGGTTTTGTCTTTTGTGACTCCAAATCGTCTGTATCAATTTAAGGTCAAGCTATTTGAAATGAAAAATGCGGCAGCAACATTCCAAAGATTAACCAATAAGGTCATCTCGGGTCTAAACAATTGTGTAGTATAAATTGACGGTTCGGTGCTGTTCAGTGAAAAGATGGAAGGAGCATTTGGAACATTTAAACCAATTATTCAATCGATTAAAGAAAGTTGGATTGGTGGTTGATTAGGTGAACAGTGAGTTTGCAAAAGCTCAAGTCCCTTCTTAGGCCATACTATTGGACATGGTCAGATGGCTCCATGGAATGTGAAGACAAAAGCTATTGGAGATACCATTGAATTGGAGATGCCATCGAATAAGAGACAAGTTCTGCGATTTCTGGGCACGAGTGGTTTCTCCTGGAAATTCGTGCCAAATTTTAGCAGTGTTTTTGATCCACTGACTTGAGCTTCTTAAAAAAAACAACACAATTTCAGTGGCCAGCAGAATGTCAGGGGGTATTCGATAATCTGAAGACTCTTGACCACTGCACCAGTGTTGGTACGCCTCATCATGCTGAACCATTTATGGTGGCAATTGATGCAAGTGATGTGGGTGTTACTGCTGACCTGCTGCAGGAAGATGATGAAAGAATTGAAAGACAAATCGGGTATTTTTCGAGAGAACTCAACTATCACCAAAAGAAATATTCGAGTTTGGTATTGGCGTTACAAAATTTTGACACGTTAGCAACAATTTGTTTGACATACTTGTATTTACGGATCGTAATCCATTAAAGTTCTTGGACAAATTTGAAACCCAAAATGCAAGACTATTCAGATGGAGTTCATTTAATTTACAAATTCTCCATATGGCAGGAAGAGAAAATGTGATTGCTGATGCTTTATCACAACTGTGACATGAGAGGATGAAAATAGACTATATTAATGTGATGTTTGCCTCGTGAAAAATGTAATACGATATATCGTATAGAATGCAAGTTGTATGTGATGTTAAGAAATGTTTAACGTTGAAAGGGTTTTAGAAAAATGAAACCATCTGTTTGCATTGCTGGTTCATTTATTTTTATTTTTAAGGGGGAGATGTGACGATTGGAAGATGTTAGGAAAATTGGATTATAAATCCAGCGGGCAATTGAAGGGCTAATGGCTGGATTAGAATGTGTTTGTTTAAAAATAATTTTGTTCTGCAAAGCCTGGGTGGACTTTAGCAACCAGCAGATGAAATTGACAAAAAAACATTTTTCAGTCTGGGCTAAAACATAGTGGTTTGTCTGGGGAAGCCCTGGGGAGTTAATTTGCTTTGCTGCCTGTAGAGATAATTTGTGTTTCAGCTTGGGCAGATGAGGTCATTGCTGGGTGGAGCCAAGGAAGGCAGAGAGACCTTTTTTGAGAAGTTGTGGAGAGGCAGTTTTTTGAAAAGTTGGGGAGAGAGTTGTAATGGAGAAAAGGCTTTTGGAAGTGAAGTTTGATCTGGCAACCCTTGTGATTTAGACCACAGATAAAGGCAGTTTTAATTTTCTGTAGGATAGGGTGAGGGGGGGGGCTGAGTAATATTTTAAAGCAGAGCTGTCTCGTCTGAAGGCAAGAGGCTAAAAATCCCCATTGAAGCAGCCATTTGAAGATATTCAGCCAGAGTCTGAAGTGGATCTAATGAGCTAAGCTTTGCGTACGTGAAGAGTAAGCTTTGGGCACGTGAAGTGGGAGACGGCCTGAGTGAGGCAGCCATAATGGGACTGGAATTTGGTCATTTGGAGCAGTTTGGTAATTAAAGAGATGGAGGTCCAGACAGCATCCTGAGAAGGTAAGTGATCTAAAGATCCAACTCGGGTATCTGCAGCGGTAAGTGAAGGTAAGAGTTGAATAAATTTTCTTCAATAATTTAATTGGTGATAGAAATGTTGGTCAGTGGGGTTAAGTTCTGCACTAGATGTGGGAGATCCGTGACGCTTCCAGCATCTCCGACGACTACATCTGCAGGAAGTGCACCCAACTGCAGCTCCTCACAGACCGCATGGATAGGTTGGAGCAGCAGTTGGATTCACTTAGGAGCACGAAAGTGGCGGAAGCATCATAGACAGGGGTTTTAGTGATGCGGTGACACCCATGGTGCAGACTGATAGGTGACCGCTAGAAGGGGCAGGCAGTCCGTGCAGAAATCCCTGTGGTCAGCCAGAGTAGTGGCACCACGGCTAGCTCTGTTGTTAAGCACGGAGGGACAAAGAGTGCTCAAGCAATAGTTACAGGGGACTCTATAGTTAGGGGTACAGATAGGTGCCTCTGTGGACGTGAAAGCGACTCTAAGATAGTATGTTGCCTCCCTGGTGCCAGGTTCCAGGTTGTCTCTGAATGGGCAAAAAGCATTCTGAAGGGAGAGGGTGAACAGCCAGCGGTCGTGGTACATATTGGTACGAATGACGTAGGGAGGAAGAGTGACGAGGTCCTGCAGCAGCAGTTTAGGGAGTTAGTTAAAAAGCAAGACCTCTGAGGTTGTAATCTCAGTATTACACCCTGTGCCACTTGCCAGTGATGCTAGAAATAGGAATATAGTATAGCTCAACACGTGGCTAAAATACCGGTGTAGGAGGGAAGGTTTCAGATACCTGGACCATTGTGATCTCTTCCGGGGCAAATGGGACCTTACAAGAAGGATGGGTCGCATCTAAACTGGAGGGGCATAAATATTCTGGCTGGGGGCTTTGCTAGTGTCACATGGGAGGATTTAAACTAGTTTGGCAGGCGGGTGGGAACCAAAGCAAAGATGAGTTAACTGAAGGGGAACTAGAGAGTCGGGCCAGTAAGACTTAAAGGAAGAGCAGGCAGAGTGTGGTTACTGCTCAAGGAGGGTCTGGTGGACTGAAGTACATTTGTCTCAATGCGAGAAGTGCAACAGGTAAGGCAAATTAACGTAGAGCTTGGATTAGTACTTGGAACTATGATGTTGTTGCCATTACAGAGACTTGGTTAAGGGAAGGAAAGGATTGGCAGCTTAACGTTCCAGGATACAAATGTTTCGGGTGGGATAGAGGGGGATGTAAAAGGGGTGGGGGAGTTGCACTACTGGTTAAGGAGAATATTACAGCTGTACTGTGGGAGGACACCTCGGAGGGCTCATAGAGCGAGGCAATATGGGAAGAGCTCCGGAATGGGAAGGGTGTAGACACAATGTTGGGGGTTTACTATAGGCCTCAACAGTCATAGGGAAATAGAGGAGCAGATATGTAGACAGACTTTGGAAATATGTAAAAGGAACATGGTTGTTGTGGTGGATGATTTTAACTTTCCCTATATTGACTGGGACTCACTTTGTGCTAGGGGCGTGAATGGGGCAGCATTTGTAAGGAGCATTAAGGAGGGCTCCTTGAAACAGTATGTAGATAGTCCAACTAGGCAAGGGGCCATACTGGACCTGGTATTGGGGATGTGCCTGGCCAGGTAGTCGATGTTTCAGTAGGGGAGCAGTTTGGGAGCAGTGACCACAATTCAGTAAGCTTAGGTACTGATGGATTAAGATAAGTGTAGTCCTCAGGGGGCAGGTGCTAAATTGGGGGAAGACTAATTACAACAATATTCGGCAGGAGTGAAGAACTTAGATTCTGTTGAGGCTGTTTGAGGGTAAATCAGCATCTGACATGTGGGAGTCTTTCAGACATCAGTTGATTAGAATTCAGGACCGGCATATTCCTGTGAGGATGAAGGATATATATGACAAGTTTGTAGATTGGGGGCAGATGTTTGAGGGCAAATCGGCATCTGGTATGTGGGAGGCTTTCGAGTGCAAGTTGATAGGAATTCAGGACCGGCACGGACTGGCAAGGTTTGGGAACCTTGGATATGAAAGATATTGTGAGCCTAGTCAAAAAAAAAGGAAGCATTTATCAAGGCGAGGAGGCTGGGAACACACAAAGCAAGTGTGGAATACAAGGAAAGTAGAAAGAAACTTAAGCAAGGAGTTAGGAGGGCTAAAAGGGGGTCACGAAAAATCATTGGCCAGCAGGATTTAAGAAAAATCCAAAGGCTTTTTATACATATATAAAGAACCAGAGGGTAACCAGGGAGAGTGTTGGCCCACTCAAGGACAGAGGAGAAAATCTATGCGTGGAGCCAGAGGAAATGGGTGAGGTGTGAAATTAGTACTTTGTGTCATTATTTACCAAAGAGAAGGACTTGGTGGATGATGAGTCTGAGGAAGGGTGTGTAGATAGTTTGGGTCATGTTGAGATCAAAAAGGAGGAGGTGTTGGGGGTCTTGAAAAATCATAAGTAGATAAGTCCCCAGGGCCTGATGGGATATACCCCAGGATACTGCGAGGGGCTAGGGAGGAAATTGCTGGGGCCAAAAGGAGAGATCTTTGTAACCTCACTGGCTTCAGGGGAGGTCCCAGAGGATTGGAGAATAGCCAATGTTCTTTGTTTAAGAAGGGTAGCAAGGATAATCCAGATAATTACAGGCCGGTGAGCCTTGTGTCAGTGGTAGGGATATTATTGGGGAGAATTCTTCGAGACAGGATTTACTTCCACTTGGAAATAAGAGACAACATGGTTTTGTCAATGGGAGGTTGTGTCTCACTAATCTGATCGAGTTTTTGGAGGAAGTGGCAAAGATGATTGATAAGGGTAGGGCAGTGGATGTTGTCTACATGGACTTCAGTAAGGTCTTTGACCAGGTCCCTCATGGCAGACTGGTACAGAAGGTGAAGTCGCACAGGGTCAGCGGTGAGCTGACAAGATGGATACAGGACTGGCTTGGTCATAGAAGGCAGAGGGTAGCAGTGGAAGGCTGCGTTTCTGAATGGAGGGCTGTGACTAGTGGCATTCCTCGGGGATTCGTGCTGGGACGGTTGCTGGTTGTAATATATATAAATGATTTGGCGGAAAATGTTTGAGGAGTAAGTTTGCGGACGGCACAAAGGTTGGTGGAATTGCAGATAGCGATGAGGACCGTCAGAGGATACAGCAGGATATAGATCGGTGGGAAACTTGGGCAGAGAGATGGCAGATGGAGTTTAATCTGGACAAATGTGAGGTAATGTATTTTTGAGGTCTAATACAGATGGGAAATATACAGTAAATGGCAGAACCGTAAAGGGTATTGATAGGCAGAGGGATCTGGGTGTACAGGTCCACGGGTCACAAAGTGGCAACGCTGGTGGAGTAAGAAGGCATACGGCATGCTTGCCTTTATCGGCAGGGGCATTGAGTTAAAAAATTGGAAAGTCATGTTGCAGTTTTATAGAACCTTTGTTAGGCCGTATTTGGAATATTGTGTTAAATTCCAGTCGCCCCACTACCAAAGGGGTATGGAGGCTTTGGAGAGGGTACAAAAAAGATTTACCAGGATGTTGCCATTAGCTATGAGGAGAGGTTGGAGAAACTTGGTTTGTTCTCACTGGAATGACGGAGGTTGAGGGGGCAACCTGATCGAAGATTATGAGGGGCATGGACAGAGTGGATAGTCAGAAGCTTTTCCCAAGGTGGAAGAGTCAATTACTAGGGGGCATAGGTTTAAGGTGCGAGAGGCAATGTTTAAAGGAGATGTACGAGGCAAGTTTATTTTTTTACATAGAGGGTGGTGGGAGCCTGGAACTTGCTGCCGGGGGAGGTAGTGGATGCAGATACAACAGTGACTTTTAAGAGGCATCTTGACAAATACATGAATAGGATGGGAATGGAGGAGGAGGATCCCCTGTAGCCAGTGAGGATACGAAGATTTCTCAAGGCCCCAGCAATTTCCTCCCTGGCCCCTCGCAGTATCCTGGGTATATCCCATCAGGCCCAGGGGACTTATCTACTAAAGTTTTTTCAAGACCCCCAATACCTCCTCCTTTTTTTCATTCTTTCATCTTTCATACTCACTCCACAGTATAAATATTCCCCACATTCTCTGTCTTTTAGCTTTGACAAAGGGTCAGCTGGACTCGAAACGTTAGCTCTTTTCTCTCCCTACAGATGCTGTCAGACCTGCTGAGATTTTCCAGCATTTTCTTTTTCGTTTCAGATTCCAGCATCCGCAGTAATTTGCTTTTAATAGGATGGGAATAGAGGGTTATGGTTCCCGGAAGGGTAGGGAGTTTTAGTTCAGACGAGCAGCATGGTTGGTACAGGTATGGAGGGCCGAAGGGCCTGTTCCTGTGCTATAATTTTCTTTGTTCTTTTGTAAGACCAGAATCCATACTATAATGCAAGTGTTACTGCATGCCATGTTAGTTTAAGCTGGATTGAGAGCTGTATGTTTCGCTGCTTGTTCTTTAATGGGAAATTGTATACTTGTGTTCAAAGGTCATTGTAAGCTGTTCCTTTTTCGGGTTTGAAGTTAATATTGTATTTATAATAAAGTTTTGTTTAAGAAATACTAAAACCCTATATTTTTTCAGGCAATCACTCCTGGAGTGAATCATTTTTTTCCGCACAGCCTTAAAATAAAGCACAATATTGGGGTTTCGGCCCAGTATTCTCGCCACTGTTGGGGTCTGGTCTGGGATTGTAATAATTGTTATTGCTAGAAGCTTCCCCATCAGAGGTTAAACTGACAGGCCTGTAGTTACTGGCTTTTCTTTACACCCTATTTGAACAACTGTGTGGGTTGTAATATTTGCAATTTTCCAATCTTCTGCCACCACTGCTGAGTCTGAGAAAGACTAGAAAATTATGACTGTTTTCTGCATCCGTCCTTCGTATGATCAACTGTACAAACAACCAATGCAGTAAATCCTTATGAATTTTAAACCTGTAACAATGCATTTTCACAGGCTTCATTAGAAACACAAAACGATTTATTGAATAGAATTATACAGCAGCCACACAGCTGCTGAGAGCTCCCTGCATGTCTTCTGTCGAAGAGGGGACCCACCCCTTGGGGTGATTACCCACTCTCAATCCTGATTGGTACCCCAAGCCAGGTGACCCTTGCTCTGCTATGTTGTCCTTTTAAAGGACAGTCACCACAAAACCCACCTCTTCACCCTGACCTGCTCAGCTTCTTGCTCTGCAATACCACAGTCACGTCCCTGAAATGCCCTTGCTACTGATTATATGCCTCCAGAACACCAGTGATTTCAGCACCATCTGTGTAATAAATGGTTTAAGCGCTGCCTAAAACTAAACAAAGGTACGCTTTATAGTTTCAAGAAGTGAGTTGAGATGGTGACATTTTGACCAGAAAGATATGAAACATCCACTTGCATTCACTTTTTACGAGCTGAATATTTTTTGTTTTGGACCAGTCTGTTAATGCATATTGGTCAGGCCTTGTTTAATTGAATCTAACTATTTAATTTTCCTGAAGCCTGTACCATGGATGTCCTTCACATAAAATTTGAAGTGAGATTTGCAAGGTCCAGTTGATTTTGTGAGGAGTAGCATATGAACCACAAGTGATGGCGCTAATTACTTTGTGTTTTAAACATACTTTGAGTGAGCAATCTGACATTTTGAGTATCAATTTGATAGAGCATGTCTAGTGCCTTATTGAATGAGACACAATTTCCTAAATTACTGAGACCAATTTCAAAAGACATACATTATATCTAAAAGCACTTTGGAGCTGCCCTAAACAATCTATCATCTTTAAGAGTATTGGATTGTTGACAAAGTTGTCAAAAATTGTACGAGTCTCTGAATGGATGCAAACTTTGTTGCAGCCACTATGCTGAATGATTTTATGCTGCTTGCATGCAATGCATTTAATTTAATGCTTGAAATCTGTGGACTGGAGAAATTTGTTTGTATTTGCGGATTTCAAATATTAAAAAAAATATTTAATTTACGCAGCAGAATTCCTGAAGTATTTCTCCTGGTATCCTTTTCTCATAATCATATATTCTTAAAGCAATGTACGTTCTAAATTAAATATTAAGTTTGTAGATTGCACATTATGTATGTTGCTTTTTTCAAATTTAATATATAGTAAAAGTGCCATATACTTCATCTCAAGATCATGATGTAAGAGTTTGATATTTAATAAATCAACCTCTTAAAGACTTCAATGTATAATTGTATAAACGTTTGAAGGGAATGCAATCCTGCTAATAGTTTTTCTTCGATTTACATGTGTTTAAATATTCCAGTTCTCAGTTGGTGGAATCCTGTTGCCCTCTTATAAGGCACATTTGGCTGCTATTCTTGTACAAGTCTTGTCAATGTAATTTGGTAGCGCGTCATGCAAGAGTTTGTTGATCTCTCAGTAGAACGCTCTTTTTCTTCCGTTTTTCACCCAGCTATGATGGGGACCCAGAATAGCACCCATTCTGCAAACCAAGATCGCCTAACTCTAACTAGTTTGGTTGAAACTGGGCTTTCATTATTTCTGTGAATCATCTACTTATTTATTTATCGATTAACTTGCCGATAACCGGTGAGAATTTAATCAGAAAATATGTGACGTGCAGCAGCTGGTTATTTTCTAAATGTAGCTAGTTTGGTATAACCATAAAGTTGCCCTTGCTGATAAAATTAGATTTCAAGTATTAAATTGCATGTAAGCAACAGAATCATTCAGGGTAGTGCCTGTGACGAAGTTCACATTCATTCACTGAGACCCATACAATTTCTAATGACTGTGCTGACAATGCAGATTGCTTGGGCTAACTCCTGAGCAATGACTCTTAAAAACAAAAGTGATATTTTTTGTGCCCTTGGTTATTACCACATATTTTACATTTCCATATTTTGTTTCTGTCAGTTGGACACTTGAACAGAGGTTGAAAATGGTTTCCACGACATGGATGAGTTTTGTCTGTTCACGTGAACTGTAAAAACTTTTTGCATTTCATTTGTTGCTTGTAGCCTATTGTTCTTGGATATCATTTATAAAGTTAGAATGGGAAATTTCCGAGCTTGGTCGCTGTTGTGTTGGCTGTTCCGCTATACAGACGAACCAACACGGTTGCAGATGGTACAACTCTGTTTTATTACTCTTAATAACAACATCTGTAAACTTATGACTGTGGTTGTAATTTACCCATTAACCTGTGGACCTAGCCCTAACACTATCTTGGAGAGGCACTCAACACATGGTGTATGTCTGAGTGGCACGCTGTGAGCTCTGTGCCCTGAGCGGGAACTGTGGTGTTCCCCGTTTTATAGTGCGTGTGCTCTCACTGGTGATTGGCTGTGATGTTGTGTGTGTTGATTGGTCCGTTGATCTGTCCATCAGTGTGTATGTGTGTTTGCACCATGATATGTTTATCTGAATATCATGACCGTCGCAATGACTGAGACCATTGGACAATTCTCAAACTTTAGGGAAAATTAGCCGTTTATATGTATGCCGTCACAAAAAACATTGTTTGGATAAGCCTGCAAGGTGCTGCCTTTATTGGATTTAATGTCATGCTGGCAAGGTATGTCAGTGAGCAGCCTGAAAAGAAGTTAACTACCCTCACAATTTGTAAAAACCCTCTAAACATCCCAGCAGGGGGCAGTCATAGCTCAACTGTTTGAATATTGAATTTGCAACTTTGTGAAAAGTGGTTAAATAAAATAAATTATTGTATCTCCTTAAGGTGCATTTAAAGTTGTGTTCAAAAGCATGCTGTCTTGTACGTTGCAGGCCTCCAAGTGTGAAAGATATAGATGAACAAAGTTGGGTTTGGGTTGAAGTTTCAGAGATGCAAAAATTACAGTAATAATGGGAACCTTTAATTATCCTAATATAGACTGTAATAGTGAGAGTTTAAAGGGCAGAGGGGAGGAGCAGTTTTTGCGGTGTGTTCCAGAAATTTCTTTATTCTGTTGAAGGAGGCTTTACTTATGTGACCAACAGAGATTGATAATTTTTATGAAGAAATTTGTGTTTCCATTTACAAGCACAACAAGATTTCAACTTTTAAAGACTTTTACTGTAACAGATTACTTAAACACTTTTTTTTTAATAAACATTTTATTGACGTATTTTCGGTAGAGTAACAACAACAAAATAAACGACCTACATGAAACCATAAACATTGTGCAAAAGCCATTTACCTCTCGTACAGGTCCCACCCTTATTGACCCCCCCTACTCTAATCTAAACCAGTGTTCTTCAAACTCGGGGGCGCGACCCGCCTGCAGGTCGCGGAGCCATCCTTCACGGTGCACCCGATCACGCAAATCCCTGCACAGCAGCCGGCTTTTAATAATGCCGGCTGCAAGCGATCTTTAAAATGGCCGCGAACATGTAAAAACAATTTGGCCGCATTGCGCATGCATGCACGATCATCGGCGTGCATGCGCAAAACTATGCGCATGCGTGCCAATGATCGGGCATGGGTGCTCATGCGCAGTGCGGCCGCTATTTTTTTAAACGGTCGCAGCCTTTTGTTTTTCAAGTTTGGATTTTTAAAATTCATTTTATTAATCATTTATTTTAATCATTTTTTTTTTTTTACAACTTCGGAAGGGGGTTTTATTCATTTATTTTATTCATTTATTCATTTAATTTTTCTTTTTTTTTTTTACAAGTTCAAGGGGGTTTTATTTAATAAAATTTTACGGAAAAAATGCAGAACTTTGGACAGATGGAGACTCCATACTTTCCAACACAGGAAGGCTTCACCTTTATCCAACAGGTTCCATTGTAGGAGCGTGTACGAGGGCCAAAGGGACCCAAAACCATTTCCTCCATTTTTATCAGCAGCAAACAAGGTGGGTCGCGAAGGTCGGCCGGTGTGGGTTGTGAAAGTTGGCTGGTTGGTAAAAATGGGTTTCCCCCCTCCCCCCCACTTAAAAGACACTTGACTAAACACTACATTCTTTTTGTCAGAAACTTGCATGTTACACTGCAGAATGTGACTTTCCCCATGTATACTTAACACCCATTCCACTTTGGGCTAAGTTACAGTCCACAGTTGCTTCCAATTGGTTTCTGTATCCCTTGTTTCATCCAGTAATAACTTCAAGTAACCACCTCCAGCTGCTTTATTCAAAGTTTGGTGTGTTTCTTCAATTCATCAGCGGCAGTAAAGGCTGTTCGGATGATTCTTCCTCCCCCGGCTATGCAAGGAAAGTTGATGCATTTCTTAGACTATCTAGTTCTCAAAGCAAAGCAATAGCTTCCTTCCGCTGACCACACAAAATTGTTGGTTGTCTGTAATATTTATTGACTTGTCGGGAAGCATATAAACTGATCTCAAAAATGACTTCCTCTGCCTACTTTCTCATGGCAACTGAAACATGTTAATCTTGTACCTAGGTAGAAATGTGAGCTATTCTTGATCCCCACTTCCTTTCATCTTAAAAGGTAAATGGCCAGTTTAAGGCACAATTATTTACAATCTGATACAAACAACACCCTTCTGGGACTTAGGAGATTCACAGTCTACTTATTGTCAACTCTGCTGTATGGTCTCCAAGCATAAATAGCTCGCACCACCATTTCAGCTAGATAATCTGAGACTTCCTTTGATCTTGAACAATCAAACCCCATGGGTCACATGACTTCCCAGTGTAAGTTCTCGGTATTATTGTGTTAATTTGAGACTTTAGCCATATAGGCAACAGGTGAAGTAACTCAGGAAAAGTTTGATAAATTGTAGATGAATACTTATCAATAACAGGCATACTTAGCTCGTGTACTCTTTAGTTTTCCAGTTCAGCCTTGGGTGCAGATTGACATTGGGTCTCTGTTCTGTCCCACAACTACTTCTGTGGACAGCAGGCTCTTCAGTTTCTAACTTGCTCCGTGAAAGCTTCTGCTGATTTAACTCTGATCATTACATTGCATTCTGATTTACCAAAATGAGATGGGCTACTTCTTAATTGGCTTAAGGGGTGCATGATCAATCTGTGATTGGTCTATGTCAGGGTTTTTCAAAGTGGGTGGGTCATGGATGGTTCTCAGATGGGTCGAAGAGCCTCTGACGATTCTTTAATTCATAGGGAGAGGCCGCTCCCCTCTTTAAAAACAAGAATTTAACAAGTCTCACCATGAAGCTCAGAGGTAATTTCTCTGGCCCACCTGGCCACGCTGTCAAAACTGTGTGCCAGGGACAGGAACTGTTTCTAATTTGAACCAACTTTAACTGGAACTTCCCCGCCCCAGGCACAATAACCAACTGAGATCTTGTTCAAGAAGGGGAGGAGAGACAACCCAGGTAACTATAGACCAGTGAGCCTTACTTCTGTTGTGGGCAAAATCTTGGAAAGGTTTATAAGAGATAGGATGTATAATCATCTGGAAAGGAATAATTTGATTAGAGATAGTCAACACGGTTTTGTGACGGGTAGGTCGTGCCTCACAAACCTTATTGAGTTCTTTGAGACGGTGACCAAACAGGTGGAGGAAGGTAAAGCAGTTGATGTGGTGTATATGGATTTCAGTAAAGCGTTTGATAAAGTTCCCCACGGTAGGCTACAGCAGAAAATAAGGAGGCTTGGGATTCAGGGTAATTTAGCAGTTTGGATCAGAAATTGGCCAGCTGGAAGAAGACAAAGCATGGTGGTTGATGGGAAATGTTCAGACTGGAGTCCAGTTACTAGTGGTGTACCACCATGATCTGTTTTGGGGCACTGCTGTTTGTCATTTTTATAAGTGACCTGGAGGAGGGCGTAGAAGGATGGGTGAGTAAACTTGCAGATGACACGAAGGTCGGTGGAGTTGTGGACAGTGCGGACGGATGTTACAAGTTACAGAGGGACATAGATAAGCTGCAGCGCTGGGCTGAGAGGTGGCAAATGGAGTTTAATGCAGAAAAGTGTGAAGTGATTCATTTTGGAAGGAATAACAGGAAGACCGAGTACTGGGCTAATGGTAAGATTCTTGGCAGTGTGGATGAGCAGAGAGATCTCGGTGTCCATGTACATAGGTCCCTGAAAGTTGCCACCCAGGTTGAGAGGGTTGTTAAGAAGGCGTACGGTGTGTTAGCTTTTATTGGTAGAAGGATTGAGTTTCGGAGTCATGAGGTCATGTTGCAGCTGTACAAAACTCTGGTGCGGCCACATTTGGAGTATTGCGTGCAATTCTGGTCGCCGCATTATAGGAAGGATGTGGAAGCATTGGAAAGGGTGCAGAGGAGATTTACCAGAATGTTGCCTGGTATGGAGGGAAGATCTTATGAGGAAAGGCTGAGGGACTTGAGGCTGTTTTCGTTAGAGAGAAGAAGGTCAAGAGGTGACTTAATTGAGGCATGCAAGATGATCAGAGGATTGGATAGGGTGGACAGTGAGAGCCTTCTTCCTCGGATGGTGATGTCTAGCACGAGGGGACATAGCTTTAAATTGAGGGGAGATCGATATAAGACAGATGTCAGAGGTAGGTTCTTTACTCGGAGAGTAGTAAGGGTGTGGAATGCCCTGCTTGCAACAGTAGTGGACTCGCCAAGACTAAGGGCATTCAAATGGTCATTGAGCAGACATATGGACGATAAGGGGCTAGAGTGGTTTCACAGGTCGGCGCAACATCGAGGGCCAAAGGGCCTGTACTTAATCGGGAGGTGCGGGGCAACTTCAGTCAGGTGAGGATGGATTTGGCCCAACGGAATTATGGGCAGTCTTTAAAGAACCTTTTGTTTGTGTATAGTCGAGTTGAGGTACATACCCACAAGGGGGAAAGTTGGGAAAAACAAAACCAGGGCTCCTTGGATGACTAAATAAATGGAGAGTAAGATGAAGCAGAAAAAGTGTGCAGGATTGATGCCCATTTGATTAATGCAAGTGAGAACCAGGATGATTGCAGATAATACCTAGAAGTTCAGAAAAGAGAAATAACATAACATAGAACAGTACAGCACAGAACAGGCCCTTGGACCCTCTGAAGAGAAAGGGTAAGAAGAGTTGGGCAAGCAACATAAAAGAGAATCCAAATATAGACAAATAAATAGTAAAAGGGTGGTAAAAAGCAAAGTGGAACCAATTGGGGATTAGAAAGAAAATTTAAACATGAAGGCAGTGGATCTAGCTGAGGGCTCAGATTAATACTTTGCAGCTGTTTGAACCAAGAAAGAAAATGCTGCACAAGTCCTAGCGGAAGAGGAGGAGGTGGTTGATGCACTGGATGGGCTATAGGTTGCTATTGGAGAGTTACTATTGGTTGTTCTAAAGCTGATGCATCACCAGAACCTGAGAAGATGCACCCCAAGATACTGAGGGATGTAAGAATGGAAGTGATAGAGGTTCTGGCCATAGTCTTCCAATCCTCCTAAGAGAACTGCAAGATTGCAAGTGTTACACATTGTTCAAAAAGGGGTTTAATGATCAGCCGAGCAGCCACGGAGCTTTCAGAAAAACCTTTAGAAATGATAATCCAGGACAAATGTGAATTAATTAATGGAAGCCAGCACAAAGTTGTGTTGAGATACCTTGATTCAATCTTTTGCTTAAGGATCAGAGACATTTGATGAGGGTAATGTGGTTGATATTGTGCACTTGGACTTCCAAAGGTATTAGCGAAGCATCACCTTAAAGTCTTTTCAGCAAATTTGAAACCCATAGCATAAACGGGACAGCGGCATCATGGATATTAAATTGTTTGAATGTAAGGAAAGAGAGAGTAGTGGTGAATTGTTGGAGGAAGGATTAAGCAACCTAACTGTGGGTGTACAGGGCACATTTTCAAAATTTGTGAATGACACAAAACTTGGAAGCATTGAAAATAGGACTAGACTCTGAGATATAGACAGGCTAGTAGAATAGACATTTAATTACATTTAATGCGGAGAAATACATTTTAGTTGGAAGAACAAAGAGACAATCTTCCACTTCCTGATCATGGCGCTATTAGCCGCCCAGTAATAGTTGCTAAAATTTGGCAGCGCCAGCCCGCCCTCTCCCTGACTCTGCTCAAGCATTACCTTCCTTACCCGCGGGGTCTTGCCCGCCCAGACGAAGCCCGTGATCACTCTGTTGACCCGCTTAAAAAAGGACACCGAAATACAGATAGGTATCTTGGGAGGACCGTCATTTTCACCGTTTGCACCGTCCCGGCCAGAGACAACAGAAGCGCGTTCCATCTCCGAAAATCGTCCTTCATTTGGTCCACTAGCCGGGCCAGATTCAATTTATGCAGCCGCTCCCATTCCCACGCCACTTGGATGCCCAGGTACCAAAAACTTCCCTCCACTGACCTAAACGGCAGCACATCCAGTCGCCCCTCCTGTCCCCTCGCCTGAACCACAAACATCTCGCTCTTTTTCATATTTAGCCTATACCCCGAAAACTGGCTGAATTCCCCTAGAATCTTCATGATTTCTTCCATCCCCTCTACTGGGTCCGAAACGTACAGAAGCAGATCATCTGCATAGAGCGAAACCCTGTGCTCCAGCCCCTTGAGGCTCTCTGAGCAATTGCCAGCGGCTCTATAGCCAGCGCAAACAACAGTGGGGAGAGGGGGCATCCCTGTCTCGTCCCCCGGTGCAGTCTAAAATAGTGAGAAGTTGTCCTATTCATCCGTACACTAGCCACAGGAACCTGATACAGTAACCTGACCCAGTCAATAAAGCCCCGCCCAAATCCGAACCATCCCAGTACCTCCCACAGATAATCCCATTCTACCCGATCAAAAGCCTTTTCTGCATCCATTGCGATCACTACCTCCACCTCCCTACCTTCCGGGGGCATCATGATCACATTTAACAGCCTTCTTACATTGGCCACCAACTGCCTGCCCTCAACAAACCCCGTCTGGTCTTCCCTAATAACGTCCGGAACACAATCCTCAATCCTGGAGGACAAGATTTTGGCCAGCAACTTGGCATCTACATTCAACAGGGAGATCGGACTGCAGGACCCACACAGCTCCGGGTTCTTGTCCCGCTTAAGAATCAGCGAAATCGTTGCCTGTGACATCGTCGGGGGCAGCACCCCTCTTTCCCTTGCCTCATTGAACATCCTCAACAACACCGGCCCGAATATCCCCGAGAACCTTTTATAAAACTCCACTGGGTACCTGTCCGGATCCGGGGCCTTACCCGCCTGCATCGCCTTCAAGCCCTCCACTATCTCTTCCAGCCCAATTGGGGCTCCCCAGCCCTTCTACCTGCTCTCCGTCCACCGTTGGGATATTCAGCCCCTCCAAGAAGTGCCTCATCCCGTCCTGCACGTCGGGGGTTCCGACCTGTACAGCCTGCTGTAGAAATCCCGAAATGCCTTATTCACCCCTACTGAATCACCAACCAGGTTCCCCTCACCGTCCTTTATTTTCCCTATCTCCCTAGCTGCCCACTCTTCCTAAGCTGCTGTGCCTTCTCTCCATGTTCAGAAATCGCCCTCCTTGCCTTTCTCAGCTGCTCCACCGCCCTCCCTGTGATCAGCAAGCTAAACTCTTCCTGCAACCTCCGCCGTTTCCTTAAAAGCCCTGCCTCTGGGGTCTCCGCATACCTCCTATCAATCTGTAGTATCTCCTTTACCAGTCGGTCCGTCTCTGCCCTGTCCACCTTCTCCCTCTGAGCCCGGATGGAGATCAGCTCCCCGCTGACCACCACCTTCAGTGCTTCCCAAACCATTGCTGCTGAAATTTTGCCCGTGTCATTGACCTGCAGATAGCTCTGAATACATTTCCTCAACCGCTTGTACACCCCTTCATCCGCCAAAAGTCCCACATCCAACCTCCAATGTGGGCGCTGGTTACTGTCTTTGCTAACCTGCAGGTCAACCCAGTGCGGTGCATGGTCTGAGATTGTAATCGCCGAGTACCCAGTGTCCACTATCCCAGCCAGAAAGGCCCTGCTCAAAATAAAGAAATCAATCCGGGAGTACACTATGTACGTGGGAGTAGAAGGAGAACTCCTTCACCCTCGGCTGCCCAAATCTCCATGGATCCACCCCCCCCCCCCCCCCCCCCATCAGCTCCATGAACATTCTTAGTTCCTTTGCCATTGCTTGCACCCTGCCCGTTTTCGGGCTTGACCGGTCTAAGCCAGGGTCCATAACTGTATTGAAGTTCCCTCCCATGACCAACCTGTGCGAGTCCAGGTCTGGTATCTTTCCCAGCAGCCTCCTAATAAACTCCAGATCGTCCCAGTTTGGCGCATATACATTAATTAATACCAGCTGCATCCTCTCTAGCTTCCCACTGACGATAATGTAGTGAACTCCCACGTCCGAGACTATTCTTCCCGCCTCAAACTCCACCCGCTTATTGATCAAGATCGCAACCCCTCTATTCTTATAATCTAGTCCCGAGTGAAACACCTGGCTGACCCAGCTTTTCCTCAGTCTAACCTGGTCCGTTACCTTAAGGTGCGTCTCCTGCAACATTACCAGGTCCGCCTTCAATCCCCTAAAATGCGCGAACACACGTGCCCTTTTGACCCGCCCATTAAACCCTCGAACATTCCAGGTGATCAGCCTAGTTGGGAGGGCTCATTGCCCCCCCATCCGCCGATCAGCCATCCCCTTTTTTAGGCCTGCCTTCAGCCCGTGTCACTGAACCTGAAAGAAAATTGGCAATAGGATGGTTAAAATCAAGAATTTTGTTCAAAAGTTAATAATGTTTGTCATATTCCCTGTATCTCTTGAGTGAGCATTTGTGCATATTTATTATTCTGAGGATAAATATTGTCATTTTTTTCTTCTTCTGCAGAACTTGAATATCAAAATGTTGACCGATGATATGGTGAGGCCTTTTTATGTTTCAGTAATATCCTTGTGTTTTACTGTTGTTACTGAGTTGCAATTTGATTTTGCAGCTCAAATTGAATGTCTGTTAATATTGGATTAATGTTCATGTTTCTGCACATGCTTAAATCAATAAATTGGTTTGGAATATTTTAGTACTTTTTGTACATATTTTCTTTTGGGCACTAATTTAAGATTCACGGCTCATCATTGTCAGTCCTGCAGATGGCAGCAGTGTCCAGCTTGGGCACTGCATTAGCATTATGTGGTGACTAAAATCTGGTGATTCATATCCAACACTGATGAAGAGGTTTGTGAACCAAGGATACTGTTAAAGTGAATTGCTTACATAAGAACATAAGCAATAGGAGTAGGCCATCTGGCCCCTCGAGCCTGCTCCGCCATTCAATGAGATCATGGCTGATCTTTTGTGGACTCAGCTCCACTTTCCGGCCCAAACACCATAACCCTTAATCCCTTTTATTCTTCAAAAAACGATCTATCTTCATCGTAAAAACATTCAATGAAGGAGCCTCAACTGTTTCACTGGGCAAGGAATTCCATAGATTCACAACCCTTTGGGTGAAGAAGTTCCTCCAAAACTCATTCTTAAATCTACTTCCCCTTATTTTGAGGCTATGCCCCCTAGTTCTGCTTTCACCCGCCAGTGGAAACAACCTGCCGCACCTATCCTATCTATCCCCTTCATAATCTTATATGTTTCTATAAGATCCCCCCTCATCCTTCTAAATTCCAATGAGTACAGTCCCAGTCTACTCAACCTCTCCTCGTAATCCAACCCCTTCAGCTCTGGGATTAACCTAGTGAATCTCCTCTGCACACCCTCCAGTGCCAGTACGTCCTTTCTCAAGTAAGGAGACCAAAACTGAACACAATACTCCAGGTGTGGCCTCACTAACACCTTATACAATTGCAGCAGAACCTCCCTAGTCTTAAATTCCATCCCTCTAGCAATGAAGGACAAAACTCAATTTGCCGCCTTAATCACCTGTAAACCAACTTTTTGCAACTCGTGCACTAGCACACCCAGGTCTCTCTGCACAGCAGCATGTTTTAATATTTTATCATTTAAATAATAATCCCTTTTGCTGTTATTCCTATCAAAATGGATAACCTCACATTTGTCAACATTGTATTCCATCTGCCAGACCCTAGCCCATTCACTTAACCTATCCAAATCCCTCTGCAGACTTCCGCTATCCTCTGCACCTTTTGCTTTACCACTCATCTTAGTGTCGTTTGCAAACTTGGACACATTGCACTTGGTCCCCAACTCCAAATCATCTATGTAAATTGTGAACAATTGTGGGCCCAACACTGATCCCTGAGGGACATCACTAGCTACTGATTGCCAACCACAGAAACACCCATTAATCCCCACTCTTTGCTTTCTATTAATTAACCAATCATTTATCCATGCTACTACTTTACCCTTAATGCCATGCATCTTTATCTTATGCAGCAACCTTTTGTGTGGCACCTTGTCGAAAGCTTTCTGGAAATCCAGATATACCACATCCATTTGCTCCCCGTTATCTACCGCACTGATAATGTCCTCAAAGAATTCCTCTAAATTAGTTAGGCACGACCTGCCCTTTATGAACCCATGCTGCGTCTGCCCAATGGGACAATTTCCATCCACCCTGACCACCCCCTTCAATGCTTCCCACACCACCGCTGCTGAAATTTCCCCCGTGTCATTGACCTGCAGGTAGCTCTGAATACATTTCCTCAGCTGCTCGCACACCTCTTCGTCAGCCAAAAGTCCCACATCCAACCTCCAGTGCGGGCGCTGGTTACTGTCTTTACTAACCTGCAGGTCAACCCAGTGCGGAGCATGGCCTGAGATTGTAATCGCTGAGTACCCAGTGTCCACCACTCCAGCCAGCAAGGCCCTGCTCAAAATAAAGAAATCAATCCGGGAGTACCCTTTACGCACGTGTGAGTAGAAGGAGAACTCCTTCACCCTCGGCTGCCCAAATCTCCATGGAGCCTCTCCCCTCCCATCAGCTCCATGAACCCTCTTAGTTCCTTTGCCATTGCTGGCACCCTGCCCATTTTCGAGCTTGACCGGTCCAAGCCAGGGTCCATAACTCTGTTGACGTCCCCTCCCATGACCAACCTGTGCGAGTCCAGGTCCGGTGTCTTCCCCAGCATCCTCTTCGTAAACTCCACGTCATCCCAATTTGGAGCATATACATTAACTAATACCACTTGCACCTCCTCTAGCTTCCCACTGACCATAATGTACCGACCTGCCACGTCCGAGACTATTCTACCCGCCTCAAACACCACCCGCTTATTGATCAGGATCGCGACCCCTCTAGTCTTTGAATCTAGTCCCGAGTGAAAGACCTGACTGACCCAGCCTTTAATCAGTCTAAACTGGTCCGTTACTCTAAGGTGCGTCTCCTGCAACATTACCACGTCCACCTTCAATCCTCTAAGAGGCGCCAACACGTGTGCCCTTTTGACCGGCCCATTTAACCCTCGAACATTCCAGGTGATCAGCCTAGTTGGGGGGCTCATTGCCCCGCCCCCTCCTCCACCGTCCACTTTTTTAGGCCCGCCTCCAGCCCGTGCTCCGCTCCTCCACCGGTCCATCCCCAGGCAGCCCCCGCCCCCAACCTCCTCTCTGTCTCTCAGCCCAAGTCCCTCCCTCATCAGCAGAACATTTCTTCCCCCCCCCCCCCCTTCCAGTAACAACACCCTGTAACCCAACCCCTTTCCTAAACCAAACATATGCACCCCCCCCCACTACGCCTCCAAGACCTACCTCGCCCAGCTAGCTTGGTGGCCCCCCCATCCCCGGTGCCAGATAGCCTCCCACCTATTGTCTGTCCGTCCCCTGCTCATACAAACAAACTCCAACATCAAACAGTCCTCACACAATTGCCCAACAGATAAACACCAAGAACAAAACAAGCACACATCCATCCCCCAACAGTGCAAATGAAAACCGTAACTCACTCAGCTCTACTGCTGGTTCAAAATTAATGCAAACGGCATCACAAACATCTTCTTCCCTGAAACGCAAAACGAGAAACTTTTCACAAAAAGGGAGAAACAAAAACGTGAATGCTGCAGCCAAGTTCAAAAGTTCTCAATCCACCACCAGCCCTTTTTTGCAAAGTCCAATGCTTCCTCGGGCGACTCCAAGGACTGGGAGAATGCCCCATCCCCCAGCAACTTCTCAAACATGTCTGCGATGTGTGCCCCAGCGCCCATTCCTTCGGACCCCTCCGGGAGTCCGCGATTCTTAGGTTCTGCCGGCGGGACCTATTCTCTAGGTCCTCCACCTTCTCCAGAAGCTTCTTCTGCAGTTCCCTCAGCATCCCCACCTCCAGCTCCACAGCAGTCTGATGTTCCTTCTGCTCAGCCAGCGACTTCTCCACCTTCTGGATCGTCTGATCCTGGGTGTCCAATATATGCTCCAACTGCTCAATCGACTCTTTTATCGGGTCCAAGCAGTCCTGTTTCTGCATAGCAAAGCTTTCCTGAATGACTTGCATCAGCTGCCCCATAAATTGCTGGGTCGACAAGCCAGACGTCCGAACCTCCGCCATGCTGTCTTCTGTTACAGCGACAGCCCAAGCCTTCTCTATCTTTTTGTTTCTGCCCTTACGAACACTTCTAGTCCTTCTCTCCATGCACCCAAGTGTGAATTCAGTAAACAATTGCCACTAACATCCGTTCTACAATTCAAGTCCGGTAGAAAAACGAGGGAAAGGTCCAAAAGTCCGACCGGAGCGGGAGCCACCAAATGTGCGGCTTACCCCATCATAGCCGCCACCGGACGTCCCATTTAACAGCTCTCTTGTATGTAAAAATTACTTCGATACTAATTCCAAAGCACAAGCCAAAAATGTTAAAATAAATATTGATTCAGTATAAAATCCTGTTTGACATGTGTACTTGTCCCTGCCCACCTTATTTGTCAGGGCCTAACTGCCTGCCAGTCTTATAATAATCTAGAAGAACCCTGCTGTCAAGCCCAGTAAAGGCATGTTAGGTTCATAACTTTTAAAACATAAACTGTATTTGGCATGGAGTCTTCGGGAACTGACTTTCCATATTAAAATGAACCATGGTGGACTGCAAAATTGGCTGCCGAGGGTCACCAGACTCTTGGTCTGTGGACTCAAAATCTACCACACTGTCTCGAATGGACAAACGGGCACATTCCAGATTAGTGATGTCACTCCCCATCTCCTGAAATCATGGAAAAAAGTGTTTCCTGACTCCGCCGGCACATTTTTCACATTTGCGACCATCCCAATACGTTGACCGCATTCCAGAATCTTCCTTGAAAAGTGAACATCAATGCATCCACCTCTTTCGGCACTCTGGGATGAGACCATCAGACTCGGGGCCCTTATGATCTTCCAGCCCCATTAGTTTCCCCAGCATTACTTTTTTACTCATACTAATTTCTCCCCAGTATTTCTTGGAGCTTTTTTGTCATTCCTCTGTGGCGAATGACACAAAGTATTTGTTTAGTTTCTCTGCCATTTCCTCATTACCCATTATAAATTCTCCTGTCTGTAATTGGGCCACATTTGCCTTTACTAATTTTTTTTTCCTTTTTACATCATTGAGGAATCTTTTACAGTCTTTTTTATGTTCATCACTGGTTTGATTTCATATTCTATTTTCACTTTCTTGATTCTCTTTTGCTGAATTTTAAAATGTGCCCAATCCTCAGGCATACCACTTTTTGGATAACTTCAGAGGCCTCTTCCTTTGATCTGAAAGCAACTCAAACTTCTCTTCTTAGCCATGGTAGGATCATTTTTCCTACTGGCGTTTGGTACCTTAAAGGAATTAAATTTGTCAAAAGTCATGAATTAATTGTTTATCTGCTAACCATTGCCGAACTGCTGTCATAACTTTGTGCAATTTACCCAATCTACCTCAGCTCAACTCGTCCCTCATACCTTCACAGCTTCCTTTGTTTAGATTAAATACTCAAGTTTCAGATTGAGCTGTATCACTTTTAAACTTCATTTAAAATTCCATCTTATTATGGCCACTCTTCCCTAAAGGGTCCTTTAGAGTGAGCCCTTTTTGATTGCACAATATTAGATCTAAAATAGCCGTTTCTCCAGTTGGTTCCTCAACAACTGTTTTAGAAAACCATCTCGTATACAATCCAGGAAATTGTCGTCCTCATCATTAGTGCTAATTAGGTTTACCTAGTCTATGTATAGATTGAAGTCTCTGTGATTACTATATCACCCTTGTTATATGCAGCTTTAATTTCCTAAATTAAACCATGCCCTATATTACCGCTGCTGTTTGGTGGCCTATCAGCAACTCCCACCAATGTTTGCTGTCCCTTGCTGTATCTCCACCCAAACTGATTCTACACCTTGATCTTCCGATCTAGAATCCTGACTCGATGTATTGATCCCATCCTTCATAAACAGTGCGATCCACCTCCTTTTTCCTTTTTTGCCTATCCTTCTAACTGCAGAATACCATTGGTTTCCTCCAGGATTCCTCCTCCATCCTAACCCATTCTGCCCCCTCTCCTTCCCACCACCGCTTCATAGAACATACAGGGCAGAAGGAGGCCATTCGGCCCATCCAGTCTGCACCGATCCACATAAGCCCTCACTTCCACCCTATCCCCGTAGCCCAATAAGCCCGCCTAATCTTTTTTTGACACTAAGGGCAATTTAGCATGGCTAATCCACCTAACCTGCACGTCTTTGGACTGTGGGAGGAAACCGGAGCACCCGAAGGAAACCCACGTAGACATGGGGAGAACGTGAAGACTCCATAGACAGTGACCCGGGTAATCGAACTTGGGACCCTGCCGCTGTGAAGCCACAGTGCTATCCACTTGTGCTACTGTGCTGTCATCTTCACATTCGCCGCCCAGTCGTAATGTAGCAGGTCCGACAACGCCAATGCTCCCTGCTGTTTCTGCCTCTGTAACAGGGTCCTCTTTACCCTTGGCATCTTCCCTGTCCATACAAAGTTCAATATAATTGTGTCCAATTTCTGAAAGATAACCTTCGGTATAAAGATCTGAAGTGTCTGGAAAATAAATGGGAACCTGGGCAGAATGTTCATCTTTACCATTTGGATCCTCTCCGCCAAAGTCAACTGCAGCATATCCCACCTCTTCAGATCCTCCCTAGCCTCCTCCACCAGTTTTGTTAAATTCCATTTGCGAATTATCGCACATTCCCTCGCCACCTGAATCCCCAAGTACTGTCTCTAGCCACCTTAAATTCATATGGGGAGGGAAGGTGGGCAGAGTTAGAAAGTTACTACGACAGAGGGGAAGGCAGGCAGGGGAGCCGGGTCTTCCGAACCTGATGTATTATTACTGGGCGGCGAATGTGGAGAAGGTGCGGTGCTGGGTAAGAGGGGTTGATTCCCAGTGAGTCGGAATGGAGGAGAGTTTGTGCAGGGGGTCGGGATTGAAAACACTAGCAACAGCGCCGCTCCCGATAGCCCCGGGGAAGTACTCGGGGAGTCCGCTAATAATAGCTTCATTGAGAATTTGGAGGCAGTTTCGCCAACACTTCGGGTTGGGGGCAGGGTCAAGGGAAATGCCGATTCAGGGGAACCACCGGTTTGAGCCAGGAAAGTAGGATGGAAATTTTCAGAAATGGGAGGAGAAGGGGATTAAGACACTAAGATTTGTTTCTTAGGGGTCGGTTTGCAGGATTGAAGGAGCTGGAAGTGAAGTATGGGCTGGATCAGGGGGAAATGTTTAGATACATGCAGGTTCGAGATTTTGCCAGAAAGGAGATACAGAACTTCCCAGAGGAGCCGGCCTCCACATTGCTGGAGGGGGTGCTGACAGCAGGGGGACTGGAGAAAGGGGTAGTGTCAGTGGTTTACGGAGCTATTTTGGAAGAGGAGAAGGCACCACTGGAAGGGATCAAAGCAAAGTGAGAGGAAGAGTTGGGAGAGGGTATGGAGGAGGGGTTCTGGTGTGAGGTGCTCTGGAGAGTGAATGCCTCCACCTCGTGCGCGAGGTTGGGGCTGATACAGCTGAAGGTGGTATACAGAGCACACCTCACTAGGTCGAGGGTGAGCCGATTTTTTGAAGGAGTAGAAGATGCGTGTGAACGTTGCGGGGGGGAGGGCCCGCTAATCACGTTCATATGTTTTGGTCCTGTCCAAAGCTAGAGGATTACTGGAAGCAGGTTTTTAGGGTAATTTCTAAAGTGGTGCACGTGAAACTGGACCCGGGCCCCCGGGAGGCCATATTTTGGGTGTCGGACCAGCCAGGGTTGGAAACAGGTGCGGTGGCAGATGTTGTAGCCTTTGCCTTGTTGGATCGCCTCAAGGTGGATCCTGATGGGTTGGAGAGCAACCTCTCCACCCTGTGCCCTGGCGTGGTGGGGGGACCTGTTGGAACTCTTGACTCTTGAGAAGGTTAAGTTTGAACTGAGGGGAAGGATAGAGGGGTTCTACAATTCATGGGCATTATTCATTATGCACTTTCAAGAACTGGATAACATTTGAACATTAGTTGTGGGGGCGGGGGGGGGGGTTTAATGGTAGCTATGGGTGATTCCTGATCATTTGTTTATGTGAACATGCGGGCGAATGTTTGTTGTTTGGTGGGAGGATGGGATCGTTGTTATTGATATGGGGATTGACATATTTGTTACTGATCATTGTTTATTGTTGGTGGGTGTGATTTGGGAGCAAATGTGAAAAAGAAGGAGAATAAAGAAATATTTAAAAAGCTAGCAACCTCATTGGCAAACCTCCTAAATCGGCTCGATGATCCAACTTATTCACCGGAACACTTCACTTGTCCTTACCTTTAATTTGTATCCTGAGAACGTCTAAACCTCTCCAACAAGCCCATGATCCTCTCCATGCTTTCCAGCTGGTCCAAAACATACAATAGTGGGTAGTCAGCACAGAGCGACATCCGATGCTCCTTCCGTCCCCTCGTAATCCCTTGCCAGTCTGCTGAACCCCTTGCTAGAGGCTCTATAGCCAGCGCAAACAACAGCGCCATCCCTGCCTTGTTCCCCGGTGTAATTCGAAGTTCCGTGAACCCATGTAATTGGTCCGCACACTCGTCCTCAGTGCCACGTATAATAGGCGCACCCATGCAACAAACTTCGGCCCAAACCCAAACCTTCCCAGCACCTCAAACCGGTACCCGCCACTCCACTCGGTCGAATGCCTTCTCCGCATCCATGGACACCACTACCTCCGTACCTGAGCTTCCAATGGGGTCATAATCATATTTAACAGTCTCCTTATATTGCTAGAAGGGTGCCTGCCCTTCCCGAAGCCTGTTTGGTCCTCCGCAACCCAGGACACAACCTTCCATCCTTCCTGCCACCAACTTAGCCAGCACTTTCACATCAATATTTAACAGCGATATAAGTCTATACGACCTACATTTCAACGTGTGCTTCCCCTTTTTCGGTATTAACGTGGTTGTTGCTTACGTCATCGTCTCCGGCAGCACCCCCTTCTCCAACCCTCATTAACTGTCCTCAAGAGATGTGGCGCCAGGTCCGTCGCGAACTCCTCATAACATTCCGCCGGATAGCCATCAGATGCCAGTGCCTTCTCTGACTTTATACCCCTTGTACTGCCCAACATCTCCCTCAGCCCCAGGGGCTCCCCTAGCACCTGTCTCTTATCTTCCTCCAGCTGTGAAATCTCCAATTCATCGAAGAACCAACCCATGTCCACCTCCTCACCCCCACCCCGGGTCATCCCTGTACAGTTCCTTATAATAATCCTGAAATGCCTCATTTATCTTCTCCAGCTCCGACACAACATCCCAGTCCGTATCTTCAGCATTTCCCTGGACGCAGCCTGTATTCATTGCTGATGCGCTAACATCCGACTCACCTTCTCCCCGTATTCCTACTGCATCCCACTTGCCCTACGCAGCTGTCTTCCCGCCCTCCCCATTGTCAGTCTAGTAAATTGCCCATGTAATTTTTTCCTCCTCGCCAATCCCTTCGTGGTGGGCACCCTCGAGTACTCCGTGTACCTCCACTATCTTCTTCATTAGCTGTTCACATTCTTCCCTCCTTTTCCTATCCGCATGAGCTTTGAACGAGATAATCTCCCCTTGGACCACCGCTTTTAGCAGCTTCCCATAAGGTGGCCGCCGACACCTCCCCTTTTTGGTTTAATTCTACATGATCTTTAATCATAACCCGCACTTTGTCACAAAACCCTCTATCTGCCAACAACCCCGAATCGAGACTCCACCCCGGCCTCTGCTCCAGTCCCGATCTAAGTCGAATCTCCAGCCAGTGGGGCGTATGGTCTAAGATTACGATCCCTGCGTACTCTGCCCCCTCCACCCCACCAAAATCTCCTGCCTCACCACAAAAGAGTCAATTATGGAAAACACCCTGTAAACATGTGAAAATAAAGAATGCTCCCTTCCCCCTGGGTTCTTGAAGCGCCTTGGGTCCACCATACCCATCTTTTCCATAAATCCCCCCAGCTCCTTTGCCATTCGTATCCTACCCATTGACCTGGGGCTCGACCTATCCATCCTCGGCTCTTGGACACAATTAAAATCTCATCCCATAATCAACAGGTGCATGGCCAAGTCAGGGATTGCTGCCAGCAAACCCCTCATAAAGCCTACATCACCCCAATTCGGTGCATACACATTCACCAACACCACCGGAGTCCCTTCTAATACCCCATTCAAAATCACATATCTCCCACCCTGGCCCCTCACTTCCTTCGTGCTCACAAACCTGTTTTCTTACTCCTCAAAATTGCCCCCCCCCCCCCCCCCCCCGCAACTTTGAATAAAATCCCAGAGTGACAACCCTGACCCATCCACCCTTTCCTGAGCCTAACCTGGTCCTCCATGCGGAGGTGCGTCTTGATGCATGTTCCTTTTACTTTGTCTTTTCTGTGGCTCTGTTCCAATTATGGCAAACAGTGAGTTTGCCCTTCTTTTTTTAAAAATAAATATTTTATTGAAAATTTTTGGTCAACCAACACAGTACATTGTGCATCCCTTGCACAATATTATAACAACACAAATAACAATGACCTATTTTATAAACAAAAAATGAATAAATAATAAATAACAAAAATGAAAACTAACCCTAATTGGCAACTGCCTTGTCACAAGTAACACTCTCCAAAAATATAATTTAACAGTCCAATATATAATTATCTGTCGCAACGACCTATACATATTATACAGTATTTATTAACAACCCTGAGAGTCCTTCTGGTCCCCCCCCCCCCCCCCCCCCCCCCGATCCTGGGCTGCTGCTGCTGCCTTCTTTTTTCCATTCCATCCATCTTTCTGCGAGGTATTCGACGAACGGTTGCCACCGCCTGGTGAACCCTTGAGCCGACCCCCTTAGAACGAACTTAATCCGCTCTAGCTTTATAAACCCTGCCATGTCATTTATCCAGGTCTCCACCCCCGGGGGCTTGGCTTCTTTCCACATTAACAATATCCTGCGCTGGGCTACTAGGGACGCAAAGGCCAAAACATCGGCCTCTCTCGCCTCCTGCACTCCCGGCTCTTGTGCAACCCCAAATATAGCCAACCCCCAGCTTGGTTCGACCCGGACCCCTACTACTTTTGAAAGCACCTTTGTCACCCCCATCCAAAACCCCTGTACTGCCAGGCATGACCAAAACATATGGGTATGATTCGCTGGGCTTCTCGAGCACCTCGCACACCTATCCTCCACCCCAAAAAATTTACTGAGCCGTGCTCCAGTCATATGTGCCCTGTGTAATACCTTAAACTGAATCAGGCTTAGCCTGGCACACGAGGACGACGAGTTTACCCTGCTTAGGGCATCTGCCCACAGCCCCTCCTCGATCTCCTCCCCCAGCTCTTCTTCCCATTTCCCTTTTAGTTCATCTACCATAGTCTCCCTTTCGTCCCTCATTTCCCTATATATATCTGACACCTTACCATCCCCCACCCATGTCTTTGAGATCACTCTGTCCTGCACCTCTTGTGTCGGGAGCTGCGGGAATTCCCTCACCTGTTGCCTCGCAAAAGCCCTCAGTTGCATATACCTGAATGCATTCCCTTGGGGCAACCCATATTTCTCGGTCAGCACTCCCAGACTCGCAAACTTCCCATCCACAAATAGATCTTTCAGTTGCGTTATTCCTGCTCTTTGCCACATTCCATATCCCCCATCCATTCCCCCCGGGGCAAACCTATGGTTGTTTCTTATCGGGGACCCCCCCCAAGGCTCCAGTCTTTCCCCTATGCCGTCTCCACTGTCCCCAAATCTTCAGTGTAGCCACCACCACCGGGCTTGTGGTGTAGTTCCTTGGTGAGAACGGCAATGGGGCTGTCACCATAGCCTGTAGGCTAGTCCCCCTACAGGACGCCCTCTCTAATCTCTTCCACGCCGCTCCCTCCTCCTCTCCCATCCACTTACTCACCATTGAAATATTAGCGGCCCAATAATACTCACTTAGGCTCGGTAGTGCCAGCCCCCCCCCCCCCCTATCCCTGCTACGCTGTAAGAATCCCTTCCTCACTCTCGGGGTCTTCCCGGCCCACACAAAACCCATGATGCTCTTTTCAATCCTTTTATAAAAAAAAAAAAGCCTTCGTGATCACCACCGGGAGGCACTGAAACACAAAAAGGAATCTCGGGAGGACCACCATCTTAACCGCCTGCACCCTCCCTGCCAGTGACAGGGATACCATATCCCATCTCTTGAAATCCTCCTCCATTTGTTCCACCAACCGCGTTAAATTTAACCTATGCAATGTGCCCCAATTCTTGGCTATCTGGATCCCCAGGTAACGAAAGTCCCTTGTTGCCTTCCTCAACGGTAGGTCCTCTATTTCTCTACTCTGCTCCCCTGGATGCACCACAAACAACTCACTTTTCCCCATGTTCAATTTATACCCTGAAAAATCCCCAAACTCCTCAAGTATCCGCATTATTTCTGGCATCCCCTCCGCCGGGTCTGCCACATATAGTAACAAATCGTCCGCATACAAAGATACCCGGTGTTCTTCTCCTCCTCTAAGTACGCCCCTCCACTTCTTGGAACCCCTCAACGCTATCGCCAGGGGCTCAATCGCCAGTGCAAACAATAATGGGGACAGAGGGCATCCCTGCCTTGTCCCTCTATGGAGCCGAAAATATGCAGATCCCCGTCCACTCGTGACCACGCTCGCCATCGGGGCCCTATACAACAGCTGCACCCATCTAACATACCCCTCTCCAAAACCAAATCTCCTCAACACCTCCCACAAATAATCCCACTCCACTCTATCAAATGCTTTCTCGGCATCCATCGCCACTACTATCTCCGTTTCCCCCTCTGGTGGGGGCATCATCATTACCCCTAACAGCCTCCGTATATTCGTGTTCAGCTGTCTCCCCTTCACAAACCCAGTTTGGTCCTCGTGGACCACCCCCGGGACACATTCCTCTATTCTCATTGCCATTACCTTGGCCAGGATCTTGGCATCTACATTTAGGAGGGAAAGAGGTCTATAGGACCCGCATTGTAGCGGGTCCTTTTCCTTCTTTAAGAGAAGCGATATCGTTGCTTCAGACATAGTCGGGGGCAGTTGTCCCCTTTCCTTTGCCTCATTAAAGGTCCTCGTCAATACCGGGGCGAGCAAGTCCACATATTTTCTATAGAATTCGACTGGGAATCCATCCGGTCCCGGGGCCTTTCCCGCCTGCATGCTCCTAATTCCTTTCACCACTTCTTCTACCTCGATCTGTGCTCCCAGTCCCACCCTTTCCTGCTCTTCCACCTTGGGAAATTCCAGCCGATCCAAGAAGCCCATCATTCTCTCCCTCCCATCCGGGGGTTGAGCTTCATATAATTTTTTATAAAATGTCTTGAACACTCCATTCACTCTCTCCGCTCCCCGCTCCATCTCTCCTTCCTCATCCCTCACTCCCCCTATTTCCCTCGCTGCTCCCCTTTTCCTCAATTGGTGTGCCAGCAACCTGCTCGCCTTCTCCCCATATTCGTACTGTACACCCTGTGCCTTCCTCCATTGTGCCTCTGCAGTGCCCGTAGTCAGCAAGTCAAATTCTACATGTAGCCTTTGCCTTTCCCTGTACAGTCCCTCCTCCGGTGCTTCCGCATATTGTCTGTCCACCCTCAAAAGTTCCTGCAGCAACCGCTCCCGTTCCTTACTCTCCTGCTTCCCTTATTGATATCAGCTCCCCTTTAACCACCGCCTTCAACGCCTCCCAGACCACTCCCACCTGGACCTCCCCATTATCATTGAGTTCCAAGTACTTTTCAATGCACCCCCTCACCCTTGGACATCCCCCCCCTCATCTGCCATTAGTCCCATGTCCATTCTCCAGGGTGGGCGCCCTCCTGTTTCCTCCCCTATCTCCAAGTCTACCCAGTGTGGAGCGTGATCCGAAATGGCTATAGCCGTATACTCCGTTCCCCTCACCTTCGGGCTCAACGCCCTTCCCAGCACAAAAAAGTCTATTCGCGAGTAGACTTTATGGACATAGGAGAAAAACGAGAACTCCTTACTCCTAGGTCTGCTAAATCTCCACGGGTCTACACCTCCCATCTGCTCCATAAAATCTTTAAGTACCTTGGCTGCTGCCGGCCTCCTTCCAGTCCTGGACTTCGACCTATCCAGCCCTGGTTCCAACACCGTATTAAAATCTCCCCCCATTATCAGCTTTCCCATCTCTAGGTCCGGAATGCGTCCTAGCATCCGCCTCATAAAATTGGCATCATCCCAGTTCGGGGCATATACGTTTACCAAAACCACCGTCTCCCCCTGTAGTTTGCCACTCACCATCACGTATCTGCCCCCGTTATCCGCCACTATAGTCTTTGCCTCGAACATTACCCGCTTCCCCACTAATATAGCCACCCCCCTGTTTTTCGCATCTAGCCCCGAATGGAACACCTGCCCCACCCATCCTTTGCGTAGCCTAACCTGGTCTATCAGTTTCAGGTGCGTTTCCTGTAACATAACCACATCTGCCTTAAGTTTCTTAAGGTGTGCGAGTACCCGTGCCCTCTTTATCAGCCCTCTCACGTTCCACGTGATCAGCCGGGTTGGGGGGCTTCCTACCCTCCCCCCCCCCCCCCCCCCCCCCCCCCCCCCCCCCCCTCCCCCTTGTCGATTAGCCATCCCCTTTTTCCAGCTCCTCACCCGGTTCCCACGCAGCTGTATCTCCCCCAGGCGGTGCCCCCCCGCCCATCCCCTCCCATACCAGCTCCCCCCTCTCCCCAGCAGCAGCAACCCAGTAATTCCCCCCCCCCCCCCCCCCCCCCCCCCCCCGCTCGATCCCCCGCTAGCGTAATTACTCCCCCCATGTTGCTCCCAGAAGTCTGGCCGACCTCTGCTTCCCCCCGTGACCTCGGCTCGCACCGTGCGACGCCCCCTCCTTCCTGCTTCTCTATTCCCGCCATGATTATCATAGCGCGGGAACCAAGCCCGCGCTTCACCCTTGGCCCCGCCCCCAATGGCCAAAGCCCCATCTCCTCCACCTTCCCCCCCCCCCCCCCCCCCCCCCCCAATCACCACCTGTGGAAGAGAGAAAAGTTACCACATCGCAGGATTAGTACATAAAACTCCTCTTTCCCCCCTTTTTTAACCCCCCTCTTCGCCCCCCACATTTGCCCCACCACTTTGTTCAGACGTTCTTTTTAATAACCCGCTCTTTCCAGTTTTTCTTCCACAATAAAAGTCCACGCTTCATCCGCCGTCTCAAAGTAGTGGTGCCTCCCTCGATATGTGACCCACAGTCTTGCCGGTTGCAGCATTCCAAATTTCATCTTCTTTTTATGAAGCACCGCCTTGGCCCGATTAAAGCTCGCCCTCCTTCTCGCCACCTCCGCACTCCAGTCTTGATAAACGCGGATCACCGTGTTCTCCCATTTACTGCTCCGAGTTTTCTTTGCCCATCTAAGGACCATTTCTCTATCCTTAAAACGGAGGAATCTCACCACTATGGCTCTGGGAATTTCTCCTGCTCTCGGTCCTCGCGCCATCACTCGGTATGCTCCCTCCACCTCCAACGGACCCGCCGGGGCCTCCGCTCCCATTAACGAGTGCAGCATCGTGCTCACATATGCCCCGACGTCCGCTCCCTCCGCACCTTCAGGAAGACCAAGAATCCTCAGGTTGTTCCTCCTTGCGTTGTTCTCCAGTGCCTCCAACCTTTCCACACATCGTTTCTGATGTGCCTCATGCGTCTCCGTCTTCACCACCAGGCCCTGTATGTCGTCCTCATTCTCGGCTGCCTTTGCCTTCACGACCCGAAGCTCCCGCTCCTGGGTCTTTTGTTCCTCCTTTAGCCCTTCGATCGCCTGTAGTATCGGGGCCAACAGCTCTTTCTTCATTTCCTTTTTGAGCTCTTCCACACAGCATTTCAAGAACTCTTGTTGTTCAGGGCCCCATGTTAAACTGCCATCTTCCGATGCCATCTTGGTTTTTGCTTGCCTTCCTTGCCGCTGTTCTAAAGGATCCACTGCAATCCGGCCACTTTCTCCTTTTTTCATCCGTATCCAGGGGGGATTCCCTTCTGGTTTACCGCACAGTGTTTTTAGCCGTCAAAATTGCCGTTGGGGCTCCTATCAAGAGCCCAAAAGTCCGTTTCACCGGGAGCTGCCGAAACGTGCGACTCAGCTGGTCATCGCCGCACCCGGAAGTCCAGTTTGCCCTTCTTTCTATGTTATCTATGTCTTAATGCTTAGAGTCGCCAGGTATCAAGTGATACCACCACCAGTTTCAACCAGCTATCAATCAAAGAGCCAAACACCAGTTAGCTAGTTCAAGGTCAAGGGTACTTTATTTACACACAATTAGTCATGCAACATAAACACTACTAGTTAACTACACCTATTAGCTACGACAACCTGTACTTAACTTTGGGCACTTGGCTTAGGTCAGAAAACAGTGGCCGCTGTTCGCTTCTGGATCTTTCGGGTTCAAAGGAGTAACTGCTGCTTAGCTAGGCTCATCCGTCTGGTAGCGAGCGTTGAACTTGGACTTGCTTCTGGTGTTGTTGCACTTGGCGATGGCCATGACCGGGGTATCAGGACCAAGAGAGAGTGAACATATGGCGAACTCTTCTTCTTATACTCGGGGGGGGGGGGGGGGGTTGTACTTTTTTGGGCGGTCCTTCGATTTGGGCCTTACTAATTGGGTGATCCCTGATCACTCTGTTAGATTCCTTAGCCAATAAGTGGATGGGGATCTGGATGGCTGGGCGTGTCCCAAGTGGTCACTGACCCTGTTGTTTGTGTTTCCCTTGAACCGGGAGTGGCGCCGAAATGTGTGGGACTGTCCCGGTTGCTTGAGTACCAGTCCTTTGTTTTGGTGAAGATGGGCCATCATGTTAATCGGCCCCATTACAATGCTAATTGGATGGAGTTTCGATACCGTCTGGACTTCTGGCTTACGAATATACATTTCAGGCTCTGAGCATGCCCGAGTCTTGGCTTGTCCATTTTACCCGCCAGGCTTTGCGAATTTCTCTGCACCTTGTTAGATGTGGCAATCCCAGATGGCTACACGCCGTTCTCTTGATCCTCAGCGCGAAGCACAATACTGGGTCTTTTTTTGTTCTCTGAAATGCCGGGTACCCTTCGCCTTCGAGTATCTTTGTATCTTTCTAAGGGAACAAGCATAGTATCTGGAGGAAAATGGGTGGGTGGGAAGGTTGTAGTTTGTACATTTGTGGTTTATGGAGGCAGCTATAGTGCAG
The DNA here is from genome assembly GCF_047496885.1 of Scyliorhinus torazame. Classification (NCBI taxonomy): domain Eukaryota; kingdom Metazoa; phylum Chordata; class Chondrichthyes; order Carcharhiniformes; family Scyliorhinidae; genus Scyliorhinus; species Scyliorhinus torazame. The sequence goes on along the minus strand of NC_092721.1, from coordinate 79,039,287 downwards.
CAGCCTTCAAATGGATTTATTTGGATACAAATGGAGTTATTTGGAGAGCGAGGGTTCTCTTTGGAGGGTACTCTTTTTGAAAGAGGTCAAGTACACTATGGGAATATTCAAGTAGACATGATGTAGACATAAAATCCCATCGAGTCTGCACTGACCCTCCAAAAGTACATACCACCCAGGCCCATGCTCCCAACCTATCTCCGTAACCTCACCTAACCTTTGGACACCTAAGGGACAATTTATCATGGCCAGTCACCTTACCTGCACATCTTTGGACTGTGGGAGGAAACTGGAGGAAATCCATGCAGACATGGAGTGAATGTGCAAACTCCACACAGACAGTCAACCAAGGTGAGAATTGAACCCTTGCACTGTGAGGCAGCAGTGCTAACGAATGCGCCACGCTGCTGTTAACAATGCATAAAATTATTGGAAGTATCAAACTGTCAAGGCATTTGAATATCCTGCACTTAATTGTTTTTTTTTAAAGCCTGCAGGGGCAGCACGTAAGCACAGTGGTTAACACTGTTGTTTCACAGCGCCAGGGACCCAGGTTCGATTCCCAGCTTTGGTCACTATCTCTGCGGTTCTGCACGTTCTCCTCGTGTCTGAGTGGGTTTCCTCCGGTTTCCTCCCACAAGTCCCAAAAGACATGCTTTTTAGATATATTGGACATTCTGAATTCTCCCTCCGTATACCCGAACAGGCGCCGGAGTGGGGCGACTAGGGGATTTTCACAGTAACCTCATTGTAGTGTTAATGTAAGCCTACTTGTGACACTAATAAAGATTATTATTTGAGTTTTAAAAAATCTGTTGCCAAAAGACTGAATTTATCTCATGCATTCTGCCAATCAGAGTCCATTTGCCAACCGATCAGCACTCTCTTCTCATCCAGTATACATTATTCTTCCCCGAAGGACAAACTAAACCTCTGTATAATAAAGGAAATTAGCGCAGGCGAGAAAAATGTGATGTGTGATATATATATATATATCACAACTGTTTATAAATATGAGAAATGCTAATAAAAAGATTTTTTTAAAAGTAAAAAAATTGTTCTTCCCTTTACAGTAGTTATTCTTGAAATCTGTCCTGATGAATGTAAGACAAGAAGGTGTGATGGTGTTTTTATTTGCAGCAATACTTCAGTTTGGTACGAAAAGACTATTAATCAAGTTAGTCAGTCACGACTTCCGGTGGCGACCATGGAGTGAGAGGTCTCCGATTTGGTGGCTCCTGCTCAAGGTGGATTTGTTCGGTCCTTCCCCACCCATACTATGGTGTTTGAGAGCAAAAGGTGCATGAGTAATCCTCTCAAAGAGCTAGTGTATATCTCATCGTACGAGGAGTGCCAGTACTGAGAGAGAGCAGTTGGAGCAGGAAAAGTTTTCATGGTGCAGCACGGGTGAAGATGGCAGAAAGCAAGGGAGTAAATCTGCCCTCCCATTGGCCGACAGAGCAACTGGTGGAGTTCCTAATGGCAAAATCCAGCAGTCGAGCAAGGAGGCCTTGGGAGGTTTGGCCAAGGTGGTGGAGCCGCTTAGGGTGGCGATCGACCAGGTGAAGCAGGGCCTGACTATCAGAAAGTGGAGGAGTTGGTGGTGGAGCATTAGGATTGGCTGACCTCACTAGAGGCGAGATGCGGATGTTGGTGAGCAGCCAGAAAAGATGAGAGAGACTTGGGGACCTTGATCAAGTAGTCTTGAATCAGGAGATCCTGGGAAAGCGATACGGGAGATCGAACAAAAGTTATCCGACCAGGTGGACTATATAACCGTGCTGGAGAACAAGGTGGAGGTGTTGGACGACCGCCAGAAGAGTATGCAGGAGAAGCTGCAGGACCTGGAGAATAGGTCCAGGAGGCAGAACCTCAGAATTGTTGGCCTCCCTGAGGCAGTGAGGGATCGGATGCGAGGGCACATGTGTCGGGACCTCATGTTGGAGAAGCTGATGGGGGCTGGATGTTCCCTCGGCCCCTGGAGGTGGATAGAGCGCACAGAGCCCTCGTGAGGAAGCCCAGGGCGAATGACTCGCCGAGGGCCATGGTGGTACATTTTCACTGTTTTACGGATAAGGAACACGTCTTGTGGTGGACCAAGAAAGAACGGAGCAGCAAGTGGGAGAACTGTGAGTTGCATATTTATCAGGACCTGGGAGCGGAGTTGGCCAAGAGACTGGCTCGGTTCAATCGGGCAAAGGAGAGCCTCTTCAAGAAGGGGGTGAAGTTCGGGATGCTGTACCCAGCGCGACTGTGGGTTACGCACGAGGAACGGGACTTTTATTTTGAGACGCTGGACGATGTATGGACATAAATATCCTGGCCGCGAGGTTTGCGAGTGTCACACGGGAGGGTTTAAACTAGTATGGCAGGGGGGTGGGCACGGGAGCAATAGGTCAGAAGGTGAGAGCATTGAGGGAGAACTAGGGAATAGGGACAGTGTGGCTCTGAGGCAGAGCAGACGGGGAGAAGTTGCTGAACACAGCGGGTCTGGTGGCCTGAAGTGCATATGTTTTAATGCAAGGAGCATTACGGGTAAGGCAGATGAACTTAGAGCTTGGATTACTACTTGGAACTATGATGTTGTTGCCATTACAGAGACCTGGTTGAGGGAAGGGCAGGATTGGCAGCTAAACGTTCCAGGATTTAGATGTTTCAGGCGGGATAGAGGGGGATGTAAAAGGGGAGGCGGAGTTGCGCTACTTGTTCGGGAGAATATCACAGCTATACTGCGAGAGGACACCTCAGAGGGCAGTGAGGCTATATGGGTAGAGATCAGGAATAAGAAGGGTGCAGTCACAATGTTGGGGGTATACTACAGGCCTCCCAACAGCCAGCGGGAGATAGAGGAGCAGATAGGTAGACAGATTTTGGAAAAGAGTAAAAACAACAGGGTTGTGGTGATGGGAGACTTCAACTTCCCCAATATTGACTGGGACTCACTTAGTGCCAGGGGCTTAGACGGGGCGGAGTTTGTAAGGAGCATCCAGGAGGGCTTCTTAAAACAATATGTAAACAGTCCAACTCGGGAAGGGGCGGTACTGGATCTGGTATTGGGGAATGAGCCCGGCCAGGTGGTAGATGTTTCAGTAGGGGAGCATTTTGGTAACCGTGACCACAATTCAGTAAGTTTTAAAGTACTGGTGGACAAGGATAAGAGTGGTCCGAGGATGAATGTGCTAAATTGGGGGAAGGCTAATTATAACAATATTAGGCGGGAACTGAAGAACATAGATTGGGGGCGGATGTTTGAGGGCAAATCAACATCTGACATGTGGGAGGTTTTCAAGTGTCAGTTGAAAGGAATACAGGGCAGGCATGTTCCTGTGAGGAAGAAAGATAAATACGGCAATTTTCGGGAACCTTGGATGACGAGTGATATTGTAGGCCTCGTCAAAAAGAAAAAGGAGGCATTTGTCAGGGCTAAAAGGCTGGGAACAGACGAAGCCTGTGTGGCATATAAGGAAAGTAGGAAGGAACTTAAGCAAGGAGTCAGGAGGGCTAGAAGGGGTCATGAAAAGTCATTGGCAAATAGGGTTAAGGAAAATCCCAAGGCTTTTTACACGTACATAAAAAGCAAGAGGGTAGCCAGGGAAAGGGTTGGCCCACTGAAGGATAGGCAAGGGAATCTATGTGCGGAGCCAGAGGAAATGGGCGAGGTACTAAATGAATACTTTGCATCAGTATTCACCAAAGAGAAGGAATTGGTAGATGTTGAGTCTGGAGAAGGGGGTGTAGATAGCCTGGGTCACATTGTGATCCAAAAAGACGAGGTGTTGGGTGTCTTAAAAAATATTAAGGTAGATAAGTCCCCAGGGCCTGATGGGATCTACCCCAGAATACTGAAGGAGGCTGGAGAGGAAATTGCTGAGGCCTTGACAGAAATCTTTGGATCCTCGCTGTCTTCAGGGGATGTCCCGGAGGACTGGAGAATAGCCAATGTTGTTCCTCTGTTTAAGAAGGGTGGCAGGGATAATCCCGGGAACTACAGGCCGGTGAGCCTTACTTCAGTGGTAGGGAAATTACTGGAGAGAATTCTTCGAGACAGGATCTACTCCCATTTGGAAGCAAATGGACGTATTAGTGAGAGGCAGCACGGTTTTGTGAAGGGGAGGTCGTGTCTCACTAACTTGATAGAGTTTTTCGAGGAGGTCACTAAGATGATTGATGCAGGTAGGGCAGTAGATGTTGTCTATATGGACTTCAGTAAGGCCTTTGACAAGGTCCCTCATGGTAGACTAGTACAAAGGGTGAAGTCACACGGGATCAGGGGTGAACTGGCAAGGTGGATACAGAACTGGCTAGGCCATAGAAGGCAGAGGGTAGCAATGGAGGGATGCTTTTCTAATTGGAGGGCTGTGACCAGTGGTGTTCCACAGGGATCAGTGTTGGGACCTTTGCTGTTTGTAGTATATATAAATGATTTGGAGGAAAATGTAACTGGTCTGATTAGTAAGTTTGCAGATGACACAAAGGTTGGTGGAATTGCGGATAGCGATGAGGACTGTCTGAGGATACAGCAGGATTTAGATTGTCTGGAGACTTGGGCGGAGAGATGGCAGATGGAGTTTAATCCGGACAAATGTGAGGTAATGCATTTTGGAAGGTCTAATGCAGGTAGGGAATATACAGTGAATGGTAGAACCCTCAAGAGTATTGAAAGTCAAAGAGATCTATGAGTACAGGTCCACAGGTCATTGAAAGTGGCAACACAGGTGGAGAAGGTAGTCAAGAAGGCATACGGCATGCTTGCCTTCATTGGCCGGGGCATTGAGTATAAGAATTGGCAAGTCATGTTGCAGCTGTATAGAACCTTAGTTAGGCCACACTTGGAGTATAGTGTTCAATTCTGGTCGCCACACTACCAGAAGGATGTGGAGGCTTTAGAGAGGGTGCAGAAGAGATTTACCAGAATGTTGCCTGGTATGGAGGGCATAAGCTATGAGGAGCGATTGAATAAACTCGGTTTGTTCTCACTGGAACGAAGGAGGTTGAGGGGCGACCTGATAGAGGTCTACAAAATTATGAGTGCATAGACAGAGTGGATAGTCAGAGGCTTTTCCCCAGGGTAGAGGGGTCAATTACTAGGGGGCATAGGTTTAAGGTGAGAGGGGCAAGGTTTAGAGTAGATGTACGAGGCAAGTTTTTTATGCAGAGGGTAGTGGGTGCCTGGAACTCGCTACCGGAGGAGGTAGTGGAAGCAGGGACGATAGGGACATTTAAGGGGCATCTTGACAAATATATGAATAGGATGGGAATAGAAGGATACGGCCCCAGGAAGTGTAGAAGATTGTAGTTTAGTCGGGCAGTATGGTCGGCACGGGCTTGGAGGGCCGAAGGGCCTGTTCCTGTGCTGTACATTTCTTTGTTCTTTGTTCTTTATTCATTAAAGAAAAGAAGCTGGAGACGATTTAAAGGACATTTAAGCTATGGAGAAGTTTTGTAGCGGTGGTTCGTAATACTGTACCATAAACATTTTATTTTTTATTTTAATGTCATTCTGGGTGAAATAATGGGCTGTGGTGATTGTTGGAGGGTGCTTTGTCTTGCAGGGATTTGATGCGGGGGGGGGGGGGTGGAGGGGGTCTTGAAGTTAGAGCTATTCTTCGGGAGACAGGGTTTTGTTTTAAGTGATTGTCTCTTCACTGGTTTATGTTAATTTCTTTTTCTTTTTTTTGCGGCTGTTTACTTACTGGGGAATGTGATGCTGTTAAAAGGTTTATTCGTGGGGGGGGGGAGGAGATGTTCGAACAATAGGGCGACAGACTGTTTGGCGCCAGGGGCGGGGGTTATCGGGGTCAGCATGGTTCAGCTGACTCTCTGAAGCGCAGTGGGGGGTGAGCAAGTGTTAAGCTGGTACTTGACCTGGGGGATGAGGTTTCTGGTGCTGGGGGGGGGGGTGGTGGGGGGGGGGACGCTGCTTTGCTGACAGGGGAGGAACTATTATCGGGGAATAAATGGGAGGTCGGGAACGACTACTGCTTATGGGGGTACTCGGGGAAGCGGGGGGCGCGGGCTCGGGGTTGGCCTAAAAAGGGTGATGGCTAGTCAGGGTGGGGGGGGGGGGTGGTGGTGGTGGTGGTGGCAGTAGCCCCTCGTCCAGGCTGATTATGTGGAACGTGAGAGGACTGAATGGGCCGGTCAAGAGGGCTCTAAGGGAGCTGAAGGCAACCGTGACAATGCTACAAGAGACACATCTAAAGGTCATAGATCAGACGAGATTGAGGAAGGGATGGGTTAGCCAGGTGTTCCACTCAGGGCTGGACTCAGACCAGGGGGGCAGCAATTTTGATTAGTAAGCGAGTGGCATTTGAGGTTGGGAGAATCGTATCAGATAAGAGGGATAGGTACATAATGGTGAGTGGAAGGTTGGAGGGTGTAAGAGTGGTGCTCGTGAACATATATGTTCCGAACTGGGATGATGTGGAATTTGAGGCGTGTGCTAGGTAGGACAGGAGATGCACCGAGGCCCCGGATGCGGGGCTCCTGAGGGAGCGGCGGAAGTTACAGGCGGAGTTTGAGTCGTTGACCACAGGGAAAGCAGTGGAACAGTTGAGCAAGGTAAAGGGGGCGGTTTATGAGTACGGGGAAAAGGCGAGTAGGATGTTGGCGCAACAGCTTTGGAAGAGCGAGGCGGCCAGGGAGATTGGTAGAGTGAAGAATAGGGATGGTAACATGGTCTTGGACCCGGGGGGGGGGGGGGGGGGGGTGAACAAAGTTTTAAAAGAATTTTACAGTAAATTATATGAGTCGGAACCCCCGGCTGGAGTGGAGGCATGAGGCAATTTCTGGGTCAGTTGAGGTTTCCGAGGGTGGAGGAGGATCTGGTGGAGGGGCTGGGAGCCCCGATTGAGAATGAGGAAATAATCAAGGGGCTGGAGGGCAAAGCTCCGGGGCCGGACGATGGAATTTTATAAGAAGTTCTCCGAGATATTGAGCCCACTGCTGGTGAGGACATTTAGCGAGGCTAGAGAGAAGGGAATCCTCCCCCAACAATGTTGCATGTCTTGATTTCACTTATTCTGAAATGGGGGAAGGATCCTGAGCAGTGTGGGTCATAGAGGCCAATCTCGATTTTGAATGTGGATGCCAAGTTGTTGACTAAGATATTGGCCACCAGGATAGAAGACTGCGTTCCGGGGGTGATGGGGAAGACCAGACGGGGTTCGTTAAGGGCAGGCAACCCAAGGCCAACGTTCGGAGACTTCAATGTTATTATGATGCCCTCAGAAAGAGGGGAGGTGGTGGTAGCGATGGATGCGGAGAAGGCTTTTGATCGGGTGGAGTGGGAGTACCTGTGGGAGGCACTGGGAAGATTTGGGTTTGGTGAGGGCTTTATTGGCTGGGTGCGGTTGCTCTACCAGGCGCCTGTAGTGAGCGTGCTTACGAACTGGCTGAGGTTGGGGTATTTTAAATTACATCGAGTGATGAGGCAAGGGTGCTCCCTCTCCCTGTTATTGTTTGCTCTAGCTATAGAGCCTCTGGCCATGGCGTTAAGAGCTTCGAGGAACTGGCGGGAACTGGTTCGGGGGGGGGGGGAGGGGGCGTGGAGCACCGGCTCTCTCACTCTGTACGTGGACAATTTGCTTTTGTACATTTTGGACCCGTTGGAGGGGATGGGGGATGTTATGCGGATCTTGCGGGAATCTGGCAGTTTTTCGGGGTATAAATTGAACATGGGGGAAGAGCGAGATGTTCGTGATTCAGGCTAGAGGGCAGGAGGAGAGACTGGGAGAGCTGCCGCTTAGAATGGTAGGGAAGAGCTTTCGCTATCTGGGAATCCAGGTGGCTCGGAAATGGGAGGCACTGCATAAGCTTAATCTATCCCTGTTGGTAGAGCAAATGGAAGGGGACTATAGAGATGGGACATGCTCCCGTTGTCACTGGCTGGGAGGGTAATAGACCGTGAAAATGACGGTCCTCCCCAGATTTCTGTTTGTCTTTCAGTGCCTCCCCATCTTCATCCCTAAGGCCTTTTTCAAGCGGGTGAACAAGATGATTTCGGGTTTTGTGTGGGCGAATAAAACCCTGCGGGTGAAGAAAATGTTGTTGGAGCGTAGTCGGGGGGAGGGTGGGTTGGCGCTGCCGAACTTCTGCAACTGCTACTGGGCGGCTAATATAGCCATGATTAGGAAGTGGGTAATGGGGGAGGGGTCAGCATGGGAGTGGTTGGAAGCGGCGTCATGTAAAGACACCAGTCTGGGAGCACTGGTGACGGCACCTCTACCGCTCTCGCCGGCCCGATACTCCACACGTCCGGTGGTAGTGGCGGCACTGAGGATTTGGGGGCAATGGAGGAGGTATAAGAAGGTGGAGGGTGCATTGGCCTGGACCCCGATTTGTAACAACCACAGGTTTGTACCGGGCAGGCTGGATGGTGGGTTCCAGAGCTGGCAGAGGGCAGGAATTCGAAGGATGGGGGATCTGTTTATAGATGGGAGCTTTCCCAGCTTGAAGGCGCTGAGGATAAATTTAAACTGCCGCTAGGGAATGGTTTTAGATATTTGCAAGTGCTAGACTTCCTGAGGAAACAGGTGTTGGCCTTTCCGCTGCTGCTGCCACGGGGGATACAGGATAGAGTAGTTTCCGGTACCTGGGTGGGGGAGGGGAAGGTGTCGGATATCTACCAGGAGCTGTTGGAGGCAGAGGAAATCCCGGTGGAGGAACTTAAGGGCAAGTGGAGGGACGAGCTAGGAGGAGAGTCAGAGGCGGGTCTATGGGCGGACTCCCTAAGCAGGGTCAATTCCTCCACATCATGTGCTAGGCTTAGCCTAAGACAATTTAAGGTGGTCCACCGAGCACACATGAAGGCGGTGAGGATGAGCAAGTTTTTCGGGGTAGAAGATAGATGCGCGGGAACCCCAGCAAACCATGTCCACATGTTCTGGGCATGCCTGAAGCTCAGAGGGTTTTGGCAGGGGTTTGCGAAGGCAATGTCCCCGGAGCCAGAAACCCGGGCGGTGCCGAGTCCAGAAGTAGCGATCTTTGGAGTGTCAGAAGATCCGAGAGTTCAGGGAGTCAAAGAGGCCGACGCCCTGGCCTTTATACCTCCCTGGTAGCCCAGAGACGGATCCTTTTAATGTGGAGGGACTGAAAGCTCCCGAATGTAGAGACCTGGTTAGTGACGTGGCTGGGTTTCTCAGTCTTGAGAAAATAAAGTTTGCCTTAAGATGGTCAATGTTGGGGTTCTCTCGGAGGTGGCAGCTGTTCGTCGACTTTCTCGGGGAAAATTAAAATGTCGGCAGAAGCAGCATTCTGAAGGGGGGGCGGCGGGCGGGTCGGTGGTGTTAGATGGTTGAGGTGTGTGAAGATTGGGTCTGGTGTGGAAATGTTTATTTTACCAGGTTAATGTTGTTATTTTTGTTATTGTTACAAAAATTTTGCCTTAATAAAAATATATATTTTTTTAAAATAAGAAAGTGGCGTTTGAGGTGGGGAGCATTGTGCCCGACCCAGGGGTAGATATGTTATGGTCGGTGAGAAGGTGGAGGGGATGCCGGTAGTCCTGGTGAATGTTTATGCCCCGAATTTGGACAACGTGGACTTTGAGACGGGTGTTCGGGAAGATCCTGGACCTGGACATGCATAGGCTGATGATTGGTGGGGAGGGGGGTGTTGGGAGGCTGATGACTGGTGGGAGCGGTCGACTTGGAGTACTTGGCGATTGTGGTTTCCGACCATGTGCTGCACTGGGTTGATTTGTGGGTGGTTCAGGGAGAGGCCCAATGGCCGCAGTAGAGGTTGGACGTGCGACCGTTGGCGGATGAGCAGGTGCGGACCACCATTCACGGCTATGTGGAACTGCTGGACACTGGGTAGGTCATGTCTGCCATGCTGTGGGAGGCACTCAAGGAGGTAGCTGGGGCAAATTTCTTTTGATCCGGGCATATAGGGTGGAACGAGAGGAGAGTGTGAGGCTGGTAGATGAGATTCTGAGGGTGGATCCGAGGTACTCCGGTCGTGTCGGAGGAGGGGTAGTTAAAGGAGAGGCAGAGACTCCAGATGGAGTTTGGGTTAGTGTCCACAGGAAATGTGATGGGGCAGCTCCGGAGGGCCAGAGGGGCAGTGTATGAGTATGAGGAAAAGGCGAGTAGGAAGGTGGCCCACCAGCAGAGGAAGCGGCGAAGGAGATTGGGAGGGTGAGGAATGAGTGGCGGACCTTGAAGAGGTGAATTGGGTATTTGAGGCCGCCTTCAAGACACTACGAGTAAAAGACCCCGCTTGAGGAGGAGGGTATGAGAGGATTCCTGGGCGGGTTGGAGTTCCCCAGGGTGGAGGTGGGGAGATGCAGGGACTGGGGAACCAAGTAGGGCTAAGGACGGCATGGGTGTGATGCAGGCAGGGAAAGTCTCTGGGCTTGCTGAGTCCCCAGTGGATTTTTATAGGAGGTTTGGTGCAGAGCTGGGCCCTCTGCTAGCGAGGATGTGCAATGAGGCGAGGGGTAGAAGGGAGCCTCTCTCTCTCTCTCTCTCTCTTAATGGTGATGTGAAGGTGTTTGTGACATGGAGAGACGACTGTGTGCCAGGAGTGCTAGGGAAGGACCAGGCAAGATTTGTGAAGGGAAGGCAGTTGTTGCCGAATGTGCAAAGGCTGATGCGTTTGGAGGGGAAGAAGTCTAAGTAGTAATGGCAATGGAAGTGGAGAAAACCTTTGATTGGATGGAGTAGGGGTATGTGTTGGGTCGTTCGGGTTTGGCCAGGGGTTCGTGGGTTGGGTTTAACTGCTGAACAGGGCACCGATGGCTAGCGTTTGGACGAACAGGACAAGTTTGGGTTGCTTTGGGCTACATCGGGGGATGAGGCAGGGGTGCCTGCTCTGTCTGTTGCTTTTCGCTGAGGTGACAGAGCAGTTAGATTGTCGAGGGTTTGGAAAGGAATTAAGCAGGAGGTGGGCAGAGAACAGTGTCTCGCTGTATGCGGACAATCTGTTGCTATACATTTTGGACCCGGTGGACAGCTTTGAAAGGATCATGGAGATCTTGGGGGAATTTGGCTGGTTTTCAGGGTACAAATTGAACATGGGAAGAGTGTGGTATTCCTGATCAATGATAGAGGGCAGGAGAGGAAGTTAGGTGAGTTGCCGTTTTGGGTGGTGGGGGCGGATTTTCGGTATCTCTGAATCCAGGTCGCGCGGAGCTGGGTTCAGCCACACAAATTGAACTTGGCACAAATGGTGGAGAGAATGAAGGCGGATTTCAAGAGGTGGAATATGTTGCCGCTGTCGTGTAGGGGCATGTGTTTGAGGGCACTGCTGTTGGCTCCCCTTGGCTCCCCTACTGTTCTCGTCGGTCAGGTACTCTGTGAGCCCAGTGGTGATTTTGGCGTTGGTGTGGAGCCAGCATAGGCAACAGTTCGGGTTGGAAGCAGTGTCGTTGTGGGTGCCGATATGTAACAATCATAGGTGTGTTCCGGGGTGACGGCAGGCGGGGACTTGTTTATAGGGGTTAGGTTTTGGGGGCTGGGGATATATGAGTTGCCAAAAGGGAATGGATTTAGGTACCTGCAGTAGAGGGGTTTTCTGAGGCGAGAAGTGCTGTCCTTCCCGGGGTTGCCTGTAGTGATCTGTATACCTGCTGGTATGTAAAGGGTTAACAACTGTATCATCGGGCTGGTTTGAGTTCAGTGGGCTAGACAGCTGGTTTATAATCCAGAACAAGGCCAGCAGTGTGAGTTCAATTCCAATACCGGCTTACCCGAACAGACGCCGGAATGTGGTGGCTAGGGGCTTTTCACAGTAACTTCATACTTGTGACAATAAAAGATTGTTATTATTATAGGACCGGTTTAGCTCAGTGAGTTGGACAGCTGGTTTGTACAAGGCCAGCAGCGCGGGTTCAATTCCTGTACCGGCCTTCCCGAACGGGTGCCTGAATGTGGCGACTAAGGGCTTTTCACAGTAACTTCATACATGTGGCAATAAAAGATTATTATTATTGCTAGACAACCACTAGGTGGCAACACTAGATCCATGTGTATAAACTGAACTCGGAGGTTCTTCCCGCCTCTTTGTATCAGGAGTGATGAGATAGCAGAGTGTTGGAGAGAGATAGCTTAGTTGGCACGTGTGGTTAAACATTATTTATACTTCTTATTTACTTAATCATTAGTTGTAGAAGAGTAAACAAACTCATTGATATTCGTTCGTTATTCATTAAATGTTATTTGCTTAATTTGAAGACTAATAGTTTCACTGAACTACAACCATCAGACCATTCTGGAAGTAAGCAAAAGAGTAACAACGTGTTACAATCACGTAATATAACAACCACCTCCAGTGTTGCAGAACAAGTTGTTGTCAGAGGATTATATTGGAGAAGGGAACATATCCGTATCTACAGTGAGTTGATGGAGCGGGAGACACTCTGTTGGATGAAATTAAGCGTAAATGGGAGGAGGAATTGGGTGGGGAGGTGCGGGCCGGGATGTGGAAAGAGGCCAGCGGAAGGTGAACATACTCGTCGTGTGTAAGGTTAAGCCTCATCCAGTTTAAGGTGCATCGGGCCCACATGAAGGTTGCGAAGATGAGCCGGTTGTTTGCACGGGTGGAAATAGGTGTATGTGGGGGGCGCGGTGGGCAATCGCGTCCAAAGTTGAGGGGGTTCTGGCAATGGTTCTTAGATGCATGTCTGAGATTCTGGGAGGAGGGTGGACCTGACTCCGGAGGTGGCGTTTTTCGGGGTTTTGGAAGATCCGGGAGTCCAAGTGGGGAGAGAGGCCGACATGTTGGCCTTTGCCTCCCTGATAGCACGGAGATGGATTTTGTTGTGTTGGCGGGACTCGAAGACGCGGGTATTGGAGACGGTCAAGTTCGTTTTGCGGGGGTCGGAGGTGGGGTTCACCTGGAGGTAGAATCCGTTTATTGATTTCTTCAAGGTGGATTGAAGGGTTGGGAGTGGGAGGGATGAGGGGGGGAAAAAGTAGGAGAGTGAGGTGGGGTGTTGGTACCGTGGGAGGTTGAGGGCTTGTGGTTTTTGTTCATGTTGATGGTTTGGTCTTCTGATAGTTCTCTGACTATATGTAAAAAGCCTTGAATGAAAATATTTTTGAAAAAGTTAGTCAGCCACGATTTGCCTTTCAGAGGTGACTCCCTTTGATTGCCTTTGCAAATAAACGTTCATTTTCAAAAACTTTGTCATCTGTGATGTTAGGCTGGTTTATCCCTCTCACCTTTTTCTTTAGCAATACAACGTTCGGAAACTTCCAGTCCCAGACCTCTGACATTCAATGTCCTTTGCTTTGAAATCATTGAAGAGCTAGTTGAATGCTGTACTGGGCACATCATCTGTGGATTGACAAATTAACATGGATTGAGTTGCCTTATTCTTCCTTCATTATCTTATTTTTCCAAATTAAAAATCATTGGTACTGTTTTCAGGGTTGGGAGCTTTTTTTTGTGGTCTTCTTGAAAATCAATATCTTAGATCTATCTCAATCTTACACTGTACAAAAAAAGTGGATTGCATTAGATAGTACTTGTTTCTACATTCTTAAATTAGTTGGCAGTGTAATTTTTAGCACAATCAAGATTGGTTAGCAGGTATTGTCCAATTGCAGAATCACATTTAACGTTTGACACTACATTTTGAGTTTTTCAAGCACAGACATTGTTGGGTACAGTCATTACTTTGCCTAAACTTTGAATTTATGCCCCAAAATGTCACTTTCATGAATAAACCAATCCTTAAAGGAAGTACAGGACACTCTTCCAGTTCAAACCTGCAGCATAACTATCTATATTTTCTTGACATTGAAATTGAACCTAGTCATTTTCCTTGTATTTTATACATTTGTACCCAGTCCTGATCCTTCCACGGGGTATCTTTAATTCTTTCAGTTTTAGCAAGTGTGGTCTTGTGGCAAAAATAAGTTGAATGAGAATTGCAGACTGCAGTTGTGCTTAAATAAGCATATTTATCGCAGGCTCCAAATAAGTGTATGCTCTTGAATGTAAGTACAGATCGCCTATTAAAGGCCATCTGTTGAAACTGCTGTATTAAGTGAATACATTTAGTGAACACAACTGTCAAAATAAAATTGTGGCTAAAACTGAAACAAACACCAAAGCAAAAATAATTATTGCTGGATTGAATGAATCTTGCCAGTTAATGCCCAATCCCAAATGTTTGGGGATGCATGTTTTTTATTTTTGCTCCCCACTTCAAAATCATGATGCTCTTGAGCTTGCAGTTTACTGCAGTAAAAGAGTAGTGCCCAAGCATATATATTTCCGTGGTGCTATATTCCATAATGAGGAGTTTGCTGGTATTGTATTTTTGTATCTGAGATTGCTTTTGATACCAACCAGTTTTTATTTGACAACCTTGCTCCAGTGGGTTAACATAGCCATGTGGTGTACAAAGGAATAATATGACTTGGGTTTCTTCTCAGTGTATCACTTCATGATTTTTTTGATTTAGGTGGACTTTTTGATCAGGAACTAGATTGGATTTAGGAGCTTGGAGAAAATTGGTGGCATATAAATATTTTAGAATTGAATTACTAATATGTTTTATTTCTGGTACGTGGGACTTTCAGAATTTGTTTGCGACAATAGTGCTGAAGGAATTTGAGACCTTCATTACTCACAAGCTGTGAGTTATATTTGTCACTTCCCTGGATGGTGCATAATAAGCATACCAGGCATAGTGAAAAATGTTTCTACTGCTCTGTTTCCACGTTACTTTAATTATAATGGGTAGCACAGTGGTTAGCACAGTTGCTTCACAGCTCCAGGGTCCCAGGTTCGATTCCCGGCATGGGCCACTGTCTGTGTGGAGTCTGCACGCTCTCCCACGTCTGCGTGGGTTTTCTCTGGGTGCTCCGGTTCCTCCCACAGTCCAAAGATGTGCAGGTTAGGTGGGTTGGCCATGCTAAATTGCCCTTCGTATTCAAAAAGGTTAAGTGGGGTTACTGGGTTACAGGGATAGATTGGAAATGTGGGCTTAAATGGGGTGCTCTTTCCAAGGGCTGGTACAGAAGACTCGATGGGCTGAATGGCCTCCTGCACTGTAAATTCTATGATTCTATAAGATAGAAGAGATATCGTATTTTGTAGACTTATTGTGGATTTGTGTACCTTTTATCTAAAGTTTTAATTTGAATCACTAGAATGTACAAACAAACCTGGTTGTAAATTCTTTTAACTTTTTGTAGCTGGACAGGTTTGCCAGTATCCGAGTTACAGGCAGCAGACGGGGAAGGCCAATTCTTAAGCAAGCACATCTTTCCGGTCGTGATTGGCCTGCACAATCGCCAGAAGATGAAGATTCTTCAAAGCAGCTGCCAGAGCAGGAAGTAATTTTACTCTTTGAAAAAATGATGGTGAGTTTTTTTTTTTGTAACCTCGCAGACTGCTACTTCCATAGAATGTTTTATTTGTTTCCTTTGAACCAAAGTTACGACCCATTTGGTAATTTTAGAGTTGTATGTAAATTTGTTCACAAAATTAATGTCTTGTTTTTAAATTCAGTAATGGTAATACAAGATGTGCAACAAATGTTTTGAAGATGCATTGAATTATAGATAACCCCTGTTTTAAACACTTTCTGACAACGGGGAGATTTATTTTCGGAGTGTCATGTTTGGTGGCATGTTTCCTGGCGGCTTTTCAGTGAGATCTACACCGGTATTTACCCACACTTGGGATGAAATCTGGCCAAATGGGAACAGAGTCCCATAGCGCGTGCGATTAACTGGGTGTTTCCTGGCGTTCGGAGCGGCGAGAAACAGCACACTATCAACGGCCATTTGCATAGATCGAGGACCTCGTCAAAGAATGCGTGGCCATGGCTGCATTTAGTTCCGTTTACTGTAGTGAGGAGCTCTGCTCACTGGAACTCCTCAGTGTGTGGGTCTTCAGACTTCTGTATCTTCTGCCTGATGGAAGGGTCTGGAAGAGGGCAAAGCCTGGGTGGGAGGGGTCTCTGATCATGCTGTCTGCCTTCCTGAGGCAGCAGGAGGTGTATACAGAATCAATGGGAGGATGGCAAGCTTGTGTGATGCGTTGGGCTGAGTTCACCACACTCTGCAGTTTCTTGTGATCTTGGACCGAGCAGTTGCCATACCAAGCTGTGCTGCAGCAGGATAGGATGCACATCTGTGGAAGTTTGTGAGAGTCGATGCAGACATGCCAAATTTCTTTAGCTTCCGTAGGAAGTTGAGACGTTATTAGGCTTTCTTGACTGTTGCATCAACGTGAATGGACCAGGACAGACTGTTGGTGATGGTCACCCCTAGGAACCTAAAGCTTCCGACCATCTCCACTTCGGAGCCATTCTTGTACACTGGGGTGTGTGTCGTGCTACGCTTTCTGAAGTCGATGATCAGTTCCTTAGTTTTGCCTACATTTAAAGAGAGGTTGTTTTCGGTACACTATGCAACCAAGTGATCTCTCTCCCGTCTGTAGTCTGATTCGTCGTTGTTTGAGAAATGATCCACCACAGTCGTATCACCCGCAAACATTTAGATCGAATTGGGGTTAAATCTTGCCACACAGTCGTGTGTGTATAGGGAGTACAGCAGAGGACTGAGCAAATCCTCGAAGGGCCCTGGTGTTGAGGACTATTGTCGAGGAGATGCTGTTACCTATTCTGACAGATTGCGGTCTGTTGGTGAGGAAGTCAAGGATCCAGCTGCACAGGGAGGGGTCAAGTCCAAGATTGCAGAGTTTGGTTATTAGTCTTGCCGGGATAATGGTGTTGAAGGTGGAGCTATAGTCTATGAGCAGCACTCTGACCTAGGTGTCCTTGTTGTCGAGTGTTCGTGTATTGACTGTAGGGCCGGTTGTGGCGATAGGCGAACTGCAGTGGATCAAGACCATCTGGGAGGCTGGCATTGATCCGTCTCATGACTAGCCGCTCTAAGCATTTCATGAAAACGACTGCCAACCGGTGGCCCTGACATCTGTTGACTCAGGCTACCTTGTTGTTCTTTGGTACTTGTATTATGGTGGTCTTGAAGGAGGTAGGGACCTTGGAGCAGATAAGTGAGGTGTTGGAGATTTCTGCAAATTTACTTGCTAGCTGGTCTGCCCAGGATCTGAGTGCTCGCCCAGGGACTCCATCGGGGCCCGTTGCTTTGCGCGGGTTCACTTTCAAGAAGGCAGCTCTTACCACTGAGGCTGTAATAGTGGGTATTGGTGTGTCCAGTGCTGTTTGGGCAGGTGGCACTGATGTATTGACTGATTATTCAAAGCGGGCATAGAACTTGTTAAGTTCATCGGGGAGGGATGTGCCAACCCCAGAGATTCCGCCTGGCTTTGTTTTGTACCCTGTGATCTCGTGTAAGCCTTGCCATAGACGTCGTGGGTTTGTGTCATTGGCTTGCGACTCTAGTTTGATCCGGTATTGTCTTTTGGCATCCCTGATGGCTTTACCCCTGTCGTACCCGGATTTCTTATAGGTCAGGGTCGTCAGATTTGAACCTCCGTCCGGGACTTGAGCAGGGAGTGAACCCTTGGGTTAAGCCAGTGCTTCCGATTGGGGAACATCTCTATTGTCTTCTTTGGTACACAGTCCTCGACACACTTACTGATGAAGTCTGTGGCGGTGGTTGCATACTCTTGCAGGTTAGCTGCCGCGGTCTTGAATATGGACCAATCCACAGACTTGCGCCGTCGCGGCGGATGTCCCCTGATGCCTCTGACTAGCACTGAACTGTTTTCTTGGCTGGCTCAGCATGCTTGAGTTGCTGTTTGTAAGCCGGAATTAGGAGTACCGACATGTGGTCGGATTTGCCAAAGTGTGGTCGGGGTGTGGAGTGGTAGGCACCTTTGATGCTTGTGTAACAGGGATCTCTAATGGGGCAAGAGATATGTTGATGGAGTTTGGGTAGAACCTTCCTGAGGTTGGCCTGTTTGAAGTCTCTAACCACGATTGTCAGGGCTGCAGGGTGATTTGTTTCTTGGTTGTTGATATTGGAGTGCAGTTCGTCAAGTGCGTTCTTCACTTCTGCCTGGGGTGGGATGTAAACTGCTGTGATGAGTACACAGGTGAATTCACGTGGGAGGTAGAAAGGACGACACTTCACTGTTGGGTATTTTGGGTCGGGGAGCAGAGGCACGCTAAGGACACCACATCCGAACACCAGGAGGTGATGGTGAGGAGGCAAACACCCCTACTCTTAAACTTGCCTGAGGCCATTGTGCGGTCCATCCGGTGGATCGAGAAGCCTTCGGGTTGGATGGCACAGTCTGGTGTGGCTGGAGTTAGCCATGTCTCGGTGAAGCAGAGCACACAGCAGTTCCTCACTTATCTCTGGGAGGGACATCTAGCGTTGAGGTCATCCAGCTTGTTCTCAATGACTTGGACGTTTGCTAGGGGTACGCTGGGGAGGGGAGTCTTGAAGCCGCGTAATTTAAATCTCTCCTTCAGACCGGTGTTTTTCCCGCTTCCTGGGTCGGCAGCTGCTCTTGGATGGGAGGGCTGGATTTGCGTAAGGTAAGTGGTTACGTTCGGAGGGGTAGGCCTGTTGTGAAGAATAACATGATGGAAGCTTCACAAGTATCAGGTGTAACGTGTTTTAATAGTGAGCATACAAAGCTCCCATTCCTAGGTGGTGCCCCCCGGTACCCACTCAGTGATGCTCAATCTTAATCTTCTCTATGGTTATGTCTAGTTGCATCCCCAAGATGCACATCAGCGGATGAGGTAGTCTGTTGCTTCTCGCACCCTATGGCCCTTTGTGGACCTCCTCTGGGGGACCTGGAACCGGAGGGTCCAGCCGACTTAAAAGTGTCACTGGCATCGACGTGCCACCCTGTTCTGCCCGCTGACATTGAGACCTGCCGTTGCCCGGAGGGAGGGATTCAAATGAGGGAGAGTCTGTCATCCTCTCCCTGGTGGCAGGCCCCCGGTTGGTTCCACCGCTCTCTCCTCCCAGATGGTGCCTAGAGGACTCTGGCCATTTTCATGGGATGGAGAGGCAGCTGGAGTGAGCACCAGTGTCCTCTGTGGCATCTGCTTCTTCTGGTCCTGGTACCTCCCCGTTGTCTGCGCCATGGTATTGACGCCCTTGGCGATGCTACTCAGTTACTGGGACACTCCTTGGTGATTGGGCCATTCTCTGCAGCATCCCGGCAATGTCCACCTGCATCTGTGGTACATCCCTTGGAGACTGGAACATGATGTCAAGGCCCTCAGCCATGGTTGGTGCTGACTGAATCACATCTTGGACTCGTGCCGCTGATGTCGTGCTACAGGCTTTCCACTGCGGTTGTCACTCTGGCTTTGTTGGCCTCGGTGCCAAGCACTGCCACTGCCATCTCCAGCACTCACAGCCTTTTGGACTCCTTCAATTGGCTATGCACTTGCCTGAGAGTCGCTAAACCGCTTCCTGAATCTCAAGTTTGTGCCCCAGTGTCTGCCTCAGCTCCAGGTTAACCTTGCCCAGAGGCTCGGCATCTGACTAGGACCCAGCTGAGTTCTGGGATCCAGCAGATCTCCGACTGCTGTTAGAAGTTGGGGGTGATAGCTGTGTCAATGGTGGTCTCCTTGGAGCTGTCCTCCGAGGTGTTCTGTTGTGTGGTGGACACGACCCCGGATGGCCCAGCCCTATCAGGTGGATATCCTGCGAGAGAATGGACATGTGGTCGGTGAGAGCGAAAGATCATTCTGTCTGACATGAACAACTCACTGAGACAGGTCATCTGAGTGAAGGGACAGTGGATCCTCACCTCCACGTGCAAGCTAACCTTGCTGTCAGTTACCGCTCTCTCCTCGGCCAACTCTGTGATATCCAGGACCTGTTCCACATCGCGGGAGAGGACTCTGATACTCTGAACGCCTGTCTGGACCCTTTCCCGCTTATTATCTGTGGGGACTGAGGGGGCATTCTGAGCCGCACGCTTGATGCATCGGTGACGGGTCTATGGCAGGTGGCTTGTGTGGGAACCGCTCTTGGCCACAGAGGGGTTGTACTGGTGGGTGTCAGGGTGTGCTGGGGCGGCATGGTGGCACTGTGGTTAGCACTGCTGCAGGGACCAGGCTTCAATTCCTGCCTCGGGTCACTTGTGGAGTTTGTACTTTCTCCCTGTGTCCGTGCAGGTTTCCTTTGGGTGCTCCGGTTTCCTCCCACATTCCAAAGATGTGCAGGTTAGGTGAATTGGCCATGCTAAATTGCCCCTTAGTATCCAAAAGGTTAGGTAGGGTTACGGGGAAAGGTGGAGGCATGGGCATAAGTAGGGTGCTCTTTCCAAGGGCCAGTGGAGACTTGTTGGGCTGAATGGACTCCTTCTGCACTGTAGGGATTCCATGATTCTAAGTATGGTGATAAATTACCACCTGCAAAAATGTGTGTTCCTTATCTGGGGGATGTGACAAACCTGATATAATTATCACACTTACTCCAAATCTCTCTGGTCTAGGCTTAAAAGTTCCACATTTAAATCCACAATTAAATCGTATATAAATTAACATAGACAAATACATAATCATAGATGCGCAATTTTCCAGGAGATTTAGAGCAAATCTGAAACCTGTGTGAATTGCAAGTGAGAAAAATTGGACTTCGATAAATCTGGTTTGAATTTTATTTTTCAAGTAATAAATGGCATGATATCAGGGTGTAACTGAAGATGGCGATACTTCCAAAGTACTCCAGTGGCTCTTAAGTGCTTAGGCATGTCCTGACAATCTAATTTGTCAGTATTATCCCTTTGATGTAATCATAATCTTTATTAGTGTCAAAAGTATGCTTAAATTAACACTGCAATGAAGTTCCTGTGAAAATCCCCCAGTTGCCACACTAAGGTGCCTGTTTGGGTACACTGAGGGAAAATTCAGAATATCCAATTCACCTAACAAGCATGTTTTTCGGGACTTGTGGGAGGAGACTGGAGCAGACTTTGGGAGAATGTGCAGACTCCGCACAGACAGTGACCCAAGTCGCGAATCGAACCTGGGTCCCTGGCGCTGTGAAGCAACAGTGCTAATCACGGTGCTAATGTGCCCCGCCAATGTGAAGTGTAGATTCTACTATTTCAAACCTAAGCATGGTGTATACTTCAGTAACGATCAATTTCACAAACAGTCAGTTATAGTGCTCTGAACTGATCAGAAATAATACTGACGAAGCAGCAACTTCTGAATGGAGGCTTGTTTAATGGATATTGGTTGTTTATATTGTTAGCCATTTGGGGGAGATGAGCCTGATAATGTGTGAACAGGTTATTATTCCCTTTTGCCATATTTTCTGTTTGAATTGCATTTATTTTTGTGACGCATACTCTATCTCCAGTTTAATCTCTGATTTATTAAAGCCAAAGTTTTCTCTTTACAAAACAATCAAATTCATGTACGTGTAATTTTATTCCAGTTTACTACGTTTAGTGTTGTTTGAGTGACATGCTTTCAGTTCTCCTTTGATCAGAATGAATGTTGAAGGTTTCAAAGTAAAGAATGAGAACTGAGCTGGGTATGGAAAGCGAGGAGAATGGTATATAAGGAGCAAGTGTTCAGTGGGGAGAGCGAGGTGTAAGGAGCAAGAGTTCAGCTAGGAGAGCAGTGTATAAAAAGTGAGACTTCAGTGAGGAAAGCTGTGTATTAAGAGTGAGTCTTCAGCAAGGAGAGTGGGAAGAAAGAGCAAGACCTCAGCAAGGACAGGGATGTAAAGAGCAAGACCTCAGCAAGGACAGGGGATTATAAAGAGCGAGACCCCAGTTATGAGCGGGTGTATAAAGCGCAAGACCTCAGCGAGGAGAAGGGGTATAAAGAGCAAGACCTCAGCGAGGAGAGGAGGTATAAAGAGCTGGACCTTAGCGAGGAGAGGGGGTATAAAGAGTGAAACCTCAGCGAAGAGAGGGTATAAAGAGCAAGACCTCAATGAGGAGAGGGGGTTATAAAGAGCAAGACATCAGCGAGGAGAGGGGGTTGTGGTAAACCACTGTTGCACCTCTATTAGAGGATGTATGGTAGGACCTGTACCACAGGTACGTTGGTAGTCCCTGCCTGCTGGCTCCGCCCAGTAGGCAGAGTATAAATATGTGTGTCCTCCATGCTGCAGCCATTCCGCCAGCTGCTGTGGGAGGCCACACATCTTGGAGCAATAAAGCCTCAGTTGTACCCAACTCCAGTCTTAGACCAATAAATTGATGCACGATCAATTGCACAAAGATTTTCAAAAGATGGACCTCCGTATCAAACCGGATCGCCTGCAGCTGGATCCGCATTCAAGCGACGCCAAAAAGGACTTTCAACACTGGCTAGCTTGCTTCGAGGCATACATCAACCCACAGCCACGCCTGTCTCGGAGGCTCAGAAGATACAGATCCTCTACTCAAGGTTGAGCTCCAGCGTCTTTCCGCTAATCCAGGACGCGCCGAACTACGCCGAAGCCATGACGCTCCTCAAGGAGAATTACGCTCCGAAGACGAACACGTTCTTCACCAGGCACGTACTCGCCACTCGCTCTCAACTCCCTGGTGAGTCCATAGAAGACTTCTGGCGGGCCCTAATCCCACTCGTCCGGGACTGTGACTGTCAGGCCGTTACGACCACTGAACGTTCAAACCTCCTTATGTGGGACGCGTTTGTTACGGGGATTGGGTCGGACCTCATACGCCAGCGACTGTTAGAGGGGGCCACGCTTGACCTAGCGGAGACATAGAAACTAACTCTCTCCATGATGGTCGCCTCGCGCAACGTTCAGGCCTACACCCCCATCCGTGCGGCCCACCCCTCCTACGCATCGTGGACACCACAGACGACCGCCCCAGCGGGGGCCTTATCCAGCCAATACGGCTGCGCCACGCGCCAGACAGCAAACACTGGGGGTCCCCGATGTTATTTCTGCGGCCAGCTTGCGGCAAGAAGGGGCACTTTGCCGTGGTGTGCCAGGCCCATGCAGTCGCCGCTATCGTCCCCACCCCCCTCGTTTACGGACAATTGGCGCCGCCATCTTCACCTCCCCGGATCACGCCAGTGGTTGCCGCCATCTTCTCCATCTCAGACCAACGCGGCCAGTGGGCGCCGCCATCTTCTCTCCCTCAGACCAACGCGGCCAGTGGGCGCCGCCATCTTCCCCCCCCCCCCCCCCCCCCCGAGCCACACGTGCGGCCCATGGGCGCCGCCATCTTGTTCAACCTCCGCCACTTACGGCCCATGGGCGCCGCCATTTTGTACTCCTCTAGATATTCAGCCGCCATTTTGCCCTCCTTGAGATCTTCAGGCGCCGCCATCTTGCCTCCCCCACGGCACTTGGGCACCGCCAGCGTTCCAGGACCAGGGCACCCCGGGCTCCCCGTCATCCTACACCAGCGACGACCGACCGCGACTAGCCTCCGTGACCATCGACCAGTCTCGTCCGCACAACCTGGCCACCGCATCGACCAGCCTGAAAGTCAACGGACACGTGACCTCTTGCCTGCTGGACTCCGGGAGCACCGAGTGCTTCATCCACCCGGATACGGTAAGGCGCTGCTCCCTCGCGGCACACCCCGCCAATCAAAGAATCTCCCTGGCCTCCGGATCGCATTCCGTGGCGATCCGGGGGTACTGTGTGGTCACACTCACAGTCCAGGACATAGAATTCAGCGGCTTCTGCCTCTACGTCCTCCCGAATCTCTGCGCTGCCCTACTGTTAGGCCTCGATTTCCATTGCAACCTCCAGAGCCTAACCCTGAAATTCGGCG
Organism: Scyliorhinus torazame; assembly: GCF_047496885.1. Classification (NCBI taxonomy): domain Eukaryota; kingdom Metazoa; phylum Chordata; class Chondrichthyes; order Carcharhiniformes; family Scyliorhinidae; genus Scyliorhinus; species Scyliorhinus torazame. Next base: position 79,015,662 of record NC_092721.1, on the reverse strand, counting down.
GGCCCCTACCACCCCTCACTGTGTGCGGCCTCGCGACCCTAAAGGTCGATCTGCCTTCTCTCTTCGCAAATCTAACCTCGGATTGCAAACCCGTCGCCACCAGGAGCAGACGGGACAGCACCCAGGACAGGACCTTCATCAGGTCTGACGTCCAGCGGCTGCTTCGGGAAGGTATCATCGAGGCCAGCAACAGCCCCTGGAGAGCCCAAGTGGTAGTAGTTAAAACTGGGGAGAAACACAGAATGGTCGTGGACTACAGCCAGACCATCAATCTGTACACGCAGCTCGACGCGTACCCCCTCCCTTGCATATCTGATATGATCAATCTGATTGCACAGTACCGGGTCTTCTCAACTGTAGACCTCAAATGCGCCTACCACCAGCTCCCATTCGTAAATCGGACCGTCCGTAAACTGCTTCGAGGCAGAAGGCCGCCTCTATCACTTTCTCAGGGTTCCCTTCTGCGTCACCAATGGGTCTTGGTCTTCCAAAGGGAGATGGACCGAATGGTCAACCGGTACGGTTTGCGGGCCACCTTTACATACCTAGACAACGTCACCATTTGCGGCCATGATCAGCAGGACCACGACGCCAACCGTGCCAAATTTCTCCACACCGCCACTCTCCGAAACCTCACCTACAACAAGGAGAAGTGCATGTTTAGCATGTCCCGCTTAGCCATCCTTGGCTATGTGGTCCAGAACGGAGTTCTGGGGCCCGATCCCAACTGCACGCCCCCCCTCATGGAGCTCCCCCTCCCCCACTGCCCCAATGCCCTCAAACGCTGCCTGGTGTTCTTTTCGTACTACGCTCAGTGGGTCCCAAACTATGAGGACAAGGCCCGCCCACCCATTTTCCCCTGACGGCCGAGGCACAGCAGGCCTTCGCCCGTATCCGAGCCGATATCGCCAAGGCCAGCATGCACGCAGTAGACGAGACACTGCCCTTTCAAGTAGAGAGCGACGCATCAGACGTCGCCCTAGCCGCCACCCTCAATCAGGCAGGCAGGCCCGTGTCATTCTTTTCCCGCACCCTTCATGCCTCAGAAATTCGGCACTCACCCGTCGAAAAGGAGGCCCAAGCTATCGTTGAAGCTATGCAGCATTGGAGGCATTACCTGGCCGGCAGGAGATTCACTCTCCTTACTGACCAACGGTCGGTAGCCTTCGTGTTCAACAAAACACAGCGGGGAAAGAGCAAGAATGATAAGATCTTGAGGTGGAGGATCGAGTTCTCCACCTACAATTACGAGATTTTATATCGCCCCGGTAAGCTCAACGAGCCCCAGACGCCCTATCCCGAGGTACATGTGCCAGCGCACAGGTTGACTAACTCCCGACCCTGCACGACAGTCTTTGTCACCCGGGAGTCACACGGTTGTACCATTTCATAAAGGCCTGCAATCTGCCCTACTCTGTCGAGGAAGTACGGACAATCACCAGGGACTGACTGGTCTGTGCGGAGTGCAAGCCGCACTTCTCCCGGCCGGACCGTGCGCACCTGGTGAAGGCCTCCCGCCCCTTTGAGCACCTAAGTGTGGATTTCAAAGGGCCCCCCCCCCCCACCGACCGTAACACCTATTTTCTCAGTGTGGTCGACGAGTACTCCAGATTCTCCTTCGCCATCCCATGCCCCGACATGACGTCTGACACTGTCATCAAAGCCCTCAACACAATCTTCGCTCTGTTCGGTTTCCCCGCCTACATCCACAGTGACGGGGGATCCTCCTTCATGAGTGAGGAGCTGCGTCAGTTCCTGCTCAGCAGGGGTATCGCCTCCAGCAGAACGACAAGCTACAACCCCCAGGTAAACGGACAGGTTGTGAGGGAGAATGGGACTGTATGGAGGCCGTCCAACTGGCCCTACGGTCCAGGAACCTCCCGGCTTCCCGCTGGCAGGAGGTCCTCCCTGATGCACTACACTCCATTCGGTCACTACTGTGCACCGCCACTAACAACACACCCCATGAACGTCTTTTTGCCTTCCCCAGGAAGTCCACATCCGGGGTGTCGCTCCCGACTTACCTCGCAGCTCCAGGACCCGTCCTGCTCTGTAGGCATGTCCGACTCCACAAGGCGGGCCCGTTGGTGGAAAGGGTGCAATTGCTTGTAATCCACAGATCCTATTCCTTGCAATCCATCTCTTCAGAAATCCCATTCCTTGTTATGATCACCTCATTGCTGACATGTTTCCAATCCACCTTCCCATCACTGTCAAAACTGACACTGCTTTCAGATAACTCCTGCACCTCTGATCATGCTCTTGGTCTCCGACATCACTCTTCTTTGTACTTGCTGTGATCGTTCCGTGGTAAATTCTCCATGTTCCCAAACATGAAGACTGTCTCTTCCAGCAATCTACCAGACTGCAACCAAGCTTCTGGTTCTTCCCTTGGACTCCCAACTCCTGATGTTCATATTTAATGTTTCCAGACGTTACGACCCTTTAGGTCTCCTTCCACTCTGCAGTACTGTGACACATTATATGCCCATATTTATGGGCATTTAAATATGCACCGCTAGTTCGAGACTGGAGTTTCTCGATGCCCCGATCTCTGAGGAATCAGCCTTACCAGCGCCTTTAGTTCCCCACTCCAGAAAAGATATGTGTGGATGAATTGTGATCTGGATCACACCCAAGCATCTGCGGGGAATGACCCCGTGAAACCCGCCCAAAATAACAATTAGTCATTTTTTGGGAAAATCGTGCCCTCTATGTGCAACATCGAGATCTAGTCCTATGGCTCTTAAAAGAAATTGTGAAGCCATTAGATCATTATTAAAATTTAATTTAAATTGCCAGATATGGGCATGTTCAGAGAAATTATCCTCAAACAGTGCCTTGTTGCCTTTTTTACCTGCTATAAATATGACAATCAATAAGATTGCCCTTCTTTCTTTGGATATCGATATTATATTGCTCAGAGTCGCCAGGTATCAAATTATACCACCACAAGGTTCAACTGGATATCGATCAAAGAGCCAAACACCAGTTCGTTCGTTCAAGATCAAGGGTACTTTATTCACACACACACAATTAATCATGCAACATAGACCCTACTAGTTAAACTACACCTATCAACTATGACAACCTGTACTTAACTTCAGGCACCCAGCTTAGGTCAGAGGAACAGTGGCCGTTGCTCGATTCTGTGTCTATCAGGTCTGGAGAAATAACTGCTGCTCAGCTGGGCTCATCTGTCTGGTAGCGAGCGTTGAACTTGAACTTGCTTCTGGTGGTGCTGCAATTGGAGGTAGACGTTGCCGGAGTGCCAGGTCCAAGAGAGATCGAACACATGGTGGTCTCTCTTTTTTTTCTTTGGGGAGTTTCGCGCTCTTTTGGGCGGTCCTTCGGTTTGGACCCCATTAAATAGGTAGTTCTTGATCGCTGTATTTGATTTGAGCCAATAAAGGGGCGGGTGCCTTGATGGCTGGGCGTGTCCTAAGCGGTCATTGACCCTGTTGATGCTTCCTGGGTACAGGGAGTGGCGCCAAAATGTCTGGGATTGTATTGGTTGCTCAAGTATCAGTCTTTTGTCTTACAGAGATGGCCCATCAAAATGCTGATTGGTTGGGGGTTTCGATACTGTCTGGATTCTTCGCTCACAAATATACATTCAGGCTCTGAGCCTGCCTGAACCTTACATTGTCCATTTTTCCCATTATGCTTTGCGACCGTCCATGTTTCTTATTGTAAGTGGCCTTCCCAGATGACTACAGCCTTTGAAATAAACTGTAGTTTGGCTTAAACAAAAACAGAAAATGCTGGACAATCTCAGCAGGTCTGACAGCATCTGTGCAGAGAGAAGGGAGCTAACATGAGCCTGGAATACTCTTTGTAATAGCTCGAGAAAATTGGAAATCGGATGAGGTTTATACTGCTGTGGGCCTTCCCAGTGCTTTTCTTCAACCACAGCACTGTACTTTACATGGCCTAGTTTATTACAGTGAAAACATTTGAAATTTTTCATTTCTTGGAACCCTCCTGGATTAAAAAAAAAAAAAATCTGAGGTACATAGAACATAGAACATTACAGCGCAGTACAGGCCCTTCGGCCCTCGATGTACACGCTCCTTATTATCTCCCATCAGATCACCTTTACCGTTACCACTTGAGTATTTCTCATGTCCCAAGTTTCTATCCCTCACAGGCTGAAACTGATGTCAGAAACCAAACTTTGATTTATGAACTGATTCATAATCATCTGCCATTTCTGCAATTTTAACCCTCTGTTCTTCCACATGAGTTCTCACTGCATCGGGAATTGAATTTTTAAACTCCTCCAAAAGTATAATTTCTCTGAGAGCTTCATACGTTTGGTTTATTTTCAAAGCCTTTATCCACCTTGGTTTATTTTCAAAGCCTTTATCCACCTATCAAAATTGTCTTGATCGCAACCTGCTTTTAGCCAAGAGCGATGCTCCTGTAGAGAGGCTTGCTCCTGTGCCTGTTTTAACTTTGGTTCTGTTATGGTGGACGGAAGTTCAACTGCAGAAGCTTGTAGTTGTGGCTGCTGTTTGAGAGCCACTTTTTTGCTATTTTATCAGCAAATCTATTGCCGCATGAAACTTCATCGTCTGCGGTAGTATGCGCTTCACACTTTAAAACGGCTATCTTGCTGGGCTGAACAGCATCTAGTAATTTTATAGCCAATTTAGCATGTTTAATAGGTTGGCCGGAGGAAGTTATGAATCCCCTGTTTTTCCATAACTGGCCAAAATCATGTACTACCCCAAAAGCGGATCGGGAATCAGTATAAATATTAACTGTTTTATTTTCAGCTAGAATACATGTAAGGGCAAACTATTCGGCCGTTTGAGCAAACGTTCCCGAAGGCAGAGCAAAAGCTTCCACTATCTTGAATGGAGTTACTATTGCATCACCGGCCAGGAGGGTCATATCATTTGGTCGGTTTGCTGACCCATTGGTGAGAAGATGATGTCTGGATTTTCTCGTCGGTGACTCAATAAATCAGGTCGAGAGGTTGTGGTGGCTTCAACCAATAGTAAACAGTCATGATCATCCATATGTTCTGTTTCCGACGGCGCGGGTAAGAGTGTAGCAGGGTTGGCAGCTGGCGCTCGCTTGTAGGTAAAGTTGGTTTAAGAGAGGAAAATACGTAAAAATTACTTTGTACCCAGTGTGTCGAGCCGCAGTAAAATGCTATGTTGCGGATGAATTAAGCAGCAGCAATACTGATTTTTTTCTGCTGTGGCTGCTACTGCTCTTAAGCAATTTGGCATACTCTTTACCACAGCACATAGGGCCACCGAGTAATAGGCAAGGGGTCTTTTCCCTCCTCAATGCTCTTGCACCAGGACCCCTGTTGCAAATCCCCCTGCTTCATTCAAATAAAGAGTAAAGGGTTTGCTGAAATTAGGAAGTCCCAAGGCAGGGGCGCTAATCATGGCTTGTTTCAAATTACGAAATGCTTGCTCCCTCTCTGGGATCCTGGTAACAACTGAAGGGGCATCCTGCAGGGGTAGCCTTTCGCAATACTGTGTCCATCTCTCTATAGTCCGGGATCCACTGCCTGCAATAGCCCACCATGCCGAGGAAGGTAAGGGTCTCCTTTTTTGTACGCGGAGTTGGAACCCTTGCTATAGTCTGTATTCTTTCAGACCCAAGCCTCTGCTGGCTTTGCTGCAGCTGAAATCCCAAATACTGAACTGTCTTCTGACAGAATTGCAGCTTGTCCATTGAGACCCATTGGTGGGCTATTACCGCTCCTAATTTGCAGAGTGTCTGTCTGCCTAATCAGGTGTTGCTAGTTGCAGTACATCCTTCCTGGGGGTTAAATGCTCCTTGGCCCCTTGCATGATAGCCTCTTTCCCTCTATTTGGTAACCAGTGTTCGAGGGACTCATTTCCTTCATTCAAATGATTATTATTATTGGGAACCCATTCCCCATTTATGCCGGGTGGGACTGCAATTCAAAGCTGACAAAGATGCACCATAAGAGTATTTTGGAAGCAGCAAAACATCCCCTGGGAGGGGGCTATGAATAGCACACATTTAAGTCAATTTCCAATGATTGATTTTATAGGCATTAGCTATTCTTAGAGACGTATATATTTTTTTTGTCAATTCAGAAAAGATCAACTGTCTGCTAAAATGGTTAATGTTTCCTGCAGAATCTAAGGGGCGGAGAACTTGGCATGATGCCATTTACGTTTTTTCACATCATCTAAAAACTTATTCATATTCAATTACTTTTATTCGTAAAGGCACTTTCTTTCTTTTCAACTAATCGTAATTTCCAATGTTTCCATTCATTAGAGAAATCTCAACAAAAATTACTGAAGTTATAATCTCTGACTCACAAAGACAGACGATAAAAAATACAACCCACTTCATGCTTTGACTAAAATTAATTGGATAAACAAAACACAGATTCTCACAGCTCACAAATATCACAGTTAACCGTTAGCCTTATCTCACGGCTACAGAAAATCTGAATTTCCTTTCTCTACAGGAACCCATCTGTTACGCTTTTACCTTAATCTTCTATTTATTTTTACTCCCCTGTTGTTTTTTCCGAAAGGGGGTCAGCCATTAGATTCCTATGCAGGACATATAGGTTTTCCTACCTCATTCCGTTGCTTTACGATTGTTTCTTTTCATTTTCTTACTCATTTTGACTCCCCTATCTGTCCTCTTTAAGGAGTTCACCTTCTTTCTCGCTCCGGATATCTTTATCGAGGCTTCGGGACGACCTGTGAGGGGGCACCGAGTTTAGTGCTCATCGTTCCTTCTGCAAAATACTTTAGAACATATATATAACAATGACAACGACCGCGGAAATCATTTACAAATGCTACAGGGAGCGCACACCGGTGTTTATCCTTTCACGAACCGCAAAGTCTTTTTTTAAAAAATAAAAAATTTTAGTCTCTAAGGCACCTTTTTCTTCCCATGCAGCTATCATTAATTTATTAATTAAGATAACTCTCCTAGCATGAGTCACTGGCCAGTAATTAAGGCTGCCGAGCCGCACACCCCCCTTTCAGCTGGGGTTACGCTATGGCTCTCTCCCTTTCAGCTGAAAGTCCCGTTTAGAGATTCGTTTCGGGGTTCACGTCCCGTTAAATTAGGGAAACTGCAACGATACGCCAATTTGTCGTGGAGATCATAATAAAGACAAATTCACCGAGGTTCGATTTAAGGAAATTTGTTTACACAAATATACTTGTGGAGAGAGAGTGTTTCAGCTGCAAAGCCAAGGCACTGCACTCTGAGTTATGCAGTCAAAAACCATTATATTTATAGGTTGAAATAAACAACTTTGAAGAGATAAAGCTTGGGAACATGCACAAGAGGAAATATGAATGTTTTGCCTTTGGTTTAAAAACAATTCGAGTACATATTTTGTTTCCTTTGGAAGAACAACTTATTATCATAATAAGGCCAGTGCCACATACTAAGCAGTGTTTGGTTTACATTACTTGACCTCCTTATTTTTGCTCAAAAACAGTGTTAAAATATAGTTAATATTCCCAGCATGCTTCTAAATTGGTAACTCATTAACTTCCCTTCCACAATTATACTCTCCCACCTTGCTTATTCTCCAGGCCTGGTCTTCATCTCTGCTCCCTTGTAACCAAGGGGTCCAAACCTGGATGTATCTGGTGCACAATTATTTCAGTGATCTATTGAGATTGTGCTGGACCATGGTAAGTGCTATCAAGCCACATTCTTTATCTGCCAAATTCTATTATTATTTTGGATCATCGCAGAGAGCAAGATAACTCCTGACATCCAGTATCAAATGTCTGTTCTTGCACACACCACCCCCTCAGCTTTCACAACAATTGTAGATTAATGTAATTTCTTTCCCATGAAACACAACCCCTCAAGTTCCTCCATGACCAAGCACTGAATCCGCCTCTCCCCATCTCTCCATATGTTCTCAGCTTAGATAGCCCATGAAACTTGCCCCATCATCAATCGCCGCCTCTGAGGCGGATGAACTAACTTTCAATTTTTGCTTTTATAAATAAATTATTTGCATTTAGAATGAAATTGCACATCTTAAGGCTGTTCTAAAGTGCTTATATTTTTTGCTACTCACTGTTTCCCCGAAGTGGCTGATTGATTTCAGAGAACTGAAGAAAGGGTAACTTTAATCACTTTGATATTTTGAAGCACTGCAATATGAAATAAGGTGTACATGCCTCATTAATGTCAAGTATTTATACAGCAATGCAGTTCGCAGTTTACTGTAGATATTATGCAGCTGGGAAAATTGTATTACACCACTGGACACAAATAATCTTTGCTTCTGATCTGGTGTGATTATTCACTGTGCTCTTACCTCTGGTGTTACGAATAGGAAGAGAGGCAAAATTAACTCCTTTATTTTTCTCACCGCTTAGCTGTTTGAATTTTTAGATTAGAGTGGAATTTTCCTCCCGATTCTGAGATGTCATTGATGTTTACAGAATGAAAACAGGCCCTTCGGCCCAGCTTGTCCATGCCGCCCAGTTTCTATCACTAAGCTAGTCCCACTTTCCCGCATTTGGCCCATATCCTTCTATACCCACCCTGCCCATGTAACTTTTTTAAAGGAAAGAATTCTACCCGCCTGTACCACTGCCTCTGGCAGCCCGTTCCAGATGCTCACCACCTTCTGTGTGAAAAGTTTCCCCTCTGGTCTCTTTCTTTTCTCTCCCCTCTCATCTTAAACCTATGCCCTCTCGTTCTAGACTCGTCTACATTTGGGAAATGATGTTGACTATCTCCCTTATCTATGCTCCTCTATTTTATAGACCTCTATAAGATCACCCCTAAGCCTTCTGTGCTCCAGGGAAAAAAGGTCCCAGCCGATCCAGACTCTCCTTATAACTTAGACCATCAAGTCCTGGTAGCATCCTCATAAATCTCTTCTGCACACTTTCTAGTTTAGCAATAAAGTGATACTAAAATCATGACATTACTGTGCTTTTCACAGTGTCCATAATAGGGTTAAAATTGCAAATGCTGATTAGCCTTACTCACTGGCCTTACATATTGGGATACCATAAGTAATATAGCCATGGTTTCCTGACCTAGCTGACCAGGGGAGGTACACCACTGGAATTGTACATTTATTTAATCAGTCCTGAAGTCACCCATATTCTAGTCCCACACTTTGCCAAGTAACAAGTCTGTTTTAAAAAATCAGAAGTGATGTTTATTCACTCATTCCAACCTTGCGATAGGTACGGTGACACAGTGGTTAGCACTGCTGCCTCATAGTATCAGGGACCCGGATTCGATTTCGGCCTTGGGTGACTGGAGGTTGCACGTACTCTGTGTCTGTGTAGGTTTCCCCGGGTGCTCCGATTTTGGGGATAGGGTGGGAGAGTGGGCCTACATGGGGTACTGTTTGAGAGGGTTGGTGCAGACTCAATGGACCGAAGGCCGCCTCCTGCACTGTTGGGTTTCTATGGTTCTATGCTTCAACGTACACACACACACAAGGACACCGTTGTGCGCACACATACAGACACGCTGTTGCACACAAACTGACTCTCTCATTTCTTCAAGATTGGTAATGACACACCAAGATGGAATTGATAACAGAGATTTAGTTTGCTCTACAGGCAATGGCAGGAATCTTCCAGAGAACCAGGTTTCAAAGAGGTTTATGCTTGAGGCAGATCTTTGTTGTCAGCCTGGAGTCTTGCTTTGGATTTAGCAGAAAATATTCGCAGTAAACTGCCTGGGAGTCCAGCAAAGTAGCATGAAAACGTTCCAAAAAAGAAAGAAGCTGAGGTCATGTGGTGTTGCTCATTGATGAATTAGTTTCCGGCTAATACTCTATTTCTATGTCTGGTCGCAATCTCTGTCATAATATGCAGACACACACATAATGATATACAGGCAGGCACAGACAAGAAGCTAATGGACACAGAGAAATAAGCAGGCAGGACACTCTGGGGTGGGATCTGACTATAAAAGACACGAGGCACTCACACTCTTTCCACTGATGAACATCTAGAGAGTCAGTCAAGGGTGTTGTTACAATCTCACACCTCCACCACGGGGCTAAGAGCTAGTCTGTTCAGTCAGACAGAGTAACCACACTTAAGTTAGCAGAGAGTCGAACTCACAGAGAACTGTGCTAACTGTGCTATGAGTTCAATAAACCTGATTGAACTAACTTCAAGGTATCTTTCTGATCTAAGCTGCATCCAGTTGCAGCCAGTGTTATACCAGTGTACCTAACACGACAATCTCCACATCACAATCTATTGTTCACCTTCGACAGTGGCTATTAGCACCTCTGTAAGTATATCGAGTTTTGATGCCGTTCTCTCTTTGCTCTAAGCCCAGGCTGAGGGCACAGCTGCCTGCTGCTCCCTTGCTTTGTTGAATGTAATGGGACCACACAATGATAGGTTACTAGATTCCACAAAGATGAAAGTTGATCTTTGTTCTGAAGTTACTGTTGTAAGTTTCCAGAACTGGAATTAACTTTATGAAGCAGCCATGTTTTTGGTCCAGCAAAGTCCATTCTTAAATGAGCAGAGCAGAAAGTAAGGTTTGATTCAAACAGTTTATGACCTCATTCATACCTTACACTGGTGAATATTTTTCATAAATCACTCTAAACTGTGGCTGTTTAATCATGAATTTATGAAATGTTGGTTTCATTGCAGCATTGACTAATGCCAGCTACTCACTAATTTGAATACAATCTGGTGTAATAGATTGACATGTTGAGTAAATGAAGATTGTGGCTGGGTACCACAGAAGGAAGCAGGAAAGAAGTTGGAAATCTTTGATATTCTCCACAGACTGACACAAATTTAGACAGGTGGCTTTCTTTTACCTGATAACATAATAGATCAGATTGTGAACCGTGCAAGAGAAAATCAAATGTTTGCTTTAAATGATTAGTATCATCTGCTGTAGTTGAATGTTAATATTATGAATTACATCACATACCTGCTCATTGTCAGTTTTTCCAATTTAGGTGGCAGATCATTAATGTAGTAAGATATTGAATTTTGTTTGGACTGAGGGAGGGGACTTGGGAGACATAATTGTAATTTTTTTGGTGCATTTGTTGGTGGGTATTTGTCATGTTGATACTTCTTCTGAAGTTAATGAATGAGAAAATAAAATATCTGGTCTTGCAGGTTAGGTGCTTCAAGTGATTTTTAAAGATGATGTGGGTTTCTGCCTGTATCAGCTTTCGGGCAGTGAATTCCAGATCTCCGGGTGAAAAGATTACCCCTTAACTCTCCTCTAATCCTTTTTTCATTGCTATAAATCTGTTCTCCCTGGTCATTGGCCTTTCTGTTAACTAAAATATTTCATAAGTCCATAGGATGTAGGAGCGGAATTATGCCATTCGGCTCATTGAGTTTGCTCCACCATTCGATCATGGTTGATATGCAAAATTGGGGCAGCATGGTAGCATTGTGGATAGCACAATTGCTTCACAGCTCCAGGGTCCCAGATTCGATTCCAGCTTGGGTCACTGTCTGTGTGGAGTCTGCACATCCTCCCAGTGTGTGCGTGAGTTTCCTCCGGGTGCTCCGGTTTCCTCCCACATTCCAAAGATGTGCAGGTTAGGTGGATTGACCATGATAAATTGCCCTTGGTGTCCAAAATTGCCCTTAGTGCTGTGTGGGGTTACTGGGTTATGAGGATAGGGTGGAGGTGTTGACCTTGGGTAGGGTGCTCTTTCCAAGAGCCGGTGCAGACTCGATGGGCCGAATGGCCTCCTTCTGCACTGTAAATTCTATGAAAATCAGCTAGAGCATTTTCTCCCTAGAGCGCATTAACTCGGCGCAGGAGTAGAATCATAGGTCTTGCCCCACTTATCCTCACACTTTTGCCTTATCCCCGTACCCCAGTAACCCCACCTAACCTTTTTTTTGGACACCAAGGGCAATTTATCATGCCCAATCCACACAATCTGCACATCTTTGGACTGTGGGAGGAAACCAGAGCACCCGGAGGAAACCCACGCTGACACTGGGAGAATGTGCAGACTCCACACAGACAGTGACCCAAGCTGGTAATCGAACCTGGGATCCTGGCGTTGTGAAGCAACAGTGGTAACCCACTGTGCTGCCCACGCCCAATTTTACCGACCAAAATTGATGACCTCACACTTATCCAGGTTAAACGCTATCTGTCACAATTTGACCCACTATCCTAACCTATCTATATCAATTTGTAAGGTTCTTATTTTCTCATTGCAACTTACTGTCCCACCAATTTTTGTGTCATCTGCGAAATTGGTTATAGAACCTTCTATCACTGTATCCAAGTCGTTAATATGGATTGTAAATAGCTCGGGCCCAAGGACCGAACCCTGTGGTACCCCATAAGTTACATCTTGCCATCCAGAAATAGATCCATTTTTCCCGATTGTCTCCTGTCCGTCAGCCAGTCTTCTATCCAAGCTAATAAATTATCCCTAATCCCATGTGATCTCACATTGTGAATTAACCTTCTGTGCGTCACCTTATCAAATACCGTCCAGATATAGTACATCTACAGGATCCCCATTATCTACTAGGCTTGTTACATCTTCTAATAACTCTAACAAATTAGTCATGACTTGGCTTTCATAAAATCATGCTGACTGTGATAGATAACGCTTTGGCTCTCCAAATGTCCTGATATTACGTCCTTGATAATTGATTCTAACGATTTTCTAACAACAGATGTTAAACTAACTGGTCTGTAATTTTCCACATTCTATCGTCCTCCCTTTTTCAATAAGGGTGTTATGTTAGCATTTTTCCAATCCACTGGAACCTTTCCCATGTCCAGGGAATTTTGGAATATCATAACCAATGGATCCACTATCTCTGCTGCCACTTCCTTCAACAGCCTATGATGGCCAATTGTCTGCCCTAATAGGTCCACTCTAGACCTCTCATAATTTTATACATCTCAAATAAATCTCCCCTCAGCCTCTTCCATTCCAAAGGCAACCCTAGCCTATGCAATTTTTGGCCATATCTAAAATTCTCCATTGTTGGCAACATTCTGGTACCCTCTGGAGGATTAAATTGTTCCTGTGTGGTGCACACAATACTTTAACTGTGCCAAATAAGTGTTTCATACAGGACTAGCATAATCTCCAAATCCTTATACTTTATGCCTTGGTCAATAAAGGAAAGTATCCCATATACCTTCTTAACTATCCTTACAACCTGTCTAATCTCTAGGAAACTGTGGATGCCCACTCCAAGGTCCCTCTGTTTCTTTGTGTATCTCCGTAATCAACCGTGCCTTGCTTTCCATCTCAAAATGCATTGCCTCTCACTTCTGAATTCTGTTTGTACGTTTTTGGACGCATGTGAAGTTCATTTGAGATGTTCGTGTAATCTATAGCTTTCTTCGCACGATCAACAAAATGGCCAATTTTCATACCATCTGCAATCTTTTGAATTATATCACATTCTTTTAAATCTAAATCATTGATGCAAACCACAAAAAGCAAAGGACCTAGTAGAGTCCTGCTGAACCCCACTTGAATCAACCTTCCATGAAAAACACCTAGACTGTTATACTTGGCTTCCTGTCATAGCCAATTTTGAATCTATATTGCCATTAATATTTGGATCCCATAAATTTTTACTTCACTGACCAGTCTGTCATGGGATACTTTGAAAAACCATGTTGGCAATATCAAATGTGCTGCCCTCATTGACACACATGTAACCTCCTCAAAAATTCAATTTAAGTCTGATTATTCAGACATGACTTTACCATTAAAAAAAATCCAATGCTGACCATCCATGATTGATCTGTGTGTTTCTAAATGACAGTCAACACTGTTCCTCAGTGTTCCAATGATTTTCCCTTCATCAAGATTAGCCTGACTGGCTTGTAATTATTTGGGCTATCTCTTTTTCCTCCTTTAAATGGCAAAACAACACAAGCGGTCCAACAACATGCCTGTAGCCATGAAGGATTGGAAAATGGTGATTCAAGGCTCCACTGTTTCCTCCCTTGCATCTGTGAACAGGCTGAGATACATTTTGTAAAGGCATGACGCTTTGTCTATTTAGAAGAATTCTAAGCCCTTTAATATTTTCTCCCCCACTATAATAATAATAACCGCTTATTGTCACAAGTAGGCTTCAATGAAGTTACTGTGGAAAAACCCCTAGTCGTCACATTGCTGCGCCTGTTCGAAGAGGCCGGTACGGGAATTGAACCCGCGCTGCTGGCATTGTTCTGCATTACAAGCCAGCTGTTTAGCCCACGGTGCTAAACCAACCCCTTATGTTCATTCCATTCACTGTTTCATGCTCCCCCTTAACTATGATGTCTGGATTGTGAAGACAGATGCTAAATATTCATCAAGAACCATAGGTACGTCTTGCGCCTCCACCTACAAGTTCCCTTTTGGTTTCCAGTAGGCCGTACCCTGTCCTGGTCATTGCCTGGTTCCTATGAGGGTTGGTTAGCTCAGTTGGCTAAGTGGATAGTATGTGGTGTAGAGTGGTACCAACAGCATGGATCCTCATGGCCTGTGGTAGTTCATGGAGGTCTGCCTCCTTGCCTTTCCACATGCTTGAAGTGGAGTGGTGCCCTTCAACCTGTACAACCAATCGCCTGTCTCTAATGAAGAGAGGTCCTTTTATTCCTTATTCCAGCCCACCTTCAGGGATCTCTGGATATCAGTCCAGGGTGCATCCATGCAACTTGAAATTGAAGCTGTTTAGAATGCAGAAAATAAATAGAATGAATGGAACAGTGACCAAACTTTATTGTTTTTGTTGTTTTCTAATGAAATGTAATGAAAAAATGAAAATCGCTTATTGTCACAAGTAGGCTTCAAATGAAGTTACTGTGAAAAGCCCCTAGTCGCCACATTCCGGCGCCTGTTCGGGGAGGCTGTCACGGAAAGTTGGAAGTTTTGCTGGAAGTTTTACTCCATTGTGGATAAGCATATACCCTATTCATTGTATTTTAGCTGAAATCAGGATGCAAAGTATAGGTGTGTTATATGCAGGGAAGTACTGATAAATGAGAGTTTGATGCTAATTATGTCTTAGCTTGCAGACATCTTTTAAATTCTAAACGAACTGAATGTCAAATTGCAAGGGAAGGATGATTGCTTTTGGCACTTTGGAGAAATAGATGTTTTCCAAAAGTCATTGCAAGTTTGGCAAGTGCAAGTACAAAACCAAAGCCAAAACTATTGCATGTCCCACACACTGCTAGGACACATCGAAGAAAACAGTGTTAGTAAGGGAACTCTCAATGGACTGTTAAGCCTTATTCAGTTGCATCTGGCTGCGCTGAGGAACCATTTTTGTCGCTACTTTCCAGAGAAGTTTCAGATTTTGAAAGAAGAGATGGGTGAAAAATCCTTTTGAATTTGAGACCCCATAGTCAATTATTAACTTACAGCTGACTACAAATGAAGAGTCTGTTGCTGGTTTCTTTAACTACTTGGTTTTCTGTGGCTCTGTTCCAATTAGGGCAACCAGTGAATTTGCCTTTCTTTCTCTGCTATCTATGTCCGAATGCTTAGAGTCGCCAGGTATCGAATGATACCACCACCAGTTTCAACCGGCTATCGATCAAAGAGCCAAACACCAGTTAGTTAGTTCAAGGTCAAGGATACTTTATTTACACACAATTAGTCATACAACATAAACACTACTAGTTAACTACACCTATCAGCTAAGACAACCTGTACTTAACTTCAGGCACTCGTCTTAGGTCAGAAAACAGTGGCCGCTGTTCAATTCTGGATCTTTCGGGTTCGAAGGAGTAACTGCTGCTCAGCTGGGCTCATACGTCTGGTAGCGGGCGTTCAACTTGGACTCGCTTTGACGAATGTGATATAAAATAGTTACTTTAGAGATATTAGTTAATGTAATGTAGAGGTAGGCCAGTCTAATTCTGGTGAGTTCACAGACAAAGGATTTCAGACCGCCTGGAAAAGCAGGAAGAGGTGTGTCCACCAAAGCAGGAGAAAAGGATGCTGGGTAATAGGGGCCAGAGGAAGGGATTGGAAGTGAGCCAATCAGAATAGATCAACAGGTCAGGAGGGATATAGGATGACCTATGGGCATCGTGTATGTGAAACTTGATGCCATTTGAATGTATCAGTACAGATTCCTTTGTTCCATATCCTCACTTGATTCCAGAAGTCCATGGAGCAGAATGTGCTTCGTGCTCCTGAGAATTGAGGAACGCTTGCAAGCTAAATAAAATAACTAATGCTGTACCTGCAAATCCATCTCGACTTTTATTGAGGCCAGACTGACGGGTAAAGAAACTTGGGATTCTACAGCTTCTGGTGTTGCTACGATTGGCGATGACCGTGATCGGGGTACCAAGGCCAAAAGAGAGCGAACATATGGCGAACTCTTCTTCTTATACTGAGAGGGGTTTCGCGCTCTTTTGGGCGGTCCTTCGATTTGGGCCTTACTAATTGGGTGATCCCTGATCACTCTGTTCCATTCCTTAGCCAATAAGTGGGCGGGGATCTTGATAGCTGGGCGTGCCGCAAGTGGTCACTGACCCCGTTGTTTGCGTTTCCCTTGAACAGGGAGTGGCGCCGAAATGTCTGGGACTGTCCCGGTAGCTGGAGTGCCAGTCCTTTTGTTTTGGGGAAGATGGGCCATCAAATGCTAATCAGCCTGATTAACATGCTAATGGGACGGAGTTTCGATACCGTCTGGACTTTTGCTGACAAATATGCATTTCAGGCTCTGAGCTTGCTGAGGCACGATCAATTGGACTAAAGACGAAAGTTGAATCCAAACTGAGGCTTTATTGCTATCAGATGTGTGGCCTCCCACAGCAGCTGGCGAAATGGCTGCGAACTGGAGGTCACGCATATTTATACCATGCCTCCTGGGCGGAGCCAGCAGGCAGGGGCTACAGGCGAACCTGTAGTGCAGGTTCTACCGTACGTCCTCTAATATAGGTACAACAGTGGTTTACCACACCTGCCTGATTCTTGGCTTGTCCATTTTACCCGCCAGTCTTTCCTCTGCACATAGTTGGAAGTGGCCATCCCAGATGGCTACAACACTCAACTTCTGCACCTCACCTGTGACAGTATATTAAAAATGCACCATGAGGCTGCCAGCATTCTGGAGTATCATCTCCGAGGAGAATCCAGTGCTGAGTAAAAGCAGCATTTTGTTACTATTGCGCTTCACAATGACCTACATGTGTGGAATTGGATTTTCCGTCCTCCCAAAGATGAAAACGGCACAGAGCAACTTGCTGAAATCTGCACCTAATATGCACATTGCCCTCACCTATTGCATTAAAGGTAAACAAAAACAGTGTACTGCGAAGGGCGGCAGGCCTGGGTCCCGAAGGTTGGCCATAAAAGTGGTAAAACGTGGGACTGGAGGAAAAAAGTTTGTAAAAACACTGGCTAAAATAGTTAGACCATCCTTTGGAGCTCTGATTTGGTCTTGTGATTCCTACCCCAAGATGGCTATTAAATATCCTGAGTAACTCGGCACCCTTTAACATTGCTACAATTAATGGGAGTTTATCACAAGTAATCATGATCAGGATTTAAGATTGTATTCAGCCTTAAGAACTTCTTTATTTTGTTTCCTGGTAGTTTGTTAGTAGGTTAAGATGGGAAAATTAAGACAGGTTTCTTTTGATGCTTTCTGAGGTGATGATTGCTTCTGCCTGGCCTGATTTATAATGCATAAAGATGTGACCTCAGGGATTGTTGTTGCCGTCTGCTTACTTGATTTGTCATGGCACTTGGCCATTAGATTTTTATTGGTTGATCAGACACTTGAGATATTTTTCATTACTGCAAGAAAGAACTGTTTCTATAAACTATGATTATTTATGACCAAACAGATGTATGGATCATAATCACAAGGTACTCCGACCTGATGTAGTTTATTCCTGAGTGAACATTTTTGAGGCTGATATCTTAATTAATAAGGGGAACAGGCGTTATGGGGAGAATTGTTGCTGATTTTCTCCTTGGTTCAATTGCTCTGTTTTATTACCTTTGCTCTCGAGTCGCCAGGTATCTTTATGATACCGCCGCGAGGTTCAAGTCCGAGTAATGATCAATAACCCAATACACTGATTAGTAAGATTTAAATCAAAGCACATTTATTATACACAGTAATCGCTACTCATGCACAAATTCTACGTCTAAGCTACTTCTACAACTAACAGGCCTATACTTAACTTGGCACTGGCCCACCAGGTCAGGGGAACAAATGGCCTTTCGTTCGGGTTCTGAGTCTGCGGGATTCAAAGTTGGTACGGATTGGTAGCTAGGAGCGCCTATCTCGTAGCGAGCGTTGAATTAAGACTTACTTCTGTCAGTTGTCACTGCACCGATCACGGTCAATGTTGGTTTGTGTTGCTGGGTGACCCGGGCAGGACGCAGAGGTGAAGAAGAGAGCGATTTGAACTTGGGGCTTAACTCTTATAGTCCCCAGGGGCTTCCCGCCTTTCGGGGCAGACCCTGTACCTGGTCCCAAGTGATTGGACTTTGTCCCAATCGCTTGGTTCGATTTTCTCCAATACTGGAGCGGTTCCCTGATCGATGGGTGGTCTTGAGGTGCTCGTTCACCTCCTTTGTGTTGGCTCCAGCTGGCGCCGAGAGTCTGGCTTTGCTTTGTCTGTCCAAAATGTTACTTATTGTTCCCGGGGATTGCTCATCAGTATGCAGATGGCTGCTACTTTGTTATGCTGATGGTCGCTGGTATCAATGTTGTCTGGCCTTTTCAGAGGTAAATACACAGCAAACGTGCAGCTGCTGGTTTCTGTCTATGTTGGCTGACTTTCCCATCAGCCTTTGCCGTTCGCCATTTTAAATCGGGAGTTGGCCAATTTAGGTGGCTACAGAATAGTGCAAGAGAATGGGGATGCAAAAAATATCAGCCATGGTTGAATGGCGGAGCAGACTCGATGAGCCACGTGGCCTAATTCTGCTCCTATGTCTTATGGTCTATATCCAAGAAACCACCTTGCTGCTTGTAGCAGAATTGACAGATTGATACAGGGAGAATTTAGATTTAATTTAATTTTAATTTTCGAAGAGTGGACAATTTTGTCACCAGACCCCGGTTCTTCAGTGAATATTTACTTTGCTACTGGAGATAGTGAAACACTTTTGTAAACATGATGGATGCTAGATTTATTAAGGGCCATTTATTAGAGAACATCAAAGTATATCATGAAGTTCATCTGACCCACAACTTTTAATAGATTTTGGTTATGGGAAGCACAAGGGCCCACTTTACAGGTGTGATGCAACAAAGAGCTAAAGTATTTTTAAACAAAAAACATTATTCTATGAATCTAGTTAACATTTTATAAACATACAGTAAACATCTTATCAACTACCAACACTGATAATCCCCACAGATACAATACTCTATAGGTAACCCTTAATACCTTTCCTAGCAACATCCATAAGTCACATACCCTTTTTAACAAAGACAGCAGGTTTGAATTCTCTGCAGATATTACTTTTAAATTATCAAGTGAGCTGAAGAAATTCTTTAGATTGCAGAGAGAGAGATCAATGCATGTTCTTGCTTGAAAGCAACTCCCAACTACCTAAAATGAAAGTAAAACACAAAGCAGCTTCCAGCTCAATACGAAAGTAAAGGACAGAATCACATTCCAGCTCCAACCACACAATGACCGCTGCAGCCATTTCAGAATTCCATATGTTTTAATCATTTTGGATTTTGGGTTATATGTTCAACATAATTATAAAGAATCTCTTAAGCTTCATACCTCCTAGATGTATATTGGCTGTGCCGCTGATTACCTGCGGAAGTGTGCCTTGCTCTGTAGACCCTGGAGAGTATCCATGTATGAACAATCTTTCCAAATTTCGTAGTGTTCTCAGGATGATGAACAAATAAAATCCCTTTTCGGATGTGTTCAACTGCTGGTTTCATCTTAAAGCTTCACATCAACCTTTTGTATCTTTAAATAGCAGCATGATGACACCAATCTTCAGACTGTAAATGCTTGTTGTCGCGTTTTTTGGTTAGGTATTTCTTTCAGCCGTTAATAATTACATATTTTTGTCCATATTTTCAGTGGGTTGAACTCTGGACAACTCATCCTGTTTTACACAGACCTCTAGTTCTGATTGCTAGCAGATGTGTGCGATAGAGACAGTCGGAGAAAAAGGATGGACAAACTGATCCTCTGGGGGGGGGGGGGGGGGGGGCGGCACATGTAAGTGGGAGCAATGGAGAGAAACGGAATGAGGTTGCCATTTGGGGTGGAGAGATCTAATTGGGAGCAGGAAGATAATGGTTGCAATAGACATTATGGGGTAGAGTTCTTGCCTCTGAGCCAGGTCTCTGGGTGCAAGTCCCACTCCAGAACTTTATGGCTAAGGAAGAGATTCCTGGCACCTATTCTTATTCTTCCCACCAAAATTAATCACTTCCCTGCATTAACTTCCTTCTGCCACTTGTTTGCCTAAAGAAATTTGTGCTTGAAATGACAGCCAATGCAAATGCAAAATTGAAAAGTAGGGATGAAAGACAGGACAACAGAGAAGGGACGGGTTTTGTGAATATCAAGAGACACCAGGATCAGTTTTTGACAATTGGAATAGCAGAAGAAAAGAGCCCTCAAGATGAGACATTGCACCTTGATGGCAGTGGCAGGCGTACAGTCTCAACTACTATCACCAGAAAACTGATAACACCTCGCTATAGTCTTGTTGACCCATGCTGCTTTACCCCTTTCTTCACTTCAGGCTACTTTTGCAACAGAGAAGTTTGCTGTTTAGTTAAAACATAGTCCTGTTCAATTAAAACAGCACCAAATGTGTTGGGCATTGAAATAAAATGGACAGTGAGGTGAAATGGTATCACAAGCTGAATGTACAGTGAGGTGAAATGCAAGTTTAAATTTCGATAACAAGTTAAATATGAGGCTTCTGTGAAATGTGCAAGTCACGCCTTGTTGTCATCGATGGAAACAACTGGCATGTCGAATTCTGCCAATTTCATAGAGAATCATAGAGATGTCCTCCAACCTGCAGATAATTAAACCCAGTTGGTATACAAATAACAGGCTCCAGGGCTTGGGCAAAAAAATTAGCTTCACACTTCAAAGCAGTACTGAGGATGTAGTGCATACTCTGACGTGCTGCCATTTGGATGTGATAAGCCAAGGCCTTGACTTGCTCCTAGGGTGGATGTAAAAGATTCCATGGCACTATTTTAAAGAAGAGTAAGGAGGTTACCCCTGGTTTCCTGGCTTTTAAATCAACGATTCAATAACAGATTATCTGGACATTACAGTTTTTGGGAGCTTACTTTATGCAAACTGACTCCCTGTTTCCTACACTATAACAGTAAGAAGTCTTACAACACCAGGTTAAAGTCCAACAGGTTTGTTTCAACACTAGCTTTCGGAGCACTGCTCCTTCCTCCTTCCTACACTACAACAATAGTGCTTCTTCCTACTTCCTACATTGCTGTTATTTAATGTGTAATTAATAATGTATATGGACTGTGGTTTGTTATCTTCATAGGGATCATAACATTGTCTAAAATTGCCTGGAATTCTAATCAGGTTCAGCTTAATCTGTTTGTTACTTAGTCTATTACCATGAGATGGTTTAAGATTTCCATTACATTTACAAAAGTAAAGAGAAATTCACAGAAGGTCTTGCTCAACAGTATAAAAGAATCTATTTGATTTTGAACCAACAATTATTCTAATCACAATTTATTTGCAGTTGGTCCTCACCACAAATTTCTTGTTAAAATCACAGCAACTCTGACATGTCTTTTAACTCCTTGCACTGAAGATCTATGCAGACTTCCTTGTCTACTTTTAAAAATTAAACCATAAATTTCTTGTGGACCCTCGAGGAAACTGCCAAACTTCAGAGATTTTTCAATTTATCTTTTCTTGACTAGATGCTTAATTGGCAAAACCAGAGCGAACTAGCCCAAATGTGTTTGCTCACAGGAAGTGTTTTTTGTGAACATGCATGGAAAATGAATAGGCCCGAGACTTCCAATGATTTAAATAGCTAGCCTCTTGTATTTTATATCCCTGACCCCCCTTCACAGACCTCAAATCAAATTCTAATATGATTGAGCTCCAGGTGAATTATACCCCAAACTGCTACAAAGTCTTGATTGCATTTTACTAACTGTCTCTGACTGTGGGGCTTGGTGTTTTTCCTTGAGAAACCTGCCCAGATCTCTGGTTAACAATTGAAGTGTCATATTGATTACGGATGGGACATGATTTCAGGTAAAGCAACTGATTTCCTAACCTTTTAAAATAAATCTTTTTATTGGCATTTTCCAACTTTAACAGTGTCATGATATTCATATAAACATATCATGGTGCAAACACACACACACACACACACATACTGATGGACAGATTAACGGACCAATCAGCGCACACGCAACGTCACAGCCAATCACCAGTGAGAGCACACGCACTATAAAACTGGGAACACCACAGTTCCCACTCATTCCAGCAGGAGACAGCTCCGGGCACAGAGCTCACAGCGTTCCACTCAGACATACACCATATGCCGAGTGCCTCTCTAAGATAGTGCAAGGGCTGGGTCCACAGGTTAACTGGTAAAGTACGAACCACAGCCAGAAGTATACAGTAGATGTTATCCAGAATAATAAAAGAGTTGTACCATCTACAACCGTGTTGGTTCGTTTGTATAGCGGAACACCCAACACGACAAACAATATAACAGTTTAACATGTACAGCACCGAATATTTACAAAATAGCAGCTCAGGTGTTTCTGACACTTACAAGCAAGTTTGTGTCTTATGTACAATGGTTTTTACAAGCTTTGTTTCTTTTCCCCACCTGCTGGGGTTTTTATTTTTTATTGTTAGGAATGGGGCCTGGCTGGCCCCCTCCCCTTGCCCCCCCCCCCCCCCCCCCCCCCCCCGCTTCATTTTGTGCCTTCTTTCGGTCCCTCCTCCCGCCCCTGTCTCTTGTGCGTGTCCTCCCTTGTCTTTCTCTCTCTTTCTCCCTCCCACCCCCAACTCTTCCTAGTCGCTGTTTGTCTTGAACAGATCATGGAACAGGCTGAAGAATGGCTCCCACGCTTTGTGGAAGTCCTCGGATGGTGTACTTGATCTTCTCCAGGTGGAGAAATTCCACCAGCTCTCACAGCTGGGTGGCACTGCTGATCGCCAGCTGAGCAGGATTCGGATCCCTTTCCCATATGAAGATCTGGCTGGTCCGATACCCTGAAGACTCCCTCTCGGGCACGGCTCCACCCTGACCCCCACAACTTTGGACATCGCCTCACAGAAGGTTGTCCGGAACCCGACATGTCTGGGGACATGTTGTGTGGTTGGCCGGGCATTTGAAGAACCTGCTTATTTGGGTTCTAGTCAGATGGGCTCTGTGCTCCACTTTAAATTGCACGAAGTTCCCTCTAGCGCAGGAGGGAGTGGAGTTAGTTCTGCTCAGTGCTTCGCTCCAGAGTCCCCAACCCACTTTCCCCAATTTGTCCTCCCATTTCTGTCTAGTTTTGACCAAAGGTAGTCTTGCCCTGTCCAACTGTCTGTATATGTTCCCACAGTTCCCCAGACTCCTCATTGTACGTGTTGATTAGCTCCTCTAAGAGAGTGTCGCTCAGATCCCTGGGGTAATTTGCCATCTCCTTTGAAGTGTTTAATTTGGAAGTGCCCGAGTCCTGTCCCGTCGGGAGGTCCAGGTCCTCTGTCAGTTCGTCCAAGGTCGCAAGTCTGTATCCTATGTAGAGGTCCCTCACCACTAGCGTTCCTCCCGTCCTGTCTCTATTTTTTAAAGGTGGCGGAGCTTGGCTGGAAAGAATTTGTGGCTACCATAGATGGGGGCCATGGAGGACATCTCGGTTAAACCGAAACGTTGCCTCATTTGGTTCCGCGTCTTCAATGTGGCTACCACCACTGGGCTGGATGTGTGCCTTGATGGGGGGGAATGGGAGAGCTGCTGTGGCGAGTGCTCGGAGGACTCCTCCAGCCTCACCCATTCCGTGTTTGACTCTCGTATCCACCCCTCGTCCTCTTGACTATGGCCACCCAGAGGTATTACTGTAGATTTGGCATGGCTAGATTGCTCATGTTTTTCCTCCTTTGCAATGTTGATTTGGTGAGCCTCTGGTTTTTACCCCCCATACAAACAGCATAATCATATTGTCTACTTT
Organism: Scyliorhinus torazame; assembly: GCF_047496885.1. Classification (NCBI taxonomy): domain Eukaryota; kingdom Metazoa; phylum Chordata; class Chondrichthyes; order Carcharhiniformes; family Scyliorhinidae; genus Scyliorhinus; species Scyliorhinus torazame. Next base: position 78,991,516 of record NC_092721.1, on the reverse strand, counting down.
GTGGAAATAGGCCTAGGGAATGAAGTTCGGTATGGATCTCAACAGGAAGAGAAACTTCGGCAGTACGTTCATTTTGATCGTCTGCACTCTCCCCTCCAGGGAAAATGAGAGCGGGTCCCATCTCTGCAGGTGCATTTTTTTGCTTCCTCTGTCAGACTGGTCAGGCTCCACTTGTGGATTTGTGTCCAGTCGTGGGCTATCTGGATCCCCAGGTATCAGAATTTGTTTTGGGCGGATTTGAATGGTAGTCCCTCCAGCTGTGTCCCTCCCCCATTTGGGTTCACTGGGAATGCCTTGCTCTTGCCCAAGTTGAGTTTGTAACCCGAGAAGGCTCCAAACTCTCTCAGAAGTTGCATGATTGCTTTCAGGCCATTATGTGGGACCAAGACTTGGAGGAGCAGGTCATCTGTGTAGAGCGATACCTTGTGCTCTCTGACCCTTCTTTGTATACCCTTCCAGCTTTTCGCATCTCGCAGAGCGATCGTCAGTGGTTTAATTTTCAGGGTGAACAAGTGCGGGGACAGTGGGCATCCCCGCCTTGTGCCTCTGTGTAGCTGGAAGTATTCAGAGCTGGTGGTGTTGGTCCGAACGCTCGCCTTGGGGCGTTGTCCAAGAGTTTTACCCATTAGGTGAATCATGTCCCTAGCTTAAAACCGCTCCAGCACCTCTGAGGTACTTCCATTCGACTCAATCGAAGGCCTTCACTGCATCGAGGAGACTGTGTTCTCTCCCCGCAATGGGTCATTATTACATTCAACAGCTGCCTGATGTTCGCAGTTAGCTGCCTACTCTTGACAAAGCCTGTCTGGTCCCCTGCAACCACTTCTAGTATGAAGTTCTCCAGTCTCTTGGCAGGTCTTTTGTGAGTATCTTTTCGTCTACATTCAGCAGTGAAGTGGGTCTATATGACCCACGTTCCGTCGGATCCTTGTCTTTTTTGGGTATCAGCGATATTGTGCCCAGTGGTAGCGTAGGAGGCAGGGTGCCCCTCGCCAGCGAATCTGCGAACATGTCCCTTGGTGGGGGGCCAGGGCTGGTTGCAAATTTCTTCTAGAAGTCCGCAGGGAACCTATTTGGTCCTGACTCCTTCCCCCCCCCTACATGGAGCTGATACTCTCCATGATCTCTCCCAGTCCTATTGGTACTTCCAGCTCCCCCCACTTATCGTCCCCCATGACTGGCATGTCCAGTCCATCGACCATGATCAGTCGGTGTGTGCCATGATCAGTCGGTGTGTGTCAATGTCAGGGATTTCCACCATGGTCTTTTTATGAAGCCTGTGTCGTCCCAGTTGGGCACGTACACATTAACCAGGACAACAGGTGCCCCGTCCAGGATACCGCTGCCTATGAAGTACCGTCCCCCTTAATCTGTAACCATCCTTTCCGCCGTAAATGTCGTCCTCTTACTAATCATTATGGTTACTCCCCTAAGCCCTCGTCATGTAGCATGAATGATACGTCGGTCCCACCCAGTACTTCCCCCTCAGGTATGTTTCCTGCAGGAAGAAAATTTGGACAAGATATTCAGCTAAAAGTGCCTTTTATTTGTCCTGTTTCGGAGGAGAACCACTTGATGTGCGTCCGCTCGGCACATCACCGTCACCGGAAGTCCTGCTTTCCTAATCTACGAGGACTGAATAAAAGAACCCAATAGCAAGCTAATTTTGAACAGAAACACTTTGTTTTAAATTGTAACCAGAATTTATCTATTTATTGTTGCTTGACTAGTGCTTCTGCTCCTTGTATTAAAAAATTGATTCAGCATTAACTGGGAATATACGGCCTATTTGACCAGTAATTGGAGAAATCAAGAGTTTGTAAGGGTCATTATTTCTGGTGTTTCTCGATGGTAAGTTGTTGCTGTCTTTGTGGCCAACAATCTGGGTAATTTATCATAACATGTCAGGTTCCTAAGAGTGGAGAGTTGTCAAAGAGGTGTCCCTGATGTTGGAACACGAAAAAAAGGGTTTATACGCCCAATTCTAAGCAGCAATCTCTTGGTTGTGGGTTGTGACCTCGTTAGCTTTGGTTTAATATTCTGCATTCCAAAATCTGCAAGACCTGTGGAAGCCCACTATTAAAGTCAAAGACTTTCACTTATAGAACATAGAACATGTTCTAGATTCTTGGAAACATGCCCAGTAAATAATCTATCATATTGCTAACTTTCAAGATATGGACGTTATTCAATGTGGGCTCTTTATTTGTTTAAAGGTAAAGTCAATGCACTACAAATATGGCCGCTGAAGGTCGGATTATTTTTGGACGAAAAAGGGTTAAGTTGTGTCTGAACATGCTTTGGGAGACGTATCAAAATGTAAATGTCTGTAGTTGGAAGATCCTCTCTTGAAAAGGCATTCAAAATGAGACCATTTATGAATTGACACTTCTGTTATCTGGGTATTTACCAAAACTCAAAATCAGCAGCTCCATCTCGGTGATCTCCGTGTCTGCAAGCTTGAAACTTAACAAAGTAAGTGTGGAGAAACCGGTTTATCACAAGCAAATGTGAATATCCCCCATTGTGAGGCAATGACATCCAATTTCAAATGCTTTGTATATGCAATCGAAACATTAATCATCTGGTGACATGATCGAAACCGGCTTTCAGTTAATAAATCCTATTACTCCAAGAACTAGTCAGAGGCAAGTCAGTCTGTTCACTAACCGAACAAGAGGGACCATGCTTCAACCAGAAGAAAGAAATACAACCAATCAACCCAGGCATTGAGAGAGGAGCTAATTTGTCAACACCTGCAAAGGTTTGTCTGTACAGCTGGGGCCGGATGGCTACCCAGTAGCCCGGGGCCGGATGGATACCCAGTAGAGTTTTACAAGAAGTTCTTGGAGATAGTGGGACCGATCCTGACACGGGTTTTTAATGAGGCAAGGGACAGAGGGACCCTGCCGCCGCCAATGTCGCAAGCCACCATCTCGCTGATATTGAAACGGGACAAGGACCCGGAATTCTGCGGGTCATACAGGCCAATCTCCCTGATCAATGTGGATGCCAAGGTCCTGGCGATTAGAATTGAGGACTGCGTACCGGAGGTGATTGGGGACGATCAGACAGGGTTTGTGAAAGGCAAGCAGCTGACAGCGAACTTGAGAAGATTGCTTAATGTGATCATGATGCCCCCGATGGGCAAGGAGGTGGAGGTAGTGGTGGTAATGGACGCTGAGAAGGCCTTCGACTGGGTGGAGTGGGGCTATTTGTGGGAGGTGCTTGGACGATTTGGGTTCGGGGAGGGACTGGTTAATTGGGTCAGACTATTGTACCAGGCCCCAAAAGTTAGCGTTAGGACGAACAGGATAATGTCAGATTATTTCAGACTACATCGCGGGACCAGATAGGGGTGCCCACTCTCCCCGTTGCTGTTCGCACTGGCCATAGAGCCGTTGGCGATGGAGTTGAGAGCTGCAAAGGGGTGGAAGGGAATGACTAGGTGGGGGGGGGGGGTGGGGAAGAACATATGGTCTCTCGCTATGTGGACGACCTGCTCCTGTACGTGTCGGACCCACTGGCCGGGATGGAAAATATACTGGAAACATTGAGGAAGTTTGGCCGGTTTTCAGGGTACAGATTAAATATGGCCAAGAGTGAGATGTTTGTGGTGCAGGCAAGGGGCCAGGAGAATAGACTGAAGGAGCTGCCATTTAGGCTGGTGGAGGAAAGTTTCCGGTACTTGGGAATACAGGTTGCACGAGACTGGGGCAGGCTGCACAAGTTAAATTTGATTAGAGTGGTGGAACAAATGAAGAGGGAGTTTCAGAGATGGGATGCACTCCCGCTGTCACTGGCGGGGAGGGTGCAGACTGTAAAGATGACAATCCTCCCTAGATTTCTGTTCATCTTTCAGTGCTTCCCGATCTTTATCCCACGGTCCTTCTTCAAAAGGACTGGCAAAACCATTATGAGCTTTGTCTGGGCGGGAAAATCTCCGCGGGTGAAGAAGGCGATGCTTGAAAGGAGCCGCAGCGATGGGGGACTGGCATTGTCGAGTCTGATCAACTACTACTGGGCGGCTAACATAGCCATGATAAGGAAGTGGGTACGGGATCTATCTGGGAGCGAGTGGAGGTGGCTTCGTGCAGGGGCACCAGTTTGGCAGCCCTGGTCACTGCTCCCCTACCTCTGTCGCCGGCCAGGCACTCCACCAGCCCGGTAGTGGGGGCGGCCCTGCGGATATGGGGCCAGTGGAGGAGGCATATAGGGGAGGTGGGTGCGTCTGTCTGGGCTCCAATATGCGATAACCATCGATTCGGGAACATGGATGGAGGGTTTCGAACATGGCGGTGGGCGGGGGGTGGGGAGGGTGGGCGATATGTTCCTGGAGGGGAGCTTTGAGAGTTTGAGGGGTTTGGAGAAGAAATTTGGGCTGGTAAGGGGAAATGACTTTGTTTTGTTATGTTTCCATCGTGACATAAGCGGCTTCCTTCCGTTGCATTTGTCAAGGAAGGTCGAGACGTGTAAATAACTTTAACACATTTATTTACACTATGTACACTTTTATAACTTAGGTTCGACACTACTGCTAATCCTATTATCGCTACCTAACTTGCTAACCATCTGCTGTCTTCCACGTGGTGGGTGGAATAATGAATCAACCCTGTGCCTCTCCTCACCGACTGTCTCCACTGGCCGAAAGGGGTGATCATGTGTGTCGTGTCCTTTATGGATCGGTTGGTGTAATGCCCCCCTGTGGTCGTGTCACCTCTTTGTGTATCGTGAATGTCCATTGGTCGCCTCCCATGTAGCTTATCTATTGGTTGAGTGTGTGTGTGTGATGTTTCTGGTGCTCCCTCTAGTGTCTGTCTAGCTTACATGTATTTAGTGATGCACATCACCACAGACTTTAGGTACTTATAGATGCGGGACTTTGTACGCAGAAAGGTCCCATCCTTCCCACGCCTCCCGCCAATAGGGAACCAGGACAGAATCGTCTCTCGAGGAGAGGGTAGAGTCTCGGATATCTACAAGGTGCTCACGAAGGGGGAAGAGTCCCAGACGGAGGAACTGAAACTCAAATGGGAGGAGGAGCTTGGCGGGGAGATGGAGGACGGGCTGTGGGCGGAAGCCCTGAGTAGGGTAAACTCAACCGCAACATGTGCCAGGCTCGGCCTGATTCAATTTAAGGTTGTTCACCGGGCCCACGTGACGGTAGCTCGGATGAGCAAATTATTTGGGGTAGAGGACAAGTGCGCTAGATGCGCGGGAGGGCCAGCGAACCATGTTCACATGTTTTGGGCATGTCCTAAGCTTAGGGGATACTGGGAGGGATTTGCGTGGGTCATGTCCCGGGTGCTGAAAACAAGGGTGGTGATGAGTCAAGGGGTGGTAATTTTTGGGGTTTCGGAAGACCCGGGAGTCCAGGGGGAGAACGAGGCAGATGTTCTGGCCTTTGCTTTCCTAATAGCCCGGCGGCGAATACTGCTGGCATGGAGGGACTCAAAACCCCCGAAGACCAATCTATGGCTTTTGGACATGTCAAGTTTTCTGAGTATGGAAAAAATTAAGTTCGCCGTGAGGGGATCTGTACTGGGGTTGACCCGGAGGTGGCAACCATTCATCGACTTCTTCGCGGGAGAGTGAACGTCAGCGGGGGTGGGGGGGGACACCTAAATGCATGCTTTGGCTCTCTAATTCCATCTTGCGTATGTTCAAAGAACAATACAGCACAGGAACAGGCCCTTCGGCCCTCCAAGCCTGCGCTGATCACCTGTCCTATCTAGACCAACCGCCTGTATCCTTCTACACCCTGTCTGTTCATGTGCCTATCCAGATAAGTCTTAAAGGTTGCCAACGTATCTGCCTCAACCACCTCATTCCAGGCCACCACCACCCTCTGTGTAAAAAGCTTCCCCTGCACATCTCCACTGAACCTTTCCCCCCTCACTTTGAGCTTGTACCCCCTTGTAATTGTCATTTTTGCCCTGGGGAAAAGCCTCCAACTGACTGTTCACCCTATCTATACCCCTAATAATTTTATAAACTTCTATCAGGTCGCCCCTCAACCTCCGTCTCTAGGGAGAACAATCCCAGTTTATTCAATCTCTCCTCATAGCTAATACCCTCCATACTAGACAACATCCTGGTACATCTTTCCTGTACTCTCTCCAAAGCCTCCACGTCCTTCTGGTAGTGCGGTGACCAGAATTGGACACAGTATTCCAAATGTGGTCTAACCAACGTTCCATATAATTGTAACATAATTTAAAAGCTTTTATATTAGATACCCCGTCCTATGAAGGCATGCATGCCATATACTTTCTTTACCACCATTTCCACCTGTGCTGCCACTTTTAATCTCTCTGTGTCTCTATGCTCCTGATGGTTTTGCCATTTATTTTATAGCTCCCATCTGAATTGGATCTACCGAAATGCGTCACCTCTCATTTGTCCAGGTTAAATTCAATCTGCCATTTCTCTGCCCAATGTTGCAGCCTATCTATTTCCTGTTGTATTCTCTGACCATCATCGTCACTATCCCCAACTTCTGCAATCTTAGTATCATCCGTAAACTTGCTAATCAGACCCGCTACGTTTTCTTCCAAGTCATTTACATATATTTTAAAGAGCAGCAGTCTAAGAACTGATCCTTGAGGAACACCACTAGTTGCAGACCTCCATTTGGAAAAACACCCTTCCACTGCTACCCTCTGTCTTCTATGGCCATGGCCGTTCTGGATCCATCCAGCTAGTTCACCACTGACCCCATGTGATCTAATCTTTTGCACCAGCCTGCCATGAGGGGCCTTATCAAATGCTTTACTAAAGTCCATGTAGGCTACAGCCACAGCCCTTTCCTCGTCAATCATTTTTGTCTCCTCCTCAAAAGATTCAATCAAATTAGTGAGACATGACCTCCCTCGTACAAAACCATGCTGCCTGTCGCTAATAAGACCATTCACTTCCAAATGTGCACAGGTCCTGGGCGGGATTCTGCAACCCTCCTCGCCGGCGATTCTCCGCGGTCGACCAGTACCGCGCACGCTGTCGACGTGGCGCCGGTCGGGGTCCGTTGGAACAGGCCCCCGCGGCCATTCTCCGCAGTCGACTGGCCGAACTCCTACTGGCGTGGTTGACATGTGGTATCACCCGGGAGGAGCTGGGACCCACGGCCGCGGTGGTGGTCATGGTGGGGGGGGGGGGGGTATCTGACTCCGGGGGGCCTCAGCGGTGGTGGGGCCACAGATCGTTGGGCCAACGTGATTTGGGAGGGACCTACCTTCCTCCGCGTGGGCCCGCTGTGTGACTCCTCCATGTCGGCGACGCCTGTGCTGAGGTGGGCCGTCGCGCAGATGCGCGGCCGCGCGTTGTAGCTCGCAGGGCCCAGCCGGCAGCCAGAGCTGCGGGGCGCACGCCAGGGTTCTGCGAGCCCCCTGGAAAATGGAGAATCACCCCGGACCTGCGAGGAAAAAGTCCGGAGTGATTCTCGCCCGTTTTCCAACGGGCGTGGGGACTTAGTCCCCAGAAGGGAGAATCCCGCTCCCTATCTCAGAATCTTTTCCAACAATTTCACTATTACTGATGTCAAATTCACTGGCCTCTAATTACCCCGATTATCATTGCAACCCTTCTTAAATAACGGTACAACATTGGCTATCCTCCAATCCTCTGGGATCTCACCTGTGGCCAATGAAGAGACAAATATTTCTGTCCGAGGCCCAGCGATTTCATCTCTTGTCTCCCACAGTAATCTGGGGTAGATGCCATCTGGCCCTGGGGATTGTTTGTGTTTGAGGGAGTGAGTGTTTCATTGCATTTACATTTCTGAATATTGTGTGAATACTAGAAAGCCAGTCCATTATTAAAATTACAACACTCGAGATTTTAAAAAACTCCTTTAAAATAAACACATTGTCGTGCACAACCGACAGGTGAGGAAAAAGAGGAGAAGTTATCTAGCCATTTCTCTCCTGTCTGGAACAGAAAACTTGCCTTCGTGACATTCCTCTGTTTCCTGGGAAGACAGCAATTGAAATTTCACAGGTGGCAATTGCAACCACAATAAAATATAAGTGACAGAGAGGTAGTAGAATGAGAAGGGAAGGTATGAAGGTTGAGAGAAATGGGGTGGGATTAAGGGAATTGAGAAAGATCAATGAGAGAGTCCACAAAGGGCGAGAGTGAACTGGAAGGATAGGGATTGTGAAGTATGACTGGGATGTGGTGGAGGGGAAGAGAGTGGAGTTAAATTAGAAAGGAACATCAGTGAGAAGTTAAATGGTTGGGAGAAAGAAGGGAAATGACATGATTGGGACCAAGGATTCGGGAAAGATGAGGACATTGGGAAAAGGGGTTAGTGAGATACCTAGTCAGAAGCTAGTGAGACACCTTGTTTGATCAATAATCTGAAAAATTAGTTCACATAGTTTAGGCTGAAAGAAGGGAGGCATATTTCTGAATCTTGACCTGAGATTTTTCATATTAATTCTCATTTTCTCCATGCTGAAACAGGAACAGAACATGCTGGAAATATTGGGAAGGTGATAGCAACATTAAGGGGCTTAGGCCATAGTTTGCAAAGTATTGCCAGCATTTTCTGTTTGTATTTCAGATTTCCGGCATTCATTTAATTGGTGTCTATGGGGGCGATTCTCCGAGCCCTGCGCCGGGTTGGAGAATTGGCGTAACTGTGCCGCGACGCCTGCGCCCGATTCTCCAAGTTAGGGAGAATCGGCGCCATTTGCGCAGGCGCGTTTGGCGCGGCGCCGGCCACTGGAATCGGCGGGGCCGCCAATTCTCTACCCGGATGGGCCGAGCGGCCGCGCCGTTACGACAGAGTCCCGCCGGTGCCATTCACCCCTGGTCGCTGCCGGCGGGAACTCTGCGCGAACGGTCGGGGGGCAAGAAAAACTCAGCAGGTCGAGCAGCATCTGTGAAGACAGAAACAGAGATCACGTTTCAAGTACAACATGACTGCTTCAGAACTTCATTTCCAGCATCTGCAGTATTTGGCATTTATTATAGTGTTCTGACCTGAGGTGGCTATATGCCAGTGTTGAACGGAGTGTTTGTAACTATTGTCTGGCTTGAAGAGAGCAACTTGTCAGAAGTGGTGGAAAGCCCAAGAAATATAAACCCTTACATGAACCGCTGAAGCATCTGGCTTGAGTTTGGAGTGTAAGTTAAATGGATGTATAAAGAAAGTGGATATAAGGAGATCGACTTTAGATTGTATGTAATAGATTTCATAGAATCTCAAACATAAGTGACTAAGGATGTAGTCAATAAGATTTATGTTCATTGGTTTTGGTGTAGTAAAGTTCTTTTGTTTTAAACCTCGTGTTTTCGTTCTTAAACACTTGAATTATCGGATTCTAAACAAAAATAAACATGTTACTGGCCTCCACCGAGATTATTGACTTGGGGCTCTAGTGGCATCGTCAATTCACAGATTGTGATGGGTGATGCACGATCAATTGCACAAAGAAAAAAATTGGGTACAACTGTGGCTTTATTACAGTCAGATGCGTGGCCTCCTGCTGCAGCTGGCGAAATGGCAGGGCACTGGAGGTCATGCATATTGACACAGTTCTCCGTGGGCGGAACCAGCCGGCAGGAGCTATCGGCGAACCTGTAGTGCAGGTCCTACCTTACATCTCCTATTACAGTGGTTCACCACAATGGGTGCCCTAGAAAATCAGCCAAGGTTTAGGCTAATGAGTTCACAGTGAATTTCACTCAACATTGGGGGAAAGGCAGTGTCATGATATTCAAACACACACATCATGATGGACACACTAACAGGCAAATCAGAGTACACAACACCACAACCAATCACAGACAAGAACACCAACCACATAAAAAGCACGAGCACGACACCTGGAGGTCAGTAGGTCTGGGGAGAAGGAAGCATGAAAGAGCTGTTGAAACACCACAAGCAGGGAGCCCCCCACGTGCAGAGTGCAAAGACCAAGTTGTAAATAGTGAGTTTAAATAAACAAGTGTTGTACCATATGCAACTGTGTTGGCTCTTCTGTGTGTTAGAACACCCAACACCACATGGTACAGGAGTGGATCGATACCTGCCTACCAACCTGCCATTCTGGACATGGACCACACCGGCAAACCGCAGCCGATGCAAGTCACGGGGAACCTAGGCACCAACTGGAAGCTCTACAGGCAGCGATTTGACCTGTACATCCGTGCCACCGAAAAACAGAATGTCTCGGATGATTCGAAGATTGCAATGCTCCTCTTCTACGCAGGCCCCCACCCAAATGATGTCTTTAATTCACTGGTGTTCGAGGAAGGCGAAAACCAGGCCAAATATGACACGGTCATCCTCAAAATGGACCAGCACTTTCAAACTGAAGTAAACGAAACTTTCGAAAGATACATCTTTCAGCAACGCCTGCAAGGTAAGGAGGAGCTTTTTCAACCCTTTTTGACGCACCTCCGGATTCTAGCGCAGTCCTGCGGTTACGGCACCACCACAGAGTCCATGATCAGGGACCAGATTGTTTTTGGCGTTGCCTCCAGTGGCCTACGCCAGCAGCTTCTTAAAATAAAGAGCCTCACCTTAGCGTCTGCTGTGGAAGCCTGTGTCCTCCATGAAAATGCGACCTGCCGTTTTGCCCGATTTCAGGCGTCCGAGTTGGCACGGAGGGGGTCCCCAGCCGTCGAATCGGCAAGCCAGGCCGCCCACGACGTTGAACGCATCCAGGCCGTCGATTTCTTCCCGCCCCACGGCCCGGACGACAGCGGCCGCTTCCCGCGCTTTTCGCGGTCTCCCGCGCAGGTGCGCGCCAAGAATAACGGCCACAACGAGGGACGCACTGCGCAGGCGCGCCCACCGCAAGATCGCACTGCGCATGCGCAGTGGCGCAACGAACGCCGTGACGTCATGACGTGCAGCAAGTGTGGAGGTCTACACTTAAAAGGGCAATGTCCTGCAAAATACCAACAGTGCAACAGATGTGCCATGATAGGCCACTACGCAGCCCGCTGTCGTGCGGCTCAACCCATGGATCCGGCGCATCCTCGACAACCTCGCACACGAGTCAGGACCGTCCAGCCCACGCATCAAGACTTCCAGTTAAGTGATGCAGATGACCAGGATGACTTCAGAGTTGCCGTCATTGATGTCAACAAGGTCAATGCCATCAATCCAGACGATGAGTGGTGTGCCACCCTGACGGTCAACCGATCGCGCGTCGCCTTCCGTCTGGACACCGGCGCATCCGCCAACCTGATTGCTTACTCTGCAGTCCAGGCCATGAAGGTCAAACCACTCATCACACCATCCCGGCTTAAGATGGTTGACTATAACGGGAACGTTATCCCGTCCGTAGGATCTTGCCAGCTACAGGTGACTCACAAGAGGTACACGGCCACACTCCCCTTCGAAGTTGTGGGCTCATCAAAGGACTCGTTACTGGGCGCACAAGCGTGTAAGGTCCTTCACCTGGTACAGCGCATCATGTCTCTCTCTCCAGATGAGATATCCGACTTCCCGGATGCTGAGTTCCACGCGAATCTCCATTCCCTCCTCGCTCACAACCAGGAGGTTTTTGAAGGCATGGGGACATTGCCACACACGTACAAGATTCGACTCAGACCGGACGCCATCCCTGTCGTTCACGCACCTCGCAGGGTTCCTGCGCCTCTCAAAGACCGCCTCAAGGCACAACTGCAGATTCTTCAGGACCAAGGGGTCCTATCCAAGGTCACGGAGCCCACGCCATGGGTCAGCTCCATGGTCTGTGTAAAGAAGCCCTCTGGCGAGCTCCGTATATGTATAGATCCAAAAGATCTGAACAACAACATCATGCGGGAACACTATCCCATCCCAAAACGAGAAGACCTCACCAGCGAGATGGCGCGAGCCAACATATTCACTAAATTGGATGCGTCCAAAGGATTCTGGCAGATCCAACTGGACCCGGCCAGCCGAAGACTATGCACATTCAACACCCCTTTTGGCAGATTCTGCTACAACCGGATGCCATTCGGCATCATTTCGGCATCTGAAGTATTCCACCGCATTATGGAGCAGATGATGGAAGGCATCGAAGGGGTACGTGTATATGTGGACGATATCATCATTTGGTCCACCACTCCGCAGGAACACATGCATCGTCTTCGACGTGTCTTCACCCGCATACGGCAAAATGGCCTGCGTCTCAACCGTGCGAAGTGTGCTTTCGGCCAGACGGAGCTGAAATTCCTCGGGGACCACATCTCAAGGTCCGGGGTCCGTCCCGATGCAGACAAGGTTAGCGCCATCACAGCCATGCCACGACCGGCTGACAAGAAGGCTGTCTTAAGATTCCTGGGCATGGTCAACTTCCTTGGGAAGTTCATTCCCAACCTGGCTTCTCATACAACAAACATGCGCCATCTCGTAAAAAAATCGACGGAATTCAACTGGCACCAGTCGCATCAGCAGGAATGGGAGGAGCTCAAGCACAAACTGGTCACGGCACCAGTGCTGGCCTTCTTTGACGCGACTCGCCCTACAAAGATCTCAACAGACGCCAGCCAATCTGGTATTGGAGCGGTACTCCTGCAAAAAGACAGCACGTCATCATGGGCCCCGGTTGCGTATGCCTCACGAGCCATGACCCCTACCGAACAGCGCTACGCGCAAATCGAAAAAGAATGCCTGGGCTTGTTAACTGGACTGGACAAGTTCCACGACTATGTGTATGGCCTGCCACGATTCACGGTCGAAACTGACCACCGCCCCCTGGTCAACATCATTAACAAAGACCTGAACGACATGACTCCTCGCCTCCAGCGCATCTTACTCAAACTCAGGAGGTACGATTTTGAACTGATCTACACTCCGGGGAAGGAACTCATAGTGGCGGACACTCTTTCCCGAGCAGTGAGCACACCACCAGATGCGGAGGGGTTCGTGCGTCAAATTGAGGCACACGTGACTCTGACAGCAGCAAATATGCCAGCTGATGATCCTTGTCTGGCCCACATACGCGCAGAGACGGCGACTGACCCTCTGCTGCAGCGAGTGATGCGCCACATGACGGAAGGGTGGCTAAAAGGGCAGTGCCCCCAGTTTTACAATGTGCGAGATGATCTCACCAATATAGACGGGGTCCTTATGAAATCGCATAGGATCGTCATTCCACACAGTGTGCGCCAGATGATTCTTCGTCAACTACACGAAGGCCACTTGGGTGTCGAAAAATGCAGACGAAGGGCCCGGGCGGCGGTATATTGGCCGGGTATTAATGAAGACATAGCCAACATGGTGCTCAACTGCACAACCTGTCAGCGGTTTCAGCCGGCGCAACCTCCGGAAACACTTCTACCACACGAGATGGTGACGTCCCCCTGGGCGAAGGTGGGTGTTGACCTATTTCACGCGCTCGGCAGAGATTACATTGTTATTATAGACTACTTCTCAAACTACCCGGAAGTCATGCCTCTCCATGATCTGACGTCGTCCGCAGTCATTGGGGCCTGCAAGGAAACGTTTGCTCGCCATGGCATTCCAAGGACTGTCATGTCAGACAATGGACCTTGTTTTGCCAGCCGTGAATGGTCGTCCTTTGCCGCAGCATATGGTTTCACTCATGTGACATCCAGCCCTCTGCATCCACAATCGAACGGGAAGGCTGAAAAGGGTGTCCACATCGCAAAGCGGCTCCTGTGCAAGGCGGCTGATGCCGGATCGGACTTTAACCTTGCCTTGCTGGCCTATCGATCGGCCCCGTTATCCACGGGCCTCTCGCCAGCGCAGCTACTAATGGGTCGCTCCCTCAGGACGACGGTACCTTCCGTCCTGGCACCGACAACAGACCATGAGGCGGTTCTTCGGGACATGCAACTGCAGCGTGATCGCCAGAAAGGTCGGTACGACACACGAGCGACGGACCTGCCCCCCCTGTCCTCCGGAGACAAAGTACGCGTCCATCAACCGTATGGTGGCTGGTCAGCACCGGCCGAAGTCCTCCGACAAGTGGCTCCCCGCTCGTTCCTGGTTCGCATGCCGGATGGTTCCGTGCGTCGCCGCAATCGGCGCGCCCTTCGCCGACTTCCACGTTCACAGCCACACAACACGCCAGATCCTCAACAGGCTTCCGAGGATGACTTTGTGGAGCTGCCGCACATCACGCCCTTTCCATCGCCACCCATGGCCATGCCTGCACAGCAGCCGGTGGTTCTTGATCCACCCTTAAGGCGGTCAACCCGAATTCGTCGCAAACCCATTAGAATGGACTTATAATACAGTTCATATGTTTAATAAGTTGGACAATTTTACATGATAACCTGTTGTTGTTTATCGTTCCAGATGTCGTCTGACTGGACAACTGTTCAAAATTTTTTTTCTTCTTCTCTCGTTCGCATTTCTGTTATGTTATGGTACAACTGGATTCATGTGACGCACTCGACATCGCCCCATGTACATAGTTCCGTCATAGACACATGCTGCACACGACACACACACACTCTTAGATGCACTCACGTCACGATCATATTTATTACCACGTAGGCACATATCTTTGTAAAAAGGGGGGATGTCATGATATTCAAACACACACATCATGATGGACACACTAACAGGCAAATCAGAGTACACAACACCACAACCAATCACAGACAAGAACACCAACCACATAAAAAGCACGAGCACGACACCTGGAGGTCAGTAGGTCTGGGGAGAAGGAAGCATGAAAGAGCTGTTGAAACACCACAAGCAGGGAGCCCCCCACGTGCAGAGTGCAAAGACCAAGTTGTAAATAGTGAGTTTAAATAAACAAGTGTTGTACCATATGCAACTGTGTTGGCTCTTCTGTGTGTTAGAACACCCAACACCACAGGCAGGAAGGCTTTGTCGGTGGCAAAAGGCTTTAGATATTTGAAAAGGTAAACACATATCCTGACCTTTACATGTGTGCATACACGCGCACACACAAATGTTATGCAGTAGAGGTTAACTTTTGGCCAAATTAAAATTCAATGATAGGTTAAAAATAGAGGGCTCACTGTTTAAATTCTTCACTGTTGTTAGTGGCTGAGATAATTTTTTAAACAGTAGCCTTGTGTTTTTATCCATGCAAATGCTGCTTTAGGATTTGAGAATGTTCTCCGGAACCTCTGACTGTTGACACAAGTGTAATATAAGTAGGCAGAGTTCCTTTCAACTGAAATTTTCTATATTTGTGATGGATTCCTCAATGTAACAGAGATAGGGCTCTGAACTCTAAAACAGGAGGGAGTGAGCAATGGTATTACTGCTCCATTTGTAGATGACATAATTCAACAGGCGATTTGGTTCTCACTGTTTGTGGAGCCATTAGAAAAGGATTAGTTGCTGGATTTATCAATGTAACTCTGGAATGTACACTTTCATCAAATAAAAAAAAAAAATTACTTTTTTGGCTGTACTGGAAACATCCTGAGAATGAGAAGAAAAGCACAACATAAGTGCAAGCTGTACTGTCTTTCAGGAGATTCCTCGCTCAAATTTAGGAGATTATCTTTTGGATGCCTGAATCTGGAAAATTATAAGTTGAGCTTTGTGTTTAAAAATTGCTTGTAAAGGTCACAATAGACATGAGGTGACACCAGTCAATATAGGTTTTATGATGGGATTTGTTCGCTTGTCATAACTAATAACTTGGCAATATACAGTGTTTCAGCAAGTTAATCCAGCTAATTATTATCTTCACAGGAAGATATGAACTTAAATGAAGAACGGAAGGCTCCTCTGCGCAAGAAAGACTTGAGCATTAAAAGGGAAATGGTTGTGCAATACATTGGTGGAACTGCCAATACCGTAAGTAAAATGTGAAGCCGTTTTTGAATTCATTTTAGTTGTATGGTTTGACTTTCAATATATTTGATCTGTTTTTAAAGAGTCAAGCTAGATGAACCACAAAGATATTTTGTGTGCATCGCTGGTCTTTTCAGATATCATCCAGCTGAGCAATCTTAAGTGTAACTGAATGCAATTAATGCTTTCTCAAAGTGAAATCTGGTTCACTGACTGGTCTTTTTAAAGTTATCCAACTGGGATCTCCTGCTGCTGCTGATGGGCAAACATTTCAAAACTACGTTCATCTACAATCATCTACAATCTGCACTATGTCTTGGTATTCTGTTGGCCATATTCTTGCACTATATATCGTTTGCGATTTTATAATAAATATATGGAAAGTAAATGTTAGCCATTTTCCCCAAGTTTAGATGTATTTGTTTTACTTGAGGAATAAATGTTAAAACATTTTTTTAAGTGCAACAGAAAATTGGTTGTAACTTTATAATTTTAATGTCTCTGACGTCTTGATATGAGCAACCAATGACTACTGCTCACTTTTACTTAGGATGAATGACATTTCCTTGTGCTATATCTGATTTCTACTTCCAGTCGAAACAATATTCTTTGAAAGCAGATTATTTTTCATTGTATCAAAGTGATAAGGAATGTGTACTGGATATTTCACCTGAACTTTATTGGATAACTCAGTGGCGTAACGGTGTATATATTGTTTGTCCTGATGTATGCTGCTTCTGCCCTTTGCATACTTAAA
This sequence comes from Scyliorhinus torazame, assembly GCF_047496885.1. Lineage (NCBI taxonomy): Eukaryota > Metazoa > Chordata > Chondrichthyes > Carcharhiniformes > Scyliorhinidae > Scyliorhinus > Scyliorhinus torazame. The sequence goes on along the minus strand of NC_092721.1, from coordinate 78,975,005 downwards.
AATTGTCAGTCCATGGGACATGTGGATTTACCTTTAGAAACTTCAATTTACTGCAAATATCCATAAAGTGAGGGCTGATATTGTAATCTTTCCAGATATATAAAATGTGGATGATTATTCTTTTCAACAGACATTGAAACACACAAATTAGGAGCAGGGGTAAGCCATTCAGCCCATCAAGCCTGCTCCTCCATTCAATGTGATTATGGCTGATCCTCTATCTCAGAGGTGCCATGCCCTCCTGACACCTCTTGATGCCTTTAGAGTCGAGAAATCTATTTCCTTATTAAATATATTCAGTAACTTGGTCTCCACAGCCTTCTGTTCTGGAAAATTCCATAGGTTCACCACCCCCTGAGTGAGGAGGTTTTTCTCATCTCGGTTCTAAATAGTCTACCCCTTAACATTGGGACTGTGACCCAGCCCGAGGAAACATCATTCAGTCTGTCCTCTCAGAATTTTACACTTTTCAATTACCCCCCCCCCCCCCCCCCCCATTCTTCTGAACTCCAGGGAATACATGCTTGGTTAAGCCAATCTCTCCTCATACGACAATCCTGCCATTCCAGGAATCAGTCCAAAGAATCTACACTGCACTCTCTCAATGACAAGTGTATTCTTTTTTAGAGAAGGAAATCAAAGCTGTACACCTTGTCCAGGTGTAGTCCCATTAAGGCCCTCTACAGCTGCAGTAAAACATCTTTCCTCTGTACTCAACTCCTCTTGCACTTGTCATGGGAGTATCCCTTTAAGAAATGTTTTTGTCTAATCACATGGTTTCAGTGCTACCATTGTGTGGGTGGAGCTGGGCTGTGGCTCTGGAATTTGGTTTTACTTCCGCTTTGGTTTGGGGCTTGTTTTGATGGCTCTGAGTGTTTTTGCTTTTGTTTTCACATTTGGCTGTTGTACTCAGAAAGAGAAGTATCTTGGAGTGTCTCTCTATCTTCATTTTAAAAGCTGCTTCCAGACTACTTGATAACTTAAAAGAAATAATTGCTTTCTGGAAGGAACTCAAACCTGCTGTTTTGGAAAGGAAACAAGAGCATCCATATCAGGTCTTGAGTGCTGTGTGCTGGGCCACACCTTTGGAAATGGGTTTCTAGTTTCTGGGATCTTGTTATTAAATTGGAACAGTTAAAGGGGGGAATTTATTAAGGGTGATACATAGATTACTGTAGCTGTGTGGGGTATTTATGTTGGTAGTTGATAAAAATACTGTGTGTTTATATAAAAGTGTTAACTAAATTTGTAGAATAAAGCTTGTTTTTGAATAAAAGTGCTTAAGGCCTCTGTTGAATAACACCTGAAAGGCAGCCCTTGTGCTCATCGTAACCAAAATTAATAAACAGTTGTAGGTCAGGTGAACTCCATGATACGCTTTGGAGTTTTCTAAACTCTGGTCCATAACACACTGAAGGCCAGAAGGCCAACATACCATTTGCTGCCTTATCTGCTTGCTACACCTGCATGCTTGCTTTTAGTGGCTAGTGTACAAGGACACCCAGGTCCTTTTTGTATATCAACATTTCCGAATCTATCACCACTTGAACCAGTCGGGGACGCGGGCGGGTGTATAAACGGGATGCAACGCACCTGAAATTAACATAGACATCCCAACTACCAGGAAGGATCAGTCAGATAGTGCAAAGAAAGAGTGCCTTTTGTGATGGGTGATACGAGAGCCCAGGTGCGAGACATACAGTGGATTGGTGGGCTGACAGACATCCTAACAAGAAGCCAGATCGTTTTTTTTTTGTTAATAAATATTTTTATTCTCCTTTTTCACATTTTCTTCATATTTACAACAACAAATAATTAACAATAACAACAAATACAATGGCAATCCCCTAGCAAACAATCCTCTCATCCCACCCACCCTCAAACAGCTCCCAACATTTTGAATACAAAACACTGATGAAAAAGAATAATCATTAATTTATACATTCCAAACACCCCCCCCACCCCCCTCCTCCCATTGCCTGAAGGCGGATTCTGTTGGGGTGGAGGTTGGCTTCTCTGCCCTGTGCCTCGGCGTGGCGGGGGGGGGGACCTGCTGGAGTTCCAAACACTCGAGAAAATAAAGTTCGAGTTGAGGGGGAAGATGGTAGGGTTCTACAACTCATGGGCCTAGCCAGCCAGATTGTTAATTGTAATTTGGAACCATCCCATGGCAAGACTGAAGCCAAGTGACAGGACATCTGATCATCATCAATCAATCGGATTCTTCACTGAACTGAAACCCACGCAGACACGGGGAGAACATGCAGACCCTGCACTGACAGTGACCCAAGCGAGGAGTTCCAGTGAGACCAGTTGGCTCACCGTGTGATAAACATCTGGGGGAACTTGATCAGAAATCCACAAAAGTTGCATTCGGTGGTGCCTGCCACTTGGCTTAAAAGTGTGGTGTGTCTCACCACAGTTGGCCTGTTGGTTTATGTGGACTAAGTACATGCTGAGAACATTATGTATAAGATGTATTCTGACACTTGTGTTAACGTAAAAAATTTATATATGTCTGTGAAGATATAGGTGGGTGAAGGAGTATATTATTATAGTCAAGCTATTCATGTTAAATAAACGTTTCATTCTTTTGTTAAAAGTTAATTGGCAGTCCTGTGATGGTCCATTGAGCCGGGACCTGACCAGTCAGTTGTAAACCCAGTTAGGATCATAACAGAAGACAATGGGTGTGATTTACCCCCTGTGTCCTGCCGGAATTGGAGTGGGATGTGGCCGGTAAATGCCAGGAGGGGCCTACCTGGGCTTCCTGAGAGCTGTTGCATCTCTCAAAATCTAATCAGATTAAGAACCCACTTAACCGTGCTGACGCTGGATCTAACTGGCTCCCGGCATCTATCGGGCTCCCCAGGGAGACCCCATCCGGGTGCCGATTTGTAATGGTCTACATAAACATGGGCCAGGCAGGACGGCACCAGGGTTGACTCCCAGGCAGGCCTTTGGAGGCCCTTGGGTGGTCAGGGACAGGGCAGGGTGGCACTGTGGCTCTTCCCCTTTTGTCTGGGCATCTTGGTGCTGCCAAGCTGGCAGGAGCAGTACCTGGGTGCCAGGATGGCACTGCCAAGGGGGTCATTCTCAAGAAAACAGGTATTTGGGGGGCATGAAGGGTGGGGGAGGTGAAGGGTGGGTATGAAGGGACCTCTGGAAGGTTGGGGGAGTGGTGGGGATTGGGGGGGGGGGGGTGATGCCCACGTGTGCGGGGGTGTCATTGGTGGGTGTGTGGGGGACTCTTGAGCTCACTTAAAGATCAGGGCACCATTTTAAAATGGTGGCCTGATCTCTGAGGAGCCGGTTTGGCCAGTGGGTTCGACTCCCAGTGATTTAAAAAAAAAAAAAAAAAAAAGTTTTAAAAAAACTTTGCAAGTGTGGGCTAGGCCTAAGAGGAACTCACCAGGGCCCCAAAAAGTGACTAAGTGTGGTGAGATAATCTTGGGGAAATCGCCGACAAGAGCCGGGGAGAAACTCCCAGCCTAATCCGCCTGAAATGATACCTAGAAACTTTTCTGTTAAATCGCGTCTAATATGCAGAGAGGGGAATTGAAGAAGAAAATAAGACTGGTGACGAGATAATCTAATAGCACTTAAAAGGGATCTCAAATTCTTATAGTGGCATATAAATAGGAAGTGGGTCAAAAGAGGTTGGGTGGGTCATATTAGGGACAACTATATGCTTAGAGTGCAGGGTAAGGTTATAATACTTAATAGCTTGAATCTTCTGTTCTCGGTTAGATCCCTTATTTCTGACTCTGAACGGGTAATGTACTTCCTTCCTCCAATTTTTCAGGGCTTTCTTCCAATGGATGATTCTGTAAAAGGCAGTCATTACAGGACACTGCGGAGGGAGCAGCAGAGAGAACACGCACAGGAACCTCACCAATTTCTTATGGCACCAGCTACTGTATTCTCTAAATAAAGATAAATGTCTCAAAACTTCTTTGAAAGGTTGGGTAGGGAAGCCGAGAGTGTAAAGGAGTATAGTGTGGCTAAAGGGGTAGGGAAATATGTGGATAAAGTGGTAGTGTGGTGTGGTAGTGTGCATTAGGGGTCATGTGGGACTGTGAAGACATGATGTCATTGGCTGACAGATCCCGGGTCCTGGTTGGACGTTGACCTCTAGCTTCGCCCTGAAGGCGGAGTATAAGTACCTGGAGTCCTCCCCCGCAGGCAGTCTACTACTGAACTGCGGGTGAACAGTCACGCTTAATAAAGCCTCATCGACTTCACTCTATTCGTCTCTCGGAGTCTTTGTGCGCTACAATTTATTAAGCGTGACTAAAGGACTATGGCGCTCAGGATCATCCCGGAATGCCTGAGGATCAGCCCCCATGCAGTGAACGCGGCAGCAGCTTTCAAGCACTGGCAGACTTGTTTCGAGGCCTACCTCAGAATGGCCACCGGCCGGGTCACAGAAGACCAAAAACTACAGGTCCTGCACTCGAGGTTAAGCATGGAGATTTTCTCTCTCATCGAAGACGCAGAGGATTTCCAGACGGCGTTCGAAGCACTTAAAAGTCTCTATGTCCGCCCAGTAAACCAGATCTACGCTCGCTATCAACTCGCAACGAGACGGCAAAGTCCCGGAGAATCGATAGATGAATTCTACGCCGCGCTACTAATTTTGGGACGAGCCTGCAGCTGCCCGTCGGTGAACGCAAATGAACACACGGACATGTTAATGCGCGATGCTTTTGTGGCAGGTATGAACTCCTCCCAAATCCGCCAAAGACTTCTAGAAAAAGAGTCGCTAGGACTCCCAGAGGCACGGGCCCTAGCAGCCTCACTAGACATGGCCGCGCGAAATACCCGCGCCTATGGCCCTGACCGCGCGGCAGCCCATTGGGCTCCGTACGTATCCGTCGCGACAAACCCCGCCCCCCCCCCGGACACCCCACAGGCTTGCGCGGTCCAAACGCCGAGTCGCACCGGGGGCGCCCGCTGCTATTTCTGCGGCCAGGCGAAACACCCCCGGCAGCGCTGCCCGGCCCGCGCAGCGATCTGTAAGAGCTGCGGGGAAAAGGGCCATTTCGCGGCTGTGTGCTGGTCCCGCGAGGTCGCCGCTGTCCCAGGAGAACAGGGAGCCCTGCATGCCGTTTACGCTCCCCAACCCCCCCCAGCGCCCCATGTACGACCCGCAGGCGCAGCCACTCTCGCTCCCCAACCCCACCAGCGCCCCATGTGCGACCCGCAGACGCCGCCATTTTGGGTCCCGGCCACCACGAGGGGAGGAAGGGCGCCGCCATCTTGGACCACCCCAGACCTGTACGACGCATGGGGCGGCCATTTTGTCCACCCCCGCCGCCATCTTGTGACCCCCCAGCCATGTGCGATGCATGGGGGCAGCCATCTTTTTCACCCCCGACGCCATCTTGGACGGCAACAACGGACCCCAGTGTCGACGGCTCCACGGGGTTCGAAGAAGATGCTCAACCACTACAACCACGTCTCGCTTCAATGACGCTGGACCAAGCTCGGCCCCGGACACTCCAGACGACGACGACAACGGTGCTGATAAACGGGCACGAGACACCATGCCTAGTCGACTCCGGGAGCACGGAGAGCTTTATCCACCCCGACACGGTAAGACGCTGTTCTTTGACCATCCATCCCAGCGCACAAAAGATTTCCCTAGCTGCAGGATCCCACTCCGTACAGATCAAAGGCTTCTGCATAGTTACCCTAACGGTGCAAGGGAGGGAGTTCAAAAACTACAGGCTCTACGTCCTTCCCCAACTCTGCGCCACCACATTACTGGGGTTAGACTTCCAGTGCAATCTACAGAGCCTAACCTTCAAATTCGGCGGCTCAATACCCCCACTCACTATCTGCGGCCTTGCAACCCTCAAGGTGCAACCCCCATCCTTGTTTGCAAACCCGTCGCCACTAGGAGCAGACGGTACAGCGCCCAGGACCGGACCTTCATTCGGTCCGAAGTCCAGCGGCTACTAAAGGAAGGCATAATCCAGGCCAGCAATAGTCCCTGGAGAGCACAGGTGGTAGTAGTAAAGACAGGGGAGAAGCAAAGGATGGTTATAGACTATAGCCAGACCATCAACAGGTACACACAACTAGACGCGTACCCTCTCCCCCGCATATCCGACATGGTCAATCGGATTGCCCAATATAAGGTCTTCTCCACCGTGGACCTCAAGTCCGCCTACCATCAGCTCCCCATCCGCCCAAGTGACCGCAAGTACACAGCCTTGGAGGCAGACGGGCGATTATACCATTTCCTAAGGGTCCCATTTGGCGTCACAAACGGGGTCTCGGTCTTCCAACGAGAGATGGACCGAATGGTTGATCAACACTGGTTGCGGGCCACGTTCCCGTATCTCGACAATGTAACCATCTGCGGCCATGATCAGCAGGACCACGACGCCAACCTCCAAAAATTCCTCCAGACCGCTAAAGCCTTGAACCTCACGTACAACGAGGACAAGTGCGTTTTTAGCACCAACCGGCTAGCCATCCTGGGCTACGTAGTGCGCAATGGGATAATAGGCCCCGACCCCGAACGTATGCGCGCCCTCATGGAATTTCCCCTCCCGCACTGCTCAAAAGCCCTGAAACGCTGCCTGGGGTTCTTTTCATACTACGCCCAGTGGGTCCCCCAGTACGCAGACAAGGCCCGCCCCCTAATACAGACCACGACCTTCCCTCTGTCGACCCTTCAGCCGCATCAAAGCGGATATCGCAAAGGCCACGATGCGCGCCATCGACGAGTCCCTCCCCTTCCAGGTCGAGAGCGACGGCTCCGACGTAGCTCTAGCGGCCACCCTTAACCAAGCGGGCAGACCCGTGGCCTTTTTCTCCCGAACCCTCCACGCTTCAGAAATCCGCCACTCCTCAGTGGAAAAGGAAGCCCAAGCCATAGTGGAAGCTGTGCGACATTGGAGGCATTACCTGGCCGGCAGGAGATTCACTCTCCTCACGGACCAACGGTCGGTAGCCTTCATGTTCGATAATGCACAGCGGGGCAAAATCAAAAACGACAAGATCTTAAGGTGGAGGATCGAGCTCTCCACCTTCAACTACGAGATCTTGTATCGTCCCGGAAAGCTGAACGAGCCGTCCGATGCCCTATCCCGCGGCACATGTGCCAACGCACAAATTAACCGCCTCCAAACCCTCCACGAGGACCTCTGCCACCCGGGGGTCACTCGGTTTTACCACTTTATCAAGTCCCGCAACCTCCCATACTCTTTAGAGGAGTTCCGTACAGTCACAAGGAACTGCCACATCTGCGCAGAGTGCAAACCGCATTTTTTCAGGCCGGATGGTGCGCACCTGATTAAGGCTTCCCGCCCCTTTGAACGCCTCAGTCTGGATTTCAAAGAACCCCTCCCCTCCACCGACCACAACATATACTTCCTTAATGTGGTGGACGAGTACTCCCGCTTCCCATTCGCCATCCCCTGTTCTGACATGACCGCGGCCACAGTCATTAAAGCCCTGAACACCATATTCACACTGTTCGGTTGCCCCGCATACGTCCACAGCGACAGGGGGTCCTCCTTCATGAGTGACGAGCTGCGCCAGTTCCTGCTCAGCAACGGTATAGCCTCGAGCAGGACGACCAGCTACAACCCCCGGGGGAACGGCCAAGTAGAGAGGGAGAACGGCACGGTCTGGAAGACCGTCCTACTGGCCCTACGGTCCAGGGACCTCCCAGTTTCACGGTGGCAGGAGGTCCTCCCGTACGCCCTCCACTCCATCTGGTCACTCCTCTGTACTAGCACTAACCAAACGCCTCATGAGCGCCTCCTTGTCTTCCCCAGGAAGTCCTCCTCTGGAACGTCGCTGCCGACCTGGCTGGCGGCCCCAGGACCCATCTTGCTCCAAAAGCATGTGCGGGCGCACAAGTCGGACCCGTTGGTCGAAAGGGTTCACCTCCTCCACGCGAACCCGCAGTACGCTTACGTGGAGCACCCCGACGGCCGACAGGACACGGTCTCCCTGCGAGATCTGGCGCCCGCCGGCAACACACACACCCCCCCGACACCAATCACCCAAACCCCCTCTTCCTGCCACCGCCGCACCCCGCGACCGCCCCCTTCCCAGGAGGATCAGTCCTCCTCCCAGGCCCGACCAGGAATGAAGCCCAAGCTGAAACCGTAAGGCTCCCGGAGACGACAACACCGGAACAAGCACCACCACCGGGGCCGAGGCGATCGACACGGACGACCAGACCGCCCGACCGATTCGTGGCGTCGATCTAACAGTACAATATGTGGACTTTTAACGAGAACATTTTGTCTTTTCCTGACGATTACTGTAAATAGTTTGAAACAAAAAAAAACCTTGTACACACTGTAATAACATGCGAACGTTTTCCTCCCAGGACCAGCCTTGTAAACCCTTACCACCATGCGAAACATCACCCCGCCGGGTTCATTTTTAACAAGGGGTGAATGTGGTAGTATGCATTAGGGGTCATGTGGGACTGTGAAGCCATGATGTCATTGGCTGACAGATCCCGGGTCCTGGTTGGACGTTGACCTCTAGCTCCGCCCTGAAGGCGGAGTATAAGTACCTGGAGTCCTCCCCCGCTGGCAGTCTACTACTGAACTGCGGGGGAACAGTCATGCTTAATAAAGCCTCATCGACTTCACTCTATAAGTCTCTCGGAGTCTTTGTGCGCTACATGTGGTAATTGGGTAGGTGGCAGATGGGTGAGGTGTTAGGGTGGCAGGTGGTTGAGGTGGGCATAGTAGCTGTGTGGGGAGGAAGATGGAGAGGGTGGCAATTTGTGAGTTGGTCAGGGCTCAGGTTGGTTCAGGAGGAGTTGTAAGGTTCGGGCATTTTAGGTCCAGTCACTGGTGGAGTCGAGGTTCAGTGGGGTAGTTTGGCATTAGTCAGGTTGGAGACTTTGGCGGCATGGGAGGGGTGGTTCAAGGGTGATTCAAGGGGATCACTGGTTGGATTTGGGGGGGGGCGGAGCTGCAGTCGAAGGTCGGGTGGCGGAGGTTCGTTCAGGAGCAAGCTAGGTCAGGGAGGGTGCTTGGTGCCAGTGGGAGTTGATTGGTGGGGCCAGTTGAATCAGGGAGGCTATTTGGATGGTGGGGTCTTGACAGGTCAGGTTTTTGGAGGTGGGAGTTGTGTGTAACTGTGGGGTATAATTATCAGGAAATCGATTTGTGTTTTATTTCTGTGTAACGTACATTGGGTAACTCCGATTTGGTGACATTTTTTGTGTGGTCCTGGGAAAACAGGGGAATTGTCCATCGGCAATTCAAACTTCCTGGGTAATTCGCACAGATCTCTGTGCTGGCACTTCCAAGGGGTCCACAGCAGACCTTACGAGGTACATCCAGTCCCTGGCCATCTGGCGATCAGAAGGTCTGGGCCAGTAAGTATTTTGTATTTGTGTTAACAAAGGAAGAGGAGATGCTGACTATCCGCACAGGCAGAGTTGGTAGAGGTAATGGGGTGAAAATTGATAGGTAGAATGTACGTAAAAGGCTGGCAAAACTGAGTGGATAGGTCGCTTGATCCAGATGGCTTGCATACCAGGTTGCTAAGGGAAGTAGGGGTGAGAAAGCGGAAGGCCTTGCCACAATTCTCCAATCTTCCATGACAGTGGAGAGATGCCAGAGGATTGGAGTGTGACAAAATGTGACACGCATAATCAAGGAAGGTCTAAGGACATTCCTAGTAACCACAGGCCAGTCAGTTTAACAGCAGTGGTAGGTAAGGCGTTAGAAACGTTAAACAGGGGGAAAGCAGCAGAAGAGGTTTGAGTCAATTAAGGAGAGCCAGCGTGTTATCGAGGGAGATATGAGAAATGGGACTCCAATGTAGCAGGAAATTTAGGGGTTAAACAGACTGAGGGGGAAAAAACATGATAGCACAGTCAGAGGGATGCGCCCACACCTGGCCGAGTTACATTGTCCCAGTCAGAGTTAAACTCGTTAGTGGGAATACACAGGATGCCCCAAAACCATTGTTCTTCATGACACTCCTGTTGACCAGCTATTAGCCCAATACAGAGTCTGATGGCCTTTTTGTCCGTCAATGGAAGGTTAGGTGCATATCAATAGCATGGCTCTGTTCTTAAGCGGGAGAAGACAATCAAACAGCCAAAATAACGGTGGTGGGTTCAAACCTGGAAACCCCAGCAGAGAACCTTTCTTTGAAGGGCTGGGCGGAGCCTAGAGAGAGAGAGAAATCATCCTGTTTTGAAAGTTACAGAGAAGAAGGCTTTGGAAATCAATCAAGAGAGGTCATGAAAATTGCCACGAGGCTGGCTTTGGAAAAGGTTTCTGAATGAAGGTCCTTAACAGAAGAAAAATTGCATTGTAAATGCAAGTATTGCCTTTGTCTACCGGTGTAAGTGTCATGAGAGCTGTCTGTTCTGTAAAATGCTGTTTGAGAACTAGTGTGTTAAGGTTCAGAAACTACATGTCATCTGCTATTGTTAGGGTTGAAGTTTAAAAGTTTAAATATTGTTTTCCTTTGTTTTAATAAAGTTTGCTTACAAAAGAATCAAGTCCAATTTGATATATTATCGTTCCTGGAACAAATCAATGTTTCCGCATTGTCTTAAAACTTAGTATGCTCTGGTTCAGTCTCTCAGCTACTGCTGAGAGCTGACCAGACGTCGATTTCAAGTATGTATATGCAAAGACAGATTGTGCTTGACAATCTACCTGAATTGTTTGGTTAAGTAATGGAGAAAGTTGGTGAAAGGAATGGAATGAGGTTATTTATATAGAGTTTAAGGAAGAGCTTGAGAAAAGGGAAACTGTCATATTTGTACTATGAACGTGTAATCCAAAGACTCGGGCAAATGCTGTGGACGGCATGGGTTCAAATCGCACCATGACAACCGGTGGAAATTAAATTGATAAAAAATCTGGAATTGAAAACCTTACCTTGTGACTCCAAATCCACAGTAATGCGATTGACTCTTAACTGCCCTCTGAAATAGCCTCATAAGCCACTCAATTCAAGGACAAATGGAGATGGGCAACAAATAAAAACAGAAAATACTAGAATCACTCAGCAGACGCCACATGTTTCTTCTTCCGAGCAGCGCCAGCTCTGTTTCCCTCTCCATCTCTGCTGCCAGCCTGCTGAGTTTTTCTAGGACAGGCAAGAAGGCAAGGGAAGTTGGATAGCTTGGGTAGTACGAGATGGAATAAATGTGATAGCAAGATATTATCTTGGATCGGAAGATATAGAATCCATATGAGGTAAGAAATAACCAGGGGCGGGCAGCATGGCGGCACAGTGGTTAGCATTGCTGCCTCACAACACCGAGGTCCCAGGTTCAATCCCAACTCTGGCACTGTCTGTGTGGAATTTGCACATTCTCGCTGTGTTTGTGTGAGTTGCGCCCCCACAACCCAAAGATGTGCAGGGAAGGTGGATTGACCATGCTAAATTGCCCCTTAATTGGAAAAATTGAATTGGGCACTCTAAATTTGTAAAAAAATAACAAGGGGAAGGATCCAGGGGTAGTATATAGATCCAGGGAGTAGAATATAGCCGTCCTGACAGTAGCTATACTTGGATGGCTAATAAATCAGGATATAATGAGGGCATGTAAAAATGCTGTACATTAATCATGGGTGATTTTAATCTTCCTTTTAAAAAAAAAAAACATTTTTATTAAAGGTTTTCATAAAATATCAATAACAAAATGAAAAAGAAAGAACCCAACAGGGTTAAGTACAAAACACAATCTAGAAAAGCAACCCCCCATACCCCCCCCCCCTCCCCCCCACCCCTGTACATAAATAATAAATTACCATTAACACCCCGACTTAACACAACAGGTATATACACCCCCTCAGACCCTTCAGTGTAAATAACAATATCAAAAATCAAGTAAACCCCCTCTCCTCTTCCCCCCCCCCCCCCCCCCCCAACCTCGGGCTGCTGCTGCCATTGACCAATGTCTAAGAACGGTTGCCACTGCCTAAAGAACCCTTGTACCGACCCTCTCAAGGCGAATTTCACCCCCTCCCACTTAATGAACCCTGCCATATCACTGATCCAGGATTCCACGCTTGGGGGCCTCGCATCTTTCCACTGAAGAAGAATCCTTCGCCGGGCTACCAGGGACGCAAAGGCCAGAATTCCGGCCTCTTTCGCCTCCTGCACTCCCGGCTCCTCTGCCACCTCAAATATTGCGAGCCCCCAGCCCGGTTTGACCCTGGATCCTACCACCCTCGACACGGTCCTCGCTAAGCCCTTCCAAAATTCCTCCAGCGCTGGGCATGCCCAGAACATATGGGTGTGGTTTGCTGGGCTCCCTGAGCACCTAACACACCTGTCCTCGCCCCCAAAAAACCGGCTCATCCTTGTCCCGGTTATGTGTGCCCTGTGCAGCACCTTAAATGTATGAGGCTGAGCCTCGCACGCGATGAGGAAGAGTTCACCCTCCCCAGGGCATCTGCCCACGTCCCTTCCTCAATTTCCTCTCCCAACTCCTCCTCCCACTTACTTTTTACCTCCACCACCGAGGCCTCCTCCTCCTCCTGCATCACCTGGTAGGTTTCCAAGATATCTCTCCCCCCCCCCCCCCCCCCCCCCCCCCCCCCCCCCCAGCACCCTGTCCTGTACTGTGTGTGGCAGTAGCTGCGGGAATTCCACCACCTGCCATCTGGCAAACGCCCTTGCCTGTAAGTACCTGAAGGTGTTGCCCGCGGGGAGCCCGTACTTCTCCAGCTCACCCAGGCTCACAAACTTCCCGTCCACAAACAGGTCCCCCAACTTTCGTATTCCTGCCCTGTGCCACCCCGCAAACCCTCCACTTGTTCTTCCTGGGGCGAACCGGTGGTTCTCCCGTAATGGGGTCCACACCGAGGCCCCAACTTCCCCCCTGTGCCGCCTTCACTGCCCCCAAATTTTGAGGGCAGCCACCACCACCGGGCTCGTGGTATACCTCCTTGGGGGGAGCAGCAGCGGCGCCGTTGCCAGCGCCCCCAAACTCGTACCCACACAAGACGCCGTCTCCAGCCTCTTCCATGCAGCCCCCTCCCCCTCCATCACCCACTTGCGCATCATCGTCGCAGTGGTGGCCCAGTAGTACCCACAGAGGTTGGGCAGTGCCAGCCCCCCCCCTATCTCTACTCCGCTCCAGGAACACCCTTCTCACCCTCGGAGTCCCTCACGCCCACACAAACCCCATTACACTCCTGTTAACCCCCCTGAAACAGGAACAAAAACCTTGGAAGCACCGTCATTTTGATTGACTGCACCCTACCCGCCAAGGACAGCGGCAACGTGTCCCACCTCTTGAACTCTTCCTCCATTTGCTCCACCAACCTTGTAAAATTAAGCCTATGCAGGGCCCCCCAGCTCCTGGCCACCTGGACCCCCAAATACCTGAAGCTCCTCTCCGCCCTTTTTAGTGGGAGCTCGCCAGTCCCCCTCTCCTGGTCCTCTGGATGAACTACGAACAGCTCACTCTGCCCCATGTTGAGCTTGTACCCCGAAAAGTCCCCGAATTCCCTAAGAATCCTCTTTACCTCCGGCATTCCTCCCACCGGGTCCGCCACATAGAGCAGCAGGTTGTCCGCATAAAGTGACACCCTATGCTCCTCCCCACCCCGCACCAACCCCCTCCAGTTCCTTGACTCCCTCAATGCCATAGCCAGTGGTTCAATCGCCAGTGCGAAGAGCAGGGGGGACAAGGGACACCCCTGTCTCGTCCCTCTGTTCAACCGAAGGTACTCGGACCTCCTCCTGTTTGTGGCCACACTCGCCATCGGGACCTCATAGAACAGCCTAACCCACCTGACAACCCCCTCCCCAAACCCGAACCTCTTCAGCACCTCCCGCAGGTACCCCCACTCTACCCTATCGAAGGCTTTCTCAGTGTCCATCGCCACCACTATCTCCGCCTCCCCCTCCTCGCCGGCATCATGATAACGTTCAAAAGCTTCCGCAAATTCGCGTTCAACTGTCTCCCTTTCACAAACCCCGTCTGGTCTTCATGGATGATCTGCGGCACACAATCCTCAATCCTCGTGGCTAAGACCTTCACCAGCACCTTGGCATCTACATTTAGCAAGGAAATGGGTCTGTAAGACCCACATTGCAGGGGATCCTTATCCCGCTTCAGGATCAAGGAGATCAGTGTCCGAGACATCGTCGGGGGCAAGGCCCCCCCTCCCTTGCCATTATTAAAGGTTCTGACTAACAGCGGGCCCAACAGGTCCATATATTTTTGATAGAATTCGACCGGAAAACCGTCCAGCCCCGGTGCCTTCCCCGCCTGCTTGCTTCCTATCCCTTTGATCAGCTCCTCCAGCCCAATCGGGGCCCCCAATCCCGCCACCAGTCTCTCTTCCACCTTTGGAAACCTCAATTGGTCCAGGAAGCAGCCCATCCCGCCCTCCGCCCGTGGGGGCTCGGATCGGTACAATTCCTCGTAAAAGTCCCTGAAGACCCCATTGGTGCCAACCCCACTTCGCACCACATTCCCTCCCCTGTACTTAACTCCCCCGATCTCCCTAGCTGCATCCCGCGTCCGAAGCTGATGCGCCAGCATCCGTCTTGCCTTTTCCCCATACTTGTAAATCGCCCCCTGGGTCTTCCTCCACTGCACCTCCGCCTTCCTGGTGGTCACCAGGTCGAATTCGGCCTGCAGGCTACGTTTCTTCCTCACCAATCCTTCCTCGGGCTCCTGTGCATACCTCCTGTCTACCCTCACCATTTCCCCCACCAGCCTCTCCCTCTCCCCCAGCCCCCTCCGCTCTTTGTGGGCCCTAATGGAAATCAGCTCTCCCCTCACCACCGCCTTCAGTGCCTCCCATACCATCCCCACTCTGACCTCCCCGTTGTCGTTGGACTCCAAGTACCTCTCTATACTTCCTCGGACCCGCTCGCTCACCTGCTCGTCCGCCAACAGCCCCACCTCCAAGTGGCACAGCGGGCGCTGGTCCCTCTCCTCCCCCATCTCCAAGTCCACCCAATGCGGGGCGTGGTCCAAAATGGCTATTGCCGAATACTCCGTATCCTCTACTCTCGCTATCAGCGCCTTACTCAAAACGAAAAAGCCGATTCGGGAACAAGCCTTATGGACATGTGCGAAGAATGAAAATTCCCTCGCCCCCGGCCTTGCAAATCTCCAAGGGTCCACCCCTCCCATCTGGTCCATAAACCCCCTCAGCACTCTAGTTGCCGTCAGCTTCCTACCCGTTCTAGACCTGGAGCGATCCAGTGCCGGATCCAGCACCGTGTTAAAGTCTCCCCCCCATTATCAGGCCCTCCACTTCCAAGTCTGGGATCCGACCCAACATACGCCGCAAAAAACCCGCATCGTCCCAGTTCGGGGCATACACATTGACCAGTACCACCCTCTCTCCCTGCAACTTACCACTTACCATTATGTACCTACCGCCATTATCTGCCACAATGCTCGACGCCTCGAATTACACCTTTTTCCCCACCAAGATCGCCACCCCTCGATTTTTGGTATCTAGCCCCGAGTGAAACACCTGACCTACCCACCCTTTCCTCAGTCTTACCTGGTCTGCCACCTTCAGGTGTGTCTCCTGAAGCATAACCACATCCGCCTTGAGTCCCTTCAGGTTTGCGAACACGCTTAACCAGCCCATTCAGTCCCCTTACATTCCAGGTTATCAGCCGGATCAGGGGGCTACCCGCCCCCCTCCCCTGCCGACCAGCCATGACCCCCTCCTCGGCCAGCCACGCGCCCGCACCCCACACCCGGCCCGTTCCCCACAGCGGCATACCCCGTCTCGACCCCCCCCCCCCCCCCACTTGCTCCTGCTCCTCCTTGACCATAGCAGCAGCAACTCGATCCCCCCCCCTGGCTAGGACCCATCCTAGCTGATTTACTCCCCCCATTGCACAAGTCAGCTGACTCCTGCTGACCCGGGCGCTCCCGCCTCTCCTTCAACTCCTCCCATTGTGTGGCACACCCTCCTCTCCCGTTCCCCATCCATAGGCTCTCCCTCCTCCCCCTTCCGTTCTAAGCACGGGAAACCGCCCTCGCTTCCCCGCCCCGGCCCCGCACCCTCCTGTCTTCACGGGAAAAAGCCCGCGCTTTCCACCTACCCGGCCCCGCCACCTCTGACACAGCTCCTTTTACAGGCCCAGTCCCCTCACCCTTGACTCTGGCCTCCCCCTCTTCCGCGGGGCCCCACCTCACCGCCGGCCACCACTCCTGTTCCGTTTACCTACCCCCCTCCAAGAGCCCCCCCGACCAACCCAACCAAAACCATGCCCAACCCGCCCCAGCTACCCTCACTAACCCGAAAGAGAAAAACACAGAGAAAAAGAAACCCGGAGCAATACAAAGGCCCCCACCCCCCCACCCCCCCCCCCCTAGAAAAAAATAAAATAAAAAATTAAACATAACATATCAAACTCAGTCCCCAATCGTCCATCCCAACCCTCAATCTGTCTCCACCTTCTCGGCCTGAACAAAGGCCCACGCCTCCTCCGGAGACTCAAAATAATGGTGCCGGTAATTGTAGGTAACCCACAGTTGTGCCGGCTGCAACATGCCAAACTTCACCCCCTTCCTGTGCAGCGCCACCTTCGCTCGATTGTACCCGGCCCTCTTCACCACCTCCGCACTCCAGTCCTGGTATATTTGAACCTCCGCGTACCTGCTGCTCCTGTCCTTCTTGGCCCACCTGAGCACACACTCCCGATCGACGAACCGATGGAACCTCACCAACACCGCCCGTAGAGGCTCGTTAGCCTTGGGCCTCCTCGCCAGCACTCTATGGGCCCCTTCCAGCTCCAAGGGCCCTTGGAAGGACCCCGCTCCCATCAGCGAGTTCAACATGGTGACCACATAGGCCCCCACGTCCGGCCCCTCCAGCCCCTCCGGGAGGCCCAGAATCCGCAGATTCTTCCGCCTCAACCGATTCCCCATCTCCTTGAACCGCTCCATTTCTTGTGGAGCGCCTCGTGCGCCTCCACCTTTTCCGCCAGGCCTAAGATCTCGTCCTCATTGTCAGAGATCTTTTGTCGAGCCTCGCGGATCGCCACCCCCTGGGCTGTCTGTGTCTCCAGCAGCTTATCAATAGAAGCCTTCATCGGCTCTAACAAGTCCATTTTAATCTCTCTGAAGCAGCGCTGGATACCCTCCTGCTGCTCCTCCGCCCACTGCATCCACGCTGCCTGGTTTCCGCCCGCCGCCACTTTGTCTTTCTTCCCTCGCACCTTCTTCAGGTCCACCACCACCTTTTTTGTCGCTCCGCTCCTGGTTGAAGCCATATACTGACGGGAAGCTGTTGTAGACCCCTTCCCACACCGGGAAACGTCAAAAATGTTCCGTTGGGGGCCCTGAAAAGAGCCCAAAAGTCCGTTCCAAGCGGGAGCTGCTGAACGTGTGGCTTAGCTCCGCATAGCCGCAACCGGAAGTCGTGATTTTAATCTTCAAGGGGCTGGTTTAGCACAGTGGGTTAAATAGCTGGTTTGCAATGTAGAACAATGCCTGCAGCGCGGGTTCAATTCCCATACCGACCTCCCCGAACAGGCGGCGGAATATGACGACTAGGGGTTTTCGCAGTAACTTCATTGAAGCCTACTTGTGACAATAAGCGATTATTATTATTGTTAAGTGGATTGGCAAAATCAGATTAGCAGAGGTTGCCGTGAGGAAGAATTCGGGAGGTTTCCTAGAAAAATATGGTGTGGATCCAAAGATTTAATAAACCATCTCAGAGTAAAAGATACACTAGAAATCAGTGACCATAACATCGTATAAATTAGCATTTGAGAACAGTTTGAGAGTTAGAAACTTGGGTCAGAAACAACTGTGCTGAACTTAAATATGTTTAATTACAAAGGAATGAGGGCAGAGTGGACCGGTAAAGGGCTTTAGCAGAAAAAAAGACAGT
This sequence comes from Scyliorhinus torazame, assembly GCF_047496885.1. Lineage (NCBI taxonomy): Eukaryota > Metazoa > Chordata > Chondrichthyes > Carcharhiniformes > Scyliorhinidae > Scyliorhinus > Scyliorhinus torazame. The sequence goes on along the minus strand of NC_092721.1, from coordinate 78,957,153 downwards.
TGATCAGCAATGGTAGATATTTATGAGAATAGTTTATGAATCACAACAAAGATATATCCTGGTGAAGAACAAGGATTCTCGGAAGGGGATAAATCAACCACAATTAACCAAAGAAGTGAAGGACAATATTAAAGTGAAAGAAAAAGTTACAATGTGGCAAAGATTAGTGGTAAACCAGAGGGTTGGGAACTGTTCAAAAACCACCAAAAGCCGACCAAAACGATAATAGAAAGGGAGATGATGAACTGAGGGTAAGCTAGTAACTAATATAAAAACGGACAGTAAGAACTGCTTTCAATATTTAAAATGGAAGAGGGAGGCCAAAGTGAACATCGGCCCCTGAGAGAATGAGAGACTGGGGAAATAATAATAGGGAGCCAGGAATGGCAGAGGAGTTAAATAAATATTTTGTGTCAGTCTTCACGGTGTAAGACACTAATAACATTGCAGATACAATATTGCTCGAGAAAATGTGCTAGGGAAATAAATGGGGCTAAAGACTGATAAGTCCCTTCAACCTGATGGGTTGCATCATAGGATAAGGAAGTAGCTACAGAGAAAGTGGATGCACTGGTAGTAATCGTCCAAGAATTATTAAGGTTTGGAAAAGTCTGAGGGGATTGAAAAAACAACAACATAACTTATTCAAAAAAGTGAGGGAGGCAAAAAGCAGGTAACTATAGGCCAGTTAACTTAACACCGGTTATTGGGAAAATGTTAGAGTCCATGATAAAGCGCATAATAGCAGAGCATTTAGAAATACATAATATAATCCAGTAGAGTCAGCATGACTTCATGAAGGAGAAATCATGCCTGACAAATCTATTCGAATTCTTCAGGTGGTAACGAGAAGGTTACATAAGGGCAACCATGTATACTTAGATTTCCAATACACGTTCGATAAGGCACTGCACATAAGGTTACTTTATAAGATAAGAGTCAATGATGTTGGGATAGTATATTAGTATACAAGTCAAGTTGAATGTTGTGGAACATCTATTTTATTGCACTGATGTCAGTTTTCTGCCTCAATTGCACTAAATTGATATCCTGAAGGCTACATTTTAAAAACCAGTATGTTACAAATGAAGCGCATGTATTTTGGTAAATTTCTTCAGAGCTAGGACCAAATTTTGGAATCCCCTTTTGGATATACATTTCAACTGAATTGTAATCTACGTATGCAGTGTATCCTTTATAGGTCAACATCAGTAGTTATATCTGAATATAAATTCCCCCAAATGCCTTCTAGATTAAATAGACAGAATTCCTGATTGTGGTGGTGGAGTAAGCAGCTTTTTTAGAACATGTTCAGATTGATTGGATTGGAGAGTACATGTCAGATGGTATTTAGTGCAGAGAACTGTAATTTAGAAATTTTGGAGTGCATGTGTAAGATAAGGACATGTACATTCATGTTTTAAAATCAGTAAAGGAACAAGGAAACTTTGGGGTTCAGATCCAAAAACTTTTGAAAGCTGATAAAAGTGGTTAGTATTTTTAAAAAGATTATCCTAGGTTTTGCAAATGGAGATTTAAGAGGACAAGAGCTAAAAGATAATGCTAACCTTGTGTACATCATTGGTCCAAATATAGTGTCGAGGTTTGGGTGTCTTCAGGGAAGATTTCAGGCCATGGATAATGTGTGTGAAGACCTCATGGACTTCTTCATCTTCCAGCTTAAGACCAAATATACATATTTCTCTGTTGTCATCTTGTTTGCTGCCTTTTCTCCCTCCACTCTTCCACTAGCCTCAAATCATTATCTAGACTGTTCTCTCATCCCCTATCCTTCTGCTTGCTCGCGTCTTTCATGAGACCCATGTCCTGATCTATTAATTGCTCACCGCCCATGCTTGACTAAGACTGATGAAATGAAAAATGAAATGAAAATCGCTTATTGTCACAAGTAGGCTTCAATGAAGTTACTGTGAAAAGCCCCTAGTCGCCACATTCCGGCGCCAGTTCGGGGAGGCTGGTACGGGAAGAATGAATGGTGGGAGAACAAGTTTGTAGAACTTCCAAGAAGCTGCTGAAAATTATGACCTTTAAGCTCAATAAGGTCTCCGATCTGTCTATATCCCCCAAATGAATGGTTTGACACTTGTTCTCTCAGCAGCCAGTAAAATGTTCCATTGAACAGGAATACGATTCTCTCTCTCACCGCGAGTAGCTCTTTAACTATCTCCTGAACAATGGGTGGCACAGTGGTGCAGTGGTTAGCACTGCTGCCTCATTGCGCCGAGGACCTGGATTCAATCATGGCCCCAGGTCACTGTTTGTGTGGAGTTTACACATTCTCCCTGTATCTGCGTGGGTCTCACCCCCACAACCCAAAGATGTTCAGGGTGGGTGGATTGGCCCTGCTAAATTGCCCCTTAATTGGGAAAAAAAGAAGTAGGTACTCTAAATTCATTTTTTAAAAAAACGATCGCCTGAACCAGTGCCACAGGTTCTATTCCCGGCTTGAGTCACTGTCTGTGTGGAGTCTGCACGTTCTCCCTGTGTCTGCGTGGTGTCTCCGGGTGCTACGGTTTCCTCCCACAAGTCCCGAAAGATGTGCTTGTTAGGTGAATTGGACATTCTGAATTCTCCCTCCGTGTACCCGAACGGGCGCCGGAGTGTGGCGACTAGGGGATTTTCACTAACCTCATTGCAGTGTTAATTTGTGCCGACTTGTCTGATAAACATCAATTCAGGTGAGACGCTGAGAAGCAGTGAAGCTTTAATAAGCTAAATAGGTGCCGACCTGTAGCTCCTCCCGCACTTCAGGGCTGACCCAGGTCAACAGGCTTTATACCTCCACAGCTGGGCGGAGCCACAGGCGGAGCCAACAGCAGCACCAATAATAACATTCCAACAGCAACAACCAATAACAGAACAGCAATAACAATAGGTATATACAACAGTGGAGATAACAATACTAATAGAACAGTAGAACATATATACAACAGTTTTACGCAGCCATACGTGGCTCACCCCATTGTAACGCTAATAAAGATTACGAATTATTATTATCCTTTCTAATCCTGGTCACTTAACATACCTCGAATTGGGTCATCCGATTAGGTTTCAGTGCCTTATGAATCCCACCATAGTGCTGCAAGACCACCTGCATGTTGACTTTTCCTGCCCTCAGCAGGAGGGTGTTTCCAGGTGCATAGAGCAAACTGCATCAAGCTAAGGCATGAAGAAAGCCATTTACACATACTCAGAGGCCATTGTCTATGAGAGTTATTGTAGACCGTATCTGGGTTCAATTTGTCTGGGCCACTGCCTTAATGGCATGTACTGGCCTATCTGTGTCCCTGTTCAGTTAAACTCTTTCTTTATTTTGAAAAAGTCAAGATGAGCCCATCTTCGGTCAGAATTATTCTTCCTTTGTCCTGACGTCTCCATGTTCCTACTACTTGGTGAGCTGCACGTATTGGTTCACACCACAACTGCATTATTTTATTTAAAAACAGAAATACAAGGGATATTAAAAATGCCTTGCAGCATATTCAGAAACAAGATTTCTCAAAATTCCTTGTATTCCCAACAGCATCATGATTTCATCGTCCATCGCCTGGCAAAAACAAGTTTGGCATTCGTCAGTCTTACCAACAGACGTTTGAGAGACCATGGAGTTTGTATCAAAACAATGATCAAAATCTACTAAGCAGTGGTTCTTATATTGGATGACATGGTGGCACAGTGGTTAGCACTGCCACTGGATGCTACTGGGTTATGGGATTAGGGTCGAGGCATGGGCTGAAGTAGGGTGCTCTTTCCAAGGGGTGTTACAGACTTGATGCTCCAAATAGTCTCCTGCACTGTAGGGACTCTGCATCACTTCTATATGGGTGCAAGGCATGAACAACCTACCAGCGTCTCACAAACAATGAGGTGCATTCTATCTTTGCTGCTTAAGATTCTTGTGAAATATCAAGTAAGGTGCTGAAAACCTGGTATCCAGAGCATGCTCATCAGAGCTCTGCTGGGTTGGCTATCTGGTTCGTAAGGAGGGTTCCTGCATTCCATAGGCGATATTCTACAGCAGCATTTTACAAACCTGTTTTCCTGGGACCCACTTTTACCAACCGGACCCACGCCTACCTTCACGACCCACCATTATTGCTTACATTTAATGCAATGGATGAGCCTGCTTGGTCCTCATGATCTCACTTGCTTTGTCATTCAATGTTACATTCCTGCTCAGGACTTCAGCTGATGATTAAGTTCTCGCTGCACCTATGAAAAAAATCAACAAGATTGCCCTCGAACTTGCCATGCTTACTCTTCAAATTCCTTTGCCAATACCTCCCTGCATATAACACATGGGCTTTGCTTCCTGATTTGCATTAACAAAATTAACAGTGCCATACTTCAAGGAATCGTTTTTATACTGCTTTGTTCCTGATTTCCATTTCTTCTTAATTGTTTGTTCACCAGAGGCCCTGGACCTCAGGGTATAGCTCACACCAGCACTGCTTTGTCCTGCCATGGACTCTCTTGAGAAGCTTTCTCCAACAGATTCAGTTGTGAGATCCTGGCCAGTTTGTGTCTCTCACGACCCCCTCTTCCTTTATTACAAAATGATCCATCTTCAGTTCTTCACAGTCTTGTTGCCTGCTTGCTGGCAGCTAACAAGTGGAGGAAGTGTGATTTCACACCCAGAGTACGTGACGTCAGTTTATGAGGCGCGTGACCTGCTTTCTGCCGCTGTTTCTGGTGGGAGGACTCCATTGATTTTTTTTTTTTATTTTTTTTTAAACTGATCCTGGGTCGGTTGATTTATAAAAAAAAAACTGATCCTGGGTCCATTGGGAGGAGGTGGTCTGCCCCGTTGGGCTGTGGACCTGTGCACTGCTAGATCCGGCGGAGGGGTGCCGCATGAGTGGGACGGCTGGCATTCTTGAAAGCCTATCGCGGCTGGGATTTTAAAAAGCTGGATGGGGCCGTTGGGCACCTCGTCCTGCGCTTGGGAACCCAATAACCCATCGCTCCGTGACCCTCCTGACACCCGTTGGTCGCGACCCTGAGTTCAAAAATGACTGTTCTACAGCCAGCTGAGCACAGGAACCTACACAATAGTTGTCCTAAATTTTTCTGAGCGCCATTCTCAGAGCCTGTAATTTGGACCTCACTATATGGAGGAAAAAAATAACCATAGGCAGATGCAATTGGACGGGCTTCTGTCAGCGATCAATCTCAACAATTGAGGAGAAGAGAGTCACATCGCAACAAGACAAGCAAGCATTCTGCAAAACCAGTACCTTCACCCACACCTCCAACAGTGGCTACATAGAACATACACTGCAGAAGGAGGCAATTTGGCCCATCATAGATTATCATAGATTATCATAGAATTTACAGTGCAGAAGGAGGCCATTCGGCCCATCGAGTCCGCACCGGCTCTTGGAAAGAGCACCCTACCCAAGGTCAACACCTCCACCCTATCCCCATAACCCAGCAACCCCACCCAACACTAAGGGCAATTTTGGACACTAAGGGCAATTTATCATGGCCAATCCACCTAACCTGGAAAATCGAGTCTGCACCGACCCACTTAAGCCCTCACTTCCACCCTATCCTCGTAACCCAATAACCCCTCCTAACCTTTTTGGTCACTAAGGGCAATTTATCATGGCCAATCCACCTAACCTGCACATCTTTGGACTGTGGGAGGAAACCGGAGCACCCGGAGGAAACCCACGCGGGCACGGAGAACGTGCAGACTCTGCACAGACAGGTACCCAGCGGGGAATCGACCCTGGCGCTGTAAAGCCACAGTGCTATCCACTTGTGCTACTGTGCTGCCCCATATGCCCACACAGCTATAAATCAAGATTTTATTTAACACCGCATGTGAGGCAACATCAAATGAGATGGATAATGGTTGGTCTCTTTGCTGAACATTCATCCATTGGAGCGATGGTAGAATCCATGTTATTCACTTACCTTGTTAATGACTCCTTCCCTCAAACCTTTCCCTTTCCCATAAAAGTCAGTGCCATTTCTCTCCCTCCTAAAATTGACCTATCCATCCATTTTAATTATTACCCATCTCTAATCCTTCCTTTCTTTAGAGCTGCTGAACATGTCATTGTATTCCAGTTCTGTACCTATCTGTCATTCAAATCTCTATTTTAATCTCTCCAGTTGGCTTTTGTCCCAATAATATCACTTAGCCATGAGTTACGTTCTCTGTGACTGCAAGCTTCATGCCATGATTATCCCATGTCCTCCTTGATCTCTATCCTTCTCCATAGCCAGTTCTCCATTCGATGCTTCCATGCCACCGTTTTTACATGGTTTAAACCATAACTGTATTTATTTATTTTTTAAAAAAAATATTTTATTCAAGATTTTTGGCCAAACATAACAGTACGTAGTGTTTCTTTTACACAACAATAACGCAATATAAATAAGTGGCCAGTTTTAAACAAATAAATAAATAATATATAAACAAAAACAACTGAATGGCAACTGCCTTGTCCAAAATAAATACAATCCAACAATCCAATATACAATTACCTATAACAACTACCTATACATATTATACATATACAATAACATCTCTGAAAGTCCGTTCGATTCCTCCCCCCCGCCCCCCTGGGTTGCTGCTGTTGTTTTCTTCTTTTCCATTCCCTCTATCTTTCTGTGAGGTAGTCGACGAACGGTTGCCACCGCCGAGTGAACCCTTGAGCCGAACCCCTTAATACGAACTTGATCCGTTCTAACATTATAAACCCTGCCATGTCGTTTATCCAGGTCTCCACACCCGGGGGTTTGGCTTCCTTCCACATTAACAATATCCTGCGCCGGGCTACTCGGGACGCAAAGGCCAAAACATCAGCCTCTCTCGCCTCCTGCACTCCCGGCTCTTCTGCAACCCCGAATATAGCCAACCCCCACCTTGGTTCGACCCGGACCCCCACCACCTTCGAAAGCACCTTTGCCACCCCCACCCAGAACCCCTGTAGTGCCGGGCATGACCAGAACATGTGGGTGTGATTCGCTGGGCCTCTCGAGCATCTCGCACACCTATCCTCTACCCCAAAAAATTTACTGCGCCGTGCTCCAGTCATATGCGCCCTATGTAACACCTTAAATTGTATCAGGCATAGCCTGGCACACCAGGACGATGAGTTTACCATACGTAGGGCATCAGCCCACAGCCCCTCCTCAATCTCCTCCCCCAGCTCCCCTTCCCACTTCCCTTTCAGCTCATCCACCATGATCTCCCCCTCATCCCTCATTTCCCTATATATGTCCGACACCTTACCATCCCCCACCCATGTCTCTGAGATCACTCTATCCTGCACCTCCTGCGTCGGGAGCTGCGGGAATTCCCTCACCTGTTGCCTCGCGAAAGCCCTCAATTGCATGTACCGAAATGCATTCCCTTGGGGCAACCCATATTTTTCCGTCAGCGCTCCCAGACTCTCAAACGTCCCATCTACAAACAGATCTCTCAGTTGTACTACCCCAGCTCTTTGCCATGCTCCAAATCCCCCATCCATTCTCCCCGGAACGCACCTACGATTGTTTCTTATCGGGGACCGCACCGAAGCTCCTGTCCCTCCCCCATGCCGTCTCCACTGCCCCCAAATTTTCAATGTAGCCCCCACCACCGGGCTTGTGGTGTATTTCTTTGGTGAGAACGGCAACGGCGCCATCACCATTGCTTGTAGGCTAGTCCCCCTACAGGACGCCCTCTCCAATCTCTTCCACGCTGCTTCCTCCCCTTCTCCCATCCATTTACACACCATTGAAACATTGGCGGCCCAGTAGTACTCACTTAGGCTCGGTAGTGCCAGCCCCCCCCTGTCCCGACTACGCTGCAAGAATCCCCTCCTCACTCTCGGGGTCTTCCCAGCCCACACAAAACTCATAATACTCTTCTCGATTCTTTTGAAAAAAGCCTTCGTGATCACCACCGGGAGGCACTGTAACACAAAAAGGAATCTCGGGAGGACCACCATTTTAACCGCCTGCACCTGCCAATGACAGGGACACCGTGTCCCATCTCTTAAAGTCCTCCTCCATCCGTTCCACCAACCGCGTTGAGTTAAGCCTGTGTAATGTACCCCAATTCTTGGCTATCTGGATCTCCAAGTACCGGAAGTCCCTTGTTACCTTCCTCAACGGTAAATCCTCTATCTCTCTGCTTTGCTCCCCTGGATGCACCACAAACAACTCCCTTTTCCCCATGTTCAGTTTGTACCCTGAAAAATCCCCAAACTCCCCAAGTATCCGCATTATCTCTGGCATCCCCTCCGCCGGGTCCGCCACATATAGCAACAAATCATCCGCATACAGAGATACCCGGTGTTCTTCTCCCCCCCCCCCCGAGTACTCCCCTCCACTTCCTGGAACCCCTCAATGCTATGGCCAGGGGTTCAATCGCCAGTGCAAACAATAACTGGGACAGAGGACATCCCTGCCTCGTCCCTCTCTGGAGCCGAAAATAGTCAGACCCCCGTCCATTCGTGACCACGCTCGCCATCGGGGCACTATACAGCAACTGTACCCACCTGATATACCCATCCCCAAAACCAAATCTCCTCAGCACCTCCCACAAATAATCCCACTCCACTCTCAAATGCTTTCTCGGCATCCATCGCCACCACTATCTCCGCTTCCCCCTCTGGTGGGGGCATCATCATTACCCCTAGCAGCCTCCGTATATTTGTATTCAGCTGTCTCCCCTTCACAAACCCAGTTTGGTCCTCATGAACCACCCCTGAGACACAATCCTCTATCCTCATTGCCATTACATTGGCCAGAATCTTAGCGTCCACATTCAGGAGGAAAATGGGCCTGTAGGACCCGCATTGCAGCGGGTCTTTTTCTTTCTTTAGGAGGAGCGATATCGTTGCCTCTGACATAGTCGGGGGCAACTGCCCCCTTTCCCTCGCCTCATTAAAGGTTCTCATCAGTAGCGGGGCCAGCAAGTCCATATATTTCCTATAGAATTCAACTGGGAATCCGTCTGGTCCCGGGGCCTTCCCCGCCTGCATACTCCCAATCCCTTTCACCACTTCCTCCGTCTCAATCTGTGCTCCCAGTCCCACCCTCTCCTGCTCCTCCACCGTGGGAAATTCCAGCTGATCCAGAAAGCACATCATTCTCTCCTTCCCATCCGGGGGCTGAGCTTCATATAATCTTTCGTAAAATGTCTTGAACACTCCATTCACTCTCTCCGCTCCCCACTCCATCTCTCCCTCCTCATTTCTCACCCCCCCCTATCTCCCTCGCTGCTCCCCTTTTCCTCAGTTGGTGGGCCAGCAACCTGCTCGCCTTCTCGCCATATTCGTACTGTACACCCTGTGCCTTCCTCCATTGTGCCTCTGCATTACCCGTAGTCAACAAGTCAAATTCTACATGTAGCCTTTGCCTTTCCCTGTCCAGTGCCTCCGCATATTGTCTGTCCACCCTCAGAAGTTCTTTCAACAACCGCTCCCTTTCCCTACCCTCCTGCTTTCCTTTATGTGCCCTAATAGATATCAGCTCCCCTCTAACCACTGCCTTCAGTGCCTCCCAGACCATTCCCACCTGTACCTCCCCATTATCATTGAGTTGCAAGTACCTTTCAATACACCCCCTCACCCTTAAGCACACCCCCTCATCTGCCAATAATCCCATGTCCATTCTCCAGGGTGGACGCTGTTCTTTTTCTTCCTCTATCTCCAGGTCCACCCAATGTGGAGCATGATCCGAAATGGCGATAGCCGTGTACTCCGTCCCCGTCACCTTTGGGATCAGTGCCCTTCCCAGAACAAAAAAGTCTATCCGTGAATAAACTTTGTGGACATAGGAGAAAAACGAAAACTCCTTACTCCTAGGTCTACTAAATCTCCAGGGGTCTACTCCTCCCATCTGCTCCATAAAGTCCTTAAGCACCCTAGCTGCAGCCGGCCTCCTTCCGGTCCTGGACCTCGATCTGTCCAGCCCTGGGTCCAGCACCGTGTTAAAATCTCCACCCATTATCAACTTCCCCACTTCTAGGTCCGGGATTCGTCCTAACATACGCCTCATAAAACTGGCATCATCCCAGTTCGGGGCATACACGTTCACTAATACCACTGCCTCCCCTTGCAATTTACCACTCACCATCACGTATCTACCCCCACTATCCGCCACTATAGTCTTTGCCTCAAACATTACCCGCTTCCCCACTAGTATGGCCACCCCCCTGTTTTTTGCGTCTAGCCCCGAATGAAACACCCGCCCCACCCATCCTTTGCGTAGTCTGACCTGGTCTATCAGCTTCAGATGCGTCTCCTGAAGCATAACCACATCTGCCTTAAGTTTCTTTAGGTGTGCGAGTACCCGTGCCCTCTTAATCGGCCCATTCAGCCCTCTCACATTCCACGTGATCAACCGGGTTGGGGGGCTCTTTACCCCCCCCCCCCCCCCTTGATGACTAGCCATCTCCTTTTCCAATCCAGCTCCACACCCGGTTCCCACGGAGCCGTATCTCCCCCAAGCGGCGCCCTCCCGCCCCGACCACCCCCGCGCCCCATACCAGCTCCCCCTTCTCCCCAGCAGCAGCAACCCAGTTAACCACCCCCCCCCCCCCCCGCTAGTTCCCAAACTAGCGTAATTGCACCCCCCATGGTGCTCCCAGAAGTCAGCAAACTCTGGCCGACCTCTGCTTCCCCCCGTGACCTCGGCTCACACTGTGCAGGGCCCCCTCCTTCCTGCTTCCCTGTTCCCGCCGTGATTACCATAGCGCGGGAACAAAGCCCGCGCTTCCCTTTTGGCCCCGCCCCCAATGGCCGGCGCCCTCAGCTCCTCATCCTCCCTCCCCCACGACATGGGGAAGAGAGAAAAGTTACAGGGTCGCAGGATTAACAACTTGGGAAGTCATCTCTTCCCTCTTTTCCCCCCCTTCATCCCACATATTCACCCCCCCACTTTGTCCCAAACGTTCTTTTTATGGCCCGCTCACTCCAGTTTCTCCTCGACAATAAATGTCCACGCCTCATCTGCCGTTTCGAAGTAGTGGTGTTTCCCTTGATGTGTGACCCACAGTCTTGCCGGTTGCAGCATTCCAAATTTAATCTTCCGTTTGTGCAGCACCGCCTTGGCCCGATTAAAGCTTGCCCTCCTTCTCGCCACCTCCGCACTCCAATCTTGATATACGCGGATCACCGCGTTCTCCCACCTACTGCTCCGAGTTTTCTTTGCCTATCTGAGGACCATCTCTCTGTCCTTATATCGGAGAAATCTCACCACTATGGCTCGAGGAATTTCTCCAGCCCTCGGTCTTCGCGCCATAACTCGATAGGCTCCCTCCACCTCCAGCGGACCCGTTGGGGCCTCTGATCCCATTAACGAGTGCAGCATCGTGCTCACATATGCCCCGACGTCCGCCCCTTCTACACCTTCGGGAAGACCAAGAATCCTTAAATTCTTCCTCCTCGCATTATTCTCCAGCACCTCCAGCCTTTCCACACACCTTTTGTGTTGTGCCTCGTGCATCTCCGTTTTCACCACCAGGCCCTGTATGTCGTCCTCATTCTCAGCAGCCTTTGCCTTCTCGACCCGAAGCTCCTGTTCCTGGGTCTTTTGCTCCTCCTTTAGCCCCTCAATCGCTTGTAATATCGGGGCCAACAGCTCCTTCTTCATCTCCTTTTTGAGTTCTTCCACACAACGCCGCAGGAACTCTTATTGGTCAGGGCCCCATATTAAACTGCCTCCTTCCGACACCATCTTGCTTTGTGCCTGCCTTCCTGGCCGCTGCTCTAGAGGATCCACTGCAATCCGGCCACCTTCCTCTCTTTTTTTCCATCCGTGTCCAGGGGGGATTCCCTTCTGGATTACCGCAGTGTTTTTAGCCGTTCAAATTGCCGTTGGGGCTCCTATCAAGAGCCCAAAAGTCCGTTCCACCGGGAGCTGCCGAAACGTGCGACTTAGCTGGTCATCGCCGCACCCGGAAGTCACCATAACTGTATTTAAACACCTGCCAATGGTTTCTCTCCCACATTCTCACCTTTACCTCTGGACTCTCCTTTTTAAAAAAAACAGTAACTCAATTAAAACGTTTGAATTAGAAGTTGATAGAATTTTACTTGTTCAAGGACTTTAAGGGATATGGAACTGAGGTGGCTTAATGGAACTAGGATACACATTAGTCTTGACCTGATTAAATGGTGGGACAGGCTTGAGAAGTGAATGATCTCCTATCCAAAGGTCTGACTTGTCTGTCATTGGTTCCATAGTTTCTTTCTATTTCTTGTCTGTATGCCACCCTTGTTTACATAGTCAGCAGGTACAGAGTCTCTCTCTCTTGTAACTTTGTCATTCCAAGTCTCCCTCTCCAGATTCCTATCCTCAATCACATTCTGTAGTCCTATGAATTTTAGCTTCTCGTGTGTTAATTGTTGTGTCTTGTTGAGTCGAGGTTGCTGTCTTGTACAAATTCTGCAAGTCATTGTAATATTTTAAGAATTTGAATCCTTGCAGAGTAGTGAGTCGTGTATTCAGTCCATAAAATCATTTCTATCCAATCAAGTTTTTATTTTAAGAGAAAGGCTGACTGAAAACTGTATTATATGCAAATGATATATCTACCAGTAAATAAATATTCCTTGAATGTAGTTAAATTCTGAAATCTGATATTGTGATTCAAACATTCCCATTTAAAGGCAAATAATTAAAACTTCTCTTTGGGGTCGACTGATTGTGTAGACAGAAAGTTACTGCATGTAATTTATGAAAACCTCAACATTTGAAATTCTGAGTGGCTTTTGGTTACGTTATTAAGAAAACCAATTTAGTGTTAGTCTTGACTTCTCCGAGCAGTCGTCTATGAAAAGTCTGATGTGACAGATGATTGATTAACAAAGAAGGAAGCTGTTTGTTACCGAGATGCCATTCATGTTCCTTATGTCCCATTTATAGCAGCCTCTGCACTTTGAATATGGCACATTCACGAATTAATGTGATGTCCCATTCTGCTTAATTTTATTAACATGAGCAACAACAGTTTCAACAATGCAGTTCAGTACCTGAAGGAATAAATATTTTAAGGTCAGTAGCAATTGCAAGTAATTTCTGTATCTTTACATCTCTGCACCCTTGGGCAATTATGCAGATATCTTTATACTATCATCAGTTGTTGACAAAACTTAATGCTTAAGATATAACCTGTTCACCGTGATCACCATTCCAATTTACCTGCATATTTGAAATGCAGGTATGCATTTTATGTCAAATGAATTTTGGGCTGTTTGGGTAGCACTGTGGATTTGTCTACCATTGTCTTTCAAGGCCAGACAATGCATATTCATCAAATGCAGTAGGAATATTGTCTGAGTTTGAGTCAAAACACTTTTGAGTGCAGAGATGAATGGAAAATCTTAACCAGTGCATTCACTATCTCTGGAGCTATTTCTTTTAGAACCCTTTGATGTAGCCCATCAGACCCTGGGGTTTTGTCGGTTTTTATCCCTTGCGTTTCTCCAATACTTTATCTCTGCTGATAGGGTTCCTCACTTTTATAGCCCCATAGTTACCTTCTATTTTTGTTGTGTAATTTGTGTCCTCTAGCGCAACATTGAAGGTGGCCAGTGCGTCCGCGACCGGCACCTTCATTGTTGCCATAATTTTGTGCTTGATGGCGTCCGTGTTTTAGTAATTCCTGAGTTGGGAGGTCCATCCACTCGCTTATCGGTGGGTAGGCTGGCGTAAGCCCGTCTACCCAGCCTGCTTGTGTATGGCCAGCTCCGACTTGTCCCGCGTGCTCGGTAATACCCCGTTTTTACTCTCTTGGCTTTTGCTGATTCTACCATCTTTTCGGGCCCTAGTGTTATTCCTGGGCATTTCTCGGCAGTTGTGGTGGCTTTGGAGGGGGGTGGGAGATGTTTCAAAAGATTTAGTGGCCTATTTTTGGGCTAAAAGTGCCAATATTCTGAGTTCCCGGAGGAGAGCCAACTTTCCTGCGTTTGCTCAGCACATCCCAGTCCCCGGAGGTGTTGTTCTGATTTTTATAAACAGGACATACCTGGGGCGTTTTCTACATTATTTGGTGCATGCCGGAATTGGTGCTGTACAGGAACTGCTTGTTTATTGCACAATTAATTCTAGAGCACTTGTCTTTAGTACTGTTGCCAGGATATTGTCAGGGTCTGTCGCCTTAGCAGTATACCGTGTTCAGCTGTTTCTTGATGTCATGTGGAATACATCGAATTGCCTGAAGTCTGGCATCTGTGATGTTGTGGAGCTTGGGAAGAGGTTGAGATGTATTATCCACTTGGCACTAATTGCGGTAACTGCAAATTCTTCAGCCTTGTCTTTTGCACTAATGTGCTAGCCATGCGCATTTTTGAGGCTGGAGATATTTGTGGACCCTCCTCCTCCACTTAGTTGTTTAATTGTACACAGCCATTCCCGACTGTGTGTGACAGGATTGTAGAGCTTTGACCTGGTCAGTTGTTTGTGGAATCGCTTTGTTGTATCACACGTTTCTGCATGGATTTGGCATCCATGTTAACCTTGTGCTGCAGCTTCACTAGAGTGAAACTTAATTTTTAGTTATAGCTGGTGCTGCTCCTGGCATGTCCTGTACTCTTCGTTGAAGCAGTGTTGACCGTGACTTGATGTAATGTTGCATAGTGTTCTGCTGTTGCTAATGGCGCACAGGGCCTCATTGAGCTGCTAGATCTGTTTGGAGTCAATCCAGGTTACCACCTTTGTCGTGCCACACAGCTCAATAGAAGATATGCTCAGTGTGAGGGTAGGACTTCACCTTCACAAGGACTGCTCTGTGGTCACTCCTAGCTATAATGTCATGGACAGGTGCATTCCCAGGCACAGACCCCATCTCCGGCCCATGACTAGGACATTTGAACATACTATGAAAAGATACAGTTCATCATTCTGTCCTGTTGGAGACTCCAGCTTCCCGAGCAGGCAGGGGACCAGATTGGTACCGCTGCCGTGACTCTGCTGTCCCTTATGGTTTACTTGGCTCTCTCCACCATCTTGACTGCTGTGCTCCGTTAATGGGTTGGAGTGAATGGGAAGGCAAGAGAAAGACCAAGGCCAAAGGCAGAGAGATTGCACATGGTGAAGACAAAAGAGAAACCACTCTTCATCAGACTGCCTCCTGCTCCTTCAGTCGGGGGCTGTTTCTCTCCCAATAAGCTCACTGGGGTGAGCCTATCCGAAGCAAATGTTGGGCGGGGGGAGGAGAGAGAAATGGCCTGTGAATGGAGGAGTGGATTTTGTAGGTCTTTCATTGAACTCAGTTGTAGTTTGAACATTGGGTCCCCAGGCTGGACACAGAGGCTTGGCCGTCTGAATTGTGACCCAGAGGTTAGACGAGCTTGGTCTAGAATTAAAAATACAAAACTCGTAGCAGAATGCAGCAGAGTTAATTCACGGAATATAGATCATTAAAAAAATTATTTAAAGGGTAATGCTAGCATTTTCTGTCCATCCCTAATTGCCCTTGAACCAAGCAGCCATTTCATAGGGTCACCCACATTGCTGTAGTCCAGACCAAGTAAGTTCTTTGGTAGATTTCCTTCATTAGTGAACCAGATGAATTTTTAACAACAATTGACAATTGTTATGTGATCATCGTTTATTTTTATTGAATTGAAATTCCACCATCTGCTGTGATGGGATTTGAACCCAAGTCCCCAGAGCATTATCCTGGATCTCTGGATGACTAGTCCAGTGACAATATCATTGTGCCACTGCCTCCCTTTATGACATCATCTAACAGTTTATGCACTGTGTTTTTTCTTTGAGTACAGAAGATGGGTAGCCACTCTTATATCTCTAACCTAATCAAACAAAATGTTTCAGTGTAATATCTGTTATTTTTCAGGGCAGTTTGAAGAACAGACAATTCACTGCTATCTTACCCCACGAATTCATCCAAGAGCTTAAATCAGGTGTTGCAGATGAAAGACTTCTCAGTTCTCTGGAATCCCTCCGGGTATCTTTGAGCAGCAATCCTATCAGGTAATGGAGACATTACAAGTGTGTGAATCAGGCACTCAGAATAAACTTTACAGATGCCCTGAACCTGCAGCCTTACAATTTGTTTAATTTTATAATACATTTCTTGTTTGAGTAAAACTGACATTAATCACGGCTCCATAAATATTTATTTGCTACACAATAGCAAGTCAGAATAATTTATGAGCATTTTTCCTGGCCATTATAAATTGTTCATATTAGAAAACTAAAGTTCTTTAGAAAACTAACATACTATTCAATGTTCAAATGACTACTCGTGTAGTCAGAGAAAGATGCATTTGATTTTATGTAGCTTGTAATTCTGACAGCTATTCATTCATGCTGGTTTTATTGTTTTGTAATATAGAATTCCAAAATAATGTGGCCTGTCTTTACATCAATTAATTTAGTCTTGTGATCATTTAGAGACATAGAAAAGAGGGAGACCATTCGACCCATCATGTATGATCTAGCTAAAACTGTAAAGGAGCCTCGTCCTGCTTTTCAGCCCTTGGTCTCTAGTCCTGAAGGGTTGCCCTGAAATATTCTCCTTTGCTGTTTTCCTGTAGACTTCTGTTGTTACAGATTTTGTTGTTGGATGACTGTTGATCTGTAATCCTGTAAATTGAAATAGTTTAAAGTAATTTATATTTGTATTTGCATGTTAGGAATAAGGTATGGCTTTAAATTTAAGCTTAATTTTTGTTTCTGTAATTGCATGTTAAAAAAGGGTTAAGATCCTGGGTTTTGGCTGCATTTTTAAAAAAGTTGCCTGTAAGTCTGTGGGTCTGTTTAGAGGCTTGCATTGTAATGAGGTCTAACGACCCCTAAAACAAATACATGGTATAAAATAACTAGGCTGTTGCTTACTGACCAGGAACCCATTCTAAAACAGTAAGAGCAGTTGAGTCAATTTTGGAACCAGGTAACCCAGAGGCAAGGAACATCCCCCAGGCACTGCCAGTACAGGCAGGGCAATACAGAGGTACAGAAAACAAATCCCAGAAACTAAACCAAGTCCCAGAAACCAGGGAGAGGGACTGAAGCAGGTTCCAAGAATAGCCGGTCGAAGGAACAAAAAACAGGAAACTGGAAAGAAAATCTTGTTCAATGAAGTCGAGATTGAGGAGCAGAGGGCGAGGATCCAAGTCAAAGGCCGGGCTGTAAGGTACCGACTTGGGAACGTCGGCTTGCGAGAAGCCAGAGATCTGAGGCAATGCAAAGATTGGTGACATTTTAAAAAATTTAGAGTACCCAATTAATTTTTTCCAATTAAGGGGCAATTTAGCGTGGCCAATCCACCGATCCTGCACATCTTTGGGTCGTGGGGGCGAAACCCACGCAAATACGGGGAAAATGTACAAACTCCACACAGTGACCGAGAGCCGGGATCGAACCTGGGACCTCGGCAATGTGAGGCAGCAGGGCTAACCCCTGCGCCACAGTGCTGCCCAGGTGACATCTTAATAAGGCCTGCGATGCAAAGGTGTTCCGTTGACATGGCTGGATGTCTGAGAGGTTGCTTGGAAAGGAAGCTGGACTCCACATGGTGTTCCAAGGGAGTGTTACATCGGAAGGAGACATTTAAATCCTGGAGGTGGATGCTTTATGAAGGCATGTGAGAGAAAGTGTTGCTTGGGAGAAGATTCCAGGGCATGTTTGTTGAGGGTAGAGATTGAAACTCTCGTGTGGAAGACAGACTTCCAGTGAGACCAAGTTGGCTCAGTGTGTCAAGCATCTAAGGGGGAATTGATGAGAAATCCATGGAAGTCATTTTGGGAGGCATCTGTCACTTGATTTCAGAGTTGGGTATTGGATCACAGTTTGCCTTTTGGTTTTGGTGCACTGTGTACTTATTGGGAACGTAAGAGTTTAAGATCGATCTTGTAACTTGTATGATCCTTATAACCTGTATATATCTATAAAGACCAAAGAGAAAATGCTGGAAAATCTCAGCAGGTCTGGCAGCATGTGTAGGGACAGAAAAGAGCGAGCGTTTCGAGTCCAGATGACCCTTTGTCAAAGTTAAAAGGCAGAGAAATTGGGAGATATTTATACTGTAGAGTGAGAGATTGAAAAATGAGTCATAGCTACAGAAACCAAGGGAACAGAGTGCTAATCGCAGTCCCCAGAGAGAATAAAAGGTGTGAAAGTCCAAACAGCAGAGTAACTAAAATCAAACAAAGGGTCACATGGACTCGAAACGTTAGCTCTTTTACCTCCCTACAGACGCTGCCAGACCTGCTGAGATTTTCCAGCATTTTCTCTTTGATTTCAGATTCCAGCATCCGCAGTAATTTGCTTTTATTTTGTATCTCTATGAAGGCATAGCTGAGGTGTAGAAGTACTGTATTATTGTTATTTTTTTGTTTTATAAATGTTTGATTCTTTTGTTAAAACTTTATCGGCAGTCCCGTGACTGTTCAGAAATTATCCTCCACGTATCTGAATCAAATGTGAAAGTTGGGTTCTATCAAGTCCGGTTCCATCCTGGGATCTGGCTTGTCCAGTAGTAACATCAGCTTGGGATCACAACACAAGTAACTAGCGAACTCTTATTCAGAAGTGTTTATGGCATCCACCTCTGTTGTTTGTTTCTCAAGACTTTATTCCCACCCCACGTGATATTTTTCTAGAAATATTGGGAATAGGTTTAACCTCTGGTACATAACCTGGCTATTATAGAATCCACCAGATTTCCATTTCAAATTCTGGCAATGACGAAATCAGCATGCAGATAGACTATTATTAATAAATTCCTAATTGGTAGATTCGGAAGTGTTGACATGATCAAACCAACCTAAAAATGGGAATTCATGTGTTCAAATAAGGTGTTTGGAAATGCAGTATGCAAGCGTTGCAGGAGACCACAATTGAACATAGATTATCTTGATATAACCTGTCCTGCATCATTGAGAGGAAAACCATGTTAAAAGTATTCCAGGGAAAATATGATCTACATGCAAAGATATTTCTTGTTATGACAGAACATTTTTGCATTTTTTTGGCTCATTAAACCCAAACCATATTTGTTTTCGGAAAGTATCTATTTATATAACTGTAAAGTGACCTGATTTTCCAGCATAGTCAAATGGATTTGCGTTGAATGAGTTGTCTGTACAGCCAATTTGAAAATTGATCTAAGCTTTAGTACTTTCTAGCAATCCATTATGTATTTTGTTTCTTATATCATTACTCATACTTTATCAATGAGTAAGACATATTATCCCCACCGTGAATTTCATGCTTAGTTGAGAAATAGGTATGAACGATGATGAAAAATTATTTCTAAATGAAACCTTTTATAGTGTTTATGTTGTGACAAAAAGGGAAGGAGACAGTGATAACCTGAAATAAAAGCAAAATACAGGAAATGCTCGAAATTTGAAATAAAATGTAACCAGTTCCGAAGAAGAGTCATTATGGTCTGGAGAAACTTGGTGTCTCTCTCCACAGATGCTGTCAGACCTGCTGAGGTTTTCCAGCATTTTGTTTTTATTTCGGTAATAACCTGATATTGCTACATACCAAATTTATTCGGAGAAGAATTTTATGGTTCATGATAGTGTGCTAGGCAACTCTTGCTCGACTGTTGAAACATAATTGTTCTTCACACTCTAAATGTATCTCATTTCCTCCCAGTGCTTTAAGTGTCAACCCTGAGGATAAACACTGGAGAGAATTAGCGAGCAATGAATTAAAGCAAATTGCGCAAACTGCTAGTGTTGGATTAATTTTGAGTAAATCAAACCATGTTAAAGATCAGCTGCACCATTTTAAATGGAACATAATGGGTCTATTGTAAGCTTGAACATTTGCATTAAAATGATATGAGTGCTCTTCATTCCCTGTATTATATGTAACTTTGAATAAGTGTGTTTCACTAAAGCATTTGCCTATGAAAATAATTGACTCTAACCTTAAACACTGGCATTGTCCTCGTTCTTGTAAAAAAGAGATTCAACTAGTTAATTCAACAGTTTACAACTTACTGTTCTTGACTTCCAGTTTTAAAAAATACATCAGACTTATGTATTTCATTCTTCAGGAATTTTAAAAGCTTTTTGTTTCAAAGGAAGTTCCTACGTTTTCCAGTCTGCTCAGGAAAACCTGACCTTTGCACTTCTGCATCTTCTGAAATGCACACCCAACCCATATGAGACTTTGCCTGGGAATTTTGCCTTTTCACAAGGAGAGATGATAACATAACCGTTATGTCACTGGACTGATAATTAAGAGACCTAGACTAATGCTTTGAGAACATGGGTTCAAATCCCACCGTGACAGCTGGTGGAACTTCAATTAATAAATCTGGGGTATAAAGCTGGTCTCAGTAATGGTGACCATGGCAACTATCATTGATGATCAGAAAATTCCATCTTGTTCAGTAATACGCTTTTGTGAAGGAAATCTGCTATCCTTACCTGGTTTGGTCTACATGTGACTCAAGATCCATAAATTTGGTTAACTGCCCTCTGAAATGGCCCAGTCAGCCACACAGTTTAAGGACCATTAGTGATGGACAAATCTGGTTTGAGGCCTACATCCCTTGGAAATATATCGCCGTTTCTTCGCTGTCGCTGGGACAAAATCTTGGAACTTCCTCCCTAACAACACAGTGGGTGTATCTACACCTGAAGGACTGCAGCAGTTCAAGAAGGTATATCACCACCTTCTGAAGGGCACCTAGGGATTGGCAATAAATGCTGGCCTAACCAGCGACGCGCACATCCCGTAAATAGAACATAGAACATTACAGCGCAGTACAGGCCCATCGGCCCTTGATGTTGCGCCGACCTGTGAAACCACTCTAAAGCCCATCTACACTATTCCCTTATCGTCCACATGTCTATCCAATGACCATTTGAATGCCCTTAGTGTTGGCGAATCCACTACTGTTGTAGGCAGGGCATTCCACACCCTTACTACTCTCTGAGTAAAGAACCTGCCTCTGACATCTGTCTTATATCTATCTCTCCTCAATTTAAAGCTATGTCCCCTCGTACTAGGCATCACCATCCGAGGAAGAAGGCTCTCACTGTCCACCCTATCCAATCCTCTGATCATCTTGTATGCCTCAATTAAGTCACCTCTTAACCTTCTTCTCTCTAATGAAAACAGCCTCAAGTCCCTCAGCCTTTCCTCATAAGATCTTCCCTCCATACCAGGCAACATTCTGGTAAATCTCCTCTGCACCCTTTCCAATGCTTCCACATCCTTCCTATAATGCGGCGACCAGAATTGCACGCAATACTCCAAATGCGGCCGCACCAGAGTTTTGTACAGCTGCAACATGACCTCATGGCTCCGAAACTCAATCCCTCTACCAATAAAAGCTAACACACCGTACGCCTTCTTAACAACCCTCTCAACCTGGGTGGCAACTTTCAGGGATCTATGTACATGGACACCGAGATCTCTCTGTTCATCCACACTGCCAAGAATCTTACCATTAGCACAGTACTCTGTCTTCCTGTTATTCCTTCCAAAATGAATCACCTCTCACTTTTCTGCATTAAACTCCATTTGCCACCTCTCAGCCCAGCGCTGCAACGTATCTATGCCCCTCTGTAACTTGTAACATCCTTCCGCACTGTCCAAAACTCCACCGACTTTAGTGTCATCTGCAAATTTACTCACCCATCCTTCTACGCCCTCCTCCAGGTCATTTATAAAAATGACAAACAGCAGTGGCCCCAAAACAGATCCTTGTGGTACACCACTAGTAACTGGACTCCAGTCTGAACATTTCCCATCAACCACCACCCTTTGTCTTCTTCCAGCTAGCCAATTTCTGATCCAAACTGCTAAATCACCCTGAATCCCATGCCTCCGTATTTTCTGTAGTAGCCTACCGTGGGGAACCTTATCAAACGCTTTACTGAAATCCATATACACCACATCAACTGCTTTACCCTCATCCACCTGTTTGGTCACCTTCTCAAAGAACTCAATAAGGTTTGTGAGGCACGACCTACCCGTCACAAAACCGTGTTGACTATCTCTAATCAAATTATTCCTTTTCAGATGATTATACATCCTATCTCTTATAAGCCTTTCCAAGATTTTGCCCACAACAGAAGTAAGGCTCACTGGTCTCTTGTTACCTGGGTTGTCTCTCCTCCCCTTCTTGAACAAGGGGACAACATTTGCTATCCTCCAGTCTTCTGGCACTATTCCTGTACAGTACTCTGTCTTCCTGTTATTCCTTCCAAAATGAATCACCTCTCACTTTTCTGCATTAAACTCCATTTGCCACCTCTCAGCCCAGCGCTGCAACGTATCTATGCCCCTCTGTAACTTGTAACATCCTTCCGCACTGTCCAAAACTCCACCGACTTTAGTGTCATCTGCAAATTTACTCACCCATCCTTCTACGCCCTCCTCCAGGTCATTTATAAAAATGACAAACAGCAGTGGCCCCAAAACAGATCCTTGTGGTACACCACTAGTAACTGGACTCCAGTCTGAACATTTCCCATCAACCACCACCCTTTGTCTTCTTCCAGCTAGCCAATTTCTGATCCAAACTGCTAAATCACCCTGAATCCCATGCCTCCGTATTTTCTGTAGTAGCCTACCGTGGGGAACCTTATCAAACGCTTTACTGAAATCCATATACACCACATCAACTGCTTTACCCTCATCCACCTGTTTGGTCACCTTCTCAAAGAACTCAATAAGGTTTGTGAGGCACGACCTACCCTTCACAAAACCGTGTTGACTATCTCTAATCAAATTATTCCTTTTCAGATGATTATACATCCTATCTCTTATAAGCCTTTCCAAGATTTTGCCCACAACAGAAGTAAGGCTCACTGGTCTCTTGTTACCTGGGTTGTCTCTCCTCCCCTTCTTGAACAAGGGGACAACATTTGCTATCCTCTAGTCTTCTGGCACTATTCCTGTGGACAAAGATGACTTAAAGATCAAAGCCAAAGGCTCAGTAATCTCCTCCCTAGCTTCCCAGAGAATCCTAGGATAAATCCCATAAGGCCCAGGGGACTTATCTATTTTCACACTTTCCAGAATTGCTAACACCTCCTCCTTATGAACCTTAAGCCCTTCTAGTCTAGTAGCCTGAATCTCAGTATTCCCCTCGACAACTTTGTCTTTTTTCTGTGTGAATACTGACGACAAAATATTCATTTAGCACCTCTCCTATCTCCTCGGACCCCAAGCACAACTTCCCACTACTGTCCTTGACTGGCCCTACTCTTACCCTAGTCATTTGTTTATTCCTGACGTATCTATAGAAAGCTTTAGGGTTATCCTTGATCCTACCTGCCAAAGACTTCTCATGTCCCATCCTGGCTCTTCTTAGCTCTCTCTTTAGGTCCTTCCTAGCTAACTTGTAACTCTCGAGTGCCCTAACTGAACCTTCATGTCTCATCTTTACATAAGTCAAGAGGAAGAAGGAGGCAAGTATTTCAACTGCTTTAGTAAACCACGGTTCCCTTGCTCAACCACTTCCTCCCTGCCTGACAGGTACATACTTATCAAGAACACGCAGTAGCTGATCCTTGAACAAGCTGCACATTCCCATTGTGCCCATCCGCTGCAGTTTTCCTCTCCATCCGATGCATCCGAAGTCTTGCCTCATCGCATCATAATTGCCTTTCCCCCAGATATAACTCTTGCCCTGCGGTATATACCTATCCCTTTCCATCACTAAAGTAAACGTAATCAAATTGTGGTCACTATCACCAAAGTGCTCACCTACCTCCAAATCTAACACCTGTCCTGGTTCATTACCCAGTACCAAATCCAATATGGCCTCGCCTCTCGTTGGCCTATCTACATACTGTGTCAGGAAACCCTCCTGCACACACTGGACAAAAACAGACCAATCTTGAACTATAGTGTTTCCAGTCAACATTTGGAAAGTTAAAGTGCCCCATAACAACTATCCTGTTGCTTTCGCTCCTATCCAGAAACATCTTTGCAATCCTTTCCTCTACATCTCTGGAACTTTTCGGAGGCCTATAGAAAACACCTAACAGGATGTCCTCTCCTTTCCTGTTTCTAACCTCAGCCCATACTACCTCAGTAGACGAGTCCTCATCAAACGTCCTTTCTGCCACCGTAATACTGTCCTTGACTAACAATGCGACCCCTCCCCCTCTTTTACCACCTTCCCTGAGCTTACTGAAATATCTAAACCCCGGCACCTGCAACAACCATTCCTGTCCCTGCTCTATCCATGTCTCCGAAATCCACAACATCAAAGTCGCAGGTACCAACCCATGCCGCAGGTTCACCCACCTTATTCCGGATGCTCCTGGCATTGAAGAAGACACACTTTAAACCACCTTCCTGCCTGCTGGTCCACTCCTGCAACTTTGAAACCTTACTCATGACCTCACTACTCTCAACCTCCTATATACTGGAGCTACAATTCAGGTTCCCAAGCCCCTGCTGAACTAGTTTAAACCCTCCCGAAGAGCATTAGCAAATTTCTCCCCCAAGATATTGGTACCCCTCTGGTCCAGGTGTAGACCATCCCGTTTGTAGAGGTCCCACCGACCCCAGAATGAGCCCCAATTATCCAGAAATCTGAAACCCTCCCTCCTGCACCATCCCTGTAGCCATGTGTTCCACTTCTCTCTCTCCCTATTCCTCGTCTCGCTTTCACGTGGCACGGGTAACAACCCAGAGATAATAACTTTGTCCTAGATCTAAGTTTCCACCATAACTCCCTTCCTTACATCCCTATCCGTTTTCCTACATATGTCGTTGGTACCTATGTGGACCACGACTTGGGGCTGCTCCCCCTCCCCCTTAAGGATCCTGAAAACACGACCCGAGACATCACGCACCCTGGCACCTGGGAGGCAACACACCAATCGCGAGTCTCTCTCGTTCCCACAGAATCTCCTATCTATCCCCCTAACTATGGAGTCTCCAATGACTAATGCTCTACTCCTCTCCCCCCTTCCCTTCTGAGCAACAGGGACAGACTCTGTGCCAGAGACCTGTACCCCATGGCTTACCCCTGGTAAGTCTCTCTCTCTCTTTCCCCCCCCCCCCCAAAATTAACCAAAGCGGTATACTTGTTACTAAGGGGAACGACCACAGGGGATCCCTGTACTGACTGCTTCCTCCCAGCCCCTCTCACCGTCACCCATCTATCTATATTCTTCGGAGTAACTACATCCCTGAAGCTTCTATGACCACCTCTGCCTCCTGAATGATCCAAAGTTGCTCCAGCTCCAGTTCCCTAACACGGTTTCTGAGGAGCTGGAGATGGGTGCACCTCCCGCAGATGAAATCAGCAGGGACAGTGACGGCCTCCCTCGCCTCAAACATTCTGCAGGAGGAACATTGCACTACCTTCCCAGCCATCCCCTCTAATTAAAAAAAGAAAGAAAGAGCTTACCTGTTATTCACTCCCCTTTTCAGCAAGCACTCATTCAGCAACCTCTGCGCCCCGCACGATAACACCCGAGGGAAAATAAAAGAACAACTACTTACCAGTCACCAGCCAATCCCTTACCTGCAGGCTATGACTTCACGGTTCCACTTCTTTCTACTTCTACCTGCCCTCGAGCCTTCCTCTTGATCTTTACAGCAGTTGTTTTTTTTGGTTAGAGGAGGGGGTAGGGAGGGGAACACTGAAGAAGTGTTTCGGGTTTAAGTGTCACTTGACAACAGCTCCTCCACAAACCACCTTCAAGTTAGGGTGAGCACAACAGACGTATGCAAATTGCCCCCGCAACAGCCAATCAGCAGGTCCGCTCTACTGCCCTCTGCTGGATCAATTAATTTTTTAAAAAATCCCATGAAAGAAGGAAAAAAAAATCACTGGATGGGAATTACAGTGCTTTTTGCAAGCCGCGATGGATGTTTGTGAGGAGTCTGGGCTTGAAGATGTGCCGGTGTGAATGCCCACTTGATTCTCCAACACAGGAGCCTCCTGAAATCTCCCCCCACCCCCTCTTACGCCCACTGCTGTGCTACCCATGCCCCTTGAGTTCCCCCATGGCATCCCTACCCCAACCTCCACTCGCCTCATGCCCTCTCAGATGACCCATGCCATGCCCCTTCACCCCTGCCACTCCATGCACCAATGTATTCTTCGTAGCCACTCACGCGATATGCATTATATGTGATCCTCAGCCATGCAATAGAATTGGGAATTATTTTATATTAGTGGAACAAAATAAACCTCTTACAATCTAATCGAACCCTGAATTAAAGCCCATTATCATTGATACGAGAGAAAAAAAACTACCTATTCCAGTGCAACAAAAACTGTAATCCTTTTAAGTCACGATTAAGAGAACAGAATGGGGTCCCTTTTCCACTTCAAAGCAGTGTCTGTCAATCAAGGATAAGAAACAGCTGTGGAGATTTTTTTCAATTTTCAAAAGCAGCATTTTTTTTAACAGCCAAAGTGGTCATTTAATTACATCACAGCAAAATATATGACCGCAGTGGCTGGTCATCACTATTCTTTTACATTTTTGAATGCACTACAGCTCTCTTGACAATTGGAAAAGTACTGAAATGCATGTCAGTAATTACACAATGGTGGTCAATGTAATGATCAGCTTACCTTTACAGGATAGATCCCAATGATGAATCACTGCATTCAAAACATATCTACATTACAATATAACATCTGTTGGTGACAAATAAAGGTGTCAAAACATTTAACACTTTCCTTTCAGAATGTTCCTGACTCCTCAGCAATGGTTGCAAACTCTCTGCGAAGTGCACTTTTTGTTAGGGCTTCCAAAACTCCCGTAAGCACACGGGAATTGTGTTTTTTCCCATTGGGACATGAGCGTCGCTGGCTGGGCCAGCATTTATTGCCCGTTCCAAACTGCCCTCCATTTCAGAGGGCATTTGTGTGCGGGAGGAAATGCAATTTTCTTGTGGTCCTCACAATGGGGACCTGACCTTGCAACGGGTGCACATGCATTTTGCACACAAGGCTTTCCTGACGTGTGGAAAAAATGGTGTGCAGCAGGGAAGGCAGGGAAAAATTGTTTTTCCAGTGGGAAAACGAGCTAAGTTACGAGTTTCACAATTCCGATTTGCATCTCCATTGGGGGGAAAAATCTGATCTGAAGTGTCAGATCAACAGCCCTTTTAAGAAAGAAAGAACAGACATTTATATAGCACATTTTATTGTTTTGAGGATACTCAAAGCACTTTGCAGCTGATGAGTTACATTTGAAGTACAGTTTCTCTTTTAATCAGTGAGACGCAGCGGTCAATTTGCTAACAACACGTCCCACAAGCAACCATGAGGTAAATGATCAGATAATCCATTTTTGGTCATGTTATTTTAGAGATAGATGTTGGGCAGGATACCATGAGAAATTCCTTTCTTTTTTTAAACTAATGCCAGTGAACCTCTGATACCCATCTGACAGGGTCGACCCGCCCGAATATGGCAAGTTATATTAAAATTTGATGATCGTGATTACCAAGTTCCTGATCAACACATGCATTACTGGGCATTTGATGTATAATCAAGTACAGGGGCCTGATTTTGTGCTTATTAAAATTATACATAGTTATGGGTTAGTGGTTTATTTTTAATCATATAAACCTCCAGACCTCTGAGTCATCAAATGGATCTGTATAGCCTGGTGGCAGTTCAGCCTGGATCACAAAACACCAGAGAAGCTGAAGAAGGAACCCAGATGCGTAAAGCATCAAAACTAAAGCAACAGAAGCCTGACTGAGACAAGTAGCTTAAACTCAAGACACAGTTGGGGATTATTTGAATATAAAGCTCCATTCAGATGGGGAGGCTGGAGGACACTGGGGGTCATGTGACACTCCATTGGCAGACCTAATTGAAGAAGGCAGAGTCAAGGAATCGGTCAAGCTCACAAAAGGCTGAGCAAATTTGAAGAAAATATATTTTTAAAAAGTGGTAGGCAAAGTTTTTTTAAAAAAAAAAGAAAAATTATATCAAGGCCTGAGGAGCAAATTGCAAGCAAATACTTTTTTGTGCTGTGCAGAGTTGGAAAAAAAACCCAGCCCCGTAGTGTAACGATGGTCAGCCAACCTAACAAACGTGGGAGGATCATAAAAGAGGGGGAAAATGGCAACTGTGGAGGCATCTTGAATAGAAAAAATAATTTAGATGAATTTACCTATGAGAAAAAATGGCCATTGATCGAAAATTAAAACAACCAGACCCAAGATTAAGAATCTTAGAACTAAAAAAAAACCGAGTACATCATGTCTAAGCACACATTCCAAAGAAGTCCAGATTAATGCCTGTTTACACTTGGTGAATTGCTGATGGAGTAATCCTAATTCAGCATATTGATAAATCCTCAACCAGCTTTGAAATAATAAATACCTTTGATGAATGTTTTAAACTTCAAGTTGAAGACTATGTAGATTATAAAGAGGTATAGAAAGCCTCCAGCAAAGGCAAAAGACGGTCCCTAAACAAAACGCTGAGAAGATGCCAGAAAGGCACAGAACTTTCTGCAAATCCCAGGAATCTATCTTGTTGGTAAGGCTGAGACAGAAGCCCCAAATGGTTTACTCTTCGAGGACACAGACATGTTTCTATAACTGTACCAGCAGCCGGTAGTGAACAACAAGGAAAATGTTCTGCAGCACCCAGAGCAGAAATGCAATCAGAGAATGTTTGTATAAAAGCTGAACTGGGAGTTTTAAGCACAAGACTAAATCTGGGTATAGAACATAGAACATAGAACAATACGGCGCAGTACAGGCCCTTCGGCCCACGATGTTGCACCGAAACAAAAGCCATCTAACCTACACTATGCCATTATCATCCATATGTTTATCCAATAAACTTTTAAATGCCCTCAATGTTGGCGAGTTCACTACTGTAGCAGGTAGGGCATTCCACGGCCTCACTACTCTTTGCGTAAAGAACCTACCTCTGACCTCTGTCCTATATCTATCACCCCTCAGTTTAAAGTTATGTCCCCTCGTGCCAGCCATTTCCATCCGCGGGAGAAGGCTCTCACTGTCCACCCTATCCAACCCCCTGATCATTTTGTATGCCTCTATTAAGTCTCCTCTTAACCTTCTTCTCTCCAACGAAAACAGCCTCGAGTCCATCAGCCTTTCCTCATAAGATTTTCCCTCCATACCAGGCAACATCCTGGTAAATCTCCTCTGCACCCGCTCCAAAGCCTCCACGTCCTTCCTATAATGCGGTGACCAGAACTGTACGCAATACTCCAAATGCGGCCGTACCAGAGTTGTGTACAGCTGCAACATGACCTCCCGACTCCGGAACTCAATCCCTCTACCAATAAAGGCCAACACTCCATAGGCCTTCTTCACAACCCTATCAACCTGGGTGGCAACTTTCAGGGATCTATGTACATGGACACCTAGATCCCTCTGCTCATCCACACTTTCAAGAACTTTTCCATTAGCCAAATATTACGCATTCCTGTTATTCCTTCCAAAGTGAATCACCTCACACTTCTCTACATTAAACTCCATTTGCCACCTCTCAGCCCAGCTCTGCAGCTTATCTATATCCCTCTGTAACCTGCTACATCCTTCCACACTATCGACAACACCACCGACTTTAGTATCGTCTGCAAATTTACTCACCCACCCTTCTGCGCCTTCCTCTAGGTCATTGATAAAAATGACAAACAGCAACGGCCCCAGAACAGATCCTTGTGGTACTCCACTTGTGACTGTACTCCATTCTGAACATTTCCCATCAACCACCACCCTCTGTCTTCTTTCAGCTAGCCAATTTCTGATCCACATCTCTAAATCACCCTCAATCCCCAGCCTCCGTATTTTTTGCAATAGCCTACCGTGGGGAACCTTATCAAACGCTTTGCTGAAATCCATATACACCACATCAACTGCTCTACCCTCATCTACCTGTTCAGTCACCTTCTCAAAGAACTCAATAAGGTTTGTGAGGCATGACCTACCCTTCACAAAGCCATGCTGACTATCCCTGATCATATTATTCCTATCTAGATGATTATAAATCTTGTCTCTTATAATCCCCTCCAAGACTTTACCCACTACTGACGTGAGGCTCACCGGTCTATAGTTGCCGGGGTTGTCTCTGCTCCCCTTTTTGAACAAAGGGACCACATTTGCTGTCCTCCAGTCCTCTGGCACTATTCCTGTAGCCAATGATGACATAAAAATCAAAGCCAAAGGTCCAGCAATCTCTTCCCTGGCCTCCCAGAGAATCCTAGGATAAATCCCATCAGGTCCCGGGGACTTATCTATTTTCAGCCTGTCCAGAATTGCCAACACCTCTTCCCTACGTACCTCAATGCCATCTATTCTATTAGCCTGGGGCTCAGCATTCTCCTCCATAACATTATCTTTTTCCTGAGTGAATACTGACAAAAAATATTCATTTAGTATCTCGCCTATCTCTTCAGACTCCACACATTATTTCCCATCCCTGTCCTTGACTGGTCCTACTCTTTCCCTAGTCATTCACTTATTCCTGACATACCTATAGAAAGCTTTTGGGTTTTCCTTGATCCTTCCTGCCAAATACTTCTCATGTCCCCTCCTTGCTCGTCTTAGCTCTCTCTTTAGATCCTTCCTCGCTATCTTGTAACTATCCATCGCCCCAACCGAAACTTCACACTTCATCTTCACATAGGCCTCCTTCTTCCTCTTAACAAGAGATTCCACTTCCTTGGTAAACCACGGTTCCCTCGCTCGACGCCTTCCTCCCTGTCTGACCGGTACATACTTATCAAGAACACGCAGTAGCTGATCCTTGAACAAGCCCCACTTATCCAGTGTGCCCAACAATTGCAGCCTACTTCTCCACCTTATCCCCCCCAAGTCACGTCTAATGGCATCATAATTGCCCTTCCCCCAGCTATAACTCTTGCCCTGCGGTGTATACTTATCCCTTTCCATCATTAACGTAAACGTCACCGAATTGTGGCCACTGTCCCCAAAGTGCTCACCTACCTCCAAATCCAACACCTGGCCTGGTTCATTACCCAAAACCAAATCCAACGTGGCCTCGCCTCTTGTTGGCCTGTCAACAAACTGAGTCAGGAAACCCTCCTGCACACACTGTACAAAAAATGACCCATCTAATGTACTCGAACTATATTTTTTCCAGTTAATATTTGGAAAGTTAAAGTCTCCCATAATAACTACCCTGTTACGTTCGCTCTTATCCAGAATCATCCTCGCCATCCTTTCCTCTACATCCCACCACCTATTAGGAGGCCTATAAAAAAGTCCCAACAGGGTGACCTCTCCTTTCCTGTTTCTAACTTCAGCCCATACTACCTCGGAAGAAGAGTCCCCATCTAGCATCCTCTCCGCCACTGTAATACTGCTCTTGACTAGCAGCGCCACACCTCCCCCTCTTTTGCCTCCTTCTCTGAGCTTACTAAAACACCTAAACCCCGGAACCTGCAACATCCATTCCTATCCCTGGTATGTATCTTTGGAGACCCATGGTGGACTACAGTTTTCAATAGACCAAGCTGTTTGGGATCTGCAGAAACATATTTCAGAGACAACACACGAGTTCCAAGAGGAAATAATGACCTTCAGTTCCATGGTTGGCAAATCGGAGTGGGAGCTGGAAAACCTAACCAACTGTACAAGCAGGTAGAAAAGACATGCAAACAAGTTGCTGCCCTGAAAGACTATTTGAAGAATCAATATAGCCTTGGAAAAACAAGAGGAGCTAGAAAAACAAATGTTGTCTGCTATATCAGCGAAAGCAACTTTGCTATCAGTAGAAGCAAAGCAATGCACTGAATTGAAATGAGTTGGCAAGATGTTAGCAGTTGAAAAAGCAGATAATTGTCCTTTAAGATTAAATGCAAAACAACCCTTCAGCACGACAAAATTAAGACTGTCTTAAACAGCAGAATGGACGAATAGCAGAAGAAAGCCAAGGAAACTCTATTTAATTACAAGAAAACCCTAAATGAAGGCAATTATGTTTTGCAAAGCAAAGGACAATTTGCTGAAAAACTGTCACATGTTACAAGGATCTGCAGTAGAGACCCTGTGATAGCAGGAATGGAACCAATATGTCGCCATTAAAAACCACTTCCTCATCACAGATGCCACAGCCCATTCACCTGGCTTCAACTGCTCCGTCCACATTGGGCACTCTTGAACTGTTCCTGCAGCGACCAAGGCTGCTCAGAGAGCTCAATTTAGCCACTGCGTTAACTATTGTCTTGCTTGGTGATTACTGCACACGATATAAAAAAATCTAAAGAACATGAAATGTGAAATGCACAGTATGGAAGGGGAAATCCTGACTTTAAATGCAGAAAAGGAAAACTGTCATAAACAGTGACAATCTAATAAGTGAATTGGAAGAATCTAAGGAGCAGTCAGTGATCATGACAGAACGACTCCTGAAAGGAACTGAATGCCCTGGTGGTGAACCTAAGTGTGTATAAGGATTTCACAAGTAGTTCTGAAACAAAAACAATTGATCTCACCCGAGTAGTTGCTGAGTGGCTGAAAAGATTCATAAACTTTCAAAAGCATTAGAAAATAAGAATGTAAATAAATATTTGGCTGAAAGTGTGAAAGAAAGTGGAAATGGAGGCTCCATTTTGTTTTGAAGTATAAAGTCCAGGAAGAACATGGCAGACCTCCGAGGAAAAGAAAATGTGAGTCGACTCTTGTATTGAATGGAGTACACATTCACCCTAGATGGAACCCGATCAACCCATGGTTTCTCAACAAAGCAGACTGGTTGTCGATAAAACAAAACTCAAAAGGAGCACAAGAAATGAATCCGATGGAGACAATCTAGGAGTGCAGGTTAGGTGGATTGGGCATGATAAAATTGTCCCTTATTGTCCAAAAGGTTAGGTTGGGTCATGGGGATAGGGTGGAGGTGTGGGCCAAAGGTTAGGTTGGGTTACGGGGATAGGGTGGAGGTGTGGGCTTAAGTGGGATGCTCTTTCCAAGGGCCAGTGCAGACGCGATGGGCCGAATGGCCTCTGGCCTCGTTCTGCAATGTAAATTCTGTGATATCTATGATAAACCGGAAACGCACAGTACTATAATTTCAACGCCAGACAAAATCGACCTAAAGCAACTGAGACTACCATTCCTGCAAATATGGCATACTGATATTTGTAAAAATTGTCGAGCCTCAATTCTTAAATTGACACCTTGGGAGACTTTTGGGAGGGTGGAGTGGAGTGGAGGAGGAGCAGAAAGTAAATGTATTGTAAATAGTTAGACTTCATTGGAAAAGGGGAAATTTTGTTTCAAAAAAGGAAGGAGTGTTATGTGGTATGTCTTTAAGGAATAAGAGCGTGCCAGTAAAGTGTAATGATGTTCGGCAGAGTGGGGATTAATGTGGGCCTGGAGCACTGTACCGTCCATGGTATGATGTGGAGAGTCACATGATAACAGACTGAATAGAATCTGAAAGGAGCCGGCATAGAGGCAGCACTCGTGCATGGCAGTCTTATGGAAATGTATATCGTTATGGGTTAACAATAAATGAGTTTTGTTTAACCATACCAAGCCTTCAGATTATATGGAAAGTCTGGAGTCACCAAACCAACCTTTACAACTATCCCCTCACTTTCTCCTGAACTATGGGCAGCACGGTAGCACACGAGGCTAGCACTGTGGCTTCACAGCGCCAGAGCCACAGGTTCGATTCCCTGCTGGGTCACTGTCTGGGCGGAGTCTGCACGTTCTCCCCATATCTGTGTGGGTTTCTTCCGGGTGTTCCGGTTTCCTCCCACAGTCCAAAGATGTGCAGATTAGGTTGATTGGCCATGCTACATTGCCCTACGTGTCCAAAAAGGTTAGGAGGGGTTATTGGGTTATAGGGATAGGGTGGAAGTAAGGGCTTAACTGGGTCGGTGCAGACTCGATGGGCCGAATGGCCTCCTTCTGCACTGTATGTTCTATGTCCCAGGGAATTCTGCAATTTGTCCTTGTGTGGAAACACTCACCCTACTGGTGAACTGCCATTGATCCACACTAAGGCACGTAAATCCTTCCTTGTGTAAAGAGACAAAAACTATGCACAGTATTGCATTTGAGGTGTGGTCTCACCAAAGCCCAATAAATTGCAGCATGACTTCCTTATTCTTATAGAACATAGAACATAGAACAATACAGCGCAGTATAGGCCCTTCGGCCCACGATGTTGCACCGAAACAAAAGCCATCTAACCTACACTATACCATTATCATCCATATGTTTATCCAATAAACTTTTAAATGCCCTCAATGTTGGCGAGTTCACTACTGTAGCAGGTAGGGTATTCCACGGCCTCACTACTCTTTGCGTAAAGAACCTACCTCTGACCTCTGTCCTATATCTATTACCCCTCAGTTTAAAGTTATGTCCCCTCGTGCCAGCCATATCCATCCGCGGGAGAAGGCTCTCACTGTCCACCCTATCCAACCCCCTGATCATTTTGTATGCCTCTATTAAGTCTCCTCTTAACCTTCTTCTCTCCAACGAAAACAACCTCAAGTCCATCAGCCTTTCCTCATAAGATTTTCCCTCCATACCAGGCAACATCCTGGTAAATCTCCTCTGCACCCGCTCCAAAGCCTCCACGTCCTTCCTATAATGCGGTGACCAGAACTGTACGCAATACTCCAAATGCGGCCGTACCAGAGTTCTGTACAGCTGCAACATGACCTCCTGACTCCGGAACTCAATCCCTCTACCAATAAAGGCCAACACTCCATAGGCCTTCTTCACAACCCTATCAACCTGGGTGGCAACTTTCAGGGATCTATGTACATGGACACCTAGATCCCTCTGCTCATCCACACTTTCAAGAACTTTTCCATTAGCCAAATATTCCACATTCCTGTTATTCCTTCCAAAGTGAATCACCTCACACTTCTCTACATTAAACTCCATTTGCCACCTCTCAGCCCAGCTCTGCAGCTTATCTATATCCCTCTGTAACCTGCTACTTCCTTCCACACTATCGACAACACCACCGACTTTAGTATCGTCTGCAAATTTACTCACCCACCCTTCTGCGCCTTCCTCGAGGTCATTGATAAAAATGACAAACAGCAACGGCCCCAGAACAGATCCTTGTGGTACTCCACTTGTGACTGAACTCCATTCTGAACATTTCCCATCAACCACCACCCTCTGTCTTCTTTCAGCTAGCCAATTTCTGATCCACATCTCTAAATCACCCTCAATCCCCAGCCTCCGTATTTTCTGCAATAGCCTACCGTGGGGAACCTTATCAAACGCTTTGCTGAAATCCATATACACCACATCAACTGCTCTACCCTCATCTACCTGTTCAGTCACCTTCTCAAAGAACTCGATAAGGTTTGTGAGGCATGACCTACCCTTCACAAAGCCATGCTGACTATCCCTGATCATATTATTCCTATCTAGATGATTATAAATCTTGTCTCTTATAATCTCCTCCAAGACTTTACCCACTACAGACGTGAGGCTCACCGGTCTATAGTTGCCGGGGTTGACTCTGCTCCCCTTTTTGAACAAAGGGACCACATTTGCTATCCTCCAGTCCTCTGGCACTATTCCTGTAGCCAATGATGACATAAAAATCAAAGCCAATGGTCCAGCAATCTCTTCCCTGGCCTCCCAGAGAATCCTAGGATAAATGCCATCAGGTCCCGGGGACTTATCTATTTTAAGCCTGTCCAGATTTGCCAACACCTCTTCCCTACGTACCTCAATGCCATCTAATCTATTTACCTGGAGCTCAGCATTCTTCTCCACAACATTATCTTTTTCCTGAGTGAATACTGACGAAAAATATTCATTTAGTATCTCGCCTATCTCTTCAGACTCTACACACAACTTCCCATCCCTGTCCTTGACTGGTCCTACTCTTTCCCTCGTCATTTGCTTATTCCTGACATACCTATAGAAAGCTTTTGGGTTTTCCTTGATCCTTCCTGCCAAATACTTCTCATGTCCCCTCCTTGCTCATCTTAGCTCTCTCTTTAGATCCTTCCTCGCTACCTTGTAACTATCCATCGCCCCAACCGAAACTTCACACCTCATCTTCACATAGGCCTCCTTCTTCCTCTTAACAAGAGATTCCACTTCTTTGGTAAACCACGGTTCCCACGCTCGGCACCTTCCTCCCTGCCTGACCGGTACATACTTATCAAGAACACACAGTAGCTGATCCTTGAACAAGCTCCACTTATCCAGTGTGTCCAACAATTGCAGCCTACTTCTCCACCTTATCCCCCCCAAGTCACGTCTAATGGCATCGTAATTTCCCTTCCCACAGCTATAACTCTTGCCCTGCGGTGTATACTTATCCCTTTCTATCCTTAACGTAAACGTCACCGAATTGTGGTCACTGTCCCCAAAGTGCTCACCTACCTCCAAATCCAACACCCGGCCTGGTTCATTACCCAAAACCAAATCCAATGTGGCCTCGCCTCTTGTTGGCCTGTCAACAAACTGAGTCAGGAAACCCTCCTGCACACACTGTACAAAAAATGACCCATCTAATGTACTCGAACTATATTTTTTCCAGTTAATATTTGGAAAGTTAAAGTCTCCCATAATAACTACCCTGTTACTTTCGCTCTTATCCAGGATCATCCTCGCCACCCTTTCCTCTACATCCCTAGAACTATTTGGAGGCCTATAGAAGACTCCCAACAGTGTGACCTCTCCTTTCATGTTTCTAACCTCAGCCCATACTACCTCGGAAGATGAGTCCCCATCTAGCATCCTCTCCGCCACCGTAATACTGCTCTTGACTAGCAGCGCCACACCTCCCCCTCTTTTGCCTCCTTCTCTGAGCTCACTAAAACACCTAAACCCCGGAACCTGCAACATCCATTCCTGTCCCTGCTCTATCCATGTCTCCGAAATGGCCACAACATCGAAGTCCCAGGTACCAACCCATGCTGCCAGTTCCCCTACCTTATTTCGTATACTCCTGGCATTGAAGTAGACACACTTCAAGCCACCTACCTGAACACTGGCCCCCTCCTGCAACGTCAAATCTGAGCTCCTGACCTCTGTACTCTCATTCTCCCTTACCCTAAAACTACAATCCAGGTTCCCATGCCCCTGCTGCATTAGTTTAAACCCCCCCAACCACCCCCCCCCCCCCCCCCCCCAAGGATATTTGTGCCCCGCAGGTTCAGATGTATTGGATTTGGTTTTGGGTAATGAACCAGGTTCAGATGTAGACCATCCTGTCTGTAGAGGTCCCACGTCTACAACCCCATACTGCAACCCCATAGCTTTTATTACAACACAATTTTTCTTCCTAATTGTTTGTGGTACCTGCATATTAACTTGCTGTGTCTCATGACATAGACGCCCAAATCCCTTTGAATCCAAGCACATACCAGTTTCTCACTGTTGACAGTCCCCATTCCATTCTTCCTTTTAAAGTGGAAAATTTCACATTTCTGTGCACTATACTCCCATCTTCCACCATCGTGCTCACTCATGTCGCCTATCTTCCACCATCGTGCTCACTCATGTCACCTATCTTCCACCATTGTGCTCACTCATGTCACCTATCTTCCACCATCGTGCTCACTCATGTCACCTATCTTCCACCATCGTGCTCACTCATGTCACCTACCTTCCACCATCGTGCTCACTCATGTCACCTACCTTCCACCATCGTGCTCACTCATGTCACCTACCTTCCACCATCGTGCTCACTCATGTCACCTATGTATATCCCTTTGCCACCTCTTTATGTCTGTCTCAAAGCTTACTTTCCTACCTAACCTTGTATTGGTAGCAACTTGGGAACATTATATTCAGGCCACTGCGGCAGTTACAATCAGCAAGGCCAAAAATGACCCCTTTTGATATTCTGTTTTCTGCTTTTTACCCATCCTCAATTGATAATAACATATTATCCCGAGTTGCTTAAATTATAATCTTGTACAGCAGCCTATTACGTGACACCTCATTGAATGGCTTTTGAAAATCCAGATACACAGGGCGGGATTCTCCGCCGGCGGGATTCTCCGTTTTGCCGGCGCCCTGTGATTTCCTGACGAAGTGGGGCTGCCCCACAATAGGGAAACCCCATTCACCGGCCGGCGTAATGGAGAATTCCGCCGGTTGGTCGAGGCAGAAATGCGGCGGGGTGGGGAATCCAGCCCACAATATCCATTGATTATTGCTTTTCAGAAAACCAAGTTGACATTGCCTAATGAAGTTGTGACTTTACAAGTGCCCTTTGAACACATTTTAATAATAGATTCCGACTTCCGGGTGCGGCGATGACCAGCTAAGTCGCACGTTTCGGCAGCTCCCGGTGGAACGGACTTTTGGGCTCTTAATAGGAGCCCCAACGGCAATTTAAACGGCCAAAAACACTGTGCGGTAAACTAGAAGGGAATCCCCCCGGACACGCATGGATAAGGGAGAGGATAACGGCCGGATTGCGGAGGATCCTCTGGAGCAGCGGCAAGGAAGGGAAGCTCAAAGCAAGATGGCGTCGGAAGGTGGCCGCTTGTTATGGGGCCCAGACCAACAAAAGTTCCTGCGGCGCTGTGTGGAAGAGCTGAAAAAGGAGTTGAAGAAGGAGCTGTTGGCCCCGATATTACAGGCGATTGAAGGGCTAATGGAGGAGCAGAAGACCCAAGAGCAGGAGCTTCGGGTCGTGAAGGCAAAGGCTGCTGAAAATGAAGACGAAATCCAGGGCCTGGTGGTGAAGACAGAGACGCACGAGGCACAGCACAAAAGGTGTGTGGAAAGGCTGGAAGTACTTGAGAATAATTCGAGGAGGAAGAATTTAAGGGTTCTGGGTCTTCCCGAAGGCGCAGAAGGGGCGGACGTCGGGACATCATATGTGAGCACGATGCTTCACTCGCTAATGGGATCGGAGGCCCCGACGGGCCCTTTAGAGGTGGAGGGAGCTTATCGAGTTTTGGCGCGAAGACCGAGGGCTGGAGAAATTCCTCGAGCCATAGTGGTGAGATTTCACCGATATAAGGACAGAGAGATGGTCCTCAGATGGGCGAAGAAAACTCGGAGCTGTAGGTGGGAGCATGCGGTCATCCGCGTATACCAGGATTGGAGTGCGGAGGTGGCGAGAAGGAGGGCAAGTTTTAATCGGGCTAAGGCGGTGCTTCACAAAAAGAAGATCCAGTTTGGAATGTTACAACCGGCGAGATTGTGGGTCACACACCAAGGGAAGCACCACTACTTTGAGACGGCAGAAGAGGCGTGGACATTCATTGTGGATGAGAAGCTGGAAAAGTCTGGTGAGAGAAAGAACTTTTGGGACAAAGTGGTGGGGTGATTATGTGGGGCGAGGAAAAAGGGGGGGGGTGGATGATTTTTCAATTTATTAATCTTGCGAACCTGTAACTTTTCTCTCTTCCCCATGTTGGGGGGGGGGGGGGGAGGGGAGGGGAGGGGAGTATGAGGAACTGTGGGCGCTGGTCATTAGGGGCGGGGCCGAGTGGGAAACGCAGGCTTTGTTCCCGCGCTATGGTAATTATGGCGGGAACAGGGACCCAGGAAGGAGGGGGCCTCGCACAGTGGGAGCCGAGGATAAGGGGGGAAGCCGAGGTCAGCCAGAGTTTGCTGACTTCTGGGAGCAACATGGGGGGTGCAACTATGCTAGAAAGGGATCTAGTGGAAGGGGGGGGGGTTAACTGGGTTGCTGCTGCTAAGGAGAAGGGGGAAGCTATTATGGGATGGGGTGGCCGAGGCGGGAGGGCGCCGTCAGGGGGATACACTGGTACGTGGGAACCGGGTGAGGAGCTGGGTTAAAAAAGGGGATGGCTAGTCGACAGGGGGGGGGGGGGTAAAGAGCCCCCCAACCCGGCTGATCATGTGGAACGTGAGAGGGCTGAACGGGCCGATTAAAAGGGCACGGGTACTCGCACACCTAAAGAAATTAAAGGCAGATGTGGTTATGTTGCAGGAGACTCATCTGAAACTGATAGACCAGGTCAGACTACGTAAAGGATGGGTGGGGCAGGTGTTTCATTCGGGTTTGGATGCGAAGAACAGGGGGGTGGCTATCTTGGTGGGGAAACGGATACTGTTTGAGGCAAAGACCATAGTGGCGGATAGTGGGGGTAGATATGTGATGGTGAGTGGCAGATTGCAAGGGGAGGCGGTGGTTCTGGTGAACGTATATGCCCCGAACTGGGATGATGCAAATTTCATGAGGCGTATGTTGGGACGTATCCCGGACCTGGAGGCGGGAAAGTTGGTAATAGGGGGAGACTTCAATACGGTGCTTGATCCAGGGCTGGACCGGGAGGAGGCCGGCAGCGGCCAGGGTGCTCAAGGACTTCATGGAGCAGATGGGAGGGGTAGACCCCTGGAGATTCAGTAGGCCTAGGAGTAAGGAGTTCTCATTTTTCTCCCATGTCCACAAAGTATACTCACGGATAGACTTTTTTGTCTTGGGAAGGGCACTGATTCCGAAGGTGACAGGGACGGAATATACGGCCAAAGCTATTTCGGACCACGCTCCACATTGGGTAGACCTGGAGGTAGGAGGGGAAAAAGAACAGCACCCACTCTGGAGAATGGATATGGGCTTATTGGCGGATGATGGGGTATGTTTAAGGATGAGGGGGTGCATCGAAAGGTACTTGGAGCTTAATGACAATGGAGAGTAATGACAATGGAGAGGTTCAGGTGGGAGTGGTCTGGGAGGCGTTGAAGGCGGTGGTTAGAGGGGAACTGATATCCATAAGGGCACATAAAGGGAAGCAAGAGGGTAAAGAAAGGGAGCGATTGCTGAAAGAACTTTTGAGGGTGGACAGGCAATATGTGGAGGCACCGGAGGAGGGACTGTACAGGGAAAGACAAAGGCTACATGTGGAATTTGACCTGCTGACCATGGGTAAGGCGGAGGCACAGTGGAGGAGGGCACAGGGTGTACAGTATGAGTATGGAGAGAAGGCGGGTCGGCTACTGGCCCACCAATTGAGGAAGAGGGGAGCAGCGAGGGAGATAGGTGGGGTGAGAGATGGAACGGGGAGCAGAGGGAGTGAACGGGGTGTTCAAGGCATTTTATGAGAGGTTATATAAGGCTCAGCACCCGGAAGGGAAGGAGGGAATGATGTGTTTCTTGGATCAGCTGGAATTCCCTAAGGTGGAGGAGCAGGAGAGGGCGGGACTGGGAGCACAGATTGAAATGGAGGAGGTGGTAAAAGGGATTGGGAGCATGCAGGCGGGGAAGGCCCCGGGACCGGACGGATTCCCGCTGGAATTTTACAGGAAGTATATGGACTTACTGGCCCTGCTTTTGACGAGAACCTTTAATGAGGCTAGGGAAAGGGGGCAGCTGCCCCCGACTATGTCGGAGGCAACGATATTGCTCCTTTTGAAGAAGGAAAAAGACCCGCTGCAGTGTGGGTCCTACAGGCCCATTTCCCTCTTAAATGTCGATGCTAAGTTCCTGGCCAAGGTGATGGCGACGAGGATAGAGGACTGTGTCCCGGGGGTGGTCCACGAGGATCAAACTGGGTTCGTTAAGGGGAGACAGCTGAACACGAACATACGGAGGTTGCTAGGGGTAATGATGATGCCCCCACCAGAGGGGGAGGCGGAGATAGTGGTGGCGATGGATGCCGAGAAAGCATTCGACAGAGTGGAGTGGGATTATCTGTGGGAGGTGCTGAGGAGATTTGGTTTTGGAGAAGGGTATATCGGATGGGTACAGCTGCTGTATAGGGCCCCGGTGGCGAGCGTGGTCACGAACAGACAGAGGTCTGATTACTTCCGTCTTCATAGAGGGACGAGGCAGGGGTGTCCCCTGTCTCCGTTACTGTTTGCATTGGCGATTGAGCCCCTGGCCATAGCACTGAGGGGCTCCAGGAAGTGCAGGGGAGTGCTCAGGGGAGGAGAAGAACACCGGGTATCCTTGTCTGCAGACGATTTATTGTTGTACGTTGCGGACCCAGTGGAGGGGATGCCTAAGATAATGCAGACACTCAGGGAGTTTGGGGAATTTTCGGGGTACAAATTGAATATGGGTAAGAGTGAGTTGTTTGTGGTGCATCCGGGGGAGCAGAGCAGGGGAATGGATGACTTACCGCTGAGGAAGGTAACAAGAGATTTCCGTTACTTAGGGATTCAGATAGCCAGGAGTTGGGGAACCTTACACGGGCTTAATTTAACAAGATTGGTGGAACAGATGGAGGGGGATTTTAAGAGATGGGACATGGTGCCCCTGTCACTGGTGGGTAGGGTGCAGGCGGTCAAAATGGTAGTCCTCCCGAGATTCCTCTGTGTTTCAGTGCCTTCCGATGATGGTCACGAAGGCTTTTTTCAAGACAATTGAGAAAAGTGTCATGAGTTTTGTGTGGGCCGGGAAGACCCCGAGAGTGAGGAGGGGGTTCTTGCAGCGTAGCAGGGATAGGGGGGGGCTGGCACTACCGAGCCTAAGTGAATACTACTGGGCCGCCAATATCTCAATGGTGTGTAAGTGGATGGGAGAAGGGGAGGGAGCGGCGTGAAAGAGAGTGAAGATGGCGTAATGCAAGGGAACCAGCCTACAAGCAATGGTGACGGTGCCGTTGCCGTTCTCCCCGAAAAAATACACAAGTCCAGTGGTGGTGGCAACACTAAAAATTTGGGGGCAGTGGAGACGACATAGGGGAAGGACGGGAGCCTCGGTGCGGTCCCCGATAAGAAATAACCAGAGGTTTGTCCCTGGGAGAATGGATGAGGGATTTGGAGCATGGCAAAGAGCTGGGGTTGTGCAACTGAGAGATCTGTTCGTAGACGGGACGTTTGCGAGTCTG
The DNA here is from genome assembly GCF_047496885.1 of Scyliorhinus torazame. Classification (NCBI taxonomy): domain Eukaryota; kingdom Metazoa; phylum Chordata; class Chondrichthyes; order Carcharhiniformes; family Scyliorhinidae; genus Scyliorhinus; species Scyliorhinus torazame. The sequence continues at coordinate 78,914,482 of NC_092721.1, read as the reverse complement.
GGAGCGCTGACGGAAAAATATGGGTTGCCCCAAGGAATTGCATTTCGGTACATGCAACTGAGGGCTTTTGCGAGGCAACAGGTGAGGGAATTCCCGCAACTCCCGACGCAGGAGGTTCAGGATAGAGTGATCTCAGGGACATGGGTGGGGGATGGTAGGGTGTTGGATATATACAGGGAAATGAGGGATGAGGGGGAGATCATGGTGGATGAGCTGAAGGGGAAATGGGAAGAAGAGCTGGGGGAAGAGATTGAGGAGGGGCTGTGGGCTGATGCCCTACGTAGGGTAAACTCGTCGTCCTCGTGCGCCAGGCTAAGCCTGATACAATTCAAAGTTTTACACAGGGCGCATATGACCGGAGCAAGACTCAGTAAATTTTTCGGGGTAGCGATAGGTGTGGGAGATGCTCGAGAAGCCCAGCAAACCACACCCACATGTTTTGGTCATGTCCGGCACTACAGGGGTTCTGGGTGGCAAAGGTGCTTTCGAAGGTGGTGGGGGTCCGGGTCGAGCCAAGCTGGGGGTTGGCTATATTCGGGGTTGCAGAAGAGCCGGGAGTGCGGGAGACGAAAGTGGCTGCTGTCCCTAGTAGCCCGGCGAAGGATATTGCTTATGTGGAAGGAAGCCAAACCCCCGGGCGTGGAGACCTGGATAAATGACATGGCAGGGTTTATAAAACTAGAACAGATAAAGTTCGCACTAAGGGGTTTGGCTCAAGGGTTCACTAGGCGGTGGCAACCGTTCATTGACTACCTCGCAGAACGATAAAAGGAAATGGGAAGGTAACAGCAGTAACCCAGGGGAGAGGGGAAGAGGGCCCGGGCGGGTCCTCGGGTGTTTTTGTATAGATATCTGTATTAGGCTATGTATATTGGATTGTTTGATTTTATTTTTGGAGAGTTATTATTTTTGATATGGCAGTTGCCATTTAGTTTATATATTATTTATTTATTTGTTAAAAACGGCCACTGTTATTTTATACTGTTTTACTGTTGTAAAAAGGAAAACCTTTGCATTGTTTTGTTTGGCCAAAAAATTTGAATAAAATATATTTATTAAAAAAAAAATAGATTCCAACATTTCCTTACCACTGATATGAGGACAGTCCCATAGTTTCCTGTTTTCTCTCTCTCTCTCTTTCTTGAACCGTGGGACTACATCTGAAATCTTCCAATCCATGGGAAACATTGTATTACCTAGAGAACTGGAAGGTCAAAACCAATACATCGTTAGATTTTTAAAAATGGATAGCTGCAAAGATATAATGCTTGCCTTTGCGTCCAAGTATTAGTTTGTTTTTAGTTCCATTTATTTCCACAGATCCTTTTCTTTACTGGTTTTTTTCTTTTTGTGGGCAGACACGTTCTAATAACAGCTGTTTTGTAAAATAAAAGTCAATGTTCATACATGTCATGACCTGGTCAGGTAATTAACTGTTCCGATTGACCTTGCAAATAATCCAATCTACTTAATATTGAATTTAGTTAGCAAAGGAGCTTTTATTTCCTCCTTGAAGGATAATATTTAATCACATGCAGGTGCAAATTTCTCACTTGACTTGTGCAGAATGTGTCCTGCAGGCACTTCCCTTCAGACCACTTGGCCGTTTTAACTCTTCCTTTATTGACCCAAAGCTTCACCCTACAATTGGTTTAATCCATTCTAGCATTTTCTTTCTCGTCCAGTAATTGCAAACTCATAAACCTCAAATTCATGCAACGTTCGTGCTCACTGAATGAAAGTTGTAATTATCTACATTGTTTCATGCTTCTCTTTACCCAAATTATTTTTATTTTTAACATGACTTCATTTAAACAATCATTTTGAAATTCGTATTCTATGCAGTTGAGGCATCCAATGTGCTTTTGCTACAGCAGCAACAAGATTTACACAGTGCCTTGAGCATAAGAAAATGTTGCAAGGCACTTTGTAGTGGCATAATAAAACATTGAATTAATAATGGGCTGAAGGAGGCAATATTAGGAGGGGTGACTAAAATCTTCAGAAAAGAGATGGATTTCAATGAGTCTCAAACTCACTGAGAGGTGTAGAAGCAGTGTTTCATGGAGGAAATTAGTACCGAGACAAATGAATGTGTAGCCACTAATGGTGAGGTGCAATGAGTGAAGGGAAGCCAGAGTGGGGGAACACAGTTTCTTGGAGGAGCTGACACATGTTACGGATGACAGGAGAGGTGAGACCATAGAGGGATTTAAACACGAGTGTGATAATTTTAAAATCAAGGTCTTGGACCAATGTGGGTCAGCAAACAGGTGAGTGGAACTTAGTGTGAGTAGGGATATGAGTAGTAGAGTTTTAGATGAGCTCAAGTTAATGTGGGCCGGAAGATGGGTGGCTGTCCATAGACACAGTTGAAGAGTTGAGTTTGGAGGTAGCAAAAGCATGGTTGAGGATTTGGAGAGATAAACAGAAGCATGGGATAAGATACATGACGGATGGATAGAATACGTCATTTTATGATGTTGCTTTGGCACCATATATTTGATAAAAAATAGTGGAGGTCTGCGCCAAAGATGGATTCTTTGGGCACTTCAGAGTAAGGTTGCAAGGGTAGGAATAGAAATCACAAATGAGATGATAGCACATGAATGGATTTTAAAGGGAAAGGGGAGTTGAAGCTGAAGGAGTAGTTTGACAAACTATTCAGAATTGGGCGAAGCTGGTAGATTTTGCATTGGGAGCAACAGCATTTGAACAGAGGGAACTTGTGATATCATCTGGCATGGGGATCAAAAAGGGAGTTGGGTGGTCAGCAGTTTTGGGGATGAAAGAATAGGGGATGGGTGGATCTTGAGGGCAAAATGAGTTTGAGAATGGAAGAGAAAGATGTTGGTTCATGGCTTGGGCATGCTGAATCCTGAATGGACGCTAGGCTTGGTAGAGAAAGTGGAAATGCAAAAGAGGTACTATATGATGGGTAAGTTTACGTTTAACAGGTAAACCGAAGGCTGATCGGGGTATTCAAATATAGTTTTAATATCTAACTCTGGTTTGTTGGATTAGTACCCCAATTGTTGTTTCCATGTCCACAAGGCGGGCAGCACGGTGGGTTAGCCCTGATGCCTCACGGCGCCGAGGTCCCAGGTTCGATCCCAGGTCTGGGTCACTGTCCGTGTGGAGTTTGCACATTCTCCCCGTGTTTGCGTGGGTTTCACCCCCACAACCCAAAGATGTGCAAGCTAGGTGGATTGGCCATGCTAAATTGCCCCTTAATTGAAAAAGAAATGAATGGGATACTCTAAATTTATTTAAAAAAAATACATGTCCACACGAGCCCTGGTCTCTTAAGATTCAATCACTGAAAATTGTTTACAGCCATAATACCAATATGCACTTAGTTACTGCACAAATTATTTCCAGAGGTAGATGCTTCTTTGTTTTGTGGATGATGATGAGTTTGAATTGTTGTGTCTTACAAAGAACATGAAGCTACGTTTCAAATAAAGCTTATTTATTAACACTACAACCAAACTAGATTTGAACCAACTTACTAAGATACAAATATTACAAAATATACTAAGACTATTAATCTATCTACAGAGCTTCTGAAAACATGACTATTCTCTATCCCGCCTAATCATCTAGTCCCAGAATCAAGGCATCATGTGATTTACATGTGCTCTTGATCACCACCTAGTGGTTGGAAGCATTCACATCAAATTGTGAACACTTCATTTACGATACAATATACATATTGTCACAGTAAGAATTGTGTGTGACAAAATGTCGTTAAAGTTGGATGGATGGTTAAAATGATGCCATTGACAGTTTGGGCACTGGGGTCACAATGGTTCTGTTGTCCAAATAACTTGTAAACCATATTGAAGACCCTTCTGGTTCTAGGAGTATTCTGGGGCCACGGTTAAATAAAGTCTAAGCTCAAGCTTGATTAATTTTTGAGTCTTTATTAATGAATATTGCAAGCAATAGCCTGCAGTTTAACAAATTGATAGTAGTTTGGCTGTATTGAAGTGTGAAATGACCATAGCTGCTTTTAGCAAATAAGTGTGGAGCAAGGTTATTAATTGTTGCTTTGTGAAAGAGTAAAATCCGTATTTACATTCTTCAGACTTGACAGCTTTGGTTATTGATCAGTAAGTTTTTTTGCAGAGATCATCATAACTCAGCATTTAGTAGAATTTATTCGAGCTTCAACCCTACAAGAAATCTGTGTTCCTCCACTCTGACCTTCTTCCACTTATTGCACCTGTACAATGGTGATTATTCTTACTATCCTTATTCTTTATTATATCTGAATGCATGTAGCAGTTGTAACAAAAGGGATGAATTGTTAGTACAGGTAGAGATAAATATGTACGACCTGATGGAGATTACAGAGACATGGTTGAAAGGTCATCAAGGCTGGGAGCTGAATGTTGTTGGGATTTTGACATATTGGAATGATAGGAAGCTGGTAAAAGATGGTGGGGTAGCTCTACTAATTAAGGATAGCATTAATTCGGCATTGAGAGACCTTGGGTGCGATGTACTGGTGGCGTTGTGCTCAAGTGAGAGTAGTGCAAAGGTGCCAGAGTGGCACTGCCAACGTTCAGGGTGAAAGGAAGGGGGGGTTGCAGGCCAGGTAAGTAAGGGCCTCTGGGAGATTGGAGTGTTGGCAGGTGGAGGACCTGGAAGGAGGTGTAGGGGCCTGAAAAGGGCGGGGGGGGGGGGGGGGGGTGGAGTAATGCCCATTTGTGTGGGGTTGACATTGCCCATAGGGGGGGGGACCCACAAGCTCACTTTGAGATCAGGGACCCTTTCAGAATGACGGCCCGATCTCTGGCTTCAGCTCCCAGTGATGAAAAATATTCTGAGTTGGGCTAAACCGGTGAGAAACTCCCCAGGGCCCCAAAAAGTGACTGAATGCCATTAGATAGTGGTGGGGAACTTGACTGGATGGTCTGCATCCTAGGGCCTTAAACAATGTGGTGGCGGAGATAACCGATGCATTGGATATAATTTTCCAAAATTCCTTATTCTGAAAGGTTCCAGCGGATTAGAAAATGCTAATGTAACATCTTTATTTCAGAAAGGAGGAAGGCAGAAAGCAGGAAATATTAGACCTTTTTAGCCCAATATTTGTCATCGGGGAAGTGCTAGAATAAACTATTTAAGAAGGTTTTAGCAGGATATTTAGATAGTCAAGATTTGATCAGGCATAGCCAACATGGCTTTATGAAAGGGAACCCGTGTTTAAATAATGCATTCGAGTTTTTTGATAAAGTGACATTCGAGATGAATAAAAGGGAACTGGTAGATGTGATGTCTTGAATTTACAAAATACATTTGATAAGGTACTATGCTAGATAAAAGAACATGGGTACAGGGAGTTACATATTAGCATGGATAAAAGGACTCGTCGGGAAGGTGACAATAGGGATTCATGGGTTGTTTTTGAATTGGCAAGCTATGACTAGTGGAATGCCACAGGGATCAGTGCTGGGTCCTCAATTATTTACAATCTATCGATGACTTGGATAAATGGAGCAAATGTATGGTAGCTAAATTTCCAACATATGTCGGAAAATATGTTATTGTGAGGAGGTAGAGAGTCTGCAAAGGGATATAGGCAGGTTGTGAGTGGGCAAAAGTTTGGCAGATGGAGTATAAATTTGGTCAATGTGAACTTGTTCACTTTGACAGGAAGAATGGAAAAGCAGTACGCTATGATAATATTATTATTAGAATCTTTACAGTGTGGAAGGAGACCATTCAGCCCATTGTATCTGCACTGACCCTCCGAAAGAGCGCTCCACCCAGGTCCACTTGACAGCTCACGTCTCCCTATCCCTGTAACCCCACCTAACCTGCACATCTTTGGAGTGTGGGAAGAAACAAGAGCACCCGGAGAAAACCCACGCAGACACTGAGAGAACATGCAAACAGTCACCAAAGGTTGGAATCAAACCTAGGTTACTGGTGCTGTGAGGCAGCAGTGTTAACCACTGTGCCACCATGCTGCCCACGATCAACTAAGATAATGAACATGATAGCAAGTATCAGACCTTAGAATACCTTTTTGTCAATAACCCTTCACTTCAGAGTGAAGTTAGAGTAATCTGATGATAAATGATAGTCTATTTTTGTAGCACCGGATCTTAAATTAAAAGCTTAAAGAAACAGTATTGCATTGGCATTGAAGATCAACTTTAAAGATTTCTGAACGTTCTTTTGCCATAAACCTTCATAGAATCTCTACAGTGCAGAAGGGTCCATCCGACCCTCCAGTCTGCACTGACCCTCTGAAAGAGCCCCACCCTATCCCCGTAGCTACAACATAACTTTTTGGGATACTAAGGGGCAATTTAGGATGGCCAGTCCACCTAACCTGCACATCTTTGGACTGTGGGAGGAAACCGGAACACCTGGAGGAAACCCACGCAGACACTCGGAGAAAGTGCAGTCTCCACACAGATTAAGCATTGATTGCACAATAATGAAAGGTAGATAGCAACATTCCATGTCACATCTGTTAAAAGTGGTAGGTGGCATTGATGAAATGACCTCTTGAGGTCCCAACCCCTTTCTCCATGCTCCCTCAAAGCTCTCGCTGTCCTTTCTCTTTCATGGTCCTCTCTCTCACTCCCACTCTTCCCTGATACTTTCTTCAACCACTCCCCTTCACCATCTCCTTTATATCTGCATTTCTTCTCTTCTGCCCATGACCTCTCTTTTATGAACATATGAATTAGGAGCAGGAGTTGACTATGTTGAGCCACTTGGTCCCTTGAGCCTGTCCGTAATTCAATAGGATCATGGCTGATTTAATTGTAACTTTAACTCCACATTCTTGCCTATCCCCTGATAACCTTTCACCCCTTGTTAACCAAGAATGTACCCAGCTCTGCCTTGAATATGTTCCAAGACCGCATCCACGCCTTTGAGGAATAAAGTTCCAAAGGCTCTCAAACCTCTGAGAAAGAATATCTCCTAATTGTCTGAAATTTGCGACCTCTTATTTTTAAACCGTGACCCCTCGTTCTAGATTTTTCCACAAGAGGAAACATACCCTTCACATGCACCCTTATGTTTCAATGAGACCGCCTCATACTCTTCTAATCTCCTGCAGATACAAGCCTAACCTGTCCAACCTCCTAAGACAAATTAAAAGGGGATTCTCCTGGTGGGGGCACTGCCCAAACAAAACAAAGAGCAACAGAAACTTGCCAAACATCAAATCAAAATGTGATTAAGAGGATCTATTAAGTAGTCCAGCCCCTGCGGTGCCCACTCAACATAGTAGGCCTCGATGGTGCCCGTGGACAGTATATGCTCCCTCTCCAGGGAAGCCCCGCCACGAACACAGTCATGGAAGAGGGGCAGACAGTCCGACCTGATATCCACTGCCTCGACCTGTTGATAGCGAGTTTCGCCAGGCCCAGGAACAGGTCCTCTGCCTTCCCCATCCCTTTCGACACAGGGTGCCTGTAGATCAGGAGCATGGGACAATGCAAATAAAACTTCAACAAAAGGGTAGTCAAGAAACTAAAAAAGGAGTACGGCCAGGAACATTGAACGTAGACATGAACACCAACTCCACAAGATCCCAAGAATGGCAGGGTTGGTTACCCAATGACTCTTGATGAGGGTAGTAGGGGGAGAGGCAATTGTTCACCTTTCAGCTGTATAAATAGAACTGGCCAGTGGTACCGGCTAGAGCGTGAACCAATAGTGAACTACTGGTGCTGTGTAAATATTGTCGTAAATAAAAATTACTTTCTGTTTGACCCTTCGTGGCCCACACAGACTTTAAGTGCAAGTTATACACCTGAAATGTCATCTGCAAATTTAGCAACTATATCTTTGGTCCCTAATTCCAAGTCATCGATATAAATAGTAAAATGTAAATACAAAAAAACTTCTGTAATTCCACGTGATTCCAGTAAGTGGTGCTCTAATACATTTTGCATTTTTTGGAGCACTCCATTCTGTCATGCCTTTTGGTTACAAATTTGGTCATGGCAATTCATGGTCAACAAGTCTGTTATGAGTGTAGGTCACAGTCTGCCCATCAGATTGCTCACCGTTCTGAAACTCCTACAGTGCTTCGAGAGGGCTACGGCATGAAGAGTAAATAAACAAGCAGTGGTTGCTTAACAGGGGTCTTGCAAACCCACACCCGCTACCATCTCGCAGGGCAAGAGCAGCAGATACCTGGGAACCCCACTACCTGGAGGGTTCCCCTCCAAGTCACTCACCATCCTGACTTGGAAATATATCGCCGTTCCTTCACTGCCGCTGTGGCAACATCCTGGAACTCTCTCTCCCTAACAGCACAATGGGTGTATTTACACCTCAAGGATTGCAGCGGTTCAAGAAGGCAACTCACCACCACTTCTGATGGGCAAAAATGCTGGCCTAACCAATGACGCCCACATCCCCTAAAATAATTTAAAAAATATATATTTAAATCCTTTCAAACTACCTTTATTTTCCAAACCAGTTTGCTCCTGGATTTCTCCTCATGTCATTGACCCTTAAATCTTTCAGTGGGAAAACCTACAGGTGTATCTTCTGCCCAATTCCTTCTTCTCTCCCTGACCCCTCACATGTGACTATGGGAGTTTCTGGGCGGAATTCCCCCCCCCCACCACGCCGGGGCGCCGCACGGGTCCCGCCACGCTGCCCTGGCACCCGCATGCGATTCTCCTCCCCCCCCCCCCCCCCCCCCTCCTCCCCCCCCCCCCCCCTAACCGGCGCGGCGAGAATCACGGCTGGCCGCTGGGAGAATCGCCGCTCGCTGTTTGCAATGGGCGAGCGGTGATTCTCCGGCCCGGGTGGGCTGAGCGACCTGCCCAACACGACAGGTTCCCGCCGGCGCCGTCCACACCTAGTTGCTGCCGGCGGGAACAGCGGGAGAACGCTGTTGGGGGGCGGCCTGTGGGGGGGGGGGGGGGGGTCCTGCACCAGGGAGGGCAAAAGGGGTCTGGCCCGCGATCGGCCGGCCTCTCTGAAGGAGGACCTCCTTTCCTCCGCCGCCCCGCAAGATCCATCCGACATCTTCTTGCGGGCGGCCCCTGGGTGGACGGCAACCGTGCATGCGCGGGTGATGTTATTTACACAACGCCGCTTTTACGCGGCTCCAAGGCCCAGCGCATGTAAATGTGCAACGCCGCTCCTAGCCCCCCGGGGGCGGGAGAATAGGAGCCTGGGAGCGGGCTCCGACGCCAGAGTGAAACACTCCGGTTCTCACTCCGGTGTCGGGACTTAGTCTCCCAATGGGAGAATTGCGCCCTCTGTGTTTTCTTTGGAAATTCCACCTTGTAAGTCCCACAAATAACACCAATGGAACTTATGCCTGCAGGTGCAGTCTGAGCACATGCTCCACACTGCTAAGGTGGGCATCGGCTTCTTTGGTGGAATTCAGAAATAGCCAGCTTTACTTTTTCTGTTTTTCACAGTTTCTTTTCATCATTAGACTTACATGTCATTGCCATGATTTTCTAATGTGCTTCTGAAGCTCTTCTGGGGATTGGGGTCGGTTAGCTGGACGGCTGGTTCGTGATGCAGCAAGACGCTAACAGCGCAGGTCAATTCCAGTATTGGCTGAGGTTATTCATTAAGGACCCTCCTTCTCAACCTTGTCTCTTGCCTGAGGTGTGGTGACCTTCCAGTTAAATCAGTACCAGTAAGGGGGGAACAACCTCTTGTCCTCTGGGACTATGGCAACTTTCATTTCATGGGGATTGACTATCAAACCAAATGTTTTTCACAATCTGTTGTTACAATTTGAGAACTGGTCTGTGCTATTCATTTGGATTGGATTGGATTGGATTGGATTTGTTTATTGTCACATGTACCAAGGTACAGTGAAAAGTATTTTTCATGGGTAATGAAATCAGGCAAACGTGACATTTCAGGTGTATAACTTGCACTTAAAGTTCAGTTCTGATACAGTACTGTATTATATACAGGTACTTTCACAGTTTAAAAAAACAAACATTTGTATTTGCAGATGTTTCATTTTATTTGGAAATGTTTAAAATTTTTATTTTTAACCACTTTTATACAAAGCATACAATAACACAGAATAACAAACAAACAGTAAGAACCCCCACTTCCCATTACAATATTATAACTTCACCACTAAACCCCATCCCCACCCCATAACAGTTAACAGTGACTAACTTTTACAAACGGCTGCCATCAATGTAAAACCCTTCCACCAACCCTCTCATGGTAAACTTGACATTCTTGAAGTGCAAAGGCTCCATCAAGTCACCAAGCCACGCTGAGGCCCTTGGCGATACAGTTGATCTCCAGTCCAAGAGGATCCACCTCCTTTCCACAAGCGAGGCAAACGCCAGGACATCTGCCTTCGCCCCATCTGGAGCTCCGGCACATCCAAAACCCCCCAAATTGGCACAAGTGACCAAGTCTCCAGCCTAATGTCCAGGATTGGCGACATAGTATCAAAAAAGGACCTTCAGAAAGAAGCCTACAATCTTTATGCACGACCAGAACATGTGCACATGGTGCGCCGGCCTATTCTAACACCGATTACAACTATCCTCCACCTGATCAAAAAACCGACTCATTCGAGCCTTTGTGAGGTGTGCTCGAAATACTACTTTTTGCTGGATAAGACTCCGCCTCGCACAAAACGAGGTCACGCCCCCCCTGCTCAGTGCCTTGCTCCAAACCTCCTCTTCCAAGATCAGCCCCAGCTCCTTTGTTCACTTGGCCTTCACGCCCTCAACCGAGCACATCTCCTCCCCCACTGTCTGTTGGTATATGCCCGACATACTGGCCATCTCTGACCCTGAGCAGGATAAAATGTGTTTGAGCAAGGTAGAAGGCTGCTTCACTGGGAAGGCTGGAAAATGCCCTTTGACCTAGCTACGCATATGGAGATACCTGAATCCATTAGCATCTGTAAGCCCATATTTTTCCTTCAGTGCTCCCACGCTAGTGAACCAACCCTCTAAAAACAAACTCCCACTTTCTCCAACCCCTTTTTCTTTCGCTCCCTAAACTTCACATCTGACCTAGCAGGCTCAAATAACTGATTTGCACAGATGGGAGCTAGCCTGGAGGGAGCCTTCAATTTGAAATGTTTATGGAATTCCCTCCAAATTTTTAATTGTGGCTACTACCATCGGGTTAGTCGAATGTTTCTTTGGTACCACTGGGAGTGGAGCAGTTACCAATGCACCCCTTTACAGACTTTGCTTCAACCCAGACCCATAGCTCCTCCGAATCTTTGCACCACTCTAGCACTTTTTCAGCATTGGCCACCCAATAGTAATACTGAAAGTTGGCAGATATTTAATAATGGTAAAATGTAAACTTATTTATTGATGATGTGAAAATACTTCCATGTCAGTCTCAGGTTCTGCAGTTCAACAATTTGAGAAATATTTCAAATAAGCGCACCTGCGTCTTATATTTTGCAGTTGAAACTGCCTTTGTAAATGTAGTGTTGACTGGATCCCCAAGTTCATCTTCTCCGGTGTCCTATTTTTATTCTTGAACCAACAAGCTTAAAAGTAGATTATTTGGTCAATATCACATTGCTGTTTAAGGATCTTCTTTCTGAGCAAAATGGCTGTAACATTGCGCATATTACAATGCAGCCATTGGGCTGCACTCAAAAGTATTTGTACTTTGGATGTTGTGGTTATGAAATGCACAATATAAATGCATATATTTGTTTCTTTTCATTGTGCAATTCTCTTCTGCTTTGTTACTGCCATAAATTACTGAGCTGCAAAGAAATCTTAAAATCTGAATTGAGTGAATTTCCCATTCAAATCAGTCGGGATACTTGTCTTGCAATAGCGGTTAAGAACTCCAAAGGAATATTCATAACATGTAGAATTGAGTGATTAAATCAGATTTCAAATTTTGAGATCTGAATTTAAAGGTGGGAATAGTCGGACTTCACTCTTCTTTCTTCCCAAAGTGCTTAGTTCCAGAAAGTGTAATTGTGGGAGCTTTAGAAAGTTTCAGCATAGATAATCATGCAGATCATTTAAGATTGTAAACTCATCAAGCTCAGAGAATATATTGAATGCCCTTGTCTCTGATGATTTTATCTAAAAAAGCTTGATTGTCAACACATCTGCTCACAAGAATCTTTGCTGCAGTTCGTTTGAAATGAATAACATGCAGAAGACGACGGTACAACTGTGATTAAAGTGCCTGAATTCGGAGAATTAGTTAAAGAACTTGCATAAAGTCATGGATCATGATGAGTACTAATAACTTTGAATCTGTAAGGATTTAGCTTAGTATTAAAGTTAAATTGGGTGGCTTGCATTGGTTATGGACAAATTTTGATCAAGGTATTTGTGTTTTCTTTTGTATGATTAGAGTCCCAGCAGGAAAACACAGCATTTTTATGTAAGAAGTTAATTTTGCACCTTGATATTTTATTCTCTGAAAAGAAGATTAGGATTATAAAAAATAATCTTTTTCAGAACATGGAGTCTGTAGCTTCTTTAATAGACAAAGGAATGCTTCTGTTTTGATGGTATGAGATAAAGATTAAGGCTTTTTGTTTATCACGAGGTGCAGTACTGTATCAAGATATTGTCTAATGGACAATTAGTTTTCTCCCTATATTGAAGGATTTCTATATCCTTCAGTCCAATTATCTTTGCTTAGATGTTTAATTTCCTTTTTAGTGTCCTTGTCTCATGTTGTCAAATGATTTGCGAATGTGATTTATGTTGACATCCCTGGCAATCTGTTTTGTGGATTAAATTCAAGGTATTGTGCATGTGGGGTCTCGACAAATAAAATGTTATTGATGGTTCTGAAAGCTGTTCTTACTGACAATCTTATTTTATTTTTACTTTTAGAGCTGATGAATGCCATAGATGTTTATAAGTTCACTTTATGAATATTTGTAATTATTGTGTTATGACCCCTGTAGAGACTGCTAACTAAAGAGATCTGAATATTCCAGCCCGATCAAAGGAAAGTATTGTGCAAGATTTTACTGTGACAGACTAAAATCAACTTTGACTAACCAAGGCAACTAGTGCAATAAACTACAGAAAAGGTATTTTCCCTATTAACGCAATCAAAAACCCCACACCACGGTTGTACATTACACCACACTCTCCCCCTTCTTCCTTCCATGTTGGGATGAAATGTTCTAGTGTGTTTTGTAAGTCCGTTCACCTCAGTCCTTTGAGCATCCTCAACCTGACTGCCAGTCGCGTGGTCCACGCTGGGGCCTCCCTCTTGATTCCTAAATCTCCAAAGGTCTAGTCTGTTATGTCTTCTTTCCAAACAGAAAAACTGATTTTTACATGCATCTTAGTGTAGCCTGCTTGCTCTCTCTCTCTCTCTCTCTCGCTGTAATCTATTGTCTTCCTATGTAGTTCAGTGTCATAATTTGTTTTATCATTGGCGGCAGTAAATCTTGATTTTAGGATGATGTCTGCTTGGGGTCTTCATAGTCTGGGTGTCACTGCAAATAAGGAGCATGATGCCAACAACTGTTCTCTACATCAGAATTTTTGTTTTCTAATGCTGCTGTGAGGCTTGGAACATTTTAATTATTTTAAAGCTGCTATATTGTTATGACCCGTGTCGAAACCAACAACTTTTTAAAAGAGAGAGATTTTCCCAGTGACTGACAGAAATAATTACAAAGACAAGATTTCATGTCTGTAAGACTTTTTACTGCAATAAACAAATTAAAACCAACAATAATCAAACATTAATTAACAGATACCTAATACATCAATAAGAGCTCATTTAGCATTAACTAAGGCGCCCGAGAGATGTCTTACAAAACCCTTTCACTGAGTGTCATGCTTCTGGCAGATATGCAGTATTACAAGAACAGCCCCAGCACGGTAGTACAGTGGTTAGCACAGTTCCTCACAGCTCCAGGGTCCCAGCTTAGATTCCCGGCTTGGGTCACTGTGCAGAGTCTGCATGTTCTCCCCATGTCTACGTGGTCTTCTTCCGGGTGCTCAGGTTTCCTCCCACAGTCCAAAGATGTGCAGGTCAGATGGATTGGCTATGCCAAATTGCCCTTGGTGTCCAAAAAAAGGTTAGGTGGGGTTACGGGGATAGAGTGGAGGTGTGGGGATAGGGTGGAGGTGTGGGCTTAGGAGGAGTGCTCTTTCCAAGGGCCGGTGCAGATTTGATGAGGCAAATGGCCTCCTTCTGCACTGTAATTTCTATGAAATCCTCTAGCGTGTTAACCTCTCCCTGCCAGGCAGGGTCAAAACTTCCAGCGTTCATTGACTGTTGTTTTACTCCGCTTGTGTTTTGCAATATGGCTACCAACTCCAAGGTACACCATGGCGACTCTCAGTTCCTTAAATTTTGAAGAGCTTCGCCATTTCTGTTTCCTTTTTTCCAAACAGAAAAACAACTCTTCCAAGCTTCCTGTGACACAGACACTGTGTCTTCTGCCAATGCATGATGATCACTGATACCAGTCTGTGCGTGAAAATTGGTCCGTTCACGCATAGAAATTAATGACCTCACTGCTGGAGCCTGCAGCCGGCAACTCAGTGTGGTAAAAGGGGGAAGAATGAGGAGATGCAATATAGTCTACACTTACAGGAACCTACAATCCACTTACTTCACTGGGCTAGTGAGACAGAGTTTAAAAACACTAACCAATGTGGCTGCCTATTAGACCGGCAGCAAATCATTCTCTTCTAATTCTCTGTAGGAGGAATTTCCAAAATCTATCACTTGTCAGTCCAGGATAGAAATTCTAAACATGCTGTCCTCCTGCTCGGGACAGTAATATCCACGAATGAACCCCGCTACACGTAGCCCCCACAGGGATAGTGAATGCTAACCCTGGCCTATCATCAGTATTCAACTGTGCATGCATGGCATTGGCAGCAGATGCAGCCTAACACAAGACCGTTTCCTTTGCTTTGCCACAGCAGCACCTTCCTTGTCTCTGCCTTTCAAACAGCAGCAGTCTTTTTCTGGGCTACTGTGAAAAATTGGCACTTGATGCTTTAGTGGATTTGTGTTTGAGATTCTCTCCATATTGCAACTGGATATTAGGTGCCTGTTTTGTACTGAGGAATTTATCTTGATTTCACTATCTCTGTTTTCAGAATGTTCTGTTTCACCTCTAGTTACAGGGGATATTTTAAAACCTAATTGTCTTACAAAGTTTTGTGTTTATGACATTGTAAGTATAAGTTGTTGTGTACATTTCTTCAAAATTAAATTAATATGTTTTTTAAGATGCCTAATAAATGCTACTTGTTCTTGGAGTCAAGCAATTGTTTTCCAATTATACAACAATGCAACAGCTACATAAACTGTCATACAGAGACAATAAGTCATTCCAGTACAGAAGGAGGTCATTCAGCCCCTCAAGTCCATGCTGCCTACTGGTTGAGCAATTCAATTATTCCTGTTCCCCTGATCTATCCTCGTTGCCCTGAAAGTTTATTTCCCTCCAATGCCCATCCAATTGCATTGTGAAATCTTTCATAATCTCTGCTACCACCAGTCTAATTGGCAGCAAAGTCCAGGATGTTATACTTGCTATGTCGAAATTTGTTTCCTCATCTCCCCCATCATTTACCTTTAATCATAAATCTGTGTCTCTGAATCCTTTTATCATCAGCTAATGGGACCCATTCTTTTTAGTTTACGTTATCCCAGTGCTAATATTGTATACTGTCACTGTTACGGCACCCTGGTGCACGATCAAGTCTAGCCGCACTTGACCTGGATCGCTACACAGGTGAAATAAGATATTATTTAAAATACGGAGGTCCTTGGTTGAGCCAAATAAACTACAGTCACCAGGTGTGTATCTTTAACGCAAGTAATCTTTTATTAATAATTAAATGGACAGAAAATGTAACTGACTACCTAATACCCATTTCTCAATTCCATATTCCTAACTACCCTCGCACTCTCTCTGATATACACAGAGACACACACACACACACACACACACACACACACACACACACACAAAAGATCTTTGATGCATTGGGATGATTTTCTGCTGGTATCTTTCTGAAGTTCAGGCTTTTGATTTTGGTACTTCTTTCTAGGCTTGAGATGGTTTTCTGGCAAGATTGTCTGTTTTCTCTGCAGACTCAGCATCATTCCAGGTTCACAGCAAAGGATGTGTAGGGCACCTACTGCTTTCAGAACACTAAAGCAGTTTTTTTCACTTCAGCCAGCAGGAAAGATAGGGAGAGAGTCTTCTCATTTCCAAGGTTTAAATGCTTCTGCGCAGTTCTCTCAGAAAACATCACACAGGAACCAATCACTGACCGTTGTCAGGCAGAACACTGTCAACTCTCTGCCTCTAAACCTGGTTCTGAAGATCCACTCGGTGGCGAATAGTCCAGCTTCTTTTCTCCAAAAACAAAAACCTGGGAGCACAAGCAGGTTGCTTCAACCTCAAGTATTCTGCTTAAAGGCACATTCCGATTATGGGCCCACGGACCAAAGTAATAAAGTAACATAAAAGAAATGGGAACAAAGGAAATAAACAGGAAGGACTCTTGGAATACCTCTTTCAAGTCTCCCCTCACTGTCCTTTGTTCAAAGGCAAGCAACCTCATCTTCTCCAACCTAGTCTTGTACCTACCTAATCCCTGCCACAGAATTCCATTGCTTGAAAACCAGCACCAAATACTATGTGCAATTTTTAAAATTCCGCAGTTTCTCAGTTGCATGACTTAAAGATACATGTCCATTAAGCACCGATGGATCAAACTGATAACGGTTAAAAAAACTAAAAGGGAACTAAGTGAATCATCAGCAAGGACTCTTAAAACATTGAATACATGTGTGTTGGCTGTCTGATCGAGTCAAGCGGACTCCTGTAAACGTTATATAGCTATCCTTGAAATGGAAGGGTTAAGAACTTTGAAGTTTCCTTGGCTTGGATCCACCACATGAATTCTTTCTTGGCTCACATATCAGACCAACCTAAGCGAGCTAATGAGAGATGTTGAGTGTTAGTTGTCAGAGTCCCATGAGAGGAATTTCAACAAATTCTAATTATTTGTTAAAAAACAAGACTTTCATACTACAACAGCGAGGGACCAGTCACCATGCAAATATATGATTCTACAAATGGATTGAGACTAGCCTGGTACAAGAGGGAAAACTCACACCAAAGCTCTACCATTAGCTGAAACCAGATATGCCGACATAGAAAGAGAACTTTTGGCAGTCTTGTAGGGAAGTGAGAAATTCCATACATATCTCTATGGGAAAAGGTTCATAGTGGAGAATGATCATTGTCTACTGGAGCAGATCTACAAGAAGAATGTGCAAAGGACCAGCAAGACTGGTCGGGGTTGCTCTTGTGGCTTCCGAGTTATGATTTCACTCTTGTATACAAGCCAGGAAGAGAAATGATGGCTGTTGCCACATGAAAAATGTGAGGTAAAAAATCTAGTTCAATTTCTTGGTGATCATAATACCACTGAAACTGATTCAAATTAGAGAGGAGACCAATTGAGACAAGTTACTGATGCTCTCTCACGAAGTGGTCCGGTGATGGCCCAATTATATTCAGCAAACACAGCTAACAATGTGGCATTATTGGTCAATCACGCGAGTATGGGGCGGGATTCTCCTTTACCCAGTGGGGCGGGGGGTTACGGCGTAATGGAGTGGCGGGAACCACTCCGGCGTCGGGCCGCCTCAAAGGTGCGGATGTCTCTGCACCTTTCGGGGTCAAGCCCTCACCTTGGGGGGCTAGGCCCGCGCAGGAGTGGTTTGCGCTCCGCCGGCTGGCGGGAAAGGCTTTTGGCGCCACGCCAGCTGGGGCCGAAAGGTCTTCGCCGGGCGACGCATGCGCGGGAGCGTCAGCGGCTGCTGAGGTCATTCCCGCGCATGCGCAGGGGAGGGGGTCTCTTCCGCCTCTGCCATAGTGAAGACCATGGCGAAGGCGGAAGAAAAAGAGTACCCCCACGGCACAGGCCCGCCCGCGGATCGGTGGGCCCCGATTGCGGGCCAGGCCATTGTGGGGGCACCCCCCGGGGCCAGATCGCCCCGCGCCCCCCCCCCCCTCCCCAAGGACCCCGGAGCCTGCCCGCGCTGCCTTGTCCCGCCGTTCAAAAGGTGGGTTTAATCCACGCTGGCAGGACAGGCATTCCAGCAGCGGGACTTCGGCTCATCGCGGGCCGGAGAATCGGCGGGGGTGGGCCCGCCGACCGGCGCGGTGCGATTCCCGCTCCCGCCGAATCTCTGGTGGCGGACACTTCGGGACACGGTGGGGGCGGGATTCACGGCAGCCCCCGGCGATTCGCCGACCCGGTGTGAGGTCGGAGAATCCCTCCCATGGTGTTTTGCTAGCCGGATGCAGAATCATCATACCCAAAAATATGCAAAGGGACCCTTTTCAGAAGATATGTGAAGATCACATGGAAATGGAGAAATAGAGCCCCGAGCCAGATCAGCTGTGTACTGGATTGACATCTACAAAGGTATTAAAAGGATGGTGTCTAAATGCAGTACACGCCTGATGTATGCAAATGCATTACAGAAAGAGGGAATTGTAGCTATTGAAGTACCACGCAGACTCCGCCAAACTGTTGCCGCTGATTTATTCAACCACAATCGAGAATAGTATAGTAGCAGACTATTACTCAAAGTTCTCTTTTTATCAGACCGAAGAAAGATTTGAGAGCTCAATAATCATCTCGACAGTATGAGTTTTGTTTGCTGAGTAAGGATTTCCTGAAGGAGTAATATAAGATAATGGAACAGAGTTCACCTTATCTCAAGAGTTTGAGGAATTTCCTGAACAGTATGACAGTTCAACATCATCACCTCATCACCATATTACCGAGATGGTGAAGAGAATCACAAAATTCTGAGAGACGAAACCCAAACTTTGCCTTATTGTCACTCGAGCAAAATCTATCAAAGCTGACTTTAAATGCCTGCAATGACAACAAGTACAAGACAATGGCTCCGAATTATCAGGAGGTAGTAAGTCAACGATTCACTGATGAGTAGGTAGAAGGAGGTCAACATTTAAAATGGTATGCCAGATCCTTAATCGAGATGAAAGGTCAAACTGTGTACAGGATGCAATGATAACCTGTAACCCAACAAAAAGTGTTAGCCATACATCATCATGATTGAAACTGTAAGCAAATGAGAAGGAGCAGGATCCCTAATCTGTGGAACCAGAAAAGATAACAACACCAAGAGCAGTGCTAACCAGCAAGACAACATCAACAGCATTGCCAAGTGGCTCAAAATCCAGCACAAATTGTGAAACACCAAGAGCAACACATGCACCATCACCAGCTTTGTGACAATCATCACTTGAGAGTGATGTCTATGATACAGCATCCTACCACCTAAGCGATAATGCGAATAATGGTTTTGAGAGAAGAATATCGGCTGTGAAAGACTCGTGAGGTTCTCCGTTTAATTACGATAGTTGATTGTAAATTTTTTTTTTAGAGTACCTAATTAATTTTTTCCAATTAAGGGGCAATTTAGTGTGGCCAATCCACCTACCCTGCACATCTTTGGGTTGTGGGGGCGAAACCCACTCAAACACTGGGAGAATGTGCAAACTCCACACAGACTGTGACCCAGAGCCAGGATCGAGCCTGGGACCTCAGCGCGTGAGGCAGCGGTGCTAACCACTGTGCCACCATGTTCCCAATATCAAGGAATATTATTGTTCCTTTATTAGGTGGTAGGAGTTAGGAACTATATTATGATGTGCATGTGTACATATGTACCAGGATTGCACATCATTCACTACAGTTGCGTACTAAACTGCCAATGTATCGTTCCACAACCCACATGGTGATATCCAGAGAAATACACTAATGTCAATGCCAGTCTGTGTGTCAAAAGGTGTAATTATTTCAGAGCCCTGGGAACCACGAGAGAGCAATTGTTGTGGCTCAAGGGTAACAGCCACCTATTGTTGCTCAGTGATTCAAAATCACTCTGTTCTGATTTAAACTATTACACAAAGTTATTAAATGATGAATAAATAAATATGTAACTAATTACATTTTGCCTATCTTAAGCAAAAACAATATTACATGGCAAATCTTTATGCTAACTTGTTTCAGAGCAGCTGGTAAAAGCACTGCTTTTGACAAAGAGTCATCGGACTCGAAACGTTAGCTCTTTTCTCTCCCTACACATGCTGCCAGACTTGCATTTTCTCTTTCGTGGTAAAAGCACAGGTGTGTCCTGCTTTTCTGAAGATTAGCAGTGAATGATAGCTAAAATCCAGAAGAGGTCAGTGTTGGCACTCTCGCTTCTAAGCCAGAAGGCAGAGAGTTCAAAATCACTCTGGACACTGGCACTGTGATGTAACGCTAAGGAAGATCTGCCCTATTAGTTGTGCATCTTTTGGGTGAGAAGTTAAACAAAGGTCCCATCAAAGGCACTATATGAATTTGTCAGTTTTTCTCATTGACCTTTTAGAAAGGTTTGCAGTTTGTTCTTTTCCGAGTGATCTCGGACGATACTTCTGAAACCATGTTTTCATATTGCTTAACCAGATGACGAGGCTCATTTAGAAATTAATTTGCTTATATATTTATTTGACATTTAAAGATTTTGTTTGTAAATTGAAGATATTGAACTTGTATGTTGCATTTTCAGCCGTAACAGTTTAATTTTTGAAAATACATTGGCGTAAACATATTTCAAATTTTGGAATAGCTGTTGTTTAGAATCCTGCTGATTTATCAAGAACCTATCTATCTCTGTTTTAAAGACACTCATTGACTTGGCCTTCACAGCCTTCTGCAGCAATGAGTTTCACAGATTCATCACCCCTGGCTGAAGGAATTCCTCCTCATCTGTTTTAAAGGATTGTTCCTTCAGTTTGAGGCTGTGCCCTTGGGTTCTAGTCTCTTCTACCGGTGGAAACATCTTCACGTCCACTGTATCCAAGTGTCTCAGTTTCCTGTAAGTTTCAATGAGATCCCTCCTCATCTGTCTAAACTCCATCGAGTATAGAGTCCTCAACTGTTCCTCATATGACAAGGCCTTCATTCCCGGGATAATTCTTGTGAATCTGCTCTGGAGCCCCCTCCAAGGCCAGCACTTCGTTTTTTTGATATGGGGACCAAAACTGTCATGATATTTAGATCTGCATATCATGGTGCAATCAAACACACACTGATGGACATGCAATAGGACCAACCAACACACACACAACATCGCAGCCAATCACCAGTGAGAGCACACGCACTATAAAAACAGGGGACACTACAGTTCCCGCTCCTTACAGCAGCAGCCAGCTCAGAGCACCGAGCTCAGAGCCTGCCACTCAGACATTCACCATGTACTGAGTGCCTCACCCAGATAGTAATAGGACAAGGTCCACAGATTAGCTGGTAATGCACGTACCCAAGTTAGCAGTGTGTTGTTACAGTTAACCAGTTAATAAAATTGAATTACACCATTTCCAGCCGTGTTGGATCGTTTGTACATCGGAACACCCAACACGACAAAAACCGCTCACAATATTCCAAATGGGGTCTGACCAGATCCTTTTACAGCCTGCCCTTGTCTTCTTGCCTTCTCAAAATGACTCCTAAGTCCCTTTGTGCTTCAGATTTCCAGAGCCTTTCCCCATATAGATAATAGTCTACGCCTCTATTCTTCCTACCAAAGTGCATAATTTCACGCTTTTCCACAGTGTATTCCATCTGCCACTTCTTTGCCAATCTCCTAGCCTGTCCAAATCCTTCTGCAGCCCCCCCGCTTCCTCAATACTACCTGTCTCTCTGCAAATCTTTTTTTTTAATAAGCATTTTATTGAGGTATTTTTTTGGCATTGTAACAGCAGCAATATAAACAATGTACATAAAAATATAAACATAGTGCAAATACTGCCTCCCTCCCCCAGGTCCCACCTTTACTTAACCCCCTACTCTATGCTAACCTACCCCCCCCCCCCTTGCCCTTCTGCTGACAATTAATTCTCGGCGAAGAAGTCAATGAATGGTTGCTACCTCCAGGTGAACCCTAACAATGACCCTCTCATGGCAAACTTAATTTTCTCCAGGCAGAGAAAGCCAGCCATGTCCGATAGCCAGGTCTCCGACTTCAGGGGCTTTGAGTCCCTCCATGCTAGTAATATCCACCTCCGTGCTACCAGGGAAGCAAAGACCAGAACGCCTGCCTCTTTCTCCTCCTGGATTCCCGGATCCTGCGGCACCCCGAAAATCACCACCTCTGGACTCAATGCCACCCTTGTATCTAATACCTTGGACATGACGTCCGCAAACCCCTGCCAAAATGACATGGTTCGCCGGTCCTCCAGCACATTTTGCGCACCTGTCCTCCACCCCAAAGAATCTGCTCATCTGGGCCACTGTCATGTGAGCCCGTTGCACGACCTTGAATTGAATCAGGCTGAGCCTGGCACACGTCGCGGTCATGTTGACTCTACTCGAGCGTCCGCCCAAAGACCCTCCTTTATCTCTCCCCCCAGCTCCTCCTCCCACTTTCGCTTCAGCTCCTCGGTCTGCGTCTCCTCTGATCCCATAAGCTCCTTATATATGTCAGAAACGCTCCCCTCTCCTATCCATCCTCTAGAAACCACCCTATCCTGAATCCCCCTTAGTGGTAGGAGCGGGAAGGTTGGTACCTGTCTACGCAGAAAGTCCCGCACCTGCAGATACCGAAATTCATTTCCCCCCGCCAATGCAAACCTCCTCCAGAGCCCTCATGCTCGGAAAGCTCCCCTCTATAAACAAGTCCCCCATCCTCTCAATCCCCGCTCTCCGCCAAATTCGGAATCCCCCGTCCATCCTCCCCAGGGCAAACCTGTGATTATTGCAGATTGGGGACCAGGCCGATGCTCCCACATGTCTCCTTCTCTCTACATATCTTTGTATCATCTGTAAACTTCGCATCAATGCCGTCAGTTCCTCCTTCCAAATTGTTAATTCAAAGATCTTGACACTCTATCGTCATCAGGCTTTATGTTTTACGTGGTGGAATATATTAAATTGTTTTGTAAGCTGCAGAACATGCTGTGTTTCATTTATATAAATTTGTAATTACAATCTCATTCGAAAATCTCTTTCTCTCAGATTATCCTTGTTTTAGACAGTGAAACTAATAAACCGGAAAATCAAGGTATTATAGGCCTGTAAATTTGTCATGATTTTTGGGAAAATCATTCATGAATCAATGTAGTCAGAAAAAAAAGCAGTAGGCAGATGTTATGGGAATGGAATTTGGTTGTCATTGTCTTTGCTTCTTTCTTTTTGGGCTGGATTTTCGCCATGGAGGCCGGGAGCCAAAATGGGTCTATTTTTGTCAGAAAACCGCCTCTGGTGGAGAAATTGAATGAAGTTCAGATTTTCATGAGGGTGAACCTTTAATTGATTTGGAGAAAAAGGTATGCTGTTCATTAAAACTGGTGGGAACAGGATTGGAAGTGGATCGGATAGAGTGAGGGACAAATTTTCAATCCCTCCACCACCGACACACAGTGACAGCAGTGTGTACCATTTACAAGATGCACTGCAGGAACTCACCAAGGTTCCTTAGGCAGCACCATCCAAACCCACAACCGGTACCATCTACAAACCAAGAGCAACAGGCACATGGCAACACCACCTGAAGTTCCCCTCCAAGTCACTCAAAATGCTGTGTTGAAAATATATCACTGTTCCTTCACTGTCATTGGGTCAAAATCCTGGAATTCCCACCCTAACACTGAGGTGTACCTACACCTTGGGGACTGCGGCGATTTAAGAAAGCAGCGGTGGGCAATAAATGCTGACCAAGTCAGAGATGACCAGAATCCGCAAATGAATAAAAAAATCTCGTTCAGACCTCCATGGCAGCAAACATGGAGGCTGGTGGCTGTCCTTTGGCACAAGGTTTGTGTGCAGCCTTCCACTTCACCACAGCAAAGTGAGGTATCATAGGAGAGCCAGAGGCCTGGTACCCATGAGGGAGAGGAGTGCAATCTTCATCCTGAGGGTGGCAGGAGGATACAACGTTGTCATGTAGCAGGGGCTCACCTGCTACTGCCTCCAATGGCTTCTCCTCTCTTAGCTATTGCTTCTCAAACTGGCCCTTCCAGGGCCTCATCATCCTCTAGGCTCCCCATCTTTCTGGAGTGCCATGTTATGGAGAGTACAGAAGACCATGACACTGACCACAATTCTTAAAGGATGGTATTGCAGGGTGCCACCTAACTGGCCCAGACAGTAAGCCCTATGAGCCTGTAATGCCTCAGTTGTGATATAATGTGTGGTCCAGCCTCATTGGAGAGGACATCTGCACTGGTGCTGCACTGGTGTAGAGCCACCTGTGAGATACTACAGAGGTCGGGTGCGCATGGGCTAAAACACAGATGCCTTTGACCATTTGCCTAGAATGTTGAGTCTCCTTTGGCACTGGCTCTCCGTCATAGGTATTTTTACTTCTGCCTGTAAATTCTGTGTTCAGGGCTCTTCTGCCTCCTCTCCTTCGAGTCCCGTGTTCCTCTATTCTGACTTCCTGATGCTATGCCCTTGCTATGCAGGCCGTTGTTCCTCGTTTCCAATGGCCCCGATTTCTGGATCCATTTCAAACTGCAACATTCCTAGTCCCGAAGTAGCACCAAAATTGCCTTGCCCATTGCTCCATTCCCCAAGTAGTGTCAGAAGGTTGATGACCCCCTGAACTGGCAAAGTTCTTAACTCTGATTCCTCCCTTGACCGAAGGGCTGCTGCAACTTTTCCTTCAAAGGGGTAAATTCTTTTAATGTTTGATAAATATGTACCTTAACCTTTTGGAATTTTTCTGGCCTCCATAACTCACCCCTGACATAGTCTCCACCTGTCTTCAACTGGTTTGGGATGGGCAGCTCTAAAACATTGACTGCCCCCAGGAAACTATAAAGCAGCAGCAGTGACGTACTTTGAACAAGCCCTTCATAATGTCAGTGGCCTGTTGAAGAGCATGGGTAGGTTCACAGGCCTGTGGTCCCTCTACTCTCTAGAAAATTCATGACGCCAGAAATGAGGATGGTACATCAGGGTGCATGCTGTTGCTACTATTTTTCCAAGCTGTTTGCCCACCCCTAAAAATGTGGCCCTTTATATTTCTGTTTGTCTTCTATCTGTCTGTCAATATCACCCTGGAAACAGTTTGAATAGTGTCTAACCAATTTTACTATCTAGACATGAGATGTACTCTCTCAACTGTTGAAAGAAACTAAGTTCAGAACCATCCAGCATTGGTCGAGTGCCTATGGGTTGAGTAGATAATTTAGAGATAAAAGGTACTCTATTGATTGTGGCGAGTAAAATACTGGCCTTCAAATAGTCCATGGATCATACTTGCAGCATCAAGTGGAAGAAATTCATTCAATGATTTTAAACAATCTTTGGCGGACATAGAGGGTTACTGTATTCAACAATTATTTGGAACCACTTTCCTACTTGACGGACAAAATTTTCAACAATGCTAATTTAAAACAGGAATGTTTAGATGATATTGATCCTATAAATGGATGCATTATTTAACTCTTATCCATTTACTTACCTCCCTGAGCGAGTGAGAAAAACAGTATTTGTATTGCAGGACCATTTGCTTCTCTGTCTCTGGGAAGATAGAAGCTTTCCAAATTCATTCCGAGCTGGTGAGCACCTTCTTCCACTTTCCACTTCCATATTCTGCAAACACTGTCATGCTCAAAATTGACTCTTTTTTTCAACATCCACACAAGTATGCTACTTTTCATGTCACCATGGATGCTTTCATTTGCCCATTTCGCAGAGTCACACATCACTTTGTCTAGGGAATGTGTGTAACCTTTGGCTCATCAAGCGTAATAATACAGGATACCTGCTGATGTGATGCTGTGGTCATTATTGATGTGTGAATCTTTACCGTGAAAGCTGGCAGGATTTTATACGTGATGGATTCTTGCAGCTGAACCTAATTTTGCTGTCGCCTGATGATTATACAGGTGCCTTAAGAGCAGGGTTTGCTAAATGTCGATCCAGAGTGGGAGTCTTCCTCAATTTCCCCTGTACAATTCAATGGTGCTACCTTTAACGATAATGCAACCACCCTATGGCAGCTGAGGATCACCTAGCTCAGCACAGTGCAGACATTGAAGCTGGAGTTTTGTTGCTAAATAAAGTGAGCCACCAGGAAGCTTTTGTTTCAATAACATTTAATAAGTTTAATACAACTGTACTTCATAATTTTGAGTCTGCAGCAACTAACGTTGCATGACAAGAAGGACTGGTGCAACTGGAGCTTTCATCTTTTCCCACTTTGGGGTTTTGTTGGTCAGATTGCTGGAGGTATGTGAAGAGAATATGAATGCATATTGTTGGGAGGATGCAAAGTTCAACTGAAAGTCTCTTTTTGATCATTGTTGAAATACCTTCTGATATACCACTAGATAAGAGATCATGGATACATTTTTGGGAAAAGGTTGCATGCTCCATCTCCGTGATCTCTTATCTAGTGGAAGAGGGGACAGAAAGGGCAGTAACTTGTGTTTTATGCTGAGTGCACTCATCCATCTGTAAACACTGTTCCTCATTTTCTACCCACAGATGTTCTCTCCAGATGAGGAAATTAATTTAGATGAGTGCATGGAGCATTAAATGGCTGTGAAGCAGCCTCTATCTGTGGGGATGCGTTCCCTGCAGATTCTTCGGGTGGCGGAGTGGGAAGCTCCGCCATCCAAACAATCCTGGCCATTGCCTGGAATCTCCTCTCCCTCAGGCTTTTTGTAATTGAAAAGTTGTTTTTCTTGTTGGGGAGTCAGGTTGGGGGAAGGGGTGAAGGGTTTTAACATTTTGAGTTTATATGCTTGACACAGTGCATCTTTGCACATCATATTTGTATCTAAGGATCCTGAAGTAGTCTTTTTGGTGTCTGACTGTCATTTGCTCTCCTCATTTTAGCGATGTCACTTATTTCATATTGAGATTATTTTTGCATTCTGATTTATGCATCAGTGTTGCTTCTCATAAAGTCTCCAAGGCAATACAGTGTTCTACCATCGAGAAGATCAAGGAAGAGGAGGTGCAACTGAAAGCTCGGAATATTCTATTATTGTATTAAACTTGGGTGATAAATGACTCTGACAGAGGAGTGGAAATTGGTTTTTGATATTATATTGAAGCTGACCTTCAAGTTGAAGGTACCAAATTTGTTATTTTGTCACATATACTGTGGTATACATTTTCTCGAGTTTAAAATAATTGTATCTAATGTGGTTTATAAATAATGGGTGCTTTGCTCACTGGTATGGTATTCAGAAAAATAGTCAAAATGATAAGAGGAACATGTGGACATTTCTGTTGGATTGCTTAACCTATAAACTTGTACAGCACCAAGAAATATTGTAATTGGATTTGTTAACAAGTGATCAAATATATCTACTGCTTGTATATAAATGCGTTGGAGCACTTTAATCTTGGCATTACTTACAAAATTCGATCATTTTCACTAAATTGCGACATGTTTAGGTAATTCCTGTTAATGTTGCAACAGAATTCATACATTATATTTCTGCAGTATTTAGCTCTGGGTTTGCAGGTATTGCTAACTTGTGAATTGCACCCAGTGGGAATGATTTCGGTAAAATATACCAATTTTTATGCCCTGATATGAGAAAAATATTGTTTTTAAGTAGACTATGAATTGAAATGACTCCATAGTACTTTGTTTATAAAACTACCCAGAATTGCCCTCATTTTTTGAAAGACTATTAAAACTAGGATTACAAGAAGTTGGTTGAATCCCTCCTTACTGCTTTCCGAGAGTGCTGTTTATATAATTGGGAAAACTATTACAAGTTTTCATTTCCCTGACATGAGTTATTCAAACTGAGCAGCACGGTAGCACGGTGGTTAGCACTGTTGCTTCACAGCTCCAGGGTCTGACGTTCGATTCCTGGCTTGGGTCACTATATGTGCGGAGTCTGCACGTTCTTCCCGTATTTGCGTGGGATTCCTCCGGGTGCACCAGTTTCCCCTCTCAGTCCAAAGATGTGCAGTTGAAAGGTGTGCAGGTTAGGTGGATTGGCCATGCTAGTTTCTCTCCATGTTATCAATGTGCACATGTCTGGATAAATCTACCAGGGCAGTGATGAAGACACTTAATTTTGTAGCAGGATGTAGTTGGAGTTCCTTTGCCGGGATTCTTCAAAACGGCGGCTAAGTGTTGACACCGGCGTAAACACCGGAGCGTTTCATGCCGGCGTCAACGGATCTCTTGGCCCAGCGATTTTGTGGCCCACAGGGGGCCAGCACAGCGGCGGAGTGCTCCATGCAGCTCCGGTTCCCGATACGGGCCCTGCACTGCTTGCCGCGGGTCCGCGCATGCTCGCGATGGCCGACTGCGGCGCAGGCCCCACGCAACGTGGCGGACCCACACAGCAGGCTGGCCCCGAAGGAATAGGCGCCCCCCCCCCCCCCAGCGCGCCCGCCGATCAGTGGCCCCCGATCGCGATCCTGGCCGTCCTGGAGGCTCCCCCCCGCCCCCCACCAGGGCGGCCAGCGCAGCCGCGACTCTGGATGCCTGCCGGGTGGAACCATGTTAGAACCACAGCGGCGGGAACTCGGAGAGTTGCCGGCGCAGAATTGCCGCGGGGGCTTGTTTCAACAGCCCCTGACCGGCAGCGCCTCGACCGCGTGAGCGCGACTGCCGGTGATTCTCCGGTCGCCGGTGGTTCATGTCCCGGCATCGTGGGCCGTCTCGGCGAGAACGCAGGCTCGGAGATGCCCCGCCCTTGTCTCTTATCCTACTCATTTATATGTCAAGAATCTAGAACATAAATGATCAATATGAATGTTATTCTTTTACTAAATCATCTGGATCTTCGTTATGTAATAACTTAGTTTCTTGTCTCATTTTTTTTCCTGATAAAACAATCCAAAATCTGGTCATCTTGGAATCGTCAACACAGAAAAGGTGCTAACTTGGCTTCAAAGTCAAAACTGAATTTTGCCCAATCAGATTCACATTCAAACTGTGCCAAGTTTCGTATTCCCAAGAGTATCTGGGACATTGCTCCCAATATATTTTAATGAGAACCCAGATGCGAGTCAAGAGTATATAATATATCAGGTGGAATTCTCCAGCGGATTTGATATCGAATGGGAATAGAGTGTCTAGCTGCAGCCAAAAAGTCGCAAACCCGTCGGTTTAAAGTCAGGTTGCACCTCTTACAATGGTGGGTAAATGGTAGAATGAAGACAAGAGGGACAGTGTCAAAGGAGGCCTGTCCAAACTGGGGGTAGATTGATGGTTTACTATGGCAGGCAGGGGGACAAGAAGACAAACGATGGAAGACAGGGGAAAGACGGAGAGGAGAAGCTGGGCCCAACAAGCCTGCACGAAAAGCTCACAAATGCGGGGGACAAAGGGATACCACATAAATCAGCCAATAGCAAAATAATATGGATTTAAAATGCATTTATAATTTAAGGGCAGTTAAAATCGGAGTCTTTGAGATTCTGTTTTAAGACCATTTATCTCTTATTTTGTTGTGTTAATGATCTCCTTAGAGTGAGATCTCACACAACAGTCTTTTTGTTAATGGAACTGGTCTAATTGGGCTTTACAGGTCTGCCTAAACAATTGACAAAAGTACAAATGATGTAAAAAAATGTAAGTCCTTCATAGCTAGCTAGCTAACTAGCTCATCTGCTTTAGTTATAGGTGTCAACAGATATAGATTATGTACAAGTGGAGTAGGACTTTAATTGGCCTGTGATGACTAATTCATTAATACATTATGCTTGATGCAACCTTTGCAGCTATGTAGCTTTTTTTATAAGGTGAAGCCTATTTTCAAATGCATAAATTGATACCAAATTGTTTGATCAGCATAATCTATTTTTTGACCCTGACAGCATTATTGTTTCCTGAATTGATATGATTATAGTTACCATATTATGCTTTCTTAATTTTTTGATGACACTGTTTTTCTCTTTTTTCTAATTGGCGCATTTGAATGATCGAAGGACCAACACTGTTGAAACCACTAAGTCCTATGTCACTAAATTAGCTGAAAAATTACAGTCAGCATCAATTTTTGTAGTAAAAATCAGTTTATGGCTCGTTGGTAGCTCTTGCCTTTGAGTCAGAAAGTTGTGATTTCAAGTCCCCACTGCAAGCTTTAGCATAAATTCTAGGCTGATAGGCTAAGTTTTTAAATTCATTATGGCATGTGAGCCTCCCTGGCACGGTCAACATTTATTGCCCATCCCTAATTGGCCTTGCGAAGGTGGTTGTGAGCCACATTGATGAACCGCTGCATTCAATGTGGTGTGGTTGTACCCACAGTGCTTTTAGGGAGGCGATTCCAGGATTTTGTTATTTTATTAAGGGGCAATTTAGCGTGGCTAATCCACCTACCCTGCACGTCTTTCTGTTGTGGGGGTGAGACCCACGCAGACACGGGGAGAATGTGCAAATGCCACATGGACAGTGACCCAGGGCTGGGATTGAACCTGGGTCCTTGGCGCCATGAGGCAGCAGTGCTAACCGCTGTGCCATCATGCTGCCCTAGATTCCAGGATTTTGATACTGGAAGGAGCCGTAATATGGTTACAAATCAGGATGGCATGTGGCTTGGAGGGGAACTTGCAGTCAGTGGTGTTACCAGAAACCTGCTGGCCATGTCCATTCAAATGGTGGAATTCAAGGTTTGTATGTGCTGTGTTGGCATGTTGCTGTGGTGCAACTTGCAGTTAGTATTCACAGCTGCTGCTGTGTGCAAATGGTAGGAAATGAAAGTTTAAGGTTGTTGTTTGGGTGTAAATCTAGCAGGCTTCTATTGCCTGGATGGCATTGCATTTTTTGGTTGTTTTTGGAACTGCCCTCATTCAAGCAAGTGCAATATTCCATCACACTTCTGTGGTGGTGGGAGAGGATTTGGGGAGTCAGGGGGTTAGTTACTCACAACTGAATTTCTAATTAAGGGGCAATTTAGCGTGGCCAATTCATCTACTCTGCATATCTTTGGGTTGTGGGGGTGAGACCCACGCAGACAAGGGGAGAATGTTTGCACGGTGACCCAGGGTCGGGATCGAACCCGGATCCTCGGAGCCATGAGGCAGCAGTGCTAACCACTGCACCACCTGCTGCCAGAACTTTTCCATAATTGTTTTGTAAACCAGATCCTGAGTTTCCAAACTGACTAAAATGTTCCATCCTTAAAGCACTGCCATAGTTCTAGGCCCTGCACAAATGTCTGACTCATTGTCACACCTTCCTCTTGGTACTTTTCAGACCCTATGGTTGAACATGAATTTCATTCTAGTTGCCTCTTGACTTTTCAGTTATGTTCACTTTGGTCAACCTTATCTCTATTTTGGAGCCACGTTGAACTTGCTGATCATCTTCCCATGAAGAGTTTGCTCTTCTGTTATACTACATGGCATGTTCCATTTTTGCCAAGCATTTAAAAATCTATTTGTATGCAGTTAAATGCTCCATTTTTCCTTAAGTAACGTAACATACCTGTCATTCTGTGATCCCCACCCTATTATGCTCCCCTGACCTGGGCACTTTTTGCCCAGGCCTACATTAGGTTTCTTTCTATTGATGATACGAGTTCTGATGGAAGGATTGCAGCCAGAAAAGTAACTAGTCTTTACCTTTCAGCTTACATTTGTTACGATCCCGTAGAGGCCGATAACTTTAAAAAAAATTCCAGTTGATAGCTGAAATGGTGACATGACAAGATTTCACATTTTAAGACTTTACAAACAGACTAATAGGACAATTGACTAAACCCTGTTATTTTATGAAACTTATACTTTAAACTATAGAACTGATCTCTCCCTTTTACTTAAAAATTTTTTTTTTTAGAGTCCCCAATTATTTTTTTTGCTATTAAGGGGCAATTTAGCGTGACCAATCCACCTCGTTTGCTCATCCTTTGGGTTGTATGTGCCGGCACATACCTGGGGAGTATGTGCAAACACCTCACGGACAGTGACCCGGGGCTTGAGTCAAACCGGAGACCTCAACGCCGTGAGGCAGCAGTGCTAACTACGCCATCGTGCTGCCCACTCCCTTTTTAGTATTAACACAATCAGAAAACCTGCTTCACAAGTCCCTGATGTAGCCTTTGACTTTCCTAGATTCAGTTCAAAGAAACCCGAGGGTTTCTGTGGTAACCTGAGACCACAAAGAGGGTAGTCGAATGCATTGTTTAAAAGAAGGAACTTCTTTATGTAAATAAACAACAAAGTTTGACAAAAACAGTAACTCGGCAGAACAGTAGTAACAGTAATAACTATGAATTCAGGAGCATTAGTAAAACAGGTGTTGCTCACCGGTCACCCTCTGCCAGGCTAAAAAGCCCGGACAAGCTCAGAACCGTCAACAGATACCAGAAAAACAATTACATAGGCTTATTAGATGGAATATGGGACTGGAATTTCCGAGGAATGATAATCACCATTGGACTGCCACACCGTTCCTATGTTTTTACACAGAACTGGAACTCCTCATTTCTGGCTTGGAATTTCAAAGTAGGCCTCTTCAGAAATGCAGAATGCCCATTTTGAAAGCCTGTCTTCGTAGGGCAGGATCGTTGGGGAGGAGCTATGCCACGCCTCCTACTTATGGCACTAGCTGCTGTATCTTCATTCACTCATGCATTGAAAAGCTTTGGGACATGTAAATAGCTTTTCACTGTGTTAGTGAATGAGTGGTTAGGTGGGTTAGGTGGTAGGGTGGCAGAGTGGTTATGCGGTGAGGTTAGCTTGGATCGTAGGGAGGATTGGGAAGGAATCGGGGAGGAGGGAGGATGGAGGGAGGGGGTCGGGTGCCATTTTGGAGAAGGCATAGGGAATCTCTGCAATTCCGCAAATATCTTGGCCTCCCTGCAAAGAGTATGACCTGGAAGCAAGATTTGTTCCCAATGGCTCCGACTAGGCAGTGAATTAAGGGCAACACAGCAGAGTGAGGGTCACATGGCTTGGGTGACCAATTAGGACTTGGTGGGTAATCACCCCAACGGTGGGGTCCTCTGTTAGGCAGGAGACTAAGTGCAGCTGTACTGCTGGACAGTTCTCATGAATAAATCGTTTTGTATTTCCAGTGAAGGTTGTCAGGTAGCTGCAGTTATGTTTGTTGTTCAAAGTCCAAAGTGCATTTCTTACACACAAAGTTGGCTTTCTTTTCCTTCAAATATTCTTGCGCTCATCATGAACATCAACAATGTTTTCAACCTCACATTTGTAACACTTCATATTTCTAGCATTTTTTGTATTTATTTTGATTGCAAACTTATTACGTTCCTCTCTATAATTCTTCCACATGCAAATTGTCAAATTTATGGGGGCGGGATTCTCCCCTACTCGGCGGGATGGGGGGTCCCGGAGGGACGGAGTGGAGTGAACCACTCTGGCGTCGGGCCGCCCCAAAGGGGCTAGGCCCGCCCTGGAGTGGTTTGAGCCCCGCCGGCTGGCGGGAAAGGGGCTTGGCACCACGTCAACTGGTGCCGAAGGGCCTCCGCCGGCCAGTGCCAGTTGGTGCATGCGCGGGAGCAACAGCGCGTGCTGGCGTCATCCCCGCGCATGCGCAGAGGGCTTTGTTTTCGCACCGGGAATGGCGGACCGGTGCAGCCTCCGGTGCGGAAGGATAGAGTGCCCCCACGGCACAGGCCCGCCCGCGGATCGGTGGGCCCCGATCGCGGGCCAGGCCACCGTGGGGGCACCTCCCTGGGCCAGATCCCACCGCACCCCCCCCAAGAACCCCGGAGCCCGCCCGCGCCGCCAGGTCTCGCCGGTAAGGGACCTACTCCAATTTACGCCAGCGAGACTGGCAAAAGACTGGCGCGAATCCCGCCCATTACTTTTCTCTCTATAATTCTTCCACATGCAAATAGCAATTTTCATCATATGGTATAAGTAAATGTGCTTGTGAAAACTTTAGTTTGGTTCAGCAATTCCATTCCAAATTGATACTTAACAATAGCTGTGGTTAATAAAATTATGCAAATTTCTTCCAATGGACTATTAATGAAGACATCACTCTTTACAGTAATAACCCAGAGAGTTACAAGTTTGATTTTTTCTTCTTCTTTGGAATCAACTGAGGCAGAATTTGGAATATAGTTTGTACCAGAAGCATTGGATAAGAAAATTACTTAGAGATGTTTTTATGGTCACTGTCATGTGATTGCTGCTATTAAATATGCACATATACTGTGACAAGATCTGATAGTACAACATTTGTTGGCATTCCTTTTCTGGGCCTGCACAAGGAAGGACAGCCACTTGACAGGGTATCCAATGTTTTTTTGGATACATGCGGACTCAACCCACCTATAATTAAAACAGTGAGTGAGAGAGAGCAGTGTGAGCTGTAGAGAGTGGACTCCATCAAATGGAACCCTGGTTCAATTGACCATAAATTTATTATTTTTTGTTTCGGGATGTGGATGAACAGTGCCAGACCTTCCAATTAACTTTTAACAAAAGAATAAAACTTCTATTAAACAAGAAAAGATGAACTGTAATATGCTACTCCCTCACTCCTATTTCACCTTTTACAGGTATACACACATTATAAAGATTACACAAGTTACAAAATACCTTAAAGTCAAATGTTCTCGGTTATTATATGGTCCATATAAACCAATAGACGAAACATGGTTAGACACACCACACTCCGAAACCAAGTGACAGATGACACCCAATACAACTTCTGTGGATTTTTCACCAAATCTCCCCCAGATGCTTGTCACACTGTGAGCCAACTCTTCTCCCTGGAACTGATTTCCACTTGAGTATTTCTAAACTACATTCTCAAAACAAAACCTTCTCCCAAACAACGCTTTCGCTCAGATGCCTTCACCAAGGTTCCACTTCCAGGATTTCAATCTCTCCTCTCAGTATTCCTCTGCCTTGGATTTCATTCAAGCTTCCACACAATCTCTTGGGTACCTAGCTATGCCAACAGAACATTACTGCTTCTCAGGCTGTATTAAGATGTTTTGATTTACCTTGGATATCCAGATTTTCACTTTAAATCTGCTTCTTGAAGCTCAGAGCACTTCCTCAGCTTTTTATTTTAACTTTATCCACAGTACCTTGTTCAACATCTTGTTCTTTGTTCCTTTAACTTAACTGTCTTCTTGAGAAATACTTTTTGTCCCAACTCCTTGGTTTCTGGACATTTCTTGGGGAAGTCTGCTCGTTGTAACTTCCTTGTTCTGTCCAGATTCTTCTTGTCCCAGCTTAAAACTACTCAAAAGTTCTTCCTATTATGGATGAAATCCAAGTTTGTGTTCAAATTCCAATTCCATGACTTCAGTACTGTATAGAAATATAGGAAGATGTTATATGGGCATTGCTGCAGGAGTGTTGCATTGCTCGACTTGCTGGTTATCAGATTTGACCATTTCTGATGATTGTGTAAGATATTACAACACTATTCCAAGAACAACCTATCAACATTTTTCCTTTT
Source organism: Scyliorhinus torazame (assembly GCF_047496885.1). Classification (NCBI taxonomy): domain Eukaryota; kingdom Metazoa; phylum Chordata; class Chondrichthyes; order Carcharhiniformes; family Scyliorhinidae; genus Scyliorhinus; species Scyliorhinus torazame. Next base: position 78,879,079 of record NC_092721.1, on the reverse strand, counting down.
TTCCTTTGCTCAGGACAACTAAAAATAGATCATTCATCACATGTTCTGTTTTTGGGATCTTGCGTGCAAATTGGTTCGATAGTTTGCCTGGCTGACAATAGTGAGCACATTTCAAAAGTAATTTATTAGTTATGAAGAACGTTGAGATGCCCGCGGGCATGTAAAGTGCAAGTTCTGTCTAATATGATAACAAGAGTACCTTGATGTAATCAAAAAAGATTTCTATCGGGACACAAAGTTCCATAAGAATAAAATGATAAATTACCAAAAGAATGGTTGAAAACTTAGATGGATGGCTATATTTTCGATTTTAAGAAAAGAGAGTTTCATGGTAATATCATGTTGCAATTAATGATTCTTTGTGCATTGTTTGTGGAGCAAGCGGAATTGAGGCATTTGCAAGGATCCTTCCTGTTGATTTGCTTATTTCCCATTTCTTTTATTTTGTCGTTATCATTTTTTGATCCATGGATATTTAATGGACATATACCTTTACATCAAGCAGAGGAAGTGAGGAACTAAGTTGCAAAATAGCAGACTGTGCTATAAAGATTTAGATTTTTAACAGAAGAACTCTACTTTCTGGCACCCAAGAGATCAGAGGGCTTTGGTTCAGTTGGTTGGCTGGTGGCCAGTGGATTGGCCAAAAACCGTATTCGGCCCAGCAACAGTCAGTGACTGGCCTCAGTCAGGTGGGAGGTTTTCAGAGGACCAAGGAAGAAGACGGAATGCACTTCAATGCTGAGCGAAGAAGCTGCGAGTTGCCCTCTTGCGTCTCGTCTCTCGCGCCTCCCTCTTGCATGTCCCCTGCACGCGTGCCCCCCTCCCCCTCCTTTGCTCTCTCCAAAAAGGTTTCCTGCCTACTGGTTTTGGAATCTGCAGGGAAGTCACACTGAAAGCAAGAACACCCAACTGAATGCCTAGATTAAAAAAAAGATGTACTGGAAGATATCCATCTGAAACGGAGACTTTCGTACTTTCCCTTTTAGTGATATTTTCTTTACCCCCACTTTCATCTCTGTTTGTCTGTCTTGTGAGTGTGTAGAGGGTGAGACGAGTTAGAGAGGGGGGGGGGGGGTGGTAGGAATTAGATAATAGTTAAACAGTTGTATTTGCTGCCTATTTAATTACAGGTATTTTTATTCATACAAACCTGGTGACTGTAGTTATTGGGCAGCCAGAGACCAAAGACTTTGGGTATTTTCTAGGAATTCAGAATTAATTTCAATTTTGTTGTGACTCCAGGTACACGCACTAACCCAGGATGTCATAACACCTTGCTTGAGCACACTGAATGTTTGCTTAATGAGTATTTTCTTTCGCATTTATAGTTTCATATATTCTGCAGAGTTGTGGAGGTTGTGGGAAGTGTCATAAGGCATGTGAGAACAAAGATAATTAGCCAACTACCTATCTAAGTTATATGTAATAAGTATAATACTAGACCTGTATTCACTGGAGTTGAGAAGAATGAGAGCGGATCTCATTAAAACGTATAAGATTCTTGATGCGCAGACAGACTGGGTGCAGGGATGATATTTCCCATAACTGAGGGACCTAGAACAAGGTGTCTTGGTCTAGGAATACGGGGAAGACCACTTAGGACTGAGATGTGGAGAATTGTTTTCACTCTGAGGGTGGCGAACCTGTGTAATTCTCTACCACATAACCATGTGGAGGCAAAGCCACTGAATATATTTAAGAAAGAAATAGGTAGATTTCTAGACACTAAAGACATCATGGGGTATGGGGAGAGAGCGAGAGTGAGATAGAGGCTTTGAGATAGAGGGTCAGCCATGATTACAGTGATTGGCAGAGCAGGTTTGATGGGTCAAAGCGCTGACCCTATTTTCTACTTTTTCAATCCACATTATGTAGGAATAGATGGTTATTTGGATTCCTTTAGCATGTAAACATTGCTTAATTATAAACAATGATTTTTTAAAAATACATTTAGATTACCGGATTATTTTTTTCCAATTAAGGGGCAATTTAGCATGGCCAATCCACCTACCCTGCACATCTTTGGGTTGTGGAGGTGAAACCCACGCAGACACGGGGAGAACGTGCTAACTCCATACAGTGACCCGGGGCTGGGATCGAACCCGGATTCTGAGCGCCGTAGGCAGCAGTGCTAACCACAGCACAACAGTGTCGCCCCCATAAACAATGATAACTTGAATAAAATATTGGTTCCTTCTATTCTGGATACAATAGGATTGTTGGCAATTTAATGAAGGGCTATAATGGCAAAGTGAAAATGTCTCCAGCAGTTTAAAAAAACAACTGATCATGCTTTTCAATTTAATACTACTGATCATTGCAGAACTTGATGTCATTTTGATGCTTTCCACAACAGTACATCCGTGACCTTTCTCTTGCTGCAGCGAATGTTTTTATGCTTGACTCTTGTGGATCTCCTGTTGATCCTGATAGCTTCTTACAGCATTGAAGTTGAAAGCTTTGCCGTTACTACAACTGCAAATCCTGTGTAATAAAAGGAAGAGAGTTTGGTCAACCTAAAATGCAGTAATTAATGTTAGTGATTAATTTTTCAAGAAAATAAATTTTGGCAGTTAAGCATCTGAGCTGATTTCTGTTCTCACTCAAATTCCATGCTTCTACCCTATTCAGCAGCGATTAAATAGATACTCTTGGAAGTAGGAAACTCTAATACTTCCTTTCGTCTCGTCCAGTACCCAGGGACACACCCCACTGAGAGCCAAAAACGGAGAGGCACTGATCAAAGTCAGAGAGGCAGGCTACATCTGCTGGAGAGAGCACTTTGAGGACCTCCTCAACCAAGACACAGCCTTTGATGCAAGTGCCCTCGACATCATCCTGCAACACGCTACCCCTCCACCGTCTCGGTGCAATCCCAGTTCGCCGTGAGGTCGGAAAAGCGGTCCGACAGCCGGAAAACAACAAGGCCTCTGGTGCATGTGGAATCCCTGCAGAAATATTAAAATGTGGCGGAGAGGTGCCCCTGATCAGAATCCACAAGCTCATCACCCTTGTCTAGAAGGAACCGAGTATGCTGGGTGATGTCAGAGATGCCTTAATTGTGACCATCTTCAAGAAAGGAGACCGGTCCGACTGCGGAAATTATAGTGGGATTTCCCTACTGTCCGCCACGGGAAAGGAGACATGTCCGACTGTGGAAATTGCAGAGGGATTTCCCTAATCTCCGCCACGGGAAAGGTCATTTCGAGAATCCTCCTCAACCGCATCCTCCCAGTGGCTGATGACTTCCTCCCTGAGTTTCAGTATGGCTTCCACCCATCAAGATCATATCCAGTGGACATCTTCAGCGTGTGACAAATCCAGGAAAAGTGCAGAAATCAGCATCAACCTCTGTACCTGGCCTCCTTCGATCTCGCAAAGGCCTTGACTCTGTGAGGGATTGTGGAGCAGCCTCTTTAAATACAGCTATCCCCAGAAATTTGTCACCATTTTCAGCCTGCTCCATGATGACCTGCAAGCTGTAATTCTCCACAATGGAACCACACAGACCCAATACATGTGCAAACTGGGGTCAAACCGGTCGCACTAATGCTCTTTTCCATCTTTCTAGCTGCAATACTGGAGTGGAGCTACCGGACAAGCAGGAAACTGTTCAACCTCTGATGCCTGCAGGCCAGATCCATGACCACCCTAATCTCCATCATCGAGCTGTAGCACACAGATGATACCCACATGTGCGCACACTCAGAGGCCGAGCTACAAATCATCGTTGATGTGTTCACCGAGACATACGAGAGAATGGGCCTCAGACTAAATATCCGTAAAACACAGATTCTCTACCAGTCGCTTCCGACACACACACACACATGGACAATGTGGATCATTTCCCACACCTTCGGATCTTCCTCTCGGCGTGAGCACACATCCGCGATGAAATCCAGCATCGATTCCAATGAGCCAGTGCAGTCTTCGGACAGTGTTCGAAGACCGAGACCGCAAATCCAGCGGCAAGCTAATGGTCTACTGAGCAGCCCTCCTGTATGCATCAGAAACATAGGCACCTCAAATCCCTTGGAGCGATATCACTAACGTTGCCCCCACAAAATCCTGTAAACCCACTGGCAGGATAGCATACCAACGTAAGCGTCAATTCCAAGGCCAATATCCTCAGCAATGAGGCACTGGTCATGCTCGACCAGCCACGATAGGTGGTCTACATTGTCCACATGCCTGACACAAGACTCCCAAAAGAAGTGCTCTGCTCTGAGCTCTGCAATGGCAAGCGATCACAACGAGGACAGGGAAAATGCTGCAAGGACACTCTGAAAGCCTCCCTAGATAACTGCTACATCCCCTTCGACACGTGGGAATCGCTCGTCTTCGAACGCATAAGCTGCAGAAGAAATATCCGCGAAGGTGACAATCACCTCAAGCATCACAGGGTGGAGCACGCCGAGGCCAAGTGTAAACAATGGAAGGTGTTGCTCGTTTTAGCCTTAGTTTAATTTCTCTTGTTCTGTCACCTTTGCTCTTGAGTTGCCAGGTAACTTTCTGATACCGCCACGTGGTTTAAGTCCGAGTAATGATCAATAATCCAACACACCGCTTAGTAAGAGGTAAATCAACGCACATTTATTATATACAGTAATCAATACTTATACATTGATTCTACTTCTAAGCTACTTCCTACAACTAACAGGCCAATACTTAACTTTGGAAATGGCCCACCAGGTCAGGGAAACAAATGACCTTTCGTATGGGTTCTGAGCCTGCGGGATTCAGAGCTGGTGCAGGTCGATAGTCAGGAGTGTCTATCTCGTAGCGAGCGTTGGAATAAGACTTAGGTTCTTGCGGCTGTTGTAGAAGGTCAGCAGAAGGGTCTCCAACGGTGCGGAGAGGAGACGAAGGGAAGAAGGGTCGATTCGAACTTGGCCCCTATTCTTATAGTCCCCAGGGGCTTCCCGCCTCTTGGGGCGGACCTTGTACCTGGTTCCAAGTGATTGGACTTGGTCCCAATCACTTGGTTCGATATTCTCCAATGCTGGAGCGATTCCTTGATCGAGGGGTGGTCATTCACCTCTCTTTGTGTAAGCTCCTGCTGGCACTGAAAAGTCTGGGTCGGCTTTGTGTTACTAATTTGTAGCATATTGTTCCCGGGATTGCTACTTACTATGCAGATGGCTGGTGTGTTGTTGTGTTGATGGCTGCAGGTATCGATTCGGTCTGGCTTCCCCAAAGGCGAATACACTGTTTTACCTGCAGCTGTCTGTTTGAGTCCTGTTGGCTGATTTTCCCATCAGCCTCTTCCGTTCGCCATTTTAAATCGGGGTTTGGCCATTCTAATCAGGAGTTAGTCATTTTACATAGCTACAAAGGCGAGCACAGAATCCAGAACATCCCACTCATCTCATCAAACACTACCTGCCAAACCTGTGGCAGAGTCTGCGGATCCAAGATTGGACTATTCAGCCACTGCAGAACCCACCTCCCCGGAGTGAAAGCAAGCCATACTCATGCTGAGGAACTGCCCAAGCAGAAGATCGCATTCCCAGAATGCCGAATGTACTTGAAAACCAATAGATAGCATTGGAAGATTGATTCTCTGTGATCAATGTTTTCAGAAATAAACCTCAAATTTCCTGACAGTAAATGATATAGGATTCTACTTTGGGAGTAGTTGTGATAATTGTGCATTTTCTTTATGTTGGGAGAGATTCTCTTTGATCCTTTCAAATGCCATATGCTACTGGACAGTGCAAGGGCCAAATATATTTAGTTGCTGTGACCAATGACCACTCTGACCAGCATTAAAACACACGGCTCCTTTTATAGTGATATCAAGTGTAAGATGGATTCATTTCATATTTTTCGCAAAAAAATTCACATGAACTAAAAAGTGTCTTTCAGGTATGCCAAATGTTTAAGATAGTTGATTTGAACAGTTGATTTGATCATTCCTGCACTTTTTCAGATGTTTTCATCTGAGGAATGATGATCTTTTGTTGGACCTTAAAATTGACTGACTGCAGACTTGAACTTAATTGAGTATTTTGGCAGGAATGATGTATGTTGATTTACTAGTTGTTCATATGCAAGCTATGTGCCAGTAATGAACTACACAACAACTTGATGTTTTACATGGTACTTCAATCTGTAAGATCTTTGTAGCTTACAGTTTACTTTCACATATTATTATAGCCGGGTAAAGCTAATGAGCCACAATTTGGCCTAATCTTATTCCTTGGAGCACAAGTATATTTACAACCTCTCAATTCATTAAGAACAAGCACAGCTTTAATAGTTTTATTCTATCTTAACCACACTGATGCGAGTATGTTTATTGTATCAATGTACACTATTACAGAAATTAATTGCAGAATATGGAGTGTGGGAAATGCAATAGCTGTTGTATACAACATCAACCTTTTTGCATCCCTGAGGGTTTTGTCAAACATCTTTCAAAATGAAATTAGAAGTTGTTTTCCAGAAGAATCATTATAGATTCTAATAAATACATGTGTGAAAATAAAGTAATAACTGAGCAACTGTCGCCTGCAGGATTGAATAATTCTGCTTTCATTTTTGGTTGATGTAGAACACATGTTAAGAACATGAGAACATAAGAAGTAGGAGTAGGCCACCTGGCCCCTCGAGCCTGCTCCGCCATTCAATGAGATCATGGCTGATCTTTTGTGAACTCGGCTCCACTTTCTGGCCCGAACACCATGACCCTTAATCCCTTTATTCTTCAAAAAATGATCTATCTTTATCGTAAAAACATTTAATGAAGGAGCCTTAACTGCTTCATTGGGCAAGCAATTCCATAGATTCACAAGTTTGAACAAACAAAGAACAAAGAAATGTACAGCACAGGAACAGGCCCTTCGGCCCTCCAAACCCGTGCCGACCATACTGCCCGACTAAACTACAATCTTCTACACTTCCTGGGTCCGTATCCTTCTATTCCCATCCTATTCATATATTTGTCAAGATGCCCCTTAAATGTCCCTATCGTCCCTGCTTCCACTACCTCCTCCGGTAGTGAGTTCCAGGCACCCACTACCCTCTGCGTAAAAAACTTGCCTCGTACATCTACTCTAAACCTTGCCCCTCTCACCTTAAACCTATGCCCCCTAGTAATTGACCCCTCTACCCTGGGGAAAAGCCTCTGACTATCCACTCTGTCTATGCCCCTCATAATTTTGTATACCTCTATCAGGTCTCCCCTCAACCTCCTTCGTTCCAGTGAGAACAAACCGAGTTTATTCAATCGCTCCTCATAGCTTATGCCCTCCATACCAGGCAACATTCTGGTAAATCTCTTCTGCACCCTCTCTAAAGCCTCCACATCCTTCTGGTAGTGTGGCGACCAGAATTGAACACTATACTCCAAGTGTGGCCTAACTAAGGTTCTATACAGCTGCAACATGACTTGCCAATTCTTATACTCAATGCCCCGGCCAATGAAGGCAAGCATGCCGTATGCCTTCTTGACTACCTTCTCCACCTGTGTTGCCCCTTTCAATGACCTGTGGACCTGTACTCCTAGATCTCTTTGACTTTCAATACTCTTGAGGGTTCTACCATTCACTGTATATTCCCTACCTGCATTAGCCCTTCCAAAATGCATTACCTCACATTTGTCCAGATTAAACTCCATCTGCCATCTCTCCGCCCAAGTCTCCAGACAATCTAAATCCTGCTGTATCCTCAGACGGTCCTCATCGCTATCCGCAATTCCACCAACCTTTGTGTCGTCTGCAAACTTACTAATCAGACCAGTTACATTTTCCTCCAAATCATTTATATATACTACAAAGAGCAAAGGTCCCAGCACTGATCCCTGTGGAACACCACTGGTCACAGCCCTCCAATTAGAAAAGCATCCCTCCATTGCTACCCTCTGCCTTCTATGGCCTAGCCAGTTCTGTATCCACCTTGCCAGTTCACCCCTGATCCCGTGTGACTTCACCTTTTGTACTAGTCTACCATGAGGGACCTTGTCAAAGGCCTTACTGAAGTCCATATAGACAACATCTACTGCCCTACCTGCATCAATCATCTTAGTGACTTCCTCGAAAAACTCTATCAAGTTAGTGAGACACGACCTCCCCTTCACAAAACCGTGCTGCCTCTCACTAATACGTCCATTTGCTTCCAAATGGGAGTAGATCCTGTCTCGAAGAATTCTCTCCAGTAATTTCCCTACCACTGAAGTAAGGCTCACCGGCCTGTAGTTCCCGGGATTATCCTTGCTACCCTTCTTAAACAGAGGAACAACATTGGCTATTCTCCAGTCCTCCGGGACATCCCCTGAAGACAGCGAGGATCCAAAGATTTCTGTCAAGGCCTCAGCAATTTCCTCTCCAGCCTCCTTCAGTATTCTGGGGTAGATCCCATCAGGCCCTGGGGACTTATCTACCTTAATATTTTTTAAGACACCCAACACCTCGTCTTTTTGGATGACAATGTGACCCAGGCTATCTACACCCCCTTCTCCAGACTCAACATCTACCAATTCCTTCTCTTTGGTGAATACTGATGCAAAGTATTCATTTAGTACCTCGCCCATTTCCTCTGGCTCCACACATAGATTCCCTTGCCTATCCTTCAGTGGGCCAACCCTTTCCCTGGCTACCCTCTTGCTTTTTATGTACGTGTAAAAAGCCTTGGGATTTTCCTTAACCCTATTTGCCAATGACTTTTCATGACCCCTTCTAGCCCTCCTGACTCCTTGCTTAAGTTCCTTCCTACTTTCCTTATATGCCACACAGGCTTCGTCTGTTCCCAGCCTTTTAGCCCTGACAAATGCCTCCTTTTTCTTTTTGACGAGGCCTACAATATCACTCGTCATCCAAGGTTCCCGAAAATTGCCGTATTTATCTTTCTTCCTCACAGGAACATGTCTGTCCTGTATTCCTTTCAACTGACACTTGAAAGCCTCCCACATGTCAGATGTTGATTTGCCCTCAAACATCCGCCCCCAATCTATGTTCTTCAGTTCCCGCCTAATATTGTCATAATTAGCCTTCCCCCAATTTAGCACATTCATCCTCGGACCACTCTTATCCTTGTCCACCAGTACTTTAAAACTTACTGAATTGTGGTCACTGTTACCGAAATGCTCCCCTACTGAAACATCTACCACCTGGCCGGGCTCATTCCCCAATACCAGGTCCAGTACTGCCCCTTCCCTATTTGGACTGTTTACATATTGTTTTAAGAAGCCCTCCTGGATGCTCCTTACAAACTCCGCCCCGTCTAAGCCCCTGGCACTAAGTGAGTCCCAGTCAATATTGGGGAAGTTGAAGTCTCCCATCACCACAACCCTGTTGTTTTTACTCTTTTCCAAAATCTGTCTACCCATCTGCTCCTCTATCTCCCGCTGGCTGTTGGGAGGCCTGTAGTATACCCCCAACATTGTGACTGCACCCTTCTTATTCCTGATCTCTACCCATATAGCCTCACTGCCCTCTGAGGTGTCCTCTCGCAGTATAGCTGTGATATTCTCCCGAACAAGTAGCGCAACTCCGCCTCCCCTTTTACATCCCCCTCTATCCCGCCTGAAACATCTAAATCCTGGAACGTTTAGCTGCCAATCCTGCCCTTCCCTCAACCAGGTCTCTGTAATGGCAATAACATCATAGTTCCAAGTAGTAATCCAAGCTCTAAGTTCATCTGCCTTACCCGTAATGCTCCTTGCATTAAAACATATGCACTTCAGGCCACCAGACCCGCTGTGTTCAGCAACTTTTCCCCGTCTGCTCTGCCTCGGAGCCACACTGTCCCTATTCCCTAGTTCTCCCTCAATGCTCTCACCTTCTGACCTATTGCTCCCTGCCATACTAGTTTAAACCCTCCCGTGTGACACTAGCAAACCTCGCGGCCAGGATATTTATGCCTCTCCGGTTTAGATGCAACCCGTCCATCTTATACAGGTCACACCTGCCCCGGAAGAGCTCCCAGTGGTCCAGAAAACGGAAACCCTCCCTCCTACACCAGCTGTTTAGCCACGTGTTTGTCTGCTCTATCTTCCTATTTCTAGCCTCACTAGCACGTGGCACAGGGAGTAATCCCGAGATTACAACCCTCGAGGTCCTGTCTTTTAACTTTCTGCCTAGCTCCCTGAACTCCTGCTGCAGGACCTCATGCCCCTTCCTGCCTATGTCGTTAGTACCAATATGTACAACGACCTCTGCCTGTTTGCCCTCCCCCTTCAGGATTCCCTCTACCCGTTCGGAGACATCCTGGACCCTGGCACCAGGGAGGCAACATACCATCCTGGAGTCTCTTTCACGTCCACAGAAGCGCCTATCTGTGCCCCTGACTATAGAGTCCCCTATTACTATTACTCTTCTGCGCTTTGACCCTCCCTTCTGAACATCAGAGCCAGCCGTGGTGCCACTGCTCTGGCTGCTGCTGTTTTCCCCTGATAGGCTATCCCCCCCGACAGTATCCAAAGGGGTATATCTGTTCGAGAGGGGGACAACCACAGGGGATTCCTGCACTGACTGCCTGCCCTTTCTGGTGGTAACCCATTTCTCTGCCTGCACCTTGGGTGTGACCACATTTACATAACTGCGATCTATGACGCTTTCCGCCACCTGCATGCTCCTAAGTGCATCCAATTGCTGCTCCAACCGAACCATGCGGTCTGTGAGGAGCTGCAGTTGGGTGAAGAAGTTCCTCCTAAACTCAGTCCGAAATCTACTTCCCCTTATTTTTAGGCTATGTCCCCTAGTTCTGCTTTCACCCGCCAGTGGAAACAACCTGCCCGCATCTATCCTATCTATTCCCTTCATCATTTTATATGTTTCTATAAGACCCCCCCTCATCCTTCTAAATTCCAATGAGTACAGTCCCAGTCTACTCAACCTCTCCTCGTAATCCAACCCCTTCAGCTCTGGGGATTAACCTAGTGAATGTCCTCTGCACACCCTCCAGCGCCAGTACGTCCTTTCTCAGGTAAGCAGACCAAAACTGAACACACTACTCCAGGTGTGGCCTCACTAACACCTTATACAATTGCAGCATAACCTCCCTAGTCTTAAATTCCATCCCTCGAGCAATGAAGGACAAAATTCCATTTGCCTTCTTAATCACCTGTTGCACCTGTAAACCAACATTTTGCAACTCGTGCACTAGCACACCCAGGTCTCTCTGCACAGCAGCATGTTTTAATATTTTATCATTTAAATAATAATCACTTTTGCTGTTATTCCTATCAAAATGGATAACCTCACATTTGTCAACATTGTATTCCATCTGCCAGACCCTAGCCCACTAAATCCCTCTGCAGACTTCCAGTATCCTCTGCACTTTTTGCTTTACCACTCATCTTCGTGTCGTCTGCAAACTTGGACACATTACCCGTGGTCCCCAACTCCAAATCATGTATGTAAATTGTGAACAATTGTGGGCCCAACACTGATCCCTGAGGGACACCACTAGCTACTGATTGCCAACCAGAGAAACACCCATTAATCCCCACTCTTTGCTTTCTATTAATTAACCAATCCTCTATCCATGCTACTACTTTACCCTTAATGCCATGCATCTTTATCTTATGCAGCAACCTTTTGTGTGGCACCTTGTCAAAGGCTTTCTGGAAATCCAGATATACCACATGCATTTGCTCCCCGTTATCTACCGTACTGGTAATGTCCTCAAAATATTCCACTAAATTAGTTCGGCACGACCTGCCCTTTATGAACCCATGCTGCGTCTGCCCAATGGGACAATTTCCATCCAGATGCCTCGCTATTTCTTCCTTGATGATAGATTCCAGCATCTTCCCTACTACCGATGTTAAGCTCACTGGCATATAATAATCCGCTTTCTGCCTACCTACTTTTTTAAACAGTGGTGTCATGTTTGCTAATTTCCAATCCGTCGGGACCACCCCAGAGTCTAGTGAATTTTGGTAAATTACCACTGGTGCATTTGCAATTTCCCTACCCATCTCTTTTAGCACTCTGGGATGCATTCCATCAGGGTCAGAAGACTTGTCTACCTTGAGCCCCATTAGCTTGCCCATCACTACCTCCTTGATGATAACAATCATCTCAAGGTCCTCACCTGTCATAGCCCCCATTTCTATCAGTCACTGGCATGTTATTTGTGTCTTCCACTGTGAAGACCGACCCAAAAAACCTGTTCAGTTCCTCAGCCATTTCCTCATCTCCCATTATTAAATCTCCCTTCGCGTCCTCCAAAGGACCAATATTTATCGTAGCCACTCTTTTTTTTTTTTTTTTGTTTTATATATTTGCAGAAACTTTTACTATCTGTTTTTATATTCTGAGCAAGTTTACTCTCATAATCTATGTTACTCTTCTTTATAGCTTTTTTAGTAGCTTTCTGTTGCCCCCTAAAGATTTCGTAGTCTCTAGTCTCCCACTAATCTTTGCCACTTTGTATGCTTTTTCCTTCAATTTGATCCTCTCCCTTATTTCCTTAGATATCCATGGTTGATTTTCCCTCTTTCTACCGTCCTTCCTTTTTGTTGGTATAAACCTTTGCTGAGCACTGTGAATCGTTTGGAAGGTTCTCCACTGTTCCTCAACTGTTTCACCATAAAGTCTTTGCTCCCAGTCTACCGCAGCTGGTTCTTCTCTCATCCCATTGTAATCTGCTTTGTTTAAACACAAAACACTAGTGTTTGATTTTACCTTCTCACCCTCCATCTGTATTTTAAATTCCACCATATTGTGATCGCTCCTTCCGAGAGGATCCCTAACTATGAGATCATTAATCAATCCTGTCTCATTACACAGGACCAGGTCTAGGACCGCTTGTTCCCTCGTAAGTTCCATTACATACTGTTCTAGGAAACTATCGCGGATGCATTCTATAAACTCAAGGCTGCCTTGACCGATGTGGTTAAACCAATCGACATTTAGATTAAAATCCCCCATGATAACTGCTGTACCATTTCTACATGCGTCAGTTATTTCTTTGTTTATTGCCTGCCCCACTATAATGTTACTATTTGGTGGCCTATAGACTACTCCTATCAGTGACTTTTTCGCCTTACTGTTCCTGATTTCCACCCAAATGGATTCAACCTTGTCCTCCATAGCACCGATGTCATCCCTTACTATTGCCCGGATGTCATTCTTAAATAACAGAGCTACACCACCTCCCTTACCATCCACTCTGTCCTTCCGAAAGGTTTGATACCCTCGGATATTTAACTCCCAGTCGTGACCATCCTTTAACCATGTTTCAGTAATGGCCACTAAATCATAGTCATTCACGATGATTTGCGCCATCAACTCATTTACCTTATTCCGAATACTACGAGCATTCAGGTAAAGTATACTTATGCTGGCTTTTATGCCTCTGTTTTGAATCTTAACACCTCGATCAGTAACCTCTCCTAAGTTATATTTCCTCTTAACTTTTCTCCTAATTTTCCTTGTCGTTGAACCCATATCTTCATGTAACAACCCGCTGCGTCGCTTACCATTTATGTTTTTACTTCCCGTTGTATTCCTTTTAGTATTACTGGGCCTATTCACTGAGCTCCCCATAGTCACTGTACCTTGTACTGTCGCCCTTTTTGATTTTTGACTATGGCTTCTCTGCCTTCCACTTTCCCCCTTACTGCCTTTTGTTTCTGTCCCTGTTTTACTACCTTCTGACTTCCTGCATCGGTTCTCATCCTCCTGCCACATTAGTTTCAACCCTCCCCAACAGCTCTAGCTTGTTCATGCTTTATAATTCTACTAAGTGCTCAACATTACCATAAAGCCACAGAAAAGGTGTGGCACAAAACCAGGCTATTCAGTCTATCTTGTCCATCACCCGGTCTTTAGCCGTGCAGGTTATGGCACTTCATGTGCCGATCAAGGTATCTTTTAAATGAATTGAGTGTTTCTGCCTCAACCAGCAATCTGGGCAGTGAATTCCAAACACCTACCATTCTCTGGGTGAAAGGGTTTTTCCTAATATCCCCTCTAATTTTTCTACCAAACACCCAGTGCAGAACTTGCTGGGAGGATTGATTGCATCAGGCCCAGAGTTGGGACTGGTTTTATCCCCTGCCTTAACAAGCCCCAGGTGGTTGGCCTCTGCCGCTTACCTAGAGAGCCCGTATTCCAAGAGCCCCACAGGGAGATCAATGATTGTTTCCCCATGGTCCTTGTGGGGTCATAACAGTTCCTCTCTCCATAATTTTTTCTTTGTCTGTGACCTTTGTTTTCAAAGACATTTAATGCAACTTCATTCTTGGTGGGGAGAATACATTTAACACTGTCTTTTTAAGGAATGCAGGCTTCAGAGCTCTACTTCTATGTTGTTTGAAAAGATGTACTGTAAAAAAAGTGGGCCTGAGTTTTGCATTGAAACATTGAAGTTCAATGATTTAAATGTTTGCCATGACAATGGTTGACAAAGACAATTTGTAGTTCACTAAGGGCTGAATTTAATGCTGCGGTAGTCACCCCGTCAACTGGCTGGATAGCCTGGTAACCCTGTCATTTCTGCAACCCTGATGTGATTAATAATAATAATCAATATTCTTTAATAGTGTCACAAGTAGGCTTACATTAATGAACTTACTGTAAAAATCCCCTGGTTGCCACACACTGCGACACCTGTTTGGGTACACTGACAAACAATTCAGACTGTCCAATTCACCTAACAAGCATGCCTTTCGGGATTGTGGGAGGAAACCGGAGCACCCGGAAGAAACCCACACAGAACGTGCACTATCCTCACCGACTGTGACCCAAGCCGGGAATTGAACGCAGTTCCCTGCCGCTGTGAAGCAACCATTGTGCTACCGTGTTGCCCAAATCTTTGTCAGTCTTTGTAACATCAGTCACATCTTAACTGTATGCTGTTGTTGTTCTTGGGCTTTTGGAGGCAAAAGTTCTGTCTCTAAGATCTTCCGGTGAATCAGAGGCCTGCAATTCTTCAGTGACAGTGGCACCACTGGGAGCAGTGGCCACTACTGGTACAGCAGTAGGCCTGAGATCAGGCACATTCACTGGAGGTCATAGATCATAGAATTTACAGTGCAGAAGGAGGCCATTCGGCCCATCGAGTCTGCACCGGCTCGTGGAAAGAGCACCCCACCCAAGGTCAACACCTCCACCTTATCCCCATAACCCAGTAACCCCACCCAACACTAAGGGCAATTTTGGACACGAAGGGCAATTTATCATGGCCAATCCACCTAACCTGCACATCTTTGGACAGGAATAGAGGTAAGTGCGGTTGTCTCACCAGGGCCAGTCAGCCAGACCCCAGCAAGGGCACCTCTTGAGTCCTCAGGCAGGTTGCTAAGGCATACGTTGTGGTCTTGCCATATGGCATGGGCTCTTGGAAATGGCAACTTTGGGGTCGCCAGTGATTTTCTGCTCGATTGATGGGGGTCACTGCCATAGCCATTAAATACCAGAGCTGGTGGAAGGAGACCCTTTAGTAGTCAGTAATGGGCCACTTAAGAGTCTCAATTAATCTAGGAGTGCAAAGATCGAGCCCGACCTCCGCTGCTCCTGCCTTAATCAGGGTGGTCGAGGGAGCAGAGACCGAGGAAACCAACAGCTCTCCACTGCTGTATCTACCTGGTCAATTAAGTGAAACCCTCCGCCACTCTGCTACCAGGGAATGAAATTCTGGCTATAGTTGCTATAGTGAGAAATACAAATATTTGATATAAATTATTTTAAATTTATATTGTTTATACTCATGAGTGATGTCTTCGACTGTGAAGTTATATTTACTGCAAATTCTTATTTTGGAATAGAATAATTGTGTTCTTTTGTTGAAAAATATTCAATAGTGCACCATGATTGATTGCTTCCACCTTTTACACCTTCCGAGGTTTTCATTTTGTGGTTGAATTTATTTGTTTTTCTGTTCCCCAGTTGGGTAGGAAGCTTTGGACATGAAGGTTTGAACCAGCTGCTGGATATCCTGGAGAAATTACTCAATAAGAAGCAGTAAGTGCAGTTCCTAATGCTGCTTTTCAAGTTGTCCAATCATCTACTTATTGAAATGTTGTTGAATTAAAATAAAAGTTTTGTTTATCTTCATGATAGTCAAGAAAAAAATGACCGCAAGTGCCAACATAAAGTGATCCAGTGTTTGAGGGCATTCATGAACAACAAGGTAACTTAATTATTTAACAGTGATTTTGCTGTGACGTTTGATCTTATTTCAGATTTGCTGTATGTTTTCCACAAATACATAGCAATTTAAAAATGTTTTCATAATTTGCCACTTTTTCTTTACAAGCTTCTATACGGGTGCGATACACTCGACCTGCTATAGCCAACACAATCTGGATCACACCCACGCTGGGCGTGATCCAGATAAGTATATTTAAATGAGTCATGAGGCTCATTTAAATATGCGCATCTGTTTGAGGTCTCCGTCTGCTGGCTCCCGGTAGTCACCGGCCGCACTGGCCAGGCTTCATGCTGGCGCGAATTCGTACTGGTCTCCAAAAACGGAGACCAGATATGATGGCCACGCTGGGGGACTCTGAGGCCATTGGAGCCCCCGGATGCTTGAGAGCAGGGCAGTGCCATCCTGGCACCTAGGCAGTGCCCAATGCCTAGAAGGATGAATGAGTGTAAGGTTGGGGTCTCCTTCATACCTTGGGGGTGGGGTCACGTGGACTTTTAGTGATGGGGTGAGGTTGCTCCCCCAGGGCTGGCTGTGTTGCCCATGTCTGCTAGAGGTCAAGATGTCCGTGGGTGGGAGGTGTGGGGGACCTTTAACCTCACTTTGAGGTTTGGGCATCCTTGAGAAACTCCCCAACCTTCAAAAACATGTAAGTGTGGGTGAATACCTATCCGGATCACGGCCAAACATATTGAATAGACAATCTAACCTTTTGCAATTTATTTATTCTTTTGCCCAATTGTGAAAATATATCCATGCATATGCAACGTTAGCAGACACATTGAGCTGCAACTAATGGACTTCAGCAAGCTTTTATAACTGCTTTAGAAAATAAAAGCAAATGTATTTATTTAGTATTGATTGCAAATTACTCAGTAAACCTGAAAAAGTAATTTTGTGACTAATATGCAATAAATCTGCCACCTCACTAATTTTAGTATGGATTGGAAAGAATCTTGGGGGAAGAACGAAGTATATTCTTGCTGGCCAGAGCTATTGATCCAAAACAGCCTAATATGATGACAGATGCAATCAAGCTTCTCTCAGCAATTTGTATTGTTGGAGAAGAAAATATGTAAGTTGCAATGTGTGTCTTTTGTTGCTTCTTTTGAGTGAGGTTCACAGCAGTCAACATTATTACATATAACGTTTGAAAAGATAACACTTATTAATTACACCAGGAACCTAATTATTTATAGTTTACCTGATGATGTTTATTTTTAATTGGGATGCATTTTCAAATGAACATATAACGTGCTCTGTTTATTGAAGGACATAATTTTACTTGCCCTTAATTGGGCTTGTTTATAATATTTTGCCATTATGTAAGGACAAAGAAAGAAAATATAACATATGATCCCATGGTGATGCACTTCTTAATATTGATTTTTCCTCCATTAGATTAATTTAAAGTCGATGCTCATCCTCTCTGTTTTAAATTACAATTATGTTTACTGTCACATCAATGTATTATTTGTGTTTTAAGCATGTGTTTGCAATTTAAATCCATCAGTCACTATTAGTATTCAACAGTGTTTTCTTTAGTATGTCTCGAATCATAGAAATTTACAACAGGATGGAGGCCATTCAGCCCATTGTGCATCGACGAGTAGCTATCCAGTTTTTGGTCTGAAACCTTGTGGGCTATGACACTTCCATGTGCATATTCAAGTATTTTTGAATGCTATGAGCGTTTCCGTCTCTCACCCTCTGGGTCTCTCTGCTAAGGGGAATAGTTCCTTCCTATGCCCCTCATAATTTTAATCACCTCAATCACATCCCCCCTCAGCTTTCTTTGCACCAAGGAAAACAACTCCAACCTAGCCAGTCTCTCTTCATAGCTGAAACGCTCCAACCCAGGCAACATCATAGTGAATGAATTTCCTGTGCACCCTATCTTGTGCAATCACATTCTTCCTATAGTGTAGCGACCAGAACTGTACCCAATGCTCCAGCGGTGGCCTACTCAGCATTTTATACAGCTCCATCACAACCTCCCTGCTGTTATACTCTATGCCTCTGTTAATAAAAGCAAGTATCCCATATGCCGCCTTAACCACCTCATCTACCTGTCCTGCTGATTTCAGGTATCTATGGACATGCACCAAAGTCTCTCTGTTCCTCTGTACTTCTAGGGTCCTCCGATTCATTGTATATTCTCATGTCCATCCTCCCAAAATGCATTACCTCGCATTTGTCAGGGTTAAATTACATTTGCCACTGTTCTGCCCATCCAACCAGCCCATCTATATTGTTCTGTAATCATAGGTTTTCATCCTCCATATTTACCGCATCAATTTTGTGCAATCTGCAATTTTACAGACCATACCCCCTCCATTCACGTCGAGATCATTAATGTACACTACAAACAGCAAGGAACCCAACACCGATCCCTGCGGAACACCGCTGGATACAGGCTTCCAGTCACAAAAACAACCTTCCGCCTTCACCCTCTGTGTCCTGTCACTGATCAAATTTTGGATTCAATTTGCTTATTGCCTTGGATCCGATGGGCCCCTAGTTTCTTGACCAGTCTTCCATGCCAAAGGCCATAATGAAGTCCATGTAGACTACATCAAGTTCACTATCCTAGTCATGTCCTCAAAATTCAATCAAATTAAGACATGGTCTCCCTTTGACAAAGCCATGCTCACTATCCTTGATTCATCCTTGCCTCCCCAAGTGGGGATTAATTCTGCCCCTTGGACTTTTTTACAATAGTTTCCCTACCACTCACTGGCCTATAGTTTCCTGGCTTTCCCCTACTTCCCTTCTTAATCATAGCACTACCTTAGCTGTCCTCCAGTCCTCTGTCACCTCTCCTGTGGCCAGAGAAGTTTTGAAAATTATTGTCAGAACCTTTGCAATCTCCACCCATGCCTCTCACAGCAGCCTGGGATACATCTTATCTGGGCCTAGGGATTTATCCACTTTTAAGCCTACGAAAACCGTTAATACCTCCTCCCTCTCAATGTAAGTTCAAGTACATCACAGTCCCCCTCCCTGATCTCGATACCTACATCATCCTCACAGTGAACGCAGGTGCAAAGTGCCCATTTGAAACCTCCCCTTTGTCTTCTGGCTCCACACACAGACCGTCATGTTGATCCCTAATGGGCCCTACTTTTTCCCTGGTCATCCTCTTGCTCTTTAAAAAAAAAAAAAATGTATTTTATTACAAACATCAAAACAGGTTATGGCGGATAAACACCCCGGGAAATATACTTCCCAACACTCAACTATACAATCTGTACAGATTTTTCCTCTTTTTCACCCCCCCCCTCCCCCACGACGAGCAGTCCCTCAAACACCATGACAAACATCCCTCACCTTTCCTCAAACCCGCTTGAAGAGCCCCTTAACTTATACTTTATCTTTTCTAATCGCAGGAAGTCGTACAGGTCACCCAATCGAGCCACTACCCCCGGTGGTGATGCCGACTGCCACTCCAGCAAAATTCGCCGCCGTGCAATCAGAGAGGCGAAGGGCAAGACATTGGCCTTCCTCCTCTCCATGAGCTCCGGCCCATTAAGAGCTCTTGCTCTTAATATACTTATAAAGCACCTTTGGATTTTCCTTTATTTTACCTGCCAATGTTCTTTTTTTTATGCCCCCCTTTGCTTTCCTAACTTTTTAAAGTAACTCCCTGCACGCTATACTCCTCCGAAGCGTCCACTGTTTTGAGCCCTTGGTATCTGCCATAAGCCTGTCATTTTTTCCTTGTCCAACCCTGGATATCCCTTGACATCCAGGGTACCCTGAACTTGTTGCTCCAACCCTTTACATGCTACTCAGTGCTCTATTTCCTTATTGACTGAAACCCACTGCTCTGCAGATTTTCCTACAAGTAGCTGCTCTCAGTCAACTTTAGCCAGATCTAAATACTGGCCAAGATTCCAGCCAAAAGGCTAGAAGACTGCATGCCAGAGGTGGTCGCAGAAGACCAGACGGGCTTTGTCAAAGGTAGACAGCTTACCTCCAACATCAGGCGCCTGCTGAACGTGATAATGACCCCCTCCTGGGAGAGAACACCAGAGGTGATCGTCTCCCTAGACGCAGAAAAGGCCTTCGACAGAGTCGAATGGAAATACCTCATAGAGGTACTGGAGCGTTTCGGGCTTGGAACAAGATTCACCTCCTGGGTAAAACTCCGTTACAACGCTCCCATGGCGAGCGTACGGACAAACAACACCAACTCCCGATACTTCCAGCAGCACAGGGGCACCAGACAAGGATGCCCACTGTCCCCGCTGCTGTTCGCTCTTGCGATCGATCCACTAGCAATTGCCCTCAGAGGGGCAAAAAGCTGGAGGGGGATCCGAAGGGGCGGCAGAGAGCACAGGAGTCTCACGCCATGCAGATGACTTGCCCCTCTACATCTCGGATGCACAAAGCAGCATGGACGGAATCATCGCGCTCCTGAAAGAGTTTGGAGCCTTCTCGGGCTACAAACTCAACATGAGCAAAAGCGAGACCTTCCCGGTACACCCACAGGTAGGTGGGGCAGCACTAACGGGACTGCCGTTTAAACAAGCCCGACTCAAATTCCGCTACCTGGGGATCCTATTAGCCCACGACTGGAAAGGGATCCACAAATGGAACCTCACCAGTCTGACAGAGGAAGTAAAAAAGGACCTGCAAAGATGGAACACACTCCCACTCTCCCTGGCGGGGAGAGTACAGTCGATCAAAATGAACGTGCTGCCCAGGTACCTCTTCCTCCGCAGAGCCATCCCGATCTACATCCCCAAGGCCTTTTTCCAAGCAGTAGACAAACTAATCATGGCGTTCGTATGGGGGGGGGGGGTGGCGGAGGAAGAATGCTAGGCTCACAAAGAAGGTCTTACAAAAAACAAAATCAAGGGGAGGGCTAGCCCTCCCAAACCTACAATTCTACCACTGGGCGGCGACGACCGAGCGAGTAAGGAGATGGATCAAGAAGCCAGAGGCCGAGTAGGTGCGCGCGGAGGAGGCCTCCTGTAAGGGGATCTCCCTCCGTGCCCTAGCCACGCGGCACTCCCACACTCCAGCAGCCCGGTGGTGATAGCCACCCTCCAGTCCTGGAACCAGCTACGGCAGCAATTTGGCCTGACCAAAATGTCAGACAAAGCTCCCATCTGTAACAACCATAGGTTCACACCAGCACTGACTGACGCCACCTTCAAAAGGTGGAGACAGGACGAGGGGACACTGACAGTCAGGGACCTATACACCGATGGCAGGGTTGCGACACTGGACAAACTGACGGAGAAATTCCAGCTGACCAGGGGGAACGAGCTAAGGTACCTGCAGCTTAGAAACTTCCTACGAAAGGAGACAAGGACTTACCCACAACCGCCACGACAGACATTACTGGAAGAGTTACTGGACGCAAGCATATTAGAGAGAGGAAACTGCAGCGACATGTACGACCGACTGGTAGAAGGGGCCAACACCGTACTGGACGCAACAAGGAGGAAATGGGAGGAGGACCTGGGGATCGAGATAGGGTGGGGACTCTGGAGCGAAGCACCGCATAGGGTCAACTCCACCTCCACCTGCGCAAGGCTCAGCCTGACGCAACTAAAAGTGGTACATAGAGCCCACTTAACAAGAACCCTTTATGAGTAGGTTCTTCCCGGAGGTGGAGGATAGATGTGAGCGGTGCCAAGGAGGCCCGGCCAACCACGCCCACATATTCTGGTCTTGCCCCCGACTTGTGGAGTACTGGACTGCCTTCTTCGAGGTAATGTCCAAAGTGGTGGGGGTGAGGGTGGAGCCATGCCCGAAAGTGGCGGTCTTCGGGGTTTCAGACCAGCCAGATCTATTCCTGGGGTGGAGGACGGACGCCCTTGCCTTTGCCTCCCTGATCGCCCGCTGTCGAATCCTGTTCGGCTGGCGGTCAGCAGCACCTCCTAAAGCTGCAGACTAGCTGTCCGACCTCTCGGAATCCCTCCAAATGGAGAAAATTAAATTTGCTATCCGTGGGTCAGACGATGGCTTCCACAGAACGTGGGAGCCATTTACCCGATTGTTCCGGGACTTGTTTGTGGCCAACAAACAAGCAGAAGAATAGACAGGTAGCCTACCCCCAATTCAGATCCTTTGGGCGTAATTTAATGAAAAAAGGAGTTGGGTTGTGGGCAAGTTTAACAAGGTTTTTCCTGGCCTTGTTGGGCTGGAAAAGACCCCACAATTGAATGAGACTCTATTTTTTCAGGCGTTGGCGGGGGAGCGCAACTGGCGCTCCGATCTCTTGATCCCCCAACACAACCCCTCGATTCCACCCAATGCACTGACTCTGATAGAGGGGGGGGGGGGGTCTTCGAGCCCCGCGCACCCCAGCTCATCCGTACAGAGCATCCTGGTGCAGGCAGAATGCCACTCGAGCACCCTGTCAGTGCCAGATTGGCAGCACCCAGGTGGCAGTGCCATGGTCCCCGGGTGGCATCAACAGTGACAGCGTGCCACCCTGCCAAGAAGTCGACCACCCGGGCACCACCGATCGCCTTGGAATCCCCCCCCCCCCCCCCCCCCCCCCCCCAAGTACCCTTTTATGGAGACCAGTGCCAAACGGTGCCTGGCTGGGGTTTCCTTGATGAGGCTGTTGGATCCTGAGGGCTGGTTCGCTCTGGCAGAGATAAGTATGCAAATTTAGGACCTGCCCATTGTGGGGACGCACTTTATTTCCAGTCCGTCTTTGCCCCTTTCCAAACTATCTTAAATCTGACAGTTATGGTCAATGTCCCCAAAATATTCCCTCACTGAAACCTCCACCATTTGCCCGGCTTCATTCCCTAAAACTAGATCTAGCACCGCCCTCTCACATGTAGGGCTTTTTAACGTACTGGCATAAAAATATTTGCTGCTTGCTTTTAAGAATTCCGCCCCCTCTCAGCCTTTCACACATTGACCATCCCAGTTAATATTGGGGAAGTTGAAATCCCCTATTATTATTACCCTACTATTCTTACATTTTTCAGTGATTTGCCTACATATCTGCCCTTATATCTCTCCCTGACTGTTTGGGGGCCTATAGTACTCTCCCAACAGATAGATTGCCCCCTTTTGTTTCTAGGTTCTACCTATATGACCTCATTTGAGAAACCTTCTAAGATATTATCCCTCCTTACTGCAGTAATTGACTCCTTGATCAACATTGCAACACCACCTCCACTTTTACACCCCCTCCTCCCCCACCCCTGTCTTGCCTGAAGATTCTATACCTCAGAATATTGAGCTGCCAGTCCTGCCCCTCCCTCAAACATGCCTCTGTGATAACAATATCATTTCCCATGTGTTCATCAACACCCTCAATTTATCTGCCATACATGCAAGACTCCTTGCATTAAATAAATGCCATCCAGCCTTCCCATTCTATTCCTTTGTGACATTCCAATTTGTACAGGTCCCAACATCCCCAAAAATGAACCTAGTGATCCAGGAATCTAAACTCCTCCCTTCTACACCCATTCCTTCTCTGACTGCAGTTCTTGTTTTGTGGGGTGACCAAGTGTAAAAACCTGCTATCCATGTAACTCTCAGCCTCAAGTAAGCACCTCAGTGCCTCCAGCCAATGCTCAAGCTCCGAAACCCAGAGCTCAAGTTGGTCAAACCGGTGGCAGTTCCCGCACATGTGGCCATCCAGACTGCAAGGAGCATCTATGAATTCCCACATGCTGCAGGCAGTGCAACACGCAGGACTGACCACCCCTTAGTCTCTTTTGTTCCAGTGGAAACAATCCTGGATATCCAATCTTTCCTCATAACCAAATTTCTCCAGTCCAGGCAGCATCCTCCTAAATCTCCTCTGTATCATCTGTAGAGGAATCTCATCTTCTGCAGTCACCAGAGCTATATACAGTGCTCCAGCTGTGGCCTCATTAGTTTTTTTATATAGTTCAAGTATACCCTCCCAGCTCTTTTACTCCTTGATCAATGGAACAAATATCCCAGTTACTCTGTGGCTAAAGCAACAAATATCCCCATTAGCCTGAAGTAAATACCCCTATGCCTTCTTGACTACCCCATCTCCCTGTCCAGCCACCTTGAGAGACATGTGGATAGGCAACCAAGGGCCCCAGTTCCTTTATGCTTCTCATTAGCCTACTATTTATTGTGGATGCTTTCTTCATAGCCTTCCCCACATGTATTACCTCATTAAAATTTAATTAGTTTTGACTATTGGGTAGCTGATGTAGCATTGATGTGAGAGAAGGATGGCACGCAAATTAACCTATCTTGTTAGTGATACGTTTTGAATATCTGTAAGTGCAATTTTGTAAATTTCTATAAAGATGAAATTAATTTGGCAATCTTAGGTATAGACTTTATTAAATTGTACTCATTAAATCTCATACTATGTCTGCAGTGACAATATGTTAGCAAATAAAAAAAATAGCTTCTCAATACATGAAAAAAAATTTGACATGAAAACAAAAATGTTTGCAAGCATAGTTAGCATTTGAAAATCAAAAGTAAAAATATTCAACACAAGATGTCAACATTTTTCTATTCATTAATGCTAATGGATGTAAATTATTATTAATGTGTTATTAATTGGGTATTAATTATTTTAAGTAAGATTTGGATATGAACTGTAATCTGAAAATTGCAAGAAAAAATAAAATATATAATTAAAGGATGAGCAAGCTTGGCCCTTGCCCAAATGTCCTTAAACAAAACATCAGCATAAGTAACACACAATGCTTTGAAGGTTTAGAAATAATAGCCACATCATGTGAGAATAGGACCAGAAGCAGTAAGTGGAGTTTGGGCAAAAATAAATTTAGAATTGCTGTCAAGAAAAAGGCATCAAGCAAGTTCATAGTGGCAAAAATATTGGGGTTGTTTTAAAGTAAGATCAGATAATGTGATTAGAGAATTAATACACCTGAGGAATGTGCTTAATAGTCCTCTTGTCATTTCTATATTTTCTAGTATGTTTCTTTTGATCTTCAAATAGGAAAGGTTATTGCATGTTATCTACAAGATGAAAACCAACTGTTGTTGTTTGGGTTTAAAACATGTCCCATGAGGGTATTGCTCCCCTTTAATGGTTACTTTACACATGGCAAGAGCGAGCCAATACATCTCTGGTCCTCCCACTTTCATCACTTCCTTTTGCTGTATCATTAAAAATGATCTGTGTCAATTAAAAATTGCAGGTTACTATCTGAAGTTGTAAATTGATGATAGATTGAGAAGTTTATTTAATTACCCTATATAATATACATGTACTTTTGCACTCATTTCTTTTTGCATTTGACATGGTGTTGAATTTTCTTTTAGCCTTGAAAATGTTTTAGAAGCCATAACTACAGCAGGAGAACTAAGAAAGTGGGAAAGATTCTACCCCATTGTGGAAGGTCTGCATGACACCCCTGTTCAATTAAAGGTTTGTTAACAGTTGAGAATGCACTATTGGAATATAGCATACATTAATCTTGAATGTGAATTATTTGCTAAATAATGGATAAACACACTACTTTGAAGTAATCAATTTATCAATTCAGAACATTAAAGGAGAATTTTGCTGATCACAGTTGGTTCTTTGGTTAAGCGCTCCTGGAGCTAGGTGGTGGTTAGCAAAAAACTGAGCCACAATACCTGATTCTCCACCATTAATTTAAATGTTTCACTATTGCTTTGCTTTGATTTATGAACCGATTCATCTGTTTCCACATTTGGATATGGTGAATTTTCATAATGATGCACATCAGGTATACATTTACCTTGTTATAGCTGGGAAAAGTGTCGCCTGTGCAAGGATCCCCTTCCATTGCCTCCTCCTGATAGCAAAAGAGCCTCTTCCAGAGTTGTAGTGTGGTTTTTATGCTTTGAGAGACATCCCAGACTGATCTTCACAGCGTGACAATTACAAGATCTTTCAGTTAACTTGGCCATAATATTTTAAGTTAATAACCTCCAAGCTTTTTTGAATTGCTTTTATTTGGGGGTTACTTTTACCAGGTTCTCAACTAGATACCCCAATTTTCTACAATTTAAACTTTAATATCTAAAACTAAAAGTTACATTCTAAGACATGTGAATCATGAGCAAGATATTTGCAACAGCTTACGCAGAAGCTGCATTCTTGTTTATTGTTGACTTCTCTGAATCATACGAGAAAATGGGCCTTTCACTTAACATCCAGAAAATGTATGTCCTCCACCAATCAGCTGCCACAGCACAAACACAGCACCGTTGATTAAGATCAGTATTGAGATCCTGTACGATGTGGATTATTTTCCATGTCTTGGAAGCCTCTTCTCAATGAAGGCAGACATAGATGAAAAATTTCATCATCGCCTCTAAATATGCCAGAGCAGCTTTTGGCTGACTGAACAAAAGGATATTTGCAGACCAGAATCTTAAATCTGAGACTAATGTCATGGTTTATTAGGTAGCCGTGATCCCTGTGCTTTTATATGCTTCAGTGACTTGGGCAACTTCCGGCAGGCACCTCAAAGCACTTGAGAAGACCCCCAGTGGTGTCTCTGCATAATCCCACAAATCTGATGGCAAGAAAGATGGTCCAAAAGCAGTATCCTCTCCCTTGCTAACATGTCCAGCATCGAGCCAGAAATCAGTCAAAACCAGCTTTGCTGGGTGGGGCATGTCATTCATATGCCTGACACCGACTGGAATCCCAGAGTAACCGTTCTTCTCAAAGTACAGCCGTGGCATGAGCCTCCCAATGTGGCAGTGGAAATGCCTTGAGGGTGGTATCAGAGCATCCCTGAAAAGATCACACATCCTTACCGACTCATTGGAGTTTCTGGCTTGTGACCAGTCAAAATAGAGGAGGTTTATTCGGGAAGGCACCAAACATATCGAGATACTTCGTCGGGAACGTACAGAAGCAAAGTCTAAGTGTCGGAGAGAGCGCACAAGCCGCCAGAATAATGGCCGTCAGAATTATATCTGAATTTCCCATCTCTTTTCGTCTCACAGTAACTGACCAATGAGTTGAGCTCTGGACATGCATACTACCTCTTCAGTGTTAAACCAGTTCAAGGCAGATCCAGAAGTAAGATCTCATTTTTGCCACATAGAGCATTGAACTTTACTGGTCGGAGATCATTGCTTGTAATGACAGCTTTGCATTTCTTTACTATAAGGCAATTATGCCATTTTTCTTATTTTCCTAAGGAAAATTAATTAGCTTCATGTCATCAATCATAGAAGCCCTACAGAGTTAACGAGGCCATTTGGCCCATCGAGGCCTCACCAATTCCCTGAAAGAGCAGCCTACCTCGGCGCACTCCCCTGCCCTATCCCTGTAACCCCACCTAACTGTTGGACACTAAAGAGCAATTTAGCATGGCCAATCTACCTAACCTGCACATCTTTGGACTGAGGGAGGAAACCCATGCAGACGGGGAGAACGTGCAAACTATACACAGACAGTCACCGAAGATCTGAATCGGAAATGGGTCCTTGGAGCTGTGGGGCAGCAGTGCTAACCACCGTGCCACCCAAAATATATTCTATGATATTACATGATATTTGAATACGATGCTAAGTTCTTACTCCAATTTTTTTACTTGAATTTGTATGAGATGTGTTTGACACAGAAGACAAGATACTGAAATATTATTTGCCCATATTGTGCTTGTTTCAATCTTTATGCGGGTCATCTTTGCTTTCCGGGGCCAATGGCAAACATATTTCTCAACCTCGATAATGCTCTCTTTAATTTGATTACAGACTGGAACCTATTGTTGTGCAAATTGGGAAAGCAAAGAAATAGGGAATTCTATAATTTAGGAAAACAAATGGATGTTTCTGCAGCTGTAGAGGTGATTTCAGGATGACATGATGCTTCCCTGTTGCAGGGTTCAGGATATAATTTTATCTAAACAGCACTTTGACAGGGAAGATGAACAATCAGAGGTCCTGGTCCATATTGGTACCGAAGGTTTTGAAGGTAGTAGGACCTCAAAGATATTAATCTCTGGATTCCTCCCGATGCAGTACTCTAGTGAGTATTGTTGACTTGGTTACCCACAATGACCACACGAGTTAAACGTAATTCTATTTTATTCAATTAGAATGTTCTCAGAAGAACTAAAGGGTCGCGCACAGCTCCCGTGCCTGTGTCGTGCCTCTTCCGCTTGGACGGCGCGAGCCGGTTGCACCGTATTTCGTAGTTGAACCCGGTACCTGATTCCCTGTCGGGAGGGAAGCCGCGTACCCCCCGTTAAATCGATTTAATGCATCCAAGATGCTTCACTTTTGATCCTACATTAAACACACTACTTGAGTACTCAAAATCAGTAGTTTTCAAATTTGTTTTCCGGGGACCCATTTTTAACTACCGGCCAACCTTTGGAACCCACGCCGGCTGACCTTCCCGACCCACCGTTTTTATTTACTGCTTCAGAGCCTGCTTGGTCCTCATGATCTCACTTGCTTTGTCATTCAATGTTAAATTTCTTCAGCCAGAGGGTGGTGAATCTGTGGAACTCTTTGCCGCTCAAGGCTGTGGAGGTCAAATCACTGAGTGTCTTTAAGACAGAGATAGATAGGATTTAGATCAATAAGGGGATCAGGGGTTATGGGGAGAACGTAGGAGAATGGGGATGAGAAAAATATCAACCATGATTGAATGGCGGAGCAGACACGATGGGCTGAGTGGCCGAATTCTGCTCGTATGTCTTATGGTTACATTTCTTTATGGGTTGTTCATCAGAGATCCTGCCGTGTACTCTCCTGTGACGCTCTATCCAGCAGATTCACTTGTGAGATCTTGGCCTGTTTATGTCTCTGGTCTTCTCTTCCTTAATCGAAAAAGATCCATCTTCAGTTCTTCACATCGTCCTGTTGCTTGCTTGCTGGCAGCTCCAAAATGGTGGAAGCTCTCCTCAGTAATTTTGTAATTTTGCGCCCAGAGTACGTGATGGCAATGACCCGGGAGTGCAACCTGCTCTCTGCTGCCTAATCAATTTAAAAAAAATAATAAATTAAAAAAATAAAATAAAAAATAAAAACCCACAAAATTAGCTCCTGGGACAGCGCACTCACGTACAAAGGAGGTGGTCTACTCCGTTGGGCTCTGGTACTGCGCACTGCTACATCCAGCTGAGGGGCATGCATAAGCGAGATAATCGGCAATTTTGAAAGCCGGTCGCAGCTGTTGGACACTTCCTCCCACGATCGGGAACTCCGTGACCCTCCTGACACCTGCTGCGATCCACCCGCTGTTCACGACCTCGAGTTTGAAAACGACTGCATAATCAAAGACCCCCTCCCACCCGGCTTACTCACTCTTCCAACTTCTTCCATCGGGCAGGAGATACAGAAGTCTGAGAACACGCACGAACATATTCAAAAACAGCTTCTTCCCCGCTGTTACCAGACTCCTAAATGACCCTCTTATGGACTGACCTCATTAACACCTACACCCTGTATGATTCATCCGATGCCGGTGCTTATGTAGTTACATTTTATACCTTGTGTTGCCCTATTATGTATTTTCCTTTGTTCCCTTTTCTTCCCATGTACTTAATGATCTGTTGAGCTGCTCGCTGAAAAATACTTTTCACTGTACCTCGGTACACGTGACAATAAACAAATCCAATCCAATCTAGCCTCTTGGCATCGCTGATGCATCCCCCTGACTTGTCAATTACACAATTTCAACTAAAAGCTCTAATATTACCTGTAACTGGAAATGGCCAATGATGCACAATATCCAACGGGCGATCTTCCTTCAATCCCTTGGCTCAAAGTCTGTTGCTCTTGTGCAATGGTTGGTCTGCATAGTTGTCGCTGACGAGAGGCTTCAAACCGCTACTTTTATATACTTTCATCCAGTAACTAAAATATTCAAATGTGCCCGCCTCTAGTATGTCATACCTGGGGTTCATTAACTGTTTTCTTTGAGCAATTTAATTGCTTCAATTCCCTTGTGTGCCAGAAGATCTCCATCATGCACTTCAGACATATTACTCTCCACATGCTGTTCTCGGAGTGAAGTTTCAAAGTAGCTACTGTCATTGCTTATTTAGCCAAAGAGAATACAGGATATTGAAAAAGAAGGCTTACAAGCCATAGATTTTTGCACCTCGCTCAGGCATGCACCAAAACACACCTTCCCCATCTCTCATACCAGATGTGCCATTGACACATTATAAATATTTTGCCACGATATGAGACCTACCTGGAACCTTGCAGGGAGCAGTTAACGATTCTTAAACACAGAAATAAAAAAGGATACACAAAGTTTGTTATTTCTAAGGGGGTATTCTTCACCAATTGTGAGAAGCCATAGAGCTATTTCTCCAGACTTTCCATTATTACACCAAGGAGTCTCCCTTCAAAAAAGAGGAAGTAAGATGTACCGCAATAAGGATGAGTGCCGAATGCCCTTTCTGAATTCTAACCCCTCTCATTAAGGACTAAGCTACTCGCCCACCTCCCAACCGTGGTGCTACTTATATATTTATCATGATTAAAGCAAAGGAGACCATAAAACATATACTACCATGACAAACATATGGATAAGAAAAAGAAAAGACGGATATCTAACACACAGCTCTTGTACCATACAAGATGCACTACACACTCCTTAACTAGAAGGAGAATGCTGAGGGAGTTTTCCATTCAAAACAAATAGATGTCGCTGGTTTTCTTAACGATATAACACTCATTGTAGTGCTCAGTTACTAAATCATGCCTACCCGCATGATAAAATAATACAGAATCAGGAAGTAATTATAATGACAAGGGTTAGAATCCAGGATTCACTGCAAACTCAGATTATTGCTCCAAATTATTGTCTTCCACGGAGTTCACAAAGGACTTGGCCTTAGCTGGATTGTCGAACACCTTTAAGAGTTGTTGGCTATCACCCTCAGTGTAGCAGGATAGAGCAAGGCATGTTGCACTCGAATAGCCTTCATCGAAACATTTGCGCCTCTGTTGTGTCGCCACCGAGAAATCTTGGAGAAAAGAGACTTTCCTCCACCCAGCTCTGGTTTCCAGATGAAGAAAACATGGCAGCCAACTCTCAAAGAATTTAACTGGGAGCTTACCCTCAACTCTTTCTGGTATACTGACAACCCCAACATTTTTCCTCCGGCCTCGGTTTTCCAGATCAGATCGTACAGAAATTCTGACATGTGGGTTTTCCAAAGATTGCAAGCGGACCTCAACCAAAGAAGTTGCAATTCTATAGAATGAGCACTGAGATTCTGTGCTTATAAGCTTATGTTTTTCATAAATGACCTTAATAATATTAGCAGTCATCAGCTGTAATGCCTTTGAGAGTGCCGGATTGAGAGCTCGTTCAAGGATTAAGTTACCATGTTGAGGTTCAGCTCCACCTCAGTTGCTTCTGACTGCTCTCTTGTCGACGATTTTCTTAAAATGTCTCTGCATTTTGTCACCGACGTTTAGCCAGAAATTTCCCAAGGACGTAAAATGGAGTTTTCACTCCCAATTAAGTAAGTATGGGCTGCGTGATAATTGAGAGGATTAAAGAATGAGGAGCCAGAGCACACAGAAACGCAGCTATTCCCCCACTCATTAAGTGACCCCCCTGTAAGCACTAATTTAAAAAAAAAAACTTGTGTTGCATGTGTTAGTTGCCATCTATCCACCCAAGCACTGAAGCTGTTCATACTGCATGAAGAAATGGATGGGTTTGTATCTGAGGAGTTAGTGTGAAATCATCAGTGAACAGCACCATAATCGAGGGAAGTTTTAATGAAGAGGATCAAGATAGTTGGGCCTCGGACACAACCCTGGGGTTGAGATAAGAGATCACCAAGAAACACAACCACATTTCTTTGTGCTGGTTATGACTTCAGTCACTGGTAAGTTTTCCCTGATCTTAATTGAATAAGATTTACTCTGCTCCTTGGTGCCATGTTCAATCACTTTCATAGGAATGTAGGAACATGGGAATTAGGAGCAGAGGTAGGCAAATCAGCCCTTCCAGCCTGCTCAGCCATTCAATCAGATCATGGCTAATCTCTTCCTGGTCTCAAATCCACCTCCAAGCCTGTTCCCCATATCCTTTAACCCGTTTATTTATCAGCCCCGCCCGACTCTCTGGCGCTGCACAATGCGCTGACTCCACCCCATGCACTGACCCCACCTCAACACACTCTCAACCTCCCACACACTCACACCGTTGGATAAAATTGCTTTTTGTTGTTATTTCCTTTTTACTCATATTAAACTCTCTAAATAACATGATTAATTACCTGCACTTTTCTTTTCAATAATTCAAGATATAAATTTTTCATGAGAATTGGGTGCACATGCCTTCAGGCTACAAAATTAACTAGGCATCCAAACCTGCTGTGAAAAATGTGTTTATGGCATGCCTATATGTTTATTTGGCCTGTTAATGAATGAACAATCAGGGGCTTTGTTAATTAAGCCATAATGAGGAAAAGTGTGCTTGATTCACACCCTTTTACAATAAGGTTTGCAATTAGATGGCATTTGAATTTAAATTCCACCTGCTGCTGTGGTGGGACTTGAACCACTGTCCCCAGAGCCTCTGTCTGGATCTTTGATTACCGTTCAGTGAAGTTACTGGGATGCTGACCCGGGGTAGCTCCTGGATACAGTGGAGTCCTGTTCCCCCGAGGGTCCCGGAGTGTGAGCCACAAGGCAGCCAGTGCTGCCTGGAACGAGGTGGCGACAGCAGTCAGCTCGGGCAGTGTGTCCAGGAGAACTGGGCTCCAGTGTCGGAAGAAGGACAAGGACCTGCACCGTGTAGACACCAACGTTCCCCCCCCCCGCCAGGGGAGCATTCCCCCTCCTCCCTTCAGCATTCACTCCACCCACCCCTTCAACCGCCCCTCCACCCCAATCCTTCACACCTGCCCCAACAACTGGATAATGATGCCCTCTCTGTGTCCCCTCAAGAAAAGCTCACTCATAATCGGCAGGAGAGGGCCTA
Organism: Scyliorhinus torazame; assembly: GCF_047496885.1. Taxonomy (NCBI): domain Eukaryota; kingdom Metazoa; phylum Chordata; class Chondrichthyes; order Carcharhiniformes; family Scyliorhinidae; genus Scyliorhinus; species Scyliorhinus torazame. The sequence goes on along the minus strand of NC_092721.1, from coordinate 78,846,072 downwards.
GACTGGCAGTGGTGTGCCAGACTTGAGAATCCTCACCTCCTTCGACGAGCGGGCCCTGGAGGTGACTGGTGTGGCCGAGGACAGGGTGGTCACCAGCGGAGGCTGGCGGATGCTGCAGAGGTGAGGCACAACCAGGCTCCACCTGGAGAACCTGTCAAATGTGATGAGTGATTGTCTTACTGACTGACCCATCCCACCCACTGACCACACGTCCATTCTCCCGCATGTCCTCCAGCCTCTCTCCTGACCCCGAGGAGAACACCTCTGAGGAGAGTTCTGAGGATGCAACTGTTATAGCCGTGGCACAGCTGTCATCCCCACCCTCCACCAGTGCAGTTACACACGCCTCGGTGGGAAATGTTAGTGGTCAGGCTTCTGGGACTCAATCTCGTGAGCATCACACTGCTGCTAATTTACATCTGGTGGAGGCAGGAACCCCCAGGCGAGACAGCAATTGGCGTTATGCTGATTCCCTGGACCCAGCTGGGTCCCAGCCTGATGCTGAGCCTCTGGAACAGAGTTACCCGGGGCTGATGGGGAAGATGGGGACCAACCTGGATGTTCAGAGGGAGATGTCAGCGTCATTCCAGCAGATCCATACACGATTGAAGGAGTCCCAGAGGCTACGGACAGAGGTGATGACGCCGGCAATGAGTGGCACCAAGGCCAACACTGCTAAGGTGGTGACCGCAGTGGAGAGTCTGGTGTACGACCACGGCACCATGAGTGAAGGTGTCCAAGGCGGCCCACAGTTGGTGGTAGCCATGGCTGAGGGTCTCGGCAGTATGTCTGCCTCAATGGGAGGCCGACCTTGATGGGGTTTTGCGGGACATGTCGCGCTCTCAGATGGGAAGGCGTTGTGGAGCTTTCCCAGTCGCAGATGGGCATGGCTGAGGCATTGCAGAGCATGGCCCGGTGACTGGGGGATGTGACCCAGTTACGAAGGAGCATCGCCGAGGGCGTCGACACGATGGTCCAGACTATGGGGAACCACCAGGGCTGGCAGAGCCGGATGATGCAAGGGAAGCTGGGGCTCGAACCAGCTGCCCCTCCGTCCCAAGGTGAACCCCAGGGCCTTATGGGCACCGATTGGGAGGAGGGGCATTGAGTGCCATGGAATGGCGATGGTGGCCACCAGCACTCCCGAGTTTCACCCCCCTGATGAGACCGCGTCTCGGGGTCAGCATGCGGGACACGGAGGCACAGCTGTGCATGTGCCGTCGGCAAGTAGCTGGGGCCCTTTGGTCCCAGAGCCCCTAGAGGACGACTGTCAGAGGCATCGAAGACCACGGGACGAGGTAAGCAGCTGCCTGCCTCCACCTCAGATGTGCATCCTGGGGACACACCTAGACCTAGTGGTAGAGCTAGGAGGGCTAGGCACATTGAACATCACTGAGGCCACCAGGGTAGGGGGATGGGGAGAGGGTAGGGTTGGGTGCTGGTCGGGACGGCACTATCGGGAATGGGGTATTGTACAGCACTTTAAACAAATCTTTGCACAAACGTTATGATGCCTCTGTCACTTTTTTCCGCAATGCGGGCCCTTTGCCTATCTCTCCAGGCAACACCTTCTCCTTGTGGCACCCAACCCCCGCCCCCCCCCCCCCCCCCCCCGGCCGTGGTCATGTCCTGGAGCTATGTTTCATCCCCAGGGTGTTCGGATATTATCTGCTGTGTGTGTGGTGTTGACGCCCACACAGTGTTAAGGCATCAAGGTTTGATCGGAATGCTAGGCAATGACTCCCACATGCTACATGGCCCGCCTAACCATAGAACCCACTTGGCATGTGTCATGTGCTCACTTAACCCCGATTGCCAATTCCCTATTAGCGATAGTCTTCAGCCGTGCAGTCAGAGGCCTCAACAGTCAGTGGGGGTTATGGTTGATCGGTGTGGCAAACGGGCAAGGACAGGCATTACCCCCGGAATGGGGTTAGGATCCAAGGGTTGATGTGGCGGTCCTACGAGTGAATTGGCCCCTAGCACCTCTTTCTTTCCCCCCCCACCCCCCACCACCACCACCGTCCTTGGTCGGCTCACCCCTGCAGAGGGTCCCCCGCTGAGCACTGGGGTGGCAAGCCTGTTAAGTTATGGGTTAAGAGACATTCCAATTAATTGTCTCATTTATGTTCAATACCCAATAATTGACACTGATATGTAAAGGGACTTCAGGTTGCCTTTGTGTCCGGTGATGTTGTTGCTAACTTTGGTTGGCTCTTAATTCGTTGCCCGTTGGGTAACACATATATTATACACAGTCAATCACTACTCATGCATAAAACTCTACTTACTAGACTATCTCTATCACTAAATGGCCTAGACTTAGCTTTGGAACTGGCCCACCAGGTCAGGGGAACAAATGGCCTTTCATTCGATTCTGAGTGCAGGATTCAAAAGCTGGCATGGATTGGTAGCTAGGAGCGCCTATCTCTTAGCGTGCGTTGACTGGAGACTTACTTGGTTGTTGCGGCAGCTAGGCAGGTCACTGTCAAGGGTTGGTTCGCGCTGCTGAGTGACCCTGCCAAGAAGAACCAATTTGAACTTGGGGGCTCTACTTTATAGCCCCCAGGGGCTTCACACCATTCGGGGCGGACCCCGTATCAGGTTCCAAGTGATTGGACTACGTTCTGATGACTTGGATCGATTTCTCCAATACTGGAGTTGTTCCCTGATCGCTGGGCGGTCCCTGAGTGTCCGTTGGCCTTCCTTTGTCTTGGCTCCTGCTGGCGCCGAGGAGTCTGGCTTGGCCTTATTCATCTTACATGTTTCAATTGTTCCCGGGGATCACTCATTAGTATGCAGATGGCTGTGAGTTTCAGTGCTGTCTGGGCTTCTGCAAGTTCTAATACACAGGAGACTTTGCACTTGCTAGTTTTTCCTGGCTTGGCTGAATTTCCCTGCATTCTTTGCAGATCTTCATTTTAAGTCAGGAAGTGGCCAACCCAGGTGGCTACAATGTGATGTTAGAGTTTTGTGCAGAGCCTGTTGAAGTAAATTAAACGTGTTTGTGGAAAAGGAGCAGAACTTTTTGACTCTTTATACAACAGCAGGTAAACGTCTAACAAATGGTAGCAGAGGATGATTGCTGTGCAAATGTGAAGGGTTGAAAGATAAAACTTTTCCAGACCAAACCAAGGAGTGAGTGAGAAGAAAAAAACCCAAAGATATATGGCTGAACCTGGGATAAAGATGGCTGGATATGATTAACCCCCCCCCCCCCACCCGCCTTATTTTCTGAAAGGGGATCATATGACCAATGGAGAAGTGCAGTAGTTATATGGACTAAGATAACTGCCTTGGGAAAGAGAAAACAAGGTATGGCATTGGCTCTTTCTCTACCTTATGACAGTAAAATCCAGAGCAAAGTGTTTTCTGAGCTGGAATTTGAAGAGTTAGACCCAGAAGAAGGTCTGCAGAATCTATTACGTTATATGGATAAGATTTAATAGAAGGATGACTTGTTAACTGCATATGAAGCATGGTTGGATTTTGATAGGTTCCGGAAAATAGGGTTCCGGAAGGGGCTGGTTTAGCACACTGGGCTAAATCGCTGGCTTTTAAAAAAGACCAAGGCAGGCCAGCAGCACGGTTCAATTCCCGTACCAGCCTCCCCGAACAGACGCCGGAATGTGGCGACTAGGGGCTTTTCACAGTAACTTCATTTGAAGCCTACTTGTGACAATAAGCGATTTTCATTTTCATTTCATTTCGTTTCATTTTATTTCATTTTCAAAATAGAGGATTTCTCCATGGAAGACTATATAATCGAATTTGGCTGACTATATAAAAGGCTGCAGAAACACAACCTGGAATTTCCACAGTCTGTGTTGGCCTTTAAATTACTTGACTGTGCTAGAGTGAGCAACATGGATAGGCTCCTGATTTTGACAGGTGTTCAGTTTGCGGATAAGAATACCTTATTCGATCAGATGACAGAAGCTTTAAAAAAGTTTCTGGGGCAACATTCGATTCCGATGGCTCTGATGACCCAAATAGGTCAGCCTGCAATAAAGCAGAATATGGAAGATACATTACAAACAGGATGGCAAAATCGTACGGCTACAAACCGGTTCCAAGACTATAGAAGGAGATCGGGACCCGGAAATTATGAAGACAGAAACCCAGTTAGAACCTACAACAGGAAGATGAACCCCAGAAATGCACGGGCATGATAAATCAATGTTTTCGATGTGACTCTCAATGCCATTCAACTGTCCAACACGTTATAATAGAGTTTTTGAAGCAACACATGACACGGAAGAGTCAGAAGAGGAAAAAGGTAGTGACCAGAAAGGAGGCATTGTCCAATTAACAAGCAGTTTTACGCTGGTAATGAGGGTGTTGGTTGCAGAATCCTTCAATTGTGCTGTATTAGAACATAGAACAGTACAGCACAGAACAGGCCCTTTGGCCCTCAATGTTGTGCCGAGCCTTGTTCGAAACCAAGATCAAGCTATCCCACTCCCTGTCATTCTGGTGTGCTCCATGTGCCTATCCAATAACCGCTTGAAAGTTCCTAAAGTGTCCGAATCCACGATCACAGCATGCAGCCCATTCCACACCCTAACCATTCTCTGAGTGAAGAACCTACCTCGGACATCCCTCCTATATCTCCCACCCTGAGCCTTATAGTTATGCCCCCTTGTAACAGCTACACCCACCTGAGAAAATAGTCTCTGAACGTCCACTCTATCTATCCCCCTCATCATCTTATAAACCTCTATTAAGTCGCCTCTCATCCTCCTCCTCTCCAAAGAGAAAAGCCCTAGCTCCCTCAACCTTTCCTCATAAGACCTATCCTGCAAACCAGGCAGTATCCTGATAAATCTCCTTTGCACTCTTTCCAATGCTTCTACATCCTTCCTATGGTGAGGTGACCAGAACTGTACACAATACTCCAAATGTGGTCTCACCAGGGTCATGTACAGTTGAAGCATAACCCCACGGCTCTTAAACTCAAGTCCCCTGTTAATAAACGCTAACACACTATAGGCCTTCTTCACGGCTCTGTCCACTTGAGTGGCAACCTTCAGAGATCCATGTGATCCAGACATGAACCCCAAGATCTCTCTGTTCCTCCACATTCCTCCGAACCCTGCCGTTGACCCTGTAATCCGCATTCAAATTTTTCCTACCAAAATGAATCACCTCGCACTTATCAGGGTTAAACCCCATCTGCCATTTTTCGGCCCAGCTCTGCATCCTATCAATAGAACATAGAACAGTACAGCACAGAACAGGCCCTTGCGGCCTTCGATGTTGTGCCGAGCATTGTCCAAAACCAAGATCAAGCTATCCCACTCCCTGTCATTCTGGTGTGCTCCATGTGCCTATCCAATAACTGCTTGAAAGTTCCTAAAGTGTCCGACTCCACCATCACAGCAGGCAGTCCAGTCCACACCCACACACTCTACACAAATGTCTCTTTGCAGCTTACAACAGCCCTCCACCTCATCCACTACTCCACCAATTTTGGTGTCATTAGCAAATTTGCTGGCCCGCCCTTCAGCCCCCTCCTCCAAGTTATTGATAAAAATCACAAATAGCAGAGGACCCAGCACTGATCCCTGTGGTACACCGCTGGTAACTGGTCTCCAGCCTGAAAATTTTCCATCCACCACCACCCTCTGTCTTCTATGTGATAGCCAGTTACTTGTCCAATTGGCCAAATTTCCCTCTATCCCACACCTCCTTACTTTCTTCATGAGCCGACCATGGGGAACCTTATCAAACGCCTTACTAAAATCCATGTATACGACATCAACTGCTCTACCTCCATCTACACACTTCGTTTCCTCCTCAAAGAATTCAATCAAATTTGTGAGACAAGACCTACCCTTCACGAATCCGTGTTGACTATCCCGGATTAAGCTTCATCTTTCCAAATGGTCATAATCCTATCCTTCAGGACCTTTTCCATTATCTTCCCCACCGCCGAAGTAAGACTAACTGGCCTATAATTACCAGGGTCATCTGGAAGTTGAACAAATGTGTATATGGATTAAATGATGCATCTAGAGTCTGGTATTTTTCGGTAAGGTCAGTTTTGTTAAAGTTAGGCTGTTGCCAGTTGAAAGCAGATCCGGCAATGTTTTACTGGCACTATAAAGGAAATCTTTCTGGCATCTTTATGATGCATGTCGATGATTTTGAGTGGGGTGGGACTAGTGATTTCAAAGCTATTGTAAACTCTGGTTTGAGGAAAGCATTCAGGGTTGGAGGTCAGGCTTCCTGCGCATTTAAATATATTGGACTGGAAATCGGACAGACTAAGTTAGGGGCAACTTTACGTCAGCAATCTTATTTGGAAAGCATCAGCCCAATAGCAATTAGCCATGACCGGGTTTCACAAAAAGACGCAGTGGTTTCAAAGATAGAAAAAGAGCAACTGCAAAGTTTAATTGGGCAACTAAATTGGTTAGGTATACCGACTAGACTAGACGTGAGTTTTGATGTCTTAGAGTTAAGTGCAAAAATGAATTATCCCAAAGTGGAAGACATAATGAGAGCAAATAAAGCGTTGGTCAAACTAAAAATGCAGGAGTGTGTTTTGAGGTCCCCGGTTTTAGGTGACCGTAGGCACTTGAAACTCAGTTTATCGTGATGCGTCCTAAGCAAATTTATGTGATGGGGTTTCAAACGCAGGAGGTTTTATAATTTTCCTTTTGGGGAACAATGGTAAATGTTGCCCTCTTGTGTGGGAAACAAAGAAAATAAGGAGGGTGGTCAAAAGCACTTTGGCTGCTGAGATGTTAGGCTTTGTAGAGGTGGTGGATCTGGCCTTTTATATATCTCAGAAATCGACAAATTTTGGGATTAGGGGATTTGGGTAATATACCTATTGAATGTCACATTGACAATAAATCTCTGTGGGAAAATGTGCACTCTACAAAAAGTGTCAATGAAAAAAGATTAAGGATAGACATTGCAGGTTTGAAGCAAATGTACAGAGGGGAAATAGCAACACTTAAATGGGTTGACAGTTGCTATCAATTGTCAGATTGTTTTACAAAAAGAGGGGCTACCTCACAGAAACTTTTGGATATTGTTAATGAAGGGTGCCTGTTTCTGTGACTGTTTTTTTTTCTTCCAAACAAAAAGAAGGGGGGAAATTGCGTGTGTGTTTTTGAGTTTCTTGTAATTTTGTTTTCACCTAATTATTTTTTTCTCCAAGGAAGGGGAGACTGTTAAGTTATGGGTTAAGAGACATTCCAATTAGTTGTCTCATTCATGTTGGGATCCAGAAAGCACACTACTAGAGGACCTGATGGGCACATGCAGCGAGAAGAGGGGGCTATGTGGGAAAATATACGGACAGCTACTGGACAGAGCCCGAACACCACTGGACAGGACGAGACAAAAATGGGAGGATGAACTGGGGACAGAAGTAGGATGGGGTCTCTGGAGCCAAGCACTGAGCAGGGTGAGCTCCTCCTCCTTCTGTGCAAGGCTAAGCCTAATGCAGCTCAAAGTGGTGCACAGAGCGCACCAAAACCCGAATGAGCAGGTTATTCCCGGAGGTGGAGGACAAATGTGAATGGTGCCAGAGGGGCCCGGCCAATCACACCCACGTGTTTTGGGCTTGCCCCAAGCTTGTTGGGTTCTGGACAGCCTTCTCCGAGGCAAAGTCCAAAGTTGTGGGGCTGAGGGTGAAGCCAATGCCAATAGTGGCAATCTTCAGGGTATCAGAGCAGCCAGAGCTACACATTAGGGAAGTGAACACCCTTGCTTTCACTTCCCTAATCGCACGCCGGAGAATCCTGCTCGGCTGGCGATCGGCAGCACCACCCAAAGCTGCAGACTGGTGCACTGACCTCTCTGAATTTCTCCACCTGGAAAAGATTGAGTACGCCATCCGATGGTCAGAGGAAGGCTTCCTGGATACTTGAGGGCAGTTCGTCGGCCTCTTCCAAAACCTGTTCGAGGCCAACAACGAGGAGTAAGCCAGGGAAAAATAAATAAGATGAAGACCAAAGGACTGCGCAACGCGAGGGTGGGGGGTGGGGGCAGAAAAATGGGGAAACCACAGGAGAAGAGGAAGGGTGCAGAATCCAATGGGGGGGAGGCTGGGGAGGAGGAAGGGGGGATATCATAGACCGATCCAGAGGGCAGCAAAATGTACGTACAGTTAGTCAAATGGAGGACAAAATAATGCAAATTTGGTGGGCAAGAAAAATGTAATGCAAGAACGGTTTATAAATATGAGAAAAGCTAATAAAAAGATTTTTTTAAAAACATTACTGTTGGCCATTTACAGGCTTTTAAAACTTACCAAAGAATAGCAATTCTCTGAGAACGTAGTAATCTTAACTCCAAAAACACGTGTCACATTTAAAAACAAACAAAAAAAAAAAAAACAATTTATGTTAAGTACCCAATAATTGATACTGATATGGAAAGGAGCTTCAGGTGGCCTTTGTATCAGATGATGTGATGTTAGAGTTTTGTGCAGAGTCTGTTGAAGTAAATTAAAGGTGTTTGTGGAAAAGGAGCAGAACCTTTGACTCTTTGTACAACAGCAGCTAAACGTCTAACAAAGCCCAGCGCCGCTGGTCTCTACCTGTGAGCAAAGATTCCTTGTTCCCTCCTCGGCTCTCCACGGAAGCCCTTCTGCCAGGTTCACGTTTTTCAAAAGGAGTACCAAACGTTGTCAGCGTGACCACTAGCTGGGGATGCCGCTGATGACAGGAAGCCATTGGATGAAGGGTGGCTCTTGTTAATTGTATGGAAATAGGGCTTAATTGGTGAAACTTGGTTTCTCACCACGCTATGACGAGAGTCCAATTTTGCCTGTGGCAGCAGGCTGGTTACATTGCAAACTGGTTGGTGCCTGATGCTGGTCCCGTTTTTGGCCTCTCTCGCTGTTCACCGGCCTCGTTACACTTGAGCGCGAGTGCAACGAGGCCGGAAGATCGCACCCTCTGAGTCTGCAGTTTTAAGAGCCTGCCCACCCCACCATCCTTAATTGGACAGAGAACTTTTATTCATGCCAATTATGAGGGCGCCCCCTGGAACACTTCAAAGAGTTACTGTTTTTCTCCTGAGTTGGTTTTGGGACCCAGACACAATCCTGACTTCTGCTTTCCACCGCTGTGTGGAGAATTCAACTCCTAGAATGTGGCTAGAGCCCACAGCATTCTGATTCGAAGACAAGAACATGTGCTGGACTGTGGCGACTAGGGGCTTTTCACAGCAACTTCATTTGAAGCCTACTTGTGACAATAAGCGATTTTCATTTCATTTCAGGAGTGCTATCAACTGAGCCATAGAAGGATACCATGAAAATGTGAACCTCTGTTCAGGAATGCCTGTGCACATGTGAACTTGTTTACATTTGAAACGTTTTTGTTTGGAGGAGGTGAAACAATATCCCAACGTTCATCGTTTTGAGAGAAATGGATGATCCAGATTGCTGGTGTTTTGAATTGAACAGGGAAGGGAAAAACTGGACTTTTACAGAAAATTTAAACCGGGGTTTTCCTCAAGTCCACATTGGGATTGATTATAGAGTTCATAGAATTTACAATGCAGAAGGAGGCCATTCGGCCCATCGAGTCTGCACCGGCTCTTGGAAAGAGCACCCTACCCAAGGTCAACACCTCCACCCTATCCCCATAACCCAACCCAACACTAAGGGCAATTTATCATGGCCAATCCACCTAACCAGCACATCTTTGGACTGTGGGAGGAAACCGGAGCACCCGGAGGAAACCCACGCAGACACGGGGAGGATGTGCAGACTCCGCACAGACAGTGACCCAAGCCGGAATCGAACCTGGGACCCTGGAGCTGTGAAGCAATTGTGCTATCCACAATGCTACCGTGCTGCCCTTGATTATCGCGCCCTCAGAATTGGCATGAATACAAGTTCTCCGTCCAATTAAGGATGGTGGGCAGTTAATGTCACAGCCATAGGTTGTGAATGGCATCTAATTTCATGCTATTTCTGTATTTGGAAAGTTTGCTGTACAATTTATTCTTATTCTCAAAGATAACCTGTAATTATAATATTTAAGACTCTAATCTGGTTGAAATGTGCTGGTCTTTTTGCAATAGTTCAGCTCTCCGAATGATGTTGAATATACATATTAGCGCATCAGCAGATATGCAGGGGAGAAGGGTTTGCATTGGCTTAAAAAAAAATCTAAATCTCTTGATGGGAAGGATTACAAGGGGTGATTTAAAATTTAATAGGCTTTCAGCAATGGCAGAGTTAGAAAAGATTAAAGTATGGGGTTCCAAGTGCAGGCTGAAATTTCTGCCACCAGTGTTGAAATGAAAGGCAAAGCTGACTAATGAGGTACTAGAGTCAGAGGACAAGACTGGTCTTGTTGGAATAAGGTAAAATAAGTTGTCTAGGGTAGAGCATGCTGAGGTCATTGGCAGATCTATAGACATGGATTTAAAATTGCCTATGCTAGAGGAGGAAAGTAGTGATAATCAGCAACAAAAATAGAAGACGTTGACAATCTCAGCAGGTCTGACAGCAACCGTGGAGAAAGAACTGAGCTAATGTTTCGAGTCTGGAATACTATTTCTCAAAGCTAGTGAGAACTGGAAATACAATGAGATTTATACTGTTGTGGGGGTGGGGGGAGCATTTGTGTGGGGCAGATTAGGGCAGCATGGAGCAGTGGGGCCGGATGGAGGGATAGAGATTTGTGAAGATTAATAAAGAAGTTGTGCCTGAAGTGACAAATGAGCAGCAGTTAATGCAGGATTAGAAATGTTGTTTGAGAGTGCTGAAGTCGTTAATATGGAATCATAGAATGTTTATTGCACAGAATCAGGCCACTTGGCCCATCCTGTCTGTGCTGGCTCTCTGCGAAAGTGATTCAGCTCGTCCCACTCTGTTGCTTTTCCACATAACCCTGTAAATCTTTTCTTTCAGTTAATTATCCAATTCTCTTCTGATAACCATCATTCAAACAGGCTTCACCACACTGTCAGGCAGTACATTCCAGATCCTAACAACTCATTGTGTAAAACTTCAGCATGTCATCTCTGGTTCTTTTGTCAACTTAAATATGTTTTCCCCCAATCTACTCAGTCCAGAATCCTCATGATTTTCAATACCTCTATCAAACCTCCTCTCAATCATCTCTTAAAAGAGAACAGGCACAGCTTTTCTAGTTTATCCTCATAACAGAAGTCCCTCATCCCAAGAAGGATCCTTGTTAACCTTTTTTCCACCCTTTCCAATGACTTCACATTCTTCTTAAAATATAGTGCCCATAACTGGATGCAAAACTCCAGTTGAGGAAGATCCCTTGTTTTATCAAGGTTCACTGTAACTTCCTTGCTTGTGCACTCCATGGGTCGGACATTGTGGGACGCCATGAACAGGGAAACAGGTAGATGGACCTGTAAAATAGGAGTTGGGTGAATTGTCTTTTTGAAAGAATGTTGTGGGTTGTTTAATTGAGAATATTGCTTGCTTAGAATGTAGTGGATTGTCTCAGCTGCTGCATTGCAATTTGTTACAGCTGTCCAAATAGCAGAGCTTTCTGTGGGATTGGCCTGAAGCTTCCTCAGTGACTGGATCATTTTGTTGAAAAGATATCTATTTTCAGCTTTGTAGTTACAGGGCATCAGCGAGGCAGGGAAGAGCCTCAAAGAATAGCTGTGTAATTGTAATAACATTGTAGTAACATAATAACAGCAAAGGCAGATATATACTCTACTGTGTGCCATGTTCACTTGTTTTAATATTGCTTTTCCTTGTTCTTCCTACCAAAATGCATTGTCACACCTTTCGGCACTAAATTTTATATGCCGCGTGTCCACCCGTTGCACCTGCTGACCTGTTTCTTCTTCATGTCTACCACTGTCTTCCTCACAGTTCACAATGTTTCCCACGTTTTTGTCACATGCAGACTTTGAAATTGCCCTATGCACCCAACTCAAGGCAATTCATGTAGACAAATGTTGGCTCCTTGAGAACCCACAATATAATATCTTCCAATCCGAAATACAACCATGGAGCACTGCCCATTGTTTTTTGTAACTCAGACAACTGTATATCCATGGTGCAGCAGGCCCTTTTATTTCATGGGCTATAACCCTCCTGACAAATCTGTTATGTGGCACTTTATCAAATGCCTTTAGGAGCTACACTCACAACAAACACAATAAAATTAGCTAAACAGGATATATCCTTAACAAACAGGATATGTCCTTGGATTAATTCACATTTGACCAAATGAACAGTAATTTGTCCCAGATCATCATTTCTGAAAGATTTCCCTCTGCTGAGATTAAACTGACTTTTGAACAAGGGTAGAACATTTGCAATTCTCCAGTCCTCTGGCACTGCCCTCGTATCTAAGGAGGACAGGAAGACTATTATCAGTGCCCTATAATTCTGACCTCTACTTCCCTCCGTATCCTTGGGTGCATTCCATCTGGTCCTGAGACTTATCAACTTAAGTGCAGCCAGCTTTTCTAATACTTGCTCTTGAGTAATTTTTAATCTCATCCAGTGTGTCATCGACCCTCTCTTTTGCTTTTACTTTGGGAGCATATTCTTCTTTGGTAAAACCAGATGTAAAGTACTCCTTTATTATTTACGCTGCCAAGTCCACTGCCGTTTATATATAAATCCTCTTTTTGGTCCCTTATCAACCTCATTTCTCTTTTTTACCATCCTTTTACTATGTCTACTGTTACCAATCCCTGCGGCAGCACCATAAACCAAATTAATCAAAGCTGCCAGATAACCCTCAAATGAAGAAATTGCCAACAAGATTTCATTTTTTGTACTTTTTATTCCAACACGAATCAAAACTATTGCAAATTGAACATTAATTACGTACTTTAAATAGAAAAGTAAATTTCACTTTAAGTTGCTGATGTAATAAAGATACGTCATAATTCAACCATAAGCACATTCATCACTCCCTGCACAAATGTGGCTTGATTACAATGGGGACAATGAGGTCCTGGTTATTTTACTGGGAAGATGGTATTAGATATTCACAGCTGTAGAAAATGGCAAAAGAATTGACCTGACTCTCCTTGGTTAGATTGTTTGTCTACAATCTCACAGCGACGTGTTATGAATGCCAGGCTTTCTGAATGGGTATATTTTAAATTATCTATTTAATTTCGAGGTAAACTGGAGTTGGGAATTTAAAGGATTGTTAATTAGCATTTTATTTGGATGCAAAGCCCATGTGATTCATGTTGCTATGGGGGTGGGATTTAGGAGGGAATAGTCCATGCCATTGTATTATTGGGCTACATGTTTTTTCGTGGGATATCCCTGCACCTCACAGTCAAGGTAGGTCTGCAGGAATCTGTGAGAAAGCAGAAATATAGGTGCAACCAATCTGTATTGTTAACTACGCAGAAAGTGGGAGGAAGCTTGTGGTTGGATTGAAGAGCCCAAGTTCCTGAAGCTGATATTGGAAGATTTGTCTAGATTTGGCGACAAGAGTTTCAGTGCACGTGAGTTTGGTGATTGGAAGTTATCCAGCTGAAAAAGGAAAAGCAAGCAAGGCATTGAATGCTGAGAATAACTTGGAGCAGGTTCCTAGAAATGTTAAGACCTCATCAGGGTCAAGAGTAAAGTGCAACTATGGTGGGGGATTTTTTTTGGTCCTTTTGAAAGTTAAGTTCTTCTTTGTGGTTTACCTACATCAGTGGTATTTAGTCAATATATAAAAACAGTAAATGCTGCCTAAATTCAACAGGTCTGGCAGTTTCTATGGAGAAAAACAGAGTTAATGGCTGGGGATCTCCATTAACCTCTACTGCAATCGGGAATACCGATTGGGCAGAGAATGGAGGGTCTCATGCCAGCGGGACCATCCATGATGGTCCAACCGCCTCACCGAGAACTCCCATCGGGCAGGCTTTGGTGCGAGTTTAATCTAGCGTATCCCTGCCACGGTAGAGTCTGAGGGATCAGGGCACTAATGAAGCGCTAGGCTGAAGAGAGAGGGCCCTGACCCCCCCCCCCCCGCCCCACCCCTGTCAGATGGAGGAGGGGGGAGCGGGGGGGTGACCCGTTATTCCCGTGGTGTGGGGGGGCTGCCATTCCTTGTCATGAGGGGGCAGAGGAGTGGGGGGGAGGGGACATGATTAGCGCTGTGGGAGGGAAGGGGGCCTCATGCTGGACTTCTGGATTGGGCCATCAGCTCAAAATGACAGTCAAGAACTCGGCAAACTCTCCACCATGCATATATTTGCATGGTAAGGGAGAGAGACTCTCACCTGGGCCCTGCTTCCATTGCCAGTGACCAGTCCCGATTCTCTGCTGGTGGGAGTATTTTGGCTGGGATTCTCTGTTCTGGAGCCTTTATTTCAGGTCTAAATGATTCTTCTACAGAACTGAAGTAGTATTTAATTTTGAGTTTGTTCCAGTAAAACTCTTACACCTTGAAATCGTATTGTGTGTTCCTGCCAGTCAGTTACTGGGGATTCCCCTAACTTTTTAAGTTATCGGGCTCTATTGGGATTGTACCAATGGTGATGGAGGAATCTGTGACATTGGAGGTAGGGTAAGATTAGGTGAGTATGGGTCTCATTTTGGCCAGACCAGGTAATGGCAGATTCCAGTCCTTAAAAGGCATTAGTGAGCCATGTTGATTTTCTGACAATCTGATAGCTTGTGGTCACCATTACTAAGGCAAGTTCTTAGTTAGTTGAACTTAAATTCCACCATCTGCCGTGGTGATATTTGAACCAGTACTTTACTGTCTCCATTGCAAGAGATAGCATTCCATGAACTGTGTACAACCGCAAAAAGAGATTTTGTGGGAACTGTTACGATGCACTTGTGGCAGTCCCACATTCCAAACTCCTCTGTATCAAGAAATAGAATTTGGAGCCAATTCGTAGCAGATGAAGGACAATTCATCATATTTTGTTTGTAACACCATTGCGGAATCCCAGAAGTGAGGCTTAAGAGTACTCTGAAGGGAACTACCTGACCACCACATGTATCATTGAGTAAGCCGTTGTTCATTTTGAAGGTGCACTTTGGTCTGGAGGTGCCTTTCAATACTCACCAGTGAGGCTCTCCAGAATCATCATGGCTTGCTGCATCATTACACAGCAGACAGGATTACAGATGGAGGAATATCAAGGCACTTATCAATGATCTTTTGAGGAGAATGAATCCTATAATGACCAGTGGTGTGTGCTGCTCTCTATGTTGCCCATATGGTGGACTGGTGGTAATTCACATGGCTGCGGCAGATGTTGGTTTTCCATTTGGCGGACTCCCCACCAACCTTTTATCCCATTGGGGGCCGGGGGGCAGCGAGGAATTGGGCATCTTGTATAATTCTGCCCATTATATAAAGAAATCTATATTTGATTTAGTAAGCAAAAGGGAGTTAGTGTCCTGTTCTGAATTGTGCACAACAGTCATGTACTTGGATTGAGTTCCACTGTTCTGCTATTATCAAGTCTTGCCGAAAGAAATAAAAAAAGTTTTATTTTCTCGTCTTTTAGGTTTTATAGTTAACACTAAATACATATTTTGAAAATGATATTGCCAGATCATGTGAGATGATATCTTGAAAGCTTTAAAATAGCGTTGAAACAGTTCTAACCAGTTCTTTGAAGCATGTAATATCTAAACAAAAAAATCCAAATTTGATATGCATGTATCATTTCTGAAAAAATGGTATAAGTTGCAAGTTTATTATTTTTGCACATTTCAAGTAACAAAATTGATGTAATCAATTTGATGAATCATTTTTTTGTTGTTGCTGTAAGCTTTGTAAATGAATTCTCAGTAATAAAATATACTTCATCAAACTTTGAGTTTGAGTTTTACTGTTAATTCATGCCAAATAGAAGAGAAAATCACTTGTGTATCATATAGTGCAGGCAATCTGACGAGCGCTTTATGCATTGAAAGTATACTAACTGAAATTACAGCTGTTCAGAATTAGCTCCTGTCCAGCATGTGATGCAATTCTTACATGGAACAAATGAAAGCTCCAAAATGAGAGTTCACTACAGAACATAAATTGGAGATAAAGTTGAGAGTGCCTTTTTTGTGCTTTGTATTTCATTCATATACGCAAACACATCTTCACGTGGTACTGCATTTAAGAAAGATTTCTGTCATCTTAAGGGCCGAATTAGATTAATACCTTGTGTTTATAATGTTAATAATACCACCTTATTATATCTGTCAAACGTCTCAAAGTGCTTTGTATTCAGTGAAAATGGAGATCTGTTTTTAACTCGACAAATGCAGCACAACCCTTGAATGGATGATTTTGTACAAATTGCTGACCTGCATTGTGTGCACAAGTCTTGAGTCATGCTTGAACTCAATCTTCTAATCATAAGTACTAATACCCTCAATTTGGCCAGCAGACACTATTGTAAGTTCCACTGAAAAATATTGCTATGTGATCTAATTAAATTTTGTCTATTGGAACAAAATCTAGTTGTACTTGCCCCAAAATATACTTGTGAAGTGATTTCACAAGCACATGCTAAGTTGAAACAAACATTTGAAACAAACAGATCCAGAGACCGTTTACTTATTTTTCATATCTTTACATTCACCCCTATATTTGATGGCTGCCTCTTCCATGGCTGTGATCATTTTTGCACCAGCTGTTTGGGTGGTTGGTGCTACACATCAGGGTTTTGAGGACACTCACATCTCGTGTGATAAGGAGTCACTCATCTCCATTGGACCTCTGCATCTTCTCATTGCCGTGTTCAGAGCTGGAAACCTGAAGAAGCAATCTTGTTACTGTAACACACTGTTCTGAGCTTAGAGCAAAGCAAAGCACTGCTTTTACTCATGTTTGTTTATCGTGTTCAACCCATCTTATAACTTTTTATGCCTGCAAGTTTTGCCAGTAACTTTGTTTATCTGTCATGAAATATGGCATTGGGGAGACAGCAGTATAGTGGTAATGGTACTGGAGGAGTAATTCAGAGGTCCAGGGTAATGTGCTGGAGTCATTGGTTCAAATCTCACCCAAGGTAGCTGGTAAAATGAAAAACAATTAAGTTAGTATATAAATCTGGATTTGAAAGCTAGTCTCAGCAATTGCAATCATGAAACTATCAATCATTGTTGTAACAATCGATCGACTTCACTAATCCTTATCTGGCCTTGGCTACATGTGATTCCAGACCTTCAGCAATGTGGTGACACTGCTCTCTGAAGTGGCCTAGCAAAGCTACTCAGTTCAAGGGCAATTAGGGATAGGCAACAAATGCAGACCTTGCCAGCGACGCCCATATCCCATGAACATCTTTTTTAAAACCCAGCTAAGTGTTGTCAAAGTCAATAGTTTCCTGCATTTAATCTGTATTTTGAGCTCTTCCCGAGTTGAATAGCTTCCACAAGTTTCAACCACAATCTTTGATTAAAATTAAATAAGTCAAAAATAATGGAGCCTCTCACAAATTTAAGTGCTGGAAAAATGAAGTGGTGAGTTTCCCATTGTGATCAGTCCATATGCAGCATACTCAACTGCTAGTTAATATTTTGTTTCTGCCTTGCCCTAACCTCCAAACAGCTTGACATAATGTGATATGGATTAATTTTATGCTACAGGATTCCAACTCTATATTTTATCCCATATTTAGGTGGCATGTATGCAGTTTATTAATGCACTTGTGACCACTCCTGATGATTTAGACTTGAGGATGCATATTCGAAATGAGTTTGTGCGTTGTGGACTGAGAGAGATACTACTGGTAAGAGCAATATGAGGAGTTAATATCTGTTTAATGTGGATAAATGTGATTATATTGATTTACTAATTGTCTCTGGACAGCATGGGTTAAAGAAAATGAGATGCACTGAGATGGATCTCAAAATTGCTAGTTAGCCTCTTTTCTTCATTCTCCTATTTTATAACCAATAGTAAGATTAATGGCATGCATATCATCCAGCTGAGAAGTCGGTTTGGCTGGGACTGTGGACTTCCATAATATCTATTTCCAAGACTCCAAATAGGAGGGGCGTGACAGTATATTTATTTTAATTTGTGTCCACCATTTGCCTTTGATTCTTCTCTTTGCTGTCTTCTCCGTTATCCAATTTTAACCTGATCATGATGTTTGCTACTTTGACATTTCGCCAACAAGCAATAAAATGGATTCAGGGCTCAAATAATAACAATCAATTGGTTTAACAAGTAAATTGTGCAGTCTTGGTTCAAATATTAAGTTAATGTGGTTAAAAATTATTTTTAAATGATAAAAGACTATTTCTCAATCACACTCGTGAACTGCTGTATTAAAAATGTTGGTTAATTTCCACATTGATATTAATTTCTCTCTCTCGTTCTGTATGAATTAGGCTGCAATGCATAAAGTTTGCTAATTTATCTTCCATAGGAGTTGAGATTAATTAAAAATGATGCACTGGATATCCAACTAAAAGTATTCGATGAGCACAAAGAAGAAGACTTGATTGAATTTTCACATCGCCTGGAAGATATTCGATCCGAATTAGAATATCCTTTTTTTGTAGAACACTATTTCCATGATCATTCTGTAAACTGGAATATTACAGATAAATGCAAAGCAAATCTCTGCAATGATTTATCAAAGGGCGAGAAGTTTGAGAAATGTATTTGTTTGGAAAATGCACTGAACTATGTTCCATTTGCCAAAATATGATGCAACTGATGGATTTTCTTTTTGCTTACCTAGCAAGATCATCGATACTGAGAAATATGAACAGGATAGGCCATTTGGCCCATCAAGTCTGCTCCACCATTCAATAAGATCATGGCTGATCTGATTGAAGCTTTAATAGCACTTTCCTGCTTGCCCCCCATAACCCATGGACTCCCTTGTAAATCATAAAGCTGTCTAATAAGCCCTGAAACGCTGCCTGGGTTTTTTTTCATACTACGCCCAGTGGGTCCCCCAGTACGCAGACAAGGCCCGCCCCCTAATACAGACCACGACCTTCCCTCTGTCGACAGAGGCTTGCCAGGCCCTCAGCCGCATCAAAGCGGATATCGCAAAGGCCACGATGCGCGCCATCGACGAGTCCCTCCCCTTCCAGGTCGAGAGCGACGCCTCTGACGTAGCTCTAGCGGCCACCCTTAATCAAGCGGGCAGACCCGTGGCCTTTTTCTCCCGAACCCTCCACGCTTCAGAAATCCGCCACTCCTCAGTGGAAAAGGAAGCCCAAGCCATAGTGGAAGCTGTGCGACATTGGAGGCATTACCTGGCCGGCAGGAGATTCACTCTCCTCACCGACCAACGGTTGGTAGCCTTCATGTTCGATAATGCACTGCGGGGCAAAATCAAAAACGACAGGATCTTAAGGTGGAGGATCGAGCTCTCCACCTTCAACTACGAGATCTTGTATCGTCCCGGAAAGCTGAACGAGCCGTCCGATGCCCTATCCCGCGGCATGTGCCAACGCACAAATTAACCGCCTCCAAACCCTCCACGAGGACCTCTGCCACCCGGGGGTCACTTGGTTTTTCCACTTTATCAAGTCCCGCAACCTCCCATACTCTTTAGAGGAGGTCCGTACAGTCACAAGGGACTGCCACATCTGCGCGGAATGCAAACCGCATTTTTTCAGGCCGGATGGTGCGCACCTGATTAAGGCTTCCCGCCCCTTTGAACGCCTTAGTCTGGATTTCAAAGGGCCCCTCCCCTCCACCGACCGCAGCACATACTTCCTTAATGTGGTGGACGAATACTCCCGCTTCCCATTCGCCATTCCCTGCTCTGACATGACCGCGGCCACAATCATTAAAGCCCTGAACACCATCTTCACACTGTTCGGTTGCCCCGCATACGTCCACAGCGACGTCCACACTCTTTCATGAGTGACGAGCTGCGCCAGTTCCTGCTCAGCAAGGGCATAGCCTCAAGCAGGACGACCAGCTACAACCCCCGGGGGAACGGGCAAGTAGAGAGGGAGAACGGCACGTTCTGGAAAACCGTCCTACTGGCCCTACGGTCCAGGGACCTCCCAGTTTGCGGGTGGAGGAGCAACCAAGCAAGCTGCTCTACCCTGGATGGTGTAAAAGGTCTTAGTGTTGTTGGAGCTGCACTCATCAGTCAAGTGGAGAGAATTGCATTACACTCATGACTTGTGCTTTGTAGATGGTGTACAGGCTTTGGGGGGGTGGGGGGAAAGATGAGTTACTCACTGCAGGATTCCGAGTCTTTGACCTGCCCTGGTAACCAAGGTATTTATATGGCTAGTCCAATTTAGTTTCTGGTCAATGTTAACCCCCAGGATGTTGATAGTAGGGGGATTTAGTTATCGTAATACTATTGAATGTCATGGGGAAATGGTTAGATCCTCTTGTGTTGGAGATTGCCATTGCCTAGCACTTGTGTGGCATGAATGTTACATGTCACTTATCAGGCAAAGCCTGGATATTGTCCCAGTCTTGCTGCATTTGGACATGGACTGCTTCAGTGTCTGTGGAGTCGTGAATGGTGCCGAACATTGTGCAGTCATCAGCAAATATCTCCACATCTGACCTCATGATGGAAGAAAAGCCATTGATTAAGCAACTGAAGATGGTTGGGCCTAAGAAAAGTGAGTTCCATATACTGGCACCCCTCCGAGCAAATTTCTCCCCACCATCATCTTAAACCCCTTGTGTTTAAACTGTGTCTCCTAGCTGCAGATTTCCTCGAGAGGAAATATGATCTTGACATTTACCCTGTCAAGCCTCCTGAAAACCTATGTTTAAATAAGTTCACCTGTTAAACCAGTGTGTATAGGCCAAATCTGCTTAACATTTCCTCATAAGACAACCTCTTAATCCCAGGAATCAACCTGCTGAGCCTTCTCGGAACTGTGTCCAATACAGTTATATCCTTCCTTGGGTAAGGAGACCAAAGCTGTACGCAGTTTTACATAAGGAGTACAAAACTGTACAGGTGCAGTCTCACTAAAGCCCTGTACGGTTCTAGCAAGAGCAAAGATGCTCTTAGCACTTTGTTGTGATTCCAATCTGTAAGACTAAACTGTAAATCAAAACTAGTTGAGATCCTTGGGACACCACAACTTTGTTTTTGTTTTCAGTCATTTTCACAACTTTGAAAGTATTAAACACCTTCAGGATCTGAATATGTTTGCAAAAAATAATCTATTTCTAAAACTAGCTAAGAAGTGGAGGAAGTTTACTCTTTACCTCAATACTGAAATTCTGAATATTGAGACTTAACGAGTGTTGAGACAAGAGTTATGGGTAAAGGAAAGGCTTCCCTTGACGATTGAACATCTGTTGAACTATTTTTCTCCTGATGCAAAGATAATCTATACGAGTAAATAAAAAATAGCAGTGGTAAAAGCTGAACTTTATGGAAAATTTAAAACCCTTTATTGTAAAGTAAAAAGAGCTCTGCAATAAAACCATGTCCATCATCCGAATTATAATGTCACAACTTACTGAGGCGAATAGGAACTCCCAAAATCTTTACCAGTTTACAAATTTGCCTACTTCAGGGTAGAATGTAGCCATATCTGTGGGTTCAGTTCTGTTTAATTCAGTTTGGTGGGCAGGGTTGTGGGCTACATCTCATTTTTTTCCAGTTGTACTGAAAGTAGTTTTTCTGCTTGTTTTGAGTTTTCCAAGTTCAGTTGGTTTGAGTAACTTCAATCTAGTTCCCACTGAGGGAAAATTCAAAATTTACTGTTTTATGGTTAAATTGTTTGTTTCACTTCAGATGGTGTTTAAAAAAAATTTAAATAAAGCGAATAAATCAACACAGAAGGAGATGAGGAATGCAGTTCAACAGAGCTTCACTCTGCATCGGACTGTGCAGGATGCTGTTACTGCATGGCAACAATAGACATCCTCCATTTCCTAAACAATGACGTACTTCACCTTGATGAGCACAAATTTGCATGTAATTATATTTTTTAATGCAATTGTATAGGGCATCGGTGAGGCCACACCTGGAGTATTGTGCGTGGTTTTGGTGTTCTTATCTGAGGAAGGATGTTCTTGCTTTAGAGGGAGCGCAGCAAAGGTTTACCAGGCTAATTCCTGGGATGGTGGGACTGTCAAATGAGGAGAGACTAAATCGGTTAGGATTATATTCATTGGAGTTTAAAAGAGTGAGAAGAGTCCAGAACTAGGGTTCATAGTTTGAGGATCAGTGATATACCTTTTTGGACTGTGATGAGGAGAAACTTCTTCACCCAGAGTGGTGAATCTGTGGAATTTGCTACTCGAGAAAGTAGTTGAGGCCAAAATATTGTGTAATTTCAGGAAGGAATTAGATATAGCTCTTGGGCTGAAGGGATCAAGGTTTTGGGGGGAAGGCGGGATCAAGATATTAGCCATGATTCCAGTGCAGGCTCGAAGGGCCGAATGGCCTCTTTCTGCTTCTATTTTCCATGTTTCTATGTCTCATTGTTTAACTCTTAATCTTGTTCGAGACTGAACAGTGCAGCAGAGATGGTGGCACAGTTTAGCACTGCTGCCTCACAGCACGAGGGACCCGGTTTCGATTCTGATCTCTGATAACTGTGTGGAGTTTGTACGTTCTCCCCGTGTCTGCGTGGGTTCCCTCCCGGTTGCTCCGGTTTACTCCCGCAGTCCAAAGATGTGAAGGTTGGGTGGATTGGTCATGCTAAATTGCCCCTTCGAGTGGAGTTGCAGGGCGGGGGATTGGGCCTTGGTAGGGTGGTCTTTCAATCGGATTTGATTTGTTTATTGCCACGTGTACCGAGGTACAGTGAAAAGTATTGTTCTGCGTACAATTCAGACAAATCATTCCATACATGAAAAGAAAATATATAGGGCAAATATAAATACACAATGTAAATACATAGACACAGGCACCGGGTGAAGCATACAGGAGTGCAGTACTACTCAATAGTGAAGATGCGTGAAGAGATCAGATCAGTCCATAAGAGGGTAATTTAGGAGTTTGGTAACAGTGGGGAAGAATCTGTTTTTGAATCTGTTAGTGTGTTTACTCAGACTTTTGTCTCTCCTGCCCGATGGAAGATGGTTTCCCAAGGCAACGGGAGATGTAGACAGAATCAATGGATGGGAGGTGGGTTCACGTGATGGACTGGGCTGTGTTCACGACTCTGTGGTTTCTTACGAGCAGTTGCCATACCAGGCTGTGATGCAGCCAGATAGGATGATTTCTATGGTGCATCTGTAAAAGTTGGTACGAATCTTAATATAGGCCAAGCAGGCACATAACTGGCATGAAATAACATGGACTGGAGGAGCGATGGCTGACATCATTGCCTCAGTCAGTTTGAGGAGGCTGCAGCCAAGCTGGCTGAGGAGTCGGATCATTCCTGTGGGGAATGGGAGATTGGCCTCTCCCAGCAACTGAGTATGAATCACAACTGCATCACTTCATCAAATCCTGACAATCACTGAGTCACATGAAGTTTTATATGGCACATGCTCATCAACTGAAACTATATCCTCTATTTCCTCGGCACCAGAATTTCAGCCCCACAAGACAGCCAAGCAGAAGTCTGAGCCCCCAGACTGTGTCTGAAGAGGAAGCTTTGGAAGAACTGTCACCCTGTTCACCTGCACCTTTCACTAGTGCAGACACACACCTTGGTGGAGCACAGTTGTAGATTAGGCTCAGGCTCACTTGCTGGAGAACACCTCACTGCCAATTCCCTGCAACAGTATGAGGCAGGGCCAGCCCAGGTCCCCAGCACTCAGAAGGCTGCTAGAGATCAGGCACCTGCTCTGTCTGAGTCAGATAATGAACATCTTGAAGTGGCCGCCAACTGAGTGCTGGCGATGCAATTTCAGATAATGGAACATTATGCAGAGATTCAACAGTCACTCAACAGATTAGAGTGAACAATGGAGGAGACCATCCGCATTCTGTCTAAAGTTGTGGCTCTGACATATGAGAGACTCAAGCCCCCGATCGGATGTTTGGTGACCACCATGGAGACCTTGGTCCAGCAAGTTTTGCCAGATTTGTGCTCGAAGCTGCACTGGGCACCATCAAAATGTAGACATGGGAACAAGACACCTTGACCTCTCTCGCGGTGCACCTTCTCCTGCAAGAGTCAGGGTGGAGCCTTCTGGCACCCACAGGGAGGATGAGCATCAGCCAAGCATTCCTGGGCCGCCTCTCAGGACACTCCAAACGTGTGCAGCCACTCAAAATCTCCTTTGACTCTGACACCATTCTCTCCAGCTGCTCTGGCCACCGAGTCTGCTTCTGCCCCTGAAGAGGCAACCCTTACCCCGGCCGTAGTCTTTTTGTTGGTTTTGTGTGGATGACTGCTTCGCATTTGGTAGAAATATCTGCTTGTCCATATTTTTGTTGACCAGCACAGTTAACTTGTAATCTTTGGTTATTTATACCAGTTAGATAAAAGTCATAAAGATGGCGTGTGGCAGCTTTCTAAAGTTAAAGTTGAAAATTGGAAGTCATGTCACAGATTGCTGCTATTTAACAATTTTGGGCGGTAACTAATCAGCATCGGGTTGTCATCCTGTACTTACTGATTGCACCAAATTTCTTCCATGCCTGTCTCGCTCAATCTTCCTGATTCGGACCAGGCGAGCTCCTAGCAGCTCCCAGCAATCCACCTAGCAGCTTTCACCAAGGTCCAGTGTCGAAATCTAACAGTTGAAGCGAAGGAGGCCACATCCCTTCTTTTACTGCACCAATTGATGTAAAGCAGGTATGTTTAAAGTTCCGATTGAAATTGACAGGCCAGGGAGAAAATAGGTCTCTTAAGGTAAGTGAATGGGATTTGGAGGGTGGGGGATTTGTAATTTTGGGGGGTTGGATATCGGTGGGTGGGAGATGGGCCTTCTGACGGGGAGCTTGGGGGAGGTCTGGGGATGGGGATCGGGAAGGTAGATGACTCGGGCATCGGGTGGGGGTGGGGGCTGCAGCAGTGTGGGGGGGGCGGGGGTTCAGGTTGGGCTGTGTGGGGAGTGTCTAGCTGTGTCAGGAATACCGTTTGGGGGTGTCTGGACAAGTTGGTTAGGCTACAGGTTGGTGGAGTCCCCAGGCGGCACGGGGTATAGGGGGAATCCCATGTCCATAATTTAGAAGAGGTTTTATTTCTTCCAACTTTTTCTGAGCAGTATTAATGTTATCCTGGCAGAACCAACTGAATTGCTTTCTCGGTGCAATTGCCTCCGAGGTTAACGCTTCTGGACAATTGCTATGCAAATGCTTGCATTGGAAGTTCCGAGCATGTTTGGGGTAACGCTCAAATCGACGCTGGAGAAGCCTGGAAGTTGCGGCTCATTGTAATGTTTCCTTGGTCTTTGAAATACTGATGCTATCCATAGTGCTGATCGACAATTGAACTGGTAGAGAGGAAAGTATTATTTTCAAAGTTTTCTCTTCTGATTTGGAAATACTCGTCTGATGTTTTAAAAAAAATAAATTTAGAGTACCTAATTCATTTTATCCAACTAAGGGGCAATTTAGCGTGGCCAATCCATCCAGCCTGCATATCTTTGGGTTGTGGGGGCGAAACCCACGCAAACACTGGGATAATGTGCAAACTCCACACGGACAGTGACCCAGAGCCGGGATCGAACCTGGGACCTCGGCGCTGTGAGGCAGCAGGGCTAACCCACTGCGCCACCGTGCTGCCCTCTCGACTAATGTTTTAAAACATGTCAATATATGTTAATCTGTTACAGTCTGTAGTATATTTTCCTTAACCTTCGCTCTACTGAAATGAATGATGTTTATAATATGCTGTTCAACACAGTGAAGGACACACGTGCAGAAAGTTACTTTCTTTCCATTCTTCAACACTTGTTGTTGATCAGGAATGATTATTTTGTGAGGTAAGGTTTTATTTGTGATATTCTGTATGGATTTGTAAGTGTCAGCAATTCATTTGTCGAATATATATGCACACGTACCCCGCACACTCGTGGTGGGAGGCAGGAACCTTCTGATCTTAATTAAGAAATTGAAGTTAGGAAAGTCAAACTTGAATTTTATGTGGCCACTTCGGCATTGCGCAATCTTATTACCAACGCAAACACATTGTGGATTGGGCAAACATAATTAAATAACCAAAGTTATTTAGAGTTTCAGCCCTGTATTTAGCTCGTTCTGCACTATTTACTTGCTCATCATTGTTGCTGGTCTCGGTTGAGAGGGTGTTGGTTCCAGAACTGTATGTCTTCAAGATGTCTAGTATTTTGTATGTTAACTGTAAGTCTTTATTAACTACTAGAACTATTTACACCTGTACAATAAAAGCATACAAGCTAGGAGCTGTCTCCATGGTTAGATCTTTACTTGACTCCACTTAACAACACAGACCCTGGGTCTGGGTCATGTACCTCACTGTGAGTGGTACTGTGCTCAGTCCCACATAACCCTCGTGTCAGACCCTTGAAGAACAATCTCTGAAACATTCTTGGGACCAATGCTGCGATGTGGCACCTCATGGGTCTCAATCCTTTACCATGTTGGTGCATTTAGCACTTGAAGCTTTCGGAAATTCATTTCAGAACAAAGCCAATTTATTTTGATCTACCTTTCTTTCAAGTTTTATTTTCTGATTCCATCTTCTTGTTTGTAACACCATTACTTCCTCACTGCCCCTCCTTTCTGTGTGTGTGTCTCTCCCTCTTTCTGTCTCCTTTCTCTCTCCCTTGCTCTCTCTTCTTCGGTCTCATTGTGTTTTATGTACAGTATAGGGAAGATATTGTCCTTGGACTAATAATCTAGCGATCTAGGGTTATGCTTAGGAGACCTGGGTTCGAATCCCAGTATGGCAGCTGGTGAAATTTGAATTCAACAAAAAAATCTGGAATTAAAATCCTAATTGTTGAAGGAAATTTTTTACCAACAGGCTAATACTTAATAATCAACCCTGGTTCAATGAGGAGTGCAGGAGGCATACCTAAAAATGAGGTGTCAGCCTGGTGAAGCTACAACCACAGAACTGCACTCCATGTTTAAATGCCGCAAGACCTGGAAAATATCCAGGCTTAGGCTGAAAAGTGACAACATTTATGCCACACAGATTCCAGGCAATGAAGTGGAGGTTAAATTAAAGAGGGAATTTGTGAAATGTCCATTTGTAAGGCATCCTCATTCTTTGCAAGAGGTTTTCTTGTCGTTTATACCATTCTTCTGTCCTGGCATTATTTGAAGATTTTTATTTGGTGTGACATTTCCATGGTGTTGTACTGCACCTCCATGCTGCCTCCCAGAGAGCAAAGGAGACATAGCAAATCTAGATTTGGATAGCAGAGTAGGGAGATAGCAATTAACTGGTAAGTAAACCAATCTCATTTGGGACATTTATCAAGTGATTTCATTGTGGATGACAGCAATTCTTACCTGAAAATGGAAGTCAAGCTTATTTCGAAGAATCAAAAAACAGTCACTGGGTATAATCCAACAATGGTGAAGTTAGACTACTATTCTGCACATTAATACTGGACATAGTCAAAGCAATTTGTGTATTTCAAGTTTAGAACACAGAACATACAGTGCAGAAGGAGGCCATTCGGTCCATTGAGTCTGCACCGACCCACTTAAGCCCTCACATCCACCCTATCCCCGTAACCCAATAACCCCATTTAACCTTTTTTTTGGACACTAAGGGCAATTTAGCATGGCCAATCCACCTGACATGCACGTCTTTGGACTGTGGGAGGAAACCGGAGCACCCGGAGGAAACCCACCCAGACACTGGAAGAACGTGCAGACTCCGCATGGACAGTGACCCAGCGGAAAATCGAACTTGGGATCCTGGCGCTGTGAAGCCACAGTACTAGCCACTTGTGCTACCGTGCTGCCCAGAGCTTTACTCTGAAGTAATTAGTTCATTTGCTTCTCTTTTTTTTTGTAGGCCACAGTATTTCAAGATAATAGAAGAATGTGTTTCCCAGATAGTGTTACACCGCAGTGGCATGGATCCTGACTTCACATACCGCAAACGATTAGATGTAAACTTTGATCATCTTGTTGGTGAGCAATATTTCTGTAGATGGAATTGAATTAGATTTAATTGATACATCAGCATGGGAACTTTTCTTGTTGATACCAATAAGACTATAAAATTGGATTACCTGCTTGTCTTATTTGCAGATATTTGTGTTGACAAAGCAAGATCCGATGAGTGTGAACAAAGACTTTCTGAACTTACAAGAAAAGTAAGGAATACTACTGTATATTTAATACTATTGTCATAAGAATGTTTTTTTGCCTTAATTTGCTTGATAATGTCATGTCAAATGTTTCCTAATGTAACAAGAAAGACAAATTAACAGAATAAATATTGTGATGACAGGCAGCTTCAGCATTTTTTAACTGTGCACAAATAAGAAATATCATTCCAAATGGGTATCAATAAGAAAGGTAAGAAATAGGAATACTCAATGGCCCTTTTGAACCTGCTAGTCCATTTAATACACTCATTACTCATCTTCTGCCTGAATTACTTTTCTGCCCATTTCCCAAATCCCTTGATGTTCTGAGAGGTCAAAAATATTATCTACCTCAGCTTTGATTATATTCAATAATGGGGCCTCCCTGTGTTGAGGAATTCCAAAGATACACAACCCTCTGAGTGTAGATATTTTTCGTCATCTCAGGCTTAAATGATTGGTCCTGTACCTTGAGCTGTGCCACCATGTCTAGACTGCCTTGCCGGGGGAAATAACCTCCGTTTATCCAATGGGCAGTGTTCACCCGCCGCATGTTTTTGGGTGATGTAGGTGGCCCGCCAGCACCTACCAACCCTGCCGTTGTCAATGAGCTTTCCTGGTAACATCACCTGTCATCGCCGGGAAACCTGTGCGCCGGCATGTCATCGGAATCCCCTGCCGGCGTGAACAGCCAGTAAATCCTGCCATATATATTTCAATGAGATTATCTCCCATTCTAAAGTCCAGTGAGGATAGGCCCAATTTACTCATTAAACGACAACCGTCTCATTCCAGGAACCGCTCCCATGAATCTTTTTTCTACTGCTTCCAAGGAAAGTGGAGAGATGAAAACCAAAATTGCTTATAGTGCTTCTCACATGATTTCACCAAAGCCCTTTGCAATTATAGTGAATCTTCCTTCTTCCATTACTCCAGTCCCCTTGCAATAAAAGCCAACATGTTATTTGCCTTTCTAATTCTTACTGTACCTGCATGCTAACTTTATATATTCCCTGTAATATCCCTATGCACATGAACATTTACAAGTTTAACATCTTTTTCCCCCCAAAAAATTCTTTCTTTTTATTCTTAATAACAAAGTGAATAATCTCAGTTTCCCACCCTAAATTCCAGCTGCTACTCTGTTGCCCACTCTGTTTATCTGTCTCTATCTCTTGCAGCATCTTTGTGTTCCCCACGTAGCTTCCATACCTAACTAGCTTAACATCATCAAATTTTAAATACACACTGTTGGCTTCTGTCTAAGCCTGCTGTAGATTCTAAATAATTGATGTCCCAGCGCCAATCGTTGTCACTCTCCACTAATCACAGCCTTCTAACTTTAAAATGCACATTTATCCATACTCTTTGCTTCCTGTCTACTACCCAGTCTTCCATCTAATAATATAATCCTCAACTCCATGAGTCCTTATCTGTGTGCCTTCTTAAGTCTAGGCCAATATGTTACAAATTTAAAACTGTGGAAGTGTTCTCAGTTCACCATGCTAAAGAATCGTGCAAATAGATTTGTTTTAAATTCATTATAAAGAATTCACAAAAAATAATCAGAACTGGTTTACGCTGATTATGTAGGCACCACAGCATTCTAAATATTAAAAGCACGCGTGACCGGGCTGAGATGTTTAAAATCAACAGAATCTGACACTTTTAAAGTTAATGTTATTTTATCTTTCAGTTTGATGAAGAATTTACAACCCGGCAAGAGGCACAGGCCCAAATGCAGAAGAAAGAAGAAAAAATCAATGAGCTTGAAGCTGAATTGCAGAATCTCAAAGTTCAGGTAATGGAGCCTATTAAATGGTTTCTTTGATTTCCAAACTGTTGGTGTTTGCCATCTAGTAACGAGTTACAATGTGCAAAATTAAAGTATTTATTTTGGTATTCTGCTACAGTTTGGAATTTTTCAAGATGTTGCCAGCTGTCGTCTTGCAGACTTCTGTCCAAAATGCCTAAGGCTGTAAAATGCAGGGTTTCTGCAATATTAATTAACATTGTTGGTTCAAGATTGATTTCAAGTTTTATTTTGGACTTCTGCTAATTAAACCTTTTGCTCATGTTTCAGTTGGTGTTAGCGCCTGGTGTCACACATTTCCTGAGTAATTAACCACAGCGGGTAGAGAGTCCACTGCACTGAGAATCATTGCACATACAGATCTTTATCCTAATACAGGAAATTATTTCTTCAGTTATTTATTTGGTTCGCCCCATGGTTGAGGTTTCTGTACAGAATAAGATAACACATTATTGAATGAGAATATTCTGAAAGTTTTTCCATTTTCAAAAGTAAATTTCAAAAGTGAATAGTTCAGGCAGGCTGAACTGCAATTAATTGAAGGATTGAGACAGCATCAGGAGAGGATGCTTAAGGATGTGCCTTATTTGAAGAGCTGTGTATTTTATTTTTATTTTTAACTATTATTGACAAATGGAAAAAGGTTATACTGCAACAGTTTTGTTCAGAAATGTAGAAACATTTGCATTTCATAAACTGTTAAAGAGGCAGACTGGAAAAACTCGAAAAGCCATGGCATTTTTTTTTAAGGAAACAAATACAGACTTCAATGAAGCAGTCATCAAGGCTGTTTCTCACTAATACCGACAAAGAGTCAAAAGTACAGAAGTTTCTGTTTCTATTCAATCTCATCAAAGGCTGCCTGAAAGACTGGAGTTGAACAAGTGGAGAATAAAAATGCTGCTTGCTGCACTGGGAAATATTGGCTGGGATTCTCCGTCCAGCGCCGCCCGATTTACGATCGGCCGGAGAATCGGGCGTCAGCCGAAAATCGAGATCGGCGACGCAGCGTCATGCTTCAGTGCCTCAATAGCGGTGTGAATGCGATCTACGCCCCACGCCGGTGTGGGCATGCAAAACGTACAATAGCAGTCAAAAACATCTCATTATCGGGCCTGACACGATCGTCTCCAGCCTCCCGCGATACTCCGCCTCCACCAGGCGGGAGGCAAGGTTCACTTGTGGTGTTTAAAATAGGGAATTGGGTGCGGTGGCTGCTGAGGAAGAGAGAGGAGGTAGGTAATGTCCCCTAAAGTGCAAAGGTGGGCTGACAATTGTACTGCTGGTCACGGAGCACCTACCAGGGCCATGGGGAGTAGCAGGGGTCGACCAGGGGATGTGCCGTGAGGTCACAGCCATTGCTGCGGCTTGCAAGGCAGCCATTTGGCTGCACGCCCCACTGACTGCCAACTGTGGTCCGTAGATGTGCAGAGCGCCACCGTCCATATAGTTGCCACCCCCCTCGAAGGCCACTGATCCCAGTCTACCCTTCAGCAGGATGGGCTTGGTCCAGCGCAGTCCGTGGCCCACCAGGTATTGGCATATCCCAGTGTGCCAATCTGAGGCATTGCCCACTGCAGGGACAGCAGAGGAGCCGTGCAGCATGCCTCTACACGCGGACGCATGTACCGCGGCGGCATATGTTGAAATTGCACTAGTTCCATGTGGCATCGGTGCGGACCTGAATGGCTCCGGGACCAGCGTCGCCATCAGGATCGTAGAACATTATGATTCTGTCCCGATGTCAGCACTTAGATTTGAAGCATAGAATCCCACCCAATGTGTTCTGTATTAGAAGTTATGCTGATGTTTCACTTGATGGTCTAGTACATCTTTGGATCATTTATAAAGGATTTGCAGTGAATCTGCACTACAATAAATTTATAGCTGGTGAAGTTTAGCAAATGTATGCACAAGATAATCCACACTTCAAATAGTTATGGATTGACAAATATATTAAATCCATCTCTGACAGTTTAGACTTTGTGCATCATTTTTAAAACACAAATGTTCTTTGGCTTCTGTAGTTGTATCTAATTTAATTAAAATTTGGACTATCATCCAGCATGTTAAATCATGTGCGCGATTCAGTAGATTCAAGTTAAAGTCTGCTGAACGGTACATTTGGCGGTGTGTTTGACCCCGCTATTCAATGGCACTTTGCTGTTTTCTTTAGCCTCAGCGAGGAACTCCCAGTCGAGGCCACTCTAAGTCCTTTCCTACTCGCAGACTGGGGCACCATTTTTAAAGGCAGCCCCGACCTTTAGACCTCCCTCAGCACTGTGGCCTCCGGACCCCACCCCCCTCCCCCACCCCACCCCCCACTTCACCCAAAGTACCTCGTCCAAGGTCTTTCTTGCACCCTACGTCTTAAAGGACTATTCCATTTTCCCACTTTCTCCATCTCCTTTGCATCTTTTTGGACAGTGCAACCTTCCATGCTGGCACTTCTGATTTGTCATCTTTTTCCTCAACTGATAATTCCCCACTTACTGAGGTGGACAAGGTCCCTTGTAAGGTAAATCTATGCCCAGATATTTTGCAAATTCCTTTACTCTAGGATTGCAAAATTGACTTATGAGTCTATGCAGTTTCTAAATTGAATTTATTGTCCAAATTTTAGCCTTCATGGGTAGCTTACAATATTGTGGCTATGAGTTTCCTTTTCTTACAGTCTTGGGGAGATGGTGGTGTGGTAATATCACTGAATTAGAAACCCAGAGACCTAGGCTAATGCTCTGTGGATCCGAGTTAAAATCCCACTATAGCAGCTGATTGAATTTAAATTCAATTAATACATCTTTTTTAAATTTTAATTTTAAATTTAGAATACCCAATTCATTTTTTCCAATTAAGGGGCAATTTAGTGTGGCCAATCCACCTATCCTGCACATCTTTGGGTTGTGGGGGCAAAACCCACGCAAACACTGGGAGAATGTGCAAACTACACACTGACAGTGACCCAGAGGCGGGATCGAACCTGGGACCTCGGCGCCATGAGGCTGCAGGGCTAACCCACCATGCTGCCCTCAATTAATAAATCTGGAATATAAAACTAATCATGGCAATGATAACCATGCCATCTCTCATCAGTTATAACAACCCATTGAGTTCACTGATGTCTTTTAGGGAAGGAAATCTGCCATTCTTATTGGATCTGACCTACATGTGACTTCAGATCCACAGCATTGTGGTTAATTTTTAACTGCCCTCCGTTCAAGAATATGCAGAGATGGGCAACAAATGTTGGCCTTACCAGGGACCCAATTTAAAAAAAAAAAAAACCCACAGCAGATGATCAGTCCACATCTTGAATATAATCAGTTGATTAAGTTGCTGCTTCTGTCTCTTTTGTTCTTCCTGTTGAACGCTTCGTGTGTTCCTGGTTTTATAGCTTCAGTGGGGTGTACTGTTCCTTTTCCTTTTGAGTGAGATGGCTCCTCGCATTGTCCATCTGCTTCAAAACACTGCTCACAACAACAACCCCCCCCCCCCCCCCCCCCCCCCCCAACCACCACCACCACCACCACCGATGCTATAATTTCTGGTTTCTCCCTCCCACAGTTCTCAATTCTCTTGTGGGTTATCTTCTCAGATTATGTGGCCACAAGTCTTGATCGTGTTTTAGAAGCCAGACATAACTTTATTTATCAGAAGCTTCATGTTAGGATGACCAGGCTGATTGACTTATTGTCTTCTCAGAATGCACACTACTGGTTACTACAGAATGTGGTTGTTTCTGACATTAGGCCTCCTTGCAAGACCTGCTCGTCCTTTTTAATCAAATCATGCTGGCTTTTAGGATAGACACTTGGTGTGGGCTTCTCCGTGGGTTAACTTCCTGCTATGACCAGATGATGGCCATTAGTAGGTATTAATTGGGGGCTACAAGGGCCTCAATTGGTTCACATGCAGGCTGGCAGCCCTGTGCCACCCCTGCTGCTGGTAAAATTGTGGTGAGCGGTAGGCAACGGGCAGGCTGCACACTGGATTTTATGTGGTGCCCAGCAGCATGAGGAACACATAATCAGCCCATAGATAGCTGGTCTGTGCTTGCCAAAGAAGTGGTATTCAACTAGAGCAATTTGGTACAGAGGGGGATGGAAATGTAAATTTTGGGTTTGCATTACAGATAAATATTTAATTTGATTTACCAATAACTGAAACTAGAACAGGTAGCTAATTAGAAGAAAAACCTAAAACTGTTGCTTGATTGGCTATATACATCCACGTAATTAAACAAATAAACCAAGGGCAAAAAAGGATGACCGATTCCTGCAGTTGAAATATATGAGAATTTGTGGAAAGCATCTGCAGTGAGTGCCTGCATCTCGAAGAACTTAATTTCAGAGTTGTTGATCTGGGGTCCGTGCTGCAGATATTGTGAGCCATCAGGAAGGGGGAGAGATACCTTGGTTATCTCTCCCTCCGCAGTCATCTCTGGAGTACTGCGTCAGTCACATGCATTGGCACAGGGTCAAACAGATCAGAGTTGAATGTTTGGCTCTTAGAGCTGTTGTGGGAAAATCAACCACTTCAGGAGTCAGACTTGCTGTGTCCAATTAGTGCAGTTTATTGTTACACGAAGCTTCGGGAGAAAGCATACGTACCCCGTGGTATGGTAGCCAGCCTTTCTCGTGGTTTGAATGGCAGATTTTATACTTTGGGTTCACAATGGGCCCAGATACAAAACAATTATCACCTTGTTATCTTTAAACAGCCACTTCGGGTTCACAATGAGCCCAGATACAAAACAATTATCATCTTGTTATCTTTAAACATTTTATAGATTGTACATCGCTATTTGTAAGCGTTTTGCCATTTACACATGGTTATAGTTAAAGAGGTTTTACAGGTTTCAGGTAGCAGCAGGAAAGCAGTATCGATTGTCCCTTTGTTTTAGGAAATGGCCCAAGACCTTCGTATTAGCATATCATTGTGTGCACCTTGGCTGAAGTCCGCTTTAATCAAGTGGTGTCCCGCATTTATGTATTTCTTAATCTTCCTGCCTGGCTCCCTTTGTCCTGGATCTGTTCCTATCTGTCCCACTGGCACCCCGCTGGGCTCCAGGCATCAGTTATGTCTGCTTTATTCTCTGTGTCTCCATCTTGTGTGTCAGGCAGCCATCTTCTGTGCCAAGTGCCCTTCTGAACCATTTCCCACTTCAGAGCAATATGGGAGAAATGGGCTTTCATCCAAGGATACTGACATCAGAACTGGAAGACAAGAGAGCTGTTCCATTGGGATGGGCCCATTTAACCAGGCTGGGACCTGTGTTCTGGCAAATTAAGGAACTTTGATTTTGAATGAAAAAGGTGGAGGATGGGGCTGGAATTCAGACGAGGGACGATTAAAGAAAAGTCGAGGTTTCGAGCTGTGTAGCAATTTGCATAAACTTCAACAAGTAACAGGAAGGAGCAAGTGCCAGAATTTTACCACTGGAGGATGGGAAGCGGGATTAATTCTGATGTTGCAATCCCACCTCCATCTTGGCAGTGCGGTAGACAGAAGAGGTCTGGAGTCATACCTACTGCCTCCAGTGATGTGCCCAATGGGGAGGCAGAGGCAGGCTAATGCAGAAAAGGTTTGGTTAAAATGCTTGCCTCTATTTCGAGAAACATCGAACAAATTCTTCAGATCAGTGTAAAGTCCCCCTCACCCATAACCCATTCAATCACTCACTGCATTTCATCCCCTCACTCTTTACTCCCTCATATCCTACCTTCTTCAACCCCTTTTCATTTATCTACCTTCTCAACCTGCTCACGCAAAAGCCAAACTGGCAATTGTTAAAAAGTACAAATGTTTGTAAGAATAAACATCCCTTGATTAGGCACTAAAAGTTATTTGAGATTCTGATTTCATAAATATATCAAAATGAATAAGTATCACTGAAAAAGCATTTAGAAAACTACATTTCTCCTCCAATGCTCCTAAATGTCAAAATAAACAAAAGTCACTTAATTCGGGTCTACAAAGCCACTATACTTTTTAGAATCTCATAAATTTGTCAAAAAAAGCACTTAAAATACATTTGGAAAACTATTAGATTTGCCAGAAGTTCATAAACCTGTCCAAATAAACAAACATCACTTGAATAGGAATTTATAAAACCAGTATCCTTTTCAGAAACTCTTAAATCTGTCAAATTCTCATTTGCCAGGACAGTTAGGAAGGCAGCACGGTAGCATTGTGGATAGTACAATTGCTTCACTGCTCCAGGGTCCCAGGTTCGATTCCGGCTTGTGTCACTGTCTGTGCGGAGTCTGCAAATCCTCCCCGTGTGTGCGTGGGTTTCCTCCGGGTGCTCCGGTTTCCTCCCACTGTCCAAAGATGTGCAGGTTAGGTGGATTGGCCATGATAAATTGCCCTTAGTGTCCAAAATTGCCCATAGTGTTGGGTGGGGTTACTGGGTTATGGGGATAGGGTGGAGGTGTTGACCTTGGGTAGGGTGCTCTTTCCAAGAGCTGGTGCAGGCTCGATGGGCCGAATGGCCTCCTTCTGCACTGTAAATTCTATGATAACTCTATGATAAGTGCAATGTTAGCATTCATGTAGAGAGGGCTAGAATACAAGAGTGGCGATGTACTTCTGAGGCTGTATAAGGCTCTGGTCAGACCCCATTTGGAGTATTGTGAGCAGTTTTGGGCCCCGTATCTAAAGAAGGATGTTCTTGGACTGATCTGTTCCCTGTAAGAACACTATTCACGACTCCCTATGCTGCCCTTGATTGGCCCTTGTTCCGCACTGTAACCAATCACTATTTGTTGATGTACTATTGTCAATGTACTCTGTTGATTATTCTTTTGTCTACTATGTACATACTGTGCGTTCCCTTGGCCGCAGAAAAATACTTTTCATTGTACTTCGGAACATGCAACAATAAAAACCAATCAATCAATCAACCAGTACTCGTTGGAGTTTAGAAGGATGAGGGGGGATGTTATTGAAACTTGCAGGATACTGAGGAGCCTAGATAGAGTGGGCGTGGGGAGGAAGTTTCCACTAATAGGAAAAACTAGAACCTGAGGCCACAGCCTCAGACTGAAAGGGCAATCCTTTAAATCTGAGATAAGGAGGAATTACTTCAGACTGAGGGTGGTGAATCTGTGGAACTCATTGCCGCAGAAGGCTGTGGAGGCCAAATACTAAGTGTGTTTAAGACCGAGATAGATAGGTTCTTGATTAATAAGGGGATCGGGGATTATAAGGGGAAGGTAAGAGAATGGGGATGAGAAAAATATCAGGCATGATTGAATGGCGGAACAGACTCGATGGGCCCATGTCTTATGGTCTGTACAAACTAACCCTTCACTACATAATCCACGAGTAATTTGGAAGGAAGCCAAAAGCTCATACGAGAAAGAAAATGCTGGAAAAGCTCATACATCTGTCAAAGCTTTCAAGAATCCAAACAATTGCTGAGCTGATCTGCACAGAATGAATGAAAGTAATGCAGAGAGTTTTAACAATTATCTTGGATCTCACATTGGGCTAGCCTTTCAATATTGTACAAAGCAGGGTCGCTCTTTATCCAGTGAGTAATCTAGACTAATGAAGATTTTTCCATTTTTACAGTGTTATTCTTCACTTGACCGCAAGCCGGTTGTCAGAAGGAACAAACTGGCAACCCCATTATTTAATGGTCCCTTGCCTTTTCCAATCATAATACTGTCACCATTCACTTCGGACGACGTAGATATAACTTAGGCTGTGGAATTTCATGATAAACTAAAGGAGGCAACACCACTTTGCTAACCTTTTAAACTCTTTCCTGCCTCCGATTCATAGTCTACTCCTTCCAGGCATTATTTAAGAGGACTTCCAAAATGTAGCCAACTCGATAAAATCCAGAAGTTCTAAAATTCCAATTTCCAGAATTATGCCGCGAACGCCTAACGTGCAGCATGTGGGTACCACCCAGCCCTTTAACTGCTGAACATAGCCAGAGACTCACTGACTATTTTCTTTCTAAATCCTGACTCCTTGCAATCCCAAAATGGGTCACAAAATCTCAGCCTCAATGTCTAACAGTGCATCAATAATAACAAATGAAAGAAAATGATGAGAAGTTAACATTAAAGGCACTTATGTGAATGCTCAAAACGTTCATAACAAGATAGATGAAGTAATGGCACAAATGGAGATAAATTTGATATAATAGCCATTATGGAAATGCATTGCAGGGTGACTAAGATTGCAGAAGGCTAATATATAAATTATATGTCCTTTTTCCTAATTTTCGCCACCAGAGGAAATCGCTTCTATCCACTTTATTGAACCTCTTTATCATCACCTACCCTTTTTGTAATCCCTTAAAACTTTTAAGTACATGAACGTGATCACTACTTAATCTTCTGTATTCCAGGGAATACATGCCAAGTTTGGCAACTTGTCCTTATTTAATCCTTTAAGCCCGAGTATTTTTGTTGAATCTGCACTGTACCGTCAAGGCTAATATATCTTTCTTGAGGTTGAACTCCAATCTGAATCTAATACAACTGAAGTATCGCTTTTTCATGTTTGTATTTGAACACTTTTGAAATAAAAGCTCATATTCCATTGAATGATTGGCCCACTTCTGTGCTGTATTGTTCAAAGCCAGTCAAGTCTCTGCTGGCTCTTTTGAAAGATGTTTTGATTGTTTTCTTTACCTGTGCACTAGCTTTTAGTAATTTGTGCACAATAGCATCTAAATCTCTTTACTCCTGCACAACTGCCATTCTCTCGGTATCAAGAAAATATTTTGATTTATTGATGGGCGCAAAAGCGAATGACTTCATAGCTCCCTCTCATTAATTTCTATTTGCTGTAATTTTGTCTGCTTACTTAATTTGTCTATATCTCTTTGCAACGTTATGCCCCTAACTATGCAATTTCCGATGCCTTTCCACTCTTTCATCCAAATCATTCATGTATAATAGTAAAAAGCTGAGGCTCTATTATAGCTCACTGGGGAACATCACTTGTCACAATTCGTCAATCATGCACTGTTTTCTTTAACCCTAATCAGTTTCTTACTTTCCAGTCA
Source organism: Scyliorhinus torazame (assembly GCF_047496885.1). Classification (NCBI taxonomy): domain Eukaryota; kingdom Metazoa; phylum Chordata; class Chondrichthyes; order Carcharhiniformes; family Scyliorhinidae; genus Scyliorhinus; species Scyliorhinus torazame. The sequence goes on along the minus strand of NC_092721.1, from coordinate 78,807,149 downwards.
GTTGCTAATCCATATCACAAGGTTGAGGTCCGTTAGCTCAGTTGGCTGGATGGCTAATGTTTGGTTCAGAATGACACCAGCATAATGTGAATTTGATTCCTGTTCTGGCTGAGCTAAACATGGGACTTGCCTCGAAAGAGAAAATGCTGGAAAATCTCAGCAGGCCTGGCAGCATCTGTAGGGAGAGAAAAGAGCTAACGTTTCAAGTACAATGACTCTTTGTCAAAGCTAACAGACAGAAAAAGTGAGAAATATTTATACTGATGAGTGAGAATGAAAGATGAGTCATAGCCACAGAAACCCAGGGAAACAGGGTGCTAATGGCCACAGAAACCAAGGGGAAAGAGTGCTAATGGCAGTCCTCGGAGAGAACAAAAGATGTGAAAGGCCAAACAGCAGAGAAACTAACCTCAGAGGTTGAACTGTAGATGTGGGGGGAGGGGAATGGGGAAGCAAAGAGGAGAAAGGTTAAGGAAAGATGGATAAGATTGGGGGGGGGGGGGGGGGGACGGTTTTAAATATATATTAGGAAAGAAAGAAATGGTAAAAGACAATTAAAATGAAATGGGATGAAAACAAATGGGTCCAGGTAGGGTAGAGCTGATCATCTGAAGTTGTTGAATTCGACCGGAAGATGTGATGTTGTTCCTCCAGTTTGCGTTGAGCTTCACTGGAACATTGCAGCAGGCCAAGGACAGATATGTGGGCATGGGAGCAGGGTCTTTTGTTAAAATGGCAAACAACGGTAAGGTCAGGGTCCTGAATGCGCACAGACCGAAGATGCTCAGCAAAGTGATCACCCAGTCTGCGTTTTGTCTCTCCGATATAGAGGAGACCACATTGGGAGCGAATGCAGTAGACCAAATTGAAAGAGGTGCATGTGAAACGCTGCTTAACCTGGAATGAGTGTTTTGGGCCTGGAATATTAAGCATGGAAGAGGTAAAGGGGCAGGTGTTACACCTTCTGCGATTGCATGGGAAGGTGCCATGGGTGATGGGAGAGGTACTGGTTATGGTGGAGGAGTGGGCTAGATTATCTCCGAGGGAACGGTCTCTGCGGAATGCTGACAGAGGGAGTGAGGGAAAAATGTGTTTGGTGGTGGCATCACGCTGGAGTTGGCGAAAATGGCAGAGGATTATGCTTTGCATACGGAGGCTGGTGGGGTGAAATGTGAGAGCGAGGGGGACTCGATCCTTGTTCTGTGAGGGAGGGGAGGGGGCGACGGTAGTGGCGCGGGAGATGGACCGCACACTGTTGAGGGCTCTGTCAACAACTGTAGGTAGGAAATCACAGTTGAGGAAGAAGGAACACATTTTCGAAGCACCATTTTAGAAAGTGGCATCATCTGAGGCGAAGGCATTGAGAGAAAGGGATGGAGTACTTTACAGGGTGTAGAGCGCGAAGAGCTGTAGTCCAGATAGCTGTGGGAGTCAGTGGGCTTATAGTGGATATCAGTGGATAGTCTATTACTGGAAATGGAGACCGAAAGATCAAGGAAGGGAAGGGAAGTGTCTGAGATGGACCAGGTGAAAGTGATGGAGGGGTGGAGTGTTGCCTCTTCACCCTGCTCCTGAGAGTGGAAGGCAATGGCCTGGAAAAGCTTTGGAAAAGGAAAACCCAAAGAAATTTTAAAAACTATATAAACAGCAAGAGAATAACTCGGGAAAGAGTAGGGCCAATTCAGGACCATATTGGTAATGTGTGTGTGGACCCAGAAGGTATGGGTACAGTCTTCAATTAATACTTTGCGTTGGTCTTCACAATGGAAAACGATGATGCAGGTTTAGACATCAGGTTGGAGGACTGTTAGAGGAAATTAATCTAGAGAGAGCAAGGAGGTACTAGCTGGTTTGGCAGCCTTAAAAGTAGATGAATGCGCAGGCCCGAATGAAATGTATCGCAGGCTGTTGAGAGAAGCAAGGGGCGAGATATCAGTGGCACATCCAAATCTCTCTGGCCACAGGTGAGGTGCCAGAGGATTGAAGGACTGCTAACCTTGTCTAATTATTACAAAATGGAGGTAGAGATAGACCAGGAAATTATCGGTCAGTCAATCTAACCTTGGTGGTGGGGAAGCTGCTAGAAAGAATTCTGAGGGACAGACTATATCTGTGCTTAGATAGACACGGAATAATCAGGGATAGTCAGCATGGATTTGTTAAGGGAAGGTCGCGTGTTGTAGGAGAATATCGGGGACCATGTATTATATATATTTATTTATTCACATGTCGGTTCACATTTGGTTTAATCGTGGGATAAACGTTGGTTTCATCGCGGGATAAATGTTAGTTTAATCGCGGGATAAATATACAAACGCACAAAAGCAAGTCTGACCTCACTAGAAAATAGGGAAGGGTTAATTCAGACATCCAGGCAGGCAGCAATCAACACAGGCTATCTACATCCACAATGGTAAGAGCCTGAAAGACCCGTTTGAATTAACAAAACAATCAGGGAAACTGGACTAAGACAGACAGGCTATTCGAAAATCCAGGAAAGATCGTTATCTCTAGACGAACATACAGGGGAGGCCATTAACACCACATCACAGCTAAGAAGAACCCTTTGACATGCTAAATGGGGGCCAGGAATTGTCCGGAGATGCAATTATCAGGGCTGTTCAAACCATGTCTGTACTTAACAATGATGTGGAGATGCCGGTGTTGGACTGGAGTGAGCTTGGTAAGAAGTCTTACAACACCAGGTTAAAGTCCAACAGGTTTGTTTCGATGTCACTAGCTTTCGGAGCGCGGCTCCTTCCTCAGGTGAATGAAGAGGTATGTTCCAGAAACATATATATAGACAGATTCAAAGATGCCAGACAATGCTTGGAATGCGAGCATTAGCAGGTGATTAAATCGTTACAGATCCAGAGATGGGGTAACCCCAGGTTAAAGAGGTGTGAATTGTGTCAAGCCAGGACAGTTGGTAGGATTTCGCAGGCCAGATGGTGGGGGATGAATGTAATGCGACATGAATCCCAGGTCCCGGTTGAGGCCGCACTCGTGTGCGGAACTTGGCTATAAGCTTCTGCTCAGCGATTCTGCGTTGTTGCGCGTCCTGAAGGCCGCCTTGGAGAATGCTTACCCGTACTTAACAAGATTATGCGAACAATCCGGCATTCAGTAAATATGTTAATAAGTTTTGCAATGTTTTTCCAACTATCTTTGCTCAGTAAAACAATTTACATATCAATACTGAACTTTACGACATCGGACAGTATAACTGACCATTGCAATGTACAATTGGGGAGAGACACTGACTCGCAGGAACCTGCAGTGTTCAGGCCTGAGCAGCTGTGACTCCCATATGCATGTGAAATAAAGACTTTTCCTTAAAGCTCAACAGTCTCCAGGACTCCACTTTAATTCCTTCCAATATCATGTTTGGCAAATTTAATCAATTTTTTTGAGGAGGTAACCAGGAGTGTTGATTAAGGTATTGCATTTGATGTGGTCTATTTGTAGGTAGCAGAGGGTGATGGTAGAAGGATGTTTCTATGACTGCAAGTCTGTTTCCAGTGGGGCTTAGCAGGGATCGGTACTGGGGCTCTTGATATTTGTGGTGTACATTAATGATTTTGACTTAAATGTAGGGGGCATGATCATGAAGTTCGTGGAAGACACAAAAATTGCTAGGGTGATAAATAATGAAAAGGGTAGCCGTCGACTGCAGGAGGATATCAATGGACTGATCAGTTAGGCAGAGCAATGGCAAATGGAATTCAGTCCGGAAAAGTGTGAGGCAATGTACTTGGGGAGGCCTAAAAAGGAAAATGATAACTATGAATGATAAGGGCGGCATGGTAGCACAGTGGTTAGGATTGTTGCTTCACAAGCGCCAAGGTCCCAGGATCGATTCCCAGCTTTGGTCACTGTGTGGAGCCTGCACGTTTGCCCCATGTCTGCATGAGTTTCCTCCGGGTGCTCCGATTTCCTCCCACAAGTCCCAAAAGATGTGTTTGTAGGTGAATTGGACATTCTGAATTCTCCCTCGGTGTACTCGAACAGGCGCCAGAGTGTGGCAACTCGGGGTTTTCACAGTAACTTCATTGCAGTGTTAATGTAAGCCTACCGTTGATACTAATAAAGATTATTATTAGGGCCCTGGAAAGTACTGAAGATCAGAGGACCCTTGGGAGTGCATATCCACAGATCCCTGAAGATGGCAGGGCAGGTAGATAAGGTGGTTAAGAAGACATGTAGGATACTTGCCTTTATTAGTTGAGGCACAATGCAAGAGCAGAGAGGTCATGCTGAAACTGTATAAAATATTATGACGCCACAACTGCAGTTTTGATCACATTATGGGAAGGATGTGATTGCATTGAAGATACAGAGGAGACTTACCAGGATCATGGCTGGGCTGGAGGGTCTGAGCTATGAGGAAAGATTGGATAGGCTGGGGTTGTTTTCCTTAGAGCCGCAAAGGTTGACAGGGACCAGACAGAGAGGTATACGATTATAATGGGCATAGATAGGGTGGATGGGAAGGCACTTTTTCCATTAGTAGAAGGGCCAATAACCAGGAAGCATAGTTTTAAGAGGTAGAAGTCTTAAGAGGGACGTTGAGGAGCAACTTTTTCACTCCGGGGATGGTGGGAGTCTGGAACTCACTACCTGAAAGGGTGATTGAGCATAAACTCTCATAACATTTAAGAAGCCTTTAGCTATTCACTTGCGCTGCCCTACTCCAGGGCTGTGAGCCCGATGTTGAAAAATTGGATTAGTGTAGTCAGATCTTTGTTGACCGACATGGACACGATGGACTGAATCGTCTCATTATGCTCTACAGGAACACCTCTATGGATAAATGGTCGCTTAGCAGACACCTCAGTCCTGTCACGTACATACCTTGCGCCACATGGGAACTCCAGGTTTCACTTTAGGCTAACTGGACAACTTTAGTTGATTAATACTTTGCGTAAGTGTATTATGGTCTTGTACTGGGCAATCGGAAACAAAAAGCACTGGAAAATGAAAGCAACGTTGCTGTATACTATTACAACAGGATACTTGAAGGAAAGTGTGGATAGAAATTATTTTATGATTTTAGTTAAGTAAGGTAGTGAAAGCCTGCCTCCTGAAAGTGATGATGACATGTTCCAGGTTCGAGTGACTGATGGCCTTGTTTCACTATACTGTTATCTTCACAAAAATGTTCTGTTTGTTCATTGCTTCGCCCCTGTTTCTAAGTCGGTCTGATTTCCTGTCACACTATGTGGACTTCGTGTTATACTGTGTAAATGTCTCACTTTTGTAATTTGTGAGCTTCAGTGTGTTTTATTTTTTTCAGTCAACATCCTGAACTTGCAAATTTTAAACTGGAAAGAAATGAAATCTTGACTGTCGTGAAAGAATAGTTCTTGCTTGTTTGGCATGAACAGTCATTGAGTTCCCCGATAATTCAGTGGATTTTCATAATGACAAGTAGAGCTGTATAAACCCAAAAGATCTTGGATTTGGTCCACAGCCTCTCATGTATTTTCTTGGGACTGCAAAAGGCGTACTGCCACTAGCCTTACTTTGTCTGGGTTATGAAATAAGAACCATTCACTTCTGATGGTCAGCCAGTGATATCACTTGGAAATGCTTCCGACTGACGAACAGCTTGCCAGACTCTCAGGCCAGGATTCTCCAAAATCACGGCCAAGTGTTGACACCGGTGTAAACACTGGAATGTTTCACACTGGCGTCAACGTGCCTCTTGGCCCAGCGATTCAGTGGCCCACAGGGAGCTAGCACAGTACCGGAGCGCTGCACTGCTGGCACGGGTCTGCGCATGCGCGTGGTGGCCTTAATCGTGCCGGCACCGCACAACATGGTGTAGCGACACAGCGGGCCCGCGCGGAAGGCCCCCTCCAGATCGCGCACACCCTGATAGGTAGCCCCCGATCACGGGCCTGGCCGTTGTGCAGGCCCCTCTCCCGGAGTCTGATCCCTCCGCCCCCCCATCGGGGCGGCCACCGTGGAGGCGGGTCTGAGCTCCCGCCAGTTGGTACCAGGTTGGAACCACGCCAGCGGGAACGAAGCCGGTCAATCGTGGAGAATTGCCGCGGAGAATCGGGCCCTGGCATTGGAGTGGCTTGGTGGGAATTTCCGGCGTCACCGACGATCCTCCGACCCGGCGCAGGCTCGGAGAATCCCGGCCGGTGTCTCAGCCATTTGCTTGAGGGCAAGCAGTATTAATGGAACCGTAATCAACAAGGAGTTCAAACCTTCATGAAGCCAAGGGAGGAAGGAGACTGGCAAAAATATTTTCATGCAATGTTAAATTTTAATTCTATTTATTATTATGTTTTATTTATATCTATTTTTCTCTCTCAGCTTTCGGCATTGCCACCTGATGTAAGGGCCACTGTGACTGGCGCACAAAACAAAGCCAGACACAACAATTCTCTTTCTTCAACGCTTCATGGAGGGCCACCACCGCCACCGCCTTCATTGATATCTGGGTCTCTACCGCCTCCGCCTCCGCCACCGCCTCCACCACCACCTCCCCCGCCACCACCAGCGACAGGGTTTAAGGAAGGACACTGGTCTCCAACACCTCAAACACTACCACATGGATTGAAACCTAAAAAGAAATTCAAACTTGATATCAACATGAAGAGAGTCAACTGGTGTAAGGTATGTAAAAATAAATGCTTTAATGGAAACTGTTCCATAAACAGTGATGAAACAATCTTTTTGATATCGTCTTAATAATATGACTATCTTTTTTCATGAAAAAACTATGGGCATTAAACAAGAAATTAGAGATGCATGCAGTAAATGAATATCGGGGATCATGGGTGATTTTAATCTTCACATAGATTGGGCAAATCAAATTGGCCACAATGCCGTAGAGGAGGAATTCCTGGCGTGTATACGGGATGGTTTTCTTGACCAATATGTGGAGGAACCAACTAGAGAGCAGGCCATCTTAGACTGGGTACTGTGTAATGAGAAGGGAATCATTGCCAATCTGGCTGTATGAGACCCCTTGGGGATGAGCTGAATCTTAATAAAGGGAACTATGAGGCGTGAGTTGGCCTTGATAGATTGGGGAGAGTTACTTAAAAGGGATGACAATGGATAGACAATGGCAAACATTCAAGGAACGCATGGAGGAACTACAGCAACTGTTCATTCCTGTCTGGCACAAAAGCAAAGGGGGTAAGAGGGCCAATCCATGGCTTACAAAGGAAATTAGAAATAGTATCCATTGCAAGGAAGAAGCATACAGATTGGCCAAGAAAAATAATAGGTCTGAGGATTGGGAGCAGTTTAGAATTCAGCAAAGAAGGACGAAGGGAGTTATTAAGAAGGAGAAAGTTGAGTACGAAAGGAAGCTTGCAGGAACATAAAGACTGACACTTTCGGCAGATATGTGAAGAGAAAGAGATTGGTAAAGAGAAATGTAGGCCCACTGTAGACAAACAGGGGAATGCATAATAAGGGACAAAGAAATGGCTGAGCAATTAAATACGTACTTTGGTTCTGTCTTCACAAACGAGGACACAAATCAGATCCCAGAAATGTTGGAGAATGAAAGGTTTAGTGAGAGGGAAGAACTGAGGGAGATCAACATTAGTAGAGAAATGGTGCTGGGAAAACTGATGGGATTGAAGGCGGATAAATCCCCAGGGCCTGAGAATCTGCATCCCAGAGTGCTTAAGGAGCTGGCTCTGGAAATAGTGGATGCATTGGTGGTCATCTTCCGGGATGACCTGGTACCACCCGGAGGGAGCTCGGTCCCGTCTCCGCGGTGGCCGTCCCGATGGGGGGGGCGGAGGAATCAGACTCCGGGAGAGGGGCCTGCACAACGGCCAGGCCCGTGATCGGGGGCTTCTGATCAGGGTGTGTGCGATCTGGAGGGGGCCTTCCGCGCGGGCCCGCTGTGTCGCTACACCATGTTGTGCGGTGCCGGCACGATAAAGGCCACCACGCACCTGGAACTGTCTCTGCAGATTGGAGGGTAGCTCATGTCACTCCGATATTAAAAAAGGGAGATAGAGAGAAAGCAGAGAATTATTGATCAGTAAGCCTAACATCGGTAGTGGGGAAAATGCTTGAATCAATTATCAAGGACTTTATAGCGGAACATTTAGAAAGCAGTGGCAGGATCAGTCAGAGTCAGCATGAATTTATAAAGGGAAAATCATGCTTGACAAATTTGTTGGAATTCTTTCAAGAGTCAACCAATACAGTCGACAAGGGGGAGCCAGTCGATGTGATATATTTGGACTTTCAGAAGGTGTTTGACAAGTCCCGCATAAGAGATTATTGTGCAAAATTAAAGCGCATGTGATTGGGGGAAATGTATTAAGGTGGATAGAAAACTGGTTGGCAGCGAGGAAACAAAGAGTAGGGATTAATGGGTACTTTTCAAATTGGCAGGCAATGGGGTACCGCAGGGATCGGTGCTGGGACCCCAGCAATTCACAATATATATTAATGATTTGGTTGAGGGAACAAAATGTAACATCTCAAAGTTTGCAGATGATACCAAATTAGGTGGGAGGGTGAATTGTGACGAGGATGCAGGGATCCTACAGCAAGATCTGGACAGGTTGGGCGAGTGGGCAAACCAATAGCAGATGCAGTATAATTTGGATAAGTGTGAGGTTATTCATCTTTGAAGCAAAAACAGGAAGGCAGATTACTACCTGAATGGTTGTAAATTGGGAGAGGGGAGTGTGCAGCGGGACTTGGGTGTCCTTGTGCACCATTCGCTGAAGGTAAGCATGTAGGTGCAGCAGGTGGTAAAGAAGGCTAATGGTATGTTGGCCTTCATTGCAAGAGGTTTCGAGTATAGAAGCAGGGATGTGTTGCTGCAATTGTACAGGGCCTTGGTGAGGCCACACTTGAGGTATTGTGTGGAGTTTTGGTCTTCTTCTCTGCGGAGGGATGTTCTTGCTCTCGAGGGAGTGCAGTGAAGGTTTACCAGACTGATTCCAGGGATGGCGGGACTGCCATATGAGGAGAGATTGACTAGGTTGGGATTGTTCTCGCTAGAGTTCAGAAGAATGAGGGGGGATCTCATAGAGATTTATAAAATTCTAACCGGATTAGACAGGGTAGATGCAGGGAAGATGTTACCAATGATGGGTGTGTCCAAAACCAGGGGTCGCAGCCTGAGGATTCAGTGTAAACCATTTCGGACAGAGATAAGGAGATATTTCTTCACACAAAGAGTGGTGAGCCTGTGGAATTCATTACACCAGGAAGTAGTTGATGCAAAAACTTTGAATATATTCAAGAGGCGGCTGGATATAGCACTTGGGGAGAATGGGATCAAAGGCAATGGGGAGAAAGCAGGATTAGGCTATTGAGTTAGATGATCAGCCATGATCGTGTTGAATGGCGGAGCAGGCTCGAAGGACCAAAAGGCCTCCTCCTGCTCCTATCTTCTATGTATCTATGTAGCACTTCGGGTTGGGGCAGGGTCAAGGGAAATGCCGATTTGGGGGAACCATAGATTTGAGCCAGGGAAGTGGGATGGAATTTTTCAGAGATGGGAGGAAAAAGAAATTAGGACACTAAAAGATTTATTTCTTGGGTTCGTCTTGCAGGATTGAAGGAGCTGGGAGCCAAGTATGGCTGGAGCAGGGGGAAATATTTAGATACATGCAGGTTTGAGATTTTGCCTGAAAGGAGCTATAGAGCTTCCCAGTAGAACCAACTTCCACATTGCTGGAGGAGGTGCTGATGACGGGGGGACTGGAGAAGGGGTTAGTATCGGCGGTTTACTATTTTGGAGGAGGAGAAGGTGCCGTTAGAAGGGATCAAGGCAAAGTGAGAGGAAGAGTTGGGAGAGGATATGGAGGAGACGTTCTAGTGTGAGTTGCTCCAGAGGGTGAACGCCTCCACGTGTGCGAGGTTGGGGTTGATACAGCTGAAATTAAATGAAAATCGCTTATTGTCACAAGTAGGCATCAATGAAGTTACTGTGAAAAGCCCCTAGTCGCAGGTGGTGTATAGAGCGTACCTTACAAGGGCAAGGATGAGCCAGCAAGGAGGGGCTGGTTTAGCACACTGGGCTAAATCGCTGGCTTTTAAAGCAGACCAAGGCAGGCCAGCAGCACGGTTCAATTCCCGTACCAGCCTCCCCGAACAGGCGCCGGAATGTGGCGACTAGGGGCTTTTCACAGTAACTTCATTGAAGCCTACTTGTGACAATAAGCGATTTTCATTTCATTTAGTGTAATCTCTAAAGTGGTGCACGTGAAACCAGCCCTCCGGAGGCCATATTCGGGGTGTCGGACCAGCCGGGGTTGGAAACGGGTGTGGAGGCAGATGTTGTAGCCTTTGCCTCATAGATCACCTGAAGGCAGATCCTGTTAGGGTGGAGATCAACCTCTCCACCCTGTGCCCTGGCCTGGCAGGGGAAACCTACTGGAATTCTTAACGCTTGAAATGGTCAAATTTGAACTGAGGGGAAGAATGGAGGGGTTCTACAATTAATGGGAGTTATTCATTATGTACTTTCGAGAATTGGATTACATCGAACATTGGGGGAGCTGGGAGGGTTGTGGGGAGGGGGGCTGTATGTGTGAATGGTGATTATGGGTGATTCCTGATTCCTTTCTGTCATTTATTTATGTTAACGTGCAGGACAACGTTTGGGCTTTGGTGGGAGGATGGGATCGTTGTTATTGATATGGGAATTGACATTACATTCGTTACTGATTATTGTTTACTGTTGGGTGTAAATTTGGGAGAAAATGTGAAAAAGGAGGAGAATAAAAAATAGTTTAATAAAACAAAACATTGAGGTGCGATTTTGGGGAAGTGAATTGATGACCACCAAAAGAGAACTGGAATCCACAGTTTTAGTGCTCCCTGTGAGACCTGTATCATCTGTGATGCTTAAGGGAAGCTACTATTCAGTACATAATCAGAACCTTAAGGTAGAATCATTCTGGCGTATTAAATCCCGTGGCGGGCAGAAAAGCTGGTGTGATTCCAGCTGGGGGGACAGGATGACTGAACGTGTGATCGTCAACCGTTGCGCATAGGCGAGGAGTTTGTTGAATGCGAGCAGAAAGCCTCCCCCACAGTTATCTCATGGGGTCAAAAGTCTTGACACCTCGATGCACACGTTCAATGGAAGCCATGAGCTTCACATTACACTTCTAGAGTCCTTATGGGTGCAGCTTGTAAGGGAAAAGCTGCCATACGTTTGCAACCATACTCCAGGATGTATGACATCCCTGCCGTCATTGTCTTTCCCTCATATATAGATAAGAATGCCACCTGCAATGCACCTATCATTGCTCGGTGTTGCATTGTACTGTGGCTGCCAGCATTTTGATTTCTTGAGGCCTTGTTGCCTCTTACTGCTCATAATCTTGCTTCTCCTGGCCTTGTACCAACCTGTGATGTGGCCTCCTTCTCAGCTGAATGAGAACCATTACCAAGGGGTCCCTTTAACCGGCCACTTGTGCTGACCTTGAACTCCAACTACCTGAAAAGACTGCACCCACTTCAAAGGATCTCAGTGAATGACTAACTGCTTGGCCAAGGTCAGTTTGGAAGACATGGTGTGCGTCACTGTTCAAACTTACTCCACTACCTTCTATCCTCTGTCATCCACCAACTTCTTGTCTGTCACCCATGAACCTCTCCTGTTATCCTGTACCCCATCATGACCCAGCTGCATTTACCATCCCTCCTCTCAGAGCTGACACCTGTGTCATGGGCCAGGGTTTAAAGAAGTGTATCATGGAGTTCACCTGACCCACAACTTTTAATAGATTATGGTATGGGGAGCACATGACCCTCTCTACAGGTTCTGGTACAGCAGAAATTGAAAAGTATTTTTTTAAAGCAAAACAGTGTTTATTCTATTAACTCCAGTTAACCTTTTAAAAACAAACAGTGAACATCTCAGCAACCATCAATTCAAATACAATCCCCAAAGAATACAACACTAAGTAATCCTTTAAGCTTTCCTTTTAACATCCAGAAGACTTAAAACAAAACCTTTCAACAGAAGCTCATCAGGTTAAAGTCACTACTGAGAGCAGTTATTAGTTGTAAATCGCCAAAGGATCGATTTACAGTCTTTGTATTACAGAGAGAGAGAGAGACTCATACACCTTCTGATTGTGACTACAGCTTCCAGCTCTGAAAACGAAACTAAAACACACCCTGCAGCAAACAGCCTAAAACGAAAGCAAAAAGCTGACAGAAAGCCCAGCTCCACCCACTCTCTGACATCACTGTCGTAATAAACACCCATTTCTTAAAGGTACTCTCACTACAGATCCTTATATACACACCCAGATATAAACACCCATTTCGTAAAGGTACTCTCACATGCCATCTCCCCCAAGAAAAAAAAAAAGCATCAACTTCAAGATGGTTTCATTTTTCACCTTTTTACTATCCTTTAAGAAATGCACACAGTAAATATACTTTTTCATTTCAAAAAACAACACGCGCAAACAGGTATAAAAATATAGTTCATTTTTTGTTTTTCCTCCAACTGGAATCCTTCTTGATTGACAGTCTCTTTGAACAAGAAGGTCTCTGCACAATCCGTCCATTTCTCTAAGCCTCGGCATTTCTCTCTAAAGTCAGATACTTTAGTTCAATCTGATCACAGAGTCCCTTGTAATTCTCCAACACAGGAGCATTGGTTATCCCAGCTTTCAGGCAGTCAAATGCATGTTGAAACTCCGCTGTCCACTGACATTTGCAACGTTTCTTCAAGTCCATCAGTGGAGCAACCACGCTGCAAAGTGTTTGCACAAATGTTCGAACAAATCCACTCATGCCAAGAGTGTCCCGTCGAGGAGCGATTGAATAAACTCGGTTTGTTCTCACTGGAACGAAGGAGGTTGAGGGGAGACCTGATAGAGGTATATAAAATTATGAGGGGCATAGACAGAGTGGATAGTCAGAGGCTTTTCCCCAGGGCAGAGGGGTCAATTACTAGGGGGCATAGGTTTAAGGTGAGAGGGGCAAGGTTTAGAGTAGATGTACGAGGCAAGTTTTTTACGCAGAGGGTAGTGGGTGCCTGGAACTCGCTACCGGAGGAGGTGGTGGAAGCAGGGACGATAGGGACATTTAAGGGGCATCTTGACAAATATATGAATAGGATGGGAATAGAAGGATACGGACCCAGGAAGTGTAGAAGATTGTAGTTTAGTCGGGCAGCATGGTCGGCACGGGCTTGGAGGGCCGAAGGGCCTGTTCCTGTGCTGTACATTTCTTTGTTCTTTGTTCTTTGTTCTTTGAGTCGAGGGTATCGGAAACTCCTCAATAACTTTTGTTTTCACATCCCGTGGGACCATTCGGCCCTGTCTGATTGTATGGCCAAGGAAAGTGACTTGGGCTTTTCCAAATTTACTTTTGGCTAGGTTTATCACCAAACCCGTCTTCTGAAGTTGATCGAATAACTCCATCAGATGTTTTAAATGTTCTTTCCATGTCTGGCTTAAAATTACCAGATCGTCGATGTATACCTCACAATTGGGTAATCCTGAAACGACTTTGTTAGTTAACTGTTGAAATTTGGCTGGGGAGTTTTTCATGCTAAATGGCATAACTTTGAATTGGTATATACCATCTGGAGTCACAAAAGCTGAAATCTCCTTCGCCCTTTCGGATAAAGGCACCTGCCAGTAACCTTTAAGTAAATCCAATTTGGAAATAAAAGCGGACTGTCCCACTTTCTCAATGCAATCGTGGGATTGGATAAGAGTCCGTTCTTGTAACTGCGTTAACCTTTCTATAGTCCACACACAACCGTTGGGTATCGTCTGGTTTAGGTACCATCACTATGGGTGAGCTCCATTGGCTGCAACCCACTTCAATTATGCCATTTTTAAGCATACTCCAATCTCTTTGTTAACCTGTGCCAGTTTTAAAGGGTTAAGTCTGTATGGCTGTTGTTTGATTGGAACAGTCTTTCCCACATCTACATCATGTATAGCCATTTTAGTACTTCCCAATTTATCTTCACAAACTTGCCCATGTGATAGCAATAACTCTTTCAGGTCAGTTTGTTTTTCCTCTGGAAGGTAACTCAACAATTTATCCCAATTTTTAAGAACATCCTCGTTTTCCAATTTAATTTGAGGTATGTCAAATTCACAGTCATCTGGATTTGGCTCGTCACTTTGAGTTAGAATCATTAAAACCTCCTCCTTTTTCTCTCCTTCTCTTTCAAAGTACCTTTTAACCATATTCACATGACACACTCGGTGAGTCTTCCTTCTATCTGGTGTTTTTATCACTTAATTCACCTCACTTAATTTCCTTTCAATCTAATAAGGTCCACAAAACCTTGCTTTTAAAGGTTCGCCTACCACTGGTAACAACACTAAAACTTTATCTCCAATGGCAAAACTATGAAATTTGGATTTCTTGTCCGCTACCCATTTCATCACATGTTGTGCAACTTTTAAATGTTGTCCAGCCAATTCACCTGCTCTATTTAATCGTTCCTTAAAATCTGACATGTAATCCAATAAAGTAATTTCCGATTTCTCACTCACCAATTTTACCTTAATCAATTTAAGTGGTCCTCTTACCTCATGACCAAAAATTAGTTCAAAAAGACTGAATTTGGTTGACTCATTAGGTGCATCCCTAATTGCAAACAGTACAAATGGAATTGCTTTATCCCAATCCTCTGGATAATCTTGACAATAAGCCCTCAACATTGTCTTTAATGTCTGATGCCACCTTTCTAACGCTTCCTGCGATTCTGGATGGTAAGTAGTTGATTTAAATTATTTTATTACTAAGCAATCCATAACTTCTTTGAATAACCTTGAGTAATATTTGATCCTTGATCCGATTGTATTTCTGAGGGAGGTCTATATCTAGTAAACAATTTAAGTAACTCCTCCACAATCTTTTTAGCTGTAATATTACATACTGGAATGGCCTCTGGAAACCTAGCAGACACATACATTTAAAGTCAAAAGATATTGATTCCCACTTTTTGTTTTAGGAAACGGTTCCACGCTATCAATTAGGACCCTTGTAAAAGGTTCCTCAAATGCTGGAATGGGTATTAAGGGCGCTGGTTTTATCACTGCTTGAGGTTTCCCTATCACTTGACATGTGTGACATGATTGACAAAATTTAACTACATCTTTATGTAGTCCAGGCCAATAAAAATGTTTCTGGATTTTAGCTTGAGTTTTCCTTATTCCCAAATGACCTCCCACTGGTACCTCATGTGCAACTCACAGCACCTCCGTTCTGTACCCTCCGGCAATACTACTTGATGAACTTCTGCCCACTTTTCATCCATCTGCATATGTAAAGGTCTCCATTTTCTCAGCAAGACATTACTTTTACGGTAATAATACTCTGGTATACACTCCGATTCCTCTTCCGTGTATGCTTTCTGATCTATCTATTTTATTTCTACATCTTTCTGTTGTAACTCCACCAATTTTCCTGAACTAAAAATATCCGCCTTATCCTCCACCTGTTCTTGTTCTTTTTCAACCATCTGATCAAAAATCGTTTCTGATAATTGCACTTCAACTTCATCTTCACTCTCTGATTTCTCCTCTTGTGACACGTGACTTTGCGATCTTGCTACTACACAATCCGGAAAAATCCCAGGATATTCGTCCTTCAACACTTCAGTTGCCTGATTTTTCCATTGGCTTATCGACCGCAGTCGGCATCACTCCCACCTGCGATCCAGCTATATCATTACCCAAGATAAACTGTATTCCTGGACCAGATAGTTTCTCTATTACTCCTACTACCACTTCAACACTCGTCACTGGATTTTCTAATCTTGCCTTATATAATGGAACACTACTCCTCTCACCCTGAGTTCCACATATTACCACCTCTTCTGGCAACATTCTTCCCAAACGACATAACTTGTCATCCCTTACCATTAAAGATTGACTAGCTCCCGTATCTCTTAAAACTGTGACTTCTTTTCCTGCTCTTCCTAATACACATGAGTAAACTTTACCCACACAAGTAAATTCTTTAAAGAGATCTGGCACCTTCTTATCAATCACCTCTTGATCAGGCTGTACAATCTTTTGCACCCCCTTCGCTTCACTTGGTCTTTCCTTTCCCACTTTTACAAACCCCACTGTCTTATCCTGTTTTACCATATCAGCCTTTCCAGTGCTTTTCTTCAACCACCAACACTGTGACTTTACATGGCCTAGTTTATTACAGTGAAAACATTTGAAACTTTTCATTTCTTTTCCACCCTCCTGAATTTCTTTTTAAATCTGAGGTACACTCTCCTTATTATCTCCCATCAGATCACCTTTACCTTTACCACTTGAGTATTTCTCACATCCCCAATTTGAAATGAAAAATGAAATTAAAATCACTTATTGTCACAAGCAGGCTTCAAATGAAGTTACTGTGAAAAGCCCCTAGTCGCCACATTCTGGCACCTGTTCGGGGAGGTTGGTACGGGAACTGAACCGTGCTGCTGGCCTGCCTTGGTCTGCTTTCAAAGTTGACGATTTAGCCCTGTGCTTTCTATCCCTCACAGGCTGAAACTGATGTTGGAAACCAAGCTTTAATTTATGAACTAATTCATAATCATCTGCCATTTCTGCTACTAATCTCACAGCTTTAAACCTCTGCTCTTCCACATGAGTTCTCACTACATCAGGAATTGAATTTTTAAACTCCTCCAAAAGTATAATTTCTCTGGAGCTTCATACGTTTGGTCTTTTTTCAAAGCCCTTATCCACCTATCAAAATTTCTCTGTTTGAGCCTTTCAAGCTCCATTTAAGTTTGACCAAATTCTTTCCCTAAATTTCTAAACCTTTGTCTGTTGGCTTAGGCACTAGTTCATATGCACCTCAGATGGATTTTTTCTCCTCCTCATACGACCCAGATACCTCCTCCGGCAGTGATGCAAACACTTCACTCGCCCTACCTACCAGCTTTGTTTGAATCAGTAATACCCACATGTCCTGTGGCCATTTCATTTGTTTAGCCACCTTCTCAAATGAAATGAAAAAGGCTTCTACCGCCTTCTCGTCAAACCTTGGCAATGTTGGACATATTTAAATTGATCCCCACCAAGCCTTCGACTTTGACGTTCTTTCTCACTATCCTCATCACTATCATCCAACTGTACGTTTCCCTTTATGTCTGCCAATTTTAACTGACTGTCATGTTTCATGGCCATTTTCTGAAGTTCAAATTCTCTCTCTTTATCTTTTTCCCTGATCTATAATTCCCTTTCTCTTTTTGTCTGCTAGGGCTATTCTTTCTGTTTTCCTTTCTGCTCTCTCTTTTTCCTCTCTCTCGCTTTCTTTTTTCTCACTCGTTTGTATTCAAGCTGCTTTTATTCTTTGTCATGTTCCATTTGTTTAATTTGTAACTGAATCTTTGCCATTTCCAATGAGTCAAACTGTATCTCAGGCAACCTTAAATGCTTAGCCACCGCCATAATGACCTCATCTTTTCACATTTTGTCACGTAATGTTAACTGCAATGTTTTTGCCAAATCTAACAGTCTGCTTTTGTCTCTATGCATACCTTACCACGGGTGACCGTCTCCACCCCCAAAAACGTCAGAGCCTCTGAAAGAGCCATTGTCTGCAACACACTCCCTACTTAAACAAAAATAACACACCTGAAAAGCAACCACAATATGCTCACCCCTCACTGTCTTTAAGTTCACTAAGCCAATCCAATAGATAGACTTTTATCCCAGACAAGCCCCCAATTTGTTGTGGGCCAGTGTTTAGAGAACCCCAAAGTGTATCATGGAGTTCACCTGACCCACAACTTTTAATAGATTGTGGTATGGGGAGCACACGGCCCACTATACAGGTGTGGTACAGCAGAAATGGAAAAGTATTTTTTTTAAAGCAAAACAATGTTTATTCTATGAACTCAAGTTAACCTTTTAAAAACAAACAGTGAACATCTTAGCAACCATCAGTTCAAAAACAACCCCCAAAGAATACAACACTAAGTAATCCTTTAAGCTTTCCTTTTAACATCCAGAAGACTTAAAACACAACCTTTCAACAGAAGCGCATCAGGTTAAAGTCACTACTGAGAGCAGTTATTAGTTGTAAATCGCCAAAGGATCGATTTACAGTCTTGGTATTACAGAGAGAGAGACTCATGCACCTTCTGGTTGTGACTGCAGCTTCCAGCTCTGAAAACAAAACTATAAAACACCCTGCAGCAAACAGCCTAAAATGAAAGTAAAAATCTGACAGAGCCCAGCTCCACCCACTCTCTGACATCACTGTAGTAATAAACACCCATTTCTTAAAGGTACTCTCACATGACACCTGTTACCGTCCCCATGCGCAGCCTGACCTTGCCTCCTCCTGTTCTGAGCCACCTGCTTTGTCCCCTTCCATCACTTCTAATGAGACCTTCATCTGCCTGGCTCTCAACTTAGCCCTACCACCCGATCACATAAAACACCACATCACCACCCTCTTCTCTGACAGTGACTATACCCCCCAATCACCATGACCCACAGTTCTTCCCCAGGGCCACACAGTCAACATCACTGACCTTGCCCTCTTGAGACACTCGCATCCCCCTTTCTCCAGATGCTCCCCAACCCCTCTCCATTGGACACTCTCTCTTCCATGGACTTTCCCGTCCTCTCCTCACTTCCCGGGACTTGCAATTACTCTCTCTCTTTCACATTCTGCAGGCTCTTTCTCCTGCCCCCCATACGCAGCCATTTACCTCATTTCCCCACTATTTGCCCATCAGCTTATCCAACCTTCGCACCATCCTTCCAATCTACCTGATCTTTGCCTACCTCCCTTGTTCAGCCTTAGTGCAGAATTTGCATGAAGCAGTTGAATGAAGTTATATGTGCTCTCCAAGAAGGGGAATGCAACATCTACGGATCTCAAAGTCACTGTAGAGGTGAAGCTTGCAAGGTGCACGATTCTTATGTGCAGACGTAAAACTGAACATTGTAATTTCTTATTGGCGGGGACCTTAATTTGTAGGGCAAACCTACTTGGATTGGATTGGATTTGTTTATTGTCACGTGTACCGAGGTACAGTGAAAAGTATTTTGCTGCGAGCAGCTCAGCAGATCATTAAGTACATGTGAAGAAAAGGGAATAAAAGAAAATAAATAATAGGGCAACACAACATATACAATGTAACTATATAAGCACTGGCATCGGATGAAGCATACAGGGTGTAGTGTTAATGAGGTCAGTCCATAAGAGGGTCATTTAGGAGTCTGGTGACAGTGGGGAAGAAGCTGTTTTTGAGCCTGTTCCTGTGTGTTCTCAGACTTCTGTATCTCCTGCCCGATGGAAGAAGTTGGAAGAGTGAGTAAGCCAGGTGGGAGGGATCTTTGATTATGCTGCCCGCTTTTGTAGGCAACGGGAGGTGTAGATGGAGTCAATGGGTTGGAGGCAGGTTCGTGTGATGGACTGGGCGGTGTTCATGACTCTCTGAAGTGCAAGGTGACTCTTCTGGCAAGGTGACTTTTAATGAGCATGCATGAGACGCTAATTCATACAAATCTAGTTCCCAACATTTTTCACCTTTAACTAGCCTTGAGAGTTGGTAGAACAGAATTCCAACAATCCTGCTGTCGGGTAACAGATTTTTTGTCTCCTGTCAGATTAAGTGCCCCTGCCTGCAATGATTCTCGCTGATAGCGGGAGTAAAAAATTGCACCATCGGTTTTTACATGCAAAAATCACATTCGTTCATTTCTGAAAGCTGCAGAGACACCAGGCAGACTTCTTTTGGCCCTGTTCTGGCAGGGGCGGGGCTGGGAAATGTGGCGAGGCTTCAAAAGTTCATTGATCACTGTCCGCCGGTTGAAGGGGCAGTAAAATTTTATCTATTTCTACACAACATTTGCTTTTAGTCAGAAATTTTAATTTGTATTTCAGTCACATATGTATGTATTTGAAACAATTTTGTGGTCTTGTCCAATTTATATTTGTTTTTATGGGGTTTCTTTGGCTGCCTAAATATTTCATTGATTTTTCAGATTAAAGCAAAGCCTCAAAACTCTTCAAATGTAAACCATGGTATTTAATTAAATCCACTTAATAGCAAGCCAATGAACCATTGTAATTTTTAAAAAGTTTAGAGGTCAAGCCGATTGAAAATGCTTTATTTGAGGAAAGACTTGAAGTAGATTTTTTAATCTGCAGAAACATGTAAGCCACTTACAATTTGATAAAGGTAGATAGCTAGTACGCAATGCACTTGGTTGTTTTATTTGTCGTTGTTGAAGAAGTAAATTTAGACGGCAAGTAAAATTCCTTTTTCAATAACTTGAAAGCATTTTTCTAATTGTAATTAGTATTGAATAGTTCCCTAAAAGCACTGCATTTCTTGATTAGAAGCATCAGTGCGTAGTAACCAGTCCTTGAACCAGGGGAAAAAAGTAGCAAATTCTTAACTGAAGCACCCTACATCAAGTAAGCATTCATTTATTTTTACTGATGAAAGGCCATCAACCTGAATTGCTAATTATTTGTCTCCACAGATGATGCTGACCTGTTGATTATTTCCCGCATTTTCGCATTTTCTTCTTGTTATGTGGGAACATGATTTAAGGTGGATTAAGTGAGAGAGTGGAATAATTCATAACTGGATTAAAGTTTGATCAGGCTGATGAGTTTAAGATCTCCTCTCTATGCTGGCTGTAAGAGTTGTACATGAACTTTTTTCGGACATAAACCAGTTGTTGGTGATCGTGGACCACCAAATACAGCCACATGGATTTGAACGCAAAGTTGTGACCCTGTACCAGGGAACAAGGCAACCGCAGAGATTGCAACTCCCTGCTAATCATCGTGGGAAAAGTATTTTCCCATGTTGTCCTTGTCAGATTGAGGATCTAGCTGAACACATCTACTCAAAACCAGGCGCGGTTTCAGAACTGAAAGATCTACAATTGATATGAATGTCTCAGTTCAGCAGTTGCAAGAGCATGAATAAAGTAGACCATGATATATTACCTTCATTGATCTCACCAAGGCATTCAACCGTGTGAGCAGAGGCAGTCTATTTGATCTGCTGGAGAAAATAGGCTGCCCACCAAAGCTTTTTTTAAAAAAAAATATTTTTATTGGCTTTTCTCATATTTATAAACAGTTGTTGCTTATATACATTACATTTTTCTTGCCTGTGCTAATTTGCTTTATTTTACAAAGAGGTTTGTTTTGTCCTTCATTTGACTAACTGTACGTAGATTTTGATGCCCTCTGGATCGGTCTATGATATCCCCCCCCCCCCCCTTCCATTGGTTTCAGCACCCTTCCTCTTCTCTTGTGGCCCCCCCGGGTTGCGCAGTCCTTTGGGTCTTCAACTTTTTTTGTTCCCCTGGCTCACTCCTCGTTGCTGGCCTCGAACAGGTTTTGGAACAGGCCGCCGAACTGCCCCCAAGTATCCAGGAAGTCTTCCCCTGACCCTTGGATGGCGTACTTAATCTTCTCCAGTTGGAGAAATTCTGAGAGGTCAGTGAGCCAGTCTGCAGCTTTGGGCGGTGCTGCCGATTGCCAGCCGAGCAGGATTCTCCGGCGTGCGATTCGGGAAGCAAAAGCAAGGGCGTTAGCCACCTTCCCCATGTGTAGCTCTGGCTGCTCCGATACCCTGAAAATTGCCACTATTGGGCATGGCTTCACCCTCAGCCCACAACATTGGACATTGCCACGGAGAAGGCTGTCCAGAACCCAGCAAGCTTGGGGCAAGCCCAAAACATGTGGGTGTGGTTGGCCGGGGCCCTCTGCCACCGTTCACATTTGTCCTCTACCTCCGGGAAGAACCTGCTCATTCGGGTTCTGGTCAGGTGAGCTCTGTGCACCGCTTTGAGCTGCATTAGGCTTAGCCTTGCACATGAGGAGGTGGATCTCACCCTGCTCAGTGCTTCGCTCCAGAATCCCAATCCTACCCCTGTCCCCAGTTCGTCCTCCCATGTTTGTCTGGTCCCGTCCAGTGGTGTTCGGGCTCTGTCCAGTAGCTGTCCGTATATTTTCCCACATAGTCCCCCATTCTCGCTGCTTGCGCCTATCAGGTCCTCTAGTAGTGTGCTTTCTGGGGCCCCGGGGTATCCTACTGCCTCTTTGCAGAGGATGTGCTTTGTTTGGAGGTGTCTCAATTTCTGTTGTTTTGCTAGTTTCCACTTCTCGTCAGTTCGTCCAGTGTCACCATCTGTGCCCTACGTAGAAGTCCCTGACCGTCAGTGTGCCCCCGTCCTGCCTCCATGTTTTGAAGGTGGTATCTAGCATGGCTGGGGGGAATCTGTGATTGCCGCAGATGGGGGCCATAAGGGACATTTTGGTTATCCCGAAGTGCTGTCTCAATTGGGTCCACATTCTCGGTATGGCCGCTTCCACTGGGCTTGTTGTGTACCTTATTGAGGAGGATGGGAGAGCTGCTGTGGCCAGGGCCTGGAGGGTTGTTCCTTTACAGGATACCTCCTCCATTTGTACCCAATCTGTGTCGGATTCTTGTACCCATCCCCTCACTTTTTCTGCCGTTGCTGCCCAGTGGTAGTATTGTAGGATCGGTAGAGCCAGGCCCCCTCTGACAATTCCCTCTTTGCAGTGTCGGTTTGGGAATTCTCGGGTTCTTACCCCCCCCCCCCCCCACACACACACACACACAAACGCCATGATTAGCCTGTCTACGTTTTGGAAAAAGGCCTTGGGGATGAAGATCGGGATGGATCTAAACAGGAAGAGGAACCTTGGCAGTACGTTCATCTTGATCGTCTGCACTCTTCCTGCCAGGGAGAGTCGGAGTGAGCCCCACCATTGAAGGTTTTTTCTTACTTCCTCCACCAGGCTGGTCAGGTTCCACTTGTGGATCTGTGTCCAGTCTCTGGCTATTTGGACCCCCATGTAACGGAATCTGTTCTGGGCGTTTTGAATGGGAGCCCCTTCAGCTCTGTCCCTCCCCCTTTTGGATTCACTGGGAATGTCTCGCTTTTGCCCAGGTTACGTTTGTAGCCCGAGAAGGTTCCAAACTCTTTCAATATTTGCAGTATTGCCTTTAGTCCCTCCTGTGGATTCAAGACGTAGAGGAGCAGGTCATCTGCATAGAGTGAGACTCTGTGCTCTCTGTCTCCTCTCCGGATTCCCTTCCAGCTTTTTGCGTCCCGCAGGGCTATCGCCAGATGTTCAATCGCTAGCGCAAACAAGAGTGCGGACAGGGGGCAGCCCTGTCTTGTTCCTCTCTGTAGCTGGAAGTATTCAGAGCTGGTGGTGTTAGTTCGGACACTCGCTTTGGGAGTGATGTACAGGAGCCTCACCCAGGCGGTGAATCCCGCTCCTAGCCCAAACCGTTCCAGTACCTCAAGGAGATAGCTACCGTCGACTCTGTCAAAGGCCTTTTCTGCGTCCAGGGTGACGATCACCTCTGGTGTTCTCTCCGTGTGTGTGTGTGGGGGGGCGGGGGGGTGTCATTATCACATTCAGCAGCCGCCTGATGTTTGCTGTGAGCTGCCTACCCTTGACAAAGCCTCTGCGACCACCTCTGGTACACAGCCCTCCAGTCTTTTGGCCAGGACCATTGCGAACATTTTCGCATCCACGTTCAGCAGTGAAATGGTTCTGTATGATCCACATTCTGTCAGGTCTTTATCTTTTTTGGGTATCAGTGAGATTGTGGCCTGCGCTAGTGTGGGGGGGGGGGGTAGGGTGTCCCCTGCCAGTGAGTCCGCGAACATGTCCCTTAGGTGTGGGGCCAGGACTGGTTCGAATTTTTTGCAGAAGTCCACCGGGAACTCGTCGGGTCCCGGTGCCTTCCCCGCCTGCATGGAGCTGATGCTTTCCATGATTTCTCCCAGGTCTATTGGTGCTTCCAGCTTCCCCCGTCTGTCTTCCCCCACCACTGGTAGTTCCAGTCTGTCTTGGAACTGTTTCATTCCCGCATCCCCCTCGGGGGGCTCGGAGGTGTGCAGTCCCCGGTAGAGGTCTTGAATACCCGATTGACCTCTTTTGGCTCTGTTAGCTGTCTGCCTCTGTTATCCTTAACCTGCGCTATTTCGCTCGAGGCTGTCTGCTTTCTCAGCTGGTGAGCCAGTAGGCGGCCTGCCTTGTCTCCGTGTTCGTAGAAGGTCCCCCGTGGCTGGCGGAGTTGGTGCACTGCTTTCCTAGTGGATAGCAGGTTAAAGTTCATTTGCAGCTTTTTCCTCTCTGCCAGCAGCCCTACGGTCGGGGCCTCGGAGTATTTTCTATCGACTTCCAGAATGGAGTCCTTAGCTGTTGCCTGGCCACCCTCACTTCCCTATCTCTGCTTGCCTTGTAAGCTATGATCACTCCTCTGATCACGGCCTTCAGTGCCTCCCAAAACATGGAGGGTGAGACCTCCCCGTTTTGGTTGTTACGAACGTAATCGCTTATGGCCTGCAACATTTTTGGGCAGAAAGCCTTGTCGGCCAGGAGGTCCGTGTCCAGCCTCCACCTGGGGCGCTGGGCCCGGCCTGTCTCCAACCTCACATCCATATAGTATGGAGCGTGGTCGGAGATAACGATCGCGGAGTACTCCGTTCCCGTGATCCCTGGAAACACCGATTTCCCCACTGCAAAGAAGTTGATTTGGGTGTCTATACCTTGTGCACCTGCGAAAAGAACGAGAACTCCTTTTCTCCTGGGTGCAGGAACCTCCATGGGTCCACCGCCCCCATCTGTTCCATGAAGGCCCCTAGCTCCCTAGCCATGCCAGACTTTTTTACCCGTTCTGGTGTTTGATTGGTCGTTCAGTGGGTCCAGCACGCAGTTGAAGTCGCCCCCCCATAATCAGTCAGTGTGTGTCAAGGTCAGGGATTTCTGCCATGGTCTTCTTGATGAATTCTGAGTCGTCACAGTTGGGAGCATACACATTTACCAGTACGACCGGTGCCCCTTCCAGGAAACCGCTGACCATGAGGTACCTTCCCCCTAGGTCCGTAACTGTCTTGGTTCCTTTAAAACTCGTCCATTTTCTAATTGTTATTGCTACCCCCCTAGCCCTCGTCCCGTAGCATGAGTGGAACATCTGACCCACCCAGCCCTTCCTTAACAGCAGTTAGTCCTTCTCCCTCAGGTGCGTCTCTTGTAGGTAGATTGTGTCTGCTTTTAGGCTTCTTTGGAGGGCGAACACTCTGGATCTTTTCACTGGACCATTGAGTCCCCTTGCATTCCAGGTAACAATCCTGGTGGGGGGTTTCTGAACCCCCGGTCCTGTGGGATCACCCATACTTACCTGGTGGACGGCCCCTGCACTCCGCGATTTCCCTTTGCTGGGGGGCCATCCAAAATGGCCAGGGTCACCGCTCTCCCCATGGGGTCGGGCCCCATCGCTCTGGGGTTTCCCTTTGCCCAGGGGGCACACAGTGTGGCCACCAGCTGTGTGTATGCCACGCGGGTGCGCCCCTGCGCTCTGGGATCTCCCTCCGCCCTGTTGCGGCGCAGTCTTGGTTCCTCGCCCTGCTCCATGCCCGCCGATGTCTATGTCTGTACTGCTTCACTATCTCACCCTTCTGTTTGCTTCTCTTTTGTTCTACCTTCTCCCCAGACTCCTCCCCTCCCCCCCCAAGAGCTCCTGTCTCTTTGTCCCACCCCACTGCATTCTCCCCCCCACCCTTCTGCCCCTCCCACCCCTCGTGCCAGGCGCTTCCCTTCCCCTGAGAGGCGTCCACGGCCCTCCTTCCTTCCTGCCCTCCTGTGCTGTCCCTCCTCGCTAGTGCGGTGGCCCTCTTCCCAGTATTCGCCCAGTTCTGGCCCTGTTTAACCTTCCTCCTACTGGCCCTTGTCTCGCCCTCCTGTTTGCTTTTCTCACCCTCATTTCCCGCCCATTGCATTGAGAGAGGAGACAACTCTGAAATGAGGCAGCACAATCCCGCGCAAAGCATAAAACACATGTGCACAGTTCAAGAGTCCATTGTCCTTGTTTGCAGTCTTGTTTGTTCTGGTTTTCCCTTCCTTTTCCGTCCCCATGTCTTTCATTGCGGTCGCGTGTGCTCCTCCCCCAGTTTATTCGCTCTAACGAACTCATCAGCCGCCGCTGGGGTGTTAAAGTACAGCTTTTTCCCCTCAAATGTTACCCAGAGATTGGCCAGGAATAACATCCCAAATTTTACCTTGCTTTTGTGCAGTGCTGATTTCGCCTTGTTGAATTCAGCCCTTTTTTTGGCCAGGTCCACCCCAATGTCCTGATGTTCTTCCCTTCCCACGTGCTCTGTTTCATTTGCTGGGCCCACCTTAAGATTCTCTCCCGGTCTTGGAACCGGTGTAGCCTTGCAATAATTGCTCTGGGCTGGTCCTCTGCTTTGGGCTTGGGTAGGAGCGACCTGTGTGCCCTGTCTATTTTTGGTGGGTTTGGGAATACCATATTGTTGATGTTTTGCAAGATGGAAGGCTTGCCACCAAGTGTTGATTGTACAAGTCCAATCAGTGAATGTGTCCAATCAGTGAATAAGTAAGCGAAGATACTGTGAGCATCTCAGGTTTGTTTGCTGGTCTGTTCTGAGTTAACCAATCTCCGGTAGGGCAGCAACAGGAACGCCACATTTGACTTGGTGCTGTTGATAACTTTTGCCTTAGTTTAATTGCTCTGTTTTATCACCTTTGCTCTTGAGTCGCCAGGTATCTTTCTGATACCGCCACGTGGTTCAAGTCCGAGTAATGATCAATAATCCAATACACCGCTCAGTAAGATTTAAATCAAAGCACATTTATTATTCACAGCAATCACTACTCATGTATAAATTCTACGTCTAAGCTACTTCTACGACTAACAGGCCAATACTTAACTTGGAACTGGCCCACCAGGTCAGGGAAACGAATGGCCTTTCGTTCAGGTTCTGAGTCTGCGGGATTCGAAGTTGGTACAGATTGGTAGCTAGGAGCGCCTATCTCGTAGCGAGCGTTGAAGTAAGACTTACTAGATATCAGCGATGGCTGGACCGGTCACTGTCAAGGGTTGGTTCGCGTTGCTGAGTGACCCGATCAAGCAGAGAAGCAGAGGGCCGATTTGAACTTGGGCTTGATTCTTATAGTCCCCAGGGGCTTCCCGCCTTTCGGGTGGACCCTGTACCTGGTTCCAAGTGATTGGACTTTGTCCCAATTACTTGGTTCGATTTTCTCCAATGCTGGAGCGGTTCCCTGATCGATGGGCGGTCCTGAGGTGGTCGTTCACCTCCCATTGTGTAGGCTTCTGCTGGCGCCAAAGAGTCTGGTTTGGATTTATGTGTCTAAATGTTGCTCATTGTTCCCAGGGATTGCTCATTAATATGCAGGTGGCTGGTGTTTTGTTATGCTGATGGTTGCCGGTACCGATCTTGTCTGGCCTTTCCAGAGGTAAATACACACTCAACCTGCAGCTGCTCATTTGTGTCCATTCGCCATTTTAAATCGGGAGTTTGCCATTTTAACTGGCTACAGTGCCAGGAAGGGCAAAAATGAGCGAGTGTTCCTACTCTTGATTGTTAACCAATGAAGCGGCTCTAGCTATGACGTGTGGACATTAGGGGCTTGATTTTCTACCTCGTTACGCTGGAAATGTGAATTGCAATCGGGCAGAGAATTGCGCGTCTGGTAAAAATAGAGGTTGACGCCCGCCGCCGATTCAGGCACCATGCTCCAGTCCCTCCCGGTGGCAAAATTGAAGTTTGCACCCCGTGCTGTAGAGGGCATGCAATCCCGGCATTTGCATTCATTTAAATGTACTTACCGGGTTGGACCCAGTATGCTTGTGCTTCCGCGATGCTCCCTCCCTCTCAGATGGAGGTCACGAGGACGCAAATTACTGCAAGTGTTTACATGCGGGAAGTGGGCACCATGGCAATGGAGAGGCTAAAAAAAGTACTGAAAATTAATGAAAACTGTCAGGCATGCTGGAGGATGGCTGTCTGGGCCTGGGGCAGTAGCAGGGAGGGACTTGGTGCCGTGCCGATGGACATGGTGCCGTGCCCTTGTTATCGGGGTGGCCTGTCTCAGACTACCATTGCAGCAGTCTGTCTTTTAAACGCACGCCTTTGGTGCTTCTTATATGCTCCTGGCTGCTCACACTGCTGAGTGCTGCATGTATGCTTTGAATGCCTCTGGTCATCTGCACTCAGACTGCCTCTCTGGACACTCTTATACCCCAGCTGTATCATCAAGGTGATGGGCATGGCCAAGCTCAGTCCGTGGCCAACAAGGTGTTGGCACTCCTTAGAAGTGATGTCACACTGCAGAGGAAGCAGGGGATCAGCAGAGCTCGCCTCCAATCAGAGGACACTGTTATGTTCTTGTACAGAGACAATTACTGAGTCGGCGTACTAAAGAACATCTAGTCCAAGACTAGTTAATTTTATTAAAGTATAATGAACTGTGGGTAAGAAACTAATGCTATCAAACTGGAACTAATACAAACACAGCTGACCCCTCCCTCCAGGCTACAGTGTTACGCGCTATAACTTGCCTGACACCTACTGGTTGGAGACTATACATATTTACACATACACTTGTTTATGCATATTACTACAGACACCTGCACTGTGGCCTTGCAAGCCCTCCCTGGTTCTCTGCCCCTCTCCGGATACAGGCCTCACAAATGACCCCCATGCCTTTGGATCACCAGCTTTCTTCTCCTGGTGAGGTTGGCACATCACCTCCCACGCGGTGTTCAGGAGGGCCGCCTTGAACCTGCGGCCCACCCTGGGAAAGAGGCGCTGTACCTTCTGTCTTCATTGGCATGAAGCTGTGGGTCCACCTCTGACTCCCAAACTTGTGGGGCAGCCCTTCTGTGAGCCATCTTGATGGCTGTAGGGAGTGTGTGATCAGTGGAGTGCTTAAATGTCGCTCCAGCTGCCAGGCTCTTTCGTGCCTACTTCGGCCCCAGTACTATGATGCCGGCTGTGTCATGATATCCATATTAACATATCATGGTGCAATCACACACACACACTGATGGACAGGTCGATGGACCAATCAACACACACGCAACATCGCAGCCAATCACCAGTGAGAGCACACGCACTATAACACCGGGAACACCACAGTTCCCGCTCATTCCACCAGGAGATAGCTCAGAGCACAGAGCTCACAGCGTGCCACTCAGACATACACCATGTGCTGAGTGCCTCTCTAAGATAGTGCTAGGGCTGGGTCCACAGGTTAACTGGTGAAGTACAAACCACAGCCAGAAGTTAACATTTGTTATTATACAGAATGATAAAACAGAGTTGTACCATCTACAACCGTGTTGGTTTGTTTGTATATCGGAACACCCAACACGACATGATACCAGGATTGGAAACTCGCCAGCAACTGTGAGACCTACCTGCACATCTTCAGAGATCCGCCATCCTGCGCCATGGACACCATCAGCCCGCCGCAGCCGCTCCAAATCGCTGGAAATCTCGGCGTCAACTGCAAGCTGTTTAAACAGCGCTTCCAGCTCTTCCTAGAAGCCACAGACAGGGAGAATGCATCGGACACCAGGAAGATCGCCCTCCTCCTCTCCACGGCAGGGCAACACGCCATCCACACCGACAACTTCCTGGCATTCGCGGAAGTCGAGGACAAGATGAAGTACAAGACGGTCCTTCTAAAACTTGAGCAACACTTCAGCGTCGAAGTGAATAAGAGCTTCGAGAGGTACCTCTTCAGCAGCGCCTGCAGGGTAAGGATGAGCCTTTTCAATCCTTTTTGACACACCTCCGTATCCTCACGCAGTCCTGCGGCTGAGGCCACCTCCGATTGCATGATTCGGGACCAGATAGTTTTTGGGGTTACCTCGAACACCCTACGCCAGCAGTTCCTCAAAATAAAGAGCCTCACCCTAGCCACCGGCATCGAAACCTGCGTCCTCCACGAAAACGCGACCAGCCTGTACTCCCAATTCCAGGCCGCCGAATCGGCACGGCAGGGGTCCTACGAGGCCGAGCGGGTCCAGTCGATCGAGTTCCTCCCGGCCTGCGGCCCAGACGAGGGCAGCCATTTTGCGCGCTTTCCAAGGCCTCCCGCGCTTGTACGCGCCAAAAGAGGGGACGTCGGCGCAGAGGAACGTGACGCGCAGGCGGGCTCTGCGCAGGATCGAACTGTGCATGCGAGGTGGCGCAACGAACGCCATGACGTCACGACGTGCGGCAACTGTTGATCCGCACACTTAAAGCGGCAATGTCCAGCCAAAACTCGACAATGCTCCCGCTGTGGCAAGATGGGCCACTACGCTGCCTGCTGTCGAGCAGCTCAACCTGCCAACGCTCCGTAATTCCGCCAGCCTCGCAGGGACGTGCGGGCCATTCAGCCTCCATACACCGAGTCATACCCTGACGACGTACAGACCGATGATACCGACGACCGGGAGGCCTTCCGCGTTGCGGTAATAGACAGAAATTGGATGTCCCCAAGTAGGACCCACCAGCCGATGCCAGTGCACAGCATTAATCCGGGCGATGAATGGTGTGCCACCCTAAAGGTCATCCGATCACCAATCACATTCCGTTTAGACACTGGTGCCTCCGCCAATCTCATTGCATGGTCAGCCTTCCAGACCTTGAAGGTTAAACCACCGATTCGGCCATCCCGCAGTCAGTTGGTCGATTACAACGGTAATGTTATCCCGGCCATGGGGTCTTGCCAGCTCGAGGTTGCACACAATTCATACACAGCCACACTGTCTTTTGAGATAGTTGGATCCTCGAAGGACTCTCTGCTAGGCGCACAGGCGTGCAAGATCCTCTACCTCGTTCAGCGGGTACACACACTGTCTCCAGAAGGCATGTCCGATTTCCCGGATGCAGACTTTAGGGCACAGCTCCACTCTCTCCTCGCCCACAACCAGCAGGTTTTCAAGGGCATGGGCACGCTGCCCTACACTTACAGAATACAGCTCAAACCGGACGCCACCCCGGTCATTCACGCACCTCGTAGAGTCCCAGCACCACTGAAGGACTCAAGCAGCAGCTGCAGGATCTGCAGGACCAAGGAGTGCTTTCCTGGGTCACGGAGCCTACGCCATGGGTCAGCTCCATGGTGTGCGTAAAAAAGGCCTCTGGCGAACTCCGGATCTGCATCGACCCTAAAGACCTGAACAATAACATCATGAGGGAATACTATCCCATACCCAAACGGGAAGAAATCTCGAGCGAAATGGCCCGGGCTAAAATTTTTACCAAGCTTGATGCCTCAAAGGGCTTTTGGCAGATTCAGCTGGATCAGTCCAGCAGGAAGCTGTGTACTTTCAACACTCCCTTTGGCAGATACTGCTACAATAGGATGCCGTTTGGCATCATCTCGGCATCCGAGGTGTTTCATCGAATCATGGAACAGATGATGGAGGGCATCGAAGGGGTGCGCGTCTATGTTGACGACGTCATCATCTGGTCCACCACACTACGGGAGCACATCAATCGTCTCCAGCGCGTCTTTGCTCGGATACGAGAACACGACCTGCGCCTCAACCAAGCGAAGTGTTCTTTTGGCCAAATTGAGCTAAAGTTTCTGGGGGATCACATATCCCGGTCAGGGGTGCGTCCGGATGCAGACAAAGTGACAGCTATTGCAGCCATGCCGCAGCCGGCAGACAAGAAGACAGTGCTACACTTTCTCGGGATGGTCAACTTCCTGGGGAAGTTTATTCCCAACCTTGGAAAGGTTTATAAGAGATAGGATGTATAATCATCTGGAAAGGAATAATTTGATTAGAGATAGTCAACACGGTTTTGTGAAGGGTAGGTCGTGCCTCACAAACCTTATTGAGTTCTTTGAGAAGGTGACCAAACAGGTGGATGAGGGTAAAGCAGTTGATGTGGTGTATATGGATTTCAGTAAAGCGTTTGATAAGGTTCCCCATGGTAGGCTACTGCAGAAAATACGGAGGCATGGGATTCAGGGTGATTTAGCAGTTTGGATCAGAAATTGGCTGGCTGGAAGAAGACCAAGGGTGGTGGTTGATGGGAAATGTTCAGACTGGAGTCCAGTTACTAGTGGTGTACCACAAGGATCTGTTTTGGGGCCACTGCTGTTTGTCATTTTTATAAATGACCTGGAGGAGGGTGTAGAAGGATGGGTGAGTAAATTTGCAGATCACACTAAAGTCGGTGGAGTTGTGGACAGTGCGGAAGGATGTTACAAGTTACAGAGGGACATAGATAAGCTGCAGCGCTGGGCTGAGAGGTGGCAAATGGAGTTTAATGCAGAAAAGTGTGAGGTGATTCATTTTGGAAGGAATAACAGGAAGACCGAGTACTGGGCTAATGGTAAGATTCTTGGCAGTGTGGATGAGCAGAGAGATCTCGGTGTCCATGTACATAGATCCCTGAAAGTTGCCACCCAGGTTGAGAGGGTTGTTAAGAAGGCGTACGGTGTGTTAGCTTTTATTGGTAGAGGGAT
This sequence comes from Scyliorhinus torazame, assembly GCF_047496885.1. Taxonomy (NCBI): domain Eukaryota; kingdom Metazoa; phylum Chordata; class Chondrichthyes; order Carcharhiniformes; family Scyliorhinidae; genus Scyliorhinus; species Scyliorhinus torazame. The sequence goes on along the minus strand of NC_092721.1, from coordinate 78,774,869 downwards.
TGAGTTTAGGAGCCATGAGGTCATGTTGCAGCTATGCAACACTGGTGCGGCCGCATTTGGAGTATTGCGTGCAATTCTGGTCGCCGCATTATAGGAAGGATGTGGAAACATTGGAAAGGGTGCAGAGGAGATTTACCAGAATGTTGCCTGGTATGGAGGGAAGATCTTATGAGGAAAGGCTGAGGGACTTGAGGCTGTTTTCGTTAGAGAGAAGAAGGTTAAGAGGTGACTTAATTGAGGCATACAAGATGATCAGAGGATTGGATAGGGTGGACAGTGAGAGCCTTTTTCCTCGGATGGTGATGTCTAGCACGAGGGGACATACCTTTAAATTGAGGGGAGATAGATATAAGACAGATGTCAGAGGTAGGTTCTTTACTCAGAGAGTAGTAAGGGCGTGGAATGCCCTGCTTGCAACAGTAGTGGACTCGCCAACACTAAGGACATTCAAATATTCGTTGGATAGACATATGGACAATAAGGGAATAGTGTAGATGGGCTTTAGAGTGGTTTCACAGGTCGGCGCAACATCGAGGGCCGATGGGCCTGTACTGCGCTGTAATGTTCTATGCCTCCCACACAACGGCTCTTCGCTACCTAGTGAAGAAGACTACGGAGTTCCACTGGCTTCCCGCACACCAGAAGGAATGGGAGGAGCTCAAGATCAAGCTCACCACCGCCCCGGTATTGGCGTTTTTCGACACTACTCGAGATACAAAGATCTCGACTGATGCCAGCCAGTCCGGCATTGGGGCGGTACTCCTGCAACGGGACAACACTGTATCATGGGCCCTGGTCACCTGTGCTTCGCGGGTCATGACCCCCACAGAACAGCGCTATGCGCAGATTGAGAAGGAGTGCCTGGGTTTGTTAAATTCCACGACTATGTGTATGGTCTTCCTCAGTTCACCGTGGAGACCGACCATCGCCCCCTGGTCGGCATCATACAAAAGGACCTCTATTGAGATGACCCCTCGTCTCCAGCGCATTCTGCTCAAGCTCCGGAGGTACGACTTCCAACTGGTCTACACCCCGGGAAAGGACCTCATCAGCGTGGATGACTTGACCAGTGCAGTGAGCACACCGCCCGAATCGGGGGGGTTCGTCTGTCAGGTCGACGCACAAGTAGCCTTCACATCGGCCAATCTGCCAGCTACTGATGCAAGTCTGGCCCACGTTCGCCGTGAGACTGCGGCTGACCCCCTTCTGCAACGTGTGATGTGCCACATGATGGAAGGGTGGCTCAAGGAGCAGTGCCCACAATTCTACAATGTCCGGGACGACTTGGCCATCATTTATGGTGTCCTCCTAAAGTTGGACCGGATTGTGATCCCACACAGCATGCACCGGCTTGTCCTCGAACAATTGCACGAAGGCCACCTCGGGGTTGAAAAATGCAGGCGGGGGACAGAGAAGCTGTGTACTGGCCGGGCATCAGCGACGACATTGCCAACATGGTGCTCAACTGCCCCACCTGCCAAAGGTTTCAGCTGGCACAACCCCCTGAGACGCTTCAGCCCCATGAGTTGGTAACGTACCCCTGGGCAAAGGTGGGTGTGGACCTTTTTCATGCGCTCGTCATCATAATTGACTATTTTTCCAATTATCCGGAGGTCATACGCCTGCACGACTTTACATCATCAGCTGTAATCAGAGCATGTAAAGAAACCTTTGCTCGCCATGGCATTCCGCTTACCATCATGTCAGACAATGGGCCCTGTTTTGCGAGCCAAGAATGGTCTTCTTTTGCCGCTTCACATGGCTTCACACACGTGACGTCCAGCCCTCTGCATCCCCAGTCAAATGGCAAGGCAAAGCGGAAAAGGGCGTCCATATCGTGAAGCGGCTCCTCTGCGAGGCTGCTGATGCCGGATCTGACTTCTGTTTAGCCCTGCTGGCCTATTGCTTGGTCCCACTGTCCACAGGCCTCTCACCAGCCCAGCTGTTGATGGGTCGCGCCCTCCGGATCACTGCCGTCCATTCATGTTCCTAAACCTGACCAATCTCCAGTACTGCAAGTGATGCGACAGCAGCGTGCTCAGCAGAAGGTGGCACATGACACTCGGGCAACTGATCTTCCTTCCCTGGCGCCTGGAGACAACGTCCGCATACACCTACCAGAGGGTGGCTGGTCAGCAACTGCCGAGGTTCTCCGCCGCGTGGCTCACCGCTCGTTCCTGGTTTACATACCTGATGGCTCCATTCGCCGGCGTAATCGGCGGGCCCTTCGGCTGCTTCCGCGCTCGCTACGTGATCATGCACCGGTGCCACGCCCTCCTGTTATCCCTGATGTCTACTTCGTGGAGCTTCCTGCCACTCTGCCTATTCCTCTATCGCCCGTGGCCAGGCCCATTCCTCAGCCGGTGGATCCTGACCCACCCTTGAGGCGGTCAACCCAAATTCATCGCCCACCTACTAGGCTGGACTTATGAGCCTGTTTGCACATTGGACTCACTGAATTGTTGTGCAACAATGTTACGTGTTTCTCTTTTTGTTGTTCCAGGAGTTCTCTTTCGATATTTGATGAGTGCACTTGTTTTGTTTGTGGTACAACCTCGTTGCTATGTTGCACCTGACACCTTCCTATGTATATAGTTTAGCCTCATGTACATGTTGTAAATATTGCACACACATACTCAGCCGCACTCAGTACACACCAATATTTATTACCATGTGGGCACATATTCTTGTGAAAAGGGGGATGTCATGATATTCACATTAGCATATCATGGTGCAATCACACACACACAGTGATGGACAGGTCGACGGACCAATCAACACACGCGCAACATCACAGCCAATCACCAGTGAGAGCACACGCACTATAAAACAGGGAACACCACAGTTCCCGCTCATTCCACCTGGAGATAGCTCAGAGCACAGAGCTCACAGCGTGCCACTCACATACACCATGTGCTGAGTGCCTCTCTAAGATAGTGCTAGGGCTGGGTCCACAGATTAACTGGTGAAGTATGAACCACAGCCAGAAGTTAACAGTTGTTATTATACAGAATGATAAAACAGAGTTGTACCACCTACAACCGTGTTGGTTCGTTTGTATATCGGAACACCCAACACGACAGGCTGGACTTGAAATTGCTCTGAATTTGCGCTGGCAGAGTGCAGTGGCATTTGCATGTCCTGACTCTCACACAGAATAGCACCCCAACGGGATCTCGAACCACATACAGTTCAGTCCTGGTGTCAACACTTAGTCTCCCAAACGGAGAATTCTAGATTTTATAGAGTCATACTATATACAAACTATATACAAATAACCTGCTGACACCCACCATTGAATTGATCTGTAAATAATGGCTGCTTGAGTAATACTTCTTGATGCTGTCAAGTTGGTTACCTGGCAAAGAACCCAACAGAACCTATATCTACTAGAAGCTGGATTATGTAAAGGATTATACCCCATAATACAGGAGGGATTGATTACTTTCTATAGATTGTCTGGCATCCTCTTTTCTACATTATAACGGTCACTACTCTTCCACAATATTTCTTTATCTGAGTTGGCCTGAGAGTGAAAGGCACAATCTGCAGTAAATCCGCATCTTTTAATGTTTTTATTGCTCCCATAGATAATCCCCCTCTTGCTGCTCTCTTTCTTGCAGGTCTTCTGACTGGCATCACCTCTCACCTCCACTCCCGTAGTTCTTCAACTATCGCTTTTCTTTTAACCCTTTTCTTTGAGGGTAATAAAACATTTAAATTGAGCTATTACATTGACAGATTTGCCTTCTAACATTTAAATACTTTATGCAACTCCTATCCCCAAAAATGGTTGTTCTTTTGGGCTCTAAATTTCTCATTTTAAACAAAAGTGTTAACAGCACATGACGTGGCATGCACTTCCTTTTGTTGGTTCTAGAATAGGATTAGGAAGGAACAAACGATTAGCAAAAAAAAAACACATGAAAAGGTTTAGAAAAATGTGATACTGTATGACACCAAGACAAAATAGCCATGTGTGGTTCAGAGAAGTGCCTTGCATTGCTGCTAGCTGTGTATTTGATAATGAAAAGCTACATGTTATAACTGTGAGATTTTATAAAATTGTAATGTCTTGGAACATTGTATTTAATTTGAAAATGAAGCAATGAAGAGGATCATGTGACATTTTCTGAATTCCATTGAGAGGAAAAGTGGGTGGCTTGGGTGTTAAAGATTATAGTGGGACCCATGTTGTTTCATTGGGAAGAAGATGCAAGGTATTAAATGCCTGTAGAAAATGACCAAATATCTGTGCTGGTGGTGGATAGACTGTTGGTCTCCAAAGTCTCAAGAAAATGTTACAAATGTCAGGTTTTTTTAAACAGTTATACTTTAAACTGTTATGATACGGCAGGTGATAATTACAAGGCTGCCTAAATTACAAAGGGAAACTTGGACAAGCTGTCACAATGATTAGCAATTTGTAATGAGGAAATAGGTGTTCTGGTGTCAGAAACAAGAATTGCAAAACCACTTTCGGAGATATTAAATTAAAACATTTAGTAACAATTTTTTTTTGTCATTCTTTTATAAAATCAAAAAAAACTATATATATTTTTTATTCTCCTATTTCACATTTTCTTCAAACTTTACACCCACCAACAAACAGTAAACGGTAATGAACACAATGTCAATCCCCTTATTAACAACAACGATCCCATCCTCCCACCAACCCCCAGACAACATAAACATCAAATAAAAAAACAATAAGGAATCAAGAATCGTCCATAGTCACCATTAACATATATAGACGTCGTCGTCCCCCCCCCCCCCCCCCCCCCCCCCGGTAATATTCAAGGCCATCCAATCGCCGAAATCTTACCATGAATGACACGCATGAATTGTAGAACCCCCCCACCCAACCTCCTCCCCTCCACTTCCTCTCGAAAGCACCTCACCCAGTATCGGTCCCCTCCCCCAACTTCACCCCTCCTAGGCTCATCAAAACCTGTTCTACCAGGCTCTGATGGCCGCAGCACCCTCACCCACCACACTCCCGTTCACTGGCCAGCCTAAACTAGCCAGTGTGGAGGCCCCTGCCCAGGCCACACTCCCCTCCAATCCCCTCCCCCTGCCCGCTCACAGGAAAACAAAGAAATCCCCTTCAACACACAACCGCAGTGTCAACACACAAACCCCATAGAACCATCATTACAAAGAAATATCCCAACTCTTACCTTGTCCAAATAGACAGCGTCGACTCATTTAGCACATATACCAACATGCAGTGAAAAAATAAAGCTACATACACTCTTAAATACCCCCTACCCTCAATACAAGACCAATCCTCAGTCCCATTTCTCAATTCTGCCCCAGCCCTTCTGCCTTCACAAACACCTCCGCCGCTTCCACCGGCTCAAAATAAAAGCCTTTGGATTTGTAGGTTACCCTCAATTTAGCAGGATACACTATGCCGCACCACACCCTGCTGTTATACAGTGCCGTCTTCAATTGGCCGAAGGCCGCCTGCCTCCTCGCCAACTCCACAGTAGAGTCCTGGTATATACGTATACCAGCTCCAGCCCACTGCACCTCTTGCTTCTGCTTTGCCCAACACAGGATCTTCTTCTTCACACAGTACCTACGGAAACAAATAGTCACTGCTCTTGGCGGCTCATTCGCCTTTGGTATGGGCCTCCGTCCTACGAGCCCGACCCAATTCGTACCGAGAGGGATCTTCCCCCTCCCCCAATAGCTCTCCAACATCTTGGCAAAATACCACATCGGCCTCGGGCCCTCCACCCCTTCGGGCAGACCCACAGTCCTCAGATTTTGCCGCCTAGATCTGTTTTCCAACTCCTCCATTTTGGCTTGTAGACTCTTGTTGACCTCCACCACCCTCTGCAGCTCCTTACCCATCGAGGTGAGTTGATCACTGTGTTGCGACAATGTCTCTTCCACTTCCTTCAGTGTCTCATCCTGGTCCCGCACCTCGGCCGATGCAATTGAAACCTCCTCCCTCACCGGGGCAATCGCCTCCTCCATCAGCACCTTCAATACCACCACCATCTCCTTACTCGTCACCTCCATGTGCTTTGTGAACTTTTTTTCAAGTTCCACGACAATCACCTCAGTCATCTTTTCTGCCAAGAGCAGTGCGGCCTCACCCGGCGATTACTGCAAAAATCCACTGCGGCTATAGAGGAAGTATTACAGGGCTTTTCTCTCTCACATGATTATGGAAATCCAAGACTTGTATCGAAACACAGACAAAATACTTTTCTCTGCGAGGGTAGCGAGGACTCTCTGCTTCTTTCAAAGCTGTCTTTTAGCACAGCACATTCTTCAGGATATCATGGCCACTCCAACTCATACAGCTTACCTCTGCTGCAACATGCTTTGTTTTACACCTACCCCTTTTTGACCTTTTTAACACAGCAGTCTAACTGTCTTCAGTTTAATTAAATTTGACACTCAGGCAAGCATGTTTTGCAGTGTACCACAGTGATGTTAGGAAAGTGTGATACTTCTTTGAAAATTGTCTACTTTTCAAAATCAAATGAAGTCGGCATCTGCTGGAAGCTAATTAACATTTTTACTTTGATACAGGTCTATGTGATTCACATTTCCATGGTGATGAGCTTTGAGAAGGGAAAGTTGTATAGGAAGCTATTGTAGGACTGGGTTAGAGTTTTTCCAAAACATACCACAGTCAGGTTCAGATTGCAAGAATCAGAGTGATCGACAGATTGAGAGCGAATCGTTCATCACTCATGAATATGGATGGCAGCTTGTGTTCAGATTGAAGAGACCAAGGTTGTGAAAGTTTGAACAAAACTGGAAGATTTCCATAGCTTTGGCTATCGTCAGGCTAACCCTCATCATGAAAGCAAGTTTAGGGGTGAAGAAATTGTCTGGCTGGAAAAGGCAAAAAGAGCTAAGACGCACTCTGGACTATTTCCTTGGAAATTAAGTGTCCACTTAAGGGGCCATTTAAAGGGCAGAGTAAAGAATTCCTTGGAGGGAGATTTTCAGTTGTTTGAAATGTTAAATGTGGGGTTATTTTCTATAATTTAGAGCAGTTTTTCAAACTTTCTTGCCTGGGACCCATTTTTATCAACCAGCCATCCTTCGGGATCCACACCGGCTGACCAACCTTTGCAACACAATGGAGGAATCTCTTCTCCATGATTCTGTGGCCATTACACAGTGTATGTCAGTGTATGTGCCTGGCTCGGGATCTGCTCTCTGCTGCCACTTCTGGTGGGACGACTCTGCCTTTTTAAAAAAGAAATTTGGTACTGGTAGAGCACGCTGTTGCCAAGAGGAGATGATACTGGGTTACCATGCTGATGTCAGGAAGTGGCAGTCTGCCCCGTTGGGCACTGCTGGATCTGCCTGAGGAGACTGCATGCGGATGGCATTCTCCTTTTTGTAAACAGCACATAAGAGTCCCATGAGTTTGATTTGTGAAGTCTGATTACTTATAATACACCATTATGGTGACACGATTGCAGAGGTTTCAAACATTCACACAGATTTCACATACTGGTCCTTGGATTCTACTTGCCCTGTCCCAGAGGAAAACCACACCGTATTTATTTCTGTGATTGCTGCTGGTGCCTTCTTCTTGGATCTCTGTTTGAAGAACAAACAAATTATTGCAATCCCTGTTTATGTAGCTATCACATAATTCCTTCTTTCTGTAATGGTGTAGGCATTGAAGTACTTGTGGAAGCCAGTGAACTGGTGCTGACTGCCAGCATCATGACCCGCCATTCTCACTCCTCATACAAACTTCACTCGGCTGCTCTCCGTGTCCTTCACCGGTCCTGAGCTCCAACAGCCCCACCGCCTTCTCCTATGGGTCAGCGGAACAATGGGGTGGCGAATGTAACCTCAGTAAAGCTAATCACCCATTGAACAATCTGGGTGGCAATCGGATGGAGCGAGGCAAAATGCTGCGGCCACTGGCAGTCGCGGACGGCATTCTCAACCTACCAGCCGGTCGCAGTTGGCATTTTAAAAAGCTGGTCGCGGCCGCAGGTGCTTCTCCCGCTATCGGGACTGTTACGACCCTCCTGACACCTATCCGCGACCCTGAGTATGATAAACACTGGTTTAGAGCATAAGCTGCCTGCTGAAGTAGTGTTTAGTCAGCATTGCTTTCCGTTTATTATGAAGGTCAAGTATCCGTTATTGGAAATCCATGGGGCCGATTGTATTTCAGATCATTTTGGTTTTCGGATATGTGTTTGAATCCAGGCCCACTTACATTACAATGGCCAAAGCCATATTGGCGATAAAAGTAAGATAAATCACTGAATAATAAATATCAGGTCCCTGTAATAAGTTTCCACCTGTGGCGCCATCTGCAATTCTGCTGAGAGGAGAGGGTTCGCAAGGTAAACCGTGTAGACAAGAATTGCAGAATAAACAATGCAAGCAAATAACCAGACCTCCATGCTAAATGTTAGGTGTGGACGGTGAGGTTTATTCCGGCTTTGGTCAGAGACGTTGCACGGTAAATGCTGGATGTTGTCGGCGAGGTTTGTATGGGCTCTGTTCTGCCTGAGTTAAAGGTTGTGCGCAGTCGGTTTGATGTGTTAGATATTCTGATTTACAGATTAAGGATACTCTACTTGTAATCTTGATGTGTGATGACAGAGATGTGCAGGTTAGGTGGATTGGCCATTCTAAATTTCTCCTTGGTGTCCTGGGATGTGTAGGTTAGGTTAAGGGGTTATTGGGGTGGGAGGGGAAATCTGCTTGGGTGAGGTGTTCTTTCGGAGGGTCGGTGCAGACTCGATGGGCCTCCTTCTGCACTGTAGGGATTCTATGATCCTTTCAGGCATTCACTGGAAGTTCAGATTTTTTTTTAGAAGTCTCTACGGGGTTCATAACAATTTTGCACTATTACCAGAATACCAATAATCTATCTGAGTTTAAATAGACTGGTAGTGGCTAGATGTCTACAATTGTCATAAATAGATATTTATTTAATTGACTGTACAACTTAAAGCTACAGTCACAGTCATTCATTCCCACAGTGTATTTATGCATGTTATTCCACTGATATTTTACATATCTAACCTGTAATAATTAACGTGATATTTTACTTGTATAAAAGCATAATAGAGATCCACCTCCAAAATTATACTTTATAACTCATTTTCTTAAAATAAATATGATCACATGTAAATTGTTGTACAGCTAGGCCAGTTTAGATGGCTCTTGATTATCTTTATATCAAGAGAGAGGCCAGAAGTTAATCACATACTGGTATTACCAGACGTGTTAATGGTTAATCAGAAATATCTGCAATGAAAATAAACCTCCAATCCATACGGAAACCTTCAATATTCTTAAAATATTAACATTTATGTTCCAAACAAAATACAACAATGTATCATTGCATGCTTTTCTCTTGTCAGTTGATAAGTCGTTAATTCCCTTTGTAGCCATGATTGGGGCTCAAGAATTTGGTGCTTCAAGATTCTTAAAGATCAAGTCGAATTGTGTTGCATCAAATTTGACATGTTCTTCCTCATGACTACTGAAATGTTTTTGTCCAAATTTTATGCACTTTGTTTCAAGCAATTAACTTGTTTAATCAAAAATAAAACACATCATAACCAGATATTTCACTGCTCAAATTTTGATTTTTTGATTTGTTCCCACAGATCAGACCACTTGAAATGCCTGAGAACTGCTTCTGGATAAAAGCAAATGATGATAAATATGAAAACCCTGACCTGTTTGCTCGAATTAGTTTTATCTTTGGTGCACAAAAACGAGGTATTCACTCCCATTTCCATGGAAAAATTTAAGAAGGCTCACTAGTGGAGCTGTCTTTAGAACCAGTGAACATGTTGGATAAGTTTTTTAATGGCTGGGTAACTCAGTTGGTAGATAATAGAAATCTTTATCCCAGGGTCATTATTTTGAGCCCACATTCAGCGATGAATTTATCTGAAATATTTTAACATGTTTTTATATTTCTCCTACTTTTTCACCAGCAATCTGTTTTAAAAATGTATCTACCTGTTGATCCCAGCACCTTGTACTGTTCCATGACTGGAATAACTATTTGATAAAACAATTTTGGTTTATTTAATAGTTATTCCAATCGGGAAAAGGTACAAGATGCCTGGGATGCAATTAACTTAAATAAAAGCTTTGATGATAGGTAACGATCCAAAGTAAGGCCCATCATAGTTGGGTTTTTTTCTTTTTAAAAACATTTAGAGTACCCAATTCTTTATTTTTCCCCAATTAAGGGGCAATTTAGCGTGTCCAATCTACCTACCTTGCACATCTTTGGGTTGAAACTTACGCAAACACGGAGATAATGTGCAAACTCCACACGGACTGTGACCCGTGGCCGGGATCAAACCCGGATCCTCGACGTTGTGAGGCAGCAGTGCCAACCACTGCGCCACCATGCCACCCAGGTCCATCGTCGTTATAAAGGAGACCGTTATAAGCCACCAACCTGCCGGAAATGCAGAATGCAGTCTCAAAAAACAGAGCTGCTCCGAAAAATATTCTTATTTTAATAGCTGTGTCACAGGCTGATACTGAAAATGCATCCATGTGCAGGAAGGGTTGCCCTAAGGTTGTGGCAGAAATAAATATAGCCTATAAAGTAATAGCTACAACTGTTAACGAGGCGTAGGGATATAGACATGGGTATATATAAGCACAAATCATTGAAGGTGACAGGGCAGGTTGAAAAAACAAGGGTTAGCTTTATAATAGAGGCCTCAAGTATAAAAGTAAGGAAGTTATAATAATCCTTCAAGAAATACTTGTTCAGCTCCAACTGGTTTGTGTCCAATTCTCCACATCGTCCTTCAGGGATGAACTAACGGGTTTAGAGAAGATTGTGATGGGTTCAGAAAAGGTTTGTAAGGTGGAGAGATTTAGTAAGGCACAGGAAATTCACAGCAAGTAAAAGTAAAAGACTTTTATTTAAACAACACTTGTATAAATGAGGCTGGTTAAAACTCACCGGATGCTTACTCTCTCACTCCATTGGTTCCACACTGGCCTACCTTTTACCTACAAGTATAGGTAAGCTACCCTGCCCCTAGCGGGGGAGTTTGTACTCCTTCTGGGGCATTGGGAAAATAATCATTCCCACATCGTATGTCCCGTGCTGGTTATTACAAGAGATTTCAGTTACATGGAATATTGGAGAAGGTGGGTTGTTCTCCTTACGGGAGAGAAGATTCAGTGGCGATTGAATAGAGTTGCTCAAAATCATGAGTGGTCCATCCAAAGAAGGCAGAGAGAAAACTGTTTCCATTGGTGGAAAGATTGAGAGCTCGAGAGTATGGATTGTGATTGGCAAAATAATGAAAAGCAGAGTAAAGAAAAGCTTTATTATGCAGCATCTGGAATGCATTGCATGAGAGGCTGGTGGAAGGACACATAGTTGTGGCTTTCAACAGGAACTTGATAAGCAGCTTAAAGGGAAAAATCACAGGGCTTTAGGGAGAGAGATGAACTGAGTTGTTCTTGTAGAGATCCGGCACACGCTTGGTGGCCGAATGATCTCCTTTTGAGCTGTAACCATTCTTTGATTCTGTCTGAATTTATGGAACTGCCTTCAGGTTTTTGTGAACATCGGAAAGATATGATTTTGTTGTGGATTGTATTCAAATAGTTTACAAATTCCAGAAGAAATTTTGATCATTAATGTCACTGGATACGTTTGTTAAATTTCTTATAGCGTAACCTGGCTGTTTGCATGCATGTGACTTTTAACTCCGTCACATTTAATAGGTCATATTCCAGTACATAAATGAGCAAGTCTTTGTGCCTGTTTTCACTTAAATATCAAATAAATAAACCAGTCTTAAGCTTTTTGGAATGACAAAGTAAATAGAAAGACCAAGCATATCCTATATATTTACAGTACATCCTAAATTATTTATAGCTTGTGTCAATTTCTTACCAAGATACAAGGGTTTAACACCAGAAACAGGAGCATTTATTTTTCACGTACAACCGTTTCTGAAATATCATGGAGTCAATTTTGGTCTGTTGGTGTACAACCTGTAAGAGTTTAATGGTCAAAACCAATTGCTGCTAGGGAGTCAGTGGGGCCCCATTCTGCTTTCCAGGTTGTCAGGCATATGCAAGCAATAATAAGAGCTTGCCATAGGCAGCTGGATGATTAGGAGCAGGATGTCCGGCACCAGTGCTACTTCTTAATGATCTGCGTCAGCTTAAATTGAAATTTTATTTGTGGCCAAAACATGAAGGTAAGACCGGTGAGCTGCAGGAAGTTGTCCTGGTGGCAAAGATAGTTGCCACAGTGTAATGAGGCTATCTGAGACAGTTGGGAAGATATCAGAGCAGGTTTCTGATTAGAGAATTACAGGTCACCGACGACAAACATTTCATGAGGCCTTACTTGAGACACTGAAACCTACCTCCTTTCGCATTATATCCATTGGAAGAGGTTTGTGTAGAAACACTGGAGTAAGTAAAAACAATATAGGCAGAAATTGTAAACCATTAAAAATAGGATGATCTTAGAGGTCTTTGCATGCAGAGCGTGTTACTGTTGTGGCTGGTCATCTTGTAATGCAAGTTGAAAATATTAGTTTTTCGCCAGACGCTTTTGTCTTTGTATCCTGGGAATTCTCCATTTGGTTATCGTGCTAATTAATAAAAACTAACTTGCATTCTGTTAATTTCATTATTATTCTGAACTACAATTTTAATCTTGCTTGTAGTACACCCTGGTTAAATGAGGTTTAGAGTGATTTGTGAGGAATTATTGTTTGGGACCTCAATTGACCCAAGTGCTTTTAACCTTGGAGGGTCTTGAAAGGGACCAAATTGTGTGAAGGTAAACTTCAGCATAAATCTCAGCCTGCTATATGAGAACTAATAGATAAACATCTTACCAGAACTTCAAAAACTCGGATGTGTGTAAAGCCGAGATAAAATAGTTGACTACAAAGGTATCATGTTTTTCTTGCTTTAGTTAAGCTTAGCATTCAAATGCTTCAAACTGCTAGGAGTTTGAGCATGGGAGGCCAGAGATCTTAAAAGTAATAATAATAATCGCTTATTGTCACAAGTAGGCTTCAATGAAGTTACTGTGAAAAGCCCCTAGTGGCCACATTCCGGCACCTGTTTGGGGAAGCCAGTACGGGAATTGAATCCGCGCTGCTGGCCTTATTCTGCATTACAAGCCAGCTGTTTAGCCCACTGTGCTAAACCAGCCCCAAGAGTTCGTCCAAGCTTGGGCAGGAAGATAGTTCATTGACATATTTTGTAATTGGGCCATTCAAATACTAGTGAGGTAAAGATTGGGTTAAATTAGTCTCCATAAATGAAATGAAATGAAAATGGAAATCGCTTATCGTCACAAGTAGACTTCAAATGAAGTGACTGTGAAAAGCACCTGGTCGCCACATTCCGGCGCCTGTTCGGGGAGGCTGGTACGGGAACTTTGCTGTGAAAGGTAAGCATAAAAAACAATTCCCTGGGCAAGGAAAGGGAGAAATATTTGGCCAGAGGAAACTTGGTACCATCACTTAGACTGATCCTCACAACAAAACGGGGCTAGCAGTCGGACCGCATGTATGCATGCTACATTGACTGGCATGACTAGGGAGTGGGTGTGTGGTAATCATGCTTCTATCGAAAGCAAAATGGTAATGCTGCTGTGCTTTGATATTACTACTCAGACATTTGCATAGGTCAAGTCTTCCTTATACTGAATAAAATATAGAAACTTACATCAATAAGGGTTATTTATCACTTTGAATCATTTCAGGATTTGGGAACGGTAGATAAAGCATTAAGTAATTATGATAGGCCAGCTTCCAATGGGTGATCGGACTGGGCAGGTGTTGGATGTACATGTTAAACAGGGGGGGCAAATGAACATTGTTTTGTGTGTCAAAACGTTTTGACCCCTACTTTCACGTCCGAAGGCCCTCTTCCAACAGTGGCTCCATCGATTATCATTCGTTGCAATGTAAAGCCTATCAGCAACATATAGCACACGTGATAATACAAATGCTCTTTCTCAGTTCTATTCGAGGATGTTTGCCCCCAAGTATCCAAACCATTGTTTAACATAATCATTGGTCTGCTTGATCTAAGAGCCCTACCTATTTAACCGTAGATCAATCAGTGGTGGAGCTCTGCTCCTGCACGGGTTCCCAGTAGTTGTTTTTCCTAATTGTGCAAGAGATGGCTCTTGATTCTGGGAAGCCAATCTTCAACTTACTATGCAGAGACAAATAGTGGAAGGATGATTGACAGATTCAATGTAAAAACATTGGTCACGATTTTCCCACCCTGTTGCGCCGGGGGCAAAACCACGTGCGGGTCACCAGGCCTGCGGTGCTTGGCATGATCCAGGTAATTATATTTAAATGCACCATTAGACTTATTTAAATGTGCATGGCTAGGTTGAGGTTGCATTCCCCCGGCTCCTGGGAGCCACTGGCTGCACCAGCGAGGCCTCACCAAGGTGCCAATTAGTACTGGACACTCCAGGGATCTTGGATGACAGTGGGTGGTTGGGGATCGGACAGGACAGGTTTGGCACTACCATGGTGCCAGGTTGGCACTGCCAAGGGTCGGGGCCTGAGGAGGAAAAGGCTGGTGGGATGAAGGAGGGGTATGAAGGGATGTCATGAAGGTTGGGGGAAGGAGAAGGGGCATGTGACCTGTTTGGGAGGCCTGGAAGTCAGCCTGGGGAGCAAGTGCGGGTGGTGTTGATGACCATAGCTGTGGTGTGTGGGGGTGGGCCTTCCAGCTTACTTTGAGATCGGGAGCACCTCGATCCCAGAGATGCCGACCTGGGTGGCATGTTTAGTTCCCCGCTGCTGAAAGAATTTCGAAGTGTGGGCGAGACCGGTGAAAAACCCACCAAGCCTTAAAAACAATGACTTAAGTGTGGGTGAATGCAGGTCTGGGTCTCATGCAAAAAATATTTGAGGCATGGTTAATGTTAGAAAACAGTATTACAAATATTGTGTTTTTGATCTCTGTCATTCCAGGATAACATCTGCAATATTTTTTGATTGTTTGCAATTCTGTAATGCTTTGCTTCAGTAGAATTGCTGTAATTGCACCATTGAACATTTGGCTGTCACAGAATCATTATAAATGGCAGAAACTACACATCCTTAGCAATGTCACAAGAAACCTATGGGAAAACTTGAAAAGTCAGAATGCTTGTATCACAAGGTCCCATTATGAAAACTTAAGAAATTCTGGATTTTTTAGGTTGATAATGTATCATATCACCAATTCTGCAATACTCTAGGAATGTATAATTTCAACAAAAATTTTTTTTTTAGAATTACAATGCATCTCGATTCCACATTATTTCTGAATGACCCTATCCACACTGCCTCATCCAATGCCTGGTGCCTTTAATCACATTTTCTCTTGACATAATTTGCTAATGGGCGGCACGGTGGCACAGTGGTTAGCATCACCGCTCCAGGGACCCGGGTTCATTTCCGGCCTCTGTCTGTGTGGAGTTTGCACTTTCGCCCTGTGTTTGCGTGGGTTTCCTCCGAGTGCTCCGGTTTCCAAAGATGTGCAGGTTAGGTGGATTGGCCATGCTAAGTTGCCCCTTAGTCCCCTTAGTGTCCAAAAGGTTCGGTGAGGTTACGGGGATAGGGTGGAAACTTGGGCTTTTGACCCGCTACAGCGTCCAGGAACTCATTCCAGGACTTAGCTTCAGTAGTTTCATCACAGAAGGAGTCGTAATGTGTGCTGGCAGCTCGCACATGAGATGAGGTTCATAGTTCAATTTTGAGTCAACTGTGGGCCTTGTTGGCTGGACCTGGCTGGCTCTGAGGCTGGAGGCAAAAAAAGGTGATAGACAGTAACATTTCTAGTGGAACAGACACAATCTTTAGAAATTCCAGCCAAACAGACCAAATACGAAGAGTAGAATGTGGCAGGACAGCCAGGTGTGCATTGGAATAGTCAAATCTAGAAGTAACAAATGCGGGGTGGAGTTGGATAATGGCACGGATATGTGGTTGGAAACTCATCTAAAAGTCAAAGATGACAATATTTAACCTATTACAGTTGCCAGGTATGAGGAATGAGTTGGTAACTTGGAAATGGATTTCATGGTTCCAAGACAATGGCTTTGTGCTTCCCAATGGAGTAAGTTTCTGTTCACCCAATACTGGACGTGGTCAGCCTTGTGACAATTTAGAGCTAATGGAAAGGAAGTGATGGTGAAGCAGAACTGGGTGCTATCAGTACGTGTGGAAATTGACCGTGTTTTCAGATGATGTTGTCAAGGGGTAGCATGTATATTAAAATTACTTGTTACCATCTGAAGCTGCATTGTGGTCATATTGCATTTTGCAATAAAAATGAAGTTTTGGCTAGTGATCAGTGATTCATGATATCACAGTAAGAGACGTTCACAATGAAATATTACCTCACACTGCTTGTGAACCAAATGTTTTAAAGCATAAAACAAGATAAAAGAGTGATTAAGAAATGATTTTTCATATTTGGTACTTTTAAAAATAATGTTTATGATATGAAGTTCAACATAGGATTAGGCTATTTTATGATTTGAGGTGGTTCTACCTTTCAATTAGATCATGACTGATCTGTACCTGAACGCCCTTTATCCAAAGAACACGATTTGTCACATTCTGCCATTCAGAATAGTAACCGTTTACTTCTCTTATGTATTTCTTTCCACCCAACCAATTACTAAACCATGTCACAAGCTTATTTTTGCTCATTTTCGTTTAACCTCAGGTATGTATGTGATGATCTGTACATAGGAAACAAAGTTGTAACATTCATTGTTTATTTGTCAGTATTAATGCTTTTAAGCTGTCCCACAGAAATATAATCGAATGGAATGGCTAGATTAAACACAAATGGAGGACCTCATAATAATGGAAACATGGTAATTAAGCTGGATTTCATTGGCAAACATGAGAGCAAACACCTATGAAATGTAAAATGGTGTGCATATTGGCAAAATGAATTAATTAGGAAAGTGAGAGTAATGGCAAATTAAATTAAAGTATCAGTTGACATCCAATATTATCCAATTTTAAACTGTTTAATTCAATTATAATCCATTTGCAAGTAATTTCCTGTGAAATAATGTTTTTATTTCTTATTAAAGCGGAGGTATTTCATTATATGCAATATCAATTATTTTGCTTATGCATGCCTTTTATAGTCCAGTATGAGATTTTTATTTCAAAATCATGAAGCTGCTCATTGGTCTCGAACTTTAGTAAGATCCACCAATTTTCTGTTGGACTACGAGAGAGAAAGAAATGTATTTGAGGGCAACAGCTAAAGCCGTTCTCTGAAAACAGTGGCTTTGCACACTCTGGCGCCTGCCTGACAATGACTGGATCAAATTACAGCAAAATCTAAAATTATACATTCCAGACAAACTATTGTCTGTGACTTCTCCTCCCAATGGGGCCAGTCAGAAATGTGACCCAACCCACTTGTAGTGCAGGTAAACCCAACCTTCAGAGAACAGACAGGCTTAAGACTCCTTGTTCTGGAGCACTCAATGTGCTCATACATCCAAGTTCAGATACCATACAGGGCTCACACTCAGAATTCAGAGAATATACAGAGATCAAACTTGCAAGTTCAGCAAATTTACAGACACATACGCCTGAATGCACAGTGTGCACCATCTCACAAGTTCAGAAAACAAACAACACTCACACCAATGAGTTCAGAGAATGTACAGCACTAGCACTACAGAGTTTGGTGAATGTACAGTGCTCTCACTCCTCAGACCAGAGATTACAAAATGCTCACACTACTGATTTTGGAGAATTCACAAGTCTAACAGTTCTGAGTCCAGAGGATGTGCAGTACTTGCACCACTGATTTAAGGAAATGTATGGCGCTGCCATTTCCGAGTCCAGAGAATGCAGAGCACTACCACTCCCAAGTTTAGAGAATGGGTAGTAACTATATTCCCGAGTTGCAAACACGTACAATACTCAGACCCTGAGTTCAAGCAAATGTGCTTACACTTTTGAATTCAGAGATTTTGCATTGCTCATGCTACTGATTTCAGAGAATGAACAGCTCTTACCTTCCCGAGTTGAGATAGGAAGGGCTGAGACAATGGACAGATTTCAAGGTGAGGATGAAGATTGTAAAATCAGGTGGTTGATGGACCGTGAGCCAATGTAAGTCAATGAGTACCAGATTAATGGTGAACCAAACTTGCTGCATGATGGGGTGAATGCAGCAGAGTTCTGGAGGAGCTCAAGTTCATTGAGAGTAGACATTAGGAGGCTGCCAAGAGAGTTTTGAAATGATCGAGCCTGGCAATGAACACAAATGTAACATCAAAGAACAATACAGCACAGACACAGGCCTGTCGGCCCTCCAAGCCTGTACCGGTCATAATACCAACCTTTGCCAAAACCCTCAGCACTTCCTTGTGCTGTATCCCTCTATACCTATCCTATCCATTTGTCAAGATGCCTTTTGAACGCTGTTAATGTATCTGCTTCCACAACCTCCCCATGAAACGCATTCCAGGCACTCGCCACCCTCTGCGTAAAAAAACTGCCTTGCACATCTCCTCTAAACTTTGTCCCATGGATCTTAAACCTATGCCCCTTGGTGACTGACCCCTCCACCCTGGGAAAGAATGCCTGCCCATCCACTCTATCCATGTCCCTCATAGTCTTGTAGACCTCTAGCTGGTCACCCCTCAACCTCAGTCTTTCGAATGAAAACAGTCCAAGTCTATTCAGCCTCTCCACATAGCTAACACTCTATCATCTATGTTGGTGGGACGAACACAATATGCTCTTCATAAACGATATATTTGCTCATTCGCAGGCTACTGATTTATTGACCAACCCCAGTTTCCCTCAAGAATGTGGCAGGGAGATGCCTCTTGAACCACTTTAGTCCATGTGGTGCAGGCGCTCTCTTGGTATTGCTAAATAGAGAGTTCCAAGATTTTGATGCAGCGATGACTGAATTCCAATATATCCCCAAGTCAAGATGGTAAGTGACTTGGAGGAGAACTTGCAAGTGATTTTGTTCATGTACATCTGTAGCCCTTGTTCTTCTGGATGGTAGAGGTCCCGGGTTGGGAAGATGGTGTCAAGTAAGTCTTGGTGAAATGCTGCAGTGCATCTTGTTCCCGTTGCACACTAGAGTCGTGGTGTGCTAGTTGTGGAGGGAGTGGGTATTTTGTGATTACTCGAGCAGGCTGCTTTTCTTAGATGCTGTCGAGCTTCTCTAGTGTTGCTGGAGCTTCACTCATCTGAGTGACTGGAGAGAATTACATCATAATCCTGACTTGCTGGGGCAGCAGGGTGATGCAATGGTTAGCACTGCTGCCTCACGGCGCCGAAGATTCGAGTTCGATCCCAGCCCCAGGTCACTGTCTGTGTGGAGTTTGCACAATCTCCCCATGCCTGCGTGGGTCTCATCTCCACAACCCAAACATGTGCCGGGTAGGTGAATTGGCTCTGCTAAATTGCCCATTAATTGGAAAAAAGAAAAAAAAAGAAATCCTGACTTGCAAACTTTGGGTGGTGGAAAGTCTTTGCGGAGTCTGAAGTGAGTCACTCACTGACCGGCTCATGTGGCTAGAGTATTTATCTGGTTGGTTCAGTTCAATTTCTGGTCACTGGTGACCCTCAGAATGTTAATTGTGGGGAATTTAACAATGGTAATGCCATTGAATGTCAGGGGATGTAGTTTGACTCGCTCTCTTTTGGAGAGTCATTCCTTGGCATTTTTGTGGTGTGAATGTTACTTGCTATTTATCAGTCCAAACATGGTTGTTGTTGAGGTATTGCTGGATGTGGGCAGAGATTGCTTCATTATCTGAAGGAAGCCCAACACCAAGCAGTCGTAATATTCCCACTTTGGATGTTATGATGAGTGAAAAGTCATTGATGTAACAATTGAAGATGTTTGGGTTCAGGACACTCCACTTAGTAACTCCTGCAGTTGAGCTTATTGGTCTCCAGGAACCACAGCCACCTTTGTGCAAGGTATAACTCAAGTCAGAGCTTTCCATCCTGATTCCCATTGACTTCAATTTTACTGGGACTCCTTGGTAATTATGCGGGTTTTATATAAATCACATCAAACCATAGCGTGATACGGCACTGAAGGATGCCATTAAGTCCTCCGCACTTTGCAAGACGTATACAATTAGATCCACTTATTTGCCCCTTCTCCATATCCCAGAAAATATTTCCACTTCAAGTTTTTATCAAATTCCCTTTTCAAAGTTATATTGATTGGCTTCCTGCTCCATCAGCTTTGCAGGCAGAGTAAATTCATAAATCATTGCATGATATTTTTTGCTCTGCATGACCCCTAGTATTTCTGCCAATCAGTTTAAATGTATATCCTCTGCTTACTGACCCTTTCCGTGGGAAATGGTTTTGTGGTGGATTCAAGATCGAGTCTGCAGGCCTTTGAGGATAAGCCAAAACGTAGAGCTTTATTTAGAAGATTTAAAAAAAATTTAGAGTACCCAATTATTTTTTTCCAATTAAGGGGCAATTTAATGTGGCCAATCCACGTACCCTGCACATCTTTGAGTTGTGAGGGTGAAACCCACAGACACTAGGATAATGTGCAACCTCCAAATGGACAGTGATCCAGGGCAGGGATTCGAACCCGGGTCCTCCGCGCCGTAGGCAGCAATGCTAACCAATGTGCCACCGTGCTGCCCTATTTAGAAGATCTTAACACTACAGGCTGCAATGTTGACTGCCCGCTTGCCTGCAAACAGCCAATGACGATGATGTCATGGTTCTCTTCAAGTGCCCCTGTTCATCTACAAGGTTGCTTGTGAGGAAAAGCAAAAACACTATGAATACACAACATTTCCTTTCCCTTTAAATCAAAGGTCCCTGACACAAGCAGTATAAGAATCGATTTGCAACATGGACAAACAATCAACAACAACAGTCAATGCGTCAGAAGTCCCCGAGGTCATCATTCTCTTATGTGGTTGTTGGCGAATCGCAGGTGTCTGCTTTTTAGTACTTTCTGCAACCACTGATATCTTAGGCTTTGTGTCAGTGTTTATCTTAACTGGAGCAGATGTAGTGATCTGAGGTTGACTCTGTGTTTGATTTCCAATGGAGGTGCTGTTTTCCCCAATTGGTTTGGTTAATGTCAGGTTCTCGGGAAGGTCCAGATCATCTCTTGGCACAGCTGAAATTTGGACATACTGTCCATTCTGCCTCTGGCGGATTGGTTCGTGACGCCAATAGTTGATCCGCATGCCTTCTCCATATTACATTGTCTCGGGTTGTGTGGTGGAGAAGACCGGTCCTGTCTGTGGTAAGGTGGTGGCAGGAATCTACTTCATAGAATTTACAGTGCAGAAGGAGGCCATTCGGCCCATCGAGTCTGCACCGGCTCTTGGAAAGAGCACCCAAGGTCAACACCTCCACCCTATCCCCATAACCCAGTAACCCCACCCAACACTAAGGGCAATTTTGGACACTAAGGGCAATTTATCATGGCCAATCCACCTAACCTGCACATCTTTGGACTGTGGGAGGAAACCGGAGCATCCGGAGGAAACCCACGCGCACACTGGGAGGATTTGCAGATTCCGCACAGACAGTGACCCAAGCCGGAATCGAACCTGGGACCCTGGAGCTGTGAAGCAATTGTGCTATCCACAATGCTACCGTGCTGCCCGTATCTACTTATCTACTTGTAGCATAAATTCTTGCCAGAACCTCTTGACCCTGGCGAAAAACACAAGGTTTTGCCTTGTTCTTGCGCCACATGACCTGATCCTGCTGCCTTTTCTTTTGTCTTGGGTAGTTTTAGCAAATCAAATGCTGTGCATAGTTAAATTTAACCATTACAATGCCAGATAAACTTTGAGCACGCCATATTCTTGACTCAAATATTTAAACAATGAACCTTGTTCTCTGGTTACATTTAACAAATGTTTCATTGTCGGTACAAAACGTTCTCCCAACCTATTTGTGGCAGGACGATGAGGAGTGGACAAGATGCGCTTAATTCCGCTCTCCTTCAAATAGTTTCTGACCTCTTGAGATATGAACTGCGGTCCATTAGCGCTCACGTTGTTCAGGGTAACTGAATCTTCTGAAGATTTTACCCAATTTTTCTATTGTTTTGTCCGATGGGTAAAACATTGGGTAGGCATTGACTAGAATGACTAGAATGAGAAACATACACCCTTCAAATGGCCAGGCGTAATCAGCATGAACTCATTGCCAAGCCTCTTCTGGCTGTTCCCATGGGTGCAATGGGGTCAATGGCTGCATAAGACAAACGCGTTCCCACTTTCTCCTTGATTTCAGCATCAGACCCGGCCACCAAAAATAGCTCCTGGCTATCTCCTTCATCCTTGCAATACCACACTGGCCTTTGTGTAATTTGTTTAATACATGTTTTCTTAGTAATGGTGCGATGATAACTCTAATTTCCCAGAGGAGACAACGTGCCTGTATGATAACTCAAGTCTTCAGATAGAATATGGCTTTAACTTAGGGTTGGCTTCTGAAGTCTTGCCTCAAAGGTCCATGCCCATAAACTCTGACAGTACTGGATCACCTTTTAGATGCTTCTTCACCTCTCCTGCAGTTATAGGAGTGTCATCTGCTTTCATAAAGTAGAATATGTTTCCACACACACTGCTTATTGACAAACTATTTGGTAAGGGTAGTCCGGAAGGTCCATCTGCGTTCCCATGAAGCATTGTCTGGCGATACTTGCTCGTGCTTGTGTGCGCTGACAAGAGCAATGCCCACCCCTGCAGTCTCATCGCTGCCAGTGATGGAATCCCGCTATGAGTCCAAAAATCTTTGTTAGTGGATGGCTGTCATAATAGGGAGATATTAGGAACTTGGCTCCAGAAATGGGGTCCAAGATGTAGCAGGCAAATTAGGGGTTAAACAGAGTGAGGGAAAAGCCTGCTAGCAGCAGAGTTGAGAGGAATACGCCCACATCCTGCGTTACCTTGTCCCATTCAGGCTTAACCTCGTTAGTGGGAATACACAGGATGCTCCAGTTCAGACCGGATCATCCACTCAAGATCCATTGTCATTTGGCAACCTTGTTTTACCAGCCATTAGCACATGAGAGTCTGATGATGCTATTTACCCGTCAATGGAAGGTTAGTTTCATATCACTAGCTTTGCTCTGTTTTTTTTGTATAAACGGGAGTGGGCAATCATTCAAAATTAAGCTGATAGGTTCAAGTCTGGAAACCCGAGAGAACCATTGTTTGAGGGGCGGGGCGAAGCTTAGAGAGTGCGAGAGAGAGAGAGAAAGAAAGAATGCTTTCCTGCACAGTTACAACATAGAAAACTGTGGAAATCGACCAGAGGTCATGAAAGTTGCCACCGAATCAGGTTTTGAAAAAGGGTTTTGAACAAATCATAGAATCATAGAATTTACAGTGCAGAAGGAGGCCATTCGGCCCATCGAGTCTGCACTGGCTCTTGGAAAGAGCACCCTATCCCCATAACCCAACACTAAGGGCAATTTTGGACACTAAGGGCAATTTAGCATTGCCAATTCACCGAACCTGCACATCTTTGGACTGTGTGAGGAAACCGGAGCAATCGGAGGAAACCCACGCAGACACGGGAGAACGTGCAGATTCCGCACAGACAGTGACCCAAGCCAGGAATCGAACCTGGGACCCTGGAGCTGTGAAGCATTGTGCTAACCACAATGCTACCTTGCTGCCAATGTCCCTAACAGAAAAAACGTTGCTTTGTAAATGCAAGTATTACCTTGGCCTGTCTGTAAGCGACATGAGAGTGGCATGGTTATTAAAGTGATGTTTAATGGGAACTAGTATGTTCAGGTTTATAAACTGCATGTAATCTGTTAGTGCTAGAGCTGAAGTAAAAGTTTAAATATTATTTTCTTTTGTTTAAATAAAGTTTGAATATAAAATAACCAAGCCCTATTTTTTATATTATCACTCCTGGAACGAACTGATCTTTCTGCTCTGTCTTAAAAATTAAAATTTTTATGGCACCTGCCCCAGTCTCCTAACCACTGTTGAGAGCTGACCAGGCACCCGTAACACGATGGTCGGTCAATAAATGTAATTTCCTCCCATACGGAAATTAGTAGAACTGTTTATTCCGGAAATGATTCCTCGGGCTTCTTTCTCTATCTGCGCATTATTGCTTTCGGCTTTATTCAAGGTCCTCAACCTGAAGGCTATCGGTTTCTCTTCACTTGTGGGTATTATTTGGGAAACCATTGCCCCAACCGCATAAGGTGATGCGTCACATGCCAGTTGCATGTGGAAATTTGTATCAAAATGTGTCAGGACCTCTGACTTGAGTAGCGCCTCTTTGGCTTGCGCGACTGCTCTCTCACATTTATCCCCCCATTTCCAATTTGTAGTTTGAGGTAGTAGATTGTGCAAGGGTTTTATAATTGTTGCCAGATTAGGGACAAGCCTTGTGTAGAAATTTAGTAACCGGAGAAAGATCGAAGTTAATTGACATTTTGAGATGCAGGTGTCTTGGTAATGGCTTTGACCTTCGAAGCTGACTTATGCAGTCCCTTGGCGTCAATGACGTAACCCAGATTGGAAAAACTCACATTTTTGGGCCTCTTAATCCATAATCTTTTAATCTCTGGAGTGTGGCATCTAGGTTGCGGAGATGTCATTCCTCATTCTGCCCAGTAACCAAGGTGTCATCAGGGCAATACTGGACTCCGTCTAATTCACTTGAGCTTTAGTCCATAGCTCATTGGAACAACGCTGGCACTGAAGTGATGCCAAATGGTCATCTTTTGTATTCAAATAACCTTTTGTCACAATTGTCAAGAAGTGTTGTGAATCCCGATACACATTCATTTAAAGATATGCTTGATGGAGGTTGATTTTACTGGTTGTCCTCCGGCCACCCCAGCGAAAAGGTCATCATTCAGAGGTGGAGGTTACTGCTTTGCAAACTATATTGGAGTAATAGTAACCTTAAAATCGCCACAAATGTGTACTGATAGGTCTTTTTTCAATCAGGGATACGATTGGCGTAGTCCAATCACTCAAGTTAATGGGTTCAAGGACTCCTACTGACCAGATGTTCTATCTCTGCCTCTACATTGCATATGGCATTGACCTCGCCTTTATGTATCTCACCTGACTTTCTTCCTTGTTCTTCAGCTTTACTCAGATATCCTTCATGTTTCCCAGCTCACTGTTGAAGAAAATGCCATGTTTCATCAAGACTTTGGATAGACCTGATTTGGAATCTGTCGCGAGATTTACCTCGGCCCAATTTAACCTGATCTTTTCCAGTCAAGTTCTTCCCATTTGTGCCGGATAATTTCCTTTGACTATGTGCAAGGATAAATCTGCTGACTGTCCAATTAATTGCACTATTAGTTCAATACAGCCCCTCAACAGAACCACTTCTCCAGTGTAGGTTTTTAACACTGCCTTTGAGGATTGCAGAGCACAATGTCGGAGCTTTTCTTGAAGAACTGTCTCTATCACCAGCGTGACGGCTGCCCCACTGCCCAGTCCGTCTTCACTGGTTGACCATCCAGTAATGGAGCGACCCAAATCGTTTTGTTGTACCAACAATAGCTGGTGCATTAAGTGACAGTTTGTATTCGGACTGCGAATCAAGTTTCTCACATCCTTTTTATACCACATGGATACTATTTTCCTTGATTTATGTTTGCCAGTTGTTTTATTCGACTTTTACTTCCTGCAACTTTTGCCTGAAGCGTGTTTCCAACAAGTGCAGTTTTTGCATATGATCTCTTTGCAACAACAATCTGCTGCTATGTGCCCGTTTTTTGCACACCTACGGCAAGTTTGATTCTGTGTTTGCATTCAACCGACATCTTGTGTGAATTCTTGTGCTCAAAACTCAATTGTTGAGCTTCTTTGGTTCCTGATTCCATGGATACAACTGCCAAAGGTTTCTTTAAGGACAGGTTGCTTTAGGTTAACAACAGCTTTTGAATTGCTTCATTCCTTAAACAACAGACTAATCTATCTCTGATGGTATCGTTTAACACATTCCCCAATTCACAGTGTTCAGCCAGTTTGTTCAGGGTAGCTATAAACTATGTAATTGATTCACCTTCTTCTTAGTTGTGCTTAGGAAACCTAAACCTTTCTGCGATGACTAAAGGCTTTGGTGAAGAGTGGATCTGCAAAATTTCTGCTATTTCTTCATGGGTTTCTGTGCGTGGCTTTTGCAGCTGTACCAGTCTCCTCAGGATGTAAAATGTCTCTCCCCCGCCCTTCCTTAAAATAAACAATCCCTTCCTCCCACCAACCCCCAAACAATCCCCCACATTTTAAATACAAACAACAAAGAAAAGGAATCAGGAATCCACCATCCACCCATACATAGTCATCAACAACAGACACAGTCCAAACCCCCCCACCCCAACCCTCTAATGTTTGATTTCATTCAATTCTTGAAAGTGCAAAAGAACTGGTAGTCACCACTGATGTATATATTAGGTGCTTTGTGGTAAGGCCCTGTACTACAGGTATGGGGGTAGTTCCCTGCTTGCTGGCTCCGCCCAGTAGGCGGAGTATAAATATGTGTGCTCCTCGTACAGCAGCCATTTTGCCAGCTGCTGTAGGAGGCCACACATCTTAGTGTAATAAAACCTCGATTGCATCCAACTCTCGTCTTTGTGTAATTGATCGTGCATCAATGTATTACACTAAAGTTTTCAGAAGATGGACCTCCACATCAAGCCGGATCGCCTGCAGCTGGATCCGCAATCAGGCAACGCCAAAAAGGACTTTGAACATTGGATAGCCTGTTTCGAAGCTTACATCAGGTCTGCACCAGACCCAATTCCGGAAGCTCAGAAGATTCAGATCCTCTACACGCGGCTGAGCTCCAACGACTTTCCACTTATCCAGGACGCGCCGACCTACGAAGACATAATGGTGCTACTGAAGGAAACCTACGCTCAGCGGACTAACACGCTCTACGCCAGACACATCCTCTCCACTCAAACTCAACTTCCTGGTGAGTCAGTGAAAGATTTCTGGCGTGCTCTAATTCCCCTAGTCAGAGACTGTGACTGTCAGGCCACAGAACACTCGAACTTGCTCATGAGAGACGCTTTTGTTACGGGGATAGGGTCGGATTACATCCGGCAGCGCCCCCTTAGAAGGGGCCACGCTCGACCTCACGGCAACCAAAAAGCTAGCGCTCTCGCTGACGGTCGCTTCGCGCAACATCCAGGTCTACACCGTCGGCCGCGCGGCCCACCCCTCCTATGCATCGTGGACTCCGCAGATGGCTGCCCCATCGGGGACACCACTCAGCCAACCCCACGCCTGTGCTGCGCGGCAGCCAACCAACCCCGGGGTTGGCAGCCAAAATACCCCCGACAACGCTGCCCGGCCCGGAGCACCCTTTGCAAGGCCTGCGCTTTGCTGCGGTGTGCCAGGCCCGCGCAGTCGCCGCTATTGTTCCGACCCTCTTTCCCCCCCCCCCAACGTACGGCCAGTGGGCGCTGCCATCACCCCTCCCCGGACCACGTGCAGCCCGTGGGCGCCACCATCTAGTTCTACCCCCACCACGTGCAGCTCGTGGGCGCCGCCATCGTGTTCGACCCCCACCACGTGCGGCCTGTGGGCGCCGCCATCTTGTCCTCCCAGGATCATCAGGCACCGCCATCTTGTTTCCCCCACGACACGTGCGACCCGTGGGCGCCACCATCGTACCAAGACCCATGCCCCCCGGGCACCTCATTGCGTCTCGTCTCAGTCACGATTGACCAGTTCCTCCCACACAACCTTGCAACGGCCTCTACCAACGTGAAAATCGATGGGCGTGTTCTGCTTCCCCGCCTACATCCACCGCAACAGGGGACCCTCCTTCATGAGCGATGAGCTGCGTCGGTTCCTGCTCAACAAGGGTATCGCCTCGAGCAGGACGACCAGCTTTAACCCCCGGGAAAACGGGCAGGTGGAGAGGGAGAATGGGACGATCTGGAGGGCCGTCCAGCTGGCCCCACGGTCCAGAAATCTCCCAGCCTCCTGCTGGCAGGAGGTCCTCCGCGACGCACTGCACTCCATTCGGTCGTTCCTATGCATGGCGACTAATGACACACCCCGTGAACATCTCTTTGCCTTCCCCAGGAAGTCCACCTCCGGGATGTCGCTCCCGACTTGGCTCGCAGCTCCAGGACCCGTAATCCTCCGTACGACTCCTCAAGGCGGACCAGTTGGTTGAGAGGGTACAGCTACTCCATGCCAACCCACACTACGCCTACGTAGCATACCCCGACGGCCGCCAAGATACCGTCTCCCTCCGGGACCTGGCACCAGCTGGTTCCACACACATACACACCCCTCCGGCCTGGCGCCACCCTCCCCTCCCCCGGTGCACCCAGCCGCAACCCCCGCACCAGGACAATCCGTCCTCCCCCTGCCCACTCCCGAGGATGAAGAGGATTTTGGCACGCTCCCGGAGTCACCGAAGACCAGATCGACACCGGAATCGTCGCCATCACGGCGGCGCTCCCAACGGCAGATCAAGGCTCCGGACCGACTGAACCTGTAACTTGATAAAAAATAAATAAATAAAATAAATCCTCCTTCTGTATAGCTCTCCTCCACCCCCGCTGGACTCAATTTTTTTTTCTGTACTTTAAAACATCTAGTTGTATATAGTTCTCCACCACCCCTGCCGGACTCAATTTTAACAGGGGGTGAATGTGGTTGTCAAGTAAGGCCCTGTACTGCAGGTACGGGGGTAGTTCCTTGCCTACTGGCTCTGCCCAGTAGGCGGAGTATAAATATGTGTGCTCCTCGTACAGCAGCCATTTCGCCAGCTGCTGTAGGAGGCCACACATCTTAGTGTAATAAAGCCTCGATTGCATCCAATTCTCGTCTTTGTGTAATTGGTCGTGCAACAAGAACAAAGCCCATGAATTGTAGAACCGTTCCATCCTTCCCCTCAACTCAAACTTCACGTTCCCGAGTGTTAACATCTCCAACAGATGCCCCCACCATGCCAGGGCTCAGAAACTGACCTCCACCCTAACTGGATCTGCCTTCGGGCGATAAGCAAGCCGAAGGCTAAAACATCTGCCTCTGCACCTGCTTCCACCCCCAGCCAATCCGATACCCCGAATATGGCCTCCAGAGGACCCGGCTCAAGCCTCACATGTGCCACCTTCGAAATTACCCTGAAAACCTCCCTACAATACCCCTCCAGCTTTGGACAGGACCAGAACATATGAACATGGTTTGCGAGCTCCCCCCGCAACGTTCACAAATATTTTCTATCCCTCAAAGAGTCGGCTCATTATCGCCTTTGTGAGGTGTACTCTGTACACCGCCTTCAGCTGTATCAGCCCCAACCTCGTGCATGAAATTGAGGCATTCACCCTCTGGAGCACCTCCCACCGCAACCCCATTCCATGCCCTCTCCCAACTCTTCCTCCCACTTTGGCTTAATCTCCTCCAGCGGTGCCTTCTCTTCTCCCAGAATCGCCCCATAAATCGCCAACACCACCCCCTCTCTACTTCCCGTCGTCAGCTTCTCCTCCAACAGTGTGGAGGCTGGCACTACCAGAAAGCTCTATATCTCCTTCTTGGCGAAATCTAGGCCCTGCATATACATAAACATTTCCACCTGCCCCAATCCAGGTTTCGCCTCCAGCTCCTTCAGTCACGCAAACCGGCCCTCTAGAAACAAATCCTTTAGTGCCTTGACTCCTTTCTCCTCCCATCTCCGAAAACTCCCATCCCACTTCCCTGGCACAAATCTGTGATTCCCCCGAATCAGCATTTCCCTTGACCCCGCCCCCAGCCTAAAGTGATGATGAATTCAAGATTGAGTCTGCATGCCTTGGTGGTTCAACCAAAATGTAGAGGTTTATTTAGAATATGTTAACGCTGCAGGCTTTGATGTTAGACTGCCCACACAAAAGGCTGATAATGTCACAGAATTGTTCTCTTAAAATGCCCCTGCTCAGCTACAAGGTTACCTGTGAGGAAACACGAAGAACAGTATGAATACACATGTTTCTCTTTATTTCCTCATCAAAACCATTCAAAAGTTTAAGTGCCTCTGTCAATTCTTCCCGTAACTTTCTCTGCTCTGAGGAGAACAACTCCAGTTTCTCCATGTAACTGACATTTTCCGTCCCTGTTACCACTGTAGTCTATTTCCTCTGCATCATTTCTAAGGCCTTGACCTTTGTTCCTGAGGTGACGTACTCATAAAAGATTCCAGTTCTCCTGCTGTGGTTTATAAAGGCTTTGTTGCTTCCGTACACCATGCCTCTGTTATATAACCAAAGATCCTGCAAGCCTTTTTAACAGCCTTCTGAATTTGTCGTGTCAATGTTTGCACACCCAAGATCTTGAGTGCACATCCCTTCAAAATTCAATTTATATTGGACTGGATGTTCGTGTTGGCTTCGGGAAATGCGCCTTGAGTTATTTACTGACCTTAGAAACCTGAGCCCAGTGCTTGCCAAACTTTTTCAGTGTGACCCCCTTTTAGTGCCTCAGACGTCTTTTGGCCCCAGTGAAGATTTGGTGGTTACAAGAGTTGCTGAGTAGGAGGCGGCAGGCAGGTGGGGCTTTAGTTCTTGACTGGTTGGGTGGGGAGGTCAAGAGGAGTGGCAGTGAATACGATTTGTGTGTATGGGAGTCAGGGCAGTTTATGAAAAGGCATGTGATAGTAACCTGAATTATGAAGTAGTAGACTTTTAGTATGAATGTGATAGGAGCATCATTATTAATATACTAGGATTCTGGTTATTAATGTCATAGGACTCTGATTGATGTAATAGGATCCACATTATTGATGTAATAGGTCATTGATTAATTACAAAGTATACAGATTATTAATGTATTACCTGAAAGGATCATGATTGTTGACACAATTGTCAAATTACTTTAATGCAATAGGATCCCGATAGGGCTCTGATTATTAATTGAAATAATTCAAATTATTCATGTATTAGCATCTACATTATTTATGCAATAATTTCCTAATTATTGATGCAATAGGCAGCTGATTGTTAATTCCTAGGAACCGTGTGATTCGATCCTGATTATTAATGTAATCAAACGCTGTTGATTAACGTAATAGGGTGCTGATTATTATGTAGCATCATGATTTTTAAAGAAATAAGACTGAATGTGAATGTAATTGGAACAATTTTATTAATGTAACAGGACTCTGAGTATTGGAGTAATCAAATCCTTATTATTGATGAGTTTGTTAATGTAATAGAATCATATGTATGCAATATGATCCTGATTATTCATGCAAGATGTTCCTGATTTTGAAGTAATTGGGTTTCTACAAAAAAAACGACCACTTAACCTTTTTACCAGCTTTTTTTGCAGAAGCAATAGGGCTTCATGAAGGATTTCAATAGGCCTGCCCACCACCAAAAAAAATACAAATATTTAATGGGGCCTTGGAGCTGTCAGAAATCAGCCCAAGCTCCAGGGCAGTCATTGCTGTCTTAGTGCTCCCGACCATAAAATCCTGTTTTGTGACCCCACGCGAGTTGCACCACACAGTTTCGTTATCCCTGTCTGAGCCTTATTTTTGTCTCCTGGAGATATAGATGGGCAGGGTTTAGGTTTCCCAACTCCCAAGGAAGTGTGAGCAGAATGCAGGTGCGGAGACGTGATGGTGAGAAGAGACAGCTGTCTAACATAGTCCTTAAACTGCTAATCCCACACCCCCTCATGCCCCCCTTGCCCCCTTGGGTCTACAGTAGCGCCAAGTATCTCCTATAACCACTCACCCTGTGTACAGTCCTCAGGAGCCATGTAATAGCAATAGAAATGGACATGAATAAAGTACACTTGTAACACTC
Organism: Scyliorhinus torazame; assembly: GCF_047496885.1. Classification (NCBI taxonomy): domain Eukaryota; kingdom Metazoa; phylum Chordata; class Chondrichthyes; order Carcharhiniformes; family Scyliorhinidae; genus Scyliorhinus; species Scyliorhinus torazame. The sequence continues at coordinate 78,743,060 of NC_092721.1, read as the reverse complement.
AAAAACACAACCATTCAGTTGAAAAAGAAAACTCCAGGCACATTGGAAAAAAACAAAGTGGGTTTTCAAATACCTTCCAAAATCTGCCTGACCCAAAGAAAATAATGGCAGACAGTGTTATGGACACAATTTATATGGTTCTTAATCAGGATATTTGTATGTAAGGAGTAAGTTATTCCTTTCCCTCAGAGTGCTTGTTTTCTAATTTAAAGTAAATTCCAGAAGCAGGATTTTTGGCGATTTAAAAAAAAAAAAAAGGTTATTTATTATCACGCACTTGCCCTGGATGTTTAAAACACAATGGGCAGATTCTCCGTTTGGGAGACTGTGTTGTCCTGCCAGAGCTGAATTGCACCTGATTTGCGGTCCTGCTGGCTGAGAGCGTAAATCACAAAGTGATTCCCAATCCTTGGGAAGATTGTGAGGGATTTCCTGGGAATTCCCACTATTGGGTTATTTTGATCGCCGCAGTGTAATTCATCCCCCCCCTCCCCCAGTATGGGGGTGACTTGACCGCCACCCCCCTCACAGAGACGCCCTAAATAAAGTGACTCTGTAAAGACAAAGACCCCCTAAATAAAGAGCTCCCCCACCCGTGACTATCACCCCCTCTTAGCATTTTGAGGGATACATCTGACCATCCAGAGACCAGAAAATCTGGGCCATTACTTCTGGACTTTGTCCTGTTCAAGGATGTCATATTTGCCACACATATGTTGAACATTTCAAGAAATCAATTCATGGCTGTGTTGTGATCTTTGTTTTAGTTCTTTTAGGATGGTGAAGGTTGTAGTGTTGACAAACAATATCAAGCTGTGTTTAATAAACAAAGCTAATTTATTACACTGCACTGAATTATATTTGAACATATTACTAAGGAATTAGTTAAGTAAAGATTACACTACACATCTACACTATTAACTATACTATTAGTTCAGCTATCTCACAACTACTCTGTCTTGCTTTCTTCCACTTTCTCCCTCTATCTCCATATATCTCCCAGAAGTCAAGGAGGCATGTGATATTTATATGGTTGCTCTATAGCACCATCTAGTAACATTACATTAACCCTTTATGTGCTTTATAATATCCACATCTGATGACAGGCTGTTGATGGAGAGTGGATCTGGAGAAGAAGATGGGGATGAAGTAGTGCAGGTATAAAATGGGAGGGAGTGGTAAAATGTGATCTAGGCTGAATATGTGGCGGAATACGTATGTACCTTCCCACTTCAATGACATAATGCTGTTATTTCCCCCTCCCACACTTTAGACTTGGATAAGTTCCTTCTTCCGTTTCCTCCCCCCGCCCTTTACCAACCAACCCTGTGAGTTCCTGATCTTCTGCACTGTCCCCACCCTAAATTAATGGTAGAATTTTATCAACTTTGTCCTTGGTAAAACAACAGGACCATTAAGGATGGTAATTCAATCATGGTTTTCAAAAAGGAAATGCTTGCAAGGATACAGGAAAAGGGTATAGCACCAGCTAAATTGCTCTTGCAGTGAATCAATATGGGTTTGATGACTGTGAGGTGCCGTCCTTACTACCTTCCAGGGGAGTTCACTTCAGCTATTTTCACAGCGGTCTCCATCCCACCCCAGGCGGAAGTGAAGAAGGTGCTGGACAAATTGTACACAGCTATAAATGACAATAAAACAGAACACCCGGAGGCCTTGTTCATCGTGGCCGGGAACTTCAACCAGGCCAACCTCAAGAGTGTATTGCCAAAATTCCATCAATACATCGCCTGTCCCACTAAGTGTGTCAACACTCTCGAACACTGCTACTCAAAAATCAAGAGCGCCTAACGATCCATCCCCCGACCGCACTCTGGAACATTGGACCATAAGACGGTGCTCCTTCTCCCAGCATACAAGCAGAAACTTGAGAATTCGTGAGAATTCGGTTAAGAAGGTCATGCAGTGCTGGTCCGAGGCAACAGAAGAGCTTCTGCGTGACTGCTTGGAGTCAATGGACTAGTCCATATTTAAGAACTCAGCAACCAACCTAAACGGGTATGCCACCACCGTCACAGACTTTCTCAGCCAATGTGTGCCAAAGAAAGTAGTACTTGCGCTCCCCAACCGGAAACCATGGCTTAATCGGGAGATTGAACCCCTACTGAAGGCCAAGTCTGAGGCATTCAAGTCATGTGATCCTGAGTATACAAGAAATCCAGGTAGAGTCTCTGCAAAGTCATCAGGGATGTCAAGAAAAAATATCAGACCAAGCTCGAGTCACAGACTAATGTCTTGGATTCTCGTTGGATGTGGCAAGGGTTAAACAACATAGCGGGCTACAAAGTGAAGCCGAGCAGATTCTCCGGCAGCAGCCCACCCCTCCCTGATGAAGTCAATGCATGTCGGTTCGAGCAGGAAACCATCAACTGCCCAGCAGCCCCGGACACACCCATACCCACCGTCACAGCTTCCAAAGTCAGATCGGCCTTCTTGAAGCGAACCCTTGGAAGGCGATAGGTCATGACGGAGTCATTGGTCGTGCACTCCGATCCTGCGCGGAACAGTTGGCAGATGTGTTTACGGCCATCCTCAACCTCTCCCTACTCTGTTCCGAGGTCCCCACCTGCTTCAAGAAGACCACCATCGCATACCGGTACCAAAGAATAACCAGGCAACATACCTCAATGACAATCGTCCGGTGGTAATGACATCGATTGTAGTGAAGTGCTTTGAGAGGTTGGTCATGAGGCACATAAACTCCATACTCCCAGAATTCCTAGATCCACTGCAATTCACATACCACCACAACCGGTCCACAGCAGATGCCATCTCCCTGGCCCTACACTCATCCCTGGAGAATCTCAACAACAAGGTCTCCTACATCTGACTCCTTTTTATTGACTTCAACACCATCATCCCAGCAAAGCTCATATCAAGCTCCAAAACCTGGGACTTGGCTCCTCATTCAACTGGATCCTCGACTTTCTGACCCATAGACCACAATCATTAAGGATGAACAACAACACTACCCTTTTGACTTAGGGCCTGGTTTAGCACAGTGGGCTAAACAGCTGGCTTGTAATGCAGAACAAGGCCAGCAGCGCAGGTTCAATTCCCGTACCGGCCTCCCCGAACAGGCGCCGGAATGTGGCGACTAGGGGCATTTCACAGTAACTTCATTGAAGCCTACTTGTGAGAATAAGCGATGATTATTATTATGTTATTATTATTATGATAGTCCTCAATACTGGGGCCACGCAAGGCTGTGTACTAAGCCCCCTACTAAACTCCCTAGACACACACAACTGCGTAGCAAAATTTGACTCCCAAAGCCATCTATACGTTTGCCGATGACACGACCATATTGGGTCGGATCTCAAACAATTATGAGTCAGAATACATGAGGGAGATGGAAAACCTAGTGGAGTGATGTAACAACGACAATCTCTCCCTCAATATCAGCAAAACTAAAGAGCTGGTCATTGACTTCAGGAAGCAAAGTATCGCACACATCCCTGTCTGCATCAACGGGCCGAGGTAGAGATGGTTGACAGCTTCAAATTCCTAGGCGTGCACATCACCAACAATTTGTCGTGGTCCATCCACGTTGACACTGCGACCAAGAAAGCACAAAACGCTTATACTTTCTCAGGAAACTAAATTAATTTAGTATGTCCACACTGACGCTTCCCATCACAGGTGCACCATTGAAAGCATCCTATCTGGCTGCATCGCAGCCTAATGTGGCAACTGCTCGGCCCAAGATCGTTAGAGACTAAGGAGAGTCGTGAACACCGCCCAGTCCATCACGCAAACCCGCCTCTCATCCATTCTATCTACTCCCGCTGCCTTGGGAAAGCGGGCAACATAATCAAAGACCCCTCCCACCCGGCGTATTCACTCTTCCAACTTCTTTGATCGGGCAGGAGATATAAAAGTCAGAACACGCACTAACAGATTCAAAAACGGCTTCTTCCCCGCTGTTACCAGACTCCTGAATGACCCTCTTATGAACTGATCTGATCTCTTCACACATCTTCTCTACTGAGTGGTACTGCACTCCAGTATGTTTCACCCGATGCCCGTATCTATGTATTTGCCCTGTGTATTTTATTTTCATGTATGGAATGATCTGTCTGAACTGTACTCGGAACAATACTTTCACTGTACTTCGGTACACGTGACAATACAAATCCAGTCCAATGAGATGAACGGCCTCCCTTGGTGCTTGTAACTATTATGATTTATTGATTGAAATGCTGTTTAAAATTTCAAACTCATGTCTCCTTATGTGGCTCAGCATAAAATGTTGTTTGGGTACAGTCCTGGGTAGCACCTTGGAACATTTGGGCACAATATAAATGCAAATTGTTCTTATTCATCAGAGGGTCTCCCAACTGCTGTTGCTGATTTCCTTTTCCTTTCTGCCATAGATGGAAATATTTTGCATTGGTATTAACGTGTATTTCAAACCCCTCCCAGCGACTGTTCAGGAGGATTTATTATCCTTTTCCTGCTGTACCAATTGTTAGGTTTACAGCAAAATGAAAAGATTAAATATCTTCAAAAACAGTTTGCACTTCATGGAGACAATGTCCCAAGGCATCACGGAGGAATGAGTAAAGATTTGGCAACAAGCCAAAGAGAGATTTGAGGTTTTGTCCAAATATTGATCAAAAAGGCAGATTTTAGTAATGATCTGAAAGAAAGAGGGAGCTGGAGTGCAAGTGGGTATAAGGAGGAAAAATTCCGAAGAGTGGAATCTAGCCGGCTGCAAAACTGGGAGAAAGGGAGGTGATACGCAGGAGACTGGAATCAGAAGAATAAGAGAGTTCAAGGGAACATTGTAGGGTTGAAAAGGTTCCAGAGATCAAAAATGACGGGAACATAGGGGAATTTAATAACCGGTGCAAATTTTAAATTTGAGACATTGGAGAATCTAGGAACCAGTGTATGTCATGGAATCATAGAATTTACAGTGCAGAAGGAGGCCATTCGGCCCATCGAGTCTACACTGACCCTTGGAAAGAGCACCCTACTTAAGCCCACACCTCCACCCCATCCCTGTAACCCAGTAACCCCAGCTAACCTTTTTAGACGCTAAGGGCAATTTAGCATGGCCAATCCACCTAACCTGCACATCTTTGGACTGTAGGAGGAAACCGGAACACCCAGAGGAAACCCATGCAGACACCGGGAGAGCGTGCAGACTCCGCACAGACAGTGACCCAAGTCAGGAATCGAACCTGGGACCCTGGAGCTGTGAAGCAACAGTGCGAACCACTGTTGTACTGTGCCGCCCATGTGTGCTGGATTTTGAGCATTTGAGACTAGGTTTAAGATTGGATTGGATTGGATTGGATTTGTTTATTGTCACGTGTACCGAGGTACAGTGAAAAGTATTTTTCTGCGAGCAGATCAACAGATCATTAAGTACATGAGAAGAAAAGGGAATAAAAGAAAATACAGAATAGGGCAACACAACATATACAATGTAACTACATAAGCACTGGCATCGGATGAAGCATACAGGGTGTAGTGTTAATGAAATCAGTCCATAAGAGGGTCATTTAGTGCGTGTTCTCAGACTTCTGTATCTCCTGCCCGATGGAAGAAGTTGGAAGAGTGAGTAAGCCGGTTGGGAGGGATCTTTGATTATACTGCCCACTTTCCCCAGGCAGCGGGAGATGTAGATGAAGTCAATGGATGGGAGGCAGGTTCGTGTGATGGACTGGGCGTTGTTCACGACTCTGAAGTTTCTTGCGGTCCTGGGCCGAGCAGTTACCATACCAGGCTGTGATGCAGCCTGATAGGATGCTCTCTATGGTGCATCTGTAAAAGTTGGTAAGAGTCAATGTGGACATGCCAAATTTCCTTAGTTTCCTGAGGAAGTATAGGCGCTGTTGTGCTTTCTTGGTGGTAGCGTTGACGTGGGTGGACCAGGACAGATTTTTGGAGATGTGCAGCGCTAGGAATTTGAAACTGCTAACCATCTCCACCTCGGCCCCGTTGATGCTGACAGGGGTGTGTACAGTACTTTGCTTCCTGAATGTCATGATATTCAAACACACACATCATGATGGACACACTAACAGGCAAATCAGAGTACACAACACCACAACCAATCACAGACAAGAACACCAACCACATAAAAAGCACGAGCACGACACCTGGAGGTCAGTAGGTCTGGGGAGAAGGAAGCATGAAAGAGCTGTTGAAACACCACAAGCAGGGAGCCCCCCACGTGCAGAGTGCAAAGACCAAGTTGTAAATAGTGAGTTTAAATAAACAAGTGTTGTACCATATGCAACTGTGTTGGCTCTTCTGTGTGTTAGAACACCCAACACCACATGGTACAGGAGTGGATCGATACCTGCCTACCAACCTGCCATTCTGGACATGGACCACACCGGCAAACCGCAGCCGATGCAAGTCACGGGGAACCTAGGCACCAACTGGAAGCTCTACAGGCAGCGATTTGACCTGTACATCCGTGCCACCGAAAAACAGAATGTCTCGGATGATTCGAAGATTGCAATGCTCCTCTTCTACGCAGGCCCCCACCCAAATGATGTCTTTAATTCACTGGTGTTCGAGGAAGGCGAAAACCAGGCCAAATATGACACGGTCATCCTCAAAATGGACCAGCACTTTCAAACTGAAGTAAACGAAACTTTCGAAAGATACATCTTTCAGCAACGCCTGCAAGGTAAGGAGGAGCTTTTTCAACCCTTTTTGACGCACCTCCGGATTCTGGCGCAGTCCTGCGGTTACGGCACCACCACAGAGTCCATGATCAGGGACCAGATTGTTTTTGGCGTTGCCTCCAGTGGCCTACGCCAGCAGCTTCTTAAAATAAAGAGCCTCACCTTAGCGTCTGCTGTGGAAGCCTGTGTCCTCCATGAGAATGCTGCCTGCCGTTTTGCCCGATTTCAGGCGTCCGAGTTGGCACGGAGGGGGTCCCCAGCCGTCGAATCGGCAAGCCAGGCCGCCCACGACGTTGAACGCATCCAGGCCGTCGATTTCTTCCCGCCCCACGGCCCGGACGACAGCGGCCGCTTCCCGCGCTTTTCGCGGTCTCCCGCGCAGGTGCGCGCCAAGAATAACGGCCACAACGAGGGACGCACTGCGCAGGCGCGCCCACCGCAAGATCGCACTGCGCATGCGCAGTGGCGCAACGAACGCCGTGACGTCATGACGTGCAGCAAGTGTGGAGGTCTACACTTAAAAGGGCAATGTCCTGCAAAATACCAACAGTGCAACAGATGTGCCATGATAGGCCACTACGCAGCCCGCTGTCGTGCGGCTCAACCCATGGATCCGGCGCATCCTCGACAACCTCGCACACGAGTCAGGACCGTCCAGCCCACGCATCAAGACTTCCAGTTAAGTGATGCAGATGACCAGGATGACTTCAGAGTTGCCGTCATTGATGTCAACAAGGTCAATGCCATCAATCCAGACGATGAGTGGTGTGCCACCCTGACGGTCAACCGATCGCGCGTCGCCTTCCGTCTGGACACCGGCGCATCCGCCAACCTGATTGCTTACTCTGCAGTCCAGGCCATGAAGGTCAAACCACTCATCACACCATCCCGGCTTCAGATGGTTGACTATAACGGGAACGTTATCCCGTCCGTAGGATCTTGCCAGCTACAGGTGACTCACAAGGGGTACACGGCCACACTCCCCTTCGAAGTTGTGGGCTCATCAAAGGACTCGTTACTGGGCGCACAAGCGTGTAAGGTCCTTCACCTGGTACAGCGCATCATGTCTCTCTCTCCAGATGAGATATCCGACTTCCCGGATGCTGAGTTCCACGCGAATCTCCATTCCCTCCTCGCTCACAACCAGGAGGTTTTTGAAGGCATGGGGACATTGCCACACACGTACAAGATTCGACTCAGACCGGACGCCATCCCTGTCGTTCACGCACCTCGCAGGGTTCCTGCGCCTCTCAAAGACCGCCTCAAGGCACAACTGCAGATTCTTCAGGACCAAGGGGTCCTATCCAAGGTCACGGAGCCCACGCCATGGGTCAGCTCCATGGTCTGTGTAAAGAAGCCCTCTGGCGAGCTCCGTATATGTATAGATCCAAAAGATCTGAACAACAACATCATGCGGGAACACTATCCCATCCCAAAACGAGAAGACCTCACCAGCGAGATGGCGCGAGCCAACATATTCACTAAATTGGATGCGTCCAAAGGATTCTGGCAGATCCAACTGGACCCGGCCAGCCGAAGACTATGCACATTCAACACCCCTTTTGGCAGATTCTGCTACAACCGGATGCCATTCGGCATCATTTCGGCATCTGAAGTATTCCACCGCATTATGGAGCAGATGATGGAAGGCATCGAAGGGGTACGTGTATATGTGGACGATATCATCATTTGGTCCACCACTCCGCAGGAACACATGCATCGTCTTCGACGTGTCTTCACCCGCATACGGCAAAATGGCCTGCGTCTCAACCGTGCGAAGTGTGCTTTCGGCCAGACGGAGCTGAAATTCCTCGGGGACCACATCTCAAGGTCCGGGGTCCGTCCCGATGCAGACAAGGTTAGCGCCATCACAGCCATGCCACGACCGGCTGACAAGAAGGCTGTCTTAAGATTCCTGGGCATGGTCAACTTCCTTGGGAAGTTCATTCCCAACCTGGCTTCTCATACAACAAACATGCGCCATCTCGTAAAAAAATCGACGGAATTCAACTGGCACCAGTCGCATCAGCAGGAATGGGAGGAGCTCAAGCACAAACTGGTCACGGCACCAGTGCTGGCCTTCTTTGACGCGACTCGCCCTACAAAGATCTCAACAGACGCCAGCCAATCTGGTATTGGAGCGGTACTCCTGCAAAAAGACAGCACGTCATCATGGGCCCCGGTTGCGTATGCCTCACGAGCCATGACCCCTACCGAACAGCGCTACGCGCAAATCGAAAAAGAATGCCTGGGCTTGTTAACTGGACTGGACAAGTTCCACGACTATGTGTATGGCCTGCCACGATTCACGGTCGAAACTGACCACCGCCCCCTGGTCAACATCATTAACAAAGACCTGAACGACATGACTCCTCGCCTCCAGCGCATCTTACTCAAACTCAGGAGGTACGATTTTGAACTGATCTACACTCCGGGGAAGGAACTCATAGTGGCGGACACTCTTTCCCGAGCAGTGAGCACACCACCAGATGCGGAGGGGTTCGTGCGTCAAATTGAGGCACACGTGACTCTGACAGCAGCAAATATGCCAGCTGATGATCCTTGTCTGGCCCACATACGCGCAGAGACGGCGACTGACCCTCTGCTGCAGCGAGTGATGCGCCACATGACGGAAGGGTGGCTAAAAGGGCAGTGCCCCCAGTTTTACAATGTGCGAGATGATCTCACCAATATAGACGGGGTCCTTATGAAATCGCATAGGATCGTCATTCCACACAGTGTGCGCCAGATGATTCTTCGTCAACTACACGAAGGCCACTTGGGTGTCGAAAAATGCAGACGAAGGGCCCGGGCGGCGGTATATTGGCCGGGTATTAATGAAGACATAGCCAACATGGTGCTCAACTGCACAACCTGTCAGAGGTTTCAGCCGGCGCAACCTCCGGAAACACTTCTACCACACGAGATGGTGACGTCCCCCTGGGCGAAGGTGGGTGTTGACCTATTTCACGCGCTCGGCAGAGATTACATTGTTATTATAGACTACTTCTCAAACTACCCGGAAGTCATGCCTCTCCATGATCTGACGTCGTCCGCAGTCATTGGGGCCTGCAAGGAAACGTTTGCTCGCCATGGCATTCCAAGGACTGTCATGTCAGACAATGGACCTTGTTTTGCCAGCCGTGAATGGTCGTCCTTTGCCGCAGCATATGGTTTCACTCATGTGACATCCAGCCCTCTGCATCCACAATCGAACGGGAAGGCTGAAAAGGGTGTCCACATCGCAAAGCGGCTCCTGTGCAAGGCGGCTGATGCCGGATCGGACTTTAACCTTGCCTTGCTGGCCTATCGATCGGCCCCGTTATCCACGGGCCTCTCGCCAGCGCAGCTACTAATGGGTCGCTCCCTCAGGACGACGGTACCTTCCGTCCTGGCACCGACAACAGACCATGAGGCGGTTCTTCGGGACATGCAACTGCAGCGTGATCGCCAGAAAGGTCGGTACGACACACGAGCGACGGACCTGCCCCCCCTGTCCTCCGGAGACAAAGTACGCGTCCATCAACCGTATGGTGGCTGGTCAGCACCGGCCGAAGTCCTCCGACAAGTGGCTCCCCGCTCGTTCCTGGTTCGCATGCCGGATGGTTCCGTGCGTCGCCGCAATCGGCGCGCCCTTCGCCGACTTCCACGTTCACAGCCACACAACACGCCAGATCCTCAACAGGCTTCCGAGGATGACTTTGTGGAGCTGCCGCACATCACGCCCTTTCCATCGCCACCCATGGCCATGCCTGCACAGCAGCCGGTGGTTCTTGATCCACCCTTAAGGCGGTCAACCCGAATTCGTCGCAAACCCATTAGAATGGACTTATAATACAGTTCATATGTTTAATAAGTTGGACAATTTTACATGATAACCTGTTGTTGTTTATCGTTCCAGATGTCGTCTGACTGGACAACTGTTCAAAATTTTTTTTCTTCTTCTCTCGTTCGCATTTCTGTTATGTTATGGTACAACTGGATTCATGTGACGCACTCGACATCGCCCCATGTACATAGTTCCGTCATAGACACATGCTGCACACGACACACACACACTCTTAGATGCACTCACGTCACGATCATATTTATTACCACGTAGGCACATATCTTTGTAAAAAGGGGGGATGTCATGATATTCAAACACACACATCATGATGGACACACTAACAGGCAAATCAGAGTACACAACACCACAACCAATCACAGACAAGAACACCAACCACATAAAAAGCACGAGCACGACACCTGGAGGTCAGTAGGTCTGGGGAGAAGGAAGCATGAAAGAGCTGTTGAAACACCACAAGCAGGGAGCCCCCCACGTGCAGAGTGCAAAGACCAAGTTGTAAATAGTGAGTTTAAATAAACAAGTGTTGTACCATATGCAACTGTGTTGGCTCTTCTGTGTGTTAGAACACCCAACACCACACTGAAGTCAATTACCATCTCTTTAGTTTTGCTGGCATTGAGGGAGATGTCGCTACACCACTCCACTAGGTTCTCTATCTCCCTCCTGGTACAGGTACAGATACAGGTAGTAGAGTTTTGTATGCCAGCATTTTATGGAGGGTAGAAAATAGGAGGTCAGCCGATAACAATTAATTAATTAAATGAGGAGATGACAAAGACATGCATGATAATTTCAGAAACAGGTGGATTGACAGAGTGGTGGAAATTAATGTAACAGAGATTGAAGTAGGCACTGTTTGTGATGGAGGTTATATTGTGTCAAAAGTTCAGCTGAGGTTCAAGGAGGGCATTTAACATTATGAACATTCTAGTTTAGCTTGCAATAATCACCAGGGAAGGTGCTGGGTCAGTGGCAAGGGTACAAGATTTGTAATGGTTGTGAATTGTGATGGCTTTGATTTTCAGTTAGCTGGAGCAATTAAATATCAATTTGTAATTTTTAGGAAAAAAACAAATTGAATTTTAACTGCAATGACAATTGAAATTATGTTCTCAACTAAGATTCAAAACATTGTTCCCAGGATATATTTACATTTTCACTCCCATGTTCCCTGCCATTCAAGGCATCAAAGTGTTGTGAATGCTGCACCTTTAATCTTGCAGTCATTCATTCGTTTGCAATTTCTCAATATTTTCCTCTTGTACAAAATAAAGTTTTAAAAATTAAACAGGATTTCACTACTAAATATCTGAACTTTTATTTTAAGATTGTGCCCCTTTTTTTCCTGAATTTACTTCCAGAGGAGATTGGGCAGATAAAGCGAGAAACTATCAAATGTTGTTATTATATTAAACATTGGAAATAGATAAAGCCACAATCTTCTAAACTTGGGAATGCAAGCCAAGTTTATGCAACTTGTCCAAAATCTGCATTGTTCCTTTTCCAAGGCTAGTATGCCTTTCGTGATGTTTAGAGTCTAAAACTGAATGCCACACTCCAGATGGGATCTGGGCAAGGCCCCACGCTGTTGAAGCATCACTTCCTCACTTTTGAAGTTCAACCCCTGTGAGATGAAGGGCAACATTCCATTCACCTTTCCATTATCATTTGGACCTGAGCACTTAATGCTTGTGTACATGAATACCTAAATTGATTTGCTTCTCCACAACTCCTCTTATCACACTAATAGGAAGTATTTCAATTTGTGCTTCTCAGATCAAAATGGATATCACCTTTCCCCACATTGAACTCCATGTGACATAATTTTGCCCAAACATTTAACCTGTCAGTGTCAATTTTGTAATTTCCTATTCCCATTCACACAGCATGTATTGTGCTCGTCTCCAAACTTGCTATAATTTGCAAAATTTGTATATACAACTCTCCTATTCTTTCATCCAAGTCATTGATATATATGGTGAAAAGTTCCTGTATAGATTTTGGGGTGCACATTATTGGTCGCATCCTGCCAATCAGAGAAAACAAAACATCTAGCTCTACTCTGTCTCCTAACCAGTTACAGAGCCTCATACTCCTGTGAATAACCTATTGTGCTGAATCTTATCAAATGAGAGAGGCCAGTAGATAATTGTGTTGGCAGTCAAGAACAGTGGAGCGAGTGAGCGGTGACTCAGTGAAAGAAATCGAGTCCATGGGGAACAGTGTGAGAGTCAGTGAGAATGAAAAGAATGCGCCTGAGGGAGAATGAAAGAATGAGCCTGAGGGAAACAGTGTGAGAGTCAGTGCGAATACTGTTGGTATCTCAGTCTATTCAGACCTTTGTTTCGAAGAGAGAATAAATAGCTTAGAGGTGAGAGAATTACTGATCTGAGCGATCGATATGAGAGCAGCAGTGAGGAGTTGGGGCATGGTGAGATGTAACAAGTACCCGAGTGGGCCGCAATTGGCGAGCCCAGAGGTAATACAGCAAAGCACCAGGGAGAGAGGTAAAAATAAACATTGAAAGTGATGTCATGAGAAAGGAAGAAGCTAAATTGTAAGTTTTGTTTTCTCAATCTAATGAGGTACATTTTTATTTCTGGTAAATCCGATAATAGTCTAATAAGGAATGGCATATAACTTTTTCAGTGTTTTAGTGCTTATGTAGTTTAGTGTGTAGAAAAAAAACTTGCAATAAATAATTTAAATAATGCAGACTAAAGATATGACACAACATCTTGCATGTATGGAATACAGTTGGGTGGCACGGCGGCGCAGTGGTTAGCACTGCTGTCTTGCGGCGCCGAGGTCCCAGGTTCGATCCCTGCTCTGGGTCACTGTCCGTGTGGAGTTTGCACATTCTCCCCGTGTCTGCATGGGTCTCACCCCCACAACCTAAAGATGTGCAGGGTAGGTGGATTGGCCACGTTAAACTGCCCCGTAATTGGGAAAAAAAAGAATTGGGTACTCTAAATTTATATTAAAAAACTAGAATTTGCTCACACAGAGAGGTGCTATTTCAGAGTGGCATTTGTGTAACTAATAGTGAACAGACTGAAGGAAGCGCAGGCAAGATGGAGAATGAGATTCTGCAGAAACTGCCCTATCCAACAAATGCACTGTACTTGCTGCCTGTGAGCAAAACGGTAAAGAATGTCGGAATTAGAAATGAAATGAAATGAAAATCGCTTATTGTCACAAGTAGGCTTCAAATTAAGTTACTGTGAAAAGCCCCTAGTCGCCACATTCCGGCGCCTGTTCGGGGATGCTGGTACGGGAATTGAACCATGCTGCTGGCCTGCCTTGGTCTGCTTTAAAAGCCAGCGATTTAGCCAATTAACGCCAATACACAGAATTTTACACCTTCAAGCAGGCTGTTGTCCAAATAGAGCTATGGGAAGCATGCTATGGTATTTGTGATGAATTCATTAATTAGAGGGACAGATTGCCTGTCTGCACTAGTTCCAGGGTGAGGTGCATCGCAAACTGTCGTCAGAAGGCTATTAAAGAGGGAAAGGCAAGATCCAATCGTTGTGATCAACATGTTGGGATCAACAACATAAACATTGGCAGTATTTTACTTTTGTGTAAGAGTAGGTCAAAGATTCCATTTCGACAGTACCAGGAAACGGGAGCAAGATTTTAAAACAGAACCTTAAGGACTAGAATCTCTAGATGATTACCCGAGCCAGTGCAAATTGAAGTAGGACTAAGCAAATAAGGAGCATGCACCTGTTGCTGAAGAGTGGCGTTCCATTTCATGGGACACTGGCACCAGTATTGCAGCAATAAGGAACTCTACCATTGAGAAGAGCTCCAGCTGAGAAGGGTCCCAGTGTAAAGTACAAATAGGCTGGTCACAAGGACTGTAAACTAGTAAGTTATGGGGGGAGAGCTCATGTGGAAAACGTGTGCATAAAAGTTTTTAAAAAGGGAAGAGATCAGACTAACTGTCAGAAATTGCGCTTTTGCCACCACAAGAATACCAAAAGATGTAGAAACCAAGTCAGGAGAAATAAGAAACTTGAGTAAAATATTGGATTAAAATTAAAAGCAAAATATTACAGATATTGTGAATCTGAACTAAAAACAAAAGGTGATTAGAAATACTCAATGGGTCTGGTAACATCTGTGGGGGGCGGGGTTGGAATTCAGCGGGAAGCCCAAAAACAGTTTCACTCTGGCGTGAAATTGAAGTGTAGCCTTCCGAAACTGCCCGCCATGGAGGATGTGAAATTCTAGCAGAGACCAGCATTTAACTGTTCCACCCTCTCATGCAGAGGTCCACCCTCTCTCACGAGGAGGGCCACCCTCTCTCGGGAGGAGGGCCACCCTCTCTCGGGAGGAGGGCCACCCTCTCTCGGGCGGAGGGCCACCCTCTCTCGGGCGGAGGTCCACCCTCTCTCGGGCGGAGGTCCACCCTCTCTCGGGCGGAGGTCCACCCTCTCTCGGGCGGAGGTCCACCCTCTCTCGGGCGGAGGTCCACCCTCTCTCGGGCGGAGGTCCACCCTCTCTCGGGCGGAGGTCCACCCTCTCTCGGGCGGAGGTCCACCCTCTCTCGGGCGGAGGTCCACCCTCTCTCGGGCGGAGGTCCACCCTCTCTCGGGCGGAGGTCCACCCTCTCTCGGGCGGAGGTCCACCCTCTCTCGGGCGGAGGTCCACCCTCTCTCGGGCGGAGGTCCACCCTCTCTCGGGCGGAGGTCCACCCTCTCTCGGGCGGAGGTCCACCCTCTCTCGGGCGGAGGTCCACCCTCTCTCGGGCGGAGGTCCACCCTCTCTCGGGCGGAGGTCCACCCTCTCTCGGGCGGAGGTCCACCCTCTCTCGGGCGGAGGTCCACCCTCTCTCGGGCGGAGGTCCACCCTCTCTCGGGCGGAGGTCCACCCTCTCTCGGGCGGAGGTCCACCCTCTCTCGGGCGGAGGTCCACCCTCTCTCGGGCGGAGGTCCACCCTCTCTCGGGCGGAGGTCCACCCTCTCTCGGGCGGAGGTCCACCCTCTCTCGGGCGGAGGTCCACCCTCTCTCGGGCGGAGGTCCACCCTCTCTCGGGCGGAGGTCCACCCTCTCTCGGGCGGAGGTCCACCCTCTCTCGGGCGGAGGTCCACCCTCTCTCGGGCGGAGGTCCACCCTCTCTCGGGCGGAGGTCCACCCTCTCTCGGGCGGAGGTCCACCCTCTCTCGGGCGGAGGTCCACCCTCTCTCGGGCGGAGGTCCACCCTCTCTCGGGCGGAGGTCCACCCTCTCTCGGGAGGTGGTCCACCCCCTCTCGGGCGGAGGTCCACCCCCTCTCGGGCGGAGGTCCACCCCCTCTCGGGCGGAGGTCCACCCCCTCTCGGGCGGAGGTCCACCCCCTCTCGGGCGGAGGTCCACCCCCTCTCGGGCGGAGGTCCACCCCCTCTCGGGCGGAGGTCCACCCCCTCTCGGGCGGAGGTCCACCCCCTCTCGGGCGGAGGTCCACCCCCTCTCGGGCGGAGGTCCACCCCCTCTCGGGCGGAGGTCCACCCCCTCTCGGGCGGAGGTCCACCCCCTCTCGGGCGGGGGTCCACCCCCTCTCGGGCGGGGGTCCACCCCCTCTCGGGCGGGGGTCCACCCCCTCTCGGGCGGGGGTCCACCCCCTCTCGGGCGGGGGTCCACCCCCTCTCGGGCGGGGGTCCACCCCCTCTCGGGCGGGGGTCCACCCCCTCTCTCGGCAGGGGGTCCACCCCGTCTCGGCAGGGGGTCCACCCCGTCTCGGCAGGGGTTCCACCCCGTCTCGGCAGGGGGGCCACCCTCCCTCGGCAGGAGGGCCACCCGCCTCATCACAGAAGGCGGAGCAAAACCCCTGGATGCACAATTAATTACGCTGGGCACAGAAGATACGGCATGGTTTCCCATCAGCCTCTGCAGTGGGAAACACTCCCCATCCCATGGCACCCGGATGTGAGAATACCACCAATGTTTGAAGTGGAATATAGCTTCTTCAAGGCAGTTCTTTCCAGGACAAATGCATGAATGCCAAATTCAAAAGCTCATTTATCCTATAGAATAAAATGGTGTGCTTGGTTGGCAGGTCCACTCCGATTGGCCGAAGGATTGCCATGGAGAAAGCAACTGGGATTGTAGGCTCCCAAAGCCCTAGCTTAATTCAAAAAGGACGCAAGACTTGAAGATATTCTTTTTGTTTGCAGAGGATAGGTCCTTGCATATTAATGCATGTCACTTCTAGCAAACGTCAATAAGCCACGTTACGACTTGACTGACTATCTTAAATTGGCTGTTCGTGTACCTGAGTCGTTTGGAAACTTTTTCCCAATCGCGCAATCACATCTGATAGTAGACATTTTGGGTTTTGCAAGCATGGGCTGGTTGGGTCCAGTTGGTACAGTGTCTGTTATGAACAACCAACAAGCTTGTTGTTTCATAGAATTCCTACAGTGCAGAAGGAGGCCATTCGCTCCATTGAGTCCGCACCGACTCTCCGAAAGAGCATCCCACACAGGCCCACTCCCCTACCCTACGCCCGCAAACCCACCTTACCTACATATCTTTGGACACTAAGTGGATATTTAGCATGGCCAATCCAACGAGCCACATCTTTGGACTGTGGGAAGAAACCGGAGCACCCAGAGGAAACCCACACAGACACGGGGAGATGTGCAGACTCCATACAGACAGTTACCCCAGGCTGGAAATGAACCTGGGTCCCTGATGCGCTAACCACTGTGCCACCGTACTGCCCATAATTTGATCAGCCAAGCACTGGGATGCACACCTTATGTACCTGCAACCGTGCATCGGTGGTGGAGGGAGTGAATGTTTAAGATGGTGAATGTGGTGCCAATCAAGTGGGCTGCTCTGATCTCTATGGTGTTGAGCTTCTTGAGTGTTGTTTGAGGGCCACTCATCCAGGCGAGTGCAGGCTATTCCATCACATTCCTGACTTTTGCCTTGTAGATGGTGGGAGTCATAAGGTGAGTTACTTAGTGCAGAACTCTGAACCGCTGCTGCAGTATTTGTATATCTGATGCAGTTAAATTTCTGGTCAATGGTAACCCCCCTGGATTTTAATGTTGGGCAGATTAACCAGTGATAATGCCATTGAAGGTCAAAGAAGATTGTTAGTTTCTGTCTTGGATTGGTTTGTTGTCACGTGTACCGAGGTACAGTGAAAAGTATTGTTCTGCGTACAGCTCAAACAGATCATTCCGTACATGACAGATCATTCCGTACATGTTCTTGTTGTACATGCTCATTGATGGCACTTGAGTGGTTTGAATGATACTTGCATGCTGCATGCAGACATGGACTATTTCAGTGTCTGAGGTGTTTGCAAATGATATGGAACATTGTGCATATAACTGTAGACATTTTGGGTTTGGCAAGTCCGAGCTGGTTGGGTACGGTCTATACTCTCAATTGGTCTGTACAATCAATTTTGATGCCAACCTTGGTCAAATGCTACCCTTAATGTCAACGGCAATGATTTTCACCTCACCTTTGGGATTAAGTTGTTTTGTCCATTTTTTGGATCAAGGCTGTCATGAGCAGAATGCTCCTAGCAGAATCCAAAGTGTGTATTGTAAGGAGTTTATTGCCGAGTAGCGCCGCTTGATAGCACTGTTAATGACTCTCACATCACTTCCTGATGTTTGAGAGTAGACTGATGGGATGGTAATCAGCCAAGTAGGAATTCCCCTTTTTTTTTTGTTGCCAGGACATGCCTTTTTAATAATGTTGGATGAATGAATATTGCATGTGCACTGGAACAACTTGACTAGGTTTGTCGCTATTTCTGAAGGACAAGTCCTCAGTGCTACAACTGGGACTGTATCCAGTGCTTTCAGCTGTTTTTTTGACACCACTTGGAGTGAATCAAAGTGGCTCAGCATTTGTGATGCTGAGAATCTAAGGAGGCTGAGATGGATCATCCTCTTGACACTTCGGCTGAATATAGTTTCAGATGTTTTGGCCTCATCCTTTGCAGTGATGTGCTGGATTATCCCATCTTTGAGAATGGGGATGTTTGAGGATCCTCCTCTTCCAGTTAGTTGTTTAATTATCCACTATAATTCTCGACTCGATAAGGCAGGACTACAGAGCTTTGCTTTGATTTGTTAGTCGTTGTTCCACCGCATGCTGCTTGAATTCTGGGGGTTGGCTGGATGGCTGATTTGTAATGTGGAGCGTCGACAACAGCGCGGGTTCAATTCCTGTACTGGCTGAGGTTTTTCATGAAGGCCCTGTCCTCTCAACCTTGCTCCTCGCCTGAGGTGTGGTGACCCTCGGGTTAAATCACCATCAGTCAGCATTTTCTCAAAAGGGGAGAGCAGCCGCTGCTCCTCTGGGATTATGACTCTCATTTCATTTTTCAGTCTTGTAGCTTCCTTTGGTTATTTTTTGGTGTGCCCGGTGTTACTTTTGACATGCTCTCTTGCGTTCTTGGGTAGAATCTGGTGGAGGCCAGAGGGAACTCAGCCGTCAGCAAGAGCCCTGTGTCATCTCTTTGCATCTTGTGCCACTGAGGCACTTATTAACCAGATGGAAGTTCTGCCAACCAAGAGCTGCTGGTCAATCAAAGGCTGACAGCTCTTCAGTACTCTGCAGCACCACTGGGCATGGAGTGGGTGCTGCCAGTACTAGAACCACCTGAGACCTCCGATTGAAGAGGGGTCCAGGCAATGGTGAGTGAAGGGGTTATATTCTGAAACATGAATTATGAACTGGTTATGCACAACAGGAGCTGCAGATTTTATAACCTGGGTGAAATACTGAATTTTTGAGCATTAACAAATCTCATTGGTAGCTGGGGAACAGAGTGAAGGCACAAAGGGTAACCTATGAATGACCAGGAAACTACAGTGTAGACCAGTCCCTTTCCAGTCGTTGGACCCATTTTACAAGGTACTTTTAATGCAGAAAAGAGTTATCAACTTTGGCAGGTTGTATTGTTCTGAAACTCCTGACACAGCCATACTGAAGTATTCATTTACAACAGTAAATAGGAGCACCTTATATTATGTCAAAAACAAATGGGATATGGTTAATTAAGCATCCATTGGATTGCAACAAATCATAATATAGATCTGTAAACTAAAGTTCTATTACAGTGTTAAAACTAGGTCAGCAATACATGAAAGATATGAACTTCACTATGCAAATGGACACTTACTGCAGAAATGATAATTAATATTTATTGGAAAATATGCATAAATTAGTTGAAATTGAGACCACTGACTACATTTGAAATATCTACGCTAAGTTTGTCTTTCTGAATTTGGAATTTTTTCTAATGTACATTTGTAATACGTTTTTGCAAAAATGGTTAAAATCAACTCCCGAGGGAGTGTGGACTTCAAGAGGAACAAGAGATTGATGATGATAAAACACCATCATTTGATCTTGTATCCGTAACCAATAACTCAAATACAGGCATTATACGTACTTTACAGAGTCGCACAGAGGCGAGATTTGTACAAGGTGAGTCACAGGGCATGAATGACCTGCGGCCAGAGTAGTACTAGGTGGTTCAGGTACCATCTTTCTGGAGGGAAGGTGGTACACACATTCTGTTCATGAGAGACATTTGATTGGTGGTGTAAAAAGCAAGGCTATTGATATGCATAGTAAAGTGCTTGCTGCATTGGTGGGATTTCCAGAAAGCCTGTGATTATTGTCAAGGGGCAAAGAGGAGCCTGACACCAATTTGGCACTGAACTTTATGCAGAGCTTAGAGCTGATGACACACCAACTGCACACCCTTTATGCTGCAGTACATGTCTGAATTTATATGAGACGCACACAAAAATGTGTGCAGTTGATGGCTTCCTGCACTACGGAGGTTTTGCAGGCAAAGCCACACGTGCTGATCCTGCTTCTGTCTGGCAAAAGAGAATTTTCTGTACTCCCTTCTCCTGACATTGGGGTCTCTGTCACCTCCCTAGTTTAGTGGTGGATGGAAAACTTGGAGGTGTTAGATATGTCACTTTCCCCAATTCAAAAGGATCTGAACATGAAGATATTCCTTGCTACGGTCACCTTTATAATTACTGGCAGCACTGTCTTTACTTTGAGGCTGCAGGTCTGCCAGCAAGAGGTGGCAGACCTCGGTGAGTCCCTACTATATAAAATAGAGTCATTGCATATGCACACTTGGTGAGTAGACAAAAGAAAAATTACCTCTGATACTGTGTGGGCAGGACTTTTTGCATTCCCTGCACCCTCCACCTCCTATCTTTATTTAATCTCCCAGTCATCTGCAGGCAAAGGGATATCGTAATTACAGCAAACATGTCTAGGAGCAAGTGTGGTGAGTGTGCAATACTATACCAAACCTGATCAACTTTAAATAGCAGTAGAACACTCACAGCACTTCTAGAAACTCAGACACAGCCAGTTAAAATGAATTAGCAGGTAATTACCTGTGGGATGGCCACCTCCTGGAACGTCCATATGATCCATAAAAAATTGTCTCCCTGATGCTCTGCAGTGACTGCAGCTGATCCTCAAATTTAGAAATTCTGAGCTTGGGCTGAAGCGGTTGGAGGTACTTCCATCCCATGTGGTTCTGCCGAGAGGCAAGAAGTGCCCCAAATTCCCACGTGGTACAGGAATTGCAGACAACAGGTCGCAGCAGCCCATTCATGATCCAAAATAAGACCTATATTCCCTTTCTTAGAATCTTAAGACTTTGTTTAAACTATTGATTTTAATTAATGCCTCTGGACCTCCGCTCACGGCTGTCACTGTCACCCTTATCTCGGACCACTCCGTGTGTTATTTTAAAATGTCAGGGGCTGGTTTAGCACACTGGGCTAAATCGCTGGCTTTTAAAGCAGACTACGACAGGCCAGCAGCACGGTTCAATTCCCGTACCAGCCTCCCCGAACAGGCGCCGGAATGTGGCAACTAGGGGCTTTTCACAGTAACTTCACTTGAAGCCTACTTGTGACAATAAGCGATTTTCATTTCATTTCAAATGTCAGAACAGTGCCTCCCTTACTCACCAAATTCCCCAGGTTTTGAGGACGATTAAGAACTAGGAACAATTTAAGACTAGTGGAGTTGTGTATTGTCCTGCTGACTGCTGTGAAACGGTAGATTGTATACAAATGGAGATTAAACAAGTATGTAACAGCAAGATAACAGCAGATTTTTGCTTTCATATTGATTGAGATAAGCATATGAGCACATGTCAGAAACATATTAAATGAATTCTTCGATGTGTCTGGGATAGCTTTCTGGAACCATGCATTAGAGACATCAAGGGGGTATGCTATATTCGATTAATGAGCCTGTTTCAATTAACATCTTAATGATGAGCAATAATTCATCTAATAGTGATGATAATATGATCAAATTCAATATATTATTGGAAAGGGGAAATGCAAAACAGTTACCGAAGATTCTGGATACATGTAAGGCTGGCTTCCATGTAATGACGCAGAAACCAAAGACCTGGTATTAGGTAAAAGAACCGATGATCACTGGAGAGGAGTGTTCACATCAGTGAGAGGCAACCAGTTTTTATTCCTGAGGGGCAAAACCTCTACTTGCCAAAAGGCCAACCTTGGATGATTGGCAGTGAAATATAACATAATATTAAAAGAAAAAACATACAAAAAAACAAAGAAAGCACAGATCCTTGCCAATTTTTCGCAACCCCAAAACTTGTGTGTGTGATTTGCTGGCCCAGCCCACACCTCTCACACTCATCTGCTACCCCCTGAAAGAACCCACTCATTCTCGCCCGAGTCAAATGCACTCTGTGCACCAACTTGAACTGTATCCTTGCACAAGAGGAGGTCCCGTTTACCCTACGCAGTGCCTCACTCCATACTCCACAATTGATCTCCCCTCACAATTCCCCTTCCCATTTCTCCTTGATCTTCACCACCTGCTCGCCTCCCTGTTCCTCCAGCCACTTGTATATATCCCCAATTCTTCCCTCCCCTTCCACATCCGGAAGCAGCATCGCTCCAGCAGGGTGTATCCCGGCAACCCAGGGAACTCCCTCCAAACCTTTTGCGCTAAGTCCCTAACCTGCCGATACCTGAACTCACTCCCCCTCGACAGCTCTACCCTCTCCCTTAGCTCCTCCAGACTGGCAAACTCTTCCTCTAAATACAGATCCCTCACCTTCACCAGCCCCACTTCCCTCCACCTCCTGAATACACTGGCATCACCCCGGCTCCAACCCATGATTCTTGCACAGAGGCGTTAACACCGACATCCCTTCACCCTACAATGCCTCCTCATCTTCACCGTGGATTGCACCTCTGGGCTCCTTGAATACCTACTTGGAGCTATTGTCAACTCTATTTTTTTGTCTACTCGACTAATGACTCCGAGAGAAAAAAAAATACTCCTCATCTCAATCTTAAGTGGGAGAGCCCTTATTTTTAAACTCTAGTCTATCCCCCAAAGGAAACAGAGAAAACTTTCTTTCAACATCCAACCAGTCAATTACCCTCAGCATCTTGTATGTTTCAATAAGATCACCTCTCATTCTTCTGAACTCTAATCGATACAGGTCCAACCTGTCAAAAATATCCTTATAAGATAACCCCTTCATCTGAAGATTCAATCCAGTGAATCTCTGAACTGCTTCTGATGGTATTATATTGTATCTTAAGTAAAAAGGTCAAAACTGTGTAAATAACTCCAGATGTGGGGTGGGATTCTCCGACCCCCCCCCCCCGCCGGGTCGGAGAATTGCCGGGGCGTGGCAGCAGCCCCCCGGCGATTTTCCGACCCGTGATGGGCCGAGTGGCCACCAGTTTTCAGCCAGTCCCGTCGGCGTATATTACACCAGGTATTTGCTGGCAGGACCTGGCTGCGCAGGCGGCCTTTGGGAGCCTCAGGAGGGTGCAGGGGGATCTGGCCCCGGGAGGTGGCCCCACCGTGGCTAGGTCCGCGATCGGGTCCCACCGATCCGCGGGCGGCCTGTGCCGTGGGGGCACTCTATTCTTCCGTGTCGGCCGCTGCGCTCCTCCGCGATGGCTGACGCGGAGATGAACTGGGATGCGCTGGGATGACGCCAGCACACACTGGCGTACCCGCGTATGTGCCAACTCGCGCTGGCGGTGGTGCTTCGGCACCAGTTGGCATGGCGCCAAGCCCCTTCCCCGCCAGCCGGCGCGGCGCAAACCACTCCGCCGCCGGCCTAGCCCCTGAAGGTGCGGTGGATTCCACACCTTTAGGGCGGCACCACGCTGGAGTGGTTCACGCCACTCCTTCACGCCGGAGTTGCCCGCCCCACCGATTCCCGCAGAATCCCGCCCGTGGTCTCCCCAATGGCCTATACAATTGTTCATAAAATTTATCCACTTTTAGATTCAATTTATTTTGCAATAAGCAACAACATTCCTTCTGCCTTTTTAAAAGCTGCTGTACCTGCACACCTGACATTTTGTGATTTATATACCAGGACACGCATCTCTTTGTACGGCAGAGTATTGCAATATTTATATTATATTACATTTGTTAAAAGAGGAGAAATATGGGCCTCTTAAAAGTTGATGATTGTGATACCGTCAATGAAAATGCGAAAATTATCGACAGGTTTGTGATGGCTTGAGACATAGAATCATAGAATTTACAGTGCAGAAGGAGGCCATTCAGCCCATCGAGTCTGCACCGACTCTTGGAAAGAGCACCCAAGCCCACACCTCCACCCTATCCCCATAACCCAGTAACCCCACCTAACCTTTTTTGGACACTAAGGGCAATTTGCCATGACCAATCCACCTACCTGCACATCACATGGGGAACAAGTGCAATGTGTCAAAGTTTGCAGACGACACTAAGATGAGTGGTAAAGCAAAAAGTGCAGAGGATACTGGAAGTCTGCAGAAGGATTTGGATAGGTTAGGTGAATGGGCTAGGGTCTGGCAGATGGAATTCAATGTTGCCAAGTGTGAGGCTATCCATTTTGGGAGGAATAACAGCAGAATGGATTATTATTGAAACGGTAAGATGTTAAAACATGCTGCTGTGCAGAGGGACCTGGGTGTGCTGGTGCACGAGTCGCAAAATGTTGGTGTGCAGGTGCAACAGGTGATTAAGAAGGTTAATCGAGTTTTGTCTTTCATTGCTAGAGGGATGGAGTTCAAGACTAATGAGGTTATGCTGCAATTGTATAGGGTGTTGGTGAGGCCGCATCTGGAGTATTGTGTTCAGTTTTGGTCTCCTTTCCTGAGAAAGGACATATTGACACTGGAGGGAGTGCAGAGGAGATTCACTAGGTTGATCCCAGAGTTGAGGGGATTAGATTATGACGAGAGGTTGAGTAGACTGGGACTGTAATCATTGGAGTTTAGAAGGATGCGGGGGGATCTTATTGAGACATATAAAATTATGAAGGGAATAGATAGGATAGATGTGGGCAGGTTGTTTCCACTGATCGGGGAAAGCAGAACTAGGGGGCATAGCCTCAAAATAAGGGGAGGTAGATTTAGGACGGAGTGTAGGAGGAACTTCTTCACCCAAAGGGTTGTGAATCTCTGGAATTCCTTGCCCAGTGAAGCAGTTGAGGCTCCTTCTTTAATAGTTTTTAAGAAAAAGATAGATGCCTTTCTAAAGAATAAAGGGATTCGGGGATATGGTGTACGGGCTGGAGAGTGGAGCTGAGTCCACAAAGATCAGCCATGATCTCATTAAATGGTGGAGCAGGCTCGAGGGGCCAGATGGCCTACTCCTGTTCCTAGTTCTTATGTTCTTATCTTTGGAAGGAAACCGGAACACCCGGAGGAAACTCACAGAGACACATGGATAACGTGCAAACTCCGCACAGACAGTGACCCAAGCCGGGAATCGAACCTGGGATCCTGGAGCTGTGAAGCAATTGTGTTAGCCACTGTGCTACCGTACGCTGGAGGCTTCCAGTAGTAAACAAAGGGGTTAATTGATGAAAGCCAAAGGCAGTTAGATAACGGGCACAGAACACTATACAACAGGCCTTCAGCTCCCTGGTCGGCACTGACTGGGATCCTGCAGCAGGACCCCACACAAACTCTCCATTGGCTGGGGTTTGCGTGCTTCTAAGCGATTGGCCCCAAGCTGGTCATGTGGTCTGTGGAGCCCACCTTCTTAAAGGGGTCATCCTACCACATTGCCCTCTTCCTGCCCCTTCTCCGCCTTAAGTCTCGTAACACACTACCCCAAAGCTATATACAGAACTTACAATTGTTGATGGGGACAACCAAGGAAAGAGTGCAACACTAGTCAATTGGTCCAGAGACCTCCTGGTCCTCCTGGACTTCCACATCCCAGCCGCAGGCTCAACAGTTTTTGGCCAATCAAGTGGTCCACAGTCGATGCCTCCTCAGGAGCGAATTAGCTTCTGGCTTCGACAGGTGCAGCAGGTTGAACAGAAATGGGAGTCCCTGTCTCCCCATGGCTGCACTACAGGAGTATTTCCAATGCTTGCTGGACTTGTTGACTCCACATCGGGGGGGGGGTTTACCACCCCTCGACTCCCCAGGTGGTCGACATGTTTTTTTTTTAACGTCTTCCCATTAACATCAACCACATAAGACACCAGCCTGAGTGGGCCATAACTTGTCCTTCTAACAAAGGCGAACCGGCAGCGAGATTTCGGACCAAAAGTGGGTCTCCCACCCAAATCGACCTGTCCATTCTCTGCTCTGACTGGCGACTCTTCTGGGAGGCCTGTGCCTCCACCCTGCCTGCCAAATCTGGAAATACCAGATCCAACCGGGTTCTCAACTGACGGCCCATTAACGGCTCGGCTGGTGTGATCCATGCGGTTGATTGAGGGGTCAAGCTGTACAACAACAACAAAATTATCCAACCTCTGGCAATGGTTTAATGGTTTGCTTTTTTATTGCCTTCTCAGGCTTGAACAGCCCATTCAGCAGCCAGACTGTTTGATGCTGGGTGGTAGGGGGGGGATGTCCTCATGTATTCTTTCCCATTTGGTCTCAAAAAATGTTGGAAATCATCGCCAGTGTAGGGGGTGCTGTTGTCCGAAACAATTGACTCGGGAAGCCCATGTATCGTAAACAATCGGCATAAGGCACCTATCGTAGTCACTGAGGTAGTGATTCCGATCTCTTGTAACTGATGGTCACTTCGACTCAGCATCTACGAGCACCAAAAACATCTTAACCAGGAACGGGCCTGGATAGTAAACGTGAACCCTGGTCCACGGGTGACCTGGCCGTTCCCAGGGGTGAAGGTGGTGGAAGGCAGCAGAGATTGCTGCAATTGGCAAGGGTGGCACTGTTGTACTGGTACTTCAATTATTTTGTCTATGCCTGGCCAGCAGATGTAACTGCGCGGCAGCATATTCATCTTTGTCTTCCTTGGTCGGTACTGTGTAACCCTTGAGGGACGGCCGCCCTGGCCGGAGGCTGGACGACCAACCCTGATCTCCACAGAAACCCACTAATTTCACATGTCAACTTGTCTTGATAAGTGAAGTAAGGCTTCAGCTGTTCAGACTTCTCGTAATGCAGCCAGACTGTATCCTTCATTTGACCTTTGAAAGAATAGGGTCTCTTTGGGTCCAACTGACTGTGGTAGAGTGTCTAGAATTTTTAGGGCAAGAATGAGTTCCTGGGGTACTGGTGGTGGCAGAATGCTCTTGGATAGGGGCAGGTGGCTCAATACATCCATTTAGCAACTTGCGTCCCAGGCTGATGCTGAAAAGTATAGTTGTAATCCGCCCAATGCTGCACTATCGCCGAGGCTATGGGGGTATGGGTTTAGCTTCCCCAAACAGGCCCAGTAATGGCTTGTGATCGATCACTATGTCGAACCATCAACCCTACACTTACTGGTTGAATTACTTCACAACGATTATAACTGCTAAACCCTCCTCAATCTGGGTGTAGTTACATGCTACTTCAGAAAGGTTCCTTGAGGCAAAGGCGATGGAGCGTTCTGAACCAGCTGCTAGGTACTAACGACATAGGCAGGAAGAGTGATGAGGTCCTGCAGAAGGAGTTCAGGGAGTTAGGCAATAACCTAAAAAGCAGGACCTCTAGGGTTGTAATCTCAGGACTCCCTGTGCCACGTGCCAGTGAGGCTAGAAATATGAGGATAATGCAGCTTAGAAGGTGTAATAACTGAAGGGGAAATAGACAACAAAAATGAGAGAACAACATCACCCTGTTTCTCAAAGGCAGTGGTTTGAAGTGTATTTGTTTCAACGGCAGAAGTATAGCGAGTAAGGTAGGTGAACTTAGAGCACTTATTAGTCTTGGAATTACGATGTTGTGGCTATCACAGAAACATGGTTAAAGGAAGGGCAGGATTGGCAGCTGAACATTGGAGGATATAGATGCTTCAGAAGAGATGGAGGGGGATATAAAAGGGGTGGGGAGTAGCATTACTGATTAAGGAGAATATTATAGCCGTACAGCGGGAGGACACCTTGGAGGGCTCATACAATGAGGCAATCTGGATCGAGCTCAGGAACAGGAAGAGGGTAATCACAATGTTGGGCGTTTAT
This sequence comes from Scyliorhinus torazame, assembly GCF_047496885.1. NCBI lineage: Eukaryota > Metazoa > Chordata > Chondrichthyes > Carcharhiniformes > Scyliorhinidae > Scyliorhinus > Scyliorhinus torazame. The sequence continues at coordinate 78,715,088 of NC_092721.1, read as the reverse complement.
TACAGGCCCCCAACTGCCAGCAAGAGACAGAGGAGCAGATAGGTGGAGAGATTTTGGATAGGTGCAAAAGTAACAGGGTTGTTGTGGAAGGGGATTCTATTTCCCCTATATTGACTGAGACTCACTTAGTGCTAGGGGTTTGGATGAGGCAGAGTTTTTAAGGTGTACCCAGGAAGCCGCCTTGATGCAATATGTAGATAGTCCAACTAGGGAGGGGGCAGTACTGGATCTGGTATTGGGGAATGAGCTGGGACAGGTGGTTGAGGTTTCAGTATGGGAACGTTTTGGGAGGAGTGACCACAATTCCGAAGGTTTTAGGGCACTTTTGGACAGGGATGAGGGTAACCCTTGCGTTAAGGTGCTAAACTGGGGAAAGGCAAATTACGATAACATTAGATAGGAATTGAAAAATTTGGATTGGGTGCGGCTGTTGGATAGTAAATCAACATCAGACATGTGGGAGTCTTTTCAAGAGACAGTTGATTAGGATTCAGGAAAGTCATGTTCCTGAGAGAACAAAGGATAAGTATGGGAACCTTGGATTACAAGGGATATTGTGAACCTCATCAAAAAGAGAAAGGAGACTTTTGTATGGTCTAGAAGAGTGGGGACAGTCGAAACACTTGAGGCGTGTAAAGAAAGTAGGAAGATACTGAAGCTGGGAAATTTGGAGGGCTGGGAGGAAATTTGGGGGGAAATATAGCCGTTCTGATTAGTAGGTTCGCGGATAGAACATAGAACATAGAAAATACAGCACAGAACAGGCCCTTCGGCCCACAGCACCAAGGTTGGTGGAGTGGCAGATAGTGTTGAGGGTTGTCAGAAGATACAGCAGAACATACATAGGTAGATAAGTCTCCTGGGCTGGATGGGATTGACTCCAGAATACTGAGGGAGGCAAGGGAGGAAATTGCTGGGGCCTTGACTGACATCTTTGTATTGTATTCTCATTGGCTATAGGTGAGATCCCAGAGAACTGGAGAATAGCTAATGTGGTACTGCTGTTTAAGAAAGATAGCAGGGATAATCCTGGAAACGTTGGTAGTAGGTAAATTATTGGAGAGAATTCTCAGGGACAGGATTTATACCCATTTGGAAACAAATGGACTCATAAATGATAGCATGGTTTTGTGAAGGGGAGGTCATGCCTCACTAACTTAATTGAGTTTTTTGAGGAGGTGACAAAGATGATTGATGAGGGGAGAGTGGTTAATGTTGTTTACATGGTCTTTAGTAAAGCCTTTGACAAGGTGCCTCATGGCAGACTGGTACAAAAGATGAAGTCACACGGGATCAGAGGTGAGGTGGTAAGATGGATACAGAACTGTCTCAGTCACAGAAGGAAAAGGGTAGCAGTAGAAGGATGTTTTTCTGAATGGAAGGTTGTGACTAGTGGTGTTCCACAGGGATCTGTGCTGGGGCCTCTGTTGTTTGTAGTGTACATAAATGATTTGGGGGGAAATATAGCCGTTCTGATTAGTAGGTTCGCGGATAGCACCAAGGTTGGTGGAGTGGCAGATAGTGTTGAGGGTTGTCAGAAGATACAGCAGAACATACATAGGTTGGAGACTTGGGCAGAGAAATGGCAAATGGAGTTTAATACGGACAAATGTGAGGTAATGCATTTTGTTAAGTCTAACATAAAGGGGAAATATACCGTATATGGCAAAACCCGTAGGAATATAGAAATTCAGAGAGATCTGGGCATGCATGTCCACATATTTTTGGAGGTGGCAACACTAGTGGACAAGGTCGTCAAGAGAGCATATGGAAGGCTTGCCTTCATTGGATGGGGCATCGAGTATAAAAACTGGCAAGTCATGCTACAGTTGTATAGAACCTTGGTAAGGCCGCACTTGGAATATTATGCACAATTCTGGTTGCCACATTACCAGAAGGATGTGGATGCTTTGGAGAGGGTGCAGAGGAGAGGATGTTGCCTGGTCTGGAGGGTGTTAGCTATGTGGAGAGGCTGAATAGACTGACTGTTTTCATTAGACAGAGGTTGAGGGGTGACCTGTTCGAGGTCTACAAGATTATGAGGGGCATGGATAGAGTGGATGGGCAGGCACTCTTTCCCAGGGTGGAGGGTCAGTCACCAGGGGCATAGGTTTAAGTTCTGTGGGGCAAAGTTTAGAGGAGATGTGCGAGGCAGGTTTTTAATGCAGAGGATGGTGAGTGCCTGAAACGCGTTGCCAGGGGAGGTTGTAGAAGCAGATACATGAACAGCGTTCAAAAGGCATCTTGAAAATTCATGGATAGGATCGGTATGGAGGGATACGGCACAAGGAAGTGCTGAGGGTTTTGGCAAAGGTTGGTATCATGAACGGTACAGGCTTGGAGGACCAAAGGGCCTGTTCCTGTGCTGTTTTGTTCTTTTTTCATCTTGTGGGATAAATGGCCCCTATACTGTAAGGCGATGCGTCACATGTCAGCATGATTGGTTTCCACGGATCAAAATGCACCAAGAGGTTTGAAGACTGCAATGCTTACTTCACAACTCAAAAGGCTTCCGCTTGAGGCCCCCTGCACTTCCACTGTTGATTCTTCCTTAATAGCTGGAAGATAGCACAGGCTGAAGCAATGCGAAATGGCAGTCTGGGATACTGGAAGAGGCCTTTTAGGTACTGATTGTCGCAAACTTTTGAAACTCCCATCCAACCCTAGTTGCAGGTAGGTAAGACTGACATCCAGTTTTGAATAAGTGAGGCCCCCCGCCAGCTTGACGTAGAGGTCTTTGATTTGGGGAATCGGATACTGATCGACCTGGGCAGCTTGGTTTATGGTCAGCTTATGGACCCACAGGTTTACGGACAGGGACTGTCGGTGTTGCCCACTCTGAAAATTGAACCGGCTTGATTATACCAAGCTCTTCCAATCTCTTTAGCTCTGCTTCAACCTTCTGATGCCATGTGTATGGCACTAGTCTGGCTCTGAAGAATTTAGGTGTTGAATCCAGATTGGTGTGTATCTTGCCTTTTCATAGAATTTACAGTGCAGAAGGAGGCCATTCGGCCCATCGAGTCTGCACCGGCTCCTGGAAAGAGCACCATACCCAAGGTCAACACCTCCACCCTATCCCCATAACCCAGTAACCCCACCCAACACTAAGGGCAATTTTGAACACTAAGGGCAATTTTGAATGGACAATCCACCTAACCCGCACATCTTTGGACTGTGGGAGGAAACCGGAGCACCCGGAGGAAACCCACGCACACACGGGGAGGATGTGCAGACTCCGCACAGACAGTGACCCAAGTCGGAATCGAACCTGGGACCCTGGAGCTGTGAAGCAATTGTGCTATCCACAAGGCTACCGTGCTGCCCTAAAAGATTTATACCCTTAATCTGGCTGAATTCATTTTCTTATTTTTTTTAAATTTAAAGTATTAATTTTGTATTCCAATTAAGGGGAAACCTAACATGGCCAATCCACCTACGTTGCACATCTTTGGTTGGTGGGGGTGAGACCCATGCAGACATTTGGAGAATGTGCAAATTCCACACGAACAGTGACCCGGGATCAAACTCGGGTCCTTGGCGCCGTGAGGCAGCAGGGCTAACCACTGCGGCATGGTAGCACAATTGTCTGCATGTTCTCCCCGTGCCTGCGTGAGTTTCCTCTGTGTGCTCCGGTTTCCTTCCACAAGTCCTGAAAGACTTATTGTTCGGTGAATTGGACTTTCTGAATTCTCCCCTCGTGTACCCGAACAGGCACCGGAGTGTGGCAACTAGGGGATTTTCAGTGACGTCATTGCAGGGTTAATGTACAATGTGACAATAATAAAGACTATTGTTGTTTTTGCCCAATTCTTTGGGGAAGGTGTCTTCATACCTTGTTAAGATATCTTGGAGGACACTGTCAGATGTTTTGAACATTTCCTGCCAGTAGAGCCTAATCTTCTGTAACCAGTCTCTTCCCAACAAACTGAATCTCTTCCCAACAAACTGGGCCTATATCCTTCCAAAGGCAGATTGGCCACTTGCCCTCTGTAGGCCACTGGGGTCTTGTCTGTTCCGAGGGTCTATAAAATCTCTGTGGTGTACATTGAAAGATTGGCTCTTCAAGCTGAAAGATTGTCTTTACTCGTAGGCGGGTCTTGTTGGGGTGGAGGGCAGCTTCTCCCCCCTGTGCCTTGGTGTGGCAGGGGACTTGCTGGAATGTTTTGACCCTGGAAAAGGTGAAATTTGTTCTAGAGGGGCTGATGGGTTCTACAGTTGTCGGGGTGTGTTTATCATGCACTTTTGGGAGTTGCCTACCATTGACTGTTGAGGGAAGGGTGATGGTGGTGTGGAGGGGTTTAGGTGAGTTTGGGGGTTTTGTGGGGTCATTGTGAATTGTAAAACTGTTGAAAATTTGTTGAATAAAAATACTTTGAACTGTTAAAGACTGTGTTGCTGCACACAGATATTGGAAGCTCTGACCCACAACTGTTACCAAAGACCCGGTATTGATTTCCACTTCAAGGGGTCTATTATTTACCCTTAAGGCAATTTCAAACTGAGGCGTATTATTCAGTTGGACTGCATTCAGCCAATGCATTACAGGCTCTTCTTCAGACGTCTTCTGCACTATGTTCAGTGGCACTGTGGACTGCTGCTGTTTTTTTTTCATTGGCGTGCTTTGCCTCATGCAGCAATGTAGTTCAATGCACCCCCTTTGTTTGCAATGGAAGCACACAAACTCCTGAACATGACAGGTCTCCTGGGGATAATCCTGCCAGCAATGATAGCAGTCCACACTTAGACATACCGAACAACATGTCTTTTGGGACTTGTGGGAGGAAACCGGAGCACCCGGAGGAAACCCACGCAGACACAGGGATAACGTGCAGACTCCACAGAGACTGACCCAAACCGGGGATCAACCTGGGACCCTGGAACTGTGCAGCAACACTGCTAACCACTGTGCGACTGCGCTGCCCACAAATGTCGCTAAGCACGGTCCCAAACTCTCCGTGCTCAGCAAGCTGGCAAAGCCTAGCTATGAAGGCCTAGACAGATTCTTCATGGTCCCTTACTGCAGAGTTAAACTCATAACATTAGACGATAATCGAGGGCCTTGAGTTGTAATTTTCTTCAACCAATTTCACTATGTTCAAAGGTCTTCGAGTTGGGTGTCTCCAGGGATGAGGTTCTGAATCAAATTATATGCTTGGGGCCTACAAACTGTCAGAAGTATCACCTTCTGCTTCTCCTCGCTTATGAGCGCGTTTTCGATAAAGTAGAAACGCAGCCATTTGATGTGCTGACTCCCATGATTCAACCCCTTGGTCAAACTGATAGGATGAATGTTAATTCTGCTTGATTGTTTAGGAGTTGCATCTAAACTGAACATGCCAATCTTGATCCTTGTGGACAGGGATACGAAAATGCACACTGTCCTAATTTAATGCTAACTGCCAATTTCTCTTTGAGCAGACAACGGTTGGTATGGTGGAAAAAAGCCACACCAGCGCACAAGAGAATGAGAAGCTTTACTCTTGCTTTCTCTTGTACCATATATGACATGGGTACCTTGTGCATTTACACTGAGACAAAATTTCTTTACAGGCAAAGCAAGAGGGGTTTGGGATTGTGCAGGTAATAAAATTCCCAAAAGTTGTATTGAGTGGTTGAGCCTGTCGTGTTAGGTACACTGATCTACACTGATCTAATACTGGCTGCAACTGGATGCGGCTTAGATCAGAAAGATACTCCAGACCATGAAATTAGTTCAATCAGGTTTATTGAACTATTAGCACAGTTAGCACAGTTCTCTGAGTTCGACTCTCTGCTAACTTAAGTGTGGTTACTCTGTCTGACTGAACAGACTAGCTCTTAGCCCCGTGGTGGAGGGGTGAGATTGTAACAACACCCTTGACTGACTCTCTAGATGTTCATCAGTGGAAAGAGTGTGAGTGCCTCGTGTCTTTTATAGTCAGATCCCACCCCTGAGTGTCCTGCCTGCTTATTGGTCATGACCTGTTCTCTGTGTCCATTAGCTGCTTGTCTGTATATCATTGTGTGTGTCTGCATATCATGACATCTCCCCTTTTTTTTAATGTTTGGATTGACATATGTGAACATATTTACAAGAATAGGCCAATATTAACATATGTACATGCAGTGGATGTGAACATATGTACATGTGAAAACAGCTGTCTAATGTGAGAACACACAACATGGCAAACAGAACAAATGTTCATAAGTCCAGTCTCTGTGGCTTGCGTCTGATCCTGGTCGACCGCCGGAGAGGTGGTGGTGGGGAAGACAGTGCCTTGATGGGCGGAATTGAAGCCTGACTGGTGGCCTCGTGTGTCGAGGTATCAGGAGGTGGCAAAACAACAGAAGGAAACGGAGACGAATGTGGTTGCGGACAGGCAACTTTGCGCAGTGCCCGTCTGTTTCGTCGCACAACAGAACCATCAGCCAGATGCACGAGCGAGGGGCAGCCTGTCGAACAACAACAGCTGGAGCTGACCATCCTCCATCAAGGATCTTGACCCGAACAGTGTCTGACGGGGATAACACGGGCAAATCGGTGGCATGAGCATCATAGCCCTGTTTTTGCCCATCTCGGAGTTGCTGCACCTTCTGCAGCACCGGGCGGTGATCGAGGTTGGGCACGTGTATGGCTGGAAGTGTCGTTCGCAGGTCCCTGTTCATCGGGAGTTGAGCCGGCGACATGCCAGTGGACAGTGGGGTCACCCTGTACGCAAGCAGTGCAAGGTGAATGTCAGACGCAGGACCCGCGGCCTTGCAGATGAGCTGCTTCACGATGTGCACCCATTTCTCAACTTTTCCTTTTGACTGCGGATAGTGTAGGCTGGAAGTGACGTGTATGAACTGATACGACTGGGCAAACAGAGACCATTCATGGCTGCTGAAGCACGGGCCATTGTCACTCCTGACAGTGAGTGGGATACCAGGCCTGGAGAACGTCTCCTTACAGGCCTTGATGACGGTCCGAGATGTGAGGTCTGAGAGCTTCACAACTTCAGGGTAATTGGAAAAGTAACCAATGATTAACAGGTAATCACGACCATTTGCATGAAAGAGGTCGATGCCAACCTTGGACCATGGAGAGGTTTCGATTTCATGCTGCTGAAGTGTCTCCTTATTCTGCACTGGCTGGAAGCATTGACAGGCCGCACAGTTAAGGACCATATTCGCGATGTCCTGGCTGATCCCGGGCCAGTAGACAGCCTGCCTGGCTCTGGGTTTGCACTTTTCCACACCCAGATAGCCCTCATGGATTTGACGGAGCACCAAGCTCTGGAGACTGTGTGGGATTACAATCCGGTCCAGTTTGAGGAGGATACCATCAACCACCGTCAGGTCGTCCTTTACATTGAGAAATTGAGGGCACTGCCCTTTTTGCCAGCCATTGGCTAGGTGTTGCATAACATGCTGCAAGAAGGGGTCCTTGGCTGTCTCCTCACGGATACGAATCACCTTCAGATGCCGGGGCTGCACCTGTGACTCAACCTGTGACTCAATTTGCCGGATGACGTTCAGTGGTTCACTAGGCACGGAGCGGGACAGTGTATTGGCAATGATGAGCTCCTTGCCAGGCGTGTAGACCAGGTCAAAGTCGTACCGTCTGAGTTTGAGGAGGATGCGCTGCAACCGAGGCGTCATGTCATTAAGGTCCTTGTGGATAATGTGGACCAGGGGCCTGTGATCCATCTCGACTGTGAATGTCGGCAGGCCGTAGACATAGTCGTGAAACTTGAGAATGCCAGTGAGAAGGCCCAGGCATTCCTTCTCGATTTGCGCATACCTTTGTTCGGTGGGCGTCATTGCCCTTGATGCATAGGCAACCGGTGCCCAGGATGAAGTGTCATCGCGTTGCAGCAGGACCGCACCGATGCCATCCTGGCTCATATCTGTCGAGATTTTTGTTTCCCTGTTTGGGTCAAAAAATGCCAATACAGGTGCAGTGGTGAGTTTGGCTTTCATCTCCAATCACTCTGCCTGATGGGCCGCCTTCCATTCGAAGGCAGTGGACTTTTTCACTAGGTTTCCTAGGGCCGTGGTGTGTGAGGCCATGTTTGGGATGAACTTGCCCAGAAAATTTACCATGCACAGGAAGCGCAATACTGCTTTCTTGTCTTCCGGGACCTTCATGGCTGCGATGGCCTTGACCTTGTCTATGTCGGGGCACACGCCCTGCTGAGAGATCTGGTCTCCTAGGAACTTGAGTGTCGACATGCCAAAGCAACATTTGGCCCTGTTCAGCTTCAAGGCATTGGCGTGGACATGGCGGAATACCTGCTGGAGACGGGAAACATGCTCCTCAGGGGTCGTGGACCGTATGATGACGTCGTCCATGTACACACGAACCCCTTCAATGCCCTCCATCATCTGCTCCATGATGCAATGAAATATCTCCGATGCCGAGACAATGCCGAAAGGCATACGGTTATCGCAGTACCTGCCAAACGGTATGTTGAAGGTGCAGAGCCTTCTGCTGGACTCATCCAGCTGGATTTGCCAGAATCCATGTGACGCATCTAACTTCATGAAAATCCGTGCATGTGCCATTTCACTGGTGAGTTCCTCCCGCTTTGGCATGGGGTAGTGTTCACGCATTATATTCTGGTTGAGATCCTTGGGATCAATGCAGATGTGCAGGTCGCAAGAGGGTTTGTTAACCACCACCATCGAGCTGACCCAGTCAGTCGGTTTGGTTACCCTGGAAATGATCCCCTGCTGCTCCTTGAGCTGTTCCTTCAGGCGCTCCTTCAGCGGAGCCGGGACCCGGCGTGGTGCATGGACCTCTGGCTTGGCATCAGGTCGCAGTAGAATCTTGTACCAATATGGCAAAGTGCCCATCCCGTCAAAAACATCTGGATACTGAGCGAGGATGTCGTCAATGCCAGCTTGAAGATCCACGTTGGAGGATATTGTTGAATAAACCCGCTGCACCAGGTTTAACGTTTTGCAGGCATGCGCGCCCAGTAGGGATGCCCTGTCTGGCTTGACAATTTCAATCCTTAGCCGTGCATTGGTATTCCGGTTGGAGATGAATAGATGGCAGGACCCCAGTGCCGTGGTGGCATTACCGTTATAGTCCAGGAGCTGGCAGGCTGCTGGAAGGACTTTGGGGGGCTTCTTGATGCGTTTGTAGTCTGCCTGTGAGAGGAGGTTGGCAGAAGCACCTGTGTCCAGCTTGTACTGGATGGAGCAGCGGTTGACCTGCATCACCGCACGCCATTCGTCCTCCGAATCCACAGTGAGGATGGACTGAATGCGAGATGAGTTAGGTGTGGCATGTTCATGTGTGGTAATGATGCCCACTCGGTAGGCGGACTCCAGGCACTCGTCCTCTGGATCCGTTGTACTGCCAGGATCAGAATCCTGTAATCGTCGTTGCACATTCTGGACCCGCCGTCGTCTGAATTGGGAGCGCTGGCCTCTGACTGGTGGTGCAGATCTGCACAAGGCTGCATTGTGTCCAGGCTTACCGCAGTTGAAACATCGCCTGCCTCTTGCAGGGCAGTGTCCCTTTAAGTGGGCGTTGCCACAGTTCCGGCACGTCATGACGTCGGCTTTGTGACGCGGTGTACGTCGTCGCACATGCGCAGTGCGGCCGACAGACTTCTGCACCTTAGCAGTGTGGGTGTCGGCCGCTTCGTTATTCCGTTCGATCGCGCATGCGTGGGGCTCCAGGAAAAGCGCACGAGATGTCTTCAATGCTGAGGCGCTGCATCCGGGAGATGGCCTGCACACTCTCTGCCTCGTGGGAGGCAAATTTCTCATTTTCGGCCGATTTGTATTGGGAATACCGATTTCTTGCATGCTCATGCGACTGGCAGGGTCATATGCTTGATTTTTCAGAGCTGCTCTCTCAGAGGATCAGAGTGAACTCCAAACACGATTTGGTCTCTGATCATGGAGTCCGCAATATCACCAAAGTTGCAGGACAGCGCGAGCAGGCGGTGATTAGTTAAGAAGGCATTGAAAGATTCACCTTTACCTTGAAGACGTTGTTTGAATATGTAGCGCTCGAAGATTTCATTGGTGTCCACTTCACAGTGACTATCGAACTTGTCCAGGATGGTCTGAAACTTTGTCTTGTCCTGGCCTTCGATGAAGTTAAACGAGTTGAAGAGTTCGATGGCTTGATCACCCGCGGTTGAGAGACGCACCCTCGAGATCTGAGGCTTCGATGTACAGCAGAAACTTTTGCTTGAATGTCCGCCAGTTGGCACTGAGATTGCCAGAGGTCCTGAGCTGGTGAGGAGCCTGAATCTTCTCCATGGTGCCGGGATACATTTGCTGGTCGTCACGGAACGGACTGAGGCAAGCCACCTTAAATTAGTAGTCCCCTGGTATCATGTCGTGTTCGGTACACTGGTCTAACACTGGCTGCAACTGGATGCAGCTTAGATCAGAAAGATACTCCAGACCTTGAAGTTAGTTCAATCAGGTTTATTGAACTAATAGCACAGTTAGCACAGTTCTCTGAGTTCGACTCTCTGCTAACTTAAGTGTGGTTACTCTGTCTGACTGAACCAGACTAGCTCTTAGCCACGTGGTGGAGGTGTGAGATTGTAACAACACCCTTGACTGACTGTCCAGATGTTCATCAGTGGAAAGAGGCGGAGTGTGAGTGCCTCGTGACTTTTATAGTCCGATCCCACCCCTGAGTGTTCTGCCTGCTTATTGGTCATGTCCTGTTCTGTGTCCATTAGCTGCTTGTCTGTGCTTGCCTGTATATCATTATGTGTGTGTCTGCATATCATGATAGAGCCTACCTCTGGAAACCCCCATGTAGTTGTAAGACAAGTCATTAATATATTTTAATAATGAGTTAAATACTTTTTTAACCAGGTTTTCTGGTTTCAACAGCCAGTGGCTGTTTCCCCGAGATGTTGGTAAATACACAGTGCGGAGGGCTTCTCCAGTGAAACTGACAAGTTAGGATGCCTTGGATAAGTGAAACTTGTTGGAAGTCATTTCATCTGTTTTGCATTTCACTTAACTTCAGCTGATAAGCTGCTCCCAGTCTTCACTATAGCCCAGAGGAAGCTTGTGCAGCTCTTCTTGTACCTCTAATGAAAAACAATAGAAGCAGTAACACTATCTGCACTAGTAGCAATGGGAGCACCACTAAAAGCAGAGCCAATTTGTCCACCCTCATCCACATACTGCTCCAAGGGTGGAGTGAACGGACACCGAAATCAAGCTGAAACAAGACTCTCCACCCCATCCACCAACACAGTCCAGAGGCAGAGAGGATCATCTCTCTCAGCATGTATAAGCCCAGGAGGGTCATTGCTAACATCTGCAGCCTCCTAAAACTCCTTTTCTATCGTCCAGGTGGGCATGCGTTTCCAGTGACCGTCAAGATCTCTCTCCCTGAGGTTGTGTGTTTTCTTCTGCAAAGATAGAAAGCAGGGAGTTATGAGTATTAGTACTGGTTTGTGTGCATAAAAGTACATTTGTGGAAGGTGACTAAAGCATGGGTGTGAGAGGGCATTAGGCTAAAGGTTTGTGTGCCTATTCTGATGAAATATCTCTGGTTATCCCTTGAACCAATGAAGACACTTGCCACGGAGGTCTGGAATGTGAGGTGCCAGTGGAGAGGAATGAGTGCACCGCTGCAAGTTACCTCATTGATGATGTGGATCTGCAAACCTTTCTCCTTATTGTATCGAATCATTTCCTTAATGTCACAAATGGTGGATGAATGTATCTACAAGGGAGTCATGTTCCTGTATCAGAGTGCAGGAAACCGGCTAATCCAGTGATGTGATGTCAGAGCAAAACTTCAGCAACCTGTCTATCGCTTTGCAGCTGCTTCTCACTGTTTACTTGCTCACTTAATTGTGTATCGTCAGCAAAGTTGGATCGATTTCATTCTGTCCCCTCATCTAAGTCATTGATAATATCTACAAGATGTTTTGCACTGATGAATGCTGTGCAGGAGAATTTAGGGAAATTCCGTGAATGGGGCTTGGAATCTGATACTGCTCTGCTATTCACATTTCCCACCTTCTTGAGATCCTCGGACCTTTTGGTTCACTGGCTCCAAATTGGGGGGTCCGCACGTCTGCTGCTGACTACTTCCGTCACTTCCATCATACCAGGTTGATTGGGGAGGTTGTCCATTTCTTGCTGTCCTTGGGAAAGATCACTTCACTGCAGCCCCTGAGATCCCGCAGCAGAACCTCCAGGTAAGTGAGAGAAGTGGGAAGCAGTTTCCCCAGGTTTTCTCTCCATTCCTGCAGTTGCTGTAGGCTCAAAAAAACATTTTTTTCATTTATTTGTTCATGGGATGTGTGTGGCGCCTGACTTGGCCAGCCTTTATTGCCCATCCCTAATTTCCCTTGAGAAGTGCATTGTAACCCATGCTAGGGTCACTTTAATTAAAAATGATTCCTCTGAAAGATCCGGTTTATGCTCCTGCCCGCCTGATTGACTGGGAACCTGAAAGTTAATGCTGTGCCTTAGTTAAAGGGCATCCTGGCTTATATCCATTTGCAGCTACCCTCACCGCTTACTCGTCTACTTAATTTTGCACTGTCAGTAAAATTGCATATATCACACTCGATCCCCCATCTTCGCCATTTGTGTAGATAATAAATAGCTCAGGACCAAGCACTGAATATTGCAGTTACAGTTGTCAACCTGAAATCCTCAATCCATGTTAATATAGTATCTCCAATCCAATCTACCCAATCAAATGCATTTTGAAAATGCAGAGACCTGCCCCTATCTAATCTGCAGATTATACCCCCCCCCCGCCCCCCCCCCCCCCCCCCCACCCAAAAAAAAATCTCTGATTCGTCAAATGTAATTTCCTTTCATAAATGTGTATTGATTCTTTCTAATAATATTAGGATTTTCTGAGTGCCCAGTTACCAAGTTCCTCATAATAAATTTAAGACTAACTGAATGACATGTTCCAGACACATACACTCCATCAGTAGAGACCTTTAAGGGGTGGAAGAAATCATAGGACAGCTTCTGTTTCGGAATTCATAGAATTTACAGTTCAGAAGGAGGTCATTCGGCCCATCAAGTCTGCACCGGCCCTTTGAAAGAGCACCCTACCTAAGTCCACACCTCCACCCCATCCCAGTAGCCCACTCAACCTTTTTGGACACTAAGGGCAATTTATCATGGCTAGTCCACCTAACCCGCACATCTTTGGACTGTGGGAGGAAACCCACGTAGACACTTGGAGAAAGTGCAAACTCCACACAGACAGTGACCTAAGCCGGGAATCGAACCTGGGACCCTGGAGCTGTGGCGCAACTGTGCTAACCGCTGTGCTACCGTGCCTCCCTGGTAGGGTTCTGAGTGTTGATAGATATCGGGTAGTCTCGATGATCACAGAGGTTTTCGGAGACATTATATTAATTGAACTCTATTATTACCACAAACATTTACAAGGAGGGGGATTTTAAAGAAAACATTTTTTACTTTTTTTTTCCATCTCCTTTATCATTCTACCTTAATTCCATCATTTTTTCCTTCTCTTTATTTAATTTTCGGTACATGATTTGGCATTGAATTAACTATTCTAACTTTCATTTCCTTGTTCAGACTCTGTGCCTTGGCAATTATTCTTTCATCTGGTTGGTTGAGGAGATGCACAGTTGTTTACAATGTTCATAGGTCTCAGATCCCCTTTAGAGGACTTCATGCTGTTTGAATTTCTAAGTTCTGGTGCAAAAGCCCATAGAATGCCTGTGGGCAGGAGTAAGTCAAATGAACAGCTGGTGCTGTTTATTCGTGCTGTCTGCAAAATTTAGGCTTTTGTTTTTTGACTTAAAAATTGTAAACAGCCTTGCATTGTGAATAATGTTTTGTAATACAGCGATTGCCATGTAGGCAAACATGACATTGTTTCTGTGCCAGCAGTTCCCACAAGTAGCTATGAGATGAATAACTAGCCAGTCTATTTTTGGTGCTATTAATTGATAGATTGCGGCACAGAGGAGTAGAACTGTCTGCTCTTTATTGACGGATGCTGTTGTAAACCAATGGCACAGACAAAGCCTCTGTTTACAACCTTTGCTAATCTGCATAACAAATACTGATAAATGATATAAGTCAATTTTATTTCACATGTTGAGGTTTGTATTTTGTTGGCAGTGTGACATGGCAAATAGACAGTGGGTTCTTGTGATCAAAAAACATGAACCGAAGTGCTGCTGTTCCAGCTGTTTTGAACTGCTGTGATAATCAAGTTTACTTCATTATTTACGATAGAACAATACAATTCCCTATCTATTTTTACAAGATACATACATCTATCTAGAAGAAACTTATGGTTCTCATTTCTCATAATACCCATTAAATTGTTGAATGAAGATTGCTAGTTCTTTACTAAGAACGCTATTCCACACGCTTATCACTTTGTATGAAGCGCAGCTTCCTAAATTTATCTTTTCCCAGTTTGAAACACTATCATCTTGTATGATGGCTTAACTTGAAATTGTGTTCGAGACCTATCTTTTATCATTTATTTCTGAGGTCTATCTTGGACAACACGTTTTAAAATTAATTGGTTTCTTCAAATTTTCCTTTAAACTTAGTCCTCTGACAGTTTTAATATGAAAATCTTTGACTTCTACTTTTATTTGGCTGTCTATTTTTAGATTCTATTTGCTGTGTAGATTACTGTTCAGCAGTGACTGAACATTTTAAGGATAATGCCTGTTAGGATGGAGATCTTTTAATTCATTTTTTAACAATTTCAATACTATTAATGTTGGATTTGCTTGATCAATCTCCCACAGTGGAGCATTATCCGCATCAAATTTCTTCTACTTGTTTGCCCTTTCACAAATTCTGATCCAATAATCCAGTAAGTGTGAAGCAATGTGTTTTGGTAAAAGGAATCAGTGGCATCTTTGTGGATCAAGGGACAATGGGCTGCGCTTGAGTGTATGTCACTTCTGGATTGAATATTGTTTGTTGTCTCTCGGAGGGTCATGGGTCTGTGGAACTCCTCCTCAAAAGGTGCTGGAAGAAGTGTCTTTGAATATCTTTAAGGCAGATCTAGATAGATTTGCATGGGGGTGAAAGATTATCAGCCGTAGGCAAGGAATGTGGAGTTGACATTAAAATCAGATCAGCCATGATCTTATTGAATGGCGGCGGAGTAGACTTGAAGGGCTGGGTGGCCTACTCCAAATTCACAAGTCCGTATTACTGGACTAATAGTTCAGAGGCTTGGGCAAATGATCTGGAGACATTGAATCCAATTTATCTGCGGGAATTGGGACGGGACGCGGCCGGTAGATCCTGGGAGAGGCCCCTCCTGGAGAATCCTGATGGTGTTACTCGCGAGACATCGCGATCTGGTACCCACTCGCAATGGGTGGGACACAGACTCGCATAGCTAAAAGCTCACTTAGCTATGCTGCCGTCGGTTTGCAGGGCCACCCGGTCTCCCAGGCGATCAAAGATCCCCTAAGTGTTTGGTCCCTGGCCAGACTGGCACCTTGCCATTGCTGGTGCCATGCGGGCACCCTGGGTGCCATCCTGACACTGCCAGGGTTACCAGGTTGGACTGGCAGTCTGGCAGGGAACTCCCAGGGTGCGAGGCTGGCAGTGCCAAGGTTCCAAGCTGGCATTTCGCCTGCACTGATGACCAGGCCCGGGGGGCCCTGCTGGCTTGTGGTGGGACTCAACGACCCCACAACCGGCGAGTTGGAGCTCCTCAGTGCAGGATGTGTGATCCTGCTGGGGGTCGAAGAAGAAAGAGTTAAATATCTGGGTCAAGCGCCAGAAACGACCCCTCGATTCCTGCACAGAACTGACTCTTTTACTTTTAGTTAAGTCGTGCCCTCTAGTTCAAAACCCAACACTGTATCTGGGGAATTTAAGTTCTGTTTAGAATGTCAGTAATGGTAATCGTGAACTGCTAGATTGTTGTAATAACCCATCGAGTGTCCACTAATGTCTTTTGGGAAAGAAAATCTGCTGTTTTTACCAGTGTGCTGGATCTTAACTGCCCTCGAGAAATGGTCTAACAGGTTACTCAGTTCAATAGCCAAGACATCAAACTAAATTCTAGATTGACCAGCCTACCTTGCCTAGTAGACTGCAAAGTCCTCCTCATAAGCACATGGAGACTTGTGTTAAAATTGGGAGAGCAACAAGAACTTTCTACATTAGCATCCCAGACACCTCCATCATCGTCTCTGCTTATGTCCTAACCCAAGCAACAGCACTGACCCACTAGAGACGGAAGCACAGTGCTACACAGTCAGGCAGGAGTGGCCCTCTGAGTCCTTAAAATTGACTTCACCCTACAAAGTGGGCGGCACTGTAGCACAGTGGTTAGCACCGGGTTTGAATCCCAGCTTGGATCACTATTGTGCAGAGTTAACACGTTCTCCCCGTGTCTGCGTGGGTTTCCTCCGGGTGCTCCGGTTTCCTCCCACAAGTCCGGAAAGATGTGCTTGTAGGTGAATTGGACATTCTGAATTCTCCCTTAGTGTATCCGACCAGGCGCCGGAGTGTGGCGACTAGGGGATTTTCACAATAACTTCATTGCAGCGTTAATGTAAGCCTACTTCTGACAAAAAAAAAGAGAAAAGTCTCATGGCACTGGTTAAATATTGGTGAGGGAACCTCCTGCTGATTGTCACCTCCTGCCCTCTCTAAATTAATTTGTTAGTGTTCTTTCCTGTAGTAAAATACTGAGGGTAGCAAGGTCAAAGAATGTACTTTGGAATGTACTCGCTCTTCAATGTTCATCACGAAGGGTGGCTCGGCAGCATCGCTGTTGACCAAGCTGCTTTGGTCCCAAAGAACATGGCTGCCAAACTGAGCCTGCAGCAGTTGACGAGAGAACCACCAAGAGGTAAGAACCTACTTCACTTCATCCTCACCATTCTACCTGTCATAAATACATCAATCCATGACAGCATCGGGTGGAGTGATCACTACATTGTACTTGTGGCAATGAAATCCTGTCTTTACACCAAGGACACCCTTTTGTGTCATCTTCTGAAGTGGGATCAATTCCAAGCAGATTTAGCATCAAAACTTGGCATCGCTGAGGCAGTGAGCGCCATCAGCAGCAGCAGCAGAACTGTATTCAATCACAATCTGTAACCTCATGGCCTGGCACATCTCTCACTTCACCATTACCCATCACAGGACCAATTCTGGTTCATGAAATCATGCAGGAGAACATACAGCACCAGATGTACTTGAAAATATGATGCCAACCTGCTGAAGCTACCAACAAGACTACACACATGCTGAATAGTTGAAGCAATATGCAAAGGACAGAACAAAATTATTCCACAATCAGCAGGTCAGACAAAATTTCTGCAGTCTTCTGCATCTGTTCATGAGCAGTTGTGGGCAATTTAGCAGCAAACAGTATGAGGAGACTCCATGAATATCCTTATCCTCAGTGACTACGTGACCTGAAGAGATGAGGCCGAGGTGTGCGCCACCATCTTCAGCCAGAAATTCTGTGTTGATGATTCATATTGGCTTGCTCCTGCAGTCCTCACCATCACAGAAGCCAGTTAATTTCACCCACTTTACTTCATATCAAGAAATGGCTGAGTGTATTGAATATAACAAGGACTATAGTCCTCAATAGTATCTCAGCAAAATACTGAAAATGTGTGCTGTGGAACTAGCTGCACCACCAGCCATGTTTTCCAGTATAACTACTGCACTGTTATCTACCAAAATTGCCCGGGTTATGTCCTGTCCATGTAAAGTAGGACAAATCCAATCCTGCCAATTACAGCCCCATTGGCCTACTCCTAATTGCCAGCAAAGGAAAGGGACATTGATACTAATATCAAGCAGAACTAATGCACCAGTAACTGGCTCACTGGTGTCCTGTTTAAATGTGGAGATGCCGGCGTTGGACTGGGGTGAGCACAGTACGAAGTCTTACAACACCAGGTTAAAGTCCAACAGGTTTGTTTCGATGTCACTAGCTTTCGGAGCGCTGCTCCTTCCTCAGGTGAATGAAGAGGTCTTCATTCACCTGAGGAAGGAGCAGCGCTCCGAAAGCTAGTGACATCGAAACAAACCTGTTGGACTTTAACCTGGTGTTGTAAGACTTCGTACTGTCCTGTTTAAAATCCACTAGCGTAACTTGACTCCAGATCTCATTATACGCTTGGTTCAAACCTAGGCAAATGGAGCTGAATTCCAGATGTGAGATAAGACATCAAGGTAGCAGTTGATGGTATGGCGTATCAAAGACCTTGAAAATTGAAGTTGATGTAAATTGGTGGTCACACCAAGCAAATCGGCCTTCCTATAGTCCATTGGGCTAACACTTACTCAAAAATGAACATCACAGAGATTTGTCGTGCAAGGATCTTTCCCCGTTTAAAAAGTCACCTGCAATGCTACAAGACATCCCAAATGATGAACATGGTTATCTTCAACTTGAAGGACAAACATGACCCAGCAGAAAGGAAGATGGCAATAGTTGCTCATGGCGAAACATCTTCACCTCTAGACTTTGCTGCAGGCAGTGTCTTACATCCAACCATCTTCATTTGCTTCATCAATGACCCTATCTCCATCATGAGGTCAGAAATGGAACGTTCGCTGATCATTTTATGATATTCAGTTCTGGTTCCAACTGCTCAGAAAATGAATCAGCCTGTGCCTGCATGTAGCAAGAACTGGACAAAATTTAGGCTAGGGCTGAGACGTGGTAAATACCACAAATGCCAGGCAAATTTCCAACAAGAGGGAGTCAAATTACCTCCTTTTGACAGTCAATGTCATAGCCATCACAGAGTTCTCCCACCATCAACATCCTTGGTTGGGGATGCAGTGACGGTTACCATGGACCAGAAACTTAACTGAACCAGCCACGTAAATACTGTAGCTACAATAGCAGGTCAGGGGCTATGGTGAATAACTCACCACCTGACTTTCCAAAGATTTTCTACCATCTACAAAGCGCAAGTCCGGAGTGTGATGGAATATTCTCCATTTGCCACTAAGTATAGCTCCAACGCTCCAGAAACTCAACACCGTTGGGACAAAGCGGACCACTTGGTTGGCACTCTATCCATAATGTTCATTTCCTCCATCGCCTGTGCACTGCGGCTAGTGTGTACCACCTATAAGATACACTGCATCAATTCCCCAAACTATTTTGACAGCACCTCCCAAATCCACAACCTCTGCCACTTAGAGGGACAAATACAGCAGATATGTAGGAATTGCATTACTTGCAGATTCCCCTTCAAGTCACACCATTCTGACTTGCAAATATATCATTGTTCCTTCATTTACACTGTGTCAACCTCTTAGAAATCCCTATCTAACTTTTTGGACGAACTGAGTGTTGAATTTGGGTGCATTTGAGAGCTTTCGTGAGAGTTTGGTGACTGAGGGATAATAAGGGTTTGGTTTTAATCTAAAGTCTAGTCTTTCTTTTATATAGTTAATTAACTTAAAAGTTGCTGTTTGGTTTAGAAGGTGGTGAATTTTCAATGTGCTTTAAAAAAAGGTTCTACATGTAGCTACTTGCAGCTGGAGCTTGTTAATTGGATTAGGCCAGTTTTCAGAGGCTAGATTCACAGTATAAAGGTGAACCAGCAACAATGCAGACTTTGTTTGCACTGAGTGCTGAATTTGGGTGCATTTGAGTGCTATAGTGCGAGTTTGGTGACTGAGGGAATGAAGTGAGGATGGAGTAAGGTGCTCTTTTCATTTCATTTCCAACATTTCCTCAAAGAGTGTGAAGGGAGCCGGGAGTTTACAGAGAGTGCAGCTGACTGGGAGCAGAGTCGGAGGGCAGAGTTCCAGTTGGTCCACAGGGCAGCTATATTCTATAAGGTAAGAGGGGATGGAGGCTAGGGCAGTTGCATGCTCCTCCTGTAGGATGTGGGTGGTGAGGGATACCACCGGTGTCCCCTCTGACTATACCTGCAGGAAGTGCACCCAACTTCAACTCCTCAGAGACTTTGTTAGGGAGCTGGAGCTGGATGAACTTCGGACCATCCGGGAGGCAGAAGGGGTAATAGACAAGAGTTACAGGGTGGTAACCACACCCAAGTTACAGGACAAGAGTAGCTGGGTTACAGTCAGGGGAAAGAAAACGAGTGGGCAGACAGTGCAGGGATCCCTCGTGGCCATTCCCCTTCAAAACAAGTATACCGTTTTGGATGCTGTTGGGGGGATGAACTACCGGAGAAGGCCCTAGCGGCCAGGTCTCTCGCACTGGGTCAGGCTCTGGGGCTCAGAAGGGAAGGGGGAGAATAGAAAAGCAATAGTGATAGGAGACTCAATAGTTAGGGGAATAGATAGGAGATTCTGTGGTCGCGAGCGGGACCCCCGGAAGGTATGTCGCCTCCCGGGTGCCAGGGCCAGGGATGTCTCGGATCGTGTCTTCAGGATCCTTAAGGGGGAGGGGGAGCAGCCAGAAGTCGTGGTGCACATTGGTACCAACGACGTAGGTGGGAAAAGGGGTATGGATGTAATAAACGAGTTTAGGGAGTTAGGCTGGAAGTTAAAAGCCAGGACAGACAGAGTTGTCATCTCTGGTTTGTTGCCGGTGCCACGTGATAGCGAGGCTAGGAATAGGGAGAGAGTGCAGTTGAACGCGTGGTTGCAGGAATGGTGTAGGAGGGAGGGCTTCAGGTATTTGGATAATTGGAGCGCACTCTGGGGAAGTTGGGACCTGTACAAGCAGGACTGGTTCCATCTGAACCAGAGGGGCACCAATATCCTGGGAGGGAGGATTTCTAGTACTCTTCAGGTCGGTTTAAACTAATTTGGCAGGGGAATGGGAACCGGATTTGTAGTCCAGCAACTAAGGTAGCCGATGCTCAGGACGTCAAAGCGTGTAGTGAGGCAGTGGGGAAGGTAACACTGACAAAGGAGAGTGCTTGCAGGCACGTAGATGGGTTGAAGTGTGTATACTTCAACGCAAGAAGCGTCAGGAATAAGGTGGGTGAACTTAAGGCATGGATCGGTACTTGGGACTACGATGTGGTGGCCATCACGGAAACTTGGATTGAAGAGGGGCAGAAATGGTTGTTGGAGGTCCCTGGTTATAGATGTTTAAATAAGATTAGGGAGGGTGGTAAAAGAGGTGGGGGGGGGGGTTGCATTGTTAATTAGAGATAAGTGGATGAACAGCTGCAGAAAGGCAGTTCGAGGAGGATCTGCCTACTGAGGTAGTATGGGTTGAAGTCAGAAATAGGAAAGGAGCAGTCACCTTGTTGGGAGTTTTCTATAGACCCCCCAATAGCAGCAGAGATGTGGAGGAACAGATTGGGAAACAGATTTTGGAAAGGTGCAGAAGTCACAGGGTAGTAGTCATGGGTGACTTCAACTTCCCAAATATTGAGTGGAAACTCTTTAGATCAAATAGTTTAGATGGGGTGGTGTTTGTGCAGTGTGTCCAGGAAGCTTTTCTAACACAGTATGGCCATATTGGATTTGGTACTTAGTAATGAAACAGGGCAAGTGATAGATTTGTTCGTGGGGGAGCATTTTGGAGATAGTGACCACAATTCTGTGACTTTCACTTTAGTAATGGAGAGAGATAGGTGCGTGCAACAGGGCAAGGTTTACAATTGGGGGAAGGGTAAATACGATGCTGTCAGACTAGAACTGAAGTGCATAAGTTGGGAACATAGGCTGTCAGGGAAGGACACAATTGAAATGTGGAACTTGTTCAAGGAACAGATACTTTGTATCCTTGATATGTATGTCCCTGTCAGGCAGGGACGAGATGGTCGAATGAGGGAACCGTGGTTGATAAGAGAGGTTGAATGTCTTGTTAAGAGGAAGAAGGATACTTACGTAAGGCTGAGGAAACAAGGTTCAGACAGGGCGCTGGAGGGATACAAGATAGGCAGGAGGGAACTGAAGCGAGGGAATGGAAAGCTAAGAGAGGGCATCAAAAATCTTTGGCGGGTAGGATCAAGGAAAACCCCAAGGCCTTTGACACATATGTGAGAAATATGAGAATGACTAGAGCGAGGGTAGGTCCGATCAAGGACAGTAGCTGGAGATTGTGTATTGAATCTGAAGAGATAGGAGAGGTCTTGAATGAGTACTTTTCTTCAGTATTTATGAATGAGAGGGGCCATATTGTTGTAGAGGACAGTGTGAAACAGACTGCTAAGCTCAAGGAGATACTTGTTAGGAAGGAAGATGTGTTGGGCATTTTGATAAACTTGAGGATAGACAAGTCCCCCGGGCCTGACGGGATATATCCAGGGATTCTATGGGAAGCAAGAGATGAAATTGCAGAGCCGTTGGCAATGATCTTTTCGTCCTCACTGTCAACAGGGGTGGTACCAGGGGATTGGAGAGTTGCGAATGTCGTGTCCCTGTTCAAAAAAGGGAATAGGGATAACCCTAGGAATTACAGGCCAGTTAGTCTTACTTCGGTGGTAGGCAAAGTAATGGAAAGGGTACTGAGGGATAGGATTTCTGAGCATCTGGAAAGACACTGCTTGATTAGGGATAGTCAGCACAGATTTGTGAGGGGTAGGTCTTGCCTCACAAGTCTCAATGAATTCTTTGAGGAGGTGGCCAAGCACGTGGATGAAGGTAAAGCAGTGGATGTAGTATACATGGATTTTAGTAAGGCATTTGATAAGGTTCCCCATGGTAGGCTTATGCAGAAAGTAAGGAGTCATGGGATAGTGGGAAATTTGGCCAGTTGGATAACAAACTGGCTAACCGATAGAAGTCAGAGAGTGGTGATGGATGGCAAATATTCAGCCTGGAGCCCAGTTAACAGTGGCGTACCGCAGGGATCAGTTCTGGGTCCTTTGCTGTTTGTGATTTTCATCAATGACTTGGATGAGGGAGTTGAAGGGTGGGTCAGTAAATTTGCAGACGATACGAAGAATGGTGGAGTTGTGGATAGTGAGGAGGGCTGTTGTCGGCTGCAAAGAGACATAGATAGGATGCAGAGCTGGGCTGAGAAGTGGCAGATGGCGTTTAACCCTGAAAAGTGTAAGGTTGTCCATTTTGGAAGGACAAATATGAATGCGGAATACAGGGTTAACGGTAGGGTTCTTGGCAATGTGGAGGAGCAGAGAGATCTTGGGGTCTATGTTCATAGATCTTTGAAAGTTGCCACTCAAGGGATAGAGCTGTGAAGAAGGCCTGTGGTGTGCTAGCGTTCATTAGCAGAGGGATTGAATTTAAGAGCCATGAGGTGATGATGCAGCTGTACAAAACCTTGGTACGGCCACATTTGGAGTACTGTTTGCAGTTCTGGTCGCCTCATTTTAGGGAGGATGTGGAAGCTTTGGAAAAGGTGCAAAGGAGATTTACCAGGCTGTTGCCTGGAGCGGAGAGTAGGTCTTACGAGGAAGGGTTGAGGGTGCTCGGCCTTTTCTCATTAGAACGGAGAAGGATGAGGGGCGACTTGATAGAGGTTTATAAGATGATCGGGGAGTAGATAGATTAGGCAGTCAGAGACTTTTTCCCCGGGTGGAACAAACCATTACAAGGGGACATAAATTTAAAGTGAATGGTGGAAGATATAGGGGGGATGTTAGAGGTAGGTTCTTTACCCAGAGAGTAGTGGGGCATGGAATGCACTGCCTGTGGAAGTAATTGAGTCGGAAACATTAAGGACCTTCAAGCGGCTATTGGATAGGTACATGGATTACGGTAGAATGATGGGGTGTAGATTAATTTGTTCTTAATCTAGGACAAAAGTTCGGCACAACATCGTGGGCCGATGGGCCTGTTTTGTGCTGTATTTTTCTTTCTGTTCTATATTCTAACAGCATAGTGGGTGGCTTTAACCACATAAATTGCAGATGTTTAAGAAGTTGGCTCATAAGCACCTTCTCAAGGAAAATTTGAGATTGGCAATAATATGATTTTGCCCGTGTTGGCCATATCCCATGAACAAATAAAGAAAATGTTGTTTTTCTTTCTGCACCTCCTCTCTTCTTCGCTCCTCTCCTCCCTTGCTCTCTAAAGTCAGCATGGTTTTTTTTGCATCAGGAATTTTTCTTACAATTAGTTTTACTTTTCATTGAGCAGTCATAAATCAATTTCAAATCAAAAATTAATTACAAAATGTGTCCTACCAATTAATTTTCTTTATATCTTTATATAAAACTTTATATCTATTTTGTAACCATGTAAATCAGAAGTAATGACGATATACCTCATTGGCATAAATGTTTTACCATATTGATTTTTCCAGTTTGTCTGGCTCATGCTGCAATAATTTTAAGTTAACTCCTTTCGTGCCAAAATAAATCGCGTAATTCTTGAGACCAAATCTACTTTCATTTTACGAAGGTTGAATTCATAAACATCATAACAAAACCTTAGGAAATACATCTTAAGAAAATGCATTTAGAACGCAGTAATTCAGTGAATACATTCTGATTTTATTACCCTGCCATATAGGTTTCAAATTTCTTACTGTATAACACCGCTCCGATCCAAAATATTAATTGGTGCTGTGCGGTGGAACGGGTCTGAGATTATCTATCTGGTTTATTTTTATCTTCAGCTTGGTTGCACAAAAAAAAATTTCATGCAGTGAGTAATGTTTTTTGCTATCTTTGATGTTGAATGCGACCAAAAGGTGCTCAAAGGCATAGAGTGCACTTGAAGTTAGCAAATTCGCTCAATGCTATCAAAAATGGCAGATATACTCAGCAAACTGCATTGAAGAATACAATGAAGTTAATTACTTCAATTATATCTGAATTAATTCAGCTTTTTCATTTAGTCCAAAAAACTTTCCGCTATACATACTAGAGAGCAGCATTAGATCGCCATCAGTTCTTAATTAGTTTTTTTCTTCAGGTTTATATTCCACACAAAGACCACCCCAAGTCTCGTGTTTTATACTTCACCCTCCCAATCTCCGGCAATTGTCGGCGAACCCTCGTGCCTCGCTGTCAAATTCTCAGGTCCTGGACCTCATTGCTAAACCTCAGGCATTGACACCGAACTCTCCTCTCCCCACCCCCAACCCAACCACTCCAGCCCCAATGACTCCTTCCATCCCATCAACCCCCTGACAACACACTTCATCACCAATTCCCCCACCCCTCAAACTGACTTCCCTAATCCAAGTGCTTACTGTTACGACCTCCCTACAGGGACAGAATTTGTATTGCACCCAATTCCCCATCTACACCTCAGAGCTAATCTTAGTAAATTAGTAAACTAGAGGGCGGAGCAGGTCGGGAAGGTGACTCTGCTGTTGGTGCAGAAGAGCGATTGTTGTATGTAATATGAGAATAAATGGAGTTGTATCCTGTCAGACTGGCCTCTTGTGGAGTCTTTGCCTCCGCCAGTAAGTCAGGAGGGCTAGAAGGGGTCACGAAAAGTCATTGGCAAATAGGGTTAAGGAAAATCCCAAGGCTTTTTACACATACATAAAAAGCAAGAGGGTAGCCAGGGAACGAGTTGGCCCACTGAAGGATAGGCAAGGGAATCTGTGTGTGGAGCCAGAGGAAATGGGCGAGGTACTAAATGAGTACTTTGCATCAGTATTCACCAAAGAGAAGGAATTGGTGGATGTTGAGTCTGGAGAAGGGTGTGTAGATAGCCTGGGTCACATTGAGATCCATAAAGACGAGGTGAGGTGTTGGGCGTCTTGAAAAATATTAAGGTAGATAAGTCCCCAGGGCCTGATGGGATCTACCCCAGAATACTGAAGGAGGCTAGAGAGGAAATTGCTGAGGCCTTGACAGAAATCTTTGGATCCTCACTGTCTTCAGGTGATGTCCCGGAGGACTGGAGAATAGTCAATGTTGTTCCTTTGTTTAAGAAGGGCAGCAAGGATAATCCAGGGAACTACAGGCCGGTGAGCCTTACAGAAGAACTAGGAATAGGAGCAGGCCATCTGGCCCCTCGAGCCTGCTCCGCCATTTAATGAGATCATGGCTGATCCTTGTGGACTCAGCTCCACTCTCCGGCCCGTACACCATATCCCCAAATCCCTTTATTGTTTAGAAAGGTATCTATCTTTTTCTTAAAAACGTTGAAAGAAGGAGCCTCAACTGCTTCACTGGGCAAGGAATTCCAGAGATTCACAACCCTTTGGGACCCTTACGTCAGTGGTAGGGAAATTACTGGAGAGAATTCTTCGAGACAGGATCTACTCCCATCTGGAAGCAAATGGACGTATTAGTGAGAGGCAGCATGGTTTTGTGAAGGGGAGGTCGTGTCTCACTAACTTGATAGAGTTTTTCGAGGAGGTCACTAAGATGATTGATGCAGGTAGGGCAGTGGATGTTGTCTATATGGACTTCAGTAAGGCCTTTGACAAGGCCCCTCATGGTAGACTAGTACAAAAGGTGAAGTCACACGGGATCAGGGGTGAGCTGGCAAGGTGGATACAGACCTGGCTAGGTCATAGAAGGCAGAGAGTAGAAATGGAAGGATGCTTTTCTAATTGGAGGGCTGTGACTAGTGGTGTTCCACAGGGATCAGTGCTGGGACCTTTGCTGTTTGTAGTATATATAAATGATTTGGAGGAAAATGTAACTGGTCTGATTAGTAAGTTTGCAGAGACACGAAGGTTGGTGGAATTGCGGATAGCGATGAGGACTGTCAGAGGATACAGCAGGATTTAGATTGTTTGGAGACTTGGGCGGAGAGAAGGCAGATGGAGTTTAATCCGGACAAATGTGAGGTAATGCATTTTGGAAGGTCTAATGCAGGTAGGGGATATATAGTGAATGGTAGAACCCTCAAGAGTATTGAAAGTCAAAGAGATCTAGGAGTACAGGTCCACAGGTCACTGAAAGGGGCAACACAGGTGGAGAAGGTAGTCAAGAAGGCATACGGCATGCTTGCCTTCATTGGCCGGGGCATTGAGTATAAGAATTGGCAAGTCATGTTGCAGCTGTATAGAACCTTAGTTAGGCCACACTTGGAGTATTGTGTTCAATTCTGGTCGCCAAACTACCAGAAGGATGTGGAGGCTTTAGAGAGGGTGCAGAAGAGATTTACCAGAATGTTGCCTGGTATGGAGGGCATAAGCTATGAGAAGCGGTTGAATAAACTCGGTTTGTTCTCACTGGAACGACGGAGGTTGAGGGGCGACCTGATAGAGGTCTACAAAATTATGAGGGGCATAGACAGAGTGAATAGTCAGAGGCTTTTCCCCAGGGTAGAGGGATCACTTACTAGGGGGCATAGGTTTAAGGTGCGAGGGGCAAGGTTTAGAGTAGATGTATGAGGCAAATTTTTTACACAGAGGGTAGTGTGTGCCTGGAACTCGCTGCCGGAGGAGGTGGTGGAAGCAGGGACGATAGTGACATTTAAGGGGCATCTTGACAAATACATGAATAGGATGGGAATAGAGGGAAACGGACCCAGGAAGTGTAGAAGATTGTAGTTTAGTCGGGCAGCATGGTCGGCACGGGCTTGGAGGGCCGAAGGGCCTGTTCCTGTGCTGTACTTTTCTTTGTTCTTTGACGAGCGACAGACCATCACCTTACAGACCGCGTTGGTGGACCACTTAATGAACCGATAAGGAACTTGACGTACCCGGGCCGGATGGACAGCTGTTCGCCACGCTGATCGACCGGCTGGGCTGTCATCCAAGTCCACAGCCCCCATTATGATCCGACGGTATCGCTTCCATACTGCTTCACAGACACCGGCGGAGTCCACTGGGAAATACTTGGTGCGCTTACGAGGAGTCGATGCTCCCTGCGAGTTTGGAGCTGCCCTGGCTGAATCACTACTAGACTGCTTCGCTTGCGGACCTGAGGACCAGGAGAGGCAGCAGAAGCTACTAATGGAGCCACCTCTGACCCTCGACAGAGCCGTTGACTTAGCACTCTCGCAGGAAAGCTGCAACCGTGGACTCCCAAGAACTCCAGGGCCTAGCAGTCTTGAACATTGGGCATCGCCAAGATGCCGGCCGACGACCACCGGGCGCGAGGTGCCGGGACTGTCCCAGGGTGGAAGTCACCGTAGATCCCGCAACTGCCACCGCGAATCACCCTGGAGCGACTATGGAGTTTCCCCGAATCAACGTTCCCAGATTGTGGCCACCAGTATCGATCGGGATGTCAAGACCAGGAACGAGGCTCCGGGCGATCATGTGAGGGAGTTGGTCCCTGGCAATGGACTGGTCATCATCTTCTCTCTCAAACCCCACCCTCGAGAGGCCGTACAAATTTCCTGGAGGACTTGGAAGCCGAGGAGCGGCGGTTTCTGTTGTTAGCTTTCGCACATTTATTGCCATCCAAATGGGTCTTCAGATGCTGGAACTCCATGACTGGGGGTCCGATGGCCACGTATACCTAGGAGCCCTTCAAAATCGAAGACACTGCCCATGTGCCTGAGGCAGATGGAGGCATGTCCGCTGGTCTATCATTGGTGGCGGTCTGCGGCGATGAGCCGAGCCTATTGGGGCGTGATTGGCTGTGTCAACTACATTTGGATTGGCAACACATGTGCCAGATATACCCCCATGGACCTGATGGAGTGCTGACCAAGTTCCCTTCGGTTTTCGCCAAAGGCCTCGGTTCCATTATAGGAGCAATTGTCACGATAAATGTGGAAGAGAACGCCCTGTCTCGATATTTCCACGCCTGCCCTGTGCCGTACGCACTTTGCATCAAGGTAGATTAGGAATTGGACCATTTGGAACAGCTAGGTAGTATTCATTCCGTCTACTATGCCAATTGGGCCACGCCTGTAGTCCCCTTGTTGAAGCCAGATGCGTAAGTACGGCTCTGTGAGAACTACAAAATGACCGTAAACTGAGTATCCAGCCTTGACCGTTACCCGGTCCCTCAGATCAAATATCTTTACGCCGGCTCAGCGTAGGAAAAATGCTCATTTAACTAGACTTGAGTCACCAGTACATGCAGCTGGTGCTCAAACCGAGTACCCGGAAATATGTGACGATCAATACCCATCGTGGACATCGTTTGCCATTAGGAGTCTCCTTGGCTTCGGCGAAATTCCAGTAGGAGATTGGAGAAAATCTTATGAAGGCGACCAAAGATGGCCATCTTGCTGGACGATGGTCGCCTCACCGGGACCTGGCATCAGGAACACATGGAGAACGTAACGGAGGTCCTCGAGACGTTTGCTCGTGCCGGGGTCCGCCTCTGGAGGGCGAAGTACGTTTTCGAACTGCCGGAGGTCACATACTTTGGCTACTGAATCGACAGCAGGGGCCTCCATCCAGTGGAGGACAAGATACGGGCGATCCGCCAGGCCCCCATCCCTCTTGACCAAATGGAGTTCTGCTCTTTCTTGAGCCTGGTGAATTACTGTGGGAAGTTCATACCCAAGATGATCATGCTGCTCAGCCCACTCCACCAACTGATGAAGAGGGGGCAGAAGTGGGACTGACCCCCGCCCCGGGGAAGGCGTTTCAAGAGGTGAAGCAGTGTTGCTCGTCAGATGAATTGCTGACCCGCTTCGACCTGGACAAACCCCTGCTCTTCACATGCAACGCCTCGTCTTTGGCGTCGGGCAAATCCTGGCACACTGCATGCCCACGGCCCAGAGTGATAAATAGCCTTTGCGTCCCACATGTTCATGGACGCCGATCAGAACTAAGCACAGATAGAAAAGGGAGGCTTGGCCATTAGGTTCACGGTGAGGAAATTCCACCAGTACATTTATGGATGGGGATTTGCAGTATATACCGACCACAAGCCCCTGCTGGGGTTGTTCACGGAAGATCGGGTGATTCCACCGATAGCATCTGCCTGGGTTCAGCGGTGGACCCTGCTTCTATACGCCTATGAGTATACTTTAGAGCATCACCCGGGTAAAAAAATTCCGCATGCGGATGCATTGAGCTGCCTGCCCCTCCACACAAAGCTGGCAGATCCTGTTGCAGCCGTGGAGGTGATAGCCGCCCTCCATTTCCTGGACACTTTGCCGGTAACGGCAGCACATATCCGAGAATGGACCCAGACCGACCCCGAGTTATCAAGGGTCCAACATAGGGTCCAATATGAGGCCCGATTTAGGGCGACACCAGACAGGCTGAGGCCTACACCTCCAAGCTACTCGAAATGAGTTGCGAAGACGATTCTCTCCTGTGGGGAACACATATGGCCGTACCCAAATGGGAGTGTGTGCCCCTGTTGAACGACCACCATAATGGACACTAAGCCACGTTTGGTGGCCCGGACTGAATGCTGAGATTGAGTTGGTAGCCTGCAATTGCCCCCCATGCCAGGAACACCAGAGGCCCCACTGGGGGCCCCAATGCACCCCTGGAAGTGGCCCGGGAACCACTGGTCCCGGTACACATCAAATTTACAGGCCCATTTCTGGGGAACAGGTACCTCATATTCGTGGACGCTCACTCAAGTGGCTTGAAGTACACCGGATCCCAATGACAACCACACGAGCAACGAGGGACAGACCGGGGCATTTTTAGCATGCATGGAATGTCCGAAGTCCTGGTGTCCGACAATGGGGTGGCATTTACAAGCCAGGAGTTTGCATTCTTCATGGCCAAGAATGGCATCAGGCACATGCATACGCCCCTTACCACCCGCCTCCAACGAACTAGCCGAACAAATAGTTCAAACATTCAAGCAGATCATGAAGAACTTGACCATGGGACCTTGGGCAATGTGGTTGGCACGATTTATCTTTTGTTACCGTATGACACCCCATGCCACAGCTGGAGTTGCTTTTGGGGCAATGTGTCCGGACACTCAGCCTCATTCTCCCCGACATCAGGGCATGGGTCCGTCAGGGGCAGGATCGCTCGGAGATGGTGTTGCTCTTATTAGCCTTCGTTTTATTAGCTCTAATTCTGTCACCTTTGCTCACGAGTCGCCAGGTATCTTTCTGATACCGCCACGTGGTTCAAGCTCAAGTAATGATTAATAATGCAGCACACCGCTTAGTAAAAGTTAAATCAACGATCATTTATTATATACAGCAATAAATACTTATACAATAATCCTACTTCTAGACTACTACTTACCACTAAAGGCCAATACTTAACTTTGGAAATGGCCCACCAGGTCAGGGAAATGAATGGTCTATCGAATTGGTTCTGGCCTGCGGGATTCAAAGGCTGGTACAAGTCGATAGTCAGGAGTGCCTATCGGGTAGCGATCGCTGGAGTAACACTTACAGTTTTCTTTGTCGAAGGGTCTCGAAGGTTGCGAGCAGGAGAAGAAGGGTCGATCTGAACGTGGCCCCTATTTTCATAGTTCCCAGGGGCTTCCCGCCTCTCGGGGCGGACCTCGTACCTGGTTCCAAGTGATTGGACTTGGTCCCAATCATTTGGTTCGATATGCTCCAATAATGGGGTGACTCCTTGATCGGGGGGTGGTCGTCTACCTTCCTTTGTCACAGCCACTGCTGGCGCCGAAAGGTCTGGATCGGCTTTATGTTACTAATGTGTAGCAATTGTTCCCGGGGATGGCTGCTTAATATGCAGATGGCTGGGTTGTTGTGATGTTGATGGCTGCAGGTATCGGTCTGGGCTGACTTCCCCAGAGCCGAATACACTGTTTTACCTGCAGCTGTCCGTTTGAGTCCTGTTGGCTGATTTTCCCATCAGCCTCTTTCGTTCGCCATTTTAGATCGGGGTTTGACCATTCTAATCGGGAATCAGCCTTTTTAGGTGGCTACAGACCCTCCTTGTGATCCTAAGGCGACGCGTGAAGGATCATATATATTTTGTTCTTTCCATTCCCGACCGGGGGGGGGTCACCTCCTACATGGCCTCTGCTCTGACCCTAGCTATGCACAAAAATTTTTACCTAACAATTCTAAGGGCGCTATGTCAGACAGGGACATGCATTTACAAAATAACAAACTTGGAACCTCTATTTTAACCTTATAACACTATACTCGGTAAACATTGCATTATCCTATCTTCCTAAAACATACAACAAAAATCACATTATTCCATAATCTTTCCTGGCTTGGCAGTCAAGCTCAGGATCATAGAGTGTTTTTCATGAAAAATTTGTACATTTCTTTATTCACAGTAATAACGCAAGTGAATGCTCTTTATTATTTTGTTCTAGATCGCGGGGGTCGGGGGTCTGGTCGTAACCAAATATAGGGGATCTGATCCGATATACCGGGGTTCGAGCGCGGTATGCTCTCCTTCTCCACTTGCGGAGGCGTATAGACTGCACTACACAGAGTATCGCCAACGCTAACCGTGCTTCAATCACGTAGGACAGGGAGTACCAGGTTATGAACCCGGCACACCAGGAAGATGCAGTGTCACTGGTGACTGGGCTTTGGGTACTGCGGGGCAGTGAAACATTAACGGCAGGGAGGTTTGAAGTAATGGGGTTCGCGTTCCCGCGCAACCAAATGTCCACAAAAAGCATGTTGAGCACGATGAAGGGAGTCCTCATGGCTGTCCTGGCTGTCCTCTTTCCTTTTCCTTCTTGTGTTCTTTGTTTTCTCCGGTCCTGGAGCCTCTGGAGTTCTGTAAAAACAAGCATAGTATCTGTAACTACCTTGGTTTAATATCCGGTGTGTTAGTGTGTCTGTCCTTTGGGGCCAGTTATACCCTTATAATTGGTCACTATGTGTGACTCCCTCATTTTTTTTTTTCAAAAACAAATTTTAGGACACGGCACACTTCCCAATGACGGACCAGTGCTGATTTACCATCCGAATGTTCCAGGATGTAAACAGCAGATGGCAGCAACCTAAAGGTCGCCTGGACAAATAAAACTTTTTGAAATGAAAGAATGTCAAATGAGGTGCCTGTGGGCCGCGATGGGTAAGATTTGGATGGAGTCCCCGGGTAGGACGGCTACCAATGCCGTATCTCCCCTACCCGAGCGTGTTTGACCAACGGGGGGGTCCCCAGGCAGAGCCGGTCTCACGCCGTTCCTCCACTGCCTGAGCAACCGACAAGAACGGGCAAAAATGTAGTCATTGTGGTGGGGCTGCTATAGTGATTCTATTCTTGAATCAGAAGAGCAGTTACGATCGGGCGTCTGATACCCGGGCAGCATGGTCGGTGCAGGCTTGGAGGGCTGAATGGTCTGTTCATATGCAGCAATTTTCTTTGTTCTTTGTTCTGGGTTTCAACTTAGAACTATAAATAAAAATGATAAAATAAACTTAAAGTTAATTCTTATTCCTAGCACCCATAAATGCAAATACAAATTGCTTTCAACAATCTCTATTTCGTAACACTCACCTTAATCCTAAACAATGAAGAAAATTGTTATACCTGGCTTTTGCAAAACTGAGATCTGTGCAGGCCAGGCGTTAAACCAGAAATTTCAGACCTGCATGGTTTAGCGCTACCCCTAGATCACTAGTGGAGCATAATTTTATTCTTCAGAAAAATTCAAGTATTTGCTGCGTTCGCTCATTTCCCAAGTGAGCAGTTTACATTTTATTTTATTTTGGGAGTGTGGAGGAATGGCATATTAACTCTTAGACTGCCAGAGAACTGTACACAATTTGTGCCAATCATTTTCATTCACACGCCATGATGCTATAAAAACTGTCACATTGGGAGTTCGGTGACTGGGATATGCTGAGTAGTTGCACATCAGGTGGCACTCCTCCAGAACACAAGAAAACAGGCACTTTTGGCCGAATTTAGCCTGGAAAATCGAACTCATTCATCTCTTCACCCACAAGAGACTCATGGATGGTATGTTGCCTCCCGGGTGCCAGGGACCGTATTTTCAGAATCCTTAAAGGGGATGGGGAGCAGTCATAAGTCGTGATACACATCGGTACCCCTGACATAGGTAAGAGAAGGGACGGGGATTTAAAACAGGAATTTAGGGAGCTAGGGTGGAAGCTGAGAGCCAGGACAAACCATGTTGACATCTCTGGTTTGTTGTCGGTGCCACGTGCTAGTGAGGTGAGGAACAGGGAGAGAATGCAGATAAACACGTGGCTGCAGGGATGATGCAGGAGGGAGGGTTTCAGGTACGTGGATAATTGGAGCACATTCTGGGGAAGGTGGGACCTGTACAGACAGGACGGTTTGCATCTGAACCAGAGGAGCACCAATATCCTGGGAGGGAAATTTGCTACAGCTCTTTGGGGGGGGGGTTAAACTGATTTGTCAGGGGGCTGGGAAAACGAGCTGTGATCCAGAAGCCAGTGTCGAGAGTAATGAGGCACTGAGGAGGGTATTAAGGTCGCAGGAGTGTACCGGCAGACAGAAAGATGGGTTGATGTGCGTCTACTTCAATGCAAGGAGAATCCGGAATAAGGTAGGTGAACTTGGAGCGTGGATTGGTACTTGGGACTACAATGTTGTGGTCATTACGGAGACATGGTTAGAACAGGGACAGGAATGGTTGTTGGAAGTTCCGGGGTATAGATGTTTCAGTAAGAGTAGGGAAGGTGGTAAAAGAGGTGGAGGAGTAGCATTGTTAATCAAGGAAAGTTTAACGGCTGCAGAAAGGCAGTTTGAAGGGGATCTGCCTACTGAGGTAATATGGGCCGAAGTTAGAAATAGGAAAGGAGTGGGCACGTTGTTAGGAGTTTTCTATAGACTCCCAAATAGTAATAGAGATGTGGAGGAAGAAATTGCAAAACAGATTATGGATAGGTGTGGAGGTCTCAGGGTAGTTGTCATGGGTGACTTTAACTTTCCAAATATTGATTGGAACCTCTATAGGTCGAACAGTTCGGATGGGGCAGTTTTTCTACAGTGTGTGCAGGAGGATTTCCTGATACAATATGTGGATAGGCCGACAAGAGGGGGGGGGGGGCACATTGGATTGGGTACTGGGTAATGAACTGGGCCAAGTGTTAGCTTTGTTTGTGTGAGAGCACTTTGGAGATAGTGACCACAATTCGGTGTCTTTCACTATTGCAATGGAGTGGAATAGGACCATACGGCAGGGCAAGGTTTATAATTAGGGGAGGGGTGATTATGATGCGATTAGGCAAGAATTAGGGAGCATAAGATGGGAACAGAAACTGTCAAGGAAAGGCACAAATGAAATGTGGAGCTTGTTCAAGGAACAAATACTGCGTGTCCTTGATGGGCATGTCCCTGTCAGGCAGGGAGGAAATGGCCGTGTGAAGGAACCATGGTTCACAAAAGAGGTTGAATGTCTTGTCAAGAGGAAAAAGGAAGCGTATGTAAGGATGAGAAAACAAGGTTCAGTAGGGTCGCTTGAGGGTTACAAGGTAGCAAGGAATGAGCTGAAAAAAGGGCTTAGGAGAGCTAGGAGGGGGCATGAGAAGTCCTTGGCGGGTCGGATCAAGGAAAACCCCAAGGCTTTTTACTCTTATGTGAGAAATAAAAGAAAGAACAGGGTGAGGGTAGGACAGTAGTGGGAACTTGTGCATGGAGTCAGAAGAAATAGGAGAGGCGTTGAATGAATACTTTTCTTCAG
Source organism: Scyliorhinus torazame (assembly GCF_047496885.1). Lineage (NCBI taxonomy): Eukaryota > Metazoa > Chordata > Chondrichthyes > Carcharhiniformes > Scyliorhinidae > Scyliorhinus > Scyliorhinus torazame. Next base: position 78,679,824 of record NC_092721.1, on the reverse strand, counting down.
TGTTCACTGGACCATGTTTTTGAGGATGAGAGTGTGATTCATGCGGGTAGGCTGGAGGAAGTAGATGTATTAGCAATTTTGAAAAACCTGAGGGTCGACAAGTCCCCTGGGCCAGATGGGATATACCCAAGGCTTCTTTGGGAGGCAAGGGATGAGATTGCAGAGGCTTTGTCTTTGATCTTTGGGTCCTCGCTGTCCACGGGGATAATGCCACTGGAGAGTGGCGAATGTTGTTCCTCTGTTCAAGAAAGGGAATAGGGATGACCCTGGTAATTATAGGCCAGTTAGTCTTACTTTGGTGGTGGGGAAGATAATGGAAAAGGTCCTGAAGGATAGGATTTATGACCATTTGGAAAGATGCAGCTTAATTCGGGATAGTCAACACGGATTCGTGAAGGGTAGGTCTTGTCTCACAAATTTGATTGAATTCTTTGAGGAGGAAACAAAGTGTGTAGATGAAGGTAGAGCAGTTGATGTCGTATACATAGATTTTAGTAAGGCGTTTGATAAGGTTCCCCATGGTCGGCTCATGAAGAAAGTAAGGAGGTGTGGGATAGAGGGAAATTTGGCCAATTGGCAGCACGGTAGCACAAGTGGATAGCACTGTGGCTTCACAGCGCCAGGGTCCCAGGTTCGATTCCCCGCTGGGTCACTGTCTGTGTGGAGTCTGCACGTTCTCCCCGTGTCTGCGTGGGTTTCCTCCGGGTGCTCCGGTTTCCTCCCACAGTCCAAAGACGTGCAGGTTAGGTGGATTGGCCATGCTAAAAATTGCCCGTAGTGTCCATAAGCGTTGGGAGGGGTTATTGGGTTGCGGGGATAGGGTGGAAGTGAGGGATTAATGTGGGTCGGTGCAGACTCGATGGGCCGAATGGCCTCCTTCTGCACTGTATGTTCTATGTAATCTATGTAATCTATGTAACTGGCTATCACATAGAAGACAGAGGGTGGTGGTGGATGGAAAATTTTCAGACTGGAGACCAGTTACCAGCGGTGTACCACAGGGATCAGTGCTGGGTCCTCTGCTATTTGTGATTTTTATCAATGACTTGGAGGAGGGAGCTGAAGGGTGGGTCAGTAAATTTGCTGATGATACCAAGATTGGTGGAGTAGTGGATGAGGTGGAGGGCTGTTGTAGGCTGCAAAGAGACATTGGTAGGATGCAGAGCTGGGCTGAAAAATGGCAGATGGGGTTTAACCCTGATAAGTGCGAGGTGATTAATTTTGGTTGAAAAATTTGAATGCGGATTACAGGGTCAATGGCAGGGTTCTAAGGAATGTGGAGGAACAGAGAGATCTTGGGGTTCATGTCCACAGATCTCTGAAGGTTGCCACTCAAGTGGATAGAGCCGTGAAGAAGGCTTATAGTGTGTTAGCGTTTATTAACAGGGGGCTTGAGTTTAGGAGCTGTGGGGTTATGCTGCAACTATACATGATCCTGTGAGACCACATTTGGAGTATTGTGTGCAGTTCTGGTCACCTCATTATAGGAAGGATGTGGAAGTATTGGAAAGGGTGCAAAGGAGATTTACCAGGATGCTGCCTGGTTTGCAAGATAGGTCTTATGAGGAAAGGTTGAGGGAGCTAGGGCTTTTCTCTTTGGAGCAGAGGAGGATGAGAGGCGACTTAATAGAGGTTTATAAGATAATGAGGGGGATAGATAGAGTGGACGTTCAGAGACTATTTTCTCGGGTTGATGTAGCTGTTACAAGGGGGCATAACTATAAGATTCAGGGTGGGAGATATCGGAGGGATGTCCGAGGTAGGTTCTTTACTCAGAGAGTGGTTAGAGTGTGGAATGGACTGTCTGCTGTGATAGTGGAGTCGGACACTTTAGGAACTTTCAAGCGGTTATTGGATAGGCACATGGAGCACACCAGAATGACAGGGAGTGGGATAGCTTGATCTTGGTTTCGGACAATGCTCGGCACAACATCGAGGGCCGAAGGGCCTGTTCTGTACTGTTCTATGTTCTATGTTAAGAAGAGAGAAGAAGAAAAGTCAGGAAGCAGTAGCTCGAGAGGCCAGAAACTGTGGAAAAGGGTAGGAGCAATGAGCGAGCTTGTCGGCAGACCCACAGGGCGAGGGGTTCCTGGCCACCCCCTCGAGAGGGACACTGGCGACCCGGACAGAGGCCCTCCTCCCCCCACGTGGAGGTGGTTGGAAAATGTTCCTAACAAAGGAACTGACTGCAATGAAAGACGAGATCAAGGTGGAGATCCAAACGACGGTCAAGGTGACAGTGGCAGAGGCACTGGCTGCCATGCAGACGGAGCTCAATGGGATGGGAAGAGACTGGAGGGCCAGGGGAAAAAGATCCAAGATCTCAAAAAGGCATTTACAGATCAGAGTGACCGGATCATCAACTCGGAAGCCGAGGTAAAGAGGTTGGTGGCAATCCAAGGAAGACGGAAAGGGAATGTTGAGAGAATTGATCCAGGCGACAAAACATTTGAATAAAGGGCCTGTCAGAGGGAATTGAGGCCAGAGATCCAACCGACTCCGTGGCCCAGATGCTGGGCAACTTGGTTGGAAGGGACAGCTTCCCCAAGCCACCGGAGATCGACAGGACACATGGGTTGTTCCAGCCAAAGCCCAAGGCCAGGGAGCAGGCGAGAGTGATAATAGCCAAGCTGCACAGATACCAGGACCAGGAGAGTATCCTGCATTGGGCTCAGCAAACAAAGGCAAGCAGTTACAAGGGACATAGGATAAGAGTATACCAGGACATTAAACTGGAACTGGTAAAGCGCAGGCCCGAGTTCAACCACGGCCCTGTACAAAAACAATGTTGAATTCGGGGTGTTATTCCCAGCCAGTCTCTGGGTGACATACCAGAATAAGGAATATTATTTTACTACCCCAGCAGAGGCAGACGTGTTCATCTGTACGAATGGCGAGGACAAAAAGCGCACAAGGCAGTGGTGAGGGAGACTCCGAGAAAAAGTGATGGAAATGGACAATTTTGTTTGGGACTGCACTGCCTCTCTATGCGTAAGGGAACTAGCTCATAGGAAGGAAGGGGCAAGACAGCAGGGGGGGGTTGAGGAGGAGACAGAGGACAACAGGCATAGGCGGGGTCAGAACAACCCTGGGAGGGGGCCCACCACACTACCGTAGAAAGCTAGTGCCAAGAAGCTTGAGAGAGAGGAGAGGCCACGGGGCATTTCCCAGCAGGAAGAAACTACCTAGCGAGGGGGTCAAAGGATGGTGGGGGGGGCGCTCTTGACTGGTTTCACCAGGTCAGATTCGGGAAGATGAAACAAGATGGCACAATAAGCAGCCACTTTGGTGGGTCCAAAAACAAAGGGAAACCCTGGCGTGCCGAGGCTCACCCATGTGGCGTACACACCATTGTCACTTCGAGGTTCTAGCTCTTTTACCACCACTACTGAAAATTTACAGGTTCTGTAGTTGGCCATGATCATGACAATGGGGTCCTTACCTGTGCCTGGAGTGACTTGAAACAGGGCAGTGATGACCACACCCTGAGGAATGATTCATATTAATTGTAGCATTTCAAAAGGGATTTGCGAGAAGAGCATTGGGGTGGTAAGAGAAGTTGGACATGATGCAGTAAATAGAAGGGACAAAACGGTTAATTTTCTGATGATGGAGCGATGTTGGCAGTTCCGAAAGGAAAATGAATGATGATTGGGGAGAGAGAATCATTGCTAACGTCAGCTCGCACGGAGGTCTGGAAAGGCAGGTCTGCAGTCAGCAGTTGGGTGAGAAAAGGATTAAGAAAACAGGAGGTGCAAGAGCTCTTATATAATTAACTCGGAAAGGCCATGAGGAGAAACTACAGCTTCTCATTGTGAGTTATCGATTCTGAATAAGCTAAAGATGCAGAATTCCTCCTTTACTACTGACAGCGTAAAAAGGTAATATATCAGTAACGACAATATGAGATATAAATTCTGATATTTGCAATTGTATAAAAAATTTCTTAAGAAAAAGCAACTGAATTATAAATAGTCATTTGAACTTCTGGAACGTTTGTAGTAATGCCTAATGAACTTTTTAGCACATTATTGGGGCTGTGTAGCAACTAGTAACAAACAGCATGTGCTTAATTGTCAATCGAAAAATTTCTAATCACAGGTTTTGGGCTGGACTCTCTTGTCAGTCGACTCCGGAACCCCGATCGGGCAACCAATTGCGCGTCAGCTGACAATCGACTTCGGCACCGGGTGGGCACCCAGCAGAATGCCATGCTCCAGCGCCTCGATAGTGGCATGAATGCGTTCAACATCACGCGCCGACATGGGCATGCAAATTGCACGGTAGCATCTCGTTAATGGGCTGAAATCTATAGTCTCTGTCCTCCTGCAATGCTTTGCCTTCGCTAGGTGGAAGGGACGGTGGCGAGATTCACTTGCGGGATTTAAAAACGGGGATTGGCCGCCATGGCCGATGAGGGAGTGAGAGGAGGAAGTAAAGTTTTCATGAGGTGCAATGGCGGGCTGCCAGTTGTACCATTGGCTGGGGGAGCATCTGCAGGGAGCGGCCAGGAGAAGGGTCCTGGGGTGGGGGTACCTCCCCCACCTCCCCAGACAAGGGTGGCCTGGCAACAATCTGGCTGTGCATTCGAGTGACTGCTCACCCTGTCCTGTGAATGTACAGAGCGCCACCATGGCCCCCCCACCAAGCCACCCCCTCGGCTCACCAAGACATAATGTGGGCCCATCAATGGAACATGCAACCAGGTGCTGACACCTCTCTTCTCGCAAATCTCAACTACAGCTTTCCCAACTGCCGCTTCTATTGTGTCCCACTGCAGGGAAAGAAAGGGTGGGGGGTGCAGAGCACATCCCGAAGAGTGGTTGCATGCACCGTGGCCCTTGTCATGCTTCCTGATTCATGCACCACCGCCTCCCCCCTTCTCGAAGGGCATGTGCGCCACCAGTGGCACTACTAGCCAGCCCACCTCGCAGGAACAGCAGACCCCGCCTGCCCACTGCGTCCCTGCCCCCGGACAGGTGGGTAAAGCCCTTGCGTCGTACAGAGAACCCGTGGCACACTACTGTTACGGTCCCAACAGATTCCCAGCCCCATCATCCAGCCCCGTCTGCGGTCCCTGCCCGCACGCTCGCAACCACACAAAGCTCCAGCATGCGGCTTACCCAAGGAGAGCACCCACGGTAGACCCCATGGGAGGGTGCAGGACAGAGGCCGCAGAGTAACCCGTTAGACCTGTTTGTCAAGGGAGTACTCACCGAATTAACATGTCTGTCCTTTACCCTCTGCAGACAATGGATTTCAGTGCACAGCCGGGTGTGGTTGGCATCTGCCTGGCTGCTGCAGTCCTGGCAGATGCACTGAGGCTGCACGAGCAGGAGCTGCTCAGGGAATACCCTGCTCAACATGAGCCTGCAACAGAGGCGCAGGCCCCAGCTAGTGAAGATGCCGAGCCGGCCACCCAACAGGCCGAGGGGAGGCGGCATCACATCGAGCGTGCCACCGCTGACTGAGGCTGAGTAGGGAAACCATGCGACATCTGTGTGGGGTCATGAAGCATCTGGAGACGCAGGGGTATGGGGGAGGACACCCACTCCCGGTGGCCGTCAAGGTGACAGTCACCCTGAATATTCTTGCCATGGGGTCCTTCCAGAAGCCGGGCGGGGACCTGTCTGGGATCTCTCAGACCTCCGTGCACAAGGACATCCGTGCCCTCACGGATGCCCTGTATGCCTTTGGCGTGGACGGAGCCCGCCAGGTTGCCTGGACAGCGGGATTTGCCACCATCGCAGGCATGCCTCGGGTCTAGGAGCTGATCGACGGGACTCATGTCTCCCTGCGGGGAAAACGCATGAAGGGGCGCATTCGTAAATCGGAAGGGATTCCACACGCCCAATGTGCAGTTGGTGTGTGACCACTGGATGCACATCGTACACGTCTGCGCCCGAAACCTGGGCAGTGTGCATGCCGCATTTGTCTTGGTGAACTTGACAGTACCCAACACCCTTGAGGCAAACTCGTGGGTGCCAGTTTGGCTGTTAGCGACAGTGATTATCCGCTGCGGTCATGGATGATGACACCTGTCTGGAGGCCTCAGACCGACACGAAGAACTGCTGTAATGACACCCATGCAGCATCCAGGGGCATCATTGAGCAGTGCATCGGCGTCCTCAGATGCACTTCAGGTGGGCCGCTCTAGAGGCCCTCCACTATAGCCCTGGGAGGGTCTCCCACTTCGTGGTGGCCTCCTGCGTCCTCCACAACGTTGCACTGCAGAGGGGCGATATGCTGAAAGAGGAGGTGGAGGAATGTCATGCCTCGTCCAATAGGTGGATGCGGAGGCAGGCCAGGATTGGCAGGACATGGGGCCTGGCCAGGCACAGGAGGCTGCACAACGTGTGCACCAAGGACGCTGCATACAAGACCACCTGATCATCTCCGACTTGGGGAACTGGCCACGGCAGCTGAACCGTCCCGCCATCCCGTCCCACACCGGCAACTGCCCCTACTCGTCCATCACGGTTCCCTCCCTTCACCCTATCCCCCCACCCCACCTCAAAACTTCCCACCAGCTTCACCGTACGGTGGTGGTCCTGGGTCAGCACCATCAGAGGGTCTAGTCCATGGGGTGGAGATGATGACTATCACTCTGCATTGAGCTTTGATGCTCTGCAATGTCTGACTTTGCCCTGGTGTCACATTACACTGTCTGCCCGGGTGATCCCTGCATGAGTGGTAGCCACTCGCAAAAGGGGCTGCCAGTCCTGGAGGCCTGCACTCTGGATCAGGGTCTCCAAGCTCACAGCTCTGGAGCACAGGGACCGGGTCACGTCCCTCTGGGACTGGAACACGTCACTGTGTCTGGTGAGGTCTGTCAGCGCCAGGCCAATGCTCTCAGTGCACATATCCATGGCCTGTTGTGCCTGGGCCCCGCTCTTGAGCAATGCCCATGGCCATGGCAGGTGGTTTGGGTGTTGGCATGTGGTGCAGGGTGGGATGCTTGCGGGTTGCAGTGGGTGAGGTGCTGTCGCCCTCTGGGAGGGGGGTGGGGTGTTGCAGGGGTGGTGCCAGGGACATGGAGGTGGTGGCTCAGTACGCTTGTCCAGGCGGTTGCCCATCGTGGGTCAGCACTGCCTGCCGGTCTGCCTGCTGGCGGACCGCATGGGGATGGTGAGGAGCGGGGGCTGGGGGAGGTGGGCACATGGGAGTGGGGAGGGAGGGGAGGTGGGCGGGGCATATGGGACAGGGTGGTGTCGGGGCATGGTGGTGGTGGTGCCTCACCCTGGTCACCCTGAGGCGGTCACGTAGCTTCTTCCGACACTGCTGCCCAGTCCTGGCAGTGTGGCTCACTGACTTTGCCATCTGCTCCCAGGCCCAGTTAACGTAGATGGATAGCAGCCTCCATCCCATCCCGGGGAACAGGTTGTCCCGCCTCTTCCACAGCATCAGCAATATCTCCAATTCTGCATTGGCGAATCTCGGGACCGCTCTAAGAGGTGGCATCGTCTTGGCTGGAATGGCAGTGGAGTGCCTACATGTAGCTTCAACTTGTCAGGCTCTCGAGTTTATACAAATCCGACACTGGCGTCTGTTGAAATCACACTAGTTCCACGTGGCACACGGGCTGACTGATTTGCATGTCCTAAATTGCCATGGCCGTCGCACCCCCATCGTCATCATAGAAGTCCCGGCGTCAGCCCTTAATCTCTGTAACGAAGAATCCAGCCCTTTGTCTGCTGGTTGGACATTTATGAATAGCAGAATTGACACGATTAGATTTAATTATTGATATGCTGTGAATTCTTTAATATCATGTCTTACACCAACATACTTCAAAATTATCAGACTTCCCAATATATCTCTGTTGCTAAGTACATATGATTATTGTATGAAAAGACTTGGTTCTAACATGGTATTTATGTAGAACATAGGTTTTAAAATTGGAGATTTCAAAGTCCCCGAGTTCATCAGAGTTTTGCATTTTTGTATTACTTTATGATTTACTAGCACATTATTCATTTGCATTGTGAAATGAAAAACACATTTTTAACAGTAATTTTCTGAACTGACTTGATGCTGCCTTCTGGAAGTTGGGAAAATGGGTCTCAGGTGTGGAAAAGTTTTAAACAATTGGAAGGATTAGATGCCTGGAATCCGTTTAGCTAATAAAGTACACTTTGATATCGAAAGTACACAATTTTAATAATATTACAGAAATTCTGTGGTTAATATTTACCTTGTTACTGCATCACCTTTGCACATAGTTGAAGACCCATCTAGAAAATACCAATATATGTAATTTCCAATATCTACTAATAGAACTCCCACCAGTAATATCTACGACTCAAAAGAAATTATGTCAGATAACTAAATTCAGCCATGGCCAGATATAAGACATTGGTCAAAGTTTGCCTGCATCACTATGAATTCTTAGAGGATGTTATCAATCGTAAGTATTCAGGACTAAATTTGTTCATTCAAATGAGCCATAATCTCATTCGGAGGCACATTTTGGCATATTCTTGTTATTAATTACTCTACATAATGTATGCTGAATGTCAGAAATTGGTTTATATATTGTAGTTTATGTCTGTTGCAGTAAGACTTTTTAAAAAATCTGAGTTTAGGTATATATTTGTTGCAGTAATATTATTAGAAAACCTAGGTTAAAGTCCAGATTGTGTGTCTACTAAATTTTCAATGAAGAGGCAATAAAAGGTGACGTCATGATTAATTTTAACCATTTACTTGTTTACAGAGATGCCTAATGCATATGATTGCTGGAGATTCCCTGGAGTGCAGATAATTTATGGGGGAGTGGTGTTTTGTCCTAGCTAAGCAGCTCATGGAACATAGTGGGATACAGATGATGTAATTAATGGGAGGAGCCAGGTCTGTCTGTAGGTTTGCAGTTCAATATAGATTTTGGAGTCTGCTCGCAGTTTTTAAGTTGAACAGCAGCTTTGCCAAATGCTGTCAAGTTGAGCAGGATCTTCTGACAAGACAGAAGGATTTTCAGTTTGTTCTTGAACGTTCCCTCCCCAAAACGTCTACAGATAAGCAAGTAATGTTGTTCTGTTAACTTTATTTGTATGTTTGTACTGTATTAGGGTTGCTTGGTTGGAATATTTATAGTGAAGTTGTGTGGCATAAGTTGAATTTTCTTTCTTGTGTTTCATAACTGTTTAACTGATAATTGTGAAGCTGTTTTCTTTTATGTTAATGTGATTCATTCTGTGTTTAATTGGTCAGTGACATCACTCCTCGGGTGAAGTATTCTTTCCTCACAGTTGTACAAATGTAAAAAAAAATAGTTTGACGTTCCAGTCTCATCTTAACAATTTACACGGTAGCACAGTGGTTAGCACAGTTGCTTCACAGCTCCAGGGTCCCAGGTCCAATTCCCGGCTTGGGTCCTTGTCAGTGCTGTGCCTTTTTTACCTACTGTAAATATGGCTATCAATGAGGTTGCCCTCCTTTCTTTGGATATCTATATTCTATTGCTCAGAGTCGCCAGGTATCAAATGATACCACCACAAGGTTCAACCGGGTATGGATCAAAGAGCCAAACACCAATTTTTGTAGTTCAAGATCAAGGGTACTTTATTTACACACACACAATTAATCATGCAACATAAACACTACTAGTTAAACTACACCGATCAACTATGCCAACCTGTACTTAACTTCAGGCACCCAGCTTAGGTCAGAGGAACAGTGGCCGTTGTTCGATTCTGTGTCTATCGGGTCTGTAGAAGTAACTGCTGCTCAGCTGGGCTCATCCGTCTGGTGGCGGGCGTTGAACTTTAACTTGCTTCTGGTGGTGCTGCACTTGGAAGTAGACGTTGCCAGAGCACCAGGTCCAAGAGAGGCCGAACACATGGTGGTCTCTCTTTTTATCCTTGGCAGTTTTCGTGCTCTTTTGGGCGGTCTTTCAGTTTGGACCCCACTAATTGGGTAATTCCTGATCACTGTGTTCGATTTGAACCAATAAAGGGGCGGGAGCCTTGATGGCTGGGCGTGTCCTAAGCGGTCATTGACCCTCTTGTTTACGGTTCCCGAGTACAGGGAGTGTCGCCAAAATATCTGGGATTGTATCGGTCGCTCAAGTATCAGTCCTTTGTCTGGCGGAGATGGGCCATCAAATGCTAATCGGTTGGGAGTTTCGATACTGTCTGGATTCCTCACTCACAAATATACATTCAGGCTCTGAGCCTGCCTGAATCTCGCATTGTCCATTTTTCCCGTTATGCTTTGCGACCTTCCCTGTTCCTTATTGTAAGTGGCCATCCCAGATCGCTACAGTGCAGCGTCTGCACGTTCTCCCCGTGTCTGCGTGGATTTCCCCCGTGGGCTTCTGTTTCCTCTCACAGTCCAAAGATGTGCAGCTTAGTTGGATTGGCCATGATAAATTGCCCTTGGTGTCCAAAAAGGTTAGGTGGGGTTACTGGATTGCGGGGATGGGGTGGAGGTGTGGGCATGGGTGGGGTGCTGTTTCCAAGGGCTGGAGCTGACTCGCTGGGCTGAATGGCCTCCTTCAGCACTGTAAATTCTATGAAATGTTGGTGTCTGGTCCGGGATCTTATGAAATGACTGATTCCTGGGCTGGCAGTACTGACGTACGAGGAGAGATTGAATTGGTGATGGTTGTATTTGCTGGAGTTCAAAAGAATGAGGGGGGTTCTCATAGAAACCGATAAAATTCTAATGGTACTAGACAGGGTAGGTGCAGGAAGGATGAACCCGATGATGTGTGTTCCCGAACCAGAGATCACAATCTGAGGATACTGGGTAGACCATTTAGGACAGAGATGAGGAGAAATGTCTTCACCCAGAGAGTGGTCGACCTGTGGAATTTGTTAACACAGGAAGTAGTTGAGACCAAAGCATTGTATGTTTTCAAGAAGCAGTTAGATATGGCACTTAGGGCGAAGGGGATCAAAGGATATGGGGAGAAAGCGGGATTAGGCTATTGAGTTGGATGATCAGCCATGATCATAATGAATGGCGGAGCAGGTGCGAAGGGCTGAATGGCCTCCTCCTCCTCCTATTTTCTATGTTTCTATGATATTCAACGGTGTAAAATAAATCATCCATGGTCTCTTTCAGCAATGTAATTTCAGACCAGTTCTTAAGTGAAGTTGAATAATAAATATCTGATATTTATTATCACTACAATTTGATATGCTTGCTTTTGATTTGTTAAGCTTTTTAAAGCCCCCAGATGCTAAGAGAGCTGGAAAAATAATTTATGTGGCATACCTACTCACCGACATACTGCATTCCCACATTGGGTGTCCCACTTAACCATGACATTTAATTTCACCCAGGGAAGTACTGGAATGAAATAGTTTATTAGGTAGCTCCACAAAGATGAATTGTAACAGGGAAGGTTTAGAATCTTCCCATATTCTCAAGGTAGCCTTTAAATTGGCTTCTGATGAAAAGAGAAGCTGCTGTTCCCATTGGTTCATGAGCGATGGTGCTGCATCCATAATATTACATCAAGTATTAAGATGAAATCCCATGAATATTGCTTGTCAGCTTGTTCGCCTCAAAACTCTTTGTAAATTCTAAGTCTGTGAATGGAATATTTTAGATATTTTAACAATAAGAATATGAGGTCATTCATGTCACTAATGAATTTTTTTGAGAGCTATTGAGCAGAAAGCAGCTGACTTCTATAATAATCATGATACATTGAGGTGTCTTGCGATTGGTGAAACAATTCACCTCTCTGACCTGCCTGTCCAGCTGTTGTCTGGATCAATTATTGGTGGAATTTAGCTTTTCTATGAGCTGCATTGCACTGCTTACTGATGAACAACTTTAATGAGCCTGAGTGAATGCAGATTGATGAAGGTTAAGTAGATACAAATGTTCTCTTTGCACATTTGTCTTCACCATTTCGGATCCAGGCATCATGTCCTAATGAGATCATGCAAACAAGTACTGCTGATTGACAGTTTTTGATTTAGTAATGAAAATGTCGGATAATGCAGTGTTCGGTGTTTCCAACTAAATAATTGGGTTGATATGGTAGCAGTACTACTGACCTTGGATGTATTGGAGAATTGCAGCTGCACTATTGTTTCAGAAGCTACAGTGGGCTTTTATTAATCGTATTTCAAAATTTGTTGCTGACCGTGTACAAACAAAAATGTGAAATGTTCCTGTTAATTTCTCCAAAATCTTCAGATTTTCTATTCGCCTCTGAATATTATACATGTTGCTGATTATGCAAATTTCATCGAAGTAAAGCAAACCACTGATTAATGATGTCATTCATCATTTTTCAACTAGAAACCATTGGAAGTTTTTGAACTCAGACAAAACACCTACCATGTTTTCTCTCTTTTAAAAATATCTGGTTTGCAAACAGAATAAGGATAAAACACCATGTCGTTCTTATTTGTAAATCAGAATATTTAAGTATATTAATAGTGTCTATGATATAAAAACACATTTGCCTTCAACAACATTTCACTTTGTGTTGACTGTCCTGATGATACGGGGAATGGGAGGGAATTGGCCACCACTCGCCCAGCACTCTGACTGGAATGTGCAATTTGACAGATAGTGGCAGTCAGCCTATATAGACAGGTGCACACTCTATTAGTGTCAGAACAAAACAGCAAAAAAAGAGGCCAGAATAAAAACAGGAATGCTCAGTAGGTCTGGCAGAATCTGTGAGAGTGTGAGGAAAATTAGAGTTTTAATGTTTTTTTTCAATATCACTGACTTATTGTCATATACTAGGAAACATGTTTGTGTGGGTGTGAGTGGTTTAGTTGAATTGGAGACGGTAGACTGAAAAGGAAAAAGGAGTCAGTAAAGTAGTTTGAAATGGTAATGAACAGTGCGCCAGGAGAACTTGAATACAAATTTACACAAGGCAAAATAAATGGTTTAAAGTAGGCTGTTGTATTTCAAAAGGAACATATACAATTGGAAGATTGTAAATTCATGAGGCAAAATAGTACAAGTTTACTTTGAAAATGCAATAGCCATAAAGTAATAAAGGTTGATGAATTCTGGGGGAAAAAGAACTTCTAAAGGATTGTACAAACAGTAGAGTGTAAGATCAAAGGGAAAACACAGATTTAAGGAAACATTGAGGAATGTGTTGGGGTGGTGACTATGAGATCTCAAACAAGGCAGTGAGTGTTTTGAAACCAGACCTCTGAACATCAGTATTCGGCCACCCTCAGAGAGCACTCTTTGTAATGTATATATAAATGACTTGGATGAAAACACAGCAGGGCTGATTAGCAAGTTTGCGGATGAAAATAAGATTGCAGGAGTTGCGGATATTGCTGAAGATTGTCAGAGAATACAACAGGATATAGATAGATTGCAACATTGGGCAGAGAAATGGCAGGTGGAATTTAACCCGGACAAATGCGAGGTGATGCATTTTGGTAGATCCAATTCGGGTGGGAGCTATAAAATAAATGGCAGAACCATCAGAAGCATAGAGACACCGAGAGATCTGGGCGTGCAGGTCCACAGATCCTTAAATGGCAGCACAGGTGGAAATGGTGGTAAAGAAAGCATAAGGCATGCATGCCTTCATAGGACAGGGTATCGAGTATAAAAGCTTGAAAATTATGTTACAATTATATAGAACTTTGGTTCGGCCACATTTGAAATACTATGTCCAATTCACCGCACTACCAGAAGGACGTGGAGGCTTTGGAGAGAGTGCAGAAAAGGTTCACCAGGATGTTGCCTGGTATAAAGGGTATTAGCTATGAGGAGAGATTGAATAAACTGGGTTTGTTCTCCCTCGAGAGACGGAGGCTGAGGGGCGACCTGATAGAGAAGTTTATAAAATTATTAGGGGTATAGATAGGGTGAACAGTTGGAGGTTTTTTCCCTAGGCGGAAATGACAGTTACAAGGGGGCACAAGTTCAAGGTAAGGGGGGAAAGGTTCAGTTGAGTTGTGCGGGGGATTTTTTTACACAGAGGGTGGTGGTGGCCTGGAATGCACTGCCAAGTGAGGTGGTTGAGGCAGATACGTTAGTGACCTTTAAGACTTATCTGGATAGGCACATGAACAGATGGGGTATAGAAGGATACAGGCGGTTGGTCTAGATAGGACACGTGATCGGCGCAGGCTTGGAAGGACGAAGGGCCTGTTCCTGTGCTGTATTATTCTTTGTTCTTTGTTCACTCAGAGTTGCAGTGCAATGTGTCACAATGTGTGAGGAATTTGCCGTTGTCAGAGTAAAAATCTCTTAAGACCTGTTGCCATCAAAAAGGGGTTTAGCTCTGAGTTTATTTGAGCCAAAGTCCTTAAGGAAATGTTTGAAAAGTATTGTTAACTGTGTGAAGATTTTCTTGTGTTTTCAGTGTTATTTTCTTTTTTCTTTATTTGAAAAATATTTAACTGTAATGCATAAAATCAGCACAATTGTTTGGAAAGTTATTTATCCTGACTTCAGAAAACTCATAATACACAATTTGCAAAATAGTTGGGAAAGCTGACTCAAGTTTCCCTTTGGGATTTGAGCTGTTTAGCATTTGTCATGACAAGAGGGAGAAATTTGAAATTTTACAGCTGCCTGAGGGGTGGACATCTGAAAAATAGTGCAAACCACATTTAAACATTGCCCTGATACATTGCCGCCACCGGGAAGTTCCCTAGGATGCAAATGCTGCTGTACAGAGATGGATAGCTTTTACAAATCATCAAGGCCTCAACTGGGATGATTTTCTTCATGCTTATTGCATTTTGCCAGTGGCAGCCACATGGGGACACCAACAATTTGATGAAGATGGCGCCCATGTGTCAGGCTGGTGGAGTCAACGGAACCAGAGGTCCCATGTCCCATTAGTAGGTTCACAGGAAGGAAAGACTGCCTGGTGGCCCCAATGTTTCCCCACCCCAAAAATATCCAATTAGTTTTGTCCCTCAGACACCATTTTGGCAGCACTGATCCCTCCATTTTGAAACACCTTTGCATTCATCTACTTGCCTTAGTTGCACCCGCCTCTTTCAGTGGACTTGCCAGGGGTCTGAGGGCTACTAACTCCGTGATTGAGCTGACATCATCGGGAGCCTGCTCGCCATTGTTTTTTTTATTAGAAAATATTTTATTGAAGCAATTGTAATTTTCACAGTTTAAGACTTTAACACTCCTTAAACAACCGTGTGGGTCGACCCACATAAAAAAACCCAAAACAACATCCCCTACTACTCCCGCCCTATTTCCTAATTACCCATGCACTAAATTCCCTGTCCTTGTCTTACACTACCATGCCTCCCATTCCCCCCCCCCCACTGCTCAATTTTCTTTGAAGAAGTCGATGATCGGCTGCCACCTCTGGCCGAACCCCTGAATTGATCCTCTCAAGGCGAATTTAATCTTTTCCAGCCTGAGAAACCCTGCCATGTCACTGACCCACACTCCTGATTTTGGAGGCTCCGAGTCCCTCCATCCCAGCAAAATCCGTCTCCGGGCCACCAGGGAGGTGAAGGCCAGAACATCGGCCTCCTTCCCCCCACCCTGGATCTTCCGATACCCCAAATTTTGCCAATTCTGGAGTCTGAGTCACCCTTCCTTTCAGGACCTCTGACATGACATCTGCAAATCCTTGCCAGAATCCCCTCAACTTCAGACACGCCCAGAACATATGTACATGATTCACCGGGCTTCCCCAACAGCGTCCGTACCTATCCTCCACTTCCTCAAAAAACCTGCTTGTCCGGGCTACTGTCATGTGGGCCCTATGAACACCTTGAACTGAATCAGGCTAAGTCTGGCACAAGACGAGGATTAATTAACTCTATTCAAAGGCTTTTCCCATAATTCGATTTCCAACTCTCCCTGCTCCTCTTCCCACTTACTCTTCACCTCCCCGATAGGGACTCCTTCCCACTCCATCAACTCCTTAAACATCTCCAATACCCTCTGCTCCCCAACCCCCGTTTTTGACATCAGCTTATCCTGTCGTCCCCTCGAGGTGGCGAGGAAAGCTTGGGACCTGCCACCGGACAAAGTCCCGTACCTGTAGGTACCGAAACCCGTTCTCACCCGGCAACTCAAACTCCTCCTCTAATGCCTCCAGGCTTTGGAAACCCTCCTGAATGAAGAGATCCCCAAATCTCTTAATCCCTGGCCCGCTGCCACCTCCTAAAGCCCCTATCCAGCCCCCCCGGAACAAAATAGTGATTGTCACAGATCGGTGACCACACTGATGCCTCTCCAATCTCATGTGCTGTCTCCATTATCCCCACACCCTCGGGGCTGCCGCTACCACTGGGCTTGTGGAGTACCGAGCCGGCGAGAATGGCAGGGGGGTCGTCAATAAAGCCTCCAGACTCGTACCCTTCCAAGATCCGCCTCTTCTTGCTACCAAACCGACCCCTCCCCCACTACCCACTTCCTGATCATTGATATATTGACCGCCCAGTAATAATTAATCAAACTCGGGAGGGCCAAGCCCCCTCCCCACGGCCCCATTTCAGGAGTGCCTTCTTTACTCTCGGGGGGGTTTACCAGCCCACACACAATCTGAGATCGCCGCATTCATTTTCCTAAAAAAGGCCTTTGGGACGAAATTTGGGAGACATTGAAAAAAAACTGCAGTCTCGGGAGGACTGCCATCTTCACCATCTGCACCCTCCCCGCCAGAGTCCGCGGGAGCATGTCTCACCTGCGGAAATACCTTTTCATCTGATCGACCGCTTTGCCCAGATTTAACTTGTGGAGCTGTCCCCAATCCTTAGCCACCTGGATCCCCAGATACCTAAAGCCCCTCCCCACCACCTTAAAAGGGTAACTCCCTCAGTCTCCTTTCCTGCCGCCGCGACTGAAGCGCAAACACCTCTCTCTTTCCCATGTTTAACTTATAATCATAATCGCTTCTTGTCACAAGTAGGTTTCAATGAAGTTACTGTGAAAAGCCCCTGTGGTAGTATGTATTGGGGGTCATGTGGGACTGGAAGCCCTAATGTCATTGGCTGACAGATCCCGGGTCCTGGTTGGCCGTTGACCTCAAGCTCCGCCCTGAAGGCGAAGTATAAGAAGCCGGTGCCTTCCCCCGCAGGCCAGTTTACTATCGGGCTGCTGGGGAACAGACACGCTTAATAAAGCCTCATCGACTTCACTCTATTCGTCTCACGGAGTCTTTGTGCGCTACAATTTATTAAGCATGCCTAAAAAGGACTATGGAGCTCAGGATCATTCCAGAATGCCTGAGGATCAGCCCCCACGCAGTGAATGCGGCAGCAGCCTTCAAACACTGGCAGACTTGCTTCGAGGCCTACATCAGATCGACCACAGGCCGAGTCTCAGACAAACAAAAACTGCAGGTCCTGCACTCGAGGGTGAGCACGGAGATTTTCACCCTCATTGAAGACACCGACGATTTCCAGACGGCGTTCACAGCACTGAGAAGTCTCTACGTTCGCCCAGTTAATCAAATCTACGCTCGCTACCAGCTCGCGACAAGACGGCAAGCTCCCGGAGAATCGATGGACGAGTTCTACGCCGTGCTGCTGATTTTGGGACGAGCCTGCAGCTGCCCGTCGGTGAATGCAAACGAACATACGGACATGTTAATGCGCGACGCTTTTGTGGCAGGTATGCAATCCTCCCAAATCCGCCAAAGACTTCTAGAAAAAGAGTCGCTAGGACTCTCAGAGGCACGGGCCCTCGCAGCCTCCCTGGACGTAGCCGCGCGTAATACCCGCGCCTACGGCCCCGACCGCGCGGCAGGCCATTGGGCCCCGTACGTACCCGTTGCGGCAAACCCCCTACCCCCCCCCCCCCCCCGGACACCCCACAGGCTTGCGCAGTCCAAACGCCGAGTCGCACCGGGGCGCCCGCTGTTATTTCTGCGGCCAGGCGAAGCACCCCCGACAACGCTGTCCGGCCCGCGCAGCCATCTGAAAAAGCTGCGGGAAAAAGGGCCACTATGCGGTGGTGTGCCGATCCCGCGAGGTCGCCGCCGTCCCGGGGACACAGGGAGCCCTACAGGCAGTCTATGCCTCCCAACCCCCCCAGCACGCCATGTGCGACCCGCAGACGCCGCCATTTTGGGTCCCGACCACCGTGGTCCCGGGAGAACTGGGAGCCCTGCACGACGCCTACGCTCCCCAACCCCCCTCCCCGCAGTCCATGTACGACCCGCCGCCGGCGCTCCCGATTTGGGTGCTGGCCAACACTCTCCACGGAGAGGAAGGGGTTTTTCGCGTCCCGAACGCCACCCTCACCCCCGTCCCGCGCCCCACGCCTGACCCGCCGGCGCAACCTACCTGGACCCCGACCACCGCTGTCCCCGGCGAGGGAGCTCAGCACGGTCCCAGCGCTCGCGGCCCCACGACTGACCCGCCGGCGCCGCCGGCCTGGGCCCCGACCACCGCTGTCCCCGGCGAGGGAGCTCCGCACGGTCCCAGCGCTCGCGGCCCCACGACTGACCCGCCGGCGCCGCCAGCCTGGGCCCCGACCACCGCTGTCCCCGGCGAGGGAGCTCCGCGCGGTCCCAGCGCTCGCGGCCCCACGACTGACCCGCCGGCGCAACCTACCTGGACCCCGACCACCGCTGTTCCCGGCGAGGGAGCTCCGCACGGTCCCAGCGCTCGCGGCCCCACGACTGACCCGCCGGCGCCGCCGACCTGGGCCCCGACCACCGCTGTCCCCGGCGAGGGAGCTCCGCGCGGTCCTAGCGCCCGCGGCCCTGGCGCTCGCAGTGAAGGAACTCCGCGCGGTCCTAGCGCCCGGGCTCTGGCGCTCGCAGAATAGGAACTCCGCGCGGTCCTAGCGCTCCCCAGACCCCCCAGCACACATGTGCGACCAGCAGACGCCGCCATTTTGGGTCCCGACCACCACGAGGGGAGGAGGGGCGCCGCCATCTTGGACCGCCCCCGACCTGTACGACGCATGGGGGCGGCCATTTTGTCCACCCCCGACGCCATCTTGTGACCCCTCAGCCACGTGCGTTGTATGGGGCGGCCATTTTGTCCATCCCCGACACCATCTTGGACGGCAACAACGGACCCCACCCCACTACTACAACCACGGCTTGCTTCGGTTACGCTCGATCAGGCTCGGCCCCGGACTCTCCAGACGACGACGACAACGGTCCTAATTAACGGCCACGAGACGCCATGCCTAGTCGACTCCGGGAGCACGGAAAGTTTTATACATCCCGACACGGTAAGACGCTGTTCCTTAACTACCTACCCCAGCGCACAAAAGATTTGCCTAGCTGCAGGATCCCACTCCGTACAGATCCAGGGATTCTGCATAGTTACCCTAATGGTACAGGGGAGGGAATTCAAAAACTACAAACTTAACGTCCTTCCCCAACTCTGTGCCCCCACCTTGCTGGGCTTAGATTTTCAATGTAACCTACAGAGCCTTACGTTTAAATTCGGCGGCCCCATACCCCCACTCACTATCTGCGGCCTCGCCACCCTCAAGGTGCAACCCCCGTCCTTGTTTGCGAACCTCACCCCGGATTGCAAACCCTTCGCCACTAGGAGCAGACGGTACAGCGCCCAGGACCGGACCTTCATTCGCTCCGAAGTCCAGCGGCTACTAAAGGAGGGCATAATCCAGGCCAGCAACTGAAATGGTATAACTTAGTAAGCTAGAATTCTGATGACAATTCCCACCAGTTGGCCAGCAAGGAAAAAATGCAAAATCAGTTTTTGGCATTAGAAAAAAACTAATGCTCGATAAAAATCCCTGGTGGGTAAATTTGAAGCCGAACATTACTTTGCTATACAGACCAAAAATTCACCAGATTGCTTCCTTGTCTGATAATGTTTCTTGACTTCCTCATTGCTGTCAGACTCTCTATCTGGTGTCAAGTTATGGATGAATAACAGCATCCTCCAGTTCAATGTTAAGAATACCAAATATATTGTTACATTTGTTACTTCTACCATCAATCCCCCAACCCCAGCCACTAATTTGGACTGAATCAAAACAAGTTAACTATCTCATCCTATTTAAACTCAAACATTACGAACGTACGTCCTCCATTATCAAGCCTGCTTATTCTCATCCTTGCAACATTGCTCACTTCTGCTTCTAATTCATATTTTCTGCTGCCAAAATCTTTCTTCATGCCTTTGTCATCGCCAACTTTGTTCTCCTTGCTGACTTCCTGGGCGGGATTCTCCGAAATGGAGGCAGAGTGTTTGCGCTGTCGTGAACGCCGTTGAGGTTCACGACGGCACGAAACGGCCCCTATCCCGACCGATTCAGGGCCCGATAATGGGCTAGGAGCGGCGCCGCGTCATTTACGCGTGCCAGGCCTTGGCGCCGCGTAAAGGCGGCGTCGCATACATGATGCGGCCGGCGCCGCATAATTGACATCACCCGTGCATGCGCGGGTTGGCCGTGCCAAGCCGCGCATGCGTGGTTGCCGTCCTCTCCGCGGAAGTCTGCCCCGCAAGAAGATGCCTGATGGATCTTTCGGGGCTGCGGAAGAAAGGAGGTCCTCCTTCAGAGAGGCCGGTCCGACGATCGGTGGGCACCGATCGCGGGCCAGACCCCATTTGAGGCCCCGCCGGTGCAGGATTCCCCCCTCGCCCCCCCCCCCCGCAGGCCGCCCCCCCAGCGGTCCCACGCTGTTCCCGACGGCAGCGACCAGGTGGGATGGCGCCGGGGGGAATCCGCCGTTTTGGGCAGGCCGCTCAGCCCATCCGGGCCGCAGAATCGCGGGGGGTACCGGTGAATCGCCATTTTTGCTGTCTCAGGCGATTCACTGTACCGCGCCGCGCAAAACGCGATTGTGCCGATCTGAAGGGCGTCGAACCGGCGTCGCAGGAAAATTTGGCGACCCAGGCAATTCTCCGAACCGGCCCGGTAGGAGCGGAGAATCGCCCCCCCCCCCCAAACTTTCAAAAGGCTCAATTCCAAAAGAGTAACTGTGTTTCCCATTTCTTTTTTAGTTTGATTTGTTATGTCAAGGCCAGCATTAGTAGTCCACCCTAATTGCTCTTGAGAAGGTGGTGCTAAGCTGCCTCTTGAATCGTTGCAGTCCATGTGGTGTAGGCACACTCCGTTCTGTTTGACTTGCAACACTGAAAGAACTCTAGTTGGATATAGTTCCAAGTCAGGATGGTTCGTGACTTGGATCTGTGTTGTGTTATGCTTCTTCATGTAGCATAATCTGCTTCATTGATGTATACTCTGACAAAGGAAGGTTCAAACTTGGAGATAGGTTTAACATATTTATTGAACAGTTAACAATTCTCCTACTTGAGTTCAACTCTCCTGCTGATCTTGCTATAGTAACTCAATCTAACTAACCAGTCTTCTCTAATCCATGCGGTGGGTGTGAGGCTTCCTGATCTGCCCCTGTCTCTCTGAGTATCGCCTATGGAAAGAGAAAGAGCATGTGTGCCCTGTCCTTTTATATGGGTAGCCCCCATGTGGTAGTGGCACCTCTGGGTGTGTCTTGACTGCCCATTGGTCGTGTCCTATCTTCCTGACCTATTGGTTGAATGTCTGTGTGTCATGATGTCTCTGGGTGCTCCCTCTAGTGTTTACTCAGTCCTAGTGTATCTACATTAACCCCTTGTGTATTTACAGTGATGCATATCACCACAGAGGGGAATTTGCAGCTGGTGATATTCCCATACACCTCTATTGTCCTCTCAGAAGGTGGCATTCACAGGTGTGAAAGGCAGTATTGAAAGAGCCTTGACAATTTGCTAGATCATACACTACTGTCAATGTGTACCTGAGGTGAAGGGGGTGAATGTTTAAGGTAGATGGATTCAGTACTGATTAAGCATGCTGCTTTGTTGTGGATGGTGTCATGCTTCTCGAGTATTATTGGAGCTGCAATCACCCTGACAAGTGGAGACTATTCTACTGCACTCCTGATTTGTGCCTTGAAGATGGAGAACAGTTTTGGGGGCTTGGGACGTGAGTTACTCATTGTAGAATTTCCAGCTTCTGACCTGTTGTTACAGGCTGGGGTTCTCCATTCCCTGCCACTGCAGGTAAGCATGCAGGTGCATCAGGCAGTGAAGAAGGCTAATGGTATGTTGGCCTTCATTGCGAGTGGTTTACGAGTACAGAAGCAGGGATGTGTTGTTGCAATTATACAGGGCCTTAGTGAGGCCACACACAGAATATTGTGTGCAGTTTTGGTCTCCTTTTCTGAGGAAGGATGTTCTTGCTTTCGAGGAAGTGCAGCAAAAGGTTTACCAGACAGATTCCAGGGATGGCGGGACTGTCACATGAGGAGAGATTGACTCGGTCAGGATTGTTCCCGCTGGAGTTCAGAAAAATGAGGCGGGATCTCATAGAGATTTATAAAATTCTAACAGGACTAGACAGGGTAGATGCAGGTACGATGTCCCCGATAGTGGGTGTGTCCAGAACCAGGGGTCACAGTCTGAGGATTCAGGGTTAGGTGAATTGGCCATGTTAAATTGGCCCTTGGTGTCCAACAGATTAGTTGGAGCTGCAGGGTTATGAGGATAGGGAGGGAGTGTGAGCGTAGGAAGGTGCGCTTTTGGAGCGTCTGTGTGACTCAATGGGCTGAATGGCATCCTTCTGCACTGCAAGGATTCTGTGATTCTATAAGCTATAGCGGGCGGCATGGTGCACAGTGGTTAGCGCTGCTGCCTCACAGTGCCAGGGATCCAGGTTCAATTCCAACCTTGGGTGTGGAGTTTGCACATTCTCCCTGTGTCTGCGTGGGTTTTCTCTGGGTGCTCCGGTTTCCTACCACAGTCCAAAGATGTGCAAGTTAGGTGGATTGGTGCTGCTAAATTGTCCCTTAGTGTCCAAAGATGTGCAGGTTGGGTGGGGCTGCGGGGTTACGGGGAGTGGGCCTAGATAGGGTGCTTTTTCAAGAGGGTCGGTGCAGATGGGCCAAATGGCCTCCTTCTGCACTGTGGGAATTCTATGGTTCTAGGAGCTCGTGCTCAAAACCGGAGGCATAATTGAGCACATGCACTGCATAGATGACTCCATTGTCTGCCCATAGCTCTGCACTGCCTCCGGGATCTCAAAAATTCAGGAAATCATCGACGTCTGATGCTTCAGAAAAACCTTCCTCATTTCCCTTAGCTGACAACCAGCATCTCTGCCCAGCGGACCATGGATGTGCCTGTCCTCTGCCCTCCAAGGGTGATTTCCCACCGCTGACCCTGCCTCCTGCTCACTTGTGCTGTGCTGCTCGCCTAGTTGTCCCCATTCTAAGCTAGAAATGAGTGTGACTGAGTTGAGTATGACTGCGCTGTAGGAACTGCAGAGGAATGATGTGGTGATGCTGGCTCAGGAACATCACTCCCTGCCGAGGGATCTGGTGGCGACTTGACTTCGGCATCCAGCTTCTTCCCCACAACTGACCTTATGGGAAACGTAATAAAGAGTTAATGAATAGTCAGGCTGCTCAGCAGGTTCCTCAGCACAATCAAACTCTTTAGATGACAATTATTGTGTCGATAAAGAGTGGATTGGGCAGGAGTAACTTCCATGCCCTTCACTTGTAGATTGACATGACCCGACTCTTCTTGACCACATTGCCATCCTCCTGCTCTAAGATGATGAAACCCTCAGGATCTCCAGTGCTGTATCCTGCATTGGGGTCAGAGTGTGGATTGCGACATGTCAGGGAGTCCTTAGTTCAAACCATGATGTGAAGGCAAAAGCCATGGACTTTGAGCACTGTGATCGGACACTTTGTTTTAGAACACAGACAAATTGAGGTGAATCTTTCTTGTGTTTATTTATCTTGGAATCTTGGGGTCAGTATTTTCAAGGAAGGGGAGGAAAAATGGAATGGAAGCAAGAAATTATTCCCTTAGTTCAAAAGAAAATTACTTTTCAAATCCTTTTTTTGCCGGTGTGTGAGTTGATACACATTAATGAAAATGAGAATGGAACCTGAATATTGGACCCTTACCTGATGGTGTCCATTTTTGGGCAGAAAGGTTTTGAATAAAACACTCATTTAAACTCTTAAAATACAAATTAAGCAGCACTAATTTTAATGTAGTCACAGTAAGTCTGAGATAGGAGTTGAGGAATTGCTTCTTGATCCAGTTCTTTAGGCGGTGTATTGTAATAATGTGCAAAATGTATATGAAGTGTTTACTTTCTATCAAATGATATTACTTACGGCCTGCAGTAAACATGATATATCGTGACTGATACTAGATGGTGTGGGTATAAGTGTGTTTGCCTTCATAATGATCAAAGCATTCATGAAAATTGCTAAAATGATTCTGAAATTTAATAATCTTTGTATCAAATGTTGTTCCGAGTGAAATGACTTCAATTCTTAGTGGAATAATTTTTGATACGCAGAGATTATGTAGTATCATGTAAATTCCATGTTAATTTTATTATATTCAGTAAATGAGTCGATTCATGCAAATTGCTCAACGGTATTGTTATGAATTCATCCATTTTGTAAGTTGTTATTGATTTTCAAAGCTGTTCTAGTTAAATAGCGCAATACATTTTTGTTTGTTCAGTCAGTCACCGATTTATTTTGTTTTACACCACATATGGCAACCTCATTTCCATGTTGAATCTTATTTCATGGTATGAAAATGGAAATAGCTTCATCTGTGGACACATTTAAAAAAAAACATAGTGTATGTTTCAGCAGATTGGGAATAATGTTTGTAATAAATTTGAGTGACTCGCAGCGTTATTATTAATATTCTAATTTTGCATGAGTTTTCTAATTTCATCCAACTCCATGGTCTATAATTTAAATATATCTGTACCTGTAATCCCCCACTGAGGAAATCTGGAAGTATTAATGCTTTTCAGAAGAACTATCATAGCTCTCTGCAATTTATTTGAGTGTCTGACTTGTATATATTTAGTAATTCATGGCCTTTTAAATTTTTGATGCCATTGAGACCACAGCCATTATTGCTAACTTTTGGTTGGTTCAATTGGCTCTGTGTTATAACCATTGCTCTCGAATCGCCAGGCATCTTTATGATACCGCCACGAGGTTCAAGTTCAAGTAATGATCAATAACTCAATACACCAATTAGTAAGTTTCAAATCAAAGCACATTTATTATACACAGTAATCGCTACTCATGCATAAATTCTACTTCTAAGCTACTTCTACAACTAACAGGCCTATACTTAGCTTCGGACTGGCCCACCAGGTCAGGGGAACAAATGGCCTTTCGTTTGGGTTCTGAGTCTGCGGGATTCGAAGTTGGTACGGATTGGTAGCTAGGAGCGCCTAGCTCGTAGCGAGCGTTGACTTAAGACTTACTGGATCTCGGTGGTACGGTCACTGTCAAGGGTTGGTTCACGTTGCTGAGTGACCCGGTCAAGAAGGATGATTTGAACTTGGGGGCTTAACTTTATAGTCCCTAGGGGCTTCCCGCCTTTCGGGGCGGACCCTGTACCTGGTTCCACGTGATTGGACTTTGTTCCAATCGCTTTGTTCGATTTCTCCAATACTGGAGCGGTTCCCTGATCGATGGGCGGTCTTGAGGTGTCCGTTAACCTCTCTTGTGTTGGCTCCTGCTGGCGCCGAGGAGTCTGGCTTGGCTTTGTTTATCCCAAATGTTTCGATTGTACCTGGGGATCGCGCATTAGTATGTAGATGGCTGCTACATTATTATGCAGATGGCTGCTTGTATCGATGCTGTCTGGGCTTTTGCAGGGTTTAATACACAGTAACTTGCGCCTGCTGATTTATGCCTGTGTTGGTTGAATTTCCCTTCAGCCTTTGCTGTTCTTCCATTTTAAATCGGGTCTTGGCCAACCCAGGTGGCTACAGGTTCAGGGGAGTGCGGGAGCACAGGGAAAACTCAGTAAGGACAGGGATGCACAGATCCTGCCGAAAGATCTTGTGGTAATTTTTTTTCTTTAATTTTCAGCCTAGTAGCTTGTCTAATTTACAGGTTGGCTGACTGCTGGGACAGGAAGCCAGCAGTCGAGGGCTGCAGCCAAGGATTCTTTAAGGAAGCGAGAGATGAATGTTTGGGGAATAGGCCAATGGTCATAATTGGGGGCATAATTTGCAACGGGAAGGACAAAGTTTTCCTTTTGCTGAGAGGGCTATGAAATACTCCTGCTCGTCCTGGATCACAGAGTGCTAGAAGAGGCACTTACCTTGTTAAGCTAGAAGCTTCATCTTCCTTTTACTGTTCAGCTTCCCAAACTGTGGAGCACTATGTACCAACTGTTAAATTTAAATGGATTTTCCAATTGCACCATTTTAACTATGTTAATGATGTGTTATGCCTCTTGAGGGGTGGAAGATTGTGCATATGTAATGGGCTGGAGATGTTTGCTCTCCATTTAAAAAGTTTTACCTTTCTCCTGACCCCCTCTTCCCCTTCTTGTTGGGAATATCGAGCCATAGTCTTGGACTAGTTTCATGGTGAAAATAACATTCCATTAATAACGCCAAGCCATTTCAAGACTGGTGACTTAAATTCACCCATTTGCATTGCAGGATGGACTCAGATCACTAGCAGTAACAATAAAACATGCTCTTTTGTGGAGAGAAAGGTCACACATTTCTATTATAGATGTTCACCAAAAATGGAGCTGATTCAAGGGACCGCATTGTCTTTTTCTGTATCCATTTCTTGTTTATCAAAAGTTGTGACAATTGGAATTAAAATTTTTGGACGTGTACATCTTCACAACATTTTAATGCTAATTAGTGTGTCATGGTCTTGCCCATGTGAAGTCCTGATCAAGGCCTCTTTGGAGCCTTTTTAAAAATGCAGATCCGGGTGGAAGTTCTCCGGAAACGGCGCGATGTCGGCCGACTGTCGCCCAAAACGGCGCAAATCAGTCGGTCATCGCGCCGCCCCAAAGGTGCGGAGTCCTCCGCATCTTGGGGGGCCAAGCCCCAATCTTAAGGGGCTAGGCGCGCCGAACGAATTTCCGCCCCGCCAGCTGGCGGAAAAGGCCTTTGGTGCCCCGCCAGCTGGCGCAGAAATGACATCTCCGGGCGGCGCATGCGCGGGAGCGTCAGCGGCCGCTGACGGCATTCCCGCGCATGTGCAGTGGAGGGAGTTTCTTCCGCCTCCGCCATGGTGGAGACCGTGGCGAAGGCGGAAGGGAAAGTGTGCCCCATGGCACAGGCCCGCCCGCGGATCGGTGGGCCCCGATCGCGGGCCAGGCCACCATGGGGGCACCCCCCCGGGGCCAGATCACCCCGCGCCCCCCCCAGGACCCCGGAGCCCGGCCGCGCCGTCTTGTCCCGCCGGTAAGGTAGGTGGTTTAATCTATGCCGGCGGGACAGGCATTTTAGCGGCGGGACTTCGGCCCATCTGGGCCGGAGAATCGCGGGGCGCGGGAGGGGGGCCCGCCAACCGGCGCGCCGCGATTCCCGCCCCCGCCGAATCTCCGGTGGTGGAGAATTCGGCAACCGGTGGGGGTGGGATTCACGCCAGCCCCCGGCGATTCTCCGACCCGGCGGGGGGTCGGAGAATCTCACCCCCTGATTCCAAAACTCCTGACTCCCTTCCTCTGCTGTAGGAGGTGCTTTTTAATGGGTGAAGCTGGTTCTCGTCAGAAGCCTGCATTCAGCACTTTTGACCTGGCAGGCTCCATTGTAGAGAAAGGCAGGTCTTACTGCATTTTTAATGGAGTCGGGCTAGATATTTAAATGTGGCCCCTCGGAGGAGTTGCGAACCTTAGTTTGCACGAAGGGACTTTAAGACAAGTTTAAAGGTTCTCCTAATTCCCCTATGTCAAGCCACGTACCCCTTCCCATGACACCCATGTCAAGCTCTGCATTTCCACACACCCCTCTGGTCTTTCATGCCAATTCGGGGCAAGCTATCAGACTTTCAAGCCCATTGACCGACTGACTGTACACAGTATAGACCTCTGGTGACGGTAACTTTCTACGATGTGAAAAAATGTCACATAATGACTAGAAGTAAAGGCAATAAAAATGGCTATTATCCAGATCCTTTAAAGTATCAATAAGAAAAACTACAAGCAAACGTTGTGAAATAAACAGCAGAGATCAGAGCGCCTGTATTAATCAAACAATGTTTTCTCTGGAGTTTCAAAAAGTGTAATGGATGTCTGGAGCTTCTAAAAGTGTAATGGATGTCTGGGCTCTCAGCCAAGTTTCTCACATAGTAGAAAGTTATGAATCCATATTTTAATTTTGTTTTACACCTCCTACTGTCATCATACGGTTCATTGGCTCTATACAGTGTACTGGAGGTCAACGAGCATTGTAGTACCATAAGGGCATGAGGGGCCATCGGGGTGGGTGGGGAGCTTGAGGTGACCTGGATGGAGCACAGGGAGTGTTTGGAGTGTGAGGAGTTTTGAGAGGTAAGGGCTGGAGGGCCTTTGTTTTTGTTTTAACTGGAATGAAGTCCCATTCCACTGAGGAGTGTCTTTTAAACAGCCTGCCTCTGTATACAGCAGCCCTTGTACTTCGAAATGTTTCCCAGATCAACTAGCTCAACATCAGCCTGCACACCCAGCCCCTGACGATAGAAATTCCCCCTTTGCGGCACTTTCTCCTGAGGGAGTGTGCTCCAAGCCAGGAATTGTTTTTTCCGACTCCCCCCCCCCCCCCTCTCTCAAACACCTTGAGGATGTAAATCCAGGCCCAGGCATACTCTCAAGTAAAGTGACATTGTAATAGTCCATGCAGAACTAACGACCTCTTATTTTAAAGTCTTATATATGTTGTCCTTATTTTTATTTTGTGCTTAGTTTTCTATTTAGAATTGCAAAATGTACAGGAATTGGGAAATTGAGATGTAGAATTACTTGAAGTTTGGGGGGTTTGGGGGATTTCTCTTCAGTATCAGACCCAGGAACTCTGAGATCTAAAACATGTGACATATTGATGTCACTGGCAGAAGAGTATTCTCATGATTTATAGGAGCAGTTTCCAATATAAATTTGGACATAAGTATTTATAATGAAGAAAAGTAAAAGTGTGACAAAAGCAAAGTAAATATTTGTAAATAGGACCAGCATGCAACTATAAGGCTTTTTTTACCATAAGATTGTAGATGTAACAATGTAGATAAAAACAGGCTTTCAATGATACATCAATATACCCAGAATCTTAACTAATCTTGTATTATCGTTGATTGTTCGTGAAATACTGTGTAATCACAGATATGTCTGATTTCATATTGCAGTAATTAGTTCTTTCAAATAATTACCAAATAAGAATTCATTAGCTAGAATTGAAATATCCAGATGTAAATAATGACACTCATTGTTACAATAGAGGTGTGTGGGAAAAAAACTGACACAAGTCTGCTTAAAACAATTTAGCTGAAATGTAATAATTATGTTAATTTGATTATCATGCAATCTAAGTTTCAATATGATAATGAACATGGGAATCCAAGTGTGTGTTAAGCAACAAAAATTAATCTTAACAGTTTCTACCCAGTATACAAGAGCATTTTGATACTTTGAAAAATGAGGGATTGCTGCGTCTTTTGTTCCCCCCCGCCCCCCAACACTTTTTTATTTTAACATTTATGAAGCAATCATGCATGCTCTTATTCAACGTTTCTTCCATCTGCATCTTAACAAGTTTACAACTTATGTTCATGCAATCAAGAGTCATTGAGATTTAAAATTGTATTAACAACTCCTTGTAACTTGTTGACGGAAAGAACCAACTTATATATCACAAAATGATTACAAATGGAGAAGACAATTTAACTCCTTACTTTTTGTCGTTCAGAATGACCATAAAATCCCCTAAATTATGCCTTGATGCTCACATGTATTGCACTATGTTAGAGTACTTTATATGTGTTTAATTTTTTAAAAAGTAATCTTTATTGTCACAAGTAGGCTTACATTAACATTGCAATGAAGTTACCGTGAAAAGCCCCTTGGTGATTCAGGAAGAAAGTTCATTTCCACCTTCTTGGAGCGCAAAAAGTTGGGCAACAATGACCACAATCCAAAAGTGAATTAAATAAATGTTCAAAAATATTTCACAACCATTGAATTTCTTTTGAAGTGCAGTTAGTTATTCAGACAACAGACTGGGGATGGGAAGTGGTCGGGGCTGGGGGAAATAAGGGGGAAGTTGGAGGTTGATGGGTGGCGGTTTTGGATATTGGATTTGTCAAATACAGACACAACTAGTTTGTGAAAGCACTGACAGATTTATCTCTTTTCAGGAACACTCTTTTCTGGCTGCTTTTTCCCCATGGTTTCATGTTTCCAGATACATCTGGTATCTAACCCATGCAGCCATTCAACACTTGTTTGTCTGGTTACTTGAGCTTGACTATTTGTTTAACTTTTCAGCATCAAGCTGAGGCAGATTTGTTTTAACCGAGACATTTACACACAAAGGTGCAAGCACACGTGTGTACTCAAACACTTTTCCAGTAGATGGCAGTATATAATCAAGAGTGAACCCTAAAGTTTTTCTCTTCCTAGTCCAGGATTCCCAGGGCAAATTGCACTGCCCTTACTATCTTAGCTGAGATCAGTTAAATTAAAGACAAATAATAAATAGAAACTGGGACCTTCCAATCTCTATTGCTCAGTTAGTGTCTCACCAACTAAACCATGGGGGGGTGGAATTGGGAATTGTTTTATAATACCAATGCTGATATATACTACCAATATATTTCCATTAACACTACTTCCTCTTCCTCCAAATTGGCGTTCTTTTTAGTTTGTGTTGTACCGATGAGAGTGATTAGAAGTGCCATTAATATTTAGCTCGACCCTACAAAGAACAATTATCCACTCTACCACTGCAATAAAACAGGACTGCTATAAAGTAGGACAATCAATAAAAAATAAAGACTTTCATTTATACAGCACCTTTCACAAGCTCAGCACAATTTATAGTGTTTTACATTGGATATACAGCACAGAAACAAGCCATTTGACTCGACTAGTCCATGGCTGGTATTGATGCTCCACTCAAACTCATCAAACACAATCAGCATAACCCTTTATTCCTTTGCCCCTATATTCGTATCTAGTTTGCCCTTAAATGCGTCTTAACTATTTGCCTCAACTAATCTCTGTGGAACTTACATATGCCACGTGGGACTTAAGGAATGGGAACAATTATCTTGCCTGTTGTTCTCTTGGAGTATGAGCACCCCACTGAAGGGAGGGGAACTCCATTCAGCGATGTATAAAACATCGGCTAGTACAGCACTTGGAGAGACCTGAAAGGGATCTATTGGGAGTTGTATATAACGTAACCGTAAATAAACCAAGTTTTTTATTCTTACTAGGCATGGATTCCCTGTGTCCTTATTAAATAATTGAGTTACACGTCCATAGAATCTCTACAGTGCAGAAGGAGGCCATTCGGCCCATCGAGCCGGCTCAGACCCCCCCCCCCCGTAAGATCACCCCACCTAGGCACACTCGCCCATCCTATCCCCATAACACCACATATTTATCATGGCTAATACACCTAATCTGCACACGTTTGGGCTACAGGTTGTTGTAGGAAACAATGCAACCCATTGCACACTGCATGGTTACCCCACTCATCAATTAAATGAATAGCCAGATCATCTGTTTTAGATGCTTGTTGAGAGATAAGTATTGGCTCGGACACAAGGGATTTGTGGTTGGTAAACCAGCTGGGGCTGGTTTAGCACATTGGGCTAAATAGCAGGCTTGTAATGCAGAACAAGGCAGCAACGCAGGTTCAATTCCCATACTGGCCTCCCTGAACAGGCGCCGGAATGTGGCGACTAGGGGCTTTCCCCAGTAACTTCATTGAAGCCTACTTGTGAAAATAAGCGATTATTAATATTCTTATTATTTATTCCCAGCTCTTTCAATAGTGCTGTGGAATCTTTTATGCCCACCTGACAGTGCAGAGCACCTGTGTCAGGGCAGCATTTCCTCAGTACAGGAGTGAATATCCGTCTGAACTGCTCAAGCATCTGGCGTAAGACTTGAGCACACAATCTTTTGACTCCGAGGTGAGAGAGCTACTAATCTGGACTGATTCATGCAATACCAAGTATTTTATGTAACTTATTTATCAAATTCTAATTTAAAACTGTGTGACAAATGTTTCCTGATCATCATATATTCTGCAATTGTGTGATAATGCATGCCAACAATTTGAGATAAAAATTCTAGATTGTAAGCCTTCCACTGTAAGAGATTAACTTTAGTTCCATACTCTGTTTGCTCCTGACATCTCTTTTAGTAGCAATAATTTATAATCGGATTTAAGGATGAGAACATTCTGACATCGAATGTTTCAAATACTTCATCTGTTCATTGGATAAGGGCAAAAGCCAAGACTCATTCAGCATTGTACTTGGGTCTCCATATCTGCCGAACTCTCAGCCAAACCCCCTTTCACTGATCAGACCTGTGTAACATCTGAAATTGAGGGTTAGGAGTGCCTACTGGATGAGATGTGTCCTGGTAACTTTATTTAATTATTCCATGCACTTATCAATTTAGTTCATATTCTTGTAAATTTAAAAATAATTAACAATCATGTTTAAGTTTAAATTAAATTAAATGTTTATTAATTACCCTGCAAACCTCTCGGTGCCATGATGTAACTTGACAATTTTTCTCAGAATCAGAGAACCACCTGCAATTTCCGCTTCTTCCCGCTGCCACGTCATTATCACTGTTATCCCCATTGACCTTTTACTCCTCTTAGTTCTCAATTACATGTCAATGTAAGCTGAAGTCACTCAGATCTACATTACAACCACCTTTCTCAACACCTCTATCCAGTGTGGAGCGTGGTTCAATACCACGATTGCTGAATACTCAGTGTCCTCCACCCCCGCTAACAGTGTTTTGTCAAGTACGAAAAAGTCTATCCTGGAATATACCTTGAGCACATGGGAGAAGAATGAATACTCCTTGCTCCTTGGCCTCCAAAATCTCCATGGATCCACCACCCCCATGCACTCCATAAACCCCCGCAGTTCTTTCGCCATTGCTGATACTTTTCCCGACCTGGAACTCGACCGGTCTAGCCTCTGATCCATAACCATATTAAAATCCCCCCCCCCCCTCATCATCAGCCGGTGCGAGTCGAGGTCCGGAATCTTCCCCAGCACCCTCCTGACAAATGCAAAAGCATCCCTGTTTGGGGTGTATATATTGACTAACACCACTGCCATTCACTCCAGCTTCCCGCTAACCATAATATATCTACCCCCCCCCCCCCGGGTCTGCCTCTACCTTCTCCACCTCGAATGCTACATTTTTATTAACCAGGATTGCCACCCCCCCTTGGTTTAAAGTCCAATCCCGAATGGAACACCTGTCCGACCCATCCCTTCTTCAGTCTAACTTGATCTCCCAGCTTCAAGTGCGTCTCTTGCAACAGGTCCGCCTTCAGCTGCCTCAGGTGTGCGAACACAAGGGCTCTTTTGACCGGCCCATTCAGTCCACGAACATTCCACGTAACCAGCCTGGTCAGGGGGGACCCTACCCCCCCTCCCCTGTCAATCAGCCATGACCTTTCCTTGGCCCATGGCTTGCATCTCATCTGGCCCGCCCCTCGGCAGCTACTGTCATCGACTCTCTGATGTGTTGGGTACTCTGGATCTGTGGAGACTGCGTTTACCTTAGCAGTAACATAGACAGGCTACCAACACTTGTAATAGTACAACACTATTTTATTAAGCTAGAAACTGTTGAACATACTTTCACTGTGGGTTAGCACGATGTTAGATTAAACTAAAAACCGATGCCTGTCCTAACCAGTCTATGCACTCTGCACATGGTGAAGATCTGTGTTGTAAGCTGTAAGCTCTGTCCTTCTGAGAGGCTGCATCCCGAATGAGCGGGAAAACTGATGCCCTCTGTCTATATAGCGAGTGTGCTCTAACTGGTGATTGGCTGCGGTGTGTGTGTTGATTGGTCTTGCTGTGTGTCCATCAGTGCGTCTGCACCATGATATACTGGTGTATATTATGACATCCCCCCTTTTATAAAAAAAATGTATGTTTGTGGCAATAAATAATGTGTGGTAACAATGTTCCTAACTGCGTGTGGGGTGCGAAGCCATATTTACAGGACTATGTACATGAGAACTAAGCTATTTACATGGGAAGGTGCCTGGTGCAGAGAAGCAGTATGCAACAAGAGTAATGAGATCAACACTATATATAAACCAGGGAAACGATCAAACAAAGCAACGAAACAATTCAGAGAGTCCATGAATTCGAAAAGTTCATAAATTTAGTCTCTGAGGTGGGTGAGGAATTCTGGTTGACCGCCTCAAGGGTGGGTCGAGAGCCGCCAGTTCAGGAGTGGGCAGGACTGCGTCAAAGTCAGGGGGAGGCAGAGTGACAGGGAGCTCTGCATAGTCTGTGGCAGGGTCAGCAGGAGGGCGAGGTGACACTGGAGGATCACTTGGCGAGCTTGGAACAAGACGAAGGCAGCATCGATTGCGGCGCAGAATAGAGCCATCCGGTAGACGAACCAGGAACGAGCGGGGGGCCACCTGCCGAAGGACAATAGCGGTTGCAGACCAGCCACTATCCGGAAGATGTACGCGGACATTGTCATCTGGAGCCAGAGCAAGGAGATCAGCTGCACGGGAGTCATGAGCCGCCTTGTGCTGTGCACGAGACAGCTGCATCCGGCGAAGGACCGGAACGTGGTCGAGGTCTGGGACATGGATGGACGGCACTGTCGTCCTCAGGGTGCGATTCATGAGGAATTGGGCTGGCGACGGGACAGTGGACAGTGGGGTGGAGCGATCAGCCAGCAAGGCAAGGTAGAAATCAGACCCAGCATCGGCTGCCTTGGAAAGGAGCCGTTTGACGATATGTACTCCCTTCTCTGCTTTGCCGTTGGATTGGGGGGACAGGGGACTGGACATCACATGGGCAAAATTATACCACCTGGCAAAGTTGGACTATTCTTGGCTGGCGAAGCAGGGGCCATTGTCCGACATAACCGTGAGCGGGATGCCGTGTCGAGCAAAGGTTTCTTTACATGCACGAATGACTGCCGACGAGGTGAGGTCGTGCAACGGTATCACCTCTGGGTAATTCGTAAAGTAGTCCACGATCGGGACATAGTCTCTACCCAGCACGTGGAACAGGTCGATGCCCACCTTGGTCCATGGTGATGTGACCAACTCATGGGGCTGCAGGGTCTCACGTGGTTGGGCCGGCTGGAAGCGCTGACAAGTAGGGCAGTTGAGCACGGTGTTGACTATGTCCTCATTAATGCCGGGCCAGTATACTGCCTCTCGGGTCTGTCGGCGGCACTTTTCCACGGCTAGGTGGCCATCGTGTAGTTGTTCCAGGACAAGCTGGCGCATGCTATGCGGGATGACAATGCGGTCCAGTTTTATAAGAACCCTGTCTACTACCGCCAGATCATCTCTGACATTATTGAGGGCATTGGCCCTTGAGCCACCCGTCCGTTAGGTGGCGCATGACACGCTGTAGCAAGGGGTCAGCCGCCGCCTCGTGGCGAATTTGGACGAGGCGTTCATCCGAGGCAGGTGGATTGGAGGCCGCGAATGCCACATGGGCGTCAACCTGGCAGACAAATCCCGCTGGGTCACATGGACTGTTGACTGCCTTGGAGAGAGCGTCAGCCATGATGAGGTCCTTGCCTGGGGTGTATACCAGCTGGAAATCGTATCTCCGGAGCTTGAGAAGAATACGCTGGAGGCGAGGCGTCATGTCGTTCAAGTCTTTCTGTATTATATTGACCAGCGGGTTACGGTTGGTCTCGACGGTGAATTGAGGAAGTCCGTAGACATAATCATGAAATTTAACAACACCAGTCAGAAGGCCCAGGCATTCCGTTTCTATCTGCGCGTAGCGCTGCTCCGTGGGTGTCATCGCACGCGACGCATATGCAACGGGGGCCCATGATGAGGCCTCATCACGTTGAAGTAGCACTGCCCCAATGCCGGATTGACTGGCATCAGTCGAAATTTTGGTCTCCTTTGCTGGATCAAAGAAGGCTAAGACCGGGACCGTGGTCAGTTTTGCCTCGAGTTCCCTCCATTCGCGCTCGTGGGCGGGGAGCCATTGGAAGTTGGTTGTCTTCCTGACCAGGTTCCTGAGAGCCGTGGCATGAGAGGCGAAGTTAGGGATGAATTTCCCTAAAAAATTGACCATGCCCAGAAATCGGAGGACCGCCTTCTTGTCCTCTGGCATTTGATAGCTGTGATGACAGCTACCTTGTCCGCATCCGGCTGCACACCCAATTGGGAAATGTGGTCCCCGAGGAACTTAAGTTCTGTCTGACCAAAAGAGCATTTGGCCCTGTTGAGGCAGAGGCCATGGTCATGTATACGTCTGAATACAGGCTGGAGGCGACTAACATGCTCCTGCGGGGTTGTGGACCAAATGATTATGTCATCGACATAGACGCGAACACCTTCAATACCTTCCATCATTTGTTCCATAATCCCATGGAACACTTCTGATGCAGAGATGATACCAAATGGCATTCTGTTGTAACAATATCTTCCAAAGGGGGTGTTAAATGTGCAGAGTTTCCTGCTGGATTTATCGAGCTGGATTTGCCAGAATCCTTTTGAGGCATCGAGTTTGGTGAAGAGCTTGGCGCGAGCCATGTCACATGTGAGCTCTTCGAGCTTGGGAATTGGATAGTACTCTCTCATAATATTGCGATTTAGATCCTTGGGATCAATGCAAATTCTCAATTCGCCGGAAGGCTTTTTTACACACACCATGGAACTGACCCAGTCGGTCGGTTCTGTGACTTTGGAAATCACTCCTTGGTTCTGGAGGTCCTGCAGCTGCTGCTTGAGGCGGTCCTTAAGGGGTGCTGGGACCCTGCGAGGTGCGTGCACCACAGGCGTGGCATTCGGTTTTAATAAAATCTTGTAGGTATACAGGAGCGTGCTCATGCCCTCAAAGACGTTGTGGTACTGGTTGATAATGGCGTCGAGCTACGCCCTGAAGTCAGTGTCCTGAAAGGCAGACGCGTCAGCAGAAGAGAGAGAGAGTGAACTCTCTGAACTAGGTTCAACAGCTTGCATGCCTGTGCGCCAAGCAGGGAGGCTTTCGAGGAGCCCACCTTTTCAAAGGGAAGGCTGGCTTTGCGTGGCCTGTGCGTCACTTCAAGTTGGCATGAGCCGCTGGCAGCAATGACATTGCTATTATAATCTAATAGCTGGCAGGCTGATGGCAGGATGGCTGGTTTGACACAAAGGCTTTGGAGGTCAGACAATGAGATTGGCGGAGGCACCGGTGTCCAGGCGGAATCGTATTTGGGACCGGTTGACCATAAGGGTGGCACACCACTCATCGTTTGGATCGATGCTGTATACCGATAGAGGCTGGATTCTTTGCTTTGGGGACACCCTGTTTTTTGTAATGATACCGACTCGAAAAGGCGCCTTTAGGTCCTCAGTGTCAATATCGGGTAGCAGGTCCGAATCGGGCTCAGTGACCATGGGTTGAATGGCCCGGACATTCCTGCGGGGCTGGCTGGAGCGACGAGAGTTGGCAGGCTGAGCTGATCTGCATAAAGTAGCATGGTGGCCAAGTTTGCCACATCGCAGGCATCGTCGGGATTTGGCAGGACATTGCTGCTTTAAGTGGGCGGAGCCACAGTTGCCGCACGTTGTAGCGTCAGTACGTTTGATGCGCGGTGCGGTCGTACGTGGTGCGCGCCTGCGCAGTACGTTCGTCGCCGTCCCTCGTTCAGTGCGCACACGCGTGGGAGTCCGCAAAAAGCGCGCAAAATGGCCACCCTCATCCAGGCTGAGGCCCTGGAGTTGCTCGACTGCTTGGACCCGTTCTGCCTCGTGGGGACCTTGCCACACCGTTTCAGCCGCTTGGATGTGGGAATACCGACTAGTGGCGTGTTCATGTAGCACGCAGATCTCAATGGCAGTCGCTAGGGTTAGCTGCTTTACCTTGAGGAGCTGCTGGCGCAGGGGGTCCGACTGAACACCGAAAACGATCTGGTCACGTATCATGGAGTCGGCTGTGGGCCTGTAATTACAGGACTGCGCAAGGATGCGGAGGTGTGTGAGAAAGGACTGGAAAGGTTCATCCTTACCCTGCAAACGCTGTTGGAATACATAGCACTCGAAACTTTCATTCACCTCGATGTCGCAGTGACTGTCAAACCTGAGGAGGACCGTCTTGAATTTTGATTTATCTTCACCATCAGCAAAGGTGAGAGAAATGAAAATGTGGATGGCATGTTCCCCGGCCGTGGATAGGAAGAGAGCGATCTTCCTGGTGTCTGAGGCAGCTTCCCGGTCTGTGGCTTCAAGGTAGAGCTGGAAGCGTTGTTTGAATATCTTCCAGTTGGCCCCAAGGTTACTGGTGATGCGGAGCGGCGGCGGCGGGCGGACGCTGTCCATTTTGCAGGATGACTGTATGCTGGTGGAAGGAAGATCACTTGCAGGTAGGTCTAAGAAGTTCTAACATCCCTCAACTACTGATACCATGATGTGTTGGGTGCTCTGGATCCGTAACACGTGCAGGCTACCAACTCTTAAAATAGTGCAACACTATTTTATTAAATTGGAAACTGTTGAACATACTTTCACTGTGGGTTAACACGATGTTAGATTAAACTAAAGACCTATGCCTGTCCTAACCAGTCTATGCACTCAGCACATGGTGAAGATCTGTGCTGTGAGCTCTGTCCTTCTGAGAGGCTGCATCCCGAATGAGCGGGAACACTGATGCCCCTGTCTTTATAGTGAGTGTGCTCTAACTGGTGATTGGCTGCGGTGTTGTGTGTGTTGATTAGTCTTGCTGTGTGTCCATCAGTGTGTGTGTCTGCACTATGATATACTGATGTATATTATGACAGTATCTGCTGTTTCCCACAGTGGCTGGCTCTTTGACAGCTATCAAAATCCACTCAAATTCAGTTGCACACTCCTAAAATAATGTTCCGTATGATGGGTAAAAACAGTTACTGTCTGAGTCCTTTATTCATAGAATGGAATCATAGAATCCGTACAGAATCCGCAAAAGGAGGCCGTTCTACCTATCACGTCTGCACTGACCCTCCAAAAGAACACCTTATCTAGGGCCCCGCTCCCGTCCCTGACTGATCCCTGTAACTCCACCTAACCGTTGGACACTAAGGGGTAATTTAGCATGACCAATCCACCTAACGTGCATATTTTCAGACTGTGGGAGGAAACTGGAGCACCCGGAGGAAACCTACGCAGACACGGGGCAAGCATGCAAACTCCACACAGTTACCCAAGGCCGGAATTGAACCCGGGTCCCTGGCACTGCGAGGCAGCAGTTCTAACCACTGTGTCACAGTGTCACCCAATACAAAGACATAAGAGGTCACGTGACTGGCAAACCACAGCACATGATGTGCACGTTAGGTGGATTGGCCATGCTAAATTGTCCCTTAGTGTCAAAAGATGTGTAGGTTAGATTAAGGGGCTATTGGGATAGGGTGGGGCCATGGGCTTGGATGGAGTGCTCTTTCAAAGGGTGGGTACTCAATGGGCTGAATGGCCTCCTGGACTATAGGGATTCTATGACATGCACAGTGCATGACAGGGAAAGGCATTTCTACTATCACCCTTGATATTGTGAGGGCCAATAACTTTTAACTCTTGGAAGTCTTCTGCATCCCTGCAGTTGTCAATTGACCATGCATACAATGTCACCCAACAGAAGAACTGTGAAGGAACCGTGCCCAGTAGTGAGATAAGTCAAGAGAGGAAGCTCAGGCCTTACTTGCAATTGAGGAATGAAGGGAGCACAAGGCAGGGACTTCCTAAACTTTCCCGTGGGACACAGAGGAGTGGTCTTGATTCTCTGGCTCCACAAATAAAACCAAGAAAAGATTTTTAAAACATACATTTTAAAACATTATCTCATCGCCAGGTTGGCCTGACAGGAAAATTACAATGTTTTCCCCATGTCAGCCCCTGATTAAAATAGTGGTCAAGCCCTGTTGACATCATCGGAACCCAATCTTAATATTTATTGCCCTGCTGGGATAAGTATGAACTTGTGGGATGTGAAGTGGTTCATTCTCATGGATAATTTTAGCTGCTTGTCCACCTGGTTTCTGCTTTGCAGGCAGGGTTGAATTTCCCATTTTAGAGTTGGAATAAAACTTGCTACTTGGAATATCGAAGAGGCAAAAACAACTAACAATGACAAATTAATATGTGTTTGTTGAGGTGACATTGTTTGGAGATAGACTGGTCCATCCCAGGACACAGTGCTTTAAAAAGCTTAAAAATTAATTCACTGCAGGAAAAATAAAGGAGCTGGTGGTTTTACTGCTGTTTAATGGGATCTGAGACCAAAGATCAAATCCAATTTTTCCAAGAAGGCTGCTAATATATACACTGCCGGGCTAGCACTAGATTACTTAGCTTGCAGCAAAGCTCCTACAGTGTTTCCTTTAAGTGATTTCCCGAGCATATATTCAATGGATTCCTCTTTTCATCATTATAACTGTTTGATTTGTGCCAAAAAGAGAAGTAATACAGAGGGAGGGATGAAGAAAAGCACAATGGATATTATTTCCATAAGATTTCTGAAAATAAATTGATAAAGTGCTGTTTGAAATCCTTATGACAAAGATAAGGGCATACGTTGTTGAAAGCCAGAAAATGAATTGCAGTGTGGAAAGATATTTTAAGTGTTGTTGCATTGGACTCCCTGTTATATATAAAAATGATTTGGCCTTTAACTGAGGGTAGCATTGTCCTCCGATAGCAAATTGCAACATCTGTGAAGGACTTCAAAAAGACGCAAGTTACCAGGATTGGTAGCTTCTTGAATAAGTTCGGGAAGGAAGGCCAACATAAATGGTACGGTTTTAAATGGACTAGAAAAAAAAGGTCTTGTGGGGCAGATATGTGAATTGCTTACGGTGGCAGATCAATCGATAGGACTGTAAAAAGAATTGTCTTTGACCGAGTACTGCAGAATACCACTTTCCGAGCTCCAGGCCTACGTGCTGAGAGACGCACTTAGCTTGGACTGGAGCCACAAAGGCGCAATGGGGGAAAGCCCAGTGTGCAAAGCCT
Organism: Scyliorhinus torazame; assembly: GCF_047496885.1. Taxonomy (NCBI): domain Eukaryota; kingdom Metazoa; phylum Chordata; class Chondrichthyes; order Carcharhiniformes; family Scyliorhinidae; genus Scyliorhinus; species Scyliorhinus torazame. The sequence continues at coordinate 78,638,922 of NC_092721.1, read as the reverse complement.
TTCGGTGCAAGTTCATCGAGAGGCTGGTAACTGTAGAACCCCTCTGACTGTAAACATTTTCATGACTGTATATAGTAAATGCAACTGTGTTGAAGCACCTCAGAGTGCAATGTGACCCATGTAGATAATTTGAATATCATTGCACTTTCTGTAATGACCATTTTGAAATGTTTATAATTTCTCTCTTTATTGTATTGAAGAACCTCAGAGTGCGAGTGAAAAATGGGAATATCATTGCACTTCTTGTTTATACAGTTTCAAATGTTTTGTAATGTTCTTTTGGAAATTTTCTGAATAAATTATATTTTTTTTGCAAAAAAGAGACTAAAAGCCCATTGTAGAAAGAACTTAAATCAGTGGGCAAGATGCAGTTTAGGTTGACAAGCAATTATAATCCCATGGGGATGGCCCGATCGATCTCCCTGGGGGGTTCGTGGAATATGAGCTCCTCTGCTGACGGACAGAGGCCCCACAGTGGGGCTCATTAACTCCCCGAGATGGGAGCCGGCATCTCAGAATGGTCGCAGCTGGGACTTGGGAGTGTTACTTAGTTTGCTATATTTCCTAACTGTGAGTAGGAAATTTGCTACTTTTGACTGACCTTTTTGGGGCTCCTCATTGACTACAATATTGGTGATCAGGATAAAATGGGACTACATGCGACCCCGCTGGACACTCAGACCACAGCTGCATCTCAACACAACAAAACAAGATTGGCACGGTTTCCAAAATGCCGCTCTTTGGTATACTTGATGCCTTTTGCACAAGCGTGGAATACTGGGCTCAGTACGCGGAGTGCATGCACTATTTTTTCATGATGAACGCTATTACTGGGGAGGACCACGAGAAGGTGATACTTTTGACCACCTGTGGGGCCCCATTTTCAGCGACATAAAGAGCTTAACCCCCCCACCCCCCCGGGGCCTCAGACTCCAAGGCGTTTGATGAATTGATGACGCCCGTAAGGAACCCCAAGCTGTTGGTCATTGTCCAAAGATACCGATTCAATATGGCCGTGAGAACCCTGAGGGAATCTGTTTCTGCATTTCTGGTATGCTTATGCAAACTGGAAGCACTGCAACTACGGGCCATCGCTACTGGAGATGATATGAGACCGACTGGTGTGTGGGTTAACAACATGGCGACCCAGTGGAGATTGCTAGCTGAACCGCCTTTGGACATAAAAAGGGCCATGGAGATCGTCCTTTCATGGGAGAGCGTAGCAAAGGGAGTCCAGGAGCTCAACTAGGATGAATAGCTTAGGACACACCCCCCCCATCCAGACAAGCAACCCCCCCTAAGAACATAACCTCTGGGACCCAGCTCATGCCTGAACACCTTTGGGGCCAGACGCGTTGGCTGAGGGCCGCTGCAGCTAGGCGAGACATCTCCCCTGAACCACTAGAGGAGGACTCTGAGGTGAGGCACCTATGGCCAGAAAAATCGCAGAGACTAGCAAAGCCAGGTCCGCCAACAAGCGTGTCACCCTGGTTAAGGGAGGCGCCCACACAGAGCCAGGACCCTCCACCTAGAGCAGCCCGATGAAGGTGAGTGTATGCAATTGAATTGCATCGCTGCGCCACTGGTTGCCCCCATGAAAGACACCGTCCTGGTGAATGGCCACCTACTCGTAATGGAATTGGACACGGGGCTGCAGTCTCAGTGATAGGACGCCAGATATTTGAAAAGATCAGGACGGGAATCCAGTGTTTGAACTTGAGGGATGCCAAGGCGATGTTGGCAATGTACACAGGGGAACCACTAGCCATCGCGGGTACAGCAATGACCCCAGTTCCTTATGGGCACGGTCCAGTTCCTTATGCATTGCTGACAAAGGTAGAGAATGAACTCAACTGCTTGGAAAACCTATGAATCATCCGGTCTGTACAATTTGTAGATTAGGCAGCACCTGTAGTCCCGGTACTGAAACTGTATAAAACTGTCTGCCTGTGTGGGGATTTCAAGCTAACAGTGAACAAGGCCCCACATTTGGACAGATACCCAATGCCGTGAAAAGAGGGCCTCTACACAAAACTGGCTGGAGGACACACTTTTTCTAAACTAGACAAGAATCACGCATACTTTTAATTGGAGCTAGACACGGCTTCCAGAAAATTCATGACCATTAATACCTACAGACGTACAAGGTTGCCATTCGCGCTGTCATCGGTTTGCGCTATTTTCCAGAGAGTCATGGAGAACATCCTCCATCGATTACCAATAGTGGCGGTTTACTTGGGTGATGTCCTGGTCATCAGAGCCACTAAAAGGAGCATCTGAACAACTTGGAGGAAGTCCTCTGCCGGTTTTCAGAGACTGGCGCCTGCCTTAAGAGAGGAAAATGAGATTTTTTAAATCCAAAAGAGGTCACGAGATGCCTTGCGTCCAGTAGAAGGGAAGGTGCAAACGATCAAATGAGCCCCCGCGCCTGATAACCTGGCTGAATTGTGGGCATTCTTTGGACTTGTGAATTATTAGGGAAATTTATCCTTAACTAGGCAACCATCCTTGCACCGCTGCTTGCCCTATTGAAAAAACATCGGGAGTGGGCATGGAGAGCCCATCAGGGTTGTTGACTCACTACGAATCCTCAAAGCCCCTTTTTGTCACTTGTGATGCTTCCCCAGACAGAATTGGGGCTGTGTTATCCCACCGCAAGGATGATGGAATGGAGAGACTGATAACCTACCCATCGGCTTCTGACGAATGCAACTAAGCTCGGATTGAAAAAGAAGGGCAGGCCGTTGTTTTTGCGATGGTGAAATTGCACCAGTGTGTGTATGGGCGTTCTTTCACTATCGTAAGAGGACAAGGTGATTCCGCTATAGCATCTGTCCAGATACAGCATTGGGCCCTATTGTTAGCGGCGTACGTGTAAGCGTTTGAGTTTCTCGCGGACACGCATATCGTAAATGCGGATGCTCTGAGCTGGCTCCAGCTGCCGAAATGGCCCTCCCATCTCCACCAAGGACTGACTACGTCATGCTGACCTTAAATTTTAAGGGTACCTTGCCAGTCACAACCCCCCAATTTGTGATTGGACACAGAGGACCTTGTCTTGGCGAAGTTCCACCATGTTTTACATGGGGGTCAGCAAGGGAAGATGTCTAAAGAGCTGCGGGATTTTGAGACCATGCAGTGAGGATTCAGCATTGATAGCGGCATCCTCCTGTGGGAGCTCGCGTTCTGATTCCAAGTCAGGGCAGATAGACCATACTTCAAGATCTACACAATGGACACCTGGAGATGTCAAAGATGTAAATGCTAGCCAGGAGCTATGATTGATGGCCAGGTCTGGATGGTGGCTACATTGAATGACTGGCCCAGCAATGCACCATATGCCAGGAACATCAGAAGCTCCCGTCTGTCACCCTCCTCCACCCATGGGAATGACCAAGCTTGGGTGCACCTGCATACAAATTTTGCCGGGCGTTTTCATGGCTCAGTGTTCTGGCAGATAGTGGATGCCCATTCCAAATGGTTAGATATCCATCGAATGCCGTCCACCACTTCAAAGGCCACCATTGAGATTCTACGACTCTCATTCATGGCATCCCAGAGGTAGTGAACAGTACCCCGTTTACTAGCGAGGAGTTTGAACACTTCATGAAGACATGCGGCTTAAGCATATGCAGACAGCCCTATACCACCCTTCCTCAAATGGTCTGGCTTAATAAGCAGTGCAGATTTGCAATAAGTGCATGAGTAAACAGGCCATAGGATCTATGGAGATGAAGCCGTTGCCTTTTTTGTTTAGCAATCGTAACATGTGGCGTGCTACGGTAGGAGTGGTACTGGCGAAACTGCTGATGGGCCAGACTCTCAGAACCCATTTCCCGATATTAGCGGGAAAGTGGAACAGAGATAAGACCTCCAGGAGCAGTATCGAAGCAGACAAACGCAGGGCAGTGGTTTCCAACCGGGGATGCGATATACGTCTGGAATCCCGGAGACGATACCTGGTGGATTCCAGGGACCATGGTAAAACATACTGTACCAGTATTTTACATAATAAAAACACGAGAACGGATGGTTCTGAAGCATTTGGACCACCTCCGGAACAGGGAGCTACTGTCAGGACCAAGCCCACCGGAGAAACCGTTTTCCAGCCCCGCCTGTTTGGCGCAAGGGTGTTTGGGGAGATGACCCCCTCGAGGCCCTGACACTGAGTTGTGTGAGGTGGAGAATTCTGGATCCAACATGGAGACGCAGACATCCGCATTTTTGGATGATGGACTCGCCAAGGAATGGGCACAGACGATGCCGCCCAGAGGATTGACCTGGAAACGACATCCCCTGACACGCTACACACCCCCCCGATCAGACCCGCAACAGCCGGAGTTGCAACCATGGGCAAAGCAGAGAAGGCAGCCTCTTCTACTCCCCACAACAGAGGGACCTACGGACTTTGCGGGGAGGGATGTTATAACCGCACGAGACACACTGGGACAACCAGATCGATCGCCCCATGAGGCCCGTGGAATATGAGGTCCCCCGTTGAAGGGCAGAGGCCCAACAGCAGAGCTCATTGATTCCCAAAGATAAAAGCCGGCCCAAGAGAGAGCTGGCACCTCAGCATGGTCCAGGCTAGGACTTGGAAGGTTGCTTAGTTGGTGTATTTCCACTGTGAGTAGGAAATGAACTAATTTTGACTTGCATTTTCGGGCTCCTCATTGACTACAATACAAGTATACCAGGAATGAGGACATATATAGTGATGAGATAAATAAGCTTGGTTTTTTTTTACTGGAGCTGAGAAAGTTGTGGAGTGACCTGATGAAGGATTTCAAGATTATCAAGGCTTAAATTATGGTTAGATTGTTTCCATTAGCTCAGGAGTGAGATGAGAAAACGTGATTCACATGGAGAGAACTGGTGCTTGTTGCTGTAAAAATCCTATGATCGTATGTTCTGCTTCTCTCTAAAACGTGCTGCAATGCTTTTTTCTCATGTGGAATGCTGGAGAAATGACAGATGCTATATTTGAGATGGACTGCTAGAATGGCAAGACTTGTTTTCATGGTTCTCAATGCTTGTTGCGATAATGTGACTTTAATTACAGGTTCTTATGCCTGAGCACAAACTTGACATTTTTTTCACATAATACTGCTGTCTGCAGAGCTATTTTAATATTTACGTTTACCTTTACTGCTGTATCTCAAAACTATTATTTTTGTGCATTTGTTTAAGGAAGAATGCATTCCGAGTGTGTATGTTAACTTACATCCATAATGTGATATTTTCATTAAATATATGGCTGAATGTGTATCGATTTATTTGATTGCTTCATAAATCTTCAAGTGTACATATTCAAACCGCAAATAAAATGTTAACATTTGGGGAGGATATGGGTTAGATTTTTCTTAATATTTTGTATTTTCTATGAGAAGTGTATACATCAATATTACTTTTGAAAAGCCACAAAATGCACATGAAAAATTACTTTTGTATCAAAGTGACCATTAGAACCATGTATTTTATTCATAGACCCTATAAGAATAAAGGAAATAATCTGATGCTGAACTATTATTTTGTACAATACTTTCACATTTAAGAATCACTAAGAAAATTGCTACCTAAGTGCAGGACCTGATGTTGATTTAAACTATTCTTTTCATAATTTCCAGAAACAGCTTCTTACACATCCATGAAAACCGTTTCTGGGATTTCCTGAAATTGAAAAGCAGTCTATCCCATTGAATGTATAGCTGGTATATATAGTTGGCTAAGAGTAGCTCAGCTCTTCTTCGTCTTGTAGATAGTTGTATAAAAACATGAAACCAGATTATATCCTTCATCCTGAGAAATTCAAGCGAAGTATTTCCACTGTGTATGTGAATTTACATTGTATCATGGTTAGTTATGTTCATTTTTAAAAGATACATTTGTTTACTATTTCAAACAAGGTCTGAAGTTGTGTTGATTTTGGGAGATAACATTTGGAGGTATAGAATAATTCCAGCCGTTAAACATAATTAACAGATTGTTATCCTGGGAGCGCTGTTTAAAGATTACCGACATAGAGTTGGCTACTCTTTATTCTTTCATGGCATGTGGGTATTGCTGGCAAGGAATTGCACTTGAGAAGGTGGTGGTGAACCTTCTTTGATCTCTGGGTTTTTGTGGGTGGGAAAGACTGTGTTAGGAGGATCTTTCTGGAGCGAGGGTCTTTCTGGAGCGAGGGTGAGTGTGTGTGGGTGGGGAGGCTGGTGCTGCCAAACATGATGAACTACTACTGGCCGGTGAATATTGCTGTGGTTACGAAATAGGTTGCGGGGGAGGGGTCGGCGTGGGGTCGGATGGAGGTGGCATCGTGTAGGGGAATGGGTTTATGGGCTTTATTGTCAGCACCTCTGCTGTTCTCGCCAACCAGGTATTCCATGAGCCAGTGGTGGTGTAGGCTCTAAGGGTGTGGAGGCAGCGCCTGGGACTGGAAGGGGCCTCAGTGTTGGCGCCGATCTACGACAACCATAGGTTTGCGTCAGGGGGGGTTGGATGCGAGGTTTCAGGGGTGGCGCCAAGCCGGGTTCGAGCAATTTGGAGATCTGTTCATCAGGGGTAAATTTGCGAGTTTGAAGGTTTAAAGGAGGAAGAGTATGAGCTGCCATGGGGAATGGTTTGGGTATCTGCAGGTCTGGGATTTCGTAAGGAGAGAGGTGCCATCCTTTCCTGTGCTGCCGCCCCTGGGGTTACAAGACAAGGTGCTGACGAGTGACATGATTGGGGAAGGGAAGCTGTCCGATGTCTACAAAGAGTTGATGGACTGGGCGCGGGCCCTAGTGAGTGCCATAAAATGCAAGTCGGAGGGGAGGTGGGGGCCGAGATGTAGGCAGAGGCCCTGCGGAGGGTGAATGCATCCTCTTCGTGTGCGAGGTTAAGCCTCATCCAGTTTAAAGTAATACATGGGGCGCATATGACGGTAGCAAGGATGAGTAGGTTCAATGAGGGGGTAGAGGACAGGAGTGTGCGGTGGGGGGCGGCCATGAATCACATCCACATATTCTGAGCGTGTACAAGGTTCTGGCAGGGGTTCACGGATGTAATGTCCAAGGTGCTGGGGATGGAGATGGTCCCGAGTCCAGAGGTAGCGATATTTGGGGTGTCAGAAGACCTGGGAGTCCAGGGGTGAGAGAGGTTGATGTTTTGGCCTTTGCCTCCCTGATAGCCCGGAGACTGATTTTGCTCGGGTGACGGGACTCAAAGCCGCAGAAAGTGGGGGTGTGGGTGAACGACGTGGAGGATTTCCTGAGGCTTGAGGATCAAGTTTGTCTTGAGGGGGTCGGTGGATGGGTTCACTCAGAGGTGAAAGCCGTTCATTAATTTCTTTAAGGAGATTTGAGGGGTCAGTGCAGAGGGGGGTGAATGGGGGGGGGGGGGTAACAGGGTTAAAATGGGGAAGGAAGGTGGGATGTGAGAAGGAGAGGTATTAGGGAAGCAGTGGGGAGTGGGTGTTGGCTGTTTACAGTGTTTGGTTGTTCATCTGCTTTTGATTGTTTATCTAAAAATACCTTGATTAAAATATTAATTTAAGAAAGTGGAAGAAAAGGTTTGTTTGAAATGTTAGTTGGAAAATCTGGATTCTTGATGAAAATATCTGATGGAAAGCATTGTTTGAAAGAAGATTTTAAAGCATGTCTTTTTGAGAGTGGAGCTTGGAAACAGTCAAGTGACAATCATGTGGGGAGAATTTGAGGAGATATCCACCAAAGTTGAATTGAATGGCATCTACCATTTAGTTACAGAGTGGGGTGTTGTCTGACCACAGTCAGCCTGTGGGTTTAAAGGGAACATGCGTTTACGAAAACGATATCTCCTCAAATTCTCCCCACATGATTGTCACTTGACTGTTTCCAAGCTCCACTCTCAAAAAGATATATTTTGTAACCTGTGTGTTATCCTTAAAATCTGCGTACCTTTGTGAAGATAAATGTGAGTGAAGGTGTATTGTATTATAATCAAACTTTTCATGTTTTATAAATGTTTTTTCTTTTGTTATTAACATTTAATGAGCAATCCTGTGACTTCTGTTCCCCCACATTTTCTAAAAAAAAGTAAAACGTTCCGGTCTTCTGAGCCAGGATTCCATTCTTGACCTTCCTGTCCAGTCATAACACCAATTGGGATTGTAAAAAGAATCACCCTTGGTTCCTAATGATCTCCATGCTCCTTTCTGTCTGGCACCAGATCCACCCACTGCGTTTTCCCCCCCTTCCAAGTTGACTCCTGACAGCTTTCCCTGTCTCTCTGCCTGTGTGAAAACACCCAGAGAAACCCAACACAAAAGAGTACTTCCCCTGAAATCTATCCCTATCGCATTGAGGCAGACTCTGGATGTTCCCAACAGAAGTAAAAATCAATTATCTTTTGCCTTCTAAACATCCCTTTGCTTTTGCGACCCATAAGAAAAATTTACACCCCCAGTGGAGATAATGGTCTTTTTACTCGGCTTACTGGTTCGATCGGATAACCCGATGTTTACAAGTTCCTTTCAGCTTCTTTTATATGGGGAACCTATGTGAATAATTGAACTCTGCTTCCCGATTTACTCGTCCGCCTCGAACAATTTTTAGAGATTTCTTGAGATGAACTGGCAGCTCCAGATAAATCCAAAATAGCCATTACAATCCTAGGTGTGAATACTTTTACAACAATCCCCAAAACACGCTAAAACTTCTCCTTCGAACTGCAATTACCCCAGGTCTGTTTGGAGTGCACTTGCTTCAGGGTTGATTACAAGTTTCTCAATAGGATGTTTTCATTCATCTACATTTAAAATTCAACCACCAAAACACATGAATCATGAAATTAAACGTTTTGACAACACGCTTAATGGAAAATGGTGCATTCCCAAGATCTGATCATTGTAACAGGGAAAATCCGCCACGGCTTTGTAAACATTGCTGTCTATTCAGGCCATTTATTTTTGCTCTGTGTGTTTCAAGCAAATCTTTATATCAAATCATCAGATTATAATTTTTTGCTACTCTGATGTAATCCTACTGAACATGACTTAAATATCTCTGACGTTTTGATGTTCAGCATCTACATGCTCGCTTTTTTGTCTCCTCTGGATATTGCTAAAGATGAGTTGATGTAGTTGACTGTTTCATTTACAGTGTAATTTTTTCCTCCATTAACCTGGTCTCCTCTGTTCCCATTTTCAAAGAAACAATGAGGAAAAGCCAGAAGCAGGCCACTACTTTGGACTTGAAGCCAGGCTTTATATGTTTTTATTAGTATGTTTCCAGAGGTGTTAAATTCTTAAACTGGCAGGGCAACATGATTCTCTCCCCTGCCCTTTCTTCAACACCTTCATTCCAATTTTGAATTGCATTGCTTGTATACCGACAGTTAGTTTATTAAAATAATGAGGAAAACCATGCTGAAGACAGGCAATTGTTTTTGCATCAGTTTTTTTGTTTGCATGTTTTCTGCTGACGCTTTTTGTCAAGTTATTGTAATTATTGAGTTATGTCCCACTTCAATTTTTCTGTTCGATTTATAACTTGTATTCTGTGAATAAATGACAAGTAAAACAATACTTCAGCAATAGAAAATCATTACAGTCTAAAGGTACAGTTAAGTAGAGGCTATTGCTGAATACAGTTCCTATTGAATTTAAATCAAATACTTATATTTAGATAAATAAGTCAAGCGAGGTTTAAAAAAACAATGTACATTCTTGCAAAATAATATTTGAAGGATCATCAATAATAAACTAAGGCTGGTTTAGTTTCCTACTCTTTTAACCAGAGTATGCTGTAAAAACCTTAGAAGCAGGTGAACAAGTTATAGCTCTTCAATCTTCACCCTCAGAACCTTTATTGGGGAGTTGAAGGAATTTGTATGTACGACAGAGAATGTTGTTCTTTTCTCGTGGGATTCCATGCTAAAGCCAGACTGAAAAATGAAACATCACATCACTTTTGGCACAAAGTTCTGTGTAACATCAGAATTGATATCTTTAACGGATTCAGGGTGTCAAAAGGGTTTACCATAAAGCTCCAGGCCCAATTTTCATTTGATTTGTTTCAGGTATAATACATAGAAAAGTCACAATAGAGGATTACAGTAGATCCATCCACAACATTGATGCTTGCATCAACAGTTACCTGTCAGAAACTGCATTAAGCTTAGGCCCCTTGTAATGCCCTCAGCACAGGGCAGAAATAAGAATGTACAATATTTGCCTTAGAAAATGTTGCTTTTCAATTGTTGTACAACAGTTGCACAACAGCTATTGAAAATTCTCATCCAGATGAATATGTATTTTGAAAGAAGATGGAAAGTTGTACCATAGAGCAGATTAATTCTGTATGTGCAGTAAAAGTTATGACACACCTCAGGGCATGATCATTTGTAATCTCAACTATCTTGTGTTATCAAATGAAAACCTTTTACCTTGCCACCGCCACTCGCCTCCCCCAAAGGAAACCTGCAAAATAAACGTAAACTAGTGCCATTTTATCAATATTTGCATTTTCATACCAATGTATGAACTTGGTTGCATGGTGCACCGAAAACAACCTCTCTCTCAATGTTGGAAAGACCAAGGAACTGATCATCGACTTCAGGAAGCTCACTGGAACGAAGGAGGTTGAGGGGCGACCTGATAGAGGTATACAAAATTATGAGGGGCATAGACAGAGTGGATAGTCAGAGGCTTTTCCCCAGGGTAGAGGGGTCAATTACTAGGGGGCATAGGTTTAAGGTGAGAGGGGCAAAGTTTAGAGTAGATGTACGAGGCAAGTTTTTTACGCAGAGGGTAGTGGGTGCCTGGAACTCACTACCGGAGGAGGTAGTGGAGGCAGGGACGATAGGGACATTTAAGGGGCATCTTGACAAATATATGAATAGGATGGGAATAGAAGGATACGGACCCAGGAAGTGTAGAAGATTGTAGTTTAGTCGGGCAGTATGGTCGGCACGGGCTTGGAGGGCCGAAGGGCCTGTTCCTGTGCTGTACATTTCTTTGTTCTTTGTTCTTTGTTGGAAGCGTAGCACGACACACACTCCCGTCTGCATCAATGGCTCCGAAGTGGAGATGGTCAATAGCTTTAGGTTCCTGGGGGTCACCATCACCAACAGTCTGTCCTGGCCCACTCACGTTGATGCAATAGTCAAGAAATCCCAACAACGTCTCTACTTCCTACGGAAGCTAAAGAAATTTGGCATGTCTGCATCGACTCTCACAAACTTCTACAGGTGTGCGGTAGAGAGCATCCTATCTGGCTGCATCACAACCTTGTATGGCAACTGCTGGTCCAAGATCGCAAGAAACTATAGAGTGTGGTGAACTCAGCCCATCGCATCACACAAGCTTGCCACCCCCACATTGATTCTGTATACACCTTCCGCTGCCTCAGGAAGGCAGACCGCATTATCAAAGACCCCTCCCACCCAGGCATTGCCTTCTTCCAGACCCTTCCACCAGGCAGAAGGTACAGAAGTCTGAAGACTAGCATATCCAGACATAGGAACAGCTTCTTCACCACATCTATAAGACTCCTCAACGACTCCCCCTCGGACTGATCTGTTCCCTGTAAGAACACTATTCACGATGCCCTATGCTGCTCTTACTGATGTATTTGCTTTGTTTGGCCCCTTGTTCTACACTGTAACCAATCACTGTTTGTCGATGTACCATTTGTCAATGTTTTCTGTTGATTATTCTTTTATGTCTATTATGTACGTACTGTGTACGTTCCCTCGGCCGCAGAAAAATACTTTTCACTGTACTTCGGTACATGTGACGGTAAATCAAATCAAAATGTCTCATATTCAAAATACTTATCTTGCCTGGAGACCAACTTTAATTAATTTTTCATCTTTTTAAATTCAAATCCTTTATCTGCAACCCTTTCACCCTGATACTTCTAATAAGCATCATATTAACGTCAGAATATATTTTGGCATGGTTGTAACAGAGTAAAACTAAAGCTCTATTTATCATTTATCACAAACTGTCTACAGTACAAAACTATAGTCTGTGTATTATGGTCAGAATCTTACCAACCGCTTTGAGGCTGCTTTGAAGGTGGGAGGATGAGGGCATGGAAAATCAAACCAGCAAATTGCGATCTGTTCCTCCATCTGGAAATTTTCTTGAAGGCAAACCCCATGTGATAACAGGTGCCTGCAGCGAATAGCCATCTAAGGTATTTAAAAGGGCTTTTAGCCCTTGTATGTATGCTGCAAAGCAGTGTTAGAGAATGTGCGCAGGCCCTATACGCAGTCCGACAGCACATTGGAGGCAGACCAATGGCAGGAGCTTGGAGAAACATCAGCATTATGGAGCTACCAGATTGGAAAATGCACAGTGTGGTCTAACAAATTCTTGATGTGGAGATGCCGGCGTTGGACTGGGGTGAGCACAGTACGAAGTCTTACAACACCAGGTTAAAGTCCAACAGGTTTGTTTCGATGTCACTAGCTTTCGGAGCGCTGCTCCTTCCTCAGGTGAATGAAGAGGTCTGTTCCAGAAACACATATATAGACAAATTCAAAGATGCCAAACAATGCTAGGAATGCAAGCATTAGCAGGTGATTAAATCTTTACAGATCCAGAGATGGGGGAACCCCAGGTTAAAGAGGTGTGAATTGTCTCAAGCCAGGACAGTTGGTAGGATTTTGCAGGCCAGATGGTGGGGGATGAATGTAATGTGACATGAATCCCAGGTCCCGGTTGAGGCCGCACTCATGTGTGCGGAACTTGGCTATAAGTTTCTGCTCGGCGATTCTGCGTTGTCGCGGGTCCTGAAGGCCGCCTTGGAGAACGCTTACCCGGAGATCAGAGGCTGAATGCCCTTGACTGCTGAAGCGTTCCCCGACTGGAAGGGAACATTCCTGCCTGGTGATTGTTGCGCGATGTCCCCAGACGCTGCGACATGCAGACGCTGCAGACGCTGCGACAACGAATGAACGGACATCGCGCAACAATCACCAGGCAGGAATGTTCCCTTCCAGTCGGGGAACACTTCAGCAATCAAGGGCATTCAGCCTCTGATCTCCGGATAAGCATTCTCCAAGGCGGCCTTCAGGACCCGCGACAACGCAGAATCGCCGAGCAGAAACTTATAGCCAAGTTCCGCACACATGAGTGCGGCCTCAACCGGGACCTGGGATTCATGTCGCATTACATTCATCCCCCACCATCTGGCCTGCAAAATCCTACCAACTGTCCTGGCTTGGTACAATTCACACCTCTTTAACCTGGGGTTACCCCATCTCTGGATCTGTAAAGATTTAATCACCTGCTAATGCTCGCATTCCAAGCATTGTTTGGCATCTTTGAATTTGTCTATATATGTGTTTCTGGAACAGACCTCTTCATTCACCTGAGGAAGGAGCAGCGCTCCGAAAGCTAGTGACATCGAAACAAACCTGTTGGACTTTAACCTGGTGTTGTAAGACTTCGTATTGTAACAAATTCTTGTGGAGGGGCATCTGAGCTCATCTTATTCTGGGCTCTTGAGAAGGTGGATAAGTCACCTGGACCGGATGGACTACACCCAGGGTTCTAAAAGAGATAGCCGAGGAAATTTTGGAGGCATTGCTGGTGATCTTTCAGGAATCACTGGAGTCAGGAAGGGTCCCAGAGGACTGGACAGTGACTAATGTAACACCACTGTTTAAGAAGGGAGGTAGGCAGAAGACGGGAAATTATAGGCCGGTTAGCCTGACTTCGGTCATTGGTAAGATTTTAGAGTCTGTTATTAAAGATGAGGTCGCAAAGTACTTGGAAGTGCATGGTAATAATTGGACTGAGTCAGCACGGCTTTGCCAAAGGGAGGTCATGTCTGACAAATCTGTTTGAGTTCTTTGCGGCGGTAATAAGGAAGTTAGACAAAGGAGAACCAGTGGACGTGATTTATTTAGATTTCTAGAAGGCCTTTGACAAGGTGCCGCAGAGGAGACTGTTAAATAAGTTAAGAGCCCATGGTGTTAAGGGTAAGATCCTGGCATGGATAGACGATTGGCTGACTGGCAGAAGGCAGAGAGTGGGGATAAAGGGGTCTTTTACAGGATGGCAGCCCGTGACTAGTGGTGTGCCTCAGGGGTTTATGTTGGACCACAATTTTTCACAATATACAATAACGATCTGGAAGAAGGAACTGAAGGCACTGTTGCTAAGTTTGCAGATGATCCAAAGATCTGTAGAGGGACAGGTAGTATTGAGGAAGCAAGGGGGCTGCAGAAGCATTTGGGCAAGCCAGGAGAGTGGGCAGTGAAGTGGCAAATGAAATGCAATGTGGAAAAGTGTGAGGTTATGCACTTTGGAAGGAGGACTTTCGGCAAGGATTATTTTTTAAATGGGGAAATCCTTAGGCAATCAGAAGCACAAAGGGACTTGGGAGTCCTTGTTCACGATTCTCTTAAGGTCATGCAGGTTCAGTCGGCAGTTAAGAAGGCAAATGCAATGTTAGTATTCATGTCAAGGGGGCTAGAATATAAGATCAGGGATGTACTTCTGAGGCTGTATAAGGCTCTGGTCAGACCTCATTTGGAGTATTGTGAGCAGTTTTGGGTCCCGTATCTAAGGAAGGATGTGCTGGCCTTGGAAAGGGTCCAGAGGAGGTTCACAAGAATGATGCCTAGAATAAAGAGTTTGTCGTATGAGGACTCTGGGTCTGTACTCGTTGGAGTTTAGAAGGAGTTTAGAGGGGGGGATCTTATTGAAACTTGCAGGATACTGCGAGGCCTGGATAGAGTGGACGTGGAGAGGATGTTTCCACTTGAAGGAAAAACTAGAACCAGAGGACACCATCTCAGACTAAAGGGACGATCCTTTAAAACAGTGATGAGGAGGAATATCTTCAGCCAGAGGGTGGTGAATCTGTGGAACTCTTTGCCGCAGAAGGCTGTGGAGGCCAAATCACTGAGTGTCTTTAAGACAGAGATAGATAGGTTGTTGATTAATAAGGGGATCAGAGGTTATGGAGAGAAGGCAGGAGAATGGGGGTGAGAAGAAAATATCAGCCATGAATGAATGGCAGAGCAGACTTGATGGGCCGAGTGGCCTAATTCTGCTCCTATGTCTTATGGACTATTCCTGATTTTAATTGTTCTACCATTAGTGGTCATGCCTTCAGCTGTCTGGGCTTTCAGCTCTGGAATTCCTCCCCACATCCCTCCCTAGCTCTCCTTCCTTTTAAGAGGCTCCTTAAAACCTAGCTCTTTGACCAAACATTCAGCCATTTGTAAAGCAGATCATTTGAAACATCTCTTTACAGCAATTATTCCTGAGTCTGCTCCCTGTATTCACAACTGCATTATGACCTGAGATGGCTTTGTTGTTTGAGTGTAAATAAAGATAGCAGTTAAGGGTTATTGGGTCACTATATTGATTAGCATTGTTTAAGGGATAATTATAAGCTATTTTCTTGTGTGATGTTGAAGATATTTTACTGTGTTAAAAGATATACTGTGTTAAAAATAAAGTTTGTCTTAATATACCATATCCCTATTTTGTGTGAAATCATTCCTGGAGTGAGGTATCCTTTCCTGAAAATCTTAGAAAATAAAAATAAAATATTAGAGTTTCTGTTCAGTATCCTAGCAACTGTTGGGGTCTGGTTCAGGATCGTAATAGGCTTATGAGGGAAAATTGGACAGGATAGCCTTGTATCTGCTAGAATTTGGAAAAGTAAGAAGTGACTTGATTGAATCATAGAACATCCACTATAGGATGAATGTGAAATCCGTGCCCTCTAATTCTTGATGCTTTCTTGAGTGAACTGATACTCACTATTTACCCTGCCACATCTCTCAGCATCATGAGTACTTCTATCAAGTTGTCTCCTCAGCTTGCTTTTCTCCAAGGAAAACAGTCCTAACTTCTCTAATTTACAGTTGTTTATTCCTGGAATCATTATTGAGAATGTTACCCGTACTCTTCCTGATGTCTTCACATTCTTCTTCAAGTATGATGCACAGAATTGAATGCAGTATACCTGTTGAGGCCTTTCTAGTGTCTTCCAGAAGTTCAACATAACCTCCCTAGTCTTGTACTCAATGCACCTATTAATAAAGCCTAAGATACTGCATTCTTTATTAGCCAATCTCTCACATGCCCTGCCATTTTCAATGGCTTATGTACATATTCACTGAGGCCCCTTTGTTTCTGCACCTCTTTCTGAGATTCACAATTTATTTTATATTGTTTCTCCCTTATTCTTTCTGCCAAAAGGAATAACGTTGCCCTTCTCTGCATTGATCTTCAACTGCCACTTGTCTGTGCAATCCACCAACAGGTCTATGTCCTTTTGAAGCTCAAGACTATCTTCATCACAGTTGATCCAATATTCTTATCATCTTCAAATTTTACATGTCCTGAACTCAACAGCCTAGATAATTAATATATATCGGAGAAGCAAGGATCCCAGCACTGACCATTGGAGAACAAACCTCCTGCTAATTTGAAAAAGAGTCATTTATTGTTAAGTAATGGGTTAAGAGACATTGCAATTAGTTGTCTCATTTATGTTAAGTATCCAATAATTGACACTGATATGTAAAGGGGCTTCAGGTCAGGTAGCCTCTGTCAGGGGATGAGTAGTTGGAGTTTTGTGCAAAGGCTGTTGGAATGAAATAAATGTGTGTTTGTGAAAAAGTAACAGAACATTAGACTCTTCATATCCCAGCAACTAAGAACATCTAACAATTGGTAGCAGAGGATGGTTGCTTTGTAAATGTGAAGGGTTGAAAGATACAACTTTTCCAGATCAAACCAAGGAGTGAGTGAGGAAAAAAAAAAGGGATATATGGCTGAACCCAGGATAAAGATGGCTGGATATGACTATTCTCCCTTATTTTCTGAAAGGGAATCGTACAACCAATGGAGAAGTGCAGTAGTTATGTGGACTAAGGTAACTGCTTTGGGAAAGAGAAAACAAGGTATGGCATTGGCTCTTTCTCTACCATATGGCAGTAAAATCCGAAACAAAGTGCTTTCTGAGCTGGAATTGGAAGAGTTAGACTCAGAAGAAGGTTTGGAGACTTTATTACATTATATGGATAAGATTTATAAGAAAGATGACTTGTTAAGTGCGGATGAAGCATGGTCGGATTTTGATAAGTTCCGGAAAATGGAGGATATCTCCATGGAAGACTATATAATGGAATTTGGCAGACTATATAAAAGGCTGCAGAAACACAATCTGGAATTTCCACAGTGTGTTGGCCTTTAAATTACTTGACTGTGCTAGAGTGAGCAACATGGATAGGCTCCTGGTTTTGACAGGAGTTCAATTTACTGATAGGGATACCTTATTCGAACAGATGACAAAAGCTTTACAAAAGTTTCTGGGGAAACTTTCGATTCCGATGGCTCTGATGACCCAAATAGGTCAGCCTGCAATAAGGCAGAATATGGAAGATACACAAGTAACAGGATGGCAAAATCGTATGGCTACGAACAGGGCTCAAGACTATACACAAGGAAATTATGAAGACCGAAATCCAGTTAGAACCTACAATAGGAAGATGAACCCCAGAAATGCCCGGGGTGTGATAAATCAATGTTTTCGATGTGACTCTCAATACGATTGTGCTTTCAACTGTCCAACTCGTTATGATAGTGTTTGAAGCGACACATGACACGGAAGAGTCAGAAGAGGAAAAAGATAGTGACCAGAAAGAAGGCATTGTCCTATTGACAAGCAGTTTTACGCCGGTAATGAGGGTGTTGGTTGCAGAATCCTTCAACTGTGCTGTTTTGGACAGTGGCTGCACATCTACGGTGTGTGGAATTGACTGGTTAAAATGTTACCTGGACTCCTTGAATGCTGAAAATCGTAACAAGGTTAAGGAATTTGAAAGTTCCACAAAATTCAGGTTTGGGGCTGATATTACTCTGAAGTCGCTGAAAAGAGTGGTGATCCCTTGCAATATTGCCGGAGTGAATCATTTCATTAGAACGGATGTTGTATCAAGTGAGATACCTTTGCTTCTGAGCAGACCATCGATGAAGAAAGCACACATGAAACTGGATATGGAACAGGATAAGGCAACAGCTTTTGGAAAGACGGTGGACTTACAATTTACACAGTCGGGACACTATTGTATTCCATTACTGACAAATAATATTTCAATTAGAGTGGTTAAGGATGTGTTAATTTGCACATCCGTCTCCTCGGAGGCTGAAAAATTTATTTAAGGATGCAGGGGTAAGGGATGACGACTATACTAAACTGATAGAACAGGTTAGTGACCACTGTGAAGTTTGTAGGAAATACAGAAGGACACCAGCACGACCGATAGTAACCCTACCTTTGGCCAGGGATTTTAACGCCATTGTGGCCATGGACCTTAAGATCTGGGATAAAGCAAATAATATATTTATTTTGTAGATTTAGCAACCAGATTTAGTCAATCAATGATTGTACGAAGTAAAGAAAAGAGAGTAATTCTGGATCAAATCGTGGAAAAATGGATAGGGACAGGAATGGGTCCACCGGCAAAATTCCTTACGGACAATGGGGGAGAATTTGCTAATGATGAGTTTAGGGATATTTGTGAAAACATGAATATTAGAGTTATGAATACGGCTGCAGAAAGCCCATTTAGTAATGGTGTCTGTGAAAGAAATCATGCTGTCATCGATGACATGCTTTGGAAAATTTTGGCAGATCAACCAAATTGCAGGCTAAATTCAGTTTTAGCATGGGCAGTACATGCAAAGAATTAATTGCAGATGGTTGGGGGCTATAGTCCTTATCAATTAGTGTTTGGTAGAAATCCTAAGATTCTGTGAATTTTGGATGACCAGCCTCCAGCTTGGGAGGGGACTACAATTAGCTCTGGTTTTGCTGAACATTTAAATGCATTACATAGCAGTAGAAAAGCTTTTTTGGAAGTAGAAGTCTCTGAAAGAATTCGCAGAGCTTTAGACATAACGTACGGCCATCAGATGCCGTTTTTCAGCAAGGAGGCATGGTATACTATAAGAGAGACAATTCTAATGAATGGAAAGGCCCAGAAAAGATCATAGGCATAGATGGCAAAACAATTATATTGCAACATGGTAATCAAACTGTTAGGGTACATTCATCAAGGATAATGGGTACAGATTACAATTTTTCAAATTTAGACAGAGCAGACAGACATGAAAAGGAACCAGAGTCATCTGTTACGCATGTGTTACAGAACTATGAGGACCAATTAACTGATATAGGCAGTGGGCGCGATTCTCCACTCCCACGCCGGTTGGGAGCATCTCCTGGGCCGCCAACATTTCCGGGGACACCGGTCCAACACCCTCCCGTGATTCTCCCAAGCGGTGGGAACGGCCCGGTCAAGTTTCGCGGGCCGGAGAATCGCCGGAGACACCGGAAATGGCGATTCTCCGGCACCCCCGCTATTCTGAGGCCCGGATGGGCCGAGCGGCCAGGCCAAAATGGCGCGTTCCCCCCGGCGCCGTCCACACCTGGTCGCTGCAGTCGTGGGCGGTGCATGAACGCTGGGGGGCAGCCTGCGGGGGGGCGAGGAGGGATCCTGCACCGGGCTTTACCTGGAATGTGGGGTGGCCCGCGATCGGTGCCCACCGATCGTCGGGCCGTCCTCTCTGAAGGAGGACCTCCTTCCTTCTGTGGCCCCGCAAGATCCGTGCCCCATCTTCTTGCGGGGCGGACTTAGAGAAGACGGCAACCACGCATGCGCGGGTTGGTGCCGGCCAACCCGCGCATGCGCGGATGACGCCCGTTATGCGGCGCCGGCCGCGTCATCTACGCGGCACCGCTTTTACGCGGGCGACAAGGCCTGGCGCGTGTAGATGACGCGGCCCCGATCCTAGCCCATTGCCAGGGCCTGAATCGGTCGGGACCAGGGCCGTTCCGCACCGTCGTGAACCTTGACGGTGTTCACGACGGCGCGGCCACTTCGGCGTGGGAGTGGAGAATCCCGCCCAGGGTTTCTGTGGAGGAACACAACACTTCTGATGAATTAGAACAGGCCATTTTTCCGAAAGGGCAACTGCCAAAAGTTGGTACAAAAGTGACATACATGCCTGAAGGGTCTAGTGAATGGAAGGATGCAACTGTTATTAGTAGAGCAGGGAAGGCCACTGGAAAGGAGAAACATTGGTTGGATGTACAGCATTCAGGGGAAGAAGTCAAGACAATGGATTGGTAAAACGAATTTCAAAAATGGAGGGCACAGAAACGCAGTGCCAATTCAGATAGTACATCGGATAGTGAACAGCTCCGCAGGAAAAGGTCGAGAACTATTGAAAGGACATCCCACAGCAGAAGGGAAAGATCAAGCAGTAGCAGTACAGAATGAGATACCAGGCGGGAGAGGGGACGTAGTTTATCAAGATCTCGGAACATGAGTAAGACTACGAATACTAATAGGAGTAGAAGCCCACACATGCACGTGAGATTTTGGTGGCTTCAAATAAAAAGTTGTCAAAGAAGCTAAACAGCAAGAATTGCATAGTTGGAGTGAATTTGGGGTATACACGGAAGTACTAGATAGGGGACAAAGCTCTATCCCACAGATGGATTTGCACGGAAAAGGTTCTTCCAGGTGGAACTTATAAGGCAAAGGCCAGGCTTGTGGCAAGGGGATTTGAGGAAAACTTAGAAGATCAGGATTTAAGGGTAGATTCACCTACAGCAGGAAAGGTTATTTTAAAGATCTTCTTGGCTCTATTAGCCACAAAGGCATTAGAATGCAAATCTATAGATATAAAAGCTGTCTTTTTGCAGGGGCATCAGCTCCAGAGAGACATTTTTCTCCGTCCTCCTAAAGAAGCAGCTAACACAGAAGGGGTACTCTGGAAGTTGAACAAATGTGTATATGGATTAAATAATGCATATAGAGTCTGGTATTTTTCGATAGGGTCAGTTTGTTAAAGTTACGCTGTTGCCAGTTGAAAGCAAATCCTGCAATGTTTTACTGGCACTATAAAGGAAATCTTTCTGGCATTTTTATGATGCATGTCGATGATTTTTTGTGGGGTGGGACTAGTGATTTTGAAGCTATTGTAATCTCTGGTTTGAGGAAAGAATTTGGGGTTCGAAGTCAGGCTTCCGGTGCATTTAAATATATTGGACTGGAAATTGGACAGACTAAGTTAGGGGCAACTTTACGTTAGCAAACTTATTTGGAAAGCATCAGCCCAATAGCAATTAGTCGTGGCCGAGTTTCACAAAAAGATGCAGTGGTTTCAAAGATAGAAAAAGAGCAACTGCAAAGTTTAATTGGGCAACTGAACTGGTTAGGTAGACAGACTTGACCAGACGTGAGTTTTGATGTCTTAGAGTTGAGTACAAAAATGAATGATCCCAAAGTGGAAGACATAATAAGAGCAAATAAAGCGTTGGTCAAACTAAAAATGCAGGAGTGTGTTTTGAAGTTCCCGGTTTTAGGTGACCTTAGGCACTTGAAACTCAGTTTATAATGATGCGTCCTACGCAAATTTATGTGATGGGGTTTCAAGGCAGGAGGTTTTATAATTTTCCTTTTGGGGAACAATGGTAAATGTTGCTCGCTTGTGTGGGAAACAAAGAAAATAAGGAGAGTGGTAAAAAGCACTTTGGCTGCTGAGACGTTAAGCCTTGTAGAGGTGGTGGATATGGCCTTTTATATATGTATGATATTGACAGAAATTTTGGGATTAGGGGACTTGGGTAATATACCTATTGAATGTCACATTGACAATAAATCCCTGTGGGGAAATGTGCGCTCTACAAAAAGTGTCAATGAAAAGAGGTTACGGATAGACATTGTAAGTTTGAAGCAGATGTTGGACAGAGGGGAAATAACAAAAGTTAAATGGGTCGACAGGAGCTATCAACTGTCAGACTGTTTTACGAAAAGAGGGACGAGTTCACAGAAACTTTCGGATATTGTTAATGAAGGGCGCTTGTTTCTGTGACCTTTTTCTTTCTTTCGCGTCCTAACAAAAAAAAGGGGGGGAAATCTGTGGCGGGATTCTCCGACCCCCCCCCCCGCCGGGTCGGAGAATCACCGGGGGCTGGCGTGAATCCTGTCCCCGCCGGTTGCCGAAATCTCCGGCACCGGATATTCGGCAGGGGCGGGAATCGCGGCGCGCCAGTTGGCGGGCCCCCCCTCCACCGTGATTCTCCAGCCCGGATGGGCCGAAGTCCCGCCGCTAAAATGCCTGACCCGCCGGCGTAGATTAAACCACCTACCTTACCGGCGGGACAAGGCGGCGCGGGCGGGCTCCGGGGCCCTGGGGGCGGCGCGGGGCGATCTGGCCCCGGGGGGTGCCCCCATGGTGGCTTGGCCCGCGATCGGGGCCCACCGATCCGCGGGCGGGCCTGTGCCGTGGGGGCACGCGTTCCCTTCCGCCTTCGCCACGGTCTCCACCATGGCGGAGGCGGAAGAGACTCCCTCCACTGCGCATGCGCGGGAGTGCCATCAGCGGCTGCTAACGGTCCCGCGCATGCGCCGTCCGGAGATGTCATTTCCGCGCCGCCAGCTGGCGGGGCACCAAAGGCCTTTTCCACCAGCTGGCGGGGCGGAAATTCGTCCGGCGCCGGCCTAGCCCCTTAAGGTTGGGGCTCGGCCCCCAAAGATGCGGAGCATTCCGCACCTTTGGGGCGACGCGATGCCCGACTGATGTGCGCCGTTTTGGGCGCCAGTCGGCGGACATCGCGCCGATACCGGAGAATTTCGCTCCTGGGGTGTGTTTTTGAGTTTCTTGAAATTTTGTTTTCACCTAATTCTTCCCCCCCCCCCCCCCCCCCCCAAGGACGGGGAGACTGTTAAGTAATGGGTTAAGAGACATTCCAATTAGTTGTCTCATTTATGTTAAGTATCCATTAATTGACACTGATATGTAAAGGGGCTTCAGGTGGCCTCTGTCAGGGGATGTATAGTTAGAGTTTTGTGCAAAGGCTGTTGGAATGAAATAGATGTGTGTTTGTGAAAAAGGAACAGAATTTTAGACTCTTCATATCACAGCAACTGAAATGTCTAACATTTATCACTGCTTTGCTTCCTGTCACTCAGCCAATTTCTTATCCAAGTGCAAAGTGCCTACTTTCTATTTTATCCCATGAGCTGGAATGTTGTGTGGCATTGTATCAAATACCTTTTGAAAATCCTTTCAGAATCATAGAATCATAGATTTACAGTGCAGAAGGAGGCCATTCGGCCCATTGAGTCTGCACCGGCTCTTGGAAAGAGTACCCTACTTAAGCCCACGCCTCCACCCTATCCCAGTAACCCCACCTAACCTTTTTTGGACAATAAGGGGAATTTAGAATGGCCAATCCAACTAACCTGCACATCTTTGGACTGTGGGAGGAAACCGGAGCACCCAGAGGAAACCCACACAAACACGGGGAAAAGGTGCAGACTCCGCACAGACAGTGACCCAAGCCGGGAATCGAACCTGGGAACCTGGAGCTGTTAAGCAACTGTGCTAACCACTGTGCTACCATGCTGCTCACTATACATCACATCAACAGCATTCCTCTTATTAATCTTCCATGTTACCTCCTCAAAATACTCCAGCGAGTTATTTAAATTTTTTTTTCCTTAATGAATCCATGCTGGCTTTCCTTAATTATCCTGTACTTGTCTAAATGTCTATTGATTTTGTTTGCAGCTATAGTTTCCACACGTTTTCTTACCACTGAAGTCAAATCAACTGAGCTTTATACTTGCATTCACGATTTTCCAGTACTCTAGCACTACCCTGTGCCTAAGGAAGACTGGAAGATTACCACTCGTGCCTCTGCAATTCCCACTCTCACGATCCCTGAGTATCCTTGGATGCATTTCACCTGATGCTGATATCTTATCAGTTTTAAGAAAGCCTTTCCAACATCTCCTCCTTCTCAATTGTAAATTCTTTGAGTGTACCAGTAACTTCCTCTCTCACCTGAGACTGGGTAGAATCATTTTCCTTTGTAAAGACAGGTGCAAATTACTCCACACATGCACCTTTTTTATTCCGAAATGAGATTTTGGGATTCCCTTTTATGTCAGCTGCCAGCCTCTTTTCATGCTTTCTCTTTTCTTATTAGTTTTACACTTTCCCACTGATCCATAAGGATATCAGTAAGGATAAACAACACCACCTCCACGATTGTCCTCAATAGCAGGCCCCCGCAAGGCTGCGTCGTTAGCCCCCTTATACTCCTTATACACACACGATTGTGTGGCAACATTTTGCTCCAACTCCATCTATAGGTTTGCTGATGACACGGCCATAGTGGGTCGGTACTTGAACAACCATGAGTCAAAGCACAGGAGGGAGATAGAAAACCTAGTGGTGTAACAACGAGAATCTCTTGCGCAAAGTCAGCAAAACTAAAGAGCTGGTCATTGAGGAAGCAAAGTATTGCACTTACCCCTGTCTGCATCAATGGTGCCGAGGAGGGAATGATTGACAGCTTCAAATTCCTAGGTGTGCACATCCCCAACAATGTGTCCTAATCCACCCATGTCGACGCTACGACCAAGAGGGCACAACAGCTCCTATACATTTGGGAAATTCGGCATGTCCACATCGACTCTTACCAATTTTTACAGATGCATCAAAGAAAGCATCCTATATGCTGCATCACAGCCTGGTTATGGCATCTGCTCTGCCCAAGACCGTAAGAAACTACAGAGAGTTGTGAGCACAGCCCAGTCCATCACGCGAACCTGCCTCCCATTCATTGACTCTGTCTACACCTCCCACTGCCTTGGGAAAGCGCGCAGCATAATCAAAGACCCCTCCAACCCGGCTTATTCACTCTTCCAACTTCTTCCTTAGGGCAGCAGATGCAAAAGTCTGAAAACACACACGAATAGATGCAGAAACAGCTTCTTCCCCGCTGTTACCAGACTCGAATGACTCCCTTATGGACTGATCTGATCTCTTCATACATCTCTACTGAGTAGTACTGCACCTCTGTATGCTTCACCCAATGCCTGTGTCTATGTATTTACATTGTGTATTTATGTATGCCCTCTGGGTTTTTTTATGTATGGAATGATCTGTCTGTACTGTATACAAAACAATACTTTTCGCTGTATCTCGGTACACATGACAACAAAACGAAAGAAATCCAATCCTTCTATATTCAGTTTGATTCTCTCCCTGGCATCTGTATATGTACACGCCTTCCTTTTAATGTTCACCTCTATCTTGCTCACCAGCGAGGGTGCCCTGGATTTATTTGTCCTACCTTCCCCTTTTGAAGGAATTTACCTCGCCATTGCCTGCCCTCCTGCCTGCAGCACTTTTTTTTTTAAGGTGCCTCATTGTTCATCCACCATCTTTCCTGCCAACATTTGCTTCCAATACGTTCAAGTCAGATGTACTCTCATCCAATCAAAGTAGGTTTTCCTCCAATGAATTATCCCTGCTTCTGAACTGCTCCTTGTCAATTTCCATAGTCCATCTAAACATCTCCAATGGTCACTGTCCACTAAATGACCTCCCACTGACATTGAATCCACTTGGGCCAATTCATAGTTCAATACAATGTGTAACAATTTACGATTTTGTGCATGTACCATTCATATTTATATAACGGATTACATAGCTTAGATTTTTCTCACACTATGAATTTAATTGGAGGATTTGCAAATTAATAATGTAAAAAACTAATGCTTAATGCTGTTGGATCTAACCATTGAATATTTACTCTATTAAGTGGTTCCTTCTTGTCAGTAATTTGAGTGGTGTTATTTAACTGGGAAGTCTGGGCCAGTAAATCTCACTCCGTTGGTCTAATTTGTTTACCAGGGTCAATCCTGCATTCCTGACCCACACCATGCCAGGAATATCCACAAACATATACTTTTAGCTGAGTTTTATTCTGGACAAGGCTGCTGCTTCTCAGCTTGGTTCCTGGGACCCACACACTTTTTATGCTCATCGGTCTCTGCCCCCCAATTTAAAATCAATTACCCCTTTCATTTTTTCCCAATTCTGGGAAGGGCTGAGTATATCAAATTAGGAGAGTGAAAAAAAATCATTGCAGGGAATAAGAAGCATTAGGAAAATAAAAGTAGCTTTAAGGGACTTGTGTGTATTGGTGAACATTAGAAATATTGTATAGTTTTAAGTGGGTTTAATGTTTCTGTGCCGGGAAAGGTAAAACCTATAGTTAAATTCATGCTATGATGTGGAGATGCCGGCGTTGGACTGGGGTGAGCACAGTAAGAAGTTTTACAACACCAGGTTAAAGTCCAACAGGTTTGTTTCAAATCACTCGCTTTCGGAGCACTGCTCCTTCCTCAGGTGAATGAAGAGGTAGATTCCAGAAACATATATATATATATATAGACAAAATCAAAGATGCAAGACGATACTTTGAATGCGAGCATTTGCAGGTAATTAAGTCTTTACAGATCCAGAGAGATGGGTAATCCCAGGTTAAAAATGTGTAAATTGTCACAAGCCAGGACAGTTGGTAGGATTTCGCAAGCCCAGGCCAGATGGTGGGGGTGAAAGTAATGCAACATGTATCCAAGGTCCCAGTTGAGGCCATACTCATGTGTGCGGAACTTGGCTATAAGTTTCTGCTCGGCGATTCTGCGTTGTCGCGCGTCCTGAAGGCTGCCTTGGAGAACGCTTACCCGAAGATCAGAGGCTGAATGCACTTGACTGCTGAAGTGTTCCCCGACTGGAAGGGAACATTCCTGCCTAGCGATTGTCACGCAATGTCTGTTCATCCGTTCAGTGTCTGCATGGTCTCGCCAATGTACCACACTTCGGGACATCCTTTCCTGCAGGTACATTGACTAGACCATGCTGACACTGCGACAACGGATGAACGGACATCGTACGACAATCGTCAAGCAGGAATGTTCCCTTTCTGGTGGGGAACACTTCAGCAGTCAATGACATTCAGCTTCTGATCTTCGGGTAAGTATTGTCCAAGACAGTCTTCAGGACGCGCGACAACGCGGAATCGCCGATCAGAAACTTATAGCCACGTTCCGCACACATGAGTACGACCTCAACCGGAACCTTGGATTCATGGTGCATTACATTCACCCCCCCACCATCTGACTTGGGCTTGAGAAATCCTACCAACTGTCCTGGCTTGAGACAATTCAGCCTCTTTAACCTGGGATTACCCGTCTCTCTGGATCTGTAAAGACTTAATTACCTGCAAATGCTTGCATTCAAAGTATCGTCTTGCATCTTTGACTTTATTTATATATTTATGTTTCTCGAACCTACCTCTTCATTCACCTGCGGAGGGAGCAGTGCTCCGAAAGCTAGTGATTTGAAACAAACCGGTTGGACTTTAACCTGGTGTTGTAAGACTTCTTACTAAATTTATACTGGACAAAGTTGTTTGTGTGTGTGTGTGGGGGGTCGGTTCTGTTTGAATTGTGTCCCTCCTGTGCTTCGAGAGGGCTATGTCATGAAGAATAAATAGTAGAAGCAAATCGTTGCTTAGCAAGAGGAGACCACTTTCCAGAGGGATGTGTTTTCCTTCGTTTTAACTGGAAGCCAGAGTAGTTAGAGACCGGACACTGGGGAGGGAACAGCTCTCAACTCTGCCAGGACAAGGGAGTTGCAAAGATGCAAGCTTCCTAAGGAACAAGATACAATCCAGATAACCAGGGAACTGGGACAGAAAGAACATTTAAGACATCTGAAGTTAAGAGAACAGAGACCAAGGTATTGTTTAGAAGAATTCAAGGACTAGTAAACAAAGTTACAGAGACAATTGCAGTAACTGTATTTGAAGTGGGACAACAGGCTTCAGAGGTGGATGAAACGTTTGATGTAATGGTAATACAGTCTGTGAATTGAGTTAAAGCAATTGTGAACAGCTTGAACAGCCGTCAAAACAACTAAATCCTAAAAAGATTTACTGTAAAATCTTGGACAGGATTTACTGTTAAAAGTGCAGAAGAAGCTTTGTTTAAAAGTGTCATTTTGAAAACCTGGTCTGGATTTCATAATGCAAACTGCTTATGAGAGAAGATTTTAAAGCGTGTTTTTGGGAGTGGCATTTGGAAACTCCCATGTGACAGTCATCTGAGGGGATTCTGAGGAAAAAACCCCACAGACACTAACTTGGCTTCAGAGCAGTGTATGTATTTAACCAAGCCAATCTGTGTGCTTCAAAGGGACTTTGCCTTAATGGGACTATTGTAGTTTAAGATCTGTGTTAATCTTAAAATCTTAAAAACAGTATAGCATAGTCTCAATAGACCGGGACAGTTTGATAAACCCTTTCCATACAATACTATCTTGGTGCTAAGAGCTGATGATCTTTTTTAGTTCCATTTCCAAACCCCAAAACAACATTATTGTTTTTATGTCAGTCGCCTGATGTTGGGTGAATTTCTGGTCCTGATGCTGGTGTTGAGCAACCAATGCGATTTTTGTTGGGGTGGCAAGAGAGCATGTTCGCCATCCAATTAATGATGTCAGATGAGCTCGAGGCTGGAGGGCCACTAAGATGCAGCTTACAAAAAAGAGTGAGCACTGCATAATAGAGGTGCCTGCTGAAGAGAAGTTGAAAAAATGTTGTATTAAAATTGTGACAATTGCCAATCCTTCATTGTGAAGGGCAACTCATCCATTGGATGGTTGCCAATGACCGCAGCTTGGCCCAACAATTAGCATTGGTGCAGGAGATGATTAAATGGTATTTTGTTTGGCTTTCATTTCCCAAACCAAACTTGTTTGGCATTTTAAATCACCAATCAGAATAGCAATTCACAAAGCATTAAGATAATTGCATTATTTTATTTGTATCTTACAAATAAGGATTAATATTTGATTATAGTCTATCATTGACAGTACTTTTCTTAACTTTTAATTTGCAGCTGTGCACAGTGTTTCGCTGAGCCTTATTTGATTGGTACTAATTCAGGATTGAAGTATTAGACCACTACATTAGTTCACTGTAGGAAAATGACAGCAATGCTACAAATAAGTCTGACCTCACTCCTGTCTTTACTAATGCTTTGCTAAAGCATAATTGCGGTCATTTGGTTGGGAGGGTTTGTCGCTGCTGTATACAAGTCCGAACGTAATCATTCCATTTGTACCTTGTTACTAGATTGCTGAAATTTTATCATGGCAATGGTACTTTATTTGCTTATAATTATTTTTTCAGCAAAGTAAATAATGCCATTGTCTCCTGATGGATCTGTACTCTGTTAATATATTTGTGTCGCCGCACTATATATTAATTGACAGAACTTGAGACTGAGCTTCTTGGGTGAAGTAAAGTATAGCTTTATTTGTGTCAGTTTTAAAAGTCTACTGATCAAGTCAATTAAATGAGAGTACAGAATCTAGAAAGTCTGTTTGTCCAACGCAAATACAGATGGTTGAGTTGAATTCAAAATACAATTCAGTTTGTGGTAATTTCTTCAGATCAAAATGCACAATACAAAAATGAAACAAAAGGAAATAGCAGTTTGCAAGCAAAGTAAAGAATAGGTCTCAAAGGTTAGATTAAAGATGATTTTGGAGAGAGCGAGAGAAAAAAGGTTCTCTCCCAGTCTCAAGGAAATCATAATCTTTAAGGTTCTGTCCCCTTTCTGACTGTGATTGGGTTATAATTATAATTCATCTAATTTGATCGAAATGTCTGTCTATCAAGTTTGAAGAGATAATGTGGCATGAGAGAATTTCTATATGTTTCCATAATATGGTGTGATCAAACCACCTGTTTCCCCACCATGTTTTCTAGAACTGGGATGTTTGCCCAGTAATGATAACAATGAGTTTACTCTGCAACATGGCCTTGTAGTGTATGGTCAGTTTTCAAACTGACTTCCTTATCAGATCATTTCCCATGCTCTCTCAGCCTTTTCTGTTGTCATGGCTAATATATGATTTTGAATAGTATAATGTCACTAAATCATTTCTTCCTTTAAACTTTTATTACCTATAAGAAAAGTAGATTTCTACCACCTCCCATGCTTGAAATTTATTTTCCAAAGCTTTCCAAATAACTTTATGATTATCAGTTTTTGGTTATCCACAGTATCAAGGCTGTTCAAGTTTACAACACGACTGAGAAGGCCAGTCTGAAACCCATGAATGTTTTACCCATTGCAGTTCTGAAGCTGCTGTACTGATATTTTGCATTGACCAAATAAGGACTGAGGAAAACTTATTGTAATGAACAAGTGAGCCAGATCTACCCGTTTCAATGTTCAGTATGGATTCAGCATAGATAGGCAAACACAGTCATTACATAATAATAAATCAGTCCGCATATTACCTTACAGTGGGATGGGCAAACCATTCAGTAAATAGAAGCCCACTTTTCAGTGATTTTATGCTTCTTGCATAAACTGTTAGCTTTATTGGTCATTCATTTAACAAATCTATTGGCATGCTTATTCAGGGCCTAACATTTATTTGGTTGAATATTGTTTCAGGATATGTGAAATCCAATTAAAACAACAGAAAGAATGATACTGGTGCAAATATTAGGATATTAAACCATTCTTGTTTTAGTTGACATAAATTTCTGATAATCCTCACAATCCCCTCCTTTAGTTCAGGACCTATGAGAGGACTGTAAATTTAGTTCCTATTTAGTACAGACTGACTATTGTCTGCTTAACCATAGTTTTCATCCAATTCACTTAATCCCATGAGAAAAGATTCTACAAAGTTAATTCTTCCTGCCTGAGAGAAAATCAAGAACAGCAATCTTACTTGCATTAAAAATTATTTGTCATTAACCAGAACTTATTCTGAGACCAAATAGCAGCAGTCAGAATAGACCCATGAATATGTATGTCAAAAAAGAGCAGTGTGACAAACTTGTGTACCGTCTCCAGATCGTTTCAATCTTTACAGCGAAATGATTGTAAAACATATGTCAAATTTGCAATAATTTCAGTCAGTGGATCAAATAGAAATAATCAGAGATACGTGGATGAAACCGTAATTATGACAGATTCAGAAGAAAATCTGCAAAGGTTCTGAGATACAATTGTAAAAAATAGGGGGCAGGATTCTCCCATCCCGCGGCAGAGTGTTCACGCCGTCGTAAACACCGTTGCGTTTTACGACAGCGTGAACGGGCCGCTGCCAGGAGTAATTCTGGCCCCTACAGGGGGCCAGAACGGTGCTGGAGCGGTTCACGCCGCTCCAGCTGCCGATCCCGGTGCGAACTGGGCGCCGCGGGATCCGCGCATGCGCAGTGGCACCAGCGCCAATGCGTGCATGCACAGTGGCCTGCTTCAACGCGCCGGTCCCATCGCAACATGGCGCAGGAGTACAGGGGCCGGCGCGTAGGAAAAGAGGCCGAGGAACAGAGGCCAGCCCGCCGATCGGTGGACCCCGAACGCGGGCCAGACCGCATCGGAGGCCCCCCCGGGGTCGGAGCCCCCCTCCTCCCCACAGGCCGCCACCCAACCCTTGCACGCAGAGTTCCCGCCGGCTGCGAGCAGGTGTGCACGGCGCCGGCAGGACTCCGCGTTTTAACTGCAGCCACTCGGTCCGAGAATCGGCCGGACTGGCCGTGTAGAGCGACCTGCAACCAGCGCCGCGCCAAACACGCCGATGCCACTGGCACCGATTCTCCGCTTTGTGGAGAAGAGTGTGCCGCCGTCGGGGCAGCGTTGCCTGGTTGCAGGGAATCTCCGGCCCGGCCCCGGGCTGAGAAAATCCCGTCCATGGATTATCATTCAACTAAACAGTAGTTATGCATGGTAATGTCAAAGAAAAATATTACATCTAGATAACAGTGGAATCAACAAAATTCAAACAAAGCAAATCATTTTTTTACCTTATCAGCCTAGTAACATCTGATGGGAGAAGTGATCAAGGTGTCAGGAAGCCTATAATTCTTGGAACTAAACCTTCTCAAAAATGTCAAACCTCTTTCGAACAAAAAACATCTCTGTTGAAAGCAGAATAGGATTAATAAAATGCTACATTTGGTCAATGCGAATCTCTGGATGTGAAGATTGAAATATAAGCAAGACATTGGGAGATAATTTTGAAGGGTTTGGGGTAATTGTATGGGCCACAAGCCTAATTACACATGTTAGTTAGGGGTGGCCTGAGGTAAAATCAATACAGTTTCAAAAACAAGTAGCAGAGCAGAGAGGAAAGAAATAGTCAGGGACCCAACTTCTGGAACTATAGCTAATGGCAAAACGTTTTTTTAAAAATCTTTTTATTGGCATTTCTCATATTTATTAACAATTGTATATGTACATCACATTTTTCTTACCCGCGCTGGTTTGCTTTATTGTACAGAGAGACTTATTTTGTCCTTCGTTTAATTGACTCTATATACATTTCGCCGCCCTCTGGATCGTTCTATAGTTCTTCCTTCCTCCCCGTTACACCCCCCCCCCCCCCCCCCCCTCTTCTCTTGTAGTTTCCTCACCTTCCTTCCGTCTTGCCCCCGTCCCCCGGGTTGCACAGTTCCTCATCTATCTTTGTTTTTTATTCTTAACTTACTCCTCGTTGCTGGCCTTGAACATGTTTTGGAACAGGCCGACAAACTGCCCCAAGTATCCAGGAAGCCTTCCTCCGACCCTCAGATGGCATAATTAATCTTCTCCAGGTGGAGAATTTCCTCAAGGTCAACGAGCCAATCTGCAGCTGTGGGTGGTGCTGCCGATCACCAGCTGAGCAGGATTCTCCGGCATTCGATGAGGGAAGCGAAAGCGAGGGTGTTAGCTCCCTTCCCCATGATACCCCGAAGATTGGGCACAGTTTCACCCTCACTCCCACAACCTTGGACATTGCCTCGTAGAAGGCTGTCCAGAACCCAGCAAGTTTGGGGCAAGCCCAAAACACGTGGGTGTGGTTGGCCGGGCCCCTCTGGCACTGTTCACATTTGTCCTCCACCTCCGGGAAGAACCTGCTCATTCGGGTTCTGGTCAGGTGCGCTCTGTGCACCACTTTGAGCTGCATTAGCCTTGCACAGGAGGTGATGGAGTTAGCCCTGCTCAGTGCTTCGCTCCAGAGTCCCCACCATACCTCTGTCCCCAGTTCGTCCTCCCATTTTTGTCTGGAGGCGGGACGGGGGCACAATGGCGGTCGGGCACTTCCACGTAGGGCACAGACTGGCGACACTAGACGAACTGACGAGGAAGTGGAAGCTGGCAAAAGGACAGGAAATGAGCCACCTCCAAATAAAACACTTCCTCCGCAAAGAGGCAGTAGGGTACCCAGGGATTTCAGAAAGCACGCTTACTAGAGGACCTGATAGGCACAAGCAGCGAGAGGGGGGGGGGGGGGGGGGGGGGGCGGTACGCGCTATGTGGGAAAATATACAGACAGTTACTGGACAGAGCCTGAACACCACTGGACGAGACCAGGCTAATGGCAAAACCACAAATACACTGATTCAACCAAAAGAGAAAAATAACAAATAAGTAAATAAACCATCAGTGCTGAGGAACAGATTAGGGGGTATAGCCAATTAAAAGAGTTCTATATACTAACACGTGGAGTGTAAGACATAACCTAGGTGAGCTGCAGGCACAAATGCAATTTTAAGATTATGATGTAGTGGTTATTACAGAGCCTTGGCTGCAAGATGGTCAGGACTGGCAAGTAACGATACCTGGTTATAAAGTTTACAGCAGGGGCAAGGAAGATGGCAGAGGGGAGTAGAGCAGCCTTGCTGATTAGAAATACGATTACCTCAATCATGAGGGAGGATATAATGAGGGGAAAGCATCTAGTGGAGACCATATGGATGGAACTGAGGAACAAAAATACATAAAACTATAATAGGTGTTGTGTGTCGACCCCCTGGTAGTTCTGAGGTGTTTGTAAAATTTCAAAAATTAGGCAAATATGTAGCAAAGGCAGAGGAGTATTTTTTTATTTTAAAAATAAATTTAGAGTACCCAATTCATTTTTTCCAATTAAGGGGCAATTTAGCGTTGCCAATCCACCTACCCTGCACATCTTTCGGCTGTGGGGATGAAACCCACACAAACACGGGGAGAATGTGCAAACTCCACATGGACAGTGACCCAGGGCCGGGATCGAACCTGGGACCTCGGTGCCTTGAGGCAGCAGTGCTTTAAAAAATTTTAAATTTTATTATGAACATGTATCAAAGCAGGTTACAGCCAATAAACAACAACACCCTGGGAAGCATACCTCCCAACATTTAACTATACAGTCTGTACAGATTTTTCCCCTTTTTCACTCCCCAGCCCCCCGCGATGAACAGCTCTTCAAACACGGTCACAAACATCCCCCATCTTTTCTCAAACTCCCCTGCTGAGCCCCTTAACTCATACTTTGTCTTCTCCAGCCACAGGAAGTCGTACAGATCACCCAACCATGCTGCTACCCCCGGTGGCAATGCCGACCGCCACCCCAGCAAAATTTGCCGATGTGCAATCAGAGCGGCGAAGGCCACGACATCGGCCTTCCTCCTCTCCATGAGCTCCGGCTTCTCTGAAACCCCAAATAGGCTAAGACCGCGAACACTCCCGCCTAGAATCTTCCCGATTTTTCGCAACCCCAAAACGTGTGCCTGTGATTCGCTGGCCCCTGCCCACATCTCTCACACTCATCTGCTACCCCCTAAAAGAACCCACTCATTCTCGCCCGAGTCATATGCACGCTGTGCACCACCTTGAACTGTATCAGGCTCATCCTTGTACCTTCGCAGTGCCTCACTCCATACTCCCCAATTGATCTCCCCTCCCAACTCTACTTCCCGTTTCTAATTGATCTTCACCACCCGCTCACCTCCCTGCTCCCCCAATTCTTCCCTCCCCTTCTACATCGGTAAGCAGCAGTCGCGCCAGCAGGGTGTATTGCGGCAACCTAGGGAACCCCCTCCAAACCGTTCACGCAAAGTCCCTAACCTCAGATGCCTGAACTCACTACCCCTCCCTTAGCTCCACCAGACTGGCAAATCTTTCCTCCAAATACCTCACCTTGACCAGCCCCACCTCCTATATACACTATCCATCCCCCCCCCGGCTCAAACCCAAGATTCTCGCACAACCGCGTTAGCACCGAGATCCCTTCCATCCTAAAATGCCTCCTCAGCTGATTCCATATCTTCACCATGGACTGCACCACTGGGCTCCCTGAATACCTACTCGGAGCCATTGGCAACCCTGCCATCATTATAGCCCTCAAACTAGACCCCTTACAAGATTCCTCTTCCATCCTAACCCATTCTACCCCTTCTTTCTCCTTTCCACCACTGCCGCACCTTGTCCACATTCGCCGCCCAATAATAATGAAGCAAGTTAAGCAACGCCAACCCCCCCTGCTGCCTCTGCCTCTGTAGCAGGGTCCTTCCCACCCTCGGCACCTTCCCCGCCCATACAAACTCCAAGATGATCGTGTCCACTTTCCGAAAAAAGGCCTTTGGTATAAAGATTGGGAGAACCTGAAAGATGAGCAAGAACCTCGGCAGAATATTCATTTTCATCACTTGGACCCTCCCCACCAACATTAAGTGCAGTGTATCCCACCTGCTTAGATCCACTCTGGCTTCCTCCACCAGCTTTGTTAAGTTCCAGTTATGGATTCCCATCCATTCCCTCGCTACCTGAATCCCCAAATACCTAAACCTATTCCTCGCTACCGTAAATGGCATCCCCCCTAAATTAGCCCGCTATCCCAGCTCATTCACTGGGAATACCTTGTTTTTCCCGACATTCAGTTTGTACCCTGAGAACCTTCAAAATCTCCCCAACAGGCCCATAATCCTTCCCATATTCCCCAATGGATCCGAAACATACAGCAAGAGGTCATCGGCACAGAGTGACACCCGATGCTTCCTCTGTCCCCTTATAATCCCTCGCCACTTTGCCGACCCCCTGAGAGCCATCGCCAACGGCTCTATGGCCAGCGCAAATAGCAATGGCGACTACCGTAGAAAGGGCGCAGGGATGGGTCAAGGAACCAGGAGCAGAATGGAAGGGAGTTCCTGCACAGGGTCATCCCTCTGAGCACTGGCCACGGCAGCACTCCCATCCCCCCTGACCAGGTACTCAAAAAGCCCAGTGGTAGTAGCCACACTTCGAACATGGAACCAAATGCGACACCACTTCGGTCTTACCGAGATGTCCACCATGGACCCAATCTGCAAAAATCACAAGTTCAGCCCTGCAACAACGCATGCTTCCTTCAAAAAGTGGAGACAGGACGAAGGGACACTGACAGTAGGAGACAGAGTAGCACCCTTAGGGGAACTGTCGGACAAGCTCCAGCTGCCAAAAAGGAATGATCTGAGGTACAACAAATCAAAAACTTCCCACGCGAAGAAACTATGATATTCCCCCTAATACCAGGACACTAGCTACTGGACAGATTACTGACTGCCAGTAAACTGTGCGGACATGTAGGATGATTATTGGAAGAGACATCCTCACCCTTGGACGAGACCAAGGAGAAATGGGAGGAAGGACTAGGCAGGGAGATCGAGGAAGGACTCTGGATCGAAGCACTGCACAGGGCAACCTTCACTTCCATGTGCACAGGGCTGAGCTTAACGCAATTCAAGGTGGT
Source organism: Scyliorhinus torazame (assembly GCF_047496885.1). Taxonomy (NCBI): domain Eukaryota; kingdom Metazoa; phylum Chordata; class Chondrichthyes; order Carcharhiniformes; family Scyliorhinidae; genus Scyliorhinus; species Scyliorhinus torazame. The sequence goes on along the minus strand of NC_092721.1, from coordinate 78,602,495 downwards.
GCACAGGGCACACCTAACCAGGATGAGGATGAGCAGGTTTTTCCCGGCGGTGGAGGACAAATATGAACTGTGCCAGGGAGTCCCGGCCAACCACACCCACGTGCTCTGATCTTGCCCCAGACTTGTTGGGTACTGGACTTCCTTAGAGACCATGTCCAGGGTTGTGGTGGTGAGGGTAGAAATTTGCCCACTGGTGGCGGTCGTCAGGGTATCAAAACAGTCAAAGCTTTTCATGGGATGAGAGACTGATGCTTTGGTCTTGGCCTCCCTGATCGCCCGCCAAAGACTCCTGTTCAGCTGCTGATCGGCAGCACCATCCAAGGCTGCAGACTGACTGACCTGGCACAAATGTCTCAAGCTAGAGAAAATAACATGTCCCACCAAATTATCAGAGGAAGTCTTCCACAAAACAGAGAGGCTGTTCGACAACTTGTTCCAGGACCTGTTTGTAACCAACGTCCAGTAAAGTAGGGGGGATGGGGAGACCCAGGACAGGGAATGAAATAAGGAAGAGAAAGGGGGAAGGGAAGAGCAGGAAGGAGATGGGAATAAAAGCACCGAAGGGAAAAGCAGGACAGGTAGAATAAAGGAAAGAGCTGCAAGGGACACAGGGCAACAAAAGAAAGAGCGCATCCAACGGACACGCCCCCCCCCCCCCCCCCCCCCCACCCCCAGCATGTTTAAGTGCCAGTAGGCAACCAGGACTGGGGGTGGGTCGCAGTGCGTCACACAACAGTGGGTCGACCACTGGGAGTATCCAAAAGGGACCCCTCCCTGGAACTATACAAAAGCTCCCTCTCAGGGAAGCAGAGCCAGCTATCGGCCCCACACGACTGAGCGAGTATACCAAGGTCTGGCCCAGCAAACGTTCAGCAGCATTTTCTTTGTAAATTACCTTTGTCTGTATCGTGCATGATTATCTTATGACTGTAGCTAGCACACCCTATATGACGAACTCCACATAGCGGAAGGATACATCCTATGTAGAGTAGCTAAAACTGCAGTTGCTGTAAACTCTTGTAGATATATGTTTTGATTTTATCTTGTGATATAAAATGTCAAAACTACAATAAAAATATGTAAAAATAATGGATTAACAATTTACCTGCAGTGTAACTTGGATTGGAGCCACCCATGATACCACTACACAGTGTAACTGCTGGTAGAATGCGTCTTCATTGTCCACATAGTAAGCCCGGTCACGAGGGGCGTGGCAAAGTCCGGTGGGTGGGTGTTTGGCCTGCACGGGGCCATCTTTTACCTCGGTCTTAGCGGCCTGCTGCTGCCTGCCCTTACCCAAATTCCTGGTCCTTTTGGGTGAGGGAGGCTCTCTGGCCCTCTGCAGCAGTGGTCTGCGGTAATGGCCCCCTTGCCGGAGGCCCATCTCTTTGTATCTTGGCAAGGCCGAACAACATTTGGTCGAACGGCCTACTTTCAGGACTGACTTGGAGTTCCTGGACTCCCTGCTCAGTGCGTTTGCGGGAAATGGCTATCTCGTCCGCCCACTGTGAATCCAGGTGGATCTCCGAGGGGTTTTCGTTGCGTTGCCGTCTCTCAGGGCTTCATTCAACATTGCTCCAACTCGCAAGCTTCAGCCAGTTTGCGCAATTAGGCCAATAAGTCTTCAGTAGATTTGCCCTGGGCCTGGGTGGCTGTATGAAACATGTACCAGCGAACGATTATCGGAGGCTTGGGTTTAAAATGTTCCCCCACAAGGGCCACTAAGGCGGCAAAATACCGTAGATCTGGTGGATCCGGGTGGCTCAAACTTTTTATGATACTGTAGGTTGGTCCACCACAAACAGTGAGTGGCATTATCGTTTGCCGTTTGTCCCTAATGATTGCATTGGTCCGAAAAAAATACTGCCTTTGATATACTGCTCCCAATCATCAGTACTTGCATCGTATGGCTGCAGTTTTCCAATGTGAAGCATCTCTGCTGGTAGGTGGGAGACCTTTTAAGGCCGAAATGAAGTGATTTTGGTACGCAGCGCTCAGCGGCGATGGCAGCTCCACTTAACCCTCATCGCCAGTGTAGAATCCACACAGAGCGAACACGCATGGAACGGTCGGTAGAATGCAACAAATACTGGTTTAGTCGCAATACACAAATACTCGCCACTCCCCAAAAGGTCTCCCTCCTCAACCTGCAGCCAGATCGGGGTTTTTAAACCATGAGGTCTCCCCCCATTAAAGAGGAAGCCCCGTTCCATTACCGGGTAAGTGTATTCCTTGGAGCTCCGCGGGGGTTGTATCAAATTCTGATCAGAGCCTCCTCAATTTACAAGGTAGTTTTTCTCACTAACCCACTGATAACCTTTTAAGTTTTCCTCTTTATTTTATCATTCCTGTCTCCTCCTTTATATTTACATTGGTAGCATTGTCTCGATAAAACAAATGCAAAACACTTATTAATCCCGATACCTTCACAATAAATTTTTCTTTGTTATTCCTCTTTGGCACCACTCTTCCTTTGCCTACCCTTTTACTCGTAATTTGTTCATGTACTCAATTTAAGCTAGTTAGTTAGTTGATTTTTACACAATCCCTCTTTTGCCCCCTTACTCCTTTTTTAAGATCTTTGCAGTACTTTATTTAGCTTTGTCCTATACTCTATTATGAGCCTTATAATTGATATAAGCCTCGCTTTCTCCATTTAATTTTAACCTCTGTCTTGAATCATCCAGGGAGCCCGAGCTTTGAAAGGCCTTCTTTTCCCCCCTCATATGAATTTGTCTACTTTGCACCTGAAGCACCACCTCTCTGAAGGTTGCTCATTGTTTGATTACTGTTTTGTTCACCAATTTTTTATTCCAGCCCCCTGGGCCAGATACCTTCTCAACTGATTGAAGTTAGTCTTCCTTCAATTAAGTATTTTAATTCTTGCTTGTACCTTGTCCCTTTCTATAATCATTCTGAACTTCAAGTTATGATTACTGTCCCCCAAAATATACACCCACAGAAACATGCTTCACTTGCCCCATTTCATTACCTATAACTAGATGCAGTAATGTTTCCTCCTTCATTAGGCTGGAAATGCAAAGATCACAAAAAAACCTCTTGTATGTATTTCAGGAGTTCCTTTCCCCCTTTGCCATTTACACTGTTCCTACTATCCTGTTATTTTTTAAAGGAAAGGTTATGATAAAATGGATGCAGAGCAAATATTTTCTCTTGTGGGAAAGAGCATAACTAAAAGTGATCAATAGTCACCAAGAAATCCAACAGAGAATTCAGAAGGAACTTCTTTACGCCAAAGGTGGTGAGAATGTGCAACTTGCTACCCGAGGGAGTGGTTGAAGCAAATCGTATGGATGCATTTCAGTGAGGGCTAGACAAGCAAATGAAGGAAATGAATTGAGGGTTATGATGTTAGATTTATATGAGGAAAGATGTGAGGAGGCTCCAGTGGAACATAAACACCAACATGAACTGGTTCAACTGAATGGCTTGTTCTGGGTTATTTCCCATATAATCCGATGTATCCAAGTCTATATTGTATAAAGTAATAAAAACAAAGTGTTCAAAAAACTCAGCTGGTCTGGTAGTATCTGTGGAGAGTGAAACAGAACTAACATTTTGAGCCAAATATGACCAAATCTGGAGTTCCCAGTGCGTGGGGCACATTTCCATGTCTTTCTCACTCGAGGTCGATGAGCAGATTTTGGTAAGATATATGAATGTCACAAAAAATGGTTGAGCATGACAAAAAGAAACCACTTGCTGAGCAAAAATAAAACAATGTCAAATCAAAAAATTAATCATTGAATATAAAAAAGGGGATTAATGAAAATAATAATTTGAGTGCAAAAGGGGGAGTGTGTGTATGTCCAGCTCACTCCCAGTCTCAGGGTATTACGTCACGCACTCTCACCCACTTTGAGAGTGGTGAACATGTGTTGGTGTGAGGATGAGGGTGACTGGGTCTGAGCCAGACCAGCACACACCTCCCACTCATCCATTGGTCCCTTTATCCAAGCCACTTACATAAATTGTAAAAGGTCGAAGCTCAAACACTGATCCCTGTGGCACACCACTTGTCACATCCGGCCAACCAGAAAAATACCGTGGCCAGGATTCTTCAAAAATGGGGCTATGTCTCCACGCCCGCCGGAAAACAGGCACAAATCACTCCCGACTTTTTTCAAAAAGTCCAGAGTGATTCTCCTGTTTAAAGAGGGAGAACGGCCCTGGCGTGCGCCGTGCAGCTCCTGCTGCCGATACGGGACCTCGCACTTCTGGCCGCGGGGCCGCGCATGCGCGCGGCGGTAGTTTACGCACTGGCCTCCGCGCAACATGGTGGAGCCGCACAGCGGGCCAGCGTGGAAAAAGATAGGCCCCCCCGGATCACGCGCGCCCGCAGATCGGTAGACCCCAATCGTGGCCACGTCCCTCGTGGAGGCCCCCCGCTCTCCCGGAGTGTGATCTCCCCCCCCCCCCCCCCCCCCCCCCCCCACCAGGACGTCCGTGAGTCCGAGCTCCCACCGGGTGGACCAGGTTGGAACCACACCGCCGGAACTCGGCCGGAACTCAGCCGGTCGATGGCGGAGAATTGCCGCGGGGGCCTCTTTCAACGGCCGCCGACACGTGCCACCTGCGCGTTCGCGGCTGCCGAAGATTCTCCGGAACGCGGAGAATCGCGTCCCGGCGCCGCGTGTCTGAGGCTCGATTCTCCGCCCCTGCGCTGAGCGCGATTTCAGCACGGAGGCTCGGAGAATCCCGGCCCAGATTCCTCCAAGGGGGTCGAAGGGTCCGTCACATGGAAGCCAGTGCCGCCTGGGAGGCAGTGGCAGCGACAGCGCGGGGAGTGTCACACGGAGGGCGGCCACCCAGCGCCCCAAGAAGCTAAACGACCTGCGCCGGGCCGCACGGGTGAGTTGACATCGGCCCCCTGTCAGTGGTCCTACCTGCCAGCCCCGGCCACCTCCCCCACTACTAACCAGCAGTTGGCACCCCCCCCCAGAGTACAGTACCGCATCTGTGCCCCAGCAAGCCCTGGCACCCACCACCACACCTCACCCATTACTGGCAATATGACTGGTGGTGTCCAAGGTGTTGCTCAGTCAGTGACTGCCATGACTGAGGGCCTCAACTGCATGTCCAGATGCTGGGGGACATGTCCTTGATGCAGGTGGTCTTTGCCGAGACACTCCGGTATGTGTCCCAGTTATTGCGGACCATGTCCCAGTCTCCGGTGGATCTTGCCAAGGCGCTGTGGAGCATGCCTCAGGTGGACATCCTCATACTGACTACCTTTCCCTGTCCTACACATGTTATTACTTGGACCACAACTGGATCCACCCCTCCCACTCTAAGTTCCTCTCCAGCACTGAGCAGATATCCCTAACCCTGGCACCAGGACAGGCAACACATTCTGGAATCTCGCACTTTGCTTCACAGTGGCCTGTACACGCACCCCTCCTGTGCTCAGGGTGTGCATTGAGCCTCCTGAGTTATTGTTTCATCTGGAGGGTGAATATCCAGTGGCTAATCCTGAGAGTTGGGGATGCACTTACTTTGCCCAAATGTATCAAATCATTAAATCTTCTCCTGCACCTCATCCAGTTTCTGTGCACCCTGCTCACTGTGTCAGCTCAAACCAGGCCCGCTTAGTCTCTCAAGGTAGCCTCCTCTTGCTGCTCTCCAGGAACCAAACCTCCTTCCTCTCCCTTACACCCTCCAGGAGGACTTCTAGATCGCCATCAGCGAATTGAGAGCTTACCCTGTCCGGGTTCCAGCTGTCTGCCTTTCCTGAGACTTTCCACGGTGTTATATTTCAAACAGACAGTATAGCAGTGAAACAGTAATAGCTCCTGTGTTTCGATAAAACAGGTCCCGACTTCACTAATTAGCCACCAAACCTGTCTCCAGGCCAATTAAAAAGATGCCCTATGAAACAGACTTTTTAATGGAGCTGGTGTGGGACCTGAACACTGTCCTAAGTTCTGTTTCCTGCCCCAGAGGGAAAATCCTGCCTGATTTGCTGTTCCTAAATATGAATGGTTTATTGTTTAGTCTGTGCACAAAAAGTTAAATAATTCTCTAGAGTCCTTTGTGCTTCATAAATATGAAATTGCTTAGTATTTGGACATTTGATCTATTAAATTCCAGTTGTTTTATGCCTTGTTTTTAAAACTGTTTCCAGGCCTGTTTAACATGATAAATGCCACAATTAGAGATTGTGCTTCCAATTTTTTGTTTGAAATTCGCAAAACACAACCAAATGCTTTCAGTTGGAATCATCTGAATTGCCAAAAGAACTTTAATCTCTAGCATTGTATCTTTGATCAAGTAAATTGCCTGCAGAGAGCTGTTGGTTATTTAAAGACCTATGCTCCTTACTTTGCTGTAATTAGAATAATGAACTGCTTCCATTCTACTAGATAGATGAGTTATTAGGTTACAAAGCTGACTGCAATTTGTACTGTGTGTCTCATGTTATGTGAACAAAAGAAAACCATCTACTTGTAGCTGCTCTATTTTAACAGAGGACATTTTTAGCCTTGGGCAAAAGAACTGGACAATTAATTAGAAGTAGCCTGTTTATATTACAGTATACTTGGTTTTAATTTTGCTTTTTCTTTGACAATCTATGTGACTTAAAGCTAGTTTGATCATTAAAGCGGGAAGCTAGAGATATTGAAAATTTTTCCTGACAACCAAATTAATTTGGGGCTAGTTTGTATTTTAGATTTGGCATGTTTAGAGCAGGCAATTCTGTTATTAATAGTTTTGCACTATTCTAGCAATCCCGGCAGCTATTAAACATATTAATAAACATAGATCGAGTTTAGATGTCTAAAGCTTGGAACAAGGTCTTCCATGGAGTGGCAATCACAGTCAGATTGTCAGTCCGCCCCTTTTCACTTCCCTTAGTTGGAAGCTGAACATTTCTTGCCTGACCTTCCAATTCAGGTCTGCTAAGAACTGTGCAGCCTACAGGCTGCTGGGAGTCTTCTGTGCAGTGTAGCCGTGTCAGGGGAAGTGAAGCCACGCACCATTTTTAGGCACAAGCAGCCGTAAAGTAGCCAAGTTGAAAGATTTTGAGAAATGGAAGAAGGGTGAGGGGGATGGCTCTCTGGTCGCCAGCGTCCGGGGGACCCCCCCTCCGGGACCCCCCCTCCCACTGCCGGTGTCCAGATGATGCCCCCCCAGCTGATGCCCCTCCGACTGCTGGTGTCTTGGGGACGCCCCTCCGGCTGCCGGTGTCCATGGGACGCCCCTCCGGATGCCGTGTCTGGGAGATATGCAGTGCAGAAACTTGGGCAATAGCAAGAAGAAAGGAACAATGACTAGATACTAATGAGGTGAGGATACTGAAGTAGATGTGGGAAGTAATGAGAAAGGACAAAATCAGGAAATAAGCAACAGGGGATCAGGTCAATACCGTGGAAGCATCTAAAAAGGTAATTGAGAAGAGATTGAAATGGTATCGTCACCTTTTGCGCAGAGAGAAACGAAATGTAGTCAGTTGCATAATGGAATGGCACTGGCAGGAAGAAGGCAATGAGAATGGAAATATGTGGGGGGAGATTTGAACACACTGGGACAGGGAGTGGAATGGGTGGCTGTCAGGTGGAAATGAAAATGGGTGATTGACCACCATTCGGGTGACCCCAAGTAAAATGGGAGAAGTTGACAGAAGAAGATGTCCTTCTGAAAACAAATGAATGTTAAACAAGTCTTCTGATCTCGATGAGACAGATTCAATGATGTACTGTGGAATTATTTAGGTGAAAGATTTTTTTTCTGTACTTCTAGATTTTGGGGATAAAGGCTGTAGTGTTGTATTTGATATTCACTGAATTCAACAGGAATAGGGGGCTGGATTCTCCAATAAAGGGGCTATGTCCTGACGCCAGCGTAAAAACGCTGGTGTTTCACTCTGGACTTTCCTTAAGAAACCTGCAGGGGGCTGGCAGGACCCCAGAGTGCTCCTCGCAGCTCTGGCTGCGGATACAGGCTGCCACACTTCCAGTCGGGAGACCACGCATGCGCACGGTGATGGCCTGCAGCGGCCGCCCCGTGGGACCGCGAAGCGGCATCAGAAATGTAGGCATCCCCCCGAGATCGTGCGCGCCCGCGGGTCCGTGACGCCTATGCCACCCCCCCCGGTGATCAATCCCCCCCCTAGGGCAGATGCGGACTGAGTCCGCAGCCACCACGCGAGGTTCCCGGCGGCCGACAGGTGGTTAGAACCACTCCGTCGGGAACTCGGCCAGTTTTGCACGGAGAGTCACGGGGGGGGGGGGGCCTCTGTCAATGGCCCCCTATCCGCACCACGTAGTTCGCATGGGAGAGACTCCTGGCGCGCCTGTCCCGATTTCTGGGTAAACGGCCATTCCCCCCCCCCCCCCCCGCCCCGTGCCAAACGTGATTTTGGCTCGGACAATCCATCCCAGGGTGTCTTTTAACAATTCTAGATCTACACAAGTTTGAATATGCTCAAATGTATGGGGCTAGATTCTCCGTCCTGCCGCACCACATTTCTGTTTCAGCGCGCCGGAGGGATGCTCTGTTGTGCCTACTGGTCAATGGGGTTTCCCATTGTGGGGCAGCCTCATGCCGTCGGAAAACCCCCGGGCTGCCGGCAAAATGGAACATCCCACGGGCGGAGAATCCAACCCAGAGTCGTCATCTATTTATTTCCTATTAGCATGCCATTTATTAATATAAATGTTAATTTCAATTTTCCTTTTGAGTACCAGATTTACTTATGTGGCACTGATATTTTTTCCAGTGTGTTCAAAGAGTTAATAAATCAATAGATGTGTTTTTATACTTACTGTTTAATAAAGATGGGAAGCACAACATCAAACAAGTCATATTCCTATCAGTTATTGTGAATATCAAATGCTGAAATAGCAACCATTCTCTTTGCATATGTCACAATTTTAGTACAGTTTCTGCAGTCTGTCCTCCAGGTCATTACAGCCTTGGTCCAAACATGGACAAAAGAGCTGAACTTGAGGTGAGAGTAATTGCTGCATTTGACCAAGTATGGCATTAGGAAACCTTGGCAAAATCGAAGCGGGAATCTTTATGGAGCACACAAAACTGGGAAACAGGTGATTAGGTAGGGTGAAAAATATTGATTTCCTGAAAGCGGGTTGAGAAGCTGTGACAAAGACAGGGGTTTGTTTGTGACTTGGAACAGTTTTCAATAAAATCTTAGGGATAGTGTCTGCAGCACATGAGAATCTCATGGCATTCAGTTCACGATAATATAAAGATAACATGCAGCAGTCAGCTTTATGCAGTTGTGACAAAGGTAAGCAGGCTTCCGTGTTGACCTCTGTGACACAGGGTGTTGAAAGATTGGTGTTTGGGTGCAGGGAGATGCAGTTTTGCATCTTGGGAGTGGTGGGCCTATAAGAGGACGTGGGTGATGGTTCATGCAGGGATTGAAAGATGGATGAAAGGCCTAAAGGGCGGGGTTGGTGCTGTCGATGGTAGGGTCGAACTAAAGTGCTGGGTGGCAGAGGGAACAGTCACAGCCCATAGGGAATGTTATACTCCATACCGGGGCAGGTCCAGAGTCCTGTTCGGATATTGGAAGGCCTCATGGAGGGTTACGGATGTGATGAAAATCATAGAGGAGGATAACCGGAGAATCCAGGGCCAAAGTGGGGATTGGGAAGGACACAGGTGGAGACACCGGGGAGAAACTGCATGTGTGGGAAAATGCAGATAGACTCCAGGGCAACAGAGATGGAAGGGGTGGAGGAAAAGTTAAATTGGGTGGGTAAATGATGATTGGAGCAAGTGTTTGGATAATGGGAGGGGTAGAAGGTAAAGGATCGGGTTTGTAATGTGACTCACACCATTGCCTGTGGCTCGTTGTAAAAGTACGTTCGTATGCAAGGAAAGCAGATTGAAATGGGAGAAGGGTTTTTGTTGGGTGGAGTTCACGTTATGCATAATTGCTGTCGTATCTATGGCTGCCCTCTTTTCACAGTGCAATTACTGCTATAAACATAGGTCTCTTTCACCCGATTTTCCTGCGACCTCAAAAGCAGAAGGAGAGAATGCAAAGAAGGAGAGCTCTTTCTGTCTAAAAACAGAGAGGCCACATCAGCAGGCAGAACCTGAGAGGGGGCTGTCTGGATACAGATATCCAGGGAAGGCATCATCAAAGATTGCCACTAGCGAATCAACACAGCAAGAGGACACGATCAAACTATCTCCAGATGGCAGAGGCGATGCCAGAAAAATTGAAAATTCGCCTAGGCCACCCTTTTCAGTTTTTTCCCCCCACTATGGTCTAAGTGCTACCCTGAGATCAAAAGGTGAGCTAGAGGCAGTGTTCAAGGTGGTCGGTGTCCTCTGGAAGTGTGGGGCCATGAGGGCTCCAGCCTACTGAAGTATCCTGCATTAGTGCAGGGGCATCCCTTCCCGCCTTGCTTTCTGAAGCTGTTGGGGTCAATGGTGGAGGGGAATGAGGAAACACAGCTAACTCTGGGTTGTCCTAAGATAAAGGCCCTGGTGCTGTTGCCACATGTTCCTCCATGTGCATGCATGATGGCACCTCCTTGTCTCCCTGATAGCAGGGGGCTCCTGACGGGAGTTTCAGGTGCCTTGTTGGCACCTTCCCCACTGCTGCACTGACCGCATGACTAGATCAATGGAATGTAGGTCAGAGCGCAAATGGATCAAATACTCGACCTGGCTCTCTCTGGCAGTTGCCATTCTTTCCTGAATTAGCCATGTGCTCATGCCTCAACCTTATGTTCCCCTAGCTTCTGCTGTATGTCTAGCAGGGTTCTTGTGGCCACATCCAGAGAGGCCCGGACTCAGCAGGTGTCTGGTCCCAGCAGTCTTCCGATCGTTTGGGAACCCAGCTGTCCCATTCACCCTCAGTTGCTGGAATGTGCCTGTGGTGTGTTCACCAGATTGTTCCCTTGAATCTATACGTGACCCCTTTGTGGACTGTGGGGTGTAACGTGTAACTGTGCTGGAGGAGATGGGTGAAGAGGCAGATGACAATGCATCTTCTGGGGAAATGGCTGCTTCATTCCTAGTTGGGGAGTCTGGTGACGTCTGGTCCTAGGATGGAGATGACCTGTACAGCAAAAAGAATTGGATTAAGAATCATCACAGTTTGAGCCCTTCACATTTTAACACATTCATTCCATGTGCCCATTTTCCAACAGCAGGATGGTCGCCTCACCCTCCTCACTTCTGGCAGGTCCAGCCTCGCCGTCTGCCACCGATCACACTCCCTCCTTCACTGTAATCTCCATCGCCTCCTCCTCGGTGGCTGAAAGGAGCCTCAGGTCTGGATCTCCTTCTCCTGTGCATCTCCTCTCCCTGGCACTGTGGGTCTGCTTGTCCTGTATGACAAAGTGCAAAGTTAGTAACATGTCAAGTAACTCCTAACTCCCTTGTCTGCATACATCCCAATCACAAATATGGGCCTGCCTCTTGAACATTGCATCCAAGTGCACACCAAAGGCAAACTACCAAGCTTTTTGACCTCAATTGCCATGTTGCAATAAGGCTGATCATGCATTCATCTTCTGGCATAGCTGCCAACTTGCACATAAACATTCTTGTGACCACACTAGAGACTCCTGTTGAAGGAGCGACACAGGCACTTTCGGGGCTGTCTTTGCCTGGTGGGATGGCCTCTTGATGCCATTTTTAAGAAAGAGGACTTCCCATCTTTCCCTGACGGCGTCAAGGAGATCCTGCAGGGAAGCATGGCTGAACTGTGGGGCAGGTTTGTCTTGAGAGTAAAATATTTCTGCAAAGATTATGCTATTCTCAGCCAGTGGAACATCTTGGAAAGAATGTACATCCTCCCTGTTTAAACAGGAGGCTCCTCACTCGGCTGTTAGTTAATAGCAGATAGTTAATTTTCAGCTGATGGCAGTTGTAACCACTGAAAAGCTCTTCCTACTGCTAAATTGCACATTCACATGCGTTCCCTTGGCACTTTGAATTTTATTATAATCACAAAAAGGAGAGGAAGCAGAAGTTCACACAGTCCTGTTACGAAGTCGGGACTAACATGCTGTTGACAAAATCCCGGCTGAAGTCAATGCAAATCATGGGGGGAAAACTTTCCACTGATTGGAATCATAGCTCGCAGACCAAGATGGTTGTGGTTATTTGAGGCCTAACATCTCTGTCCCAGGACATTGCTGCAGGAGTTCCTCAGATTAGTGCCCGAGACCCAACCATGTCCAGCTGCTTCACCAATGACATTCCTGCTATCAATGTTCAGTACCAATTGCAACTCCTCAGATACTGAAGCATTTGTGTCCATATGTAACAAGACCCAAACGGCATTTAGGCTTGGGATGAGGACTGGCAAGTAACATTTACACTACATAAGTGGCAGACAATGCCCATCTTCAATAAGAAAGAATCTAACCATCGTCCCATGACATTTAATGGTATTACCATTGCTGAATTCCCTAATATCAATATCTGGGGGTTACCATTGACCAGAAACTGAACTGGACTAGCCATATAAACACTGCCACCACTAGAATAGGTCCAAGGCTGGGAATTCTGAAACAAGTAACTCATCTCCTAAACCTCCTCCTTGTCTGTTCACCATGTACAATGCACACGTCAGGAGTGCAATGGAATACTCTCCACTTGGCTGGACGAGTGCAACTCCAACAGCAGTAAAGAAGCTCAACACCATCCAAGACAAAACAGCCCATTTGGTTGGCAACTCATCCACCACTGACAGCAATGTGTTCCATATACAGGATTGTGGCAGCTCGAGCCATACACTGGAGGCTCTCAGTAGTTAACAGAGGGGTTTCTTGATGAAAGGCAAAGGCAGTTAAGTGACGGGTACAGAACAATAGGTCTTAACGCTTTGGCTCCCTGGTCTATGCTCCCAGGGCAAATTCCTTTTTGGCCAGGGTTCCTGTGAGATTAGCCCGAGCTGGTCACATGGTCCCTGGAGCCCGCCACCTTAACTGGGCTGCGCTACCACTTTTTTTTTCCCAATTAAGGGGCAACCTTTAGTGTGGCCAATCCACCTACCCTGCACATCATTTGGGTTGTGGGATGATAACCACACAGACACGGGGAGAATGTGCAAACTCCACACGGACATTGACCCAGGGCCGGGATCGAACCTGGGACCTAGTCGCTGTGAGACAGCAGTGCAAACCACCGTGCCACCCATGGTCTGCGCTATGACAAGGATGCATTGCAGATCCTTCGATAGCACCTTTCAAACTTCAGCCTCGACCACTTAGAAGGACAAGGGCAGCAGACACATGGGAACACCCACACATCACCCTCACTGAGCACTAAATCACTGTTCCTTCATTATTGCTGGATCAAAACCCTGGAACTCCCTTCCTTCCTGACAGTATTGTTTTTAAAAAAAATTTAGAGTGCCCAATTATTTCTTTTTCAAATTAAGGGGCAATTTAGTGTGGCCAATCCACCTAACCTGCACATCTTTGGGTTGTGGGGGTGAAACCCATGCAGACATGAGGAGAATGTTCAAACTCCACACGGACAGTGACCCAGGGCCGGGAGTCTACCTGCGTCCTCAGCGCCGCAGTCCCAGTGCTAATCACTGCGCCACATGCCGCCCTCCCTGACAGTATTGTTGGCGTATCTGCGCTGGTTGAACTGCAGTGGTTCAAGAAGGCGGCTCACCACCACCACACCTTAAGGGCAATTATGGATGAGTAACAAATGCTGGCCTTGCCAGTGACACCCACAACCTCTGAAAGAATAAGAAACATATTTGACAATGCCTTGGTGTACTTCCCAGCAACTTTTATAGTGTTGTGGGAAAAGTCAACCACTTGAAGAGTTAGACTTGCTGTGATCAGATAAATGCAGTTTTATTGTTACACAAAGCTTCGGGAGAAAGCGTATGTACCCCGCGGTATAGTAGCCAGCCTTTCTCCCGGTTTGAATGGCAGTCATTCATTTTATACTTTGGGTTCACAAAGAGCCCAGATACAAAACAATTAGCACCTTGTTATCTTTAAACATTTTATTGATTGTACATCGCTATTTGTAAGCATTTTGCCATTTACACATGGCCACAGTCAGAGAGGTTTAACAGGTTACAGGCAGCGGCAGGAAGGTAGTATCGATTGTCCCTTTGTTTTAGGAAATGGCCCAAGACCTTTGTATTAGCATATCATTGTGTACACCTTGGCTGAAGTCAGCTTTATTCAAGTGGTGTCCCGCATTTATGTATTTCTTAATCTTCCTGTCTGGCTCCCTTTGTCCTGGATCTGTTCCTATCTGTCCCACTGGCACCCCGCTGGGCTCCAGGCATCAGTTATGTCTGCTTTATTCTCTGTGTCTCCATCTTGTGTGTCAGGTAGCCATCTTCTGTGCCAAGTGCCCTTTTGAACCATTTCCCACTTCAATAGTATCACAAAGTGTTAGTTTTTGTTGATCCAGTATCTGCCCCATTTAAAGAACTGTTTTGTGTTTTATTTATTCTGGACTTTTTTTTGCTACATTTCTACCTAACAATATGATTTTAGCCTGCTTTCTAATAATTTGATTATTTTTTTTGTACAAAGTAAGTAATCATTAGTTTAATTAATTTTGAATGTGCTATTCCTCCTTCCAGTAACTCGATTTTCAGATAGAAGGGAAACATACTTGAGTCATAACTTTTGTGTTTTTTGAAACATTTGTTGGCATCTATTTCAGTATAATATAAACCCATTTGTAGTTTGGTGATGTGCACTACAAACAAAATAGTGGAACTCGTATTTTTGAAATTTAAGAATTAAAAAAACACTAATCTGTATCTTGCAGGCAAAAAAGATGAGGAATATGAAGAGAAAAAAGATATCAAGAAGAGAATTAAAGAACTTAAAGTTTTAGATCCAAAGACAGCACAGAACCTCTGTAAGTGTGAGCCTGCATGATGCTTAATCACCTCATAATTTAAAGTCTGTTTCAAAATAACAAAGCACATATCTTTGACACTTCCAACAATTGTTTCTGTAGCCATCTTTCTTGGATCTTTTCGGATGCCTTATGAGGAAATCAAAACGATTATTTTGGAAGTGGATGAAGAACAATTGACTGAATCTATAATCCAGGTATTTCTTTTAAGTCTTCTTCAATATTTCCTGAGTTCAGTTTTAACTTTGCCTTCGGAGCATAATTTCACGTTACCTATGACATGTTTGATTCTAACACTGATCATTTATGCAAAGCATTACTTTTAATAGACTTTTGGTTTTATGAAAGTTGGTATACTTTTGAAACTATACGAGAAAAATATTGCATCTCTTCATATTTTTCTTGAAATTAATGTATACTGGGTCTGTTAAAAGAATTGAAAAAGTTTGTTAGCGAGTAACAATATTGTTAATTTAGTCACAGTTATAGTAATTATGTGGTAAAACGTCTTAATGTATGGAGCAGCTTATAAGAGTAACGCCAGAATACTTACCTGGCAGGGGTGAAACCATGATCAAAAAGATGGTTCGCCCAGGACGAGGCTAGCCCATTGCACTTCGGGTGTGCTGACGCCTGCGATGTCCCCAAATGCGGGATACTTGACTGCAAAATTTGTGGTAGTGGGGGACTGCGTTCGCGCTCTCCCCTGAAAAAGAAAAAAAAAGAGTAATGCCAGAGGCAGGTTGGCAATTGAAAATGTAATGCAATATATCAGTCATTATTAACCTGTCACATTTTCATAAATATTATTAACTTTTAGTCTATTAGAGTTTGTGCCAAAGCACAAATATTGGAAATTATTTTTAAAAACGCACTGCATGTATGAGCTATGTATTGATCAGTTATAAATATAAAAACAATAACTTTTCAATGTAGCTACCTCACTAGCAAAAAAGTTATGTAAATTAAACTGAAAGCAGAAGGTTGCATTAATCGAATAAAGGATTATTTATTTCAATGTTGTGCATTGCAAAATTATGTTGGACAGTATTTTCTGAATTAATATTGTTAGCGGGAGAGGACCTCAAAGAAATCACTCAACGCTCAGGGCTGCTGCTTCTCGCATCAAAAGGTTTATTTCGCCGGCTGTAGATGGCGTCTGTTAAAGTCCCAGACCGTCTCTCCACCGATCAAAGGAAAACATCCATTCTTATACATTTTTCAAAACAACTACACAGCCCATTTCAGCTGGACCTTGTCCAATAATATTGGTTACACATTACATACATTAGTTATATATCCAATTAAATTTGACATTACGTAAAGTGGGTTGGTACCTTAGCAGCCCCTAACTTCATGAAGAAGTCACTCATACTAACTGTCCTGCCTGCACCTGGAGACCTTGGGCTGGCGAGGATACATAATGCTCTTTGTCCTGTGGAGCTGTTACCACTTGTTGGTGAAGTACTCCCTAGAATCTCCCATGTATGTTTCCCATTCAATGCCTTGATATCAATCATTCTTGTCTCCCTGACTAACTCTGCTGTCTGTAATTAAATTATGTTGTTTATACCAGTTTGCAACTTAACCCAGCTAATGGTTGTTCAGGAATGTGGCTAATTCAGCTAAAGGCCATTTTGTGTCTTTAGTATTGCTGACTCAGCTAACAGCCATTTTGTGTAACTTCTTTTAATTGTATGTCTATCCTAAACTGTTATCAGTAATTCTTGGTTAGAAAATCACACGCATAGTTTATACGCTATTTATTCCTACAAATTGCCTCTTATACAGGCATCTAAGCCAATGGGTACCTTTTGTCCAAAAACCTTCTTTCTAAATCTGACCTCAACAATATCATATTTGCAAACAAAAATGAAACTCAAATCAACCATTATTTTGTCCTGGAATGCTCCAAGGCCTCTGCTGTGTCATGAATATCTTTAGCCTTTGCCCATACCATGACCCATGAATGAAATCTAACTGTTGGCATCATATACAAAACAGATTTTTAACTTGAAATTAAAGCATCTGTTCACTAATAAAGAGAATTGTTATTGATTCACAGGGACCACACTTGATTGGTGGTTAACACAACATTTTCACTTCAATTAAACATTCAGTAGTTGTTGATGAACCATCAGTTCCAGATAAACTGTACAAGAAGATTTTTCCCTTTAGTAGTTTTTGTTATATATACATTATTCATTTATTTATCAAATTTATACTGTCAATTCAGCATATGACAAGCACAATTTTTCCACGCTGAAGTTGCATGTAGTTGTTTGTTGGCTACAAATATTATTTCCCCAATGATACTGCTTACCATATATGGGGCTTCAGTTCTTCTCTGCTGCCAGAATGGCCCCCGATTCTCCTTTTTTCAAGTATGTTTGCAATGCTGCCTGATTAAGTTCCTAGAAATGCTCCTCTGCTTGAGCAAGCCGCTAAATATGCTGAATACAATTTTGTGTTGTAGATTGAGGCATCTCCGTGCACTGATTCTGCTTAGTCTCATGTCAAAGGTGAAATTGTTGTTGGTTTCTTGTATTTTTGAACTGGTATAATTACATTAATTCAATTATTACAGATGTTTGATTTGTTTATTATAAATTCTATGGCGCCACACTCTACTGAATTTACAGTAAGCATTGTCATTGCAACTGTATTGACATATTTTAATAAATCATTGGCTCACCTTTCTGGATTTTCCCATGATTTGATTCCTATGTATGAAACGTTTATGAAAAAAGTGCAAAATATCAGATGAAGTGTATGCATTAAAGTGTGATTGTTAAAACATGCCTTATTCTAGCTCTTTGATATGTCAACAGAACTTGGTGAGCCACTTACCAGAACAAGAGCAGGTGCTTACCTTGGCACGTTTTAAGAATGATTACAATAGCTTGTCTGAACCCGAGCAATTTGGAGTAGTGGTGAGTATTCTGTGCACCAGAAATTCCAAAATTGTCCCATTAAGCTTCTATGAATGATTTTCACAAACTGTTGAGTCATTCCCCATAGAAAATAGTTTTCCATTCATATTTAATGTTTGTTTTATGTTATATTTAACTTCATTAATATAAAGCTGCATTATTTGCTCATGATATGAATGTCTGTTGTGACATTTTTGCTTGTAATACCAAATAGCAATTTGCCGACAAATTTGATCCGGCAGGTGATAGAGGGATTCCCTAAGTGCATCTCGCTTTCCAACCAATGTTCAATTCTGAATAATTATGAGTGCAGGTTCCTCTGGGGAATGCAGCCGGAGCCAAATCCATAGCACCATGGCTGGTTTAGCTGTCTGCAAAAGCAAGAGGATGATTTGGAAATCTACAATGATCAGGATTCGATTGTTAGGAGAACAGGCAGGCTTTTCTGTGGTGCAGATATGAATCCAGAATGGTATGTTAAGAGTCGAAGAGGTCAACAGCAGTCTGCACCAGTCATTCACCAGCACTTGGTCCACAGCCTTGTATGTCATGGCATCACAAATGCGCATCTAAATACAACTAAATGTTCTGAGGGCCTCTGTTTCCACCACCCCTTCAGGCAGTGAGTTCCAGACTCCCACCACCTGTGTGAAAAAACTTTTCCTCACATCCCACCTAAACCTCCTGCCCCCTGGTCATTGATCCCTTCACCAAGCGGGAAGGTTTCTTCCTGTCTACTCTATCATGCCCATAGCATCATCAAGGAGTTACACCCCTGATGTTGGGGTCAAGGATGTCCCTGAATTGCTACAAAGTTTTTAGTGGAGATGGTGAACAGCCAACTGCCATGGCCATACCTGTACTAACAACATAATTAGAAAGTGGGACAAAGACCTGCAGGCAGATTTTAGGGAACGAGGAAAGACATTAGCGAGCAGGATGTCAAAGGGGATAATTTCCAGATTACCGTACACAGTGAGTATAGAAATGGGAAGTTAGGTCTGGGTCAGCATCCAAGATGGGTCGTGTCAGGACTAACACGGTAAAAAAAGCCGCCCGAGTGATCACCGAAAAGTATTACACACACCTCGGCAATGACTTCCACAGCACCAAGAGGGTCTGCGAGAAGATTGTCATCATCCCCAGCAAGAAACGTCAACAAAATTGACGGGTATGTGACACACTTAATGAAGCAAATTCAGGGTGGGCCTGTCAGAGCCATCTCCCATCAAAATGCAGGAAGAAGAGCGGGAGAGGAGGGATAACTATGTCCCAGAGGTTTCTGCTCTGGATCAGGAGATGATTGAAGTGGACCCAGATACCAAGGAGATGCTGAAGCTGCTGGACTTTGGCAGCTTGTCCAATCTGCAGGTCACACAGCCTTCGGTAGGAGTGGCCTTCAGGAGTCCAAGAGTCTAAACTCTATTTGTACTACAAGGCTCTATCATTAAAAAAACAACAAAAGTGAGAAAAAAAAAGAAATGGGAAGTTAGGACAGATGAATGCATGGCTGGGAGATGGTACAGGAGGGAAGGGCTTTTGAGTTCTTTGGGAGGTGGCATCTGTACAGGCCAGATGGTCTATACCTGAACAGAGCTAAGACCAGTATCCTTATGGGGTGATTTGTTAATCATCATGGAATCATAGAATTTGGAGTGCAGAAGGAGGCCATTCGGCCCATCAAGTCTGCACCAGCTCTTGGAAAGAGCACCCCATTTAAGCCCACACTTTTTTTAAACGCATTTTATTCAAACTTGCATCAAAGTAGGTTATAGCAAATAAACACACTGGGAAACATTCTTCCCAACTATCAACCATACAGTTTGTACAGATTTCTCTCCTTTTTCACCCCCCATCACCCATCTCCCCACCCCCCCACCCACCTGCGACGAACAGCTCCTCAAACACAGTCACAAACATCCCCCACCTTTTCTCAAATTCCCCAACTTTATCTTTTCTAACCGCAGGAAGTCCTACAGGTCACCCAACCGTGCTGCTAGCCCCGGTGGCGATGTCGACCGCAACTTCAGTAAATTTTGTCGCCGTGCAATCACAGAGGCAAAGGCCAAGACATCAGCCTTCCTTCTCTCCATGAGCTCAGGCTTCTCTGAAACCCCAAATATCGCCACCGGGTCCGGGTCCACTCCCTCCTCCACTATCCTGGCTAAGACTGCGAACACTCCCACCCAGAATCTTCCCAATTTTTCACAACCCCAAAACATGTGCGCATGATTCACTGGCCCCCGCCCACACCTCTCACACTCATCTGCTACCCCCTGAAAGAACCCACTCATTCTCGCCCGAGTCATATGCACCCTGTGCACCATTTAAACTGTATCAGGCTCATCCTTGCTCAAGAGGAGGTCCCGTTTACCCTTCGCAGTGCCTCACTTGATCCCCAATTGATCCCCATTCCCAACTCCGCTTCCCATTTCTCCTTGATTTTCACCACCTGCTCGCCTCCCTGCTCCCCCAGCCACTTATATATATCTCCAATTCTTCCCTCCACTTCCACATCCGGAAGCAGCAGTTGATCCAGCAGGGTGTATCCCGGCATCTAGGGAACCCCTTCCAGACCTTTCGTGCAAAGTCCCTAACCTGTAGATACCTGAACTCACTACTCCTCGGCAGCTATACCCTCTCCCTTAGCTCCTCCAGACTGGCGAACCCTTCCTCCAAATCCAAATCCCTCACCTTGACTAGCCCCACTTCCCTCCACCTCCTGTATACACTATCCATTCCCCCCTGGCTCAAATCCATGATTCTCGCACAGCGGCGATAGCACCGACATCCCTTCCACCCTAAAATGCCTGATTCCATATCTTCACCGTGGACTGCACCACTGAGCTCCCTGAATACCTACTCGGAGCCTTTGGCAATGCTGCCGTCACCATAGCCCTCAAACTAGACCCCTTACAAGATTCCTCCACCATCCTATCCCCCTCTACCCCTTCTCCTTCCCACCACTGCCGCACCTTGTCCACATTCGCCACCCAATAATAATGAAGCAAGTTTGGCAACGCCTCTGCCTCTGTAGCAGGGTCCTCCCCACCCTCGGCACTTTCCCCGCCCATACAAAGTCAGAGATGATTGTGTCCACTTTCCGAAAAAAGGCCTTTGGTATAAAGATCGGAAGAGCCTGAAAGATAAACAAGAATCTCGACAGAATATTCATTTTCACCACTTGGTAAGATCCTTCCTGGCCTCCTCCAGCAGCTTCGTTAAGTTCCACTTGTGGAGCCCTGTCCTTTCTCTCGCTACCTGAATCCCCAAGTACCAAAACCTATCCCTCGCTACCGTAAATGTCATCCTCCCCCTAAATTAGCCCGCTGTGCCAGCTCATTTACCGGGAATACCTCACTTTTCCCTACATTCAGCTTGTATCCCGAGAACCCTCCAAACCTCCCCAACAGGCCCATAATCCTTCCCATACTCTCCAACGGATCCGAAACATACAGCAAAAGGTCATCGGCATAGAGCTCCCTATGTCCCCTCATTATCCCCTGCCACTCTGCCGACCCCCTGAGAGCCATCGCCAATGGCTCTATGGCCAGCGCAAACAGCAGTGGCGACAGCGGCCACCCCTGCCTCATACCCCTGTGTAAGTTAAAAGTTTTGTGAGCTCATATAATTCGTCCTCACCCTCACTCTTGGCGCCACATACAGCAACCACACACATGCCACAAATCTCGGCCCAAACCCAAACCTTCCCAAAACTTCGAACAAGTACCGCCATTCCACCCAATCAAATGCTTTCTCCGCGTCCATGGACACCACCACCTCCGGTACCAGAGCTCTCAACGGATTCATCACCACATTCAACAGCCGTCTTATATTACTCGCGAGCTGCCTGCCCTTCACAAAGCCTGTTTGATCTCTGCAACCACCTCCGGGACACAGTCCTCCATCCTCCCCGCCAACTATTTAGCCAATACTTTCACATCTGTGTTCAATAGTGATATGGATCTATACGACTGAAATTCCACCGGATCCTTCCCTTTTTTGGGGATTAGTGTGATTACTGCCTGCTTCATCATCTCCGGCAACTCCCCCTTCTCCAGTGCCCCCAACAGATGTGGTCCCAGGTCCGCCGCAAATTCCGGATAAAATTCTGCCGGGTACCCATCCGGCCCCGGGGCCATCCCCGACTTCATACCCCTGATACTATCCAGCACCATCCTTCAGCCCCAGGGGCTCCTACAACGCCTGCCTCTTTGCTTCCAACACCTGGGGAAATTCCAGCTCGTCCAGGAACCACCCCATGTCCCCCTCCTCTCCTGGGTCTGCCTCATAAAGTCCCTGGTAATACTCTCTAAATGCCTCATTTATCTTCCCTGGCTCTGACACCACATCCCAGCCCCAGTCCAGATCTTTATATTTCCCTGGACGCAGCCTGCCTCCGCAGCTGGTGCGCCAGCATGCGGCTCGCCTTCTTCCCATACTCGCATTGCACCCCTCTTGCCCTACGCAGTTGCCCTACCGCCCTCCCCGTTGTCAGCCTGTCAAATTACCCCAGCAACTTTTTCCTCCTCGCCAATCCCTCCACGGTGGGCACCCTCGAATATTCCCTATCCACCTCCACTATCTCACTCACTAGACGGTCATGTTCCGCCCTCCTTTCCTTATTCGCACGAACCGTAAATGAGATCATTTCTCCCCGGACCACTGCCTTCAGTGCTTCCCAAAAAATGCCCGCCGACTGCCCCCCATTCTGATTGAACTCCACATAATCCCTAATCGTCAACCGCACCTTATCACAAAATCCTCCACCTGCCAACAACCCCAAGTCAAACCTCCACCCCGGCCTCTGTTCTCGTCCCGTACTGAACCGAATATCCAGCCAGTGGGGTGCATGGTCCGAGATAACTATCCCCGCATACTCTGCCCCCTCCACCCCAACCAAAATCTCCCGACTCACTACAAAGTAATCAATCCTCGAAGACACCTTATAGACGTGTGAAAAGAAGGAATACTCCCTTCCCCCTGGGTTCTGAAAGTGCCATGGATCCACCATACCCATCCTCTCCATAAACCCCCTCAGCTCCCTTGCCATTCGTACCCTACCCATCGACCTGGGGCTTGATCTATCCACCCTCGGCCCCAGGACACAGTTAAAATCTCCTCCCACGATCAACTGGTATGTGGCCAAATCCGGGATTGCTGCCAGCAACCCCCTCATAAACCCCCACATCATCCCAGTTTGGGGCATACACATTTACCAACACTACCGGTGCCCCTTCCAATACCCCTCTCACAATCCCATATCTCCCACCTGGATCCCTCACCTCCTTCGCACTCACGAATCCCATTTTTTTGCTCATTAAAATCGCCACACCCCTCGATTTCAAATCAAGCCCCGAGTGAAAAACCTGCCCGACCCACCCCTTCCTTAACCTAACCTGGTCCTTCACACTGAGGTGTGTCTCCTGCAAAAAGACAACCCGCTTTCAAGCTCCTGAGGTGCGCGAACACCCACAACCTTTTAATCGACCCATTCAGTCCCCGGACATTCCACGTTACCAACCTTACCGGAGGCTTGCGCCTCCAATCCGCTCTACCGTCAGTTATCTTCCCCACTTAACTCCTGCCCCTTTAATTCCACTCTGTACCTAGCCCATCCCAGATGGCCCCTTTCTTCGCCCTTGACCATGTCATCCCTCACCCCCTGCCGCGTCGCAGAAACCCCCCCCCCCTCGCTTTTACCCTTCCCCTTCTTCTCCCCCACTTCCCCTTTCCCCCCTCCCCCCGGCCACCCTTCTTGGCCTTCTCCCCCACCACCTCGCTTCCGTTCACCAGCATAACCTGCTAGCGTGGCTGCCCCTTCCCAAAGGCACATCCTAACGACCACCCCCTCCCTCTTTCCCCCCCCCCCCCCCACACTCCTCAGCTCAAAGAAGAAGGCCTCCTGCTAGCCTTACCCTCCCCCACCCAAACAAGGACTTCTCCTGAACTCCAGGTAGCCTTCTCCAAAAGCAAACAAACAGATGTTAAACACAAACAATCCCATAAAACAGGAGGGGGGATGGGAACACCATCCCCACATAAACCTTTCACCCCTACAACTCCTTACAATCTCAACACTGAATAGAAACCTCCCCCCACCAAAAAAGGCAAAAATCCCCCAATCCCTACACCCACTTCAAACATGCTCCCGACCATTACATAGTGCCAGCATCCCGGTTACCAAGCATTGTCCACTCAGTTCTCCCCCAGTTTATGCTCCTTAATGAAGTCTTTGGCCGCTTCTGGGGTCTCGAAATAATACTCCCGGCCTCCGAACATCACCCATAATTCCGCCGGTACAGCACCGCCTTGGCCTTGTTGAAACCTGCCGCCGTTTTGCCAACTCAACTCCGATGTCCTGATTAATCCGGGCGCTATTTCGCTCCCAGTCGCAGCTACGCTTCTCCCTGGCCCACCGTAGAATTTTCTCTTTCTCCACAAATTTATGGAGTCTCACGATCACCGCCCGCGGCAGCTCCCCACTCTAGGCTTTTACCTCAGAGACCTATGCGCTCGGTCCACTTCAGGTGCCTTATCTAGCACCACTTCTGCCACCATTCCCGCCAGCATCCTCGAGACGTACCTCGTGGCACTCACACCTTCCACTCCTTCAGGCAGGCCCACTATTCGCAGGTTCTGTCTTCTCGAGGTATTCTCTTGCTCCTCAACCTTTGCCCTCAGCGTTTTACAAAGGTCTCCTAGGAGCCCCACCTCTGCCTCCAGAGCCACCACACGATTGCTGTGGTCTGAGATCACTCCTTCAATCTCCCGAATCTGTGACCCCTGCACCTCCAAACACATCTCCATCTGCTCCAAAGTATTCTTCAGGGGTGCCACAGCTTCTGCAATGGCCTTTGCATGATCCTCATGCATTTCTTTCCTCTGTTTATGGAATTCCTCCTTGATGAAAGTCATCAGTTCCTGTATCTGGGGCCTTACAGCTTGCCCCTCCCCCGCCTGCATCTGGAAGAGACTGTGAAGCACAGGACTGTTTCAACTTTCCAGCCAAACCTGTCACTGTTTTCTGCCGGGTCCGGTGATCAGAAGACATACCATTCCAGGGGTAAACTACTCCTCTAACATTCAGCTACGCCTTTTCATCAAAACTCCACCCGGATCTGGGTTAGAAGAGCCCTTTTCTGTGACTTTGAACAGGAGCAACCCTTTATGTGACCAGTCACTCCATGCTCACAAGCGGAAGTCTTAAGCCCACACTTCTAACCTATCCCTATAACCCAGTAACCCCAATTAACCTTTTTGGACTCGAGGGCAATTTAGCATGGCCAATCCACCTAACCTGCACATCTTTGGACTGTGGGAGGAAACCGGAGCAGCCGGAGGAAACCCACGCAGACACGGGAAGAACGTGCGGACACCGCACAGACAGTGACCCAAGCCGGGAATCGAACCTGGGATCCTGGAGCTGTGAAGCAACTGTGCTAACCACTGTGCTACCGTGCTGCCCTCATGTTATTAGGGAGGGCTTGAACTAACTAGGCAAATGTGTGGGTGGCAGAAGTTATTAATGAGGAAAGACAAGGTGAAAAAACAATTGTAAGAGACTGATAACACTGCAGTAGGAAATTATATGATATTAAGTGCGATCAAAGCAATAAGGAATTAAATAAGGAAACATCAAGTTTCCTGTGCATGGCTATGTGTATATATTTCAACGAATTTTTGAAATTACCCATTTCCTGAAAAGGGCACTGGTAGAGCCCCATGTGAATATTGTGGTAAACAAGGTTAGAAAGTTAGTGAGGTGCAAATAGCCATGTGGCAATACGATATTATGGCCATAATGGAGTCCAGCCTCACAAGTAAAGGGCAGGACTGAATACACAATGGGGGCGATTCTCCAATATGGAGCCCAAGTGTTCGCGCCGTCGTGAATGCCATCGAGTTTCATGACGGCGCGAACCGGGCCCGGGTACGACAGATTCTGGCCCCCGCGGGCCAGCACGGCGCTGGAGCGGTTCACGCCGCCTCCTTTCGCGGCGCCAAACGGGTGCCACGCCAACCCGTGCATGCGCAGTTGGGCCGTGCCATCCTGCGGATGCGCGGGGAACTTCTTTAGCACGCCAGCCCCGACTCAACATGGCGTCGGTGTTCAGGGACCGGCCGCGCCAGAAAGTAGGCCCGGGGGGGGACAGAGACCGGCCTACCGATCGTTCGGCCCCGATCGCGGGCCAGACCCCATCGGACGCCCCCCCGGTGAAGGAGCCCCCCCCCCCCCCCCCCCCCCATAGGCCACCCCCCCGACTGTTCGCGCAGAGTTCCCGCTGGCAGCAACCAGGGGTGAACGGCGCCGGCGGGACTCTGCCGTATCGGCGCGGCCACTAGGCCCATCCGGGCTGGAGAATCCAGCGGCCCGCTGCCGGCGCTGCACCAAACGCGGCGGCGCAAATGGCGTTGATTGTCCGCACCTCGGGGAATCGCGCGCCGGCGTCGGGGCTGATGAGTTGGGTGTTCTAGATCCGTGGAACACATACAGGTCACCAACATTTGAAATAGAGCAACACTATTTTATTGAATCATTAACTGTTTAATATACTCAGACTGTGGGTGAATACGATACTACCTTTAACTAAAGACCTTTGCCTTGTCCTAACCAGTCGATGCACTCAGCACATGGTGAATGTCTGTGTTCCAGGCTGTGAGCTCTGTCCTCCTAGCTAGCTGCAGCTCGAATGAGCGGGAACTCTGATGCCCCCTATCTTTATAGTGCGTGTGCTCTAACTGGTGATTGGCTGCGGTGTTCTGTGTGTTAATTGGTCCCACTGTGTGTCCATCAGTGTGTGTCTGCACCATGATATACTGGTGTATATTATGACAGGGGCGTCGGGGCGTGATTGCGCCGTTTCTCCGGCCGGGCGCGGGGCTCGGAGAATCGCCCCCAAAATTCTTGAGTCTAAGGTATTCAGAAAAGAAAAGGAATGAAAGACAGGAGGTTGGATTGTAGTACTGATTAAAGAGAACTTTAACAGTGCTGGAGAGAGAGGATGTCCCAGTGGGGAACAGAATCTGTTTGGTTAGAGCTAAGCAACAATAGAGGCACTTTTACACAAAATGTGTACTCAATAGACCACTTGTCCAGTGGGAGTAATATAGAGGAACAAGTTTCCAAGGAAATTATAAAGAGGTGCAAGAACTATAAGTATTTACGATGGAGAATCCAATTATCTTAATATTGACTGATGTTAATTGTGTAAAGGGCAGAGATGGCAAAGAGTTTATGAAATGCATTCAGGAGAATTTCCTAAAACAATGTCCAAAGATGTGCAGGTGAGATGGATTCACCATGTTAAATTGCCCCTCAGTGTCTAAAGATGTGCAGGTTAGGTGGGGATGGTGCGGGGTTGTGGGCCTAGGTAGGGTGCTCTTTCAGAGGGTCAGTACAGACTCAATGTGCCAAATGGCCTCCTTCTGCACTGTAGGAAACCTATGGTAACGGTATATTTCTGGCCCAACGTGCAAGGAGACACCACTAGATCTGCTTCTGGGTGATGAGATATGTCAAGTGGATAAAGGACCCAATTATTCATTAAGGGCAGGATCCCCACAACCCAGTGTAAATGTCGAGGGTGAACCAGCCTCCAGTTAGCCGTTTATATCGACCGTCTATGTCGTGAATATCAGGTAAGCTCTTTCTTTCTTTCTTTTTCTTGTTTTATCCGCAAGTTATCTAGAGGGGATGGCAGGGAAGGCAGTGCAATGTTCCTCTTGCAGAATGTTTGAGGGGAGGGACACTCAGTGTCCCTGCTGATTTCACCTGTGGGAAGTGCACACATCTCCAGCTCCTCAAAAACCGGGTTAGGCAACTGGACCTGGAGCTGGATGAACTTCGGAACATTCGGGAGGCAGAGGTGGTCATAGATAGAAGCTTCAGGGATATAGTTACTCCGAAGAATGAAGATAGATGGGTGACGGTGAGAGGGGCTGGGAGGAAGCAGTCAGTACAGGGATCCCCTGTGGTCGTTCCCCTTAGTAACAAGTATACCGCTTTGGATACTGGTGGGGGGGGGACTTACCAGTGGTAAGCCATGGGGTACAGGTCTCTGGCACAGAGTCTGTCCCTGTTGCTCAGAAGGGAAGGGGGGAGAGGAGTAGAGCATTAGTCATTGGGGACTCCATAGTTAGGGGGACAGATAGGAGATTCTGTGGGAACAAGAGAGACTCGCGGTTGTTGTGCTGCCTCCCAGGTGCCAGGGTCTGTGATGTCTCGGATCGTGTTTTTGGTATCCTTAAGGGGAGGGGGAGAAGCCCCAAGTCATAGTCCACATAGGCACCAACGACATAGGTAGGAAAAGGGATGGGGATTTAAGGCAGGTATTCAGGGAGCTAGGGTGGAAACTTAGATCTAGGACAAACAGAGTTATTATCTCTGGGTTGTTACCCGTGCCACGTGTTAGCGAGACTAGGAATAGTGAGAGAGAGGAGTTGAACACGTGGCTACAGGGTGCAGGATGGAGGAATTCAGATACTTGGATAATTGGGGCTCATTCTGGGGTAGAATGACAAACGGGATGGTCTACACCTGAACCAGAGGGGTACCAATATCCTGGGGGGGAAATTTGCTAATGCTCTTCGGGAGGGTTTAAATTAATTCAGCAGGGGGATGGGAACCTGAATTGTAGCTCCAGTGTACAGGAGGTTGAGAGTAGTGAGGTCATGGGTAAGGTTTCAAGGTCGCAGGAGTGTACCGGCAGGCAGGAAGGTGGTTTGAAGTGTGTCTACTTCAACGCCAGGTGCATCCGGAATAAGGTGGGTGAACTTGCAGCATGGGTTGGTACCTGGGACTTCAATGTTGTGGCCATTTCGGAGACATGGATAGAGCAGGGACAGGAATGGTTATTGCAGGTTCCAGGGTTTAGATGTTTCAGTAAGCTCAGGGAAGGTGGTAAAAGAGGGGGAGGTGTGGCATTGTTAGTAATGGACAGTATTACATTGGCAGAAAGTATGTTTGATGAGGACTTGTTTACTGAGGTAGTATGGGCTGAGGTTAGAAACAGGAAAGGAGAGGTCACCCTGTTGGGGGTTTTCTATAGGCCTCCGAAAAGTTCCAGAGATGCATAGGAAAGGATTGCAAAGATGATTCATCATAGAATTTACAGTGCAGAAGGAGGCCATTCGGCCCATCGAGTCTGCACTGGCTCTTGGAAAGAGCACCCTACCCAAGCCCACACCACCCTATCCCCATAATCCAGTAACCCCATTCAACCAACACTAAGGGCAATTGTGGACACTAAGGGCAATTTAGCATGACCAATCCACCTAACCTGCACATCCTTGGACTGTGGGAGGAAACCAGAGCACCCAGAGGAAACCCACGCACACACGGGGAGAGTGTGCAGACTCCACACAGACAGTGACCCAGCCGGGAATCGAACCTGGGACCCTGGAGCTGTAAAGCAATTGTGCTAACCACTATGCTACCCTGCTGCCCTTCAGTAGGGGAACATCTCCAACAAGAGGGAATTCAACCATTTCCCCATGATATTCAATGGCATTACCATCACTGAACCCCCCACTAATCAACACTCTTGGTCAGAAACTGCATGAAACCAGCCATATAAATACTGTAGCTACTAAAGCAGGTCAGAGCCTGGGAAGTCTGTGGAGTGCAACTTGTCTCCTGATTTCTCAAAGCCTGTCCATCATCTACAAGATACAAGTCAGGAGTGTGATGGAATACTCTCCACTTGCCTGGATGAGTGCACCTCAAACAACACTCAATATGCTCAACATCATCCAGGACAAAGCAACCCACTTGATTGACTCCCTATCTACCAACTTTAACATTTACACAATCTATCATCGACGCATGGCAGCAGCAGTATTACAATCTACAGGATGGACTGATGCAACTCACCCTTAGATGGCATCTTCCAAACCCATGAACTTTACCACGTAGAAGGACAAGGGTGGCATGGGAACACCAACACCTGCACGTTTCCCTCCAAGTC
Organism: Scyliorhinus torazame; assembly: GCF_047496885.1. NCBI lineage: Eukaryota > Metazoa > Chordata > Chondrichthyes > Carcharhiniformes > Scyliorhinidae > Scyliorhinus > Scyliorhinus torazame. The sequence continues at coordinate 78,572,731 of NC_092721.1, read as the reverse complement.
ACATATGATCAAGGAGCAGGAATTGATCTTTCAGCCCCTCGAGACTGCTCCGCCATTTATTAAGATCATGGCTGATCTGATAGTAACCTCAAATCTGCATCCTACTTACCCCTGATAACCTATCGCCGTCTTGCTTACCAAGAATCTGCCCACCTCTTGCCATAAAAAGAATTCAAATACTCTGCTTCCACTGTCCTTTCAGGAAGAGAGTTCCAAAGACTTTCAGCACTGAGAGAAAAAAATATTGCCTCATAGCCATTTTAAATGGGCGACCCTTAGTTCTAGAGACTCCCACAAGAGGAACCATCCTGTGAGGACCCCTCAGGATCCTTCTTTTTTCAGTCAAGTCATCTCTTTCTCTTCTAAACTCCAGCAGATACAAGCCTAGCCTGTCCAACCTTTCATCAGAAGAAAACACACCCATCCCAGGTATTGGTCTGCTAAACCTTCTCCAAACTGCGTCCAACACATTTACATTCTTCCTTAAATAAGGTGATATACAATCCTGACTTGGAACAGTATTGCCGCTCCTTCACTGCCCCTGGGTCAAAATCTTGGAACTGTCTTCCTGACAGTGCTATGGATGTATGTCGGCCACATGGACTGCAGTCGTTCAAGAAGGCTGTTCATTACTACCTTCTTGAGGGCAAGTAGTGATGGGAAATAAAACTCTCCTAGCCAGTGATACCCATGTCCAGTGAAAGTTTAGGCTAGTTATGGTAAAGGACGAGGTATAATCCAGAGTAAATATAGTTAGATAGGCGAAAGCCAACTAATTTGGGGTGAAAACTGACCAGGCCTCAAATAAGTTGCAATCAAAGATCGACTTGGAAAAACTACCCTAACAATGGACTATCTTCAAAGAGGGGTTTGTCTACAGTTGAGGTACATCCCACACGGGAGATAAATAGGACAAACTAATCCATAGCTCCCTGGATGACGACAGTGATAGAGAGTACAATGATGCAGTAAATGTGACAGCTTTCAGATGCACATTATAATTGACAAGCAGGCTGATAATAGAAAGTTTATAAGGGAATTGAAAAAAGAAAAGAAACAAAGAGAGACTGATTGAAGAGGCTGGCAGGAAACTTAAAGGGAAATCCAAAAGTTTCAATCGGATTATAAATAGTAACAAGGTGGTAAAAGGAGTTGTGAGATTGATTCTGGATCAAAATGAAGATTTATGCAAGGAGACAGAAGCATGGCTGAGATACTATTTTTTGCACCTCTCTTTACTCAGGAAGAAGATGCTTCCTAAGTCATAGTGAAGGAGGAGGTAGTTAAGACATTGGATGGACTAAGAATTTGTGATAAAGCCAGAGGAATCCAATGAGCTTCTTAAAAGTCCTTTATTTCAGCAACAACATCATACATGCACAGGGCCCGGTTATCTTTCACCGGGTCCTCGTTCCCTCTTAGTTGGCTCTACAGCTGCCGGCCTTTTATACAAGTACTGGGTTAACTTAATCCAATTGAGCACGGGGGACAATCACCCCAGCACGATGAGTCCTGTGCAGGTTACTACAGGTTATTACAGAATTGATAAAAAAAGTATTGAATGGGCAAGCTGTGCTCAAAGTTAATAAGTCACCAGGGCCGGTGTGTTGCATCCTAGTACATTGAGGGAGATAAGGGCGGTATAGATAAGGGCAGCACGGTGGTTAGCACAATTGCTTCACAGTTCCAGGGTGCCAGATTCAATTCCCGGCTTGGGTCACTGTCTGTGCGGAGTCTGCACGTTCTCCCCATGTCTGCATGGGTTTCCTCTGGGTGCTCTGGTTTCGTCCCACAGTCCAAAGATGTGCAGGTTAGGAGGATTGGCCATGCTAAATTGCCCTTAGTGTCCAAAATTGGGGTTACTGGGTTATGGGGATAGGGTGGAGGTGTGGACTTGGATAGGGTGTTCTTTCCAAGGGCCGGTGCAGACTTGATGGGCCGAATGACCTCCTTCTACACTGTAAATTCTATGAAATTTGCAGACTGACCATAATCTTCCATTTTTAAGAGATATATGAGTAATTCTAGTGAATTGGATGTATTGCAAATATTACACCTTTGTTCAAAAAAGGATGCAAGGATAAATTCAGCAGCTACAGGCCAGCCATCTTAACTTCGATAGTGGGATAGGTAATAGAAATTATATAAGAACAAATATCACAGTCACTTATACAAATGATTGGATTAATTGAAGAAAACTTGCACGGATCTTCGTTCAACGTGAATGTGCTTTTAATGAGATAACAGAGAGGGTTAATGAGGGTCATTCAGTTGATGCGGTGGATGTGGACTTCAAAAAGATATTTGAAAAAGTGCGACGTAACAACCTTGTCAGCAAAGCTGGGGCCCATGAAATAAAAGGGACACTCGCAGCATGAATACAAATTTGGCTGAGTGACAGGAAACCGAGTAGTGGTGATCGGTTGTTTTTCGGATTGGAGGAAGGTATTTGGTGGAGTTCCACATGGGTTGGTGTTAGGACCCCTGCTTTTGAATTATATTAATAACGTAGTGTTTGGTGGACAGGGAGCAATTTAAAAATTTGCAGATGATAGAAAAGTTGGCAGGATTGTGAACTATGAGAAGGATAGTGATTACAAACTTCAAGAGTATGTAGACAGGTTGATAGAATGCGCATAGTGGTAGATAAAATTTAATGTAGAGAAGTGTCAAGTGTCTCATTTTGTCAGGAAGAATGAGGAGAGCCAATATGAAATGCAGCGCAATTCTAAAGTGGGTTAAGGAACAGACGGACATAGGGGTATATGTGTACAAATCAGGGGCAATGAGGGGGGGCGTCAAGGTGATGGGCGGGGGGGGGAAGAGAAAAAATTCCAGAGGGTGGATCTTTCACAGACATCAATTGCTGGCGGGACGGGATCTCATGGGCTCCACCCCTTGCATTTTTCTGCCAAAGTGTCTCAAAATATGGCAGGAAACGCCGGCAGTGCAGCCGACGGGCTACCCTCTGCTTTTCTTACCCATGATGAAAATGGCAAAATTCCACCCTGAATATTTCTGCCGGATCAAAATTGTCTTGCCCACCCATACCCGTCCTTATCTTAACCATCATGTTTCATTCAAAATGTCTGCAAACACCAACGAGCAATTCAAGGGGTTTATATAAAATTATTGATGTTGCACAAAGTTTGCCATCTCTCTGTTGCTTATGCACTGATGTACATTTATGTCTTTGGAACAGCTTTTTCACAGTAAAAGATGTGAAAAATAAAAACAAGAAGCCAAGAAATAATTGTTGAGGGTTGATGTTCCACGTGAAAGATCATCGTACCTGTTTATTTATAATGTGGCTTGCAGTGGTTTTAGTTCCTTGATCTTTTTGTTCAACTCATGATCAAAATTCACAAACCGTATGAAATATTTTTGAGGCAGTTCAATGCTGCACTGCGAAAATACATGAACAAACCAAAGAAAGTAACATCTTGAAGCTAAATTAAGTGTCTTTTGATCGATTACGAACATGCACCTCATCTTAATTTGACTTCAGTTTATTTGTTTTCCCTAAATGCCATATGTGGGAACATGTTGACATTTTGGCATATGCTTTCCAGAAAGAACCATTCATTTGTCATGATCTTATATATTTACACTTTGTTATTATAACATAACCGCAAATAATGTTAAATTATCAGAAGTAACAACAAAAACACTTATTGTTCCAATTTTAACATCATAGGAGCACTTTATGTAAACAATTTATATGAGTGGAAGTAAAGGCTGCATTGCAAACCTGAAAATGCAGCTTGTGTTTGTTGAGGCAGCAGTGTCAGTGAAGGTTCAAGGCCCAGACATTTGTGCCCTTATTGCTGAAAGAAACAATGCAGTCGGTTTTAGCTGTGGAGACCATGAATGGAAAAAAAGTATAAATGAACATAAAAATAGGTTTTCACTTTTCCAATGTCATAGAAATGATGAGAAATAGCAGAATCATGAACTTCCATTTGTCAGAATTTAGAAACTGCTGCATACAGCACAAACAATAACGGCAGGCGTTTCTGGAGAAAAGGTTGTACATCAACAGCAGGTGTGATTTTTGCCTTTAAAACAGTGAATGAGGTTGGTATTTATTTCTTTGCCGTCAAATCGACCACATTAGGTTTACAGATCAGCTAAGCTATGGACTTTCTGAACACTTTGGCATTAAATTACACCAGCTGGGCATATACAACATCATGACAGTTCATGAATATACCTAGAAATGAAAGCAAAAAATGTCAATAATTATTAACGATAGCAGAATTTGTACTTGTGCATCTTGGAGTAGCTTTAATATGAATTTAAAATGGCCCCAGAGGCAGCTCTTCTACATAGAACTGGGCCGATTCCATTTTCCAGTTAGTACCACAGCATTGCAGTTTTCATAAAACCTTCATCATGACAGCCTGTGGTGATTGTGTAAGATCAAATAAATCATAACAATTTAGGCAGCTTATTTGTTAATGCCTCAATAAGGTTTTCAGGGATAAATACATTAAAAAATGGAAATCTGAAATTAAAACAGAAAATAGGAGATTTTGTTGAAAAGCTCTTTTAATATCTGAAAAGAAAAATGCCCTGGATGTAGAATATTTTTCAGAATTAAGCAGAAACAGTTCATAGTTAATAGCTGATGTTATTTCACACTATTTCTTCAAACAATTCTCCAAAATGCCCTTTGGGGAAGAAAATCTGCTATCTGCTTGCTTGGTCTACATGTTACTCCACATCTACTGCAAAGTGGTTGACTCTTAACTGCTCTCAAGGACAATTAAGGATGGGCAACAAATGCTAGCCCTGTGACACCCAAATCCCATGAAAGAATAAAACAAAATCTTTCTTTCCCATTCTTTATTTCTCTTTCTGTATTTCTTTTTCTGTACCTGATGTGACATTGAATTCACTCACTCAAATTTATTCACTCTAATTTACACTTCCTTCTCAGTCATTGTGCTGTTAACTTCACAATCTTTCAACCTTGTAGGTTAAGGAGATGCACAATTGTTTACGCTATTAACACATATTCCAAGTATCCTATTTCCCTAGCCGTGACTTTATCATCTCGCACTTTCAGAAACTTGCCACATGAAAAAGGGCAGGTCTCAAGCAGATTTCATTGGATGTCTTGGCATCACAAATTACAATTCAACATGCTACCTTTTTGAAAATTAATTAAATTGTATGAGGTTTAACCTGGTGGCTGATAGTCCCACAACATTAAGTTGTAAGATTCGGAGAGCATTCTCTATTGCTATACAGCCAGAACTTGATCATTTTTGAGTCTGGGGGGACTGGGATTCAGCAAGTGGGCTGTTTCAGAGTCCTTTAATTTTCTCTTGGCATTCATTCTGCAGGCAGGATCTTTAACTTCCCCAGGGCAGCCTGCATACTGATGTGAAGCTGATCCATTGTCCCCCTATGACATAATTTGGGTCATCAGTTTCCATATTGTAAATGCGTACAAGCCTCCAAGTGCCAGCTGGGAACAGCAAGTCATGCCAATATTGCCCCATCCGGGTGCTAACGGTGCTGTGCGAGAATCATGGGTTTGAGCCGGGAGAGATGGATAGTGTATACAGGACATGGAGGGAAGTGGGGCTGGTGCACAAAAGGTCTGGAGGGGGTTCCCAAGGTTGCCGGGATACACCCTGCTGGAGTGACTGCTGCTTCCGGATGTGGAAGGGAAGAGGAGAATTGGGGATACATACAAGTGGCTGGGGAGCAAGGATGGTGAAGATCAAGGAGAAAGGGGAAGCGGAGTTGGGAGGGGAAATCAATTGGGGAGTATGGCGAGAGCACTGTGCAGGGTAAACGGGACCTCTTGTGCAGGGATGAGCTTGATACAGTTTAAGGTGGTGCACAGGGTGCATATGACTCGGGTGAGAATGAGTGGGTTCTTTCAGGGGGTAGCAGATGAGTGTGAGAGGTGTGGGTGGGGACCAGCGAATCACCTGCACCTGTTCTGGGGTTGCGAAAAATTGGGAAGGATCTGGGCAGGAGTGTTTGCGGTCTTAGCCAGGATAGTAGAGGAGGCGGTGGACCCGGACCCTTTGGTGGCGATATTTGGGTTTCAGAGAAGGCGGAGCTTATGGAGAGGAGGAAGACCGATGTCTTGGCCTTCGTCTCTCTGATTGCACGGCAGCGAATTTTGCTGAAGTGGCGGTCAGTATCGCCACCGAAGGTAGTGGCTTGGTTGGGTGACCTGTACGACTTCCTGCGATTAGAGAAGATAAAGTATGAGTTAAGGGGCTCTTCAGAGAGGTTTGAGGAACGGTGGGGGATGTTTGTGACCATGTTTGAGGGGCTGTTCACGCGGGGAGGGGGGGGGGTGAAAAAGGGGAAACATCTATACAGACTGTATAGTTGATTGTTGGGAAGAATGTTTCCCTGGGTGTTTATTCACTTTAAGCTGTTTTGATACATGTTTGTAATAAAATGCATTTTTAAAGAAAAATTGCCTCATTCAGCTACGTATATAGGTGACCCCAACATTTACTACACAGACTGGGGTTACTCAGCACGAGACAGTGCTGGGGTAACTCAGCACGTGACAGTGCTGGGGTTACTCAGCACGAGACAGTGCTGGGGTTACACAGCACGAGACAGTGCTGGGGTTACTCAGCACGAGACAGTGCTGGGGTTACTCAGCACGTGGCAGTGCTGGGGTTACTCAACACGAGACAGTGCTGGGGTTACACAGCACGAGACAGTGCTGGGGTTACTCAGCACGAGACAGTGCTGGGGTTACTCAGCACGAGACAGTGCTGGGGTTACTCAGCACGAGACAGTGCTGGGGTTACTCAGCACGAGACAGTGCTGGGGTTACTCAGCACAAGACAGTGCTGGGGTTACTCAGCACGAGACAGTGCTGGGGTTACTCAACACGTGACAGTGCTGGGGTTACTCAACACGAGACAGTGCTGGGGTTACTCAACACGAGACAGTGCTGGGGTTACACAGCACGAGACAGTGCTGGGGTTACTCAACACGAGACAGTGCTGGGGTTACACAGCACGAGACAGTGCTGGGTTACTCAGCACGAGACAGTACTGGGGTTACTCAGCACGAGACAGTGCTGGGGTTACTCAACACGTGACAGTGCTGGGGTTACTCAACACGAGACAGTGCTGGGGTTACTCAACACGAGACAGTGCTGGGGTTACACAGCACGAGACAGTGCTGGGGTTACTCAACACGAGACAGTGCTGGGGTTACACAGCACGAGACAGTGCTGGGTTACTCAGCACGAGACAGTACTGGGGTTACTCAGCACGAGACAGTGCTGGGGTTACTCAGCACGAGACAGTGCTGGGGTTACTCAGCACGTGACAGTGCTGGGGTTACTCAGCACGAGACAGTGCTGGGGTTACTCAGCACGAGACAGTACTGGGGTTACTCGACACGAGACAGTACTGGGGTTACTCAGCACGAGACAGTACTGGGGTTACTCGACACGAGACAGTACTGGGGTTACTCAGCACGAGACAGTGCTGGGGTTACTCAGCACGAGACAGTGCTGGGGTTACTCAACACGTGACAGTGCTGGGGTTACTCGACACGAGACAGTACTGGGGTTACTCGACACGTGACAGTGCTGGGGTTACTCAGCACGTGACGGTGCTGGGGTTACTCAGCACGAGACGGTGCTGGCGTTGCTCAACACGAGACAGTACTGGGGTTACTCAGCACGAGACAGTGCTGGGGTTACTCAGCACGAGACAGTGCTGGGGTTACTCAGCACGAGACAGTACTGGGGTTACTCAGCACGTGACAGTGCTGGGGTTACTCGACACGAGACAGTACTGGGGTTACTCGACACGTGACAGTGCTGGGGTTACTCAGCACGTGACGGTGCTGGGGTTACTCAGCACGAGACAGTGCTGGGGTTACTCAACACGAGACAGTGCTGGGGTTACTGAGCACGAGACAGTGCTGGGGTTACTGAGCACGAGACAGTGCTGGGGTTACTGAGCACGAGACAGTGCTGGGGTTACTCAGCACGAGACAGTACTGGGGTTACTCAGCACGTGACAGTGCTGGGGTTACTCAGCACGAGACAGTGCTGGGGTTACTCAGCACAAGACAGTGCTGGGGTTACTCAACACGTGACAGTGCTGGCGTTGCTCAGCACGAGACAGTGCTGGGGTTACTCAGCACGAGACAGTGCTGGGGTTACTCAGCACGAGACAGTGCTGGGGTTACTCAGCACGAGACAGTGCTGGGGTTACTCAGCACGAGACAGTGCTGGGGTTACTCAGCACGAGACAGTGCTGGGGTTACTCAGCACGAGACAGTGCTGGGGTTACTCAGCACGGGACAGTGCTGGGGTTACTCAGCACGAGACAGTGCTGGGGTTACTCAGCACGTGACAGTACTGGGGTTACTCAGCACGAGACAGTGCTGGGGTTACTCAGCACGAGACAGTGCTGGGGTTACTCAGCACGAGACAGTGCTGGGGTTACTCAGCACGAGACAGTACTGGGGTTACTCAGCACGTGACAGTGCTGGGGTTACTCGACACGAGACAGTACTGGGGTTACTCGACACGTGACAGTGCTGGGGTTACTCAGCACGTGACGGTGCTGGGGTTACTCAGCACGAGACAGTGCTGGGGTTACTCAGCACGAGACAGTACTGGGGTTACTCAGCACGAGACAGTGCTGGGGTTACTCGACACGAGACAGTACTGGGGTTACTCGACACGTGACAGTGCTGGGGTTACTCAGCACGAGACAGTACTGGGGTTACTCAGCACGTGACAGTGCTGGGGTTACTCGACACGAGACAGTACTGGGGTTACTCGACACGTGACAGTGCTGGGGTTACTCAGCACGTGACGGTGCTGGGGTTACTCAGCACGAGACAGTGCTGGGGTTACTCAGCACGAGACAGTACTGGGGTTACTCAGCACGAGACAGTGCTGGGGTTACTCAGCACGAGACAGTGCTGGGGTTACTCAGCACGAGACAGTGCTGGGGTTACTCAGCACGAGACAGTGCTGGGGTTACTCAGCACGAGACAGTGCTGGGGTTACTCAGCACGAGACAGTGCTGGGGTTACTCAGCACGAGACAGTGCTGGGGTTACTCAGCACGAGACAGTGCTGGGGTTACTCAGCACGTGACAGTGCTGGGGTTACTCAGCACGTGACGGTGCTGGGGTTACTCAGCACGAGACAGTGCTGGGGTTACTCAGCACGAGACAGTACTGGGGTTACTCATCACGAGACAGTGCTGGGGTTACTCAGCACGAGACAGTGCTGGGGTTACTGAGCACGAGACAGTGCTGGGGTTACTGAGCACGAGACAGTACTGGGGTTACTCAGCACGTGACAGTGCTGGGGTTACTCAGCACGAGACAGTGCTGGGGTTACTCAGCACAAGACAGTGCTGGGGTTACTCAACACGTGACAGTGCTGGCGTTGCTCAGCACGAGACAGTGCTGGGGTTACTCAGCACGAGACAGTGCTGGGGTTACTCAGCACGAGACAGTGCTGGGATTACTCAGCACGAGACAGTGCTGGGGTTACTCAGCACGAGACAGTGCTGGGGTTACTCAGCACGAGACAGTGCTGGGGTTACTCAGCACGAGACAGTGCTGGGGTTACTCAGCACGAGACAGTGCTGGGGTTACTCAGCACGAGACAGTGCTGGGGTTACTCAGCACGTGACAGTACTGGGGTTACTCAGCACGAGACAGTACTGGGGTTACTCAGCACGAGACAGTGCTGGGGTTACTCAGCACGAGACAGTACTGGGGTTACTCAGCACGAGACAGTGCTGGGGTTACTCAGCACGAGACAGTGCTGGGGTTACTCAGCACGAGACAGTGCTGGGGTTACTGAGCACGAGACAGTGCTGGGGTTACTGAGCACGAGACAGTACTGGGGTTACTCAGCACGTGACAGTGCTGGGGTTACTCAGCACGAGACAGTGCTGGGGTTACTCAGCACAAGACAGTGCTGGGGTTACTCAACACGTGACAGTGCTGGCGTTGCTCAGCACGAGACAGTGCTGGGGTTACTCAGCACGAGACAGTGCTGGGGTTACTCAGCACGAGACAGTGCTGGGGTTACTCAGCACGAGACAGTGCTGGGGTTACTCAGCACGAGACAGTGCTGGGGTTACTCAGCACGAGACAGTGCTGGGGTTACTCAGCACGTGACAGTACTGGGGTTACTCAGCACGTGACAGTACTGGGGTTACTCAGCACGAGACAGTACTGGGGTTACTCAACACGAGACAGTACTGGGGTTACTCAGCACGAGACAGTGCTGGGGTTACTCAGCACGAGACAGTGCTGGGGTTACTCAGCACGAGACAGTGCTGGGGTTACTCAGCACGAGACAGTACTGGGGTTACTCAGCACGAGACAGTACTGGGGTTACTCAGCACGAGACAGTGCTGGGGTTACTCAGCACGAGACAGTGCTGGGGTTACTCAGCACGAGACAGTGCTGGGGTTACTCAGCACGAGACAGTGCTGGCGTTACTCAGCACGAGACAGTGCTGGGGATACTCAGCACAAGACAGTGCTGGGGTTACTCAGCACAAGACAGTACTGGGGTTACTCAGCACGAGACAGTGCTGGGGTTACTCAACACGTGACAGTGCTGGGGTTACTCAGCACGAGACAGTGCTGGTGCTGCTCAGCACGAGACAGTGCTGGTGCTGCTCAGCACGAGACAGTGCTGGGGTTACTCAGCACGAGACAGTGCTGGGGTTACTCAGCACGAGACAGTGCTGGGGTTACTCAACACGTGACAGTGCTGGGGTTACTCAGCACGAGACAGTGCTGGGGTTACTCAGCACGTGACAGTGCTGGGGTTACTCAGCACGAGACAGTGCTGGGGTTACTCAGCACGAGACAGTGCTGGGGTTACTCAGCACGTGACAGTGCTGGGGTTACTCAGCACGAGACAGTGCTGGGGTTACACAGCACGTGACAGTGCTGGGGTTACTCAGCACGAGACAGTGCTGGGGTTACTCAGCACGAGACAGTGCTGGGGTTACTCAGCACGTGACAGTGCTGGGGTTACTCAGCACGAGACAGTACTGGGGTTACTTAGCACGAGACAGTGCTGGGGTTACTCAGCACGTGACAGTGCTGGGGTTACTCAGCACGAGACAGTACTGGGGTTACTTAGCACGAGACAGTGCTGGTGCTGCTCAGCACGAGACAGTGCTGGGGTTACTCAGCACGAGACAGTGCTGGGGTTACTCAGCACGAGACAGTGCTGGGGTTACTCAGCACGAGACAGTGCTGGGGTTACTCAGCACGAGAGAGTGCTGGGGTTACTCAGCACGTGACAGTGCTGGGGTTACACAGCACGTGACAGTGCTGGGGTTACACAGCACGTGACAGTGCTGGGGTTACTCAGCACGAGACAGTGCTGGGGTTGCTCAGCACGTGACAGTACTGGGGTTACTCGACACGAGATGGTGCTGTGGTTACACAACACGAGACAGTGCTGGGGTTACTAAGCACGAGACAGTGCAGGCGTTACTCAGCACGAGACAGTGCTGGGGTTACTCAGCACGAGACAGTGCTGTGGTTACACAACACGTGACAGTGCTGGGGTTACTCTCCACGTGACAGTGCTGGGGCTGCTCAGCACGAGACAGTGCTGGGGTTACTCAGCACGAGACAGTGCTGGGGTTACTCAGCACGAGACAGTGCTGGGGTTACTCAGCACGAGACAGTGCTGGGGTTACTCAGCACGAGACAGTGCTGGGGTTACTCAGCACGAGACAGTGCTGGGGTTACTCAGCACGAGACAGTGCTGGCGTTACTCAGCACGAGACAGTGCTGGGGTTACTCAGCACGAGACAGTGCTGGGGTTACTCAGCACGAGACAGTGCTGGGGTTACTCAACACGTGACAGTACTGGGGTTACTCAGCACGAGACAGTACTGGGGTTACTCAACACGTGACAGTGCTGGGGTTACTCAGCACGAGACAGTGCTGGGGTTACTCAGCACGAGACAGTGCTGGGGTTACTCAGCACAAGACAGTGCTGGGGTTACTCAACACGTGACAGTGCTGGCGTTGCTCAGCACGAGACAGTGCTGGGGTTACTCAGCACGAGACAGTGCTGGGGTTACTCAGCACGAGACAGTGCTGGGATTACTCAGCACGAGACAGTGCTGGGGTTACTCAGCACGAGACAGTGCTGGGGTTACTCAGCACGAGACAGTGCTGGGGTTACTCAGCACGAGACAGTGCTGGGGTTACTCAGCACGAGACAGTGCTGGGGTTACTCAGCACGAGACAGTGCTGGGGTTACTCAGCACGTGACAGTACTGGGGTTACTCAGCACGAGACAGTACTGGGGTTACTCAGCACGAGACAGTGCTGGGGTTACTCAGCACGAGACAGTACTGGGGTTACTCAGCACGAGACAGTGCTGGGGTTACTCAGCACGAGACAGTGCTGGGGTTACTCAGCACGAGACAGTGCTGGGGTTACTGAGCACGAGACAGTGCTGGGGTTACTGAGCACGAGACAGTACTGGGGTTACTCAGCACGTGACAGTGCTGGGGTTACTCAGCACGAGACAGTGCTGGGGTTACTCAGCACAAGACAGTGCTGGGGTTACTCAACACGTGACAGTGCTGGCGTTGCTCAGCACGAGACAGTGCTGGGGTTACTCAGCACGAGACAGTGCTGGGGTTACTCAGCACGAGACAGTGCTGGGGTTACTCAGCACGAGACAGTGCTGGGGTTACTCAGCACGAGACAGTGCTGGGGTTACTCAGCACGAGACGGTGCTGGGGTTACTCAGCACGTGACAGTACTGGGGTTACTCAGCACGTGACAGTACTGGGGTTACTCAGCACGAGACAGTACTGGGGTTACTCAACACGAGACAGTACTGGGGTTACTCAGCACGAGACAGTGCTGGGGTTACTCAGCACGAGACAGTGCTGGGGTTACTCAGCACGAGACAGTGCTGGGGTTACTCAGCACGAGACAGTACTGGGGTTACTCAGCACGAGACAGTACTGGGGTTACTCAGCACGAGACAGTGCTGGGGTTACTCAGCACGAGACAGTGCTGGGGTTACTCAGCACGAGACAGTGCTGGGGTTACTCAGCACGAGACAGTGCTGGCGTTACTCAGCACGAGACAGTGCTGGGGATACTCAGCACAAGACAGTGCTGGGGTTACTCAGCACAAGACAGTACTGGGGTTACTCAGCACGAGACAGTGCTGGGGTTACTCAACACGTGACAGTGCTGGGGTTACTCAGCACGAGACAGTGCTGGTGCTGCTCAGCACGAGACAGTGCTGGTGCTGCTCAGCACGAGACAGTGCTGGGGTTACTCAGCACGAGACAGTGCTGGGGTTACTCAGCACGAGACAGTGCTGGGGTTACTCAACACGTGACAGTGCTGGGGTTACTCAGCACGAGACAGTGCTGGGGTTACTCAGCACGTGACAGTGCTGGGGTTACTCAGCACGAGACAGTGCTGGGGTTACTCAGCACGAGACAGTGCTGGGGTTACTCAGCACGAGACAGTGCTGGGGTTACTCAGCACGTGACAGTGCTGGGGTTACTCAGCACGAGACAGTGCTGGGGTTACACAGCACGTGACAGTGCTGGGGTTACTCAGCACGAGACAGTGCTGGGGTTACTCAGCACGAGACAGTGCTGGGGTTACTCAGCACGTGACAGTGCTGGGGTTACTCAGCACGAGACAGTACTGGGGTTACTTAGCACGAGACAGTGCTGGGGTTACTCAGCACGTGACAGTGCTGGGGTTACTCAGCACGAGACAGTACTGGGGTTACTTAGCACGAGACAGTGCTGGTGCTGCTCAGCACGAGACAGTGCTGGGGTTACTCAGCACGAGACAGTGCTGGGGTTACTCAGCACGAGACAGTGCTGGGGTTACTCAGCACGAGACAGTGCTGGGGTTACTCAGCACGAGAGAGTGCTGGGGTTACTCAGCACGTGACAGTGCTGGGGTTACACAGCACGTGACAGTGCTGGGGTTACACAGCACGTGACAGTGCTGGGGTTACTCAGCACGAGACAGTGCTGGGGTTGCTCAGCACGTGACAGTACTGGGGTTACTCGACACGAGATGGTGCTGTGGTTACACAACACGAGACAGTGCTGGGGTTACTAAGCACGAGACAGTGCAGGCGTTACTCAGCACGAGACAGTGCTGGGGTTACTCAGCACGAGACAGTGCTGTGGTTACACAACACGTGACAGTGCTGGGGTTACTCTCCACGTGACAGTGCTGGGGCTGCTCAGCACGAGACAGTGCTGGGGTTACTCAGCACGAGACAGTGCTGGGGTTACTCAGCACGAGACAGTGCTGGGGTTACTCAGCACGAGACAGTGCTGGGGTTACTCAGCACGAGACAGTGCTGGGGTTACTCAGCACGAGACAGTGCTGGGGTTACTCAGCACGAGACAGTGCTGGCGTTACTCAGCACGAGACAGTGCTGGGGTTACTCAGCACGAGACAGTGCTGGGGTTACTCAGCACGAGACAGTGCTGGGGTTACTCAACACGTGACAGTACTGGGGTTACTCAGCACGAGACAGTACTGGGGTTACTCAACACGTGACAGTGCTGGGGTTACTCAGCACGAGACAGTGCTGGGGTTACACAGAACGAGACAGTGCTGGGGTTACTCATCACGAGACAGTGCTGGGGTTACTCAGCATGAGACAGTACTGGGGTTACTCAACACGAGACAGTGCTGGGGTTGCTCAGCACGTGACAGTACTGGGGTTACTCAGCACGAGACAGTGCTGGGGTTACACAGCACGTGACAGTGCTGGGGTTACTCAACACGAGACAGTGCTGGCGTTACTCAGCACGAGACAGTGCTGGGGTTACTCAGCACGAGACAGTGCTGGGGTTGCTCAGCTCGTGACAGTACTGGGGTTACTCAGCACGAGACAGTGCTGGGGTTACTCAACACGAGACAGTGCTGCCGTTACTCGACACGAGACGGTGCTGTGGTTACTCAGCACGAGACAGTGCTGGCGTTACTCAGCACGAGACAGTGCTGGGGTTACTCAGCACGAGACAGTGCTGGGGTTACTCAACACGTGACAGTGCTGGGGTTACTCAGCACGAGACAGTGCTGGGGTTACTCAGCACGATACAGTGCTGGGGTTACTCAGCACGAGACAGAGCTGGGGTTACTCAACACGAGACAGTACTGGGGTTACTCAGCACGAGACAGTGCTGGCGTTACTCAGCACCAGAACAGTTCCTAAAGTAGGTCTCCAGAAACGACCTCTCCCTGACAAACAACCCCAAAGAACAAGGAATTACTCGCCTGACCTTTGCTGGGTAGTTCCCTTGATGCTCACACCCAACCAGAACAGTGCCTATTCCTGGATGGCACCCCACATAGTCAACATAAGCACCGATCTCCCACATAGTCAATATAAGCACCGATCTCCCATATAGTCAACATAGACACCGATCATTCACATAGACAACATAGGCACTGATCTCCCACATAGTCAACATTGGCACTGATCTCCCACATAGTCAACATAGGCACCGATCCCCCACGTAGTAAACATAGGCACCGATCTCCCACACAGGCACCGATCATTCACATTGGCCTTTGCCTTCCAGTCATCACCTGTGCAAAGCTGATGCGGCAGAACCTCAATAAAGCAGATTGGCTAAAATCCAGTGCGACCTAGAACCGCACCATTGTCATGATACCTATTCATAGGTGCCTTTTTCTCTCATTGCTATTGACCTCTCTCCATCCCATGCCATGATGCAGAGAGTACTGCACTTAAAAAAGAATATGAATCATCTGGTGACCCTGATATAATAAAGCACCTCATCGAATTTCTCAATGTTTCCCATCATGCCAGATGGGAGGAAGTGACAGCAGGGCTCAATTTCACTCACTGAAGTCTGAAGAGTTGCAGCCTGATTCGCTGGAGCCTGATTCGCTGCTGCCTTGAAGCAGCCCAAAAATCATCTGCATCAAATTATCCAGCAGTCATCCCGAACCAGGTTGCCAGTCATTTTTGCCCCATGAAGTGAGGCCACTGTTGGAAATGAAAAATGAAACATACTACCTATAACATACTTTAAAAAAACTGAATTAGAGACCAGCCTTAATGTCGACCAAGCTGGTTTCCAGAAGGAGCGCATGTTACAATCCCAGCTGATGTTACTGCTGGACAAGTCAGATCCCAAGATGGCACCTGATAGATCCTAGCTTTTATTTTTTGTTTAGAGACATGGATGAACAGTCACAGTACTGCCAATTAACTTTTAACAAAAGAATAAAAAAACATTTATTGAACAAGAAAAGATTAACTATAATACACTACTCCTTCACCCCAGCTATACCTTACAGATATATACAGATTTATAAGGATAACACAAGTTACAAAATTTACCTTACACTCTAATATTCTCAGTAAGTGCACAGTCCATGCAAACCAATAGGTGAAATGTGGTCAAAACACCACACTCTGAAACCAAGTGACAGATGCCATTGAAAACAACAACTGTGGATTTTTCATCAAATCCCCAAGGATGCTTGTTACACTGTGAGCCAACTGGTGTCTCTGGAGCTCTGACCTTCACACAAGTGTTTCCAAACTCCATTCTCAAAGAACACACCTGGGAATCTTCTCCCAAGCAATGCTTTCTCTCCAATGCCTTCACCAAGGAATCACTTCCAGGATTTCAGCCTCTGCTTTCAGTATTCCTGAGCCTTGGATTGCCACATGCATTCAAGCTTCCACACAATCTTTCAGATATCCAGCCACGCCAACAGAACACCAAAAGCTTCTGCTTTTCAGTGTTGCTAAGTTTGGGATCTCTGTCTATTCATATACCTGTAACTCCGTACCATATACCAAATAACAGAGATTCAAGACAGGCTTCTTGGGTTAAAAGCACTACTTGTCAGCTAGTAGTGTCTTCTGGTAAGCTTCAATTTTCACACAGGTACAGAATTTAGGAAGGTACGACTAGCCCTGCAGGAAGCTAGTCAGATGTATTGATTGTTTGTCCTTAGCAAATACAGATAAGTTGAATTGAATTTAAAATACAATTATAGTTCGTGGTAATTCAGCTCCGGATCAAAATGTACAATACAAAAACGAAACAAAAGAAAATGACGGTTTGCAAAACTAGCAATACGTTTCAGAAATTAGGTAACAATAGAAAAAGAGGTGAGGACTCATCCCAACAACTGAACTCTTTAAAGCTTTAAAGTTCTGTCCCCTTTTCAGCTGTGATTGGGTTTAAATAATTTATAATTCATTCAATTCAAGCAAATGTCTGTCTGTCAAATTAAGAGATAAAGGCCTGATACAATTTCTGTATTTTTCCACTCGAAGAAAACCTTTCCCACCAATTATCACTATGTGCTGACTTGTTAGCATCGAAACAAAACTAGGATTTCATCCAAGTTCTTTGTGAGACAAAAGGTCTTTTTGCAGCATGACCTTGCGCAGACTCTAACAGTTTTCTTAAACCCTATTATTGCGCTTATGACGTAAAACCTCAATTACATTGCAGGCAAAGTTTAAAGTAAAACTAAACCTAGATTTGTTGGCACCTTTGTTCAACATGAAGCTAAACTGAAGTTTTAACCCTTAGCACACAAATACAGAAATGCTAATTAATCTTCAGTTTATACCTTATCCTAATACACAATACAAATATAAATTGCTTAAACTGTGTCTAATTCTAACAGTGCAAAAACGTGATCAAGTTCTGGCACTGAACAACTACATCAAAAATGGCTTCCAAAAGAATGTGAAGACTGGCATAGTGCTACTGTACCTCACAGCTGCCTATGATACAGTGTTGCACACTGTCCTTGCAAACATCACTTCCCCCATACATCTGTCAACTGATGAAAACCCACAAGCTGGTTGAAACTATCCAAGCTGCAGCTCACCACTCCATGATGAACTGTTCAACCACCTACTCCCCACCTTCCATCTCTAAGCCCATATGGATCACCCTTTGTGAGCTAGATCTACCAACAGACATCCTTTGATCAAGGATTAGGAAACATGAGAAGTCACTAACCAGATCCTTGTGACAAACTCCATCTGTCAAATGACAATCTTTGAACAGTGGTGCTTGCTAAATCAGTTCAGGACAGGCCAGGGCACCTGTGCAGCCAACTTCTACCACTGGGGCCTCAGTACAAACCCTAATGCAATTGTGGAAAGGCACAAACAATGGTGAAGATTACCGAGGCCAAGTGGCAGAATAATGGCTTTGGGGACTTGCATTCAATAAATAAATAAAATTTCAATTTAAAGTGGAAACCAGTTTTTTTTAGAGAAAGGAAGAAATGGTTTCTCAGCACATCATCAGGATATACCAAAATGCTTAAAATATCCAAATTGGATATTTTACTTCATCATTCAGTTTGAGTTATTTTCATGCTGCAAACTGATGGAAATGCAAATTGGTAACTTTGTACTGATATTATGCACATGAAAAACAAACTAGTGCAGGAGTAGGTATTTTAGCCCCTTGAGCCTGCTCTGCCATTCAATAACATCGTGGCTGATCTGATTGTGGCCTCTGTTTTACCTATCACTGAAAACCTTAGATTCTTAACGAACAAGGGAGTCAATCTACCTCTGCCTTAAAAAAATATACATTTGACTCTGCTTCCGCCATTCTTTGAAGACGAGTATTCCAAAGATTCAGGATCTTGCGTGGGAGACCCCTTATTTTTAAACTCTGTCCCCATTTCTAATATCTCCCACAAGGGGAAACATCCTTTCAGCATCCACCCTGTCACCTCTGCTCTGGATCATATAAGTTTCAGTAAATCGCCTCTCAATCGTCTAAACTTCAATATATTTCAGTCCAGCGTGTCCAACTGTTCTTCAGAAAATAACAACCCTCCGAATCCCAGCTATCAGTCGAGTGAACCGCATTCTTGAAAAAGGAGTCCAAGATTGTACACAGTCCTCTAGATGTGTAGTCTCACCAGCGTCTTATACAACTGTAGCAAAACATCCCTACTTTTATATTTCATTCCCCTTGCAGTAAATAACAGCATTCCCTTTGTCTTTGAATCACTTGCTCTATCTGCAAACATTTCCTAATTCATGTATTCGGACTCGTCAGAGTTCTGCAATCTCTTGCCATTTAAATAATATGCTGCTTTTCTAGTCTTCCTTCCAAAGTGGACAATTTCACATTTTCCCAGAGCATAAGCACAATTTAGTTTTTAAAAAAAATCAGATTTCTTTTAAGCACCGGAAACGATCCCACTATTTAAGGCACTTTGTTGCTATTTTGGCCCCCATCAGGGAACGTCCCTCCTGACGCCACACTCTTTACACCCCACCCCCCCTCTCCCCGATGTCCCAACTCACCTATAAGGGGGTCCTTGGGCCCTCTGAGTTCCATGGGCAGGGTACCCCCAGGCCGATCCCGGTGTGGGTAAAATGCCATCTTGGCACCCTGGCACTGCTAGCCTGGCAGTGCCACCTGGGCATTGGCACTGCCAGGGTGGCACCAACAGTACCAGGCTGCCAGCCTGGCCAGAGGACAACTACCCGGGGGCCTCCGTTTGCCTGGAAGACCCCCCCCCCCCCCCCCCATCCCCATCCCCACGTGCTGTTCCACCTGGTCCCCGTTAGTTGTGGGTAGCAAGCCTAAACAGCCCCCAGTTGTGGTCTCCTTGGCGAGGACGGTAGATGTCAGGTGGCCATTCAATCCGGTGTACACATAGTTAAGTGGCCTGTTAAGCTCACTTAACTTTGCAAGTCTGGACCCCGTTCTATCAGAGCTACCGGCCACGTCCAGTGACTCCACCTCCACAGCTTTCTGGGGTAAAGAATTCGAAAGATTCACCACTCATTCAGAAAACAATTATTCCTTCACAACTTATCTTGGTCTTTTTGCATACCCTTGGCCTCGATTCTCTATTCTGGTGGCTATGTGCTCCCACCAGGGAGGAATCAGGATTCTGCTGGCCCTAGGAGCGGTGCCCAGTTGCAAGACTGGATCCGGGAAGCCAGGGAGCGGGGTTGGCGAGCAAGGCCCAGAAAATGCAAATGTCAAAGTGGCCCAAAGAGCGGAAGAACTGGAGAGCTGTGCCCAGGCAGGGTGGAGTGTGTGTGTGTGTGTGTGGGGGGGGGGGGGGGGGGGGGATTGAGAGTGGTGGGGGGGGGGGTGCGATTGAGAGTAGGGGGAGGGGAACTGGGGAGTGTTACAGGAGGGGAGGTGGATAGTGTCAGGGAGGGGAGATAGAGAGTGCAGGGGGAGGGGAGATGGAGAGTGTGGGGAGGGGAGATGGGGAGTGTAGGGGGAGGGGAGATGGAGAGTGTGGGGAGGGGAGATGGAGAGTGTAGGGGATGGGGAGATGGAGAGTAGGGAAAGGGGAAATGGAGAGTGCAGAGGAAGGAGAGATGGAGAGTGTAGGGGGAGGGGAGATGGAGAGTGTAGGGAAAGGGGAAATGGAGAGTGCAGAGGAAGGAGAGATGGAGAGTGTAGGGGATGGGGAGATGGAGAGTGTAGGGGAGGGGAGGTGGATAGTGTGGGGGAGGGGGGTGGAGAGTGTAGGGGGAGGGGAGACGGAGAGTGTAGGGAAAGGGGAAATGGAGAGTGCAGAGGAAGGGGAGACGGAGAGTGTAGGGGGAGGGGAGATGGAGAGTGTAGGGGGAGGGGAGATGGAGAGTGTAGCGGAGGGGAGGTGGATAGTGTGGGGGAGGGGAGGTGCAGAGTGTAGGGGAGGAGAGATGGAGAGTGTAGGGGGAGGGGAGATGGAGAGTGTAGGGGGAGGGGAGATGGAGAGTGTAGGGGGAGGGGAGATGGAGAGTGTAGGGGAGGGGAGGTGCAGAGTGTAGGGGAAGAGAGTTGGAGAGTGTAGGGGGAGGGGAGATGGAGAGTGTAGGGGAGGGGAGGTGGATAGTGTGGGGGAGGGGAGATGGAGAGTGTGGGGAGGGGAGATGGAGAGTGTAGGGGGAGCGGAGATGGAGAGTGTAGGGGGAGGGGAGATGGAGAGTGTTGGGAAAGGGGAAATGGAGAGTGCAGAGGAAGGAGAGATGGAGAGTGTAGGGGGAGGGGAGCTGGAGAGTGTAGGGGGAGGGAGATGGAGAGTGTGGGGGAGGAGAGATGGAAAGTGTCGGTGGAGGGAGAAGTAGAGTGTAGGGGGAGGGGAGATGGAGGGTGTAGGGGGTGGAGATGGAGAGTGTAGGGGTGGAGAGATGGAGAGTGTCGGTGGGGGAAGAAGTAGAGTGTAGGGGAGGGGAGATGGAGGGTGTAGGTGGGAGAGAAGTAGAGTGTAGGGGGAGGGGAGCTGGAGAGCGTAGGGGAGATGGAGAGTGTAGGGGCTGGCGAGTGTTATGGGCAAGGTGTTTTCAGAACCCCAAAATGTATCATGGAGTTCAACCAACCTCTCCCTTTAATGGATTGTTGCTTTTGAAGCACAGGGCTTGTTCCCCAGGTGTGACATTACAATTATAGACACGTGGTTTTTAACACAAAACAATGTTTATTCCATGAACTCAAATTAACCTATTAAATAAACATTGGATCCCTTAACACCCCTTACTTCAAAGATAACCCCGAAAATAATACAACACTAGATAATCATAGATCATAGAATTTACAGTGCAGAAGGAGGCCATTCGGCCCATCGAGTCTGCACTGGCTCTTGGAAAGAGCACCGTACCCAAGGTCAACACCTCCACCCTATCCCCATAACCCAGTAACCCCACCCAACACTGAGGGTAATTTTTGACACGAAGGGCAATTTATCATGGCCGATCCACCTAACCTGCACATCTTTGGACTGTGGGAGGAAACCGGAGCACCCGGAGGAAACCCACACACACACGGGGAGGATGTGCAGACTCCGCACAGACAGTGACCCAAGCTGGAATCGAACCTGGGACCCTGGAGCTGTGAAGCAATTGTGCTATCCACAATGCTACCGTGCAATCCCTCAAAATGTTCCTTCAAACATCCAAAAAGCTTCAAACCTTCAAAACAGTAACACACCGGGTCACAGAATATATATATTTTCTGTTTGATGGCAGAGATATATCAGCTTGGTTGACTTCAGCTCCAGCACCTTGCTTTTCTTCCTGCAGCTCTATGGCAACACACAGACACACACAAGCTGCTTTTTTACACTGAAACCAAAAGCAGAAGTGAGCTCAGCTCCCCCTCTGACATCACTTCAGTAATATGATCATCTCCATTCCTTAAAGGTACATTGCTTAAACATCCATTTCTTAAAGGTACTCTCACATGACAAGAGTGTAGGGGGAGGGGTGATGGAGAGTGTAGGGGTGGAGAGTGTAGCGGAAGGTGAGGTGGAGAGTGTAGGGGGAGGGGAGATGGAGAGTGTAGGGGGAGGGGAGATGGAGAGTCATGGGGGAGGGAAGATGGAGAGTGTAGGGGACGGGAGGTGGAGAGTGTAGGGGGAGGGGAGATGGAGAGTGTAGGGGGTGGAGATGGAGAGTGTAGGGGGAGGGGAGATGGAGAGTGTAGGGGGAGGGGAGACGGAGAGTGCAGCGGGAAGGGAGATGGAGAGTGTAGGGAGGGTAGATGGAGAGTGTAGGGGGAGGGGAGATGGAGAGTAGCGGGAGGGGAGATGGAGAGTGGAGCGGGAGGCGAGATGGAGAGTTTGCGATTGGGGAGATGGTGAGTGTGTGGTGGGGTGGGGAAGAGATGGTGATTGTGGGGTGTGTCGCTGGGGTGAGAGCGCTTTGGGGAGTGAGGCCATGTGAGTCAATGAGTGTAGAGGTGATGGACAAGAGCGGGGGCAGAATGGGTCCTCAAGTCTGGCTGACTTCCAGTCTTGGGATTCTCATTGTCCCTCACCCACATATGCCATCATGCACTCTGATCCACTGAGGGTTGCTGATTGAGTGCTCTGAGCTTTGGAATTAGCCGCAAACACACTCTCTCACCCTGTTCCACTCTAACATTCAACTTTATGAGTCATCGCTTTTTTGTTCAGCAAGTTCTTTCTCTTCCAACCTCAGGTTTTCTTTTGAAATTCATGTTTAATATTGTGCCAAACTTTATCATTCCAAAATTTGCTAATAAGCAAACATTTTTGAAAGGTGACCCCCCCACCCGCCACATGGAAAGGTTGGACATGCCTTGATTAGACTATTTTATTGTTTCTTAATTCCACCGATGCCAGAACTGAATTACTTGCATGTTATATTAAAACATATGAAAGTTACAATCGCAGACATTGCATAAATAATTTTGTTTCTGGATAGAAGTGCTCAACATGTTAAAACAAAACTATTCTTCACATTGTTCTTTATTTTGGATAGCAGGTTCTGGTATTAATTCTGCTGTTGCCATTTACAAATTCTCTAGACTTGCCTTTGCTTCTTTATTTATCCCATTACCACCCCGTTTATCATCATGCCTCCATTTAATTTTGCCTACTTTCCACCTGAGCATGGACCACCTTCCTTCGCTGCTTACTCCCCTCCCCATTCTTTCTCTGCCTGTGTACTTGCATAAAACCTGGTACATCTGTAAAGTTTTCCAGTTCTGGAAGGCCACTCATATTAAACACGATGGGCGGGATTCTCCGACCCCCCCGCCGGATGGGAGAATCGCCGGGAGTCGGCGTGAATCCCGCCCCCGCCGTCCTCCCAATTCTCCCGCCCCCCCAAAAACCAGCGTGGCGTGAGTCACGGCGCCCGCCTCGGAGAATGGCGGGGCTGACCGAATTCTCCGGCCCACGATGGGCCAAAGTTCCGCCCGTTCTATGCCGGTCCCGCCGGCGTAAATTAGAGTTGGTCCCTTACTGGCGGAACCTGACAGCGCGGGCGGGCTCCGGGTTTCTTGGGGGGGTCGCGGGGGGATCTGGCCCCGGGAGGTGCCCCCATGGTGGCCTGGCCCGCGATCGGGGCCCACCGATCCACGGGCGGGCCTGTGCCGTGGGGGCACTCTATTCCTACGCGCTGGCCGTGTAGGCCTCTGCAATGGTCGGCGCGAAGGTAAACCCCCCAGTGCATGTGCGGGGATGATGTCAGCAGACGCTCCCGCGCATGCGCGGACCCGCGGCGGCCGGCGGAGTCCCTTCGGCCCCGGCTGGCGCGCCGCCAAAGGCCTTCCACGCTGGCCGGCGGGGCGCAAACCACTCCGGCGCCATCCTCGCCCCTGAAGGTGCGGGGGATTCCACACCTTTGGGGTGGCCCGACGCTGGAGTGGTTCCTGCCACTCCACTGCGCCGTTTCGGCCCGCCCTGCCGATTCCCGGAGAACCCCGCCCATAGTCCTTATTAGAATACAGAATTGATCAGTAACATCTAACTACACTCACCTACTGCTAATCACACTTACTGGTATAACTTTAATCTAACCTTCTCACAATAACTGCACTGATGACCTCGCTCTAGCTGTCTCCTGCTTAATCCTCCTTTAAAGTCTAGCATGACTGCCTTAAAGAGCACTCTCTGCAGCTCCCTCTAGTGGCTACTCATGGTACTACATTATTCCTTGTAATGCTGTTAGTTATGATAATACCACAGTTATGTGCTATAAAAATGAGGAAATGCTGAATGTCCAAAGCATACTCACTGACCTTTTGGTTTTGAGTCAGGTGACCAATGCTGTGTTCAAATTGGGTGCTGGCCCTGAACTGTCCCCAGCTCTGGTTTATCCCAAGTTGGACAATGATTGGCCAGAGGATGGATTTGTGATCCAATCAAGGAGGTTGGGTGGCCTCTTGAATGTAGGAGAGGCCCTCCAGCTCAGACAGCAAACCCACCTGCCTTTAACTAAGAGAGAGAATGCCTCCACCTTAAAGTGCCTTCTCTACAACTTCTAATGGTTTTGACTTTCGAAATTGACTGACCGCTGCTATGACCAGGCAGGTGGGGAGGACCTTATAACAGTCGAGTGCACTGCTATCTAGGTCTGCTGCTGGGAGGAAGTCTTGAGGAAGCTTGCACGCTTGTGTGCCACATTGTGACCGTAGGCTGATGGGAAAATTCAATCAGCCTCTGACAATTGGTCCTAATTGACCATTCGCTTATCTCAAAAGGCAGTTAGGCAGCCTTTGTGATCCCAATCCCACCTCCAGGAGGTTTTCGCACCCCCCCCCCCCACCATAATAGGGAGAAAGTACATCTTTTTGCTTTTCTCTCTCGTTGGATGCCATCAGACTTATCAAGGATTTCCAGCATTCTCTTTTTTTCAGATTTCCACTTATCTTACATTGATTTAATAACTGTTTGCATTGGTTTATTTGACCTTCTATCTTTTCTTGGCAAAGTTAGCACAATTGAAGTTTTGGTCCCAAACATTTCCTGATTTGAAATAATTGGCTTTAATTTCTTTACTTCTGTGTTAGTGATGTCTTGTTTACTTGCATTCAGTCACAATTTAATGCCACACTAAGCAATATCTTTGTAACCCAGATGGTTTACCACATTGATTGCTTTGCTACTCTGGGTCAGAAGCACATATTATTTTAGTGTATTGGCTGACTGGATTGATCTTTGATAGAACTGTACTTTTTATTACTTACACACTAGTTATTGTAAAAGAAACATTATTAGCAACCACAAATAGAATTTCAATTGCTTGTCCATTTTTCTCATACTTTATAAGATATCTAACCAACATCAATAAATCATTGTTGATTTCATTAATTTACTTGCTACCAAAATGAGACTGAAGCTTACATTTGTTTTCTTCTCCCTATCAGATGAGCAGCATCAAGAAGCTGCGTCCACGACTGAATGCTATTCTGTTCAAGCTGCAATTTGAGGAACAGGTGAATAACATCAGACCTGATATTATGACTGTTACCACCGCCTGTGAGGAGTTAAAGAAGAGTAAAAGATTTGGAAACCTACTGGAGCTGGTGTTGCTCATAGGAAACTACATGAATGCTGGGTCTCGAAATGCTCAAACATATGGCTTCAACATCAACTTCCTATGCAAGGTGAGTCCATGTCTCTAAGATTCAGTCAGAACCACTGAGATGAAAAATATTTTTTTTCAATGCAATGGTATACAGATTTATCAGGATTAAAAAGTTATAATTACAATTCATACATTCACCAAATATAGCTCGTGAAACAAAACATAATGCAAAATTAGCTGCAGCAGGAGATCTGACATCATGGCCAGTAAAGACTTTTCCCCGCATCCTTCAGTACAAAAATGTTTGCGACATACCTTTCTGGGCAACAGGGCGTCTGAGACCTTGGTGAACAGTGAAACAAAAAATGTATCTCCTTAACCAATGATATGATAGGATTAGAAAATAAGAGAGACTTGAGAGTGAGGGTGAAACCATTGTCAACTAAAGAAGACAGAAAGATTTGATTAAGAAAAAGAAAAAAGGGACTGGAAGGTAAAATAGGAATATAATTGTAAAACTTGCACGTTTTTAAAATCTCCAAAAACAATTCATTACCTGAAGGAATGAAAATTCATACTGGGCCAGAGAGTTTGATTTGCATTGGGTAATAGTGATCATGTAGTTAAAAGGGTACATAATTAATTAATGGATGTAACATTCTGCGGTGAATATTAATAGTCAGCTAATGCCTAAATGCAACATGTACATGTCACCGGGGAGGTTAAATGTGAAATGTAACAGCAGAACTCTGGCAAATCATCTAGCAACCTCATGTGATTCACAATTTGAGGTCTTTCTTCCTTATGATCATACATTTGAATTAGGAGCTGAAGTCGACCATTCGGCCTTTCGAGCTCAGTCTGCCATTTAATAAAGATGATAGCTGATCTTATTATGGCCTCAACTCCACTTGCCTATACCCTTTTACTCCCTTGTCAATCACAAATCTACCTAAACTCATACTTAAACGGAGTCCCTGATCATGCACTCGGATCCTGCACGAACTAACTGGCGGGTGTGTTCGCGGACATCTTCAACCTCTCCCTACTCCGTTCCAAGGTTACCACCTGCTTCAAGAAGACCACCACTATACCGGTGCCAAAGAAGAGCCAGGCAACGTGCCTCAACGACTACAGTCCGGTGACCTTGACATCGATCATTAAGTGCTTCGAGAAGTTGGTCATGAGACACACCAACTCCATACTCCTAGAATACCTTGTTCTACTGCTACTCGCATGCCACAACAACCGGTCCATAGCAGACACTATCTCCCTGGCCCTGTATTCATCCTACATCTTGACTCCTACGTCAGACACCTGTTCATTGACTACAGCTCCACCTTCAACACCATAATCCCAGCCAAGCTCATTCAAAACTCCAAAACCTAGGACTTGGCTCCTCCTTTTGCAACTGGATCCTCGACTTCCTGACCCATAGAACACAATCAGTAAGGATAAACAACTCCTTGTGGATTTGGATTTGTTTATTGTCACGTGTACCGAGGTACAGTGAAAAGTATTTTTCTTTGAGCAGCTCAAAACAGATCATTAAGTACATGAAAAGAAAAAGAAAATACATAATAGGGCAACATAAGGTACACAATGTAAATACATAGACATCCTCTACAATATTCCTCAATACCAGGGTCCTGCAGGGCTGCATACTTACTCCCCTACTATACTCCCTATACACAGACGACCGTGTGACAAAATGTGGCTCCAACTAGTTGACTGATGACATGATAGTAGTGGGTCAGATCTCGAACAACGATGAGTCACAGACCATAAGGGAAATAAAGAACCTAGTGGCATGGTATAATGACAACAATCTCTCCCTCAGTGTCAGCAAAACTAAGGAGCTGGTCATTGATTTCAGGAAACAAAATATCATGTACTTCATGTCTGCTTCAATTGTGCCAAGGTGGAGATGGTTGACAGCTTCAAATTCCTAGGTAGTGCACTTCACCAACAATCTGCCCTGGTCCACCCACAAGGATACTATGACCAAGAAAGCACATCAGCGCCTATATTTCCTCAGGAAGCTAAGAGGAAATTAGGCATGTCCGCATTGACTCTGACCAATTTTTGCAGATGCACCATAGAAAGCATCCGATCTGGCTGCATCACAGCCTGGTATAGCAATTGCTCAGCTCAAAACCGTAAGAAACTACTGAGTTGTGAACACAGCCCAGTCCATCACGCGAACCCGTCTCCCATCCATTGCCTCTGTCTACACCTCCCGCTGCCTTGGGAAAGCGGGCAGCATAATCAAAGATCCCTCCCACTCAGGTTATTCTCTCTTTCAACCTCCTCCATCGGGCAGGAGATGCAAAAGTTTGAGAACAAGCGCTAACAGATTCTTTTCCATTGTTACCAGACTCCTGAATGGCCCTTTTATGAACTGAACTGATCTTTCCACACATCTTCTCTACTGAGTAGTACTACACTCTGAATGCTTCACCCGATGTCTGTGTCTATGTATATACATTGTTTACCTATCTTATGTCCTATGTTTTTTTCATGTATGGAACAATCTGTCTGGACTGTACGCAGAACAATACTTTTCATTGTACCTTGGTACACGTGATAATAAATCCAAATTGAAATTCAATGACCCTGCCTTCAATGCTCTCTGGGAGAGAGTTCCACACACTCAAAGCCCTCAGAGAAAAAGTTTCTCCTCATATCCGTCTCAAATGGAATACTCTTTAGTTTAAGCTAATGGAATAGCCCTTATTTTGAGCTCCGTCTTATTTATAGACTCTCCCAAAAGGGAAACATCCTTTCAGCATCCATGCTGTCAAGTCCCCACAGGATCTTGTATGTTTTAACAAAATTGTCTCTCATTCTTCTGAACTCCAGTGGATACATGTCCAACCTTTCTTCATTGGATAACCCCCTCTTTCCAGGAATTAATTGCTGAACCTTCTCTGAACTGCTTCTAATGCAATTACATCCTTTCTTAAATAAGGATTCCAAAACAGTAGATGGCAGTACTTTAGATGTGATCTCACCAGTATATTGTTATGGGCGAGGCGTTTTCAGAACCCCAAAATGTATCATGGAGTTCAACCAACCTCTCCCTTTAATGGATTTGTTGCTTTTCCAAACACAAGGCTTTTTCCCTCGGTGTGGGATTACAATTATGGACACGTGGGTTTTTAAACACAAAACACATTTTAGTCCATGAACTCAACTTAACATCTTAAATAAACATGGGATCTCTTAACACCCCTCACTTCAAAGATAACTCAGAAAATCTTGCAACAGTAAATAATTCCTTAAAATGTTCCTTCAAACTTCCAAGAGACTTAACACCTTTAAACACAATCACATCAGGTTAAAGGCTTTACTTTAAATCACCCAAATGATCCAGAGATAGTCTTTCATGGCAGGAATCCAGCTCACTGCAAAACACAGACACACACACCCAGCTCTTTTCCAAACCAGAACTTCTCAAGCTGCTGTCTCAAACTGGCTTTCTCCTTTTAATCAGCTCACAGCAAAAGAGCCAGGCACTTTTAAACTGCTCTCAGCAAAACCAGCCAGGCACTTTTTAAAACTGAAACTAAAAACCTGCAAAATGGCTGACCTAAATGCCCTAACTTGGCAATGGAAGATGATGATTGCAGGGTTCTGTTCAATATCCCGCAGAGACAAGGAAGAGGATAGAATAGATGGAGCAAGCAACATTGGCTTTTTCATGCCAATCAGGCAGTGAGGACGTGAAGAAAGGGCCATCACAGTCAGGTAGGGTAAAGGAAGTACCTCATCCTGAGGAACATGGCCCAGTAGGTTCCTTCAACACTCAGAAGCTGAGGCGGAGAGACTAATTACGTAGAGATATTTGACATGACCAAGGGTGTACTAAAAGTGCTTCTCATGCCTCCAGATAAGCGAGAAACACAGTGCTTTAGATGCCTTTGCTTGCCAAGGTATGTGTTGGCTTACATCTGCCACATACATCCGAATTAACTGAAACTGCAGGGACTGGGAAGCCATCCATTGCCAGTGGCTCTCAAGGTGACCACTGCACATAACACTTTTGCAAATGGCTTGTTCTAGGGCTCCCAAATGGCTTGTTGTCTGGCTCCTCTGGGGACCTCTGCGGAATATCACAATCCTCTGCTCATGAATGCATCTGAAAAATTACTGACCCCCTATTTTGCCCTCAATTACGTCCAGTTCTCCTTGGATGATGACAGCCAGGCTTTCAGAGCAGTGGGATTTGCGGATTTGCTGTGACCTCTAGATTAGCACAGGTGCAGGATGCCCCTGATTGAGCTCATGTAGCTTTAAGAGCTCCCTGGCAGCAGCCTCGACATTTCACCAGCAGTAAAAGCTTCAACGCTCTCAATGTGCAGATGATCTGTAACCACCAGAAGCAGATTTTGAAGGCCTCTGCTAGATACCTTGGGTACTTGCATGACTCTTGCATCTTGAGTCATTCACATGTGCCGTAAATGCTTGAGGACCTCAGCACTTCCAGAGTTGGCTCATTGGTGACAAAGGCAAAATATGGGATTAATGACACCCGTTCAGAGGCCAGAAGGTGCTTCAGAGAGTACAATGAGGCTCATTCTGCAACTTGCTCCTTGATTGAACAAGCTATTGGCACATTAAAGATGCGTTTCAGGTTCTAGACTGGTCAGGTGGCACTCTCCAATACTCTCCCCAAATTATTTCCCACATCATAGTGGCTTCATACGCTCGATAGAACCTGGCGTACCAAAGGCAGGGTGAGTTGCCAATTGGAGAGATGGAAGAGCTGCACGTTACATCCAATGAGGAGGTTATCAATAGGGATGAGCTTGACAATGGCAAGAAAGTTGAGGCCTCCGAAGAAGAGGCCATGGCAGAGGCTGGTTGCAGACATGCCCTGAAATCATCAAAATACAAGGTTCCAGCGTGACAGTCCCCTGTGCCCTCCATGCAAACTCAACATTAACACCTTCTTTCCTGTCTTCAGTATCTCAACAAAGAACATCAATCTCTGAATGAGTAGTTACAATCTTGCATGACAATGGCCTCATCTTTGGAAGATCTAGGCAGCCTCTGGGGCATGCTGCTGTTCTGTTATGGGATAAGAACTTCACCGGCATTCACTGTTGAAAAATTAGACATGGTGCAGTCTTTTCGAGCATCACAGCAGCATTTCACTGCCTGTGGCAACCTTCAAGGGGCAGGAGCCGCTTGGCAAAGCTCAGCACACTCATGGCAGTAGGCCTGGAACGTTGCAGGGCACTTCAAGGAGGACAATCATCAATAGCTGGTTCTCTCTTTAATGTCTGAGGTCAGCTCTGAATCTGGACTGCAGCATCTCTTCACTGGCCATCCCTCATGCACGAATAATGTTCTGGCCTCATCCTAATACAGAGATCCCCAGCATAAAATTGTTCTTTAGAACGCAGTGATCTGTCACAGTCATGGAGGTAGGCCTGCGAGTCAGGTCGTCTATACGTGCACAGAAAGAGCTTCAGTAGCACCATCGTGACCTCGTTGACAAGCACTCATGTTAGGAAAGTAAAGGTAGTTTTAAGCGATTTATATTTGTATTGGGGAATATTAGAAATAAGGTATAGTTCTAAGTGGGTTTAATTTAATTTTTCTGTGCCTGGAAGGGTAAAACCTATAGTTAGGTTTATGTTGGACAAATATGTTTGTATGTGTGGGGGCTGGTTAGAAACTGTGATTCTATTATACTTAGAGAGGGCTGTGGCGTGAAGAATAAATAAAAGGCATAAGCTTGTGGGACTATGTTAAGCCACAAAAGCCAGACCTTCAAGAGCCTAGACATAGCTCTGTTCTTCCACAGTCATTGCTGTCTTGTTGACGTTTCAAGAGTCATCAAATGCTAGCTAGGTCCATTGATCTGCATCATGCAGGTGGTGAATGGAAGAAAGGGGTGATATCTAGCTATTCACGCATTCACAACGTCACATTACAGGCTGCCATGAGCACTTAAGATCTTTGACTGTTACTTGAAATGTTACCCACGCTTCGACTTACATGGAGGATATAGAAAGCTGCACCATTAAATTGACTCCAATGTGGGTCACTATTACAACCTACAAGACGCACATTGACCAGTCTTCAGTGCAACAGCATCAGGAGAATAAAGTAAACTGTAAAACCAGCATGAGGCCACATATATGATCCTCTGGCGCAAGTTCAAGATAGGTATTGCCCAACCACCATGTTGTTAAAGCAAGAGGCTTTGCTCATGTCGCAGCTGTGGACGAAAAGGCGACTCACTAAAATGAGATTGCACAAGACACGATGGACCTGAAGGACACAATGGAATATATGTGAGGAGAGGAAGGCACCAGTTTCACTTGTCTGACTTTGGAACATTGCATCAGATAGAAGAGCCATTCACTCAATGAGAATGTTAGAGGAAACATAATATTTGTACAGATGTGCAAAGTACATATAGTTAGCGAACACCAGTGTCACCTTTATATGTTCTCAAACTGTCCGAAATTTCTTAGCATACCACTGCACCTAGTCACTTCCCCAACATCTGCAGCAGAGGTGGAGGCAGCCCTTTGACTGATATATCCTGTTTTCCATGATTACCATGGTGGACATCCTCTGGACGGCAGAGAACTGGAGGGCCCCAGCCTGCTTTGGATCTTCTGCTGTTGAATAGATGTACCCTCCTCGGTCTGAGGAGCTGGAGTTGCTGGGTGACAGACAGAAAAGGCAAGGTCTCTGAACTGGTGGAAGTGTGGGTGAATGCAGTGACAGCTCTCCGGTGGGTCTGCAGGATCCTCATCCAAGGTGGTTTGGGAACTGCGGCTGACAGGCTAGCTGACGGTTTTCCTCCTTTTGTTGCTGATGCCAGTAATAGAAAGAAGAGAAAATTAGTAATTGGCTGGATAGTCACCAAGTTTAAAAGACACTCAATTTCAGCAGATGGGTGAAGACGAATAGATGGGGCTTCACTAGAATGTTGGGGGGTGCCAATATCGCCTTCACTGCAGGCACGATCCTAATGTTCACCAGTCAATTCTGCCACCTTCACCTTGTAGATCTGAGATCCCTTCCTGTTGTTATGGTTGATAATTTCTTGCATTAATATCGATTAACAGTGCATGATGGATGCCACAGCAGATGATAAGCATGCCTGCCTTCTGTATTTGCTGAAAACAGCAAATGTGGGAAATGCTCAACACGCCTGGCACCATCTATAGCGAAGTAAGCGAGCTAACATATCAGGCTCTGACCTTTCATCAGAACTGAGAGAAGATAAATGTAATAGGTATTGAGTTTGTGAAAGGGGGAAGGTGGGAAGAAGAACAGAAAGGTGGGTCTGTGTAAGGGCAGAAAGGATGGAATCACAAAACGTTTCATGGTGCAATGCTGAAGTGATTGACAATTGCACAAGTAAAGATGTATCTTGAAGATGATAACTACCATCTGAACACAAAGTTAAAGGAATTAAGAAAGAAATTAGAGAACAAAAACAAGCCAGCAAAAAAAACATAAAATTGGGTACAGAGAAAGGTCTGAAATTGGGGATCTAGTCGGTCAGCAGTTTAGTGGGAATAGAGGCGTGTATGGCCAGCAAAGTGAAAATAAAGATGCGTACAACAAAAATATGAGCTGAGATCCTAAGATCATGTTATGTATAATGTGTTAAGATCTAATGTCCCGAAAGACATGCTTGTTAGGTAATTTGGACATTTTAAATTCTGTGTACCCCAACAGGCGCCGATTTTCACAGCAACTTCATTGTAGTGTTAATGTAAGCCTACTTGTGACACTAATAAAGATTGTTATTTAATTCATTCCTACCCTGAGTTGGATGTTTGTCAGGAAACCAAATTGTGAAATAAATTTTTATAACTACATTTAGTGCAGGAGGATGAAACACAAAGTTACCTCACAGCTTTACAATTTCAGCATCTGATAAAAATATGGTCATACAAAGGCCAGGGAAATATTCCTATTCAACCTGTGGGTGACAGGGTTAGCATTGCTTCCCCACTACACCAGGGACACGGGTTTGATTGCAGCCTTGGGTGAGTGTGTGGAGATTGTACGTTCTCCCTGTGTCTGCATGGGGTTTCCTCGGGTGCTCCGGTTTCCTTCCACAGCCCAAAGGTGTGCAGCATAGTTGGATTGGTCATGATAAAAAAGCCCCTTAGTGTCCAAGGTTGTACAGGTTAGATGGGGTTATGGATATTGGGCAGGGTGTGAGACTAGTAGGGTGCTCTTTCTGAGGAGCGATACAGACTCGATGGGCCGAATGACCTCCTCCTACACTGTCGGGATTCTATGAAATTTTTTATGTGGGCACACTGCTAAATTTGCTCCAATGATGTAACCACTAATTACTCGTTAAACCACATCCAAAGTTCCTACTAATACTCATATCTGAATTCTATACCTTTTAAGAAATCATTATTTTACATTTTGTCCCTGCTCCCCGTAAATGCAAAGTGGACCACCATTTATTGGGTATGTGGGAAGAACTTTGTATTGCTATGTAGGATAAATGGAACAAGGTTGGAAATCGATTCAAGTGTTCTTAGAAATACACAATTGATAAATCTGTCACTAAAGAACAGATATCAGAACAGATATGAAATGACAAAAATGAAATGAAAATCGCTTATTGTCACGAGTAGGCTTCAATGAAGTTACTGTGAAAAGCCCCTAGTCACCACAATCCGGCGCCTGTTCGGGGAGGCTGGTTCGGGAATTGAACCGTGCTGCTGGCCTGCCTTGGTCTGCTTTAAAAGCCAGCGATTTAGCCTAGTGAGCTAAACCAGCCCCTATTGCTAATCCTATTGCTCTGTAAAACATCCCAGAAGTTTTGCTTGATTTCTTTCAACACCTTCAGTACATAAAATAAGTTGGATGATAGTATGTCAAAGAGAGCAGCCGGAGAATTTTCCTGCTTTTCTTCCAATAGTACAATGAGATTTTTACATCCACTTGAACAAGCAAAAGGCTTATCGGTTTCAACATCCCGGCTGAAAGCAAGGTGGAAATGTTATTGTGAGAGATTACTTAATTTTTTATTCCATTGATAATGTCTTAATATCAACCCCAGGAGATACAATAAAGGGGAGATTTTTCAATTCCAACCCTTGGCTCTGCTGGCTCAGCTGAGGAAGTGGAATACACCAATTCAGGCTTATGACCGCAGAGGGGGGTCATCATAATTTCTCTGTCCATTAATTTAAACAAACCCAAAAATGTAACTGGCCCTCTTCTGACTGTTCACTTTAAACCATCCATGTTGCTGTATTAGATGTGCCAAGTAACCCAGCACACCCATGGGCCAACAAAATGTTTTCCAACCCCACATGGCTGTGTTGATTGGCTCTTCAAATAATTTATGACCATTTTTGTGTGATGCTTTAACCCTACCAGAGACTACGTTAAGGCTAACCCAAACTTGTTAAAAGATTAACGGATTTACCTGATAAAGATCTTTAAAATTCTGAATAAAGCCATTGTTGAATGACTTGGTTCCAAATTAGGCGTTGACACAATATCAAGGAGAGACAAACTTAATATCATCGCAAAGTATCAAAGGGGAAATTAAAAGAAAATCTTTTCACATAAGGTGGATAGAATTTTACAAACCACTAGCTGTTGTTTCGGCAGAGTCAAAATCTATTTTACAATGGATTTACATAATTAATTCACTCTTGCAGAGAGCTAGCAGAGACATGACAAACCAATTAACCTCCTTCTGTGCTGTAACTATTCTATGATTCTGATTGCAGGGCATAGAAAGTAAAGATAATAGTGGGATTAGAGTAACAGCCGACACAGAGGAAATAACCATTACATGGGCCAAAGGACCAGTTTCTATGCTAGAGTGTTTGCTAAAACATTTAGTTAAAGATGGGAAACTTGATCACAACACTTTGAATGAACCTGAGGCTGGGTCCCAGAAGTCAAAGGGTAGTTTTCTAACACATTATGCCAACCAGTCACCTCCAACCCCTCCCTGCACCACCCAGAACTCTAGGATTATATGCTTGCTCTAGACCGGTTTCAAACTTGTTCCAGGCCTCTGAAGACCAACTCTTAAGAAAAATACTGGCTATACAGAAGAAACAATGCACCCTCTATTTATATTTAAACCTCAGGTAGTGATAGGTTTCTGCTCAGTAGCCTCCTTTCTCTCCCCACTGAAGCAACAAAATGCAACTCAGCTCAACCTCGTTTTAAATTCAACCAAAAAAAGAAATATGTAACTTTTTTAAATATATATGTATATTGTGCCTTTATATTATAAGATTTGTAGTTTTTTGGTCTTGTTTTGTGAACAGCTATACATCCATGATCATAAGTCAATTTCTTGACTGTGTACAGGTTTGTAATTCAAGTTTGGTAACTTAGAAGTGAAACAGTAAATTTCATAACAATTCCTAA
The DNA here is from genome assembly GCF_047496885.1 of Scyliorhinus torazame. Classification (NCBI taxonomy): domain Eukaryota; kingdom Metazoa; phylum Chordata; class Chondrichthyes; order Carcharhiniformes; family Scyliorhinidae; genus Scyliorhinus; species Scyliorhinus torazame. Next base: position 78,536,487 of record NC_092721.1, on the reverse strand, counting down.
ATATATGACTAAATCGTGGTACTGTGAAATCTGCAGCTGAATGGAGCAAATAAGAGAAAAGATTAAATCGCAACATTTTGATGCCTCATTTTTTGTAATTCAAGGGTTGTCATTGAATCATGTATGTTTTAGCAAAATTAGATTTTGTGTTAAGATAACTCGGGGCATATATATATATAAAGCCTTCACACTGTTGATGTTTTTATTTATCACAATAATACAATTTGTGGTCCCTTCCTCTCAGGGCATCGTCTCATGCAAATAAATCCTGCTATTTTGACTTATGTATTTGTAAATACCTACCTGCATATCCATGTTGACATAACTGGAAGATGAACATTGCATAATTATTGGATTTGTTTTTATTTGAAAGATGAGCTTTTGTTTTTCATATCAACTGTTATGTGCTTATCGAGCTTCCTTCAGTTGTGAAGAGACTTCAGTAGGTTAAGTGAGAGCCATGATTCAGTGTTAGCACTATTGCCTCTTAGTCAAAAGATTGCAAGTTTAAATTCTGCTCCAGAGACTTGAGCATAAAATCTTGGCTGGCCCTCCAGGACACTAAGCCAAGGGCCTACTGTCCTTATTGGTCGATGTAAAAGGTCCCATGCACTATTTAAAGAAGAGAAGGGGAGTTATTACCTAGCCAATATATATATTTATCTCACTCAACACATAAAACATATTATTTGGTAATCTTCTTATTCCTGTGGGACCTTGGTGTAAACAAAATGGCTACTGCCATTACACCTGTGATTACACTTCAAAAGTACATCATTCGCTGAGAAGCTCCCTGGGACATGCTGTATAATGTGCTCTGTAAATAAACGTCTTCCTTTGATTTGACATAGATGAAGAAGCGTGTAAAGCTTCAGAATCTGGTAATTATGCCGTGGTAGATGAATATAGTAACTGGGATGAAATGTGTGCTTGAAAAAGTGTGTGTTCCATTTTCTTTTTTTAATATAGATTTAGATTAACCAATTTTTTTTTCCAATTATGGAGCAATTTATCATGTCCAATCCACCTATCCTGCGTATCTTTGGCTTGTGTGGGTGAGACCCACGCAGACAGGGAGAATGTGCAAACTCCATATGGACAGTGACCTGGGGCCGGGATTGGACCTGGGTCCTTGGTGCCATGAGGCAGCAATGCTAACCACTGTGCCGCCCTTGCATTTTCTTTTTACAGCCAGTCTTCTGTTTTGGATACTGGTATCATAAATTTAGATTAACTGCCAAATTAATGCACGTTTCTCAAAAATAATTTTTGCATAATGTCAGCTCTGATATTCATGGGAAATACGATCAAACAACGAGAATATAATTTGTGTTCATATTGGTTGAACTATTGTTTGTTGTCGTAGAAATGTGTATTGTAAATCAAGAAAAGCAGCAGAAAATGTAACCTTTAGCACATTTTAGTAATTGCTCAGCCCGTGAAATTCAAAATGTATGATAGTAGTTCTGATCGCCAAATGAAAAATGTAACACCGGTAGGAAAACTGAAAGCTGCAAATCAAAATCAAAACCTAAAAATTAAGCTGAAGTTCTGTATGTGTTCCTTCTTATTGCTTTCTTGGATATAAAGAAAATAAAAACAAAAGTGTTAACTTGTTGAAAATGATTTATGAAAGAAAATGGAATGTCACTTGATTGAAGCGTTCTTAAATGAATGTTTTTTTTATGTTCCTTAGCTGAATGATACCAAATCAGCAGATCAAAAAGTCACATTTCTGCATTTTCTGACACAAGTTTGTGAGGAGAAGTATCCAGATATATTAAAGTTTACAGATGATCTGCAACATGTGGACAAAGCTAGCAAAGGTACATGTCTATTTTTTACATTCCCAAAATTTTTTTAAAATGTCATCAACTAGATTATGAAATATCTGCTTCAAATGGAATAATGAATGTATATTGTGGCTGCAAAACTATGTGCAGTAAACGTATGCTTAAGTATCGAAGTACAACAACTGCAGCAACATGTAATAAAAACAGGAAATGTTTAAAGTCTATGGAGAGAGAAATAGAATTAATGTTTCAACTCAATGACCTTTTACCAGAACTGGGAAAAGTTAGGATGTAATAGGTTTTAAACAAGCAAAAGTGGGCAGGGTGGGGAAAAAAGATGAAACAGAAGGTCTGTGATGGGGGTCTGGGGGTTGATGTGTTGGGTACTCTGGATCTGTGGAGACTGCATTTACCTTAGACAGGCTACCAACACTTGTAATAGTACAACTCTATTTTATTTAACTAAGAACTGTTAAACATACTTGCACTGTGGGTCGACACAATGTTAGATTGACTGAAGACCTATGCCTAACCTGACCAGCCTATACTGCTAGCACATGGTGGATGTTTATGCTACTGGCTGCGGGCTCTGTCTGTCTCCGAGGCTGCATCCCGAATGAGCGGGAAAACTAGTGCCCTCTGTCTTTATAGTGACCGTGCCCTAACTGATGATTGGCTGCTGTGTTGTGTGTGTTGATTGGTCTTGCAGTGTGTCAGTCAGTGTGTGTCTTTGCACCATCATATACTGATGTGTATATTATGACAGGGGTAATGGCAGGAGAAATTTATGTTGCACCTTTAACATCATAAAATGTTCCAAAGTGCTTCAAAAAACATAGGCAAACAAAATTCGACACTCAGCCACATTAAGAGGTATTAATTCACGTGACCAAAAGTTTGAACAGAGAGGTAAGTTTTAAGGAGAACTGAAAGGAGGAAAGAGATGTAGGCGTGCAGGGAGTTTAAGGGAATACATTCCAAAGTTTAGAACAAAGTCAACTACAGGCACAGCCAACAACAGAGCAACAATTAAATTCGGAGATAGAGTCATAGAGTTTTTCCAGCAGGGAAAGTGGCTCTTTTGCCCATTGTGTCCATGCCGGCCATCAAGCACCTATATACTCTAATTACATTTTCCAACATTTTGTCCGTACCCTTGTATTCTATGGCATTCCAAATGCTCATCTAAATACTACTTAAATGTTGTGAGGTTTCCCGTCTCTACCACCCTCTCAGGCTGTGAGTTCCAGATTCCAACTCCACCCTCTTTATGAAAAGGTTTTTCCTTCAGAGGTCAGAATTAGAAGAACACAACTATCTGAGGATTATGGAGTGAGAGCAGGTTACGGAGAAATTTAAAAGTAGTGACAAGAATTTTTAAATTTAGGCGCTGCTTAACTAAAAGCCAAATGTAAATCCACAAAGACAGGTCCATTGGGTGAATGGGTCTTGGTGCATAGTACATGATGAGTAGAGGTTTGGATGAATTTTAAACTTCTGGATGATGGAATGTGGGAGACTGGCCATGATTGTATTACAATAGTCAAATCTAGAGGTAACAAAGGGGATTGATGAGGGTTTGAGTAGCAAATCAACTGTGGCAGAGGCAGTGTTGGGCAATGTTACAGAATTGAAACAGGCAATCTTAAGGGTGGTGTGGATATATGATCATAAACTCACCTCGCTCAACACCGAGATTGCAAATAGTCTGGTTCAACCACAGATAGATGCTCGGGAGAAGGATGGAGTTGGGGGCCAGGGAATGGAGTTTGTAGTTGTAATCTCTGTAGCTGCATGCACACAAGGAGTTCATGGGTAGATAGCAGCACCACATGATCACCAGAGGGCTGGACCAACAGGGGTATAAAGGGCAGCCACACGGGGTCCCTGTCTCCCTCTTGGGTGTGCTGTGAACAGGGAAACATCAGAATCACATAGATAGTTAGTGGAGTTACATTTAGTTACAATTGTTAAATCTTGTTATCCAATTCCTAGTTCTCATGTTAAGGTAAAGAACTCACGCATTAATAGTTATAGTTACTCAGTCAACCATTGTTGTTACTGGACGAGTTCGAGTCTTCAACAAGATTCAGAGGACCTCACCATCAGCCAAGGATTGAGTAACACGTGTTATCGACCACGCAGGTAACACTACATGGTACCACGGAGTGTGTTGGCCTTAACAACGAAAATAGAAACTAGCTAGCTTAGGTTCGACAGACAAGAGAAAAAGAAAAAGAAAAAACTCGGATAAGATATTCGGCCAAGGAAGGCATCGCTACACTCGGATCTCTTGGGCACAAACCGGGAAGATGGAATCACTTCCAGAACACCTCAGAACGTCTGGTAATCTCCAGTATAATTGGAAGGTTTTCCTGCAACAATTTAATTTGTTTCTGGAAATTAAGGACATTACCGCTGCGCCAGATAAAAATAAAATTGCATACCTCTTAGCTGCGGCAGGGAAACCAGCATGGAGATATATAACTCATTTACCTATGCCGAAGGGGAGGACAAGAATAAGTGGGACACAATTATAAAAACATTCGATACCCACTGCAAATCGGAGGTGAATGAAACATTTGAACGCTTCAAGTTCACCAGGCGTATACAAAGACCAGGAGAATCATTCAGCAGCTTTCTCACTGACTTAAAGCTGTTTTATCTGTTCCCAGTTGACTTAATTCATTATGTTTGTTTAGTTTTTGTTACACCATACAGAAAACCTGTAGCACGTTAAAAAGGGGGAGATGTGGTGATCTCTAGGTGCATGCACACAAGGGGTTAATGGGTAGATAGCAGCACCACATGATCACCAGAGGGCTGGACCAAAAGGGGTATAAAGGGCAGCTACACGGGGTCTCTGTCTCTCTGTATCCTACTGAATACTATATCCGATTGAAAACTGGAAGTAAATTTCAATGTTTTGTAGAGAAATTGTGCAACTGTGTTTCGTTTTCAGCTGGTGCATTTAAAACAAATGACTTCAACAGGAACTCATAGAATCGTACATCATTGAAGGAGGCTGTTTGGCCCATTGTGCCTTTGCTGATTTTCTGGGTTGTTGTGGTGGGTGATTTTAACTTCCCCTATATTGACTGGGACTCACTTAGTGCTAGTGGCTTGGATAGGGAAGAGTTTGTAAGGTGCACCCAGGAAGGCTTCTTGATGCAATATGCAGATACTCTGACTAGGGAAGGGGCAGTACTGGACCTGGTATTGGGGAATGAGCCTGGATGGTAGTTGAACTGTCAGTAAGGGAACCTTTTGGGAGTCGTGACCACAATTCCGTAAGTTTGAAGGTACTTTTGAATAGGGATGAGGGTAACCCTCGGGTTAAGGTGCTAAACTGGGGAAAGGCAAATTATGATAACATTAGACAGGAATTGAAGAATTTGGATTGGGTGCAGCTGTTGGAGGGTAAATCAACGTTGGATATGTGGTAGTATTTCAAGCGACTGTTGATTAGGATTCAGGAAAATCTCGTTCCTGAGAGAACAGAGGGTAAGTATGGGAAGTGTAGGGAGCCTTGGAATACAAGGGATATTGTGAACCTTGTCAAAAAGAAAAAGGAGGCTTTTGCACGGTCTAGAAGGATGGGGGCAGTCAAAATCTTTGAGGAGTATAAAAAATGTGGGAAGGTACTTAAGCGGGCTAGGAGGGGCCATGAAAAGTCCTTGGCAAGTATGATTCCCAAAGCTTTTAATTCATATGTAAAAAGCAAGAGGGTGGCCAGAGAAAAGATTGGACCACTTCGAGAGAGTGGGGGGAATCTGTGTTGAGCCAGAGGAAATGGGTGAGGTACTAAATGAGTACTTTGCATCAGAGTTCACCAAAGAAAAGGACTGTGTGGAAGATGATTCTTGGGTAGGGTAGTCTGGGTCATATTGACATCAAAAAGGAGGACGTATTGGGTGTATTAAAAGACATTAAGGTAGATAAGTCTCCTGGGCTGGATGGGATTTACCCCAGAATACTGAGGGAAGCAAGGGAGGAAATTGCTGGGGCCTTGACTGACATCTTTGTATCCTCATTGGTGTCAATGAGATTCCAGAGGACTGGAGAGTAGCTAATATGTTACCGCTGTTTAAGAAAGGTTGCAGGGATAATCCAGGAAATATAGGTCAGTGAGCCTCACGCCAGTAGTTGGTAAATTATTGGAAAGAATTCTCAGGGACAGGATTTATAGCCATTTGGAAACAAATGGACTCATTAGCGATAGACAGCATGATTTGTGAAGGGGAGGTCGTGCCTCTCTAACTTGATTGAATTTTTTGAGGAGGCGACAAAGATGATTGATACAGGGAGGGCGGTAGGTGTTGTTTACATGGACTTCAGTAAAGCCTTTGACAAGATGCCTCCTGGCAGACTGGTACAAAAGGTGAAGTCACGCGGAATCAGAGGTGAGGTATTCTGTGACAGTACTGGCTCAGTCACAGAAGGCAGAGATTAGCAGTAGAAGGGTGTTTTTCTGGATGGAAGGTTGTGACCAGTGGTGTCCCACAGGAATCTGTGCTTGGGCCTCTGTTTCATAGATTATCATAGAATTTACAGTGCCGAAGGAGGCCATTCGGCCCATCGAGTCTGCACTGGCTCTTAGAAAGAGCACCCTACCCAAGGTCAACACCTCCACCCTATCCCCATAATCCAGTAACCCCACCCAACACTAAGGGCAATTTTGGACACTAAGGGCAATTTATCATGGCCAATCCACCTAACCTGCATATCTTTGGACTGTTGGAGGAAACCGGAGCACCCGGAGGAAACCCACGCACACACGGGGAGGATGTGCAGACTCCGCACAAACAGTGACCCAAGCCGGAATCGAACCTGGGACCCTGGAGCTGTGAAGCAATTGTGCTATCCACAATGCTACCGTGCTGCCCCTGTTGTTTGTAGTATACATAAATGATTTGGAGGAAATTGTATCTGGTCTGATTAGTAAGTTTGCGGATGACACCAAGGTTAGTGCAGTGGCAAATAGTGTTGAGGATTGTCAGAGGATGCAACCATAGATAGGTTGGAGACTTGGGCAGAGAAATAGCAAATGGAGTTTAATCCAAACAAATGTGAGGTAATGCATTTTGGTAGGTCTAACATAGAGGGGAATTATACAGGAAATGGCAAAGCTCTTGGAAATATAGAAAGTCAGAGAGATCTGGGCGTGCAGGCCCACAGATCTTTGAAAGTGACAACACAAGTGGACAAGGTAGTCAAGAAAGCATACAGAATGCTTGCCTTCATTGGATGGGACATCGAGTATAAAAACTGGCAAGTCATGTTATAGTTGTATAGAACCTTGATAAAGCCGCACTTGGAATATTGCGCACAATTCTGGTCGCCGCACTACCGGAAGGATATGGAAGCTTTGCAGAAGGTGCAGAGGAAGTTTATCAGGATGTTGCCTGGTCTGGAGGGTGTTAGCTATGCGGACAGGCTGAATAGACTCGGACTATTTTCACGATGGAGATTGAGGGGCGACATGATAGAGGTCTACAAGGTTATGTGAGGCATGGATAGAGTGGATGGGCAGGCACTCTTTCCCAGGTTGGAGTGGCCAGTCACCTGGGGCATAGGTTTAAGGTCCGTGGGGCAAAGTTTAGAGGAGATGTGCGAGGCAGGTTTTTTTACAAAGAGGGTGGTGAGTGCCTGGAACACGCTGCCAGGGGAGGTTGTGGAAGCAGATACATTAACGGCGTTCAAAAGGCATCTTGACAAATACATGGATAGGATGGGTAGAGAGGGATAGGACACTAGGAAGCGCTGAGAGTTTTGGCCAAGGGTGGTATCATGACCGGCACAGGCTTGGAGGGTTGAAGGGCCTGTTCCTGTGCTGTATTGGTCTTTGTTTCTATGTTCCACTAGACCCTCTTCACATCTTTCCTCATCTAATTATATCAGCATAACCAAAGGCCCTGATAAATTCCCAACAATAGTACTGATGACTTGTGGTCCAGAACTAGCTGCACGCTTAGCCAAGCTGTTTCAGTCTAGCTACAACATTGGCATCTACCTGATGATGTGTTATATGAGTTGGTTTAACACTGGCTGCAACTGGATGCAGTAAGACGAGAAACAGGTTTCCGACACAGGAGATGGTTCAACACTGTTTTATCGAACCTGCAGGTTGCTGTACATAATCTGCTCTGGGTTGACACTCTATTAATCTAAACTGATAACCTCTGTCTGGCTTGACCAGACTGGCTCTCTGTCACATGGAGACGGTGCTCACTGCACTGTGCACCCTGACTATCTCTGGAGCTGAATCCAGTGAGAAGAGGCAGAGTCTTGATGCCTCGTGTGTTTTATAGTGGTGGTGTCCTCTGCAGTGTCCTGTCTGGTGATTGGTTGTTCTGTGTCCTGTGTGTTTATTGGTTATTCTGTGTGTCAGTCACTGCCTGTCTGTATCTCGTTATATACATGAGTGGATATTATGACATCTCCCCTTTTTGAAATAATTTTTTTTGAATGTGGCTGTATATACATGTATGACTATGTACAAATGGTGGGTGAATGAACATATCTACATGGGAAGGTGTCTAGCGTGCAGATACAGAGCAAACTGAACAAAATTTAAAGGATTCAAGTCTATAGATTCAGTCTTTGGGGTGGGGAACAAATTCTTGTCGACCTCCTCAGAGGTGGAGGGGGGGACGCCAGCACCTGGACAGGCGGGCTTGCTGCCATGTCGGTGGCCACGTGGTGCGAGATTTCCGGAGGAGGCATGATGACGTGCAGAGAAGTGCGGTCAGGTGATAGGCAGGCTACTTTGTGCAGCGCCCTCCTGTTGCGCCGTAGAATGGAGCCATTTGAACAACGAAAGACCTGGGGGCAGCCTGCCTTACACAACAGCTGGGGCTGACCAGCCTCCCTCAGGCAACTGGATGCGAACAACATCTTCTGGAGCCAGCGCAGGCATATCCGTGGCATGAGCATCATACATGATCTTCTGCTGGTTCCTGGATCGCTGCACTTTCTGCAGCACCGTGAGGTCGTCAAGGTCTTGAACATGATGGCTGGAACAGTCGTCCGCAGGTTGCTGTTTATGAGTAGCTGAGCCAGAGACAAACCAGTCGACAGAGGGGTTGTCGTGTATGCCAACAGCGCCAGGTGAAAGTCAGATGCTGAGTCCGCAGCCTTGCAAAGCAGCTGCTTGACAATGTGGACCCCATTCTCGGCCTACCCGTTTGATTGCGGGTAATGGGGACTGGATGTGACATGCCTGAAGTGGACCACTCTTGGCTGTAGAAACATGGACCGTTGTCACTCATTACTGTGAGTGGTATACCGTGCCTGGCAAACGTCTCCTTGCAGGCCTTGATGACTGACTTTGACGTGATGTCCGACAGTTTCACCACTTCAGGGTAGCTGGAGAAGTAGTCGATTAAAAGCACGTAATCACGCCCATTTGCATGAAAGAGGTCTATCCTCACCTTAGACCACAGAGAGGTCACGATCTCATGCTGTTGCAGTGTTTCCTTGGGCTGGGATGGTTGGAATTTCCGGCATGTGGTGCAGTTGAGGACCATGTTGGCAATGTCCTGGCTAATGCCAGGCCAGTAAACTGCCTGCCGAGCTCTGCGTCGACATTTCTCGACCCCAAGGTGACCCTCATGGATCTGTTTGAGCATCATGGTTTGCATTCTTTGGGGAATGATGATTCTATCCAGTTTAAGAAGGATCCCCTCCACAACCGTTAATTCATCCTTAACGTTGAAGAACTGGGGGCATTGCCCCTTTTGCCAGCCATGGGCGAGGTGTTGCATCACATGCTGCAGTAGAGGATCTTTGGCAGTTTCTTCGCGTATTTGAACAACTCGTTCATCAGTGGCTGGGAGGTTGCTGGCACACAACTGCATCTGTGCCTCAATGTGGTGAATGAAGTCGACCTGTTCACACGTCGTGGTGAAAGATCGGGATAGGGCATCCGCGATTACCAGCTCCCTACCCGGTGTGTAGACGAGTTCGAAGTCATAGCGGCGGAGACAAAGAAGAATTCGCTGAAGCCGAGGTGTCATATAATTTAAATCCTCCTGGATAATGTGGACTAAGAGCCTGTGGTCTGTTTCCACCATGAACTTTGGCAGACCGTATACGTAGTCATGAATCTTGACTATTTCTGTCAGGAGACCCAAGCACTCTTTTTCCATCTGGGCATACCGTTGTTCGGTCGGAGTCATGGCCCTGGATGCATATGCGACTGGAGCCCAGGACAAGGAGTCGTCTTTCTGGAGGAGCACCGCACCAATGCCGTCCTGGCTTGCGTCTGTGGATATTTTGGTATCCTTGGTCGGGTCAAAGAATACCAGTACTGGGGCTGTGGTGAGCTTCGCCTTCAGCTCGAATCACTCCGCTTGATGCGTGGGAAGCCACTGGAACACTGTGGACTTTTTTACGAGATGCCGGAGGGCTGTGGTGTGGGATGCCATGTTAGGAATGAATTTTCCTAGAAAATTTACCATCCCAAGGAAACGTAGGACAGCCTTTTAGTCCTCTGGGGTCTTCATGGCATTGATTGCCAGCACCTTGTCAGCATCAGGTTGCACGCCCTGCTGGAAAATGTGTTCACCTAGAAACTTGACCGCAGACCGACCAAATAAGCATTTGGCCCTGTTTAGCTGGAGGCCTTTCTCGTGGACCCTCTGAAAAACTTGTCTGAGGCGAGCTAAGCGATCCTCGGGCGTCACGGACCAGATGATCACGTAATCCACATAGACTTGCACCCCCTCGATGCCCTCCATCATTTGCTCCAATATTCAATGAAAGACTTCGGAAGCTGAAATGATACCGAAAGGCATACGGTTGTAACAATACCTGCCTAACGGAGTGTTAATTATATCTGCCAGAAGCCACGTGAGGCGTCCAGCTTGGTGAAGAATTTGACATTAGCCATTTCACAGGTTAATTCTTCCCGCTTCGGGGTCGGGTAGTGCTCTCGCATTATGTTGCGATTCAGGTCTTTGGGATCGATGCAAATTCGTAGTTCACCAGAGGGTTTCTTGACGCAGACCATGGAGCTGACCCAGTCTGTTGGTTCCGTGACCTTTGAAATGATGCCCTGGTCTTGGAGCTCTCGCAGCTGCGTTTTCAGACGATCCTTGAGAGGAGCCGGCACCCGGCGTGGTGCATGGATGACTGGGGTGGCATTCGGATTGAGTAGTATCTTATAGCGATACGGGAGCGTGCCCATCCCATCAAACACATTGTGATATTGTGTGAGGATGTCATCTATCTCAGCCTGTAGATTCGCATTGGGCGAGGCAGTCGCAGGTGTAGAGGACATGGCATGGACTCGCTGGACCAGATTTAGGAGTTTGCATGCGCGAGCAGCGATGCCTTGTCAGGCTGGATGATCTTGAATCTTAACGTCGCCTTGATTGCCTTGTGAGGGACACTTAGCTGACACGATCCACTAGCAGCTATGGCATTGGCATTGTAGTCAAGGAGCTGGCAGGCTGGTGGAAGAATTCTAGGTTGGTCTCGGATGCTGTCGAGGTCTTACTGGGATATAAGATTCGCAGACACGCCAGTGTCCAATTTGAACCGGATGTGACACTGGTTGACCGTGATGACAGCACACCATTCGTCGTCAAGATCCACACTTAGGATTGAAAGGTGTTTTGCAGGAGCGGAGGAGACCAGCTCGCGTGTGGTGATCCATTGGGGTCCGTTGGGCTTTCGGGATTGGAATCCTGCATGCCTTGTTGTACGCAGCGGACATGTCTGCGCTGCAGCTGGGATCGCTGGCTGTTGATCAGTGGAGCGGACCTGCATAAGGCCGCATAATGCCCAGGCTTTCCACAGTGTAGACATCACCTGTCTCTGGCTGGACATTGCCGCTTTAAATGGGCGGATACACAATTTTGACACGTCATGAATCTGACGTCAGCGCGTTCCGTGCGCCTTCGCGCATGCGCAGTGCGGTGGGTCGACGTTCGCACATGCGCAGTAGGGTTTTCGTCCTCCCGGTCGTGGAGCGCATGCGTAGGAACCCGGGAAAAGCGGGCGAAACGGCCACTCTCCGTGATGCTCAGGCCTTGCATTCTTGCGACGGCCCGCACCCTTTCTGCCTTGTGGGAGGCCAGTTTTGCATTTTCTGCCGCCTTGATGTGGGAGTATCGATTACTGGCAAGTTCATGGACAACGCATGTTTCGATGGCAATGGAGAGGGTCACCCTGAAAACGATCTTATCCCGGATCAGGGAATCAGCAGTCGAGTCATAATTACATGACTGCGCTAGGATGTGGAGATGGGTCAAAAAGATCTGAAAAGGTTCATCCTTACCCTGAAGCCGCTGTTGGAAGATGTACCGTTCAAAGCTCTCATTCACTTCGACTTCGCAGTGGCAGTCGAATTTCAGCAGAACTGTCTTGAACTTCGTCTTGTCTTCGCCATCGGCAAACGTGAGCGAGTTAAAGATGTGGATGGCGTGATCGCCCGCAGTCGACAGGAAAAGCGCGATCTTCCTGGCATCTGATGCTGCCTCTAGGTCGGAGGCCTCGATATACTGGAGGAACTTCTGTTTGAAGACCTTCCAGTTGGCGCCGAGGTTACCGGAGTTGCGGAGGGGGCTCAATCTTTTCAATGCCGCTGGATGGTTGCCTGCTGGTCGTTGCAGATTCACTCGAGGTAGGTTCGTTAGAATTAATAGTTTCCTGGTACCATGATGTGTTATATGAGTTGGTTTAACACTGACTGCAACTGGATGCAGTAAGACGAGAAACCGGCTTCCGACACAGGAGATGGTTCAACACTGTTTTATTGAACCTGCTGGTTGCTGTACATAATCTGCTGTGGGTTGACACTCTATTAATCTAAACTGATAACCTCTGTCTGGCTTGAACAGACTGGCTCTCTGTCACATGGAGATGGTGCTCACTGCACTGTGCACCCTGACTATCTCTGTAGCTGAATCCAGTGAGAAGAGACACAGTCTTGATGCCTCGTGTGTTTTATAGTGGTGGTGTCCCCTGCAGTGTCCTGTCTGGTGATTGGTTGTTCTGTGTCCTGTGTGTTTATTGGTGGTTCTGTGTGTCAGTCACTGCCTGTCTGTATCTCATTATATGAGTGGATATGATGACACCCGACAGTGTAGAAAATTGCCCAGGTATGTCCTGTCCACAGAAGGCAGGATAAATCCAATTCCGTCAATTACCACCCATCAGACCTTTGTTCGTCATCAGCAAAGAAAAGGAAGGTGGAGCCGACACTTACACACGCTGCACTTAGACTACAATAACCTGCTCATTGACACTCAGTTTGTGTTCCACCAGGGACATTTGGCTCCAGATCTTATTACAACCTTGGTCAAAACATGGACAAAAGAGCTGAATTCCTGAAGTGAGAGTGACTGTCCTTGAAATAGAGATGGTATGTGGCATCAAGGGGCACTGGGAAAATTGGAAATTAGCAGGGAAGTTTCTCCCATGGTTGGAATAATACCATACAAAGGAAGATGGTTATGGTTGTTGGAGGCCCATCATCTGAGTCCTAGGACATCGCTGCAGGAGTTCCTGAGCTCAGTGGCTTAGGCCCAACCATCTTCAGCTGCTTTATCAAGGACCTTCCCTCCATTATAAGGTAGAAAGTGGGGAGGTTCGGTGATTATTGTCAAATGTTTACTACCATTTGCAGCTCCTCAGATACTGAAGCAGTCCATGGCCACATGCAGCAAGACCTGTACAATATTCAGGCTTGGGATGATAAGTGACATGTAAAGCTCAAGTCACACTTCTCCAATACCAAAGAATATAACAATATTCCCATGATATTCAATAGGATTACTATCACTAAATCCCCTACTGTCAACATTCTGGGGTTACCATTAACCAGAAACTGAACTGGACCGATGTAATGAGGCACTTTCATAGACTTCATTAGTGAGCACAAAAGTTATTTATTAATAAGAATTATACAGCAGCAGCATGGTTGTAGCTAGTTCCCAAAAACCTCCCTGCCTAGGAGCCTCTCTCACCATGGGGTGTTTTCACACTGAGTCCCGATTGGTCACCCAGGCCATCTGACCTTTAATTAAAGGTCAGCTGCAGTGTTGCCCTTAAAAGGACAACGACCATAGGGTGGCATATGGTGCAATGGTTAGCACTGGGACTACGGAGCTGAGGACCCGAGTTCGAATCCCGGCCCTGGATCACTGTCTGTGTGGAGTTTGCACATTCTCCCCGTGTTTGCGTGGGTTTCACCCCCACAACCCAAAGATGTACAGATTAGGTGGATTGGCCATGCTAAATTGCCATTTAATTGGAAAAAAAATAATTGGGTATTCTAAATTTATTTAAAAAAGGACAACGACCACAACCAGACATCTAAATTACTACGCCAACAAGAGCAGGACAGAGTCTGGGAAATCTGACACGAGTAATTCACATCCTGACTTCTAAAAACCTGTCCATCATATACAAGGCACAAATCAGGAGTATGGTGGAATATTTCCCATTTCTCTAGATAAATGTGGTTCCAACAACATGCAAGAACATTGACACCATCAAGGACAAAGCAGTCCACTTGATCTGAACCCATCCATCAATCTGACATTCATTTCCACCACTACCGACATACAGTGGTAGCAGTGTACTATCTACAAGGTGCACTGCAACAACTCACCAAGACTCCAAACATATAACTTCTACCATCTAGAAGGCCAAAGGCCGCAGGTGCATAGGGAAAACACCATCTGCAAATTCCCCTGCAAGCCATACACAATCCTGACTTGGGACTAAATCTCCATTCCTTCACTGTTGCGGGATCAAAATCCTGGAATTCCCTATTGTAGGAGTGCCTACATCACATGATCTGCAGCGGTTCAAGAAGGTGATTCACCACCATCACATCGAGGGCAATTAGGGATGGGCAATAATGCTGGACTTGCACATGGCACCCACATCCCATGAAAGAAGAAATTGAAAAACAATCTCTATTCCCACCCCCCACCCCCACATGTTTACCTAGCTCACCCTTAAGTGTACTTATACTATTCACTTCAACCACTTCCTGAGGTAACAAATTCCACATTCACACCATTTTCTGGGCCAAAAGGTTTCTTCTGAATTCCCTATTTGATTTCTACCTTGTATTGATGGCTTCTATTTTTGCATTTCTTTTTGCATCTATTCGCGTTTCATAAACATCTCCATGAAGTCACCACTCCGCTTTCTCTTTTGAATCTCTTCTGATAACTATATCCATGCATTTCTGCTATCATCCTTTTAATTTTCTTTCCATCGTCTCCAGTGGCTATATATAAAACAAAACTTAATTTCCATGTCACCTTCCACACCCATCGTTTGTCTCAAAGTGCTTTACAGCTGACAAAGCACTTTTGAAGTGTAGTTCCTGTGGTAATGTAGAAAATGTAGCAGTCAATCTTAACACAGCAAGCTCCCACAAACTGCAATGTGATATTGACCCGACAACCTGTCTTTGTGATCTTGGCCGAGGGATAAATATAGACCAGGACACCAGGGATAATTCACCTGCTCTTTTTTGAAATAGTGACATGGGATCTTTTATATCCAACCAAGAGCCTTGGTTTAATGTGTCATCTGAAAGATGGCTTCTCGGACAATGCAACGCTCTTATCAGTAGTGAAACCAAAGAGAAAATGCTGGAAAATCTCAGTGGGTTTGGCAGCATCTGCAGGGAGAGAAAAGAGCTAACATTTCGAGTCCAGATGACCCTTTGTCAAAGCTGACCCTTTCTCTTCGGTTTCAGTTTCAGGCATCTGCAGTAATTCGCTTTTATCTTATTAGTACTGTATTGGATTGCCAGACGAGATTGTTGTGCTGGAATTCTGGAGTGAGATTTGAGCCTAGAACCTTCAAGAATGCTGCCATATCAACCATGATTGAAAACAAATCTTACAGAAAATGCTGGAAATACTCAGCAGGCCTGACAGTATGCGGAAAGTGAAACCAAGTCAATGACCGCTCCTTAATCACTCCCAGTGCCTTGTCCCCTTCCCACAGCATCATTTCATGCAAGCACGGGAGAGGCAACATCTGCCCTTTTCCCTTCTGTCTCTTCACAATTCAAGGTCTCAAACATTCCTTTCAGTTCACGATTTGCATGTACTTTCAATTTAGTACACCGCCTTCTCTGCTCACGGAGGTCTACTCTGCACTGGAGAGACCAAACATGGGTTGGGTGGCTGCTTTGCAGAACGCCTCTGTTCAGTCCACAAGCAGAACACTAACCTTCCTGTGGTCTGCCATTTTAATTATCCTTGTTCCCATGCTGACCCCTTTGCTCTCGCTCGGCCTTTTGCAGTATTTCCTTAAAGTTCTACACAAGCTCCAGGAACAGCACTTCATCTTTCAGTTAGGCACTTTACAACCTCCTGGATTCAACATTAAATTCAACTATTTCAGTCCCTAATCTCCCTTCCCAATTTGCATGCTTTAGCTTAATCTTTCTTTAAACTTGATTTTGAGCGGTATTCTCCACTCCGCCGCTAAGATCGGGAATCTCGATCGGGCGGAGAATTCCGTGTCGGCCCAAAAATGGTATTGGCACTGAGTGGCAGAACTATCCCCAGTCTCTGGTCCTGTCCCACAGACTTCCTGTCAGAACCAGTAGGAACATGCAAACAGTTCATATGGCATTCAACTGAATGTGATTACCGGCCTGGAAGTCCGAATCCTTACTTACCATTATGCACCATCCTCACCAGCAGGAGTTACATGGGCATGATTTGGTCCTGGTCCATGGCCTTTGAGGGGAGCAATGTTTTTCATTGTCTGTGGGCTTTCCTTGAGCTCTGGGAATGGCAGGGACCGACTTGGTGGCAAGGGTGTGGACTTGGGGTGTCCCCCTTGGGATTGGGGCGGCGTGGCTGAACCTCCCTTTGCTGCTGTAAAACACTTGCAACTCAGCACTTCAGTGTTACTTGCAGGCTTCTGATTGTTTAAACTGTTGACTGCTGCCAGTATCCTTGAAATGCTCAGGTGTCCTGATCATGTAAATATCCATCTAACCTGCCATCTGGAAACCCTCATGTGCCTGCAGTATGATCAAGAGGATGGGCGTGGCCATGCTCAATCCCTGGACAGCAGAGGAAGCAGGGGATTAACAGAGCAAACCCCACACAAAGGGCACGTGGAGTTGTGATGGTATTACTATCACAGAGACGTGGTTGAGAGAGGGGCAGGACAGTAAGCTCAACATTCCAGGGTATTGGATCGTCAGGCAGGACAGGGGAAGGTGTAAAAGAGGAGATAGTGTTGCTCTGTTAATTATGGAGTCTGTGACTGCAGTAAGGAGGGACAACATCTTGGAAGGGGCTTCTAATGAGGCTTTGTATGTACAGTTTAGGAATAAAAAGTGAGCAGTCACACTGCTGTGAGTGTATTATAGACTACCAAATAGTCAGCGGGCATCAGAAGAGCAGATATGTAAACAATTTATTGAGGTGTGGAAAAACAATAATAGAGTAGTGAGATTAGGGGATTTCAACTTCCCCATCACTGATTGGGATAGTCACATTGTAAAGGGTTTAGAGGGAGCAGATTTCTTGAAATACATTCAAGAGAGCTTTTTAAAGCAACATGGCAACGGCCCAACAAGGGATGGTGCAATGCTGGACCTAGTTCTGGGGACCAAAGCTGGACAGATGTTGAAGGCAGCAGTGGGGGAGAATTTTAGTGATAGTGACCACAGTACCATACATTTTAAATTTGTCATGGTAAAGGAAAAAGATGGTCTGCATAAACAGGATTTTGGACTGGGGGAAGGTTGATTTCATTAAAATAAGGGTGGATCTGGGCAAAGTAGACTGGGAGCAGCTACTTCTGGGTAAATCTATAGCAGAACAGTGGGGGAGGCGTTCAAAATGGAATTGGCAAGAGTACAAAATGCACCCTTTTAGGGTGAAATGTAGGAGTAATAAGCCTGGATATCTAAGAATATTCAGGACTGGATGGGAAGGAAAAGAGAAGCTTTTAACAGATATAAAGGGTACAAATCTACATAGGCCCTTGTAAATCAACCAGGCAATTACATACCAGTGAGTCTCAAAGCAGGGGTAGGAAAGCTATTGGAGAAAATTCTGAATGACAGAATCAATCTTCCCTTGGCGAGACAAGGTTTGATCAAGGGCAGTCAACTTGGCTTTGTCTGAGGGAATTTATGCCAAGCAAATTTGATTTGTTTGTTTGAAATTTGAATTGTTTGAGCACATGACCAGGTGTGTAGATGAGGGTAGTGCAGTTGATGTGGTTTATATGGACTGCAGCAAAGCCTTTGACAAATTCCCACATGGGGGACTGATAAAGAAGAGAAACACAGATGAGATCCAGGGTAACGCAGCAAGCTGGATCCAAAAAGTAACAGGAGACAAAGGATGATGGTAGAAGGCTGTTTATGTGACTGAAGGCCTGTGTCCAGTGATATGGCACAGGGCTCAGTGCTGGGTCCCTTATTGTTTGTGGTATGTATAAAAGGTACAGAAGAAAATGCAGAGGGGAGGGGGAGGGAGTTGATAAGAACAGGGAGATTATGTTGGAGCTGTACAGGACTTTGGTAGGCCACAGCTGGAGTAATGTCACCTTATTCTGCCTGCTGCCCATTAGATGTGTCAGGTGGGGGATAGATACAGAAGAGCCTCAGTGTTCCAGCACCTCCCTTGCTGGAGCCCTCGGGATGGGCCCATCCCTTCCTCCTTTGGGGTGCTCACTGGCCCCCAGGCTACTCCATGGGAAAGAGGGGCAACCGGAGTGAGCTCCAGAGGCCTCAACATCATTTGTGCTGCCTCGACTGAACCATGGTGTAAATGTCCTCTGTCATGGTGCTCTGTGTCTGGGCCATGTCCCTCAGTGCTTCGGTCATTTCTCTCTCTGACTGTGTCCTATCCCTCTGTGAAGGTAAGGTCACTTGCACCCAGCCAATGCTCTCAATCATTGCCATTTGTGAATGGTCTATCTGCGCCTAGGACCAATCTGCCTGTGGCTGGGCGCTCATGTCCACTGCCTCAGCCATGGCGAGCACAGTGTACCCCAAGCATTGGATGACCTGACACATGGCTCTGACTTCTGGCCCCAGGCCTTCTACCACCCTTTAAAAGGCGCCACCCTTTAATTGTTGGCTTAGATGCCACGCATTGTCAGCAGCATCGCATAAGACTGAAGGCGATTGGACTCCTCCAGTTGTTCTTGCAGGGGCTGGAATATTGCTGACACTCACTCCTGTAAATTCGGGCTCTGTATCTGCATCTGCACCAGTGATGGGATAATCTTTTCCAGAGGCAAGACATCTGTCTTGAGGGCAGTTGTTCCCTGGGATCGTGCAACCCTCTGAATGGCCGCTCCCTCGAGAGAACCTGCCTCCACCTGATGTGTGCTGCATCATGTGTGTGGTGCTCATCAGATGGGGACCCAGGAACCTGGCCGCTAACATGTCCCACCAAAGTCATAGTCTCTGCGCTGCTGGATGGTGCTAGTGAAAGCAGTTGCGAGAAGTCGGTGTCTTCCCTGGAGGTCTGCTCTAGACTTTTCTGAGGATCTGTAGGGGGAGTTGCGAACTCGGGCAGCTCGGCCTCGTCTGATGGGAATCCTGGAAGACCAAGGGGTCAGGTCACTATGTTCAACTTCCATACCAACTTAAGTGTTGTCTAAAATCCGCTGTTCCGTGGCCTCCTCCTCCTTCTCGGTGATCCTCAGGTTGCACGTCAGGAGTGGAGATGGCCTGTTGACGGCCAAGATTGATAAGTTAGCCTGTAAAATCTCCTTCACCGTTACACAGTAATACACGATGGGAGTTTATTTCAATGTTGTACATTTAAACCTGCATGTGAGGAAAAAGAAAACTCATATTACAATTAAAACCCCTTCACGCCTTCAGGGTACAATGGACCTGAACTCCCAGATCTCTCTGCACATCAATTTTCCTCAGGACTCTTCCATTGACCGTATAGTCCGCTTACAATCCGTATTGTAAGAGAAAATATATTCTTTAAGAATTAAAGCAGAAAACTACAATATTTTCTCTTGGTTTCTGTATTGTATGGGAATCAAGTTTAATATTATGGTTTGCTCTTTTACTTAATTCAGTCATTTACTGTTCTATTTTCCCACTCCATGCATATGCATGCTTTCACACAATTCTTGCCATGCATGTATTTTATTTGCAAATACTGACAAAATCACCTCCATTCCACCGTCTGAAATTCACATTCATATTTCTAATGTAGAATTAGCAAACAGCCATACAATGGGATGCGACATAAAGAGGCGGCACAGTAGTTAGCACTGTTGCTTCAGAGCCCAGGGTCCCAAGTTCGATTCCCGGCGTGGGTCACTCTGTGCCAGGTCTGCACGTTCTCCCCGTGTCTGCATGGGTTTCCTCTGGGTGCTCCGGTTTCCACCCACAGTCGAAAGATGTGTAGGTTAGGTGGACTGGCCATACTAAATTGCCCCTAGTGTCCAAAAACATTAGGTGGGGTACCGGGTTACGGGGATAGGGTGGAGATGTGGGCTTAAGTAGGGTGCTCTTTCCAAGGGCCGGAGAAGACCCGATGGGCCGAATGGCTTCCTGCTGCACTGTAAATTCTATGAAATCATAGGATCTCTACAGAAGGAGGCCATTCGGCCCTTTGAAAGAGCACCCTACCTAGGCCGACAACCCTGTAACCCCACCTAATCTTTGGACACTCGGGGGAAATTTAGCATGGCCAATCCACCTAGCCTGTATCATGATATGCGGACACACACATAATGATATACAGGCAAGCAGCTAATGGACACAGAGAACAGGACATGACCAATAAGCAGGCAGGACACTCATAGAATCATAGAAGTTTACAGCATGGAAACAGGCCCTTCGGCCCAACCAGTCCATGCCGCCCAGTTTTTACCATTAAGCTAGTCCCAGTTGCCCGCACTTGGCCCATAACCCTCTATACCCATCTTACCCATGTAACTATCTAAATGTTTTTTAAAAGACACAATTGTACCCGCCTCTACTACTACCTCTGGCAGCCCATTCCAGACACTCACTACCCTCTGAGTGAAGAAATTGCCCCTCTGGGCCCTTCTGAATCTCTCCCCTCTCACCTTAAACCTATGCCCTCTAGTTTTAGACTCCTCTACCTTTGGGAAAAGATGTTGACTATCTACCTTATCTATGCCCCTCATTATTTTATAGACCTCTATAAGATCACCCCTAAGCCTCCTACGCTCCAAGGAAAAAAGTCCCAGTCTATCCAGCCTCTCCTTATAACTCAAACCATCAAGTCCCGGCAACATCCTAGTAAATCTTTTCTGCACTCTTTCCAGTTTAATAATATCCTTCCTATAATAGGGTGACCAGAACTGCACACAGTATTCCAAGTGTGGCCGTACCAATGTCTTGTACAACTTCAACAAGACGTCCCAACTCCTGTATTCAATGTTCTGACCAATGAAACCAAGCATGCCGAATGCCTTCTTCACCACCCTGTCCACCTGCGACTCCACCTTCAAGGAGCTATGAACCTGTACTCCTAGATCTCTTTGTTCTATAACTCTCCCCAACGCCATACCATTAACTGAGTAGGTCCTGGCCTGATTCGATCTGCCAAAATGCATCACCTCACATTTACCTAAATTAAACTCCATCTGCCTTTCGTCGGCCCACTAGCCTAATTGATCAAGATCCCGTTGCAATCCTAGATAACCTTCTTCACTATCCACTGTGCCACCAATCTTGGTGTCATCTGCAAACTTACTAACCATGCCTCCTAAATTCTCATCCAAATCATTAATATAAATCACAAATAACAGTGGACCCAGCACCGATCCCTGAGGCACACCACTGGTCACAGGCCTCCAGTTTGAAAAACAACCCTCTACAACCACCATCTGCCTTCTGTCGTCCAACCAATTTGGAATCCAATTGGCAACCTCACCCTGGATCCCGTGAGCTTTAACCTTCTGCAACAACCTACCATGCCGTACCTTGTCAAAGGCTTTGCTAAAGTCCATGTAGACAACATCTACTGCACTGCCCTCATCTACCTTCTTGGTCACCCCCTCAAAAAACTCAATCAAATTTGTGAGACATGATTTTCCACGCACAAAGCCATGCTGACTGCCCCGAATCAGTCCTTGCCTCTCTAAATGCTTGTAGATCCTGTCTCTCAGAATACCTTGTAGCAACTTACCTACTACAGACGTTAGGCTCACCGGTCTGTAGTTCCCAGGCTTTTCCCTGCTGCCCTTCTTAAACAAGGGCACAACATTCGCCGCTCTCCAATCTTTAGGCACCTCACCTGTGGCTGCCGATGATTCAAATATCTCTGTTAGGGGACCTGCAATTTCCTCCCTAGCCTCCCACAACACCCTGGGATACATTTCATCAGGTCCCGGGGATTTATCTACCTTGATGCGCTTTAAGGCTTCCAGTACCTCCTCCTCTGTAATATGCACACTTCTCAAGACATCACTATTTATTTCCCTTAGTTTCCTAACATCCATGCCTTTCTCCACCGTGAATACCGATGAGAAATATTCATTCAGGATCTCACCCAACTCTTGTGGCTCTGCACATAGATGTCCTTGTTGATCCTTAAGAGGCCCTACTCTGTCCCTAGTTACTCTTTTCCCCTTTATGTATTTGTAGAATCTCTTTGGATTCTCCCTTGCATTATTTGCCAAAGCAATTTCATGTCCCCTTTTTGCCCTCCTGATTTCCCTCTTAACTCTATTTCGACAATCTCTATACTCTTCAAGGGATCCACTTGATCCCAGTTGCTTATGTACGTCATATGCCTCCTTCTTCTTTTTGACCAGAGTCTCAATATCTCGAGTCATCCAGGGTTCCCTACTTCTACCAGCCTTACCCTTCACTCTAATGGGAATGTGCTTACCCTGCACCCTGGTTAACACATTTTTAAAAGCCTCCCATTTACCAGCTGTCCCTTTGCCTGCCAACAGTCTCCCCCAATCTACCTCTGCAAGTTCCTGTCTGATACCATCAAAATTCGCCTTGCCCCAATTAAGAATTTTAACTCTTGGGCCAGACCTATCATTCTCCATAGCTATCTTAAAACTAATGGAGTTATGGTCACTTGTCCCAAAGTGATCTCTCACTAGCACTTCTGTCACTTGCCCTTCCTTATTTCCCAAGACGAGGTCAAGTTTTGCCCCCTCTCTAGTCGGTCCATCCACATACTGAATGAGAAATTCCTCCTGAATACACTCAACAAATTTCCCTCCATCCAAGCCCCTAATGCTATGGCTGTCCCAGTCAATGTTGGGAAAGTTAAAGTCCCCTACTACTACCACCCTATTATTCTTGCAGCTATCTGTAATCTCCTTACATATTTGCTCCTCTATTTCCCGCTGACTATTTGGGGGCCTGTAGTACAGTCCTACCAAGGTGATCTCTCCCTTCTTATTTTTCAGTTCCACCCATATAGACTCAGTGGGCGAACCCTCGGATATATCCCCTCTAAGTACTGCCGTGATGTTCTCCCTAATCAAAAACGCCACTCCCCCTCCTCTCTTACCTCCTGTTCTATCCTTTCTATAGCATCTGTACCCCGGAACATTGAGCTGCCAGTCCTGCCCCTCCCTTAGCCATGTTTCAGTCATAGCTATAATATCCCAGTCCCATGTGCCCGTCCATGCCCTGAGTTCATCCGCTTTGCCCGTCAGGCCCCTTGCATTGAAATGAATGCAGTTTAATGTAGACCTTCCTTGCTCTCTGCCCTGCTTTCTCAGGTCATGCTTTACACACTCTCCCTTCCTGCCTTTTGTTTCTGTCCCCACTGACTTCCTACATCGGTTCCCATCCCCCTGCCACATTAGTTTAAACCCTCCCCAACTGCACTAGCAAACACACCCCCAAGAACATTGGTTCCGGTCCCACCCAGATGCAGACCGTCCGATTTGTACAGGTCCCACCTCCCCCAGAACCGGTCCCAACGTCCCAGGAATTTGAAACCCTCCCTCTTGCACCATCTCTCAAGCCACGTATTCATCCTAGCTATCCTGTCATTCCTACTCTGACTATCACGTGGCACTGGTAGCAATCCTGAGATTACTACCTTTGAGGTCCTACTTTTTAGTTTAACTCCTAACTCCCTAAATTCAGCTTGTAGGACCTCATCCCGTTTTTTTACCTATATCGTTGGTGCCTATATGCACCACGACAGCTGGCTGTTCACCCTCCCCCTCCAGAATGCCCTGCAGCCGCTCCGAGACATCCTTGACCCTTGCACCAGGGAGGCAACATACCAACCTGGATTCTCGTTTGCAACCACAGAAACGCCTGTCTATTCCCCTTACAATTGAATCCCCTATCACTATAGCTCTGCCACTCTTTTTCCCACCCTTCTGTGCAGCAGAGCCAGCCACGGTGCCATGAACCTGGCTGCTGCCACCTTCCTCTGGTGAGCCATCTCCCCCAACAGTTTCCAAAATGGTAAATCTGTTTTGGAGGGAGATGACCGCAGGGGATCCTTGCACTGCCTTCCTACTCTTCCTCTGTCTGTTGGTCACCCATTCCCTATCTGCCTCAGTAATTTTAATCTGCGGTGTGACCAACTCACTGAATGTGCTATCCACAACTTCCTCAGCATCGCTGATGCTCCAAAGTGAGTCCATCCGCAGCTTCAGAGCCGTCAAGCGGTCTAACAGGAGCTGCAGTTGGACACACTTCTTGCAGATGAAGGAGTCAGGGACACCAGAAGGGTCCCTGACTTGCCACATCTCACAAGAGGAGCATGACACGGGTCTGAGCTCTCCTGCTATGACTTAAACCTGAAGTTAAATTTGAACTACACTACACAGCTAAGAGAAAGTCAAAGAGAGAGAAATCACTTACCAGTCACAAGCCAATCACTTACCTGCTGGCTGTGATGTAATTGCTCCCGAGACTCCTTCACAGGTGTGCTTCTCTGCACCTCCTTAAGATGAGCACCAAATTCCCTTAACTAGTTAATTAATTTACTTAATTAATTGGATTTTTTTTTGGGGGGGGGGGGGGGGGGACTCAACCCCAAACACCAAACTCCAAAAAACAAACACAGCCCTCACTCACCTCTTACCCGAACTCAGCCTTACCCAAACTTAGATACACTCTGTTTGCCTCCAGCACTCTGTTTCTATAGGCACTTCAGACACACCTTTTGTATCCTTCCTGATTTACAGTCAGCCAAAGGCCTGCTCCCGAAACTGATCTCCCGAAACTAACAGCTGACCTGCAAGGTAAGGAAGTTGTTAATCAGTACTTACCTCACCCAGGCAGCGACCTTTTAATCTGTCCCCTCTGCCTCGCAGCTCCCGCGCTTTTTCAAACTCCCGCGCTGTTTCCAAGGTCCCAGCTCCCTCTCTCTCCCGAACAGCTGACCTGCAAGGTAAGAAAGTGGTTAATCAGTACTTACCTCACCCAGGCAGCGACCTTTTAATCTGTCCCCTCTGCCTCGCAGCTCTCGCGCTTTTTCAAACTCCCGCGCTGTTTCCAACGTCCCGGCTCCCTCTCTCTCCCGAACAGCTGACCTGCAAGGTAAGAAAGTGGTTAATCAGTACTTACCTCACCCAAGCAGCGACCTTTTAATCTGTCCCCTCTGCCTCGCAGCTCCCGCGCTTTTTCAAACTCCCGCGCTGTTTCCAAGGTCCCGGCTCCCTCTCTCTCCCGAACAGCTGACCTGCAAGGTAAGAAAGTGGTTAATCACTCAGGGGTGGCATCTGACGATAAAGGACACGAGGCACTCACACTCCGCCTCTTTCCACTGATGAACATCTAGAGAGTTAGTCAAGGGTGTTGTTACAATCTCACACCCCCACCACGTGGCTAAGAGCTAGTCTGGTTCAGTCAGACAGAGTAACCACACTTAAGTTAGCAGAGAGTCGAACTCACAGAGAACTGTGCTAACTGTGCTATGAGTTCAAGAAACCTGATTAAACTAACTTCAAGGTCTGGAGTATCTTTTTGATCTATGCTGCATCCAGTTGCAGCCAGTATTATACCAGTGTACCTAACACAACAGCCTGCACATCTTTGGACTGTGGGAGGAAATAGGAGCATTCGGAGGAAACCTACGCAGTCACAAGGAAAACTGGTATGATAGCATGTATTTGATTGTGTACATTCTGCTTCGTCAGTGAGCTGTGTTACTTGGTTCCATTTTTTTTGCTTCGACCTGGTATTCATCTTAATTAAATCGTAGTACTTTTAAGGAAAAAAGTGTTGAGAAAAGTATGATTTGTATTCTTTAAACAGTTGTTTCTCCTACACTTGGTGTTCAAGTAAATTGTTGAGCAGCTTAATACCAAGCAATGGCCATTTGACTGTTTCACCCACAATAATAATGCTCCAAACATATTTCTTATTGCCTGTCATACCATTGTACTAAATTAGTCAGTCAATCTAGAGTTCCATCTCACAATTACTGCTGTCATCATAGTGATGACATACTAGACATTCTGGGAAGCTGCGGTGGGATATAGGGCAGACCAAGGCTAATGATCAGAGGTAGAAAGAAAGCACTATATCAACTATTTCAAGGTTAAAACTTTTTTTCCTCACTTAAAACTGTTCCAGTCAAGTGACAATGACAACAAAAATGACTAAAATGTACTACAAATCATGCTTTTCATAAATAACGAGAAAAATGTTGTCAGCTGGAATATTCTGAAGGAAATGACCTTTGATATTGGGCTGTTGACCAGGTGCAAACCTGTTGTGAATTATGTAATTTATTCAGCAAGCTTTTAAAAGTTTTTTTTAAACAAACCTTTATTACATGTACCCCTTGACAGCTATTAAAAGTTGTTACAAGTTAGTACAGTACTGTAGGCTGTACAAATCTACACAGATCAATAGGGGAACTGTGCACTTCTATTGATTATGCAACAGTCTATACAATAATCTTTATTGTCACAAGTAGGCTTACATTAACACTGCAACTATACTAGGAAAAAGGGGACCAATCAAATCTAAAAGTGCAAAATGGCTGATTATCCCAAGATGATTGTGCAAGTATTCTGATTACCAAATTTATAGAGTGAACTGTCATAGGCTAAACAAAATCATTTTGAGTGAAACAGGGCGTCTGTTAGAAACTTCAGTGATTTTTATCTTTGTCTAGGACTCAGAAATGTGATGACAGGCTGACCTAAACAGGCTAGCCTAAAGCTGGGCCTGGCTTCAACTTCGAGCAGTTCCAAAATCAG
The DNA here is from genome assembly GCF_047496885.1 of Scyliorhinus torazame. NCBI lineage: Eukaryota > Metazoa > Chordata > Chondrichthyes > Carcharhiniformes > Scyliorhinidae > Scyliorhinus > Scyliorhinus torazame. Next base: position 78,509,527 of record NC_092721.1, on the reverse strand, counting down.
GCACCCTCAGTTAACTGCATTCAAGGTTGTTTTGCTACATTAAATATTCTACATGTAATTGTCATTCTATGGAAATCTTACATATCAGCATGTTTATATGCTTATACATTGGTGCTATTTAATCATAGTGAAAACCTATTGACCTACCTGATTAATTCAGCACATTTTAGAGGGCAATTGAAAGATTATAACTTCTACAGGAGGCGGTTGGGTGGAGGAGATTCTCTCAGGTCCCACCCCACCACAATGATGGTGTAAACCATGCCACTGAAATTTTCTCCAGAAAGGCTCAAAATTTGGACTGAAAACTCGTCTGTGCAGCTCGCGAGCTACAGGCCGGGTTTCAGTCAGAACCTAATGCTCTGCAAAAATAAGGGAAAATTCCAGCCGATGTTATAATAATAATCTTTATTAGTGTCGCAAGTATGCTTACATTAACACAGCAATGAAGTTACTGTGAACATCTCCTAGTCGCCACACTACGGCACACCTGAGGGAGCATTCAGAATGTCCAAATCACCTAAGTCTTTCAGGACTTTGTTGGAGGAAACCGGAGCACCCGGAGAAAACCCACTGGGAGAGCGTGCAAGACTGCGCACAGATAGTGACTCAAGCCGGGAATCTAACCCGGGTCCCTGCTGCTGTGAAGCAACAGTGCTAACCACTGTGTCATCGTGCCGTCCATATTTCCACAGTGCAACCTTCAACAAGGGGAAACAGCACTAGTTATTATCACGCTTAATGACAAGAGAGCATTATGCATGCATGATTTGGATGCATGTGCAGTGGTTCATTTTGAAGGCAGCTAATTTTTAATGTTAGGCAAGGCCAGGATCTCGACCTTATGTTCACAAGCAAATATTGAAAAGGACATTTACAATGTTTCTTGGTGGTCTCGTGAACCATGATATAGTTACACCACATATGATCCAACTTCAGATGTGTGGTATTATCATAATTATCAGCATTGCAAGGGTTAATGTAGTACCATGAATAGCCACTAGAGGGAGCTGCAGTTACTACTGTATAAAGCAGTGAGGCTAAACCTTGGGGGAGTAGTATATGCAGGAGACAGCTAGTGAAGACCATAAGAGCAGTTAGTGTGAGAAGGTTAGATTATAATTTACACCAGTAGTGAGATTAGAAGTAGATGATTGTAGTTAGATGTTATTGATCAATTCTGTATTCTAAAAGGACGAAGTGTCAAAACCGAGTTTAGTAGTGTAAATAAAATCATAGCTTTGTTTAAGTAAAAGCTATACTGTGGTCTTTGGGGAACACTACACCAACCATCCTAAATAAGTAAGTCTCCCATCTGTTAGCTTCATTACACCTACCAACTTGACTCTTGACTTTTACTGTCAATTTTGCTTCAGTGCAGAATATAACTGCACCCCTCTTAGATTTGCCATCTAAACAAAATAAATCATTTCCCAAAGATATCTTACGTGTAACTTTCTTTGTGAATCACAGGCCTTTTCTGTATTTGGACCAGGAGCTGTCAAATTAAATTTATAAGTGTGCATCATGCCCAATAATGCAAAGCTTTATTGAGTTACTTATTTTAGTCTCAAGTGACTGACTACATTAAAAATTGATGTACATTTACAGTTCTCATCTGCAACATTACGTTTGATCTTTTTTAATACTTTTTCCAGGCATATTTTGAAAAAGTATGTTATTTTAAATTAGATTTCTATTTTTGAAAATACCTGAAAATATTTCCAATTAAAGTTGCTTCTCCCTTTCAGAGGAAAGGGCATGTTCACTGATAATGGCGACTGCAGTTGTAACAATCGCAACACTGATTCAATGCCCAACAGCTTCTAAATTGCCCAGGGTTTTCCTTCATATCTTGATTTCCTTGAAGGAGGAAGACAGTTTATCCTAGCAAGAAAGAGCTGCATTGGGTGTCATTTATTCCCACTCCACTTGCAATGCTCTTGGCTTAATACTGTTTGATTATTTTTTCATATATAGGTAAATCTTTACAATTTCCCATCTCTTCCACTGCTGTAGTTGCCCCTACTAATAACTTAGAATTATGCTTAAGCAGTATCTGAGACCTCACACTGAACATATCGCACTAAGGCAAACAAAAGTTCAAAAACAAGCCATATTTTATTTTTATGAAAGCTTTCAAGGCCTATGTTGGTTATTTCCCTGGAAGTTACTGGATCTTAAGGAACATTTAAGGATGAAATAAATAAGTGCAAAATATTAATTATCAATGCATGTCTTATGTGACATCTTTTGTAAATATGCATAAACAGCACACAGGAAGCCCACTTTATGTAGATTTTTATAACTAGAATTTACAATCATTTATGCAAATTTTGCAAGTTTTGGTACTATGGCTTTTTTTGTAGCGTTTTTACCCCATAATTCATGGGACTGAATTATGTGTATTAACGGCAATTACAAAGGACAGAATTTTCACCCTGATGTGGGGATAAGAACAGTCAGGCAGTGAATAATATTGCACTACCAGGTAGAATGCTGGTTTATCAGTACTATCCGGCCTGCTAATGATTTTTCTAGAGGCTGAATCAGGGGCAGCAGCAATGGGTAGGTAATTAAAGTTGGTAATGGGCCATTTCTCTGACGATGACTGGATTTTACTAATTGGCCTGTGGGTGCCCGATAATACTGGGAAGATGCCAGTTGGCTAGAGCCAGCCTCCCAGTGGCAGACCATGGGAGAAGCAGTGCTCCAGGTAATCTTTAAGGCCCTCTGTGCCTACCCAGCCATGCTGTGGTCATAGGCAGCTCTCTGATGGCCAGGAAGTTGTTATTTTTTTGCATCTCAGTGGTCATGACAGCGTATTAAGATGTGGAGATGCCGGCGTTGGACTGGGGTGAGCACAGTACGAAGTCTTACAACACCAGGTTAAAGTCCAACAGGTTTGTTTCGATGTCACTAGCTTTCGGAGCGCTGCTCCTTCCTCAGGTGAATGAAGAGGTCTGTTCCAGAAACACATATATAGACAAATTCAAAGATGCCAAACAATGCTAGGAATGCGAGCATTAGCAGGTGATTAAATCTTTACAGATCCAGAGATGGGGTAACCCCAGGTTAAAGAGGTGTGAATTGTCTCAAGCCAGGACAGTTGGTAGGATTTCGCAGGCCAGATGGTGGGGGATGAATGTAATGCGACATGAATCCCAGGTCCCGGTTGAGGCCGCACTCATGTGTGCGGAACTTGGCTATAAGTTTCTGCTCGGCGATTCTGCGTTGCCGCGGGTCCTGAAGGCCGCCTTGGAGGTGACATCGAAACAAACCTGTTGGACTTTAACCTGGTGTTGTAAGAGCGTATTAAGAGGAAGCATCAATGACTGCCTCCAATTGATTGTCAGGTTCCGGCCTCAACAGGAAACCTATCGATCGTCAGGAAGGTCCTGGCTTGCCATCAACTTTCTCCCAATTGAACCATTAATGGGCCCAATTGGCTGTCCAATGCCGCTGAGCGGATAACCTCTGACACATTGATCCTGCCTCTGGCAAGATCATACAGACAGGAATCCAAAGTGCTATCTTCCAACTTTGTCCTCAATCCTGCCTCCTAACCTGCTCTGTGATCTTGGGAGAATTCAGCCCACTGGCTAGGATTTCCTGCTCCCGTTCACGTCGTGGGGGTTTGGCAATAGGAGTGGAATATATCGCGAGAAATGCAAAGTCACGTTTTGTGTTGGCGTGAGCAATGACATGACTGTCCCCTCCCATTGTCAGTGAACGTGTACATTTCCTGTAATGGCAGAATGGCGTGAAGCCTGACTAGTCTCTCAAGACATACTCCTCGCGAGCAAGCCTCCCAGGAGAGCTCTGGTCAGTGCAATACTCATGGAGGGGGGGAAAGGTTCATGCCCGGGCACCACCCTTGCACTGTCCAGGCACAACCTTGGCATTCACTCCCCACCTTCTTCAGAGGACAGCTCCACATTGAGGCACTCTCTTTTCTCCTACCTCCATTAACAGCTCCCATCTTTGACACTGGACCTGCTGATCCTTCAGTGCTAAAGCTCTATTAGTTCTCCAGCCTTTGGAGCCCATCTTCCATCTTTAATTGGACTGGGTTCCCAAAGGAGTCTATATAATTGGCTACTTCCTCAAAAATTGCCGTCTGTATTCCTACGGCAGTTTTTGCGGGTTGCTTATGAGCATTCCCTCCCGATGAAGGAAGCAGAATCCCAGAACGAAAATTCAACCCAAAGCCCAATCAGACATTTTCAGGACCACCTCCAAGAGGTGAATGCTGCATGTATTAAAACAAACCAGTCAATTAATTTTCCCCATGCATCAAATGTTGAAAAATGATGTGGAGAGATCTACCACAATAAACAATGAGCTTGGTATATTGCAGAGGCAATTATTTACCCCACACGATGATATTAAACTTCTGGAAATATGACATTCAGATGGCACATCTGTTATACATATGAATCATACAGACGGCCCATTTCCCCTTGCTGCACATTTTGCTATGTTGAGGGGCCAAGTTTAAAACTCTGCATTTATCAACTGCTAAATCCAAACACCTCTATCTCAAATCTAGGGATTTAAAGACCTTCTGCACACACAACAATGCCAACAATGCCCAACCTTCAGCAGTGCCGTGTGGCAGCATCGCAAGAGAAGGGATCCGTGTCTCATATGGGTGCCAAAATGATGGCAGCACGGGGTTCTGCAACATTGTCGCATGGTGCTCTTAAATGTGGTGTCAACAATACAGGTGATTTCTGCATCTGTTGACCCTTTAGTACCAAAGCAAATCAATTGCCAACAAGATCCTAAAGCTGGTAATAGGATATCTTGATGGCACCCTCTTAACTATGCTTGATAACTGAAAGGGATCCCAGAGGATGTTGCACATTGTTATGAAAACATTTTATTTTGAAAAAGGATACAATTTGCAATTCTCCTTTTATTGGCTGGATTTTAGAACTAATGCAGTATACTGTAATCCTATTAAGACAATGGAGGACTGCAAGCCAGCCATAACATACAAGAGCATTCCACAAAATTGGGCATCACACTGGTCAGCACTGCTTCCTTACAGCGCCAGGAACTCTGGGTTTGATTCAACATTGGGTGACTGAGTGGAGTTTGCACACTCTCCCATGTCTGCGTGCGCGGATTTCCTCCCATAGTCCAAAGATGTGCAGCTTGGATGAATTGGCCATGTGTCATGAGAATGTCGCTTTTAGAAATGTTTGGCTGCTCATGTTACTGCCGTGATGTCAGAGTGTGGGTGGAGCTGAGCTCTGGCTCTACTTTTTAGTTTCACTTTGAGAAAAGCTTGGGTGTGTCTGTATCTTTTGGTTTCGTTTTCAGTGTTTCTCTGCCATGAAAAGACTGTCTCTTGATCATTTGGTGAATTCAGAATTATAAATGTTCTGAGTAATGACTTTAACCTGATGTGCTTCTGTTAAAGATTATGTTTTTTGTAAGTCTTCTGGATGTTAAAAGGACAGCGTAGTCATTACTTAGTGTTGTATTCTTTGGGGGTTGTATTTGAATTAATGGTTGCTAAGATGTTCACTGTTTGTTTTAAAAAGGTTAACTTGAGTTCATAGAATAAACATTGTTTTGCTTTAAAAAATATGTTTCCATTTCTGCTGTACCACACCTGTAGAGTGGGCTGTGTGCTCCCCATACCACAATCTAGTAAAGGTTGTGGGTCAGGTGAACTCCATAATACACTTTGGGGTTCTCTAATCCCTGGCCCATAACAAATTGGGGGCTCGAGGGGGATAAAAGTCTATCCATTGGATTGGCTTTGTGAACTTAAAGACAGTGAGGGGTGAGCATATTGTGGTTGCTTTTCAGGTGTGGTATTTTAGTTTAAGCAGGGAGAGTGTTGTGGACAATGGCTCTTTCAGAGGCTCTGAGGTTTTTGGGGTGGAGACGGTCACATGCAGTACCTTAAGGACAGAGACTAAAAGCAGACTGTTAGATTTGGCAAAAACATTGCAGTTAACATTATCTGACAAAATGCAAAAAGGTGAGGTAATTATGGTGGTGGCTAAGCATTTAAAGTTGCCTGAGATACAGTTTGATTCATTGGAAATGGCAAAAATTTAGTTACAAATTAAACAAATGGAACATGAGAGAATTAAAGCAGCTTGAATACGAAAGAGAGAGAGAGAGGAAAAAGAGAGAGAAGAAAGGAAAACAGAAAGAATAGCCCAAGCAGAACAAAAAGAAAGAGAAATGGAGATACAGATCAGGGAAAAAGATAAAGAGAGAGAGTTTGAACTTCAGAAAATGGCCATGAAACATAACAGTCAGTTAAAATTGGCAGACGTAAAGGGAAACGTACAGTTGGATGATAGTGATGAGGATAGTGAGAAAGAGCATCAAAGTCGAAGGCTTGGAGGGAATCTATTTAAATATGCCCAAGCATTGCCAAGGTTTGACAAGAAGGAGGTAGAAGCCTTTTTCAGTTCATTTGAGAAGGTGGCTAAACAAATGAAATGGCCACAGGACATGTGGGTATTACTGATTCAAACAAAGCTGGTAGGTAGGGCTAGTGAAGTGTTTGCATCACTACCGGAGGAGGTATCTGGGACGTATGAGGAGGTGAAAAAATCCATCTGCGGTGCATATGAACTTGTGCCTGAAGCCTTCAGACAAAGGCTTCGAAATTTAAGGAAAGAACCTGGTCAAACATACATGGAGTTTGAAAGGATCAAACAGAGTAATTTTGATAGGTGGATAAGGGCTTTGAAAATAGACCAAACGTATGAAGCTCTCAGAGAAATTATACTTTTGGAGGAGTTTAAAAATTCAATTCCTGATGTAGTGAGAACTCGCGTGGAAGAGCAGAGGGTTAAAACTGCAAGATTAGCAGCAGAAATGACAGATGTTTATGAATTAGTTCATAAATCAAAGCTTAAAATGTAAATTTCAGACGGAGTAAATGTAAATTTCAGGCATAGTAAATGGTTTGAATTAATTGTGCCTAATATTACACAAGGTGCTTTAAATTACAAAGTTTCTATGAACTGATCATAAACAATTAGCCCACATTATGTGACGTTTCAAACTGCTTCATGATATTATTAAATTAAATGGCACTCAGAGAGAAAAGGAGTTATTCCTAAATTGAACCAGTTTTCTGAAGAGGTTCTATGATCACATCGACATGAGTGTCATGAAAGCCGTCCTGCAGTCTTCACAAAAGACACTATTTCTGGGCAGCTTCACAATGATACGTTCATATTTTGATTGATAGGGTGAACTTCGTTGTCCTCATTAAGAATGTTGAGTTTATATTCTTCTCGCCTTTGGGCTGCCTACTCAGAATTCTTAAGCATGACTTAAAACATTTCTTTGTGTTCTGAAAGTTAGTTTGGAGCAGTTGCTGTTTCATATTTCTCGGGTGTGGCAGCAGGTATTGGCTGAATATATCCTTTGTGAAATGTAAATTTCAGACATAGTAAATGGTTTCAATTAATTGTGCCTAATATTGCACAAGGTGCTTTAAATTATAAAGTTTCTCTGAAAGCTACAATGACAATGAAAATAAAACCATGTAACCTTTAAAAAAAAATAATGTTTTAATAAATAAATCAAAGCTTTGTTTCCGACATCAGTTTCAGCCGGCGAGGAATAGAAACTGGGGACATGAGAAATACTCAAGTGGTAAAGGTAAAGGTGATCTGATGGGAGATAATAAGGAGAGTGTACCTCAGATTTAAAAAGAAATCCAGGATGGTGGAAAAGAAATGAAAAGTTTCAAATGTTTTCACTGTAATAAACTAGGCCATGTAAAGTCACAGTGTTGGTGGTTGAAGAAAAGCACTGGGAAGGCTGATGTGGTAAAGCAGGATAAGGCAGTGGGGTTTGTTGAAGTGGTAAAGGAAAGCCCAAGTGAAAAAGATTGTACAGCCTGATGAAGAGGTGATTGATAAGAAAGTGCCAGATCTCTTTAAAGAATGTACTTGTGTGGGTAAAGTTTACTCATCTGTATCAGGAGGGGCAGGTAAAGAAGTCACAATTTTAAGAAATACGGGAGCTAGCCAATCTTTAATGGTAAGAGATGAGGAGTTATGTAGTTTGGGAAGAATGTTGCCAGAAAAGGTGGTAATATGTGGAATTCAGGGTGAGAGGAGTAGTGTTCCATTATGTAAGGTAAGGTTGGAAAGTCCAGTGAAGAGTGGTGAAGTGGTAGTAGGAGTAAAAGAGAAACTTTCTTGTCCAGGAATACAGTTTATCTTGGGTTATGATATAGGTGGATCGCAGGTGGGAGTGATGCCTACTGTGGTTGATAAGCCAGTGGAAAATCAGACAACTGAAGGGTTGAAGGATGAATATCCTGGGATTTTTCCGGATTGTGTCGTAACAAGGTCGCAAATTCACAGGTTAAGACAAGGGGAGAAATCAAAGAGTGAAGTTGAAGTGCAATTATCAGAAACTATTTTTGATCAGATGGTTGAAAAAGAAGAAGAACAGGTGGAGGATGAGGGGTGTAATTTTAGTTCACGACAATTGGCGGAGTTACAACAAAAAGACATAGAATTAAATGGAAGAGGCATCTGAGTGTATACCAGAGTGTTATTACCATAAAAGTGATGTCGTGATGAGAAAATGGAGACCTTTACATATGCAGGCGGATGAAAAGTGGGCAGAAGCTCATCAAGTAGTATTGCCGGTAGGGTATAGAAAGGAGGAGTTGCGAGTTGCACATGAAGTATCCGTGGGAGGTCATTTGGGAATAAGGAAAACTCAAGCTAAAATCAAGAAACATTTTTATTGGCCTGGACTACATAAAGATGTAGTTAAATTTTGTCAATCATGTCACACATGTCAAGTGATAGGGAAACCTCAAGCAGTGATAAAACCAGCGCCCTTAATACCAGCATTTGAGGAACCTTTTACAGGGGTCCTAATTGATTGCGTAGGACTGCTTCCTAAAACGAAAAGTGGGAATCAATATCTTTTGACTATAATGGATGTGTTACTAGGTTTCCAGAGGCCATTCCAGTACGTAATATTACAGCTAAAAAGATTGTGGAGGAGTTATTTAAATTCTTTACTAGATATGAACTACCCACAGAAATACAATCGGATCAAGGATCAAACTTTACCTCAAGGTTATTCAAAGAAGTTATGGATAGCTTAGGAATAAAACAATTTAAATCAACTGCGTACCATCCAGAATCGCAGGGAGCATTAGAAAGGTGGCATCAGATATTAAAAACAATGTTGAGGGCTTATTGTCAAGATTATCCAGAGGATTGGGATGAAGGAATTCCATTCGTACTGTTTGCAATTAGGGATGCACCTAAATAGTCAACCAAATTTAGTCCTTTTGAACTAATTTTTGTCATGAGGTAAGAGGACCACTTAAATTGATTAAGGAAAAATTGGTGAGTGAGAAATCGGAAATTACATTATTGGATTATGTGTCAAATTTTAGGGAACAATTAAATAGAGCAGGTGAATTGGCTAGACAACATTTTAAAGTCGCACAAAATGTGATGAAACGGGTAGCGGACAAGAAATCCAAAGTTTGTAGTTTTGCCAGTGGAGATAAAGTTTTAGTGTTGTTACCAGTGGTATGTGAATCTTAAAAGCTAGGTTTTGTGGACCTTGTCAGATTGAAAGGAAATTAAGTGAGGTAAATTATGTGGTTAAAAACACCAGATAAAAGGAAGACTCACTGAGTGTGTCATGTGAATATGCTTAAAAGGTACTTTGAAAGGGAAGGAGAGAAAAAGGAGGCGATTTTAATGATTATAACTCAAAGTGACGAACCAAATCCAATGACTGTGAATTTGACATATCTCAAATTAAATTGGAAAATGAGGATGTTCATTAAAATTGGGATAAATTGTTGAGTTACCTTCCAGAGGAAAAACGAACTGACCTGAAAGAGTTATTGATATCACATGGGCAAGTTTGTAGAGATAAATTGGGAAGTACAAAAATGGCTATACATGATGTAGATGTGGGAAATGCTGTTCCAATCAAACAACATCCATACAGACTTAACCCTTTAAAATTGGCACAGGTTAATAGAGATTGAGTGTATGCTTAAAAGTGGCATAATTGAAGTGAGTTGCAGCCAATGGAGCTCACCCTTAGTGATGGTACCTAAACCAGACGGTACCCAATGGTTGTGTGTGGACTATAGAAAGGTTAATGCAGTTACAAGAACAGACTCTTATCCTATTCCACGTTTGGAGGGTTGCCTTGAGAAAGTGGGACAGTCAGCTTTTATTTCCAAACTGGATTTACTTAAAGGTTACGGGCAAGTACCTTCATCTGAAAGGGCGAAGGAGATTTCAGCTTTTGTGACTCCAGATGGTATATACCAATTCAAATTTATGCCATATGGCATGAAAAACGCCCCAGCCACATTTCAACGGTTAACTAACAAAGTTGTTTCAGGATTACCCAATTGTGCGGTACACATCGACGATCTGGTATTTTTCAGCCAGACACGGAAAGAACATTTGAAACATCTGATGGAGTTATTCGATCGACTTCAGGAGGCGGGTTTGGTGATAAACCTAGCCAAAAGTGAATTTGGAAAAGCCTAAGTCACTTTCCTTGGCCATACAATTGGACAGGGTCGAATGGTCACAAGGGATGTGAAACCAACAGTTATTGAGGAGTTTTCAATACCCTCGAGACAAAGGGAAATAATGCGATTTCTTGCCATGAGTGGATTTGATCGAACATTTGTGCAAAGGTTTTGTAGCGTAATTGCTCCACTGATGGACGTGCTGAAGAAACGTCGAACATTTCAATGGACAGCGGACTTTCAACAGGCATTTGACGGCCTGAAAGCTGTGATAACCAATGCTCTTGTGTTGGAGAATTACAAGGGACTCTGTGATCAGATTGAACTAAAGTATCTGACTTTAAAGAGAAATGCCGAGGCGTAGAGAAATGGATGGATCGTGCAGAGACCTTCTTGTTCAAAGAGACTGTCAATTGAGAAGGATTTCAGTTGGAGGAAGAAGAGCAAGAACAAAATGGACTATATTATTATACCTGTTTGCGTGTGATGCTTTTTGAAACAAAAAGGTAGATTTACTGTGTGCATTTCTTAAAGGATCGTGAGAAGGCGAAAAATGAAACCATCTTGAAGTTGATGGTTTCTTTATTTTTTTCTTGTGGGGGAGGTGTCATGAGAATGTCGCTTTAAGAAATGTTTGGCTGCTCATGTTACTGCAGTGATGTCAGAGTGTTGGTGGAGCTGAGCTCTGGCTCTGCTTTTTAGTTTCACTTTGAGAAAAGCTTGGGTGTGTCTGTGTCTTTTTGGTTTCGTTTTCAGTGTTGGAGCTGAAGCCAGACAAAGCATGAAAAGACTGTCTCTTGGTCATTTGGTGAATTCAGAATGTCATGTGAGAGTACCTTTAAGACATGGATGTTTAAGCAATGTACCTTCAAGAAAACAGTGATGTCAGAGAGTGGGTGGAGCTGAGGTCAGGTCAGCCATTTTGCAGTTTAGTTTTGCAGTTTGAAAAGAGCTTGGGAGTGTGTGTTTACAGTGAGCTGGAACTCTGACATGAAAGACTATCTTTGGATCATTTGGGTGATTTAAACTCATAATAGTAAAGCCTTTAACCTGATGTGATTCTGTTTAAAGATGTTAAGTCTCTTGGAAGTTTGAAGGAACATTTTAAGGAATTATTTATTGTTGCAATATTTTCTGAGTTATCTTTGAAATAAGGGGTGTTAAGAGATCCAATGTTTATTTCAGATGTTAAGTTGAGCTCATGGAATAAACATTGTTTTGTGTTTAAAAATCCACGTGTCCATAATTGTAACCCCACACCTAGGAAACAAGCCGTGTGCTAGGAAAAGCAACAAATCCATTAAAGGGGGAGGTTGGTTGAACTCCATGATACATTTTGGGGTTCAGAAAACGCCTCGCCCATAACAAGAATTATAAATGTTCTGAGTAGTGACTTTAACCTGATGTGATTCAGTTAAAGGTTATGATTTTTGTAAGTCTTCTGGATGTTAAAAGGACAGCGTAGTCATTACTTAGTGTTGTATTCTTTGGAGGTTGTATTTGAATTAATGGTTGCTTAGATGTTCACTATTTGTTTAAAAAGGTTAACTTGAGTTCATAGAATAAACATTGTTTTGCTTTAAAAAATACTTTTCTGTTTCTGCTGTACCACACCTGTAGAGTGGGCCGTGTGCTCCCCATACCACAATCTAGTAAAAGTTGTGGGTCAGGTGAACTCCATGATACAGCTTGGGGTTCTCTAAACCCTGGCCCATAACACATGCTAAATTGCCCCTTAGTGTCCAAATGGGGTTACGCGATAGGGTGGGGGAGTGGGCTTAGATGGGGTGCTCTTCCAGAGGGTCGGTGAAGACTCAGTGGGCCGAATGGCCTCCTTTTGCACTGTAGGGAATCTATGGACTTAAAAATTGGGATCAAAAGGAATCCAATGCCAACTTCTCCTCCTCCTCTCCTCTTCTCTCTTGCCTTCACTGCAGGAGCATACAAGACCCCCGTCTCCTATTGGCTTTCACATGACCTCAAAACCCTTCAAAACTTTGAGATAAAACATCAAAATGCAATAACCTGTTCTACAAAAGAATAACCACAACAGACATTGTAATTGAATTCCTCAGGAACATACAGCCAGCAGGACTTGTAAGAACATTTTAAAAAGCCACAAAGAACTGTTTCTCTCTCTCTCACCATCCTAAGAATTGAAATCTTCTGTAAACTAAGATCATAGAAACGTCTCCATACAACTACACCCAAGAGGACAACTAATAAAAAATGGCCACAATATGGAATCACAACACTGTGACCACCAAAGTGCAGTTAATCCTATATTTCTTTAATTGCTTATCTTCGCGAACTGTAAAACATTTTTAAGGCTATCCTCTTATTCTACCATCTGTACTAGTGTGTGTGTTGGCCCAAGAAATGTGTGTGATGTATAAATGGTGGTGAATAAGTACTACATTTATGAAGAAACTCTGTTACAGTCAGACTTGAAGTGGTCTGATAGAGCAGTTATTTTAAGTCTCCTCGTGTGGTCATAACATTATAAAGAGGAGAAAGGAATAGTGGCACAGTCCCAGTCATGGCACTGACACAAAAGGCACCCACTCCTGTGCTGCGGCAATGTTCAAAGCTTTGCATTTTTGTCAGTGCGATATGAAGTAGAACACTGCCTGCAACTGGTCTTGTAACACATAAAAACTGGTCTGTGTAGTCTTAAATATGTCTTGCATGCCCTGGAAGAACCATAGAGTGCATCTATGAGATAGTCCTTCTCTATACCAGAGATCGCATTAGTACTTGTCAATACAATTGCTACATCATTGATGGTGTGCAGGAAAGTAATTTATTTTTTAAATATAAATTTAAAGTACCCAATTCTATTTTTTTTTCAATTAAGGGGCAATTTAGCGTGACCAATCCATCTGGCCTGCACATCTTTGGGTTGTGGGGGTGAGACCCTCACCGACACGGGGAGAGTGTGCAAACCCCACATACACAGCGACCCAGTGCCGGGATTCAACCCGGGTCCTCAGCACCGTGAGGCAACAGTGTTAACCACTGTGCCACCGTGTCACCACAGAAGTACTTTAGTTTACAATGCAGCAGGAGGGAAATGAAAACAGCCAGAATGTATTTTGTGGCTGTAATGACCCCCACAAGACCCATGGGGATACCCTGATTGATCTCCCCGTGGGACTCATGGAATATGAGCTTCCCCGCTAGTGGTCAGGGGCCTGCCCAGCAGGCTTATAATATAGTATAAAGGCCGGCTTGGACAGGGACCGGCATGTTGCTTGTCCCAATGGGTCTTACTCTGTGTGTTTATGTACTGCCTTAGATAGATTTCTTATGACCGTGAATAAACAAGCGTTCACCCTACCGTTCGGCTTTCTGAGTTTTTGTAGAGGCAAAGCAAAAGGAATAATTGAGAAAGAAAAGTCTTAAGTAGTTTTTTTAGAGCTGGAAGCAGGGAGCAGGTCCAATGTGAGTCCCAGAAGTCAACAATATGCAGTGTCGTCATCGCGATAGATATAAATGGATCCAAAAATAGCATTGCTATAAAAATGCATGATTTCTGAAGGGACCCAGTATGATGTTTGGTAGCATGCCTCACTATGATTCTCCTACTTGTCATAATACCTGTAATGTACCTGTTCTTTGGAGTCTGGTGTTTGTGTAGTGATATAAAAAGTGGTGTTGCAATGGGAATTGCAAATCTTCCAGGAAGCACCCATCTAATCTTTCCTGTCCTTCAAAGATTCATGCCACATATGATTATCTGAGGATGCAAAAATCATATTAATTCATTGGATATCTAGTATTGATGTGCATAATTCTAGTCCATGTATTTGCCTACCATCTGTGTCTTCACAGTCACAAAGGAAAAGTAGATCACAATTGCTTGGAATCAATAAATTATATTTTCTAAATTTTAGAAAAATCAGCTCAGATGAAAAATAGCTGTCTTTTCTGCTGCTGCTATGAATGAAACGGAACTGTATACAGACAATTGTTTGGTAGTACAGAACTTGAATATTGCTGAAAAGAGGTTGCAAAAGCTTTTGCCTTGCATTCATCAGGATAAACGCATGGATGCCAAATTTCAGACATTCAAAACAAGAGAAAAGGGTGCTGATGGGTTAGCTAGTGAATTCTGGCTGAAGTGTTGCCATAGAAAAAGCAACAGTGAGCCGTAGATCCCAACATAGTTTCTTTGGTTGTTTGTAATAGGCTTGGTGTGGACTGTACTCAACCTGCAAATGCTTGCCACATCCAAAAACAAAATTCCTACTGCTAGCTGTGATTGTATGAATGGGAAGCAGTTGCTGAACAATCCCGAGTGTAACTACATTAACAACCAATTGAAGATCATCTGTCAAACATCAAACGTGGCTTATTTATATTTGCTAGAAGCGACACACATTCATCTGTCAGGGGTATTGTGGCACAGTGGGTAGCATTCCTATCTCTGAGCCAAGATTTCTGGGTTTGGGTCCCACCCCAGGACTTGATGGCCACAGAACCTATGTGTGCACATGGCGTGTGCAAGCAGTTTGATTGTCAACCTATAAATACTTCTGATATATGAAAGGCAGATGGTAAGTCCAGGAAAGTTCCTGGTCAGTCAGAATCATGTATCAGCTGCAGCACAACAGTATCCCCTGTTAAAAGCGTCATGCATAAGCTCTTGTCACTGACCCGATGTAAGTATTCTCCTCACTCCAAAGTAACTTCATTGAAGCCTACTTGTGACTTAAGCGATTATTATTATTATTATTATTATTATTATTATTATTATTATTATTATTATTATACTGCTAGAGAGAGGAAGAGACATTGGTAATGATAAGGATCTAATCTCTGTAAATTCAAGGAACATGTTCAACCTTGATGCCTTTTTCAATTTACCACGGAATTGGGGAGCCAATAGTTGTTGTTGCTTTTTCCATGGAAATGACTCAGCCAATCAGAGTTGGCTTGCCAATATATCAGCACCGCTTTTCTCTTGTCGTATAAATTGTCATGATAGCTTGTAATTTGGCATTCTTGCATTTATCCAGATGAGTGCAGGGTGAAAAGCTTCAGTAGCACATTTCTCTTTTCAGCAACCGTCTCAAAATGGCCACATGTGGCCCGCGTGGGCTTGGAGAATCGCCGTTGACGCCGAAAATTCCCACCACGCCGCTCCGATGCTGGGACTCGATTCTCCGGCAACCGTCACCAGTTGCGCACCGTCGGCGCGGCGCTGGTCGGGTGCCGTTGAAAGAGGCCCCCAGGGCGATTCTCCGCGATCGACATGCCGAGTTCCGCCAGCGTGGTTCACATATGGTACCAGGCGGCAGGAGCTCGGATCCACAGCCGCGGTGGATGTCTTGGTGGGGAGGCGGGAGTGATCAGACTCCGGGGGAGCCTTCACGACAGGCAGGCCCACGATCGGGGGCTACCGATTGGCGGGTACGCGTGATCCGGGGGGGGCCTAACTTCTACTGCGTTGGCCCGCTGTGTCGCTACGCCATGTTGCGCGGCGCTGGCGCGGAAAGGGCCACCACGCACATGTACAGACCCACGCTGACAGTGCAGGGCCGCGTATCGGTGCCGGAGCTGCGTGGAGCACTGCGACGCCGTGCTGGCCCCCTCTGGGCCACTGAATCGCTGGGCCAAGAGGCCGATTAATGCCGGCGTGAAACACTCCAGTATTTATGCCGGCGTCAACACTTAGCCGAAATTTTGGAGAATCCCGACCAAGGTTTGTAATGCTACAGTGAGCTACAAATTAAGTAACAGCAAATATGTACTTTGGCAATCCTGGCAAAGCCCATTAAAGTGTAGATTCAAGACTAGGAACCTTTAATTACTAGTCAGATTAATTTTAACTTGCTGAATTCTGCAATTTGTATGCAGTTGGTGGCATACGTATGTGATGATTTGTTTAACAAAAGCAGAAAATGCTGGAATTACTCCGCAGGCCTGACAACATCTGTGGAGAGTGAAACCGGTTAACATTTCAAATCAATAACTTCTCATCAAATTTAACTTCTTTAGTTAGCCTGAGCATTCTCAGGTACCACTTCTCCAAGAGCTGCAGATAGCCGATCCTGAATCATGCCACCAGGTGATTTGTGGCTGCGATGAAGCTATGTTCACGTTAACAAGCAAAGCAGAGGTTGCGAAAATCTTTCGGCTGCCTGGTGGCCTGTTCCTCTCCTTGAAGCAGCACACAGAAACCAATCTCCTAACATCTAAACTAAAGCAACTGCTCGGGAAGCGGGTTTGTGCAAAGATATGGGGCGGGATTCACCGTTTCTGAGACTAAATGTTGACGCAGAATTCATGGAATTCCACGACAGCAAAACTGCCGCCGCACCTGGACCGATTCCACTACTGTTATGGAGCTAGCATCGGCGCCACGTGGAACACAATCGATTCCATTAAGAAACCGGATTTGCCGGTTTTGCGATTGAAACTCAGGAGGCTGACCAGCTGTAGCCACATATACGCACTTCACTCCCACACATACCATCCCAGCCAACAAGATGGCAGCAAGATGTGCAGCCCCAAAATTCAGCAACGCTGAGCCGGAGACCCTCCTTGGCGCGTTGGAGGAGAGGCGGATTACCCTGTACGCCAGTCTGGGAAGGAGGCTGCCAGCTGCCGCCATTCATCATGCCTGACTGCAGGTGGCAGAGGCGGACAGCGCAGTGGGCAACGCCATCCGGATGGGCCAGCAGTGCCGAAAAAAACTGCACAACCTCCTCAGGGTGAGTAGGCAGCACTGTGCTCCTGGCACCAACCCCTGTCCCACACACCCGTTACCCCAAACCCCCCCCCCCCCCCCCCCCCCAAACCCAGAGGGTGGCAGAATCCGCCCCAGCACCCCTACCGGGTAACATGGCCACTGAGGCCACCAGCTACCCTCCCCCTGAGCTGTATCTAACACTGTAGTTTTCTGTGTCCCTCCCCACCCCTCCCAGGAGAAGGCCGCCTACAACCGCCGGGAGTGGGATAAGACAGGAGGGGGACCGCCGGACCTGCGGCCCCTAATCATGGCAGAGAAGAAGGCCCTAGATGTGGTCGATGGCCCGGAGGAAAGGGAAGTCGCCGAGCTGGAGTTCGACTGCGGGTGAGGAAGTGAGACATCGCTTAGTTCCGGCTCCCCATGCCACGTCTGTCAACTCCTCCCATCCAACACCACCTTCACCCCCATACCACCCTCACCCTGCACCACCCCCACCCTCTCGCCCTACACCACACCCCTACCCACACGCTCACTCCCACCACCCCCTGGCCCGCGGTCTCATCATGAATCTTGTCTTGTGTCTTGCAGAAGCTGCTGGTAATGGGGTGGGTCCATCAGCCCCCGTCCCCGTCCCCCGTCCCCCGTCCCCGTCCCCAGCAAGTGCCACAGCGGAGCCCCGTCGTGAGCTGAGCAGCGATGAGAGCAGCTCGGATGGCAGCCCTCCGCCCAAAATTCAAGAGACCCCGGAGCTCGAGTTGAGACTGACTTTCCGACACAACTGTCTCCAACACCCTCCACCATCCCAGAGACACTCGCCTCGGTTGGGCACTTTAGTGAAGAGGCTCCTGAGACGCACTCTGGTGCGCATCACACACAGCTGACCCGGTACTGCAGGTGGAGGTAGGAACACCCAAGAGGGCGGACGGTTGGAGGGCAGGCCGACCCCAGGGTCTAACGTCTAAACGGGTTTTGGGTTTCTGGAACAGGCATTCCCATCGATTGTGGAGATGCAGTCGCAGAGCCAGGGACCACATGAGGGGTTGTCGGCGAGCATCCAGCACCCGCAGGTGCAGTTGGAGGAGTTCATCCGCATGTAGCAGCAGGAGGTGGTGCCGTCAATGCGTGCCACCGAGGCCAACACTGTATGTGGCATTCATTGGACAGCCAGTTTTGGCTATGGATCAGCATGTCCAAGGCCTGCGGCACTCTGTGCAGGCTCTGGCCGAGGCCCAGCACAGGGTTGCTGCCTCATAGGCAGCCGTGTGCCAGACCCACCTGGAAATCGCAGGGGCACTCCTAACCATGGCTCAATCACAGCAGGCCGAGGCTGGGAATGTCGGTGGCATTGCCTAGGCACTGGCCGGCATGGCAGAGACACAGAGGGAGGTGGCCCAATCCCAGAGGGAGATGGCGCAGTCACTGGCAGATGTGACACAAACCTAGAAGGTGGTGGCAAGCCGCAGCGTGATGTGGTGCAGTCCCAGACAGAGTGGTCCACACCCTGTGCTCCATGGCTGCGAGCATGCAGACCCTGGTCGAGGCCAGAGTGGTCTCGAGGACTGGCAGCGCCAGGTGTCGGGGGAGCCTCAGGGGAAAGTTCTGCTCTCACCCCCGTCTCCTGGAATAGCCCGGGGCCATCGTGCACTCTGAGGGAGGAGGAGGTGGTGATGGGGTCCTTACCGGTGACTCATGCAGGGGTGGTGCCAGAACATCTCAGTGCCTCGGATCCCACCACCCCCACACTCCTGACCCTGGTGCATCTGGTGGGCAGCGGGCAGAACACAACCTCACCTGGGATACCCGAGCAGCAGCCGAGCCCATCTAGGCCCGGTCGCCTCAGATGTTGCCCGCCAACGAGGACCCAGGTCACAGGTGCAGGGCACAGTTTAGTTATAGGGGCTGGGGCACAAATCTGTATATATTTGTGAACATTAAACACCTGTTACAACCTGCCTCGGTGCTCTCTCAGATGGTGTGAGGGGTGGGCTGATCTGGGCCGGCCAGAGAGGGTGCAGGGAGGGAATGGGTGGACGTTGTGGGTGGCCCATTCTCCCCATCCTCCGTCGCCACCACTGTCACTCCGATGTGACCGTGTGATGGAATGACCAGCTCGCATACAGAGATCACCCAGGTGGATGGTGGAAAGTGCTACCATGGGCAGGAGTCAGACCTTATCAGGCGATGCAGAACACCAGCGCTCATCGCAGAGCGGGTTGTATCATCCTCCATTCCATGCTGCATGATATTGTGGAGGATGCAGCAGGCCACCACAATGGGGGTGACCCTCTCAGCATTATACTGGAGGGCCCCTCCAGAGCAGTCCAGGCACCTGAAACGCATCTTCAGGAAGCCAAAGCACCGCTCGATCACGCTCCTGGTTGCTGTATGGGCATTGTTAGTCTGTGACCTCCGGACAGGTATCATCCACGACTGCAGTGGATAACAGTGGGGGGGGGGGTGGGGTGGGGTTCTCAAACATGTCAGGAATCGTTTAGTGTGACAAGATGAAGGCGTTGTGCACACTGCTTGGGCATCGGGCGTGGACATGTATGATATGCAGCTGATTTTCACATAGCAGCTGCAGGTTCATCGAGTGGAACGGCTTTCGGTTTGTGTAGAGCAACCAGTCATCTGCAGGTGCTTTTAGGGGGACGTGCATCCTGTCAGTCATCCCCCGGACCTGGGCCATCCCGTCGATGGCGATGAACCTCTCTGCCTGGGCACCCTGGTGGGCTCGGTACACATTGCAGTAGATGCATTGTGCCGCCTGGGCATAAAGGGCCTCCGTGATGGCACGAATGCACCTGTGCACTGAGGTCTGTGAAATCCCGGACACGTCCCCACTCAGCGTCTGGAAGGACCCCGTGGCGTAAAGGTTCAGGGCGACCATCACCTCTCCAATGTAGTACTGTCTCTTTGCCCAGCCCGGGGCCTTTGACGGCATGCCCGGTCCAGCAGGTCCTCGAATATCAGACACTGCCAGTACACATGAGGCCTCATGCGGCGCTTCCTCCTCCTCAGCCAGTTGGCCGGCCAGCTCTCTATCCTGGGCGGCTGGCTGCTATCCCTCTGCTGCATGCTGCGCTGCTCATTGCTCCACCCTTCAGTTTCCTCCACCTGGAGCAGCTCCTGCTCGTACAGGCGCAGGGCATCCCCCAGGGCTGCGGCGACGAGCAGGAAGGCCACCATTGCTGGTTGAATTCCAATGTCCATTGTCTGCAGGGGGTGAAAGGCCATCATGTTAGCACGGTGCGCACCCCTCATGACCAACCAGATCCAAGGGTTGGCCCCAGTTGGCTTTGCCCCGGCATGTTCTCCCCACCACCCCACCCCAATTCCGCATCCCTGACCCCGTCGATACCCGGTACCTGGGGGGTCTCTGGCCCTGGCAACTGTCCCTGATGCCAGGGATACAGTTGGCTGGCGCTGCCCTTGCCAGCTGTACGCTCCATGGTCCCCGCCCGGCACCCCCATCGGGCTACTGTTGGCATTACCCTGGGTTGGGTTTGCCGCCTGATGATCTGGCGGGTGGCAGCGGGGTGGGATGGGGGGTATGCGGAGGGTAGGGTGTGGCTGTGGGGGCGCCCATTCTGCCGGTGTCACTCTGCAGAACCAGGGGCCAAGGTGGATGGTCAGTGGGGTGCGCAGCAAGATGGTTGCCTTGCAGGGCGCGTTAATGGCGGTCCATGCCTGGACCACCCAGTCCCGTGGAGGGGTCACCCGTCCGCACGGCCCGTTCCCCCGTCACCTCCCCTCCTCCTCCCCGTCCCTGGCAGAACCCCACCCCAGCCAGCCCGTCCAGTGTAAAGCACAACAGGCCGCAGTAGCTCCTCTCCACGTCCTACCTCTCTCTCCCACATCAGCCACGACGGCAGTTTCAGGATTTTTAAAAGCACAAATGAACCCCGCTTATGATTTTCAAATGGTGTTTACTGTACGTGCGTCCCGGCACGTATTGACGCCGCTGCTGATGCGACGGACAGTTGCAATTTGATGTCAAATCGGCACCCGCCACGATTTTGGCGTCGGAACCGATTCTCCGCTTGATAGCTTTTCCTGATTTCGGCATCACCTGATGGAGAATCCCTCCCATAAACTCGGAACAGGAGTAGGCCACTCAGCCCCTCGAGTCTGCTCCGCCATTCAATAAAATCTTGGCTGATTTTAACCTCAATTTCACAATCCAACCTACCGGTGACAACCTTTCACCCCCTTGCTTATCGAGAATCTATCTAAACATTCTAAGACCCTGCTTCCATTACCTTTTGAAGAAGAGAGTTCCAAAGACTCACTAACCTCTGAGGGAAAACATTTCTCATCTCTGTCTTAAATGGGCGACCCCTTATTTTTAAACAAGGACTCCTTGTCCAGATTCTCCCACAAGAGGAGACATCCTTTCCACATCCACCTTGTCAAGACCCCTCAGGATTTTTTATGTTTCAATCAATTCACCTCTTGCTCTTCTAAGCTCCCAACGGCTATGAGCCTCGCCTGGCCAACCTATCATCAGAAGAGAACCCTCCCATTCCAGGTATTTTTTCCGTAAACCTTCTTTCAACTGTTTTCAATGCATTTACTCCTTCCTTGGATAAGGAGACCAGTACTGTATACAGAGGTGGTCTCACCAATGCCAGTATAACTGAAGCATAACCTCTCTACTTTTGTATTCTGTTACCCTCATAATTAACAATATTAGCTTCATTGATAACCTGTTGTACCTGCATGCTGACAGTTTGTGATTCATGGACGAAGACACCCAGATCCCTCTGCATCACAGAGCTCTGCAATCTCTCACCATTTAGTTAACATGCATTTTTATTCTTCCTCCAAAGTGGATAATTCACATTTTCCCATATTATGCTGCATTTGTCAGATCCTTACCCACTCACTTAGCCTATCCATATCCCTTTGTGGCCTCGTTATGTCCTCGTCACAACTTAATTTCCTACCTAAGTTTTTCATCAAATTTAGCAACCAAAGCTGTGGTGGCTTCATCCAGGTCATTCATCTAAATTGTAAAATGTTCAGGCCCCAGCACTGATCCCTATGGCACTCCACATGTTGTATCCTGCCAACCAGAAAATGGAACCATTTATGCCTACCCTGTTTCCTGTTAGCTAGCCAATCTTCTATCCATGCCAATATGCTACTCGACACATTTGGAAAACTCATAAAATAATAATGACCCACTGTCAACGTGCAGAATTTTGATGGTTCTTCACTTAATTGACATCCCGCAGAAAAGTCACAAGCAGAAGTGGACGTGTGTAGGGTGAAAAAAGCATTCCCTAGAATTTTAAAAAGCTTTGGAAATGTTTTAATTGGTGTCAGGGCGAATGAATTCTTCATTATATAAATTCCAGAAATGACATAGCTATAGCGCTGATAATTGTTTCTGAGCTCTACCTTCATTACTTTCATCATCAGAGTGTTATGCTCTGAATCACATTGGGGTTTTCTCCATTTTTATTCTTTCAAGGGATGTGAGCATCTCTGGCCAGCTATTTCCCAGTGCCCTTGAGAAGAGGTGCTTCTTGAACCAGTGGAATCCATGCGATATGGATGCACTATTCCACCTTTTAAAGGTAGAGTGTCGAAATGTGGGTTTCCCAATGTTATGGAGGGTTTAAAGTAATCTGTTTCAAATTATCCGCATGCCTGTGAGATGGATCATAGTATTTGATTAGCCTTGTTGAACACAGCTCATATTAAGTGGATACTTTCAGTAATAGGTCAGTAATCATTGTGAAATCTTTCTCTTGTTCCACCTTTGCTGTACAATTCTAAAAATCTGCTGAAGAAACATTTTTTGCACTTATACAGAAAAAATGTTTACTTTATTTAAAGCCATAAAGGTATTCAGTGCCCAAAGGATTTATTTTCCTTTGTCCAGAATTTGATATATTTACTGTATCTTCTCTACCACCTGGTATATTACAAAACAACTTTAATCCATCTTCTTTATGTTCAATAACCATACAGAGGTACATATATGATACAAAGTCACAGAATTAAATCTAATGACCGTTTTTTTCTCTGCCTT
Organism: Scyliorhinus torazame; assembly: GCF_047496885.1. Lineage (NCBI taxonomy): Eukaryota > Metazoa > Chordata > Chondrichthyes > Carcharhiniformes > Scyliorhinidae > Scyliorhinus > Scyliorhinus torazame. The sequence goes on along the minus strand of NC_092721.1, from coordinate 78,486,256 downwards.
TCAGAGTGTGCACAGTTTAGACTATCTTGTCTGACACATTGACAAATATCCCTTTATTGTAACTAATTAGAATGGTTCTTATCGAGTGAAGGACATTTTAATCCTTCTCATTATGTCTGGCTGCCATCTTGTGAATCTCCGGAGGAGGGATTAAGATATGAATTTGCAGGGCTGTTTCAGCTCCAGAATAACCTGATTCATGATGAGTCATTGTTGGCTCCTATACAAAACTAAGTGCACAGTAGAATTTTGTGCCCTTCCCCATGGTTGACTATGGTGGCGGAGGGACATTTAATCTGGAGGGTATGGGTGGAGAGCTGCCACCGTGCTGCCTCTGCCCTAATTAAGCAGGGGTGCCCTTGGATGCTGCCAATTGAGATACTTAAGTGGCCTATTAATGCCCACTTAAGTGCCTCATTTCACCCAGTAGCGGGCAGGGGACTTGCCATGCAGGGAGCACGACAAATCAATTCCTATGGAGTTGCTTGCGAGCTCCTCTGAGTGGGGCTAGGGAGGAGAGACCCTGATTCAAAAACACTCCGTGAAAGACAAAAGATGTGGAATTGGGAAAAGGGTTGGGCTTGTCAAGAGCCACTCCCACCTTTTCTGTCAATGTCCCCCTCTTCATCTCCTCTATGACACTGCCCCCCCATTGACCCTGATTCCCTCCATCACTCATCTCTGATCTGGGTTCAAGCAATAATCCTGACCTGGGTTCTAGCAATAATCCTAAACATTCGGTATGATTTGTTATGTTGTTGGTGTAACATAAGTGGCTTCCTTGTGGTGCACTTGACAAAGGAAGGTTCAGACGTGGAGATAACTTCAACACGCTTATTAAACTATTTACACTTCTATTACTCGGGTTCGACACTACTGCTAATCCTACTATAGCTACCCAGATTGACTAACCAGTTGCTGCAATCCACGTGGTGGGTCTAATATTGAATCAACCCTGTGTCTGTACTCACTGACTGTCTCCACTGGAAAGAGGCAGATCATGTGTGTGGTGTCCTTTATATATGGGTTGGTGTAATGCCCCCCTGTGGTCGTGTCACCTCCTTTTGTATCGTGAATGTCCATTGGTCATCTCCTATCCAACTGATCTATTGGCTGAGTGTGTGTGTGTGATGTTTCTGGTGCTCCCTCTAGTGTCTAGCTAGCCTACATGCATTTACATTGATGCATATCACCACAAGGTAGGTACCATGCTGACAGTAGCCAGCTCTCCCCCTCGTGTTGCCATTCAGTTGAGCTGCGAGGCAATCCATTTCTAGGGTCCTTATTCTTGTGGGAATACCAACCACTATTCAGTCAAGTGCTTGATTGACATTTAATGCAACAGGCCTTCCTGAAAAGCAATAATGCAGGGGTCTCACCAGCTCTCCAGTCACGGGCAAAGACCCGTCACCTCCATAAGATTGTGCCCAAACCTATGCTGCAGTTTAATTCAGCAGGTTATAAGTGTAGTACTATTGTCACAAAGGGTGCTCTATTCTTTTAATTGATAAACACTTCAGTTCTGCTTTGTTCTACACGCAAACACACTTTTTCTGTGCGGTGGCTGGTAGTAACCATCAATTTGAATCTTTGATTGACTCTGCTTAAGTTATCAAACAAGGTGTAATTAACTTGAACTGTGAGCCACCACTAGGGGAAAAAGCATATAACATTGGATTATGTTAAAGACCAACTAAAGCCTACTCAGTCGGGTTTTGGAGGAGGACATGATGAACTATTGGAAAACCTGCCCCAATAGCTGTACTAATATATCCCCGATATGAAAAGAACAAGGATGTGTCATGGACAGTTGAAAGGCTAATTATCCTGAGGCTCAGTTTAATGCACACTTAAGCAGATAATTTATCTTTTCATAATGCTGGCCATCAGCTATCTTTAGTCTGCTTTATTAAAAACAAAATTATAAAATGGTATACATTAAAATACTGAAATGTCATGGAATATGAGGTGTTGACTTTGAATTTGAGTTTACATCCACCGCCAGCATTCTGGCCTTTGCGTCCCTAGTAGCCCGGCGTAGGATCTTGCAAATGTGGAAGGAGGAGAAGCCCCCCAGCCTGGAGGCCTGGATAAATGACATGGCTGGGTTCATAAAGCTGGAGAGGATTAAGTTTGCCTTGAGAGGGTCTGCACAGAGGTTCTACAGGCGGTGGCAACCGTTCCTAGACTATCTCGCGGAGCGTTAGAGGAAGGTCGGTCAGCAGCAGCAGCATCTGGGGGGGGGGATTGCTTGGGGGGATGGAAGAGCAGGAGATAACATGAAGGATGGGGGAAACTGGCACGTGCGGGAGAGGGCCAGTGTATAAAGCTATGTAAATATACCATTTTGTCATGTATATATCTTGCTCAGTGCGATTTTGTGTTATTTTGTTACGGGGGGGGGGGGGGGGGGGGGTTATTGTTTGTAAGGGGAAAAAATTGTGTTGGTAAAAAAGTTTAAGAAATATATATTTTTTTTAAAAAGAGTTTACATCCACCGGAATTTTCCATTCTCAAATGATAGTGTCTGGGATATTGAAGCAAGGAGGAAAATCTGAATGGGGAATCAAGTTGTTTCATTCATCCCTACTGATTGATTACAGTAATCCATTGATGGGCTTAGCCATTTGGTTAGCAGTTATACATTGTACAGGAGATCAACCAGACAAAGAAAATAATAAATAAAATTTAGGAAGAGAAAAATACATACTTTTTTATAGATACAGTATCGAGTGACAAAGTGCAACACCTATTTAATTTTTTTTATTGGTGCTGTTAAAATTTAGTTATTTGTCTGAATTAAAGAATTTCAATTTAAGAGTTAAATTATCCTCAGAGCGGGTTCCAAAAATGATTTTTGGGAGCACATGTCCAGTTAATCTTTTTTCAGGACATAGATGAAATTGCTCTGAATTGCAAATTACTCAACACAGTCTATATTTAACTGCTGTTGCACAAATTCTAAATATTTGTTCTGGACTTTGTACAAAATAACTCGAAAGCTGACTCTGGTGTTAAGCGAATGAAAATAATGGCCCAGATTTTGTGACCAATGGCAAAGGAATAGCATGTACCATTTATTACACCTACAGCTGCCCACGGATATTTGTTGGCTTTTGAGTGGCAACTTACAGTGTTTAGAGAGCCTTTTCAACATAGTGCCCTCCACAGGGGATCAGTGGCGTGTGTGCGGCCATTTCAATCAATCAGGTTAAAGAATCATCACTAAGCCATGCAGAGTCTAAATAGTCCCAGCAGCTGTACGATTATATTAATAAGATATGAATTAGACTATTTAATTCAATGTAAAATTATGCATAAATGCAAAGTAAAGAGTGAAAGAGAGATGAAATTAAGAGAGAAAAGAACCAAAAAAGGTAGAAACAAGTACCCGATCTGCAACAATAATTAAAATATCGGTAAATTAGATTATGCACTTGTAAAATTATATTTTCATGCCAGAGAAGTTGTTTGACAGTAATTATAATACACTTAAAAATTTCATTTCCGTCAGAATGCATCAACATTAACTTCTTCTGACATATTTACTGGGTAAGTACAGGGACTTCATGTCCTTGAATGCTAAATCTACTATTTAGCAAAGCATGTGGAAATGCATCAACTTCTGGATTTCTGCAATTGTTTTGCTGTTCGATTTACTCCATAATAATGGTGAGCATTAGAAACCTCCCTGTTATTTGTAGTCCAAAATTCAGCCAATTTCCAGTCATTTATCAAAATATTTTTATTCAAGGCTTTTTACAAAATACACAAAAATATCAACGTGAACAAACAACCATTATTCCCCAACCTCCCCCGAATAGCAACACCCTCCACATCCCAACTTCCCAATTTTTACCCCCTTATTTCCCCCCTCCCTCGCTGACCCCTCAATCCTCCTTGAGGAAATCAATGAAAGGTTTCCAGCTCCGGCTGAACCCTTCTGCCGACCCCTGTAAAGTGAACTTGACCTTATCCAGCTGCAGGAATTTTGTCAGGTCACTCACCCGACTTCGGCGGGGGCTCCGAATACCGCCAACACAACAAATTCTGTCCTCCGGGCTATCAGTGAAGCAAAAGTCAGAACATCGGCCTTATTCCGACCCCGTCTCACTTGGCAACACACGCATAGCTGTGCCGCCCTGTGTTGCCTGTGAGATGCGACCTCATCAGAGGGGTGGACCTCGGGGGAGCTGATGGCCACCGTCGCACTCAATGCCCCCTCTTCACAATCGGTGCCCATAGGGCCCTGGGGTTCACCTTGGGATGGAGGGGTAGCTCGGTTCGAGCCCCGGCATCGTCTGGCTCTGCCACCTCTAGCGGTTTCCCATGGTCCGCAACATGATGTCGATGCCCTCAGCAATGCACTTCAGTGAATGGGACATGTTAGCAGTGCCTCAATCATGCTCCGCTGTGACGGACAAACTCCGCAGCGCATCGGCCATTCCCACCTGAGCATGGGACAAGTCCTGCAGAACCTCATCAAGGTTAGCCTGGTAGGGACTGGTTTAGCACAGTGGGCTAAACAGCTGGCTTGTAATGCAGAACAAGGCAGCAGCGCGGGTTCAATTCCAGTACCAGCCTCCCCGGACAGGTGCTGGAATGTGTCGACTAGGGGCTTTTCACAGTAACTTCATTGAAGTCTACTTGTGACAATAAGCTATTATTATTATTATTACTGGATGTCATTCCCCAGCGAGGCAGTCATTCTGTCGAAACCCTCAGCCATGACCGTCACCCATGGTGACGCCCTGGACACCTTCACTCATGGAACGCCGTGCACCAGGCTCTCCACTGTGGTAGCCACCTAGCAGTTTTGGCCTCGGTGCCACTCACTGCCGGTGCCATCTCCTGCGCCCGTAGCCTCTGGGACTCGTTCAAGCGGCTATGGATCTGCTACCGCAAGCCCATGGATAACCTCACGATGCTCCACTTCTCCAGCTTCCACCGTAAACACATTAAAGAAGCCATCCTCTATGGACAAGACCTCCCTATACACAGCATCTACTCAGACGAGGAGGAATGTAACAGACATCTACAGACGTTGAAAGACACCCTCGTAAGAATGGGATATGGAGCTCGACTCATCAATCGACAGTTCCAACGCGCCACAGCAAAAAAAAAAAATTCACCGACCTCCTCAGAAGCCGAACCCGGGACACAACTGAAAGAGTACACTTCGTCGTCCAGTACTTCCCTGGAGCGGGGAAACTATGACATCTTCGCAGCCTTCAACACGTATCGATGAAGACGAACAGCTTGCCAAGGCCATCCCCACACCTCCACTATTTGCCTTCAAACAACCATGCAATCTCAAACAGATCATTGTCTGCAGCAAACTACCCAACCTTCAGGAGAACAGCGACCACGATATCACACAACCCTGCCATGGCAACCTCTGCAAGACATGCCAGATCATCGACATGGGTACCACCATTACACGTGAGAACACAACCCACCCGGTATGCGGTACATACTCGTGCGACTCGGCCAACATTGTCTACCTCATACGCTGCAGGAAAGGATGTCCCAAGGCATGGTACCTTGGCGAGAGCATGCAGACACTGTGACAATGGATGAACGGACATAGCGCGACAATCGCTAGGCAGGAATGTTCCCTTTCAGTCAGGGAATACTTCAGCCGTCAAGGGCATTCAGCTTCTGATCTTCGGATAAGCGTCCTCCAAGGCGGCCTTCAGGATGCACGACAACGCAGAATCGCCGAGCAGAAACGGATAGCCAAGTTCCGCACACCTGAGTACGGCCTCAATCGGGACCTTGGATTCATGTCTCACTACATTAACCCCCCACCATCTGGCCTGGGCTTGCAAAATCCTACCAACTGTCATGGCTTGACAAATTCACACCTCTTTAACCTGTGAATACCTCTCTCTCCAGTCGCACCGGCTGGACTTGTAAATACTTAATAACCTGCAAAGACTCACAATCAAAGTATAATCTTGCATCATTGACTTTGACTAGATGTGTTTGTGTAACCCACCTCTTCACTCACTTGATGAATGAGCTGCACTCCGAAAGCTAGTGATTCCAAACAAACCTGTTGGAATTTAACCTGGTGTTGTAAGACTTCTTACGATTCTGAAGTTAATAGCTTTACCGAAACACAAATCAATACACTTGAGTCGGATTATCAGTTTTAAACATCAAGTAATTATCATAAATCTGAACCTTCCTTTTCTCCTCTACCCTTTTTGTAAACTCTGAATAGAATATCAACTTTACATGGTCCCGTCCCCCGTCCCCCCTCCCATAATCTTTTCATGGTCAACCAACGGTAATGAAGATACATTAAAGTTTTATTTAGAAACATTGTGATCAGCATGTGTTTCTTTTTTGTACCTTGGGTCTTCAGTATCTCTTGTTTAATGGCAATGCAATACTCTGTCGATCATCCTCTCTGCACAGATGGATTCATATTAGTTACGGTATGTCACATTAATGTTGCAATTCTGCAACAATGAAGTACACGCTTTAGTTGTAAGTGAGAGAAACTGTTAGTTTGTTAAATAAATTTAGAGCACCCAATTTTTTTTTTCATTTAAGGGACAATTTAGCTTAGCCAATTCACCTACCCAGCACATCTTTGGGTTGTGGGGGTGAGGCCCACTCAGATACGGGGAGAATGTGCATTCTCCACATGGACAGTGACCCAGGGCTGGGTTTGAAGCTGAGTCCTCGCTGCTGTGAGGGAGAATCTGTTACCAACTGGGGAAAGGGTAGGGCATTATGCCTAAGTATATATTAGAACCTGTTTCTGAGCCTATGTTCTCTGGGCTTTGTGAATAAACCTCTTTTGAGGAAATGACTCCAGATTCCTCCCTTTCTCAGTGAATGAATAGTGAATCATAACATGATACAGAAGAAAATGTTTTTTTTTCTTATTCTTCTCTGTTAATGGAAACATGCTTTCAATCGGTTCTTTAAGTTTGCTATGGAAAGCATGCATGCGTGATTGATAGCTAGCTTCAAAATTATGTTCCTCAATCACTTCCTCCACAACAGATTTTGTCGTTTCATGGTTTTGATCAACATCAGATGTTGACTCAAGTCATTACTCAAGTCTTTACAAGTCATTTTCTAGTTTATCAAAGAGATGTACTGCAGCTCTCTGTACACATTTATTTCCTTCTCACTGGTGCTTAAACATTTTCACAATTTAATCCAAATATTTGTTTACTCTCTTATTTTCCAATTCTTTTCCAATCTTATTGATCTTTGATTCAGCTCAACTGCTCTAGTGAATTCATTTGTCCGTGGTTAGCACAATTGCTTCACAGTTCCAGGGTTCCAGGTTCGATTCCCGGCTTGGGTCACTGCCTGTGCGGAGTCTGCACGTTCTCCCCGTGTGTGCGTGGGTTTCCTCCGGGTGCTCCGGTTTCCTCCCACAGTCAAAAGATGTGCAGGGTAGGTGGATTGGCCACGCCAAATTGCCCTTAGTGTCCAAAATTGCCCTTAGTGTTGGGTGGTGTTACTGGGTTATGGGGATAGGGTGTAGGTGTGGGCTTGGGTAGGGTGCTCTTTCCAAGAGCCGGTGCAGACTCGATGGGCCGAATGGCCTCCTTCTGCACTGTAAATTCTATGATAAATTATACCAGCCTAACAGCATCACAAGGGCATTACATTCATTTTGAAAATTTTCTTCCATAGGCACTGGACTGCTCCTTAGATTTTTTTCAATTCACTCATTAGATTAGTAATGGGCACGCTAGGCCTGGCTAGGTCTAGTGATGGGCAGGCTAGGCTCATGAGTGGGCCTCAAGAGCGGTCCTCCTCCATCTCAGTGAGCCACATGATTGAATTTGGTCATGTGCACTAACCATGAATAAGACTAAATGCGTTTAATACATGCCCAGTACTTCATAACGAGTTATATAAACTGCTTAATCATTCATGTATTAACAGAACTGTCATCAACTTCAAACGGGAAAAACAAATGAAATATTTACACTTGCCACACTTAGATTACAATTTACTGTGCTTATCAATGTTAGTACCATCTACAATTAAAGGTTCTACCTTTCTTAATTACACAGGAATGTGTTTTAGGTGTTTACTTAATTTTTTATTTATCTTTATTTTAATTATCAAAACCTATTGCTCCCAATAAATTTTACTGCTGCTATTATAAAAACCTTATTATGAAGAAATCCTTAGAGTTACCATTAAATTGAACCAGTATTGATAAGCTAAATGAGGAAAACAAGTAAAATGGTCACCAACCAATCAACACCCTCTCGATCTTTCTCATACTCTTTTAGTTCCCAGTTCCACCCTCACACTCACAAACGTCATTTTCACAGACTCAACTAAATGTCTCGCGGGCTGCAGGTTGCTCACCTCTGCATTAAATCTTCAAAATGTCTCTTAACATTTTCCTCATCTACTTTTAAAAATCTGAATCAGATCTTCCATTCAGCACATCACATCTTGTTCACCAAACCGCATCAGAGTTTAAGAAGTTAATTTCTCTTTCCGCAATGAAGTTTCCATAGTTGATTAGTCTTGGTTTTTACTTCTGTACTCAACCAACTGTTCTGATGCAACTGTTCTTGTTATATTCAAGACGTTTCTTACGATACTCAATCAAAATTTCTGATGCATGAAGTTCAAGTTTTAATTGAAGATTTATCTTTGTTGAATTTGCTTCCACAAGTTTATCATGTGGGCTTCTTAAGTCCGTTCTACTTCCTGTGACTCTCACTCCAGTGTTATTACGAGTTCTCATTCTTCGTTAGCAAATTCATCTTTCTTGTACAAAAGTTGAATCTCTACACTGAGTTGTGCCTGATTGGCAATGAGCTACTTGGGAACATTAATTTTTGAGGAGATTGGCAATATTGGCATGATCAAGCAACTGCTGCAACACTGTCACTCACTGTGTTGCTGTCCATGCTGGCCAAATCATTACTTAATATAAAATCTATCCCTTTCATGGGTAAGTGAGGAACAATTCCAGTTAAGTTACTTTGTAAATTGACTTTACATAAGGAAACAGACTCGTCTATCCCATGAATACCCCCTATTAATACTTTTTACTTCATCAAATCATCTAGAACAGAAATCGTATAATCAGCCATCGTCAATGACTGAATTTACCCAGTGTGTCTCAAAAAATTGTTTGATTGTTTCATCAGAGGAGTAAGGGAAAACTTCTCTTTTAAAGATAAAACCTCCATAATCTTAAGTCATCTGATTCACTTCAACAGTATTCAAGAAAGAATCATCTCAACTATCCCGCACTGCATTCCACATTCTAGAGGTTCTAAGGGAACATGTTTCACTGATACCATAGCCACTGGTTTAACACCTATTTTCTTCTCTGGTGCAACCTTTTCTGAAGACTTCCTCGTGTCCCTATTACTGCAACCGCCAGTTTACCATTCCATTTTTATATGCCCAGTCTTCTGACAATTAAAGCATACCAGCTTCTTTACATCATTTTTATTTTCCATACTAACAACAAAGTACAAAGAAAAGTACAGCACAGGAACAGGCCCTTCGGCCTTCCAAGCCCGTGCCGACCGTCGGCACGGTAACACAATAGTTAGCACTGTTGCTTCACAGCGTCAAGGACCCAGGTTCGATTCCTGACTTGGGTCAGTGTCTGTGTGGAGTATGCACATTCACCCCGTGTCTGCGTGGATTTCCTCCAGGTGCTCCGGTTACTTCCCACAAGTCCCGAAAGATGTGCTTGTTAGATGAACTAGACACTCTGTGCTTCCGGCGGCGCCCTCGAGGAAGCAGGTTGCAGATCGGGTCCCTCCCGCCTGCGATGGGCAAACGGACCTTTTGAATGGACTTTTGCGCGACTTGGTGACCTGGTTAGGTTTAGGGGATGATAGGGAAGAGGCTCTCCCCCCCCCCCCCCCCCCCCCCCCCCCCCCCCCCCCCCCCCACCCCAGGGTATGAGCAGCTGGACCAGAAGTGGTCGAGTGGAGCGGCAGGGCTTGAAGTGGGAGCAGCGGGGATCCCAGGCCAGGCGGCAAAACATGGCGGACAGCAGGGACCAGAGAGCGGAGGCTCACTGGCCAAGGGATCAGCAGATGGACCTTTTTAAGAACTGTTTTGCCAAATTGAAGAGGGACACATTGGATCCGATGAGGGCGGCAATGGACCGAATGGTCGAGGGGCAGGCGGTTCATGAGACGGCGCTCAGGGAGGTCGAGGTGAAGCTCTCCAGCCAGGCGGACATGGTGGCGGAGCTGGAGCACGAGGTGGAAGAGCTGAACACCCGCCACAGGAGGATGCATGAGCAGCTTGAAGAGCTGGGAAACAGATCCAGGAGGCAGAATTTGAGGATCGTTGGCCTCCCCGAGGGCTGCGAGGGGTCGGATGTGGGTGCATACGTGAAAGGTTTGCTCGAGGCGCTGATGGGGCCGGAGGCCTTCCCCCGACCCCTGGAGTTGGATGGGGCACATAGAGCCCCTGCAAGGAAGCCCAGGATGGGCGACCGACCGAGGGCCTTGGTGGTCCGCTTTCACCGGCTTGCTGACAGGGAACGTGTGCTGCGATGGGCCAAGGCGGAGAGGAGCAGCAGATGGGGGAATTGTGAGGTGCGCATCTACCAGGACTTGGAAAGGAGCTGGCCAAGAGGCATGCAGGATTCATCAAGGTAAAGGCAGCCCTCCACAAAAAGGAGGCGAGGTTTGGAATGCTGTATCCTGCGAAGCTTTGGGTTACGTTTGAGGAACTCCACTACTACTTTGAGACACCAGAACAGGTTTGGACTTTTATTAAAGAAAAGAAGCTGAACTTGAACTAACGGGCACTTAGTTTTCTCAGTGCTGCACAGTGACAGCGATCTGTTAACCTAATTTGCTCTGACTAGATGTGGACATTTATTAAAAGAAGCTGGACTTGAACTGAAGGACTTTGGGCTCTCAAAGCTTTTGCGGTTTGTTAAATTATCCTGTACTGTAATGTTCTAACCAAGATTGTTTTCAGCCGGGACAGGGAGCGGGGGCTGGAGGGCACATTGTGTAGGGGGTTCTTGGGGGATAGCATCGAGGGGGGGGGGGGTAGAGAGAGGGGCCCTGCAAAGGGGGCCCTGCGCTTGGTACCTTTTGGTGGGAGATCGGGACCTCGGAGAGGGGGATGGGCTAGGGGCTGGTTAAGGGACTTGAAAGGACACGGTGAGATACAATCAGGTTAATGGCTCCTTGGTGTGTGGGGGGAGGGCCCGAGGGCCCGGGTGGGAGACAGACAGGCGCCAAGGGCAGGGGTCAGCGTAGCTAGTGTAGGTCAGTGGGCCCCAGAGAGAGGAGGAGGAGGAGTGGTCTAGGGCCAAGCGCAGGGCTGGCCTGGCAGATCAGGCCTCGGGGGTAGTGGGGGGGGGGGGGGGGGGGGGCAGCCGGGAAGGAGAGCAGAGAAGACTTAAGTGGCCAAGGGGGGGGGGGGGGGGGGGGGAAGTTGTCTAGGGATCTCCCGGGGGAGAAGGTCGCTTGTAGACTCTCAGGGAACAGCGCAGGAAACCGACAGCAGCGGCACCTGAGGGAGGGGGGTGGGGGTTGGAGCCACGTTAGTCTAGTTGAACACGTGGGGCAGGGCAAACAGAGCTGACAGGGGAAGTGCTTTATTAACATGTTTATTCTTTCCCACTGTTTGTTTTCACCTATTTTAAGGCTCTTTGCATAGGGCCTGTTTTCTCTCTTGAAGTGTTACAAATTTGTTTTAAATAAAACATTTTAAAAAAAGAACTGGACATTCTGAATTCTTCCTCTGTGTACCGAACCTGTGCCAGAGTGTGGCGACTAGGGGATTTTCACAGTAACTTCATTACAGTGTAATATAAGTCTACTTGTGACACTAATAAAAATTATATTATATTAATTACATTTTTATTAACTGGAACAGTTGCTGCCTTCTCCCTAAAGCTAGACTATTTTTTGATCCTTCAATTTCCATTTTCTCCAACAACACTTCAAATAAATGTATAATACTCAACTATTCATTCCTTAGCTTCTGTCTTGCAGGTTCTTTTGTCTCGCCTAGTTCTGCCCAATGCTACTCCAGTGTCTGCAGTACACTTAGTAGAAGATTGCTTAATTTCAATACGTAAGTCAGATGGCCTTGCAGGAAGCCTTGAGTAACTCTGGATCTTGGGGGCCTGCTTTTGGACTGTACCATTTTCACATGGGCGACTTTAATCTGAGCTGTCTGACTGTCAGGCAGCAATGGGAGGATTAGCAGAGTTGTACTGGTAGGAGCATGGTAAGTCTCCTCAGAGAGGACAATAGGTTTGTGCATCATGAAGCCAATGGCCGTTCCTTCAGGACTCTCCTCAGCACCAGTAGCAATCTGCTGGAGCACAGATTGCTAGATTCTAATGAAAACCCTTGTGAGCATTGGTATCTGCAGTCAATATGACAGCAACCTGAACCTGCATGGCACCAAACTGGGCATGTCATGCATGTCATCTCACGACCTCAGTATGAGCTTCTACTGTAGCACCCAGACATTGTGTGGCTTCTGCCTGTGCTGCAGTGGAATCTGAGGCATCAACCATCAGTTGTCACTGAACCTCAGGGCCACCTGTCATGCCACAAGTGTTTCATTCATTCGGTTTTCATTATGCCTCTCTTCTTGACTTTCCCCCAAATCCCCAATCTGCTCTGCCGGCTGGCTTGAAGGGGATGGTATCAAGCAGCTCTGCAAAGGAGACCTGAACCAACATTCTAGTGCTGATAGCCCTCTGATGATGGCAGCAGCATATTGGACTGTGTTAGTTGACAACACGGTCACTGCCTCAATGCCCACCTCCAGCTGCTGGATGATCTGGCGCCCATCTGCTCACCATTAATTGGCCAGCCGGCATGAAATCTCAATGAGATTTGGAGATTGGATTAGAGCACCCACTTCCAATCCTATCTTTCTTTTCTTGCTGATTCACAGACAATTTCAGAAATCATATTACTTTTCCATGCTGTTGCTCTTGGAACTTTCTTCTCGTCATCACTCTCATTGCAAAAAGCCTGATTATTCATAACTCGCAAAGTGTTTTCTTGCGGGTTATGAAGATTTTTTTGTGGACATATTAAGACCTTTACTGTAGTTCATTTTGAATTGTCCTATAATTGGATCTCGTTTTTTTTTTTTCGCCTTCATTCAATTTATGAATTTTTGGGTCTTTATTAAACCGTGTGCTGTACCTTAATAGATATATATTTAGTATAAAATCATCAAACAAAATTGGGATTTGTTCCACAATGTACAAGTTGTACAAGTTTTATTTGGACTATAGAATAGATTAGACCAGTTGGAATTTTTTTTTAATGCTGTTGATCTCAATTTACAGGTGGGAGATGAAGGCTATCATGAACAGAATTTGAATACGTAAATTCTTGCTCATATATTTAATTGAACCCAAGAAACTTTCACAGTCGGTTCCTCTGAGTGCCTGCTCATTGCCACTGCTCCAAGTTTCCTCTTTTGCTTTTCCAATTTATTTCATTTTAACAGCATTGTTCAAACTAGGGTAATGTACTTTGACACATTACTATGTATATTTATATTTGGAAGCATTTTATCTCTGAAACAAAATGTAATATACCAAATAATCTTGGGTCATCACGGCTAAATTATGTGGTCTCCAAATGTTAGATAATGTGGTACCCTATGTAGAGCCTGTCCATCATTTCTCTTGCTCTCGATCTCTCTCTCGCTCCTGGTTTGGGTCAACGACAGTTGACAAAACAGGCAGCCGCAAAAGAGATAGCGCAAGTTAGGGGCGGAAGTGGGAGGATCATAGCAGACCCAAATGAGGTTAATGAGGCCTTTGCCAACTTCTTCCGAGGGCTATATTCCTCCAAACCCCCAGAGGGAGACTCGGTGATGGAACAGATCCTCGACAGACTGGGTATACCAGTGGTGGGGAAGGACAGGAAACTAGGCCTGGAAGAATCGCTAGAGCTGAGCGAAATTGTAAAATGCATTAATTCCATGCAGTCAGGGAAAGCGTCTGGATCGGATGGGTTGACGGTAGACTTTTACGACAGCGCTGGCCCAGGTCTCGATCTACTGATCTCCAAAAAGGACAAAGACCCGACAGAGTGTGGAGCATACAGACTCATCTCTCTCTTAAACACTGATGCAGAAGTCCTTGCGAAAGCACCGATGAGGCGCCTGGAGAGCTGCCTGTCAGAAGTCATCACAGAAGAACAAACTGGGTTTGTCAAGTGCAGACAGCCAACAGCAAACATCAGATGCCTGCTGAATATAATAATGACCACATCCGGGGAGAGGAGACCAGATGAGATAGTCTCCCTGGACACTATACAACTTAATAAGGCAGTCTCTCAGGTGGACGTCCATCAACGTTCTGCAATCTGGCTACGCGAGACTTATGAAGTGTCCTCTGTTCCTTCTGTAGGTGGCACTTCCTGGTAAGTTACTCCAGTGTCTGTCTCTAGGTATTGGAAAGTCCTCAGAAACAGGATCTGAATTTGTTTCTGTGTTTGGTCTCTGTTCAGAAGTATCACTGTTTAGATTTTCCTATGGAAATGTTTCTTGAGAAGTTTCAGTGAGTAGTTCGTCAGTATAACTTCACCAAACTCCTGCATCACTGGGCAGCACGGTAGCCTTGTGGATAGCACATTTGCTTCACAGCTCCAGGGTCCCAGGTTCGATTCCGGCTTGGGTCACTGTCTGTGCAGAGTCTGCACATCCTCCCCGTGTGTGCGTGGGTTTTCTCCGGGTGCTCCGGTTTCCTCCCACAGTCCAAAGATGTGCAGGTTAGGTGGATTGGCCATGATAAATTGCCCTTAGTGTCCAAAATTGCCCTTAGTATTGGGTGGGGTTACTGGGTTATGGGGATAGGGTGGAGGTGTTGACCTTGGGTAGGGTGCTCTTTCCAAGAGCCGGTGCAGACTCGATGGGCCGAATGGCCTCCTTCTGCACTGTAAATTCTATCTATCTATCTATCATCCGTCTTTGGACCTGTTTTTACCAGGACGACAGCAGGTATCCATTTCTCATTGGCAGTGTAGATTCTGGCTAGCACTCATTCTCTTTGAGTGAATACTCAATTTTTTAGAGTTTTGTTCCCTCCTAGCTATCTGTGCTTTTTGTTGTCACTTGACAATCTCTGAATTGTCAGGTTGTATCAATAAACCAAACTGTTCTCAGTTTCCGTTTGAACAGCAGCATTGCTGGTGAACTCTGGTGTTCTGATAAGACATCAAACAGGAAGTCAGAGGGTAGTAAAGAGGGGATTAAAACAAATGCCAGTCAGGAGAAAAGTGGAAGACAGAGAAACCCATTTATCTGCATTTATTTCAATGCAAGAGGCCTAACGACCAAGGCAGATGAACTCAGGGTATGGATAGATACATGCGACTGGGATATTATAGCTATTACTGAAACATGGTTAAAGGAGGGGCATGACTGGCAGCTCCATGTTCCAGAGTACTGATACTATAGGAAAGATAGACCAGGAGATAGGAGAGGAGGAGGAGTTGCACTTTTGATTAGGGACGACATCATGGCAGTACAGAGAGTGGATATATCCAAAGGTTCGCCTCACTGAAAAATAAGACAGGTGAGATCACTTTGATAGGGCTGTATAGTCAGAGGGAAATCGAGAAGCAAGTATGTAAGGAGATTACAGATAGCTGTTGGAAAAATAGGGTGGTAATAGTAGGGGACATTAACTTTCCCAACATTAACTGGGACAGCCATAGCACTAGGGGTTTGAAGAGAAATTTGTCGAGTGTATTCAGGAAGAATTCCTCATTCAATATGTGGATGGCCCAACTGGCGAAGGGGCAAACTTGACCTTCTCTTGGGGAATAAGGAAGGGCAGGTGACGAAAATGTTAGAGAGGGATCACTTTGGGACCAGTGACCATGATTCCATTAGTTTTAAGATGGCTATGGTAGTTCTGGCCCAAAAGTTAAAATTCTAAATTGCGATAAGGCCAATTTCGATAGTATTAAGCGGGAACTGTCAAAAGTTGATTGGGTAGCCTGTCTACAGGCAAGGGGACAGCTGGAAAGTGGGAGTCTTTCAAAAGGATGTTAACTAGGGTTCAATGTGAGCATATTCCTCTTAGAGTGAAGGGTAAGGCATGTAGAAGTAGAGAACCCTGGATGACTCAGGATATTGAGGCCATGATCAAAAGGAAAAAGGAGACATATGACATGCATAGACAGCTGGGATCAAGTGGATCCCTTAAAGAGTATAGAACTTGTGGGAGTAGAGGTAAGAGAGAAATCAGGAGCCAAAAAGGGCTCATGAGATTGTCTTAGCAGATACAGCAAAGGACAATCCTGAGAGCTTTTTCTGATATATAAAGGGCTAGGGAGAGGGTAGGGCCTCTTAAGGATATAAAAGGTCATCGATGTGCAGATCCACAAGGCATAGGAGAGGCCCTAAATGAATATTTCTTGTTGAGAAAGGCAAGAATATTAGGGAAATTGGGGAAATAAACAGTGATGTCTTGAGGAGTCTACATATTACTGAGAAGGAGGTGCTGGAGGTATTAAAGCACATTAAGACCTGATGAAATGTATCCCAGGACATTGCGGGAGGCGAAGAGGGAAATTGCTGTACCCCTAGATGAGATATTTGAATCATCGACAGCCACAGGATAGGTGCCTGAAGATTGGAGGGTAGCAAATGTTGTGCCCTTGTTTAAGAAGACCTGTGGGGATAAGCCTGGGAACTATAGACCGGTGAGCCTTACTTCTGTAGTGGGTAAGTTGTTAGAAGGTTTCTGAGGGACAGGATCTACACGCATTCAGATACGCTAGGGCTAATTAGGGGAAATCAGCATGGCTTTGTAAGGGGAAAGGCATTTCTCACAAATTTGATTGAGTTTTTTGAAGGGGTAGCCAAAAAGGTAGATTACAGCAGTGCAGTTGACGTTGTCTTCATGGACTTTAGCAAGACCCTTGACAAGGTACCGCATGGTAGGTTGATGCAAAAGGTTAAGTCTTTCAGAATCCAGGGTGAGGTAGCCAATTGGATACAAAATTGGCTTGGCGATCAAAGCCAAAGGGTGGTTGTAGAGGGTTGTTTTTCAAAATGGAGGCCTGTGACCAGCGGTGTGCCTCGGGGATCGGTGCTGAGTCCACTGTTATTTGTTATGTAATATATATATATATATATATATATATAATATAAATGATTTGGATGAGAATGTAGGAGACATGGTTAGTAAGTTTGCAGATGACACCAAGATTGGTGGCATAGTGGACAGTGAAGAAGGCTTTATAATATTGCAAAAGGATCTTGACCAATTGGTCCAGAGGGCCGATGAATGGCAGATGTAGTTTAATTTGGATAAATGTGAGGTGATGCATTTTGGTAGATCTAGTCAGGGCGAGATCTACTCAGTTAATGGTAGGGAGATGGGGAAAGTGTCATGGGAGTGTCCCTTTAAGAAATATTTTGTCTTATCAAATGGCTTCAGTGATGTCATTATGTGGATGGAGCTTGGCTGTGGCTCTGAGTTTTACTTTCATTTTGACTGGGAGCTGTTGTGTGGCTCTGAATTTTTCTGTTTTCGCTTTCACATTTGGCTGCTGTATTCAGACTGACAAGGATCTTGGAGTCTCTCTCTCTCTCTGCATGTTAAAAGCGGTCTCCTGATTACGTGCTAACTTAAAAGTGATAACTGTTTTCTGGAAGGAATTCAATCCTGTTGTTTTGAACAGGAAACAAGCAATACCTATACCAGATCTGAGTGTGCTGGGCCACAGTGTCGGAAGACTTCAGAATCCCTGTTCCCCATTTTGCTATGCCATGTGCGTGGTCCCTGCAGCCTCAACTCTATCCACTTCAATAGCAAGCAAGATTTCAAACAGTAGTTTTTCTTACGGTTGTGTTCCTTTTTTTTTTAAACCTCCAACATTGATGGCTTTTGCTGCGCCCAACATATAATTCCAGTCCCAAGAGTCTTTTCTCCGCTCGCGACGTCTTCTCCATATTCGTGCCCACAATTTTTTTTTTTTTTTTCTTGTCTCAATCCTCATCTCCAGTTTTCTCTTTTGTTATATTCTCTGAGTGCCCAAAAGAGAAAAGGTATGGAGGTGTCACATACTTATACACACGATGAGAGGCTATGAGGGGATGTTGCTCATACAATCTAAAATGGAGAATTGCAATCCCGGGCAATACACTTTGCTGATGTCACTACAGAACACGTGATGCAATGTGGTTGACTCTTAACTGCCCCCTCAAGGGCAGTTAGGGCTGGGCAATAAATGCTGGCCCAGCCAGCAACGCCCCCATCCCATGAGCGAATTTTTAAAAATTCCACCAGCAGGGATGCATTCTCTGATACATAACAAGGATCTATTCGCCAAAGATACCACAAGTGTTAAACATCGACCTTCTGAAAGGTTTTGCCAACAACATTCAAATGCAATAATTTAGTAGGCAGGAAAATGAGCACAAATAGAAATGAGCATCAACTTTACTAGTGATATACTCTTATAAATGTTCTGAGAAGTAGTTAGAAATCTGTTTCCCATGGTTGCAAATCTGTTCCAAGTATCTAGTTCTATTGCTGCATTTCAAGGCTGAGTTGCCTACTTATGAAAGGAGGAAGCGCAAAAACTTAGCTTCATATCAGTAGTTAGCAAAGTGCTGAAATCTCTAATTAGAAACTTGAGAATAGGGCACTTGGAAAATCATACCACAGTGGCACGGTGGTTCGCATGCTGCCTCACAACTCCAGGATCCCCGGTTCAATTCCGGCCTTGGGTGACTGTGGGGAGTTTGCACATTCTCCCCGTGTCTACGTGGGTTTCCTCCAGGTGCTCCGGTGATGTGCAAGTTAGGTGGATTGGCCATACTAAATTGCCCCTTCGGGTGGGGTTACAGGGTGGGGCATTGGGCCTAGGTAGGGTGGTCTTTCGAAAGGGTGCAGACTCAATGGGCCAAATAACGGCCTCCTGCGTTGTAATTCTATGATTCTATGAAATAGAGTCAACGTATCCTTTTGGAGACAAATTTGTTTTTGCCAAATCTTGGCGTTTTTCAGGATGTAACTAGTGGAATGGATAAGGAGGAACCAGTGGATGTAGTGCATTTGGATTTTCAAATATCAATAAAGTGCAACACAAGTGGTTGGTGTACAAAATTAGGATTCATGGAATTGGATGTAATCAACATGGATTGAGGATTGGCTGTATTGGCAGAAAGTGGGAATAAACGGGACATATTCTTATTGGCAGGGTGTAACTAGCAGCATCAGGACCTCTGCCTCAGCCATCTACAAACTATAGGAATGAGTCACCTGAGGGGACTAAGTATAATGTATCTTATGTTTTCTGAAAATACAAAGTTAGTTAGGAAAATAAGTGATGAGGAGGACACAAAGAGGTTGCAGAGCGGGATAGTGAGATAGGAGCGATAATATGGTGGTCAGATAACAATGGGGTCAAGTGTATTTATCCACTTTGGCAGGAAATATAAAAAGCAGAATACTTTTTGAGTGCTGAGGGATAGGGAAAGGTTTGCACTCAAAAGGGACCCTGGGTATTCTTGTATATGAATCACAGAAAGTTAATATGCAGACAATTAGGACGGCAAATAGCATATTCTTTTTGTTACATCATGATTGGAATAAAATAACAATTAAGTCTTCTTATTACAATTATACTAGACATTGGTGAGGCCATATCTAGAGTATTGTGTGCATTTTTGATCTCCTTACCCAAGAACAAAACTTGCCCTAGAGGGATTGTAACAAATGTTCACTCGACTGATACCTGGGATGTCCTATGAGAGGAGATTGAACAGACCAGGTCTATGTTCCCTGAAGCTCAGAAGAATGAGATTCAAACATATAAAATTCTTAATGAACTTGATAAGTTAGAGGCTGAAAAGATATTTCGCCTGACTGGGGAATCTAGAACACAGGATGAGAGTTTTAGAATAAGGGGTCAGCTATTTAGGACTGAGATGAGGAGACAATTCTTCCCTTAAAGGGTTGTGAATCTTTAGAAATCTTTACCGCAGGGATCTGTAGATGCTCAGCCATTGAGTATATTCACGACAAATGGTTGATAGATTTTGGGGTGCTCAGGCTAAAGGATATGGGAATAATGCAGGAAGGTGGAGCTGAGGTAGAGGATTAACCTGCTTGACCTACTCCAGCTCTGTTTCATATTTCATGTCTGCTGGAGGAGTGAGGTGAAATGTACCAGCTTCTCCTGGACTGGCATTAATGCCAATCTGCATTTCATACTTTGAATATTTACTGTTATTGTTATTTTGTGTTGGAGTATTGTCAGTAGATCATAGAAGTAGTTGTTGTATCCTGCAGGTGGCATTGTATAAATCATGTAAGAAAAATGGAAATTAAATATTTGTTGATTTATTGTTGCATTGCACTCTGCAATTCATAAAAATTACTATTGTGTATGCAGGTATATATTGTGTATTCCATAGTGAGGAAGAAAAGTATGTTATTTGCAAGTGTCTACTTGGGTTCTTAATATATATACAAACATTCAGGGAGCTTATTTTAAAATATATTATTTTGTAACATTCAAATAAATAATTTTCCTTTGCTTATAATAGCGACCTTTCCTTAGAATCTAAGGTACAGAGATCTGTTTGTTTCTCCATTTACACACCATTTTCAATAATGTTGTCGTGGACATGGCCTTTAACTCTCAGTGCTGCAGTTTAGGTAGCTGTTGAGCAGGAACATGCCCCGATTAGTTGTCAGTGTCCAATATTTCCTAGGTTTTATACAATTTTCCTGTTCAGGATTGACCTCATCTAACCGCATGCCCAATCTTCACAATTTGGTATCTTCATTTTCTGAAAACTAATCTTCAAAACCAATTTCTTGGAAATGCAAGGTTTTTTTGCTGTTTATTTTCGTTGAGTATTTTTCACCTTTACTAATGGTGTACAAAGGGAGCACTTCAAAGACACCCTGAAGGCTTACTTCAAGAAATGCATCACCACATAAATGCCTGGGAGACCCTTGCTCAGACAAGACCTACTTGAAGGAACCCCCTGATTGCAGGGATGCAATTCTTCGAGAAAACCCAATGGCAAGAGGAGGCCCGGAAAAAGAACCTGAGAAAGGAATACCCATGATCTAAAGTCCAAGGACCGATCCCACCTTCTGGAAACATTCAATTATCAAACAGCTAAAACATTATAATGTACAAAACATTTAAACGTTTCATTTGTCAACTATATTTTATCCTGTTAGACTCCTAAACGACCCCCTTATGGACTGATCTGATCAATACTACACTCCTGTATGCTTCACCCGATGCCTGAGTCTATGCATTTACATTGTGTACCTTATGTTGCCCTATTACGTATATTCTTTTCATGTACTAAATTATCTGGGCTTTTTTATAAATGTTTTTTTATTGGGTTTTTGAACAAAGCATATTTACCGTTATGTATACAGAATAAGATATATATATATATATATAGAAGAGAAGAGCACACAAACATACCAAAAAAACCAAACATAAAATAAAATAACTGGTGGGATTAAAATGACCTGTTTGAGCTGCACGCAGAAAAATACTTTTCACTGTACCTCGGTACACGTGACAATAAACCAATCCAATCCAATTCTAATTTTCCTCAACTTTACTAACTCATTTTGCATCTTTTCCTAGCTTATATAGCTTGAGCAGCATGGTAGCACAAGTGGCTAGCACTGTGGCTTCACAGCGCCATGGTCCCAGGTTCGATTACCCGCTGGGTCACTGTCTGTGTGGAGTCTGCAAGTTCTCCCCGTGTCTGCATGGGTTTCCTCCGGGTGCTCCGGTTTCCTCCCGCAGTCCAAAGACGTGCAGGTTAGGTGGATTGACCATGCTAAATTGCCGTTAGTGCCCAAAAAGGTTAGGAGGGGTTATTGGGTTATGGGGATAGGGTGGAAGTGAGGGCTTAAGTGGGTCGGTGCAGACTCAATGGGCCGAATGGCCTCCTTCTGCACTGTATGTTCTATGTTCCATATCAATTTAAAATGCAAGTTACTTTTCCGGCCTCCTCTTGCCGGCGGGTGTCCTCGAAGAATTGTGTCCCTTCATCAGGGGGTTCCTTCAAGTAGGTCTCTTCTGAGTAAGAGTCTCCAGGTGTTGACATTGGTAATACAGTTCAAAGTATGAAATGCAGATTGGCAACCGTGGTTAAAGATGTGGCTCTAGGATCGGGCTCATCAGCCATGCAAGACCCCACAGAATCCATGACCAGTAAGACAGAGTTTCTTTGGTGGACAATCATACTTGTCAGTGAGTGATCACCAAAGAAGAGAGAGGGTGGACAAACTGCATTTTAAATTGATATAATCTCAGAAGATGTGTTAGTAAATGTTGAGGAAAATTGGAATGTTTAACAAGATAAAATATAGTTGACAAATGAAATGTTTAAATGTTTTGTACATTATAATGTTTTAGCTGTTTGGTAATTTTATAGTTAGTATGTATGGTCATAAAGTTGTCCCTGATGTTTCAGTGGTTTTAATATGATACGGATGCTCAGTTCAGTGCCTCAATCTATCAGCTGCAAACAAACTCGAATGGTTGTCCAAAGGAGATCCTCTCACTCGCCCAGCTGTTTTTAAGGGTTAAATTATGCTGCAGCACTGATGTGAGCACCATGGCATGTTCACAAAAATCGCTTTTTCTACAATCTGGGTGGCAGTCACATTGGCTATACTCTTTGCACAATTTTAAAAGTATAACTGAATTTGTCACTGCAATAAGTGAAACAGCTGACTTTATTTTTCTCATATCGTGCAGGTTAAAAGGTTTAATATTTGTATTGTCTTCCTTTTGCAGTATGTGCAGAAAACTTGGAGAAGAACCTTAAGCAGATGGAGAAACAGCTTCAACAGCTTGAAAAGGATTTGGAAACTTTTCCTCCACCGGAGGACCGACATGACAAGTTTGTGACCAAGATGTCCATATCCTTCCTGGCAGCTGCACAGCTCATGGAGCAGTATTTAGTTAAGTCTTACATACGTTTATATTTTTTTGAGTGCATCAGTGAAGCTGCTGCTTCATCACGGATGTTAATAATTTTCAAAAGCTGAGGGGCCTTCATAAATGAGTGAATGAAGAAATGAATCATATAGTATTATAAGATTAGAGTCATAGAATAGCTCAGAAAGAAGCCCTCCACTCCATTGTGTATGTGCCGGCTATCAAGCACCTATGTATTCTAATCCCATTTTCCAGCACTTGGACCATAGCCTTGTATGCTATGGAATTTCAAGTGCTCATCTAAATGCTTCTTAAATGTTGTGAGGGTTCCCACCTCTACCATTCTTTCAAGCAGTGAGTTCCATAAAATAATCAGCTCACAAGAGGTTTATTTTAGAATTCAAATTTAACCATTTACCATGGTGAGATTGCTCATTAATCTCTTGTGTGGGACCTTGTTAAAAGCCTTTTGAAAGTCCAGAGACACAATATCCACTGGTTCACCCTTATCCACTCTACTGGTCACATCCTCAAAAAATTCCAGAAGATTTGTCATGCAAGATTTCTCTTTAGTGAATCCATGCTGACATGGACCGAGATTCAAACTTGGAACCCCAGAACATTGCTCTAGGTTTGTGATTTACCAGTTCAGTGACCTACACCACTAGGCCATAGGGGGACCATTACAAAGTAATTTTAATGTGGAGATGCCGGCGTTGGACTGGGGTGAGCACAGTACGAAGTCTTACAACACCAGGTTAAAGTCCAACAGGTTTGTTTCGATGTCACTAGCTTTCGGAGCGCTGCTCCTTCCTCAGGTGAATGAAGAGGTATGCTCCAGAAACATATTATAGACAATCTCAAAGACGCCAGACAATGCTTGGAATGTGAGCATTAGCAAGTGATTAAATCTTTACAGATCTAGAGATGGGGTAACCCCAGGTTAAAGAGGTGTGAATTGTGTCAAGCCAGGACAGTTGGTAGGATTTCGCAGGCCAGATGGTGGGGGATGAATGTAATGCGACATGAATCCCAGGTCCCGGTTGAGGCCGCACTCATGTGTGCGGAACTTGGCTATAAGTTTCTGCTCGGCGATTCTGCGTTGTCGCGCGTCCTGAAGGCCGCCTTGGAGAACTCTTACCCGGAGATCAGAGGCTGAATGCCCTTGACTGCTGAAGTGTTCCCAAACTGGAAGGAAACATTCCTGCCTGTTGATTGTCGCGCGATGTCCGTTCATTCGTTGTCGCAGCGTCTGCATGGTCTCGCCAATGTACCACGCTTCGGGACATCCTTTCCTGCAGCGTATGAGGTAGACAACGTTGGCCGAGTCGCATGAGTATGTACCGCGTACCTGGTGGGTGGTGTTCTCACGTGTAATGGTGGTATCCATGTCGATGATCTGGCACGTCTTGCAGAGATTGCCATGGCAGGGTTGTGTGGTGTCGTGGTCACTGTTCTGAAGACTGGGTAGTTTGCTGCAAACAATGGTTTGTTTGAGGTTGCGCGGTTGTTTGAAGGCAAGTAGTGGGGGTGTGAGGATGACCTTGGCAAGATGTTCATCTTCATCAATGACGTGTTGAAGGCTGTGAAGAAGATGACGTAGTTTCTCCGCTCCGGGGAGAATTTTAAAAATACATTTAACCACAGAATAATGGTGATTCTAATTGGTCTAAATATGATTTACAGATAAAGTATGTTTCAAAACTAATTTCATTTTAAGCGTTGAATGTTGTGTAAGGCTTATTTCACAGATGACATATACAAATACCGCAGAAGTGGAGGAAATCCTGTGGATAGCTTGTAATCATGAGATTAACCTATACAGTTTATTGATGCCTGGACCTGTCCACGTTTCTTCAGCACTAAAGAGAATGGACCAGAAGGTCAAAATCTTACAAAAACTATTTTATCTTCCACAATGATTTTATCTTCACACATATGAACATAACGAAAAAGGAGCCAAAAGTAGGTTATTCAGCTCATTGGGCCTGCTCCGCAATTCAATTAGATCATCACTGATCTGTTTCCAATTCCACATTCCCATTTACCCTGATAACCTTTGATTCCCTTACCTAACAAAAATCTACCTACATCCACCTTAAAAATATTCAGTGACCCTGCCCCACCAGTGCCTTGAGGTAGAGAGTTCCAAAGGTGCACAAATCTCTGAGAGAAAAAAACTCCTAATCTCTGTCCTGAAAGGGTGACCCCTAATTTTAGAACAGTGCTCTCAGGTTCTGGACTCACCCACCTTGTCAAGACCTTTCAGTGTCTTGTATACTTCAATTAAGTCACCCCTCACTCTTCTGAACTCTTCTAAACTTCAAAAGAGGAAGAAACGGAAAACAACTCCAAATTCTGAAGAATGCACAAAAGTAAATCACCTAGAAAGATCGGAAGATGCAGGAAGAATAGAACGGATACGACAAATGATGAAATGTGCCAACCAAAATGAACCATTGGAAACAAGCCCAATCTGTCGATCCTATCCTTATAAGACATAGAAACATAGAAAAAAGGTGCAGGGGTAGGCCATTCCGCCCTTCGAGCCTGTACCACCATTCAAAGGTGATTTATCGGGTATTAATCCCATTAAATTCCACAGTACAATTTCCTGGCTGCATGAAAATTCAGTATCCCACTCCCACTACCCCTTGATCCTTTTAGCCGCAATGGCCATGTAGAGCTCCCTCTTGAGTATATCCAACAAATTTGTCCCAACAATATTCTGTGGTCGAGAATTCCACAAGTTCATAACTCTCTGAGAGAAGATATTCTTCCTCCTCTCAATCCTGAATGCCTTACCAATTATTCTTAGGCTGTGACCCCTAGTTCTGGATGTCCCCAACATCGGGAACATTCTTCCCTCATTTAGCCTGTCCAGTCTCATCAGAATTTTATATGTTTCTAGGCGATCTCCTCTCATTCTTCTAAACTCCAGTGAGTACAAGCCCAGTCGATCCAGTCTTTCTTCATATGTCAGTCCTGCCATCCTGGGAATTAGTCCGGTTAATCTTCGCTAGACACCCTCAATAGCAAGAATTTTCCTTCCACAAACTAGGATAGCAAAACTGCACGCAATACTCAAGGTGTGGCCTCACTAAGGCCCTGTATAACTGCAGCAAGACATCCCTACTCCTATCCTCGAGCCCTCTTGCTATGAAGGCCAGCATGCCATTAGCTTTCCTCACCGCATGCTGTATCGGCATTCCAACCTCCAGCGACTGGTCCACCATGACACCCAGATCTTGTTGCACTTCCCCTTTTCCTAAACTGCCACCATTCATATAATAATCTGCCTTCCTGTTTTTGTCACCAAAGTGGATAATCTCACATTTACCCGCATTATGTTGCAGTTGCCAAGTATTTGCTCACTCAGCCAGCCTAACTAAGTCACCCTGTTGCCTCTTTGCATCCTCCTCACAGCACACTGCCACCTAGCTTAGTGTTGTCTGCAAATTTGGGGATATTACATGCAATTCCTTCATCCAAATCATTAATGTATATTGTGAACAGCTGGGGTCCCAGCACTGAACCCTACGGTACCCCACTAGTCATGCTTGCTATTCTGAAAAGGATCAGTTTATTCCCACGCTCTGCTTCTAGTCTGCCAACCAGTTCTCTATCCACATCAATACATTACCCCAATACCATGAGGTTTATTTTTGCTCACTAATCTCTTGTGTGGGACCTTGTTAAAAGCCTTTTGAAAGTCCAGAGACACAATATCCACTGGTTCACCCTTATCCACTCTACTGGTCACATCCTCAAAAAATTCCAGAAGATTTGTCAAGCAAGATTTCTCTTTAGTGAATCCATGCTGACATGGACCAATCCTATCCTCACTTTCCAAATGCTTAGTTATTTCATCCTGAATAATTGACTCCAGCATTTTCCACACCACCGATGTTAAGCTAACTGTCTATAATTCCCTGTTATTTTTCTCCCTCCTTTTTTAAAAAGAAGGATTACATTAGCTACCCTCAATCCATTGGAATTCTTCCAGAGTCTATAGAATACTGGAAAATATTCACCAATGCGTCCAATATTTCTAGGGCCACTTTCTTAAGTACTCTGGGATGCAGAGCACCAGGCCCTGGGTATTTATCGGGTTTTAATCCCATCAATTTCTCCAATACAATACTAATAAGGATTTCCTTCAATTATTCCTTCAGGCCAGACCCTTTGTCCCCGAGTATTTCCGGAAGGTTATTTGTGTCCTCCTTAGTGACGATAGATCCAAAGTATTTGTTCAACTGATCTGCCACCTCTTTGTTGTCAATTATGTATTCACCTGATTCTAACTGTAAGGGACCTACATTTGTCTTCACCAGTCTTCTTTTCTTCACATATCTATAGAAGCTTTTGCAGTCAGTTTTTATGTTTTCTGCAAGCTTATTCCTGTATTCTATTTCCCCCTTCCAAATTAAACCCTTTGTCCTCATCTGCTGAATTTTAAATTTCTCCCAGTCCTCCAGCTTGCTGCTTTTTCCGGCAAATTTATGTAAGACCATAAGACACAGGAGCGGAAGTAAGGCCATTCGGCCCATCGAGTCCACTCCACCATTCAATCATGGCTGATTTCAACTCCATTTACCCGCTCTCTCCATAGCCCTTAATTCCTCGAGAAATCAAGAATTTATCAACTTTTGTCTTAAAGACACTCAACGTCCCGGCCTCCACCGCCCTCTGTGGCAATGAATTCCACAGACCCACCACTCTCTGGCTGAAGAAATTTCTCCTTATCTCTGTTCTAAAGTGACTCTCTTTTATTCTAAGGCTGTGCCCCCGGGTCCTAGTCTCCCCTGCTAATGGAAACAACTTCCCTACGTCCACCCTATCTAAGCCATTCATTATCTTGTAAGTTTCTATTAGATCTCCCCTCAACGTCCTGAACTCCAATGAATATAATCCCAGGATCCTCAGACGTTCATCGTATGTTAGGCCTACCATTCCTGGGATCATCTGTGTGAATCTATGCTGGACCCGCTCCAGTGCCAGTATGTCCTTCCTGAGGTGTGGGGCCAAAAATTGCTCACAGTATTCTAAATGGGGCCTAACTAATGCTTTATAAAGCTTCAGAAGTACATCCCTGCTTTTATATTCCAAGCCTCTTGAGATAAATGACAACATTGCATTTGCTTTCTTAATTACGGACTCAACCTGCAAGTTTACCTTTAGAGAATCCTGGACTAGGACTCCCAAGTCCCTTTGCACTTCAGCATTATGAATTTTGTCACCGTTTAGAAAATAGTCCATGCCTCTCTTTTTTCCGAAGTGCAAGACCTCGCACTTGCCCACGTTGAATTTCATCAGCCATTTCTTGGACCACTCTCCTAAACTGCCTAAATCTTTCTGCAGCCTCCCCACCTCCTCCATACTACCTGCCCCTCCACCTATCTTTGTATCATCGGCAAACGTAGCCAGAATGCCCCCAGTCCCATCATCTAGATCGTTAATATATAAAGAGAACAGCTGTGGCCCCAACACTGAACCCTGCGGGACACCACTCGTCACCGGTTGCCATTCCGAAAAATATCCTTTTATCCTCTTTAGCTTTAACACTACCCTTGATTTCCATTGTTAGCCATGGTTGAGCCACCTTCCCCATCTTACTCTTGTGCCAGACAGGGATATAATATTGTTGAAGATAATCCATGTGTTCTTTAAATGTCTGCCATTGCTTATCTACCGTGAACCCCTTAAGTGACTTTTGCCAGCTTATCCTAGGCAATGCGCGTCTCATACCATCAAAGTTAGCTTTCTTTAAGTTCAGGACTCTAGTCTCAGACTTAACTGTGCCACTCTCTATCTTAATGAAGAATTCTACCATATTATGGTCACTCTTCCCTAAATGATCTCTCACCACAACGTTGTTAATTAATCTTCTCTCATTGCACAATACCCAGTCTAGGATAGCCTACTCTTTCGTTGGTTCCTTGACATATTGGTTGGGAAAACCATCCTTTATACATTCCGGGAAATCCTCCTCCATCAGTTTGATTAGCCCAATCAATAAGCAGATTGAAGTCACTCATAATGACTGCTGAACCGTTACTGCACGCATTTCTAATTTCCTGTTTGATGCCATCCCCAACCTCACAACTACTGTTTGGTGGTCTCTGCACAACTCCCACTATGTTTTTTGCCCTTTGGTGTTCTGCAGCTCCACCCACACAGATTCCTCATCGTCCAGGCTAAGGTCCTTCCTTACTATTGTGTTAATCTCCTCTTTAACTAGCAACACTACCATACCTCCCTTTCCTTTCCTTCTATCTTTCCTGACTATTGAATGCCCCTGGATGTTGAGTTCCCATCCTTGGTCACCGTGGAGCCAGGTCTCCGTAATCCCAATTACATCATTTCTGTTAATGATTGTCAGCGCAGTTAATTCATCAACCTTATTACAAATGCTCCTCGCATTGAGAGATACGGCCTTCAGGCTTGGTTTTTTGACATTTATTGCCTTTTTAGAATAATGATGTAATGTGGCCCTTTATGGTTTTTGTCTTTGGTTTCTCTGCCTTCCCCTTTTCCCTTTGCCTTTTATTTCTGTCCCCACCTCACTTCCCTCCGACATTCTGCATCGGTTCCCATCGCCCTGCCATATTAGTTCAAACACTCCTCACGCCACATATTCATCTTAGCTATCCTGCCATTTCTACTCTGACCAGCACATTGACACTGGTAGCAATCTTGAGATTACTACCTTTTAAGGCCCTGCTTTTTAATCTAACTCCTAACTCCCTAAATTCAGGTTGTAGGACCTCATCCCATTTTTTTCCTATATTGTTGGCGCCTATATGCACCATGACAGCTGGATGCTCACCCTCCCTCTCCAGAATGCTCTGCAGCCACTCCGAGACATCCTTGACCCTTGCACCAGGGAGGCAACACACCATCCTGTAATCTTGTTTGAGGTCATAGAAACACCTATCTATTGCCCTTACGATTGAATCCCCTATCACTATAGCTCACCACTATTTTTCCTGCACTCCTGTGCAGCAGAACCAGCCACGGTGCCATGAACCTGGCTGCTCTGCCTTCCCCTGGTGAGCCATCTCCCCCAACAGTATCCAAAAACAGTATCCAAAACGGTATATCTGTTTTGGAGGGAGATGACTGCAGGAGATCCCTGCAATACGTTCCTACTCTTCCTCTGTCTGGCGGACACCCATTCCCTATCTTCCTCAGTAATTTTTATCTACGGTGTGACCAATTTACTGAACATGCTATCCACGATTTCCTCAGCATCGCGGAGACTCCAAAGTGAATCCACCAGCAACTGCAAAGCCATCAAGCAGTATGGCAGGAGCTGCAGTTGGACACACTTACTGCATATAAAGGAGTCAGGGACACCAGAAGGGCCCCTGAATTCCCACATCGCACAGGTGGAGTATTACATGGGTCTGGGACTCCTGCCGTGTCTTAACCCTTATGTTAACTTTACAATAATGCCAAGAGAGAATAAAAGAAAAGAAAATAGAAAAAAAAATAAAGACTATCCAGTCACCAGCCAGTCACTTACCTGCTAGCTGTGATGTCACAGTTTTACAACCTGCTCATTCCAGGTATCAATCCAATAAACCTCCTCTGAACCACCACCAATGCATTTATATCTTTCCTTAAATAAGGAGACCTCAATGACGAGTTCTAATTTCCTGATATTCCCCACATCTCCCCAGCGGCGTAACGAGGTTCCCGCCCTTGGGAACCTCATTTCCATATATTTTGAGATATTTAAATCATATTAAAGGGCTTCCTAGCCACGTGATCGCCTTTCACTGAATATTCATGCATGTTGGCAAGGTTTTACACCAGGTTTATAAAAATGGGAATCTGTCAAGGGGAAGCCACCGGGTGTGCCAAGGTAAATATAGCCCCAGGGGGAGATGGACATGCCCTGGCACAGGTTGCGGGGTCAGTGCCAGGTTGGCAGTGTCAGAGGTGGGTCTTTGGGGAGCCCCTTGGGCAGAGGAGGGGTTCGACTTATGTGTGTTTAGGGGAAGGGCTGATACCTGTGAGTAGGTTGGGGGAAGTGGGTTGCTCCGATACTTTTGATGGGGGGTTGTGATGAATGTAGGAATTTCAGATATATTGTATTATAAGTGTTTGGTGAAGTAAGGGTTAAAAACTTGGGTTGATAGTTGGTGTGTTAGAGTCTTAGGTTGAAATACAACAAAGCTTTTAGGAGCCAGAGGTGCATTAACCATCATAAAATGCTTGGGCTAATGCAGTTTTGTTTAGATTAGGGGTATTCCCTGGAGAGTTAATTAGTTTTCAGCTTTGTGACATGATGCCATTGCTGGGTGTAAATAACGCTTTTTAAGAAAGCGTTTTCAGTTCCGTTCTGCTCTGGGTGAAGCAGGGACCGGAAGTCAGGTTTTGCTCCCTGCAGTTTAGTTAAAAAGAGACTGACAGTCTTTAAAGCAATGCAGACTTGTCTGAAGACAAGGGGGAGCAGAAACAAGCCAGTTGAAGTAGCTTTTGAAGACATACAATCAGAATTTCTGACAGGAGTCTGTTCTTTTCTGTAAAGCAGTGTCAAAAGATCTCTTTCTCAAAAAGTAACTGTAAAGCAAATACTCCTCAGTGACATTGATATTTAAGGTGGATTGAAAACTGAGAAGGTTATTTTCTTGTTATTTAAGTGGGAATAAAGATAGCAATTATGGGCATAGTATTCATTATATTGAGTAATATTGTTCAACAGGTAATTGTAAGCTATTTTCAGGTGTGATGTAAAAGAATTTAATACTGTGTAGGTAATCAAGTTAGTTTTAATATACCATACCCCTATTTCTTCATGCAATCACTCCTGGACTGAAGTATCCTTTCCTCACAGTCTTATAAAATTGAAATAAAATATTGGGTTTCTGTCCAGTATCCTAAGGGTCTCGTCTGGAATCGTAACAGAGAGGGCGAGGAGAGCCCCCGATACTTCTTATGTTGTTGGGTAGGGGAGGGGTTGGAGAACCCCCAATACCTCCATGGTATTTGGAGGATTGCCCCAATGCTTGTTGGGGGAGGGGGGGGGGGGGGCACGTATATTCCCAGCGCTGAGCGGAGCGCATTTTAAAGATTGTGTCCTGATCTCTGTGGAGTCGGCCTTGCTGGCGAGGCCCCCTCACCACCAGACTGACGGCGTAAACCATGCTCCCCATATTTTCTGTGCAGTGAGTGTCAGAAAATCTGGACTGAAAACTCAGCTGTGCATCTGGAGAGGCACATGCTTGTTTTCAGTCAGGATCTGACCCGCTGACAAATATTGGGATAATTTCACCCGGGGTATAACCAATGCCCTGTATGATTGAAGCATAACACCTTACTTTTATGCTCCATTCCTCTCGTAACAAACAATAGCATTCGATTCGCCTTCTTAATTCCTTCTTGTACCTGTATACTAACCTTTTGTGACTCATGCACTAGAACACCTGGATCCTGCTGCGCCTCAAAATTCTCCACATATCACATAGAAATATACACCCCATCCGCACACCACACACACACACATCACACACAACACTCCTACCAGGCATACCACGCATACACACCACACTCACAAAGTGTAAGCATATTATCAAATATTTATCTAAAAACCATAATATGCATGCACCTGTACAATTTAATAATACCTTACTGGAATCAAGGAATGTTACGATCTCTGTGGAGACCAATACATTTTTTAAACAATCAATCTTACAATTAAAAGCTGAAAGAATGGCACATTGAGTTTTTGTTTTAAAACATTTGTGGTCGCAAATGACTAAAAATACCTTTGACTGAGCATTTTTTATTTTTTGTAGGCAACTTGTACTTCGAACTACAGAACATAACATTCATCTGTTACGCTTAACGCACATCACACTCCCCATGAGTTTCAGCCCTCATAGCAAATAGTCTACAGTTGCTTCCAAATGGTTCCCTTATTCCCACTTCGCGAGTAGTAACTTTGAATGGCCATTAATGTTTTCACAGAGTTTCTTAAATCCATTAGCAGTAAAGCTAGTATAGGCGGCACGGTAGCATAGTTGTTAGTACTGTTGCTTCAGAGCTCCAGGGTCCCAGGTTCGATTCCCAGTTTGGGTCACTGTCTGTGTGGAATCTGCACGTTCTCCCTGTGTCTGCGTGGGTTTCTTTCGGGTACTCCGGTTTCCTCCCACAAGCCCTGAAAGACGTGCTGTTAGGTAATATGGACATTCTGAATTCTCCCTCTGTGTTTTCCCAAACAGGTGCTGGAATGTGGCGACTAGGGGCTTTGCATAGTAACTTCATTACAGTGTTAATGTAAGCCTACTTACAATAACAATTATAAATAAAGCGTTTCCCAATGATTATTAAATCTCCAGGAAGCTTTAGACGGCTGCAGGGTGTGCCTGATCCACTAGAGACCGTCCCCCTCCTGCAACCTGCTGTGGTAGCTACGTACTACTGCTGTCTGAGATATTAATTGATTTGCAGGGGGGAGCCTGTGACCAAAACTAAAAAATGGCTTCCTCAGCATTCTTTCCCCATGGCAATGTGAAACACATTAACCTTGGATTCATGTGGAAATGTGAATTAGCTATTCTTGACCTCAACTCCCTTTCGTCTTAAAAGTAAGTGGACAATTTACAGCACAATCGTTTACAACCCAATACCTATAACACCTTTTTGGGCCTTTTAGCTTCATAGCACCAGGGTCCCAGGTTCGATTCCCGGCTTGGGTCACTGTCTGTGTGGAGTCTGCACGTTCTCCCCGTGTCTGCGTGGGTTTCCTCCGGATGCTCCGGTTTCCTCCCACAGTCCAAAGACGTGCAGGTTGGGTGGATTGGTCATGCTAAATTGCCCTTAGTGTCCAGGTTAGGAGGGGTTATTGGGTTACGGGGATAGGGTGTAAGTGAGTGCTTAAGTGGGTCGGTGGAGACTCGATGGGCCGAGTGAAATGAAAAAAATGAAAATCGCTTATTGTCACGAGTAGGCTTCAATGAAGTTACTGTGAAAAGCCCCTAGTCGCCACATTTCGGCGCCTGTTCGGGGAGACTGGTAAGGGAATGGCCTCCTTCTGCACTGTATGTTCTATGTTCTACTCATTGTAAACTCAGACACTGCTGCTGTTGTCTCCAAGCATAAATACCTTTCACCTTCTTCTCAGTACAACAATGCAAGTCTTCCTTTGATCTCTCGCAATCAAACCACCCAGGTTTACTGTTGGGCAGATAACAGGGCAGGTCACATGATCACCTTCATTTACCCTACATTTAAAACTACAGTCCCAAAATATATTCATCTGATAAATCTCATAATTGTAGCTGTAACAATCATAAAAGGTTGCAGCTCAAAAAAGAATTAATTTCAGTTCAATTCGGTTTCCTATAGATGAAGCGATGTAACATAAACAATTTATGTAGCAAATTACACTAATGTTTTGTAACTCTGCTGAGGAGCATGCTCTTTAAATTAATAATATTTAGATCAGTAGGTCAACACTATTTAACTAAAACTTAACCCAAAAAACTGTTCTCTGATTGAAATAGACAAGAAAAGATAACTGTAAGGCAATTTAACCAACAGAACTCAAAACAAAATCAGGAAAGGAAAAAGATGACTAGTTTAGTGAAATAGTTCATCACCTTTAGAACAGTGGCTTCCTCTGATCAGGTCTGGCTACTTTTGCACAGTGCACTTTGCAGATTGGTGGCCACGAAATGTAATGTGATCTGCAGCTGCATTTGGTTAAGTATTAATTACCATAATGTAGTCATACTTAATATTTTAGGAAATATTGAATGTGATATGATCATTTATTAGCTAATTTCACACAAGGCAATCAATGTGAAACATCAATTAAAATGTAATTTACTTCATTTATTATGAACTGTACAACTTATTTGCTTTTAATAGACAGAAAACAAGAGAAAGAAGCAGTCGCAAGTTCCAGTGTTATAAATTTACAGGGTTTTCAAAAAATATATTTTTATTAAGAAAGGTTTTTTCAAATATAACGCCTTCTCAACCATATTCAAACAAGTAAAGAGGTCTTACAACACCAGGTTAAAGTCCAACAGGTTTGTTTCGAATCACTAGCTTTCGGAGCGCTGCTCCTTCCTCAGGTGAACAATGACAGTATTTCAACACCCCAGCCCCCAAACCCAAAAAGAGCGAAAACCAATTCCTCCCACCCGATTTTCCCCGCCCCCAACATCTGACAGGTGACCAGCTTGCTGAAGTCGGAAATGAACTGCTGCCACCTCCGAGCCCCTCTGTCGACCCTCTCAGGATATACTTCGTTTTTTCTAAATGCAAGAACTCCACCAGGCCACTTAACCACACCGTGTCACTGAGCAGGACCGAAGACATTTATCTAAACAACAGTCAACTTCGGGCTGTTAGCAAGCAAAGACGAGAGCATCTGCCTTCACCCCCGTC
Organism: Scyliorhinus torazame; assembly: GCF_047496885.1. Taxonomy (NCBI): domain Eukaryota; kingdom Metazoa; phylum Chordata; class Chondrichthyes; order Carcharhiniformes; family Scyliorhinidae; genus Scyliorhinus; species Scyliorhinus torazame. Next base: position 78,450,917 of record NC_092721.1, on the reverse strand, counting down.
TGCAGCTCTGGTAAATTTGAAACCCCAAAGGTAGTCACGAAAGGGCTAGGCTCCAACTCAACCCCAAGTATTCCCGGCATGATACTGAAGAAGGAGACCCAAAAGTTCATAAGCTTAGAACAAGACTAGAATATGTGCGTTTGTGTACCGGACCCCTAGAACACCGCTCACACCTATCATCTACTTCCGAGAAGAACCGACTCATCGTGCCCTGGTCAGATGTGCGTTATGCACCACTTTAAACTGATTTAGGCTGAGCCTAGAGCACGAGGAGGTGGAGTTGACTCAATGTAGAGCCCCGTTCCACATTCCCCCTCACACTTCAAACACCTGGCCCAGCTCCCCTTCTCACTTCCTTCTAACCTCATCCAGTGGAACTTGTTCCATTGACACGAGGGTGACTATAAATGTCCAATATCTTCCCTTCACCTACATCCATCACCGAAGTGCGGCACGGTGGTTAGCACTGCTGCCTCACGGCACCAAGAACCCGGGTTCGATCCTGGTCCCAGGTCACTGTCCGTGTGGAGTTTGCACAATCTCCCTGTATCTGCGTGGGTCTCACCCCCACAACCCAAACATGTGCAGGATAGGTGGATTGGCCACGCTAAATTGCCTCTTAATTGGAAAAATTAAGAACTGGATTTAATTTTTAAAAATGTTTTTACATCCATCGCTGAAAGAATCCTATCCATTAACGAGGGTGGAGGTGCCATAGGGAAGGAAGAAATTTCCTGCGTACAAGGGCACGTGCCTAATAATACCGATAAAAGATTAGCTCTTGAAAGCTGGTATATACCCACCCACTCCTCAAAATTAGCGAACTTTCCATCGACAAACAAATCTCCGAACTGCTCCAACCCTTCCTCTCTCCATGTCACAAACAACAAGTCTATGGCGGCTGGTATAAAATGATGTTTCTCACAGATTGGGGCCAACAATGACATAGCACCCAGCTTAAAATGCCTAAATTGTCTCCATATTTTCAAGATGGCCACCACTACTGGACTGGAAGTTCAGCTAGCCCGGGAGAACAGAAGAGGAAGTGTATCAAGGCTCTCAAACTGAAGCCTCTGCAGGCACCTCCCTCCACCCGTTCCCACACAGACTCTGACCCCCTGTACCACCTCCGCACTCTCTCAATATTCGCCGACCAATAACCAAATAATATATTGGGCAAAGCCAGACCCCCACCCAGCTGACTGCCTATCTCTTTGCAAAAACACCTTGTGAATCCGTGGGGTCTTACTCACCCAAATAAAAGAAGATAACATTTTACTGGCTGTCGCAAAGAAAGATTTGGATAAGAAAATTGGAAGGCGTTGAAATAAAAATAAAATCCTTGGGAGGAAGTTCCGACAAAAATCAGGCGAAAAGGACTTAAATAAAGTTCTCTGGTGGGAACTACCATTTGTGCGACTTCTCCGCCACATAGCGCGACCAGAAATCCATAAATTTACAGGGTTAACCTAATTATGTATTCATAGTGCTGGATGTATGACTAGGTACCTTTCGAATGTGGAAGGGACATGTAAGTGTTTTTACCTATGTCAATTCGAACCTTGTTTATTTATTGATCATTGATCTATAATAGATTAATCCAATTTATCAGGCGCGGAGACAGTAATATGTCCTGTATTTGTTAGTATACTTGTCGAAACTCCAATTGTATTCATAATGCCTCGTTGTAACTTAATGCACAACAGAACAACCAGTCACAGGAAACTGAGAGCCAGGCCTCATTATTATTGATTTGTGAATACTGAAAGTAGCTCACCTGTTGGGGGTGACTGCAGAATCTGGAATCTCCTTCACAGAGCCATGAATTAAAGATGGTTGGGGTATGAAATTGTGGTGTGGTGGGGGGAGGGCACACATGAAGTGTGTAGTGGGCTGAAAATGTTTGTGTTCCTCTTGACGCTACTAAAATCTCTCTTAAAAAGACAACTTGTGCTTTTTCTGAGTGGCGTGCAGCAGTTCCTCTAAGACCTGCTAGTTGGGCGACTGCATTGCACAGCAAATTCTGCCTATTGGTACCTCCAAATTGTGTCAGGGCCCTATGTATATTAAAGGACTCTGATTGGATTATTGAATGTTGGTAGCTGCCTAAGGCAGTTGGGTGCCGATGTGAAATCACCGCCTGTGTGAAATCCCCAACAAAGCTGATGATGGCCATGCTCGAAACAGAGGAGTTAGCAATACAGTGCCATTATCGCTCTTTTCAGAACAGGCGGTAGCAGAGAAGGTGGATTCAAAGTGCGTTTCAGGTGCTATGAGGAGGTTGCTATGAATATATGAGGACACTGCTATGAATATCAGGCTGTTTAAGGCTGGCTTGGAGGAGAGCTTAAAGGTTGTGATTTATTTTTATTCGTTCATGTGACGTGGGCGTCGCTGGCTGTGCCAGCATTTATTGCCAATCTCTTATGAGGGCATTTAAGAGTCAATCACATTGAGTCTGAAGTCACATGTAGGCTTTGTTATTGATTGGGCAAAACGTGTGACACTAGGTGATATAACCTGCCTACTGACGATTGGCTGGGGACTAATGACTATCCCACAATCCTATGGGAGTATGAACTTCCCCAATGAGGGGGGCGGAGAAACTCCTACTATAAATAAGCTGGCCAGTCCAGGAACCAGGAGAAAGGAGAAGGTAGCAAGGGAAGTTACTGCTACTGTTATGTATATATTGTTATAGTAAATAAACGTTATTATTTTGTATCCTTAAAACTCGTGCTGGATTCTTCGGGGCCCTTACAAAACTGGCGACGAAGGTAAAAGTGAATAGCTGTCTACACTGCTGAAGCCACCTCCCTGGATTTTTGTTGGATACAGGTTGGAAGTTGTTTTCTATTATACCATGCCTCTGTATGGACGTTTGGATGTTTTTGATGCTGCGCTGGAAAGCTGGAACCAGTACACACAACGGATGCGTTACTATTTCCGGGCAAACCATATCACTGAAAACGAGCGCCAGCTGGTCATATTGCTCACCGCCTGCGGGCCGCATACGTTTGGGGTGATTAGGAGCCTTACGTACCCAGCTGCGCCGGACACCAAAACTTTTGACGAACTTGTGAATATAGTGGGGCAACACTTTAACCCAACCCCGTCCACGATAGTCCAGCGTTACCGGTTTAATACCGCTGAAAGGACCCCTGGAGAATCCCTTGCCGATTATTTTTCCAGGCTACGCGGGATTGCGGAATACTGTGACTATGGTGAGACCTTGTCAGAAATGTTACGCGACCGTTTGGTTTGCGGTATTAACAATGCGGCCACCCAGAGAAAGTTGTTAGCGGAGCCAACATTGACTTTTCAACAGGCAATACAAATAGTCTTGTCCCGAGAGAGCGCAGAGCGAGGAGTACAGGAGCTACAGGGAATGGAAGTGCATGCCTTGGGGCGCAACCCTTTCCGCCCAAAAACGTCCCCCCGCACTCCTGCGGTACCTTGGGCGAGGCAACGACCAGACCGACGCCAGTGGCCATCGGACATTCCTCCCTGAAGGGAGCCTTCTCCAGAGCCAATGGATGAGGAGCCATGTCCGTGTCAGACTTGTAGGCGCCGACCCCGTCGCGGACGGCGGTCCTGGGGACTCCAGTGGCGCCGTCGTTCCGACCGAAACTGGGACCAGCCCAGGGGCCGTAACTGAGACCAGCCCAGAGGCCGTACCTTCCATGTGGATGAACCTGCGGCGACCACTCCTGAGGACGTGGAGACGGAGGACGACTGCCTGCAGCTGCATTGTGTGGCAGCTCCCCGTGTGGCCCCCATTAAGGTGACAGTAACGGTCAATGGCCACCCGCTGGAGATGGAGTTGGATACTGGTGCAGCGGTCTCCGTGATCGCCCAGAGGACATTCGACCGCATCAAGCAGGGTATACAGACCCTTACATTAACTGACTCACAGGCCAGGTTGGCCACCTACACGGGGGAACCACTGGACATTGCAGGAACTACAATGACCCCTGTTGTCTATGGACGCCAGGAGGGGCATTTCCCACTTATCGTAGTGCGTGGCCATGGGCCCAGCCTGTTGGGTCGGGACTGGTTGCGCCATTTGCGGTTGCAATGGCAGCACATCCTCCAAACAGTTTCTGGAGGGTTGACTGAGGTGCTAGGACGATACCCAGAGGTATTCCAGCCTGGTTTGGGGAAAATAAAAGGGGCCGTAACCCGTATCCAAGTTGAACCAGGAACCACGCCGCGCTATTTCCGGGCGCGCCCAGTGCCTTACGCTTTGCTCGAGAAGGTAGAAGGGGAGCTCACTCGTTTGGAGAATTTGGGTATTATCAGGCCCGTCCGTTTTGCTGACTGGGCAGCACCAATTGTACCTGTAATAAAGCCAGATGCCACAGTTCGCTTGTGTGGTGACTATAAACTTACAGTGAATACAGTTTCCCGACTCGACCGATACCCAATGCCTCGCATAGAGGATCTCTACGCGAAACTTGCAGGTGCACTCTCATTCACAAAATTAGATATGAGTCACGCCTACCTGCAGTTGGAGCTGGACCCTGCCTCCCGACCATATGTAACAACACACACCAGGGCCTGTATGAATATACACGGTTGCCCTTTGGAGTATCCTCTGCCTGCGCAATTTTTCAATGTGTTATGGAGGGCATTTTGAGAGGTTTACCACGTGTGGCCGTCTACCTAGATGACGTGTTGATTACAGGGACGTCGGAGCAAGAGCATTTGGAAAATCTGGAGGCTGTCTTTAGACTCCTTTCGGAGGCTGGAGTCCGTTTACGTCACACAAAGTGCGTATTTCAGGCAAAAGAAGTAGCCTACCTAGGTTATCGGGTGGACCGCGAGGGTCTGCACCCCGTCGCAGAGAAGGTGCGTGCAATTCAACATGCCCCACCCCGACTGACACTTCGCATCTTCGTTCTTTTCTCGGTCTTGTAAACTATTACGGGAAGTTCCTCCCCAATCTGGCAACTACGCTGGCCCCCTTGCACCTGCTGCTAAAGAAAAATCACACCTGGGTTTGGGGTCAGCCGCAAGAAACCACTTTCCGGCGGGTAAAGCAACAATTGTCCTCATCTGGGTTACTAACCCACTATGATCCGGGAAAGCCTTTGCTCGTCACATGTGATGCATCCCCGTATGGTATTGGGGCTGTCCTGTCCCACAAGATGGAGAACGGGGCCGAGCGACCGATAGCTTTCGCCTCCCGCACATTGACTGCAGCGGAGAAAAAGTACGCGCAGATCGAGAAGGAGGGCCTGGCAGTGGTTTTCGCGGTGAAACGCTTCCACCAGTATGTGTACGGCCGCCATTTCACTATCGTGACTGATCATAAGCCCCTGCTGGGACTCTTCAGAGAGGATAAGCCAATACCGCCCATTGCTTCTGCACGGATCCAACGCTGGGCTTTGTTGCTTGCGGCATATGAGTATTCTCTGGAGCACAAACCAGGTACGCAGATAGCAAATGCCGACGCACTGAGCCGATTGCCTTTATCGACCGGCCCCATGTCGACCCCCACAACCGGTGAGGTGGTCGCAACCCTAAATTTTATGGACACCTTGCCTGTCACGGCATCACAGATCCGTGAGTGGACCCAGACGGAGCCAGTCTTGTCAAAGGTTCGGCACATAGTCCTGTATGGTGGGCAGCATAGACAGCTCCCAGGCGAGTTGCGGGCATTTTCCTCCAAGCTGTCAGAGTTCAGCGTGGAAGACGGCATCCTCTTGTGGGGGACGCGTGTGATTGTCCCAGAAAAAGGCCAGGAGCTGATATTATCAGACTTGCACAATGGGCATCCGGGCGTGACCAAGATGAAAATGTTGGCCCGGAGTTATGTCTGGTGGCCAGGCCTCGACACCGACATTGAGAAGGTGGCCCAAAACTGCTCCATTTGCCAGGAGCATCAGAAGCTTCCGCCGGCCGCGCCCCTACATTACTGGGAATGGCCAGGGCGGCCTTGGGCATGCTTACATGCAGATTTCGCAGGCCCTTTTCAGGGATTCATGTTCCTTCTGCTAATTGACGCCCAGTCCAAATGGCTGGAGGTGCATAAGATGCAGGGGACAACGTCCTGCGCAACAATTGAAAAAATGCGTTTATCATTTAGTACGCATGGCCTCCCCGAGGTGCTGGTCACGGATAATGGCACTCCATTCACGAATGAGGAGTTTGCTAGGTTTACAAAGACGAACGGCATCCGCCATATCCGCACTGCCCCTTACCACCCGGCTTCAAATGGGTTGGCAGAGTGTGCAGTGCAAACATTCAAAAGAGGCCTAAAGTAGCAGTCTTCCAGATCAATGGACACAAGACTGGCTCGGTTTTTGTTTACGTACAGGACCACTCCCCATACAGTGACTGGGGTAGCTCCCGCAGAACTCCTAATGGGCCGGAGACTTCGCACCCGCCTTAGTATGGTCTTCCCGGACATTGGCGCAAAAGTACGCCGCACACAAGAACAGCAGGGACCGGGATTGTCTCGGCATCGTCCGATTCGGCAGTTTGCGCCCGGTGACCCAGTATTCGTGCGGAATTTTGCTGGTGGTGCCCAATGGGTTCCTGGTGTAATCTTTCGCCAAACGGGCCCTATATCGTACCAAGTGCAAGCCCAGGGCCGTCTCCAGCAAAAACATTTAGACCACGTCCGGTCCAGAAGATCATCCCCGCAAAAGATTCCCCGCCCCCGGAGCTCAGTTCAACAGCGGCAAAGACCAGAAACAAGGGAAGGTAGTCCTCCAAATCTTCCACTGGTGCCTCACTCGAAGCCTGCGCAGGTCGTGACGGGACCGAATGGGGATAGAGACGCTGACATGACGGAGGCAGCAGACTCTGACTCCGAGATGGAGACACAGGATGAATCAGAGGGGGAATCCTCGGGTCCACAGGCCGTGGATGTACAACCACGCCGTTCATCACGGAAGCGCCGGTCTCCGTCTCGTTATACGCCGCCAGATCCAGCACCGCGTTCAAATGGCGTCCGGCCTGCGGCCAAACGAGTTTGACGCCTTGCTTCGCCAGGGCCTACGGTGGATTCCTTGGACTTTGGGGGGGGGAGGGATGTTATAACCTGCCTACTGACTAATGACTATCCCACAATCCTATGGGAGTATGAACTTCCCCAATGAGGGGGGTGGAGAAACTCCTACTATAAATAAGCTGGCCAGTCCAGGAACCAGGAGAAAGGAGAAGGTAGCAAGGGAAGTTACTGCTACTGTTATGCATATATTGTTATAGTAAATAAACATTATTATTTTGTATCCTTAAAACTCGTGCTGGATTCTTCGGGGCCCTTACAAAACTAGGCCAACACAAATGGGAGTGCTACCTGTTCAGGAATTTCAGTTGGATTGTATTATAGTTATTTGGTGCTGTAAGGGTTAAAAACTTGGGATGAAATGTGTTTGACTGCTTTGTCATGCTTTAAATCGTAGTTTGAAAGATTGGGGTCGGAGAATTGGCGGGGGGGCGGCAAAAATCCCGCCTGGCCGTCCCGCGATATTCTCCGGCCCCCCGAAAATCCCGTCGACGTGAATCGCACCATGCGCCTCGGAGAATGTCGAGGACTGGCGCGACGCAACGGGCCCGGGGCCGCCCCAATTCTCCGGGCCGGATGGGTCGAAGTCACGTGACCACAGGTCACGCAGGCGTAAATCAAACCACCTATTTAACGGCGTCAACCGGCGTCAATCGTGCTTGTTGAAGCAGGCCAGCGCGGAGGTAGGGGTCGGCGTGGGGCGACCGCCGGAGAAGTGACGGCACGGCCACAGGTGGTGGGGGGAGTCGCAGGAGCCGTTGGAGTGTGCATGCCGGGGGGGAGCTTGGGGGGGAGGGAGGAGCTGGGGGGGAGGGGCTGAGGAGGAGAGGGGGGTCTGAGGAGAAGTGGGGGGTCTGAGGAGGAGAAGGGGGTCTGAGGAGAAAAAGGGGGTCTGGGGAGGAGGGGGGAGCTGAGGAGGAGAGGGAGGAGCTGAGGAGGAGAGGGGGGAGCTGAGGAGGAGAGGGGGGAGCTGAGGAGGAGAGGGGGGAGCTGAGGAGGAGAGGGGGGAGCTGAGGAGGAGAGGGGGGCTGGGGAGGAGAGGGAAGGGGTTGGGGAGGGTGCGTGCCAGTGACGAGAGGGAGTGGGTTGGGGAGAGTGTGTGCCGGGGAGGGGGGTCCGCCTGGCCATGTCAGCTGGCAACAGTCGCGACCATGCAGCCCATGGCACCTGGCTGAAGGGGGGGGGGGGTGATGGGCAATGATGACATGTCGTCTATCTCCCCCACCCCCTGCAGGCCATTATGTTTGGTCATCACCCAGCAATGTTGGCCGCCGTGGCAGGAGCCGCACTTCTACATGTTGCCCTGGGTGAGCTGGAGCAGGAGCGTGCCAGGGAGTCGGCGGAGGCTGCTGCAGAGGAGCGTGCTGCAGGGAGGCAGGTGGCAGCTGCCCAGGCTAGAGGGCCGCCTGCACAACAGGACGAGGAGGAGCAGGAGGTGGTGGTGGTGCCATGGCGACGGAGACGCCCGATGAGGCCCCGTGTGTACCGGCCCCGCTTGTCGTACCAGGACCTCACGGACCGGGCATGCAGGGGGGGGGGACTCCGGATGAGCCGGGAAACCGTCACCCATATCTGCCACCTGATGGCACACCTGGCACCGCGTGGCACTGGGGAGGACACCCTCGCCCTGTGGCCGTCAAGGTTACGGTGACCCTGAACTTTTATGCCACAGGGTCATTCCAGGCATCGAGTGGGGACCTGTCCGGCATCTCGCAGGCGTTGGTGCACCAGTGCATCTGTGCAGTGACGGTCACCCTGTATGCCATTGCGGACCACTACATCCAGTTCCCTGTGGACCGGGCAAGCCAGGATGCCCATGGTCCAGGGGGCGATCGATGGGATGCACATCGCCGTGCGGCCACCTGCGGATAACAGGGCCGTGTTCACTAATAGGAAGGGGACCTATTCCATGAACATGCAGGTGGTCTGTGACCACCGCATGAGGATCCTGTACGTCTGCGTTCGGTACCTGGGCAGTGTACATGAATCATCCGTATTGGCGCAATCTTACATCCCCATCATTTTTGAGGGAAGTTTCCCCCCGGCTGAGGGGCTGGTTGCTGGGCGACAGGGGTTACCCGTTGCGGTCGTGGCTGATGACGCCTATAAGGAGACCACAGACTGGCGTGGAGAACCGCTACAACGATGCCCATGCAGCGACCAGGGGTGTGATAGAGAGGTGCTTTGGGCTACTGAAGATGCATTCCATGTGCCTGGACTGCTCTGGAGGGGCCCTCCAGTAGCCGTCAGATAGGGTCGGCCGCATCGTTGTGGTCTGCTGCGTCCTACACAACAAAGCCCAGCTGAGGGGCGATGTGCTGCAGGCAGAGGGGGGGGAAGGGGAGGAGCAGCAAGACGAGGCACAGACCTCCCCAAATGAGGAGGATGGGGGCAATGGTCAGGACAGACGGGCTGGACATGGACGGGAGGCTGCCCACCTTTACCGGCTGGGCCAGCGGGCACGGGACAGGCTGATAGCTGGACGAGGGGGGAATCGCCGAATATGGGCACAGACTGCACACTACGGCACCAGCCTACTACCCTCACTCCACCCACACAACACCAACCACCCTCACCCCTCCCGCATGCACACCAGCCCTCCATTGCCCATCCACCTGCGGCACAACGGGCCGGGCTCACAAGGTCGCCATGGAGGATGATGACAACCCGCTCTGCGATGAACTCTGGGCTCTACATCGTTGGACAATGTCTGACCCATGGCCACAGTACCACCCTCCATCCAGACCATCCCTGCTTGAGGCCGTGACACTGCAGTGCACGGTCCCGTCGTCTGACCGGGGGGGGGATGGCGTGGGCGACCCGGGGGGAGGGGGGGGCACACTCATCTGAGACCGACATTCTATCACCCCTCACACACACACTGGCGCTCACCTCACACCACACCCCCGCACGCATCGGACAGAGCACAATGGCAGCCTCTGTAGGTGTGAAAGTGATTTTAATAACAAACAGTTCATACACGTATCCTAGCCCCAGAACTAATCTGTGCCCTGCGCCCGTACCAACTTACTCAGTGTCTAATATTTTGGCCTTACGGGCCCTATGACTATGTCTAGGTGCGTTCCCCAGCCGGTACAGCAGAACTGGAGGTGGACTCCTGTGATTCCTGCCCTGTGACTAGGGACCCTTTGGCGCCCGTTTCCTGGGGCGGCCCGGCCTAGATGGGCCAGGCTGCGACTCGGGCGATGGGATGGCGAGCTGCCAGCCTGTCCTAACCGTTGCCACCAGATTCACCTGGGGCGGAAGGAGTGGTGCGGGGGTGGGGGGGGGGGGGGGGGTGGGGTGGGGTGGTGGGGGGGGGGGGGGGATGGTGGGGTGGGGTGGTGGTGGGGGAGGTGGGGAGGTGGGGTGGGGGGGGGGTGGGGGGGAGTCCGAGGTGTTGTGGTGTTCCGGGACCTCCCCTACAGAGTGACCTGGAACTGGCCCCAGCACCTCCTCCTCCTTCGGGGTGCCCGATGGCCCCCTGGGCCTCTAACTGGGTCAGGGATGCGAACGGACCGAGCACCCAACGCCCCCCCGACACCTGGCGCTGCCAGTCCTGGAGGCCCGTGCTGGGTCTGCAGGTTTGCAGCCATGGAGCTCAGGGAGTTGGCCATCCCTGTCTCTGTCTGGGCGACGGCTGCCAGCACCTGGGCAATGGCGCCGATGCCCTCAGCGCTGGCCTCCAGAGACTGGGCCATTGCCTGCTGGGACTGGGCCACGGTGTTGAGCGCCTCTGCGATCTACTGTTGGCTCTGGCTCATGGCTGCCTGTGAGAGGGTAGCCATGTCCTGGGCCACGGACGCCGCCTGCACGGAAAGCTCCACACCTTGCACACTGCAACCCATGTCTGACACTGTCGCATCCATTGCCTCCACCGCGGGCACCACCCATGCGGTGTCAGCCTGGGTGGCACGCATGACCGGCACTACTACCTGCTCCTGCACGCGGATGGACTCCTCCACGTTTGTCTGCAGCTGCCACAAGCCGGCCGTCACCCCCTTCGGTCATCCCTTGGTCCGTGACTGCATTGTGTCTATGGGTGGGTGTGGTAACTCCAGGAACCCAGGACCCGTCTGGGCGGCAGATGGTTGCCTGCGCCGGGCTGCGCTCCGACCGCTCCTGCCTCCACCTGCTGTACTGGGACGGCTGTGTTGTGCGCACCAGTTATGTCCCAGGTGCCTCATCGTTAAAGTGCCCAACTGAGGTCAGTGTCTCTGCGATGGTGGAGGGTGTAGGATATAGCAGTGGCGTAATGGCGTGCTCCTCATCCGACCCGAAGTCCGGGGTCCCCTTGAGTGGTGATTCCTGTCCATCCGTTTCCGGTGTGTGGGTGTCGTTGCGTCAGTGTCCTGGGCGTCGGTGTCCTGTGTGTTAGGGCCCCGTGTGTCAGTGTGCTGTGCATCAGTGTCCTGTGCGTCAGTGTCCTGAGTCAGCTGTGACGGGGGCCTGTTGCTGTGGCTGCCCTCCTCGTCGCTGGGTGTGGCCCGCCGGCGTCGCCGCACTCGCACTAGATGTGGGCGGCGTCCGTCTGGTGCTCCGGGTCTGTCCCTGGCTCGTGGCCGCCCTGGAATGTCCTGGGGGCGGCATCCGCCTGGTGCTCCGGGTCTGTCCCTGGCTCGTGGCCGCTCTGGAACGTCCTGGGGGCGTTGTATGCCTGATGGGTCGGGTCTGTCCCCCCTTCCCCCTATCCCCCCTTCCCCCATATCCCCCCTTCCCCCATATCCCCCCTTCCCCCATATGAGGGGATATGGGTGGGGGAATATGGGTGAAGGGGATATGGGGGAAGGGGGATATGGGGGAAGGGAGTGTCATAATATACACCAGTATATCATGGTGTATATCATGTCCTGGGGGTGGCATCCGCCTGGTGTTCCGGGTCTGTCCCTGGCCCGTGGCCGCTCTGGAACGTCCTGGGGGGGTTGTATGCCTGATGGGTCGGGTCTGTTCCCCCTTCCCCCTATCCCCACTTCCCCCATATCCCCCCTTCCCCCATATCCCCCCTTCCCCCATATCCCCCCTTCCCCCATATCCCCCCTTCCCCCATATCCCCCCTTCCCCCATATCCCCCCTTCCCCCATATCCCCCCCTTCCCCCATATCCGACCCTTCCCCCATATCCCCCTTCCCCCATATGAGGGGATATGGGTGGGGGGGATATGGGTGAAGGGGATATGGGGGAAGGGGGATATGGGGGAAGGGAGTGTCATAATATACACCAGTATATCATGGTGCAGACACACACTGATGGACACACAGTGGGACCAGTCAACACACGTAGCCAATCACCAGTGAGAGCACACGCACTATAAAGACAGGGGGCATCAGAGTTCCCGCTCATTCGACTTGCAGCTAGCTAGGAGCACAGAGCTCACAGCCTGCAACACAGACATTCACCATGTGCTGAGTGCATCGACTGGTTAGGACAAGGCAAAGGTCTTTAGTTAAAGCTAGTATCGTATTCACCCACAGTCTGAGTCTGTTTAAACAGTTAATGATTCAATAAAATAGTGTTGCACTATTTCAAGTGTTGGTGACCTGTATGTGATCCAGGCACCCAACACATCAGGGGGGATATGGGGGAAGGGGATATGGGGGGGGAGGGGAGATATGGGGCGATGGGGGAAGGGGGAAAGTGGTGCAGGCAGTGGGGGGTCTCACTTGGCGCTGGGCGGCGTGCAGCCATTTTGCCGGGTCTCCGGCAGGGGGAGGGAGGATCGTCTTTTGTGCAGTGACGCCGCGCGGCGTCAATGACAGCGCGCGCGTCCGTGACGGGTGGCGCTGTCGCGAATGGCATCATGCCGCTACTAGCCGTTTCCCGGCCGGAGAATTTGCGAAGTTTCGGGGGCCCGACACTGGAGTGATTCGCGCCGTTTTTGGCGCTGGGTTCAGGCCATCGCACCGATTCACGGAGAATCCTGCCCTGGGAACCTGGGGTGAATTCTCTGTGGAGTTAATTAGATTTCAGCTTGGTAAAATGATGTCATTGCTGAGTAGAGCTAAGGTATCAGGCATTTTGCAGAAATCAAGTCTGATCTAATCTGAATGAAGCTGTGTCCAGATTTGAAGCAGTTTGCGCTCTGCAGTTCGGTTAAAAGAGATTAACAGTTATCCCTGGCTTTGTTTGGGCGGGCAAGAACCCGCGAGTAAGGAAGGTAATGCTTGAGCGGAATCGGGGAGTGGGCGGGCTGGCGCTGCCAAATTTTAGTAACTATTACTGGGCGGCGAATATAGCCATAATCAGGAAGTGGGTGGTGGGGGGAGGGGCTGCATGGGAGCGTATGGAGGATGCTTCATGCAACGGCACCAGTTTGGGGGCGGTGGTAACTGCGCCTCTGCCGTTCCCGCCGGCATGGTACTCCACCAGCCCCGTGGTGGTGGCGGCCCTGAGAGTCTGGGGGCAATGGAGGAGGCATGTGGGAGCAAATGGAGCATCGGTTTGGTCTCCAATCTGTAATAATCATCGGTTTGCCCCGGCAAGTATGGATGGGGGGATTCCGGAGATGGCGGAGAGCAGGGGTTGAGAGGATGGGCGACATGTTTATAGAGGGGAGCTTTCCGAGTTTGAGGGCGCTAGTGGAGAAGTTTGGATTGGCGATGGGAAACAAATTCAGGTAGCTGCAGGTGCGGGACTTCCGACATAGACAGGTTTCAACCTTCCCACTCCTACCACCAAAGGGGATTCAGGACAGGATAGTTTCCAGAGGATGGGTAGGAGAAGAGAGCGTCTCTGACATTTACAAGGAACTTATGGGGTCAGAGGAGACACAGACTGAGGAGCTGAAGCTCAAGTGGGAGGAGGAACTGGGAGGAAAGATATAGGATGGTCTATGGGCAGACGCGTTGAGTAGAGTCAACGTTTCCACAACATGTGCCAGGCTCACCCTGATACAATTCTAGGACATTCATCGGACTCACATGACAGTCATCCGCATGAGCAGATTCTTTGGGGTGGAAGACAGGTGTGCAAAGTGTGCGGGTGGACCAGCGAGCCATGTCCACATGTTCTGGACATGCCCGAAGCTTAGGGGATTTTGGCAGGGGTTTGCAGATGTCATGTCCACGGTGTTAAAAACAAGGGTGGCACCGAGTCCAGAGGTGGCGATTTTCTGGGTGTCGGAAGATCCGGGAATCCAGGAGGAGAAAGAGGCAGACGTTCTGGCCTTTGCTTCCCTGGCAACCCAGAGACGGATACTATTTGCTTGGAGGGACATAAAACCCCCGAAGTCGGAGATCTGGCTATCTGACATGGCTAACGTTCTCTGTCTGGAGAAAATTAAGTTTGCCACGAGATGGTCAATGTTAGGGTTGGCCCGGAGATGGCAACCGTTCGTCGACTTCTTTGCGGAAAATTAATCATTAGCAGAAGGGGGGGGGGGTTAGTTTAGCTTAGAGTAGGGGGTTAATAGAGGTGGGACCTGTAAGGGAGGGAGATGGCTTTTGCACTATGTTTATAGATTCATGTACATTGTTTATTTTGTTGTTGTTGTAAAACCAAAAATACCTCAATAAAATGTTTACAAAAAAAAAAAAGAAGAGATTAACAGTCTTTAAAGTAGTGCAGGCTTGTCTGAGAACAAGGAGGAGACGAAACAAGCTGAGAAACAGCTTCTGAAAACATACAGCCAGAGTTTCTGCATGGCTCTGACAGGAGACAGATCTTGTCTTTCAAGCAGTATCAAGAGACCTCTCTTTCTCAAAGAACATGGGCTGGATTCTCCATCCTGCCGTGCCAGATTTCTGGTTCAGCACGTCGGCAGCATCCCCTGTTTTGTCGGCTGGTCAATGGGGTTTCCCATTGTGGCGCAGCCCCACACCGTCGGGAAACCACCGGGCTGCCGGCAAAACTGAGCTTTTTTTTCTTATTTTTTTAGTTGGACTAGAGAAAGTAATTAAGGGCATTGTATTCACTTAATTGAATAATATTGTTTTTTTTAATTTAGAGTGCCCAATTATTCTTTTTTTTCCAATTAAGGGGCAATTTAGCGTGGCCAATCTACCTAACCTGCAAGTCTTTGGGTTCTGGGGGTGTAATCCATGCAGGCACGGGAGATTGTGCAAACCCCACACGGACAGTGACCCAGGGTCGGGATTCGAACCCGGGTCCTCAGTTCTGTAGGCAGCAGTGCTAACCACTGTGCCATGTGCTGCCCTTGAATAATATTGTTTAAGGGTAATTGTAAGTTATTTTCTGGTGTTATGTTAAATATTTTAATACTGTGTTAGTAGTAAACTTTGTTTTAATATGCCATATCCCTATTTCTTCATGCAATCACGCCTGGAGTGAGGTATTCTTTCCTCATAGTCTTGTAAAACTAAAATAAAATATTGGGGCTTCTGTCCAATTTCCTAGTCACTGTTGGGGTCTGGTCTGGGATTGTAATATACGGGTAAGAGCAGTAACTCTGCTGGCAACTTTCATTCGCTGCGACATTCATAGGGAAGCATTAGCTGCAAAGAAATTGCCTGCTGATCTTATGGCCATTGTGGAAGAAACGATTAAATCAGTTAATTATATGAAGGCCCGTCCACTGAATTCACCAATATTTGTAGCTTTGTGTGACGAGATGGCAATGATCAGCGTCAACTACTTCTGCACATCGACATCCACTGGCTGTCCCGAGAAAAGGTACTCGCACGTCTTTTTGAGTTGCATGGTGAAGTGACAAGTTTTTACTTGATTCAAAGGTTGAACTCTCACAATGCTTCAGTAATTTTCAGTGGCTTGCCAAATTGGCATATCTGGCAGATATTTTTGGTCACTTAAATGGATTCATTCTGAGTCTTCATGGAAAATCTGTGACAATTTTTCACGTGCCGGACAAAATGGAAGCAATGATCAAGAAAATAGAGCTGTGGGCCAAACAGGGGCTGTTTAGCACAGGGCCAAATCGCTGGCTTTGAAAGCAGACCAAGGCAGGCCAGCAGCGCAGGTTCAATTCCCGTAACCGCCTCCCTGAACAGGTGCCGGAATGTGGCGACTAGGGGCTTTTCACAGTAACTTCATTGAAGCCTACTTGTGACAATAAGCGATTTTCATTTCATTCATCTTGAGCAGCCAAATTAGGACTTGTTTGCAGATCTGCAGATGTTTTGGTCACGGCAGAAGTGCAGCTTCCAAACAGTGTGAAGCAAGGCATCAGAGAGCACCTGCAAAGTTTGAAAGCACAGCTATGCGAGTGCTTGCCTGTTACCGACACAAAGTTCAACTGGACACATCCTTTTTTAAGCCTTGATGATGACATCCTTGCAGGTCTGACCTCGGGAGAGAGAGAGCGAGGGAGCAAGACAGCCTTGTGGAACTCTCTGTGAAAACTGTTTTAAAGCTGGATTTGCCTCAGAACTACCTGACTGACGTTTGGCTTTCAGTTGCCTCAGAATACCCAGAACTGTCCCACAGGCAGTAAAGTTTTTGATATCTTATCCTGCAACTTACCTTTGCGAAATAGGATTTTCAGGGATTATCGCATTGAAGACCAAATATCGGAATACTTAACATTGAACCAGATCTCTGAGACTGATCCCTGGAACCTTATATCTAGCGTTTGACATCTGTGAAACAGCATAAGCCTTCTCATTATGGAGTAAGCATTATCTTTTTCCAGTGGTAGGCCTATTTCAGATATATGTGCTGTGATGAGTGCAATGTATTTGTGAGTGTGCACCATCAACTATCAGAAATAGCTACATTTTTAATATCCCTCTTGATATATTAGGTAAGTTGAACTAACAATGAGGGGCCAATCAATTGGTTCACTTTGTCCTAGATCATGTCAAATTTCATAAGTGTTGTTGGAATTGCACTCATCCAGGCAAGTGGAGAGTAATCCATCACACTCCTAACTTGTGCCTTGTAGATTGTGGATAAGCTATGTGTAGTCAGGAGGTGAATTATTCACCACAAGATTCCGAACCTCTGACCTCTTGTAGCCACATATTTATATGGTGAATCCTAAAAAGAGTGTTGCCCATCATCACCACTCCTCCTAAAATCTAAGAGCTAAGTCCCTGTTGCTAGCTGGGGCCTTCCTTCTGAGCAGTTGGCCATTCAGTTGCCTTTGACACAGCAACCATGGCTGGCTCCCCACTCTGTACCTGCCTCCATTCGGAAGATCTGTTTGTTAAAGCATGGGTAACCTACTTGGTGGCTCGAGACATATACAGGGGGCTTCCAGTAGGTAACAAAAGGAATTTGAAAGGTAGTTAGATAACAAGCACAGAACACTGCAGGTCTTTTCACTTCAGCTCCCTGGTCCACAATGCCTGGGGTCCTGCTCCCAGAACCCCGCACAAACTCTCCATTGGCCAGTGTGTGTGTGCCCTCCCATGCGATTGACCCCGAGCTGCTCACGTGGACCATGGAGCTCTCCCCCTTAAAGAGGCCACATCCCATTAATATTGACCACATGATGCACGGAGCACTTTTCCCAAAGAACATCCAATATTATGTAACACAATGAGCTAAATCCAGCATATAGTTACCACCGCAGGTTATTTTCCAGGTTTGAACTTCAGTTCAGCGCAGCAGTTCTTATTTGTTCGAATTTGTTTTAAAAACAGCTTCAAGCAACTGTGTGTTTTCGGGAGAGCCTGCTTTCTCCAGCTGAGTGTCGATATAATGGTAACTGCTTCTCTTCTGCTGTACTCAGCTATCTTCCTATGGTGACATTGTCCTTTCCCTTTGATATTATGCTATCGGCCAGGCCTTTAGCTCTATGTGCAAATTATATTTGTTACGTATCTGGGAATATATTCTTGCTGGTTATGCGGCACGTGCTGAGGAGTGACGTCAGCAGAGTGCTTGCGCGGCTTTGAGCTGATCACAATCTTGATTTTATTGAGCAACACCTTTAATAAACCTCTCATCGGGTTTTACAAGAATCCAGAGTATAGGCACCTCCCTACCATTTTTTCTATGCAGCAACAAAGAAATATAACAGAAGAGAAAACTGACAATGAGGATTGAGGCAGAAACATTGCTGTAAAGAAGATTGTCATTGACTAACTGTGAGAAGGCATCGGGAACAATGGAAGATTCTCGGGACTGGACCCGCGCACGAGCTCACACGTCTGGTGAAGCACTACCATGGATGTGAATGTTTAACACAACTTTTGACCACGACTGTGAGTAACAAGGCCGACAGTCAGAGTCTGGGCTGTAGGCACCATGCACGTGGTGAAGCTACAAGATTTGTAACACTGGAGCAGATTGTCATTGATAATGGTATGTAGTATTCTTCAAAGGTGTTTGAGGACTAGTTGAAAGGGAACGGTATACACCATATCAAGTCAGCTCCATATCATCCAGCAACAAATGGATTGGCTGAACATTTTATGCAATCACTAAAACATTCTATCAAAACATCGAAGGACATGGGAACATTAGCAAGAATGCTACCATGCAAAGTTCAGCAGCAATGCTGTTGTTTAAGGGGGAAGCTACAAATACTGTTTGATTTGTTAATTCCACCTGATACTTCAGAAATTGTCAAACAACAACAACAACACACAAATTGCTAGGAGGGAGCAGGACTCTAAAAAGCAAGTATTCAACCGGGGGATGAGTGCTATCTAGGAGTTACATCACTAACAAGAAATGGGTACCAGCTAGGATCCTAGCAAAGGTCCAGTATCATACACCATACAAACGGATACTGGAAAAGTTTGGGGACGTCTTGCTGATTAGTTATTTGCTGCATGAAGTGACTTTGCAGTAACTTGTCAAGAGATTCTACCTTTAGAAGTCTAGAGAACTATACTTTGGAGCAGAGACCAGACATTGACAAATTCATATTCTGTTTCTGAGGACTTTTCAATACCTATAGTGATAGAGACTTAAATAACTACTCAAGAAGTACCAACTACAGAAAGGAACGAGGACATTTCTGAGGTCATAAGTAGCCAACTTCAAGCAAGACCGTCCAATTCTACCAAAAAGAAAAAGACTTCCACCACAAAGGCTGACTTATCGAAATAGCATATCAGGGGATGTTTTGTATGAATGTTAATTATTGTCATTGCACTAATGAAGAGGGATGAGTGTTATGTATCTGGGAATACATTCCTGCTGGTTCTGCATCACGTGATGCATAGTGACATCAGCAATGTCTGTGCGGGCTTTGGGCAGTTCACCATCTTGATTGAGCAACACCCTTAATAAAACTCTCATCGTGTTTTACAGGAATCCAGTGTGGGCACCTCCATATGTTTTCTCTTTGCGGCAAAAAATAAATAACAATATTCTTCTCTCTCCACTTTGAACTCACCTCTTCCATAGTTCTAACAACTTTTTCTCTCTACTATTGTTTTCCCCCAGTCACTTAGGGAGGCACTTGTTTTCCTCCAGCTACTCAAATTCACATATCAAACCACCCCTTCAGCCAACTGCACTAATTAGTTCTCCTTTTATCTCGGTTTCATTTTTAATCTTGATTGTACTCAATTCTTGAATCTTCCTTTTACTCCAGTATCTTAACACCTTCTAACTTCCTTTAGGCTCACAAACAGCAATTCTGGGAAGGCATCAAAACTGCCAGCACGAGGGAATTTGTACTGAAATATGGGCCAGATTGCTCAGTTTGCGTTGCCACCGGGACTGAATAGCATGCAATTGTTGGGGGCGCTGTTCGGTAAGCATGTCAGGGCATGCAAATGAGCCAACACTGGCGGCGCGAATTCAGAAGAATTCCCGGCCCAGCAGGTGTTGTAACCTCTGGGGCCAGAGTTAGTGCCAAAGAACCTGCCAACTGGAGCTGTCTTTAAGCACTCACTGTCGCCACGAAGATAGCTCACAGAAGATAAACCCCCTCCCATCCCCCACCCCCAAATAGAAGACAAAAGTATATTGAATTTTTAAAAAATCAATTTAATAAGAATCTTTTTTGTGTCACAAGTAGGCTTACATTAATACTGCAATGACGTTACTGTGAAATTAACAGTTATTGACTTTATCCAACTTCAAAAATCTATCAGTAAATGTGGAGTGTATAAGTATCGAAGGAAACAAGACAGAATACAAACGAAACAGAAACAACACATTTTCAAATGTGGATAAGTAGTATACAGGTCAGAAATTAAGAGTTTGGCATGATTCAGATCAACAGAATCTCCAGAAACACAGGTAATGGAACAACATTTATCTTTAATCATATTCAATGGCTTTTCACATTTAAACATTAAGGTTTTCTAATAAAATATAATAATGTATAAATTATTATCTTTAAAAAAACTTGATTCATTCACTTTTAAAAATTAATTTCACAAAATTTGAGGGAAGATCATCCACTCTGGTATCCCATGGTTGCATGATAATTGTGTAAAGAATCAAGCAGCATTCTATCTAATCTTTTATTTATTAAGCAAGTAACGAAATAGCTCAGCACTATATTTCAGCGGCTTATTGCTCAGATCACTTAAAGCAACTGAATCCAGCAACATATTATTGGCTGAAGTCAGATCAAGGAAGAAGTTTTTTTTCCCCCTTTGAAGCAAGATTATTAAGGCAAGGTTCTGCAGTGGTCAAGAGTTCAAGGAAAAAAACTCTCCACGTTTAGTTTTCTTACCACCATATTTTATAACACTAATATGACGCCTGCAGTTTGACAGAGGTGTAATGTAGATGCAGACCCATATCACTGAGACCCAAGCTCAGCAACATATCTCAAGGGAAGAATCAGCTCCCAGGTGCCTCATGCTCAGAGCAACATTCATGGAGTTGGTGAAAGCTAGGTCGCCTTGTCCCTGTAGGTGTAGTAGCCCTGGGGAAAAAATGATAATTTACTATGTAAAAACTATAAATTAAGGAGCAAAAATTCCATTGCTTGAAATGAGAGTTATGAAAAGTTCACATAGGATGGCTTCTGTCTGAATCACAGGCATAGTCATACAGAACTTGTCATTCCATCATTTAGCCCTGAAGCCCATGTCTACTCATTCATTTTGTTTAAGGAATAATTTTCCTCCTAATGTAGTAGAATTTCTTATGGAATGTTACTTTTCAGTTCTCCTTTACAGACACCATTTTAGGATCTTGGTACCTTCCAAAAATAAATAATTGAGATGAGAATGGCGATTACCTTCATTTTGTTAATTCCTCTACCTGTTTTTGCAGGTGCCTTTTTTTAATATAGTATTGGTGATAACAGACTGATGCATAAGAGAAATAAGTCAAACTCTGCCAAGGACCTAAATTAACAAGCAGTTGAAACTGAATTATTTAGGGCTGCACGGTAGCACTGTGGTTAGCACTGTTGCTTTACAGCACCTGGACCCGGGTTCGATTCCCGGTTTGGATCACTGTCTGTGGAGTCTGCACGTTCTCCCCGTGTCTGAGTGGATTTCCACCAGGTGCTCCAGTTCCTTCCCACGAGAGGTGCTTATTAAGTGAATTGGCCATCTTGGATTCTACCTCGATGTACCCGAACAGACTCCGGAGTGTGTCGACTAGGGGATTTTCAGAGTAACTTCATTGCAGTGTTAATGTAAGCCGACTTGTGACACCGTCTGTGCGGAGTCTGCACGTTCTCCCCATGTTTGCGTGGGTTTCCTCCGGGTGTTCCGGTTTCCTCCCACAGTCCAATGATGTGCAGGTTAGGTGGATTGGCCATGCTAAATTGCCCATCGTGTCAAAAAAGGTTAGGTGGGGTTATGGGGATAGTGTGGAGGTGTGGGGATAGGGTGGAGGTATGGGCTTAGGTAGGGTGCTCTTTCCAAGGACTCGATGGGCCGAATGGCCTCCTTCTGCACTAAATTCTATGAATAAAGATTATTATTATTCCTAATAAAGATTCTTGTTATGGGCAGCATGGTGGCACAGTGGTTAGCACTGCTGCCTCACGGCGCCGTGGTCCCAGGTTCGATCCCAGCTCTGGGTCACTGTCCGTGTGGAGTTTGCACATTCTCCCCGTGTTTGCGTGGGTTTCGCCCCTCCAAACCAAAGATGTGCAGGTGGATTGGCCATGCTAAAATGCCCCTTAATTGGAAAAAATGAATTGGGCACTCTAAATTAAAAAAAAAAGAAAAGAATATTGTTATTATTGTTGAAGCACCCAGGGTTAATGATGGTGTGTCTAACAATGTCAGACTCCTTAACTCCTTTCAGTTAGTTAAAGTCAACAGGTATAAAATGATAAGCTTTTTTAAATGTGCACTGATGATACTGTCTACAATTTCCAACCAGTTATCCTTTTGGAACAAACGACAGCTATTTTCGTAGTACTGTAAGAGAAAAGCATTCTTGTAATGACCACTTAAACACTCGCATTAACATCATGCCATGACGTGCCAAAAGAATATGCATTCTGCAAAGTGTCCCTGTGCATTGCATAGATTCATAAAGACATTTACAGCACAGGATGGGGCCTTTGGCTTATCGAGTCCATGCTGGCTCTGCGCAGAACGATCCAGTCAGTCTCATAACCCCACTCTATCCCATATCCCTGAAAGTTTATTTCCTTTCAGTATCCATCTAATTTACCTTTTAAATCATTAATCGTCTGCAGTTTCACCACCCTCGTGAGCATCGAGTTCTAAGTCACTACCACTTGCTATGTAAAACAAAGTTCTCCCTCATATTGCATCTCTTGCCCAAAACCTTATTTCTCTATCCCGCTAGTTCTTGCCGGGATGAGAAATTTCCAACTTGTGACAGAACACCAGCTTTCTGATCCTAGAATTCCACCCTTTAACATTTTTTCTAACCTATGCCTCCGCAGAGATGTTTTTGAAATGTATTGTGCTTTAATACAAAGTAACCTACTTTAGTGATACAACAGAAAGGGAACAGAGTCCCTACTGATCCTGGCAGAACGGGTTGATGTATGCAGTGTATCTACCCCTGTTTACCAAGGAAAAGCTTTTTGTCAAAGGTATGTTAAACAAGGAGGTTGCTGGGATACTGGATGAGATAAAGATATATTAATAGGAGGCAGTTGAAAGGCTGGCAGTTCTTAAAGTGGATACGTCACCTTCATCTGGATAAATAGTTGCTGAGGGAAGTAAGTTTAGAAATTACAGAAATTGCTATGTAACAAATTCATTTCATTCATGCATTTGAATGACAAATATTTTGGCAAGTACTGGTACATTAAAGATTAATGAAGAGCAGCACAAGCCAAAGAGCAATTTCCTGATTTTCACCTTTAATTATGCATATGTAGCTGCTCGAAGTTGCTGTCCAATTTACTTCTTAATAACAGTGAGTACTATAGCTTTGCTTTTATTCCTTCTGCAAAATCTCCAGATATAGGGCTGGATTCTGTGCTGCCTATTTTTTGTTCAAGGAATATTGGCATCGCTGGCTGGGCCAGCATTATTGCCCATCCCTGAGGGCATTTAAGAGCCAAGCACATTGCTGTGGATCTGGAATCACATAGAAACCGACGAGGTAAAGACGCAGATTTCCTTTCCGAAAGGACATTATTTAATGATCATCATTAGACTTTTAATTCCAAATTTTTGTTGAATTCAAAATTCACCATCTGCCATGTGGGATTGGAACCTGGGTCCCCAGAGCATTACCCTGGGTCTCTGGATTATTAATCCAGCAACAATACCACTACGCCACTATGTTCCCTGTCGCCAGTAGTGGAGTTCCCGATGCGGCGGAGAATCCTTTTATCAGGTCGCCCCTCAACCTCCTTTGTTCCAGTGAGAACAAACCAAGTTTCTCCAACCTTTCCTCCAAGATAATGCCCTCCATACCAGGCAACATCCTGGTAAATCTTTTCTGTACCCTCTCCAAAGCCTTCACATCCTTCTGGTAGTGTGGAGACCAGAATTGAACACTATATTCCAAGTGCGGCCCAGCTAAGGTGCTATGAAGCTGCAACATGACTTGCCAATTTTTTAATTTAGTGCCCGGCCGATGAAAGCAAGCATGTCGTATGCCTTCTTGACTACCTTCTCCATCTGCGTTGCCACTTTCAGTGACCTGTGTACCTGTACACCCAGATCCCTCTGCAAATCAATACTGTATATTTCCCATCTGTATTAGACCTTCCAAATTGCATTTGCCCATATTAAACTGCATCTGCCATCTCTCCACGCAAGTCTCCAACCAATCTATATCCTGCTGTATCCTCTGACGGTCCTCATCGCTATCCGCAATTTGTCCGCAAGCTTGCTAATCAGACCATTACATTTTCCTCCAAATCATTTATTCATATATGTATATATATTACAAACAGCAAGGGTCCCAGCACTGAACGCCACTAGTCACAGCCCTCCATTCAGAAACGCACCCTTCCACTGCTACCCTCTGTCTTCTATGACCGAGCCAATTCTGTATCCATCTTGCCACCTCTCCTCTGATCCAGTGTGAATTAACCTTCTGTACCAGTCTGCCATGAGAGACCTTGTCAAAGGCCTTACTGAAGTTCATGTAGACACCATCCACTGCCCTACCCTCATCAATCATCTTCGTCACTTCCTCGAAAACCTCTGGGTCTCAGGTGGAGAGTCTTCAGGTAAGCGTTCTTCAGGACGCGCGGCAACGCAGAATTGCCGAGTAGAACTGATAGCCAAGTTCTGCATGCATGAGTACAACCTCAACCGGGAGCTTAGATTCATGTCTCATTACATTCACCCCCACCACCTGGCCTGGACTTGCAAAATCCTACCAACTGTCCTGGCTTGAGACAATTCACACCTCTTTAACCTGTGATTATCTCTCTCTTCATCACATCGCCTGGACCTGTAAAGATTTAATTACCTGCAAAGACTCGGATTCAAAGTATCATGTTGCATCTTTGAATAAGTCTATATATGTGTTTGTGGAACCCACCTCTTCATTCACCTGATGAAGGAGCTGTGCTCCGAAAGGTAGTGATTCGAAACAAACCTGTTGGACTTTAATCTGGTGCTGTCAGACTTCTAACTGAACCCTCAGGGTGCCAGTCTACTTACCCTGCACATGTACCCCCGGCCGCAGTGGCCCTGCGCACCCGGGTTGAATGCCCAAGTTCGAAGATGGCTACTCACCTCCTTGGATCCCCACTGCTGCCATTCCACTAGCTTCACGTTTTTAAATAGGTGTACTAAACAGTGCCCGCGTGACCACTCAATGGGGAGGCGGTTAGATCACAGGAGGCCATTCAATAGGGGTCCTTCCCATTAATCGGATGGAGATTGGTCTTAATTATTGTTTTCTCGTCTATTTGCGGCAGGATCTGCAGCTCACCAACAGAAGCGGGCTGGTTAGATGGTAAACCGATCGGCGCCCGCCGTGGTTTTCGATTTCAGCCTCTGCTATCTAACCTGCCCGCTCGTTCTCACCCGGCACGCGTGGCTCGTGGCTAGTCCCGCCCTTAGTGTTTTCCCATTCTTTTTGTTTCTTTGTGTAACATAGAAATGTCTTGAAAAATACTGTGTCCCTTATTTCAATCATTTAGATCTATTTGTTAGTAATGGCTAATATGTGTCAGTGTTCTCCTAATGCTGTATTTTTTTTCTCCTTTGTTGCTGATTTTGTTCAAGCTAAAGCTTGTAATATTTAAAAAGGGACAGCAGAATGATTTGTTCTGGTGATGCTTTGTAATAATCTTTATAGTCACAAGTAGGCTTACATTAAGACGGCAATGAAGTTACTGTGAAAAGCCCCTAGTGCCACACTCCGGCGCCTGTTCGGGTACACAGAAGGAGAATTCAGAATGCCCAATTCACCTAACAGCACGTCTTTCGGGACTTGTGGGAGGAAACTGGAGCACCCGAAGGAAGCCCACGTAGACACGGGGAGAACGTGCAGACTCCGCACAGACAGTGACCCAAGTCGGGAATCGATCCTGGGGCTGTGAAGCAACAGTGCTACCTACTGTGCTACCGTGCTGCCCTGCTACCGTGCTGAGATGTTCCCCTGACCCCAGCTCCCGAAACTGTGTTGGATCAAGTCCCAGAAAATTATGTCAAACCTACCAACCTGGCAAATCCCATTGCAATCCAAATCTGTAACACCACAGACTGCATTTTTAATGTCCTGTGTATTGAGTCTGCAATTTAAGTTGTATTGAGAAAAACGTACGTGCTTTCCCATTGTTATGGGCCAGGGTTTAGAGAACCCCAAAGTGTATCATGGAGTTCACCTGACCCACAACTTTTACTAGATTGTGGTATGGGGAGCACACGGCCCACTCTACAGGTGTGGTACAGCAGAAATGGAAAAGTATTTTTTAAAGCAAAACAATGTTTATTCTATGAACTCAAGTTAATCTTTTTAAAACATACAGTGAACATCTTAGCAACCATTAATTCAAATACAACCCCCAAAGAATACAACACAAAGTAATCCTTAAGCTGTCCTTTTAACATCCATAAGACTTAAAAAATTACTTTTAACAGAAGCACATCAGGTTAAAGTCACTACTGAGAGTAGTTATTAGTTTTAAATCACCAAAGGATTGATTTACATTCTTTAGATTACAGAGAGACTCTAATACATCTTCTGACTGTGACTGCAGCTATCAGCTCTGAAAACAAAACTAAAACACACCCTGCAGCAAGCAGCCTAAAACGAAAGTAAAAAGCTGACGGACAGCCCAGTTCCACCCACTCTCTGACATCACTGCAGTAATAAACACCCATTTCTTAAAGGTACTCTCTCTACAGATATTTATATACATACCCATTTATAAACACCCATTTCTTACTCTCACATGACACCATATTGGCGCAAATTAGAGAGGTAGCAACTCTGATAAACATCCCAGTTGACTGGTTTCAGATTATCATCCACCAAAGTCTTGAACAAGTTGACTGTCGCAGTCTCTTTGAAACAACGAACCTCAGAAAGAAAAGTGGTGGAGATTCATTTAAAAAGAGTGCATCTTACTTTATTAAAAAATGCTCAAGACATAGAAATGCTCTGAACCTAATCTTGGAATGTCAATATTATTAAATCTGTGTTTGTTTTTTCTCTCATTCCAAAAAGGTTACATAAAATAGAAATTTGGAGGTGATTGCAAATTATTAAAATTCCAAACATGTAATTTTGTTTATTTCTCATGTTTTTTCTCTTTGACATTGACATAGTAACTGTGCACTTCCTTAACAATACATCACAGATTTGCCAGTCATGCCCGGGAAGATTACCATAAACTGGCTAACATGCACAGAAGCATGGAGAAGCTTTACCATGAGTTGATGCACTATTTTGTTATCAATCCAAAGAAAGTGACAGCAGAGGAGCTTTTCAGTGATATCAGTAACTTCAGATCCATGTTCATGGTATGTTCATATGGTATATGAAACTGTGAGAAGAAAGAAGCAAGCACTTCAGATTTATCTTATGAAAAGTTATTTTGTGATAGCATTATGCAACGTTTTGTTATTTATTAACAAGATTGTTTCAGACCATATGAACTAATTAGTTTGTGTGTGATATGAACGTAACGCTCAAGTATTGCTCACTAAAGAGTTTTATCAGATTAGGTTACTTTGCTTTCAGTGCTCAGAAAAGAAAAGATGTAAGAATGTATTTCAGATCTTCAGAAGGTTAAGTTACCTTGGCACTTAAGCGCTAGTATAAAATACTAGCCTGCCTTCAGGTATTAATCAGATTCAAATATGGTTTTCCCTTCAGCATACTGAGTACCAGAAACCAATATTTATGACAGAGGTGTTTCTTTCTTCACAAATGAAATCACAAAGAATGCTATCTCCATTTTTGTTCATAATTTTATTCTTTGACACACCTCCGAAGAAACAGGTGATGTAGGCCATTCACCCCTGCAAACGTGCTCCCCATCCAATACAATCATCTTTTAATCTTCATTTGTTTTACTGAAGCAAGCCATGAAAGAAAATGTAAAGCGGAGAGAGGCAACAGAGAAACTGAGACTCGCCAAATTGGCCAAAGAGAAAGTCGAGAAAGAAAAACGGGAACGGCAACAAAAGAAAAGGCATCTCCTGGAGAAGAATTCAGGTATAAAAAAAAACACATTCAACCATTAAAAAGAACAGGAAAAGAAAGGAATAATTCAGTTCTTTTAGGCTGTCATCAACTAATTTGCTGGCAATGCACCATACATCCCAATGATTTGATCATCAAGAAAAAGTAGATTGAATTCCTCCTATTTGTAGATTAACTGCATGTTTGTGGGACTCTGTTAATAATTCACACAAATTCTACTTTATTTAGTTTTCTCAAATCACATAATGCGCATCTGCTTTGGCAATACTCCATAGCCATTTCTCATTCAATTACAGGCATTGTAAATTGGAGAAATCCATTGAGAATGTTGTGCTCGATGTAAATGAACGATTAGGAAGCTTTCCAAAGCCCAATTTGGGCTGATTCTAACTCAACCCAAGCAGAAACCAATAGTATTTTGATTCGTAAAAGTCAATTTGTATCCAATCATCTGACCATTTTGTCAATCATAATGATTAAAAGCAAGCATTTTTAAGTCTCATGTTTGTGATGAGAAACACTCTCCATAGCTATAACCAGTGATGTTGACTGAGGACTATAACATGTTTTTTTTTTTTTTATAAATGTTTTATTGAAAATTTTTTCCCAAACAACAATTTTTCCCCTCTTACAAAGCAAACGCAACAATAACAATACAGAAATTTTAAACAATACACAAGTAACAAAACCCCTTTATCTTTGACCTAAACTAAACCCCCCCCCCCGTCCCCCTGGGTTGCTGCTGCTGGTCATCTGTCTTCCCTCTAACGTTCCCCTAGGTAGTCGAGAAATGGCTGCCACCGCCTGGTGAACCCTTGAGCCGATCCTCTCAGGGCAAACTTTATCTGCTCCAGTTTAATGAACCCCGCCATATCATTTACCCAGGCCTCCAGTCCGGGGGGTTTCGCCTCCTTCCACATGAGTAGGATCCTGCGCCGGGCTACTAGGGACGCAAAGGCCACAACGTCGGCCTCTTTCGCCTCCTGCACTCCCGGCTCTTCCGCAACTCCAAATAGAGCTAACCCCCAGCCTGGTTTGACCCGGGCCTTCACCACCCGCGAAATCACTCCCGTCACTCCCTTCCAATACCCTTCCAGTGCCGGGCATGCCCAAAACATATGTGCGTGGTTTGCCGGGCTCCCGCCACACCTCCCACATTTGTCCTCCACTCCAAAGAACCTGCTCAATCTTGCTCCCGTTATGTGTGCTCTATGTAGCACCTTAAATTGAATCAGGCTAAGCCTGGCACATGAGGAAGAGGAATTTACCCTGCTTAGGGCATCAGCCCACATACCCTCCTCTATCTCCTCCCCTAGTTCTTCTTCCCACTTTCCTTTTAGTTCGCCCACCGACTCCTCCCCCTCTTCCCTCATCTCTCGGTAAATCTCTGATACCTTGCCCTCTCCGACCCACACCCCTGAAAGCACCCTGTCCTGTATCCCCTGTGTCGGGAGCAACGGAAATTCCCTCACCTGTTGTCTAGTAAATGCCCTCACCTGCATATATCTCAAGAAATTTCCCCGGGGCAACTTATACTTTTCCTCCAATGCTCCCAAGCTCGCAAAAGTCCCATCTATAAATAAATCTCCCACCCTCCTAATTCCCAACTGGAACCAGCTCTGAAATCCTCCATCCATTCTTCCTGGGGCGAACCTATGGTTGTTCCTGATTGGGGACCCCACCAGGGCTCCCCGCACCCCTCTCTGTCGCCTCCACTGTCCCCAGATATTCAATGTTGCCGCCACCACCGGGTTCGTGGTAAACTTTTTAGGTGAGATCGGTAGCGGCGCCGTCACCAGCGCCTCTAAACTCGTCCCTTTACAGGACTTTCTCTCCAGTCTTTCCCACGCCGCTCCCTCACCCTCCATCATCCATTTACGTATCATTGCCACATTGGCGGCCCAATAGTAATCGCCCAAGTTCGGTAGTGCCAATCCTCCTCTGTCCCTACTACGCTGAAGGAACCCCCTCCTTACTCTCGGAACTTTCCCTGCCCACACGAAGCTCGTGATGCTCCTGTCTATTTTATTAAAAAAGGTCTTAGTGATTAGTATAGGGAGACATTGAAATACAAATAAGAACCTCGGGAGGACCATCATCTTAATTGCTTGCACCCTGCCCGCCAGCGATAGAGGCTGCATGTCCCACCTCTTGAAGTCCTCCTCCATTTGTTCTACCAACCGTGTCAGATTAAGTCTGTGCAAGGTTCCCCAGCTCCTAGCGATCTGAATCCCCAGGTATCGGAAGTTTCTTTCCACTTTCCTTAGAGGCAAGCCTTCTATCTCTCTACTCTGGTCCCCTGGATGTATCACAAATAATTCACTCTTCCCCATGTTTAGCCTATACCCCGAGAAATCCCCGAACCCCCTCAAAATTCGCATAGCCTCTATCATTCCCCCCGCTGGGTCCGACACGTATAACAATAGGTCATCCGCATATAACGAGACTCGGTGTTCTTCTCCCCCTCTAATCACCCCTCTCCATTTTCTGGAGTCTCTCAACGCCATGGCCAGAGGTTCAATTGCCAACGCGAACAACAATGGAGACAGCGGGCATCCCTGTCTTGTTCCCCTATATAGTCGGAAATACTCCGATCTATGTCGACCTGTAACTACGCTTGCCGTTGGAGCCCCATAAAGAAGTCTAACCCAGCTAATAAACCCGTTCCCAAACCCAAACCTCCTTAACACTTCCCATAAATACTCCCACTCCACCCTATCAAATGCCTTCTCTGCGTCCATTGCCGCCACTATCTCTGCCTCCCCCTCCACTGGGGGCATCATTATCACCCCTAATAGTCGTCGCACGTTAACATTCAGTTGTCTCCCTTTTACGAACCCTGTCTGGTCTTCGTGCACCACCCCCGGGACACAGTCCTCTATCCTCGATGCCAGTACCTTTGCCAACAATTTGGCGTCCACGTTCAACAATGAAATGGGTCTATAGGACCCGCACTGCAACGGATCTTTATCCCTCTTCAAAATTAACGATATCGTCGCCTCCGACATCATCGGGGGTAGAGTCCCCCCTTTCCTGGCCTCATTGAACGTCCTCACCATCAGCGGGGCCAACAAGTCCACATATTTTCTGTAATACTCCACCGGGAACCCGTCTGGTCCTGGGGCCTTCCCTGCTTGCATGCTTCCCAGTCCCTTAATAACCTCGTCCACCCCAATCGGTGCCCCCAGGCCTACCACCCCCCCGCTCCTCCACTTTCGGGAACCTCAATTGGTCCAGGAACTGCCGCATCCCCTCCTCTCCCTCTGGGGGTTGAGACCTATACAGTTCCTCATAGAAGGTCTTGAACACCTCATTTATCTTTCCTGCCCTTCGCACCGTGTCTCCCCTTTCGTCTCTAATTCCTCCTATCTCCCTCGCTGCTGCCCTCTTTCGCAATTGATGAGCCAACAGGCGACTCGCCTTTTCCCCATATTCATACCTCCTCCCCTGTGCCTTCCTCCACAGTACCTCCGCCTTTCTGGTGGTCAGAAGGTCAAATTCCGTCTGGAGTCGTCTCCTCTCCCTGTACAATTCCTCCTCCGGGGTCTCTGCAAATTCCCTATCCACCCTTAAAATCTCCCCCAGTAACCTTTCCCTTTCCTTGGCCTCTGTTTTCCTTTTGTGGGCCCCAATGGAGATCAGCTCTCCTCTGACCACCGCTTTTAGTGCTTCCCATACCACTCCCACAGGGACCTCGCCGTCGTCATTGACCTCCAGATATCTCTCAATACACCCCCGCACTCTTGCACACACTCCCTCATCCGCCATCAGTCCCACATCTAATCGCCAGAGTGTTCTCTGCTCCCTTTCCTCTCCTAATTCCAGGTCCACCCAATGTGGGGCATGATCCGAAACCGCTATGGCTGAGTACTCAGCTTCTTCCACCCTAGAGATCAACGACCTTCCCAAAACAAAAAAATCTATCCGGGAGTACACTTTATGGACATGGGAGAAGAAGGAAAACTCCCTAGCCCTAGGTCTAAGAAATCGCCATGGGTCCACTCCCCCCATTTGGTCCATAAACCCCTTAAGTACCTTGGCCGCTGCCGACCTTCTTCCGGTCCTTGAGCTGGATCTATCTAGCCCCGGGTCCAGCACCGTATTAAAGTCCCCTCCTAAAATCAAGTTTCCTACCTCCAGGTCCGGTATACGCCCCAGCATCCGTCTCATAAATCCCGCATCGTCCCAGTTTGGGGCATGCACGTTAACCAACACGACCTCCATTCCCTCCAGCCTGCCACTCACCATTACATATCTACCTCCGCTATCTGCTACGATGTTCTTTGCTTCAAATGCGACCTGTTTCCCCACCAAAATGGCCACCCCTCTATTCTTTGCGTCCAGTCCTGAGTGGAACACCTGTCCCACCCATCCTTTCCTTAGCCTGACTTGGTCCGCCACCTTTAGGTGCGTCTCTTGGAGCATAACCACGTCTGCCCTTAGTCCTTTCAAATGCGCGAGCACTCTGGCCCTTTTTATCGGTCCGTTCAGGCCTCTCACGTTCCACGTGATCAGCCTCACTAGGGGGCTACCTGCCCCCCTCCCGTGTCGACTAGCCATTACCTTCTCTAGGCCAGTCCCATATCCCGCCTCCGCGCTCCCGCTCGCTCCCCCAGCGTCGCACACCATCCCCGCCCACCCACTCTTTGGCCATTTCCTTTTGGATTTCCGCAGCAGCAACCCAGTTGTCCCCCCCCCCCCCCTCCCCCTCCCTCCCCCCCTCCCCGCTAGATCTCTTTCTAGCATGATTGCTCCCCCCATATTACTTCCGTAAGTCAGCTGACTTCAACTGACCCCGGCTACTCCTGCTCACTCCTCGACCCCCCCCCCCATGTGGGGAACTCCCATCCGCCTTGCGCCTGTCTTCCCGCCTTATTCTTTCTGGTGCGGGAGACTATAACATGTTTTAATAGTAAGATAAACAAAACCTTTGAATCCAAATCCTCATTGCAATAATTATGTTTTACACCTTTCTCTCAGCTTCTGTTGCGAAAACCTTTGTGTCTCTACATTACATGGTTATACCAAAAAACTCTGAATAAGTGGAAGCGAATAAGAAACATATCAATAATAGTCAGCAAACTACTCACTTCCATCACGAACAAGCTCCTTTTTATTGAACTAACAAGATCAGAATAGCTTACTATTTCTGTTAGCATATTGCACATTTCTTTTCTGCTGCATTTAGTTGCTGTTTGCCATGTGAATCGATTCTTTTCGTTGGTTCTGCATTCTATCACTGTCACATGGTTCTTTCATCCTTTGTAAATTTTAATACATATATTTTTCTTCTGTAAGGCTATCTGGTGTCTTTGTAACATAGAAATAGGGAAAGACAATTCAGCCTCTCAAACTTTTCCTCCATTCAATTAAATCAAGGGTTATTTGTTCTCAACTTTATCTGCCCACCTTGCTAAGCAACGCGTAATGCTCTTGCCATCCATCAAATCTCAGTTTTGACATTTTGAACAGCTTTTTGATGAGAAATAGTTCCCAGATGTCCATTACCTTTAGTGTGAAGAAGTGCTTGCTGACATCACCCCTGAATAACCTAGCTCTAATTTGAAGGTTATGCTTTCTGATGATTGATTGATTGATATTTATTGTCACATGTTCCGAAGTACAGTGAAAAGTATTTTTCTGTGGCCAAGGGAACATACGCAGTACGTACATAGTAGACAAAAGAATAATCAACAGAGTACATTGACAGTGGTGCATCAACAAATAGTGGTTGCAGTGGTTACAGTGCGGAACAAGGTCAAACAGGGCTGGTTTAGCCCAGGGCTAAATAGCTGGCTTTTAAAGCAGACCAAGGCAGGCCAGCAGCACTGTTCAATTCCTGAACAGGTGCTGGAATGTGGCGACTAGGGGCTTTCCCAGTAATTTATTTGAAGCCTACTTGTAACAATAAGCGATTTTCATTTCATCTTTCAAGAGCAGCATATGGCACCGTGAATAGTGTCCTTGCAGGGAACAGATCGTCCAAGGGAGAGTCGTTGAGGAGTCTAGTAGCTGTGAGGAAGAAGCTGTTC
Source organism: Scyliorhinus torazame (assembly GCF_047496885.1). NCBI lineage: Eukaryota > Metazoa > Chordata > Chondrichthyes > Carcharhiniformes > Scyliorhinidae > Scyliorhinus > Scyliorhinus torazame. The sequence continues at coordinate 78,416,966 of NC_092721.1, read as the reverse complement.
ATATGTCTGGATGTCTGAGTTATTTCTTGTTCTGAAATTCCCCAACAGAACAAATAGCTTTATCTAAAACTTACCAATTTATTTAATCATCTTAACAGAAATTGGCCTTTCATTTATCATATATACACAGGGGAATACAAGCCTGACCTGTCCTCAAAATTCAATCCTTTAGACCCTAGTATATTTTTGGAAAATTTGCACTGCACCCCTTTCAAGGCCAGTATATCCTGTTGGGCCGCAGTGCCCAGTAATGAACAAAGCATTCCAAATGGTGTCTAACCAGAGTGTTTTATAACCTAAGCATAATTTCTACCCTTTGTGTTCCCACTTGAGATAAAGACCAATATTATGTTGGTCTTTTAAATTATTGTTTGTACTTGTTGACTAGCTTCTAGAGATTTCTGTACTTAGACCTCTAAACCTCTCTGCTCCTCTTTCAGAAAGGATGTTATGTGGCATTGGTGAGACCCCATCTTGAATACTGTGTGCAATTTTGGTATCCTTACTGAAGAAAGGGGGTAAATGCATTGGAGGTCATTCAGAGGATGTCGACTAGATTGATACTTGAATGAGCAGATTGTCTTATGACGAAAGGTTAGACAGACTGGGCTTGTTTCCACTGGAGCTGAGAAGAGTGAGGGGTCTATCAGTTTTTAAAGGGGTATATAGGTTCTTCAAAGGTCTTGACAAGGTGTTTCTGGAAAGGATGTTTCCTCTTGTAGCTGAATCTAGAACTATGGGACACTGTTTTAAAATTAACATTGCCTTGTTCGGGCAGAGATGAAGAGAATTTGTTTCTCTGAGGATTGGGCGACTTTGAACTCTGTGGGTGCGATTCTCCCAATCGGAGACAAAGTGCCCCTGATAGCAGGAAAACTAGAGTGATTCCCGCTGGCACTAAGAGCGATCCCCAACGTGCCATTCAACGGCACTTCAAAAAGGTTTTACCATTAATCGGGTTTCAAGTGTCATTCAATGGCACACCAAGATGGGCTCTTGCTGGACCTAAGAGGGGTGGGACCTAATCTCTCTGACAGGTCCAACTCCTCAGAGACTAAAGGGTGCTCCAATCTCAGAATGCTGCTGCAGCTCCCCACAGATTGCTGGCAAGGGCTCCCCCTCAGTCTCTCCCTTCTGCCCCCCCACCGTCCCCCCTTCAGCTCCCCCTTGATTTCCTTCCCCCCCTTCAGGCCCAGCTCCTCAGATTTGCCAACCTGGCACCTTGTCGTTTGAGGAGTGGCAAGGGGGTGGGTACCCGCCCTACAAATTCCTCCAGGATCCTGAGAAGGGGCTCTTCATGTGAGGTGGGGGTCAGGGGGTCTTGCGCTGGGCTAGAAGGGCTCAGGTCAGGTGTTATTCCTGGGATGAGGGCAGTTTGGCTGCACTTCCTGTAGCCTTTAAACTCACACGGGTGGGATTAAACTAGTATGGCAGGGGAAGTGGGTACCGGAGCAATAGGTCAGAAGTGAAAAAATTGAGTGAGAACTAGGGAATAGGGCCAGTATGGCTCTGAGGAAGAGCAGACAGGGAGATGTTGCTGAAAACAGCAGGACTGGTGGCCTGAAGTGCATATGTTTTAATGCAAGAAGTATAACTGGTAAGGCAGATGAACGTAGAGCTTGGATTAGTACTTGGAACTATGATGTTGTTGCCATCACAGAGACCTGGTTGAGGGAAGGACAGGTTTGGCAGCTAAACGTTCCAGGATTTAGATGTTTCAGGGGGGATAGAGTGGAGGAGTTGCGCTACTGGTTCGGGAGAATATCACAGCTGTACTGCGAGAGGCCGCCTCAGAGGTCAGCGAGGCTATATGGGTAGAGATCAGAAGTAAGAAGGGTGCAGTCACAACGTTGGGGGTTTACTACATCGAGCCAACAGCTAGCAGGAGATAGAGAAGCAGATAGGTAGACAGATTTTGGAAAGGAGTAAAAGCAACAGGGTTGTTGTGATGGGAGACTTTAACGTCCCCAATATGGACTGGGACTCACTTAGTGCTAGGGGCTTGGACGGGGCAGAATTTGTAAGGAGCATCCAGGAGGGCTTCTTAAAACAATATGTAGATAGTCCAACTAGGGAAGGGGCTGTACTGGACCTGGTATTGGGGAATGAGCCCGACCAGGTGGTAGAAGTTTCAGTAGGGGAGCGTTTTGGGAACAGTGACCACAATTCAGTAAGTTTTAAAGTGCTGGTGGACAAGGATAAGAGTGGTCCTAGGGTGAATATGCTAAATTGGGGGAAGGCTAATTATAACAATATTAGGCGGGAACTGAAGAACCTAGTTTGGGGGCGGATGTTTGAGGATAAATCAACATCTGACATGTGGGATGCTTTCAAATGTCAGTTGAAAGGAACTCAGGACTGGCATGTTCCTGTGAGGAACAAGGATAAATACGGCAAATTTCGGGAACCTTGGATAACGAGAGATATTGTAGGCCTCGTCAAAAAGAAAAAGGAGGCATTTGTCAGGGAGAGAATGCTGGGAACAGACGAAGCCTGTGTGGTATATAAGGAAAGTAGGAAGGAACTTAAGCAAGGAGTCAGGAGGGCTAAAAGGGGTCACGAAAAGTCATTGGCAAATAGGGTTAAGGAAAATCCCAAGGCTTTTTACACGTACATAAAAAGCAAGAGGGTAGCCAGGGAAAGGGTTGGCCCACTGAAGGACAGGGGAGGAAATCTATGTGTGGAGCCAGAGGAAATGGGCGAGGTAATAAATGAGTAGTTTGCATCAGTATCCACCAAAGAGAAGGAATTGGTGGATGTTCAGTCTGGCGAAGGGTGTGTAGATAGCCTGGATCACATTGAGATCCAAAAAGAAGAGGTGTTGGGCGTCTTGAAAAATATTACGGTAAATAAGTCCCCAGGGCCTGATGGGATCTAACCCAGAGCACTGAAGGAGGCAAGAGAGGAAATTGCTGAGGCCTTGACAGAAATCTTTGGATCCTCACTGTCTTCAGATAATGTCCCAGAGGACTGGAGAATAGCCAATGTTGTTCCTTTGTTTAAGAAGGGTAGCAAGGATAATCCAGGGAACTACAGGCCGGTGAGCCTTGCGTCAGTGGTAGGGAAATAACTGGAGAGAATTCTTCGAGACAGGATCTACCCCCATTTGGAAGCAAATAGACGTATTAGCGAGAGGCAGCCTGGTTTAGTGAAGGGGAGGTCGTGTCTCACTAACTTGATAGAGTTTTTCGAGGAGGTCACAAAGATGATTGATGCAGGTAGGGCAGTGGATGTTGTCTATATGGACTTCAGTAAGGCCTTTGACAAGGTCCCTCAAGGCAGACAGGTACAAAAGGTGAAGTCACACGGGATCAGAGGTGAGCTGGCAAGATGGATACAGAGCTGGCTAGGTCATAGTGTGCTCACCCCAGTCCAACGCCGGCATCTCCACATCATGGCTACCATCGACACCGCAAACTGCTGACTCAAAGTGGAGAGGATCTCCAGGAAGATTGCGCATCTCGACACTGACATTAAGTTTCTACAAAAATGCAAGAAAACAGACAAGATCCCGAAAGGGCTACAGATCACAAACCCACTCAAGTCGACCTACAACACAGACTATGCTGAGAGACTCTGCCGTCGCACCTCTCTCACACTCCTCAACCACCTCGTACGCCAGCTCTACAGCAGACAACGCAACCTGGAAACCAAGATAGAGGCCATATTTTCAACTTGCGCTCAGGACACACCAGACCAGCTGCGGAACACCGCCAAACAGCTGAGACAACAATACTATGCCACCTATATGCATACCAAGAACAGGAAGCTTGAGAAACTCGGCATCACCACCAGCAGCAACCAAGCCACCCCCGGTACCACAGTAGAAAACAATACAGGGAAATCTATTGTCAACTTGTCGGACTACACCCTTCAACCAGACGAAATCGAAGTCCTCAGCAGAGGGCTCAATTTCTGCACCACCACCAAAATGGACCCCATCAGTCTCACGGCAGACACGGAGGAATTCATCAGGCGAATGAGGCTCCGGGAATTCTTCCACAGACCCCAAGAGGCCAACAGCGAACCCAAGCAGACTATCAATGAACCGGAACAGCAGACCGAGAGATCTGCGGTGTGGCAACCGAAGAGGAAAGAGTCGAATTGGACCCCTCCAGAAGGCCGCTGCCCTAGACTCGACATGTATGCTCAAGCCGTCAGGAGTCGCGTCAATGCCAGATTCATCAGTCGCATTCACAAGACAGCCCCGAACGTCACCCAAGCACAACGCAATGCCATCCCCGCTCTCAAGACCAACCGCAGCATCGTCATCAAACCAGCAAAGGAGGGGCCACTGTCATACTGAACAGAACGGACTACTGCAAAGAAGTATACCGACAACTGAACAACCAAGAACACTACAGTCAGTTACCCGCAGATCCGACCAAGGAACACATCCGCCAACTTAACAGACTGATCAAGACCTTGGATCCAGATCTTCAGAGCACCCTACGTGTTCTCATCCCACGTACTCCCCGCATTGGAGATCGCTACTGCCTCCCGAAAATACACAAGGCCAACACACCAGGCCGTCCTATCGTTTCAGGCAATGGGACCCTGTGTGAGAACTTCTCTGGCTACATCGATGGCATCTTGAAACGCATCGTACAAGATACGCCCAGCTTCTGTCGCGACACGATGGACTTCCTACAGAAACTCAGCACCCATGGACCAGTTGAACTAGGAACATTCCTCGTCACAATGGACGTCTCGGCACTCTATACCAGCATAGCCCATGACGACGGCATTGCTGCAACAGCCTCAGTACTCAAAACCGACAACTGCCAATCTCCAGACGCAATTCTGCAACTCATCCGCTTCATTCTGGATCACAACGTCTTCACCTCCGACAACAAGTTCTTCATCCAGACGCATGGAACAGCCATGGGGACCAAACCCGCACCCCAATACACCAACATCTTCATGCACAAGTTTGAACAGGACCTACTCACCGCACAGGACCTTCAACCGACGTTATACACCAGGTACATCGATGACATTTTTTTCCTTTGGACCCACGGCAAAGAACCACTGAAACGACTACACGATGACATCAATAAGTTCCACCCAACCATCAGACTCACCATGGACTACTCTCCAAAATCAGTTGCATTCTTGGACACACTCGTCTCCATCAAGGACGGTCACCTCAGCACTTCGCTTTACCGCAAACCCACGGATAACCTCACGATGCTCCACTTCTCCAGCTTCCACCCTAAACACATTAAAGAAGCCATCCCCTATGGACAAGCTCTCCATATACACAGGATCTGCTCAGACGAGGAGGAGCGTAACAGACATCTACAGACGTTGAAAGATGCCCTCGTACGAACGGGATATGGCGCTCGACTCATCACTCGACAGTTCCAACGCGCCACAGCAAAAAACTGCACCGACCTCCTCAGAAGATAAACATGGGACACAACCAACAGAATACCCTTCGTCGTCCAGTACTTTCTCGGAGCGGAGAAACTACGACATCTTCTTCACAGCCTTCAACACGTCATCGATGAAGATGAACATCTTGCCAAGGTCATCCCCACACCCCCACTACTTGCCTTCAAACAACCGCGCAACCTCAAACAAACCATTGTTTGCAGCAAACTACCCAGCCTTCAGAACAGGGACCACGACACCACACAACCCTGCCATGGCAATCTCTGCAAGACGTGCCAGGTCATCGACATGGATACTACCATTACACGTGAGAACACCACCCACCAGGTACGCGGTACATACTCGTGCGACTCGGCCAACGTTGTCTACCTCACACGCTGCAGGAAAGGATGTCCCGAAGCGTGGTACATTGGCGAGACCATGCAGACGCTGCAACAACGAATGAACGGACATCGCGCGACAATCACCAGGCAGGAATGTTCCCTTCCAGTCGGGGAACACTTCAGCAGCCAAGGATATTCAGCCTCTGATCTCCGGGTAAACGTTCTCCAAGGCGGCCTTCAGGACGCGCAACAACGCAGAATTGCCGGGCAGAAGCTTATAGCCAAGTTCCGCACTCATGAGTGCGGCCTCAACCGGGACCTGGGATTCATGTCGCATTACATTCATCCCCCACTACCTGGCCTGCGAAATCCTACCAACTGTCCTGGCTTGACACAATTCACACCTCTTTCACCTGGGTTTTACCCCATCTCTGGATCTGTAAAGATTCAATCACCTGCTAATGTTCGCATTCCAAGCATTGTCTGGCATCTTTGAATCTGTCTATATACATATGTTTCTGGAACATACCTCTTCATTCACCTGAGGAAGGAGCAGCGCTCCGAAAGCTAGTGACATCGAAACAAACCTGTTGGACTTTAACCTGGTGTTGTAAGACTTCTTACTAGGTCATAGAAGGTAGAGAGTAGCAATGGAAGGGTGCTTTTCTGTTTGGAGAGCTGTGACTAGTGGTGTTCCTCAGGGATCAGTGCTGGGACCTTTACTGTTCGTAGTATATACAAATGATTTGGTGGAAAATGTAACTGGTCTGATTAGTAAGTTTGCGGACAACACAGGTTGGTGGAGTTGCGGATAGCGATGAGGACTGTCAGAGGATACAGCAGGATTTAGATCGTTTGGAGATTTGGGCAGAGCGATGGCAGATGGAGTTTAATCCGGACAAATGTGAGGTAATGCATTTTGGAAGGTCTAATTTGAAAGCAGACAAGGCAGGCCAGCAGCATGGTTCAATTCCCGTAACAGCCTCCCCGAACAGGCGCCGGAATGTGGCGACTAGGGGCTTTTCACAGTAACTTCATTTGAAGCCTACTTGTGCCAATAAGCGATTTTCATTTCATTTCATAATGCAGGTAGGGGATATACAGTGAATGGTAGAACCCTCAAGAGTATTGACAGTCATAGAGATCTAGGTGTACAGGTCCACAGGCCACTGAAAGGGGGCAACACAGGTTGAGAAGGTAGTCAAGAAGGCATACGGCATGCGTGCCTTCATTGGCCGGGGCATTGAGTATGAGAATTGGCAAGTCATGTTGCAGTTGTATAGAACCTTAGTTAGGCCACACTTGGAGTATAGTGTTCAATTCTGGTCGCCACACTATCAGAAGGACGTGGAGGCTTTAGAGAGGGTGCAGAAGAGATTTACCAGGATGTTGCCTGGTATGGAGGGCATTAGCTGTGAGGAGAGGTTGAATAAACTTGGTTTGTTCTCACTGGAACGACTGAGGTTGAGGGGCATAGACAGGATGGACAGTCAGAGACTTTTTCCCAGGGTAGAGGGGTCAATTACTCGGGGGCATAGGTTTAAGGTGCGAGGGGCAATGTTTAGAGGAGATGTACGAGACAAGTTTTTTACACAGAAGGTAGTGGGTGCCTGGAACTCGCTGCCGGAGGAGGTGGTGGGAGCAGTGACGATAGTGACGTTTAAGGGGCGTCTTGACAAATACATGAATAGGATGGAAATAGAGGGATACGGACCCCGGAAGTATAGAAGAATTTAGTTCAGGCAGATAGCATGGTCGGCACAGGCTTGGAGGGCCGAAGGGCCTGTTCCTGTGCTGTACTTTCCTTTGTTCTTTTTTCTGTCTGTCAGTATCTCAAAAATACAGTTCTGTAATAATAAAGTGAAAGTGTTCCCATCTGCACCCCTAAACCATGTTAACAGTGTCGGCATGCCAAGTTCAAAGATTTGTGAGATGAAGGTAAAGGTATTCCCCTTAACGTGGTGAGAACCTTTGATGTGGTTTTTTTCACAGTCAATGTCATTGCGCTTTGAAGTATTGAAGCCTCTCTGCAAGCTTAAAAGCCTAAAAGCTTTGAACTGCATTGTTTACATTCGATTTCACAGACATTTGCCTTTTGCAAGCTTTCTGATTGACAGGTCCAGGTAGTTTCAAAGGGAGGATGACAATTGTTCATTTATATAACTCTGCAGAAGAGACACCTCTTTAAAAAACAAAGCTGCAGTTAGAAAAATAACTGCTCCTCTGAGTTAGTGGATCATGCAGACCTACGCAGATAAAGTTCTGTTCTGCATTCAACAGTATTAAGAATCAGATAATAATGTGTTATCTGAACTCTGCACTTTGATTTTTACTTTGATAAAGTTCAGATATCTATGGAGCCTATGAAAATAATAAACAGCCATCTGTTCAGGTAATTTCATAGGTATTGAGCTTTGGAGGGTTTGTTTATACAGTTGTGTAATGGAATCTTATTATGAATGTTTGGCTAAGGTCCAAGACCCACTAAAGGATTTATATAGATACATAGAAGATAGGAGCAGGAGGAGGCCTTTTGGCCCTTCGAGCCTGCTCCACCATTTATCACGATCATGGCTGATCATCCAACTCAATAGCCCCTCTGTTTTCTCCCCATAATCTTTGATCCCATTCGCCCAAGTGTTTTAGCATCAACTACTTCCTGTGGTAATGAATTAATGCAGTATGGGCTGTTTGCACAGCAGTGAAGGGGATTAAACTTTTTTTTATTTCCTTATATGATATTAATATTTTGAAGAAGTTTTGAATGAATATTTGTTTAGTTTGACAGATTTATTAGTGCTTAAAGGGAGTGTGATATTATTAAGAAGGAATGAATGACTCTGTGATATTTTCTGAGCTACCAACAATGTTTTCCAAGGTGAAATTTGAATGTTGATTATTTCATGAGGGATTCAAAGACTTCCGATTGCTATTATAGGCCACATGAGTTCTGTTCATAGTGGATACCGAGTGAGGGGATATGAGGACCTGGAGAGAGCCTGGTAAATACGAGGAGGCATGGATTTAAAAGGGGACATGGAAGGTGGGCGTGGTTGAGGACTTGAGTGCTTAACGCTGGCTTGTACAACTGGGCTGATGTCTCAGTGAATAGAGGTGGGCCTTCTACTCTGGCTGCCTCAACAGGTAAGCACCTCAGTTCCCATCCCATGGCCTGCTTCCAGACTCAACAGCCCTGACTCCAGCCCATTCCTTCCCCCACCATGAAAACAACATGGGTGGGTACTGCCAGGTAGGAGACAGGATCACACTGTCAGAAAATGACCTGACTTAGGATTCCTGCCTCGAGGATGAAAGTTAAGGCCCTTTAAGATCTGGGGTTTACTTTTAATTTCATTGTAAGACTTACGATTACAAATTAAGTTGAGTGAGGTGATCTAAAAGGGACTGTCCCTTCAGTGGAGCTACAAACCACACTCAATACGAATATGTTTTCAAAGATGTCACAAAATTCATTATGTTAATCAAAATAACACAATGATATAATACTGAATAACAGGCAGAGTTAAGCAGCCATATTCGCTGTGGAACATGGTCCTCAACTTGTAAGTGTTCGTAATTCTCGTCCATTGATGGATTTCAGTCTTTCCTTGATGATGTATGGACAAAGTGTCTTCTAAATCCTTAGTTTATACACTTGTTTCCAGCTTGGCTCTGTTACATATTAGTGAAAATTCCTTTTCTGACCATCTGATTGATCAGTAAATACTTAGTTGTTCTGCCAAGGTTATACCTTGAGCTGGCATGTAATTCAATACCTTCATGACCGTATGATTTGTGTCTCTGTTGTTTGCAGGGATTTCTGTTGCACACGTTTATGAAACTGTTAATCCTATGCAATTTAAGCCTTTTGTCTTTTAAAGCTTTGAGACTGAAAGATCGCAGGAGGCTGCAGTGGCTCCATGGTCATTTAACTAACAAGGCAGCTTAATAGGGTCAATATGTGCAGAGTGTGTGTCTCCAGCTCTTTGCCGGATAGGTTGTATTTTTTATTGAACAAAGGATTGGAAGTTTCCTTGAGGCTGTCCATAATTTACAACATTTCCAGTAAAGTTTGGATTAATTGAATTGGCCATTTTACATTGCTTCTCAGCATTTCATATCACGTGTACAAAACTCTAGTAAATATTCAACTGAGCTGATGCAAACATACGAATTAGGAGCAGGAGTAGGCCACTCGTTCCTCAAATGCTCCATCATTCGTTAAAGTTATGGTTGATCTGATTATAACCTCAACTCCACATTCCCGCCTACCCCCAATATTCTTATATCTCCTCGCTTGTCAAGAATCTATATACTCTCCCTTTAAAATATTCAAAGACTCTGCTTCCACCACCTTTTGAGGAAGAGAGTACCACAGACTGGAGACCCTCTGAGAGAAAAGGTTTCTCCTCATTTCTCTCTTAAATGACCAGTCCCTTATTTCTAAACAGCGACTCTTAGTTCTAAATTCTCCCATAATATTCTCCTTTCCGCATCCACCCTGCCAAAGCTCCTCAGGATCTTGGGCAGAATTCTCCAGCCCCCTCATGGTGGGTTTTCCTGAGGCAGAGGAGGGTCGCTGTGGGTTGCCAACAGGTCCACTGAAGTCGACGGGAATTTACATTCCTTGCCCATGCTGCCATTGGGGAACCCGTGTCGATATCGCTACGACTGCAAGATCCCACTGGTGGGAAGGGCTGGAGAATTCTGGCTATATGTTTCAGTCAAGTCGCCTCTTAATCTTCTGAACTCCAGTGGATATAAGCCGAGCTTGTCTAATCATTCCTGATAAGACAACCCGCATATTCCAGGTATAGTAAACTTTCTCTAATCTGCTTCCAGCACATTTGCATCCTTCCTTATATAAGGAGACTAATACTGTACACAGTACTCCAGATGTGGTCTCACCAATAGCCTGTATAATTGAAACGTAACCACCCTATTTTTGTATACGATTCTCTTTGCAATAAATGAAAACATTCTATCAGCTTTCCCAATTTCTTTCTGTACTGCGAACTAACTTTTTGCAATTCATGCACTAAAACATCAAGATCCCTCTGCATCATGGAGATCTACAATCTCTCGTCATTTAGATTATATGCTTTTTTATTCTTTCTTTCAAAATGAACAATTGAATATTTTCCCACATTGTACACTATTTGTCATATCTTTGCCCACTCACTTACCTTATCTATGTCCTTTTGTATCCTTCTTACGTCTTCTTACAACATACTTTCCAACCATCTTTGTGTCATCAGCAAATTTAGCAACCATACCTTTGGCCCCTTCGTTCAGGTCATTTATATAAATACTAAAAAGTAGAGGCGCCGACCCTGATTCTTCTAGCAAACCACTTATGACATCTTGCCAACCAGAAAATGGCTCCTCTATGCTTACTCTCTGTTTCCTGTTCGCTAACCAGTCTTCTATCCATGCCAGTTTGTTACCCCCACGTCATGAGCTTGCATTTTCTGCAATAACCTTTGATGTGGCACCTTACCAAATACCTTCTGGAAATCAAAGTACAATGCATTCACCATAAGACATAGGAACATAATTAAGCTATTTGGCCCATCGAGTCTTCTCTGCCATTCAATCTGGCTGATATGTTTCTCATTCCCATTCTCCTGCCTTCTCCCCATAATCCCTGATCTCCTTATTAATCAAAAACATATCTATCTCTGTCTTAAAGACAATCAGTTATTTGGCCCCCACAGCCTCCTGCGGCAAAGATTTCCACAGATTCACAACCTTCTGGCTGAAGAAATTCCTCCTCATCTCAGTTTTAAACGATCGTCCCTTCAGTCTGGGAGTTCACCTTTTTATCCATAGCACGTGTTACTTCTTCAAAGAACTCCAATAAATTGATGAAACAACATAATTTACCTTTCACAAAACCATGTTGATTCTGCTTGATTACCAAAAATTTCTCTCTGCCCCACTAACATCTTTAATAATAGCCTCTAACATTTTCCCTGTGCAGATAACTGGCCTGTAGTTTCCTGCTTTCTGTCTCCCTAGCTTTTTGAATGATGGAGTTAGTTACATTTGCTATTTTACAATCTAATGGGACCGTCCCTGAATCTGGGCAATTTGGAAAACTAAAACCAATGCATCAACTGTCCCACTAGCCACTTACTTCAAAACCCTAGGATGAACATCAGGACCCAGGAGCTAGTCAGACTGCAGCTCCGACAATTTGTTCAGTACCACTTCCCTGGTAATTGTAAATTCCTGGAGATTCTCCACCATTCCAATTCCTGATGTTCAACTATTTCTGGGATGTTACAGTACTGAATTTGCAAAAAGGAAAAATAGTCTTACAGTGCCAGTATCTGAATTAGTGACTAAGTGTGAGATCAAATTATGATGTTCCATCAGTCTTTTGTTCCTCTTGGACTTCATGTTGCCACACTGCTGCCTGTCCAGGTGGCAGTTCTTGGTTTTCTAGAACGAGAAAAGCACAAAAGTAGAGTTCCTATGAGGGAAGTGGTGGGGAAGCAAGAAGTGGATACATCGACCCTCTACAGCTTACAAATCAGAAAAGATTGTAGGATGAAGGGGAAATGGGATGTGAGAACATAGAACATAGAACAATACAGCGCAGTACAGGCCCTTCGGCCCACGATGTTGCACCGAAACAAAAGCCATCTAACCTACACTATGCCATTATCATCCATATGTTTATCTAATAAACTTTTAAATGCCCTCAATGTTGGCGAGTTCACTACTGTAGCAGGTAGGGCATTCCACGGCCTCACTACTCTTTGCGTAAAGAACCTACCTCTGACCTCTGTCCTATATCTATTACCCCTCAGTTTAAAGTTATGTCCCCTCGTGCCAGCCATATCCATCCGCGGGAGAAGGCTCTCACTGTCCACCCTATCCAACCCCCTGATCGTTTTGTATGCCTCTATTAAGTCTCCTCTTAACCTTCTTCTCTCCAACGAAAACAACCTCAAGTCCATCAGCCTTTCCTCATAAGATTTTCCCTCCATACCAGGCAACATCCTGGTAAATCTCCTCTGCACCCGCTCCAAAGCCTCCACGTCCTTCCTATAATGCGGTGACCAGAACTGTACGCAATACTCCAAATGCGGCCGTACCAGAGTTCTGTACAGCTGCAACATGACCTCCCGACTCCGGAACTCAATCCCTCTACCAATAAAGGCCAACACTCCATAGGCCTTCTTCACAACCCTATCAACCTGGGTGGCAACTTTCAGGGATCTATGTACATGGACATCTAGATCCCTCTGCTCATCCACACTTTCAAGAACTTTACCATGAGCCAAATATTCCGCATTCCTGTTATTCCTTCCAAAGTGAATCACCTCACACTTCTCTACATTAAACTCCATTTGCCACCTCTCAGCCCAGCTCTGCAGCTTATCTATATCCCTCTGTAACCTGCTACATCCTTCCACACTATCGACAACACCACCGACTTTAGTATCGTCTGCAAATTTACTCACCCACCCTTCTGCGCCTTCCTCTAGGTCATTGATAAAAATGACAAACAGCAACGGCCCCAGAACAGATCCTTGTGGTACTCCACTTGTGACTGTACTCCATTCTGAACATTTCCCATCAACCATCACCCTCTGTCTTCTTTCAGCTAGCCAATTTCTGATCCACATCTCTAAATCACCCTCAATCCCCAGCCTCCGTATTTTTTGCAATAGCCTACCGTGGGGAACCTTATCAAATGCTTTGCTGAAATCCATATACACCACATCAACTGCTCTACCCTCGTCTACCTGTTCAGTCACCTTCTCAAAGAACTCAATAAGGTTTGTGAGGCATGACCTACCCTTCACAAAGCCATGCTGACTATCCCTGATCATATTATTCCTATCTAGATGATTATAAATCTTGTCTCTTATAATCCCCTCCAAGACTTTACCCACTACAGACGTGAGGCTCACCGGTCTATAGTTGCCGGGGTTGTCTCTGCTCCCCTTTTTGAACAAATGGACCACATTTGCTGTCCTCCAGTCCTCTGGCACTATTCCTGTAGCCAATGATGACATAAAAATCAAAGCCAAAGGTCCAGCAATCTCTTCCCTGGCCTCCCAGAGAATCCTAGGATAAATCCCATCAGGTCCCGGGGACTTATCTATTTTCAGCCTGTCCAGAATTGCCAACACCTCTTCCCTACGTACCTGAATGCCATCTATTCTATTAGCCTGGGGCTCAGCATTCTCCTCCACAACATTATCTTTTTCCTGAGTGAATACTGACGAAAAATATTCATTTAGTATCTCGCCTATCTCTTCAGACTCCACACACAATTTCCCATCCCTGTCCTTGACTGGTCCTACTCTTTCCCTAGTCATTTGCTTATTCCTGACATACCTATAGAAAGCTTTTGGGTTTTCCTTGATCCTTCCTGCCAAATACTTCTCATGTCCCCTCCTTGCTCATCTTAGCTCTCTCTTTAGATCCTTCCTCGCTACCTTGTAACTATCCATCGCCCCAACCAAAACTTCACACTCCATCTTCACATAGGCCTCCTTCTTCCTCTTAACAAGAGATTCCACTTCCTTGGTAAACCACGGTTCCCTCGCTCAACGCCTTCCTCCCTGTCTGACCGGTACATACTTATCAAGAACACGCAGTAGCTGATCCTTGAACAAGCCCCACTTATCCAGTGTGCCCAACACTTGCAGCCTACTTCTCCACCTTATCCCCCCAAGTCACGTCTAATGGCATCATAATTGCCCTTCCCCCCGCTATAACTCTTGCCCTGCGGTGTATACTTACCCCTTTCCATCATTAACGTAAACGTCACCGAATTGTGGTCACTGTCCCCAAAGTGCTCTCCTACCTCTAAATCCAACACCTGGCCTGGTTCATTACCCAAAACCAAATCCAACGTGGCCTCGCCTCTTGTTGGCCTGTCAACATATTGTTTCAGGAAACCCTCCTGCACACACTGTACAAAAAACGACCCATCTATTGTACTCGAACATGGATCAATTGGGAACATATCGTCATGTTCAGCCCTGCTGATGGTCACAGCCTCAACCATGGCTGCTGCTATGATAACCCATACACTCGCCTCCATTGGGATGTGGAAATGCCTGCCCATGCCACTTAGGTGCTGCTACCTGTGGTTATAAACTAGCTGGTGCTGCCAGAGAGAAGGAGGTTTGTCAGTGAGTGTGGTACACTGTGTTTGGTGATGAGGCTGTCATGATTGGGTAGCTGTGAGATGTGGGTATGAAGATTGTAGCAGTCTAAGGGTCGGGTAAAGCTATGAATGTGAAGTATGTGTCATGCTCGATAATGTCAGGGGTGAGTGATGAGAGTGGGGTGAATGGAGCACTCGGGAGGCTAGTGGTTCATTTTTGAAGGTGCATTCATTGACCTTGATTTCTTGTTATGAGGTCACTGAATTTCTTATGCAATGCATCCATGCCCGCAGGGCTAGATTGCTGGCATTGACCCCATCGGCTTTCTGCTCTCAATGCCATCTCGGTTTCTCCATGGAAATCATCCTGGCCTTCTGCAGGTAGAGGACCTCTCTTCTGCTCGAGTCCAGCACTAAAGCCTGCAGACCTGAATCAGAGAAATTTGTAGCATGTTGTCTGGCCTTTTTGTGGCATATTCACTCTTGGGGGGTCCACCAAATCTCTCTCTAGTTAAAATGTCAGCCATTGCTCAGTTGGCTGCATTCTTATCTGAATCAAAAGATTGTAGATTCATGCCCAATTGCAAAGTTTAAGCAAGCACAAAATTCAAGGCTGATGCTCCAGTGCAGTATTGAGGGAATGATGCACCCCCAGTCATCTTTTGATGAAACATTAAATCAAGGTGCCATCTGCCTTCTCAGGTAGACATAAGAGATTACATTACTCTATTTCAAAGAAGAACAAGGGAGTTATCCCCAGCCTCCCGGCAAATATTTATTCTTCGTCAATATGACTCAAAAATAAATCTGTGATCAAATTGGATATTGAATCATTTAAAATTCCGAGCACACACAACTTTGATTTAATCAGCAAGTTGTATTTAGAAACTCAATGGTTCAATGGGCAACTACAATGGGAATTAAATGTTAGTCCAAAAAATATCAAGTTGCTACCTGTGTGGTCTATAAGTTTTCCACCTGCATTTCTTGTATCGTAGGTGCTGTCCTTTCAACTTGGTAAAGAATAGATTTTTTATTTGGTTACACATGGTGCATTCTCCTCCACTTTCCAATTCATACAGAAAAATTAGGATTAAAAAAAAAAAAAAACCTGTGAAATTTAAAGGCCTAAACTTCTTTCCTGCAAATCGGCAAAGGCCAATGGTGGGTGTGAAAGCGGGATTGAAGTTTCCATTAATTGTTCCTTTCAGAATGCACATCTCCTGCTACCAGACCCTTTTTCCAGTCACACATTTCAATAGCTCCCTATCTAATTTCCCTCCTTCATGGGCAAATTAAGATAAATAATTATGTTCAGTTAGACATCAAGGGCGACATTCTCCGACCCCCCGCCGGGTGGGGGAATCGCCGGGGGCTGGCGTGAATCCCGACCCGCTGGTTGGCGAAGTCTCCGGCACCGGAGATTCGGCGGGGGCGGGAATCGCGCCGCGCCGGTTGGCGGGCCCCCCCCCGCTCGATTCTCCGGCCCGGATGGGCCGAAGTCCCGCCGATAAATTGCCTGTCCCGCCGGCGTAAATTGAACCACCTACCTTACCGGCGGGACAAGGCGGCGCGGGCAGGCTCCGGGGTTGGGTGGCGCGGGGCGATCTGACCCCGGGGGGTGCCCCCACGGTGGCCTGGCCCGCGATCGGGGCCCACCAATCCGCGGGCGGGCCTGTGCCATGGGGGCACTCTTTCCCTTCCGCCTCCGCCACGGTCTCCACCATGGCGGAGGCGGAAGAGACTCCCTCCACTGCGCATGCGTGGGAAACTGTCAGCGGCCGCTGGCGCTCCCGCGCATGCGCCGCCCCGAGATGTCATTTCCGCGCCAGCTGGCGGGGCAACAAAGGCCGTTTCCGCCAGCTGTCGGGGCGGAAATTCCTCCGGCGCCGGCCTAGCCCCTCAATGTTGGGGCTCAGCCCCCAAAGATGCGGAGCATTCCGCACCTTTGGGGCGGCGCGATGCCCGTCTGATTGGCGCCGTTTTGGGCGCCAGTCGGCGGACATCGCGCCGTTTCGGGAGAATTTCGCCCCACATCTTAGTCCTACTATTTAAGTATGTTTCCTGTATTAAAAATTAGTTATTTATTAAATAGCAACATTGGCATAACTGCAAAATGGTAATGCTGGACAAACAGTCTAGAAATTAAAACAATTCACTTTAATCCAAAAACAGTTCAGATACAAGGTCACAGTCTGAAAAATTAACTCTGTTTCTTTTTCCACCGATGCAGCCAGACTTGCTGAGTATTTCCAACATTTTCTGTTTCTTTTTCAGATTTCAAGCTTTTGGGTTATTGCATTTTCAGTTGAGACTATCTGTATGACCTGATTAAATCTCAATACGATTTTGGAAAATCTGTTACATCAATACATGGTTGTTTTTTAATAAGTATAACAATCTGCTTGCAAAGATTAATTAACACAGAAATCAGCAGTGCCTTTTAATTTACTGATTACCCATTATCTCAGGAATACAGTTATGGCATATTCAAGTCCTCTCCACAATATAAATCTTTTTACACAAACTGTTTGTTAGCTGCAAAAAATCATTTTTGTGTTGCATATTTTAGTCAACCAACTGTTGGCCAGCTTTCATTCTTTTTATGATGCTGTCTAACCTGAAGTATAGCAGATTTCAAAATAATTTTCAGAGAAAGCTATTACAGAGGAAGAAAAATATTGACTTTAACCTTTATGAAGTTAGTACGTGAGCGATTCAGAAAGTAATATATGCACAAATTGTATGACAGCATAATTTGTATAATTCATCTGATAATCAATTAACACTTGCGAGAGGGACCCCAGCTTAATAGTAGAACAAAACAAACATATATTGCATTAAATATTATCAAAATTGCTGAATAATACCGAATGATGCCAGAGTTTTATCAACAGCAAATCGTCTTTGTTAATTATCAGTAAATAATTCGAAAAGGCACCTTTGTCAAAGATGTTAACGTAACACTATTATCCTGGTGACTCGGCATTTTTACATGGAAAGCGAGGTAAGAAAATGAGGGATAGGAGTAGGCCATTTGGCCCTTCGCATCCGCTCCATCTTTCAATAGAATCATGGCTGATCTGATCGCAGCTTCAATTCTACTATCCTGCCTATGCCCCTGGAACAGTGGCAATGAGCATTCATTGGCTTGTAGGATGCAAAGCCATATTGGTCAATGCAAGGCTTGAACTCACGGCTTTGGCATTGTTAACATTGTGCTCCAACTATCTGAGGTAGCTACTCAACTAACTTTAAAAGCCAATTTTCTTAACTTGCTCTTGTGCATCTTGCAGAGATCAATAGCAAGTAGGATTGGCAGGGGAATGAGAGCAGAAATGGCTAGAAATGTACAAATAAACAAAAATGGTGCAGAAGCTGGAAAATTGAAACAAAAATAGAAAATGTTTGAAACACTCAGAAGTTCAAGTATCATCTGTGGAGAGAGAACAAGTAAGTTAATATTTAAGGGATGGAACTTTTATCAAATCAATTTTCTAGCCTGTTGGAACGGTTAGACCTTTAGATTAGAATTAAGCAATGGAAGACCCTTAAGAAGAATTTTACCTCCATATCATCCCAATACTGTGGTTATAAGGACAGTTGGTAAGGGAAAAATTGAAATGCAGCTTCACCAAAAAACAGTAGCATTAGCATAGAAAAGGATCTTGTCATGTACATTTTTCTAACTTATTTCAAAGTTTGGTTAATTGCTAGCACATCAAATTGTTTTCCAAGCCTTTCATTGCAGCTCAGTGCTGGAATGTCAGATCAGCTCTTGGATTAAAAACCTACACAATTGATGTCCTTTCGGTAAATGCAAATCACTTCTTTACAAAATATTAGTAGGCAGTGACTCATTTTATTTCACATGTGCCATTGAAGATCTCTGCAGAGAATACTAATCGATTGGTTTGATTTTATCAGAGTGTAAATAACCTTATAATGCTGTTAACATAGAGAAAATATATTGTAACATAATTGAAAAATCAATCATTGTGGCATCTCCTTTGTCATACACTTTGAGGATAACATGGGTAATGGCCACTGGAAATGGCAGTGAATTATTCTGAATTATCTGTTTACATACATGTGAATTTTGATGTTTTTGATATAATTTTGAAAATTCTAGTTCACATAGTGAGATTCTCTAATAAAAATAATAGAGTGAGATTTAATTAGTTTGTCTGGACCTAGAAAATATTATTAATCTATCATAAGCATATTTTCCTCGACTTTGCTTGTGCAAAAGTGCCTATCACATCTGATTGATCAAATAACCAATATCTGTTGAGTTAATCAAACAGACAGGTAGGAATATCCAACAATCGCAAACCAGCATCTCACAAATAACTCAGCAATGAAATCACTCAATTTATTCAAAGCTGACAATTAACTGTTAAAAGAATCCTGTTGCTAAAACATTTTTTCACAGACATATTGCTTTCTTGGTTAGCTGACACTAAACACCCAATAATACAGCATATAACATACCCACCAACCCATTCACCATTGATGTAAATCTGTGCATAAAATCTCCCAAGTCCTGTCGAAAATCTATCCAGTAAGTTATAGAATCACAACGGTTACAACACAGAAACAGACCATTGGACCAGTTGGGTATCTGCCATCTCTTATGAAAAGCAATTTAACTAGTCCCACTTCTTTGCCCCTTCCTCATAAGCCTACCCATTTATTCTCTTTGGCTGCTTCCTAAGTCCCTGTTGAAAGTCATTACCCTCTCAGGCAGTTCATTACAGATCGTAACCACTCACTGCATAAAAATAAGTTTTCTTGTGTGGCCATTGTTTTTTTTTGCCACTCACCTTAATTCTGCATCCTCTCATTCTCAACCTTTCGGCCAACTGAAGCAGTTTCTCTTTTATCTGCTCTGTCCAGAGTCCTCGTGATTTGGAATGCCTCCCATCAGATCTCCTTTTAGCCTTCTCCTCTCGTCGAAGAACAGCCCTGACCTCTCCAATCAATCCCCGTAACTATAGGTGCTTTCTGCTGTGAAAAAAATAAAGTGAAAGCACTTAGCTGCTTTTGATGTGGTGAGGAACAGTCATTCATAGCAAGAGAGGTTAGAAACATTCTGGTTAGCATCAAAGCAGGGTACTTGAGATGCATCCAAGCGTGAAGGGAAGGATAGATCAACAATCCACTAAGCATCTATCGCTGGAGTAATAAAACTGTCAATCACTGGCTGATGCAATGTACTATCTGAAAATGAGTGGAATATTTGTATTTCAAAGGCTGTCAAGGGATTTGCACCCTTTGAAGTCTACTTGGTTTTTAAGGAAGACTCAGTAACAGCTGCTGCTTTAAGCACTTTTGTCTGAGGCAGGAGATGTTAGGGACAGGTAAGTGAAAATGCAGTGATTTCTTCTACTGCCTGGTCTGCCCTTCAGCTTTCAAACAGAGATCTCTGTGGGAGTTCGGGCAGGAGGCGAGATTTCCATTGTGGGGGGAGTGGGGCCTTCTGATGGACTTTGGGGACCACCTCAGTAATGCACTGACCGCCTCGATCTACTGCATGGTCCACCTCGTGAGGACCACGCTGTGGGGATCGTGCATAATGGGCTGGGGAAGGGGGGGGGTGGAGACTCAGGCTTCCAGCCTGTTAATCAGATGGAAATGGATGCAAATCGGGTGATTTGCATTGTCCTGCTAGCACGGGGCATGTAGCTCGCTGTTCTCACCGGTGGAGTACCAGAGCATTGGAACGGGATTTTGCCCATCCCGTTTTCGGCTGCGCTCCATTCTCCATCCGATCAGGAAACTTGTTACCGGTGTCGGGTAATGGAGAATCCATTCCATTGCCTCTCCTCGTTTTTCTGACTAAAATTAATTACTCAACATTTCTCTGTATTAAATTTAATTTGTCAAATGTCCATCCATTCCACCAACCCATATCCTCTTGAAGTCTATCACCATCTACCTCTCATACGTTATTACTGTACTTCCAAGTTTTGTGTCAGCTGCAAATGTTGAAATTATAGCCTCTGCACCCAAGCCTAAACCACTAATATAGATACGGACAGGGCGATATGGTGGGATAGCTCTTCTCTTTTTCTTTCACCTCTTGGTTGACCACAACAAGATATATAGAGAAGGAATGTTTCAATATTTTGAGTGTTGTGACTTTGTAGAATAGAGATAAACAGGTTTGCTGGTCAGTTTATATCAGAAGAAAGGACAAATGTTTATTTATTCAACAATCAAAAAGTAAACGCACTCCCTCAATCATGCAAAGAAGTAATCCGAAACATTGCCCTAGATTTTTCCGCCCCGCCCGGCGACCGGAGCATTCTGCCCAAGGTCAGTGGACTTTTCCTTGTCCGCATCTCACCCGTGGTGATCTTGCGGCTGGCGGGGCGGAAGAATCCAGCCCATTAGCTCCCTTCTCTCTCCGCAGATGCTGTCAGACCTGCTGAGATTATTCAGTATTTTCTGTTTTTTCAGATTCCAGCATCCGTAGTAATTTGCTTTTAACATAAAAGAAATTAATTCTAGAAATGAAACAAACACTTAGGTTATTAGTTAGATTACTAACAGAGTAACAAGAAACTCTGTATTCTTAAGCAATCCTTTAAGATGAAAAGCATTGCCGGCCTGAAGGATTCTTTTTGTTGGTACTTTGAAAACAAGTTGAGGTTGGAAGTTTCCATGTTTTTCATACAAAATTGTTGTTGAGCTTCTGTAGAGAAGAAATATAATCTTGCAGATGAAAACAGATTAGTCCTGCTTTTCATTGCCTGAAATGACTGTTCAAGGCAAGGTGCCTTTCTTCTTATTGGATGATGACTTCCGTGCTAGCCCTCGACTGTCTTGCTAGATTTTCTTGTGGGGTAATAATGTGCCAAACCCCTCTCCTGCTAGTTTTGGTCACATGATTTCAATGTGGCCCCATTGTCCACATAATAGGTTGGAGACAAGGTGATTGATACACAATGTGGGGGAGGGGGAATGATTGATATCCCATCAATATATATGTCTTGGCCTATATTCCCAAGAATTTAGAAGAATGAATGGTGAATGGATTGAACTATAACATTGTTCGGGGACACAACAATGAAGCTGCTGGGACGATGTTTCCCTAGTTGGGGAGTCGAGAATTAGTTGGTCACAGACTCCGAATAAAGGGTCAGCCATTTGGAACTGAAATGAGGAGAAAATTCTCCATTCAAAGGGAGGTGAATTTTTGAAATTCTCTACACCAGAAAGCTGTGCCTGCTCAATTATAATTGCTTATGTTCACAAGTCGGCTTCAATGAAGTTTCTGTGGAAAACCCCTAATCGCCACATTCCGGCGCCTGTTCGGGGAGGCCGGTACGGGAATTGAACCGTGCTGCTGGTCTTATTCTGCATTACAAGCCAGTTGTTTGCCCCACTGTGCTAAACCAACCCCAATTGTTGACCATATTCAACACAGGGTTCCTCTTACTGGTTTTTTTTCACAACTCTTAATATTTTTCTTCCAAGTTAGCACGCTCAGCCTGTGAAAATACCATTTTTTTAGGAGGAACCTAATTTTGCTTATTGCATCTCTATGTGATGGATTTAATGCCCATCCACCAATGGGTTTGAATTTGGGGAGGCTCATTAAATCCAGTGGGCAACTTGCCTGCCCACTACCTATTCAGCCCTGCATCCTCTGTAATTATACCTGCAGCAAGGGTAGATCAGGTGGCTCGCCTGCCAGTGAGCCAATTGAGGCACTTGAGTAGTAATTGCTGCCAACTTAAGGGCCTCACCCCGACACTTGGATTTAACCAACAGCTAGAGAGGCACACACACCAAGTGTCCATCAGATTTCCTGAGCATGTTGATGGTGAACTGGGTGGGGTCTCTCCTAAATGGGCGAGTTGGACCCATTGGAGGTCTCCCCAGCTGTTATTCCCCACCCAGGTTGCCATTCACTGTGGCCTCTCAGCTCCCAGCTCCTCTCAGCCTTCGATGTGGCCTGCCACCTTGGCACATGGCGAGAACCCCCCGCCCCTGCCCCCTACACATAGCAAAATCCTGATCCAATGCCACATGCCTCATGCCTCCATAGTTCTGAAAAGCCAGTGGCCTCTGATTGACCGGCAGGTCTCTGAGGTGAGACTTCTTGATTCAGAAGGGCGCAGACCCATGTGCAGCCTATGAACAGCCAACTTAAATAACAGTGGGGCAACCAGTGTTCTCTATTGATGGGCTTCCCTCACTCAACTCTTTACAATTTAGTCTATACCCCTCGGGTTCAAATTATTACATTGCTGCTCCTTCATTGAATCTTTTCAATATTATACCATGAATTCTATAATCTAATAATGAAATATAGATTAAATCTATTTGCTTGCACATACAATTCACAGATTTGCATAGATGCTGCTTGCCTCCCATGTATGTCAGGCTCAGAATAAAAACGAGTACGTTGCTCTCCAGTTGCACAGAGCAGTTTTCACTCCAGATCTTGAGCCTCTTCAATGATAAAAAAAGTAGTGGTTAACGGTGTCACTTGGGGAGAGGTTGCGGCACCTGGGTCCACAGAGGGCACCCCAATCAGAACTGAACTTTTATTCTCCATCCAGACAATCATCAGATATACTGTGCTCTACATCGTCGCTGTCTACCGTTCTATAGATCCCGGATGAGCCCCCAAACTATGTAACAACACCCTGGGCCAGTGCGTGGTCAATTCCAGCCCCACTTGACCCGGAGTCGCAAAACAGGTGAATAAAATTTCATTTAAAATACCCAATGAAATCCATGTAAGAGACCTTCCTGTTTACTTCCTTTGTTCCGATTTCTTTTATTTCGTTATTTTAGTCCGTGGACCCATAATCGAGATGTGCCTTTATGCAGAAGAGTATGCAGTATATCTGATGATTGTCCTTGGTTGAGCTCAATGAACTACAGTTACCAGGTTGTAACTTTATAAAAAGTAACCTTTTATTGAGTACAATACTCTAATTAAATGGGCAGAAAATGTAACTGACTACTTAATACCCCTTTCCCAATCCCCATTTCCTAACTACAATCACTCTCTACACATACACACAGCCATACAACAGAGAGAGGAAAGGTGAAATAAAATATTCATAAAATAAAAGGATAAAGATCCTTAATGCACTGTGATTTCCGATTAGTGTTTTTCTGAAGTTTAGGCTTTTGTACTGGTATTTCTACTTTCTAGGCTTGAGATGGTTTTCTCTGACAAGGTTGTCTACCTTCACTGCATTCAGGATCATTTCACGTTCACAACAAAGATGTGCCAGATGTGTACTGGTTTTAGAACAATAGAGCAGTTCTTTCACTTCAGCAAACAGAGAAAGAGTTCCTTTCACTTCGAAGGTCTAAAAAAACTTCTGCCTAGTTCTCTCAGAAAGATCAGAAAAATATTTGAAGAAAAAAAGATAAGTAAGATGCCTTTCGGGGTTGCCAAAAATAACTGACAGCGTCCCTGCCAACCCACCAGTTACCGGTTAACCAATCGAACTGACTTCCTGCAAAACCAGTACCTAAGATTCACCTGGTGCCCGAGTTTAGCCTCACCTCTCCAAACACGAAGCCTGGGAATACAGTGTCCTGGCAAGCACTCTTCTGCATAAAGGCACATCTCGATTATGGGTCCACGGACTAAAATATCAAAATAAAAGAAATAGGTACAAGGGAAGTAAACAGGAAGGTCTCTTACGCGTGTTGGATTTCCCAATTCTCTCTGACAGCGATCGCGGGCTGAAATTCGCCCCAGGGATTCAGTGGCATTTGTTGAAAACAGCCACAAAAAAAACCTTTGCTGTAGCTGTTACCTAGGTCATGATATTAATGAGCCAATACGTGTTTCTTTATAACTTGATTCCATCTTCAAGTTGGAGAAGCCCATTAATTCTCAGCCTTCTGTAGCTTATCGTAACATTATTTATGTATTCTAAACTGCAGAAAGGAAAATTTCTGGCTCTGCAAACTCAACTTGGGAGAAAGTGCCCCGGATAGTCGGATTTTCATCCCAGGTTCGAGGGGTGGGGGTGCAGGTAATAGCTGAAGCCACGCTCACCTCCCCAGAAAACTCTTGCAGGCTTGCCACAAGGAGCTATTGGGTGCAGAGGCAGGCAGGCTGTGGAAAAGGCCCATCTTGGTACTCCCGCACTTTGTTGCAGCTGTTAAAAAAACACAATACAACCAGAAACCGTCCTCCAGTCCTCACCACGCCTGCCCCACATACTCCCTATGCCTCATTCATGTCAACTTATGCCACCGCCACCACCTATGACCCTTCACACTCCGTGCTAACCCATATCCCATGTCTCACTCCCCCATGGCCCCTCATTCCCTCTATACCAGCTTTTGCTCCTCTAAGGGCAGCACGGTAGCATTGTGGACCGCACAATTGCTTCACAGCTCCAAGGTCCCAGGTTCGATTCCGGCTTGGGTCACTGTCTGTGCGGAGTCTGCACATCCTCGCCGTGTGTGCGTGGGTTTCCTCCGGGTGCTCCGATTTCCTCCCACAGTCCAAAGATGTGCAGGTTAGGTGGATTGGCCATGATAAATTGCCCTTAGTGTCCAAAATTGCCCTTAGTGGTGGGTGGGGTTACTGGGTTATGGGGATAGGGTGGAGGTGTTGACCTTGTGTAGGGTGCTCTTTCCAAGAGCCGGTGCAGACTCAATGGGCTGAATGGCCTCCTTCTGCACTGTAAATTCTATAATAAGAGTCTATGAACTGGCCTCCTTGGCCCTTCATACTCTTCATGCCAACACATGTCCACTGCCCACCACCCTTTATCACCACATTCTCCATGCCATCTCATCCAGTATCCACTGGAGGGCAGACCTCACAACCCATACCAGGATGAAATAAAATAAAGTTCTTAATTGTCGACTGATGAAGTCACTATTTTAAAAACCCCTTCACTACATTTACCTTCTGTCAGCTACTAAATCTCTTATAGAAATACATTTATATCCATTGCCCCACTTCAAAGACTATAAGCATTTAAAGCTGTCATTCAAACTGAACTGAGAGGCACCCCACTCCGATAACAATAGGTTGTGAAATCAGTCGTGCAGCACAAATCCTATAATGATGACCTGCAGATTAATGGAAACAGACATTAGCGAATAAAATAGCAAGCACTGATTTTCTTCGACACAGCAAAGACTTAAAAAATGGTCAGGAGATTTAAACTCCTCCTCAGTTTTACAATTCCCTTGACAGCTTGACAATTACAATCAGCCTGACAGTTCCAATAAGTTTATCCACTTTTAACACATACTCAGTTGGCAACCCCGAAAGGCATCTCTTTTCTTTTTCTTTCGAATATTTTTTATTCTCCTCCTTTTGCACATTTTCTCTCAAATTTACACTCACCAACAATAAACAATAATTATTAACAAATATGTCAATCCCCATATCAATAACAACGATCCCATCCTCCCACCAAACCCCAAACATTAGCCCGCATATTCACACAAACAAATGGCAAAAAGGAATTAGGGATCACCCATAGTCACCATTAACACACCCAGCCCTCCTCCCCCCAACTCTCCCAGCCACCCACCCCAACTAATGTTCAATGTTATCCAGTTCTTGAAAGTGCACAACGAATAACGCCCATGAATTATAGAACCCCTCCATCCTTCCCCTCAGTTCAAACTTAACTTTCTCAGGAGTCAAGAATTCCAACAGGTCCCCCACCACGCCAGGGCACAGGGTGGAGAGGTTGCTCTCCAACCTATCAGGATCCGCTTTGGGCGATCAACGAGGCGAAGGCTACAACATCATCCTCCGCACCCGTTTCCAACCCTGGCTGGTCCGACACCCCGAATATGGCCTCCCATGCACCACTTTAGAAATCACCCTAAAAACCTCCTTCCAGTAATCCTCTAGCTGTGGACAGGACCAAAACATATGTACGTGATTAGCCCCCCCCCCCCCGCAACATTCACACACATCTTCTACTCCTTCAAAGAATCAGCTCATCCTCGCCCTTGTGAGGTGTGCTCTGTATACCACCTTCAGCTGTATCAGCCCCAACCTCGCACACGAGGTGGATGCATTCACTCTCCGGAGCACCTCACACCAGAACCTCCATATCCTCTCCCAACTCTTCCTCCATCTTTGCTTTGATCCCTTCCAGTGGTGCCTTCTCCTCTTCCAAAATATCTCCGTAAACCGCCGACACTACCCCCTCCTCCAGTCCCCCTGTCGTCAGCATCTCCTCCAACAATATGGAGGCCGGCTCCACTGGGAAGCTCTGTATCTCCTTTCTGGCAAAATCTCGAACCTGCATGTATCTAAACATTTCCCCCTGCTCCAGCCCATACTTCGCTTCCAGCTCCTTCAGTCCTGCAAACCGACCCCTAAGAAACAAATCTTTTAGTGTCTTAATCCCCTTCTCCTCCCATTTCCGAAAATTTCCATCCTACTTTCCTGGCTCAAATCTGTGGTTCCCCTGAATCGGCATTTCCCTTGACCCTGCCCCCAACCCAAAGTGTTGGCGAAACTGTCTCCAAATTCTCAATGAATCTATTATTACCGGACTCCCTGAGTATTTCTCCAGGGCCATCGGGAGCGGCATTGTTGCTAGTGCTTTCAATCCCGACCCACTGCACAAACTCTCCTCTATTCTGACCCACTGGGAATCAACCCCTCTGACCCAGCTCCGCACCTTCTCCACATTCGCCGCCCAGTAGTAATACATTAGGTTTGGAAGACCCAACCCCCCTGCCTGCCTTCCCCTCTGTAACAGCACCTTTCTAACTCTGGCCACCTTCCCTCCCCATGTGAACAATGTGATCCTGCCCTCAATCTCTCTGAAAAAAGCCTTTGGCAGGAAAATCAGCAGGAATTGAAAAATAAACCAAAATTGCGGCAACACATTCATTTTAACCGTCTGTACCTGACCCGCCAGTGACAGAGGGAGACCATCCCACCTTGCCAGATTAGCTTTCACTCTCCCCACCAAACTAGAAGTGTTGTACCTGCGGAGCCTCCCCCCACTCCTGGGCAACCTGCACCCCCAGGTACCTAAAGTGAGTCCCTACCCTACGGAATGGCAGACCCCCCCCCCCCCCCCCCCCCCACCCCCGGCTGAGACACTACAAAATACTCACTCTTGTCCAGATTTAGTTTGTACCCTGAGAAAGACCCAAACACTCGAAGTAGCTCCAATATTCCCCCTATCGACACACTCGTTCCGAAACGTATATCAGCAAATCATCGGCATTTAAGGACACCCTATGCTCTATTTCCCCCCCCGCACTATTCCTTTCCATACCCCCAAACCTCTTAATGCGATGGCCAACGGCTCAATCGCGAGTCCAAACAGCAGGGGGGATATAGGACATCACTGCCTCGTCCCACGGTGGAGAGAAAAGTATCTCCAGCTGATGTTGTTTGTGCAGACACTCTCCCTCGGCTCCTTATATAGTAGCTTTACCCAGTTCACAAATCTTGGTCCAATCCCAAACCGCTCCAGAACTGCCATCAAGTACCCCCATTCTACCCAGTCAAACGCCTTCTCAGCGTCCAATGCCACAACCACCTCTGTTTCCTTCCCTTCCGCCGGTGCCATAATGACGTTCAATACCCTTCTAACGTTTGAAAAGAGCTGCCTCCCTCTCACGAACCCCGTCTGATCTTCACCTATCACTTTTGGGAGGCACTCCTCCAGCCTACCCGCCAGTACCTTCGCCAATACTTTTGCGTCCACATTCAAAAGTGATATGGGCCTATCGGGTCCTTATCTTTTTTTAGCAATAGGGAAATTAATGCCTGCTCCAATGTTTGTCGCAACACCCCCTTCCCTATCGCCTCTTCAAACATTCCCACCATCAGGGGTGCCAGCTTATCCTTGAATTTTTTATAATATTCCACCGGAAACCCATCCGGCCCTGCCACCTTCCCCGACTGCATCCTCCCAATCGCATCCTTTATCTCCTGCTCCACTATCGCTCCTAATGTAGCCCTGTCCCCCTCCCCTAACCTTGGGTACTCCAACCCATCTAGAAATTCCTGCATCTCATGGTCTACCCCAGGTGGCTCTGACCCGTACAACCTCTCATAAAATTCCTCAAAAACGTTGTTAATCAGATCCGGAGCCACCACCAACGTCCCTGCCCTATCCCTCACCTGAACAATTTCCTTTACCGCTGCCTCCCTCCGGAGCTGACCTGCTAATATACCCTTGTCTCCATGTTCATAAACTGCACCCCTTGCTCGTCTCAGTTGGCGCACCGCCTTCCTGGTAGATAGTCGGTCAAAGCTCGCCTGTGGTTCCTTCCTCTTTTCCAACTTCGCTGGGTCCCCATCTTCTGCATAACTCCTATCTACCTCCAACATCTCATCTATTACCCTCTGCCACTCCAACCTCTCTTTATCCACCCTTGCCTGAAACAAAATCACCTCACCCCTCACCACTGCCTTTAGAGCCTCCCAGACAACTGCCTTCGACACCTCACCCGTACAGTTGAAACATACATATTCCTCAATTACCTTTTCAATCTTGTCACAGAACCCTTAGTCCCCCAAAAGTCCCGCATCTAATTTCCACCCCGGCCTCTGCGCTACCCCCTTCTCCAGCACCATATCCACCCAATGCAGAGCATAATCTGACACTACAATTGGCAAGTATTCCGACCCATTAACCCCAGCCAGCAAAGCCTTCCCCACCACAAAAAAGTCGATCCGCGAGTATACCTTCTGGACTGCTGAGAAACGCGAGTACTCCCGTTCCCTCGGGTGCAGAAAGCTCCAAGGGTCCACCCCTCCCATTTCCACCATTAGCCCAGCCAACTCTTTTGCCCCCCCTGATGGGACCAGCGAGCACGGCCGTGACCCGGCCAATCTTGGCTCCTGCACCAAGTTCCAGTCCCCCACCCCCTAATATCATTTTGTGTGTGTCTAAGTCGGGGATGGCCCCAAACAACTTCTTTGCGAATCCCACATCGTCCCAATTGGGACCATATACATTTAACAGCGCCACTAACCTCCCCTCCAGCGCCCCTGTCACAATCACATATCTACTCGCCTGATCTGTAACCACTTTCTCCATCTGGAAGCGTACTCTTTTGCTGACCATTACCGCTACCCCTCGAGCCCTTCCGTCAAATCCAGAGTGAAACACCTGACTAACCCAGCCCTTTTTAAGTCTCACCTGGTCCTTCACCCTCAAGTGAGTCTCCTGCAGCATTGCTACATCGGCTTTCAAACTTTTAAGATGCACAAACACCCTTGACCTCTTGACCGGACCTCCTAACCTCCTCACGTTCCACGTGACTATCCTAACTGGGGGTCTCTCACCCTTCCCCACCCTTCTTATCCACCATCATCATTCTACCGGGCCCTGCCCCATGAGCCTGACCCACCCCTATCCATTATTAACATCGAACCCCTTCCCCCCCTCCTAAAAACCCCCGCTACATTTCCTCTTGAAAAAACATCTCCCAGCACCAATCGCTTCCCCCCCCCCCCCCCTGCCCCTCGCTCGCCTCGTAGGCCCATTGAAACCTGCTAACCATGCTCTAATGTCCGCAGCCGCCCTCTCACCTCGCCTCCGTTCACTCGCCGACTTTAGTTAGCTGGCGCGGGTGGCATCTTCTCTAAAGGCATCTAACCTCTCCCATAAATGCTCCTGGATCCATCCCTAAGAGTACCTTATCTTGGGGGAAGCACAATGCCGCAGTGGTTAGCATTGCTGCCTCATGCGTCGAGGTCCCACGTTCGATCCTGGCTCTGGGTCACTGTCCGTGTGGAGTTTGCACATTCTCCCCGTGTTTGCATGGGTTTCACCCCCACAACCCAAAGATGTGTAGGGTAAATGGATTGGCCACGCTAAATTGCCCCTTAATTGGAAAAAATGAATTGGGCACTCTAAATCTATATTTAAAAAAAGAGTATCTTATCTCTCCAAAAGGGTACCCCACCTCTGCAAAGAACTCAGGTATTTATGACCTTCTGCACAGTCCAAAGCCAACAAGTCATGTTTTGGACATCCCAGTTATGAAAATTGGATCTGTTTAAAAGCAGTTGCACTTCACTATGTGAACCATGGATGTGAAAACTACAAGCCGCCCCTGTTTGCGTCGCCCGCCCCAAGGAAAGAGTAGGTGCCAAATTCAGGAACAAATCTTCCAGATTTGGTCTCTGATGCCATTTTGGATAGAACATCTCTGTCATAGAAAAAACATAGAACATAGTGAAGGTTCAGGCCACAATATTTGTAATGCTTTTAATACAGATGTACATTGTACTCGACATGATAGAGTCTTTTTGGTAACATAGTTTAAATAAAATATTTAAGATTTATTGTGTTGTGTTACCTTCAAATATTTGCACAAAACTAACGCATCAATATTAAGTTTCTATTATAATTTCTTATTCAGTTGGTTATTGACCAGACCACTTGCTACATCATACAGGAAATGCATTCATAATCATTTGATTTTCTTGCTTCCACGTATAGGTTTTTCAGGTAAAATTAAATAACATTGAATTCAAGGAATATTTAGATAATTTGTTTGCTTTAAATGATAGATGATCTCCCAAGGCCTTTTAAAATTACATACAATAAATAAAGGTCAACAATGTTCTCAACCTTTTGCAGCTGACTTGTTTAGATAAAACCTTTGTTTTCTGATAAAAGCCAGCTTCTCTGTAAAACAAATTGCCAATACAGGAAGTATTAGCTTTTGAGATGTGTTAAAGAATGATTGATTGCATTAATGCCAGCCTCATCATCTCTATGAGACTAGTGGAGTGGAGAGAGAACATGACAAGAATGTGACATAAATAGTAGATTGCATTGACCTTTATTTCTGATACGTGGAATAAGTCTTTTCATTTTCCATGACAATTGTTCAATCAGCACTGCTGTCTATTAGTAGTGAAGCTCTTTAACCTGCAAAATCTAGCAGGCAGTTTGAGTTGTTCAGCATCTCATTGTGTGACAAAATCTGTTCAATGGTAGCTGTTGATCTTCCCCACTGAAAGCAATAGCCACAGGTGAATCAATTCAACTTTGGTCTTTATTTAATGGCTATGAGCAAATCTAAAACATGACTAATCTTGATAAAAAAAGAAAGCTGATTTATGACAAACTTAAGGGTTTGTCTAGTTCAGAAATTGCTGATTTTAGTCATAACATAGTGATCTTTCCCTGTTCTCTTTGACATTGCTATGGTAACCCTCGAGGCTGATAAAATTCCCTCAATCCTTTTCCACAGAGGGTGATGAGACAGGCGTGATGGATAGCCTGCTGGAGGCCCTGCAGTCAGGTGCTGCATTCCGAGACCGAAGAAAACGGACACCAAGGCCTAAAGGTGAATTCTGTACCTATTTAATGTTGCTTCTAAGGGGGTTAAGGCGGATAGTGCTCATGCTGTTCCCCAGAAAATAAACTTTTTAGAAAAGAGACTAAAATAGAGAGTCATAGTAATGTGGGACACAGAGCCTGTCAATGCCAGGAGCATTAATCTTACTCTTCTGATGGCTCATGTCAGAAAGATATTAATTCCACTTGGCTGTTGTCAGTACTTATTTGCAAATCAATGCTGTGAAGTAAACTTTGCATGCTCATTGTGACAGGTTTCATGTTCAGAAACATATGTAACTCATCCCTGTTGCCTTGATACAATTAACTATCAAAATTCACAAAGTCTCCCAATGAATCAAGTGTTTAATTTGTGTGCCTGCTATTTGTAACCACTGGAGAGATTTCCTAAAAAGTATACGTTTTTCGATATTTTGACTTATTTTACTATTAACTGCTAGTCCAGTTTCGTTATTTTATGTTTTGGCTTTTACAGATAATCGACAAAGTGCAAGTCCAAATTCTCAGTGGCCTGTTTTGAAGACTTGGAATCAGGGTAAAACTAACTTTCTAATATGCATGTTTCTTTCTTTAATTGTGCCTCATTCATGTGAATTATTTGCGGACTTTTGTATTTTCCACATACTCTCATTTAATTTTTTGCACACAGGAGGCACTCACTTAAAGCTACCTTTAGACATAAAGGATGGGACTTTTCAGCCATTGGCTGCCAGTGGGATCTGCCTGTCCCGCCAAAGTCGACGCAGTATTGCGTGGCTTGCCCGTCCGGCTGCCAGAGAGCCAGCCATGGGGGATCACCTTCGGTGAGATCGGAAGATCCCACCGGTGAGAAGGGCCAGAAAACGCACCCAAATTGTATATGATTTAATGTAATTTCTTTTATCATGTCAGTAAGGTCTAGTAAATACTTTAGTCTACAAGTCGGCTAAAGAAAAATCTTGAAGATTTTAAATTAAGATTGAGAGTAAAAATCTATGTCAGTGTATTATTATGCTGTTTTCAAACCTCTTCTGATCTCACGGATAATATATTTTTGTGAAGTAGGCTTCATCTTCTGATCAACAAAGCCCATTTATCATTACATCTTCTGTTTAATCTCATATTCCAATTACCTAGATTTGGTCCCAACTTTCTGTACATGTAAGAGTTTTCATTTTTATAATTTGACATGCTATGCATGGGTATTTGTGACTATTGGGCACAATTTAACGGAAATGAAACAGAATCCCGTTTTGGGCAGGTTTAGCCAAGTCTTTCCCCGCACTTGCAGCACCGAGAATTATCCCGCTATTAAACAGGCCTCTGCTACATTTCTGGACATCGGCGAGGAGCGCCCTGCTGAGACTGCACTTAGGCTCAGCTCGCCAGTGCAGGAAGAGATAAAATGTCGCCCCGCTCTCTGGACCCTTCACCGTGGCCTCCAGACCCTCCAACCTACTAATTGGGTGTCCTTGAGTCGTCGGCCCCCCCCCCCCCCCACCTCACCCACCTCATAAGGGCAGGGCATCCCCAGACCCGCTCCCCAGCATGGGCAATATGCTACCTGGGCAACTTGGCACTGCCAGTGTGCCTGGGTGACACTGTCGGACTGGCAGGGGCCCCCGATCACCTGGGAGACCCCCCAAGTGTGGTACGCCTGGTCCACATTTGTGGAAACCATTACTATACAGCGTCCACTCGGGATCTTCGAGGCGAGGCTGGTTAGATCCGGCGCGAATATATTTAAATTAGTTTAGCCGCACACCAAAATATGCAAATCTGGATCACGCCCATTGTCTCTTTTGCTGCTCATTTAGATCAGCTTTTTCTATAATTGTCAGCCGGAAGTGTTAGCTATTTTCTATGATAGTTTAGGTTTTAGCAATATAGTTTGTGTTACTTTGGATTAATCAACCCAAATTAATTGGAAAATGCTCATTCCCTCAGTCTCCCTCCATCCATGGGAGTGCCTGCACATGGGTGTGAGTGCACGTGGACTTTGCCGAGCCTTTTATAGGTTCCATGTTTTTGATCCTGATAGATGTAATCTCCAAATGGTTGGAAATACACCGCATGAGCTCCATTACCTCCCTTGCTAGGATCGAGGAATTACAACATAGTTTCTACACTTCTGGAATACAAGAAGTCAAGGTTTCCGATTATCACACTGCCTTCCCCAGTAGAGTCCCAAAACTTCATGCTATCCAATGGCATCAGACACACCAGAACAGCACCTTATCACCTGTCGTCAAATGAGTGGCGGACAGGGGAATGCAGACTTTTAAAACTGGCATGAAGAAGCAAATACAGCTATCGTAGAGGCCAAATTGGCACAATTTTTATTTGACTGTAGGACCACACCTCACAGAACAACAGGAATGGCCCCAGCAGAACTGCTCATAGGGTGGCAGCTTTGTATGAGACTAAACCTACTATGCCCAACCCTCGCGGGGAAGGTAGAGTCCCAACAAGAGAACTAGAAAATAAATTACAACTCTGCAAGAACCGCGACAAATATTCAAAACAGGCGATCAGGTTTACGTTAGGAACGTAGGAGATGGTCCCAGCTGCATCCCTGGGATCATAATAGAGAAAGTGACATACAGAGTGAAGGTCGTAAAAAAACACCTGGAACACCTAAGGAGC
Organism: Scyliorhinus torazame; assembly: GCF_047496885.1. Classification (NCBI taxonomy): domain Eukaryota; kingdom Metazoa; phylum Chordata; class Chondrichthyes; order Carcharhiniformes; family Scyliorhinidae; genus Scyliorhinus; species Scyliorhinus torazame. The sequence continues at coordinate 78,382,170 of NC_092721.1, read as the reverse complement.
AGGGAGTCCACTCCCGAGCAAGCCTCATTACCAGCCATGGAGGTGGCTGCTGCCAGTACCGAGCAACGGCTCCAGGCCGACCCAGTGCCCATCCTTCCGGATAATGGGGACAGAGACTCTGAAGTGGAAGCAGGGGAAGATGGTGCCTCGACTGAAGAGGAACCTGCGTCATTAACTCTTCTGCACTCCCTCCAGAAACAAAGGTTTCTAATTTGGTTCACACCACCAGATCCAGCCCAACCATTGTCATGGGAGTGTCCCTTTAAGAGATGTTTTTGTCTTATCACATGGCTTTAGTGATGTCATTGTGTGGGTGGAGCTGGGCTGTGGCTCGAGTTTTTATTTTCGTTTTGTGTTGGGAGCTGGCGGTGGCTCTGAGTTTTACTTTTGCTTGGAGTTTGAACTGGTTTTGTACAACACAGGTTGAACAGAAGGGTTTCTCTATCTTCATTTTAAAAGCTGTTTCCAGACTGCTTGGTAACTTAAAGAGATAATTGCTTTCTGGAAGGAATTCAAATCTGCTGTTTGGAAAGGAAGGAAGAGTATCAATACCAAGTCTTATATCAATAAGAGGGCCTTGTGCTGGGCCACACCTTTGAAAAGGGGGTTCTGTTTTTATTTGGATCTTGTTATTAAATTGGAACAGTTAAGGGGTATTCATTAGTGTTATACATAGATTACTGTAGCTGTGTGCGGTGTTTATGTTTGTAGTTGATAAAAATGCTTACTGTGTGTGTTTATAAAAATGTTAACTAAATTCGCAGAATAAAGCTTGTTTTTTGATTAAAAGCACCCAAGACCTCTGTTGAATAACACCTGAAGGTTAGGCCCTTGTGTTCATTGTAACCAAATTCAATAAACAGTTGTAGGTCACGTGAACTCCATGATAAATTTTGGAGTTTTCTAAACCCTGGCCCATAACACCACAAACTGACCTCAGACCAATCGTTAAGCAGCATAAAGGACTTTCTGGCAACTGAGGTACTGGGGGAGAAATGGACTTAAGGGGGGAGGGGATGTTATGCTGCCACAAAGGACATGACGATCAGCATTAGATATCAGCGTGGGCTTTGTGGAATATGAACTTCCCTTTTGAGCGGGCGGAAGCTCACCCATTGGGCAGCACAGTGACACAGTGGTTAGCACTTCTGCCTCACAACGCCAGGGACCTGGGTTCAATTCCGGACGTGGGTAACTATCTGTATGGAGTTTGTACATTCTCCCTGTGTCTGTGTGGGTTTTCTCTAGGTGCTCCGGTTTCCTCCCACAGTCCAAAGATATGCAGGTTAAGTGGATTGGCCATGCTAAATTGCCTCACTGTGTGAGAAAAAAAGTTAGGTGGGGTTACTGGGTTACAGGGATAGGGTGGGGGCGTGGACCTAGGTAGGGTGCTCTTTCAGAGGGTCGTTGCAGAATCGATGGACCAACTATCCTCCTTCAGCGCTGAGAGGACTCTATGACTGGATTACTGGCAATATGAAAAGTGGACATAGGGTGCGTCCTGTCCTGCAGGGATGCATAGAATCCTAGAATAGTTACAGAACATAAGGGGGACATTTAGCCCATGGTGTCCCTCCAGCCTCTCTTAAGAGCCATTTAGCCAGCCCCAATCCACTGCTTCTTCCCCACAACTCAACAATTTCCTTCTCTTCAGGTAAATGCACAATTCTGTTTTGAAAGCTACACTTGAATCTGCACAATTACACTTTCAGACAGTGCAGATCCTTACCATTTGGTACATAAAAATGTTTTTCCTCGTATCACTATTTCCTTTGCCAGTTACCTTGAATTGGTGTCCCCTAGTCTCGACCCTTCTGTCATTGTGGAATATGCCATCTCCCTATCTACTCTGTCCAGATCCCTCAAGATTTTGAACACCTCTATCAAATCTCCTGACAATGGCCATTTAACCTTCTGTGCCACACTATCATTAATTTGAAAGTTATTGAAACTTCAAAATCAGATTTTAAGCTTAAAGTGTGACTTTTTGTGAATTTCTGTGAAATCATAGGGCGGGATTCTCCAACCCAATGAACCGCCGGCCTCTGTAAGGCTCCGCCATGGCCGGCGCGGAGAAGAAACCCCCTGCGCATGCGCAGGAAGCACGCCGGCGGTTCTGCGCATGCGCCAGAACAAGCCAGCAGTCCTGCGTATGCACCAACTCACGGCAGCCCTTCGGCGCCGGTTGGCGCGCCACCAACCCCTACAGCGCTGGCCTAGCCCCCGGAAGTGGGGAGGACTCCGCAACTTCCGGGCGCCCCGATGCCGGAGTGGTTGATGTTAAGAGACATTGCAATTAGTTGTCTCATTTATGTTAAGTGTCCATTAATTGACATATATCTAAAGGGGCTTTAGACAATGGGGGAGAATTTGCTAATGATGAGTTTAGGGATATGTGTGAAAACATGAATATCAGAGTTATGAATACGGCTGCAGAAAGCCCATTTCGTAATGGTGTCTGTGGAAGAAATCATGCTGTCATCGATGACGCGCTTCGGAAAATTTTGGCAAATCGACCAAATTGCAGGTTAAATTCAGCTTTAGCATGGGCAGTACATGCAAAGAATTCATTGCAGATGGTTGGGGGCTATAGTCCTTATCAATTAGTGTTTGGTAGAAATCTCAAACATGGTAATCAAACTGTTCGGGTCCATTCATCAAGGATAATGGGTACAGATTACAAATTTTCAAATTTAGACAGAGCAGACAGACATGACGAGGAACCAGAGTCATCTGGTACGCATGTGTTACAGAACTATGAGGACCAATTAACTGATATAGACAGGGTTTCTGTGGAGGAACGCAACACTTCTGGTGAATTAGAACAGGCCATTTTTCCGAAAGGGCAACTGCCAAAAGTTGGTACAAAAGTGACATACTTGCCTGAAGGGTCTAGTCAATGGAAGGATGCAACTGTTATTAGTAGAGCAGGGAAGGCCACTGGAAAGTATAAACATTGGTTAAATGTACAGCATTCAGGGGAAGGAGTCAAGACAATGGATTGGGAAAACGAAGTTCAAAAATGGAGGGCACAGAAATGCAGTGCCAGTTCAGATAGTACATCGGATAGTGAACAGGTCCGCAGGAAAAGGTCGATAACTATTGAAAGGACATCCCACAGCAGAAGGGAAAGATCAAGCAGTAGAGTACAGAACGAGATACCAGGCGGGAGAGGGGACGTAGTTTGTCAAGATCTCGGAACATGAGTAAGACTACGAATACTAACAGGAGTAGAAGCCCACATGCATGTGAGATTTTGGTGGCTTCAAATAAATTAGATGAAAAAGTTATTAAAGAAGCTAAACAGCAAGAATTGCATAGTTGGAGTGAATTTGGGGTATACACGGAAGTACCGGATAGGGGACAAAGAGCTCTATCCCACAGATGGATTTGCACGGAAAAGGTTCTTCCGGATGGAACTTATAAGGCAAAGGCCAGGCTTGTGGCAAGGGGATTTGAAGAAAACTGAGAAGATCAGGATTTAAGGGTAGATTCACCTACAGCAGGAAAGGTTATTTTAATGATCTTCTTGGCTCTATTAGCCACAAAGGCATTGGAATGCAAATCTATAGATATAAAAGCTGCCTTTTTGCAGGGGCATCAGCTCCAGAGAGACATTTTTCTCCGTCCTCCTAAAGAAGCAGCTAACACAGAAGGGATACTCTGGAAGTTGAACAAATGTGTATATGGATTAAATGATGCATCTAGAGTCTGGTATCTTTCGGTATGGTCAGTTTTGTTAATGTTAGGCTGTTGCCAGTTGAAAGCAGATCCTACAATGTTTTACTGGCACTATAAAGGAAATCTTTCTGGCATTTTTATGATGCATCTCGATGATTTTTTGTGGGGTGGGACTAGTGATTTTGAAGCTATTGTAATCTCTGGTTTGAGGAAAGAATTCAGGGTTGGAAGTCAGGCTTCCGGTGCATTTAAATATATTGGACTGGAAATTGGACAGACTAAGTTAGGGGCAACTTTACGTCAGCAATCTTATTTGGAAAGCATCACCCCAATAGCAACTAGTCGTGGCCGAGTTTCACAAAAAGACGCAGTGGTTTCAAAGATAGAAAAAGAGCAACTGCGAAGTTTAATTGGGCAACTGAACTGGTTAGGTAGACAGACTAGACCGGATGTGAGTTTTGATGTCTTAGAGTTGAGTACAAAAATGAATGATCCCAAAGTGGAAGACATAATAAGAGCAAATAAAGCGTTGGCCAAACTAAAAATGCAGGAGTGTGTTTTGAAGTTCCCGGTTTTAGGTGACCTTAAGCACTTGAAACTCATAGTTTATAGTGATGCGACCTATGCAAATTTATGTGATGGGGTTTCAAGCGCAGGAGGTTTTATAATTTTCCTTTTGGGGAACAATGGTAAATGTCCGCTTGTGTGGGAAACAAAGAAAATAAGGAGAGTGGTAAAAAGCACTTTGGCTGCTGAGATGTTAAGCCTTGTAGTGGCGGTGGATATGGTCTTTTATACAAGTATGATATTAACAGAAATTTTGGGATTAGGGGATTTGGGTAATATACCTATTGACTGTCACATTGACAATAAATCCCTGTGGGAAAATGTGCACTCTACAAAAAGTGTCAATGAAAAGAGGTTATGGATAGACATCGCAAGTTTGAAGCAGATGTTGGACAGAGGGGAAATAACAAAAATTAAATGGGTCGACAGGAGCTATCAACTGTCAGACTGTTTTACGAATAGAGGGGCGAGTTCACAGAAACTTTTGGATATTGTTAATGAAGGGCGCTTGTTTCTGTGACTGTTTTTTTTCTTTCTCGTACAAACGAGGAAAAAAAAGGGGGGGAAATCATGCGTGTTTTTGAGTTTCTTGAAATTTTGTTTTCGCCTAATTTTTTTTTTCTCCAAGGAAGGGGAGACTGTTAAGTAATGGGTTCAGAGACATTGCAATTAGTTGTCTCATTTATGTTAAGTATCCATTAATTGACATATGTAAAGGGGCCTCTGTCAGGTAGTGTGTTGTTAAGAGTTTTGTGCAGAGGCTGCGGAAGTGAAATAAATGGTGTTTGGTGAAAAGGAACAAGAACTTTAGACTCTTCATATCACAGCAACTAAAACGGATAACAATTCATACCTCTCTTGGCGCCGGTACGGGGTCACCCTGCCCATTGCCGGAGAATCCCGCCCATAGTTTTGTGTTCACTTGTTTTTTGCCCAGTTAGTGTATTAAGGAAAACGTGCCAGTATTTTGTATTTTGAATTTATTGTGTTACTTCCTTTGTTAGAATTACATTGAAATTTATATAATTTAAAAGAAAAAAAATGCTAAATATTTGGAGTAAATCATTTTTTAATTTACTTAATCTATCAGATAAATTAAGGTTGGAAATTGTCCTGATGCATGTTTATAATTGTTTGGTTTAAGCCAACATTCTTACCTCTGTGTTTTGCATAACTTGTTAATTTAATAAAAAGGTACAGCACAAAATCCTTAACAGGAAGTACACCAAAATGAGTGGAGCTATGGGGAGTAAGTGTTGCAATTTGCTCTCACTTAAGAGCAGAATCTCATCAGAGCCTGCGTCCTGCTCAATAGGGCGACATTCTCATTGTTGCTTGCTGTCGGCACACCAAGGAAATTGTGTCAGGGAATTAATTCAGCCCAATTCCCAACTACATGCTTCTCAAAGCGGCACATACTTAAACACACATTGACTGAAAGCCTCATTACAAGAAACCTTAGATGTAGGTTATATGGCAAGCAAAAATATGGCAATGGTTAATTCTGTGGAGCAAGGTATGCTATTCAAAGGTTGGGCGAAAGTAAATTATTGGGGCAGCACAAGTGATAATCTTCTTCATCTGCACTGGATTCTTGCTATACTTGATGTGGAATGCAAGATTCTGGTACCGACCAACAAAGTTCAAAACTGTCCTATTCATAGTGATACTATTATTCTTTACTATAAAAAGCAGTAAATCATTATATTTTGGGTACAGATATATTGAGTCAACTTAACACTGTCACGACCATGTAAAAGATATTTCCTCAAGGTGTGCTATGAATTTGCATGTGTGTGTGTCGATTTGTTATTTATTCATACATGGAATGTGTGCTTCGCTGGCTAGGCTAACATTTATTGCCCATTCCTAATTGCCCTGGAAAAGGTGAGCTACCTTATTGAACTGCTGCAGTCCATGTGGTGCAGATACACCCGCAGCGCTCTTAAGGAGGGAGTTCCAGGATTTTGTCCCAGTGACAGGGAAAGAATGGCAATATATTTTCAAGTTAGGATGATGAGTGACTTCGAGGGAGCTTCCAGGTAGTGGTGTTCCATGTTTTTGCTGACCTTGTCCTTCTAGATGGTAGTGGTCATGGGTTTGGAAGGTGCTGTCTAAAGAGCCTTGGTGAGTTCCTGCAGGACTTCTTGTAGAAGGTACACACTTCTGCCACCATGTGTTAGTAGTAGAGGGAAAGAATGGTTATGGATGTGGTCCCAATCAAGCAAGCTTCTTTGTTTTGGATGGTGTCAAACATCTTGAGTGTTGTTGGATCTGTACCCATCCAGATGGTGGACAAGCATTGGGGAATCAGGCGGTGAGTTACTCGCTGCAGGATTCCTAGCCTCTGACCTGCTTTTGTAGCCACAGTATTTATATGTCTAGTCCAGTTCCGTTTCTGATCAATGATAATCTCCAAGCTGTTGATAGTGGGGGATTCAGTGATGTAAATGCCATTGAATGTCAAGGAGTAATGGGTTGATTCTTTCAAATGTCAAAGAAATGGTCATTGTCTGGCAGAAATGTTACTAGGCACTTTATTATCTGCTGCATTTGGACATGGACTGTTCAGTACCTGAGGAGTTGTGAATGGTGCTGCACATTGTGCAGTAATCAGCGAACATTCTCACTTCCAACTTTCTGACGTTCTTCACCCAGACCATAAGTAGAGGACTTTGCGGCAGGCCTCCACTATGTCGGGTAGGTGCTCGAGAGAGAGAGGCCTCACCAAATTTGGAGGCAGCGTATTTCCTCCCTTTGGAAACCATGGCTTTCCACCAGAGGTTGTGATGGGGCAGGCAACCTGAGGTTGTGATGGGGCAAGCAAATCAAGGGCTGCCCCACTAGCATTTCCATGTGAAACCCGTGTCTCTCAATTTTTTCCACCAAGTTGTGCAATGATACGGAGTGAAAAGCTACTATTGCCGGCGACAAGCCAAATGCCAATTTTGCTGCCTGCTTTTGGATTTTGCCGATTCCAAGGAAGTTGCCAGCCTAAGTGCAGTGGCGGGCGGGAAAGCCGGTGTGGCTCCCACTGGCCAGCCTGACAGGTTGCTTTTTATTCGCTTTTCGCAGCATTACGTATGCATACATATATTCGTAACAAACATCACATCATACCTGGGGTGGACTAGGATTTATTCGCCCTGCCGTTATATTTCCATATGCTATATTTAAGCGGAACCTGGACATACATTAATTCTCTGCAGCCCAGGACTTCTTGTGGTAAACACTAGAATTCCCGCCAGAAAGTCAAACCATGCTTAATTAGCTACAAACGGCTGGCGGCAATCCTCCATGCAGTCGAGGACTTGCAAAAGGTTTTTTATACCAGTGATGGAAGCCAGAGATCCACCAGCCTCGCCATCAAGGCTTGGGAATTGGTCAACAAGGGTGGTCAGCACCTGTAGTCCGCGGAGGAGGACTGCTCTCCAGTGCCAGAAAATAATGAATGATCTGATCATCTTTGCCAGGGTAAGTCAACCTTCTTGTCGCTCTCAACTCTCACTCTACCAGCACATGGGACATCACCACTGATTCTCTCACACACACCTTTACATCTCATCACTTGTTTCATTCTGCATAAATCATGTCTTCACCCCTTACAGTGAGCACACGCAGTAGGCAAGCAAGATGCCATCTGCTTTGGTATCTTCCCGCTCACAGTCAGTTCATCTGACTTTATACTGGTTAGGATCACTCACAACAACAGGAGGAGATCCCCAACAGGAAACGAGATGCCAGAATTCAGGCCACTCATCCACTTTGACGAGCAGGTGGCAGAGCTGGCTGATGAGCGAGAGCATGGATCATTCCAGTGCTGAAGGAGAGAACAGCTCCCAACAGGCCTGTGAAACTGGTCCTCTCACCCACTGGAACTGTGAGTGCGATTCAGTGTGGGTCACTATGCAGCCATCAATAATTATCTCTTCTCAGGAGTTTGAGTTAATAATAATAATTGCTTATTGTCACAAGTAGGCTTCAATGAAGTTGCTGTGAAAAGCCCTTAGTCGCCACATTCCGGCACCTGTTTGGGGAGGCCGGTACGGGAATTGAACCCGTGCTGCTGGCATTGTTCTGCATTGCAAGCCAGCTATTTAGCCCACTGTGCTAAACCAGCCCCAGTTGCCAGGTGGAAACAGGTTTTGGTACCTTCAGGTGCGGGACTTTGTACGGAGGCAGGTTCCAAGCTTTCCTCGCCTCCCCTGAGGGGACTACAGGACAAGGTGATGTCAAAAACAGGGTTGGAGAGGGAAGGGTTTCGGATATATATAAGGAGTTGATGGAGTGGGAAGGGGCCCCCGTCATAGAGGTGAAGTGGAAGTGGGAAGAGGAGCTGGGAGGATAGCTACAAATTGAACTGTGGGAAAAAGCCTTGAAGAGAGTCAATTCATCCTCGTCGTGTGCCAGACTTAGCTTGATCCAATTCATGGTGGTCCACAGGACGCACATGATGGCAGCCCGGATGAGCAGGCTCTTTGAGGAGGTGGAGGACATATGTGGGCGGTGTGGGGGTAGCCCGGTGAACCATGCACATATGTTTTGGGCATGTCCGAATTTGAGGGGATTCTGGCAGGGATTTGCGGACGTTATGTCAGAAGTCCTGGAAGGGACAGTAACTCCGAATCCAGAACTGGCAATATTTGGAGTATTGGAAGATCCGAGGGCCGGAGGGAGGTGGAGGGGGCCCAATGTCCTGGCTTTCTCCTCCCTGGTGGCCCGGAGACAGATTTTGCTGGGATGGAGGGACTCGGAGCCCCCGAAGTCAGCGATTATGGTAGGGTTTCTCAGTCTGGAAAAAAATCAAGTTTGCCTTGAGAGGATCAACTCAGGGGTTCGCTCGGAGATGGCAACCGTTCATCGTTTTCTTCAAGGAAAATTGAACGTCAGCAGTAAGGGCAGGAGGGGAAAAGGTGGGGGGAGGAAAACAGGAGGCATGGCAATGTTAGATAAGGACAGGGAACTTAGTATACGGGTAATTGGGGAATAGGGCGAGGTAATAGAGGACGTTATTTTCTGGGTTTTTTCTTTTCGGGTTTTTGCGTGTGTCGGCCCGCGCGGTTGTTTAAGAAATGTTAAAGTGTAAAAATGACAAATGTTTCAATAAAATATTTTCGAAAAAATCTCTTCTCTCTATTACAGCCACCAGTAGGAAAAGGAGTAGGCACACTACCAGCCAGCCCCCAGACCATCTCAGAAGAGGATCCTGAGGACCCATTGAGTGTAGAATCATCACTACTTTCACCTGCACCCCACCAGCACAGAGAGACACACCGCAGTGAGACCTAGTTTTAGAGTGAGCTTGGGGTCACCGTCTGGTCAGCATAGAACAGATTATAGTCCACAGCAGGCAGACAGTGACAGCTAAGTTCACCGACACAGGCAAATTTTGCGATCCTTGGATAACGAGAGATATTGTAGGGCTCGTCAAAAAGAAAAAGGAGGCATTTGTCAGAGCTAGAAGGCTGGGAACAGACAAAGCCTGTGTGGAATATAAGGAAAGTAGGAACTTAAGCATGGAGTCAGGAGAGCTAAAAGGGGTCACAAAAAGTAATTGGCAAATAGGGTTAAGAAAAATCCCAAGGCTATTTACACATACATAAAAAGCAAGAGGGTAGCCAGGGAAAGGGTTGGCCCACTGAAAGACAGGGGAGGGAATCTATGTGTGTGGAGCCAGAGGAAATGGGCGAGGTACTAAATGAGTAGTTTGCATCAGGATTCACCAAAGAGAAGGAATTGGTGGATGTTGAGTCTGGCGAAGGGTGTGTAGATAGCCTGGGTCACATTGAGATCCAAAAAGATGAGGTGGTGGGCATCTTGAAAAATATTAAGGTGGATAAGTGCCCAGAGCCTGATGGGATCTACCCCAGAATACTGAAGGAGGCAAGAGAGGAAATTACTGAGGCTTTGACAGAAATCTTTGGATCCTCACTGTCTTCAGGTGATGTCCCGGAGGACTGGAGAATAGCCAATGTTGTTCCTTTGTTTAAGAAGCATAGCAAGGATAATCCAGGGAACTACAGGCCGGTGAGCCTTCCGTCAGTGGTAGGGACATTACTGGAGAGAATTCTTTGAGACAGGGATCTACTCCCATTTGGAAGCAAGGGGTCGTATTAGCGAGCGGCAGCACGGTTTTGTGAAGGGGAGGTTGTGTCTCACTAACTTGATAGAGTTTTTCGAGGAGGTCACAAAGATGATTGATGCAGGTAGGGCAGTGGATGTTGTCTACATGGACTTCAGTAAGGCCTTTGACAAGGTCCCTGATGGCAGACAGGTACAAAAGGTGAAGTCACATGGGATCAGAGGTGAGCTGGAAAGATGGATACAGAACTGGCTAGGTCATAGAAGGCAGAGAGTAGCAATTGAAGGGTACTTTTCTGATTGGAGGGCTATGACTAGTGGTGTTCCGCAGGGTTCAGTGCTGGGTCCTTTGCTATTCGTAGTATATATAAATGATTTGGCGGAAAATGTAACTGGTCTGATTAGTAAGTTTGAGGACGACACAAAGGTTGGTGGAATTGCGGATAGTGATGAGGACTGTCAGAGGATACAGCAGGATTTAGATCGTTTGGAGACTTGGGCAGATAGATGGCAGATGGAGTTTAATTCGGACAAATGTGAGGTGATGCATTTTGGAAGGTCTAGTAAGGAATATACAGTGAATGGTAGAACCCTCAAGCGTATTGACAGTCAGAGAGATCTTGGTGTACAGTCCACAGGTCACTGAAAGGGGCAACACAGGTGGAGAAGGTAGTCAAGGAGGCATAGAACATGCTTGCCTTCATTGGCCGGGGCATTCAGTATAAAAATTGGCCAGCTGTATAGAACCTTAGTTAGGCCACAGTTGGAGTATAGTGTTCAATTCTGGTGGCCACACTATCAGAAGGATGTGGAGGCTTTAGAGAGGGTGCAGAAGAGTTTTACCAGGATGTTGCCTGGTATGGAGGGCATTAGCTATGAGGTTTGTTCTCACTAGAACGAAGAAGGCTGAGGGGCGACCTGATAGAGATCTACAAAATTATGAGGGGCATAGACAGAGTGGATAGTCAGAGACTTTTTCCCAGGGTAGAGGGGTCAATTACTAGGGGCCATAGGTTTAAGGTGCGAAGGGCAGGGTTTAGAGGAGATGTAGGAGGCAAGTTTATTACACAGAGGGTAGTGAGTGCCTGGAACCCGCTGTCGGAGGAGGTGGTGGAAGCAGGGACGATAGTGACGTTTAAGGGGCATCTTGACAAATACATGAATAGGATGGGAATAGGGGGATACGGACCCCGGAAGTGTAGAAGATTTTCGTTCCGACGGGCAGCATGGTCGGCGCAGGGTTGGAGAGCCGAAGGGCCTGTACCTGTGCTGTACTTTTCTTTGTTCTTTGACTGCTGGAGGCCAGGGTCCGGGCCTGACGAGGAGCCTCCTTCTGCACTGTAGAGTTTCTTTGTCAGTGATACACTTAGAAATAGGGGTGGGGGATGAAAAATTGAGAACATAATGGTGGCAAGGGCACTCACTATATATTCTTTGCACATTTGTGAATATATTTTTGCTTAGCTGAAAGTCTCATCTAGTGAATGGCTCTTCTACCTGGTGAAATGCTCCAAGGTAATGCGTTACTGATGCCCCCCCCCCCCCCCCCCCCCTCACTTATCACCCACTGTGTCTTGGAGGGCCGAAGGGCCTGTTCCTGTGCTGTACTTTTCTTTGTCTCTCAGGTCTATGTTATTTTGCACCATCTCAGTAGATTGAGCCATCTTTCTATCCACAGCAACAACAAGAGTAAAGCATCTTGCTCCATCAACATTGTGGTTGGACAATGCATATCTTGATCGTATCAAGTGGCCTCATGAGTATAAAGCTTGCAGTTTTGTTTATTCTGCTGATGCTACTGCACTGAAGTCTACTCAATGTGGATCTTACAGATTTTAATGGTGACCCACATTGGAATCATTCTACCTCGGTATATCTTTAAATGGTCTCCATTTAATATCTGTCAGGCTTGAGTGGGTTATATTTCAAATAATATATGCTCATGGCAACCTGTAGCCTGATGTTGTGAACGCATGCACAACTCATAGTTCCCACATTCTACCTGCATGATGTAGACTAGGGCTATCGACCCAGCTAACACTTGGTGATTCCTGAAATGTCTGCCACGTCTGCGTGAGATTAGAAGTGTGTGTTTAGGCTCCTGATGCCAGACTCTTACATGGGAGGGTGCTGCTTTGGAACTGAAGGTCTGGCTGGCATGGCTTAACAATTCCTGAACTAGCTCTCCGTCGGCAATCAACATGGTTTCAGATTGTGTCCGTGCCATCAGTGTCCCAGGTTTCCTCGTGTATATCTGAAACTGCTGGGATGAAAAGGTGGAAACTTCAGATCGGATCAGAGTGATGCTCCACTACATCTGATATGTACTCTTTATCATCAACAATGCTGCTAAGTAATACGAAATGCTGTGTCGAGATTGACTGGGCCACCTCAAACCCAGATGCCAAGGCAATGCTGGACGTGAACCCGGGGTGCTGCAGACAAAGGGGAGGTCATGAGTGCTTGTCAGTGATCACATGAATGTGCTACTGAAGCTCCCTCTGTGTTTACAAAAGTGACTTGACTCACAGTCTCTCATCCATGACTGAGAGTGACAGTTCAGAGTGTCCTAAAGAACAATCTGTTCCTCTATGAGGGATGGTCTATGCATTAATAACACATTCTGGATTCAGATCAGTTCTCAGAAGTTAATGCAAGAACCAGCGATTGATAATTGTGTTCATTGAAACACCTTGTAATGCTCCAGGCACACTGCCATGAGTGCGCTGAGGATTTTAATGTTATTCCTGCCTCTTGAAGGCCGCCATAGGCAATGAAAGTTTGCCACGATACTTGAAAAGACTGATATGTATAATTTCTTAACATTACGTGCTGGTGAAGTTTTGGCTTTGATTTTCTGGGCCTGTTCGCCGCGGGCACAAATCACACAATGGCTGCTACTTCTCGTGAGAAGCCAAAAATGGAATTTGCTCCAGCGAGAATTCCAAATGTGATCTTCCTGAGACCGTCCCACTGAACTGATCAGGCTCACACCCAGAAAGGGCAAGAAATATCATTGTAATATCATTAGCGAGGTTTAAGTCAGATGTACTAGCCTTGTTGAATCTTCCTGCCCATCAGCGTGATGTCGCGCAGGCACGAATTACGACTGCTCTTTAGAAACATGGATCAGGCACCATGGACTTTGTGTGGGAGGAAGGAGGTGAGTAACCCTTTCCACTTTGTACCAGGGAGCACAGGTCAGCTGCAGATCGGGGATTGTTCACGAGTGGTGGGGGTGGGGTCGGGCTGGGGGTGAGGAGGTGCAAGTCAGGGGTCTCCCCTAGGATGGGGGTCGAGTTTGGTCTCTGTTGCCTTGAAATCTCTTGTGTGTCTGTCATCCAGAGCAATGAGGAAATTACTAATGTAAAGAGGGATAATTTTGTAGTTCGCTAAGCATTCTCTCATAGTGCAAGACTTCCAGCATCTAACAGTAAAGTCTCAGAGCTGAAATCTTCCTCTCAACCTTCATAACAATAGAATATAATTACTTTGATCAATATATCAATGGATGATTTACCTGGAACTATTTTTTATGCAGTAATGTAATCTGGATAATAGCTCCACAGAAGGAAAGCCAAGGTTATATACATCTGCCTCATAAACAAAAGAAAGAGCTTGCATTTAAATTGTACCTTTTTACATCTATAGATGTTTAATAGGCATATGTACATAAGAATTAGGAGCAGGAGTAGACCACGCGTCCTTTCAAGCCTGCTCCGACATTCAATAAGAACATGGCTGATCTGAGGTAACGTCAACTCCACATTCCCGTCTACCCCCGATAACCTTTCACCCCTTTGCTTATCAAGAATCCATTTACCTTTGCCTTAAAAATATTTTAACACTCTGCTTTCACTGCCTGTTCAGAAAGAGAGTTCCAAAGATTCATGACCATCTGAGAGAAAGAAATTATCTTCATCTCTGCCTTAAAAGGCCCTTATTTTTAAACAGCGGCCCTAAATTCTGGATTCTCTGACAAATGGAAACATCCTTTTCCACATCCACTCTATCAAGACCCCCTTAGGATATATTTCAATCAAGCCTGTACAATCTTTCCTAATAGACAACCTTCCCAATCCAGGTATTAGTCTAGTAAACCTTCTCTGAACTGCGTCCAATGTATTTACATCCTTGGGTAAGGAGACTAATACTGTACAGTGTTCCAGATGTGGTCTCATCAATGCCTTGTATAATTGGAGCATAACTTCACGACTTTTGTATTCAATTTCCCTTGCAATACAAAATAACATTAGAGTAACTTTCTTAATTACTTGTTGTACCTGCATACTTATATTTTATGATTCATGCAGTAAGACACCCAGATCCTTCTGCATCTCCGAGCTCTGCAATCTCTCACCATTTAGATAATATGCTCTTTTTTATTCTTCCCTCCAAAAGAGACAATTTCACATTTTCCCACATTATACTCCATTTACCAGATCTTTGCCCACTAACTTAACCACTCTATATCCCTTTGGCGCTTCCTTATGCCCTCTTCACAACTTGCTTTTCCACCTAACTTTTGTGTCATCAGCAAATTTAGCAACCAAGCCTTTGGTCCCTTCATCTAAGCCGCTTAAATAAATTGTAAAAGTTGAAGCCCCTGTATCCCTGCGGCACATTACATGTAACATCTGGCCAACCAGAATATGACCGATTTATGCCTACTCTCTGTTTCCTGGTAGTGAACCAATCTTCTATCCACATCAGTATGTTATCCTCTTATGCCATAAGCTTTGGAAATCGTTAGTATAGGACAGCCACCCTTTATCTACAAAACATTTCACTACTTCAAAGAAGCGATTAAACATTGTCATGCAGCACAGAAAAGGCCCTTCAGCCCATCGCTTCAGCGCCAGTCAAAAACAACCACCTAACTATTCTAATCCTATTTTCCAGCACTTGGTCCATAGGCTTGTATGCCTTGGGATCGCGAGTGCACATCTAAATACTTACTAAATGTTATGAGGGTCTCTGCCTCCACCTCCCTTTCACGCAGAAAGTTCCAAACTTCCACCACCCTCTTGATAAAAAGGTTTTCCTCATATCCCCTCTAAACCTCCTGATCCTTACCTTAAATCTATGCCCCCTGGCCATCGATCCCTCCACCAAGGGGAAAGGACATCTTTGCTCCATGGAAAACAATCTAAGTCCATCCAATCTCTCTTCATAACTAAAATTCTCCAGCCCAGGCAACATCCTGGTAAATCTCCTCTGCACCTTTTCCAGTGGTATCACAACCCTCTATAATGTGGATTCCAGAACTACACACAATATTCTAGCTGTGGTTTAACCAATATTTTATACAGTTCCAGCACAACCTCCCTGCTCTTAAACTCTATGTCTCGGCTGATAAAGGCAAGTATACCATATGCTTTCTTAACCACGGTATCCACCTGTTCTGCTACCTTAAGGAGCCAGTGTACAAGTACACCAAGGTCCCTCTGATCCTCGGTGATTCCCAGGGTATTGCCATTTCTCATGTATTCCCTTACCTTGTTTGTCCTGCCCAAGTACATCACCTCACACTTATCCGGATTGAATTCCATTCGCCACTGATCGACCCATCTGACCAGCCCGTCTATATCCTTCAGTAATCGAAGGCTATCCTCCTCACTATTTACCATCTAACCAATTTTCGTATCATCCACAAACTTACTGATCAACCTTTCCACATTCAAGTGTAAATCATCAATATAAACTACAAACAGCAAGGGCCCCACACTGATCCGTACAGGACCCCACTGGACAGAGGCTTCCAGTCAGAAAAACACTCCTTGACCATCACCCTCTGCTTCCTACCACTCATCCAATTTTGGAACTTATTTGCCAAATTTCCTTGGATCCCATGGGCTCTTATCTTCGCTATCAGTCTTGTGGGACCTTATCAAAAGCCTTGCTGAAACCCAAGCAGAGTATGTCAAATGCATTTTCCACATCTGCACATCTGGTCACCTCCTCAAAAAATTCAAGCAAGTTGGTCAGACATGACCTCCCCTTAAGAAAACCATGCTGACTGTTCTTGATTAATCTCTGGCTCCCCAAATGCAGATTACTTCTGTCTCTCAGACTTGCTTCCCGTAGTTTCCCCACCACTGAGGTCAGACTGACTGGTCTGTATTCCTTGGTTTGACCCTTCCTTCATTCCTTGAATAATGGCACCATATTTGCTATCCTCCAGTCCTCCGGCACCTCTGTGGCCTGAGAGGAATTGAAAATTATTATGAGCGCCCCTGCTATTTCCTCCCTTACCTCACTCAACAGCCTGGGATACATTTCAGCTTGCCCTGGAGATTTGTCTAATTTTAAGCCTGCCAGACCATTCAGTGCCTCCCCTTTGACTATGTTAATCTCTTTAATTTTGTTACAATCCATCTCCCTGATTTCTATAACCGCACTGAACCTCTCACAAACTAATACTGATACTTAAATATTAATTTCAAGCCCTACCTACATCCTCCAGCTCCACACACAAATTATCACTGTGGTCCTTAATGGGCCCTACTCTATTTAGAGCATAGAACTGTACAGCACAGTACAGGCCCTTCGGCCCACGATGTTGTGCCGAACTAGACTGAAACTAAGATCAAATCAACCTACTCCCAATCATTCTAGTGCACTCCATATGCCTATCCAATAACCGCTTGAAAGTTCCTAAAGTGTCCGACTCCACTACCATAGCTAGGAGTGTATTCCACGCCCCAATCACTCTCCGAGTAAAGAATCTACCTCTGACATCCCTCCTATATCTTCCACCATGAACCTTTACCTTTTACCCTTTTGGACTTAGAGAATAACGTAGGGTTTTCCATTATTTTACCTGCCAGTATCCTTTAAGTTCCCTCATGCACATTCTATATGCCGCTCGGGCTTCTGCTGTTTTGAGCCCTCGTTATCTGCCATAAGCATCCCTTTTTCTCTTTGTCCAATGATGTATATCCCTTGGTATCCAGGGTTGACTGGATTTGTTGGTTCCACTCATTATCTTGATTGGAATATGTTGGCCCTGTACCCTCCCTAGTAACTTCTCGAATGCGTCCCACTGTTTTGTCCCAGATGTAACTAAAAGTGTCTGCTCCTAGTCCATTCTGACCAAATGATTTTTGATCTTATTAAAATCAGCCTTCCCCCAGTTTAGAAATTTGATCTCAAGCCCATCCTTGTCCTTTTCCATAACAATCTTGAATCTAACTAAGTTATGATCATTGTCTACAAAATGCTCCCCCGCTGATACTTCAATGACTTGTCCGGCTTTGTTACTGAAAATGAAGTCCAAGACCCCGCCTCTCTTGTAGGTCTTTCTACGTACTGGCTTTAAAAGTTCTTCTGGATGCATTTTAACAATTCTGTTCCCTTTACCTTTTACACTATGGTTACCGTAGTTAACATTGCGGAAGGTCAAACCCACTATCACTACCCTATTACTTTTATACTTCTCTGAAATATGCCGACATATCTGCTTTTCTATATCTCTCGGGCTGTTCGGGGACCTATAGAACACTCCCAGCAATGTGATTGCTCCTTTTTGGTTCCTAATTTACAGCTATTTCTGGGATGTTACTTGTATCCTCTATAGTGAGGACTAATGCAAAATACCTGTCCAATTCATCTGTCATCTCTTCATTTTCCCTGATTAATTCCCAGACTTATGTTCTACAGGACCAACATTCACTTTGTTAGTTCTTTTTGTTTTTAAATGTGTACATAAACTCTTACCATCAGTCTTTATATGTCTAGCTAGCTTTCTATCATCCTCTAATTTTTCCTTCCGAATCAATCTTTTAGTCATTTTTGTTGTTCTTTATATTCTGTCCAATCTTCTGACCTGCAGCCCATCTTCCAAAGCACTTCACAGCCAATGAATTACTTAGGAAGTGTAGTTACTATTGTAGGCAATATGCACGCAGGTGATCTATTTTATCACTGTTGGTGGAGCAAAATATTTGCTCTGATACTCCAGAGTTATGTCTTCATATATTTTATGTTTACCTGAGCATGGTACCTCAGTTTAATGTCTCCTCTGAAAGACAGTATCTGCAGCAGTGCAGCACTCTTCCTCAGTACTGCACCGATGTGACAGCCAAGATTGAGTCCACACATGCCAGAACTAAAAGTTGAAACCACAACAGTATGAAACTGAATGTTGCCACTGATCTAACTGATCTATTATTTGTGTCATGGGCCAGGTATTATGAGAAGTCCTGAACAGTAGGTAAAGTGGGGCGTAAAATCTTCCATCACATTTATTGTGTTGCATTTTATCAGCATAGCAATCAAGACGCACACTGAATCTCAGAGAGGAGATGATGGGCGTGATCTACCAGCCGCATTGTGCCTGAAAAGCGGCCATGCCGGGAGATCCCACTTCCAGGGCGGGATTCTCCCTTTCCCCAAATCACTCCGGACTTTTTCCTCAAAAGTCTGGGGTGATTCTCCGTTTTCCAGGGGGCTAGCAGGGCCCCAGCGTGCATCCCACACCTCTGGCTGCCAGCGGGGCCCTGCTGTTCAGACCGCGCATGCCACACAGCGGGCCCACGGAGAGTAAGGTAGGTCCCTGCCAGATCGCAATGGGCCGCCAATCGGTGGCCCCCAATCGTGGGCCTGGCCACCGCTGAGGCCCCCCCCCCCCCCAGAGTCAGATTCCCCCCACCCCCCACCAGGACTGCCACCGCGGCCGCAGGTCCAAGCTCCCGCCGGGTCGTACCAGATGTAAACCACGCCAGCGGGAGTTCGGCTGGTCGACCGCGGAGAATCGCCGCGGGGGCCTGTTCCAGTGGCCCCCGACCAGCGCTGCGTCAACCGCACGTGCGGGGATGGCGGGTCCGCGGAGAATTGTGGAAGCACCGCGTGCCGGATTTCCGGCGTGAATGAAATGAAATGAAAATCGCTTATTGTCACGAGTAGGCTTCAATGAAGTTACTGTGAAAAGCCCCTAGTCGCCACATTCCGGCACCTGTTCGGGGAGGCTGGTACGGGAATTGAACCGTGCTGCTGGCCTGCCTTAAAAGCCAGCGATTTAGCCCAGTGAGCTAAACCAGCCCCGTGTTGGCTATTCTCCGCCCCTGCGCCGGGCGTGATTCCGGAGCGGAGGGTCGGAGAATCACGCTCCCGGGATCTACCCGATCTACCGCCCATTGTGGGTGGTATCACTATTTTGCAGATCTGCATATTAGAATGAGACAGCTGGTCTCACTCCCCTGATCTACCCGAGGCGTTGGGATCTAACCCCTTCACCTTGCAGACCTCGGGCAAGTGCCGTTCAGTGCTGGTCTCCACAAACGGGGACCAGCAGAATGGCACTTGTGGGCATCTCCCAGGGGATCGGAGGCTTCCAGGTGCTTGCCCTCTGGACAACGTGGCACCCTGGCATTGTTGGTTGCACCCTGGCACTGTTGGTTCCACCCAGGCACCTTGGCACTGGCACCCTGGCAATCAGAGCTCCCCAGTGCAGGAAAAGGGCACCCTGCTGAGGCCCTGATTTGAAACAGAGTCCCGATAGATAGTGTGATGTTTCTTGGCGCTGCGAGTGCCGGGAGACACACGACTAAATGCGCTCGTCATGGGGCTCTACCAATTTGGTTAGATCGCCCCGATGTGAAACTAAAATGAACCAGTCAGATCTGGGACAAGAAGTATTACACATAACCCAGCAAAGATTTTCAATGTTGAATACCAGTTATGATATTCCTTTTTATTATTAAAGGTTACGCAAATAAGGTCCAGAAATTTTGGTATAAATTCTCATTCGCACAATCAGTGTAAATTTCTGTTTAATTTCTGGCTAAGTGCAATCCAGCAAATTCTGGACCAATTACTCTGAATTTATAATAATTTACTCAAAACTGGACGCCTTGCTTGACTGATGAAGAATTCCATGTAAAGGTTTACATGTCTGATTCACAGCTCTCCTTGATTTTTCTGCAATTGATTTGAAGGATTGAAAGTTGGGGCGTTGCACAGATGAAATACCCTGACCCTCACACATGCCTCCCTCATCTACAATGGAATTTTTCAATTTTGGGGCTTTTGTCTAATCCCAATAAATACAAAATGTTAATACTGTGTATTTAAATACTAGCCTGCCCCTCTGGTATTTGATTCAAAACACTTGACTCAGTAGGAAATCAAACAATGGTCTGGTAGGTTGTGATTCAGTAACTAGTTACACTTCGTATTGTAGTTAGTGGTCACGCCATCTGAGCTATATTGGATTTTTGTAACTGAACTAAGTCAGGTATTATTAAGCTTTGCTCTGGGATCTTGAAAAGGAAATATGATCAAACTGAGTAGTATCCCATTGGAATTCTATCACGTGATGTGAATAGTGCCATAGGTTTTTCACACCCTATTATACATTTGACGGAGTTTTGAGGCCGTGTTAGCCATCAGCGAAAACAGCGATACGGGCAAAAATCCCACGAGAGTGGGAAATGCAAATCTCGCCAGCGAGATCGTGTTTCCCAATTTTCCACGCCCTCGTAATGAGGTATCCAGCTAGGAAGGCGTGGGACCTCATTTAAATACATTAGCATATAATTCGCGAGTTCGCCCGCCAGGACTTTTCTCTCCCCCACACCACCTTCCTGAATAATTATCAGGCACCAGCGTGAGGTCACGCTGATGTGATTTATAACAGCTGTATAAGAATAGAAACTGGCCACCTCACCTCCGAAGGGGATATTGGAGGCGAGCACTCGGGTCACCATCATTCTCCAAGTTGTCAGTTGGTGAGTGGGCACCAGCAAGGAAGTGGATGACCCAGATAAGTGAAATTCGAGGTGCGGGGAGGGGGTTCAGTCTCTCCAGTTCAGGGGGGGGGCAGCTCTCAGGCCTTGGTGGCCCTTCATTGCTGTTTGCCTCTAGGTCTCGAGGAGTCTAGCAGCTGGTGTGCAGGTAGTGCTTCTCTGTTCCCCCTGCTGGGCTTCTGTTGATATGTCCGCTGAGGGATCGCCCTTCTGGAGTGGCAGTTGGAAACTGGGTGGGAACAGATGAAATTACAGGCTCAGCACAAGGGGTGACTGTGTTGGTGTCTGTGTGAGGTCCTGTGAAATGTCAGGTTGCATGGGCAGAGTGGGGACCCTGACAAAGGGTGATTACTAGCTACATGAGGACAGAAGACCCTCACATGGGGGGGGGATAATGATTGCAGTCAGAATGAGCCCCCACCCTCAGGCTGTAAAGATGGTCGAACCATTCATGGGCAGGTCACGAAAGGGATATTAGCAGACGCTACTGGAGAATGATGATGATTTGCAGTGAGGCTAGAGTGATGCTCCCCTTATCTGCTGTGAATGTCTGACTCATGCCTGACGGAGAGCTGAGAACGACTTGTCACTGAATGGGGTGATCACGGGGTGCAGAGAAGCTGACTGACACATCTCAGCTGCTACTGCCTCCCCCAAGGTCAGGGATCCCAGTGGACATCTCCACCTACTGACAGATGGACAGACTCTCACAAGCGTTCAGCCCGTGGCATTCTCATTACTAAAGAATGTTGGCAGACATGAGAGTTACTCTGGGGGGTCGGGGAGACGGGAGATGGCATTGGGGGGGGCATCCTTCCCTGGGTGGGAAGGAGGCGGGGGAGCGGAGAGGAGCTGGGACAGAAGCAGAGTGACATTACTGCGTCGTCGGTGTTGGAGGTGGAAGAGCCACAGTGCTGCCATCCTCTCAATGCTGAGGGAGCTAGTGCTGACTTTACGCAGGGGTTGGCAGAACATGGCACGATGACATGAGGGGGCACTATGGGTGATCAACATTATTTTTCATACAAGCTTGTTATTACACTGGTGACTTATCGTTACTAGTGCCTAGGTTCACCCGTGCCCACAATATGCCTAACTTTTCTTGGCCTTTCTCAACCTCCCGCTACATTTTGGTTTATCCCCAGGACCCACAGCTGAGGATGAGGCAGCCTGCTGACTTCCATACCCTGTTGCAATAGATGGCCTTGGGGGGACCTTGAGGTTCTGGGTCTGCTTTTGGCAATCACGGATGTTGCAGCGCTGCCTTCCTTGGTGTGCAGGGCTGAAGGTGTGTCACTCACAGTGGCGGGGGGGGGGGGGGGGGGGGGGGGGGGTCAAATCACTGGAAATCCCCAGGGTCTCCTGAGTGGATCCTGCCGTTTCTCTTCTCTTCAGATGCCTCCACGGGATAGAAGGGCAGCAGGATTGAGATTCAGAAGTCATGCCATCCTCTGTCGTTGAAACTCATGGATTCTCATCAGTGCCTGCATCATTAGTCCTGAACCATACAGCTCATGCCCTCAGCCATGGAGGTCATAGCTGTACCATGGAATGGACACCACCTGCCATGGAGTGCACATCCTGCACCAAGGTCTCTCCTGCAATCGCTACCCTCGCAGTGTTGGTCACCTTGTGTCGTAATAACGACACCATCTGCTCAGACAGAAGGCAATGAGATTCCTCCAGTCAGCCTTGCAGTCTAAGGAAGAATTAGAATCATAGCATTTACAGTGCAGAAAGAGCACCCTACCCAAGCCCACACCTCCACCCTATCCCCATAACCCAGTAACCCCACCCAACACGAAGGGCAATTTTGGACACTAAGGGCAATTTAGCTTGGCCAATCCAAGTAACCTGCACATCTTTGGACTGTGGAAGGAAACCGGAGCACCCGGAGGAAACCCACGCACACACGGGGAGAACGTGCAGACTCTGCACAGACAGTGACCCAAGCCGAGAATTGAACCTGGGACCCTGGAGCTGTGAAGCAATTGTGCTAACCACTATGCTACCGTGCTACCCTCATGCTGCCATCCCTTCCTGATATTCGCGACTCTGCCTTTGTACTTCCAACAGCTCTGAGATGACTAAACCCAGTGGCGTGTCATTGGACTGGTGCTTAGCAGACCCCTGGACTATGGCATCCCTCCAAGTGCCAGATCCCTGGGATGTCCCTGCCTCCAGCTGCTGTGGTTCATTAGTTGTGAGGTACTCACTAGTGAGTGACCTGGAACCTCAATACTACATACCCGCCGAGGTGTGAGTATCTGTGCTGGTGGAGGGTACGGTGACAGGTATGATGCCTTTTCAATGCTGATCTCCAGATGTCTCCATCGGAGCTGCTCAGGTCTGTGACATCCAGGGGCCACGAGGATCATCTGGGCTGGGCTGATCTGATCGACCTACAAGGGAAGCAAGGTGGCATTAGTGCTGGACTGGGGAATATTGATAGGAGAAAGATAACTCATACGAGGCTTGCACCATGGCGGGATGCATTGAGGGTTCTGACTTGTATCTCTTGGCCCCACCTCGTCCTCTGCACAGGTGCACAGGTCGGCTGTCACCGACAAGCCCAAGGGTCATTCTTCGTAGGGGGTAACAGTTTTGAGCTCCGGCATCACTCGGGCTGGCTGTGCCAACTGACGGCAGTTGTGCTCAAGTTTACCCTGCAATGATACAGAAGGGGAGAGTGTAGGCAGGAGTCGTGCCAGGTTAGATGGCAATGAAAACCGGCATGTGTGGGAAGTGAGTGGGAACGGGGACGTGAGGAGCATGACAAGTGCTGGGACTCCACGAGGTGGCTGGGAGTGAGATGACTGTGAAAGTGAGGGATGTTAAGGGATGCTGCAGGAGACATGAGGAGGCAGACTTACCATGGCTGCACAAAGAAGGCATTGCAGTGAGCTAGCGCTCACAATCGCAGCCACGGCCTCCCAGGCGGGGTTGGTCATCTTGCTGGCTGGATAACTGCCCAATTGTGGTAGAGGGTCTCCCGCCCCTGCCCAGCCCCATCCAGCAGCTTGCTCAGGTTCCCTCATTCAAACTTTATGCAGTCTTTCTGACAGCCATCCTCCCGAATGGACATGGAACAAGCGCTGGGCAGGCATTTAAATTGTGCACCCCACTGATTGCAGCGATTACGTTGTAGCGAGGTGAGTGAATCAAAGAAAGGCCGCCACAGGCACCGCGTGAAACTTATGTAAAAACATTTATTCCTAAAGAGGCTGAATATATAGCAACGTTTCCCTCCAACAGCACCAGTGTAATTCTCTCTGTTTTTTTCTCCGAGACTGACACCTGTAAATAAACATCGGAAAATTCCACCCTCCGTTTAATTCGGCTTAACTTTAAAATAATAATTTAGGTTACAATTGTCTTCAGCTTGTGTCTGGAGCTCAGTTTAGCTCGTTTCTCCTCTCACAAATTTGTATCATCTTCCTTTCTGAATTAGAAGCAATTGTTGACTGCCTTAAAGCTCAATTTGACCAGTCATTTTTTTGTGCTTTACACAGTAATGGTTCTGAAGTATCAAATAATTCTTCTTTCAATCTGCAAAACTAATGGAATCAAACATTCTTCTTTTATTTCCCAGCATTTAACAGGTTGTTCTGAATGCACTGCTCAGTTTTTACTGTGTGCGGATGGAGTGAGACAAGGATTTTTGTTAAAGGAAGGAGGTTGATTTGGATTGAATTTACTCAGAATATTGTCGCAAGTTAATCAGAGGTTAGGTCTTTGAATTGAAAACATTTTTCACCATTCTTTATTTGGTTTGAAATCATAAACGTGTTCTTTGTGTCGGCGTTGCAGATTTGGCTACAGAGAGCAAACAACAAAAGACTTATTCTCAAATTACCATTTCCCAGCAGAAAAATACTGATGGGAATTTGTGTTAAAGCATTGATAGTTTTGTATATAATGGTGGGCAAGAGTGTGGGCCTCCAAACCTGCCTGCACCTATTATGAGGTCAGTTAAGATTGTTGAGTGTTGATAATAGCCTGTCTCTTAAAACATTTGCAATATACCCAGAGGCAGCTAGTGTTCGGCATTGTTTGTGTCAGGCCAGCTGGATGGAGTTGAGGACCATGTCGAGGGCAGATTATAGAGGTGGTAGTGTATAAAAAGGTAAGTAAATCTATGTGTGGAGCCAGAGGAAATGGGCGAGGTACTAAATGAATACTTTGCATCAGTATTCACCAAAGAGAAGAAATTGGTAGATGTTGAGTCTGGAGAAGGGTGTGTAGATAGCCTGGGTCACATTGAGATCCAAAAAGACGAGGTGTTGGGCGTCTTAAAAAATAATAAGGTAGATAAGTCCCCAGGGCCTGATGGGATCTATCCCAGAATACTGAAGGAGGCTGGAGAGGAAATTGCTGAGGCCTTGACAGAAATCTTTGGATCCTCACTGCCTTCAGGGGATGTTCTGGAGGACTGGAGAATAGCCAATGTTGTTCCTCTGTTTAAGAAGGGTAGCAAGGATAATCCAGGGAACTACAGGCCGGTGAGCCTTACTTCAGTGGTAGGGAAATTACTGGAGAGAATTCTTCGAGACAGGATCTACTCCCATTTGAAAGCAAATGGACGTATTAGTGAGAGGCAGCATGGTTTTGTGATGGGGAGGTCGTGTCTCACTAACTTGATAGAGTTTTTCGAGGAGGTCACTAAGATGATTGATGCAGGTAGGGCAGTGGATGTTGTCTATATGGACTTCAGTGAGGCCTTTGATAAGGTCCCTCATGGTAGACTAGTACAAAAGGTGAAGTCACACGGGATCAGGGGTGAGCTGGCAAGGTGGATACAGAACTGGCTAGGTCATAGAAGGCAGAGAGTAGCAATGGAAGGATGCTTTTCTAATTGGAGGGCTGTGACCAGTGGTGTTCCACAGGGATCAGTGCTGGGACCTTTACTGTTTGTAGTATATATAAATGATTTGGAGGAAAATGTAACTGGTCTGATTAGTAACTTTGCAGACGACACAAAGGTTGGTGGAATTGCGGATAGCGATGAGGACTGTCAGAGGATACAGCAGGATTTAGATTGTTTGGAGACTTGGGCGGAGAGATGGCAGATGGAGTTTAATCCGGACAAATGTGAGGTAATGCATTTTGGAAGGTCTAATGCAGGTAGGGAATATACAGTGAATGGTAGAACCCTCAAGAGTATTGAAAGTCAAAGAGATCTAGGAGTACAGGTCCACAGGTCACTGAAAGGGGCAACACAGGTGGAGAAGGTAGTCAAGAAGGCATACGGCATGTTTGCCTTCATTGGCCGGGGCATTGAGTATAAGAATTGGCAAGTCATGTTGCAGCTGTATAGAACCTTAGTTAGGCCACACTTGGAGTATAGTGTTCAATTCTGGTCGCCACACTACCAGAAGGATGTGGAGGCTTTAGAGAGGGTGCAGAAGAGATTTACCAGAATGTTGCCTGGTATGGAGGGCATTAGCTATGAGGAGCGGTTGAATAAACTCGGTTTGTTCTCACTGGAACGAAGGAGGTTGAGGGGTGACCTGATAGAGGTCTACAAAATTATGAGGGGCATAGACAGAGTGGATAGTCAGAGGCTTTTCCCCGGGGTAGAGGGGTCAATTACTAGGGGGCATAGGTTTAAGGTGAGAGGGGCAAGGTTTAGAGTAGATGTACGAGGCAAGTTTTTTACGCAGAGGGTAGTGGGTGCCTGGAACTCGCTACCAGAGGAGGTGGTGGAAGCAGGGACGATAGTGACATTTAAGGGGCATCTTGACAAATACATGAATAGGATGGGAATAGAGGGATACGGACCCAGGAAGTGTAGAAGATTGTAGTTTAGTCGAGCAGCATGGTCGGCACGGGCTTGGAGGGCCGAAGGGCCTGTTCCTGTGCTGTACATTTCTTTGTTCTTTGTAAAATGCTTTTCAAAGTTTAAACAACTTAACCCTTTGAAGTTAAAGTTGCAACGCCCATTACAGATCAGGGGAGGAGCCAGCATTAAGAAGTTTGCCAGTTCAGGGGTTCGTCACCCTCCTGGTATCGTTTGTCATTGTGTGGTCATTGGAGCAGTGGGTAAGGCTGTTTGGACCCCATCTGAGCATTGGAAGATTTCAGCTGGAAATGGTTGACGCACCCTCAGAAATTGAAATCGAGGAGCTGCAGTCTGTATAAGGAGGGCAGATTGCTGGGCATCAGGATGTAAAGGAGGACATGGGGCACAAAGGTGATGCTAACCTGAACACAGGTTCTACAAGCAAAGGACGAGACCTGGGCATGATTGAGAGCCAGTGCTGGAGTAAACTATGACTCTCTATGGATATGATCGCAAACATCTATGCCCTTGTTAGTGTGGACCTCTGGCATCTCACTGGTGGCTCTACAACTGCATCACCAAGGTGACAAATGCCTTTTTTACTGAGGCTTGATAACATACCAAGACCCAACTGATGCTGCATCACAGGCCCAGGAGGCATTGGGTTAGGCACCTGGACCACTCGGGTGATACCCTACAAAACCCTCATGCAAGGGTCTTGATCATTGTGGTGGTCTGCCACGCTCTCCATAACATGGCCCTCCAGAGAAACATGAACTTTGAGGACACTCAGACCCTAGAAGAAGACAGCTCATTGGGGTAGATGCAGGAGCTAACAGAGGAGGAAGAATTGGAAATGAAGGGACATAATGTTGTACAGAAAGGCACCTATTCTTCACAATGAGTTGGCCTCCTCCTGCCACCCTCTGAGAAGATCAGCTGCCTTCTCTTCTTCATGGATGCCATCCTGCAACAACTTGCTTCCCTGTGGTGTGCGGTAGCAGGCTTTGGCAAAACTTCTCTCCCTTAGAACAACCAGCAGCCTCTGTGATGACTGCCTTGCATGCCTGAAACCTATATTCTTGCCTCGACTATATTTAAACAGACAAGAAAGCCATCTCTATATTAATTAAGAGCTCGCCTCTTAAAATTCCGTTTTCCATCAGAGGTGAGTTTCTGACACCACAATACACCCGGCTCCAGCCTTTTTGGATTTTCTACTGTGAAGATAGATGCAAAGCATTCCAGCAATGATGGGGAATCAAGGGCAGGGTTTCTTGATGGGTTTGGAATCCTCCCATCATGATCAAATTGGGATCAAAAGCCTGTACTGTGTGCGGAACAGTCACCCTGCTAGATTTTCCCAAATCGAGCAATTAATGGCCATGGAAGGGCTCTTTTTTTAAAAATAACTTTTATGGGAGGTGGGCATCACTGGCTAGGCCAGCATTTGTTGCTCACCCCTAATTACCCTTGAGAAGGTGATGGTGAGCTGCCTTCTTGAGCCGTTGCAATCCATGTGGTGTAGGTACACCCATTGTGTTATTACGGAAGGAGTTTGCAGGATTTTGACCGAGCAGCAATGAAGAAATGGTGATATATTTCCAAGTCGGTATGCTGAGTGACTTGGAGGGGGGGGACTCCCAGGTGATAGTGTTCCCATGTATCTGCTGCCTTTGTCCTAGATGAAATGAAAAATGAAATGAAAATCGCTTATTGTCATAAGTAGGCTTCAAATGAAGTTACTGTGAAAAGCCCCTAGTCACCACATTCCGGCGCCTGTTCGGGGGGTGCTGGTACAGGAATTGAACCGTGCTGCTGGCCTACTTTGGTCTGCTTTGAAAGCCAGCTCTTTAGCCCTGTGCTAAATCAGCCTCTAGTGGTCATGGGTTTTGAAGGTGCTGCCTAAGGAGCTTTGGTGAGTTCCTGAAGTGCATCTTGTAGATGAAACACACTTCTACAGTGCGGAGGTGATGGGAGGAGTGAATGTTGTGGAAGGGGTGCCAATCAAGCAGGTTGCTTTGTCCTGGATGGTGTTGAGCTTCTTGAGTGTTGTTGGAGCTGCACTCATCCAGGTAAGTGGGGGGGTATTCCATCACACTCCTCAAAGCCTTGTAGGTGTGGACAGACTACGTGGAATCAGGAGGTGAATTACCCACCACAGGATTCCAAGCCTCTGACCTGCTCTTGTAGCCACAGTATTTATATGGCTAGTTCAGTTCAGTTCCTGGTCAGTGTCACCCCAGGACGTTGATAGTGAGAGTTCGTTCAGTGATGGTAATGCCATTGAATGTCATGAGGCAATGGTTTGATTCTCTGTTATTGAAAATGGTCATTGCTTGGCACTTGCGTGGCATCAATGTTAATTGCCACTTGTCAGTCCAAGCCTGGATATTGTCCAGGTCTTCCTGCATTTGGACACGGACTGCTTCAGTGTCTAAGGAATCACAAACGGTGCTGAACATTGTGCAATCATCAGCGAACATCCCCACATCTGACCTTGTTTTGGAAGCAAGGTCATTAATAAAGCAGCTGAAGATGGTTGGCCGAGGACACTACCCTGAGGAACTCTGCAGTGATGTCTCAAGACTGAGGTGACTGACCTTCAATCTCAATGTCCCCTCAAATCCAGTTCCTAGAATCAAAAGCACTTTCTCAGTGTGATCCATGAGAAGCATAATATTTGCATTTAAATAGCCAAACTGCTGCAAGAGGTGTAGGGCGGAGGGACTATTACTGCTGAATAGGAAACAATACCTGTCAGGTATTATCAGTAAACAGTTTAAAAGCCCGTGATTTTATTTTTAAAATAAATTTGGAGTACCCAATTCTTTTTTCCAATTAAGGGGCAATTTAGCATGGCCAATCAACCTGGATTGTGGGGGTGAGACACGGGGAGAATATGCAAATTCCACATGGAAAATGACCCGAGGCTGGGACCGAACCTGGATCCTTAGTGTCGTGAGACAGCACTGCTAACCACTGCGCCACCGTGCCGCACCATTCAAGTGCTTTTTTTTCTTCCGCATTGCTTTGTCTTTCCATTTAATATTTCCTTGAAATCCGTGATCTTTAATTATGCACTTCAGTATTGCTATTTTGATCTCTGCTTTTATTGCAGTATTAGACCCCCTTTCAACTCATTTCTACCTACAACCTGAAGTAATAACTTGAAGGTGTCCTTTTATTTCTATTAATTCAGCAAGAAAAGTGCAAATGCTCTCGGCTACTGTAATTGATTTCTACTCATGTAGAACAGCAATGTCTTCAGGCCTAATCCTAATTTTTTAACAAAAGATAATTTCTCAATTTTACTTAATTATTTTACTACATTTTTGTTCATTCATTCCCTCAGCTGTACTCCTCCATATTGAACACCATTTGACAGTAACAGAGGGTAGCAAGGGCACAGAATGTATTCTGGGTGCGATACTTCACTGTTCACCACCAAGAGTTGCTCAGTAACACCACTGCTGGCCGAGCACTGAAGACATATCTGCCAGACTGAGCTGCTGGTAGTTGTTGAGAAAAACAAGAGGGGAAAATCCCTCTTGATCCCGTCCTCACCAATTTACCTGTCGCAGATGCATCTGCATCTGTACATGGCAGTATTGCTGGACTGATCACCATGCAGCCCTTGTGAAGACAAAATCCCGTCTTCAAACTGAGGATACCTTCCATTGTGATACTACCGTCGGGCTGAAAGGAATAATGTCAGAACCAACCTTAACAACTAAAACTAGGAAGTCCATGAAGTGCTTGGGTCATCAAAGCTGCAGAATTGTATTCATCCAGAATAATCCATGGCCTGCATATCCCTTAAAATATTTCTGGCAGGAGATCAACCCTGGTTCAGTGAGGAGTGCATACCTTAAAATGAAATGCTAGCCTGCTAAAGCTACAACACGACTAAATACATGCTAAATAGAGCAAAGTGATCCCAAATCTAATTGATTAAGCCAAATTTCTGCAGTCTTACCATATCCAGTTGTAAATGGTGGGGGACAATTAAATGGAGAAGGATACTCCAGAAATACCTTACCCTCAGAGATGTGGAAGCTAGAATGTCAAAGGTTGAAACATTTGTTAATATCTTCAGTGAGAATTGGAAAATGTTTCATCCATCTCAGCCTAATGCTGAAGCCCTAGTCTTCAACCGATATAGCTAAAAGCAGTGGATACAGCAAAGACAACATCTCATTTGTTCTACTGAAGATATGCGCTCCAAAACAAGTTGTTTTCCTAGCCAACAATAGGATGGCACCGTACCACAGTGGTTAGCACTGCTGCCTCACAGCTCCAGAGACCCAGGTTCAATTCCAGCCTTTGACTTTGTGGAATTTGTACATTCTCCTCCGAGTTGTCTGGTTTTAGGTAGATTGGCCATGCTAAATTATCCCTTAGTGTCCAGGGATGTGCAGGTTAGGTAGTGTTACTGGGACAGGGCGGGGGAGTGGGCCTCAGTAGGGTGCTGTTTCGGAGGATTGGTACATACTCGATGGGCCGAATGTCCTCCTCCTGCACTGTAACAATTCTAATTCTAATAACCTGCTGACCAATGTTCAGTTTGGGTTCCACCAGGGCCATTTGACTCCAGACCACATTACAGCCTTGGTTTAAACATTGGCAAAAGAGCTGAATTCAAGGCATGAGGTGAGAGTCCTCGACATAAACATTTGACTAAGTATGGCGTCAAGGAGCCCTCGCAAAAGTGAAGTTAATGGGAAACAAACATGTTAAGTAATGGGTTAAGAGACATTCCAATTAGTTGTCTTATTTATGTTAAGTATCCATTAATTGACACTGATATGTAAAGAGGCTTCAGGTGGCCTTGGTGTCAGGTGATGTGATGATAGAGTTTTGGGTAGAGTCTGTTAAAGCGATATAAAGGTGTTTGGGAAAAGGAGCAGAACCTTTGACTCTTTATACAACAACTGCTAAACGTCCAACAAATGGTAGCAGAGGATGGTTTCTGTGAAATTGTGAAGGATTGAAAGATCCAACATTTCCAGACCAAACCAAGGAGTGAGTGAGAAGAAGAAAAAAAAAGATATATGGCTGAACCGGGGATAAAGATGGCTGGATATGACTACCCCCCCCTTATTTTCTGAAAGGGGATCGTACGACCACTGGAGAAGTGCGTAGTTATGTGGACTAAGGTAACTGCCTTGGGAAAGAGAAAACAAGGTATGAAATTGGCTCTTTCTCTACCTTATGACAGTAAAATCCGAAGCAAAGTGTTTTCTGAGCTGGAATTGGAAGAGTTAGACTCAGAAGAAGGTCTAGAGACTCTGTTACGTTATCTGGATAAGATTTATAAAAAGGATGACTTGTTAAGTGTGTATGAAGCATGGTCGGATTTTGATAGGTTCCGGAAAATAGAGGATTTCTCCATTGAAGACTATATAATAGAATTTGGAAGACGATATAAAAGGCTGCAGAAACACAATCTGGAATTTCTACAGTCTGTGGTGGCCTTTAAATTACTTGACTGTGCTAGAGTGAGCAACATGGATAGGCTCCTGGTTTTGACAGGAGTTCAGTTTGCGGATAAGGATACCTTATTCGATCAGATGACAGAAGCTTTCAAAACGTTTCTGGGGATACATTCAATTCCAATAGCTCTGATGACCCAAATTGGTCAGTCTGCAGTAAAGCAGAATATGGAAGATACACAACTAACAGTATGGCGAAATCGCACGATTACGAACAGGTTCCAAGACTATAGAAGGAGATCGGGACCCGGAAATTATGAAGACTGAAACCCAGTTAGAACCCACAATAGGAAGATGAACCCCAGAAATGCCCGGGGTGTGATAAATCAATGTTTTCGATGTGACTCTCAATACCATTATGCTTTCAACTGCCCAACACGTTATAATAGATTTTTTGAAGCGACACATGACACGAAAGAGTTAGAAGAGGAAAAAGATAGTGACCAGAAAGAAGGCATTGTCCTACTAACAAGCAGTTTTATGCCGGTAATGAGGGTGTTGGTTGCAGAATCCTTCAATTGTACTGTATTGGACAGTGGCGGCACATCTACTGTGTGTGGAATTGACTGGTTAAAATGTTACCTGGACTCCTTGAATGCTGAAAATCGTAACAAGGTTAAGGAATTTGAAAGTTCCACAAAATTCAGGTTTGGGGCTGATAATACTCTGAAGTCGCTGAAAAGAGTGCTGATCCCTTGCAATATTGCCGGAGTGAATCATTTCATTAGCACGGATGTTGTATCAAGTGAGATACCTTTGCTTCTGAGCAGACCGTCGATGAAGAAAGCACACATGACACTGGATATGGAACAGGATAAAGCAACAGTTTTTCCGAAAGGACAACTGCCAATAGTTGGTACAAAAATGACATACTTGCCTGAAGGGTCTAGTCAATGAAAGGATGCAACTGTTATTAGTAGAGCAGGGAAGGCCACTGGAAAGTATAGACATTGGTTGAATGTACAGCATTCAGGGGAGGGAATCAAGACAATGGATTGGGAACACAAAGTTCAAAAATGGAGGGCACAAGAACGAGGTGCCAGTTCAGATAGTACATCGGGTAGTGAACAGGTTCGCAGGAAAAGGTCGAGAACTATTGAAAGGACATCCCACAGCAGAAGGGAAAGATCAAGCAGTAGCAGTACAGAACGAGATACCAGACGGGCAGGGGACGTAGATTATCAAGGTCTCGGAACATGAGTAAGACTACAAATACTAATAGGAGTAGAAGCCTACATGCATGTGAGATTTTGGTGGCTTCCAATAAATTCGATGAATAAGTTATCAAAGATGCCAAACAGCAAGAATTGCATAGTTGGAGTGAATTTGAGATATACACGGAAGTCCCGGATAGGGGACAAAGAGCTCTGTCCCACAGATGGATTTGCACGGAAAAGGTTCTTCCGGGTGGAAAGCACGGTAGCACAAATGGATAGCACTGTGGCTTCACAGCGCCAGGGTCCCAGGTATGAATCCCCGCTGGGTCACTGTCTGTGCGGAGTCTGCACGTTTTCACCGTGTCTGCGTGAGTTTCCTCCGGGTGCTCCGGTTTCCTCCCACAGTCCAAAGACGTGCAGGTTAGATGGCTTGGCCATGATAAAATAACCCTTCGTGACCAAAAAGGGTAGGAGGGGTTAGTGGATTACAGGAATAGGGTGGAAGTGTGGGCCTAAGTGGGTCGGTGCAGACTCGATGGGCTGAATGGCCTCCTTCTGCACTGTATGTTCTTATAAGGCAAAGGCCAGGCTTGTGGCAAGGGGATTTGAAGAAAACTTAGAAGATCAGGCTTTAAGGGCAGATTCACCTACGGCAGGAAAGGTTATTTTAAAGATCTTCTTGGCTCTATTAGCCACAAAGGCATGGGAATGCAAATCTATAGATATAAAAGCTGCCTTTTTGCAGGGGCATCAGCTCCAGAGAGACATTTTTCTTTGTCCTGCTAAAGAGGCAGCTAACATAGAAGGGGTACTCTGGAAGTTGAACAAATGTGTATATGGATTAAATGATGCATCTAGAGTCTGGTATTTTTCGGTAAGATCAGTTTTGTTAAAGTTAGGCTGTTGACCGTTGAAAGCAGATCCGGCAATGTTTTACTAGCACTGTAAAGGAAATCTTTCTGGCATCTTTATGATGCATGTCGATGACTTTTTGTGGGGTGGGATTAGTGATTTCGAAGCTATTGTAATCTCTGGTTTGAGGAAAGAATTCAGGGTTGGAAGTCAGGCTTCCGGTTCATTTAAATATATTGGACTGGAAATTGGACAGACTAAGTTAGGGGCAACTTTACATCAACAATCTTATTTGGAAAGCATCAGCCCAATAGCAATTAGTCGTGGCCGGATTTCACAAAAAGACGCAATGGTTTCAAAGATGGAAAAAGAGCAACTGCGAAGTTTAATTGGGCAACTGAGTCTGTTAAAGTGAAATAAAGGTGTTTGGGAAAAGGAGCAGAACCTTTGACTCTTTTTACAACAGCAGCTAAACGTTTAACAAACACTACTGGTTGGGGTCATACCTAGCACACAGGGAGTTGTTCGGGTTATTGGAGGACAATCATCCCAACCCCGGAACATTGCTGCAGGTTAGCATCTTTGGGGGCGATCCTCCGGCCATGCTGCGCCGGAAACGCAGCTTGCCGCAACGCAGCGTGGCCGATGACAGCTGGAAGGCCCTGCTCCCGGGATCCACCCGGCTCGCACCACCTCGTGAGATTTAACGCAATATTGCGTGATGTTGCCAGGTGAATCCCGCCCTCAATGGGCGGGATCACTTTTTGACAAATCTGCATATTAGTGCAAGGCAAATGCCTTACTCTCATGTGCAGGTTCCCAAGGTACCTGAGGCTTTAGGATTCAGTCCCTTCACCTTGGTGACCTCGGGTGAGCGCTATTTGTTATTGGTCCCCACAAATGGGGACCAGACGGAACGGCACTCGTGGGGTTCTCCAAGGGGATCGGAGGCCCCCAGCTGCATTGGTGGTGCCCTGGCACTGCTGGTGCTATCTTGGTACCATGGCAGTGCCACCTAAGTGCCAGCCTGGCACTGTCAAGGTGTCCAGATAGCACTGCCAGTTGGCAGGGGCACTGCCAAGATGCCAAGTTGGCATTTCTTGCACGCACGCGTGATTGGGCTGGGGTTGCCCAGCATGGGTGTTGGAGGGTATGGCCGGTGTGGTATCATAGCTGTAAGAACATGCAAGGGTTAATGAAGTGTCTAGAGTAGTCACTAGAGGGAGCTACAGTTACAACTTTATAAGGCAGTGATGCTGAGCCTTGTGGGAGAGTGTGTGCAGGAGTTAACTAGAGAGAGTCTGAAGGACAGATAGTATAATTGAGAGCAGATCAGTATTTATATCAGGAGTAAGATTAGCTGTAGATGAATGTGGTTTAAATGTTAATACTCAACTGTGTATTCTTTAGGATTACGGGTCGAATCCAAATTAGTCGTGTTAATAAATTTATAGATTTGTTTAAGTTCGAGCTATTTTGTGGTCTTTGTGAAAACAACGCCAACCATCCTCAAATTAGCAACACAAAGAACACCACAGCTGGGGGACCCTACATGTTGCATTCAGGCTGCGGGGCAGGGGGGACGGAGGTCGGGCATTCTTTGGGGGCCCCGGAGGTGGGGCTGCCATTTAAAAATGGCATCCCGATGTCTCGCTACAATGGGAAATTCCGGCGAGCGGACCCATTGTAAAATACGGGACTATGTGCGGCCTCAGCCGTGCTCTTCTCGTTCAGGCCCCTTGTTCAAAGCGAGTCACTGCGAGTGCCGGAAAACACGTGGCTAAACACTCTCGCCCAGGGACTTTGTTCCCTTTTGGGAAGATCGCGCCCCTTGACACAATCATATTCAGCTGCTTCATCAATGACCTTCCCTCCATCATAAGGTCAGATGTGCAGAAATTCACAGATGATTCCACAATGTTGCAGCACCATTTGCAACTCAGATACTGAAGCAGGCCATGCCCCGATATAGCGTAAAACCTGACATAAACATGTTTGAGACGATGCAGGGAAAGTAATATTTGCATCACACAAATGTCAGAATGATCTTCTCCAACAAGAGGGCGTCTTAAATATCTCCTTGTTAATGGCATTACCAAAGCTGAATCCCTCAGTATCAATATCCTGGTGCTACCAATGACAGAAACTGAAGTGGACCAGCCAAAAAATTATGGCTGGGAATTGTATGGTGAGTAACTCACCTCCTGACCCCCATTCCCCCCCGCCCCCCCCCCCAATGATGAGTCGGTGGCAGTCTAAATCGGGAATTTTTGTCATGGTCTTTTTGATAAAGTCTGCATCGTCTCAGTTAGGAGGTGTATATATTCACCAGCACTACAGCTGCCCCTTACAGGTGTTGTATCTGTTCAATTCAGAAATTTCAAGTTTACCCAGGTGTCTTTATTTATGAGTAGAACAAAGTAGGACACGGATGAAATGCAACACACTTTATTAAATATAGTTAACCCATAAATTACCCGCTGTACAAAAAAGAAACACGACTATACTACCTGTAAAGGTGGTTTGGTGAGCTGCCGATCTGATCCCTGAGGCCCTCTGGTTCCTCTTTGTAAAGGTGATTCTCGCTGGCTGTTGCTTGCTTGATTTCTTCCTTCTGGCCTTGTCAAGGTCACGTCACACACCAAGCTTCTAGTCTTTGCTTCGAGTCTTTTGCTTCCAGTCTTTGCTCCCTAGATGTCTGGAATGCCTATTTTTATTCCCCCGTCGACACCCACCTGCCCTTGTGGAGTCTCAGGAGGCAGGGTCTCAGAGCCCAATGGTCTGGTTGATGATCTGTTGACAGGGCACCTGAGCCCTCCCTGGGCGGAGCGATGATTGCTTAATGGGTTATCAGGAACTGTGGGCAATCGGCCAATGCATCTTAAGTAGGAGCGATGATCACTTGATGGGGTATCAGGAACTGTGGACAATAGGCCATTGCATCTCAAGGAGCAGCGATAATTATTTGATGGGTTAACAGAGGCTGCTCCAGACATGTCCCTGCAGCCTGTCTGAGTTCTGTATATTCGGATTCTGCAGACTGTGGTTTTTAAAGTGCCCAATTCTTTAATTTAAGATATCCACTGTGATCGGCCTTAAAACTAGGTCCTGATTATATTCCTACACAGGACACTGCTGACTACATAACATCCTCCCGGGTCATACAGCGTGTTTGTCGCAGTAAATATCATCCTCTTACTGAACAGTATGTCTGTCCGATCCAACTCTTTTTTACCAAAAGTGTGTCCTTCCCCTTCTTTTGGAGGAAGACTCTGTCGGCCCTCAGGCTTTTCAGATGGGTGAAGACTCTGGATCTTTTCACGGGGCCATTGAGTGGCCTGACCTTCCAGTTGACTATCTTGATGGGGGGATTCAGTCCCCACCCCCACCCCCCACTCCTGAGAGGTCAGCCACACTCACTATGCAGACGTGCCCCTGCAAAGGGTTTCCCTTTGTTTGGGGGCCATCCAAGATGGCCACCGTTCACTTCCTTGATACATCCGTCCCCATGTGCGACCTGTTGTAACCAATGTGCTACCCTCCTTCCCTCCCACCACCTATTCCCTACCCCCCCCCCCCTTCCCGGGCCCCTCCCTTACATGACCCCCCCCCTTCCCTGTGGCTGTTTCACCCCTACCTTTCAACCCCCCCCCCCCTGACCTAGTGTCGTGCCCACCCCACCTTCTGCCAG
Organism: Scyliorhinus torazame; assembly: GCF_047496885.1. Classification (NCBI taxonomy): domain Eukaryota; kingdom Metazoa; phylum Chordata; class Chondrichthyes; order Carcharhiniformes; family Scyliorhinidae; genus Scyliorhinus; species Scyliorhinus torazame. The sequence goes on along the minus strand of NC_092721.1, from coordinate 78,344,116 downwards.
GCTCTCCCTCCCATTCAGGAGCTGCACCGTGGCCCATCTTACTTCACTGAAGCAGCACGCTCACCATTGTGGCGGTTCCCCCCCAGGAGACTGTCCCACCCCCTCCAAGGACACGTAGTTATTAGGAAACTAATAAACACTATCATCATCAGTGTTCCATATGTGTCCATTACTGTTGCTGTTTCCCCTGCCCGTTCTTGCGGATAAACCCCTCTGCTTTTCTCAGCATGGTGAGGTAGTGTTCCCCATTTCCGTAAGTCATCCAGAGTCTTGCTGGGTACAGCATTCTGAACCGTATTTTGCTCCCGAATAGAGCTATCTTAGCCCCATTGAACTTGGCCTGGCGCTTTGCCAGGTTGGCCCAAATGTCCTAGTATATTCGAATCGTGTGCCCTTACCATTTGCAGGACCAAGTGTTCCTTGCCCAGTTAAATAATGTTGCAGGACTTCCTGTGGATCTGCCCATTGTGCTGGGATCGGTGGAGCTTGGCAATAATCACCTGCCGAGCTTCTCCTGCCTTGGGCCTCTGCCAGAGCGATCTTTGGGTCCTGTCCACCTCTGGGGCTGGGTAGTTTTCTCCCCCAACCAGCTTTCCTAGTATCTGTGCCACGCAGTCCATTGGGTTTCTACCCTCTATGCACTCGGACAGTCCAATAATCCAAAGGTTCTGACGGCGAGACATGTTCTCTTGGTCTTCCACCTCCACCTTGAGCAATCCCTGGGCCGCCACCAACCTCCCACCGACTTCACAGTCACCATGAGGTCCTGCTTAATGGAGTCCCTCAGGAGAGCCGATTGCATTGTTGATTCCTCTCGACCCGCTATATCCTTCTCTGCCTCGTTCCTCATGTCTGTAGTCTCGATCCCCTTTTCTCGCTCTGTTCTTATTGTCTTTTCAGCCTCTTTGCTGGTTTGAGGGTGTTTCCTTGGATGTTTGGCGTTTCTGGGTGGGTGGAAGAGGGGGAGGTGGATTGCTCGCTTACTGATCAATTTTCGGGTCAAAAAGGACCTAGGTTTAAGTTTCTAGGTGGAGAACCAATTTTCATGCAACTACTCAGCACATTCCCGCAACGGGTAGTCCTGCAACATTAGTTAAAGGTCACCTTAACCACACACGCTACCATATATGCTGTGCCATCTCACATGCAATGCTATCGCATATTCCCCTTACCGCTTCACATTCCCCATGTTCATCGTGCATCCTCTATACCCCTTCATGCAGTCATCCAGTATGTATTATGTACAGTTCTCGAGAATTGTAATAGGACTTATTATAAAATCATTGGAAAGCTATTAAACCTCTCACAAAACCCTGAATTAAAATCCACCACCATTGATACGGACCAAAAAGCCCAAGGAGGAAAGAAAAGTTGTATTCTTTTAAGTGCTATTTAGGTTTGTAAACATATAGAAAAGGCATTATTCTGTTATTATGGGCTTGTAACGGTTTCAATAGATCTTGGATTGATAAAGCCACCGAATGAACTGAAGCATTTTAAACCCAGCCAGTCCTTCATTTTTTTTTTTCATTTTTAAAAATAAATTTAGAGTACCCAATTATTTTTTCCCCAATTAAGGGGCAATTTACCATGGCCAATCCACCTGTCCGGCACATCTGTTTTGGGTTGTGGGGGTGAGACCCACACAGACACGGGGAGAATGTGCATACTCCATACAGACAGTGACCTGGGGCCAGGATCGAACCCAGGTCTGTGAGGCAGCAGTGCTAATCACTACACTACTGTGCTGCCTCCAGCCAGGCATTCATAATGGAACTGTTGCCATAACAAAATCTTCAACTTCACTGAGAAAACAGATATCATTTCCATTTCAAAATAGAGTGCCTGTCAGTCATTGGAGGGGGAGCAGACTTTTAGAAAGGGCAAGATCACCACTGGGCGGAGCAAGGCAGAAGTGGGAGGAAGAACTAGGGACGGAAGTAGGATGGGGCTCTGGAGCGAAACACTAAGTCAGGCCAATTCCACCTCCTCCTGTGCAAGGTTCAGCCTCTTGCAGCTTAAAGTGGTGTACAGAGCACACCTGACAAGAGCCCGAATGAGCAGGTTCTTCCCGGAGGTGGAGGACAAATGTGAACGGTGCCAGGGAGGTCCGGCCAACAATGCCCACAGATTCTGGGCACACACCAGGCTTGTCGGGTTCTGGACAGCCTTCTTCGAGGTGATGTTCAAGGTTTTAGGGGTGAGGGTGGAGTCGTGCCCAAGAGTGGCAGACTTCGGATCTTAATCAGACCAACCAGAACTTTATATGGGGAAGAGGGCTGATGTCCTTGCCTTTGGTTCCCTAATCGCCCGCTGGAGAATCCTGCTCAGCTGCCGATCAGCAACACCACCCACAGCTGCAGACTGGCTGGCAGGCCTATCAGAATTTCTCCAAATACTCAAATACACCATCCGAGGGTCGGGCGATGGCTTCCACAAAACATGGGGGAAATTCATCAACCTGTTCCAGGTCCTTTTGAAGCCAACAACGGATAGAAAGAGAGGGGATGAGGGGACGCATGGGAACCACCAGGACCACAGAAAGCAGACAGGAACAAGGGGGGGGGGCAAAAGGAGGGGGAGGGGAGGTGCCAAAAAAAGGAACAGCATATAAATTGCAAATAATAACCGTTTCAAACATCTCCTGTACAGTAAACTTGAATAAAAATATTTATTTAAAAAAATTGGAGGGAGAGAAGGTGCAGACAATTCTTTAATGCCGACAGCATCAGAGTTTATTTTATTAAAAACAGCTATAAATACCAGTCCAATTAAATCAAAGGAAAAATGTGACTATGGGGCATTTTATTATAAATTTTTTAATACATTATAGTACTTTTTTTATTGGAAAAGTACTGGAATGTACATGAAAATTGCACGATGCTAATTAATATAAGGGCTAACTTTTCAGGACATAGCCGTATGATGAATCACCGCATTAAAAATAGATTTACATTACAATATAGTGCCACTTGAAGATTTTACGCTTAGTTTTCAGTGCTCCCCAATCCTCAGAAGGTTTTCCATCCATTTTCTTCATAAGCTCTCAAATCCAGCATGCTTTTGATGGGCTTCCAAGTTTCCTCCCTGTTTAAAATGGGGAACCTCAGCAGGTTGTGTCTGTATTTTCCACTCTAGGCATTCCTGACCCACAAACACACCAGAGGTAAATAGCACAGGGTCACGAATGTGGATGAAAATAGATTCCCCCCCCAAAATAAAAGTGTGGCCATGTACACACTGAAACATGCATCTGCATTAAGGTGAAAAATTTGTTTCCTGCAGTAATTTTATTCCCTTCAAAGAGGAAATTCAGCCACTATCAATGGTTCTCTGTGTATGCCTTGTGCATTTATTTCATTACATTTGTGCAATTGTTTAAAATCCCTGTATTTTAAACCAAATGAAAGCCTCATGGTGGTACATTAAGTGAAGCAGATTTGTTGAAGTAATGTGGAGCATAGGGATTTATTTTTTTATTCTTGCACAGTATCATTGATGCAAGTGAAATGTATTTCTTTAGAGACCAATCATGGGTCAGGTATCTATTTTCTTTCTTCGTCTCTGCAGAGTATTTGCAAATGCCCTGCAGAGACTAAACAGCAAAACCTAATCACCCTGAGCTTGGTCTGACTGTTTCTGAAGTGATTGCACGGTTTATGCTTCCACTGCACGACCAGCAAAGTTCATTCCCTGTATTGATCATCCTGTATGAAGACAAATCTGCTGAAATCAGCCCTAACTGAGTCTTTTGATTGTTCAAATCAGGCTCAGGCCTTTGCAACTCATTGCATTCTAAATTTTAAATAATTTTCTGATTTCCAACACCGTCGGCAGAATTTAGTTGAGCCCCCAGAGTTGGCATTTGTGGCGGGGGATGGAAGATTCAGGTGAGAGGTGGGAAGAGCCTGATTTGAGCAATACACCGGCCGGCAGTGAGATGTGAATGAGGTTAATTAATGAGCCATTCAGCACCAATTATTCCTGAACCCACAGGAATTCAGTGGCTCAGGAGATATGGTGGGAGAGGCACAGCTTACTCCCATGGCTCACGACGCTGTCCAGCAAACCTTGTTTGTAGCCTCGTGGGGACTGGAGGGGTTCCTTCATTGACAGGCACTCTGTAGCCACTCGAGGGACCTGGCATCAAGAGGGTTGGCACATCAGGAAAGCCACCCTCTGTCCCAGTCTCTGGACCCCTTCGCTGCAACCTGTATCCTGGGATCCTCAGGCGATCCTCGGGCGCTGCCGACAATGGAGAACCTCCAGCCTCTGATTGGCTGAGACAGGTTGGGACTTCCTTCCTTGATGTCCTAGATCCCATGGAAAGCCTGACGCTGTCCGGTGAATAGCTGGTGTGTCCTTATTTAATTAAGTTGTAAATGTAATATTCTTTAATAGAGGCATAGCAAGGCATCTAAGTCCCATGGAATGCACATCATTTCGGAACTTCAGGACACTTCTCATGTAGTCAGCTGCAGAAGCTCAAGCTCTGGGTTTCAAAGCTTGGGCAGCAACTGGCATTGCTGTGGTACCTCTGTAAGGCAGAATTTGGTGGATAGCATATTTATGGATGTGACCCCACTAAAACTTGGAGGTGTGTAGGCAGCGAAAGAATTGAGTGACTGCCAAACAGTCAAGGAGGACCAGACAGGTAGCGCACACGTCTGCCCCATCGCCCAGAATCCATCTCACTCCCCAACCAACATTTAGTTCTGAAAACTGGTGAGAATGATTGTTCCTCTCAGGAGTGCAGTCTAGTCCATGGCACCATACTGGCTCAGCTGTACAGGAGGGTGTGAAATAGCTGGGACAGAAACAGTTACATATTCAACCAGAGATATTTAGAATTAAAATTGTTGCTAAACATGGATCCTTTGTTACTTTTTCCTGGTGGATTGCCTGCGCTGGTACGCATGTGTATGGATGATAGCCTCAACTGAACACAACACACAATGCAATTTTCAATGCATGACATCCTCCCTTTCTTAGTAGCTGGGAAACATAGGGCTGGATTTTATCCCCTGACCTCACCAGCATATTTGAAAGCAGGGTCTTATCAGATTGCGGGGCAATCTAGAAAAATAGGTCACCGTTTTAGGATAAGTAGCAGCAGATTTAAAACAGAAATTAGGAGAAATTACTTCTCTCAAAGGGTCGTGAATCTCTGCAATCCATCCAGAGTGGGGTGGATGCCGGGACATTGCGTAAACCTAGGGAAGAAATAGACAGATTTTTAATTAGTAATGGGTTGAAGGGGGCAGCATGGTGGTGCAGTGGTTAGCACTCTGCCTCACGGCGCCGAGGTCCCAGGTTCGATTCCGGCTCTGGGTCACTGTCCGTGTGGAGTTTGTACATTCTTCCCGTGTTTGCATGGGTTTCACCCCCACAACCCAAAAATGTGCAGATGGTGGATTGGCCAAACGAAATTGCCCCGTAGTGTAAAAAATGAATTAGGTACTCTAAATTTTAAAAATAGTAATGGGTTGAAGGGTTATGGAGAATGGGCAGGAAACTGGAGCTGAGACTGAGAGGGGATCAACCACTGTCTTCTTGATCGGTGGAGCAGGCTCGAGGGACTGAATTTCCTACTCCTGCTCTGGGTACTTATGTTCTTATGTTTTACAATGGGTGGCCTGCCCACCGTTTTACTATCCCTCGCCAACCTATCTCCCATACTATGGCATCAGGAAGTCTGCCTTTGAGCCTCATTCTGCCTCTGCTGCTATATAACATGTGGTATGGACAATTGGATGTAAGGTGGGCAGTCTGGAGGCTTTCACTGTTCACTGCGAAGGCTGCTGTCAGGCAAAAAGGAAGTTGCCTCCTTTGGGATTGCCCTGTACCCACCAGAGGCACCTCTCCCCCTTAAGCATCACCATTTAGCCTCTAAAACATGATACCCCCTTCCTCCACCAGCACCTCTGTGCCATAACCCAACCCTCCTTATAGGCCATCCAAAATCCCTTGACTTGCTTGAAGTCCAGGATCCATGAAACTCCTTCTATGGGGACAGGCTGTAGTCCCAGAAGTGGACACTACTCAATTCTGACTGCTGGTACTACAGAGCTGTCAGCCAATCTGACTGGCTGGCAATTCTCTTAGGTGGACTTTCCTCCCAAATGGGAACGGAAGTCCAATCCTGACTCAATTAAGGCTGCCTCCAGTATAATACCTCTGCAGGTCAGCCAGGTTTTGGGGTCGACGATGGGGAGGTCAGAGAGCACACCCCACCCCCATAAAGTTCAAACTCACAGCTGTAATGATTTGTTACCCAAAATGTAAACATTAAACATCAGTATAACTTGTATATTGAACTTATTACATATTTTAACTTTTGTATTGAGTGAACAATGCACTCTGTCACATACAATAAGACGAAATATTTGTTCAACTGAAAATAGTTCACTTCAGAACCATAAACACTGAAGTATGGTGGACATCTTTTCCTATTAGTAGACCCCCGGACATTGACATAGGCTCCTGTATTTATGAAGAATCTGTGTCAAAGGTCACTGTCACCTGTGGCTTGTTGCTGTGTCTGGAAAAACAACACAAAAATATATTCAGGGTCATTCACCTCTACACTGGCTACATTCTCTCAACCTTTTTCTGTGATAGGTCTAAGTGTATTTGTTGGTATTGGTTTTTGTCGTAGATTTCTGTGATGAATGACAAACAAAAGCAAAATTAATGGATTTTCTCAATTTAGCTTTTCAATTTTAGGATTGGGTTTTGTATTGTTTGCCAATAGAAAGACAATCTGTCTAGTGGGTCAACATCGGCACAGTGGAAACAAAGTTTGGGCAAGTCACAACTCTATTTGTGAGACTGCTGCTGTTGCTTTTGCAGGTGGTTTCCTGGCAATTGAGTGATGAATAATGTTCAGAGGAATTAAATTTGGAGTGTGATTGTTACTTTTGGCAACCTCAACTTCAGTAGCTATAAATTCTGAAAGCAATAGTGACCTTGCTAACTCCAAAAGCTCTGGCAGTTTTCTGTTTATCTCGCATGCTTTTTGGCATAGTTGACTAGAAAGACAGCCTTTGAGTATTTGTGTTTTGATTTCCTGTTCGAAATGTTAAACATCACCAAAGTCACATTTGGTTGCTAGTTGCCTCAAAAGTGCAAAATTGGTCAGTTGTCTCATTTGCTTCTCGCTCAATGCATTGAAAAAACATTGTTTCATATATTGTATTTTTCTTTGATGTGAAATAGTTTGCTGAGTTGTCAGGCCTGTGTGCCTCAAAAAGCTTCCAATTCTACACTGCCATAGTGGAGAAGTAAACCTGACATCATGCCATGAAAATATCCCACCCACTTTTGCCAACGTAGAAATACAGATAATGGTAGATTGGGCATAGGCAATGCCTTTTTGAACAGCAACACAGTAATGAAGCTTCACTGTAATGATTCAAGGTTGTTTTTGATTTGTACACCACTTTCTTATTGCTAAAAACAGACTGAAGTGCTTCTTGTGTGTATCTGACACATCCTCAGTGCGTCCCAAAATCGCCAACTTAAAGTGCTGCTGACAGAAAATAGACAAAATTTCCGAACGTTTCACACCTGAAAACAACTTTTCACCATCTTGTCACCATTGTGAAGTTCTTGGGACAGAAATGGTTATATATTCAATCAGAGAAATTTAGAATTAAAACTGCATGACCTATTAAACATAGATCCTTTATCACATTTTCCTTGCAGACCTTCTCTGCTGGTGCATGTGTGTATGGTAGCCTCAAGTGGACAAAGTGTCCAATTCAATATTTAATACACCATAGCAGGAAGATTGTGGAAGTAATAATAGCATGACCTTGAATAGTTACGGAAACAGACAAGTATTTGTACAGTCACAACCTTGAATCCAGGATGGTATGTTGCCTCACTGGTGTCCGAACCAAGGTGTCTTGAGAGGTGGCAGAGACGTCTGAAGGGGGGGGTGGTGAACTGCCAGTATCCGTGGTCAATATCGGTATCAAAGACATAAGTAGAAAGAAGGATGAACACCTGCAGGCAGATTTTATGAAGTGAGAATAGAAACTAACAAGTGATTTCAAAATTAGTCATCTTCAGTTCCTCCCAGTACTGTGCGCCACTAAAGAGAGAAATAGGAGAATAGATTAGGTGAATAAGTGGCTGGTGTGATGGAGCAAAGGGGAAGGTTTCAGACTCCTGGGTCATTGCGCCTTCGTCTGGGGAAACTAGGGGTGGGATTCTCCCAGCCCTGGGGCGGGCCGGAGAATCCCCGCGACTGGGCCACACCGCCCCGACGCCCGCACGTGAGCGGAGAATTGGCGCCCGCGTGATTGGCGCGCCACTGTACACGGCACTTCCACGATTCTCCGGCCCGGATGGGCCGAGTGGCCATGAAAAAAAAAACGAGTCCTGTTGGCGCCGTTCTAACCTGCTCTGAGCCGGCGGGACCTCGGCGTTGAAGGGTCGGCTGGTGGCCTGTGGGGGGAGAGGGGGGGGTCCGACCCCCGGGGGGGGGGGGGGCGCCTCCGATATGGCCTGGCCCGTGATCTGGGCCGACCAATCGGCGGGCTGACCTCTCTAGCGTTGAAGGAGGCCACTGCGCATGTGCGCATTGGTGCCGGCACCACTGCCCAGGCGCGGATCATGTGGCGCACAGTTCGCGCCGGGATCGGCAGCTGGAGCGGCGCAAACTGCTCCAGCGCCATGCTAGCCCCCTGTAGGAGCTAGAAATAGTCCTGGCAGCGGCCAGTTCACGCCGTCGTAAACGCGACGGCGTTTACGACGGTGTGGACACTCTGCCGCGGGATTAGAGAATCCCGCCCAGGACATGTACCGACCAAATGGCTGGCACCTGAACAAAGCCAGGACGAATGTTCTTGCTAGGCGATTGCTAGTGCAATTGGGAGGGATTAACTAACTTGGCAGAGACACAGAAACCAGGTTGTAATAGTAGAAAGGGAAGACAAGGGGCGAGATTCTCCACTCCCGCGCCAGTTGGGAGAATCGCCTGGGCCGCCAAGATTTCCCGGGACGCGGGTCTGACACCCTCCCGCGATTCTCCCAAGCGCAGGAACGGCCCCGTTCAGTTCCGCAGGCTGGAGAAGCGCCGGAGATACCCAAAATGGCGATTCTCCGGCACCCCCTCAGGCCCGGATGGGCCAAGCGGCCAGGCCATAACGGCGAGTTCCCCCCGGGGCCGTCCACACCTGGTCGCTGTCGTCGGGAACAGCGCGGGAATGCTGTGGGGGGGGGGGGGGGCGGCCTGCAGGGGGGGGGGGGGGGTAGGGGGGACCCTGCACCGGGGGGGTACCTCAAATGTGGCATGGCCCGCGATCGGTGCCCACCGATCTTCGGGCTGCCCTCTCTGAAGGAGGACCTCCTTCCTTCCACGGCCCCGCAAGATCCGTCCGCCATCTTTTTGCGGGGCGGACTCCGAGAGGACGGCAACCACGCATGCGCGGGTGACGCAGTTATGCGGCGCTGGCCGCGTCATTTATGCGGCGCCGCCTTTACCCGGGCGACAAGGCCTTGCGCGTGTAGATGACGCGGCCCCGATCCTAGCCCATTGTCAGGGCCTGAATCGGTCGGGATCGGGGCCATTTCGCACCGTCGTGAACCTCGACGGCGTTCACGACGGCGCGGCCACTTTGGCGTGGGAGTGAAGAATCCCGCCCAAGGTGCCCAAAAAATTTAGAGAGATAGATAGAGCCACCAGAAGCGATAGCCGTCGCAGATAGACCAAAGAGGTGGGTTTCAGCAATGGACCCGGATATATCTGGTACCTTTCTGGGGCCAGGTTGGCAGACCTGGCGAGGAGGGCATGTTGGACAGGCTCATGATCAATGGTGGAAGTGGTGAGGCAAACGTTTGGGTTGGGCCTCTGACACCAGAAGCCCGACAAGAGGCACTCCCCGACCCTTTAACTGGCCAGCAGCTCGCAGGGTTAAAGCTGCCAACCTCTCCCACCACCTGTTAAAAATGAGAGCAACAGAGGATTAATGCTTTAATTGGGCATTCATTGACACGATTAATTGCTTATGTACATTTGTGTAATTTGAACATTCTTAACTATCAAGCGCAGTTGGTGACAACAGCATGTAACCGGAGAGCTGGCGGCTGCTGCCTGTACGATACCCAGCCGAGGCCTTGCATCATGGATTGACCACGCTCACAGCCGAGTGATAGCAGGAGGGTCTTTCCATTTTGGCAAGGGCAGGGTTAAGATGTCAGCAGCGGGCCCCCTCTTTTCCCGATGCTAGATCCTAGATCAGGCATTGAGTGCTTTTGAATGTCCATACTGCCTCCCAGGCGCTGACAAGAAACCCCTCACAGGTTTTATTGTTGTTCTTCCCACAGGAGCTGTCCACCCACCACTGGGTTAATACCAGTTAATACCAGGATTAGCCGCTTAAGTGGACATTAATAGTCCACTTGGCTGGGAAGCTGAAAGGCCATTCACAGGCTTCCCATCATGGAATTAATTGGAGGAGGAAGGTAGCAAGGTTCCCACCCACACCCTCCTGTCTGATTAGATGCTTTTCCTCCCACCCCATCAAACCCGACATGCGGGAGGGTATTAAAATTTTACAGGTTGTAGGCTCATTGGTCTCAGGGTAAAATTCTCGCTTCGGGGCTTGGATACTGTTGCCAATTCGCACCGGAGACGCCAATAATGTTGCTCTTTTTAACTGGATACTGATATGACAGTTATAAATGATGATATTGCTTTTCAGAGTCGCCAGGTATCAAATGATACCACCACAAGGTTTTACCGGATATCGATCAAAGACCAAACAACCAGTTAGTTAGTTCAAGTTCATTGATAGTCTATTTACACACAAGAATTACTTTGACATGCAACATAACACATTACAAGCTAAATTACACCTAACACCACAACAACCTGTACTTAACTTCAGGCACCCGGCTTTATTTCATTTTCATTTCATTTCATTTTTTATGCAGAAGAACAAGGCCTTTGTTCGGATCTTGCGTGGCTGGGTCAGGAGAAGTGACTTGGTTTCTGCTGGGCTCATCCGTCTGGTAGCGATCATTGGTCTTGAACTTGTCTTCTGGTCGTGATGCTACACTTGGTTTCAAGCATAGATCGGGGCCAAGAGACACCGAGCGCCGGGGCCAAGAGAGACCAAACCCATGGCAGTGTCTCTCTTTATCCTTCTGGGGTTTTGCGCTCTTTTGGGTGGTCCTTAGCTTTGGACCCAATAATTCAGCAGGCTTCGATTACTGCCTTCGATTTTGGCCAATAAAGGTGACTTGATGGCGGGGCGTGTCCTGAGCGGTCACTGACCTTGGTTTTTTGGGCTCCCTGAGCAAAGTGAGTGGCCAATATACATAAGCTCTGAACGTCTGAGTCCTGGGTTGACCATAGTTCCCACGGTCCTTTGCAGGTGGCCATATTTCCCAGGATCCTTTGTAAGTGGCCATCCCAGATGGCTACAATACCACGAGTTTGTGAGAGGTCCCAGGTTCATATCCCGGATGAGCCCTTTGATGTTGGCCAAACGCAGGTTTTGGGTGACACGGTAGCACAGTGGTTAGCACTGTTGCTTCACAGTGGTTAGCACTGTTGCTTCACAGTGCCAGGGCCCCGGATTCAATTCCCGGCTTGGGTCAATGTCTGTGCTGAGTCTGCACGTTCTCCCCGTGTCTGCATGGGTTTCCTCCACGTGCTCCCGTTTCAAAGAACAAAGAAAAGTATAGCACAGGAGCAGGCCCTTCGGCCCTCCAAGCCTGTGCCGACCATGCTGCCCGTCTAAACTAAAATCTTCTACACTTCCTGGGTTTGTATTCCTCTATTTCCATCCTATTCATGTATTTGTCAAGATGCCCCTTAAATGTCACTATCGTTTCCTCCCACAATTCCCGAAAGATGTGCTTGTTTGGTGAATTGGGCATTCTGAATTCTCCCTCAGTGTACCCGAACAGGCACTGGAGTGTGGCGACTGGGGGATTTTCACAGTAACTTCATTGCAGTGTTAATGTATGCCTACTTGTGACAATAATAAAGACTCATAGATCATTATTATGTTCTGGCAGGTGGTAATTGCCATGCTAACTATATCGAGAGGGAAACTTGGCAAGCTATCACGGCAATTTTCAACATGTACTTGACTACAAGAAGAAAAGTGAGCTGAAGTCAGGAATCACAAATTCCAATCACGCTTCTGTTTATTTAAACTAATAAGTTAAAACCTTTATTAACAAAAGAAAAGAAAACAAACACACAAGGGCACATTTACAATATAAAATTAGTCTTGCAAAACATTCCCCCCAAATCTTATTTTTTTCCCTTTTTTTTAATAAATTGAGAGTACCCAATTTTTTTTCCCAATTAAGGGCCAATTTAACGTGGCCAATTCACCTACCCTGCACACCTTTTTTGTGTTGTGGAGGGAGACCCATGCAGATATGGGGATAATGTACAAACTCCACATGGACAGTGACCCAGGGCTCCCCAAAAGACTTCTACTTGGTTGGATTCACAAATAAACATCCCTTAGGCAACAGTCCTTATATTTATTTAATCTATAAAAGCTCTAGTAATATAATCACAAGGTATCCATTGTTGCTATAGGGAAGATAGTCACAGCACTTCTCTCCCTCCGCTGTAGCGAATTCCAAAAAGCTTTAGAGTAAAACTCAGCTTTTTGAAAACAATAAGACCATCTTCTGGGATGGCTGTAAACAGCTCACTGTACTTCTCACAGATCTATTCCAGCACGAAATGCACGCCAAGGTCTTACATGGTCACTCCCTCATCACAGCTTCCCAACCTTTCCTTGAATATATTTTTTCTCTTTCACCTTTAAAGCAATTATTTACAACGTCTTTCAGAACTTAACTGCCGTTAAAATATACAAATCTGGGGCGACGCAGTGGGTTAGCCCTGTTGCTTCACGGCGCTGAGGTCGCAGGTTCAATCCGGCTCTGGGTCACTGTCCGTGTGGAGTTTGCACATTCTCCCCGTGTTTGCGTGGGTTTCACACCCACAAGCCAAAGATGTGCAGGGTAGGTGGATTGGCCACGCTAAATTGCCCCTTAATTAGAAAAAATGAATTGGGTACTCTAAATTTATTTTTTTTAAATATAAAAATCCTTCATGTTCTCTTGGGCCAAGTACAACTTAATAACCTTTTTCAAGTTTACTTGCGACCTTTCCCAAGTTGTAAAACCTTTTGGTTCCCTTTGAAAGTTAACAAGTGAAATCCAAGCACTTTCTACCCATGTCTTATTTCGATGAAGAACATCCAACTTGGCCATATTCACTTCAAGTGCTGTCGTATTCACTCCAAGTGCCTGCTTTTCATACCTTTGATGTTTTCAACTCTGTAGACATTCTGGGGGCAACTTTGAGCTTGCACTAGCCATGTGCAGGATCGGCGACGTGAGCACAAAATCCGGAGAGAATCGTAAAACGTGATTCTCTCCAGAGAGATCGTGTTTCCCAATTTTCCCTGCCCCTCGCTGACGACGCCATGAGGTTCACGGGCGCAAAGGGCAGGAACCTCATTTAAATAGATTTTAATGAATGAAGTATTATTAACCCTGTGACCCCTGCCACATGATCCCTCCCTCGCTAAATATTCATACCTCACCAACATGACGTCACATTGGTGAGGTTTACAATATGTTCAGCTAAGTGAGAATCAGTCGAGGGGTCCCTCCGGTCGCAGAGGTAAGTATAGCCTCCCGGGTTGGCACTGCTAATCTGTTGCGGGGCAGTGCTAGGGGCGGGACCTAGTGAGAGCCCCATGGGGTTGGGAGTTCATTTATGTGTGGTGGGAGGGGGGGGAATATAGGCGGGGAGAGCCCCCGATACCTCCGTGGCAGGGGCTGGGGACTGTTAGGTTTCAGTGCTGAATGAGGCGCTCTTTTAAGATGGCACCCAGGTCTCTGTGGACCCGGTTGCACGCATCAGGCTCCACCCCGCCAGAGTGATGCCGTAAACCATGCCCACTCATTTTTTCTCTTTAAAGACCCCTAAGATCTGGAGAGAAAACCTGCCTGTGCAACTGGAAAGTTACATGCCAGTTTTCAGTCTGAGCCTGACACTTGCTAAATTCTGGTAAGATTCCGCTCTCTGTCTTCAGTTTAATTAAATCAGTCACACGCAGGCATACACATACACAGACATGCTTCCCAGAATACCACAGTAGACCCTAAAAACATATTTTTAAAATAACAATGTTTTTCAGTTGAATGCCTATATGGGTGCACCGGTTTTCACCACAGTCCAAGGATGTGCAGGTTAAGTGAATTGGCCATCTTAAATTGCCCTTTAGTGTCAAAAAGGTTAGGTCGGTTTGCCAGGTTATGGGGATAGGGTGGAGGCGTGGGTTTAAGTAGGGTGCTCTTTCAAAGGGCCGGTGCAGACTCGAAGGGCCAAATGGCCTCCTTCTGCATTGTAAACTCTATGAAACAATTCACACTCTTATGTGTTCAAGAAGACCACTTCCCCTAAAATTCAGATCCTTGTTTGGTGTAAAGCTTCACAGCCTGATGAATTTCAAATCCACTTTCAAAAGCCACGAAAATATTTGTAGGCAATTACATTTTATTTCAAATTAATTGCTGCCTTTGCCTCGGGATAATTAAATTGTACTCAGTTCTTATCTTTACTTAGCATGAAGACTATTGCCCACCCACATACATCAAGTGGGTTGTGTCACTGCTAACAGTTGAATTAGGTGACTCTGGCTCTTTCATATCAATTTGTGCCTCTCCCAAACTGTTGAAAACACCACCTGAAATGATTTTGCTATTCTGAAGGACTCTACTACATCAGGCATATTGGCTAAAAGCCAAACCTACTTTGTGTTCATGCGACAGATGTGATGGGGGTATCAAATTGCTCCCAGCCATGACAATTAGCATCTCTATGCTTCATTTTATGGCTCCTTGAAAGCAAATTCCAGTTGCTGTAAGCAGAGCATGAATGACCACATCTCTATCATCTGAGTTGTATCACAACGTTACCAGCTCATACATCAAGATTATGCAAACCATTATGTCTGAGAAGTACCCTAGTCTCAGCTAGGGTCCTGTATGACTTGGCTACTCTAGTTGCCATGGTGATGAAATTCTGCCGCAGAAACAGGGCAAATGCTAATTGCAGCCATTTGTTGTTCCTTCTGTCGTTCTTTAACTTGCACAGTTGCAGAGCTGCCTGAGTCTCCAGGCTAACAGCATGATGTTGCCCCCAAAAGCACTTCTGCTGAAGGCAACCGGCTGCTCTGTTCAAAATTGTTTGAGCAGCCGGCATTGCTTGCAGTGCTGCTGTGTGGGCAGAAGTACATCCTGGCTTTAGTACTGCCAATTGTTGATTAGGGACTTAAAAACGGATGCTGTCTGGAATCTTTTGGGGAAAAGAGACTGATGACAGGAAGATTAATTTGACACCAGCCCCTCTGAGATGAGTCTGTGTCAAATTTGAACAACTGTTTTAGGAGAAATCAGCACGGCAGTAAACACAACAGACACCCGAGAGGGCTTAAGTGCAGATGCCATGGATATCCTGTCTCTCCAGTGTTAGTTCCGGTTATTGAAGTACTCCCAGGGCAAAAAAAAATTAATTTAGTTGGCACCAGGAAAATTCCTCTCCAGGAAGATATACATTAATCACCTTAACCATGTTTTTGCTGGGGTTACACTGGGTCAACCTTACGGCAATACAAAAATTAATTACATTGCAGCTTACCAGAACAAACCTTAACATGAAAACATTGTGTTTAATATGATGTTTGTTTAAAAGTGTTTATAAATCAATGTTAACAAATTTCCCACTAATACAGCTATTTTGTTAGAGTAACTTACTGGGACATTTATATTCAAGAGCTTTCACGATCTGTTTTGGGACAGATAGAGTGAGTAAGGCTGACAGATTCTTTCTGACTGACAAAAATGAGATTGATATATGACAAATGTCAGTACACCTAATGACTGTTTTGTCGTTACATACCAGCCAAGAATAAGCTGTTTTTTGTGATGTAATATCTCTCCAAGACAATTTAAATCTATAATAATTTACTGAATGCTTGACCCAGTAGTGACTGCAGTCAACCGCAATCATTTTAGTGCAAAGGAGTGGCAGAAAAAAAACTTGAAATTTTTCTTCAGCGGCAAATAATTAGTTTATTGTCCTTAATGGGAAAGAGGGAAATGAAAAATTATTTTGAGAAAGAACTCAGAAATAAATAGCTATAATTGTTAACGCCAACTAATTGGAAGAATTTAGTCAGCATGCCTGTGAATAGTTACTTGATGGGAAATGGGCAACTGCAACACAAATATAAAGCAGCTTCTGCAAGTAAATATATTCAAACTGAAATAAGTGGAGCACAGTATCAGCATTGCAACTGTTCTCAGATACACACTGGAAAAGAGTTAACAACATTTCTAATGTGGATCTTATTCTGAAAGAACATATGGGCAAAGGAATATAAAAGAGTGATGAGATATGTATGTAAGCACAGGTGACATTTTTTAACCAAAGATCATAAACCACCCCATTATATTGTGTGAAGGTTATTTGGTTAAATATGCAAGTTAGCAGCTGGATTCTAAGTATATTAATGATTGTCCTTTCCCAAAATGAAGTGCTGATCAGAATTCACAAGGCAGATTCAAAGTAAATTTAGCATTGTGCTCTGTGACCCACATGCAACTTACGTCTTTCATTCTTTTACATAAATTGCAACCTAACCCTGCTGGGTATTTTTTTGTTTAATAATATGGAGTTGAACAGAAATGTAGGTTTCCCTGTAGTACTGACAGTAACTAGAGCAGTGAAGATGCAGGCTTCTCCCCACCAGTAGTCCCTCACAGAACAGGTGATTGGGCATGACAGGTTTGTGCACATATCATCCCTCGTGGGCAGGTAGTCAAGAGACAATGGCAATCTCTTACAAAGCAGGTAAGTACACTTGCAGCCTTATCTGCACTTCTAATGCCTCACAGAACAACTAGGGTGAATGAAGATGATGACTTTTACAGAACACCAATTCTTTACTAAACAGGTGATCAGGCACAGTGCCAATCACTTGTAGCAGAGCAGTAGAGATATGCAGCCTTATCTATACTTCTGACTCTTTGCAGAATAACTAAAAGATGGTTTAAGATACTGGCTACTCCAGTGTCAATGCGCCAAAGAGCAGGTCAGTTGGGCAGCGTGCCAGCCACTTACAAAGCAAGTTGGTGCAGTAGCGTGTCATTCACACACGGCACAGATATGAGCAGCTTGCCAGTTATCACAAATGTCAATGAAATTTAATGAAGGTCATTTAATTCAAACTCTGGAACATAATAATTCAGTCCCAGAACAGGCCTGTGAAGCTGAGTACTTTTCATACATGCAATGGGCCAGTGGACCAAAGTGCTCATCACAGAGAACAAGCCAGCGCAGAGCGTTTTTTTATCACGGAGCATGCCATTTGAATACAATGCCAAGTACACCTAGTGTTGGTCAGGGAAACACTGACAGTCATTCGCAAAGCAGATTGGGTAGAATACCATGTTCATGCCTCTCAGGTCACCAAAAGTAATAAAAAAGGAAAATATCACTTTTATATTGCCCTGAAAGATGCTTTAGTGACTCTGTTTTCACAGTGGGCAGAATCCTCCCATCTGGGACTGAGTCCCCTGCTGGGGAAGAGACAGAGAATGTTTCCTGCTGCGGAGGGCAACAGAAAACCATGAAATACTTTCCATCCCGAAGGTCCATTTTCATTCTTAAGGAGGTACAACATCTTCAGGATGTCCATCTCTTTCTTGAGGAAGTCCATTTCTTTCATGAGGAGGTCTATCTTCTTTCCTCAGAGTATTCCTGGAGGTCTACCTTTTTTCTTCAATGGTGCTCAGTTATGTCTGGCCGCTTTTTTAAAAATAGCACCCAGATATGATGATGGGGGTCTGAGCCCTCCAGTCCACCCCACCATGTGAAATGTCACAAAATCCCCAATGTATTTAAAAAGTATATTTTTATTCGGGACATTTTAATTTTGTACACAGAACTTTCCAACCATCATTATACATTTCTCATTATAAACAGCCCATCCACTATTTTACCCCACATGCCCCGTTTTATAACTATAATGCATAACAGCACCCCTGCCCCCCCCCCCCAAGCTGCTGATGCTTACCAACTATTAAAGAAGGAGATGAACAGCTTCCACCTCGAGTAGGACCCCCACCCTAATGGCAAACTTTATCTTCTCCAAAAGTAAAATGTTTGACAGGTCGCTCACATATTCCGTGGTTGTCGTCCATTCATTGCCTTTGAGCAGCACCATGATCCTTTAGTTCTGCCTCCTTGACTGGTTCTCCAGATCATCGATCTTCGTCTTTAGCTTATTTTGCCCCTCTGACATCATCAACATCTCTGCCTGCAAAGAGGCAATCCAATCCTTGTGGTCAGCAACCATCTCCTCCAACTTCTGGATTGACGCATTCTGCATCTCCGGCCGCTATTCTACCCTCTTAAGGGCAGCCCGAATTGGCTCCGCCACTCTCGACATGTCCTCAGTGACCGCCAGCCTTTACTTTTTGAATTTGGCCAAAAGGAACTTGACCAACTACTCTGTTGACCACTGTGCGGGCAACAATGCCACAAGTCCCTCCGTCATCTTTCCACTTCTGGGCTACGTGTTCTCCAAGTCCAAAGAATGCCCTTGCTTGACACACTTCACGTCTGATGTTTGTTTGACATCACCCACCGGAGGAGGAATCCTACCTCTTCAACGTTATCACTTTCCCACCTGCACCACCCCCATAAAACGGGCAAGAAGGGCCAAAACAATAATCCTCAGGCAGGAGCCATCTTTTGTGCGACCACTCACACCATGGCCGCTACCGGAAGTGACCCCCCCCATGCATGTTTAATGAAGCTGGGGTTGCACAATGCAACACACATCCCCAAAAGCCTCAACAGTGGGAAATTCTCCCATTCCCAGTTTCCCCCATGGGATTTGGACCTAGAAGGAAGAATTCCATCCAATACCTCAGTGAATGCCCATCCTTATCTGTGTTGGATTATGTTCTCTTAAATGTATTTGCTTATTTTACATTGGACTTTAGCACCTCTGAATTCACCCAACTTGGAAGTAGTATATTGTGACTCGTGTTACATTTTCAAGAGAAAAATAGTCACTGAAGGGTCCAGTATGATGTGTGACGTGAACATGCACGCGTGCTGCATAGAAGTTAGATGGCTCTCTGCTCCAAGGAACTCAGCTGAAACAAGCATTAATCTCCATTTCCTGTGCAGACCAGGGGCCTACATCCTAATTCAGTCCCATTTTCAACCCGTGATTTCATGTAATCGTCCTGCTCATCAGTTTCAGTGTGGTGGTTTGTGTTTACTACTGAGCTTGAACCTGACATCTAGGCCTTGGTGTTATATCTGCACCTCGGATGACAATGCAGCAGCACCAAACATGCAATATTAAATCAAAAGAACTATGCTAATACAGCAGGTCCTTTGTAAGAATTAGGGGCGGGATTCTCCACTCCCGCGCCGAAGTGCCCACGCCGTCGAGGTTCAAGACGGCGCGAAACGGCCCCTATCCCGACCGATTCAGGGCCCGATAATGGGCTAGGATCGGGGCCGCGTCATCTACATGTGCCAGGCCTTGTTGCCGCGTAAAGGCGGCGCCGCAGACATGACACGGCCGGCGCCGCATAACTGGCGTCACCTGCGCATGCGCGGGTTGGCCGGCTCCAACCCGCGCATGCGTGGTTGCCGTCCTCTCCGAGTCCGCTCCGCAAGAAGATGGCGGACGGATCTTGCGGGGCCGCGGAAGGAAGGAGGTCCTCCTTCAGAGAGGACGGCCCGACGATCGGTGGGCACCGATCACGGGCCATCCCACATTTGAGGTACCCCCGGTGCAGGATCCGCCCCCCCAGCCTTCCCGCGCTGTTCCCGACGGCAGCGACCAGGTATGGACGGCGCCGGAGGGAACCCGCCGTTTTGGCCTGGCCGCTCGGCCCATCCGGGCCTGAGAATAGCGGGGGTGCCGGAGAATCGCCATTTTGGGTGTCTCCGGCAATTCTGCGGCCCGCGGAACTCGACGGGGCCGTTCCCGCCGCTTGGGAGAATTGCGGGAGGGCGTTGGACCGGCGCCCCGGGAAATTTTGGCGGTCCAGGCGATTCTCCCAACCGGTGCGGGAGTGGAGAATCTCGCCCTATAAGTCTGAAAAGAAGGTTCCTAAATAATGCAGAAGTACACAAAATAGGCTCGGGTTAATGCTTTTTTAAATGAAAAAGCAAAATGCAGGCCCAAGCACAGTACAGGCCCCACTATGACTCTTTGTTTCTGTGCTGCAAATACTGTCCAAAAAGAAAACAGTGTACACCAGGAACTAATAATAACTCCATCCATCAACACTGACATTAGGTTTATGTCTAAACTGTTGTGTTGGTCCAATGCAAGCTAATGTCCTAGTGCTCTCATTGGTTGAACTAACTGGAATCATATACATTACACTTCTTGCAATTAATGTTGGTGTTGCCAGCAACGTTCACCTCCCATGAAATAGAAAAAAACTACCCTGTGAGGTCCTACTTATTAATTTCTTTCCTGCCTTCTTAAAAACTGCCGGCAAGACATCATCCCGCCTTCTAGCTATGTCATTGGTACTGACATGTAGCACAACCTCAGGCTGTTCACCCCCTCCCCCACAAAACCACCTTGAATCCACTTGTTGACGTCCTTGAACCTAGGAACATACCAGATTGGAATTGCATCTCTGACTGCAGAAATTCCTCTGGCTGTCTAACTATTGAACCCCTAACTAGCATTTGGCTCACAAACATTCCCCAGCCCTCTTCACAGCTGTATTACCCTTGGTGTGGGGGACTTAGCACTGGCTCTACTCCTCAGTTCTCAGTCTCAGATACACTGCTGGGATACCAGCTGCTGTTCAAGTTTAGAAACCTGGAGCTGGAGCTCCTCCTTCTGACTATGCTTTCTACACATGTGGTTGTCAAGGATAGGAATAGTATTCAACAGGATCGACATCTCTTGCCAAGCCTCTATTTATTGCACTACTATCTAACCTTACCAGAAATAGATTAAGATTTCGGATATTTGATTATTTTTGTTTTAATTTCTTTCATTAATTAGCTTATCTACTTGTCTAGTTTAAGTTATTTATTTCATAAACTCATAACAATTATAATTTCTCAGTTCTGAATTTAACTTCCGTAGCTTAAAGAGCCAAAAAAAACAATAGTATTCATCAACCTATCACTTGCCTGTTATCCTGTGGCATCACTCCTTGATATTTTTTGTTGTTTTGAATTTTTTGAATATATAAATATGTAAAATTGCCCCTTAGCTCCACTCTCTCTATCTCTTTCTCTGCCCCCGATAGTACATGTTTTGAACTCCACGGTTTTTTCCATCGCTCAGGTGCCATATATTGTACATATATTTGGGAAAATATTGTCTTACTACCTTTTTATTTTGGTTAACCGAATCAAATCGTAGACAAAATCTACAAAGGAAGAGAATTAGAATTGCAAATGATGGAAATACAATTTGTCTGCTAACATATGTAAAGATAACATATGTAAAAGGATATTTAGGGTCTTTCTGTCAGAATTGAGACCGGTGTGAACCAAGTCAGTTGGAAGAATAAGAAATAATAATCTTTATTGTCATAAGTAGGCTTACATTAACACTGCAATGAAGTTACTGTGAAAAGCCCCTCGTCGCCACATTCCGGCCCCTGTCCGGGTACACAGAGGGAGAATTCAGAATTCTCAGCCGGCATGGCCTTGTTCTGCATTACAAGCCAGCGGTGTAATCCACTGAGCTAAACCAGCTTCTTGAGTGGGGTTGAAACAAATTGGAGGAAGCTAACAGATTGAATGTAAACTGATAAATAGAAACAGGAACAAGGGGCATGATTCTCCAGCCTCGTTACGCTCACGCTCAAGCGAAATGAGGCCGGTGAATAGCGGGAGAGGCAGAAAACGTGAACCGCGCCAGGCGACAAACCGTTTGCGATACAACCGGCCCGCTCCCATAGGTGAAATCGGGATCTCGCCGTAGCGTGGCGAGAAACCAAGTATCACCACTTAAGCCCTATTTCCATACAATTAACGAGAGCCACCCCATATCCAACAGCTTCCCGTCATTCAGCGGCCTCCCCAGCAAGTGGTCACGCTGGGGCCGATTAATACACATTTTGAAAAACGTGAACCTGGTGGAAGGGCTTCTGTGGGGAACCGAGGTGAGTATCTATCTTTGCTCACAGGCAAAGAGCCCGAGGGTGCTGGACTTGCCACCCCAGTGTTTGTCAAGGGTGAGGGACCCTCGACTTGGGGTGGGGGACCCTCCACAGGGGTGGGCTGCCATAAAAGGGGCGGGGGCAAACGAGCGCGGGACCAGCATGCCAACCCCTGGACTGTGTGTACCCCTTCAGGGTTAGTCAGGACAGTCTCTGTCCGTCTGTCCCACCGACCACCCATAACCCCCACCGACTGTCGAGGCCTCTGGTTGTGCGGCTGAAGGCTATTGCTAATTGGGAATCGTGGTTAAATGAGCACTTCACAATCCAAATGGATCGCCATGGCTAGGTGGGCCATGGAGTATGTGGGACTCATTGCCTAGCATCCCAATCTCACCTTCATCATGGATAATGGGCGCGATTCTCCACTCCCGCGCTGGTTGGGAGAATCGCCTGGGTCGCCAAATTTTCCCACGACGCCGGTCCGACGCCCTCCCGCGATTCTCCCAAGCGCCGAGAACGGCCCCGTCGAGTTCCGCGCAGCGCAGGCCGGAGAATCGCCCGAGACACCCAAAATGGCGATTCTCCGGCACCCCTGCTATTCTCAGGCCCGGATGGGCCGAGCGGCCAGCCCAAAACGGCGGTTCCCCCCGGCGGCGTCCACACCTGGTCGCTGCCGGCGGGAACAGCGCGGGAACGCTGGGGGGGGCGGCCTGCGGGGGGGGGGGGGGGGTCCTGCACTGGGGGGGGGGGGGGTGGCCTCAAATGGGGTGTGGCCTGCGATCGGTGCCCACCGATCGTTGGGCCGTCCTCTCTGAAGGAGGACCTCCTTACGCAGCCCTGCAAGATCCGTCTGACATCTTCTTGCGGGGCGGACTCGGAGAGGACGGCAACCACGCATGCGCGGGTGACGCCAGTTATGCGGCGCCAGCCGCGTCATGTATGCGGTGCCGCCTTTACGCGGCGCCAAGGCCTGGCGCGTGTAAATGACGCGGCGCCGCTCCTAGCACATTATCGGGCCCTGAATCGTTGTGAACCTCGACGGCACGAACACTCTGCCTCCATTTCGGAGAATCCCGCCCACTGTGCTTTAACATTGCGGGAGGCAACACCCCACATGCAGCGGCCAATATCCAAACACCCAGGGAATGGGACACAGCTCCGGAGACATGTCCACGGCCAAAAGATGGGTGAGTGCCACAGGGAGGGGGACCTGCCTGGAGAGACGGCCCAAGGGTTCGGGGGCAGCACGGTAGCATAGTGGTTAGCGCAATTGCTTCACAGCTCCAGGGTCCCAGGTTCGATTCCCGATTGGGTCATGTCTGTGCAGAGTCTGCACGTTCTCCCCATGTCTGCGTGGGTTTCCTCCGGGTGCTCCGGTTTCCTCCCACAGTCCAAAGATGTGCGGGTTAGGTGGATTGGCCATGATGATTGCCCTTAGTGTCCAAAAAGGTTAAGTGGGGGTTGCGGGGATAGGGTAGATATGTGGGTTTGAGTGGGTTGATCTTTGTAAGGGCCGGTGCAGACTCGATGGGCCGAATGGCCTCCTTCTGCACTGTAAATTCTATGAAAGGTCAGCCCGCATTGCAGAAGAAAGTGACAGAGGCATCGTACTAATTGCGCACAAAGGTATTTATTGTGTTTTACAATTCCCGATGGTGATGCCCTCTCTCCCAACCCCAGCCCCCTCAACCCCTACCTATCCACCCCTTCCCCGGTGCCCTCAGTGAACCTCGATGTGATTGGCCCCCCTAGCTCTACCATTACATCTAGGTGTGTCCCCAGGATGCACGTCAGAGGTAGAGGCAGCCAGCTTCTTACCACGTCCCATGGCCTCCAATACACCTGGCGGGCGTCCTCTGGTGGCTCTGAGGCCGGAGGGCCCCGGCTCATTCGACGGCACATGAACAGCCTCATCAGAGGGGTGGAACTTGGGGGATTTGGTGGCCACCGTCGCCACTCCATGGGACGGGTCTGGATTGGCACCCAGCACCCCCTCCTCCTGCTCAGTGCCAATATGGCCCTGGGGTTCACCTTGGGACAGAGGGGCAGCTGGTCCGAGCCTGGCTGCCCTGCATCATCTGGCACTGCCAGCCCTGGTGGTTCCCCATGGTCCATACCATCGTGTCGACACGCTCGGCGATGCTCCTCAGTGACTGGGTCATACTCTGCAGCGCCTTGTCAATGCTCATCTAAGACTGGGACAAGCTCCTCAGCACCTCAGCCATTCCCATCTAAGATTGGGACATGTCCCACAGAACCTCATAAAGGTTCTGCGTGACATCCCCCAGCGAGGCAGACATTCTGCCTAGACCCTCAGCCATGGCCGTCACCGACCTCGCTATCCTTGGACACCTTCACTAATGGTGCTGATGTGGGGCACCAGGCTCTCACTGCGGTCGACACCCTTGCAGGGTTGGCTTCGGTGCCACGCGTTGCTGGTGACAGCTCCTGCGCCCGTAGCCTCTGGGACTCCTCCAATTGACTATGGATCTGCTGGAGTGAAGCTGACATCACCCTCTGAATGTCCTGGCCCCACCCTAACATCTCCATCAACTTCGGGAAAACCTCTTCCACAGGCTCAGCATCAGGCTGGGACCCAGTTGAGTTCTGGGATCCAGCAGACCACCGACTGCTGTCTCGCCTAAAGGTTCATGCCTCCGCCTGATGGACATCAGCAGCAGTGTGGTGCTCACCAGATTGTGTTATGTCTCAGAAGGTTGACCACTAACATTTCCCACCCAGGTGCATGTATCTGCGCTTGTGGAGGATGGGGATGACAGCTGTGACGCAGCTATTATGGTGGCAACCTCGAAGCTCTCCTCCGAGGTGGTCTCATGGGAGACTAGAGAAGGGGCCGGCGTCGTTGGCTGGAAAACCTGCGGGAAAACGGACATGTGGTCAGTGGGAGGGATTGGTCAGTCAGTAAGGCAATAACTCATGTTTGACAGGTTCCCCGGGTGGAGCCCATTGGTTCCTCACCTCTACGGCATCCGCCAGCCTTTGCGTTGGTGACCACCCAGTCCTCAGCCACACCGGTCACCAGAAGGGCATGCTCCTTAGGGTGGCGAGGGTTCTAATGTCCCCACACCACTGCCAGTCTGGGCCCTCTCCCGGCGATTGTGGACGAGATTTTCCTGAGCAGACATAGAGGGGGCATCATTAGTCACGCACGTGGTTTACAGTGGTGGGAGCAGGGGGTGTGAAGGAAGGGTTGGGGGGAGTGGAGGAAGGGTTGGTGGGGTTGAAGGGGAGGGGTGAATGCTCCCCTGGGTGCAGATAGGTCTTTTGGGGTGGGGGTGGGAGTGGGGCGTTGGTGTCAACTCAGTCGTGTTGTCCGATGCACGTCATTGACCTTTATCCTGCACTGGAGGCCAGTCTTCCTGTTCACACTCCCCAAGCTCACAGCCGCCGCCACCTCGTGTCAGGCGGCACTGACTGCCCTATGGCTGACCCTCCTTGAACGTCAGGGGAACAGGACATCCCTCCTAGCCTCCACAGCGTCCAGCATCCTCCCCAGATCTGCCTCCCCGCATCTGGGGGCCGGTCTCCTGTGCGCCATTGTTGCAAGCTCTCTGGGGTTGGCTGAGCAAGTGCAGCTTAAGTGCTGCCCGACCTTGTTAGCTGGGGGCTGGTGAGCGCAGTGCCGGCGAATCAGCTGGTGAGCCTTTATTTGTGGCGAGAAGCCCGTGAGGCCTCGTTAAGTGGACCAATTAACATTGAATAGCGTTGCCGGCCTCACTGGACCGAGTGCCGGAAGCTTGCGGTAATTCCCGCTCGCTACAATACTTAGAAATCTTTCCGGAGAATTGCGCCCAAGGAAATCAGCCTCTCGGGTTTGCACCTCTACCTGATCTGCACCTTTGCTTCATTTGCCTTCCTTAACATACCTTTACCAAACAAAAATCAATTGATCAGTCTTAAACACTCTAATTGTCCCATCACAGCCATTTGGGGGAGGAAATTCCAAATTTCCGCTACCCTTTGTTTGATTTGATTTATTGTCACATGTACCGAAGTACAGTGAAAATTATTTTTCTGCGGCCGAGGGAACATACACAGTACGTACATAGTAGACAAAAGAATAATCAACAGAGAACATTGACAAATGGTACATCGACAAACAGTGATTGGTTTCAGTGTGGAACAAGGGGCCAAACAAAGCAAATACATCAGTAAGAGCAGCATAGGACGTCGTGAATAGTGTCCTTACAGGGAACAGATCAGTCCGAGGGGGAGTCGTTGAGGAGTCTTATAGCTGTGGGGAAGAAGCTGTTCCTATGCCTGGATGTGCGAGTCTTCAGACTTCTGTACCTTCTGCCTGATGGAAGGGTCTGGAAGAAGGAAATGCCTGGGTTGGAGGGGTCTCTGATAATGCTGTCTGCCTTCCTGTGTGGAGAAGTGCTTCCTAGTTTCCCTCCTGAATGGCCTGGTTCTAATTTTAGGACAGTAAGTCCTTCTTACTAATTACCACCATCTGGAGACATAGCCAGAATTTGGTCAGTGCAGCAGGGATCCTGACAACTGGCCTGGCCTGAAAGTTGGGGACAATTTTCGGCTGCCTATTCTGTAAATCCAAAAAATAATTCATTGCCATCAGGGCTTTCATTCCTTTAAAGGCCAGGAGCCCAACTCCAAGAGCTGCCAGTCAATCGGCAGCTCAGCAGTTTCAGTAGTGCCATTGACTGGGTTGGCCACTGCTCAGACTGCACGTAGTAGAGAGCATGCGATCTAGCCTCACAGCCAGTGGTCAGAACTTACGCTCCCCTGAGGTAGGTTTGGAGGCTGGAATTTAATCAGGTGGTAGGGTGTCGAGTGGGGACCCTACGGCTTCCCACTGGGGAGGGTCCATCATCCACCTTCCCCACCGCTGTTGAAAAGCTCTTGCAGCGGGATTGTGGCGGGTATTCCAATACTTTATTCCATCACCATTTTACAGACTCGATGACATCCATGCCCATTCTCATAAAATCCAGCTCATTTTCTCTGATAGGGAACTCCAACCCATCTAGAAACCGCCGCACTCCATTTCCCATCGCCAGGGGATCTGATTCATATAACCTCTTATAAAATTCTTCAAACACTCCATTCACCCCCACTGGGTCCAAGACCGCACTTCTTGGCCTTGTGGATCGAGGACTATGTGCTAGGCATGATAGGGGAGGACCAGGCAGGGTTAGTAAAAGGGAAGCATCTGTCAGTGAACGTTGGATGCTTATAGAATGTGATTATGGTGCCCCAGGTGGGACAGGAGGTGGTGGTCGCTATGGATGCGGAGAAGGCCTTTGATCAGGTAGAATGAGAATATCCGTGGGAGTACTGGCATTGTTCAGGTTTGGGCATGAGTTGGTGGATTGGATCCAGTTGCTATATAGGGCACCGGAGCGAGTGTTAGAACGAATCAGGTGATGTCGGGTATTTTGGATTGCACCGTGGGACAAGGCAGGGATGGCAACACTCCCTGTTGCTTTTTGCACTGCCGATAGAGCCATTGGCAATGACACTTAGAGCGTCAAGGAGCTGGAAAGGAATAGTGCGGGGGGTGTGGAACATAGAGTTTCGCTATATATGGACGATCTGTTACTTTACATTTGGACCCGTTAGGAGGATCATGAACATTTTAGAGGAATTCGACCGGTTTTCCGGGTATAAATTAAACATGGGGAAGAGTGAGGTCTTCCCGATTCAAGCAAGGGGACAGGAGGGCAGAATGGGCGAGCTGCCATTTCAAGTGGCGGGGACTAACATTAGATACTGGCATCCAGGTGGCGCAGGGATGGGAAAAATTGCACAAATTGAACCTGGCGCAGTTGGTAGAGCAGATGAAGGGGGATTTTAAGAGATGGGACATACTCCCGCTGTCGCTGGTGGGGCAAACCGTGAAAATGACGTTGCTTCCGAGATTCTTATTCGTTTTTCAAAACCTTCCGATTTTTATCCCGAAGGCCTTTTGTAGGAAAGCTAATGCCCTGATTTTGGGGTTTGTTTGGGCGGGGAAATTCCCCCCCCCCCCCCCCGTAAAGAAGGTGCTGCTGGAGCGGCGACGTAGGGTGGGGGGGGGAGTGGCTGGCCTTGTCAAACTTCATGAACTATTATTGGGTAACAAATATAGCCATAGTTAGGTAGTGGGGATGGGGTCTGGGTGGGAGCGGATGGGTGCAGTCTCTTGTAAGCTTAGGGGCACTGTTGACGCCACCTCTGCCATTCTCGCCAGCCAGGTACTCCACAAACCCGGTGGCGGCCCTGAGGGTGTGGGGACAATGGCGACAGCACCTGAGGTTGGGGGTGTCTCGGCCTGGGCACCGATCTGTGGGAATCCTAGATTTGTTTCGGAGGATGGGGCGTGGGGTTCCAGGGGTGGCGGTGGGCGGGTATCGAGCGGTTTGGGGACATATTTGTGGAGGCAGCTTCTCGAGCCTAGAGGAATTGGAGGAAAAGTATGAGTTGCCCAGCGGGAATGGGTTCCGGTACTGACAGGTACATGATTATGTTAGGAAGCAGGTGCCATCTTTTCCCGACCTATCGTCCCCGGGGCTGCAGGACAAGGTGGTGTCGAAAACAGGAGTTGGCGAGGGTAGGGTGTCGGAGATTTATAAGGAATTAATGGATTGGGAGGGAGCCCCAACAGGAGAAGTTGAACGGAAGTGGGAAGAGCTGGGGAGGGAAGTGAAGTCTGGGTTATGGGAGGGAGGCTCTGAGGAGAGCAAACGCATCCTCTTTATGCACTAGGCTTACTTTTACTCAATTCAAAGTGGTCCATAGGGCGCATATGACAGTGGCCAGAATGAGCAGGTTCTTTGAGTGGGTGGAGGAGTGTGGGCTGTGCGCAGGGGGGCCCAAGAACCATGTCCAGATGTTTTGGGCCTGTCCGAAGCTGGAAGGATTCTGGCGGGGGTTCGCTGACATGTCTGAGGCTTAAGGTTGTCCCAAGGCCAGAAGTGGCAATTTTCGGAGTGCCGGAAGACCCGGGAGTCCAGGGGGTGGAAGAGGCCGACGTTTTGCTGCAATGGAGGGATTCAGGATCGCCGAAGCCAGAGGTGTGGGTGAGCAACCTCGCAGAATTCCTTAAGCTGGAAAAAAAATCAAGTTTGCCTTGAGAGGGTCTGTGGGGAGGTTTGCCTGGAGATGAAAGCCGTTTATTGACTTCTTCAAAGATAGTTAAGATGTTGGGGATTATAGGGGGTAAAAATGGGGGGAGGCAAGGGGTGAATGGAGGGGAACAGCGTGGAGTGGGGTGGTGGTGTGTTATTTATTTGTTATGAGATTTCCTGTTCTCTTTTTTTTTTTGGTTTTGATTGTGTTTTATGTATATATTTATAAATGCCTCAGTAAAAAAATATATTTTTTAATTGTCTATGATAGAAAAGCAGCTGGTATGAAAGATTCGAGGAAATACCTGAAGCGGCAGATATCTATCATGTTTAAAAGCAATGAGAAATGTCCACACCATGGATTGAGGGCCAGCTAGCTAAGTAGGAGGAAAACAGGAATATTTAAGATGTCAAAGTAATTGATGGCACAGAAAGAGACCATTCCTTCCATCGAGATCATGCTAGCTGCTTGCGGAATCTGGTCAATCCCACTCCCTCGCTCAATCCTTGCAGCACTGCAAGTTTATTTCCTTCAAATGTCCATCCAATATTCTTTTTGAAATTATTGATCGTTTCTGCAGTTGTTTTGCTGGTCTTGACGAAGGGAAAAATGACCAACATACAGGACGTTGCGAAATACGAACCAACCTGTGTTCCAAATCACTATGGTTGGGATTTGGGGCGCGATACTCTGGCCGTGTTGCGCTCAAACAAGAGTACAACGCAGCCGGAGAATGCGGGGAGAGCCTTCCAGTGGGCCGACAGGCAGCCTCTGCACCTCACGGTATTCGCCCTAGTCTCGTGAGTCGCCGGAGTCGGAACTCCGCGCAAAAGAGGAGTGACCAAATGCGCTTGTGGAAGTAGATCTTAAACAAACTGAAGACTTACCTGGGATACACTGGCCTCCCTCGATTCTCTGGCCTCCCCAGGGAGGCAGCAGCTGGCTGCCGTTCAGCACTGGTCCACACAAACGTGGACCAGGCGGAACGGCACCCGGGGTATCTCCCAGGCCATCGGAGAGCCGCCTGGTTGGTCAGGGTAAGTGCAGGGTGGCTCACTGGCCCTCCCCTTGGAATGCAGGCACTTTGGCACTGCCCAGCTGGCACCTTGGATCTGCCATCCTATCACTGCCAAGGTGCCCAGGTGGCACAGCCAAGCTGGCTGGAACACTGCCTGGGTGTCAGGGTGCTAGTGAAGGGTGCCTGGGTGGCACTGCCAAGGGTCAGAGCCCATGAAAGGAGGGTGGAGGCGGTTTTGAAGGGTAGGGGTGTGCACGGCAAATACGTAGGGGACTCTGAGAGGTTGGACCAGTAGGGGTCCTGTAAGGGGGCTTTGGTGGGGGCTGAAGAGGGGGTGCTCCCAGGGACCCCATAGTGGGGTATCCTTACTTGGGGTGGTTAGGGGTAGTGCCCATGTATATGGGAGTGACATTGCCTTTGGATGGGGGGGTGTGTGGGGCTCACAAGTTCACTTGGAGATTGGGACACCCTTTCAAAATGGCAGCCCTATCTCCGCGTTCAACTCCCCTGTGCTAAAAGAAATTCTAAGTGTGTGCTAAACCGGTGAGAAACTCCCCAGGGCCCAAATAAAATGGCTAAGTGTAATTGAATAGCAATGGGGAACTCACTGGCAGAGCCAGCAGGAAACTCCCTGAAAAACCGATCACAAATGAACTTCGAAATTTTTCCGGAGAATCGCGTTGTGTCTGTTTGTTTAATGGTGAGAAAGGAAATGCTGGGTGCAGTGTTGCGAGTTGACACCTTGTAATTTGATTACATTGACAACTTCTTAATCTTGCATTTCAGAAATATTCTAATTTTTAAAAATCAATTCAAAAAATTGAAAGTAAATTTTATTTTACAAGACCCTGATCAATAGTCTTTGAAGTAATTAACAGCAGATATTGCATCTGTTGCAATTTCACAGTGTTACAATCCCAGTTGATGTTATAACTAGATGGGAAGATCCCAGAGTGGAACATTGTTTCAAAAGACCATAACAGTTATTTTGTTTCGATAGAATGTGGACAAACCGACTCATGGCACCACTAATTCAATTTGATAACAAGAAAAAAACATTTAGTAAATTGGAAAAACTTAGATGATGATACGATACGCATTTACTGTCCTCTTACAAACGATTTGAAGGAAAATGTAGCTGGTCTGATTAGTAAGTTCGCGGATGACACCAAGGTTGGTGGAGTGGCAGATAGTGTTGAGGATTGTTAGAGGATACAGAAGGACATAGATAGGTTGGAAACTTGGTCAAAGAAATGGCAAATGGAGTTTAATCCGGACAAATGTGAGGTAATGCATTTTGGTAGGTCTAACAAAGGGGAAATATACCATAAATGGCAAAACTCTTGGGAATATAGAAAGTCAGAGAGATCTGGGCGTGCAAGTCTACAGATCTTTGAAGGTGGCAACACAAGTAGACAAGGTAGTCAAGGAAGCATACAGAATGCTTGCCTTCATTGGACAGGGCATCGAGTATAAAAACTGGCAAGTCATGCTACAGTTGTATAGAACCTTGATACGGCCGCACTTGGAATATTGCGCACAATTCAGGTCGCCACACTACCAGAAGGATGTGTGGAGACTTTGGAGAGTGTGCAGAGGAGGGTTACCAGGATGTTGCCTGGTCTGAAGGGTGTTAGCTATGTGGAGAGGCTGAATAGACTCGGACTTTTTCATTAGAAAGACGGAGGTTGAGGTGTGACCTGATAAGAGGTCTACAAGATTATGAGGGGCATGGATAGAGTGGATGGGCAGGCACTCTTTCCCAGGGTAGAGGTTCAGTCACCAGGGGCATAGGTTTAAGGTCAGTGGGGCAAAGTTTAGAGGAGATGTGCGAGGCACATTTTTTACGCAGAGGGTGGTGAGTGCCCGAAACACGTTGCTTGGGGAGATTGTAGAAGCAGATACATGAACAGCGTTCAAAAGGCATCTTGACAAACACATGGATTGGATGGGTATAGAGGGATACAGCTCAAGGAAGTGTCGAGGGTTTTGGCAAAGGTTGATATCATGACCAGTACAGGCTTGGAGTGCCGAAAGGCCTGCTCTTGTGCTGTATTGTTCTTTGTTCTTAGCTTAACAATTACGTGTAGGCTTTCGGAATAACACGGAATACACAGTTTTTCTTAAACTACAATGGTCTCATTAACACACTGTCCCATTGTGAAGCACACAGGCTGACTGTGGTCAAATATACTCTCCACTCTGAGCCCAAGTTTAGTGTCTGTGGATTTCTCCTCAGAATCCCCCAGATGATGATTACATGAAAGTTTTCAAACTCCACTCCCAAAAACATGCTTTAAAATGTTCTCTCAATATAATACTTTCCCTTCGCAGTTTGCATTTTGAAATCAGACCAGGGGCTGCATTCTCCAAAAATGGGGCTATGTCCCCACACCAGCATAAAAATGCTGGTGTTTCACTCTTGACTTTCCTTAAAGTCCTGAGCGATTCTTCTACCCGTAGGGGTGGCCTGCAGCGGCCGTGCGTGATGGTGGACTCGGACCATCATCCAAAATGTAGGCCTCCCCCGAGATCGTGCACGCCTGCGGTGCCGGGCTGCCCGATCGCTCCCCTGGCGTCCATGAGCCCTCCCCACGTCCCCCCCGGTGATCGATCTACCCAAGGTTAGAACCACGCCGTCGGGAACTTGGCCAGTTTTGCACGGAGAATCGCAGTGGGGGGGGCCTCTGTCAGTGGCCCCCTAGCCGCACCACGTAGATCGCCTGTGAGCGATTCGCTGGCGCCGGTCCCGATTTCCTCGTAAACGGCCGTTCTCCCCCCCCCCCCCCCCCCCCGTCGAACGCGATTTTGGTGCGGGGCTGCGGAGCAAATGACACTTTTGTAATAACTTCAAGAGTTGGCTCTACCAGTTAACTTACAAAACACAATTTATTACAACTATAGAAATAGTCTTTCCATACTCCGCTCTAGAGTCTGACTGCCAGAACAAGTCCCAACACATCCCAGTGAATTCCCAACTCCGTCTCTGATTGAACTAGCGGGTCACATGACTCCTCCCTCAAAAGACATCCCAAAAAGGGACTAGCGACGACATCCCTCCATCTTTAAGTCCCTTTTTACACATTGGAATAATTAAATTACACAATTGCCAAAACAGTAATGATATTGAAAATTTTTACACTCGTCCATCAATAACTCAGTCTGTCCAGTGATGACTTAGAACATAGAACATACAGTGCAGAAGGAGGCCATTCGGCCCATCGAGTCTGCACCGACCCACTTAAGTCCTCACTTCCACCCTATCCCCATAACCCAATAACCCCTCCTAACCTTTTTGGTCACTAAGGGCAATTTATCATGGCCAATCCACCTAACCTGCACGTCTTTGGACTGTGGGAGGAAACCGGAGCACCCGGAGGAAACCCACGCACACACGGGGAGAACGTGCAGACTCCGCACAGACAGTGACCCAGCAGGGAATCGAACCTGGGACCCTGGCGCTGTGAAGCCACAGTGCTATCCACTTGTGCTACCGTGCTGCCCCTTCTTTCTCTTAAAAGAGTTTAACTCCAGTGACTAAGGTTTGTTGCTAACTTTAGCCTTAGTTTAATTGCTCTGTTTTATCACCTTTGCTCTCGAGTCACCAGGTATCTTTCTGATACCGCCACGTGGTTCAAGTCCGAGTAATGATCAATAATCCAATACACCGCTTAGTTAGATTTAAATCAAAGCACATTTATTGTACACAGTAATCACTACTCATGTACAAATTCTATGTCTAAGCTACTTCTACAGCTAACAGGCCAATACTTAACTTGGAACTGGCCCACCAGATCAGGGAAACAAATGGCCTTTCGTTCGGGTTCTGAGCCTGCGGGATTCGAAGTTGGCACAGATTGGTAGCTAGGAGCACCTATCTCGTAGCGAGCGTTGAAGTAAGACTTCCAGTTTTGAGCGGCTGTTGAAGAGTTACGAGAGCTGGAAGAGAGAGCGCCTTGAACTTGGGGCTCACTTCTTATAGTCCCCAGGGGCTTCCCGCCTTTCGGGGCGGACCCTGTACCTGGTCCCAAGTGATTGGACTTTGTCCCAATCACTTGGTTTGATTTTCTCCAATGCTGGAGCGGTTCCCTGATCGATGGGCGGTCTTGAGGTGGTCGTTCACCTCCTTTTGTGTAGGCTTCTGCTGGCGCCGAAGAGTCTGGTTTTGCTTTGTGTGTCTAAATGTTGCTCATTGTTCCCGGGGATTGCTCATTAGTATGCAGATGGCTGGTGTTTTGTTATGCTGATGGTTGCTGGTATCAATCTTGTCTGGCCTTTCCAGAGGTAAATACACAGTCAACCTGCAGCTGCTCGTTTTTGTCCTGTTGGCTGACCTTCCCATCAGCCTTTGCTGTTCGCCATTTTGAATCGGGAGTTGGCCATTTTAAGTGGCTATTGAGGTCATTACTTTTTTCCTTATCTCGCTCCTTGTACCGACTTTTCAACTTCCTCTGTTTCCTGGGGATAACACCCTGTCTGTTACTAACTGATCTGACAGTTCACTCCTTGGGAACCCACACCGCTTCCTGCTGGCACAATTGGATAAGGTTGTAACACTGGCTTGGGACGACTGTCACTCATGCAAGTGGTCTACATGTTTCTTTAAAATCTTCTCCTGTGCTTTAACCTCATAGGACACCAGTCCTGTTCTAGCCACAACAACTCAATTTGGTCTGATACCAAAATTCTTCACAAATACTTGATTCTCTATCTCAAATGCTCTTTGCACTTTTAAACAAATCATAGTTCCTCTTCTTGTTCCTCTGGCTTGGATCCACCCTCCTTGCTAAGTTTGGGAATGCCAGGCTCAAACTGGTCCTCTGCTAACGACCCATCAGTGGCTCAGTTGGAGAGACTCCAGCAGTCAATCACAGGGTGATCCTATTTGATTGCAGGAACCTAATCAACTCGGTGTTTAAAGATGCGGGTGATTGCTTCTCAAAGCCAGTCTTGAAAGTCTGCATTACCCTCTTGGTTAGACTCATGTCTAACTTAGTGAACGTTTGACCTCTCATCAGTTTCGCATATAGATCTTTGATTTTGGAGATGGTGTTCTTGTCTAACTTCGTGACCTGGTTCACAGTCAGCTTGTAATCCCCACAGATGCAAATGGTTTTATCCGGTTTCACTACTTGCTCAATTGCACTGGTTGAATGATGCCTAGGTCTTTCAGCCTTTTCAACTTTCTCCAATAACACATTGGTCACAGGTCTAGCCCTGAAAAATATTGGGTTGGCTTCTGGGTTCACATGAATTCTCACCTTAACTATTTTTCTCAGTTCTTCCTGAAGACATTTTGGTACGTGTTGATGATCTTGTGTAAACCCCCTTCTTTGGTGCTAAAAATCTCGAGCCAATTTAATTTGATCACCAACAGCCAGTCCTGCCCCATTAAACTCAGTCCCTGACCAGCCACCATGACTAAAGGCAGCTGTGCGGATTGCTGTGGCTATCTCACTGGAGTAATCATTGCGTCTATTATCTTTATGGCATCCCCCATCACCCTGGTGTTCTTCAAGATCAGGAGGTGGTCCCCTTCTGAATGTGCCAATATATCTGCTTCCCCCATCATGATGGTTGAGGCCTCAGTGTCTGCTTCCATCTCTAACGCCCTTCTATTTACCAATAACCCCACTGTGATCAGGGCCACTTTGCCCGCTTTTACATTATTGACAGACAACTTTCTGCTCCGCCTCAGGACCATCTTACATACTGGTGCTGTACTGATCAATTTACTAGCGCTCGGCAGGGTCTGCTTATGCTTGCACTCATGTCTCAAATGTCCTTTTTTTTCCGCACTTGAAGCATTCTGATTCACTAAATCTGCATACTCCTGGGGAGGTGGCTTCCCCACATCTGTAAGACTTTCCATACTCTAGGTATATCCTGTGGGCTGTGAGTTTAGTCTTCTATATCTTCCAATTCCTATATTTATTTCCTTGCTTGGACCAGTGCTTTCACTCCTGGTGCCACTGCATGCTTGCGGTTTCCAGCCCTAACTGTTGGACAGCGCAGCTCAGAGCACTTTGTAGCTTCTGGACACCCTTCTCCATGTTGTCCATGTTAAAGCAATCTCCAGCCCCTTTGTAAAATCTACTTCAATTCTGCCAAAAGCTTCTTTTGTATGGCTTCATCATTAACAGCACATACTAAGTGATCTCATAGCATTTCATTTAATGTAGTCCCCAAATTGTTCTGCAGTCTTCTTGAACCTTGCCACAAAGGCTGCAATGGCTTCTACTGGGGCTCTCCCAGTTGAATTAAACTTGTGATGCTGTAAATTTATTCGGGGCTTGGGGTAGTGCCCCCAATCGAATCAGACTGAATGCCTGTGCCTCACATGCTGTTTAAAAATGACTCTCTACTTCTCCTCCCCCTCTATTTTATTCATACGGATAAAGATTTTGAAGTGTTCCCCACACTGTACCCAATCTTCTGTAGCAGGATTTAACTGCTCTAGTTTACCAAAAAGAGGCATTTCGACTGTTCTCTTCCTGGCAGGCCAGACTTGTCTTGCAACTCTTTGCAATCGGACCTTTTTTCAGAAATTCTTGCAATCTAAATCGCTGGTCTTTACCTCATCATTAATGTAATAACTTCAAGAATTGGCTCCACCAGTTAATTTCTAAAACACAATGTATTACAACATTAGACAATTATTTACAGACTGCTTAAAACGGTCTTTACACACTCAGCTTTCGGGTCCAGCTGGGGGGATAAGTCCCAACACGTCCCAATGAAATACCAACTCCTTCTCTGATTGGGCTAGTGGGTCACATGACTCATCCCTCAGAGATTGCCCCTTAAAGGGGCCAGCTACTGCAATTTTTAAACAAATTAAACAAAGCGAATCCAGTCTAGGATTTTACACCACCACTTGTTTGGTTTTCTTTGTCTTAACTGCTTTTACACAAACTCTGAGATCCAGTCACCAATTTCTTTTTAAAAATAAATTTAGAGTGCCCAATTGTTATTTTTTTTCCAATTAAGGGGCAATTTAGCGTGGCCAATCCACCTACCCCCAATTCCACTGCAATCAATTTAGCTAAACTAAAACCTAAAGGCCCCAGTTGCCCAACAGCACCCATATGCTTATGCTTTTTATTTATCCTTCACACCATAACCCTCTCTAAACACAATAGAAACACAATTCGAACTTAACCAATCTCCACACATACAAACACCTTTGTCCAGCATGAATCTAACTATACACAAAGAACAATACAGCACAGGAACAGGCCCTTCGGCCCTCCAAGCCTACGCCGATCACGTGTCCTATCTAGACCAACCTCCTGTATCCTTCTATACCCCGTCTGTTCATGTGCCTATCCAGATAAGTCTTAAAGGTCATGAACGTATCTGCTTCAACTACTTCACTTGGCAGTGCATTCCAGACCACTATCACCCTCTGTGTAAAAAGCTTCCCCTGCACATCTCCACTGAACCTTCCCCCCTCACCTTGAACTTGTGCCCCTTCTAATTGTCATTTCCGCCCTGGGAAAAAGCCTCCAACTCTTCACCCTATCTATACCCCTAATAATTTTATAAACTTCTATCAGGTCGCCCCTCAGCCTCCGTCTCTCTAGGGAGAACAATCCCAGTTTATTCAATCTCCCCTCGTAGCTGGTAAACATTTTTTGGACTCTCCAAAGCCTCCACGTCCTTCTGGTAGTGCTGTGAATTGGACACAGTATTCCAAATGTGGCCTAACCAATGTTCTATATAATTGTAACATAACTTTTGTGCTTTTATACTCGATACCCCATCCTATGAAGGCAAGCATGCCATATGCTTTCTTTACCACCATTTCCACCTGTGCTGCCACTTTTAAGGATCTGTGAACCTGCACGCCCAAATCTCTGTGTCTCTATGCTCCTGATGGTTTTGCCATTTATTTTATAGCTCCCACCTGAATTGGATCTACTAAAAATGCAACAACTCGCATTTGTCTGGGTTAAATTCCATCTGCCATATTTCTGCCCAATTTTGCAGCCTATTTATATCCTGTTGTATTCTCTGACAATCTTCATCACTATTCGCAACTCCTGCAATCTTAATATCATCTGCAAACTTGCTAATCAGACCCGCTACGTTTCCTTCCAAGTCATTTATATATATTACAAAGAGCAGAGGTCCCAGTACTGATCCCTGCGGAACACCACTAGTTACAGACCTCCATTTGGAAAAACACCCTTCCACTGCTACCCTCTGTCTTCTATGGCCAAGCCAATTCTGGATCCATCCAGCTAGCTCACCCCTGACCCCATGTGATCTAATCTTTTGCACCAGCCTGCCATGAGGGACCTTATCAAATGCTTTACTAAATTCCATGTAGACAACATCCACAGCCCTTCCCTCATCAATCATTTTTGTCACCTCCTCAAAAAATTCAATCAAATTAGTGAGACATGACCTCCTTCGTACAAAACCATGCTGCCTGTCGCTAATAAGACCATTCACTTCCAAATGTGCATCGATCCTATCTCTAAGAAACTTTTCCGACAATTTCACTATCACTGACGTCAAGCTCACTGGCCTATAATTACCCGGATTATCCTTGCAACCCTTTTTAAATAACGGTACAACATTGGCTATCCTCCAGTCCTCTGGGATCTCACCTGTGGCCAATGAGAACACACAGATTTCTGTCAGAGGCCCAGCTTTTTCATCTCTTGTCTCCCACAGTAATCTGGGATAGATGCAATCTGGCCCAGGGGATTTGTCTGCCTTAATGCTTTTTAATATGCCTAACACTTCCTCCCTCGCAATAACGACCTGTTCTAAAGTTCTTACACATCCCTCTGAGACACCACCGATCAATGGGTCCCTCTCCTTTGTGAATACCGATGCAAAATACTTATTATGGACTTTGTCTACTTCCTCTGGTTCTACACATAATTTCCCTCCTTTGTCTTGAGTGGACCAACTCTTTGTTTAGCTACCCTCTTGTTCCTAATATACGTATAAAATGCCTTGGGATTCTCCTTAATCCTGTCTGCTAAGGACATTTTGTGACCCCTTTTTGCCCTCCTAACTCCTTGAGCTCTTTTCCACTTTCCAAACAGAGAAACATTAAAATAAACACACTTAAAACAATACCTTATTTCCTTGTAATCCTCAAGTGCTTTATCTGTTTTTAGTTGCCTGTACCTCACATATCCATGTTTTAACTTTTTGACAAGATTCTCAATTTCCCTGGTCATCCATGGTTCCCGAATCCTGCCTTTCTTGTCCTTCCTTTTTACCGGCACATGCCTGTCCTGCACTCCCATCAACTGCTTCTTAAAAGACTCCCACATGCCAAATCTGGATTTACCCTCAAACAGCCTCTCCCAAACAACAGCCTCCAAATCCTGCCTACTCTGGTTGTAGTTAGCCTTCCCCAATTTAGCACCTTAACCCTCGGACAACATTCGTCCTTTTCCATGAGTATCCAAAAGCTTACGGAATTGTGGTCACTGTTTGCCACATGTTCTCCCACTGCAACTATGATGACCTGGCCGGGCTCATTCCCTAATACTAGATCCAATATAGCCCCTCTCTAGTCGGACTATCCACCTATTGTTCCAAAAAACCTTCTTGGACACACTTAACAAATTCCTCACCATCCAGACCCCTAGCCCTAAGGGATTTCCTATCAATGTGAGGAAAATTAAAGTCTTCCACTACAACAACCCTGTTACTTCTACATCTATCCAGAATCTGCTTACATATCTGTTCTTCAACTTCCCGTGGGCTGTTGGGAGACCTGTAGTACACTCCCATCATAGTGACTGCCGCCTTCCTGTTTCTGAGCTCTACCCACAGTGCCTCGTTACTTGATTCTTCCATGTTGTCCTCCCTCTGTACAGTTTTATGCTTCCAAACAGAGAAACATTATAATAAACACACTTAAAACAAGACCTTATTTCTAATGTTTACCAATACAAAATTAATTCCCTTAAAACTACATTTGTTTTCCTAACAACAGGAAGGTCCTGAGAAAAGAGAGTTGGAATTTGAAGTATTCCATGTATTCCGGAGGGATCTGGCCCTCCAGAAAGTGAGGAATGGGTACAAAGATGTACTTTCTGAGACCATTCTGTAATTGGAAACAAATGGCTGGAGAGGATTTATAAAATGCAACAGTTAATAAAATCAAAAGTGAGGATCAGGCAGAAACTGTGATCAGGGTGAGAGTAGAGGCAGGGATATTGGGACAGATAGGTCTGAAGAAAGACTACATTTCAAAAGCTTTGATCCTGAAAATTGAATAATCAGAGCAAACCTAATGACCCTCCCCCAGAAAGGTGAGAAAAATATGTATACAGGGAACTTAGAATGAGCATAATTCAGATCATTGAAACAGCAGAGATAGCACTATCTTTTAACTATCATGGAATTACCTCAAAAGCTGACGTAATATCTCTTTTCCAATAGCATCTCCATCTTGCTAATCCCTGAACACCAGCACTGGCCTAGAAAAAAACCCATTCGCTCATTCAATCTCCTTACCATTTGTTTCTCATGATTTCTAATCTTGAAAGGGTTTTGACTTTGCTTCCTATCCATTTCCCACTTTTCCTTGTACTTGACTTGCTGTGTGCTCCTAGGTTTACCTTCTGTAATCAGTATCATAGAAGATGCTATCTAATTTTAAAAATAACCAATTGTTTCTTCTAGAAATCTCATTGTTCCCGACTCTCATAGGTCATTCTTACCTTCTACGCAAGTTACACAATATTTTTATATATATAGTAATATTAGTACTATTAAACTACCAGAATAGTATTAATATATTATTAAGCTACCAGGGACGGGATTCTCCGTAATCGGCGCGATGTCCGCCGACCGGCGCCAAAAACGGCGCAAATCAGTCCGGCATCGCGCTGCCCCAAAGGTGCGGAATTCTCCGCATCTTGAGGGGCCGAGCCCTCACCTTGAGGGGCTAGGCCCGCGCCGGACTGATTTCCGCCCCGCCAGCTGGTGGGAAAGGCCTTTGGTGCCCCGCCAGCTGGCGTGGAAATGACTTTGCCGGGCAGCGCATGCGCGGGAGCGTCAGCTGCCGCTCACGGCATCCCCGCGCATGCGCAGTGGAGGGGGTCTCTTCCACCTCCGCCATAGTGGAGACCATGGCGAAGGCGGGAGGAAAAGAGTGCCCCCACGACACAGGCCCGCCCGCGGATCGGTGGGCCCCGATCGCGGGCCAGGCCACCGTGGGGGCACCTCCCCGCCCGGGGCCAGATCGCCCCGCGCCCCCCCCAGAACCCCGGAGCCCGCCCGCGCCGCCTTGTCCCGCCATTGAGAGGTGGTTTGATTCTCGCCGGCGTTACAGGCATTCCAGCAGCGGACCTCGGCCCATTGCGGGCCGGAGAATCGCCGGGGGG
This sequence comes from Scyliorhinus torazame, assembly GCF_047496885.1. Lineage (NCBI taxonomy): Eukaryota > Metazoa > Chordata > Chondrichthyes > Carcharhiniformes > Scyliorhinidae > Scyliorhinus > Scyliorhinus torazame. The sequence continues at coordinate 78,302,410 of NC_092721.1, read as the reverse complement.
GGGGCCCGCCAACCAGCGCGGCGCGATTCCCACCCCCGCCGAATATCCGATGCCGGAGAATTCGGCAACCAGCGGGGGCGGGATTCACACCAGCCCCCTTCGATTCTCCCACCCGGCGGGGCGGGGTCGGAGAATCCCGCCCCAGAGCACAAACTACTCATATTTGTGCATACTTCATATTTGTGGGTTTCTCCTTTTTCAATATGATGGGCCTGATGATTTGGAAACAATTGTTCTGTGTTGTTACCTCATTAATGGTTAAGTCTCAATTCAAAACACCAAATTTTATTAGTATCTGCAGCTTGAAATCCTTTCAGATTAATAGGTATACACCTTATGGGTGAGCTCAGAAGCTCCATATTGCATATCTCTGCAGCCTTCAAATAGAAATAACTTGTTACCCCAGCCATACACTGCCAGAGGAAAGAAAGAGGTTTCCTACAAACAATAAAATAGGTACACATGTTATCCAGCCATTGAAGCAAATGTTCCAGTTCTCTGAATGGGACTGATAATGGAGCATAGAGAAGATCATACATAATGAAATCAGCAGGATTTTTGAAATTAATTAACTATATGATGTCAGATGAAATGAGGCAACACTACAGGATTGCTATTTGTAATATTTTTAGCAGAATATTTAAGTTTGAGGATGGAAAGATCACTTTGCGGAGAGTAATAATTCAAATCTCATTAGTAGCAACACCATGGGATTAGATGTGAATATATTAAATTGATTTATTATGAATTTCTTAACCATTTTCATTGTCCTACTTTATAGTAACAATTTTTATGCGTTCTTAAGACCACACAAAATTTAAGGAAAAGGAATAATACAGGAACAGAGTAGGTTGGAATAAGGTTTCAAGATATTCTAAACTATGAATTTAAATGAGTCCTCTCTGTTGACATTGCTCACGAGGGACCTGTTCCTTTTTTTCTCTGTAACATGAAAAGGATAATTAGATGGTATATTGAAATCCCAAGATTTATTTTCACAAGACTCAATGCTGCAACAGAATTTGATGGTAACAGTGTGGAAATCATCCTGGGCCTCTCTCCCCAGCTGTTCCAATTCATATGTGCACTTTCAAGGGGCATTTCTTTGAATTTAAGTACAGTTTAGTGCAATCAGATGGAAGATGTTACTGTTAAAATCATGGAATATTCTTTCAGAACTATTTGTGAGCAGTAAATATTATGCAGATTTAAATATCATATTTTTAAAGATACTTTAAATGTGTTTGCATTGACATATTATTGTCTACAATACACCACCACCTTCTCGAGGGTAATTAGGGGTGAGCAACAAATGCTGGCCTAGCCAGCAACACCCACATCCTGTGAAAAAATAAAAAATGGCTTCTCGCATGTTTTACTGGGCCAACTTTGTCACCAGCTGATTGCATCAAACAGTAGATATATGGGCTAATTCTCTGGGGTCTTCAATGAAGCCAACACTTCTCCAAATGTATGAACTGTGGAAACAGTGGGCATGTCTATATTCAGTACAATCTCATCTGTTCCGATATCCTGTCCTACAAACCGCAATATATCATTAGATCTTTGAATGTTCCCTTACGCTGATGACAGCCTGCATAATTGGCTCACTGTACATTAGAGTTTTTTTTAAATAGACCAGCAGAAACTCAGAGTGATTGAAGCTGACAATTTTCAGGGATATTTTTCCTAAAGGGTTAACTCTTCCACAAGCGTTCAGGCAGCATTTTATCAGAATTCTTTTCAGCACCACAATGGTCTCCTCAAGAATAGGACCTACAAAACGTCAATGCTTTCCCCTCATAAAACTCTGGGCTTTAATTGTTGGGGAAACAGAACATGATAGGATTATATCAGAACAAATACGGCCTTTGAGAAAATAATGCAAGGCAGATACTCCCCATTTCTACCTCTCATTCTTTCCATGATAAGTTGCAATCTTCAAAGATAATTCTATGATTCTATTCTATTATTTCTATTTGAATCAAAGTGGGCCATAAATAAATTGGATTGCTTATTAACAGTACAGAAATGTCAAAGTTTAAAGCACGGAAAGATGTTATTCTACTCAGCAAGTCTGTTTTGCCCTTTGAGCTAATCCAAACTAGTTTCATTCCCTGCTTCCTCTTCGGGTGGGTATATATCTTCCTCTGCTTCAAGTCTTTAGTTTCCCTATAAGATAGAAGGGTCTCTGTTGCAACCATACTCTGTAGGAAAATATTCCAGTTTCTTGCACCTCTCTACATTAAAAAAACTCTTAACCACTCTCTTAATGACTATTTAGAGTTGATATCCCTCCGCCCCCTTTATGAGTGCTTCACACAGAGAAGCACTTTGACCTATTGAACTCTGCTGTATTTGGCAGTGCTTCTATTCAGAACCTCAATAATCTTGGATAATTATCTCCCTTTCAAGGAGAAGTAGACTTATGTTTATTGTCATAAATAAATTTAATTGCATGTCCCATATATTTGATTTAATTTCCCAATATGTTACAGCCTATTTCTGATCCATTTAAAGTTATTTATGAATAAAATAGATTGGTTTATCCCCAAAATTTGAATTAAGCTATGTAAAATTACAGAAAAATCTAAACGTGTTTATGACCCAGTGAGGAGGGGTTAAATGGTCCACTCTTTGTCCTTTCCTTGTTTCACTGCTACAGATTTAAGGTATACGGAGAGTACTTAACTATTTACATCCTGCGATCATAAAATAAGGTCATTTTCTTGAGTTTAACAAAGAAAGAGGATATCTTTATTATACCTCAGCCAATCTAAGTAAAAATGACGCATTGACTTTTGTATGCACGCGTACACACTCGATGTCCACACACGCGCAAATACAGATTAAGGAGTGGGCAAGGATATGTTGGTCCATAAAAGTTCAAAAGTATTCACAGTCTATTGTTTGGTGACTCGGCTGGCTTCAGATGAATTTGGTGGTCTTCTGCTTTCAGCAGTGAGGAAGGTAAAACTACAGGTGGATAATCTATCTGTTCTTCTGGAGTCACAGCTGAGTAATTGAGTTCTTTCTTTCAAACCTTTGTCTGCTGCACGTAGAAAGAATCAAACAATAGCAGACTGATGTGTTGAGTGCTCTGCTACACAGACGAACCAACATGGTTGTGAATGGTGCAACTCAGTTTTATTACTAACATATATTTACAATGGTAAACTGGTTACTGTGGTTCGATCATAACTCTTGAATCTGTGGACCTATTCCTAACACTATCTTGGAGTGGCACTCAGCACATGGTGGATGTCTGAGGGGCTTGTTGTGAGCTCTGTGCCCTGAGCTGTCTCCTGCTGGAATGAACGGGAAGTGTCGTGTTCCCTGTTTTGTAGTGTGTATGCTCTTGCCTGTGATTGGCTGTGGTGTTGTGTGTGTGTTGATTGGTCCGTTGATCTGTCCATCAGTATGTATGTATGTTTGCACCATGATGTTTACCTGAATGTCATGACATCTGCCCTTTTTTACAAGAACATGTGCCTATGTGGTTATAAATAGAGATGTGTACTGAGTGCAGCTGAATGTGTGTGTGTGCAATATCTACAGCATGTACATGGGTCTAAACTATATACAAGGGGCGATGACGGGTGCGACATGGCAACGAGGTTGTACCATAAACAAAGGACGGGGAAATGTTGAACGACAAAACGAACTCCTGTAACGACAAGGAAGAACAGAAACATATTAACACAGTGGTATCATGAGTTCAATGTACAAACAGGCTCATAAGTCCAGTCTAGTAGGTGGGCGACGAATTTGGGTTGACCGCCTCAAGGGTGGGTCAGGACCCACCGGCTGAGGAATGGGCCTGGCCACGGGCGACGACGGAAGGGGCATGGTGGCAGGAAGCTCCACAAAGTCGACATCAGGAACAACAGGAGGGCGTGGTACCGGTGTAAGTGCCCGTAGCGAGCGTGGAAGTAGGCGAAGACCCCGGCGATTGCGCCTGCGAATGGATCCATCAGGCATGCGAACCAGGAACGAGCAGGGAGCCACGCGTCGGAGAACTTTGGCAGGTGCTGACCAGCCACCTTCTGGTAGGTGGATGCGGACGTCGTCTCCAGGCGCCAGGGCGGGAAGATCAGTTGCCCGTGTGACATATGCCATCTTCTGGCAAACGCGCTGCTGTTGCATTCTGTGTAGTACCGGAGCATGGTTGGTTGTGGGTACCAGAATGGATGGCACAGTGGTCCTGAGGGCGTGACCCATCAACAGCTGGGCTGGTGAGAGGCCAGTGGCTTGTGGGGCCGAGCAATAGGCCAGCAGGGCTAGGCAGAAATCCGATCCGGCAGCAGCAGCCTTGCAAAGGAGCCGCTTGACGATGTGAACGCCCTTCTCCACCTTTCCATTGGACTGGGTATGCAGAGGGCTGGACGTCACGTGTGTGAAGCCATACGAAGCAGCAAAGGACGACCATTCCTGGCTGGCAAAACAGGGCCCATTGTCCGACATGACAGTAATCGGAATGCCATGGCGAGCGAAGGTGTCTTTGCAGGCCCTTATGACAGCGGACGATGTCAAATCGTGCAGGCGTATGACCTCTGGATAGTTTGAAAAGTAATCAATGACGATTACATAGTCCCTGCCGAGCGCGTGAAAAAGGTCCACACCCACTTCGCCAGGGGGACGTCACCAGCTCATGGGGCTGAAGCGTCTCAGGAGGTTGCGCCAGTTGAAACCTTTGACAGGTGGGGCAGTTGAGCACCATATTGGCAATGTCATCACTGATGCCCGGCCAGTATACTGCCTCTCGAGCCCTCCGTCTGCACTTCTCGACCCCAGATGGCCTTCGTGTAGTTGGTCGAGGACCAGTTTGTGCATGCTGTGCGGAATCACAATCCGGTCCAGCTTTAGGAGGACACCATCAATGACGGCCAAGTCGTCTCAGACATTGTAGAACTGCGGGCACTGTCCTTTGAGCCACCCTCCCGTCATGTGGCGCATCACCCTTTGTAGAAGGGGGTCAGCCGCAGTCTCCTGGCGAATACGGGCCAGACTGGAGTCGTCAGCTAGAAGATTTGCCGATGTGAAGGCCACCTGCGCTTCGACTTCACAGACGAACCCCTCCGGATCTGGCGGTGTGCTCACTGCTCTAGATAGGGCATCCGCAATGATAAGGTCCTTTCCTGGGGTGTAGACCAGTTGGAAGTCATATCTTCTGAGTTTGAGTAGGATGCGCTGGAGGCGAGGGGTCATCTCTTTCAGGTCCTTATGTATGTTGCTGACCAGGGTGCGATGGTCAGTCTCGACGGTAAACTGGGGGAGACCATACACGTAGTCATGGAACTTGTCTATTCCGGTTAGCAAACACAGGCACTCCTTTTCAATCTGCGCGTAGCACTGTTCTGTGGGGGTCATGGCCCGCGAGGCATAGGCGACCGGGGCCCATGACACAGTGTCATCCCGCTGGAGGAGTACCGCCCCAATACTGGACTGGCTGGTATCAGTCAAAATTTTAGTGTCACGAGATGTGTCGAAAAACGCCAATAGTGGGGCTGTGGTGAGCTTACTTTTGAGCTCCTCCCATTCCTTCTGGTGTATGGGCAGCCACTGGAACTCCGTGGACTTCTTGACTAGGTGGCCCAGAGCCGTCTTGACGGAGGCAAATTTGGGAATGAACTTCCCCAGGAAGTTGACCATGCCTAGAAAGCGTAGGACAGCCGCCTTATCTGCCGGATCCGGCATGGCTGTAATGGCGCTCACCTTGTCTGCATCCGGATGGACCCCTGACCGGGATATGTGGTCCCCCAGAAACTTTAGCTAAGTTTGTCCGAAAGAACAATTGGCTTGGTTGAGGCGCAGGCCGTTTTCCCGTATGCGCGCAAAGATGCGCTGGAGCCGATTGATGTGCTCCTGTGGTGTGGTGGACCAGATGTTGACGTCGTCCACGTAGACACGCACCCCTTCGATGCCCTCCATCATCTGTTCCATGATCCTGTGAAAGACCTTGGATGCCGAGATGATGCCAAATGGCATTCTGTTATAGCAGAACCTGCCGAAAGGGGTGTTGAAGGTGCACAGCTTTCGGCTGGACTGATCCAGTTGGATCTGCCAAAAACCCTTCGAGGCATCCAGTTTTGTGAAGATTTTAGCCCGGGCCATTTCGCTCGTGATCTCTTCACGTTTGGATATGAGGTAGGGTTCCCTCATTATGTTGTTGTTGAGGTCTTTTGGATCAATGCAGATCCGGAGCTCGCCAGTGGGCTTCTTAACACACACCATGGAGCTGACCCATGGCGTGGGCTCCGTGACCCGGGATAGCACCCCTTGGTCCTGGAGATCCTGCAGCTGCTGCTTGAGGCGGTCTTTGAGTGTCGCTGGGACCCTGCGAGGTGCGTGAATGACCGGGGTTGCGCCAGTTTGAGACGTATTCTGAAGGTGTAGGGCAGTGTTCCCATGCCCTCGAATGCCTCCTGGTTGTGGGCGAGGAGCGATTGAAGCTGTGCCCTGAATTCTGCATCCGGGAAGTCAGATGTGCCTTCTGGAGACAAGAGCGTGGACCCGTTGCACGAGGTGGAGAACCTTGCATGCCTGTGCGCCTAGCAGGGAGTCCTTTGATGATCCGACTATTTCGAATGAGAGTGTGGCCGTGTGTGTGTTGTGTGTCACCTGGAGCTGGCAGGATCCCATAGCCGGGATAACATTTCCATTGTAGTCGACCATCTTGCAACGGGATGGCCGAATTGGTGGTCTGACCTTCATGGCGTAAAAGGCTGACCATGCTATGAGGTTGGCGGAGGCGCCAGTGTCCATACGGAATGTTATCGGTGATCGGTTGACCGTTAGGGTGGCACACCATTCATCACCCGGATTGACAGTGTTCACTTGCAACGGCTCGTGGGTCCTGGCTGGAGACATCCGGTTCCCATCAATGACCGCAACACGGAAGGCGTCCCGGTCGTCTGTGTCACTGGTCTGGATATCGTCTGGGCACGACTTGGAGTAAGGAGGCTGAATGGTCCGCACGTCCCTGCGAGGTTGTCGGAATTAGGGAACAGTGGCAGGTTGAGCTGCTCGATAGCAGGCAGCATAGTGGCCCATCTTGCCACAGCGGAGGCATTGTCGGTTTCTTGCCGGACATTGGCGCTTTAAATGTGCGGCTCCCCAGTTGTCGCACGTCGTGACGTCATGGCGTTCGTTGCGCCACCGCGCATGCGCAGTTCGGTCTTGCGTCGAGCGCACCTGCGCATCACGTCCCTCTGTGTCGACATCTTTTTTGGCGCGCACAAACGCGGGAGGCCTCGGAAAGCGCACAAAATGGCCGCCCTCGTCTGGGCCACGGGCCGGGAGGAACTCGATCGCCTGGACCCGTTCGGCCTCGTAGGATGCCTGCCTCGCCGATCCGGCCGCGTAGGACCCCTGCCGCGCCGATTCGGCCGCTTGAAATTGGGAGTAGTGACCGGTCGCGTTTTCATGCAGGACACCGGCTTCGATTGCGGAGGCTAGGGTGAGGCCTTTAATTTTTAGGAGCTGCTGGCGTAGGGTGCCCGAGGTGACCCCAAAAACAATCTGGTCCTGAATCATTGAATCGGAGGTGGTGCCGTAACCACAGGACTGCGCGAGGATACGGAGGTGTGTAAGGAAGAATCGAAAGGGCTCATCCTTACCTGCAGGCGCTGCTGAAAGAGATACCTCTCGAAACTCTCGTTGACCTCGATGCTGAAATGTTGGTCGAGTTTGAGAAGGACCGTCTTGTACTTGGTCTTGTCCTCACCTTCCACGAACACCAGGGAGTTGTAGACATGGATGGCGTGTTGACCTGCCGTGGAGAGGAGGATGGCGATCTTTCTGGTGTCCGAAGCGCTCTCCTTTTCGCTGGCCTCCAGGAAGAGCAGGAAGCACTGTTTGAACAGCTTCCAATTGACGCAGAGGTTTCCAGCGACTTGTGGCGGCTGCGGCGTGCTGACGGTGTCCATGGTGCAGGATGGCAGATTCCTGAGGATTCGTAGGTAGGTCCCACAGTTACTGGGTTCCAAGCCTGGTACTATGATGTGTTGGGTGCTCAGCTACACAGACGAACCAAGGTTGCAAATGGTACAACTCAGTTTTATTACTGACATATATTTACAGTGGTAAACTGGTTACTGAGATCATAACCCTTGAATCTGTGGACCTATTCCTAACACTATCCTGGAGTGGCACTCAGCACATGGTGGATGTCTGAGTGGCTTGCTGTGAGCTCTGTGCCCTGAGCTGTCTCCTGCTGGAATGAGCGGGAAGTGTCGTGTTCCCTGTTTTGTAGTGTGTATGCTCTTGCCTGTGATTGGCTGTGGTGTTGTGTATGTGTTGATTGGTCCGTTGATCTGTCCACCAGTATGTATGTATGTTTGCACTATGATGTTTACCTGAATATCATGACACAGATAGGGTCCAAAAGCTTGAAATTGAGTAGCGAGAGAGAGAGAGGAACAAACTCACTTTGCTTCTCAAATGCTTGTCTCCAGTTCTGCTGAGAAAACATGTGCTTAAAACGTACAAAGATCGGTTTGTCATGTACTCATCCTCTCCAAATGATCAGTAATATTACATGATCGTGCTGAGTATCTGGAAGTCATGTTAATGGAATAGGAAATATGGTTCATTCACATTCCTCTGAGGTCTTTGTATTGATGGGCTTTTGTCGACATGGGGTTTCCACCTCAAATGAGGTGGAATGTACAGTCATACCAATTAGGTAGCCATCTTGACTGCGTGTTCATGTCACTTTAGTCTGTATTTTTAAAGTCTGATTTTTAAAAATTCAATTCATGTTTCCAGCCGGTGGATTAAAAATCATTATTTGGCATAAAGCATATCTTCATGGGTAGTTCAGAAAGTAAATCTGAATTATCAAATCATTTGAATTCAGAGGCTTTGAATTATGAGGAGTAGACAGTATAAAGAAGTTAATTTTATTTCTTAGATCCAAGGACTTGTGGACATGGACCCTATTTACCATTTCTCAGTAAATACCAACGAAATTGGTTTTACTATTTTGCAGCTTCCAGTCAGATTAATCAAATTCATTTAGTATGTATTGCATTTCATAGCATGAATGTTGTCTATTCAGTCAAGGAAGAGAACTCTTTCCAGTCACAGATTATGGAATTTTTATTTTTATTTATCGTTTGAAATCTCATTTTTCTGTCATTTGAACTTGTGTACAGGAGATCTTTTTATTTGTAAAGTTTGAAATAATCTGAGCTGGACATTTGTCACATTGAAGGCTGTTATTTTAATAATTTACATAATTTTGACACATAGCCAGATTTTCGCCAAGGGATGGAAAGGTTGAGTTGAGAACCTTCCCAACCCAGCAAACCGACGTCCTTTAAACGGGATGGGGCCCCAACCACCATTTCCATCTCAGGGATGCAGTGGAGTTGGGCCTGCTGCCTTCACAGGGAGCCGAGTGCCAAGGCAGACGAGCTAAAAGACCTGCCACGGTTCTCGGCACTTTGGCCCGGTTGTATCAAAGGCGATTAAGGCCTCTGGCCCTCATCCCCCACCCACCCTTTGTGTCCATTTCCCCACTCATATCGTCCATACTCAGTCTCCTGATATGTATTATGTGTAGAACCAATACGCAATATAAAAATAGTGGGATGTCTTTGAAATGTTTATTTTAAAAAAATTAGTTCAAACATCCCTTGAAAAAAACTGCTGCCCTTAAAACCTTGGAAAAGTGTCAACCAAACAGAACCACTCATGGTGTCAATAACAGAAGCTTTACCTCACTTCACACCTCTTAATTTTGCCCAAATAAGCACACACGGTAAGATGTCCCAGAAATCGGCAAAGGCAAATGGCAGGCGGGAAATGGCAGCTTCCTCTGATCTAATATAATGAGCCTCTTCCTTTGATCTAATATACTCCTCGGCCTGCCACCATTCAACCTCCTTGGGCGGTCACAGTAAAGGTTTAAGTTTCTTTTTCACAAGGATATATCTTTTCCGAATCAGAATGTATTTAATTATTTAAGCAGTGAGCAATAAGGAATCAATTGAACAAGGTTTTCTTGAGCGAAAGAAAGAGTAAATTCATGAACCACTAAACCCAAGACAAAAAATAATAATAAAAGCGTGACATCACATGCAAGTATCAGAAATAAGGGAAGTTAACATCCAATAAATAAATTTTTTAAAAAGAATATATGTTAAGAGTTCTATGATTGTCTTTAAGCTGTAGATCTTTAACCATTTCCGCCAATTTGGATTAACTGGTTTCGTGGATGCGGTCAGATCTAACGGATGTGGCAATTTTTGCAAGATCTCGATGCGCTGGTATTTCTGGGAGATGTGGATGGATCTGTCTGTGGCAGCCATTGTTTCAATATCCAGAACTTTACATTTGAATGTGCTTTCCTCAGACGATGAAGTATTTCAGTGGGTCTCTAAATTATAGGAAATATCACTCTCTGCACCCCTGAGGCTGTTTTCACCTTTGAAGGTGACCTTGCATTTTTAAGTAGTTTGTTCTGTCTCACTGCAAATTGCAACATTTCTGGTCAGCTAAAAATTATACTTTCAAAAATAAGGGGCATAGCATTGTGACACTTCTGCATCACATGAAATTAGATTCTCTCTCATTCTATTACGTTTTTAAAAATAGTTATGGACGGGGGTGTGATTTAATTTAAACAATCCTGATTTTTCATCTCACCACCCATCCGTAAGCACAAAAATATTTTGATTTTCCCCTTTATCAGTGGAGGTGTATTTCCCAACTCCTCAGTTTTGGTATGATCCAATTTCTACTAATAACCCCACAGCAAACTTGAGAGGGTTAGTTTATTTGCACACTCAAATGCAGGAGGTTGGCAACGTGGCCTCCTTTTCACCCATGCAATTGTTATGGACTGGAGGGGGTTTAATTTAAAACAACCCTGATTTCTCCCCTGACCGCCCATCCATAAACAGAAAGGAGTTTTTGATTTCCCCTTTTAAAGTGGTGGCGTATTTTCAACCCCTCTGTTTTGGAATGATCCAATCCTCTATTAATAACCCCACAGCAAACTCAAGACAGGATAAAATCAGAGGGATAGTTTATTTTACACACACTCAAAAACCAGATGGGGATGTTGCTACGTGGGCCCCAGTACATTCATACATTAAAGAGGGATAAAGGAAAGAAAGGTTCAGGGCAAAGACCACAGGCAAAGTAAGAATTATTGTTTCACTTGAGCCTTTACCCCATACCCCGAAAAGGACAGGGAAGACCACCACCTCAGTCCCCAAAGATCTGTCGAAAGGGTTCTGCCTTCTTGAACATTCTAATTTTAAATGTTTTACTTATCTCTCTAAGGGCATCCTCTTGATAACTAATATCTGCCTCAGAAGCACCCAGCTCTCCTGCTAAGACTTCCCAAAGCTTCAGAGCTGCCAGCCCTCTGACTGGGCCGACAGCATCTATATCCTGTCTATTGTCCCTAATTGGTTGGTGAGCCCAAACGCAGCCAATTAGGAGAACGTCTTTAGTAAACCTGCTGATCCAGTCCCGTTGGCAGCTGGTGTGGATTTGGGAACCCCCGTTGACACTGACATTAGGGTCACAAAGCCTGACGTAAAATCCTGCCCACTGCATCTAATATATACAAAACTTCCTGTTTGGAAATGTGGAAATATACATGAAAAATCTAAAGAGGCTACGTACAATATGGAGAGATTGCAATCCTGCCTTTTGCATACTCTCATCAATATATCATCTTCAGTCATTTACTGAGAATACTTGTTCACAAGGTCAGCATTATGTTTCTCAGTTCATTTTTGCACTGGAATTTTTCAATTAAGTAAGAAATATTAAGTGCTACTGGGCTACCAAATTAACATAAAGCTGCTAAATATGATTCCTGTTTAATTGGTATGAAAATTAAATTTGTACCAAAATATTGTTGTCCTTTATGAAATTTCATTTTGTTCATATTCCCCCAGAGTCCATTTGTCTGAAAGAAGAAAGATAAGGTTGACCAAAATGATTATTCTGAATGGGAAGCGGTAATTAGAATGAAAGTAATTAAATCTAGAATTGATTTTGTTTCCTCTACATTAAGTAAATTCAACTTGTAATGTTGTGATGTTAGTTACTGCACAAAAAGAAAAGGTCAAATCCCTTTCAGTTGGCTCTTTAAACTTCTCTTTATATCTGGTGTAATCTCCATATAAAAGTGGAGCATATATATTTATTTAAAAAGGATCACTGCTGCATATCTTTTCAGTTGATACATTTAAATTCTCAATCTGCTTGAAAAGTAATTGTTTAGTCAACCTGTTACATTTTTTATATGTCACCCTTCACTTGTTGGATAAAGCCAAAAAGAGAAAAGTCTGCCTTCAGATAGGTAAAGAGGGTAATGTGGAACACCACAGAAGAACCATAGATTACCACTGTGCAGAACCTTATCAGGTCTACACGCACCCTCTGAAATAGCACCCTACCCAGGCCCACTTCCCTACCCTATCCCCGTAACCCCATCTCACATGCACATCTTTGGAAACTAGGGGGCAATTTAGCGTGGCCAATCCACCTAACCTGCACACCTTTGGAATGTGGGAGGAAACCGGAGCACCCGGAGGAAACCCACGCAGACACGGGGAGAAAGTGCAAACTCCACACAGTCACCCAAGGCCAGAATTGAACCTGGGAGCCTGGAGCTGTGAGGCAGCAGTGCTAACCACTGTGCCACCGTGTCGCCCCATTGAAGATTATATTAGATCAAAGGAAGAATCTCATAAAGATGCCAAAGCATAATAATTCTGAGGATTGGGAGGATTTTATAATTTAGCAAAGGAGGACTAAGAAGCTGATAAAGGAAGGGAGAATAGAAAATGAATGTAAGCTAGTAAGAAATATGGAAACTTCTATAAAAGCTTCAAGAGCTATATAAAAAGGCAAAATTAGGAAAGTCAAATATCCATTAAAGGCAAAGATATGAGAATTTATAATGGAGAATAGGGAAATGGCAGTGAAACTATAATTACTTTGTGTTTGACGTCAGAAAAAGAAGATACCAAAAACCTCCCAGAGAACCAAGAGACTACTGGGAATGAGGAACATAAATAAATTAGTATTAGTGAAACAAAGTAGTACTGGAGAAATTAATTGGTGCCACAATACATTTTTCACCTTGAACATATCAACAGGAACTCGGTTTAATATTTTATTTGAAAAACAACACTTTTGTCTGTGGAGTAGTCTCTCAATGTCAGCCTAGATTATGTGCTGAAGTGTGCAGCTAAGCCATAATAGTTGCAAAACCTGGGTTGCTGTATATGAAAATTAACTAGTTTTTGAAAAAGAATTGAGGCATGGGACTATTTACCCATTGAGGAAATAAACTTTGATGAATGTTTTGGTGTGGACCAACTGAATTACCATAATTATAAGCATCCAATCTTTGAACAAACCCTGAAAATTTGTTGTGGGCAGCATATATCCTGGTATTCATAGAAAAATGGGCTGACCAGAGCTTCCACCACAAACCCTGCCAAAATTAAAAGGATGCAGGGAAAATATATTGATTTCCATGCCAATAGCAGACACTCGCACACTAAAGCCATCTTAGAACCACCGATACTGCAAATTGTAGCAATTAGTCGGTGTCTGACTGCAGGAGGGGTGTTTCCCCTCCAGCTTTGCAAAAAAAATCAGCAATGCCTGTCATGAGATTAGGGTGATTGTGGTAGTGGATTCCAGTATTAGATACAATACGGCACACTCTGGTCGAAGGCCAGATAACACTTGTTGGGAAAGATTGTAACCTGACTTGCCTTGCAGTTCTGTGTTCAAATTCTGAAAATGTGTTAATGATAAAGTTAGTTCACAGCAATGGTGTAGGTCATCGTGCAACATAGAATCAACACAATGCCCGTGCAGGGACCCAGCCCATGATTCCAGCCAGGGCACTCAGGTGGAGTTCACTTCCACCCATTGACAGTTATACCAGGTGCCTCTGAAGGACAGGGATGTGGGAACTCTGTTGGGATTCTGCACCCCTACCTACGGCCCACCACACTTCTCCATAAGTCTTAAATCCATATTATACAGGTCCAGGTTAATTTATAGCTCTTCCATGGTGCTTCATCTCGAGTTGCAGGGAGTGGAGCACTTTTGAGCAAAGAAAGATAGAGAGACTGATATAACCATTTGAACTAATTGGGGTCAGATGTGTTTCATTTATTTAAGCTTGGAAGAAGATAATTTTCAAAACCTATATCTTTTTTAAAGTTTCAGTCGACTCTAATATTCAGATATTGTGAGACAGTTCAGTTATCCTCCATTAGTCTGCACAAGAAGAACTATTTGTAATAGGGGAAGCATGCTGAGACATATTTTATGTTTTATGAGGAATGCTATTTTGAATGCAAGTGCATATACGTTCATAGGTCTTCACCAGCTCATCATTCTCTGCTGTGCAAACCTTTGATCAGGGACTGATTTGAGAGCACACCCGAATGATCCTTTACTAATGGCTAGCTGAAATACAGCTTGAACCTTAAAACACCGATAGTTAACCATGTGTTGTCACTGGAGTGAATATTCTCAAGGAATACAAAAAGATTGTGAGTTGGATTCTCCATAGCCCAACGCTGAAATCGGGATTGATGATCGGGCAAAGAATGGATGCCGATGCCAAAATCGGGGCAGGCGATGGTCTGACGTTGGTTCGCCATGCTCTGCCCCCTCCAAACTGGCACGGGACGCAAGCTGTTGCAACGCCGTTGCTGTGTCATCAGACGTCCACCCGCAATGCTCTGCCCCCGATGATCCGAGTTCCCGACGGCACGGGCCACATGCGGTTCCAGCGGTCGGGAAACATTGTGCTGGCTGCAGACAGTGTCCAGCGCCACCACACTTGTCCGAGATCCGTACCGCTGGCCGGGAGTGCTTCTGCGAGGGCTGGGGGGAGTGCTGGGCATGGACAGGGGGTGGGTTGTGGGGTCATCACGGTTGGCAGGTTATGGTTCGAGCACGACCAGTGCCATGCTTTCCGGTGCAGGTCATCAGCCCTGCTCATGCGCTGCCTGGGACCCGGCGATGCTCCAGCCATTTTGGGGCGATCCGTGGACGTTTCATATGGCGCCGGTGCTAGCTCCTCACCGGAATCGGTGAAAGGTTCGTGCAGATTTTCCTGTTGTGAAACCCCTAGGGATTCTCCGTTCGCGCAGGCACTTAGTCTCAGGAACGGAGGATCCAGCCCTTTGTTTTGCATTTGGTGCAATCCCATTATTCCATTCATTTACTCTAATATATGGATAGTAGGTTTGTAGAAAATACCACAGGTATCTTTTGATGACCAATTGAATTAGAGATTGCTAAAAAGAACGAGGGCAGGATTCTCCGTTGGCTGACACCGAAATCGGGATACGCGATTGGGCGAGAATAGGTTCTGACGCCAAAATCACAGTTTGCGCCGATTTGACGCCAAATCGCAATTCTCCGTCACCTCAACAGCGGCGTCAATGCAGTCCGGAACGCACGTATAGTAAACACCGTTTGCATGTCATTAGCTGGCCCGACCCGGTATTCTCCAGAGCCCCAGTGATGCTCCGTCTCCAATGGGCCGAGTTCCTAACGGCGTGGTTCACTTGTGCTTTTAAAACACATGAAACCGGTGTCATGGCTGCTGAGGGAGAGGGGGTAGGGAAAGTGTCCGACAACGCCATAGTTCGCTGTCAGTTGTGCCGCTGGCCAGGGAGCTTCTGCGAGGGTCGGGGGGGAGTAGCGGTGGGTGGCCAGGAGGTGGACTGTGGGGTTGGGGTGGATGGGCATGGAACACCATTGCAGAAGCCTGCAAGGCAGCCATACCGCTGTGCATGCTGCTAACAGGCCACTGTGAACGTAGGGCCACAGGTCATATAGGTGTTCCCCCAGGCCACCCTGCTAGGTGCCTTCTGGCCCAGTCGACCCATCAGCTGTATGGGTGCGCTCCAGCACAACCATTGCCATCTTGTTGGCTGGGATGGTGTTTGGGGAGTGAAGTGTGTATATGCGGCTGCAGCTTGTCAGCCTCCCAAATGTCAATCACGGACCCGGTGAATCCCACACCGTTTTTCATTAGAATCTATTGTATTCCATGTGGCACTGGTGGTAGCCCCTCCACAGTTGCTGAATCAACCCAGGTTCGATGCCAGTTTTTTTTTTTAATGTTTTTTATTGGATTTTTGCACAGAGTATATTTTGCCGTTATGTACACAGGATCTGATATATCTGTATATATGTAAGTAGGCATCCGTTTGTGCCGGCGGGGCACTTCCGGAGGGCAATCCTCGAGTGGGTCTGGTGCCGGTGTTGCCCCTCGCTTCTCCCAGTCGGATTTCGCCGCCGTTGTCTTCTCGTGCACGCTGCAGCTTCAGCCGGCCCTCCCGTCCCCCGCCTGTATTCTCCTTTTTCTCTGTTCCTGTGGATGTCAGGTTGGTTAACGTTCCCCCCCCCCCCCCCCCCCACCTCCCTGGCTCTCCTCTATTGTTCCCTGTCTCTTCCCTCCTCTCCCCTCCTCCCAGCGGTTCGCCTTTCCTTGTTTGTTAGCCACAAACAAGTCCCGGAACAATCGGGTGAATGGCTCCCACGTTCTGTGGAAGCCGTCGTCTGACCCTCAGATGGCGAATTTAATTTTCTCCATTTGGGGAGATTCCGAGAGATTGGACAGCCAGTCTGCAGCTTTGGGTGGTGCTGCTGACCGCCAGCCGAACAGGATTCTACGTCGAGCGATCAGGGAGGCAAAGGCAAGGGCGTCCGCCCTCCTCCCCAGAAATAGATCTGGCTGGTCTGAAACCCCGAAGACCGCCACTTTCGGGCATGGCTCCACCCTCATCACCACCACTTTGACATTGCCTCGAAGAAGGCTGTCTAGTACCCCGCAAGTCTGGGGCAAGACCAGAACATGTGGGCGTGGTTGGCCGGGCCTCCTTGGCACCGTTCACATCTGTCCCCCACTTCCGGGAAGAACCTACTCATATGGGTTCTTGTTAAGTGGGCTCTATGTACCACTTTTAGTTGCGTCAGGCTGAGCCTTGCGCAGGTGGAGGTGGAGTTGACCCTATGCAATGCTTCGCTCCAGAGTCCCCACCCTATCTCAATCCCCTGGTCCAACTCCCATTTCCTCCTTGTTGCGCCCAGTACGGTGTCGGCCCTTTCTACTCGTTGGTCGTACATGTCGCTACAGTTTCCTCTCTCTAATATGCTTGCGTCCAGTAACTCTTCCAGTAATACCTGTTGTGGCGATTGTGTGTAAGTCCTTGTCTCCTTTCGTAGGAAGCTTCTGAGCTTCAGGATGCCATTTTTACTGTCGTGAAAGTCCACAAATCCTGCGTTGGCATCAACACTTAGTTTTATAAACGGTGACTCCTGCCCCAATTTCTCATGGAAATGATATCTACACTGATATGCTATCCCATATTATACTGGATAAAATTTTGATCTGGTTACAGTTTTACGATTTTTCCACATTTCATGGGTAATTAAATCAGATTCATGAGTGAAGCAAAATAGCTACAAACTCTTCCAAGATGTAGCATTTAGTGTGTGTGACCTTTATGTTTCGTTAAAAAAAAGTTGTTTTATGTGTCCTGAAAAAGACCTCATGGCCTCCATTCTAATCCCCATGTCCATCGAGATTAATATGTGCAAAGGCTTAAGATCAGCCGAGTCCACTTACGGGCCTGAACCCACACTATTTCCAGCCGGTGACATGGTCAGCCAGAATCTGCTGTAAAATAACAAGGCGGCAAATATCGGCGCTATAATTTATGACTAACTACACACCAAATTCAGGTGAGGAGATATGAACTAAGCTAGCCACATATATTTAGGGCTAGTAATGAGGAGCATTTTATTGATCTATTAGTGAAATGATAATTTTTGGTTGTTTCCAATGAACTTCACAGGTACTGAAAGTGAATAGTTGTAAGTACGGAATCTTATCCCTCCAGGTGTTCAATTTTTAAGGGTGATATCAAAAGTGTTTTACAGTACCGGACCAGACACCCAATTTATAGTCGCAGACTCAGATGAGAAACCCCAATAATTTTTCAATTTGTAAACTATGAGGGCATCCCCAGGAGTGACTCTGCTGACAAATGGCATATTTTTTATTAAAATCAAACTTTATCAACACAGGATTCATTCACCTCATTAACATCCAAGAAAATAACAGCTTTTCAATTAGCATTTAAACCGTTCTTTTAAAAAAAAAAGAAAAGTCCTTGAGCTTACTTTCCCATCTACTTCTGAAATTTCAATTAAGCAAAATCCACAGCCAGGTCAAATGTCACTTACTAATAAAGTTAACACATAGTGGCTTCCAGATTTAGTCACAATATCCTTGGAGAGAAGCTTTCAGAAGTCAGTTTGAGAAACTCCACTCCTTTCCTCAGAACCCAGAGCAAAACTCTGAAATCAAACTAAAAACAGGCACAGGGCAGGACTGAAACTAAAAACAGACCCAGCCCCTCCCATGAGTGACATCACAGCCTATCTAGCTGTTAACCCATTAATCACAGCTTCAGCAGACATATAGGGCTGAATTCTCCGCTGTCGGGATTCTCCATTTTGCCAGCAGCCCGGGGGTTTCCCGACGGCGTGGGGCTGACCCACAATGGGAAACCCCATTGACCAGCCGGAGGACGGAGAAACCTGCTCATAATCTGTATACCTTAACCTAAGTTATTTTAATAACATACTGCAACAGACATATATATAATATATATATAAATTTCCTACATTCATCACTCCTCCCCCCCCCTTTTTAAAAATGAACCAGCAACATGAAAAGAGGTCTTTTCAACTTTAAACACCATTACTACTCTACAAAATACATGTCTTATTATATTTAGACATGGAAATTTAAACAATAATATAGTCAATTTCAGATTTCTTTTCCAACCTTTAACTTTCCATCTTTCTTAAATCTCAAAGTCAAGTTAAAACATCTACAATCACATTTCCTTTTCCTGCTACATATATAATTTTCATGTTAAATGCTTATAGCAATAAACCCTATCTAAACGGTCTTGCATTTCGATCTTTAAACATCTCCAGAAGCTTCAATGGACTATGGTCTGTATAAATAATTGTCTGATGAATTGTTAGCAACATAAATGTCAAATTTTGCAATACCAATACCAAACTCAACATCTCTTTCTCGATAGTTGAGTACTTCCTTTGATGAACTTTTAGTTTTTTTTTTAAATAACCAACAGGTCTTCCAATCCTTTCACCATCTTCTTGTAAAAGTACAGCAACAACGCCCATATCACTTGCACCAACTGTCACCTTAAATTGCATGGCATAATTCGGTGTCGCCAGAACTGGTGCAATGGTTAACACAGTTTTCAGATTGCCAAATGCCTCCCGACATTCTGACGTCCAATGAATTTTCTTGTGCTTTTTTTCATGGCGCATTTGGAATGAATTTCCTGCAGAAACTACTCATGAACTTCTCTTCTCATTGATGGTATTTGAAACTCCCCAATAGCTTTAGTTTGCACATTCTGTGAAGCCACCTGACTGTCCAACTGTATGGCCTAAGAATGTGACTTGAGCTTTCGCAAATTCACTTTTAACTAAGTTTACCACGACGCCAACCTCCTGTAGTCGATCAAACAATCCCTTTAAATGTTCCAAATGGTCCTTCCACGTTTGACTGAACACCACCAGATCGTCAATGTATACTGCACAATTCTTTGGTCCAGAAATTACCTTGTTGATTAGTCTTTGGAATGTTGCATGCGCATTCTTCATCCCAAATGACATAACTTTAAATTAACCATTTGGCATTACAAAAGCCGAAACTTCCTTTGCCCTTCCTGATAAAGGTACGTGCTAGTATCCATTAAGTCAGTCAATTTTGGTAATAGGTTTTGCTCATTCCACCTTTTCGTCTTCCAAATGAGGAATAGAATACAAAACAGATTTCATAACTGCATTCACTTTTGTATAGTCCACACACAATTGTTGCGTTCCATCTGGTTTTGGTACCATCACAATAGGTGAGCTCCATCCACTGCAACTTACTTCAATTATATCATTCTCAAGCATGCTTTCAATCTCCTTTTGAATCTGTGCCAACTTTAGTGGATTGAGTCTATGTAGATGTTGGTTAATTGGAATAGTATTTCCTACATCTATTTCTTGTATAATACTTTTCTGCTTCCTAGTTTGTTCCCTCATATAGCTCTATGTGACAGCAATAACTCTTCAGTTCATTCTGATTTTCCTCCGAAAGGTAACTCAGTAATTTATCCAAATTTCTTACTACTTCCTCTATGTCTAATCTAATTTGAGGAATATCAGATTTAGAATTGTCTGGATTGCCTAACAAATCCTCCTTTCTTCCTTCCTTTTCAAAATACTTTGTGAGCATGTCAATATGACATACACTGTGAGCTTTCCTTCTACCTGGCATTCTTATCAAATAATTCACCTCACTCAATTTCCTTTTGATTTGATAAAGCCCACTAAATCTGGCTTTTAATGATTCACCTGCTACTGGTAATAGTACTAATATTTTCTACCCACTAACAGAACTGCAAGTTTTAGATTTCCTATCTGGCTCTTTTCTCATGACATGCTGTAACAATTTTAAATGCTTTCTGGCCAATTCACCAGCTCTATTTAATCTCTCCCTAACTTTTGACTCATCTGCCTGGATTGTACGCAGAACAATACTTTTCACTGTACCTCCGTACCCGTGACAAAAAAATCTAAATTTAATCTAATAGGGTAGTCTCAGAATGCTGGCTCGCCAATTTCTCCTTAACCGATTTAAGTGGTTCTCTTACCTCATGACCAAAAGTCAATTTGAGTGGACTGAATTTAATTGATTCATTAGGTGCACCCCTGATTGCAAAGAGTACAAATTGAATTCCTTTATCCCAATCCTCTGGATAATCCTGACGATAGACTGTGAACATGGTCTTTAATGCCACCTTTCTAATGCTATCTCTGATTCTGGAAAATACGCAGTTGATTTAAATTATTTTACTCCTAAGCTATCCATAACTTCCCTGAATAACATCGACATAAAATTGGATCCATGATCTGATTGGATTTCTTTTGGGAGTCCACACCTGGTAAAACAAATTAGCTAGCCCCTCTACAACTGTCTTAGCTGGAGTATTTCATAATGGAATGGTCTCTGGAAATCTAGTTGACGCATCGGTTATAGTCAACAAATACTGATTCCAACTCTTTTGTCTTACGAAGGGGTCCCACACAATCAATCAAGATCCGAGTAATAGGTTCCTCAAATGCTGGAATGGGTATTAAGGGTGCTGGTTTGATTATCTCTTAAAGTTTTCCTATCACCTGACATGTGTAGCAAAATTCAAAACATCCTTATGCAGTCCAGGCCATTAAAAATGATTTTTTTTTAGTTTCCCTTGCTCTTAAATGACCCCCCACTGGGACCTCATGGGCTACCCACAAAACCTGCTTTATATAACCCATCGCTAATACAACCTGATGAGCTCCTGTCCATTTCTCATCTGCCTGAAAATGTAAAGGTCTCCATTTCCTCATTAATACATTATTTCTAATGTAATAACACTCCGGTATTCCCTCAAATGTTACTTCTGTGTATGCTTTCTGATACAATTGCTTTTATCTCTGAATTCTTCTGTTGTAATTCAACCAATTTTTCTGAACTAAAGATACCTGTTTCATCCTCCATCTGCTCTTGTTCTTTATCAGTCATCTGGTAAAAAATTGTTTCTGATAACTGAACCTCAGCTTCCCTATCTTTACCCCTTGATGTCTTCTCGTGTTTCAACCTGTGCCGTTGTGATCTTGTTACCACACAATCTGGAAACATCCCAGGCTATGCTTCTTACAAGACCTCGGTGTGACTTTCCAATCGCTTTTCAACCACAGTAATCATCACTACCACCTGTGATCCAGCTATATAATTAACCAGGATAAACTGTACACCCGAAGAAGGTAATTTCTCTATTACTCCTACCACTTCACTTTTCACCGGACTCTCTAATTTTACCTGACATAATGGAATACTACTCACTTCACCAGTAATCCCACATGTTTTCTGCCTTTTCAGGCAATACTACTTCTGAACTACATATCTCCTTATCTCTCACCATTAAAGATTGACTTGCTCCTGTATCCCTTAAGATCTTAACCTCCTTGACTCTTTTAAATTCTATATAAATGTCTGGCCTGTTTCTTTCCTTAGATTTCAAAACTTACGCCTGTAGGCATCTGGTAGTAGTTCATATGCACTTAAAATGGCTTTGTTCACCACATCATAATCTCTAGGTACCTCCTCTGATAGTGACGCAAACACATTGTTGGCACTACCTATCAACTTTAATTGAACCGACATGCCCACATGGTTTTTGCCACTTTAATTGTTAGCTATTTTTTCAAATGAAATTTTAAAAAAGGTTTCCACATCTGTCATGTCACTTGGCAATGCTTGAATATATTTAAACATATCCCTAGTTGGCTTTTGGCTAAGAACCCCTTCCTCTAGACTTTCCTAAACGTCTGCATTTCAGTGCAACCTTTTAAGTTGATCATTTCTTTGCAGTTCCATTATCCAAAGTTCAACATCTTTCTCCTTGTCTTTTTCCTCCACCAATGCTACTTTCTCCATTTCCTTTTATTTTGCCTTTGCCTCCTTCTTTTCCTATTCTTCCACGATTGCCCCTTGCTAATCTTGCCATTTCCACAACAAGTTTCCTCATTTCAATCGCCTTTTGAGAAACTCTTTCTTTTTTCTGCATTTCTAGTTGTTTCATTTGTATTTGAATTTTAGCTAATTTCAACGATTCAGATTGTGGGCTTAATGCAACTAATTGCTAACACGATTCGCATTGTATAAGGGACCTCTGCGCAAAATGCGCGGCCGAATACACACAGCTAAAAGCAAATTACTGCGGATGCTGGAATCTGAAACCAAAAGAGAAAATGCTGGAAAGTCTCAGATGTTCTGACAGCATCTGTAGGGAAAGAAAAGAGCTATCGTTTCGAGTCCAGATGACCCTTTGTCAAAGCTAAAAGACATAGAAAGTGGGAGATATTTATACTGTAGAGTGGGGCACCTACCCCTTTATCTCTTCCATCTCAGGCCCAAAACATTCATTCCAGGTTAAGCAGCATTTCTCTTGCACCTCTGTCAATTTGGTCTATTGCGTTCACTGCTCCCAGCGTGGTGGTCTCTATATCGGAGAGACCAAACGCAGACTGGGTGATCGCTTTGCTGAGCACCTTCTGTCTGTGCACATTCAGGACCCTGACCTTCCCGTTGCTTGCCATTTTAACAAAAGACCCTGCTCCCCTGCCCACATGTCTGTCCTTGACCTGCTGCAATGTTCCAGTGAAGCTCAATGCAAACTGGAGGAACAGCATCTCATCTTCTGGTTGGACACACTACAGCCTTCCGGTCTCAACATCGAATTCAACAACTTCAGATGATTAACTCTACCCCATCGCGACCCCTTTGTTTTCATTCCATTTCATTTTAACTGTCTTTTACCATTTATTTCCATTTTGTCTTTTTTTATATATATTCTCCCCCCCTAACTTATCCCCCCTTTCCTTACCTTTTCTCCCCTTTACTTCCCCTACCCCTCTCTCCCACCCATTTTCTCATTCCCACCACATCTACACCTGTCACAACTTACCCTCTGATCTTAGTTTCTCTGCTGTCTAGCCTTTCACACCTTTTGTTCTCTCTGGGGACTGCCATCTTTTCCCTTGGTTTCTGTGGCTATTAGCATTCTTTCCCCTTGGTTTCTGTGGCTATGACTTACCTTTCATTCCCCCATCCTAGAGTATAAATATCTCCCTCTTTCTATGTCTTTTATTTTGACAAAGGGTCACCTGGACTCAAAACATTAGTTATTTTCTCTCCCTCCGGATACTGCCAGACCTGCTGATATTTTCCAGCATTTTCTCTTTTGATTTCGAATACACCCCCCCCCCCCCCCCCCGCCGGTTTTGTACACTGGGGAGCGCCGCTCGCTGGAACTTCCCAGTGTAGCGAGAGATCGGGAAGCCACTTTAAAACCGGAAATTGGGGAGAAAATATTTTGTAGAATTTCTTTGCCTGCTTTTGACGCCTGCCCCCAATGTGTATTCCACTCCTAGGATTGTATATTTGGACAATAAGTGAAGATGATGCCTGCATTCAAGGAGCAGATAATTCCATTATAAAAGTTTGTGAGCCACAGCATTAGCAACTTTGGAGTATGAAAGAGGGCCACAGAAGGCATTTGAGATATTCCCTCTAATGTTTAGAAATTCACACAAGTAAAATTCATTTAAAAATAGTAAGAGCAACAGTTATCAATATCCCAATACTATATGTTCAACAGGGGTTTGGAAATTCCATAATTTACTTCATAAATTTTGTGTTCATCCAATTTTAATTACAGCTTAGATTACAATATAGCATTAAACTAAAATAGGTACAGTTTTTAAATTTTTGTTTTAAAGTATTTCAGAAATTTAGTTCATTCAGAAGTAGCTGGTTAATAACTCCTCGTAAAGTCTCTCTAAATTACACTGTGTAATTGCAGATGTAATCTGTAAAGATTATAGACCCTGCCAACATTCTAGTAATGGTACAGAAGAATTGAGCCCTGCAGTTCCAGTGCAGCTACAACAGTAGAATCTACCGGCAGTGTGGAAAATTGCCACGGTTTGGCCTGTCCACAAAAGCAGGACAAATTCAACATGACCAATTACCATCCCATCAGGTCTACTCTCGATCATCAGCAAACAGCTGGATGGTGTTGTCAACATTCCTACAAATGACACTTACTCAGCAATACCCTGTACACTGGCGCTCAGTTTGGGATTTGCCAGGGCCACTCAGTTCCTGACTTCATTACAGCCTTCATCCAAACATAGTCAAAATAATTGTATTCAGGAAGTGAGAGTGACTGCCCTTGACAGAAAGGTAGCATTTAACCGGGTGCGGCATCAAGGAGCCCTGGCAAAATTGAAGAGAATGGGTGTCGGCCGCAACATTCTCCATTGGTTTTACTCATAGGTAGCACAAAGAAAGATGGTTATGATTGTTCATCTCGATCACCTTAGTCCCGGAACATGACTACTAGAGTTCCCCAGTGTCTTGGGTCCTACCACCTTCAGCTCTTACACCGTCGGTTCCTTCCATCATATGGGGATGTTTCTTGATGATTGCACAATGCTCAGCTCCATTCACGACTTTTCAGATACTGAAACAGCCTGTGTCCATACGCAGTTAGATCTGGACAACGTTCAGGCTTGGGCTGATAAGCGGCAAGTAGCATTTCTGCCAGACAAGTGGCAGGCAATACCAGCTTCAACAAGAAAGAATCAAACCATAATATAAAAACAAAATCTAACCGTCTCCCCATGATTTTCAATGGCATTACCATCACTGGATCCCCCTCTACCAACATCCTGAGGGGTACCATTGACCAGAACTGAACACCATCCAAGACAAAGCAGCTAATTTGATTGGCACCCCATCCACTACCTTCAACATTCACTCCTTCCACCACCGACGCACAGCGACAGCAGTATGTACCATCTACAAGATGCAATTCACCAAGGCTTCTTCAACGGCACCTTCCAAATCCACGACCTCTCGCACATAGAAGGACAAATGAAGCAGATGCATAGGAATACCACCGTCTGCAAGTTCCCCTCCAAGTTTCACACCATCCTGACTGGGGGCTATAAACCATTCCTTTCTGTCACTGGGTCAAAATCCTGCAACTCCCTTTCTAACTGCACTGTAGATATACCTACCCCACTTGGCCTGCAGCAGGCCATGGTGGTGGCTCACCACTTCCTCGAGGACAATGAGGGATGCGCAATAAACGCTGGCGTAGTCAATAACATCCACACTCTGTGAAAGATAAATTTAAAAATTAAATGTGTTTATAAATTGTACTAGAGAGTATTACATTATGTAAAGCCATCTAACATCTTAGTGTTTTTTTATTGCATTTCCTTGAATGTTTTCAGGATAATTGTGGTGGACAGTGAATGTATTTAAAGCATTTTATGGTGCTGAATGTTGTAAAAATAGATGCATAACTCAGTTAAGTAAAAAGGTGCCATTTAGGCTGAGCAGCAACTACTTAAATATTCCTGTACAAATTTATTGCAGCAACAATATTCAAGAGATGCGCAGTAACAACTGCCTCTAGGCTGACCTGTCACACATGACAACAATTTAATGGATTAGTGTAAAATCATGCCACATTATCAGAACAATTCATTTTTGTAGCATGGCAGGAAAGAGGAAATATTTGCATAATATTGATTCTTTTTGGTCCACTGGGAAGTCATGGATTCTCTAAAATGCAGAAGGAGGCCATTCAGCCTATTGGGTCTGCACCGACCCCCCAAAGGAGCATCCTACCTAGGCCCACAACCCTACCCTATTCCCGTAATCCCAACTAACCTTTTTAGACACTAAAGGGCAATTTTGCATGGTCAATCAACCTAACCTGCATATCTTTGGACCATGGGATGAAACTGGAGCACCCGGAGGAACCCCATGCAGATAACGAGAGGATGTGCAAACTCCACGCAGACGGTTACCGGTAACCCAGGAATTGAACCTGGGCTAACCACTGTGCCACCATGCCACCCCAAAGCTGGGTAAGTACACCAAGAAGAAATGAATAGAAGGATATGTTGATAGGGAAAGTCAAAGAAAATAAAGTGGGAGAAGGCTCAAGTGGAGCATAGAGACAGATATTTGCCATGGCAGAGTACCCCAAACATGGGAATTCCCATTTTTGCATGGATGGGAATGGGGGCAAGCCGCATTTCACACATTCACAGTTTGTCAAGGCAGCTGGCCATTTAAATCATCGGCATCTTCCATTGAAGTGGGATGTGGTAGCCTTGGAGTGCAAAACCTGAAGTGTGCAGATTAGACCAGCTAAGAGCAGGTCTGAATTTTATGGATTTGTTTAGATAGCTAGGGCACCTCATTGGAGAGGCGAGGAACCCCTTTGGATCTGGTCCCAGACTCCTTTGGTATAGGTCAGGAGTGTTTTGGGGATGTAAGGTGCCTTTTGGAATTGTTAAAAGTTGGCATAAAATGCATAAACTCATTAATGTCAAGCTAATTGGAACTCGGAACATCGGAGGAGGAGGAAGTAGGTCATTTGGTTCTTTGAGTATGCTGCACTGTTCAGTAAGATCTGACTTTGGTCTCAGCTACACTTTCCTGTCTGCCTCCCGCCCCCCCCATAATCCATGACTCCCTTGCCTAACAAAAATCTGTCAAATTCTGCCTTGAATACATTCAAAGACCCAGCCTCCTCTACATTCTGGGGACGAGATTTCCACAGATCAGCAACTCTTTGGAGTTGGGGGAAGAGTTCCCCCTCCACTGCGCATGCGCGGGGATGCCGTGAGTGGACGCTCCCGCACATGCGCCGCCGGGCAAAGTCAGTTTCGCGCTAGCTGGCGGGGCACCAAAGGCCTTTCCTGCCAGCTGGCGGGAAGAAAATCAGTCCGGCGTGGGCCTAGCCCCTCAAGGTTAGGGCTCGGCCGCTCAAGATGCAAAGACTTCCGTACCTTTGGGGCGGCGCGATGCCGGACTGATTCATGCCGTTTTTGGCGCTGGTCGGCGGACATCGCGCCGATTGCGGAGAATTCCGCCCAAGGAGACCAAAACCTCACACAGTACTCCAAATGTGGTCTCACTATGGCCCTGTATAGCTGGAGTAAAATATCCCTACCTTATATTACATTCTTCTTGCAATAAATAGCAACATTCCATTTGCCTTCCTAAGCACATACTAACTTTGAGATTCATGTACCAGGGAACAAATGTCCCACTGCACCACTAAGTTCTGCAGTCTTTCTCCATGTATATAGTATACTATTGTTCTATTCGTCCTGCCAAAATGAACAAATTCAAATTTACCCACCGTATACTCCCATCTGCCAGATTTTTGCCCACTCACCTCACCTGTCCATACCCTTTTGCAGACTGTCTACTTCCTCTTGACAATATACTTTCCTACCTACTTTGAGTCATTAGCAAATCTAGCTACCATAAATTCTCTCCCTTTTATCCCAGTAATTGATATAGTTGAGGACTTAGCACTGATCCATGTGGCACTCCACTAGCTACAGCTTGCCAATCTTTTATCCATGTTAATATGTTACCCCCTAAACCATATGCTCTTACGTGGTACCTTTGATGTGGCTGTAGTACCCTATCAAATGTTTTTGGAAATCCAGGTACACCACATATACCGGTTCCCCTTTATCCATCTTGAATATTACTTTGTCAAAAGATTTATTAACACAATTGTTACAAACATGATTTCTCTTTCACAAAACTATTTTTGCGCTGCCTGATCAAATCGTAATTATCTAAATATCCTGCTGTACCCTTCTTAATAATGGTTTCTAGCATTTTCCCGATGACAGATTTAGCATTTAGCTTCCTGCATTCTACCCCCCTCCTTTCTTGAATAAAGGTGTTATATTAGCTATTTTATGATCCCTGGATCCAAAATCTAAGAAATGTCAACAGATCTGTCAAAATCATCTGTCAGAACCGTCAGAAACACCTGTCAAAGAGACCTGTCAATTTGTCAAAAGCACCTGTCAAAAGATGCTGCCAAGCTGTCAAGGCATTTAAATGTTCTGCCCTTTAAATCTTTGTAAAAAAAAAAATGACTGGAGTGTTAATAAAATAATTGCCTGCTCTATCTATTGACATAAGCCTGAGGGCTTCCATTACTGAACTACTGCTGCATGACTGATTTCACAACTATCCATTATCATAGGAGAATATCTGACATTTCAGTTTGATTGACAGCTACAAGTGGCTATAGACTCTTCGAAAGGGGACTTTGACTTTCAATGTTTGTTGTTGGAAGGGATAGAGCACTTGAATGAAAATGTTTATTGTTATGAGCCCTTATTTCCGGGCTGTCCCACACACAACCTGCAGGCCACTATCCGACCCTTGGACCCATGTTCAAAATGTCAGTAAGCGAATTTGTGCATTTTTCAAACAACTGCCCCTCCAATCACAGGCCATTTCTCCCCCACATCTGCTGTTGCTGGGATCACTAGGGAACCAATAAGTAGTAAGTGTGGGAGAGAACCAGCCTCTAATTGGATGAGCAGCTTTTTTCACTCTGAAGCCCAGAAATATGTTGCAACGGCAGTGGTGAGTCTGCTGGGAGGGCGGGAGGCTTTCAGGATGGGAGAGGTAGCATTAAAGTGGCGGCGAAGTGTCAACATAGCGACACGGCATGGGAATTGTGGCTGCCGAGTGAGGGGGCAGGATAGAGTGGCCACAGTGAGGGGGAATGAGGTGTGGCTGCCAAGCAGGGATAGAGTGGCTGCCAAGCAGGAGGAAGGGAGCAACTATCGGGCAGTGGGAGGAGACTGGCTGCTGGTGGAGGGATTGAAATTGGCTGTTGGTGGGAATAAAACTGACTGCTGGTGGGTGGAGAGACACTGGCTGCTGGTTAGGGGAGATAAACTGGCTGCTAGGGGGGGGGGGGAATGGGCTGCTGGTGGGGGGAAAGACTCTGGCTGGTGGGTGGGAGAGGCACTGGCTGCTGGTGGGGGGGGGGGGGGAACTGGCTGCTGGTGTGGGGAGAGAAATGTGTGTGAGAGATGTGTGAGTGAGTTTGTGTGAAAGAGAGTTTGTGTGAGAGAGGGGGCAAAATTTAACGGAAAAAAGAGTCCCACTTTGGGTGTGAATAGCGGGGTGTTTCTCGGCGCAAATTATCCAACTATCAAATGGGACAGACTTTTTGGGGGGGTCCTCTGCAAAGGAACGCCTCACCAAGGCCACACTTCCTGCACAAATAAGCTGAGCTTGTCGGTGCAGGAAGAGATCGGGGTGCCATTTTTTAAATGCCGTCCCAATCACTCAACCCCATCGCGGCCTCCAGATCCCCCAACATACCTCTTAGGCGGTCCTCGAGTTCCTTCTCACCCCACCTCTTAAGGGCAGGGCACCCCCGGACCCAGTCCCTGGCACGGGCAACCGGGCACCATGGCACTTCCAACCTGGCACTCTGGCAGTGCTTCCACCAGCCTGGCATGCTGCCAGGATGGAACTGCCAGGGTGCCTGGGTGGCATTGCCAAGGTGTATTTAAATGAACCTCATGACTCATTTAAATATGTTAATCTGGATCTTGCCCTGCGAGGGCCATGGAATGTGGGTACAGTATACATATTGGCATGGAAGGCATGAGAAGTAATTGGGCTGGTATTGAGCATGAGGTGGCATCGATGGAACATGTGGGAGTTTGAGGGTACGAATGGTGCTTAATGTTTTATTCTGTATTTTTAATTTTTGCATACAGTGCCCAATCCCCGAGGCAGACCCTCTGCCGAGCTCACCTCTGCACTCAGCAGTTGTCATGATATGCACTCATGCACATAATGAGATACAAACAGGCAGTGACAGACACCTAGTACAGCCAATCAACATACAGAACAGAACACAACCAATCACCAGGCAGAATACTAGAAGGTGGGCTCCCGCTATAAAACACATGAGGCATCAACACTCTGCCTCTTTCCACTGGTGACAACTGGAGTGACAGTCAAGGTGTATATATCAGTTCGCACCTTCTACATGTGGCTCAGAGCTAGTCTGGTCTAGTTAGTTATAACAAGCACGCTTAGATTAGTAGAGTGTCAAACCCACAGCGAACTGTGTGCACTGCTTAACAAGTTCAGTAAAGTGTATTGAACCAACACCAAAGTTTGGAGTCTACTTTCAAGTACAACTGCATCCAGTTGCAGTCCGTGTTACCCCAGGGTGATTAACACGACAGCAGTCTCCGCAGTTCTTCCAGGGTCACCTGCCCCAACTTCTAATTCAGCCCACCCTCCCAGACTGAAAGTCCAATGCGCAACTGGGAATTTTTAAAGGGCCGGGTAGCGGAGCTGGGAATTCTCCCGAATGTTCACCATCTAGGGAGCAAAAATCCAGGCCATTGTTTTCAAAACTAAAAAATGAAGGGCAGGAAATTCTGCAATGAAGGTAATGCTGCAGCCGGATATTGGAATTTGAGGTGTAGGTCAGATGCATCAAAATTACACCCATTGTAAGATACACACAGCAGCTACCTGTATGTCTTGTCAAACCAGGAATTGAGTGATCACTTTTGTCTGAAATTTCGGTTTGATTGAAGTAATTTTTAAAATTTTGCTGCCGAAAAGCAGTTGTTCAATTGGTCTCTCAGCTACTCCAGGCAGGACATTCATTTGCTTCCAGCCTTTTATTAAGATCCCCTTACGATGGAATGCGCTGTGACATTCCATATATGCTCTTTTAATAGAGACACACAAGGGAAGGATAAAAAGGAAATGTGAGCCATGTTCATTGAGGCTCCACCAAACGCTACAACCAACTAAAGGTACCCTTTTACCAGAGTATGCATAACCACACTGCTTGTTGAAGAATGCCTGCTGAAAGATTTGTTTAAAGTCATAAAGTGGATTTCAAGCATCCCCATAAACAAACAAAGACATAATTTTGAACAATGGATTTCATATCAAAAACGTATTTTACTGGGCTACTCCTGGTGACTATCTTGTACTGTTAAATTTATCTGGGTGCTTCACTGAGGTGCAAGCTGAGGGCCAAGTACTGCATAGTGGTGCTGTAGTATCGTCAATCTTCTGGAAGCAAAACTGGACACAG
This sequence comes from Scyliorhinus torazame, assembly GCF_047496885.1. Taxonomy (NCBI): domain Eukaryota; kingdom Metazoa; phylum Chordata; class Chondrichthyes; order Carcharhiniformes; family Scyliorhinidae; genus Scyliorhinus; species Scyliorhinus torazame. Next base: position 78,270,755 of record NC_092721.1, on the reverse strand, counting down.
ATCCACAAGTGGAACCTGACCAGCCTGGTGGAGGAAGTAAGAAAAGACCTTCAACGGTGGTGCAGGAAGAGTGCAGATGATCAAGATGAACGTACTGCCAAGGTTCCTTTTCCTGTTTAGATCCGTCCCAATCTTAATCCCCAAGGCCTTTTTTCAAAACATAGACAGGCTAATCATGGCGTTTGTGTGGGGGGGCAAGAACCCGAGAATTCCCAAGCCGACACTGCAAGGAGGGAAAGTCAGAGGGGGCCTGGCTCTACTGAACCTACAATACTACCACTGGGCAGCAACGGCAGAAAAAGTGAGGGGATGGGTACAAGAACCCGACACAGATTGGGTACAAATGGAGGAGGCATCCTGTAAAGGAACAACCCTCCGGGCCCTGGCCATAGCAGCACTCCCATCCTCCTCAACAAGGTACACAACGAGCCCAGTGGTAGCGACCACGCTGAGAACGTGGACCTAGTTGAGATGGCACTTCGGGATAACCAAAATTTCCCTTATGGCCCCCATCTGCGGCAATCACAGATTCCCCCCAGCCATGCTAGATACCACCTTCAAAAGATGGAGGTGGGACGGGGGCACACTGACGGTCGGGGACTTCTACGTGGGGCGCAGACTGGCGACACTGGATGAACTGACGAGGAAGTGGAAACTAGCAAGAGGACAGGAATTGAGAAACCTCCAAATAAAGCACTTCCTCCGCAAAGAGACAGTATGGTACCCCGGGGCCCCGGAAAGCACACTACTAGAGGACCTGATAGGCGCAAGCAGCGAGAAGGGGGACTATGTGGGAAAATATACAGACAGCTACTGGACAGAGCTCGAACACCACTGGACGGGACCAGACAAAAGTGAGAGGACGAACTGGGGACAGAGGTAGGATGGGGACCCTGGAGCGAAGCACTGACCAACAGGGTGAACTCCACCTCCTCCTGCGCAAGGCTAAGCCTAATGCAGTTCAAAGTGGTGCACAGAGCTCACCTGACCAGAGCCCGAATGAGCAAGTTCTTCCTGGAGGTGGAGGACAAATGTGAGCGGTGCCAGAGGGGCCCGGCCACCCACACCCACATGTTTTGGGCTTGCCCCAAGCTTGCTGGGTTCTGGGCAGCCTTCTCCGAGGCAATGTCCAAAGTTGTGGGGGTGAGGGTGAAGCCATGCCCAATAGTGGCAATCTTCGGGGTATCGGAGCAGCCAGAGCTACACATGGGGAAGGGGGCCAAAGCCCTTGCTTTCGCTTCCCTAATCGCACACCGGAGAATCCTGCTCGGCTGGCGATCGGCAGCACCACCCAAAGCTGCAGACTGGCTCGCTGACCTCTCAGAATTTCTCCAACTGGATAAGATTAAGTACGACATCCGAGGGTCAGAGGAAGGCTTCCTGGATACTTGAGGGCAGTTCGTCGGCCTGTTCCAAAACCTGTTCGAGGCCAACAACGAGGAGTAAGCCAGGAAAAAAAAAAAGATGAAGAACCAGAGGACTGCGCAAACTGGCATTTGTCTCAGATTGTCTGAATCCCAAGAGGAACCTTTTGCAGGTGTATTTGCAGTCTGGTCATGTTTAGTGAATATATTCATAGCGATATAAACAGGTATCAGGAGAGAGGGTGGCATTGTAAAGGCTGACTCTAGCCATGCTTCTTGCCCTGGAACAACTACCCACTAATCTCTTGAAATGATTTCCTAAGGTCTAAAGTCCAATGTTGAAAGCATTTATTTTGAAATAATTGATTGGCCTGGAGGCCTCTTTGTTGGGGAGCAATGGATGCATAATTTTCTTATGCCACCACTTGCTAAAGATAGCATGCACAGATCCCACTTTGAATATTTGCACAGAGAATGGCATTGTACTCTGTAGTTATCCCTCTGCTTTGCTGCAGGCTTGATTCACTTTTGAATAAACCTTTGGCCATCCTCTGTCTCCCTCCTAGCATTCTCATAAAGGGTGCTTTTGAAGTACATATCACTGCCTTCTGATGAGCAATCCCTATATTCTACAAACTCAACTCTTGCTGTATATAAATGCTTAACGCAAAAAGATATGTAGAAGGACAGGTAGTATTGAGGAAACAGGAGGGGCTGCAGAAGGACCTGGATAGGCTAGGAGAGTGGGCAGAAGATGGCAGATGGCATACAGTGTGGAAAAGTGTGAGGTTATGCACTTTGGGAGGAGGAATGGACTATTTTCTATATGGGAAAATGCTTAGGAAATCAGAAGCTTCTGATTTCATAAGCATTGTTCAAGATTCTCTGAAGGTTAAGCCGGCAGTTAGAAAGGCAAATGCAATGTTAGCATTCATGTCGAGAGGGCTAAACTACAAGAGCAGGGATATACTTTTGAGGCTGTATAAGGCTCTGGTCAGACCCCAGTTGGAGTATTGTGAGCAGTTTTAGGCCCCGTATCTATGGAAAAATGTGCTGGCCTTGGAAAGGGTCCAGAGGAGGTTCACAAGAATGATCCCTGGAATAAAGAGCTTGTCGTATGAGGAACGGTTGAGGGCTCGGGTCTGTACTCGTTGGCGTTTTGAAGGATGAGGGGGGGGGGGGATCTTATTGAAACTTACAGGATACTGCGAGGCCTGGATAGAGTGGACGTGGAGAGGATGTTTCCACTAGTTGGAAAAATTAGAACCAGAGGGCACAATCTCAGACTAAAGGGATCCTTTAAAACAGAGATGAGGCGGAATCTCTTCAGCCAGAGGGTGGTGAATCTGTGGAACTCTTTGCCGCAGAAGGCCATGGAGCCAAGTCAAGTCACTGAGTGTCTTTAAAACAGAGAGAGATTGGTTCTTAATTAATAAGGGGATCAGGAGTTATGGGGAGAAAGCAGGATAATGGGGATGAGAAAAATATCAATTCAATCATGGCTGAGCAGACTCAATAGGCCAAGCGGCCTAATTCTGTTCCCGTGTCTCATGGTCTTATATTCACAACCTCCTTCTTTCCATCTCCTGGGCTACTTCGACCACCCCCCTCGGTCATGATCAACAGTCGTTTTCATGTATTGTTCATTACCCCTTTTCAACAATATCCCAGCAAAAAGCTACCTCAGGTCACTTACAGTTGTACTTTCAAACTCCTGACTGTTTGGTCTTGAAAATCTCCAATCGCCACAATACTTCCAAAGATCAACCACTCATCCACCTCGACTTCTGATTTTCCTGACCACAGCAAAACCTCCACTGTCTCCTATCTTGGCTCCTTCCCGTCGTATGGCACTCATCATTGCTTCCTCAAGGCTTACACACTTGAGTCAGTCTGGTGCACAACTGGTTTAACCATGTATCACCAGATCGAGCTGGACCACATCAAGTGGTATTGGACCTCACTCTTCTGCCAAACCTTCCAGTGCTCCCAGATCATTCTGGAGAACAAAGACAAATCCCTAGTTCTTTTCTTTACAATCACCTGCCTTCTTAAAATCTACTCCAGGACAGAATTTTTCACTCGTCGGGCACGCACACTCAGTGGGTCTGGAAGTGGACAAAAAACATGTTTCCTGCCACAGTCAGCCCCAGAATGCAATTTTGCGCTGGCTGGCCAATTAATGGGCAGCAGCGTGAAACATGTACTGGGAAAGGCTGAGCACTGTTGGTGGGGATGGGAAGAGGGCTAGTATCAATAAAAGGGAGGGTGCAGGCTGGCACTTCTCATGGGCTCCCTCATGTGAACAGCTTCTCCAGAGCTGTCATGGAGTGCTACAGACCTGCACAAAATAAATTCCGATGGAAAAATGCTGCAGTGTCTAGGAAGCACATTCAAGCACAAACCTCAGTCCCCAGACACCTTTTAAATTTTATTTCAGCCTGGACAGTTCAGCCCACCCTCGATAAAGGTTGCAGCTAAAACATAAAGGCTTCCTGGCTAATCGACCCACCCACCAACCATAAAAGCAGAAGGTCCATGTAAAATTGCTTTCAATTGGCCCCTTAACAGGCTAAATTGCCTGCTTGATTGTTAGTGGGCACACGTCTGACTCTTGTGCGCAACCGCTGACCAAAATATTGCGTGGGTGCATGATGACGTTGAGATATGTACCTGACGCCTTCTCATGCGATTTCACACACTTCTGGGTCAGGCAAGCGCCTGCCCAAGGAACATATCATTCTGGCCCTAGTGTCCAATGATGCCACATGTTGGTATTAACATGGAGAAGCAGGAGACCCAGTCTATCAGCAGAAGAGCCAGCAATCTGTAAAGTAACACTGGTGACTGGTCCCCAAAGGAGCCACAAATGTTTTAATCCTTTCTTTTGTGGAGCCATGTGAAGCATGGAAACTTCTTTTGATGCACAAAAATAGCATGCCCTGCACCCAACCTGGGATCACCTCCATCCTCTGGACCCAGCAGCTGATTCAGTGTCGAGATTCTCTTCCTTCTCAAAGCCTTTGATCTGCAGCAGAGCATCCATTTGATTACTACAGCTCACCGGCTACATTTAGTTAATACTCAAACCTAAAAGTGATTCCTGAAGCTGGCTTCAGGTAGCTGCTTTGCTAACTTCACCTCTGCCAAATGGATGTTAATCTGTCCATCAGTTTTTCTCCACACCCATTTTCAGGCAAGAAATGCACAGCCAGCATTTTAAAATGACTCCTGCGGTGTAAATCTTGAATTGGAACCACATGTGATTGGGCGAGAAGCAGTGCAAGATACCCTGAAGGGAGCAGTCTCACAACACTGTGGCTTGGCACTGCTAGGAGTATAACTACAAATGGTGTGAAAAGTAATCATATGCTACCTTTGACCTTCTGGACAACTGTGTAAACCTACTTCCATTAATTCAAATGTTCAGGCAATACAGATGCTGCATCTTAATTGCTGAGGTATTAAATGCAACCACACATGCACAATATGCTCTATGAATTTGAGAACCAAAGTTCTAACCAGCAGCATAAAAATGTTGATCTCTCACTGTAATTCTTGCCAGTTACTAGTCAGAGATCAATAGCTGCATTGCAAATACAATACATAACATAATACATGCTGCATCTCTGATAATAAAGAATTCCTTTAAAAATAAAAATGCATTAGGCCCCACACATCCCATTTGGCTGCCTATTAGAATACATTAAGAACACGGTTTGTAATTTTATTTGAACAGTAATATGATTTCTTCTCACATGACTTAAGTTCCTTGAAATAAAGCTAAGCATGCCAGGAAGCATCAGTATTGAATCATCTCATGGTGAACATGTTGCAGTTTAACACTCTACACTTAAATTTTAACTTGCCCCCTCAGTAATTTAAAACTGTCAAATGTGTCGAAACAGTTTTTCTCATTGAGATATTGCTTCTTCACTATTAGATTATGCCTGATCACTTGTTCCGTCAATAAACACAGATGCCAACAAAACCTAAATTGACATAAATGTGCATGCTCCTTAGGTTATTGATTATTGGCTGTATATGCATTAGCCCTTTGTGGCAGCTGCTTAGTTTCTGCGATTCATAAAATGTCAAGAACTGGGAAAAATACGTATTTTAGGTTTGCATTAAAACCTCAAAGCTACTGCAGGTAATAAATGAAAATGTGTGGCTTTTCATTTGCAGGGGCGCTTTCTGTACTGTGAATTGTTTGCTGGTTCTGTTTTGCTCATCACATATCAAAATACATTCAGACTATTGCCTACATGTTATTTGTGAGCTAGCTGAGGCAAATAATAGATAGCCAGATATTAGTGGATATATTGGATAATACTTCCAAACAACTACTTGCACAACCCATAAGAGAGCATACTCTCAGATATCCTGCAAGTATTTTACTTCAGTTTCCATTGAATGCATATTTAATTAACATAGATCATAGAATCTACGGCACGGAGACAGGCCCTCAGCCCAAACTGGTCCATGCCAACCAAAAAACCCATCTAAGCTAACCCCATTTGCCTGCATTTGGCCCTTATCCTTCCAAACCTTTCCTATCCATGTATCTGTCCAAATACCTTTCAAATGTTGTCAATGTCCCTGCCTCAACCACTTCCTCCGGCAGCTCATTCCACATAGGTACCACCCTCTGTGTAAAAAAAGTTGCTCTTCAGGTTCCCATTAATTCTTTCCCCCCTTAACTTAAACCTATGCCCTTCAGTTCTCAATTCCCCAATCCTGGGAAAAAGACTGAGTGCATTCACCCTATCCATGTCTCTCATGATCTTATACACCTCTATAAGATCACCCCTCAGTCTCTTGCGCTCCAAAAAAAACAGTCCTAGCCTGTCCAATCTCTCCGTATAACTCATATTTACTTAATTCTTCGAATGCCCGAAATGAGAGTGATATTTTATCAAATATTTATTTTTATTGTTAAGGAACATGACCATTGAAATATGGTAAATTCTAAACATTAAACAAAGATCATACCAAGTTTAAAAAACTCCTGATGGGTCCAGTTGGCCAGCTGGAGCACTTGTTAAAGTTGGCTTCACACAAGGTTGGAAGTATACACCAATTCCATGTGAAGTCCAGGCGGTGTGACAATGCGCTGGAACAGATTTCATGTGGCTTGGCTTCAGTGAAATCAGAAGGCAGATAACCAGCCTAATTTCCAAGTTACACTCATGTTTTCTCACTGATGCATGTCCAAAACTGCTTTGCCTCAGTGCAAAAGCTGTAAAATAAAAATCCTATTTTGGACTTGGTTTTCTATATCTAGTATATTAAAAAGTTACATCAGTGAACATTGCCTGTTTAACCTTTCAGCTTTAAATTCATATTTCCACTGTTGATTAGTATAAAACTTTGTCTGCAGGTCTCAACCATGCTTCCCCACAGTGTTAAGCATATGAAAGCAACCATTAAAATGATAACTGCAATGCCAAATTCAGTTCTATTCTTTTGAAAGTGAAAGTGCCTGTGGATTTCAACTTCCTCTGATGTCACAAGCCTCTCCCAAAAACAGCTGATCAGTAAAATGCTGAGAAACGGCCCTTTTCAAAGCAATGTTGAAATTACTTGACGCAAACACGTCATAAAAATAAATGTAGCTACCAACAAAATGGCTATTACAGCTTTTAAAAACCTAAGGTTTTAATATTCCACACACTTGTAAAGCACTACAATTTATGAGGAATGGAATCCGGTGATTACTTATGGTTGGTTTAAAATGCCTTATTTTAATTGTCATGTGATATTTAAACAATCAAAAATAACTTCCTATGATGAAGTTTTTTGGCCATCTATCAAACTTTGGTGAAATTCTTTTCAAATTACCAGTGAAATGAGGCCCCTGTAGAGCCAAAGAACCTAGAAGCTGCCAAAATGGTTCAGTGATTTAATGTCGGTATCCCACAGCTTCAGATGTAATCAGCAGATGCTCCAGTATTAACATAAATGTTTTTCTAACCTCAGCTGTCGGAGAGAAATAAAAGCTTCCTATCTGTTTCTGATCAAACTCGTTTTACTTGCTTTTGCATAATTAACATCCCTTGATGATACCTAACCTTTCTTTTTAATATCGAATGTTGGTCGAGGCAAAATCCATGCCAGTCTGAACAATCAGCATGTAATATGTGAAGAGAAATTGAAATAGATTTTACGCAATCTCCTCATTTCCAATAATTAGCATTCTGTGCATGAATTGTAGAAGCGAACAATGTACTGTTATTTTGTTCTTCCTCCATCACATGCCATGTGCCATTTCATAAGGTCATTTCTGTTATTTCTTTCTGCTAACATTTTGCTGCTTGGAAAATTACAGTGTTCTGATTCAGTTCCGAATAACTCTTGAGACAAAGGTCTGGATTTTGGCTATGAAGGTGGGTAGCTCGGGTCAGGAAATGTCTCTACTTGCCGGACTCGTCTCAGTAAAAAGGTAACCGGGTTGGCACAGTGGCTAGCACTGTTGCCTCACAGCACCAGGGACCGGATTCGATTCTGGCCTCGGGTGACTGTGTGGAGTTTGCACATTCTCCCCGTGTCTGTGTAGATTTATGCTGGGTGCTTCGGTTTCCTTGCACAGTCCAAAGATATGCAGGTTAGATGGATTGGCCATTACCAATGCACGGGGATAGGGTGGGGGAGTGAGCCTAGGTAAAGTGGTCTTTCAGAGCGTTGGTGCAGTCTCGATGGGCTAAATGGTCTCCCTCTGCATTGTGGGGATTCTATGGATAACCAAAATGCATATTGTTTTTCTTCGACGGGAAAAGGTTGGGTGCAAGATAGAGTTGGGCCCACCAGCCCTGGAAGCAGAACATGGAATGGGGCGAATGCCAAGGCAGGCTGATTAGAAAGTCTGACTCGGTTATCTGGGACTTCAGACTAGTTATTTTAGAAATTATTAGGCCTTCTATCCTTCACTCCTCACCTTTCTACCCACTTCCCACCCACTTCCCATAGCCTGCATACCCTCCATGCCAACTCATGCACCCCCACCAATACTCCCATGGCCCTCCCCTCCTTGGCGCCTCCATGGCTGCTCAACAAGTATCCACAATGGGCAGACCTCAGAAATTATATGAAGATGAAAGCAATACTTTGAATAATCAAATGCAGCTTTTACATACTTGATAAAGCAAATTTTCCCCATTCAGAAAATCAATTCAAAGCTTTTAAATTGATTAATCTCTCTTAAAAACAAACTTCTATTCAGATCCCACAGCAAAGACAACTGTCAATCAAACTGTGAACCAGACCCCTTGCTCTTATAATTGTAGCTTTTAAAATGCAGCGAAACATTCATAGCGACATAATGATAACCCTTGGGGAAATCTCAACAAAAAACTCTTGAAGCTTCACGATCAGCAGCTATTGCTTTTTCTAACTTGCGATAGATGGCTTGTCAGTCAGAGTAGTCCTGCAGAGATTATCTTTAACTTTTAGTGACAGTTGAAAGCTGTTATGTTTTCAAAACTTATAGAGCAGGGGATTTAAAAGACATCCTAAAAGTCATGACAGTTATAGAGATCTTCTTCACCCTTCAAGAGCATTTACATCTACTCCATCACTTCGTGACTCACACTGTCGGTTAAGGCCAAAATGGGGAATGTTGAAACTGAGTTCAAATGACTGCTGAGTTCAGGTTTTTCTCCTGTGTGAATCACACCCTGCCCCCTTTCCACTATTGGCAATAATTGGACCTGTTGGAAATAGAAGCGGGACGTCTGCACCCAGGACTTGCTCACCATCTTTAAGGTCCATAGAGGTTGCCCAAATCCATGAAAATCTAGTCTAAAACATTGTGTTGTTCTGGAATTAAATAATATTCAGAATGCAAAATGGAAACCTTGATTTAAAAAAATATATAATCAATGTCCAGCTGGCTACTTTACAGACATTTTGAAGTGTTGGTATCAATGCCTCAATATTTTCACGAACTTGTTTTTTTCGACAAAACTGTTTAAGATAAATCAAACAGGAGGTGCCTCAAAAGAACTCCAGATATACAAACTGACATTAAATACTCAAAGTCAGGGGTCAGTAAACTTGAATATATTAGTGTGTACAAATAGTTTGCATTTCCTTCCTGCCTCAATGCAAAGAGGCGGACTATTATTAAGGTTGTGGGTGGAGCTTTGCTACGATATACTGGCAGACAACAAACATCACAGACCAATATATCATGTCACCCCTACTGGCTAATACCGTTTCTCAAAAACTAGTTCTAAAATGCTGATAGCCAGCAAAGCCACTAGGTTTGGGAAAAAACATTTATTTTCTTGCCTCTGGTCTAAAGGTGATCATACTACAGAGGTTTGCTGAGATTGTCCAAGCTACTGTGTAAAGTACTCATCCATCACCGTGAGCCCCCTGGTCATGAAATGACAGTGCAGTAAATATCTTCAGCAGAAGCCTTTTAAACTACAAGCTGTTTTCTGTAGGAATTTTCAGCTTTCACATAAAACACACAGTCATGAGTGACTGCTTCTGTTCCAAAGTCATTACTGTTTGGATGATAGAACATCTTTCAACGAATAACCAAAAACTTTAAATGTCATGTCAAGTTTGTTGAGGCTTTGCTCAAGGTTACATGAATATGGAGTGTCTCTTTTTTATAGTTGAAGATGTGGGAGAGGATAATTCATAATGTTTGCTAGATGTCTGCAACCTGGCTGATAACATTTCTGCCTCTTGCTCCTATCAGCCAAAGCCATTTAATAATTGACTGTACAGCTGACTACTACAGCAGGTGTGATAAGTCAAGATCACTGTCATTTATTAGTAACATGCAGCAAAGATATCAGATTGATGGAAAATAGATTGTGTTTGAAAATTAATTTGTGCTTTTGCTGTACCTCTAAGATTTAAAGATTTGAGATAAGACTCAAAGCATAGCAGTTTGAAAACGGAAAGGTTTTGTTGTATTAATGGCAGTTGGTGCTCTCACTTCTTTATTGTGTTCATCCTACCTGCCTTACTTGACATGTAAATGCTAATCAGTTTATTAAAGATGCATTCTCTTTCACTGGCATCATTCCCCCCAGAGCAAAATTTGCTAAAGGGGAAAAACATGATTTCTAAATTGGGAGCATCAGGTTTATGCCATCAATCCTCTGCTTAACTGGTAATATTTATGTGCCTCTTTGCCCAAGTGACATTTCCTGTAATTTCTGTCAACTTTACTTTACATCCCTGCTACCTGCATACTGTTTGCCCCAAATTTCTTTACACAGTTAATTTTCAAAGCCTACTCAACTTCTATTCTGCAACTTAATTCCCCTTCATATATTTTTTCCCACTGCAGAAAATCAGAAGGCACAACTGGAAAGGTCACGTTCTGGCCAGAATATCCACTTGAGTGCAGCAAGAATTCCAAGTGGCAAGGAACTCAGTTATGAAACAGAGGCTCATTCATTTACTACAAGGAGTAAAGCTGTCAGGAAAAGAGAGGGGCATGCTGTTCTGGACGTAAGGGAGAAGGAGATGGGAACTGTTATTTCCACACCTGAGGGTGATGCTGTTCCTGAAGTAGAAGCGCTACTGGCTAGGTTACGTGCTCTGTAGGTTCGAGGTTAACATGGAGGTCTAACCCAATACTTACAAGCTGCAGAAATGTTAAAGCTGTTTTAACATATTCCAGTGAATACTATTGGATGCAAATTTCCAAAGAATTGGGAGAAGCACTTTGTGATTTTAAAGATAAACCTGTAACAAAAAAAATGAGGTTAAGGTACAGAAGCTATTTCTCAATACTAGCAAAGCAGCAGGAATCCAGAATCTGCTTTGTGTGCTGCATTTATTTGCCCCATTTCTATTGGAAATCTGCTTATCCAAATTGACTTCCCTCTGCTTTGCTGTTTACACAATAGCTTATCCCTAAATCAGGTTATATATGCATCAAAAGTTTTCAATTCACAATGTAACACATGCAGTGCCTTTGCAGAAAATCAGCAGGGTTTCAAATCAGACTATTTGTATGACTACTTCTCCGATGCTTCTTATTTTAAATAATTCCTACACCATCACTACAAAGAAAATTTTGATTCTACCACCACAGTGAATTCTTTGCCAATGTATTTTAATTCATAACAGCTGCAAATTAGATATGGAACTAACTTGGTCTTTGCCATTGAATAAGATTATTTTTATTGTTCACACTGCTACCATTTTGATTTACAATGGAAGGCAATTTGTGTTTTTAACAGTACTGAAACAAACATTCAACAATAGAAACTCAGTACCAAATATATCTTATTTTCTTACCAAACTATCACAATACTAATTCTACTCCAGTGGAATGTATGCTGACCAAATATTGCACAGTAGAAAATTGCTTATGTACCAAAGAATATCATAACCTGCTTTTTAAAACATAAACCGCATATATTATTTCTAAAACTATGTGGTTTTCCCTAAAAAGTTTCTGTATGTACATAAACGTGCATATTATACATTCTTTGTATTCGTTATTATATTGATTGATTGTTGGACAGAAGTTTATTTTGGATTTTTCCAGGGCTTTTATCCTCCGTGTGCTCCAGTCAGATAGAGTGAAAGATGTTGCTTAGCATCATTGTATAAACACTTTTGGCATCAATTATAATTTAACGTATAATATTTACAAGGTAATTTGTTGCCTATATTTTCACAGCATTCTCAGTTTTGTGCTACATGTACATATGCATATGCAGACTGAATTCCAATTAATTTTCTTCTCATGTCCCTTGTTATTTTGCATAACAAGTGTATTGTTCCTCATCCCAGAATGTTGCCCATCCCTCCCTCCACTGTCAACTAATCCTGTTTTCACCACCGTCCACTTTTAAGGTGCTAATGGGAACAAAATACCTTGTAAATGGTTTTTAAAAAGTAATTGTTGATCAAATAATGCATGGGGGATAGGAATAAAAGTCCATTTTGGCTTTGGGTTTGTTTACGAGCAGTTGATATACCAGAACTAACATGGGACCACATCCATATATATATAAAACTCTGTCTGGTCATTCATTATTTTACTGGTAAATATTACCAGCAAATCAATTCATAACTTAAATCTGTTTAAAAATGTTAGTGCGTTATCTGGGAAATTATGCGATTCTTTCTGTGTTAGATGGGCATTACCAAACAAATGACTTCACATGGAAATTTTATATTATCTAAACACGCCTTACAACATATTCACGCATGTATTAAAAAGGTCCAATGTATAACATTTGTATCAATGTCACTGTGGAACAACCTAAAATGTTAAGTATGTTGCATTTTAAAATGATACCTGATGCTCTGATTTCCTGTCTCTCAATCGTAGAATAAGGAACAAGGCATATTTTGTAGGGTTGAAATATTTCTATAATAAAAATGTGAATTATACAGAAACATTTGTTCCTTTTTACAGATTGATTGCAAAAAAATCATAAACCAGAATTGTTTTTGGATTAAGGGGAGATTTGAGGAAAAACATTTTCACCCAGATGGTGGTAGGAATCTGGAACTCACTGCCCAAAAGGGTGGTAGAGGTGGGAACCCTCACAACATTTAAGAAGTATTTAGGTACGCACTTGAAATGATACAGCATGCCAAGCTATGGACTAAATGCTGGAAAATGGGATTAGAATGGATTGGTGTTTGATGACCTGCGCAGATGTGATGGGCTGAAGGGCCTCTTTCTGTTCTGTAAAATTCTATGACCCTGAGTTCCAGTTATTCAAACCAAGGCACACACCATCCTCACTTGGAACTATATTGCCGTTCTTTCGCTGTCACTAGGTCAAAATCCTGGAACTCGCTTAATCTGTGATACACACATTGCATGAAGGAATACATTGTCAAAAAATCCAAATCATCAAGTTACATTAAGGATCAATTACATATAATTTTGCTCCCATGGTTGCTTCTGGTTAAATAAGTTTGATATTTGCAATGGCGTTAGACTATTTCAGCCATTAATAGCAAACAAAGTCATAGTTATAATTGTGCATTTCAATTTTATAAAGTTAATACATGTTGTGACCTACAGTTTCAGATAAATGTTTGTGCTGTTTTGAGTAACTAGGCATGGTACAGCCTAATGCATGGTTAGAGCACTGTCAGTATTGCTGAAGACATAGGAACTGACAGAGCAAAGAGGTATATTGCAAGGTGTAGGGTTTTGAGGTATAAAACCCTTTTAATTTAAACAAACTTTAAGGTCCAAATTATTGACTCTTAAAACTAGGGTCTTCAGTAATGCTTGATCTACAGCGTATGAAAGACTAGTATTTGTGAATTAAACAGAATTTATTGAGTAAAATGTCTATATTTAACAAAAAACATTGAAGACAGCTCGGATACTCTATCCACAAAGGTCCAGGATTCCTTGAATGCTAACAGCACTGGCAAACTCTGTTTCCTTCTGCCTCTGAAGTAATGATGAACTGTCTCAGAAAAAGTATACCATTGAAACTATGGTAAAACTGCCAACGAGTGCACCAATTCCCTAACTTTTACCCCACAACTCACTATCCAGCACTCAGCGATTTGGAAATGGTCCAAATTCAATCCTATTGGCCATTGAATTCAAATCATCTCATGTTACCCCACCTTTGCAACCCCAGCTTTAAGGGTTGTTAAATGAGACACAGTTTCCTCAGTTACTTCCACAGACTCTAGAAGAAAACATTTCATGACAAACAAGTGGCATACTTCCTCTTGATTCCAAACAGTCATAAATAGAGTCACATTCAAACCCAAGCCCAACGCTGAAGTTATTAACTTCAAAAATTAAGAGCACTTCAATTGGTTTTAAAACTGGAGAAATAAACAGTCTGATAAGGGTGAATTAGAGTCTGAACTTATGCCAAATCAGATGCTAATCGAGAAACTGACTTTTTAAAAAGTTCTCAAAGCAATGAGCAATCTGAAGGAGTGAGAGTCCACACTTGCATACGCTTTTTAGACAAAAGAGGGTTGCTTGGAAGTCATTAACTATTATCATATCATTAAAAGGATACTTATACTGATATTGAAGAACATAAATAAGAGCAGGAATCGGCTATGCAGCCCTTGGCATCATCTCTGCCTTTCAGTAAGTTCATGGCTGAACTTCTATAGCTCCCCTTGCTTTTGTCCCTTTATCCTTTGATTCCTTCAGTGCCCCAAAATCAAGCAATCTCGGTCTTAAATGCATTAATTGACAGTACAACCATAGCCCTGAGGAGTAGAGGATTACAAAATGATTCACAGCTCAACGAGTGATGAAATTTCCCTTTGTTACAGTCCTTACTGACCAACTACTTATTGTGAAGCTAAGACACTTAGTTCTCTAGTTTGGGCAGCACGGTAGCATTGTAGTTAGCACAATTGCTTCACAGCTCCAGGGTCCCAGGTTCGATTCCTGGCTTGGGTCACTGTCTGTGTGGAGTCTGCACATTCTCCCCGTGTGTGCGTGGGTTTCCTCCGGGGAGCTCCGGTTTCCTCCCACAGTCCAAAGATGTGCGGGTTAGGTGGATTGGTCATGCTAAATTGTCCTTAGTTCCAAAATTGCCCTTAGTGTTGGGTGGGGTTACTGGGTAATGGGGATAGGTGGGGTTACTGGGTAATGGGGATAGGGTGGAGGTGTGGGCTTGGGTAGGGTGCTCTTTCTAAGAGCCCAGTGCAGACTCGATGGGCCGAATGGCCTCCTTCTGCACTGTAAATTCTGTGATTCTAGACTCCCTAGCTATTGGAAGAATTCTCACAGCATCTACCCTGGCACGTCTTCTGCTAATTTTATATGTTTCAATGACACCTTTACTTCTGCTAAAGTCCAGAGAATAGAGACCCGTTCTATTTCACCTCTTCTCGGGACAAGCCCCTCATCCCAGGAAACAATTGCGCCCAAGAGAAGTACCCTTTCTCAGGTGAGCAAACCAAAACTGTACACAGCACAGCAGATGTGACCTTACCAAAGAACATGAGCACAGACACATGAAATAGGAGCAGGGATAGGCTTTATGGCCCCTCAATTCTGCCTATAATAAGATCATTACTAATCTTCAACCCCAACTCTACTTTCTCATCCTTACCCTGTCTGGCCTACCTGTGACCCCAGACCCACAGCAATGTGGTTGACTCTTAACTGCCACCTGAAATGGCCTAGCAAGCCACCTGGTTGCATCAAACGTCTGAAGAAAAATCAAATGAGACGGGATAGATCATCTGGCATTGATCTCACAACAAAGGTGCGTTTAGCCCAGTCAAACCTGCAAAGTCCTCCCCACTAACATCTGGGTACTTCTGACAAAATTGAAACAGCTACCTGGCAGACATCAGGATAGAGCCAGCAGATTTGGTGACAGTCATGTACAGTTGGAAGGGAGTGGTCCTGGGAGTCCTCAACATTGACTGTGGACCCCATGAACTCTTTTTTAAAATAAATTTAGAGTACGCATTTTTTTTTCCAATTAAGGGGCAGTTTAGCGTGGCCAATCCACCTACCCTGCCCATCTTTTTGGGTCGTGGGGGTGAGACCCACACAGACACTGGGAGAATAGGCAAACTCCACACGGACAGTGACCCGGGGCCACGATTGAATCCTGGTCCTCGGCACCATGAGTCAGCAGTGCTAACCACTGCACCACCGTGCTGCCCTCCCCATGAACTCTCATTAATTCAGATCAAACATGATCAAGGAAAGCTGCTGATTACCACTTATCACCTTCCTTCAGCTGAGGAATTACTGCTCCCTGTTGAACATCACTAGAAAGAGGCACAGAGCAAGGACACAGATGTACTCTGGGTAAGAATATCAGTGGTCATCACCAAGAGTATCTCGGTAGCACCAGTACCAACTGAACTGGTTAAGTCCTGAACGACATCTCATAATCTGGGCACGCAGGAATGTTGAAAGAACCAGTAAGAGATGAAGGATAATAACTAGGGGACACAGCTGGACAGAGCTCTTTTTGTCACTACCTGTGATCAAATGGTAGATTGCCTGGGCTCAGTTCCACATAGCAATCTTACAAGTTCTCGCAGCTTTGGGGAGTCCATGTTGCACACTTCCCACTTGTCCTGGGTTTTGGATAAAGGATGCAATTTTCCAGGTCTAGAATCTTGAGATGTTTAATGGATGAGTCAGAGTCCCTTTTGCCCTTTGCAGGCATCCAGTTTCCATGGGCCAGAGCTCTGCCTTGAAATGTAAAGGGTGTTGGTGCAGTTATTTGGAATTTTATTCTGCAGTCACCAGGGGCATTGGCGTATATTTAATGATAACGAGGTCCCTGCTGATTTTCTGAAGGCTAGAAATTCCTCTGGTATGAGTTACAGATAGTCAGGCATGTCAGGGTAAAACCTTTATTCATTTTTGGAGAAACACTTTATAAAGTAACCAGGCTGATGTCGATGTATAGAAATTTTCCTTCCTGTCTCCTGGACAGGACATGAATCATCACAGTCCAAGGACAGTGCTGAAGGAGTTCCCCAGCGTGCAGCGTGGTGTCCTTGGCCCCAACCATCTTAACCGCTTCATTAATGACCTCCGTCCAACTTAAGGTCAGAAGTGGGATGGTCATTGATGATTGCACAGTGTTCAGTATTGTTCGTAATTCTTCACATACTGAAGCTCTTCATGCTTGCATGCAGCAAGGCCTGGACAACAATCGGGTTTGTGCTGCTAATTGGCAAGTAACATTCATGCCACAGATTTGCCAGGCAATGATCACCACCAGCAAGAGCGAATTGAACTATCTCACCTTAACATTCAACTGCATTACCGTCAATGAACCCCCATCATCAACACCCTGGGGGTTTGACCAAAATTTTAATGAACCAGGTATATAAATACTGTGACGACAAGAGCAAATCAAAGGCTTGGAATTCCACAGTGAGAGACTCGCGTCCTGACTTCCCAAAGTCTATCCACAATCTGTAAGGCACAAGTCAGTTGATTAAATACACTCCACTACCTGGATAATTGCATTTTCACCAGCAGTTCAGAAGCTTGAGACTATCCAGGACAAAGCATCTTGCTTATTTGACACCCAATCCACCACCATAAACATTCATAGGAACAGGATTAGGGCATTCAGCCTGTCTAGCCTTCTCAGCCATTTAATTAAATCATGGCTGGTCATTACCTCAATGCCACTTTCCCAAGCTATCTCCATATGATGTCTATTGATGTCTTGAACACATTTAACAATTGAGCTTCCATAGCCATCTGGGGCAGATAATTCCATAGATTCACCACATTCTGAGTGAAGAAATTTTGCCTCATCTCAGTCTTAAATGGCCTGCCCCTGATTCTGAGATGATGTCCCCTGGCTCTAGACTCACCAGCCAGGGGAAAGATTCTATATGCATCCACACTGTCACTACCCTGTCAGAATCTTGTAACTCCCAATGAGGTCACCTCTCATTCTTCATCACTAGAGGATATAGGCCCTGTTTTCCCAATCTCTCCTGATCAGAAAATCCTGCCATTCCAGGGATTAGTCTGGTGAAGCTCTGTTACACTCCCTGTATGGCAAGTATATCCTTCCTTAGATCAGGAGAACAAAACTGTCCAGAATACTCCAGGAGTGGTCTCACCATGACTTTACACAATTGCAGAAACACGGGCTGGATTCTCCACCACGGGATGCTCTATTGTGCCGGCAGCCCGGGGGTTTCCCTTGCCCCACAATGGGAAACTCCATTGACCGGCTGGGGTAACGGAGCATCCCGCCGGCGGGGTAAAGCAGAAATGTGACAAGGCGGAGAATCCAACCCCTCACCTTTACTTTAGAACTAAAATCCCTTTGCAATGATGGCCAACATAGCTATTGCCTTCCTTAGTGTTATTGCACCTGTATACTGGATTTTCGTGGCTCGTGAACAAGGACACTCGGGTCTGTTGGACACTCCTCAACCTCAATATTCTTTCTGTTTTTTCTATCGAAGTGGGTAACTTCACATTTATTCTCATTGTATTCCATCTTCCATGTTCTTACCCATTCACTTAGCCTGTCTAAGTCCCCTTGAAGCCCTCTTGCATCTTCCTCACAACTCACATTCCCACCTAGTTCTGTTTCATCAACAAGTTTGAACATATTGCAATCAGTCCACACATCCAAATCATTTGTATAGAATGTAAACAGCTGTACTCCACTAGTAACAGCCTGGCATCCTGACAATGGCTCGTTTATTCTTACTCTCTGTTTTCTGTCTATTAACCAATTCTCAATCCATACTAATATATCAGCCCCATATGCTCTAATTTTGTTAGCTAACCTCCTGTGTATGGCCTTATCAAAAGCCTTCTGAAAATCCAAATGCATCATATCCACTGGTTCACTTTTATCTATGCTGCAAAAAGCATCCTCAATAAACTCCAACAGGTTTGTCAACCATTCATAAATCCATGTTAGTTGTGTTTTCATGTTTGGTCCCTAATTGGAACAAGGCCACTAAAGAGATTGATCATATCACGCATTGATGATATCATTGATAATTTGGGCAGTCTATTCCAGCAGCCTGTGAGAAAGCACCCTTCCAATAAAGCTCTTGTGTTGTTTGTACCACAAATGAGCTATTTGCATGGTCCTGCCGGGTTTAGACAGGAAGCGTGGCTGGCTTACTGGGAAACCCCTTATAGCGGCAGGAATGCTCAGCATTGCAATGGGTCTAGCGCCGGCGGCCCACCATTTTATGTCTGATCGGGAACCCCAATACCGGCATCAGGTAATAGAGAATCTATCCCAAGACCTAAAATGCAATGGTGAATGCAGCGAGAATGAAACCACAAGGGGAGAGATGCAGGGCCTGACAGAGGCACTCAACAATCTGGAGAAGATGACTTCCGGGTGCGGCGATGACCAGCTGAGTCGCACGTTTCGGCAGCTCCCGGTGAAACGGACTTTTGGGCTCTTGATAGGAGCCCCAACGGCAATTTTCACGGCTAAAAACACTGTGCGGTAAACCAGAAGGGAATCCCCCCTGGATACGGATGGAAAAAGGAGGAGAAAGTGGCCGGATTGCAGTGGATCCTTTAGAACAGCGGCAAGGAAGGCAAGCAAAAACCAAGATGGCGTCGGAAGGTGGCAGTTTAACATGGGGCCCTGAACAACAAGAGTTCTTGAAATGCTGTGTGGAAGAGCTCAAAAAGGAAATGAAGAAAGAGCTGTTGGCCCCGATGCTACAGGCGATCGAAGGGCTAAAGGAGGAACAAAAGACCCAGGAGCGGGAGCTTCGGGTCGTGAAGGCAAAGGCAGCCGAGAATGAGGACGACGTACAGGGCCTGGTGGTGAAGACGGAGACGCATGAGGCACATCAGAAACGATGTGTGGAAAGGTTGGAGGCACTGGAGAACAACGCAAGGAGGAACAACCTGAGGATTCTTGGTCTTCCTGAAGGTGCGGAGGGAGCGGACGTCGGGGCATATGTGAGCACGATGCTGCACTCGTTAATGGGAGCGGAGGCCCCGGCGGGTCCGTTGGAGGTGGAGGGAGCATACCGAGTGATGGCGCGAGGGCCGAGAGCAGGAGAAATTCCCAGAGCCATAGTGGTGAGATTCCTCCGTTTTAAGGATAGAGAAATGGTCCTTAGATGGGCAAAGAAAACTCGGAGCAGTAAATGGGAGAACGCGGTGATCCGCGTTTATCAAGACTGGAGTGCGGAGGTGGCGAGAAGGAGGGCGAGCTTTAATCGGGCCAAGGCGGTGCTTCATAAAAAGAAGATAAAATTTGGAATGCTGCAACCGGCAAGACTGTGGGTCACATATCGAGGGAGGCACCACTACTTTGAGACGGCGGATGAAGCGTGGACTTTTATTGTGGAAGAAAAACTGGAATGAGCGGGTTATTAAAAAGAACGTTTGAACAGAGTGGTGGGGCGAATGTGGGGGGCAAAGAGGGGGGTTAAAAAGGGGGGAAAGAGGAGTTTTATGTACTAATCCTGCGATGTGGTAACTTTTCTCTCTCCCACAGGTGGTGATGGGGGGAGGAGGGGAGGTGGAGGAGATGGGGCGTTGGCCATTGGGGGCGGGGCCAAGGGAGAAGCGCGGGCTTGGTTCCCGCGCTATGATAATCATGGCGGGAATAGAGAAGCAGGAAGGAGGGGGCGTCGCACGGTGCGAGCTGAGGTCACGGGGGGAAGCCGAGGTCGGCCAGAGTTTGCTGACTTCTGGGAGCAACATGGGGGGAGTAATTACGCTAGCGGGGGATCTAGCGGGGGGGGGGGTGGGAGGGGGGAATTACTGGGTTGCTGCTGCTGGGGAGAGGGGGGAGCTGGTATGGGAGGGGATGGGCGGGGGGGCACCACCTGGGGGAGATACAGCTGCGTGGGAACCGGGTGAGGAGCTGGAAAAAGGTGATGGCTAATCGACAAGGGGGGGGGTTAGAAGTCCTCCAACCCGGCTGATCACGTGGAACGTGAGAGGGCTGAACGGGCCGATAAAGAGGGCACGGGTACTCGCACACCTTAAGAAACTTAAGGCAGATGTGGTTATGTTACAGGAAACGCACCTGAAACTGATAGACCAGGTTAGGCTACGCAAAGGATGGGTGGGGCAGGTGTTCCATTCGGGGCTAGATGCGAAAAACAGGGGGGTGGCTATATTAGTGGGGAAGCGGGTAATGTTCGAGGCAAAGACTATAGTGGCGGATAACGGGGGCAGATACGTGATGGTGAGTGGCAAACTACAGGGTGAGACGGTGGTTTTGGTAAACGTTTGCCCTTGGTGTTGGGTGAGGTGTTGAGTTTGGGTAGGGTGCTCTTTCCAAGAGCCGGTGCAGACTCAGGGGGCCGAATGGCCTCCTTCTGCACTGTAAATTCAATGATAATCTATGATTAATCTAGAAAAAGGTTCGGCACAACATCGTGGGCCCAAGGGCCTGTTCTGTGCTGTATTTTCTATGTTCTATGTTCTATGTATATGCCCCAAACTGGGATGATGCCAATTTTATGAGGCGGATGCTAGGACGCATTCCGGACCTAGAGATGGGAAAGTTGATAATGGGGGGAGATTTTAATACGGTGTTGGAACCAGGGCTGGATAGGTCGAAGTCCAGGACTGGAAGGAGGCCGGCAGCAGCCAAGGTACTTAAAGATTTTATGGAGCAGATGGGAGGTGTAGACCCGTGGAGATTTAGCAGACCTAGGAGTAAGGAGTTCTCGTTTTTCTCCTATGTCCATAAAGTCTACTCGCGAATAGACTTTTTTGTGCTGGGAAGGGCGTTGATCCCGAAGGTGAGGGGAACGGAGTATACGGCTATAGCCATTTCGGATCACGCTCCACACTGGGTAGACTTGGAGATAGGGGAGGAAACAGGAGGGCGCCCACCCTGGAGAATGGACATGGGACTAATGGCAGATGAGGGTGTGTGTCTAAGGGTGAGGGGGTGCATTGAAAAGTACTTGGAACTCAATGATAATGGGGAGGTCCAGGTGGGAGTGGTCTGGGAGGCGTTGAAGGCGGTGGTTAGAGGGGAGCTGATATCAATAAGGGCACATAAAGGGAAGCAGGAGAGTAAGGAACGGGAGCAGTTGCTGCAAGAACTTTTGAGGGTGGACAGACAATATGCGGAAGCACCGGAGGAGGGACTGTACAGGGAAAGGCAAAGGCTACATGTAGAATTTGACTTGCTGACTACGGGCACTGCAGAGGCACAATGGAGGAAGGCACAGGGTGTACAGTACGAATATGGGGAGAAGGCGAGCAGGTTGCTGGCACACCAATTGAGGAAAAGGGGAGCAGCGAGGGAAATAGGGGGAGTGAGGGATGAGGAAGGAGAGATGGAGCGGGGAGCGGAGAGAGTGAATGGAGTGTTCAAGACATTTTATAAAAAATTATATGAAGCTCAACCCCCGGATGGGAGGGAGAGAATGATGGGCTTCTTGGATCGGCTGGAATTTCCCAAGGTGGAAGAGCAGGAAAGGGTGGGACTGGGAGCACAGATCGAGGTAGAAGAAGTGGTGAAAGGAATTAGCAGCATGCAGGCGGGAAAGGCCCCGGGACCGGATGGATTCCCAGTTGAATTCTATAGAAAATATGTGGACTTGCTCGCCCCGGTATTGACGAGGACCTTTAATGAGGCAAAGGAAAGGGGACAACTGCCCCCGACTATGTCTGAAGCAACGATATCGCTTCTCTTAAAGAAGGAAAAGGACCCGCTACAATGCGGGTCCTATAGACCTATTTCCCTCCTAAATGTAGATGCCAAGATCCTGGCCAAGGTAATGGCAATGAGAATAGAGGAATGTGTCCCGGGGGTGGTCCACGAGGACCAAACTGGGTTTGTGAAGGGGAGACAGCTGAACACGAATATACGGAGGCTGTGAGGGGTAATGATGATGGCCCCACCAGAGGGGGAAACGGAGATAGTAGTGGCGATGGATGCCGAGAAAGCATTTGATAGAGTGGAGTGGGATTATTTGTGGGAGGTGTTGAGGAGATTTGGTTTTGGAGAGGGGTATGTTAGATGGGTGCTGCTGTTGTATAGGGCCCCAATGGCGAGCGTGGTCACGAATGGACGGGGATCTGCATATTTTCGGCTTCATAGAGGGACAAGGCAGGGATGCCCTCTGTCCCCATTATTGTTTGCACTGGCGATTGAGCCCCTGGCGATAGCGTTGAGGGGTTCCAAGAAGTGGAGGGGCGTACTTAGAGGAGGAGAAGAACACCGGGTATCTTTGTATGCGGACGATTTGCTACTATACGTGGCAGACCCGGCGGAGGGGATGCCAGAAATAATGCGGATACTTGGGGAGTTTGGGGATTTTTCAGGGTATAAATTGAACATGGGGAAAAGTGAGTTGTTTGTGGTGCATCCAGGGGAGCAGAGTAGAGAAATAGAGGACCTACCGTTGAGGAAGGTAACAAGGGACTTTCGTTACCTGGGGATCCAGATAGCCAAGAATTGGGGCACATTGCATAGATTAAATTTAACGCGGTCGGTGGAACAAATGGAGGAGGATTTCAAGAGATGGGATATGGTATCCCTGTCACTGGCAGGGAGGGTGCAGGCGGTTAAGATGGTGGTCCTCCCGAGATTCCTCTTTGTGTTTCAGTGCCTCCCTGTGGTGATCACGAAGGCTTTTTTTAAAAGGATTGAAAAGAGCATCATGGGTTTTGTGTGGGCCGGGAAGACCCCGAGAGTGAGGAAGGGATTCTTACAGCGTAGCAGGGATAGGGGGGGGCTGGCACTACCGAGCCTAAGTGAGTATTATTGGGCCGCTAATATTTCAATGGTGAGTAAGTGGATGGGAGAGGAGGAGGGAGCGGCGTGGAAGAGATTAGAGAGGGCGTCCTGTAGGGGGACTAGCCTACAGGCTATGGTGACAGCCCCATTGCCGTTCTCACCGAGGAACTACACCACAAGCCCGGTGGTGGTGGCTACACTGAAGATTTGGGGACAGTGGAGACGGCATAGCGGAAAGACTGGAGCCTTGGGGGGGGGGTCCCCGATAAGAAACAACCATAGGTTTGCCCCGGGGGGAATGGATGGGGGATATGGAATGTGGCAAAGAGCAGCAATAACGCAACTGAAAGATCTGTTTGTGGATGGGAAGTTCGCGAGTCTGGGAGCGCTGACCGAGAAATATGGGTTGCCCCAAGGGAATGCATTCAGGTATATGCAACTGAGGGCTTTTGCGAGGCAACAGGTGAGGGAATTCCCGCAGCTCCGGACACAAGAGGTGCAGGACAGAGTGATCTCAAAGACAAGGGTGGGGGATGGTAAGGTGTCAGATATATATAGGGAAATGAGGGACGAAGGGGAGACTATGGTAGATGAACTAAAAGGGAAATGGGAAGAAGAGCTGGGGGAGGAGATCGAGGAGGGGCTGTGGGCAGATGCCCTGAGCAGGGTAAACTCGTCGTCCTCGTGTGCCAGGCTAAGCCTGATTCAGTTTAAGGTATTACACAGGGTGCATATGACTGGAGCACGGCTCAGTAAATTTTTTGGGGTGGAGGATAGGTGTGCGAGGTGCTCGAGAAGCCCAGCGAATCATACCCATATGTTTTGGTCATGCCCGACACTACAGGGGTTTTGGATGGGGGTGACAAAGGTGCTTTCAAAAGTAGTAGGGGTCCGGGGCGAACCAAGCTGAGGGTTGGCTATATTTAGGGTTGCACAAGAGCCGGGAGTGCAGGAGGCGAGAGAGGCCGATGTTTTGGCCTTTGCGTCCCTAGTAGCCCGGCGCAGGATATTGCTAATGTGGAAAGAAGCCAAGCCCCCGGGGGTGGAGACCTGGATAAATGACATGGCGGGGTTTATAAAGCTAGAGCGGATTAAGTTCGTCCTAAGGGGGTCGGCTCAAGGGTTCACCAGGCAGTGGCAACCGTTCGTCAAATACCTCGCAGAAAGATAGATGGAATGGAAAAAAGAAGGCAGCAGCAGCAGCCCAGGATCGGGGGGGGGGGAGGAGGAGGAACCAGAAGGACTCTCAGGGTTGTGAATATATACTGTATAATATGTATAGGTCGTTGCTACAGATAATTATATATTGGACTGTTAAATTATATTTTTGGAGAGTGTTACTTGTGATAAGGCAGTTGCCAATTAGGGCTAGTTTTCATTTTTGTTATTTATTATTGATTCATTCATTTTTTGTTTATAAAATAGGTCATTGTTATTTGTGTTGTTATAATATTGTGTAAAGGATGCACAATGTACTGTGTTGGTTGACCAAAAATTTTCAATAAAATATTTACAAAAAAAAACAATCTGGCGAAGGTGTCGCAGAGGCTTTGCCACGAGATTCAGAGAAAGGGAACCCTGCTATGCAGCCTGGAGGGGCAGCAGTTGGTAATCAAAAAGCAGATTGACAATCTGGAGCAAGAACTAAAGAACTAGCCTCTGAAGTGAAAGATCTGGAAAAGCAACCGAATCAGGTTTGTGACATGAGAACAGGGCTAAACACCTTAGGCTGGATTCGTCGTTCCTGAGGCTAAGTGTCGATGTCAAAGTGGATCCGTGGTGTTTTACGACAGGAAGATCGGTGCAAAACCCTCACCGATTCCCGAACCATTGGGGGGCTAGAACCAGTGCCGCGTGAAACACCCGCGGAACGCGCAGAAAACGCTTGGAGGACTTCCGGGTGCGGCGATGACCAGCTACGTCGCACGTTTCGGCAGCTCCTGGTGGAAAGGACTTTTGGGCTCTTAATAGGAGCCCCAACGGCAATTTTAACGGCTAAAAGCACTGTGCGGTAAACCAGAAGGGAATCCCCCCTGGACACGGATGGAAAAAGGAGAGGAAAGTGCCGGATTGCGGTGGATCCTCTAGAGCAGCGGCCAGGAAGGCAGGCACAAAGCAAGATGGCGTCGGAAGGAGGCAGTTTAATATGGGGCCCTGACCAACAAGAGTTCCTGCGGCGTTGCGTGGAAGAACTTAAAAAGGAGATGAAGAAGGAGCTGCTGGCCCCGATATTACAGGCGATTGAAGGGCTAAAGGAGGAGCAAAAGACCCAGGAGCAGGAGCTTCGGGTCGTGAAGGCAAAGGCTGCTGAGAATGAGGACGACATACAGGGCCTGGTGGTGAAGACAGAGATGCACGAGGCACTACACAAAAGGTGTGTGGAAAGGCTGGAGGTGCTGAAGAATAATGCGAGGAGGAAGAATTTAAGGATTCTTGGTCTTCCCGAAGGTGCAGAAGGGGCGGACGTCGGGGCACATGTGAGCACGATGCTGCACTCGTTAATGGGATCGGAGGCCCCGACGGGCCCGTTGGAGGTGGAGGAAGCCTATCGAGTTATGGCGCGAAGACCGAGGGCTGGAGAAATTCCTCGAGCCATAGTGGTGAGATTTCACCGATATAAGGACAAAGAGATGGTCCTCAGATGGGCAAAGAAAACTTGGAGCAGTAGGTGGGAGAACGCGGTGATCCGCATATATCAAGATTGGAGTGCGGAGGTGGCGAGAAGGAGGGCAAGCTTTAATCGGGCCAAGGCGGTGCTGCACAAAAGGAAGGTTAAATTTGGAATGCTGCAGCTGGCAAGACTGTGGGTCACACATCAAGGGAAACACCACTACTTTGAAACGGCAGAAGAGGCATGGACATTTATTGTCGAGGAGAAACTGGAATAAGCGGGCTAGAAAAAGAACGTTTGGGACAAAGTGGTGGGGCGAATATGTGGGGTGAAGAGGGGGAAAAGGGGGAAGAGATGATTTCCCAAGTTGTCAATCCTGCGACCCTGTAACTTTTCTCTCTTCCCCATGTCGTGGGGGAGGGGGGGAGGGAGGATGAGGAGCTGGGGGCGCCGGCCATTGGGGGCGGGGCCAAATGGGAAGCGCGGGCTTTGTTCCCGCGCTATGGTAGTCATGGCAGGAACAGGGAAGCAGGAAGGAGGAGGCCTCGCACAGTGGGAGCCGAGGTCACTGGGGGAAGCCGAGGTCGGCCAGAGTTTGCTGACTTCTGGGAGCAACTTGGGGGGTGCAATTACGCTAGTGAGGGATCTAGCGGGGGGGGGGGGTGGGGGGGTGGGGGGTTAACTGGGTTGCTGCTGCTGGGGAGAAGGGGGAGCTGGTATGGGGTGGGGTGGTCGGGGCGGGAGGGTGCCGTTGGGGGGAGATACGGCTACGTGGGAACCGGGTGAGGAGCTGGATTGAAAAAGGAGATGGCTAGTCGACAAGGGGGGGTGGGTAAAGAGCCCCCCAACCCGGCTGATCACGTGGAATGTGGGAGGGCTGAACGGGCCGATAAAGAGGGCACGGGTACTCGCACACCTAAAGAAACTCAAGGCAGATGTGGTTATGCTTCAGGAGACGCATCTGAAGCTGATAGACCAGGTCAGACTACGCAAAGGATGGGTGGGGCAGGTGTTTCATTCGGGGCTAGACGCAAAAAACAGGGGGGTGGCTATACTAGTGGGGAAGCGGGTAATGTTTGAGGCAAAGACTATAGTGGCGGATAGTGGGGGCAGATACGTGATGGTGAGTGGCAAATTGCAAGGGGAGGCGGTGGTCTTTGTGAACGTATATGCCCCGAACTGGGATGACGCCAACTTTATGAGGCGTATGTTAGGACGTATCCCAGACCTAGAGGTGGGGAAGTTGGTAATGGGTGGAGATTTTAACACGGTGCTGGACCCAGGGCTGGACAGATCGAGGCCCAGGACCGGAAGGAGGCCGGCTGCAGCTAGGGTGCTTAAGGACTTTATGGAGCAGATGGGAGGAGTCGACCCCTGGAAATTTAGTAGACCTAGGAGTAAGGAGTTTTCGTTTTTCTCCTATGTCCACAAAGTTTATTCACGGATAGACTTTTTTGTTTTGGGAAGGGCACTGTTCCCAAAGGTGACGGGGACGGAGTACATGGCTATAGCTATTTCGGATCACGCTCCACATTGGGTGGACCTGGAGATAGGGGAGGAAAAAGAACAGCACCCACCCTGGAGAATGGACATGGGATTATTGGCAGATGAGGGGGTGTGTTTAAGGGTGAGGGGGTGTATTGAAAGGTACTTGGAACTCAATGATAATGGGGAGGTTCAGGTGGGAGTGGTCTGGGAGGCGCTGAAGGCAGTGGTTAGAGGGGAGCTGATATCTATTAGGGCACATAAAGGAAAGCAGGAGGGTAGGGAAAGGGAGCGGTTGTTGAAAGAACTTCTGAGGGTGGACAGACAATATGCGGAGGCACCGGAGGAGGGACTGTACAGGGAAAGGCAAAGGCTACATGTAGAATTTGACTTGTTGACTACGGGTAATGCAGAGGCACAATGGAGGAAGGCACAGGGTGTACAGTACGAATATGGGGAGAAGGCGAGCAGGTTGCTGGCCCACCAATTGAGGAAAAGGGGAGCAGCGAGGGAGATAGGGGGGGTGAGAGATGAGGAGGGAGAGATGGAGCGGGGAGCAGAGAGAGTGAATGGAGTGTTCAAGGCATTTTATGAAAGATTATACGAAGCTCAGCCCCCGGATGGGAAGGAGAGAATGATGTGCTTTCTGGATCAGCTGGAATTTCCTAAGGTGGAGGAGCAGGAGAGGGCGGGACTGGGAGCACAGATTGAGACGGAGAAAGTAGTGAAAGGGATTGGGAGCATGCAGGCGGGGAAGGCCCCGGGACCAGACGGATTCCCAGTTGAATTCTATAGGAAATATATGGACTTGCTGGCCCCGCTACTGATGAGAACCTTTAATGAGGCGAGGGAAAGGGGGCAGCTGCCCCCGACTATGTCAGAGGCAACGATATCGCTCCTCCTAAAGAAGGAAAAAGACCCGCTGCAATGCGGGTCCTATAGGCCTATTTCCCTCCTGAATGTGGACGCTAAGATTCTGGCCAAGGTAATGGCAACGAGGATAGAGGATTGTGTCCCGGGGGTGGTCCATGAGGACCAAACTGGGTTTGTGAAGGGGAGACAGCTAAATACAAATATACGGAGGCTGCTAGTGGTAATGATGATGCCCCCACCAGAGGGGGAAGCGGAGATAGTGGTGGCGATGGATGCCGAGAAAGCATTTGATAGAGTGGAGTGGGATTATTTGTGGGAGGTGCTGAGGAGATTTGGCTTTGGAGATGGGTATATCAGATGGGTACAGTTGCTGTATAGGGCCCCGATGGTGAGCGTGGTCACGAATGGACGGGGGTCTGATTATTTTCGGCTCCATAGAGGGACGAGGCAGGGATGTCCTCTGTCCCCGTTATTGTTTGCACTGGCGATTGAGCCCCTGGCCATAGCATTGAGGGGTTCCAGGAAGTGGAGGGGAGTACTCAGGGGAGGAGGAGAACACCGGGTATTTCTGTATGCGGATGATTTGTTGCTATATGTGGCGGACCCGGCGGAGGGGATGCCAGAGATAATGCGGATACTTGGGGAGTTTGGGGATTTTTCAGGGTATAAATTGAACATGGGGAAAAGTGAGTTGTTTGTGGTGCATCCAGGGGAGCAGAGCAGAGAAATAGAGGATTTACCATTGAGGAAGGTAACAAGGGACTTTCGGTATTTGGGGATCCAGATAGCCAAGAATTGGGGTACATTACATAGGCTTAATTTAACGCGGTTGGTGGAACAGATGGAGGAGGACTTTAAGAGATGGGACATGGTGTCCCTGTCACTGGCATGGAGGGTGCAGGCGGTCAAAATGGTGGTCCTCCCGAGGTTCCTCTTTGTGTTTCAGTGCCTCCCTGTGGTGATCACGAAGGCTTTTTTTAAAAGGATTGAAAAGAGCATCATGGGTTTTGTGTGGGCCGGGAAGACCCCGAGAGTGAGGAAGGGATTCTTACAGCGTAGCAGGGATAGGGGGGGGCTGGCACTACCGAGCCTAAGTGAGTATTATTGGGCCGCTAATATTTCAATGGTGAGTAAGTGGATGGGAGAGGAGGAGGGAGCGGCGTGGAAGAGATTAGAGAGGGCGTCCTGTAGGGGGACTAGCCTACAGGCTATGGTGACAGCCCCATTGCCGTTCTCACCGAGGAACTACACCACAAGCCCGGTGGTGGTGGCTACACTGAAGATTTGGGGACAGTGGAGACGGCATAGCGGAAAGACTGGAGCCTTGGGGGGGGGGTCCCCGATAAGAAACAACCATAGGTTTGCCCCGGGGGGAATGGATGGGGGATATGGAATGTGGCAAAGAGCAGCAATAACGCAACTGAAAGATCTGTTTGTGGATGGGAAGTTCGCGAGTCTGGGAGCGCTGACCGAGAAATATGGGTTGCCCCAAGGGAATGCATTCAGGTATATGCAACTGAGGGCTTTTGCGAGGCAACAGGTGAGGGAATTCCCGCAGCTCCGGACACAAGAGGTGCAGGACAGAGTGATCTCAAAGACAAGGGTGGGGGATGGTAAGGTGTCAGATATATATAGGGAAATGAGGGACGAAGGGGAGACTATGGTAGATGAACTAAAAGGGAAATGGGAAGAAGAGCTGGGGGAGGAGATCGAGGAGGGGCTGTGGGCAGATGCCCTGAGCAGGGTAAACTCGTCGTCCTCGTGTGCCAGGCTAAGCCTGATTCAGTTTAAGGTATTACACAGGGTGCATATGACTGGAGCACGGCTCAGTAAATTTTTTGGGGTGGAGGATAGGTGTGCGAGGTGCTCGAGAAGCCCAGCGAATCATACCCATATGTTTTGGTCATGCCCGACACTACAGGGGTTTTGGATGGGGGTGACAAAGGTGCTTTCAAAAGTAGTAGGGGTCCGGGGCGAACCAAGCTGAGGGTTGGCTATATTTAGGGTTGCACAAGAGCCGGGAGTGCAGGAGGCGAGAGAGGCCGATGTTTTGGCCTTTGCGTCCCTAGTAGCCCGGCGCAGGATATTGCTAATGTGGAAAGAAGCCAAGCCCCCGGGGGTGGAGACCTGGATAAATGACATGGCGGGGTTTATAAAGCTAGAGCGGATTAAGTTCGTCCTAAGGGGGTCGGCTCAAGGGTTCACCAGGCAGTGGCAACCGTTCGTCAAATACCTCGCAGAAAGATAGATGGAATGGAAAAAAGAAGGCAGCAGCAGCAGCCCAGGATCGGGGGGGGGGGAGGAGGAGGAACCAGAAGGACTCTCAGGGTTGTGAATATATACTGTATAATATGTATAGGTCGTTGCTACAGATAATTATATATTGGACTGTTAAATTATATTTTTGGAGAGTGTTACTTGTGATAAGGCAGTTGCCAATTAGGGCTAGTTTTCATTTTTGTTATTTATTATTGATTCATTCATTTTTTGTTTATAAAATAGGTCATTGTTATTTGTGTTGTTATAATATTGTGTAAAGGATGCACAATGTACTGTGTTGGTTGACCAAAAATTTTCAATAAAATATTTACAAAAAAAAACAATCTGGCGAAGGTGTCGCAGAGGCTTTGCCACGAGATTCAGAGAAAGGGAACCCTGCTATGCAGCCTGGAGGGGCAGCAGTTGGTAATCAAAAAGCAGATTGACAATCTGGAGCAAGAACTAAAGAACTAGCCTCTGAAGTGAAAGATCTGGAAAAGCAACCGAATCAGGTTTGTGACATGAGAACAGGGCTAAACACCTTAGGCTGGATTCGTCGTTCCTGAGGCTAAGTGTCGATGTCAAAGTGGATCCGTGGTGTTTTACGACAGGAAGATCGGTGCAAAACCCTCACCGATTCCCGAACCATTGGGGGGCTAGAACCAGTGCCGCGTGAAACACCCGCGGAACGCGCAGAAAACGCTTGGAGGACTTCCGGGTGCGGCGATGACCAGCTACGTCGCACGTTTCGGCAGCTCCTGGTGGAAAGGACTTTTGGGCTCTTAATAGGAGCCCCAACGGCAATTTTAACGGCTAAAAGCACTGTGCGGTAAACCAGAAGGGAATCCCCCCTGGACACGGATGGAAAAAGGAGAGGAAAGTGCCGGATTGCGGTGGATCCTCTAGAGCAGCGGCCAGGAAGGCAGGCACAAAGCAAGATGGCGTCGGAAGGAGGCAGTTTAATATGGGGCCCTGACCAACAAGAGTTCCTGCGGCGTTGCGTGGAAGAACTTAAAAAGGAGATGAAGAAGGAGCTGCTGGCCCCGATATTACAGGCGATTGAAGGGCTAAAGGAGGAGCAAAAGACCCAGGAGCAGGAGCTTCGGGTCGTGAAGGCAAAGGCTGCTGAGAATGAGGACGACATACAGGGCCTGGTGGTGAAGACAGAGATGCACGAGGCACTACACAAAAGGTGTGTGGAAAGGCTGGAGGTGCTGAAGAATAATGCGAGGAGGAAGAATTTAAGGATTCTTGGTCTTCCCGAAGGTGCAGAAGGGGCGGACGTCGGGGCACATGTGAGCACGATGCTGCACTCGTTAATGGGATCGGAGGCCCCGACGGGCCCGTTGGAGGTGGAGGAAGCCTATCGAGTTATGGCGCGAAGACCGAGGGCTGGAGAAATTCCTCGAGCCATAGTGGTGAGATTTCACCGATATAAGGACAAAGAGATGGTCCTCAGATGGGCAAAGAAAACTTGGAGCAGTAGGTGGGAGAACGCGGTGATCCGCATATATCAAGATTGGAGTGCGGAGGTGGCGAGAAGGAGGGCAAGCTTTAATCGGGCCAAGGCGGTGCTGCACAAAAGGAAGGTTAAATTTGGAATGCTGCAGCTGGCAAGACTGTGGGTCACACATCAAGGGAAACACCACTACTTTGAAACGGCAGAAGAGGCATGGACATTTATTGTCGAGGAGAAACTGGAATAAGCGGGCTAGAAAAAGAACGTTTGGGACAAAGTGGTGGGGCGAATATGTGGGGTGAAGAGGGGGAAAAGGGGGAAGAGATGATTTCCCAAGTTGTCAATCCTGCGACCCTGTAACTTTTCTCTCTTCCCCATGTCGTGGGGGAGGGGGGGAGGGAGGATGAGGAGCTGGGGGCGCCGGCCATTGGGGGCGGGGCCAAATGGGAAGCGCGGGCTTTGTTCCCGCGCTATGGTAGTCATGGCAGGAACAGGGAAGCAGGAAGGAGGAGGCCTCGCACAGTGGGAGCCGAGGTCACTGGGGGAAGCCGAGGTCGGCCAGAGTTTGCTGACTTCTGGGAGCAACTTGGGGGGTGCAATTACGCTAGTGAGGGATCTAGCGGGGGGGGGGGTGGGGGGGTGGGGGGTTAACTGGGTTGCTGCTGCTGGGGAGAAGGGGGAGCTGGTATGGGGTGGGGTGGTCGGGGCGGGAGGGTGCCGTTGGGGGGAGATACGGCTACGTGGGAACCGGGTGAGGAGCTGGATTGAAAAAGGAGATGGCTAGTCGACAAGGGGGGGTGGGTAAAGAGCCCCCCAACCCGGCTGATCACGTGGAATGTGGGAGGGCTGAACGGGCCGATAAAGAGGGCACGGGTACTCGCACACCTAAAGAAACTCAAGGCAGATGTGGTTATGCTTCAGGAGACGCATCTGAAGCTGATAGACCAGGTCAGACTACGCAAAGGATGGGTGGGGCAGGTGTTTCATTCGGGGCTAGACGCAAAAAACAGGGGGGTGGCTATACTAGTGGGGAAGCGGGTAATGTTTGAGGCAAAGACTATAGTGGCGGATAGTGGGGGCAGATACGTGATGGTGAGTGGCAAATTGCAAGGGGAGGCGGTGGTCTTTGTGAACGTATATGCCCCGAACTGGGATGACGCCAACTTTATGAGGCGTATGTTAGGACGTATCCCGGACCTAGAGGTGGGGAAGTTGGTAATGGGTGGAGATTTTAACACGGTGCTGGACCCAGGGCTGGACAGATCGAGGCCCAGGACCGGAAGGAGGCCGGCTGCAGCTAGGGTGCTTAAGGACTTTATGGAGCAGATGGGAGGAGTCGACCCCTGGAAATTTAGTAGACCTAGGAGTAAGGAGTTTTCGTTTTTCTCCTATGTCCACAAAGTTTATTCACGGATAGACTTTTTTGTTTTGGGAAGGGCACTGTTCCCAAAGGTGACGGGGACGGAGTACATGGCTATAGCTATTTCGGATCACGCTCCACATTGGGTGGACCTGGAGATAGGGGAGGAAAAAGAACAGCACCCACCCTGGAGAATGGACATGGGATTATTGGCAGATGAGGGGGTGTGTTTAAGGGTGAGGGGGTGTATTGAAAGGTACTTGGAACTCAATGATAATGGGGAGGTTCAGGTGGGAGTGGTCTGGGAGGCGCTGAAGGCAGTGGTTAGAGGGGAGCTGATATCTATTAGGGCACATAAAGGAAAGCAGGAGGGTAGGGAAAGGGAGCGGTTGTTGAAAGAACTTCTGAGGGTGGACAGACAATATGCGGAGGCACCGGAGGAGGGACTGTACAGGGAAAGGCAAAGGCTACATGTAGAATTTGACTTGTTGACTACGGGTAATGCAGAGGCACAATGGAGGAAGGCACAGGGTGTACAGTACGAATATGGGGAGAAGGCGAGCAGGTTGCTGGCCCACCAATTGAGGAAAAGGGGAGCAGCGAGGGAGATAGGGGGGGTGAGAGATGAGGAGGGAGAGATGGAGCGGGGAGCAGAGAGAGTGAATGGAGTGTTCAAGGCATTTTATGAAAGATTATACGAAGCTCAGCCCCCGGATGGGAAGGAGAGAATGATGTGCTTTCTGGATCAGCTGGAATTTCCTAAGGTGGAGGAGCAGGAGAGGGCGGGACTGGGAGCACAGATTGAGACGGAGAAAGTAGTGAAAGGGATTGGGAGCATGCAGGCGGGGAAGGCCCCGGGACCAGACGGATTCCCAGTTGAATTCTATAGGAAATATATGGACTTGCTGGCCCCGCTACTGATGAGAACCTTTAATGAGGCGAGGGAAAGGGGGCAGCTGCCCCCGACTATGTCAGAGGCAACGATATCGCTCCTCCTAAAGAAGGAAAAAGACCCGCTGCAATGCGGGTCCTATAGGCCTATTTCCCTCCTGAATGTGGACGCTAAGATTCTGGCCAAGGTAATGGCAACGAGGATAGAGGATTGTGTCCCGGGGGTGGTCCATGAGGACCAAACTGGGTTTGTGAAGGGGAGACAGCTAAATACAAATATACGGAGGCTGCTAGTGGTAATGATGATGCCCCCACCAGAGGGGGAAGCGGAGATAGTGGTGGCGATGGATGCCGAGAAAGCATTTGATAGAGTGGAGTGGGATTATTTGTGGGAGGTGCTGAGGAGATTTGGCTTTGGAGATGGGTATATCAGATGGGTACAGTTGCTGTATAGGGCCCCGATGGTGAGCGTGGTCACGAATGGACGGGGGTCTGATTATTTTCGGCTCCATA
This sequence comes from Scyliorhinus torazame, assembly GCF_047496885.1. NCBI lineage: Eukaryota > Metazoa > Chordata > Chondrichthyes > Carcharhiniformes > Scyliorhinidae > Scyliorhinus > Scyliorhinus torazame. Next base: position 78,235,795 of record NC_092721.1, on the reverse strand, counting down.
GAGGGACGAGGCAGGGATGTCCTCTGTCCCCGTTATTGTTTGCACTGGCGATTGAGCCCCTGGCCATAGCATTGAGGGGTTCCAGGAAGTGGAGGGGAGTACTCAGGGGAGGAGGAGAACACCGGGTATTTCTGTATGCGGATGATTTGTTGCTATATGTGGCGGACCCGGCGGAGGGGATGCCAGAGATAATGCGGATACTTGGGGAGTTTGGGGATTTTTCAGGGTATAAATTGAACATGGGGAAAAGTGAGTTGTTTGTGGTGCATCCAGGGGAGCAGAGCAGAGAAATAGAGGATTTACCATTGAGGAAGGTAACAAGGGACTTTCGGTATTTGGGGATCCAGATAGCCAAGAATTGGGGTACATTACATAGGCTTAATTTAACGCGGTTGGTGGAACAGATGGAGGAGGACTTTAAGAGATGGGACATGGTGTCCCTGTCACTGGCATGGAGGGTGCAGGCGGTCAAAATGGTGGTCCTCCCGAGGTTCCTTTTTGTGTTTCAGTGCCTCCCGGTGGTGGTCACGAAGGCTTTTTTCAAAAGAATCGAGAAGAGTACTATGAGTTTTGTGTGGGCCGGGAAGACCCCGAGAGTGAGGAGGGGATTTTTGCAGCGTAGTAGGGACGGGGGGGGATGGCACTACCGAGCCTAAGTGAGTACTACTGGGCCGCCAATATTTAAATGGTGTGTAAGTGGATGGGAGAAGAGGAGGGAGCGGCGTGGAAGAGATTGGAGAGGGCGTCCTGCAGTGGGACTAGCCTACAAGCTATGGTGACGGCGCCGCTGCCGTTCTCACCGAAGAAATACACCACAACCGAAGAAATACACCACAAGCCCAGTGGTGGTGGCTACATTGAAAATTTGGGGGCAGTGGAGACGGCATAGGGGAAAGACGGGAGCCTCGGTGCGGTCCCCGATAAGAAATAACCATAGGTTTGTTCCGGGGAGAATGGATGGAGGATTTGGAGCATGGCAAAGAGCAGGGGTAGCACAATTGAGAGATCTGTTCGTAGATGGGACGTTTGCGAGTCTGGGAGCGCTGACGGAAAAATATGGTTTGCCCCAAGGGAATGCATTTCGGTATTTGCAACTGAGGGCTTTTGCGAGGCAACAGGTGAGGGAATTCCCGCAGCTCCCGACGCAGGAGGTGCAGGATAGAGTGATCTCAGAGACATGGGTGGGGGATGGTCAGGTGTCGGACATATATAGGGAAATGAGGGACGAGGGGGAGATCATGGTAGATGAGCTGAAAGGGAAATGGGAAGAAGAGCTGGGGGAGGAGGGGCTGTGGGCTGATGCCCTACGTAGGGTAAACTCATCGTCCTCGTGTGCCAGGCTAAGCCTGATACAATTTAAGGTGTTACACAGGGCGCATATGACTGGAGCACGGCTCAGTAAATTTTTTGGGGTAGAGGATAGGTGTGCGAGATGCTCGAGAGACGCAGCGAATCACACCCACATGTTCTGGTCATGCCCGGCACTACAGGGGTTCTGGGTGGGGGTGGCAAAGGTGCTTTCGAAGGTGGTGGGGGTCCAGGTCGAACCAAGCTGGGGGTTGGCTATATTTGGGGTTGCAGAAGAGCCGGGAGTGCTGGAGGCGAGAGAGGCTGATGTTTTGGCCTTTGCGTCCCTAGTAGCCCAGCGCAGGATATTGTTAATGTGGAAGGAAGCCAAACCCCCGGGTGTGGAGACCTGGATAAACGACATGGCAGGGTTTATAAAGTTAGAACGGATTAAGTTCGTGTTAAGGGGTTCGGCTCAAGGGTTCACCAGGCGGTGGCAACCGTTCGTCGACTACCTCACAGAAAGATAGAGGGAATGGAAAAGAAGAAGACAACAGCAGCAACTCGGGGGGGGGGGGGGGGGGGGGGGGAGGAATCAGACGGACTCTCAGGGATGTTATTGTATATGTATAGGCACTTGTTTTAGGTAATGTATATTGGACTGTTGGATTGTATCTTTGGAGAGTATTTATTCTTGACCAGGTAGTTGCCATTTAGTTTGGTTTTTGTTTCTGTTCATATATTATTTATTTATTTGTTTAAAACTGGCCCCTGTTATTTATATTGCTTTATTGTTGTTTAAAAGAAACACTACGTACTGTTATGTTTGGCCAAAAAATCTTGAATAAAATATATTTTTTTTCAAAAAAGAAAACGCTTGGAGAATTGCCGGGTCCGTACTGTACTTGCGCAGGGAATGATGGGGTGGCTATGCTGGACCCACACCGACCCCACAGCCTGCCTCCTGGCCACCCCACCCCCACCCCCACCCCCACCCCTCCAGCCCTGGCAGAAACCCCTCTGGCCAGCAGCATGAATTTCGGCTGAACGTGGCGTCACTGGACACTATCCGCACGCCCTCGCGCTCTCCCCACAGCTGGCATGCCAGTCTTTCGGCAGCGCGGGCCACGTGTGGTCTCAGCACATTGGAGGTTGATCTTTGTGGGTGGGCCAGCCAAGGACATTCCAACGGGGTTGTGACTGCGCTAGGCATGCGTCCCGATGACGCCAATTTGGAGGAGCGGAGCATCACGACCTGGCGTCAAACCGGCGCCTGCCCTGATTTCGCCATCGGGAGCCATTCCCTGCCTGATCGCAGTTCACGATTTCGGCGTCGGGCAATGGAGAATCCCGATCCCATGTTTTTCATAAAGGCCAAGAAGTATTGGCAAGGAACTATACCACCAGTGAGAAGTGGATACCTTTCATCATATCAGCATTACACAGGACCAGTCTCCTACACTGTTCAAACTCTGGTTGATGTTGTGTGGAGAAAACACGCTGACCAACATTTAGCAGCTAGAACAAGTTTGCCAGAGACAGAATCAACCGAGATTGTCACACACTGTACCAAAGTAAAGGCCTGTACATACCTGAGAACCTGCCAATACCTGAAACAACTGTGGCAGACAGTATCTCAGTTGAGGACATTTCAACACCGAATCAACCTCCAAATTCTATGTCGACACCAGTTGAGGCAACAACAGACAACCTAAAACACCAGAGGTTACTTACTGCAAACACAAAAAGGCAGACACCTGAGGTTCACTGACAACCACACAGCAATGAACGTCCTGTGAAACTTATTGACTGTTGAGTTTGTTAATTGTCCATATTGTAAATTTTGATTGTTGACACCATACTATGTTTCATTGCAGGTTTCTACAATGTAAAAAAAGGGGGAGCGAAGTGTTGTGTATTCTTGTTTGTTCCTAGCTGGAACAAGATAACTTTGAGTTTGATCACGTAACATATTGATGCTGTCGTTGGCAGTTTGGACAAGCTAACGGTCAGTCTATTGTAGCAGCCTGTGAGAAAACACCTTTTCAATAAAGTTCTAGTGTGTTTGTATCTTCGTGGTCTATCCTATCCTTTAAAAAAACCACGATGTTAACTTTTCCAATTTTGCTATTAGTTATCACATCCTTTGTAATTGTAGAAAAGGTTTCTAATTATTTACAATTAATTTTAGTTTAGTTATGGATATTAGTCAAATAATCAAAGTATGTCAACCCAATATGATTTCATGCTGAATTCTAGGACACTAGTTCATTACCTGGCTTGGTCTTAGCATCACATTCATACGCCACAGGGGAGAAAAAATATATGACCCTTAAATGATGCAAGATGTCACGGTTGAACAATTATTGGAGGTGAACCATCCACCTCCCTAGCAATTAAAATTAGCACACTAGGCTAAATCGCTGGCTTTTAAAGCAGACCAAGGCGGGCTAGCAGCACAGTTCAATTCCCGTACCAGCCTCCCCGAACAGGTGCCATAATGTGGCGACTAGGGGCTTTTCACAGTAACTTCATTGAAGCCTACTCGTGACAAGAAGCGATTTTCATTTCATTCTCTAAATTCAAAAATTCAAATACAAGTGTTGAAACATTCAGCCTTGTGCATTAAATGTGTGCAGTTTGACGTGTGATGTTTAAATTAAGAAGTCACTTTCTTTCGTAGTATGTAACCATCTTTAATTTTTTAAGTTTAGATTTAAGTTCTGTGATTAGCTTTTGTAACTCTACAGTTTAAAGTTCTACAGGACATGCTGATACCTACAGATCATTTACCCTCCTGGACCAATGAATCCAAGACCCCAGACATCACATGCTGTCAAATAAAAGCAGATATCAAAACCATTCTCACCATATATTCTGTACATACTCTATATAGCTTTTATGTACTACCCACTTTGGAATCTTCTTTATTAGTTTTAAAGATCACAAGCAATTTCTCCACTTTATCCTTTGTTTCAAAAGTAAAATAGCTCATTCCAAGTTACCATAGAGAGACATCGCTCACCAAAACGGCCTCAAAAAACATCCACTGATAGGGATCTGATTTAATACCAAGTGAACAAAATCCTGGGGGGAGGGGCTGCCAGGGCCGGGTGAGGGGCGGTGAAAGGGGAAGGGCAGGCCTAGCAGCAGGGGAGCCCTCGACATGACAGGGCGGTGCACAAGCACCAAGCCTCATTACAGCGGCCATCTTGTTAGCCACCCACCCAACCCCTGGGTGGACGCCAAGGAAACGGCACCCCTTGCACCCCCCTCCCTGCACCCTCACTCCCTCATCGCCCCCCCCTCTTCCCCAGCCACCCCACCCCCATCTCCCCGGCGACAACCCCGAGGGACCACACCGACGGCAGCTCCCAGTGAGGGCTGTGCCATCAACTGTGGCCCTGGCAGCAGGGAGGGAGCCAGGACCGGGGGTACGGACAGGGCCGGGTGCGGGGATGGGGGACATGTGTGGCTGGGGAGCGCGGTGACAACAGGGGCCACCGTGCAGCCCATGGTACCTGGTTGTGCAAGAGTGTATGCACCGACTTCCGGTTGCGGCGATGACCAGCTAAGCCGCACGTTTCGGCACCTCCCGTTTTAACGGACTTTTGGGCTCTTATCGGGAGCCCCAACGGAAATTTTTTGCGGCCAAACCCAGTGTGAGGTGACAAAGGAAGGAGTCCCCCCGGGTGTGGATGGAAAGGAGCGACAGTAGTGGCCAGATTGCGGAGGATCCTTTGGAGCAGCGGCAGAGAAGAGAAGGGAGAAGCAAGATGGCGGCCGAGGGAGCCCAGATGGTATGGGGCCCGGAACAGCAGGAGGTCCTCCGACGATGTGTGGAGGAGCTCAAGAAAGAGGTGCTGGCGCCGATGTTACTGGCAATCGAGGGACTAAAGGAAACACAAAAGGTCCAGGCGATGGAACTCTGTGGAGTGAAGGCAAAGGCAGCCGAGAACGAAGATGAGATACAGGGCCTGGTGGTAAAAACGGAGACGCACGAGGCACTACACAAGAGGTGCATAGAAAGGCTGGAAGCCCTGGAGAACAGCTCGAGGAGGAAGACCCTACGGATTTTAGGTCTCCCCGAAGGAACTGAGGGAGCAGATGCTGGGGCGTATGTGAGTACGATGCTCCATACTCTAATGGGAGCTGAGGCCCCAACGAGCCCTCTGGAAGTGGAGGGAGCGTACCGGGTCCTCGTGAGAAGACCAAAGGTAGGGGAAACACCAAGAGCAATAGTGGTGAAGTTCCATCGCTACAGGGACAGGGAGATGGTCCGGAACTGGGCTAAGAAGACACGGAGTAGCAAGTGGGAGAACGCGGTGATACGCGTGTATCAAGTCTGGAGTGCGGAGGTGGCGAGAAGGAGGGCGAGTTTCAACCGGGCCAAGGCGGTGCTCCATAGGAAGAAAGTCATGTTTGGGATGCTGCAGCCGGCGAGATTGTGGGTCACACATCAGGGCAAACACCACTACTTCAAGACGGCGGAGGAGGCATGGACATTCATTCAGGAAGAGAAATTGGACTAGATTTGAGAAATTGATGCCCGGAGAGGAGTAGCGAGGTGGTGGCACAGAAATATAAAGTGGGGAGAGGGGAGGGCTAATGTATAATAATGTTGGACGGGGAATTTTTCTCCCCCCGAGGTGGGGGACATGAAGAAATGTGGGCGCCGGTGGAAAAGGGGACAGGGAAGGGGAATGAGGGAACTGCGCCATTAGGGGCGGGGCCGAGAGGAAGGCGCGGGTATTTTCCCGCGCTATGGAAACTATGGGGGGGAAAAAGGGCGCAGGAAGGAAGGGAGCCTCACACGCAGGGAGGTCAAAGGATGAACGGGGGAAGCCGAGGTCAGCCAGAGTTAGCTGACTTCCGGAAGCAATATGGGGGGAGTAATCAAGCTGGAGTGGGATCGGGGGGGCGGGGGACGAACTGGGTTGCTGCTGCTGAGAGTAAGGGGGAGCTGATACGAGACGAGGTGGTCGGGATGGGAGGGCGCCGTCTGGGGGACAGACGGGTGCGTGAGACCTGGGTGAGGAGATGGTTTAAAAAAGGGGATGGCTAGTCGACGAGGGGGGGCGGGTAAATGGCCCCCCAATCCGGCTGATCACGTGGAATGTGAGAGGTTTAAATGGGCCGATTGAGAGGGCAAGGGTATTTGCGCACTTAAAGAGACTGAAGGCGGACGTAGTTATGCTCCAGGAGACGCACCTGAAGTTGGCGGATCAGGTTAGATTAAGGAAAGGATGGGTGGGACAGGTATTCCACTCAGGGTTGGACGCGAAAAACAGAGGGGTGGCAATACTGGTGGGGAAACGTGTATCGTTCGAAGCTAAGACCATGCTGGTGGATAGTGGGGGCAGATATGTGATGGTGAGTGGCAGATTGCAGGGTGAGGCGGTTGTGCTGGTGAACGTATATGCCCCGAACTGGGATGACGCGGGAGTCATGAAGCGAATGCTGGGACGTATCCCGGACCTGGAGGTGGGAAACTTGTTAATGGCGGGGGGGGGGGACTTTAAGACAGTGCTTGACCCAGGGCTGGACCGGTCCAGATCCAGGACCGGGAGAAGGCCGGCAGCGGCCAAGGTGCTTAAGGGATTCATGGAGCAAATGGGGGGAGTGGAACCGTGGAGATTCGCCAGACCGATGGGTAAAGAGTTTTCCTTTTTCTCCCACGTCCACAAGGTATATTCCCGGATAGACCTTTTTGTTTTGGGAAGGGCACTGATCCCGAGGGTGGCGGGAACGGAGTACTCGGCTATAGCCGTGTCAGATCACGCACCGCATTGGGTGGATCTGGAACTGGGAGAGGAAAGGGAGCAGGGCCCACTCTGGCGATTAGACAGGGGACTACTGGCGGACGAGGCGGTATGCGGAAGGGTGAGGGGATGTATCGAAAGATACCTAGAGGTCAATGACGATGGGGAGGTCCAGGTGGGGGTAGTATGGTTAGAGGAGAGCTGATTTCCATCAGGGCCCACAAGGGGAAACAAGAGGGTAAAGAAAGAGAGAGATTAGTAGGGGGAATTTTGAGGGTGGATAGGAAGTATGCGGAGGCCCCAGACGAAGGGCTATACAGGGAAAGACGAAGATTACAGACGGAGTTTGACCTGCTGACCACGGGAAAGGCAGAGACACAGTGGAGGAAGGCACAGCGGATGCAATATGAATATGGGGAAAAGGCGAGCCGGCTGCTGGCCCAAAAACTTCGGAAGAGTGGGGCGGCGAGAGAGATTGGAGGAGTTAGGGACGAAACGGGAAAGATGGAGCAGAGAGCAGGGAAAGTGAACGAGGCGTTCAAGACATTCTGTTCGAGGCTATATAAGTCCCAACCCCCGGAGGTAAAGAGGGAATGATACACTTTTTGGACCAGCTAAAGTTCCCGAGGGTGGAGGGGCAGGAGGTGGCAGATCTTGGGGCGCAGATTGAGGTGGATGAGGTGATCAAAGGAATTGGGAACATGCAAGCAGGGAAGGCCCCGGGACCAGATGGGTTCCCGGTGGAATTTTATAGGAAGTACCTGGACCTGTTGGCCCCGCTTTTGGCGAGAACCTTTAATGAGGCTAAGGAAAGGGGGACATTACCCCCGACAATGTCGGAGGCGACGATATCGCTAATTCTGAAACGAGACAAAGACCCGCTGCAGTGCGGGTCATACAGGCCCATCTCCCTCCTAAACGTAGACACCAAACTGCTGGCCAAAGTGATGGTGACAAGGATAGAGGATTGTGTCCCAGGGGTGGTACATGACGACCAGACAGGGTTTGTTAAGGGGAGACAATTGAATGTGAATGTACGAAGGTTGCTGGGGGTGATGATGATGCCCCCACCGGAGGGGGAGGCAGAGATAGTGGTGGCGATGGATGCAGAGAAGGCATTCGATAGGGTGGAGTGGGACTATTTGTGGGAGGTGCTGAAGAGATTTGGGTTCGGGGAGGGATTCATTAAATGGGTCTTGTATGCGGCCCCAGTGGCAAGTGTCGTTACAAACAGGCAAAGATCGGGATACTTTCGATTACATAGGGGTACAAGACAAGGGTGCCCCCTGTCCCCGTTACTGTTCGCGTTGGCAATTGAACCATTGGCCATAGCGCTGAGGGACTCTAAGAAGTGGAGGGGGGTGCTTAGAGGGGGAGAGGAACATCGAGTATCACTATATGCAGACGATTTGCTGCTATATGTGGCGGACCCGCTAGAGGGGATGCCAGAGGTAATGCAGATACTCAGGGAGTTTGGAGAGTTCTCGGGATACAAATTAAATCTGGGAAAGAGCGAACCTTTTGTGATGCACCCTGGGGGATAGATGCTCTGCCGCTGAGGAGAGTAGCAAGGAATTTTCGATACCTGGGGATACAGGTGGCCAGGAACTGGGGAACCCTACATAAACTTAACCTGACGCGATTGGTAGAGCAGATGGAGGAGGACTTTAAGAGGTGGGATATGGTGCCCCTGTCATTGGCGGGCAGAGTACAGGCGGTTAAAATGGTGGTCCTCCCGAGGTTTCTTTTCGTGTTTCAGTGCCTCCCCATCCTGATTACAAAGGCCTTCTTCAAAAAAATAGACAGGAGCATTATGAGCTTTGTGTGGGCGGGAAAGACCCCGAGGGTAAAGAGGGGGTTCCTGCAACGCAGTAGGGACAGAGGGGGATTGGCACTGCCGAGTCTGAGTGACTACTATTGGGCCGCCAATGTGTCGATGGTCTGTAAGTGGATGAGGGAAGAAGAAGGTGCGGCGTGGAAAAGGTTGGAGATGGTGTCCTGTAAGGGAACGAGCCTAAAAGCGCTGGCGACGGTGCCGCTACCATTCTCCCCGAAAAGGTACACCACAAACCCAGTGGTGGTGGCGACCTTGAAGATCTGGGGGCAGTGGAGACGACATAGGGGAGTGACGAGTGCCTCGGTGTGGTCCCCGATAAGGAATAACCACAGGTTCGTCCCGGGGAGGATAGATGGGGGATTTCAATGTTGGCAGCGAGCAGGAATTAGGAAGCTGAAGGACCTGTTTGTGGTCGGGACGTTTGCGAGTTTGGGAGCATTGGAAGAAAAATATAAGTTGCCACCAGGGAATGCCTTCCGATACATGCAAGTGAGGGCATTTACGAGGCAACAGGTGAGGGAATTTCCACGGCTCCCGACACAGGGGGTCCAGGATAGAGTGATTTCGGGGGCATGGGTTGGAGAAGGCAAAGTGTCCGAAATATACAGGGAGATGAGAGACGAGGGGGAGGCGATGATAGAGGAGCTGAAGGGAAAATGGGAAGAGGAGCTGGGGGAAGAGATTGAGGAGGGGCTGTGGGCAGATGCCCTAAGTAGGGTAAATTCCTCGTCCTCGTGTGCCTGATTCAATTTAAGGTTCTACATAGAGCGCATATGACGGGAGCAAGACTGAGCAGGTTTTTTGGGGTGGAGGACAGGTGTGGGAGGTGCTCAGGAAGCTCGGCGAACCACACTCACATGTTCTGGTCGTGTCCGACACTGCATGAGTTCTGGGAGGGTGTGACAAGAGTGATCTCAGAGGTGGTGGGGTCCGGGTCAAACCAAGCTGGGGGTTGGCTATATTTGGGGTTGCAGAAGAACCGGGAGTGCAGGAGGTGAAAGAGGCCGACGTCTTGGCCTTTGCGTCCCTAGTAGCCCGGCGAAGGATTCTACTTATGTGGAAAGAAGCGAAGCCCCCGGGCGTGGAGGCCTGGATAAACGACATGGCAGGGTTCATAAGACTGGAACGAATAAAATATGCATTAAGAGGATCGGCTCAGGGGTTCACCAGGCGGTGGCAACCGTTCCTTGACTATCTCGCGGAACGATCATGGAAAAACAGAAAAGAGAGCAGCAGCAACCTTGGGGGGAGGGGGGGGAGGATTATTCCGTGTTTTTGTTTTTCTTAGTTAGTTGTTGATATTTGCTTTTTGTTTATTTCTTTTTCCATCTGTTGTTAGTTTAATATATTATTTAAATAACGTTTAATGTATATTCCTTTACTAAGTTGTAAAAACGGAAAATCTTTGTTTGAAAAACTTCAATAAAATATATATTTTTTTAAAAAGAGTGTATGCACCATGATGACATGTTTTCAACCCCTGCAGATAATTATGTTGGGTCACCACCCAGCGATGCTGGCTGCCGTGGCGGCGGTCGCTGCCCTGCATGCAGCCCTGTGGCAGCGTGAGCGGTGGTGACTCAGAGAGGAGGTGAGTCTGCAGCAGAGGAGCCGGCTGCAGAGGGGCAGGTGACAGCCATTCAGGCTGGAGCGGCGGCTGCCCAATAGGACGAGCAGGAGGAAGAGGTGTGCCAAGGAGGCGCCGCATGAGGCTACGGGTCTACCGCGACCACATGTCCTTTGAGGACCTCCCGGTCCGGGTCTGCTGGAGGAGATTGCGGATGAGCCGGGAGATTGTCCGACATTTCTGGCACATGATGACACACCTGGCACCGCAGGGGAGTGGGGGAGGAGACCAGCTCCCAATGGCCGGCAAGGTGACGGTGGCGATCAACTTTTATGCAACGGGGTCTTTCCAGTCGGCGAGTGGTGACCTGTCCGGCATCTCGTGGGCATCAGCGCACAGGTGCATCCGTGCCATCACCAACGCCCTGTATGCCCTTGCGGACTGGGACTTACAGTACCCTGTGGACCGCACTGACCAGGATGCCCGGGCTGCAGGGTTTGCTGCATCGCCAGAATGCGATGTCCAGGGGGTCATCGATGGGGTGAAATGTTGGCCTGCGGCCATCAGAGGATAACTGGCTGCTGTTCATGAACAGGAAGGGCTACCACTCAATGAACGTTCAGTTGGTCTGTGACCATCAGATGGGGCCCGATTCCCGGGCAGTGTGCATGACTTGTTCGTGTTGGCACAATCTGTGATCCCGACATGTTTGAGGGACACCCCTCCCCGACACCCCTCCCCAGCTGCGGAGCTGGTCGCTGGGCAACATAGGTTACCCATTGACGTTGTGGCTGATGACGCCTATACGAAGGCCACAGATTATACAATGAAGAGCACATCACCCCACCGGCTCCTCTGTGCTCCCTAGCATTATGGCAACGTCTCTGCTACAAGGATAGAAATGCACCTTGTCCCACTCATCTTATGTTCCAGCTGTGCTCATAAGACTATAAAAATCCATTATCACACCACTTGGAGGCCAGTTGCAAGGTGGCTAGATAGTTGCAAGTGAGATAGATATGACCACCTCTGGCTGATCTGATCTGTAATATGAAGCACCTCATTATGCATGGTGGTCATTTCCTATGCACGGGTCACATCTCATGGGCATAATGCAAGACATGTAGGGTTTGTCTTTATGTATTCCAGAACCAACAGGCCATTGAATTGCTTCTGGTACTGCACCCATTGCTCATGCAACCACCACACGGCTGCTGACCTCTTCAGCTACGTCCAGCATTGTCTTCTTCATTAGGCTTGCCTCCCGTCCACTAGGAACAGAACCTTTCCCATTCTTTCACCTCGAGGAGGAGTAGCTCCAGGTTAAATAAGCATTGAGGCCAGCTCAACGGAACACAACTTTTAACAGAGTGATCTGACAGGGAGCGGGGCACAGTGAGACCTGAGAGCTGAAGTCCTGGAGCATTAATTAAGTAAACAGTTAGGTAATTGTTTGGTGGGTTGTAAGGTTTCTTTTTTCTATAAGCTGGGGCAGTAGTTTAAACTATCGTCAGGGAGATACAAGTACTGTATTAAATTTATAGTTTAACTCATTAACCACAAATAATCACCTGAGTGGAAGTTCTAACCTTGAAATCCTAATTAGTCAAACAAATGCGATCAGCATTGTACAGCAGGAGCTCTGTGTTGCATGTATGATCCACAACAATCAGATCTGCAGCTCGAGGAATTTGGAGCAGAGTTCATGAACTTGTATCCAAACTTCAGACATCTGGGACGAAGAACGTCACTGGACGTTTTGGGTGGGATTTACTGGCTGTTCATCCCGGCGGGAAATTCCGGTCCCACGCTGGCACGGGTTTCCTGGTGATGAGGGTTGCTGTAAATGGGAAATCCTGTTAACAACGGCCGGACTGGTAGATCCTGCTGGTGGGCTGCCTCCGCTGGCGAAAAACACACAGCAGGCTGGTGGGAAAATCCCACCCTTTGTTTTTAGAGGCGGTTGTGATGATGTGCCTGTAGATGGATGTTGTCCGACCTCCAACCAGGTGGCGGTGCTGACACACCATGTGGTCCCAAGATCATAGTCATGTGACCAGGGTCGCCCATATAAGTGGAGACACATCCGGCCATCGCCAGATGGTTGTAGGAGATGGTAGTAAGACAAACAGGTGAACATTCGTGTTAGATGTAGTTCCAGAAGAGTACAAAGAAACTCCATGGTAACTTGCTCTATAACAGATCGCTATCTTACCACGTGTGATTCAATAAAGATCCTAGTTTGGAAAGTCAAGATGTTTGGTGGAGTCCTTTGCATGGTATAGAAGACCGAACACAACATGGTACCAGGCATGTTGAAGAACTAGAGGTAACCTCAGACAAGACAAACCACACGGCAGAATAGAAGAAACTAAACAAACGACCCCTCTACCAACCTGGTGATCCAAGGATTTGCGATTCCACGCAACACAAGACGGTGATGTGTGTGATGGATGGTTTGAAGGTACCCCACCAACTTCCAAGTCTCAGGTATATCATGTTGTGGGCACCCTAGTAAAACCTATTCACATTGTTAGACAAATATGATTGCATAAAGTAAAAAAAAAAATCAATCTTGCTTGTAAACAAATCTTAATGTTTTGTGAGGAAGGGGGATGTGGTGATATGCCTGTAGGCCATATCATGTTGTGCAACCTCCAACCAACAGGCGGCAGTGCAGCCACACCATGCGGTCTCAAGACCGTGGTCATGTGACCGGGGACTCCCATATAAGTGGAGACACATCCGGCCATCACCAGATGGTTGTAGGAGATGGCAGTAAGACAAACAGGTGAACAGTCGTGTTAGGTGTAGTTCCAGAGGAGTACAAGGAAACTCCACTCTTGCTCTTGTAGCCACCTAAAATGGCTGATTCCCTATTAATTTGGCCAAAACCCGATTTAAAATGGCTAACCGAAAAGGCTGATGGGAAAAGCAGCCAACAGGACACAAACGGACAGCTGCAGACAGAATAGCGTATTCGGCTCTGGGGAAGTCGGCCCAGATCGATACTCAGGACTATTAGCAGCACATCAACCCAGACATCTGCAGTTTAATCGGCTATCCCCGGGAACAATTGCAACATATTAGCAATTGAATGCTGAGCCAGACCTGTCTGCGCCTGCAGTGGCCGAAACAAAGACAGGTGAACGACCACCCCCCGATCGAGGAATCGCCCCATTATTGGAGCATATTGAACCCAGTGATTGGGAACAAGTCCAATCACTTGGGACTCAGGGTCAAGGGCCGCCCCGAGAGGCGGGAAGCCCCTGGGCCCTATAAAGTGAGGGGCCAAGTTCAGATCTCTCTCTCTCTCCCTTCTTCGCCTGCTCGCGACCTTCGCAAGAACCTTCAACAAAGAACTGTAAGTTTGACTCCAGCGATCGCTACCCGATAAAGACTCCTAGCCATCGACCTGTATCAGCCTTTTGAATCCCGCGGGCCAGATCCGATTCGATAAGCCATTTGTTTCCCTGACCTGGTGGGCCCTTCCTAAAGTTAAGTATTGGCCAGTAGTGGTAGGTTTCGATATAGATAGTAGGTTTATTGTGTAAGCATTAATTGTTGTATATAATAAATGACCGTTGATTTCAATCTTACTAAGCGGTGTGCTGACTTATTAAGCATAACTCGAGCTTGAACCACGTGGTGGTATCAGAAAGATACCTGGCGACTCGTGAGCAAAGGTGACATAATCAGAGGGAATAAAACTAAGGTTAAAAAGAGCAACACTCTGTAACAGATTGCTATCTTAACACGTGTGATTCAATAACGATCCTGATTTGGACAAGTCAAGGTGTTTGGTGGAGTCCTTTGCAAGGTATAGAAGACCAAACACATCAGCGGTCACACTCCTTCAGAAAGGTTCTTCAGATTTTGTCCATGGTCAAGGACAGGAGGGTGTGACTATGAGTGAGACAGATCTGGAAATCCCGAAGGTAGCACTGGAGCAATCTCCATCTTTGTACTTGTCTAACAGGTACGCGGGGGTTCACATGTGGGGAGATTTCGAATGTTAATGAGAAAAGACAAGACAATAATGAAGATTAGTAATAGAGGTAATGAACAACATAACGTGACGGGAAAGCACCGAGCCTTCAAACATAAGAATGTACCAGCAAATAGGGCCAGAAGAGGGAGAATTGCTAAAAATACTGCATTAAAGGTTTTCTATCAGAATCCATGCAATATTCATAACAAGATGATTGAATTGATACTATGAACAGAAATAAATGATCTGATAAAATTGTCATTGCAGTGATATGGTTAGAATGCTAGGAATCTAATATTTAAGGACATTTTGGAAAGATAGGAAGACATGAGGCAGGGTAGTTTAATTAAGAAAGGATGAGGTCAATAATGGGAAATAATCTTGGCCTGAAAGATGAAGATGTGGAATCAGTTCTGTTTAAGAGCCTCACTGGGCCTAGGTGGGCTGCTGGCACCTCTACCCCCCTGTAAAATCTCATACAAGTTGGGGTGGTGTGAGGATTATCGGTGTCACCCCCCCCTTCAACTCTATGGCAGGTGAGTGGAAAATCTAGCCCTTTGATCTGCACATAGTGTCTTAAACTTACAGAAAGGCAATGACACAAGTATACAGACAGAGTTGGCTACAGTGGACGAGGAAAATTAAGTTAAAACTTAATACAGTGGTTAAGAAGTGGCAGACATTTAAGAAAAAGATTTCATAATTCTCAACAAAGATATACTCCACTGGGAAAGAAAGATTTGACCGGAAAGGTGAACCATCCATGGATAACTAAGGATGTTAAGGATGATGTCAAATTACAAAAAAAATGGACATGCAATGCTGTGAAGGTTAATTATCGAGCAGAGGATTGGGAGGATTTTTGGAACCAGCAGAGGGTGACTAAAAATACATAAATAATTATGAGAAATTAGAATCCAGTATACTTGCAAGAAATATGGGGCTGCATTTTACAACCCCTGCCAGTGTGTTTGAAGACTGGGTCACTGGTAAAATGCAGTGCGTGGTCATCCCCCCCCCCACCTCCCCTCACCACTGCCTTCCTCCTATTTAACAGGGCAGAGAGGAGGCATCAGACAGCCCACCGGCCCCTCGGCATATTGAGGCCATTATGCGGCTAATTAATGATCACTTCAGTGCCCCACCATCACAATTTTCCCTGAAGCAGGGAGGGGCCCACATAATGTGAAAGCATGGCAGCCTTTACTAATTGAGCTGGTGCCAGGCAAGGGTTGGGGAGACATTCTTTGGCGGTCCCCTGTACCCATCAGAGGCACCACACCCTTTCCCAAGATCATGCCCTCCCTTTAACCCTCCACCCAAGCCTCTCAAGTCTGGTCTCCACCCCTCACACCCACACTGGCTGAGGTCTGCCCTGCTAGCAGGCCCTGCCGATACCTTGGACCTAACTGAGGTTCAGCCTCCATAATCTCTTCTTCGCCTGGGTCGGCCTGTATTGGCTAGTAGCTCTCTAAGGCAGGACTTTCTCCTCAAATGGGGATGTAAATCTCGCGCTTAGTTAATTAATGCTGCTCCCAAGGTTAAATTGCCATGGGGCAGCCTCTGTTTGGTAAGAGGCTCCCAAATTACTTTTAAGTCAGGGGGACTACGGGGAATACAATGCCCCCTAAAATTCCGGCCTTAAAAACACAGAGCTTCTACAAGTATATTAAAAGGAAGAGAGTAACTGAAGTAAACATGGTTTCCTCAGAGGATGAGACTGGGGAATTAATGATGGGAAACAAAGAAATAGAAGAAACAAAAATAATCCAAGAAAAGTGGAAAATCGGGGAGAAAGGCAGGGAGGAACTTAAAACAATCACTATAACCAGAAAAGTACTAGGAAAACTAATGGGACTAAAGGCTGACAAGTCCCCTGGACCTGATAGTCTGCATCAAAGAGTCTTAAAAGAAATACAGATGGTGAATGCTTTAGTTGTAATCTTCCAAACTCTCCTGGATTGGAAATATTCCAGCGAACTGGACAATGTAAATATAACACTTCGATTCAAGAAAGGAGGAAGATAGAAAGCAGGAAACTCTGGGCCAGTTAGCTTAACATCTGTTGAGGTGAAAATGCTCAAATCTATTATTAAGGTAGATGAGGGGAGGCGGTGGCCTGGTGGTATTGTCGCTGGAGTGGTGATCCAGGGTAATGCCCGGCAGACCCGGATTCGAATCCCACCACGACAGATGGTGGAATTTGAATTCATCAAGAATCTGGAATTGAAAGTCTAATGATGACATTGAAACCATTGTCATAAAAATCCATCTAGTTCATTCATGTCCTTTAGGGAAGGAAATCCACCATCCTTACCTAGTCTGGCCATATGTGACTCCAGACCCACAGCAATGAGATTGACTCTTAAATGCCCTCTGAAACGGCCTAGCAAACAAATGTTTGCCCAGCCAGGGATGTCCACATCCCACAAATAAATAAAAAAGTAGCAGGACATTTAGAGAATTATAATACAGCCAATGAGAGTCAATGTGGTTTTATCAAAGGGAAGTAGTGTTTGAAAAACCATTTGGAGCTTTTAGGGGATGTAACAAGTAGGGTAAATAAGGAGGTACCAGTAGATGTAATGTATTTGTATTCACAGAAATCATTCCATAAAGTCACATAAAAGGTTGTTGGACAAGATTAAAGTTCGCGGTTTTGGGGGGTAATATATGAGCATGGATAGAGGATTGGTTAACTAACAGGAAACAGAGAGTTGGAACATAGGAATTAGGAACAGAAGGAGGCAATTCAGCCCTTCGAGCCTGCTCCACCATTCAATCAGATCATGGTTGATCTCTTCCTGGTCTCAAATCCATCTCCCCACCTGTTCCTCATATTTCTTTAAACCGTTTTAAAAATCAGAAATATATCTATCTCCTTCTTGAAACTATTTAATGACTCAGTTTCGACTGCACCATGGAGCAGCAAGTTCCACAAATTCACCACCCTCTGCGAGAAGTAGTTCCTCAGTTCTAAATCTCAGTCCTACATCTACTGCCTCTCAACCTATATCTGTGACCTTTTGTTCTAGATTGTCCCACAAGGAGGATCATTTGGTCTACGTTTACTTCATCAACCCATCTTAATACTTTATACACCTCGATCAGATCCCCTTTCAATCTTCTAAACTCCAGAGAGTATAAGCCCAAACTGTTTAATCTCTCCTCATACATCAACCCTTTCATCCCCACGGCCAATCTGGTGCATCTCCTCTGAACTGCCTCCAATGCCACCACATCCTTCCTCAAATAAGGAGACCAAAACTGGGCAAAATACTCCAGATGTGGTCTCACCAGTATCCTATACAATTGCAACAACACTTCTCAACTTTTATAC
The DNA here is from genome assembly GCF_047496885.1 of Scyliorhinus torazame. Lineage (NCBI taxonomy): Eukaryota > Metazoa > Chordata > Chondrichthyes > Carcharhiniformes > Scyliorhinidae > Scyliorhinus > Scyliorhinus torazame. Next base: position 78,218,011 of record NC_092721.1, on the reverse strand, counting down.
CCCAGTCCTTTTGCAATAAATGCTAACATTCCATTTGCCTTTTTAATTACATGCTGTACCTGCATATCGACTTTCTGCGAGTCATGAACAAAGACACCCAGACCCCTCTGCCCATTCGCATTTTGAATCAGCTTTCCAACTTGCCTTTTTATTTTTTCAGCCAAAGAAATATGTTATTGTCACATTGGTAACTGTAACTAGTAGAGTATCACAGGGGTGAGTTCTGCTTGGGTGAAGGGATGGAGTGCATTGTATCCAAAATTGCTGATGGTATAACGATAGGTAGGAATGCAAATTGCAAGAGGGTAAAACAGAGTCTGCAAAGGGATATCAATAGATTAAGGGCACGATGGAACAGCCACGCTGCGCCTGAAAAGCAGCTCGCCGCGACGCAGCATGGCCAATAGATGCCGGGAGACCCCAGGATCTACCCGGCTCACGAGCTCTAGCGCAATGTTGTGAGATGTGATGTAAATCCTGCCCATTGTGGACGGAATCGTTTTAGGCAAATCTGCATGTCAAAGTAAGGCTCCCTTTAATGTGCAGTTTCCCCAGGTATTGGGATCTATCCCCTTTGCCTCGGAGACTTTGGTTGAATGCCGCTCAGTAATGGTCTCCAAAAACAGGGACCAGGCGGCATGGACAGCATTCGTGGGGATCTCCCAGGTGTTCGTAGGCCCCCAGGTGCGTGCACTTTGGGCAGGGTGGTATCCTGGCATGGCTGATGCCATCTGGGCACCCAGGCAGTGCCAGTCTGGCATCTTGGCAGTGCCTGCCTGATCTCTCGCTACACTGAGGAGTTCCGGCGAGTGGAGTTCCTCTGGTGTGAAATAAAGATCCAACAATGCAGTCCCAACACAGAGCTAACAGGACGGCAGTGCACAATACAGGCTTTAACAAGCATCACATTTCAAAATTTCATGTCATCCAATTGGATAAAGGACATCAGAACTGCACCGTATCATCCCTCATCCAATGGACTCGCTGAGCGGGCAGTTCAAACTTTCAAGGCCGGCTTAAAGAAACAATCAACTGCATCTTTGCAAACAAAAATAGCTCGGTTCCTCTGAGCGTACACCCGACATTCAACCACAGGCATATCTCGGCTGAACTATTGATGAGTCGACGTTTAAGGGTCAGGCTAAGCCTGGTATATGCAAATTTAGTGGGGAGTGTCATGATATTAAAACACACACATCATGATAGACAGACCAACAGACCAATTAGCACACATAACACGACACATGTGGTGTTGGGTGCTCTGAGGTACAGATGAACCAACACGGTTGCAATTGGTACAATGCGGTTTTATTTCAACTTGTTATTTACAGATCTCTCCTGGTACTCAGCACGGGGTGACTCTCTGAGTGTGTTGTTAATCAGGTCCTGTCCTTGTCCTGGTCTCCAGATCTACTGACCACCAGGTGTCGTGTTTCTTGTCTTATACTGTCTCTGTCGTTGTCTGTGATTGGCTGTCGTGTTATGTGTGCTAATTGGTCTGTTGGTCTGTCTATCATGATGTGTGTGTTTGAATATCATGACAGGGAGAGGCGAGGCAAGACAGTGCAGCAAAGGAGTAACCATGATTCGAGTAAAGATGCAAGATCGTTCCAAGTAGATGACCCAGTTTATGTGAGGGATTCTGGGAGTGGCCCAAACTGAATCTTTGTGACCAAGACAGCACCTGTTATCTTACGAAGTGAATGTACAAGACAAGAATTTCGAGGAAACATGTGGACCATCTGCGTGGGCGAGAAGCGTCCCAGGAGCCAGTGTTACAGCCTGATTCATTGATGCCAGCTGGAGGTGTAGTTGGCAGCCCGAGAAGTGAAATGTCCCGTCAGTCTGCGGCAGGCGAGAGTACTGTTCCGACTGAAACAGGGGAGGTTAAAGCAACAGTGCCAGAAGACAGAGCTAGTTTGACAGTTTGTATAGGAAATACCCCAACAGAAGCACCCAGTCGGTGAAATTGTGCTGCTCTACGAGGAAACGGAAGCCACCAGAGGGACTGAGGTTGTGATGGTTAAAAATAATCATTGTTGTAAATTATGGGAACTGTATAAGTTAATTATTTTCCGCTCTAGTAAGGAACTTAGAGGGGGATTGATGTAGTAGCTAACCCCTTTAAGGGATGGTCTTCTGAAAGGTCATGTGACTCGCCCGTCCAACAGCGTACGGCATCACCCAAGCGGAGTGCAGGTTTTTGCTCATTTAGAGACATGACTGGAAGCATTGAATCTATATCATTCTGTAAATAGTGTTGCATTAATAAATGTTATAGTTCGTTCACAACTGGTGGAACTAAGTTACGACAGATCCCAAATGGTCATCCGTCTTCAGGATAATGGCACGCTTTGAGGGCAGGTGGTTGGTATTCTCACTGTACTAGAAATCCAGAAACCCAGGGTAAAGTTCTGGGGATCTGGGAATCCCACCACATTAGATGTAGATAATGCAATTTGAGTTCAATTAAAAATCTAATGACGACCACAAAATCATTGTTGACTGTCAGAAAATACCATCTGGTTCAATAATATCCTTTAGGGAAGGAAATCATCCTTATATGGTCTGGTCTATGTGTGATCGCAATGTGGTTAACTCTTCAATGCCCTCCGAAATGACCCAGCAAGCCATAGGCAATTTAGGATTCTTATGGGCCAGGGTTTAGAGAACCCCAAAGTGTATCATGGAGTTCACCTGACCCACAACTTTTAATAGATTGTGCTATGGGGAGCACACGGCCCAGTCTACAGATGTGGTGCAGCAGAAATGGAAAAGTATTTTTTAAAGCAAAACGATGTTTATTTTATAAACTCAAGTTAACCTTTTTAAAACATACAGTGGACATCTTAGCAACCTTTAATTCAAAAACAACCGCCAAAGAATACAACACTAAGTAATCCTTGAGTTTTCCTTTTAACATCCATAAGACTTTAAAAAAAAGTTTAACAGAAGCACATAAGGTTAAAGTCACTACTGAGAGAATTATTAGTTTTAAATCACCAAAGGATCGATTTATAGTCTTCAGATTACAGAGAGAGACTCTAATAGAGCTTCTGGCTGTGAGTGCAGCTATCCAACTCTGAAAACAAAACTAAAACACACCCTGCAGCAACCAGCCTAAAACAAAAGTAAAAAGCTGACAGACAGCCCAGCTCCACCCACACTCTGACATCACTGAAAAACACCCATTTCTTAAAGGTACATTTCTTAAACACCCATTTCTTAAAGGTACTCTCACATGACACCTCCCCCAAGAAGCAAAAATAAACCATCAACTTCAAGATGCTTTCATTTTTCACCTTTTCACCATCCTTTAAGAAATGCACATAGTAAATATACTTATTCGTTTCAAAAAAACAACACACGCAAACAGGGATAATAATATAGTCCATTTTGTTCTTCTTCCTCCGACTGGAATCCTTCTCAATTGACAGTCTCTTTGAACAAGAAGGTCCTTGCATGATCCGTCCATTTCTCTACGCCTCAAATACGATGTTGTCAGACAAGAATTGAAGTGCATAAATTGGGAACATAGGCTGGCAGGGAAGGACACAAGTGAAATGTGGAACTTGTTCAAGGAACAGGTGCTACGTGTCCTTGATATGTATGTCCCTGTCAGGCAGGGAAGAGATGGTCGGGTGAGGGAACCATGGTTGACAAGAGAGGTTGAATGTCTTGTTAAGAGGAAAAAGGTGACTTATGTAAGGCTGGGGAAACAAGGTTCAGACAGGGCATTGGAGGGATACAAGATAGCCAGGAGGGAACTGAAGAAAGGGATTAGGAGAGCTAAGAGAGGGCATGAACAATCTTTGGCGGGTAGGATCAAGGAAAACCCCAAGGCCTTTTACACATATGTGAGCAATATGAGAATGACTAGAGCGAGGGTAGGTCCGATCAAGGACAGTAGCGGGAGATTGTGTATTGAGTCTGAAGAGATAGGAGAGGTCTTGAACGAGTACTTTTCTTCTGTATTTACAAATGAGAGGGGCGATATTGTTGGAGAGGACAGTGTGAAACAGATTGGTAAGCTCGAGGAAATACTTGTTAGGAAGGAAGATGTGTTGGGCATTTTGAAAAACTTGAGGATAGACAAGTCCCCCGGGCCTGACGGGATATATCCAAGGATTCTATGGGAAGCAAGAGATGAAATTGCAGAGCCGTTGGCAATGATCTTTTCGTCCTCACTGTCAACAGGGGTGGTACCAGGGGATTGGAGAGTGGCGAATGTCGTGCCCCTGTTCAAAAAAGGGACTAGGGATAACCCTGGGAATTACAGGCCAGTTAGTCTTACTTCGGTGATAGGCAAAGTAATGGAAAGGGTACTGAAGGATAGGATTTCCGAGCATCTGGAAAGACACTGCTTGATTAGGGATAGTCAGCACGGATTTGTGAGGGGTAGGTCTTGCCTTACAAATCTTATTGAATTCTTTGAGGAGGTGACCAAGCATGTGGATGAAGGTAAAGCAGTGGATGTAGTGTACATGGATTTTAGTAAGGCATTTGATAAAGTTCCCCATGGTAGGCTTATGCAGAAAGTAAGGAGGCATGGGATAGTGGGAAATTTGGCCAGTTGGATAACGAACTGGCTAACCGATAGAAGTCAGAGAGCGGTGGTGGATGGCAAATATTCAGCCTGGATCCCAGTTACCAGTGGCGTACCGCAGGGATCAGTTCTGGGTCCTCTGCTGTTTGTGATTTTCATTAATGACTTGGATGAGGGAGTTGAAGGGTGGGTCAGTAAATTTGCAGACAATACGAAGATTGGTGGAGTTGTGGATAGTAAGGAGGGCTGTTGTCGGCTGCAAAGAGACATAGATAGGATGCAGAGCTGGGCTGAGAAGTGGCAGATGGAGTTTAACCCTGAAAAGTGTGAGGTTGTCCATTTTGGAAGGACAAATATGAATGCGGAATACAGGGTTAACGGTAGAGTTCTTGGCAATGTGGAGGAGCAGAGAGATCTTGGGGTCTATGTTCATACATCTTTGAAAGTTGCCACTCAAGTGGATAGAGCTGTGAAGAAGGCCTATGGTGTGCTCGCGTTCATTAACAGAGGGATTGAATTTAAGAGCCGTGAGGTGATGATACAGCTGTACAAAACTTTGGTAAGGCCACATTTGGAGTACTGTGTACAGTTCTGGTCGCCTCATTTTAGGAAGGATGTGGAAGCTTTGGAAAAGGTGCAAAGAAGATTTACCAGGATGTTGCCTGGAATGGAGAGTAGGTCTTACGAGGAAAGGTTGAGGGTGCTAGGCCTTTTCTCATTAGAACGGAGAAGGATGAGGGGCGACTTGATAGAGGTTTATAAGATGATCAGGGGAATAGATAGAGTAGACAGTCAGAGACTTTTTCCCCGGGTGGAACAAACCATTACAAGGGGACATAAATTTAAGGTGAAAGGTGGAAGATATAGAAGGGATATCAGAGGTAGGTTCTTTACCCAGAGAGTAGTGGGGGCATGGAATGCACTGCCTGTGGAAGTAGTTGAGTCGGAAACATTAGGGACCTTCAAGCAGCTATTGGATAGGTACATGGATTACGGGAAAATGATATAGTGTAGATTTATTTGTTCTCAAGGGCAGCACGGTAGCATTGTGGATAGCACAATTGCTTCACAGCTCCAGGGTCCCAGGTTCGATTCCGGCTTGGGTCACTGACTGTGCGGAGTCTGCGCGTCCTCCCCGTGTCTGCGTGGGTTTCCTCCGGGTGCTCCGGTTTCCTCCCACAATCCAAAGATGTGCGGGTTAGGTGAATTGGCCAATGATAAATTGCCCTTAATGTCCAAATTGCCCTTGGTGTTGGGTGAAGGTGTTGAGTTTGGGTAGGGTGCTCTTTCCAAGAGCCGGTGCAGACTCAAAGGGCCGAATGGCCTCCTTCTGCACTGTAAATTCAATGATAATCTATGATTAATCTAGGACAAAGGTTCGGCACAACATCGTGGGCCGAAGGGCCTGTTCTGTGCTGTATTTTCTATGTTCTATGTTCTCGGCATTTCTCTTTAAAGTCAGATGCTTTAGCTTAATCTGATCACAGAGTCCCTTGCAATTCTCCAACACAGGAGCATTGGTTATCACAGCTTTCAGGCAGTCAAATGCATGTTGAAACTCCGCTTTCCACTGAAATTTTTGACGTATCTTCAGCAAGTCCATCAATGGAGCAATTACGCCACAAAAGTTTTGCACAAATGTTCGATCAAATCCACTCATGCCAAGAAATCGCATTATTTCCCTTTGTCTCAAGGGTATCGGAAACTCCTCAAGGAAAGTGACTTGGGCTTTTCCAAATTCACTTTTGGCTAGGTTTATCACCAAACCCGCCTCATGAAGTCGATCGAATAACTCCATCAGATGTTTTAAATGTTCTTTCCATGTCTGACTGAAAATTACCAGATCGTCGGTGTATACCGCACAATTACGTATTCCTGAAACAACTTTGTTAGTTAACCGTTGAAATGTGGCTGGGGCGTTTTTCATGCCATATGGCATAACTTTGAATTGGTATATACCATCTGGAGTCACAACAGCTGACATCTCCTTCACCCTTTCGGATAAAGATACCTGCCAGTAACCTTTAAGTAAATCCAGTTTGGAAATAAAAGCTGATTGTCCCACTTTCTCAATGCAACCCTCCAAACGTGGGATAGGATAAGAGTCCGTTCTTGTAACTGCATTAACCTTTCTATAGTCCACACACAACCGTTGGCTACCGTCTGGTTTAGGTACCATCACTATGGGTGAGCTCCATTGGCTGTAAGCCACTTCAATTATGCCACTTTTAAGCATACACTCAATCTCTTTATTAACCTGTGCCAATTTTAAAGGGTTAAGTCTGTATGGATGTTGTTTGATTGGAACAGTATTTCCCACATCTACATCATGTATAGCCATTTTAGTACTTCACAATTTATCTCTACAAACTTGCCCATGTGATATCAATAACTCTTTCAGGTCAGTTTGTTTTTCCTCTGGAAGGTAACTCAACAATTTATCACAATTTTTAAGAACATCCTCATTTTCCAATTTAATTTGAGGTATGTCAAATTCACAGCCATTGGATTTGGTTCATCACTTTGAGTTAGAATCATTAAAATCGCCTCCTTTTTCTCTCCTTCCCTTTCAAAGTACCTTTTAAGCATATTCACATGACACACTCAGTGAGTCTGTCTTCTATCTGGGGCGACATTCTCCGACCCCCCCGCCGGGTCGGAGAATCGCCGGGGGCTGGTGTGAATCCCGCCCACGCCGGTTGCCGAAGTCTCCGGCACCGGAGATTCGGCGGGGGCGGGAATGGCGCCGCGCCGGTTGGCGGGCCCCCCCCCGCTCGATTCTCTGGCCCAGATGGGCCGAAGTCCCGCCGATAAATTGCCTGTCCCGCCGGCGTAAATTGAACCACCTACCTTACCGGCGGGACAAGGCGGCGCAGGCGGGCTCCGGGGTCCTGGGTGGGGCGCGGGGCGATCTGACCCCGGGGGGTGCCCGCACGGTGGCCTGGCCCACGATCGGGGCCCACCGATCCGCGGGCGGGCCTGTGCCGTGGGGGCACTCTTTCCCTTCCGCCTCCACCACGGTCTCCACCATGGCGGAGGCAGAAGAGACTCCCTCCACTGCGCATGCGCAGGAAACTCAGTGGCCACTGATGCTCCCGCGCATGCGCCGCCCCAATATGTCATTTCCGCGCCAGCTGGCGGGACAACAAAGATGCGGAGCATTCCGCACCTTTGGGGTGGCGCGATGCCCGTCTGATTGGCGCCGTTCTGGGCACCAGTCGGCGGACATCGCGCCGTTTCCGGAGAATTTCGCCCCTGGTGTTTTCAACCACATAATTTACCTCACTTAATTTCCTTTCAATCTGTTAAGGTCCACAAAACCTAGCTTTTAAGGTTCACATAATACTGGTAACAATACTAAAACTTTATCTCCACTGGCAAAATTACGAACATTGGATTTCTTGTCCGCTACCCGTTTCATCACAACTTTTAAATGTTGTCTACCCAATTCACCTGTTCTATTTAATCATTCCCTAAAATTTGACATGTAATCCAATCATGTAATTTCCGATTTCGCACTCACCAATTTTTCTTTAATCAATTTAAGTGGTCTTCTTACCTCATGACCAAAAATTAGTTCAAAAGGACTTAATTTGGTTGACTCATTAGGTGCATCCCGAATTGCAAACAGTACGAATGGAATGCCTTTATCCCAGTCTTCTCGATAATCGTGGCAATAAGCCCTCAACATTGTCTTTAATGTCTGATGCCACGTTTCCAACGCTCCCTGCAATTCTGGATGGTACGCAGTTGATTTACATTGTTTTTTTCCTAAGTTATCCATAACTTCTTTGAATAACCTTGAGGTAAAATTTGATCCGTGATCCAATTGTATTTCTGTGGGTAGTCCGTATCTAGTAAAGAATTTAATGAACTCCTCCACAATCTTTTTAGCTGTAATATTACGGACTGGAATTGCCTCTGGAAACCTAGTAGACACATCCAATATAGTCAAAAGATATTGATTCCCACTTTTCGTTTTAGGAAACGGTCCTATGCAATCAATTAGGAACATTGTAAAAGATCCCTCAAATGGTGGAATGGGTATTAAGGGCGCTGGTTTTATCAATGCTTGAGGTTTCCCTATCACTTGACATGTGTGACATGATTGACAAAATGTAACTACATCTTTATGTAGTCCAGGCCAATAAAAATGTTTTTGGATTTTAGCTTGAGTTTTCTTTATTCCCAAATGACCTCCCACTGGTACCTCGTGCAACTCGCAACAGCGGCAATACTACTTGAAGAACTTCTGCCCACTTTTCATCCGCCTGCATATGTAAAGGTCTCCATTTTCTCATTAATACATCACTTTTACGGTAATAACATTCTGGTATACACGCAGATTCCTCTTCCATATATGCTTTCTGATACATCCGTTTTATTTCTATATCTTTCTATTGTAACTCCACCAATTTTCCTGAACTAAAAATATCCGTCTCATCCTCCACCTGTTCTTGGTCTTTTTCAACCATCTGATCAAAAGTCGTTTCTGATAATTGCACTTCAACTTTACCTTCACTCTTTGATTTCTCCTCTTGTCTTAACCTATGACTTTGCGACCTTGTTACTACACAATCCGGAAAAATCCCAGGATATTCGTCCTTCAACACTTCAGTTGTCTGATTTTCCATTGGCTTATCAACCACAGTAGACATCACTCCCACCTGCGATCCAGCTATATCATTACCCAAGATAAACTGTATTCCTGGACAAGATAGTTTTTCTATTACTCCTACTACCACTTCACCACTCTTCACTGGACATTCCAACCTTACCTTATATAATGGAACACTACACCTCTCACCTTGAATTCCACATATTACCACCTTTTCTGGCAATATTCTTCCCAAACTACATAACTCCTCATCTCTTCCCATTAAAGATTGACTAGCTCCCGTATCTCTTAAAATTGTGACTTCTTTACCTACTCTTCCTGATACACATGAGTAAACTTTACCCACACAAGTAAATTCTTTAAAGAGATCTGGCACCTTCTTATCAATGATCTCTTGATCTGGCTGTACAATCTTTTGCACCTCCTTCGCTTCACTTGGGTTTTCCTTTACCACTTTAACAAATCCCACTGTCTTATCCTGTTTTACCACATCAGCCTTCCCAGTGCTTTTCTTCAACCACCAACACTGTGACTTTACATGGCGTAGTTTATTACAGTGAAGACATTGGAAGCTTTTCATTTCTTTTCCACCCTCCTAGATTTCTTTTTTAGTCTGAGGTACAGTCACCTTATTATCTCCCATCAGATTGTCATGTGAGAGCACCTTTAAGGAATGGGTGTTTATAAATGGGTGTGTTTATAAATATCTGTAATGAGAGTACCTATAAGGAATGGGCGTTTAATACGGCAGTGATGTCAGAGAGTGGGTGGAGCTGGCCTGTCCATCAGCTTTTTACTTTCGTTTTTGAGCAGGCTGCAAGGTGTGTTTTAGTTTCGTTTTCAGTGTTGGAGCTGAAGCCAGACCAAGCAGGTGTACTGCTGTTCTCTCTGCCATCAAAAGACTATCTCTTGATCATTTTGTGAATTCAGAATTATAAATGTTTTCAGTAGTGACTTTAACCTGATGTGCTTCTGATAAAGGTTTTGTTTTTATGTCGTATGGATGTTAAAAAGGAAAGCTTATAGGTTTACTTAGTGTTGCATCTTTGGTGGTTGTATTTGAATTAATGGTTGCTAAGATGTTCACTGTGTGTTTTAAAAAGGTTAACTTGAGTTCATAGAATAAACATCGTTTTGCTTTAAAAAATAATTTTCTATTTCATGCCACACCTGTAGAGTGGGCCGTGTGCTCCCCATACCACAATACCACAATCTAGTAAAAATTGTGGGTCAGGTGAACTCCATGATACACTTTGGGGTTCTCTAAACACTGGCCCATAACAAATTAGGGGCTCGAGGGGGAGAAAAGTCTATCTATTGGATTGGCTTAGTGAACTTAAAGACAGTGAGGGGTGAGCATATTGTGGGTGCTTTTCAGGTGTGGTATTCTAGTTTCAGTAGGGAGTGTGTTGTGGACAATGGCTCTTTCAGAGGCTCAGAAGATTTTGGGGGTGGAGACGGTCACACGCAGTACCTTACGGACAGAGACTAAAAGCAAACTGTCAGATTTGGTAAAAACATTGCAGTTAACATTACCTGACAAAATGAGAAAAGATGAGGCTATTATGGCAGTGGCTAAGCATTCCAGGGTTTTTTTGTCTCTACCATCTCTGTCCAGCAAATCATACTAAGTAGTCATTGCCCTTCACATAAACAAGTGCTTTCTGGCATTTGTCTTGAACTAGGCTTACTTGTCTTGCAGTTGTGGGTGAAAACCAGATATGTTCAGGATTAGCCTTTTCTGTTTCACTTAATTTGTATCCATCTACAAGGTGCCATCTCAATTGTGCCCTCTTTTCTCAAACTCCGAGTCTGAGCTTTTCTAAGATGTCGTCATAATTAAGTCTTCTTCCAGTGCGCATCTTGACTCACTGTGCTTTCTTTGCATTACTACAGAGTCGTTTCTGCTTCTCTCGTGCCTCAGTGGCCAGAACCCAAGTGGTGGCTTGACGAAGGCATTTTTTCAGCTTGACAAATGCAGTGTCAAAGGGGAATTTTTACCAATTACTGTTCCTGCTGCCAAGATACATGTGTCGGAAATGCACATCAGGAATTTGGCACAGGTTTACAGCCTGCAAGATTTTCCGTCCATTAAAATTAAATGGTTTGGAGAATTATATGAGTGTTAAATCACATATTGGCCTTAATGTCCAAATTGCCAATGTGCAATCCAATCAATTGCAGTTCTGTGCTGAGGGCCCTAATTTGTAACACTTATCACAGATTTTCTGCTTTGCCACTGTCCAAGCAAATTACACGATTTAAAAACTAGGAATTTTTTGGGAAAGAGTTATTTGCGGAACTGTGTTACCATGACATCTCCTTGGCGTTTTACTGTCCATCAAACTATCCATGTGGATGAATCCTCACCCACAAAACTAGTCCCGCCCCAAACTCTCAAATACAATTTTCCTCTAATTGGAATTCTTTGGGCACTCTCTCTACCATCCAAGCAGGTTTTCATGGGCAGCAGGAAACAAAGGTAAACTTCTGGGCATTCAATTATCCTCACTGCTCTTGTATTTTCTCTTTCTTTTAATGAATTTTAAGGCATAACTTACATTAAAAATTGAAGCATTTCCCAATTGCGGGTTCGTAAAATGCTGTCCCTGATGGTGGCTAATTGAATGAAAACTAAAAATTTCAAGACAAAGGAGCAATCTACTGGAATCAAAACAGAACATGCTGGAAATACTCAGCAGGTTTGGCAGCATCTGTGGAGAGTGAACCAGTTAATGTTTCAGGTCAATGATCGTCCATCAGCAGTAGAGTGGTCTGGGTTTGAAGTTTTGTTTAAGCTAATTTCTATTAGACCAGAAGACGATAAGACGTAGGAGCAGAATTAAGCCATTCAGCCCATCGAGTCTGCTCTGCCATTCAATCATGGCTGATATGTTTCTCATCCCCATTCTCCCCATATTGATTTATGTGAACTTAAATTGATAGCTAGCAAAGAACATTCATGACACACATGTGTCAGGCAATGACCACCTACAAGAGACAATCTATCCAGCTCCCTTTGATGCTCAATGGCATTACCATTGCTGAATGTCCCATTATGAATATCTTGATGGTTACCATTAATCAGAAACTGAACTGGGCTAGACATATTAATACAGTGGCAACAAGAGCAGATCAGAGGCGAGAAATCCTGCAGCGAGTAACTCACCTCCTGACTCCCCAAAGTCTGCCCTCCATCTACAAGGCACAAGTCAGGAGTGTAATGAAAAACTCTCCATTTGCTCCAACAACACCCATGAAGCTGGACACCATCCAGGGCAAAACAGTCGCTTGACTGGCATCTTATCCACCACCTTCAACATTCAATCCCTCCATCACAATTCATACTGACAGCAGTGTGGCCATCTCCAAGATGCACTGAAGCAACTCACCAAGGCTCCTTCAACAGCACCTTCCGAACCTGTGACTTCTTTCTCCGAGGAGGAAAAGGGCAGCAAATGCATGGGAACATCACAACCTTCAAGTTCCCCTGCAAACCCACACCATCCTGATTTGGAACCATATCACCATTACTTCACTGTCACTGGATCAAAATCCTTGAACACCCTTCTTATGTAAGGGCCAAGATAATATCCTGACCTTAGTACTAAAAATGTGCGTTCCAAAACTAGCCGAGTCAAGCTGTTCCAGTCCAGCTGCAACACTGACATCTCCCCGACATGTGGCAAAGTGCCCCTGTCCACAGAAAGCGGGAAAAATACAATCTGACTTACCGCTCCATCAGTCTCCCCACGAACAGCAGCAAAGTGATGGAAGGGATGGTTCACAGTGCCCTCAAATGGCACTAACTCAGTAACAACCTGCTCACCAATACACAGTTTGGATTCTTTCACAACCACTCAGCTCCAGACTGCATTACAGCCTTGGCCAAACACAGACTAAAGAGCTAAATTCCAGAGGTGAGGTGAGAATGACTGCCAATGGGAATCAGGATTGATTTGATTTATTGTCACATGTACCGAGGTACAGTGAAAAGTATTGTTCCGTGAACAGTCCAGACAGATTGTTCCATACATGAAATAACACAGGACATACATAAATACAAGGAAAGCTCTTCTGGTTCGAGTCATACTTATCACAGAAGAAGATGTTTGAAGCCAATGATCTCAACCAGGATGTTGCTGCAGATGTTATTCATGGTTTTGTCCTAGGCCCATACATCTCCAGCTGCTTCATCAATGATAAGGTCAGAAGTAGGGATGCTCACTAATGATTGCATGGTGTTTAGTATCATTCACAACTCATCAGATGTTAATATAGTCCATGGCAACCTGTGCCAAGGCCTGGACAACAGCTTGGATTGATAAGTGGTAAGTAATGTTTGTGCCACAAAAATGCCAGGCAATGACGATCTACAACAAGAGAGTTTAATCACCTCCCCTTGGCATTTAATGACATGACCATTGCTGAATTCCCTACCTTACATCAACATCTTTGGGGGATACCATTGACTGTAAACTTAACTAGACTAGCCATATACATACTGTGGCTCCCGAGCCTGTCACATATTGACAATTCTGTGGTTAGTACCTCACCTCTTGACTTCTCAAAGCCTGTCCACCATCTACAAAGCACAAGTCAGGAGTGTAATTGAATACTCTCCACATGCCTGGATGAGTGCAGCTCTAATGACATTCAACAGCTGGCTGTCGGCTGCGAGGGGAGCTACCGCCTGACCCAGCCCCAGCCTCTCGGTGCTCCCTTGATGGTCTTAACTGAGTGACCTGGGGGTCCAAAGTCTTGGAGGCTGAGCTTTAATTTTTCGACAGCATCGAGGACAAAGCAGCCCCCTTGATTGGCACCCCTCCCACAAACATTCATTCCCTCCACCACTGATGCCCAGTGGTAGCAGTGTGTACAAGATGCACTGCAGCAATTTACCAAGTGTCTTTGGGTAATGATTTTGAAACCTGTGATCTTAACCACCCAGAAGGGCAAAGGCAGTAGATCTATGGGAACACCACCATCTCCAGGTTCCCATGTCGATGGGTTAAAATCCTGGAACCCCCTTCCTTACGGCATTGTGAGTGTATCTATCCAACATGGATTGTAGCAGTTCAAGAAAGCAGCTTGCCACCAACTTCTCAGGAGCAATCAGGGATAAACAATAAATGTTGACCTTGCCAGTGACACTTACATCCCAAGAATAAATTTTAAAAACACTTCCACCTGGCATTTCCAGCAGTTTTCAGGGCAAAATGCCATGGAGATGAAATGGATAAGAGCAAGTTTAATTGAAGCCGATTGTCATTCACTGAATATTTACAGGGACTTTTGTACCACAATGTGTTGTGAATCTCATCATATGTCAATGATGACCAAGGAACTCTGAATTGCCCTGTTCAATTTTTATTCACGATATATTTTTTACAATCACCTTCTCTGATATATTGACAAGTTACAGTCTCTAATATTAGTTAATTTTTATATGGCATCTATTTCAAAAAAATATAAAATGAAAATAAATAATTACACTCAAGTTAGAATAAGCTTAATTAATTTTTTAAAAAATCAATGCATGCCTCCTTGCATTTTATAAACCCACAAAAGACCAGTTAACCTATTTATAATTGAATCAAATCCTAAGTTTTATTTACATGCCTGAAGGTTTTTGTGAACAATCTTGAGGTGATTTCCTTCTATTTAATACCAGATTAAAGCGAGCATTTCAACAGTTCAAGGCTGAAATACAAAGACAAATTCACAAGATAATGGACACATAGGACGGGATTCTCCGGCCGCATTCGCCCGTCAACTGGAGAATCCCGCCCGAGGTCGATGGAGTTCTCCATTGTACGCGTCTCACCCGTGGCGTTCTTGCGGCGGGTGGGGCGGGAGAATCCAGCCCATAGCAGGAAGATAAAGCCCCAAAGTTCAGCACAATGCTGACCAGCATGACATCCAAAGCTCTTTTGAAGCCACCAGGCCCATCTATAGCCCAAGATCAAATGGGCAGAAATCTCCTTCGCTCACAGGGTGGTGTTCCTCTTCTGAGGGATGACAGCGCCATCCAGCAACGTTGAAATAAACATTTTCAACAACTGCTCAATCATCAATCCACGGTGGGCAGCTGATATTCTCCAGGCTATCCCTATATACCCTGTGGTAAAATCCATGGGTGAACTACCATCGATGGGAAAGCTGCAACAAGCAATTAAATCGATGAAAAACGACAAACCCTGCATCCCCAATAGTATTCCCGCTGAGGCCTTCAGACTTGGTGGACTTTTGCTCACAGCCAGAATCGAGAACAACATCAGGAACTCTTCATTGCATTCTTCAACCTGACCAAAGCATTTGACACCAGTAATGGGATCATAATAACCATCATTGATTATCATATGACTCACCAATATCCTTCAGGGAAGGATATCTCCATGCTTACAAGGTCTGGCTTACATCTGACTCCAGGCCCACAGCAATGCAGTTGACTCTGTACTCTGAAATGGCCGTGCAAGCCATTCAGTTCAAGGGCAATTCGGGGCTGGGCCAAAAGTGCCGGCATTGCCAGCGACACCCACACCTTGTGAACGAATATAGAGAAAAGAAATATGAGCGCCAGAGGAACTCCCTCAGCAGTACCTCCACTGCATCCTCTAGATTCAAACCATTGAACAAATGCTAGTGACCTCTTGAATCCATTTCCACGAGCATTCATGCAAAACTCCTTCAAAATCAACTTTGATGGATGGGACACGGTGTCCGGATGGTTGAAGTGTATTTTTCCTGCCATGTCCTGTTCCTCAACTCACAAATGTCCAGCATCCTAGGGGAGGACAAAGAAAAGTGTCCAAAGATACTTTGAAGCTCTCCTTGAACATTGACTGAGAGGAACTTGTTATAAATTGTTCAAAATGGTAATAGTTTGTCCCCAGGCTACATCATGCTACGAGTCCAAATGCCTTAATGATAACGTGGAGGGGTTTGCAGAGAATTAAGGAAAGAAAATGAAGCGAAACCTGCACTCTGGATCACACTACTTTGTGGAACATTTTGCCTCATGTGCCCTTGGTTCTGCATGGATCGAGAATTACCTCTTCAGTTATAGGAAGACCCAAAACCCATGAGCCTGAATAGACATATTCCTTAAACTGAGGGATAGCTGCAGCTCTCAGATACATTATCTTGGAACTATATTTATAATCTAACACAGTGAAAATCACAAACAAAATGAAAGTGAAGTATGAAATTCTTACCTCATGGCGTGTAAAAGAAGAATATTCATGTCAGAAGAAGAATTATGAACCAGAACACTATTATTGTTACCCTTCCGGCCTGAATTCACCTATTTCAATTTGGGTGCTGTAATATTTACAAAACTTGAATGAGGACCAACAGTTATACCAGGCGGAATTTACCCATAATATGGCAAAATGTCAGGTTCTGACTGAAAATAGGTGTCTTTCTCTCCAGAAACACAGCCAGGTGTTCTCTCTCGATCTTCTGACACTTTGTCAGAAAGAAATTGGTGGCCATCGCTCTTGTGGGGTGGGGCCTGTTGGAGCTGGCAAACCGGGCTACACGTGATCGGGACACGATCAGCGAGAAAACTGAACTACCTCCCACCCCCCGCCCCACGGCCATGGGGAATCCCTGCACAACTTTGGGGTGACCCACCCCCCCACCATGGCAGTATCAGGGGCACTCACCCCCTTAGCCCACCACCTCCGCACGTTCTTCACTTCGCTCCCCGCCACCACACATAAGGGGGTGTCCCCCCCTCCCCAATGGAGAAGGGTTTGCCCCATCTCAGTGCCCCTTTGCAGTGTCCCCTGGAGGTGCCCCCAGCAGTGCTCCCAGGAACTGCCCCCAGGCACTGTTTCCTGGCACTGCCAGGGTGTCAGGGCACTGCCCAGCCTCAGCCCTCAACCCCGGGGCCTCCAGGCACCTACACCCCCCCCCCCCAGCGCGGTCACCATGACTGGTTTTCGAATTTGAAAAGCAGTAGTGATTCATGCCAGCGTGATGTCACGGCGCCAGGGGGGGACATCACACAGGGCTGGAAGATATGGTGCCAATCCCTTTAATGACATTGAAATGCATTTAAATAAATGTAAATCAGGCTCAGGTCCTTTCTGGGCATGAACCTGATCACTTCACTCGTGAGATTTAATGGCCATAACGAGATTTGCGCACACGTCAAAAGGACCAGAAAGATCGTCTCCCCCATCTATTGTGAAATATGTTATTATTGCATAATCATAAAATCAACAGCTTGCTATTTTATAAAGCAAACTCCAATTTGAAAACACTTCCATCATATAAATCTTGTCCCCAGAACAACAATCACATTACAGCGATCATAATATAATGCCCTGAAAATTGCTGTCAAAGTAATAAGAAGACTGATAGCACTCACCACTATTTATGTACAGTAACTTCAGGCGAGGGCAGGTGTGTGGTTAAATACAGAAAATGAGAAGTGTTCGGTGGAGATATGTTGCTCCGCTATTAGATTTGCTAAAACATTAGCTCAGACCTTCCGTCTGGTTCCCATTTCAAAATAAATGAATTTCCGATAGTTGGTTTGTAGTTATGAAGTAAACTTGTCAACTTTAGATCTCTTTCTGTACCTGATTTGATAGAAGCTATTTCAAGTCTAAGTGCCTTTTTAACGTCATGCCATGTGTTAATTACTGCTAGCTGAACTCCTGTAGTACTGGAAATGAACATGTGTGGAGTTCATTCCTTCAGGTTTAATTGTTGAAGTTTTTTTAAACCAAAATATCTTAGTTCCTTTCTGGTTTTTCTCGCTCTCTCTTAGGCCGTAATTTTCCGGCTGCATTGCATCCGGCGCTGATCCCGTTCTGTCCCGTGAATAACAGGAGGCCAAAAATGAGGGGTGGGATTCTCCGTCGGCTGATGCTGTAATCAGGAAATGCGATTGGGCGGAGAATCGCTTTTCATGCTAAAATCATGGGCGGGATTCTCCGCCTCGCTGCGCCATATTTCTGCTCCGACCGGCCGGCGGGATTCTCCGTTAGGCCAGCAGGTCATTGTAGTTTCCCTTTGTGGGGCAGCCCCACGCCGTCGGGAAACCCCCGGGTGCCGGCATAACGGAGAATCACCCCGGCGGAGAATCCCGGCCCATGGTGGGCGCCGGTTTAACGCCACACAGCAATTCTCCAGTGCCTCATTAGCACCTACAGTAAACACCTTTGGCATATCATTAGGGACCTGACCCTGTATTCTTCCGGGCATCCGCGATTCTCTGCCTTCCCGACGGCGAGGTTCACTTGTGCTTTTAAAAATCAAGAAACTGGTGCTGTGGCTGATGAGGGAGAGAGAGGGGGTAGGACACAGTGGGGCATGACGGTGGGCTGCTGGGCCAGACACTGACCGGGCTGGCTGGGGGGAGGGGGGAGGGGTGGCCCTGCCACGGCTGAGTTGTGGGGGCGGTGACGGGCAAAGGGCCATGGGGCCGGGATGACCCCCCACAGGACTGGGACGGTGTCCAGGCACGGACCGCCATTGCCACGGCCTGCAGGGCAACCATCTTGCTGCGTACCCACTGACCACCCACCTTGGCCCCTGGTTCCGAGAGTGCAACCAGCCATATGGGTGCCCCACCCCCGCCACGGCTGGAGTGGGCGGCAAGGGCATTCTGGGTGTGGGGGAGAGAGGGAGACAAGGGAATTAATGGGTGAATGAGGATCCCGGGGTGGAAGATACCTCAGTTTGTCAGTCTAACACTCTCTCCCAATTCCTCACAGATATTGAACGCTATTGACTATATTTTGGACACTGCAGAACTGTACCTCGTGGTGCTGCAGGTAGGCCGGGTGGACAGACGTTGGAGATGGCGGCAGCAGCAGTGTCGACAGGGGCTCAAGGTGGCGGCCTATGGAGCAGGGACCCACCCCACACCCTGAAGACTCGGCTGGACATCAAGCCAGGAAGTTACCCAGAGGGGGAGGCCCACAATGGCCCATGGTGTACAGGCATCACTGGTCCTTTGAACAGATGACGGACAGCGCGTGCTGCAGGAGGCTTCGTCTCAACATGGAGACAGTGCGGCACCTGTGTCATATCCTTGTGGACCTGGAACCACGTGGAGGAGGACACCCGCTCTCTACGGCTGTCAAGGTCACCACAGCCCTGAAGCTTTACACCTCGTGTCATTCCAGGGCTCAAGCGGGGACCTATGTGACATCTCGCAGGCCATAGCCCACAGGTGCATCCGACAGGTCATGGATGCTCTGTTTGCCCGAGTGGAAACTATATAACTTTGTCATGGACCAAACCCAACAGGCTGCTCAGGCAGCAGGATTCTCTGCCATTGCCGGGATGCCCCAGGTCCAGGCGCTGATAGACTGCACGCATGTTGCCTTGCACTAACCGGGCCATCTGGGAGTGCCCTACACTAACAGGAAGGGATTCCATTTCCTGAACTTACAGCTCGTGTGTGACCACCACATGAAGATCAAACGCTTCCCAGGGAGTGCGTACGACAGCTACATCCTGGTGCAGTCAGTCACCCCCAGCCCCTTTGAGGACCACCCCAGGTTGGGCGACTGGCTCTTGGGCGATAAGGGTTACCCGCTGAGGATCTAGCTAATGACGCCGGTATGGAGGCCGGAGAGCGAAGCGGAGACCCGATACAACAAGGCCCATGTGGCCACCTGGGCTGTCATTGAGCGGTGCATCAGACTGCTTAAAATGCAGTTTTGATGCAGCGACTGCTCCGGTGGTGCCCTGCAGTACATCCCCCCCCGGAGGGTCGCTCGCTTTTGTGGTGGTCTGCTGCGTCCTCCACAAGCTGGCGCAGCAGCAGGGCGACATGCTGGAGGTTGGGACATGCTGGAGGTTGGGACATGCTGGAGGAGGACGAGGATAATGAGGACGTGCCAGTCCAACAGGGGCTAGAGGATTATCCCGGGGATGTACTGGAGGGCCTGCCGGAGGCTGCAGGACAGGCAGCAGCGGCGAGCGTCCGGCAAGCCTGGAGAGCCAGGGAGGCCCTCAAACTCACCCACTTCATACAGGACGTGGCCTGGTCTCTAATCGTTACTTTCCCCATCTGTCCATCCCCAACCCCCCCACACTCCCACGGCCTGTGTCACATCACTCAGGGTGCTGGTACTGTGTCGGCAATGTCAGCGGGTCACTGCCGAGGGCAGGGGGGGTGATGATAACCCGCAGAGAGCTGAGCACTGGTGTTCCTCAATCTATGCCATAGTCTGACCCCTGGCTGTCTGCTGAGTGCTCACACCCATCACCTGAATGTGGTGTGCCCGGGCAGCGATGGGCGGTTGCGGGAAGTTGATGCCTGGAGAGGTGGGCCAAGGGTTCGGAGGTCAGTCGGATTGCAGAAGAAAGTGTCAGAGGCGTCGTACCAGTTGTGGTGAAGGGATTTTAATGTGTCACAGGTGCCCAGCAATGCCCCATTCTCTGATGGTGCCTCCCACTCTCCCCACCGGTCCCTCACCCCCCACCCCGCCCCCTACCTAGACCTCCTCTCCACCCCACCTCCTCCGGTGCCCTCAGTGACCCTCAATATGCTTAGCCTTCCTTGCTCTACCGCTACATCTACGTGTGCCCCCAGGATGGACATCAGAGGTGGAGGCAGCCAACCTTGTGGCCTTTGATGCCCCTGACGGCCGTCGCTTGAGGGTCCGTGTTGGCACTCAGTGCGCCCTCCACACGGTCGGTGCCCATAGGGCTGTGGGGTTCACCCTGGGACGGAGAGACGGCTGGTTTGAGCCTCGGCTGCCCATGCATCATCTGACTCTGCCAGCCCTGGGGTTTCCCCATGGCCCGCACCATTGTGCTGGTGCCCTTGGTGATGCTCCTCAGTGGCTGGGACATGCTCTGCAGCGCCTCGGCAATGCCCACCTGCGACTGGGTCAGGCTCCGCAGCGCCTCGGCCATTCCCATCTGAGAGTGGGACATGTCCCACAGAACCTTATCAAGGTTAGCCAGGTACTGGGTCATGTCCCCCAGTGAGATGGACATTCTGCAGGGGCAGTCAGCAGTGGCCATCACCCACTGCACGACACCTTGCATACCTTCACTAATGTTGCCGACATCGTGCACCGGCCTCTCCATTGTGGTCATCACTCTAGCAGTGTTGGCCTCGATGCCATGCAACATCTGCGCCCATGGCCTCCTGGACTCCTCCAAACTTTTATTTTAATCCATTTACGGGATGTGGACGTCGGTGGTTAGGCCAGCATTTATTGCCCATTCCTAGTCGCCCTTCAGGAGGTGGTGGTGAATTGCCTTCTCGAACCGCTGCAGTCCTTGAGGTGTAGATACACCCACTGTGCTGTTAGGGAGGGAATTCCAGGATTTTGACCCAGCGACAGCGAAGGAACGGTGACATATTTCCAAGTCAGGGTGGTAAGTGCCTTGGAGGGGAGCCTCCAGGTAGTGGGGTTCCCAGGTATTTGCTGCTCTAGATGGTAGTGGCCATGGGTTTGAAAGGAACCTTGGTGAGTTACTGCAGTGCATCTTGCAGATGGTACACATGGCTGCCACTGTTCGTCCGGTTATGTGGAAGGGGGCGCAACCAAGCAATCCATTTGTCCTGGATGGTGCTGAACATTGTGCAGTCATCCGCAAACAGCCCCACTTCTGGCCTTATGATGGAAGGGAGGTCATTGATGAAGCAGCTGAAGATGGTTAGGCCTAGGACACGACCCTAAGGAACTCCTGCAGTGATGTCCTGGAGTTGAGAAGATTGACCTCGAACCACCACAACCATCTTCCTTTGTGCCAGGTATGACTCCAACCAGCGGAGAGTTTTCCCCCTGATTCCCATTGACTCCAGTTTAGCTAGGGCTCCTTGATACCAAACTTGGTCAAATGTTGCCTTGATGTCAAGGGTGTCATAATATACATTAGTGCATTATGGTGCAATCACATACACACACTGATGGACATGCAGTAGGACCAACCAGCATACACAACACCGCAGCCAATCACCAGTGAGAGCACACGCACTATAAAGACAGGGGACAGGAGAGTTCCCGCTCATTCTAGCAGCCGCCAGCTCAGAGCACAGAGCTCACAGCCTGCATCACAGACATTCACCATGTGCTGAGTGCCTCACCATAGCTAGTGATAGGAAAGGGTTCACAGTTAAGCTGGTATTGCTTATACCCACGTTTACAGTATGTTAGCATAGTTGAACAGTTAATAAAATAGCGTTCCACCACTTCCAGCATTGTTGGCTTGTTTGTGAACCAGAACACCCAACACAACATGGTACAAGGAGTGGCCGCTATCCAGCACTTGTGAGACCTACCTGCAACTTCTCAGCATTCTGGCATCCTACAGCATGGAGAACATCAACCCGCCGCCGCCGCTCCGCATCGCTGGCAATCTCGGGGTAAATTGGAAGATATTTAAACAGCACTTCCAGCTCATCCTCGAGGCAACGGACAGGGAGAATGCATTGGACACCAGGAAGATAGCCCTTCTTCTCTCCACGGCAGGGCAACATGCCATCCACATCTTTAACTCCCTGACATTCACGGACGACGAGGACAAGACCAAGTACAAGACGGTGCTCCTCAAATTCGACACACACTTCAGTGTTGAAGTCAACGAAAGCTTCGAAAGGTACCTGTTCCAGCAGCGCTTGCAGGGTAAGGACGAGCCTTTCCAATCCTATTTAACACACCTCTGCATCCTCGCGCAATCCTGCGGCTACGGACCCACCTCCGACTCCATGATACGCGACCAGATTGTTTTTGGGGTCATGTCGGACACCCTGCGTCAGCAGCTCCTTAAAGTTAAGCAACTAGCCCGAGCGACTGTCATCGAGACCTGTGTCCTGCATGAGAATGCCAACAGCCGGTATTCCTACACACAGGCAGCTGAAACGGCGCGGCAAGGGCCCCATGAGGCGGAATGGGTCCAAACGATCGAACACCTCCCGGGCCGCAGTCTGGAGGAGGGCGGCCATTTTGCACGCTTTCCGAGGCCTCCCGCGCTTGTACGCGGCAAACGAGGGGACGGTGACGTGGAGGAATGCGATGCGCAGGCCCGCACCACGCAAGACCGTACCGTGCATGCGCGGTGGCGCAACAAACGCACTGATGTCACGACGTGCGACAACTGTGACTCCGCCCACTTAAAGCGGCAATGCCATGCAAAATCGCGACAGTGCCTATGCTGTGGCAGGCTTGGCCACTATGATGCCTGCTGTCGAGCAGCCCAGCCTGCCAACTTGCAACGATTTAACCAGCTTCGCAGGACTGTTCGGGCAATCCAACCCACCTTCACCGAGTCCGATCCTGACTTCATGCAGACCAGTGACACCGAGGACAGGGAGCCTTTTCGTGTTGCTGTCATAACCAAGAACAGGCTGTCCCCAAATCGAAAGCACTAGCCGCTGTTGGTGCACAGCATTGATCCAGACGACGAGTGGTATGCCACCCTGACGGTCAACCGATCCCAGATCAGATTCCGTCTGGACACTCGTGCTTCCGCCAATCTCCTCGCATGGTCAGCATTTCAAACCCTGGGAGTTAAACCAACAATTCTTGGGGAACTGATATCCATAAGGGCACATAAAGGGAAGCAAGAGGGTAAAGAAAGGGAGCGATTGTTGAGAGAACTTCTGAGGGTGGACAGGCAATATGCAGAGGCACCGGAGGAGGGATTGTACAGGGAAAGACAAAGGCTACATGTGGAATTTGACCTGCTGACCACGGGTAAGGCAGAGGCACAGTGGAGGAGGGCACAGGGTGTACAGTATGAGTATGGAGAGAAGGCGAGTCGGCTACTGGCCCACCAATTGAGGAAGAGGGGAGCGGCGAGGGAGATAGGTGGGGTGAGAGATGAGGAGGGAGAGATGGAACGGGGAGCGGAGAGAGTGAACGGGGTGTTCAAGGCATTCTATGAGAGGCTATATAAGGCTCAGCCCTCGGAAAGGAAGGAGGGAATGATGTGTTTCCTGGATCAGCTGGAATTCCCGAAGGTGGAGGAGCAGGAGAGGGCGGGATTGGGAGCACAGATTGAGATGGAGGAAGTGGTAAAGGGGATTGGGAGCATGCAGGCGGGGAAAGCCCCGGGACCGGATGGATTCCCGGTGGAATTTTATAGGAAATATATGGACCTACTGGCCCCGCTTTTGACGAGAACCTTTAATGAGGCCAGGGAAAGGGGGAAGTTGCCCCCGACTATGTCGGAGGCGACGCTATCGCTCCTTTTGAAGAAGGAAAAAGACCCGCTGCAGTGTGGGTCCTACAGGCCCATTTCCCTTTTAAACGTAGATGCTAAGCTCCTGGCCAAGGTGATGGCGACGAGGATAGAGGACTGTGTCCCGGGGGTGGTCCACGAGGATCAAACTGGGTTCGTTAAGGGGAGACAGCTGAACACGAACATACGGAGGCTGCTAGGGGTGATGATGATGCCCCCACCAGAGGGGGAGGTGGAGATAGTGGTGGCGATGGACGCCGAGAAAGGATTCAACAGAGTGGAGTGGGACTATCTGTGGGAAGTGTTGTGGAGATTTGGTTTTGGAGGGTTTATTGGATGGGTACAGCTGCTATATAGGGCCCCGGTGGCAAGTGTGGTCACGAACAGGCAGAGGTCTGACTACGTCCGTCTTTATAGAGGCAGGGGTGTCCCCTGTTTGCATTGGCAATTGAGCCCCTGGCCATAGCACTGAGGGGCTCCAGGAAGTGCAGGGGAGTACTCAGGGGAGGAGAAGAACACTGGGTATCATTGTATGCAGATGATTTATTGCTGTATGTTGCGGACCCAGTGGAGGGGATGCCTGAGATAATGTAGACACTCAGGGAGTTTGGGGAATTCTCGGGGTACAAATTGAATATGGGGAAGAGTGAGTTGTTTGTGGTGCATCCGGGGGAGCAGAGCAGGGGAATAGATGATTTACCGCTGAGGAAGGTAACAAGAGATTTCCGGTACTTAGGGATTCAGATAGCCAGGAGTTGGGGAACCTTACATAGGCTTAACCTAACACGATTGGTGGAACAGATGGAGGAGGATTTTAAGAGATGGGACATGGTGCCCCTGTCACTGGTGGGTAGGATGCAGGCGGTCAAAATGGTAGTCCTCCCGAGATTCCTTTTTGTGTTTCAGTGCCTTCCGGTGATGGTCACGAAGGCTTTTTTCAAGAAAATCGAGAAAAGTGTCATGAGTTTTGTGTGGGCTGGGAAGACCCCGAGAGTGAGGAGGGTTTTTTTGCAGCGTAGCAGGGATGGGGGGGGATTGGCACTACCGAGCTTAAGTGAGTACTACTGGGCTGCCAATATCTCAATGGTGTGTAAGTGGATGGGAGAAGGGGAGGGAGCGGCGTGGAAGAGATTGGAGATGGCGTCCTGCAAAGGAACCAGCCTACAAGCACTGGCGACGGCGCCGTTGCCGTTCTCCCCGAAGAAATACACCACAAGTCCAGTGGTGGTGGCAACACTGAAAATTTGGGGGCAGTGGAGACGGCATAGGGGAAGGACGGGAGCCTCGGTGCGGTCCCCGATAAGAAATCATAGGTTTGACCCGGGGAGAATAGATGGGGGATTTGGAGCATGGCAAAGAGCTGGGATTGTGCAACTGAGAGATCTGTTCTTAGACGGGACATTTGCGAGTCTGGGAGCACTGACGGAAAAATATGGGTTGCCCCAAGAGAATGCATTTCGGTACATGCAACTGAGGGCTTTTGCGAGGAACAGGTGAGGGAATTCCCGCAGCTCCCGACGCAGGAGATTCAGGATAGAGTGATCTCAGGGACATGGGTGGGGGATGGTAGGGTGTCGGATATATACAGGGAAATGAGGGACGAGGGGGAGATCATGGTGGATGAGCTGAAGGGAAAATGGGAAGAAGAGCTGGGGGAAGAGATTGAAGAGGGGCTGTGGGCAGATGCCCTAAGTAGGGTAAACTCTTCGTCCTCGTGCGCCAGGCTAGGCCTGATACAATTCAAGGTTTTGCACAGGGCGCATATGACCGGAGCAAGGCTCAGTAAATTTTTCAGGGTAGAGGATAGGTTTGGGAGATGCTCGAGAAGCCCAGCAAACCACACCCACATGTTTTGGTCATGCCCGGCACTGCAGGGGTTCTGGGTGGGGGTGGCGAATGTGCTTTCGAAGGTGGTGGGGGTCCGGGTCGAGCCAAGCTGGGGGTTGGCTATATTTGGGGTTGCAGAAGAGCCGGGAGTGCAGGAGGCGAGAGAGGCTGATGTTTTGGCCTTTGCGTCCTTAGAAGCCCGGCGAAGGATATTGCTTATGTGGAAGGAAGCCAAACCCCCGGGCGTGGAGACCTGGATAAACAACATGGCAGGGTTTATAAAACTAGAATGGATAAAGTTCGCACTAAGAGTTTCGGCTCAAGGGTTCACTAGGCGGTGGCAACCGTTCATTGACTACCTCGCAGAACGATAAAGGAAATGGGAAGGTAACAGCAGCAACCCAGGTGGGGGGGGGGGGGGGGGGGGAGGGCTCGGGTGGGTCCTCAGGGGTGTTTTTGTATAGATATTTGTACTTGGTTATGTATATTGGATTGTTTGATTTTATTATCTGGGAGAGTTATTATTTTTGTTATGGCAGTTGCCATTTAGTTTATATATTATTTATTTATTTGTTAAAAACGGTCACTGTTATTTATATTGTTTTATTGTTGTAAAAAGGGAAAACCCTTTGTATTGTTTTGTTTGGCCGAAAAATTTGAATAAAATATATATTTTTTAAAAAACCCAACAATTCTTCCATCCAATTGCCAACTGGATGACTATAATGGTAACGTTATCCCCGCCACCGGGTCATGCCAACTCGAGGTGACGCACAACTCGCGAAAAGTCACCCTACCCTTCGAGATCGTGGGCTCCTCAAAGGACTCCCTGCTAGGCACACAGGCGTGCAAGCTCCTCAACCTCGTGCAGCACGTACATTCCCTCTCTCCAGAGGACACGTCTGACTTCCAAGATGCGGACTTCAGGGCGCAACTAAGTGCCATCATCACTCAACACCGAGATGTCTTCGAAGGCATGGGCACACTTCCCTACACATACAAAATCCTGCTCAAACAGGACGCCACGCCTGTGGTTCATGCACCTCGCAGAGTCCCAACACCCCTCAAGGACCGCCTCAAGCAGCAGCTGCAGGACCTCCAGGACCAAGGAGTGCTTTCCAGAGTGACGGAACCAACCGACTGGGTCAGTTCCATGGTGTGCGTCAAGAAGCCTTCCAGCGAGCTCCAGATCTGTATCGACCCGAAGGATTTAAATCGTAACATCATGCGGGAGCATTACCCTATCCCCAAGCGTGAGGAGATCACGTGCGAGATGGCTCGAGCCAACATATTCACCAAGCTGGATGCATCAAAGGGCTTCTGGCAGATTCAATTGGACAAGTCCAGCAGAAAGCTGTGTACTTTCAACACCCCATTTGGCAGATACTGCTACAATAGAATGCCATTTGGAATCATATCAGCATCTGAAGTGGTCCACCGCATCATGGAGCAGATGATGGAGGGCATCGAGGGTGTGCTCGTCTATGTGGACGACATCATCATCTGGTACACCACCCCGCAGAAGCATATCAGTCGCCTCCAACGCGTTTTTAAGCGAATACGGGACCAAGGCCTGAGCCTCAACAGAGCCAAATGTTCTTTCGGCCAGACCGAACTCAAGTTTTAGGAGACCACATCTCCCGGTTGGGCGTGCGGCCGGATGCGGACAAGGTGGCAGCCATCACGGCCATGCAGAAGCCGACGGATAAGAAGGCGGTGCTCCGGTTCTTAGGAATGGTCAACTTTCTAGGAAAGTTCAACCCTAACCTCGCTTCCCACACCACAGCTCTCCTCAACCTAGTTAGGAAGATAACGGACTTCCAGTGGCTTCCCACCCACCAGCGTGAATGGGAGGAGCTCAAGGTCAAGCTGACTACCGCCCTGGTATTGGCGTTTTTCGATTCCGAAAGGGAGACGAAAATATCAACGGACGCTAGCCAATCTGGCTAGATGACTCCTCGTCACGGGCCATGATCCCCACAGAGCAGCGCTATGCGTAAATCGAGAAGGAG
Organism: Scyliorhinus torazame; assembly: GCF_047496885.1. Taxonomy (NCBI): domain Eukaryota; kingdom Metazoa; phylum Chordata; class Chondrichthyes; order Carcharhiniformes; family Scyliorhinidae; genus Scyliorhinus; species Scyliorhinus torazame. Next base: position 78,189,837 of record NC_092721.1, on the reverse strand, counting down.
TGCCTAGGCCTGTTGACCAGTGTCGACAAGTTCCATGACTACGTGTATGGCCTTCCCCGCTGGTCGGCATTATCCAAAAAGACCTCAATGATATGACCCCTCGCCTACAACAGATTCTGCTCAAGCTCCAGAGATACGATTTCCAGCTCGTGTACACACCGGGTAAGGCCCTGATCATAGCCGATGCTCTGTCCAGGGCAGTCACCACTCCGTCCGACCCAGAGGGGTTCGTTTGCCAATTCGACGCCCATGTGGCCTTCACGGCCGCCAATCTGCCGGCCACGGATGAACGCTTAACCCACATTCACCGTGAGACTGCGGCTGACCCCCTGCTACAACGTGTGATGCGCCACGTGACTGACGGATGGCTCAAGGGACAATGCCCGCAGTTCTATAATATTCAAGACGATCTGGCAGTCGTTGATGGCGTCCTCCTGAAGCTGGACCGCATCGTGATCCCACACAGCATGCATCACCTGGTTTTAGAGCAGCTGCACGAAGGCCATCTTGGCGTAGAGAAGTGCCGACGGAGGGCCCAGGAGGCTGTCTACTGGCCTGGCATAAATGAGGACATTGCCAATACTGTGCTCGATTGCCCCACCTGTCAGCGGTTTCAGCTGGCCCAACCATGGGAGACCCTTCAGCCCCATGAGTTGGTCATGTCCCCTTGGTCTAAGGTAGGCGTCCCACTCACTGTGATGTTGGACAATGGCCTCTGCTTCGCGAGCCAGGAATGGTCTAACTTCGCCAGCAGGTACAACTTTGTACACGTGACGTCCAGTCCCCTGCACCCCCAGTCAAATGGCAAAGCAGAAAAGGGCATCCACATCGTAAAGAGGCTCCTCTGCAAGGCTGCTGATGCAGGATCCGACTTCTGCCTCGCCTTGCTGGCCTATCGCTCGGCTCCACTGTCCACGGGCCTGTCACCAGCCCAGCTGCTGATGGGTCGCACCCTCAGGACCACTGTCCCGTCCATTCACGTCTCAGACCTCGACCATGCTTCGGTCCTTCAGCGGATGCACAGTCTCGCGCGCAGCACAAGGCGGCGCATGACGCTCGAGCGACTGATCTTCCTGCTCTGGCGCCAGGTGACAACGTCTGAATCCATCTTCCGGAGGGTGGCTGGTCTGCGACTGCTGTGGTTCTTCGGCTGGTGGCTCCCCGCTCGTTCCTGGTTCGTCTGCCTGATGGTTCCATTCGCCGCCGCAATCGGCGTGCCCTTTGTCTGGTTCCGCGCTCGCTACGCGATCCTCCACCGGTGCCACGCCCTCCTGTTGTCCCCGACCTGGACTTTGTAGAGCTTCCGGATACTCTGCATCCTCCTCACTTGGCCGTGGCTCGGCCCGATCCTAAGCCGGTGGCTCCTGATCCACCCTTGAGGCGGTCAACCCGAATTCGTCACCCACCTCAGAGACTTGATTTATGAGCCTCACAATGTTGGACTCAATGCTTTGTTCTTTCATCCTGTCTCAGCATTTCACTAGTTTGTTTATAGCATTCGTTATTAGATTTGTTGTTGGTGTAACACCTTGTTTTTATTTTCTCTGCACCAGGCACCTTCCCATGTATATAGACTAGCCTCATATGTACATAGTTATGTAAATACTGCACACACATGGTCACATACACTCATTACACATTATTTATTCTCCCATAGGCACATGTTCTTTGTAAAAAAAGGGGGATGTCATTATATACATCAGTACATTATGGTGCAATCACATACACACACTGATGGACATGCAGTAGGACCAATCAGCATTCATAACACCGCAGCCAATCACCAGTGAGAGCACAAGCACTATAAAGACAGGGGACAGGAGAGTTCCTGCTGATTCTAGCAGCAGCCAGCTCAGAGCACAGAGCTCACAGCCTGCATCACAGACATTCACCATGTGCTGAGTGCCTCACTATAGCTAGTGATAGGAAAGGGTTCACAGTTAAGCTGGTATTGCTTATACCCACGTTTACAGTTTGTCAGCATAGTTGAACAGTTAATAGAATAGCGTTACACCACTTCCAGCATTGTTGGCTTGTTTGTGAACCAGAACACCCAACACGACAAAGGACAGTCACTCTCACCTCACCTCTGGCATTCAGCGCTGGATCTGCTGGAGTGTCGCTTACGTCTCCTCTGAATGTCTCCTTTAGCTCCGGGATAGCTTGTTCCAGAGGCTCAGCATCTGGCTGGGATCCAGCTGGGTCCTGGGATCCAGCAGACCTCCAACTGCTGTCTCGCAATGGCGTTACTGCCTCCACCTGATGTACATCAGCAATTGTGTGGTGTTCACCAGACTGTGCCCCAGAAACATGACCACTAACATTGCCCACTGAGTTGCGTGTATCTGCGCTAGCAGACGATGGGGTTGACAGCTGTGATGCATCGATCATGGCATCCTCGAAGCTTTCCTTTGAGATAGTCATGGGAGAGGCCACCCCGGATGGGCCGGCACTGTCGGCTGGTGGACCTGTGGGAGAATAGACATGTGGTCAATGGGACAGATGGATCAGTCAATGAGGCAATGACAATTCACATGTGACAGGTCCTCCAGTTCGGACCTGGTGGATCCTCACCTCTGGGACGTACGCCAACCTCTGCATTGGTGACAACTCTGTCCTCGGCCACCCCTGTCACCTCTAGGGCCCGTTCCTCGAAGGCTGTGGGGATTCTTATGTCCGGCACTCCTCCGCCAGGCTGGGCCTTCTCCCAGCGATTGTGGGAGAGCTTCTCTTGCAGAGACACAGAGAGGGCATTGTTAGCCGCACACGTGGTTCACAGTGATGGGGGTGGGGGTGGGGGTGGGGGGGGGGGGGGGGGGGGTGAAGGAACGGTTGGGGAAGCCTGGAGGGTTGGATGCTCACGATGGGGGAGGAAAGGTCTCGGGGAGGGGGGGGGGGAGGGCCTGCGTTGGTGTTAACTCACCCATGTTGCCTGGTGTAGGTCGTAGACCTTCTTGAGGCAATGGAGGCCAGTATTCCTGGTCTCAATTCCTGAGCTGACGACCGCTGCCACTTCGGCTCAGTCAGCACTGGCTTCCCTGTGGCTCACCCTCTGGGATCCTCGGGGGAACAGGACATCCCTCCTGGCCTACATTGCATCTAGGAGCCTCCCTAGGTCTGCGTCTCCGAATCTTCGGGCCGGTCTTCTCGGCGCCATGGCTGCTGTGATGCTGAGTGGGGTTAGCTGTGCAAAAGCTATTTAAGTGCTGCTCGACCTTGTTAACGGGAATGGGCTGGTGAGCGTGGTCACAGCAAATTGGCTGGCGAGCCTTCATTTGAAGAGTGAAGCCCGTGGGGCCTCGTTATGTGGAAGAATTAATGTTGAATAGCATTGACGGCCTTGAAGGGCAGAGTGCCGGGAAGCTCGCGACAGTTCCTGCTTGCTACCACACTTAGACATCTTTCTGGAGAACCCCGCCCAGAGTTAACGTTTTGAGTCTGCTTGTCTCTTTGAAGAAGAAGCAGCATTTTCTATTTTTATCAGATAAGTAAAAGCTTTTCTAATTGTCTTTCAGTAATATGGGCAAAAATAAAATGGGGAAAATACATTTTAAAATGTTAATTGTGTTAATCGTATTCCTATGTTGTATTATAGAAAAAGCCTGACTGGTCACCTTAGCAAGCACTTGAATATGCTTTGTGAAGATGAATTGACAGATTATTTTAAAAATTTGGGCAGCACAGTGTCACAGTGGTTAGCACTGCAACCTCACAGTGCCAGGGATCTGAGATTGATTCCGGTCTCAGGTGACTGTGCGGAATTTCTACGTTCTCTCTGTGCCTGCGTGGGTTTCCTCCGGGTGCTCCGGTTTCCTATCACTGTCCAAAGATGTGCAGGTTAGGTGGTTTGGCCATGATAAATTTGCCCCTTAGAGTCCAAATGTTGGGTTAGCTGAGGTTACAGGGTTATGGGGATAGCGCAGAGGATTGGGCCTAGGTAGAGTGCTCTCTCAGAGGGTCGGTACAGACCCAATAGACTGAAGGACCTCCTTCTGCACTGTAGGAATTCTATGATTCTATTACAATGTAACATTTTGTATTGTGGTTGGTGTGAATGGTGTTCCATAAATAGTACATTGAAATTTTTGTGAAATGTCAATGCAGAACAAAGTAAAGGATTCAGTTCACTCAGATTGAGGAGAGTTGAAGTGCTAAAGTTCTTTCCTGTTCCTGTAAAGCCACCCCTTTGAGCTAATACAGTTTTTGTTTTCAAATTCAGAAGAATCAGCATGATTTACTCTTTATTTATCATCCTATAGTTGCACAATGGAGACCAATGTCTGCATGTTCCTTGCTTGAGAAAATCACGCAGACTTAAAACCTCATTGGAAATTAAAAATCCTGCAAAAGCCAATCTTCACTCATTATCAGTTACAAACACATACATGAAACTTGAATATAAAAAAACAACTTTTTTGTGCATAAGCATTTTAAGCAAATTTGAAGCAAACCTGATCTGTTCAAGCAACATCCCCTGTTCAAAGATAAAATGGAAACACTTTTATCTATTCTATTATTTGATGATTGTATAATCCTTGTTCTTCCATTCAATTGGATTGAATGGAATCCAGCCACCTGAGATTTATCTTCCTTTAACTTTACATTTATCCCTGAACATTTGTTCAGTTTGTCATGAATGCTTTCATTACTATGCTTCCAAATCGAGAAGTTCCTGAAATGCTGAGAATATTCCCCTACGCAGTATTTATGAAGATTATGTGAAAAATATAAACGGCCTTGGAAAATCTATTTCATGTTTAGTTTGTGTTATCCCAGTGATCTGGGCAGTCCTCCAACCATGACAAATACTATTTCAGGGCAAAATGTGCTGTGTTTGTATAAAATAAATAAGCTATGTATATTCAACTCTAAATACTCTAAATTCAGATATTGTAAGGTGTGATTATAGTTTTTGGACAAAATGTTTAACTATTTGGTTAAAACTAAATGAGTAATTTGGTGATTTCCAAAATGAAATATACTCACTGCGCATTATTGCTATTTAACAATATTCAGGCATGACAAGCAAACAATGAAATTCCTCCAAAGCACATCTCTCCATGCAAACATCAGTAGGCTAAGCGGGTAAACCCTGACAGAAAACCTGGGGCTGCATTCTCCGATTCTGGGGCTATGTCCCCAAGCTGGCTTAGGAACGATGGCATTTTTCCCCAGAAAAACTGGCACAAACGGCCACCGATTCCCAGTTTCGCTAGGAGCTCGGAGGATGGCAGCACAGAGCTCCCAGCTCCAGCTACCTGTACGCCCCCGAGAATTGTCAGGTCCGTGGCCATGCATGTGCACGGCGGCGGCCTGCAGTGGTCCGCAAAATAGTCCCCCCTTCAGCCGGCTTGCGTGCCCCGGACCAGCCCCGAATAATGTTCCTCCCTGTTCGCGGATCGGCCCTCGCCCGACTGTGGAGGCGCTGGACTGAGTCCGCAGCCGCCACGCCAAATTCCTGATGGGTAAGACCATGAGAGACCCATGCCATCGGGAACTCGGCTGGTCAGGGGCGGAGTATCGGGGCGGGCCTCAGGCAATGTCCTGAGGCTGTCGATACTCTCCGAGTACGCCGCTTTGGAGGGGCAGAGCATTGCAAAAGCGGTGCCTCCCCTGATTTTGTCGGAAACATGGATTCTCCTGCCGGTCGCGGAAGTCGATTCCGGAGTCGACGACAGGAGAATCCAGCCCCTGGAGTGGAGCCCAAAGGCAGACGGGTGCCCAACTCTGTTACCTTTCTGGCAACTTCTGCAATCAAGCTGGAGCCATATGTAGTGTCCTGCCCCATTTGGACATAACTGGGGAGGTCAAGAGGGTGCCTGGCGCTGACATTTGGGCAGCTCAAGGTCCCCGTACATTTCACCAGGCTTGCACCTGGAACGGACAGTCCAATTTCACTGAACACAGAATCACTCACCAGGTCGCAAACCATTGCCTCACAAGATGGGTGGTTCCGAAAGGCTGTCGAACAATGTAAAATTCTAATTTTACGGTCACAATTTTAGCTGATGAAGCCTGAAACCTTTTAAATTTGTTGCCACCAATTCCACGGAAATTGCACAAAAACAATTTCTGTCATTATGAAAGCATTTTCTGTTAGGATATGGGACAGCACAACGATGTACTCTGGGCGGAGAAACAATTTAAACATGCAGTGTCTGTTTTTCAGGAAACCTTCCCATTATGTGCATCATGACTTGATACATGAAGTACTGCCACTGCAGATGATGAGTTGTAGCACCTTCAGAATCTCGTATTTTCCAGAGATCAAAGGTTTTTTCGCAGTTGGATGCATGGTTATTCTCAGAGTAATTGTAGTCTATCCTTGACCATGACAAAAACGAACAAACGTGATGCATTTAGGGCACTTTTACCATTGAAGGAGATCAATTCCTTGTCACAGAAATATTCACTTTTAAACAGAAGCATTTTCCATACGTAATGGTAAATTCTGTATAGATTTTGTTCTGGCCACGAGTCAGAGATAACAGCTGTACATTGATGGGTTCATTGAACCTCATGTGTTTGTTGGCTAGGATGATAACCAGAGGGAATATCTTATAATTATAACATTTTAGGTCATCTTCTGTATGAGAGCAATTTCTAATCTCATCTTTGGAGGTCATATGACCCCTCAGGTTATCCTGTCGTGAGCATTTCATATACAGAGGGAATGTTTGACAAAAAAGAACAAAATGTCTTGTACCCCCGGTGAAAGCAGCTGTTATCATCAGCTGTCTGTGCCACACAACAAAAATCCCATTGGACAAGGTTTATGTGTGGAACAAGTTACCTTGCACAAAGCTACTAATTCCCGAAATTACAGGGTCGAGAGAATAAGGTTGGCCGCATGCACCTGTCTGACCCTTAATTGCCAAAGCTAAGACACACTAGAATGAGGAACCAATTTATAACCTATTCTTCACTATACTACTAATGTCCATTATATCATGGAATTCTACCACACTACGCTACGATATATTATTTCTATAAAAGAAACATTTGCATTTGTCTTAACTATTTTAATGATCTCAGGCCTTTGCAAAGTCAATAACATATCTTTGACATGTAGTCACCATTGTAAACTAGGGGAAAAAGGCGGCCATTTTGTGCACAGCAAGCCCATTCAAACTGCCATGTGATAATGGCCAGCTCATTTGTTTTAGTGATGTTGGATTACGGATAAATATGGGCTAAGGTATAGAAGACAATAGAAGACAATAGAACAATAGAACATTACAGCGTAGTACAGGCCCTTCGGCCCTCGATGTTGCGCCGATCTGTGAAACCAAACTAAAGCCCATCTACACTATTCCATTATCATCCTGTGGTGAACCACTGTAATAGGAGATGTAAGGTAGGACCTGCACTACAGGTTCGCCGGTAGCTCCTGCCGGCTGGCTCCGCCCACGGAGAGCTGTATAAATATGTATGACCTCCAGTGCCCTGCCATTTCGCCAGCTGCAGCAGGAGGCCACGCATCTGACTGTAATAAAGCCACAGTTGTCCCAACTTTAGTCTTTGTGCAATTGATCGTGCATCAATTTATTACAGTCAGATTTTCCACTGAATGGATATCCGAATTAAACCCGATCTCCTGCAGCTGGATCCGCACTCGCCCGACGCCAGGAAAGACTTTGCTCACTGGCTAGCATGTTTTGAGGCCTACATCAACGCGGCGGACCCCGCGCCAACGGAGGCTCAGAAGATAAACATCCTGTACTCCAGACTGAGCTCCAGCGTGTTCCCGTTGATCCAAGACGCCATGAATAACAGAAAAGCAATGGAAATCCTTAAGGAACACTACGCGCAGAAGGCGAACACGCTCTTCGCCAGGCATGTACTCGCCACCTGCTTGCAACTACATGGTGAGTCCATCGAAGACTTCTGGTGGGCCCGAATTCCACTCGTCCAGGACTGTGACTGTCAGGCCATTACGGCCGCCGAACACGCAAATCTCCTCATGCGCGATGCCTTTGTGACAGGGATTGCGTCGGACCACATCCGTGAACGATTACTGGAAGGGGCCATGCTCGAACTGGTGGAGACGAAAACCTTGGCGCTTCCATGACGGTCATATCCTGTAACATACAATCGTACCCCTCCCGCCGCACTTCCCACCCTTCTACTCCTTCTTACCCCTCCTGGACCCCGCCGACGACCTCCTCAGCCGTGGTCTTGCCTTCCCAATACGCCTGCGCTGCACGGCGATCCGCGCACCCCGCGGTCCCTGCTGCTACTTCTGCGGTCAGCAGAAGCACCCCCGCCAAAACTGCCCGGCCCGCACTGCAGTTTGTAAAGCCTGCAGTAAAAAGGACTACTTCGTGGCTATGTGCCAGGTCCGCGCAGTCGCTGCGATCGCACCCGCTATCGCCCCCTCCCCCACGCCAGACGCACAATGGGAGCTGCCATCTTCTCCTCCTGGGTCCATGTGCGACCAATGGACGCTGCAAACTTGTCCCCCTTCGGCCACGTGCGCCCCATGGGCGCCGCCATCTTGTCCTGACCCCGCAATGTGCGCACCATAGACGCCGCCATCTTGTCCCCCACAGGGTCTCCGGACATCCCGACATCGGAATGCTCACGCTCGCCATCCAAAGCGTCCGATCGCTACCCGCAGCTCGCTTCGATGACGGTGGACCAATCTCGCCCGCACAACCTGGCCACCACGTCAACGACGTTTAAAATCAACGGCCACGCGACTTCGTGCCTGCTGGACTCCGGGAGCACCGAAAGCTTCGTTCACCCAGATACGGTAGGGCGCTGCTCCCTCACGGTCCACCCTGCCAATCAAAGGATCTCCCTAGCCTCCGGATCCCACTCTGTCCCGAGCTGAGGCTTTTGTACAGTTACCCTCACGGTCCAGGGCGTAGAATTCCTAATCTCTGCGCTGCACTCCTGTTGGGCCTGGACTTCCAGTGCAACCTCCAGAGCCTCACCCTCAATTTCAGTGGGGCCCTTACCTTACCCCCCATTACCGTTTGCGGCCTCGCGACTTTCATGGTCGATCCCCCCTTCCCTCTTCGCCAATCTAACTGTGGTTGCCAGCCCGTTGCCACTAGGAGCAGATGGTACAGCAACCAGGACAAGACCTTCATCAGGTCCGCAGTCCAGCGGTTGCTTAAGGAGGGTATTATCGAGGCCAGCAACAGCCTCTGGAGAGCCCAAGTGATAGTGGTTAAAACTGGGGAGAAACACAGGATGATCGTGGACTACAGCCAGACCATCAATCGATACACACAGCTTGACGCGTACCCCCTCCCACCCATATCTGATATGGTCAATCAGATTGCGCAGTACCGGGTCTTCTCAACAATTGACCTGAAATCCGCCTATCACCAGCTCCCCATCCGGAAGTCGGACCGGCCGTACATTGCCTTCAAGGAGGACAGTCGCCTCGACCACTTCCTTAGGGTCCCTTTCGGTGTCACAAATGGGGTCTCGGTCTTCCAAAGAGAGATGGACCGAATGGTCGACCAGTACGGTGTGCGGGCCACCTTTCCGTACTTAGATAATGTCACCATCTGCGGCCATGACCAGCAGGACTACGATGCCAACCTCGATAAATTCCTCCGCACTGCCACTCTTCTCAACCTGACATATAACAAAGAGAAGTGTGTGTTCAGCACTACCCGGTTAGCCATTCTCGCCTATATAGCCCAAAACGGACTTCTCGAGCCCGACCCAGACCGCATGCGCCCCCTCATGGAACTTCCCCTCCCCCACTGCCCCAAGGCCCTCAAACACTGCCTGAGGTTCTTTTCCTACTACGCTCAGTGGGTCCCAAACTATGCGGACAAGGCCCGCCCACTCATTCAGTCCACCCAATTCCCCCTCGCGGCCGAGGCACAACACGCTTTCGCCCGCATCAGAGCAGACGTCGCCAAGGCCGGGATGCACGCAGTGGATGAGTCACTGCCTTTCCAAGTAGAAAGCGACGCTTCAGACGTCGCCCTTGCCGCCACTCTAAACCAGACAGGCAGACTCGTGGCATTCTTTTCCCGCACCCTTCATGCCTCTGAAATTCGACACTCATCCGTCGAAAAGGAGGCCCAAGCTGTCGTTGAAGCTGTGCGGCATCGGAGGCATTACCTAGCCGGTAAGAGATTCACTCTCCTTACGGACCAACGGTCGGTAGCCTTCATGTTCAATAACACAAAGCGGGGCAAGATCAAAAATGATAAAGTCTTGCGGTGGAGAATCAAGCTCTCCACCTACAATTACGAGATCGTGTATCGCCCGGGTAAACTCAATGAGCCCCCAGATGCCCTCTCCCGAGGCACATGTGCCAGCGCACAAGTGGACCAACTCCGGGCCCTACACGACAGCCTTTGTCCCCCGGGGGTCACTCGATTATACCATCTGGTCAAAGCTCGCAATCTGCCCTACTCGGTCGAGGAAGTAAGGACAGTCACCAGGGACTGCCAGGTCCGTGCGGAGTGCAAGCCGCACTTCTACCGACCAGACCGTGCAGCCCTGGTGAAGGCTTCCCACCCCTTTGAATGCCTCAGCGTGGATTTCAAAGGGCCCCTCCCCTCCACCGACCGTAACACTTACATTCTCAGTGTGGTCGACGAGTACTCCAGATTCCCCTTCGCCATCCCATGCCCCGATATGACGTCTGCCACCGTCATCAAGGCCCTCAGCACCATCTTCGCTCTGTTCGGTTTCCCCGCCTACATCCACAGTGACAGGGGATCCTCATTCATGATCGATGAGCTGCGTCAGTTCCTGCTCAGCAGGGGTATAGCCTCCAGCAGGACGACCAGCTAAAACCCCCGGGGAAACGGGCAAGTAGAACGGGAGAATGGGACGGTTTGGAAGGCCGTCCAGCTGGCCCTACGGTCCAGGAACCTCCCAGCCTCTCGCTTGCAGGAGGTCCTCCCTGACGCTCTACGCTCCATCCGGTCACTATTGTGCACCGCCACTAATAACACACCCCATGAACGTGTTTTTACCTTCCCCAGGAAGTCCACATCCGGGGCATCGCTCCCGACTTGGCTCGCTGCTCCAGGACCGGTCCTTCTCCGTAGGCACGTCTGACTCCACAAGGCGGACCCCTTGGTGGACAGGGTTCACCTGCTCCATGTCAACCCTCAATATGCCTATATTGAGTTCCCCGACGGCCGCCAAGATACTGTCTCACTCAGGGACCTGGCACCGTCAGGTTCCACCCCAACACACACCCCCACCCATGCGCCACCCCCCCCGACCTCCCACCGCACCGCCAATATTGACCCCACCATACGACCCCCCCCTTTTCCGCACAAGAGGACGAAGAGGACTTCGGCACGCTCCCGGAGTTCCCCGATGACTGGCCAGCATCAGCACCGCCACCACCGCCATCGGTGCCACCTCCACCACCGCCAGCACCGACTTCGCCGCCACCGTTACACCGCTCCCAACGAAGCACCAAAGCACCGAACCGGCTGAACCTTTGACGGACTCCGGACCGTCAACATGGACTTTTCTTTCCCTACCACTGTACATAATCGCACCAATTGTATATAGTTTCACATCACCCCCGCCGGACTCATTTTAACAGGGGGTGAATGTGGTGAACCACTGGAATAGGAGATGTAAGGTAGGACCTGCACTACAGGTTCGCCGGTAGCTCCTGCCGGCTGGCTCCGCCCACGGAGAACTGTACAAATATGCATGACCTCCAGTGCCCTGCCATTTCGCCAGCTGCAGCAGGAGGCCATGCATCTGACTGTAATAAAGCCACAGTTGTACCCAATCTGCGTCTCTGTGCAATTGATCGTGCATCACATCCATATGTTTATCCAATGACCATTTAAATGTTGGCGAGTCCACTACTGTTGCAGGCAGGGCATTCCACGCCCTTACTACTCTCTGAGTAAAGAACCTACCTCTGACATCTGTCCGATATCTATTTCCCCTCAAATTAAAGCTATGTCCCCTCATGCTAGCCATCACCATCCGAGGAAAAAGGCTCTCACTGTCCACCCTATCTAATCCTCTGATCATCTTGTATGCCTCTATTAAGTCTCCTCTTAACCTTCTTCTCTCTAACGAAAACAGCCTCAAGTCCCTCAGCCTTTCCTCATAAGATCTTCCCTCCATACAGGCAACATCCTGGTAAATCTGCTCTGCACCCTTTGCAATGCTCCACATCCTTCCTACAATGTGGAGACCAGGATTGCATGCAATACGGCCGCACCAGAGTTTTGTACAGCTGCAACATGACCTCATGGCTATGAAACTCAATCCCTCTACCAATAAAAGCTAACACACCGTTCGCCTTCTTAACAACACTATCAACCTGGGTGGCAACTTTCAGGGATCTATGTACATGAACATCAAGATCTCTCTACTCATCCACACTACCAAGAATCTTACCATTAGCCCAGTACCCTGCATTCCTGTTACTCCTTCCAAAATGAATCACCTCACACTTTTCTGCATTAAACTCCATTTGCCACTTCTCAGCCCAGCTCTGCAGCTTATCTATGTCCCTCTGTAACCTGCAACATCCTTCCGCACTCCACCGACTTTAGTGTCATCCGCAAATTTACTCACCCATCCTTCTACACCCTCCTCCAGGTCATTTATAAAAATGACAATTAGCAGTGGCCCCAAAACAGATACTTGTGGCACACCACTAGTAACTGAACTCCAGGCTGAACATTTCCCATCAACCACCACCCTCTGTCTTCTTACAGCTAGCCAATTTCTGATCCAAACCGCTTAATCACCCTCAATCCCATGCCTCTGTATTTTCTGCAATAGCCTACCGTGGGGAATCTTATCAAACGCTTTACTGAAATCCAAATACACCACATCAACTGCTTTACCCTCATCCACCTGTTTGGTCACCTTCTCAAAGAACTGAATAAGGTTTGTGAGGCACGACCTACCCTGCACAAAACCGTGTTGACTATCCCTAATCAAATTATTCCTTTCTAGATGATTATAAATCCTATCTCTTATAATCCTTTCCAAGACTTTGCCCACAACAGAAGTAAGCCTCACTGGTCAATAGTTACCTGGGTTGTCTCTACTCCCCTTCTTGAACAAGGGGACAACATTTGCTATCCTCCAGTCTTCTGGCACTATTTCTGTAGACAATGACAACATAAAGATCAAAGCCAAGGGCTCTGCAATCTCCTCCCTGGCTTCCCAGAAAATCCGAGGATAAACCCCATCTGGCCCAGGGAACTTATCTATTTTCACATGCTTCAGAATTGCTAACACCACCTCCTTATGAACCTCAATCCCGTCTAGTCTAGTAGCCTGTATCTCAGTATTATCCTTGACAACATTGTCTTTTTCCTGTGTGAATACTGCCGAAAAATATTCATTTAGCGCCTCTCCTATCTCCTCGGACACCACGCACAACTTCCCACTACTGTCCTTGACTGGCCCTACTCTTACCCTCGTCATTCTTTTATTCCTGACATACCTATAGAAAGCTTTAGGGTTTTCCTTGATTCTACCAGCCAAAGACTTCTCATGTCCCCTCCTGGCTCTTCTTAGCTCTCTCTTTAGGTCCTTCCTGGCTAACTTGTAACTCTCAAGCGCCCTAACTGAACCTTCACGTCTCATCTTTACATAAGCCTCCTTCTTCCTCTTGACAAGTGATTCAACTACTTTAGTAAACCACGGTTCCCTCGCTCGACCACTTCCTCCCTGCCTGACAGGTACATACTTATGAACAACACGCAGTAACTGTTCCTTGAACAAGCTCCACATTTCAATTGTGCCCATCCCCTGCAGTTTCCTTCCCCATCCTATGCATCCTAAATGTTGCCTAATCGCATCATAATTGCCTTTCCCTCAGCTATAACTCTTGCCCTGCGGTATATACCTATCCCTTTCCATTGCTAAAGTAAACGTAACCAAAGTGCTCACCTACCTCCAAATCTAACACCTGTCCTGGTTCATTATCCATACCAAATCCAATGTGGCCTTGCCTCTTGTTGGCCTATCTACATACTGTGTCAGGAAACCCTCCTGCACACATTGGACAAAAACTGACCCATCGAAAGTACTCGAACTATAGTGTTTCCAGTCAATATTTGGAAAGTTAAAGTCCCCCATAACAGCCACCCTGTTACTTTCGCTCCTATCCAGAATCATCTTTGCAATCCTTTCCTCTACATCTCTGGAACTTTTCGGAGGCCTATAGAAAATCCCTAACAGGGTGACCTCCTCCTTTCCTGTTTCTAACCTCAGCCCATACTACCTCAGTAGACGAGTCCTCATCAAACGTCCTTTCTGCCACCATAATACTGCCCTTGACTAACAATGCCACACCTCCCCCTCTTTTACCACCTTCCCTGAGCTTACTGAAACATCTAAACCCCGGAATCTGCAACAACCATTCCTGTCCCTGCTCTATCCATGTCTCCAAAATGGCCACAACATCGAAGTCCCAGGTAACAACCCATGCTGCAAGTTCACCCACCTTATTCCGGATGCTCCTGCTGTTGAAGTAGACACACTTCAAACCACCTTCCTGCCTGCCGGTACACTCCTGTGACATTGAAACCTTACTCATGACTTCACTACTGTCAACTTCCTGTACACTGAAGCTACAATTCAGGTTCCCATCCCCCTGCTGAAATAGTTTAAACCCTCCCGAAGAGCATGAGCAAATTTCCCCCCCAGGATATTGGTACCCCTCTGGTTCAGGTGTAAACCATCCCGTTTGTAGAGGTCCCACCCACCCCAGAATGAGCCCCAATTATCAGGTATCTGAATCCCTCCCTCCTGCACCATCCCTGTAGCCACGTGTTCAACTGTTCTTGCTCCCTATTCCTCGTCTCGCTAGCAAGTGGCATGGGTAACAACCCAGAAATAATGGGCGGGATTCTCCGGCGGGAGCTGCATAGAATGGATGGGCCAGAGAATCGCCGGGGAAGGCCGCTGCTTGCGGCTGCCGACCGGCGCGCCGCGATTCCCGCCCCCGCCAAATCTCCGGCGCTGGAGAATTCGGCAGCCGGCGGGAGCGGGATTCACTCTCCCCCTGCCGATTTTCCGTCCCGGCGGGGTGTCAGAGAATCCCACCCAATAACTCTGTTTGTTATAGCTCCAAGATTCCACCCTAGCTCACTGAATACCTGCCTTACATCCCCATCCCTTTTCCTACCTATGTCGTTGGTACCTATGTGGACAACGACTTGAGGCTGCTCCCCCTCCCCCTTAAGGATCCCCAAAACACAACCCGAGACATCACGGACCCTGGCACCTGGGAGGCAACACACCAACCGTGATTCTCTCTTTCCCACAGAAACTCCTATCTGTCCAGGTAGGTGGGACAAACCCCTGGACTTCTTCAAAATATTACCATGAATCTTTTACACCCACATGAGGGGGCAGGCAAGGTCTCAGTTTTAAGATCTCACCCAAAAGAGAGCTAAATTCCTCTAGTATTACACTGGAATGCCAGTCTAGATGATTTACTCAAATCTCTGGAATCGGAACCCACAACCTTTTGATTCAGCAGTGATAATGGTACTACTGAGCATTGGTTATAACATTTATAAAACTATAGCACGCCATGAAACGCTATCATAATTGGGTATTATAGAATTACACTATAGTCCACAACAATAAATTATACTGTAAAAGTACATTCTTCAGTACTTCTGTACATGATATCATGGAATGTGTTTTGTGTCACAGAGTTACAATGTCAAGAGGAGGCCATTTAGTCCCTCATGTCCATGTCAGCTATCTGGAGAGCAGTCCAGTCAGCCCCATTCTCCTCCTCTATCTCCTTCGTCTTGCAAATGTCTAGCCAATTGCCTTTCAAGATCATTGATCACTGTCACATACTCATAGGCAATGATTTCTAGGAATTTGTATTTTAGTGCCTTACATTATAGAATTTATTTAACTTCTTCCATGTCCAAATCCTGAATAACCTATTACTTCTCCTTAACCTACTACTGTTATGGGCCAGGGTTTAGAGAACCCCAAAGTGTATCATGGAGTTCACCTGACCCACAACTTTTACAAGATTGTGGTGTGGGGAGCACACGGCCCACTCGACAGGTGTGGTACAGCAGAAATGGAAAAGTATTTTTAAAGCAAAACAATGTTTATTCTATGAACTCAAGTTAACCTTTTTAAAAATACAGTGAACATCTTAGCAACTATTAATTCAAATACAACCCCAAAGAATACAACACTAAGTAATCCTTTAAGCTTTCCTTTTAACATCCATAAGACTTAAAACACCTTTTATCAGAAGCACATCAGGTTAAAGCCACTACGGAAAACATTCATAATTCTGAATTCACCAAATGATCAATGATGTGTCAGGCAGGTAGGTTCGATGTGGACTGCACTCGATGCAGGGAAGCTAGAAACAGACATCTAACACTGGAGACGATCCAACACTGTTTTATTCAACGATAGAACTGATATACATATTCAGCTGTGGGTCGACACTATACTGAACTGACTGGAGACCTTGTAATAGCCTGATTAGACTTACTAGCTACCGCATGGTGTTTGCACTTGCTAGCTCGTGGACTCTGACTGTCTCAGTGTCTGGGTCCCAGAGAGCGGGAAACCTAGTGCCCTCTGGCTTTATAGTGGTAGTGTCCTGTCTGGTGATTGGCTGCACTGTGTTGTGTGCTTACTGGTCATCCTGAGTGTCAATCACTGCCTGTCTGCATCACATTATATACGTGAGTGGATATTATGACAATCAAGAGATAGTCTTTTCATGGCAGAGAGATCAACAGTACACCTGCTCTGTCTGGCGTCAGCTCCAACACTGAAAACAAAACTAAAAGACACCCTGCAGCAAACAGCCTAAAACAAACGTAAAAAACTGACAGACAGCCCAGCTCCACCCACTTTCTGCCATCACTGCAGTAATAAACACCCATTTCTTAAAGGTACTCTCACTACAGATATTTATATACATACCCATTTATAAACACCCATTTCTTAAAGATACTCTCACATGACACTACTCAACAACATAGTAAATGAGTTTATTTTCTGCAACACCATTCTATCACTTTCAAAATCACCATCATAACCCTTGCCTTAAAGCTGTATTTTTGGCTTTTAATCTTTTCCAAGACAACCTTATATCTAATCTGCCCAACCCTGAATTTGCATCTTTCTCTAGTTTATCTCCTATCTTCCCTCGTCACTCTCTGAACTCATTCTGGCCATTGGATCCACATCCTACTCTGAGATTATTCCTATTAAACTATTGATCACTCCGCTCCCCTCCCTTGCTCTTATGTTAGCTGATATTATTCACAGTCCAGCCTTCTCACAAACAGTTCCCCTTGGTTTTGAATCTGCCATTATCACCTCTCTCCTTTAAAAAACAATTGTTGACTCTTCCATCCTTGCAAATGACCGCACATCGCAAACCTCTTTTCCTATCAAAAATCCTTGAACATGTTGCTGTCTCCGAAGTCCATGCACATTTTCCTCAGATCTCCATGTTTGAATCCCTCTTATAAAGGTTCTGTCATGCCATTGTAAGAAAAAGGCTCTCATCAATGTCACAAGTTACACCTTATTTGACCGGGAGAAAAGCAAACTATCCTTCCTTCTCCTTCTCAACCTGCTGACTGCTGCCTTCAACATGGTTGTTAACGTCATTCTCCTCCAACCCCACTCTACTCTTGTTCTACTGGGTGGAGCAACACCTGCCTGGTTCCATTCTTTTCTATCGAGTTGTATCCAGAGAGTAACGCACAATGGCTTCTCTTCCTGATCCTTGACCATTACCACTGGTGTTCCCCAAGACTTCTTCCTTGAACTCCCCCACCTCATTTCTCATCTACATCCCACCCTGGAGGACACCATCTGAAACCACAGCATCAGATTTCACATGTATGCTGTAAATCCCAGCTTCAATTCAGCCAAATGTTTTTTGACCCTCCTCCCTTAAATCTAAACTGTCAGACAGCATGTTCAACATCCTATCTGTAAAGATTTAATCACCTGCTGATGCTCGTATTCCAAGCATTGTCTAGCATCTTTGAATTTGTCTATATATATGTTTCTGGAACAGACCTCTTCATTCACCTGAGGAAGGAGCAGTGCTCCGAAAGCTAGTGACATCGAAACAAAGCTGTTGGACTTTAACCTGGTGTTGTAAGACTTCTTACTGTGCTCACCCCAAGTCCAACATCTCCACATCACAACATCCTATAGTGGATGGGAAGAAAGTTCTTCCAACTAGATATTGGGAAGAACTTTGATTCCTATCACAAACCATTTTCTTGTTCCAATTTCATCTGTCTTCCAAACAACTGTGAGGCTGAACGAGACTGTCCATTACTTTGCTTTATATTTGAACCCAAGATGACCTTCCCAACAAACACCCACCTCATTGCTATTTCTCTCTCCCTAACAGCCGGACACTGTCTCTATGCCAGTTTTCCTGCTGCTGAAACCCTTTTCCATGTCTCTGTTACCTCTAGCCTAGCCTTGATTAGTCCAGCACAGTCCTGGCTGGCCTCCCTAATTCTCTCCTAGCTTTGTGCGGTAATTAATACAGTTTAATTGCTTCATCTGTACAGCATTATCTCTCATCTGCTGTTGATCTTGAGGGGGGAGTGGAGAGCGTGCAGATGCTGCCCTCAATTTGTCCCTGTGGAGTAAGCTTGAATTCAGAAATCTTGACCAGCCTCCCTAGATCTTCCTTCTGCAACCTTCTGCATTCAAAATGCAGCTGCCCATATGCTGACCTGCGCCACCTTCTGTTTGCTAATTTACATCGCAACTTGTTTCACAATGTCTCAACTTTAAAACTCTTATCCTGCTTTTCCGATCCTGGCGTGGTCTTGGCCTTCCCGACTTCTAGAATCTCCTCTAGCCCGACAACCCACTTGAATCTCTGCACTCCATCAATTTTGGCCTCTTTGTCATCCCAATTTTATTTGCTTCATCATTAGTGGCTGTGCCTTCGACTGCGAAGGCCCTATTCTCTGAAATATCCTTCTTAAATCGATGTACATCTCCTTTAAAACAGTCGTTGAAACCGACCTCTTTGAGCAATTCTTTGGTCATTAGGCCTAAATTTCCTTAAGTGGTTTGGTGTCATATTTTGTTCTATTAACCTCCTGTAAAGCACCTTGGGACTTTTATTATGTTAAAGGTACTATATAAATACAAATTGTTATTACTGTGCTTCTTCAAGGACATTGGACATTTTGTTCACATAGAAAAACCTAGAAAGATTTATAGTAGTGAAGGAAGCTATTCCGCCTATCACGCAGCACCTTACAATCTCTTACTATTTGCTTCTTCAATCTCGAAAATCTAGTCGCTTTTTTGACGATTCTACCATAACAGTCCGAGTAAAAGCTGCATATATGACCGACACTTCTAGTTTTGGGCATCAATTAATGCAGTTAATTGCTCCATCTCCCACTATCATCTCTGATTTACTATTCACCTTGAGGGAAGAGAGCAGAGAATAAGGATGCTGCCCTCAATGATATCCAATTTGTCCCAGTGGAGTAAGCTTACATCCAGTAATGCTTTCTCCTGTCAACTGCACAGTCGGCCAATGATGAAATCGGGAAAGGTGATTGGGTGGAGAATTGATTTTGATGCCAAAACCGTGGTGGGTTCAAGCCAAATCGCAATTCTCCGGTGCCTTGCCAACGGCGTCACTGCGTTCCACTCTGTATGTACAGTAAACGCCATTTACATATCATTAGCAGGCCTGATCCGGTATTCTCTGGGGCCTCCACAATTCTCCGCCTCCACTGGGGAGAATTCCCAACGGCGAGGTTCACTTGTGCTTTTAAAAATCAGAAAACGGGCGTCGTGGCTGCTGAGGGCGAGAGAGGGATATGGAAAGTGTCCAGCATCGGTATAGTTTGCTGACAGTTGTGCCGCTGGCCGGTGGGCTGCCAGGGCCGGAGGCAGCAGCGGGGGCGGCCAGAGGTGAGCTGAGAGGTCAGGGTGGGTAGGCACGAAACACCTTTACCATAGCCTGCAAGGCAGCCATACAGCTGTACACGCTGCTGTCAGCCCACTGTAAACTGAGTGCCACGGGCCGTATGGGTGTCTCCCCAGCCCACCCTTGGTGCCCTCTGGCACCAGTCCACCCATCAATGGGATGGGCACGTTCTGAGTGTCAATCTCAAACCCCGCGAGTCCGGCACCATTTTTCAGTGGAATCGATTGTGTTCCACATGGCACCGGTGCTAGCCGGTCACTGAATTGGTCCAGGTGCGGAGCCAGTTTTGCTGCCGTAGAAGTCCGCGAATCCTGCCCTGGCGTCAATACTTAGGGCATGATTTCGCGGCAACCCAGTGCCGGAAAAGCATCTCGCTGCGGTACAGCGTGGCCGCTGAAAGCTGGGAGAGCCCACACCCGGGGACAACTCGGCTTGCAACGCCTCACTAGATTCAACGCAATCTTGTGAGATATTGTAAGGTGAAACCCGCCCACAATGGGCGGGGTTACTTTTTAGCAAATCTGTATATGCCAAAATTGGGGGCGGCACAGGTTGTGTATGGTTCGCCCCCTCTGAAATGGAACCATCTCGGCACGTGCCGCACGCCCTTGGGACGGCCTCAGGGCATCAACTGAAGGTCCTCCCCGACGCTCCGCCCCCGATGGGCCGAGTTCCTGACCGCGCGGTTGACATGTGGTCTCAGTGGTCAGGAACCCGGCGAGGCGGCTGCAGACTGTGTCCAGCGCCGCCACAGTCGGACGGGATCCGTGCCGCTAGCTGGGGGGGGGGCTTCCGCGAGGGCTGGGGGAACTGGTGGACGGTGGCCATAGGGTGGCCAGGGGGGCACTATCTGGCAGGTCACGTCCGCGCACGGCCGCGCCACGTTTTACTGCGCGACCGCTGAGGGTCATCGCTGAGCGCATGCTCGACCACGGACCCAGCCATTCTCCGGCTGTTTATGTCGTGGGAACCAGGGGGGTTACACAGCACTCGGTGGGGGGTGCCACCGATTTTTTTTCACGTAAAACATCACAAATCCTCCGCACTTCGGCTCAAAAATGGAGAATCCAGCCCCATTAATCTAGGGGTTCACTGTTTTCAACTAATGAGAAAGTTGCCGGGTGATCTTGTGGTGATGCAGATGTTTCTGTCCCCCTCTGGGAGTGGACTGAGTGAATCTACTAAGTGGCACCGGTGGTAAATGGTGTGGCAAAGCACTGGGAGGTGGAGACTGGAGTGAGGGCAGCTTGTGGGCAACAAGTACCCGCGATTATGACAATTGTTAGCAGTTGTGTCAGAATGGGACTGACGGAGAACAAGTGTAGGTGCCGTTTTATTGCATGTCATTTGGAAAGTTAATGGGCGGGAATTCTCCGTTGCCCAAGGCCGATATTGTAATCGGCGATCGGGCAGAGAATCCTTTTTACAACCGAATCAGGGGTGGCGCCTGTTTTCGGATGCTCCGCCCCTCCAAAGCGGCGTAATCGGGAAGTACGCCGCACACCGTTTGGACGGCCTCAGGACATTCCTTGTAAGCCCTCGCCCGACGCTCTGCCTCCTATGAGCTGAGTTCATGAAGGCGTGGATCACTTGTGCTCTCAGTTTTCATCAACCTCAGTTGGTGGGGGTGGGGGGGGGGGGTCCATACCGCTGGCCATGGGGGGCTTCATGGAGAGCTGGGTGGACTGGTGGGGGGTGGTCACTATCTGGCAGGTCGGGTCCGCACGCGGCTGGCGCCGTGTTGTACAGCGCGACCACTGCAGGTCGCGCCATGCACATGTGTGGCCACAGACCCGGCCATTCTCCGGCCGCTTTTGGCGTGGGAGCCGGGAGTTTTATTCGGTGCCGCTGCTATCCTCTGACCGGCCCTGGAATCGGTGAGGGTTCGGTGCCGATTTTGTAAAATGCCACCGTTCCTACGCCAGCGTTGGCACTTAGCTGCAAAATTGGAGAATCCAGCCCAATGTTTATGGGGATGTTGGCAGAAGACTGAATGCTCGCCAAGGGCAGCAGATACTCCTGTACCGACCCTGCAAGTGCTGAAATCTTGGTGGACTTCTTCTTTCCAAGGGCAATTACCCACATCTAGTGGACCTCAGTTTGAAGATGTGTTCAATGTTTGGAAGTACCTATTTGTGCAAAAGTACATTCTCCTCTTTGCACTACATAAAATCTTGATATTGTTGTTCTCTGAGTAATACATCAGTTTCTCATCTGTTTCAACTCGCCACAGATAGGTGTCGATATTGCTGCTCTCATAAAAGAGAACACATTTGCAGCCAAGGACTAAATCTATCTGTTACGTGGATGATTTGGTTCTTCTTTTTTGTAAATGTTCTTTAGAGCTAATGCTTCAATTCCTATTTGTGTACTCGGGCTTTAAATATCCAATTACCCTGGGATCATATTTCTTTTGGATATAAAAGTATTTTATCTTAGTATTGCAGCCTGTGGGAGCATGCCTAAGGTAAAATGTGGCCCCCTTGTGGTATAAGTTGGACAGCCTGACCTGAGCCCACTGGAAGTGATGGTACTCTGCATCATGGAACCAACTGTGGCAGAAGTCCGTGCCACTGAAACTATTTCGCATGTCAGTATGTTTCTGACTTATGCCCCTTCTCAAATTCCACCTCACACGCACCCTACTGCCTGGCATGACCTGCAAGTTGTTAATGATGTGACTATGAACCTCTTGCTTTCCATCCCAGCTCGCCTTCCCTTATACCAACTCTCCCCTTCTGATTTTTTTGCGTTCTGTTATCCAACAAATTCCACCTGGCCGGCCAAAGCAATCCCGGAGCAAGGGTGAGAATGACACCAGACCTCTGACTAAGAAGTCCCTTCACTTGATTGGAACCTCGCACCCCGCACTGACAGAGTGGGTACCTTGGAGTTGTTTAGAATAGGGATCTGCACATGGTGAATCACTGGGCATGTGGGTTGCAGCCAGGTTAGGCGACAGGTCAGTGCGTTTGCTAGCATCTCAGAGGGTGAGATCCCAGATAACCTGCTGCAGGGAGTCAAATAAGGGCAGTTGGAAGCTACCATTATTTCAGCACCACACTGGAAGCTCAGGTGTCGGTCATGTGATAAATGTTTGCTGCAAAGTAGGCTCACACTGCTGCCATTACAGCTGAGGATACCAGTGTTCAAAGCGGCATGCAGTCTCTCACGGCAGTCCAGCCATTTATCCTTCAAAATGTTACGAGGATTGCTTGCGCACGACCCCTGGGCAGTGACAGTGGCTCCGCAGAGCAGGAGTCTGCTGTCCTTACTCAGGATGACAGTGTTTCTACTCCCATCAATTCCTCTCCACCAGTACCTTGGCTATTGCCTCTCAGCCAGCCGAGCCTGCTGCTACCCATGTTAAATAGGTGCAGTTTGAAGCCCGGTCCTCAAGCCCAGAGCTGCTCAATGTCATTCTACAAGGCCTTGGGATTTAGGAGCTGGCCATTTAGCCCTTCAAACCTGTTCGCCATTCAATAAGATCATGGCTGATGTGGTGGTGCTCTCAACTCGACTTTCCTGCCTGCTCCCCATAACCCAATATTTGACCTTCTAAAGAGTCTCAGTGGGGTGGCATTGAATGACTTAAATCCTCAATGCTGGGCAAGCCCGTGAAAGTCAGCAACGTTCCACCAGCCATGCTGCAGCTCCTGAGTTAGCACTGCCATGAGCACTCAAATTTACAAAAGCACTCACAAGACAGCCATTAAGGCAGCTTTTGTAAGGGCCCCGAAGAATCCAGCACGAGTTTTAAGGATACAAAATAATAACGTTTATCCACTATAACAATATATACATAACAGTAGCAGTAGCTTCCCTTGCTACCTTCTCCTTCCTCCTGGTTCCTGGACTGGCCAGCTTATTTATAGTAGGAGTTTCTCCGCCCCCCCTCATTGGGGAAGTTCATACTCCCATAGGATTGTGGGATAGTCATTAGTCCCCAGCCAATCGTCAGTAGGCAGGTTATAACAGCAGCGTACACTGGTGAATAGTTCTGTTTATTCTGTATCATTGAACGTGCTGTTGGATTTTGCAAGGTTTCTGTTTCTGATTTTTGTTGCTAGAGTTTGGTCAAAAGAACATGTGATGGGCTTATCACAAATTAATGGGAGGATGAGGAATAGTGGAGGCATGGTATTGAAGGGATTGTATTCAAGGGAACCAGAGCCTCAGTTCGCACTCATGGACAGCTCATCCGCAGCAAAGAGTTGCAGATGCCTCCTCTCTGTCTTCATCTCTTCCTCCTTCCCCTCCCGAGTTGGTCAGCCTGTACCTGGTGACAGTGGCTAGGCCTTCATAATAGTGAGGTTGTGGAGGATATGACATTCTTAGCACCAACATAAACATAGCAATTACACAACAAAGATTGGTGAAACAATAATGTGGAATCTTTATTTGAAGATATGACAATATACATACAATGTCAACTGCAAGATTATGTCCTCACATATGAATTTGACTACAGCTGCTGTGAACTGAGTTCAGAGTCATGGGATGTCATGGGACATTACAGCCGTGTCTAGGTAGTAGTTCCCTCCCTTACCTGTCAAGATGCAGCAATACTACCTCCCAAACCTACCATTTCACCATCACAGCACCTTCAAAAATACACGCCAGAATTACCATCAGGAGAAGTCCAAAGCACTTCAGTTACAAGTTGGATGGTTGATCCTTTACATAGCATTATGATGGGGCTCTCATTCAGCAGTGAGTGGTTAGCACAGGACGTTTAATGGACCTGCACATTCTACATCTGGAGAAATTACATCAAATCAGCAGGAAAGGCAGTTTGACATCATAATCTTCCCACTGAAAAAGCTTGAGGTGCATACATAGCATGCCTGTGCTTCCATCCAATCCAGCATAGAAATCTAATGCTATAAGTGGCAGCAAGTGTTGTGCGCACCACTTTTTTCTCTTTTAGTCTACAAAAGTGTTGAAATCAGTGATGGTACAGAGCCGATTTTTGCAGCAATAGACTCCAACTTGCCCACCATTACATTTCTCACATCCCATTCCATATCGAGTCTTATTCATCCATTATATTTATCCTCTCGAACCTCAACTGGAACATTGTATTACAAGGGCTAAATTCAAAAGTTTTGTCCTTATTTACAATTTATCTTTAATGTCTTCTCACTGAATCCTTGAAACTCTTCCAGCCTATGTCACAGCTAAACCTGATGGTCCTCCAATTATGGGCAACCCTCCTCTCACGGTTTCTCGCCTGCTCAGAGTTTTAAACTATTTTAACCTGCTGTCCCCACCCTCTGTGGTGATATGCCAATGGGCTATATCATAGATGGATGGTGTGCGACCTCCAACCAGCAGGCGGTGCTCCAGACACACCATGCGGTTTCAAGACTAAGGTCATGTGACCAGTGACTCCCATATAAGGGGAGACACATCCGGCCATCTTCAGAAGAAGATTGAGACGGTAATAAGACATACAAGTGAATGGACAGTGCGAAGGGCAGATTCCAGAGGAGTTTATAAGCAGACTCCATGATAATGTATTCTGTAACAGATTGCTATCTTACCACATGAGACTCAATAAAGATTCTGGTTTGGACAAGTCGAGATGTTTGTTGGTTCCTTCATAAGGTATAAAAGATTAAACACAACACCCCCACCCCTACCAAAACTCCCTACCTGAAACCTGTCCCCAATGATCCATCCATGAAGTCGCATGGGAGGCTGGGATGGCTGTCGCAGTATTTTCCCATCCTAACTCTCTCTGGGGAATTGGACACACAGCTATTGAATGTCATTTAGTTGGTCATAGACTAATTGCTAGTGAAGGCCTCTGGCTGGTCTGTGGGAGCCTTGATGCCACATGCTTGCAATTGATCATACCTTGCACCTGCGGCAATCCAGTGACGGTTCCAATGGGCCTCTCTGTCTGACTGTCAGGGTCAGTCTGATAGTGCAGCAAGTTGCTAGCCCTGTTTGGCCACTTCTTTGCTATAGATATGAGCTGCTGCTGAGAGACCTCGCACATGTGCCTATGTAAGAGCCCGATGTGTAAAATTGAGTGGATCAGTTATCTTCAGGGTCACAGTCAGTGAATGTCCACAGAAGTGCATGATGCAGCCCATCTTGTACCATGAGACATATGTTGGTGATGACCTACCTTGAAAGACGCAGTCTTCATTGTGTCATACCCACACAGTTATGCCTGCAAATGTATGGAAGAAACATTTTTTCTTCAAATGGAATGAAAATGGACAATCTGAGTTGTAACAAGATAAGGGGGTCAGGTGCCTTCCCTCTTCCTCTACAAATATACATGAAGCTGCCCAAGGTTGGAAGTATCCTGCCTGTCTGAACAGGATATTGAAATGTAAACAACCTTTCTTTGGACATTCTATTGAACGTACATTAAAAATGCAACAGAATTTGCGCTGAGAGGGTCGGCTCAAGGGTTCACCAGACGGTGGCAACCGTTCCTCGACTACCTAGCGGAACGTTAGAGGGAAGATAGATGGCCAGCAGCAGCAACCCAGGGGGAGGGCGGGGGGGGGAGGGAGGGGGGGGGTAAATTTTTTGTGTTTTTGGAGGGGGAGAGGGGGTGGGGGGGGGGAGTATTACTTTGTGTTATTTGGTTAGTTTACCATGTTAGTTAAACAATGTTATATTGCAGTTATCATGTTACCTTTTTTTTTTGATTTGTAAGGGAAAAAATTGTGTTTGAAAACTTTAATAAAATATATATATTTTTTAAAAATGCAACAGAACTCTCCTGTGGAGTTAACAGCTACTGTTGTCTAAATGTCTGCAGAAACTGACACACAATCGGCATATACAGGCTTTGTGGCTGCAGCATGAAATACCACAGAAGGAAAACCCACTCTATCACCAGATGGTGCAAATGGCTGAGATTCAAGTCCATTTGAGTCGCAAAACTGACGTCAGGGATCAGTTTGTGCTCAATAAACAGAAATCGGTTTATGATAAGAAACATTTATCAACACTCATCTTGAGCAACACAACAATGTCAGTCAGTCTGGCAGTCAAAGAGACTCCAGAGGGAAGAGACCCCACCCACCTACCCAGCAAAGAAAGGACCCTGCCTGGAATCCCCAAACAGGAAGAGAAGTGGGCTATCCTTTTACCTTCATATTTGCTGAACCAAGCTCTATTTCGCTGCAGGGGCTTGTGGTAATACCAGGTATTGCAGTACCTGAGAGGTGAATGACCATTGGCTAGACCTAGGGGTCTACCATTGGATAATATACTTAGAGCGGCGCCAATGGCGCCGATTCTCTGCTCTCCGGAGAATTGGCGGATGGCGGATGGCGTCGGGATGACGTTGCGCGATTCGCGCCTGGCCCGGCGATTCTGTGGCCCGGCGTGGGCTGAGAGAATCCCGCCCCCTGTCTTGTGTCTGTTCTTGGAGTCAAAGCAATCAAGACATTTGAACATTTCCTATTTAAAACAGATTTTGTTGCAGTTAGTCGAGAGTTGTGGAAAAGAGGAAACCATCCTATCAAATGTCCCCTGACAATAACAAATGACGCTTGGACATCTACAGGTAGTTGAGGCAAGGCTGGTCATCAATGGTTGGGCACTCCTGGGCTCAGCTGCTTGCTGCCAGATCACTATGTGTCCGTCACCGACTTGCCAAGTTGAAGGCAGGCCCCTCTTGCTGCTATTGCTGCAGTGGGGCTGTCAGTTCCTGATCTTCCCTTCCTCTCCATCGCTCCTCCTCTGCACGGGGTCCCAAGGGGACTGGGTCTACAAGTCCCATAACCTGAGCTCTTGCATTCAACCTTCCCTGAGACCATGCCTTTGTCATTCCCTTTGACCCAATTGCATGCCTCTCTGTTCCTTGCTGAGAGACCACCATCATAACCTGCCCCGACTGCTCCTGTGAGACCTGAAGGCTCCTGATCACCTCTTAGAGGCTTGCTATCAATGATCGTCTCTCCCATCTCCTCTACCTAATGTCAAAGATGAGTGAAGGCCGCCCCCTGTTGAGTGACTTTTCTTGTGTTTGTTTCTTGTGTGAATGAGTGAGTGGGTGCTGTTGTGATTCTCTTTTGGGTCTTGAGGAATAAACATTTGTTCTTTCTTTTTCAAAGCCTATGAGAAAACCTGGGTGGGATTTTCTAATTCTGAGGCTAAGTGTTGACACCGTCGTAAACACCATCGCGTTTCACAACGGCGTCAACTTGGCCCCAGGAGCAGCGATTCTGATCCCTACAGGGGGCCAGCATGGCACTGGAGCGACCCACGCCGCTCCAGCTGCCGATACCGGCATCAGATGGCCACTGCGATCTGTGCATGCGCAGTGCGACCGGCTGACTTTCATATCTGAAGGCCTCACACCTGTGCTACCAGCTTCAAATGGTCAGGGTTCTGATGGCCCAAGACATCTATGTGCGCTCGTTGAATTCCAAATTCTGCACAAAATAGTTCACAATGAGTCTAAATTACTTTCTCAATGAGTTCAATTGCTCCTATCATGTCATCGGGTAAGCACTGTAGAGGGTGCCATCTCTGCTACTCCACTACTGGGCCGATATCTGGGGTTTGAGTATCTGTGTGTGTCTCTCTCCAGCTGGCACTGAAACTTCAGAGGCCAGGGGATGCCGCACTGGGACACCTCCACGGAAGAGAGCACTGAATCAAGCCTGCCGTTTATCCCTAACCGGAAGCCTGAGGCTTATATCACACAGATATCCAGACCCCTACCAATGCCCAGGTGATTCTCTCTCTTGCCGGTGGTGCAACACCCACCCGGTTCCTACTTCGCTGGAGTAGCTTTCCCAAGAGAGAGAATAGGACACTGCTGTTTATTACCTAACCAGCAGCCTGTCCTGAGTGAATCGCTCAAGATGACCCTAGATTCTTGAACCCGGAATTAAGGTGAGGAATATTTTAACAATGACTTGGTCAGAGATCGCTGGTGAGAGATTGAAGAATTTAAACGACTCCAATTATCAGCAAATCAAGGTTTATTGCAAAACCCAGGTCAAAATCATCAAACAGAAGAAATTATAATAAAATCTTAAACTCTAACACAAACTAAGTCTATTCAGAAAGTACTATAACGGACACAACGAAAAATCTTATTGTTACACAGTTTTAGCAATGACACAGAACACAAATCAAGTCCCCTTCCCCAAAGCCTCAACCACTATCAAAGTCAAGGGAGTTTCGCAAGCTGCTGCAGGGTACTTACAGTCACAGGCTGCAGAGGTCAAGTCAAAGGTGGAGAGGTCGAGCCAAGAGACCCTCAATCGAAACACAGCCCCTTTTATATTGTTTTACCTGGCCCTTTCCTGTGTTCGGCCAGCCCCTTTTGCATTGAATTGGTAAGGTTTAAAGTTCCCGCTGGTCCCGCCCCCTTTGAGCCGGTCAGAGCTGTCGACTTCCGGGTTTTCCTCCTCCTTTGCGTTGTATCAGTCCAAGTTTAAAGTTCCCGCTGGTCCCGCCCCCTTTGAGCCGGTCAGAGCTGTTCGCTTCCGGGTATTCCTCGCAGGTCCGCTCCTTCCAGCCAGGCAGACCTGCCGCGATTTGAATTTGGCGCCGACTCCGCCCCCTCCTCCCAGTGAGTTCCTGCCGGTGGCTTCTGTCAAGATTGGAGTACCTCCCCCAGGTCCGCCTCCAACTTGGTTTTTTCTACCGCTTATCTTCAAGGGGCTTTTCCAGCGCAATGTACTGAGCCCAGACAGTCTGCTTTTTAGGATAACAAGGTTAGGCTCTCTTGTGAAGATTTTCAAACGTCTTCCAGCTGCTCCGGAGATGGCTGCTATTCTCACCTTGCTATGTTGATGGGGTGTTAATTGGATTCTGCTCTGGTGGAGGCCAGGTCATTTACATCTGCATGGGGCTATGACCATCCCATTGTCCTGCTTGCAGGCAGGCCCCCTGTGTATTCCCGTGCCCCTTTGTCTGTGTGTTAATCTTATCTCGTTGTCTGGCTCCTTCTTCCTTGTAGCTCCTAGGGGGGGGTTTGTAAATACCTATGCCCCTACTCAGCTCAGCGGACCAAGCCTGCTGGGAAATCTGGTTACGTTCTCTTGGCTGAAAAGTCAGTTTACAGTCTCTGGGTTTTATTCTTGGGCAGTCCAAAAAGCCGAATTGCCCGAAAACCTTACAGATGCCCCTTCGATACGTCCCTACCTGCTTGGACCGTATCGACACAGGTGAAGGGCAATCATTTCCTTTTGTGTGGACCGTAGGCCCCCCCCCAACAACATGCGAAACTACAAGTCCCAAGACAGTTCCCTTAATCTAGGCTACCCCTGATTTCATTGAAAGGGAAAGACAAGACCATACTCAATTCAAACACACAGTAACATATACACATTTCACCGGAACCCCAAACGTAAGGGTCCCTGTACATATATCACAATCAAGTAACTGAAACCCGCGAATCCATACAACTATTTACATTTGAATCTCTTTATTTCACTAAGGATCCTCTTTTCTTGGCTGCACTCCGCTTCTTCCCGTTGAAGGATCTTCATTTTTCCTCCGTCGTCGATACCTGCAGCTGAGAGGTTTAGTCCAACTGAGGCGACAGCATAATGTACCCCCTTGTACAAAATTTTCTTTGTGGGGACAAACACCAAACCATTCTCAGGCCCCCCTGGTGGTGATCGGACAGTTGTGAGGGTCGATCGGTTGGGCTGTGGGCAGGGGTCGCTTTACCTGAACCAGCAGTTCGGTAGCTTTTACAGTCATCCCTTCCCTGGGCGTTACACATCCCTCCCCACTGCGGTCAATTCATCCCGTTCCCTGGGTTCTGCCACCGCCTAACAAAAGTGATCGATGCCCCTTGTGGACATGGCTTGGTAGACCCACATAAACACAAATAAATGCCCTGGTCAGAAGCCCACCACTTATCCCAGCAAACGGTGATCCTACCCGGTGACCCCGTGATGGTCCGGTAGGTGTTGTTGTCCAGGCGTTCCCAGTCCGAGGACCGATCCCTCATGTCCAGCCTCAGCTTCCTGGGCCACCACCATCTCCCCAAAGGAACGTCCCCCTCACAGGTTAAACACACCCGCCTGCCCTCAGTCACCCTAACCCGGTCAGTCGAAGGACTCTTCTGTCTCGCCTCTGCGGAGTTCTCCCGGTCCCACCATCGCCAAGATCATCAGCAAGCTCCACATCGTCGGGTGCCCCATCTGTAAAACAGACAAAACACATCCTTGCCTCTACAGCCCTACCTACCTTAAAGTGCATGGGTTCTATCCAGCGGCAGCAGCAGCTCCCGCTTTTAAGTTGTGAAATCAACATGAAATTGCCGCAGCCTGTCTGTGATTCTGTGTCCACAGCCCGGCTCCCCCAGGGTCCTAGTGCCTGCTGCTATCCGGCGGCAGCAGCAGCTCCCGCTTTGAAGTTGCCGCAGCCTGTCTGTGGTTCTGTGTCCACAGCCCGGCTCCACCAGGGTCCTAGTGCCTGCTGCTTCATCATTCTACCATTGCACTAGGCGCTTCTGTGATCCCACGATCCTAAATAATCCACACACCACTACACACTAATTAGAACTGACAGGGGGGGAAATGATATATACAATGCCACCCGTCTCCGGGTGGTCAAATTAAAACTGGGCCCCGCTAAACTGGGGCAGTTCACCTGTTTGGTCCAACGGCTCGGGCCAGACCGTCCCCTCCCGGGGGTTCGGGCTGCCCCTTGCCTCTCCTTCCCCAACAGGGTTCGGTGATCCCTCATCGCTCCCTTCTACTCGGGCCCCCTTACTGCGGGACCGGGTGACAGGGAGGTGTGATGGGGACCATCTTACCGGGGGCTTGGAGACCCGATTGCTCCTTCGTCCCCTGACTGGTTCCCAAGCCCAAGGTGATACCTCCACTTCCTCCGCCTCCTTAGCCTCTATACTAAGGCAGGCCACCTGACCCACAGGTAAGGGCTTGGGAATCGTTACTGTCCCTGGGCTGGGTGCTTGCAGCACTGTCGTTTTCTTTGGGACTGCCCCTTCGGGACAGCACCTTGTCACCGGTTGTGTGACCGTGGAGTCAGGGGCCTCCCCCACCGTCGTTAATTCTACGGGGGGTTTCTCCACTACCACCCCCAGTCTTCCCCCCACCTTGCTCTTTCTTGCCCTTATGGGGTGGAACAATTTAAATTGACTGATGTGGCGTTCGCATGGGTCCCACCTTAAGGGATTTAAACTGCAAATAGCCGCTGAGGAAGCCTCCAGAACGGGACCCTGCACCTGGACCGGACCAGGGTCTGGGGCTAGAACTACCCCTGCGCTCCCTTTTTCCTGAGGCTGCTCCCTGGGTAGTCATACGGGTTCTTGTGGTGTGGGTGCGGGCAGGCCCTGGCCTGTTGCCATTGCCACCTGTCCTGAGCCTTGCAAAAGGGCTAAAATTTTACTTATCTCGATGGTTCCCGGGGCAGCTGCTCCTACCGCCGGGGTCTGACTCTCTACTGCGGGAGCCCTCTCCTGCTTGCTAGGGTTTTTACATTCCCTCTTGAAATGCCCGGCCTTCCCACACCCGTAGCATACCGGTTTCTCGTCGGAGGTCCGGGTGCCCTCATGCTTCCACTCTCTCTTAGGGGCTGCTGGCGCGATTTCATGCACCCTACCCTTAAGGGGCTTGTCCTCACCCCTCTCCCCATTACGATATGCGAGGGTAAGTTTCCTAAGGACCTCTTCCTCATTAAGGTCCGGACTCTGCGGGTCGAACCAGTGTTCGGCTTTTGCCCTAACGTTAGGGAGACAGTTGGCAACTAGGGTCTTCAGCCAGTGGGCGGTTCTTTCCCCTAAATTCCGTCTATCCGCTTGAACCCCGCATGCCTCCATATAGACAATCCACAGCCTGTCTGCGAACATGGTGGGAGATTCCCCTGGTTGCTGCTTGTTTTCCCCCACTCTCATGAAAGGGCTCCCCAGATTCAAGCCCATCGCCTCCAGAACAGCAGTCTGTGCGGCCGCCCATGTGTCAGGTCTTCCCCCATTCCCAGAGGTCACTGTCCTGCATAGCTGTGCATCTAGGGTCATCAGGAGCATCCTTATTTGCTCCCCCTCGTCGCAGTCATTAATGCTGGCTGCCTGCTCCACCTCCATAAAATGAAGCGACGGATCCCCCTTTGGAGTTAGCCTGGGAACGTGGGCCACCATCCCCCTGAGCGCGGATGCCCCATGAGGAATGATAATGTCGCCCTCAACCGGTCCCCTATTCGCCAGCCCCGCCGGGGGACCATACCTTCTTTGTCTGACAGGGCACATCTGCCCTACCTGGGGTTCCTGCTCCTCCTCCCCACTGTCCAGCTCTCCTGCCCCGTTGGGTAGCCCCCCTGTCCCCGGGCTAACTACCCATATAGGAGACGCCGCTATCTGGGGATACACCACTGACCCCCCTTGGACCTGCCCCTGACCGGGCGGTCCAAACCCTACCTGCTGACCCGGCCCCACCACCGGCATCCCAGGCAGCGGTCTGTCCCCATCCCATGGGGACCCACATACGAAACCAGGCGGACACGCCTCCAGCTGGGGGTACCCTGCCGACCCCCCTTGGACTTGCCCCTGAACGTGCAGTCCGATCCCCCCCTGCCGACCCGGACACAATCCCGGTGCCTCAGGAGGCGGTCTATTCCCCTTGGCCTGTGGGGAATCATCCGCTGCGAGGAGCACCTTGCCCCTTGGGAACCCCCCTGGACCTACCAGGTGTACCTGTCCCCTGACCTTGGACAAGGCCTCCTCCAACTCCGTTATTCGTGCCTGGCATGGCCCATGGGCACAGTCCCCTACTTCCTCGCGAGCCACTCGGTACGCTGCCTGGATGTCCCGGAACTTCCCCTCCAGCTTCCTACACTGCTCTGTACTCCGAGCATAGAGTTCCTGGAGCCTTCGTTCCTTTTCTTTACCCTCCACTATCTGGCAGTGGAGATAGTCCTTCTCGCACCGGTTAGACTCGCTTTCCTGTAGGCTGCCCCGTTTAAATTCTGCCAATTCCTCTCGCAGTCGTTCCGCTGCGCTCGCGCTGTCCTGTTTAATTTCTGCCAATTCCTCCCGCAGTCGTTCCGCTGCGCTCGCGCTGTCCTGTTTACTTTCTGCCAATTCCTCCCGCAGTCGTTCCGCTGCGCTAGCGCTGTCCCCTGCGCTGGCCCTCACTTCTCTCAACTCCTGCTCTAACTCTTCGACCCTTTGCTCTGTTATGACTACCTGTTGGGACAGGCAGACCAGCCAAACTGCCTTCTCCAAGTGCTTTTTGTGCGCCTTACTTTCTGTCCATGCAGCCGCTGCCATTACCGGTTGCTCCGCATTGATTAGTTCTGAGATCCAAGGTTTGGTGAGGTTGACCTTTTGCCACATATACGAGCAGATTCTCTCCTCCATTTTACTTCGTTCCCTCACCCCCTCTGCCAAGTCACATACTCCAAACCACCGGGGTCCTGCCGCGGTCGCCATTGTAGAGGGTGCCATCTCTGCTACTCCACTACTGGGCCGATATCTGGGGTTTGAGTATCTGTGTGTGTCTCTCTCCAGCTGGCACTGAAACTTCAGAGGCCAGGGGATGCCGCACTGGGACACCTCCACGGAAGAGAGCACTGAATCAAGCCTGCCGTTTATCCCTAACCGGAAGCCTGAGGCTTATATCACACGGATATCCAGACCCCTACCAATGCCCAGGTGATTCTCTCTCTTGCCGGTGGTGCAACACCCACCCGGTTCCTACTTCGCTGGAGTAGCTTTCCCAAGAGAGAGAATAGGACACTGCTGTTTATTACCTAACCAGCAGCCTGTCCTGAGTGAATCGCTCAAGATGACCCTAGATTCTTGAACCCGGAATTAAGGTGAGGAATATTTTAACAATGACTTGGTCAGAGATCGCTGGTGAGAGATTGAAGAATTTAAACGACTCCAATTATCAGCAAATCAAGGTTTATTGCAAAACCCAGGTCAAAATCATCAAACAGAAGAAATTATAATAAAATCTTAAACTCTAACACAAACTAAGTCTATTCAGAAAGTACTATAACGGACACAACAAAAAATCTTATTGTTACACAGTTTTAGCAATGACACAGAACACAAATCAAGTCCCCTTCCCCAAAGCCTCAACCACTATCAAAGTCAAGGGAGTTTCGCAAGCTGCTGCAGGGTACTTACAGTCACAGGCTGCAGAGGTCAAGTCAAAGGTGGAGAGGTCGAGCCAAGAGACCCTCAATCGAAACACAGCCCCTTTTATATTGTTTTACCTGGCCCTTTCCTGTGTTCGGCCAGCCCCTTTTGCATTGAATTGGTAAGGTTTAAAGTTCCCGCTGGTCCCGCCCCCTTTGAGCCGGTCAGAGCTGTCGACTTCCGGGTTTTCCTCCTCCTTTGCGTTGTATCAGTCCAAGTTTAAAGTTCCCGCTGGTCCCGCCCCCTTTGAGCCGGTCAGAGCTGTTCGCTTCCGGGTATTCCTCGCAGGTCCGCTCCTTCCAGCCAGGCAGACCTGCCGCGATTTGAATTTGGCGCCGACTCCGCCCCCTCCTCCCAGTGAGTTCCTGCCGGTGGCTTCTGTCAAGATTGGAGTACCTCCCCCAGGTCCGCCTCCAACTTGGTTTTTTCTACCGCTTATCTTCAAGGGGCTTTTCCAGCGCAATGTACTGAGCCCAGACAGTCTGCTTTTTAGGATAACAAGGTTAGGCTCTCTTGTGAAGATTTTCAAACGTCTTCCAGCTGCTCCGGAGATGGCTGCTATTCTCACCTTGCTATGTTGATGGGGTGTTAATTGGATTCTGCTCTGGTGGAGGC
Source organism: Scyliorhinus torazame (assembly GCF_047496885.1). Classification (NCBI taxonomy): domain Eukaryota; kingdom Metazoa; phylum Chordata; class Chondrichthyes; order Carcharhiniformes; family Scyliorhinidae; genus Scyliorhinus; species Scyliorhinus torazame. Next base: position 78,154,189 of record NC_092721.1, on the reverse strand, counting down.
CAGGTCATTTACATCTGCATGGGGCTATGACCATCCCATTGTCCTGCTTGCAGGCAGGCCCCCTGTGTATTCCCGTGCCCCTTTGTCTGTGTGTTAATCTTATCTCGTTGTCTGGCTCCTTCTTCCTTGTAGCTCCTAGGGGGGGGTTTGTAAATACCTATGCCCCTACTCAGCTCAGCGGACCAAGCCTGCTGGGAAATCTGGTTACGTTCTCTTGGCTGAAAAGTCAGTTTACAGTCTCTGGGTTTTATTCTTGGGCAGTCCAAAAAGCCGAATTGCCCGAAAACCTTACAGCACCACCTCGGAGACTTTCCAATGCTGATGGGATGTGGGACCAACATTGTGCTGTTGGGATTCCGGATCAGCATATCTCTTCTCAATTCGCGAGTCTTCTGCTGCCTCCCAGCACACTCCTGAGGAGCCCATTAAATTCGACCCAACATTTCAACTTAATAAAACATTCAGTTCATCGGAACTGATGAAAGGTCACCGACCTGAAACCTTTACTCTGTTTCTCTCTCCACAGATGCTGCCAGACCTGCTGGGTATTTTGAGCATTTTCTGTTTATATTTTCTCTGCTAGCTGAATGAAGCTGGAGCAGTCGGAACAAAGTTCTGAGTGGATTCAGGTCGCAGAGTGTAAGACTGCCACAAGTAGCGGCACGGTGGCACAGTGGTTAACACTGCTGCCTCATAGCTCCAGGGACCCGGGTTCAATTCTGGCCTCGGGTCACTGTCTGTGTAAAGTTTGGACTTTCTCCCCGTGTCTGTGTGGGTTTCCTCCGGGTGCTCTGGTTTCCTCCCACAGTCCAAAGATGTGCAGGTTAGATGGATTGGCCATGCTAAAGTGTCCAAAAACGTTAGGTGGGGTGACTGGGTTACGGGGATTAGGTGGAGGCGTGGGCTTAAGTAGGGTGCTCTTTCCAAGGGCCGGCGCAGACTCGATGGGCCGAATGGTGTCCTTCTGCACTGTTGATTCTATGAAGGTGCTGAATCAATCTCATGCAGCGCAATTTCCATGAAGGTTGGTGGAACAATTCTTACTGGGTGTTCTTTTGAGGTATGTACAAGTAATGCCTGACAGGTGCAGTTTTACATGCTGTCATGGGGTTCTAGACACTGATTGGATTGGAGGCCTGAAATGGAATTTGTCCTGACTCCCCAGTGAGATCTTCCATCAGCTTTATGAATAGGAAAATTCAATTAAAAATCTGTTGTCTTTCAGCTTTGTTTAATCAGTAACTTGCTTCATAGATTTTTTTTAGGGCAGTATGCAGAGCAATAATGTGGGCACCTTGATATTCGTGTCTCTGCTAAATAAATACTTGAGTAAAAAGTAGTTTAATGTTTATAAGCGCTGACAGATGATTTATTTAGCTGTGCTATGGAGACCCTTGCCTATCCAAAATGAACATCAGTAAACATTTAAGGAAAACAATGCACAATATTTGCCTGTTCAGATCATTCTTGAAGGCACTTCTAAAATTGCAGCACTGCACAGTTAAAATTAAAATGGTGAATATTTTATTCTAGATTTGAAAATATCATCACAATAATGAGACAAGTACAGAACAGGTATGGTCAAGGATCATGGGGCACATTTGCTGGATGTGTCGGAGTGGAGGAAGAAGAAAAAGAGAAGGATTCATAGGCATGACAGCCATGACTCTAGGCAGAAACTCGGACAGGATAGAGTGAATCACCTAGAGGTGTGGTGCGGAACACAAATAAGCAAAACTGACGAGTGAGGATTCACATTGCATGAGCCCCACGGTCCATGATTGTTTTTACTGAGCTCTGCAATGCATTACAAGTAAATTGAAGGTCACCAACGCCCTCAGGCCCAATGCTTCAGGACTTTTTCAGTGATCCACATGGGATCTTTTGGCCTTTTGAATAACTGACTATGACTCTTTGGTGTACAATGAAACATTGCAGACATCCAGATATAATGGGAGAGAAATTGGGCTGTAAATGCAGCTAATTTTTAAACACTCCATGCTTGAAAATGTGATGCATGCTTCGTCTGGGGAATGCACTAGGTGCCAATATGGTAAAAAGGTATCTAACAATTGCCAGTAGCAGAAAATAGTCAATCAATATGCAATGCTAATATTACACCAATTCTCAAATACATTCTCCAGCAACACCCTTAATCCCACAAAACTAGACATGTGGGGTAGGATTTGATGGAGATGATGGTGGTAACGCTCACTAGCTGTAGCTGGTGGAAGCCTCACGTCACCTCTATTAGGGAAGGCCCACTGGATCAAGTGTCACTCATGTGACAGTATGGGAAATGTTCAGAACAGAAAGGATAATGTCATACATTAATTAACCACTAGATGGAGCTAGATGCAGAACTATATAAAGCCCTGACTCACAGACCTCTGGGAGAAGGTTGGAGAGGAGAGCAGAGGAGCAGTGAGAGAGATCAAAAGACAGTTTTCGATAGAGTGTGGAGACTAGTGTTAGTAGAGTGTACATTGTAGAATACTAGATTATTGTTTACTATAGAAGTAAGTGGTCGAGCTTTAGTAAGTAGTAAATAAATGTTAGCTTTGTTAATGAACTTAGCTTCTGTGGTCTTTGTGAACACCACAATATCCATCCAGATAACAGAATCACAAAGAACACCACAACTCAGGCACTTAACTGGGCAGCAGGGGCTTTCCCTGGGTTTAAAGGCTTCAGGGGCTCGAGGTCTCGACCGGCAAGAGTTGCTGCTCAATCAGAGGTTGGCAACTGTACTGAGTGACAATGCCATCAGGGGGGCTGTTGGTATGACACCCACCTGAGGCAAAGTATTTGATCGCAAGCCACAAGTGAGTGATGGTGGGAGGTGGAGCCGCGGGGTGGGAGGTCACAAGGGAGGTGCGTTCTCAGCAAAGTCGGGGGGGGGGGGGGCTCTGGGATGGCCCTGCTGTCCCTGATGCTGGGTACTTTGGTCAGGAACTGAGTGCCTTTGAACAAGGCCTCAAGGTCACCATGCTCTCTTAGGCTTGTTTAGCACAGGGCTAAATCGCTGGCTTTGAAAGCAGACCAAGGCAGGCCAGCAGCACGGTTCAATCCCCGTACCAGCCTCCCCGAACAGGCGCCGGAATGTGGCGACTAGGGGTTTTTCACAGTAACGTCATTTGAAACCTACTTGTGACAATAAGCGATTTCCATTTCCATTCAGGAGGTTCTCTGCATGGCACTGGATCAATACCACTCTTAGCAGGATGTGACCCTTATGTGGTGAGAAGGTGGCTACTTTCCGACCGACCACCCCCTAGTTGATTAAATGCCACCACCAGCAAACTCTCCATGGAGGAGGGCATTAAATTCTGCCATGGTGCACTTGGTGCACTTGTCTTGCTTACCACTTAGCTGACACCTGAGCCATACTCGCTCCTGGTTTTGTCACGTTTTTCCCACAATGTCTCATCATGTGCAGATCCCACTGCTATCCCATCCTTTGGGATGCACACTTATACTTATACTACATTCTCACCTTCACCTCACACTCACATACTTAGCAATCTTTCAAGACCCACAATTAACAGCTTGCCCACATTTTGATCATTTCGCCCACATGCATGATCACCCAAACTCCTTGTACCGCACTCACTGACACATTTCTCTCTCTCCTGCAAGGTAAGATCCTGGCATGGATAGAGGATTGGCTGACTGGCAGAAGGCAGAGAGTGGGGATAAAGGGTATTTTTCAGGATGGCAGCCAGTGACTAGTGATGTGCCTCAGGGGTCAGTGCTGGAACCACAACTTTTCACAATATATATTAACGATCTGGAAGAAGGAAATAAAGGCACTGTTGCTAAGTTTACAGATGATACAAATATATGCAGAGGTACAGGTGGTATTTAGGAAGCAGGAGGGCTGCAGAAGGACTTGGACAGAGTCGGAGATTGGAAAAAAAAGTGGCAGGTGGAACACACTGGGGAAAAGTGTGAGGTTATGCACTTCGGAAGGAAGAATGGAGGCAAAGATATTTTCTAAATGGGGAAATGCTTTGGGAATCAGAAGCCAAAGGGACTTGGGAGTCCTTGTACAAGATTCTCTTAAGGTTAACGTGCAGGCTCAGGCGGCAAATGCAATGTTCACATTCATGTCGAGAGGGCTAGAATACAAGAGCTGGTCAGACCCCATTTAGAGTATTGTGAGCAGTTTTGGGCCCCGTATCTGCTGGCATTGGAAAGGGCCCGGAGGAGGTTCACAAGAATGATCCCTGGAATGAAGGGTTTGTCGTGTGAGGAACGGTTGAGGACTCTGGGTCTGAACTCGTTGGAGTTTAAAGGGATGAGGGTAGATCTTATTGAAACTTACAGGATTCTGTGAGGCCTGGATAGAATGGACGTGGAGAGGATGTTTCCACTTCTAGGAAAAACTAGAACCAGACGACACAATCTCAGACTAAAGGGAAGATCCTTTAAAACAGAGATGAGGAGGAATTTCTTCAGCCAGAAGGTGATGAATCTGTGGAACTCTTTGCTGCAGAAGGCTGTGGAGGCCAAATTTAAGACAGATAGATAGGTTTTTTGATTAATAATAATAATCTTTATTGTCACAAGTAGGCTTACATCAACACTGCAATGACGATTCTGTGAAAAGCCCCTAGTCTCCACATTGCGGCACCTGTTCAGGTACACAGAGGGAGAATTCTTAGTCAGTGGCACCTGGCAGCATAGGGAAGCCGGCTCGTTGATTAAAGTCACGTATACTGTCAGTCTGCTTCTGTCTGGTCAGGTAGAACACAATGTAGCCCCCACACTGTGCTTACAAAGCATCAGTCACTTTTTCAATGTGGCAGTGCTCAACAAACTGGAAGATGGTTGCTGCCCGTTCCAATCTAGAAAAACACTGGCGTGAAGAATGTCACGGCTATGGTCATATTCAAAGCCACTGGCAGTACGGCCTTGTCCTGCTCTCAGGCTGCAGATTGGACAGCGAGAGGCGGCAAATTTTAGCACCTCCTTTATAAATGTTCTTCACTGAAGTTTTTTTGCTTTAAAAAAAAATAAATTTAGAGTACCCAATTGTTTTTTTTCCAATTAAGGGGCAATTTAGCGTGGCCAATCCACTTAATCTGCACTTCTTTGGGTTGTGGGTGTGAAACCCACGCAGACAGGGGAAGAATGTGCAAACTCCACACAGACAGTGGCCCGGGGCTGGGATCGAACCCGGGTCCGGAATTTAACCCGGGTCTTCAGTGCCATAGGCAGAAGTGCTAACCACCGGGCCACCGTGTCGCCCTCGTTCCTCATTGAAGTTAAGGAGAATTACTCTCCGAAGATCCTTGGGTGGACATGGACCCTTGCTGAGAACTCATTTCCAACACCTTCTCTTCAAACAGATTGACCTCCTCGATGACACCTCTTCTGCTCAATCTTCCTGACATGCTGCAGATCAACACTCATAACTGGGAGCAAGATATTAAGGACTATTGAAGTCAGAAAGAAGGCCATCATCATGTGTAACACCACTCCCTGTAGACTTCGCCAACTTTAAATAAGAGTACAGACCACCAAACACTTCAATAAACCAAACAGCCGCCAAATCAATCATCAACTTTCTGAAAAGTAGCTGATGGATCCCTTTAAATATCATGGTGGGGCTGCCCTTCCTGCTGAATGTTTAAAGAGAAGGTGTTAGCTGAGGTAACAAGATCAAAAATGGCATCCATATCATCAAATCAGCGTGACCAACAGACCTACATCACAATTCAGCTACAGTGCACTCTTATTGTGCATACACCTAATGGCCGCACTAATGCTCTCATCAGAATGGTACCTGGTGCACAGTGTGGATGCATTTTACATCCAAAACAACAACTGTAGTGTTGAAAATATTGGCATTAAAGAGCCACATTTTCTCTGAGCTGGTGGCTGCACATGTAAGATCGAGTGAGTCTGTCCCATTGTCTTTGTTTTCTCCATTAACTGGGTAGACTGGGGTATCAGAAATGGAAAAGCGGCAAGGGGTGGATTATGGTGTGGAGAGAGCAGAAAACCAGAAGGGTGTGCTACACAATGGGAGTAACCGAGTAATAATAATAATAATTTTTATTATTGTCACAACTAGGCTTACATTAACACTGAAGTGAAGTTACAGTGAAAATCCCCGAGTCGCCACACTCCGGCGCCTGTTCAGGTACACAGAGGGAGAATTCAGAATGTCTAAATTACCTAACAGCACGTCTTTCGGCACTTGTGGGAGGAAACCGGAGCACCCGGAGGACACTAACGCAGACACGGGGAGAACGTACAGACTCCGCACAGACAGTGACCCAAGCTGGGAATCGAACCAGGGATCCTGGCGCTGTAAAGCAACAGTGATAATCACTGTGCTACCATGACAGATGTTCTTGTGAAGACAAATATACCTAGAGGAAAGATCAATGTCATCTGAAGTGCTGCCTTGTGGAACACTTCTTCATGTCTCGTTCAGCTTTATCCTTATCTATGTTCAAGCTGTGGATATACAACGGAAGATTGTGATGAGGTGGCTGCATGTGCGACATTACCAGGATCTGTGTGGACTTGATATCAATTCATGTTATGAAGGTTACAAGCCCAACTATTACAATATGACGGACTTGTTGCAGTCTTGACCTGTCCTGGGTTTAACAGATTGAAATCTCTGTGACTGATGATTTTCAGGAGAGCGGGGTATTAAAAGTGCCTTAGGACAGTTACACATGAAAAATGATTAAAAAGCTACAGAAGTGGGAGATGTTATTTTCTTTAAAATCCTTCCTGATGTTCAGCTTTAGCTCCTCCATCCTCTCCATCCCATAGACTGTTCATTTGTTGAAAGAGTTTGTCGGTAACTTTTCATTTCAGCTGCATTCTGTAACCAGCCACTGAAAGGTGCCCAAGAGCCATGAAAGGGTTGCTCTTGTCTTTTGGGTGTAACCCTCCCCGACCCTCTATTCCTTCATGCGCGCCCCCCCCCCACCGTCTCTCCTCCTCCCTTTGGTCGTTTTGCTTTCAGCCGCCAAGGTCCCGTCCTCTGGAATTCCCTCCAGAAACCATTTTGTCTCTCCAACTCACTCTCACATCAATTTTAAAACCCTTCTACTTTAACCAGGATTTTTGATTCCCTACTTAATATCTTTCTTTGTCTCAGCATTCATTTTTTTCCAATTAAATCTCTGTGAAGTAGCACAGGATAGGTTTTGTTCTACAGTAAAGGATGTATATAATTGCAAGTTGTTTTTCTGTTTCTCCATAATCTCTCCTCCCTGTAAGGATACATTTCCCCACTCAACAGTTTGATCTGCAAAGTCACTGGGTTCCACAGGCATGGACTTCTCTTTTACTGCTCATTCTTATGATAAACGGTGACTTCACCTGGCACCGTGACAAGGATTTAGTCAATTATTTTAAAACCAGTGCATTTCTCAGCACTCAAGGCTGAGAGTTATGGCAGATGTATTTGATCTCTGACTATAAACCCAGCGAGTTCACCAATAGACTTAAAGTAGTATTCGTGGATATGCAAGGTCCATCAGAACGCAACGTGAAGTTCATATACATCAATATATTTTAAACTATTTATTTATACTGGAATGTCCTTGGACAAAAATTCAAGGGTCTGATGGTTCTTATGCTCACATTTATTCAGTTATGTATTCAACCCATTAAACTTATCTAATTTTAAAATGTTCCCCTGTTACAATACCTTGGAATTGAATTATCTCTTCTGTCTGTCTCTAGGGTCTGTCAAGCAAATAGCTTTTAAACAGTCTTATTTTAAAATATTGCTACATATTGACAAGGCCCTCTCCTGAGGTTACCCTTACAGGTCTGTTCATCTGTAGGGATACATTGGTACTTAGATATGGAGGCTCCTCAAACAGGGTACGTGCCAGACTGTTAATCTAAAGGAAGCTAATGCATATGGTTGTTAAATCTTTTCCTGTTAGCCATTGTTTAAGGTCCATCCTGGTTCCATTGCACAGTCCCTATCCTGCAATGTGACCAAATTAGTTTGATCAGAGGGCTGGCTAGTCATCTGTGTCCTGCTTCCTGTCTTCTATTCTTTTCCTCAGCCCTGCTCAAGAGCCCAAAATTCCAGATTTAGGCACACACAATTTAAGTTGTTTTGTTCTGAGCTGACGTGATCCCTTGGGAATATTGATAGCATAACAGAAGCACATTTTCTTTCAATCTATTAACGAAAAATGTTTGCACCGATACATTCAATAGCAAAAAATATATATTTTTAAAATGCTATTTGACCTTTTCTAGCTGCTGTGAAAATATTGCAACACAAGGCTCTACCTTTTCAATTTCCGCTTTTGAGAAATTCTCTTTTGCATATCTGTAAATTGTGGTGTTCAGCAAGTACACCGGTATTTCACCGCCAAAAAATGTTTTATTTACTTTGCTTTTTTAAATCTTGAGAATGTTGAGAGTCTTATTTGGGCTGTTTATTTGTATTTATCCGGAAGAGGCACCCCACTGAATCTTGTACAACTGTGAAAATGTTTTACCTTTTCATTCTGTTCACAGCTGGGAGCGTCAAACGGGACCGCAACTTAACATCTGCTCAGGAAGCATACATTGTATATTATTACGAAGTAGACCATTGTACACAACAATGTTATACACATCCATGTGTTATATGCATTTAAATAGTCAGCTCACATAAATTGTTTCTTCTTACAAAATATGGAGTAATTCTCAACAAAAGAGTGATGGCTCCACTGAGGTGAAATTTAGACTGTCGCTTCTTTTAGTTTCATATTTAAAGCCATATCCTTGACAGATTTTTGTTTTGTTCATTCAATCTTTAGCAACCTTGGGCATAATTGCATCAGAACGTTAACATATTCCAAACTGAGAAAACATTTAACAGTCTTTCAAGTGGTTTCAACCTACTCGTAGTTCTATTGAAACTCATCATTGTTTCATTTCCTCACACACTAACTAACGTTGTCACAAAATAAGCCATTTCCCAGCACTGCTGTTGCCAGTCCGATCTTATTTGAAATGAAAGGAACCTCTTAACGTTTTGCACATAAGAAAATATTACCAACATCTAAACACACATAGAAAACAGATGCAAGAGGAGGCCATTTAGCCTCCAATGACTAAAGGACATAAAACTCCATTACAGTATCAGAAAATTAATCATACTATTTAAATGTGGACTTCTAAATGTCTTTTTTTGAAACAAATTCTGCAAAAAAATAGCTTTTCCTACTCAACGTTTATTTTTTTTTGAACTTATTCATTCATGGGTTATGGGTTTGCTGGCTACACTAGCATTTATTGCCATTCCTAGTGGCCGTTGAGAAGGGGCAATTAGGGATGGATAATAAATTTGGTCGAACTAGCGACACCACACCCGTGAATGCATAAATTTTAAAAAGTCAACTTTTATTGAGAAAAGCTGATTTTAGTGTGAAATTGCCACTCCTTTGAGTCCTTATACTGAAAGCACAGGTGGAATATTGCTGTGTCCCAGTTTTTGCACATACAGCAGAGCTTCTCTGCGTTGGAAACATGGATATAGGAGTACCATTTCTTCCCGTTCAATTTTCCAGAAGGTGTTCAATTAGGAACCTGTCTCTGAGATCACTGACCGATTAGGGAAGGCAGGTGCAATGATGAGTCAGGTGTTCCATTTGTTATGGGCCAGGGTTTAGAGAACCCAAAAGTGTATCATGGAGTTCACCTGACCTACAGCTTTTTATTAAAAAATAATTCTTTATTCTCCTAATTTTTTGCATTTTCTCCCAAATTTACAACCACCAACAATAAACAATAATCAGTAATAAACAATAATCAGTAACAAATATGTCAATCCCCATATCGATAACAATGATCCCATCCTCCCACCAAACCCAAAACATTCGCCCACATGTTCACATAAACAACTGACAAAAGGAATCAGGAATCACCCATAGTCACCATCAACACCCACCGCCTCCTGGGGGCCCGTGTCCAGTTTCACGTGCACCACTTTAGAAATTATCCTAAAACCTCCTTCCGGTAATCATCCAGCTTTGGACAGTACCAAAACATATGAACGTGGTTAGCCCCCCACTCCCGCAATGTTCACACACATCTTCTACTCCTTCAAAGAATCGGCTCATCCTCGCCCTCGTGAGGTGTGTTCTGTATACCACCTTCAGCTGTACCAGCCCCAACCTCGCGCACGAGGTGGAGGCATTCAGTCTCCGGAGCACCTCACACCAGAACCCTTCCTCCATATCCTCTCCCAACTCTTCCTGCCACTTTGCTTTGATCCCTTCCCGCAGTGTCTTCTCCTCCTCCACCTCCAAAAGAGCTCCGTTGACCGCTGACACTACCCCCTTCTCCAGTCCCCCTGTCGTCAGCACCTCCTCCAGCAATGTGGAGGCCGGCTCCTCCGGGAAGTATCTCCTTTCTGGCAAAATTTCGAACCTGCATGTATCTAAACATTTCCCTCTGCTCTAGCCCATACTTCGCTTCCAGCTCCTTCAATCCTGCAAACCGACCCCTAAGAAACAAATCCCACCTCCCTGACTCAAACCTGTGGTTCCCCCGAATCGGCATTTCCCTTGACCCTGCCCCCAACCCAAAGTGTTGGCGAAACTGCCTCCAAATTCTCAATGAAGCTATTATTACCGGACTCCCTGAGTACTTCCCCGGGGCTATCGGGAGCGGCGCTGTTGCCAGTGCTTTCAATCCCGACCCCCTGCACAAACCTTCCTCCATTCTGACCCATTGGGAATCAACCCCTCTGACCCAGCTCCGCACCTTCTCCACATTCGCCGCCCAGTGGTAATACATCAGGTTAGGAAGACCCAAACCCCCTGCCTGCCTTCCCCTCTGTAGCAGCACCTTTCTAACTCTGGCCACCTTCCCTCCCCATATGAATGATGTAATCCTTCCCTCAATCTCTCTGATAAAAGCCTTTGGCAGGAAAATCGGCAGGCATTGAAAAATAAACCGAAATCGTGGCAACACGTTCAGTTTAATCGCCTGTACCCGACCCGCCAGTGACAGAGGGAGACCATCCCACCTTGCCAGATCAGCTTTCACCCTCCCCACCAAACTAGAAATGTTGTACCTGCGGAGCCCCACCCCCACTCCCAGGCAGCCTGCACCCCCAAGTACCTAAAGTGAGTCCCTGCCCTACGGAATGGCAGCCCCCCCACCACTGCCCCCACACCCGGCCGAGACACCACAAAATACTCACTGTTGTCTAGATTCAGCTTGTACCCCGAGAAAGACCCAAACACTCGAAGCAGCTCCAATACTCCCCCTATCGACACACTCGGTTCCGACACGTACAACAGCAAGTCATCGGCATATAAGGACACCCTATGCTCTATCCCCCCCCCCCCCCCCGCCCGCACTATTCGTTTCCATACCCCTGAACGTCTTAATGCGATGGCTGAATTGCAAGTGCAAACAGCAGGGGGGACATAGGACATCCCTGCCTAGTCCCACGGTGGAGAGAAAAGTATCTCGAGCTGATGTTGTTTGTGCGGACACTCGCCCTTGGCGCCTTATATAGTAGCTTTCCCCAATTCACAAATCTTGGTCCAATCCCAAACCGCTCCAGAACTACCACCAAGTACCCCCATTCTACCCAGTCAAACGCCTTCTCTGCGTCCAATGCCACAACCATCTTGGTTTCCTTCCCCTCTGCCGGTGCCATAACGGCGTTCAATACCCTTCCAATGTTTGAAAAGAGCTGCCTCTCTTTCACAAACCCCGTCTGATCTTCACCTATCACCTTCGGGAGGCACTCCTCCAACCTACCCGCCAGCACCTTCGTCAATACTTTTGCGTCCACATTCAAAAGTGATTTGGGCCTATACGACCCACACTCCGTTGGATCTTTATCTTTTTTTAGCAACAGGGAAATCGACGCCTGCCCCAACGGTTGTGGCAACATCCCCTTCCCTATCGCCTCTTCAAACATCCCCACCATCAGGGGTGCCAGCTTATCCTTGAATTTTTTATAATATTCCATCGGAAACCCATCCAGCCCTGCCACCTTCCCGGACTGCAGCCTCCCAATCGCATCCTTTAACTCCTGCTCCACTATCGCTCTTTCTAATGTAGCCCTGTCCCCCTCCCCTAACCTCGGGTACTCCAACCCATCTAGAAATTTCTGCATCTCACAGTTTCCCCCAGGTGGCTCTGATCTGTACAACCCCTCATAAAATTCCTCAAAAACCTTGTTAATCAGATCCGGTGCCACCACCAACTTCCCTGCCCTATCCCTCACCTGCACAATTTCCCTTGCCGCTGCCTCCCTCCGGAGCTGACCTGCTAACAGACGCCCCACCTTCTCTCCATGTTCGTAAACTGCACTCCTTGCTCGTCTCAGTTGGCGTACTGCCTTCCTGGTAGATAGTCGGTCAAAGCTCGCCTGTAGTTCCTTCCTCTTTTCCAGCTTTGCTGGGTCCCCATCCTTTGCATAACTCCTATCTACCTCCAACATCTCATCTATTACCCTCTGCCGCTCCAACCTCTCCTCTTTGTCCAACCTGGCCTTAAATGAGATCACCTCCACCCTCACCACTGCCTTTACAGCCTCCCGGACGACCGCCTTCGATACCTCACCCGTACAGTTGAAACCTACATATTCCTTAATTACCTTTTGAATTTTGTCACAGAACACTTGGTCCCCCCAAAGTCCCACATCTAACTTCCACCCCGGCCTCTGCGCTACCCCCTTCTCCAGCATCATATCCACCCAATGTGGAGCATGATCTGACACTGCAATTGCCGAGTATTCCGACCACTTAACCCCAGCCAACAAAGCCTTCCCCACCATGAAAAAGTCGATCCGCGAATATACCTTATGGACAGCTGAGAAAAACGAGTACTCCCACTCCCTCGGGTGCAGGAACCTCCAAGGGTCCACCACTCCCATTTCCACCATTAGCCCAGCTAACGCCTTCGCTCCCTCTGATGGGATCAGTGAGCGCGGCCGTGACCTGTCCAACCTTGGCTCCTGCACCAAGTTCCAGTCCCCCCCACTATCAGTTTGTGTGTGTCCAAGTCCGGGATGGCCCCAAACACCTTCTTTGCAAATCCCACATCGTCCCAATTAGGGCCGTACACACTTACCAGCGCCACTAACCTCCCTCCAGCGCCCCTGTCACAATCACATATCTACCCCCCTGATCAGCCACCACCTTCTCCATCTGGAAGCGTACTCTTTTGCTGACCATTACCGCTACCCCCGAGCCCTTCCGTCAAGTCCAGAGTGAAAAACCTGACTCACCCAGCCCTTTTTAAGTCTCACCTGGTCCTTCACCCTCAAGTGAGTCTCCTGCAGCATTGCTACATCTGCTTTCAAACTTTTAAGATTCGCAAGCACCCTTGACCTCTTGACCAGACCTCCTAACCCCCTCACGTTCTACTTGACTATCCTAACTGGCGGTCTCTCGCCCCCCCCCCCCCCCTTCTTATCCACCATCATCATACCACCGGGCCCTGCCCCATAAGCCTGACCCGCCCCTATCCATTATTAACATCGAACCCCTTCCCCCCTCCCAAAACCCCCCTCTACATTTCCTCTCGAAAAAACATCTCCCAGCATCAATCCCCTCCTCGCTCGCCTCGTAGGCCCATCGAAACCTGCCAACCAGGCTCCAATGTCCGCAGCCCTCCTCTCACCTCACCTTCGTTCACTAGCTGACTTTAGTTAGCTAGCGCGGGTGGCTCCCCCTGCCAAGATATACCGTCCCCTCCCACCCAGTCCCAGAGAAAGAGACAACAAAAACAACAATCCAACCCATAAAATTCACTAAACTAAGATATAACCGTCGCAACACAGAATGCCAATCAACCCAACTAATAACTTGAACTCTGTAACAATGTGAAGAGAAGTAAATCACAATACATGTCAGTAAAAAGAAAGTTATAACATTTATATATTTTCCAGCTCCTCAATCACAGTCCACAGTCTCTCTTCCAGCTCCGCTCCTCATGTCGGTCCCAAGCCTTCTGCCCTCGCGAACGCCTCAGCAGCCTCCACTTGCTCAAAATAAACATTTTTGGCATCATACGTCACCCTCAGCTTCACTGAGTATACCATGCCAAATCGCACCCCCTTCTTGTACAGTGCCGCCTTCACTCGCCCGAACGCCGCTCGTCTTTTTGCCAACTCCACCGTCAAGTCCTGGTAGATCCGAACTCCGGCACCATCCCACTGCACCTCGCGCTTCTGCTTCGCCCAGCTTAACACCTTCTCCTTCATGCAGTACTTATGGAAACAGATGATTACTGCTTTTGGCGGCTCATTCACTTTGGGCTTCAGTCTTAACGACCGATGAGCTCGGTCCAGTTTGCACTGAGAGGGGTTCTCACCCTCTTTCATCAGCTCGGCCAACTTCTTACCGAAGTACTCTGTTGGACTTGGACCCTCTATCCCTTTGGGCAAGCCCACAATTCTTAGATTGTGCCGCCTCGAGCGGTTCTCTACGTCCGCAAGCTTTGCTCGGAGCCCTCTATTGACCTCCACCGCCCTCCGCAGCTCCTCCCCCATCGAGGTGAACTGGTCGCTGTGCTGCGACACGGCCTCCTCCACTTCCTTCATCTTCTCGCCCAGCTCTCTCACCTCGGCCGATGTCTTTGCCACAGCTACTCTCACCGGGGCGATTGCCTCCTCCACCAATGCCTTCAATGTGACCGTCATCTCCTTCCTCAAAGCCTCCATGTGCCTCGCAAACTGCTTTTCTAGCTCCACCGCCATCAGCTCAGTCATCTTCTCCACTGTAAGTAGTGCGGCCCCACCATGCGGTCCGGCCTCTGCCATCTTGTCAGCACTTTTGCTCCTCTTCTCATTCAACGGCGAGCCTGCGTTTCCTCCCTTCCTCGACGCTGCTTTTCGTATCCTTTAACAGCTTATTATTTTTCCTTTTTCTCACTCTACCTTCCTTCTTTAATCTAAAATTACTTTCAAACTTCTTTCTCTTCTTTTTTTTTGTATTCCTCCAGAATTTCCCTGAGACTTCTTACAACATTCTAGGCGGGAGCCATCCGATGTGGGACATCTCACCTACATGGCGCCCTGGCTTCGGGCCTGCCGCCTCGGCCTCCGCTTGGCTCCGCCCCCGCTGCTTCCTTCAAGTTTTCAGGAGAGAGAAAAAACAGAAACAATTTTTCTTCTTTCCTCTCCGTGTTCTCTGAGCCCTTTGCCTTTCAGGATGCTCCTTGGGGAACAAAGTCATGATCCCCGCTCCTCCTCCATGTGCAGCCACCCCGCCGAACCCACCGGGACCAGTCTCTCCCCTCCTGTCTTTTCAACCCTCCCGCTCCGTGAAACGGAGCCATCATGCTAGCACAGGGCAAGGGAGGCAGGGCCAACCCGGAGAGATTTATTTATTCCAAAAAATTTGGGGGGATCCCCTCGAAAAAAAACGCGATATCACAGACTGGCGGAAGCTTTTTCTGAACGCGGCCGCTCCGCTCGCAGGCGCCACCGGAAGTCCCTGACCCACAACTTTTAATAGATTGTGGCATGGGGAGCACTCGGCCCACTCTACAGGTGCGGTGCAGCACAAATGGAAAAGTATTTTTGAAAGCAAAACAATGTTTATTCTATGAGCTCAAGTTAACCTTTTTAACACATACAGTGAACATCTCAGCAACCATCAATTCAAATACAACCCCCAAACAATACAACACTAATTAATCCTTAATAACTTCCCAAACAACATCCAGAAGACAAAAGAAACACCTTTTAACAGAAGCACATCAGGTTTACATTAACTACTGAAAACATTTAGAATTCCGAATTCACCAAATGATCAAGAGATATTCTTTTCATGGCAGAGAGATCAACAGTACAGCTGCTTTGTCTGGCTTCAGCTCCAACACAGAAAACAAAACTAAAACACACCCTGCAGCAAACAGCCTAAAACGAAAGTAAAAAGCTGACAGACAGCCCAGCTCTACCCACACTCTGACATCACTGATAAACACCCATTTCTTAAAGGTACATTTCTTAAACACCCATTTCTTAATGGTGCTCTCACATGACACCTCGCCCCAAGAAAAAAAAATATACCATCACCTTTTCACTATCCTTTAAGAAATGCACACAGTAAATATACTTTTTAATTTCAAAAAACAACACTGGCAACAGGTATAATAATATAGTCCATTTTTGTTCTTCCTCCAACTGGAATCCCTCTTGATTGACAGTCTCTTTGAACAAGAAGGTCTCTGCACGATCCGTCCATTTCTCTCGCCTTAGCATTTCTCTTTAAAGTCAGATACTTTAGTTCAATCTGATCACAGAGTTCCTTGTAATTCCCCAACACAGGAGCATTGGTTATCACAGCTTTCAGGCAGTCAAATGCCTGTTGAAAGTCCGCTGTCCACTGAAATTTTTGACGTGTCTTCAGCAAGTCCATCAGTGGAGCAATCACGCTGCAAAACGTTTGCACAAATGTTCGATCAAATCCACTCATGCCAAGAAATCGCATTAGGTCCCTTAGTCTTCAGGGTATCGGAAACGCCTCAAGAACTGTTGGTTCACATCCCGTGTGACTATTCGTCCCTGTCCGATTGTATGACCAAGGAAAGTGACTTAGGCTTTTCCAAATTCACTTTTGGCTAGGTTTATCACCATGTCCTGAAATTGATCGAATAACTCCATCAGATGTTTTAAATGTTCTTTCCACGTCTGGCTGAAAATTACCAGATCGTCGATGAATACCACACAATTGAGTAATCCTGAAACAACTTTGTTAGTTAACCGTTGAAACGTGGCTGATGCGTTTTTCATGCCAAATAACATAACTTTGAATTAGTATATACCATCTGCAGTCACAAAAGCTGAAATCTCCTTCGCCCTTTCAGATGAAGGTACCTGCCCGTAACCTTCAAGTAAATCCAATTTGGAAATAAAGGCTGATTGTCCCACTTCCTCAATGCAATCCTCCAAACGTGGGGTAGGATAAGAGTCCATTCTTGTAACTGCATTAACCTTTCTATAGTCCACACACAACCATTGGGCACCGTCTGGTTTTGGTACCATCACTATGGGTCAGTTTCATTGGCTGCAACCCACTTCAATTATGCCATTTTTAAGCATACTCTCAATCTCTTTGTTAACCTGTGCCAATTTTAAAGGGTTAAGTCTATATGAATGTTGTTTGATTGGAACAGAATTTCCCACATCTACATCATGTATAGCCATTTTAGTACTTCCCAATTTATCTCTACAAACTTGCCCATGTGATATCAATAACTCTTTCAGGTCAGTTCGTTTTTCCTCTGGAAGGTAACTCAACAATTTATCCCAATTTTTAAGAACATTCTCATTTTCCAATTTAATTTGAGATATGTCAAATTCCAAGTCATCTGGATTTGGTTCATCACTTTGAGTTAGAATCATTAAAACCTCCTCCTTTTTCTCTCCTTCCCTTTCAAAGTACCTTTTAAGCATATTCTCATGACACACACGGTGAGTCTTCCTTCTATCTAGTGTTTTACCACATAATTCACCTCACTTAATTTCCTTTCAATCTGATAAGGTCCACACGTTTCATTTTGTGCTACTTTTAAATGTTGTGTAGCCAATTCACCTGCTCTATTTAATCGTTCCCTAAAATTTGACACATAATCCAACAATGTAAGATCTGGGGCGAAATTCTCCGGAAACGGCGCGATGTCCGCCGACTGGAGCCCAAAACGGCGCAAATCAGACGGGCATCGCGCCGCCCCAAAGGTGCATCTTTGGGGGCCGAGCCCCAACATTGAGGGGCTAGGTCGGCGCCGGACGAATTTCCGCCCCGCCAGCTGGCAGAAAAGGCCTTTGGTGCCCCGCCAGCTGGCGTGGAAATGACATCTCCGGGCGGCGCATGCGCAGGAGCGTCATCGGCCGCTGATGGCATTCCCACGCATGCGCAGTGGAGAGAGTCTCTTCCGCCTCCGCCATGGTGGAGACCGTGGTGGAGGCGGAAGGGAAAGAGTGCCCCCACGGCACAGGCCCGCCCGCGGATCGGTGGGCCCCGATCGCGGGCCAGGCCACCGTGGGGGCACCCCCCGGGGCCAGGTCGCCCCGCGCTCCCCCCCAGGACCCCGGAGCCCACACGCGCCGCCTTGTCCCGCCGGTAAGGTAGGTGGTTTAATTTACGCCGGCGAGACAGGCATTTTAGCAGCGGGACTTCGGCCCATCCGGGCCGGAGAATCGCGCGGGGGGGGCCCGCCAACCGGCGCGCCGCGATTCCCGCCCCCGCTGAATACCCGGTGCCGGAGACTTCGGCAACCGGCGGGGGCTGGATTCACGCCAGCCCCCGGCGATTCTCCTACCCGGCGGGGGGGTCGGAGAATTTCGCCCCTGATTTCTCACTCACCAATTTTTCCTTAATCAATGTAAGTGATCCTCTTACCTCATGACCAAAAATTAGTTCAAAAGGACCGAATTTGGTTGACTCATTAGGTGCATCCATAATTGCAAACAGTACGAATGGAATTCCTTTATCCCAATCCTCTGGATAATCGTGACAATAAGCCCTCAACATTGTTTTTAATGTCTGATGCCACCTTTCTAACGCTCCCTGCGATTCTGGATGGTACGCAGTTGATTTAAATTGTTTTATTCCTATGCTATCCATAACTTCTTTGAATAACCTTGAGGTAAAATTTGATCCTGATCCGATTGTATTTCTGTGGGTGGTCCATATCTAGTAAAGAATTTAAGTCACTCCTCCACAATCTCTTTAGCTGGAATATTACGTACTGGAATGGCCTTTGGAAACCTAGTAGACACATCTATTATAGTCAAAAGATATTGATTCCCACTTTTCGTTTTAGGAAGCGGTCCAACGCAATCAATTAGGACCCTTGTAAAAGGCTCCTCAAATGCTGGAATGGGTATTAAGGGCACTGGTTTTATCACTGCTTGAGGTTCCCCTATCACTTGACATGTGTGACATGATTGACAAAATTTAACTACATCTTTATGTAGTCCAGGCCAATAAAAATGTTTTTGGATTTTAGCTTGAGTTTTCCTTATTCCCAAATGACCTCCCACTGGTACCTCATGTGCAACTCTTAACATCTCCTTTCTATACCCTACCGGCAATACTTCTTGATGAACTTCTGCCCACTTTTCATCCGCCTGCATATGTAAAGGTCTCCATTTTCTCACCAAGACACCACTTTTACGGTAATAACATTCTGGTATACACTCAGATTCCTCTTCCGGGTATGCTTTCTGATACATCCGTTTTATTTCTACATCTTTCTGTTGTAACTTCGCCAATTTTCCTGAACTAAAAATATCCGCCTTTCCTCCACCTGTTCTTGTTCTTTTTCAACCATCTGATCAAAAATCATTTCTGATAATTGCATTCAACTTCATCTTCACTCTCTGATTTCTCCTCTTGTCTTAACCTGTGACTTTGCGACCTTATTACTACACAATCTGGAAAAATCCCAGGATATTCGTCCTTCAACACTTCAGTTGTTTGATTTTTCACTGGCTTATCAACCACAGTAGGCATCATTTCCACCTGCGATCCAGCTATATCAGTACCCAAGATAAACTGTATTCCTGGACAAGATAGTTTCTCTATTACTCCTACTACCACTTCACCACTCTTCACTGGACTTTCCAACCTTACCTTACATAATGGAACACTGCTCCTCTTACCCTGAATTCGACAAATTACCACCGTTTCTGGCAACATTCATCCCAAACTACATAACTCCTCATCTCTTACATTAAAGATTGACTAGCTCCCGTATCTCTTAAAATTGTGACTTCTTTACCTGCTCCTCCTGAATCACATGAGTAAACTTTACCCACACAAGCAAATTCTTTAAAGAGATCTGACACCTCCTTATCAATCACCTCTTGATCAGGCTGTACAATCTTTTGCACCTCCTTCGCTTCACTTGGGCTTTCCTTTACCACTTTCACAAACCCCACTGTCTTATCCTGTTTTACCACATCAGTCTTCCCAGTGCTTTTCTTCGACCACCAACACTGTGACTTTACTTGACCTAGTTTATTTCAGTGAAAACATTTGAAACTTTTCATGCCTCTTCCACCCTCCTGGATTTCTTTTTAAATCTGAGGTACACTCTCCTTATTATCTCCCATCAGATCACCTTTACTTTTACCGCTTGAGTATTTCTCATGACCCCAGTTTCTATCCCTCACAGGCTGAAACTGATGTCGGAAACCAAGCTTTGATTTATGAACTAATTCATAATCATCTGCCATTTCTGCTGCCAATCTTGCAGTTTTAACCCTCTGCTCTTCCACATGAATTCTCACTACATCAGGAATTGAATTTTTAAACTCCTCCAAAAGTATAATTTCTCTGAGAGCTTCATACGTTTGGTCTATTTTCAAAACGCTTATCCACCTATCAAAATTATTCTGTTTGAGCCTTTCAAACTCCATGTATGTTTGACCAAATTATTTCCGTAAATTTTGAAACCTTTCTCTGTAAGCTTCAGGCACTAGTTCATATGCACCTAAGATGGATTTTTTTCACCTCCTCATACGTCTCAGATACCTCCTCCGGTAGTGACGCAAACACTTCACTCGCCCTACCTACCAGCTTTGTTTGAATTAGTAATACCCCCATGTCCTGTGGCCATTTCATTTGTTTAGCTACCTTTTCAAATGAAATTAAAAAGGCTTCTACCTCCTTCTCATCAAACCTTGGCAATGCTTGGACATATTTGAGTAGATTCCCACCAAGCCTTCAACTTTGATTGAACCACTTTCTCACTATCCTCATCACTATCCTAAAACTGTAAATTTCCCTTTACGTCTGCCAATTTTAACTGACTGTCATGTTTCATGGCTATTTTCTGAAGTTCAAACTCTCTCTCATCTTTTTCCCTGATTTGTATCTCCCTTTCTCTTTCTTTTTGTTCTGCTAGGGCTATTCTTTCTTTTCTCCTTTCTTCTCTCTCATTTTCTTTTTACTCTCTCTCTCTTTCTTTTTCCTCTCTATCTCTTTCTTTTTCCACTCTCTCTCTTTTGTTTTGTTCTGCTATGGCTATTCTTTCTTTTCTCCTTTCTACTCTCCTTTTCTTTTTCCTCTCTCTCTCTCTCTTTTTCCTCTCTATTTCTTTCTCTTTCTTTTTCCGCTCTCTCTCTTTCTTTTCCTTTTGCCGCTCTCTCTCTTTCTTTTTCCTCACTTTCGTATTCAAGCTGTTTTAATTCTTTCTCATGTTCCATGTGTTTAATTTGTAACTGAATTTTTACCATTTCCAATGAGTCAAACTGTATCTCAGACAACTTTTAATGCTTAGCCACCGCCATAATTACCTCATCTTTTCGCATTTTCTCAGGTAATGTTTACTGCAATGTTTTTGCCAAATCTAACAGTATGCTTTCAGTCTCTGTCCATAAGGTACTGCGTGTGACCGTCTCCATCCCCAAAAACTTCAGAGCCTCTGAAGGAGCCATTGTCCACAACACACTCCCCACTTAAACTAGAATACCACTGAGTGCTGAATTTGGTGCTTTTTGAGTGCGATAGTGAGAGTTTGGTGACCGAGGGAGTATAAGGCTTCATTTTTATCTAAAGTTTAGTCTTTCTTTTATTTAGTTAATTAACTTAAAAGTTGCTGTTTGGTTTAGAAGGAGGTGAATTTTCAATCAGCTTTAAACAGGCTTCTACTTCTAGGCACTTGCAGCTGGAGCTTGTTAATTAGTTAATTGGATTAGGCCAGTTTTTCAGAGGCTAGATTCACAGTATAAAAGTGATCCCCCACAGTGCAGACTTTGTTTGCACTGAGTGCTGAATTTGGTGCGTTTTGAGTGCGATAGTGAGAGTTTGGTGACCGAGGGAGTTAGGTGAGGAGGGAGTAAGGTGCTCCTTTCATTTTGTTTCCGACATTTCCGCAAAGAGTGCGAAGAGAGCCAGGAGTTTACAGGAAGTGTAGCTGACTGGGAGCAGAGTCGGAGGGCGGAGATCTAGTTAGTCCACACAGCAGCTATATTCTGTAAGGTAAGAGGGGATGGAGGCTAGGCCAGTTACATGCTCCTCCTGTAGGATGTGGGTAGTGAGGGATACCACCGGTGTCCCCACTGACTATACCTGCGGGAAGTGCACCCAACTTCAGCTCCTCAAAGACCGTGTTAGGGAACTGGAGCTGAAGCTGGATGAACTTCGGATCATCCGGGAGGCAGAGGGGGTGATTGAGAAGAGTTACAGGGAGGTAACCACACCCAAGGTACAGGACAAGAATAGCTGGGTTACAGTCAGGGGGAAAAAAACAAACAGGCAGACAGTGCAGGGATCCCTCGTGGCCGTTCCCCTTCAAAACAAGTATACCGTTTTGGATGCTGTTGGGGGGGATGACCTACTGGGGGAAGGCCCTAGCAGTCAGGTCTCTGGCATGGAGTCTGGCTCTGGGGCTCAGAAGGGAAGGGGGAGAATAGAAAAGCAATAGTTGTAGGAGATTCAATGGTTAGGGGAATAGATAGGAGATTCTGTGGTCGCGAGCGAGACTCCCGGAAGGTATGTTGCCTCCCGGGTGCCAGGGCCAGGGATGTCTCGGATCGTGTCTTCAGGATCCTTAAGGGGGAGGATGAGCAGCCAGAAGTCGTGGTGCACATTGGTACCAACGACATAGGTAGGAAAAGGGGTGTGGAGGTAATAAACAAGTTTAGGGAGTTAGGCTGGAAGCTGAAAGCCAGGACAGACAGAGTTGTCATCTCTGGTTTGTTGCCGGTGCCACGTGATAGCGAGGCTAGGAATAGGGAGAGAGTGCAGTTGAACACGTGGCTGCAGGAATAGTGTAGGAGGGAGGGCTTCAGGTATTTGGATAATTGGAGCGCATTCTGGGGAAGGTGGGACCTATACAAGCAGGACGGGTTGCATCTGAACCAGAGGGGCACCAATATCCTGGGAGGGAGGTTTGCTAGTACTCTTCGGGAGGGTTTAAACTAATTTGGCAGGGGAATGGGAACCGGATTTGTAGTCCAGCAACTAAGGTAGCCGATATTCAGGACGCCAAAGCGTGTAATGAGGCAGTGGGGAAGGGAACACTGACAAAGGAGAGTATTTGCAGGCACGGAGATGGGTTGAAGTGTGTATACTTCAACGCAAGAAGCATCAGGAATAAGGTGGGTGAACTTAAGGCATGGATCGGTACTTGGGACTATGGTGTGGTGGCCATCACGGAAACTTGGATAGAAGAGGGGCAGAAATGGTTGTTGGAGGTCTCTGGTTATAGATGTTTCAATAAGATTAGGGAGGGTGGTAAAAGAGGTGGGGGGGGGGTGGCATTATTAATTAGAGATAGTATAACAGCTGCAGAAAGGCAGTTCGAGGAGTATCACCCTATTGAGGTAGTATGGGTTGAAGTCAGAAATAGGAAAGGAGCAGTCACCTTGTTAGGAGTTTTCTATAGGCCCCCCAATAGTAGCAGAGATGTGGAGGAACAGATTGGGAAACAGATTTTGGAAAGGTGCAGAAGTCACAGGGTAGTAGTCATGGGTGACTTTAACTTCCCAAATATTGAGTGGAAACTCTTTAGATCAAATAGTTTGGATGGGGTGGTGTTTGTGCAGTGTGTCCAGGAAGCTTTTCTAACACAGTATGTAGATTGTCCGACCAGAGGAGGGGCAATATTGGATTTAGTACTTGGTAATGAACCAGGGCAAGTGATAGATTTGTTAGTGGGGGAGCATTTTGGAGATAGTGACCACAATTCTGTGACTTTCACTTTAGTAATGGAGAGGGATAGGTACGTGCAACAGGGCAAGGTTTACAATTGGGGGAAGGGTAAATACGATGTTGTCAGACAAGAATTGAAGTGCATAAGTTGGGAACATAGGCTGGCAGGGAAGGACACAAGTGAAATGTGGAACTTGTTCAAGGAAGAGATGATCGAGTGAGGGAACCATGGTTGACAAGAGAGGTTGAATGTCTTGTTAAGAGGAAAAAGGTGACTTATGTAAGGCTGAGGAAACAAGGTTCAGACAGGGCATTGGAGGGATACAAGATAGCCAGGAGGGAACTGAAGAAAGGGATTAGGAGAGCTAAGAGAGGGCATGAACAATCTTTGGCGGGTAGGATCAAGGAAAACCCCAAGGCCTTTTACACATATGTGAGAAATATGAGAATGACTAGAGCGAGGGTAGGTCCAATCAAGGACAGTAGCGGGAGATTGTGTATTGAGTCTGAAGAGATAGGAGAGGTCTTGAATGAGTACTTTTCTTCTGTATTTACAAATGAGAGGGGCGATATTGTTGGAGAGGACAGTGTGAAACAGATTGGTAAGCTCGAGGAAATACTTGTTAGGAAGGAAGATGTGTTGGGCATTTTGAAAAACTTGAGGATAGACAAGTCCCCCGGGCCTGACGGGATATATCCAAGGATTCTATGGGAAGCAAGAGATGAAATTGCAGAGCCATTGGCAATTATCTTTTCATCCTCACTGTCAACAGGGGTGGTACCAGGGGATTGGAGAGTGGCGAATGTCGTGCCCCTGTTCAAAAAAGGAACTAGGGATAACCCTGGGAATTACAGGCCAGTTAGTCTTACTTCGGTGGTAGGCAAAGTAATGGAAAGGGTACTGAAGTATAGGATTTCTGAGCATCTGGAAAGACACTGCTTGATTAGGGATAGTCAGCACGGATTTGTGAGGGGTAGGTCTTGCCTAACAAATCTTATTGGATTCTTTGAGGAGGTGACCAAGCATGTGGATGAAGGTAAAGCAGTGGATGTAGTGTACATGGATTTTAGTAAGGCATTTGATAAAGTTCCCCATGGTAGGCTTATGCAGAAAGTAAGGAGGCATGGGATAGTGGGAAATTTGGCCAGTTGTATAACAAACTGGCTAACCGATAGAAGTCAGAGAGTGGTGGTGGATGGCAAATATTCAGCCTGGATCCCAGTTACCAGTGGCGTACCGCAGGGATCAGTTCTGGGTCCTCTGCTGTTTGTGATTTTCATTAATGACTTGGATGAGGGAGTTGAAGGGTGGGTCAGTAAATTTGCAGACGATACAAAGATTGGTGGAGTTGTGGATAGTAAGGAGGGCTGTTGTCGGCTGCAAAGAGACATAGATAGGATGCAGAGCTGGGCTGAGAAGTGGCAGATGGAGTTTAACCCTGAAAAGTGTGAGGTTGTGCATTTTGGAAGGACAAATATGAATGCGGAATACAGGGTTAACGGTAGAGTTCTTGGCAATGTGGAGGAGCAGAGAGATCTTGGGGTCTACGTTCATACATCTTTGAAAGTTGCCACTCAAGTGGATAGAGCTGTGAAGAAGGCCTATGGTGTGCTCGCGTTCATTAACAGAGGGATTGAATTTAAGAGCCGTGAGGTGATGATGCAGCTGTACAAAACTTTGGTAAGGCCACATTTGGAGTACTGTGTACAGTTCTGGTCGCCTCAGTTTAGGAAGGATGTGGAAGCTCTGGAAAAGGTGCAAAGAAAATTTACCAGGATGTTGCCTGGAATGGAGAGTAGGTCTTACGAGGAAAGGTTGAGGGTGCTAGGCCTTTTCTCATTAGAGCGGAGAAGGATGAGGGGCGACTTGATAGAGGTTTATAAGATGATCAGGGGAATAGATAGAGTAGACAGTCAGAGACTTTTTCCCCAGGTGGAACACACCATTACAAGGGGACATAAATTTAAGGTGAAAGGTGGAAGATATAGGAGGGATATCAGAGGTAGGTTCTTTACCCAGAGAGTAGTGGGGGCATGGAATGCACTGCCTGTGGAAGTAGTTGAGTCGGAAACATTAGGGACCTTCAAGCAGCTATTGGATAGGTACATGGATTACGGTAAAATGATATAGTGTAGATTTATTTGTTCTTAAGGGCAGCACGGTAGCATTGTGGATAGCACAATTGCTTCACAGCTCCATGGTCCCAGGTTCGATTCCGGCTTGGGTCATTGTCTGTGCGGAGTCTGCACGACCTCCCCGTGTCTGCGTGGGTTTCCTCCGGGTGCTCCGGTTTCCTTCCACAGTCCAAAGATGTGCGGGTTAGGTGAATTGGCCAATGATAAATTGCCCTTAATGTCCAAATTGCCCTTGGTGTTGGGTGGAGGCGTTGAGTTTGGGTAGGGTGCTCTTTCCAAGAGCCGGTG
The DNA here is from genome assembly GCF_047496885.1 of Scyliorhinus torazame. NCBI lineage: Eukaryota > Metazoa > Chordata > Chondrichthyes > Carcharhiniformes > Scyliorhinidae > Scyliorhinus > Scyliorhinus torazame. Next base: position 78,128,141 of record NC_092721.1, on the reverse strand, counting down.
CAGACTCAAAGGGCCGAATGGCCTCCTTCTGCACTGTAAATTCAATGATAATCTATGATTAATCTAGGACAAAGGTTCGGCACAACATCATGGGCTGAAGGGCCTGTTCTGTGCTGTATTTTCTATGTTCTATGTTCTATGTACCACACCTGATAAGCAACCACAATGTGCTAACCCCTCACTGTCTTTAAGTTCACTAAGACAATCCAATAGATAGACTTTTATCCCCCTCGAGCCCCCAATTTGTTGTGGGCCAGGGTTTAGAGAACCCCAAAGTGTATCATGGAGTTCACCTGACCCACAACTTTTAATAGATTGTGGTATGGGTTTGCACACGGCCCACTCTACAGGTGTGGTACAGCACAAATGGAAAAGTATTTTTTAAAGCAAAACAATGTTTATTCTATGAACTCAAGTTAACCTTTTTAAAACATACAGTGAACATCTTAGCAACCATCAATTCAAATACAACTCCCAAAGAATGTAACACTCAGTAATCCTTAATAACTTCCCAAACAACATCCAGAAGACAAAAGAAACACCTTTTAACAGAAGCACATCGGGTTTACATTCACTACTGAAAACATTTATTATTCTGAATTCACCGAATGATCAAGAGATAGTCCTTTCATGGCAGAGAGATCAACAGTACACATGATTTGTCTGGCTTCAGCTCCAACACTGAAAACAAAACTAAAACACACCCTGCAGCAAACAGCCTAAAACGAAAGTAAAAAGCTGACAGACAGCCCAGCTCCACCCACACTCTGATATCACTGATTAACACCCATTTCTTAAAAGTACATTTCTTAAACACCCATTTCTTAAAGGTACTCTCACATGACACAATGAATGTACAAGATATCAGGGCTTGCTGGCAACACGAACAGTAGTTACTGTGAGATTACCATCGAGCTGATTTGAACATGCAACTTGTGCAGATAATGGAGGCGAAATAGGGAAGGGCTGTCATATAAACAGAATACACTGGAAACGCTCAGCCAGTCTGGCAGTATTGATGGAGAGAGAAACAGAGCAACACTGTGCCATATTTAATTGACACCTCCCTGGAGGTTATTTTGGAGGCAAAGAGTGCAGGAGGTTGCTGCTTTTCCAGAAGACTGATGGAGGAGGATGGCCAGTATGACCAAATAGACATGGCTGCAGGTAGCTATGAAGGTCAGCAGTTGTGATGTTGTCATCAGGGCCTGCACACAGTGCAGCAATTACCTTTCCAGGGCTGGCAAGGTTATTCTCATCTCTTTAATGGTCTTTTGTATAGGAAGGTTAACATAGAAACATAGAAAATAAGAGCAGGAGGAGGCTATTCAGCCTTTCGAGCCTGCTCCACCATTCATTATGGTCATGATTAACCAACTCAGTAACCTGTTCCTGCTTTCTCCCCATATCCTTTGATCCCTTTAGCCCAAGAGCTATGTTGTTGCCAATTTGCACCGGAGACGCTAATAATGTTGCTCTTTTTAACTGGATACTGATATGACAGTTATTAATGATGATATTGTTTTTCAGAGTCGCCAGGTATCAGATGATACCACCACAAGGTAGTATATCGATCAAAGACCCAACAACCAGTTAGTTAGTTCAAGTTCAATGATAGTTCATTTACACACAAGAATTACTTTGACATGCAACATAAAACACTCAAAGCTAAATTATATCTAACACTACAACAACCTGTACTTAACTTCAGGCACTTGGCTTTATGCAGAAGAACAAGGCCTTTGTTTGGATCTTGCGTGGCTGGGTCTGGAGAAGTGACTTTGTTTCTGCTGGGCGATCTATCTGGTAGCGATCGTTGGTCTTGAACTTGCTTCTGGTCGTGGTGCTGCAATTGGTATCAGGCGTAGGCCAGGCCAAGAGAGTGCCGGTGCTCCGGGGCCAAAAGAGACTGAACACATGGCAGTGTCTCTTTTTATTCTTCGGGGTTTGGCGCTCCTTTGGACGGTCCCTAGCTTTGGACCCAATAATTTGGTAGGCTTTGATTACTGCCTTCGATTTTAGCCAATAAAGGGGCAGGTGCCTTGATGGTTGGGCGTGTCCTGAGCGGTCATTGACCTTGGCTGTTTGGGCTTCCTGGGTGAAGGAAGTGGCGCCGATGAGTCTGTATCTGTATCTGATACCTGAGTACAAGTCTTGTTCTGGGGAAATGGGCCATTAGAATACAAATCGGCTGGGCGTTTCGATAGTGTCTGGTTATCTAGTGGCCAATACACACTTAAGCTCTGAGTTCGCCTGGATCCTGCATTGGCCATATTTCCCGTGATTCTTTGCAAGTGGCCATACTTCCCTTGTAAGTGGCCATCCCAGATGGCTACAATGTCTAACTCCTTCTACGTAACATACCATCTTTTAGCATCAGCTGCTTTGTGTGGTAGCGCATTCCACATCCTACATGCAGCAATAAAGACCATCTTTTCACAGGGTTCATTCCTGACCCTTCATATGCATAGACAGCATTCACACTCAGGTATTATGCACCACAATCTAGTGAAGTCCATCAAATGTCACTGTGCCTTATAATCCACACACCACATCACTCTTCTTGTCCTCATTGCAGGAGAACATAGCTTAAACTCAAAGGAGTGGCAACAAACTGTGGATGGAGTGCTATTACAGTCAAAGCTGATGACAATGGAGGAGGTGTCCCTGGAGATCGGCAGGGTGGGAGCTGGCCTGGCTATCGCTCAGGGAGAAGATGGGGAATTGCTTAGGAAATCAGAAGCACAAAGGGACTTGGAAGTCCTTGTTGATGATTCTCTTAAGTTTAACGTGCAGGTTCAGTCGGCAGTTCGGAAGGCAAATGCAGTGTTAGCATTCATGTCGAGAGGGCTAGAATACGAGAGCAGGGAGGTACGTCTGAGGTTATATAAGGATCTGGATAGACCCCATTTGGAGTATTGTGAGCAATTTTGGGCCCTGTTTCTAAAGAAGGATGTGCTGGCCTTGGAAAGGGTCCAGAGGAGGTTCACAAGAATGATCCCTGGAATGAAGAGCCTGTTGTAGGAGGAACGGTTGAGACTCTGGGTCTGTACTTGTTGGAGTTTAGAAGGATGGGGGAATCTTATTGAAACTTAGAGGATACTGTGAGGCCTGGATAGAGTGGACGTGGAGAGGATGTTTCCACTTGTAGGAAAAACTAGAACCAGAGGACACCATCTCAGACTAAAGGGACAATCCTTTAAAACAGAGATGAGGAGGAATTTCTTCAGCCAGTTGTTGGTGAATCTGTGGAATTCTTTGCCTCAGAAGACTGTGGAGGCCAAATAACTGAGTGTAATTAAGACAGAGATAGATAGGTTTTTGATTAATAAGGGGCTCAGGGGTTATGGGGAGAAGGCAGGAGAATGGGGATGAGAAAAATATTGGCCATGATTGAATGGCACAGCAGACTTGATGGGCCGAGTGGCCTAATTCTGCTCCTATGTCTTATTATCTTATCGTCTTATCCCCAACCAGGTTTAAAGGGAAAAACTGTTGTTTGGATTTACAACTAGCCTCATTAGAATTATATCAACTTTATCTTGTTGAAAATTATCCAAAATATTTTCTTGGGGGAGTATCTTCCATCAGTGCCAGACTTACACCACGGATGGCCCATTGATTCCGATTTCTCCCTTTATACTGATGCTGTGAAGCTAGATCGAGCCTTAAATTTAGCCTTGCTTTGCACTCGCCTTCCTTAAATTGTTGCATTGGCGGTGCCACGTGTGACCTGTACTCTGTTTAGAAAGAGACATATTTGCACAAAATGGCACTTTATTGGCTTTTCAAATTGCCTGAATTGGCTGCGGGTTTGACCCGCGGGAGTTACCAAATTCATTCGCAACCCACCTCTAGGTATTCCGGCATGAAATGGAAAGGTGCTGGGTTTGCAGCCTGATGCCTTTATCTTCGTGAATTTCTTGCATCATCCACCTCTTATCCTGTCTCCAACTGCCACATAATATTGCACCCCATACAGCATAAATATGCTTCTTTTCTCCGGAGTTTCAAAGTAGATGTGGATTTGCTCTGGATTAGTGGGGAGCATTACAAAGAGTTTTTCCACAGCATTAGCACCATGTCAAAGTATTTTGTTCTCTGATCCCATTAATGTATGTTCAAAAAAAAACCTGAAAGTTGCATTCTGTGAATCCCACTTGAGTGAATTCAACTGGATTGAAGTTGAAAATGTATATGAGTGTTCTACCCTTGTCTCTTGTATCAATAACTTGGAATGTCACCACTCTGCACCATATTTGTACTGTATATGGTGTCATGGATCTCTAGAATATGATACCATTTTCAGACATTCACAAATACCATGGAATTCCAGCGATTTACATACAATATATATACTAATATTATTTAACACAACAATACTACATTATATATATATATGTTTATTAATAATATGTAACTCCATCACACTACAAATATGTATTAGTACTATAGAATGAAAAGACTTGTATTTATATAAGACTTTTCATGCCCTCAGAACATCCCAATATAGTTTACAAACAATTAAGAATTTGGATGTGTAGTGTGGAAACAGTGAGGAGTATAGAATTACCAGCACAACATTTTAATATGGCAAAATTGATTTTTGGCTGTGTTGAATTTGTAACTTGTATTTTTGCACTGCCTCAATCAGAATATATAGTGTTAATCATGCAAAGTATTTCTCAAAAGGAATCCTCATCTACTTGGTTTCAGACACACTGACTGTAGCATTCTTCATAAATGCAAAGCGATAGACGAAGAGCCAAAATATTCCAGGTGTCAATTTTACTGGAGTGCTCACATTCGTCAACAAGTATCTTAGGCCTGGACCAGAGATTGCCTCCATTCACCAGTGATGAATGGTTGTTTAGTTTAAATGAATCATAAGAGCTGTGTTATCTGCTGCCTTTGTTTTCAGGGTCCTCTGGGGGGTATTTGCAACACTCATGGGCACAGTTCAAAAGGTTGGCTTGAACATTGGGTAGTGATGCTGATTGATTTCAGAGATGAATTGGAAAAGAGATGGGGTTATGTGGCCTCTTCAACTTGGTGGGGCCCACTGATTTATTCTAGGGGTGTCCAGTCAATCAGAGAGCAGTCAGAAGCTTTGTAACTCAGTCACCACTTGTAAGTTCTGCCCCAGCTATAAGCAGAATCAAACTATTTACTTTAAAAAAAATACTTTTTTGGCATTTTGCCATGCTGGGAGGGCTGCAATTTATTGTTCATCTCAAGTCGAGTTGGCCTTGAAGTGATGGTGGCTCTTCTTCCTCAAATGCTGCAGTCTGCACGGTGAAGGTTCTCCTATTGTGTTGCAGCGGTTTGATACAACTGAGTAACAATCTATGCCAATGGACAACCACATTGATGTGGGGCTGGAAGCCAAATTAGAAAAGGATGACAGGTTTCCGTCCCAGAAAGAAATTAATGAACCAGTTAGGTTTATTTTAATGATAATCCAGCAGCTTCAGATCACTTTTACTGCTTCCACCTTTCTATTTCCAGATATGTAAAACTGAATTCAAGTTCTCAAACTTATATCGTGTGATTGGAACTCATATTTTCTGGGTTATTGTACCACAATAATTTTCATAAATATATGTATAGCACTTTTAACATAGTGAATCATCCCAAGGTACTTTACAGAAATTTTATCAGCAAAATATGAAGAAGAGATATTAGCAGAGGCGGATTTACAATGAAACATACCGTGACCAGGCACAGGGGGCGGGATTCCCTGCTACCTGACGCCGATATCGTAATCGGCGATCGGGAGGAGAATATCTTCCAATGCCCAAATCGGTAGTGGCGCCGGTTTGACGCCAGTTTCGCGTCTCTGCCCCCTCCGAAATGACGTCATTGCATTGCACGCCGCATGCCGTTGAAACGGCGTTGGCGCTTCATCGGAAGGCAGTCCCGCGATGCTCTGCTCCCAATGGGCTGTGTTCCTGACCGCGCGGTTGACATGCGATCTGAGTGGTCGGGAACCTGGCATGGCAGCTGCGGACTGTGTCCAGCGCTGCCACACTCGGCCGGGAGCCGTGCCACTGGCCGGGGGTCTTTCTCGGAGCTGTGGGGACTGGTGGGGGGTTGGCCAGGATATGGCCAGGGGTTGGCATGTGGGGCTGAATTTGGCGGGTCGGGTCCACGCACGGCCAGAGCCATATTGTATGGCGCCACCACTGCAGGCCGCCACTATGCGCATGCTCGGACATGGACGGCCATTTTTGGCGCAGGAGATGGGAGTTTTACCCGGCGCCGCTGCTAGCCCCTCACCGGTCCCGGAATCGGTGAGGATTCGGCGCCGATTTTGGCGTCAGAAAATGACCAGGAATTCTCTGCTTTAGCCGGTACTTAGCTGCTGAAATGCAGAATCCAGCCCTAGGTCTCCCAACAACAAACGGTTCTAAAATGATGAGTGAGTCTCGCAAAGCTAATAAGGACAGAACTACTTTGAAATCCTGCCCATAACGTGCATGTCAATCACTCTGCTGAGCCCATCACAGAGGAGAGGGCAGCTCTTTCCTGACACAATCACCCGTCAGAACGACACCATCCATGTGGTTTGCACCTGCACAGTGAGGAGAGGCAGGATGGAATCAGGGGAGACCCAACTCGCAGTGCCTAATGGGAGTTGTACTTCTGACATGTGCAGTGATGGTTGGCGCCCAACCTTTGGGAGTTTCAATCTGAGAAAGTATGAGCCAAGGTGCCTCTCATATGGGCGGAGCTGGAATGGGAGGTGTGCACCTCTTAATCTCAACCCTGGGTGGCGTGAACCAGGACCGCACCTGTTTAACTCTTTGTCCCTCACCCCCCCATCCAGCAGCTCCCTCCTTCATTCACACCCCCATCCCTCCCTCACTCTCTCACCCATCCCATCCCACCCTCACACCATCCCTCTCCCCACACCCCATCCCACATCCCCCAACCCCATCTTTCCCTCACCTCCAACCCTCTCCCATCACTCATTCATGCCTCTCCATCTCCCGCACTCCACCTTCACTCCATCCCCCACACACCCTCCAATCACACCCCACCTTCATTCCCCACATTCCCCTTACTTCACCCCATCCCTACCCTCTCCCCCACACCCTCCCCTCCTACAACGCCGCCCCTACACCCATCTCCTTCAACCACATCTCCACATCACTCCTCTTCACCCCCATCCCCCACCCCTCCTCCACATCATGCCTCCTTTACTCATTATCCCCTACATCCTGTCCTCCAAACCCCCTCCCCCACCCACACACCCCGTCTCCTTCACCCTTTACCTCCCACACCCCATCCCCTACACCCATCCCCCTACTCCCCTCCCCTCACACCCCCTCCCTCCTCACCCCATTCCCCCACTCCCCCCCACATCCCTCCCCTAAACCCCATCTCCCACTCCCCATTCACCTCCCCATCCCCACTCCTCAACCACCCCACCCCCACACCCTTTCCTCACACCCCACCTTTTTCACCCCTCTCCCCCACACTCCTTCCCCACACCCTATCCTACACACACCCTCCTTTACCCCATCACCACCCCTCATACCTACCCATCCTTCTTAATCCCTCTCCTTCAACCCCATCCTCCACTTGCTAAGAATTTAGAGGTTTCTTTAGACCCCAGAAATTTTGTCAATCATTTAATTTATCCTCTTTGAAGCATAAAGACAATACCTAAAATTAGCTGTGTATTTTATGAAAGAATGATAATTGGTCAGATGTTCGGGTGTTACCTTATTTAATAGGCAGTCTGGCAGGGAAAAGATTGTTGAAGATGCAGGCAAGAATTTTGTCTTCACTCAACATGTTAGGAAGTAATGGATTTGATGTGCAGCAGTTCTCCTGAGATGATATTTCTACAGTGGGAACTGTAGAAATTCACAGCACAGAAGGAAGCTATTTTTCCCACCATTGTCACAACACAGCTCTCAGAAAGAACTATTCACCTCATCCTATTCGCCATACTTTGTTTGAATGACAAATATAAAATGTATGAAGGAGTATATTCCTGTCACTGTTTCTGGTGCGAATGTTCCATGTCTGAATCACACGTAATTCATATCAATATTCAGTGTGTTACCATATTTCATTTGGTTGCGAAAAAGACTTCTGCGGGCAACTTACTCTACCTGCTGTAAGAATGAGTTCAATTTTCAGGTATACAGAGAGGTTTTAGAAATTAAGACTGGGGTGTGCTGGTTGCTGGAAGTAAGTTGCAGAGAAGAAAAATAAAGTTGTTTACATAAATAGTCAGAAAGTAGCCTCAAAAGGGTGCCACGACAGCGTAAGGGCGGCACGGCAGCACAGTGGTTAGCACAGTTGCTTCACATCTCCAGGGTCCCAGGTTCGATTCCCGGCTTGGGTCACTGTCTGAGCGGAGTCTGCACGTTCTCCTCCTGTCTGTGTGGATTTACTCCGGGTGCTCCGGTTTCCTCCCACAGTCCAAAGATGTGCAGGTTAGGTGGATTGGCCATGATAAATTGCCCCTTAGTGTCCAAAAAAAAGGTTAGGCAGGGATTACTAGGTTACAGGGATAGGGTGGAGGTGTAGTCTCAGGTAGGGTGTTCTTTCCAAGGGCCGATGCAAACTCGATGGGCTGAATGGTCTCCTTCTGCACTGTAAATTCTATGATCTATGATCTAAATAAATATATATTTTTTTTAGAAAATATTTTATTGAGGCATTTATAATTTTACAATTTTATACATCAAATTTTCAACAAAAAGAAAAACACAACAATATAACCAACAAACCCCCCCCCCCCCCCGAGCACAAAACCCCAGCCAACATGGCTTACATAAACAGTGCCACCTTCCCCAACCACCCTCCGTTGGTTCTTCTGCCCTTACTCGTCTCTCTCATGCCTGCCCTTCCCCCAGCTGCCGACAGCTTAATTCTTCTCGAAGAAGTCGATGAACGGCTGCCACCTCCGAGCAAACCCCTGCAATGACTCCTTCAAGGCGAATTACATTTTCTCGAGTCTGAGAAACCCCTCCATGTCACTAACCCATACCCCGAACTTTGGGGGTTCCGAGTCCCTCCACCCTAGTAAGATCCGTCTCCGGGCCACCAGGGAGGCAAAGGCCAGGATGTCGGCCTCTCTCACGCCCTGGGCTCCCAGGCCTTCGGACACACCGAAGATCGCCACCTCTGGACTCGGCGCCACCTTCATTTGTAAGACCTCTGACATGACATCAGCAAATCCCTGTCAGAAACCCCTCAGCCTCGGACACATCCAAAAGATATGGACATGATTCACAGGACCTCCCGCACAGTGCCCGCACCTATCTTCCACCCTATCAAAGAACCTGCTCATCCAGGCCACAGTCATGTGTGCCCTGTGGACCACCTTAAACTGTATCAGGCAGAGGCTGGCGTACGACGAGGATGCATTAACTCACCTCAGGGCCTTCTTCCATAACCCGGCCTCCAACTCCCTACCCAGCTCCTCTTCCCATTTTCTCTTTACCTCCCCTATTGGGGCCCCCTCCCACTCCATCAGCTCCTTATAGATCTCTGAGACCTTCCCTTCTCCCACTCCTGTTCTCGACACCACCTTATCCAGTAGCCCCTGGGGCGGCAGGTGCGGGAAGGTCGAAACCTGCCCCTGCAAAAAATTCCTCACCTGCAGATACCGGAACCCAATCCCACCGGCAACTCAAACTCCACCTCCAGCTCCTCCAGGCTTGGGAAACCCTCATCACTAAATAGATCCCCAAATCTCTCGATCCCCGCCCACTGCCATCTCCGAACCCCCCCCCCCCCCCCCCGAGTGAACCCGTGGTTATCTCATATCGGTGCCCACACCAACCCCCCTCTAACCCCATGTGCTGCCTCCACTGTCCGCAAGCCCTCAGGGCTACCACCACTACCGGGCTTGTGGAGTACTGAGCCGGCGAAAATGGCAGAGGTGCCATTAACAGTGCCCCTAAATTTGTGTCCTTACATGGGTACGCCTTCACCCTCTCCCATACCGCCCACTCCCCCACTATCCACTTCCTGACCATCGCAATATTTGCCGCCCAGATGTAGTGAATAAAATTTGGGCGAGCCAACCACCAACACCATCGCACCCCCCCACTACAGCAGCACCTTTTCCCCCCGCGGGGTTTCCCCGCCCAAACAAATCCCGCGATCTCTGCATTCACCCATTTGAAGATCGTCTTGGGAATAAAAATAGGGAGGCTTTGGAAAACAAACAAAAACCTCGGGAGTGCCGGCATATTAACAGTCTGAACCCGCCCCGCCAATGACAACGGGAGCGCGTCCCACCTCCGAAAGTACCCCCTCATCTGATCTACCCACCAACCCAAATTTAGCTTATGCAGCTGCCCCCATTCCCACGCCACCTGGATACCCAAATACCGAAAGCTCCCTCCCACCACCTTGAACGGCATCTCTCCCAATCTCCTTCTCTTGTCCCCTCGCCTGGATCGCTAAGATCTCACTCTTACCCATATTCAATTTGTATCTCGAAAACTGGCCGAATTCCTCTTATATCCCCATAATCCCTCCAATTCCCCCCAGCAGGTCTGATATGTACAGGAGCAAGTCATCTGCGTGGAGTGAGACCCTGTGTTGCACCCCCCCCCCCCCCCCACCCGCACCACCAGCTGCCAGACCCTCGACGCCCTCAATGCCAATTCCAACGGCTCTATAGCCAAGGCAGACAACAGTGGGCAAAACAAATATTTCACAAAACATTGGCAAGATTACATGTGTGGGTATCAGATACAACTGAAGTTAACAGTTTTATATGTTACGTTATTGAAAGCTTTATATGTTACGTTATTGGCTGGAAAAGCCATATCGGTCCTTTGAATGATTTACCATGGTGCTTAGGGAGGAGTAGGATATGGTTGAAATGTAAATATATATGTTTTGTATTCATTTTCACTATTGAAGATGATACAGCGGTAGGTATAAAAGATATTGACTCCTTCAATGTAAATGCATAAATTGCCTTAGCTTGGTTTGAGGCCCTGGAGATTGATCAGCTTGCTGGACCTGATAACATTTAACCTCGAATGCTGTAGAAATTGGAGAGGTACTATGCGAGCCATTAATTTAGCTGCCTAATGGTTCTTTGAGATCTGAACTAGTTTGAATTGACTTGAGAGAGAGCTTGATGCATGAATGCTTAAACATATGTGCCAAGCCACATGCAGTAATAGCTAGATAGGAACACAGGGACAAGACTAGCAGTTCAGCTCCCTGAGCTTGTCCTGCCATGAAAGTCGATCTGTATATTATTCTAGTTACCGAGTTTTGTTCCATATTTTGTAAGTAAAGCTTTGCAATTCATGTTTTAATAGGCCTGAATTACATAATTAAACGGTTGCAAAACGAATTTCTAGCTATGTTAAAAACCATTAATTTGATGATTCATGGTTCAAAATAAAATGCCTACCAGCACTAATATTTTTCACTTAAAATGTACAGCTTTACTGATATTTGGGGACTCAAATGATTAATACATAGGAAAACAACATAATAGAAAACTGAGAAATTATATGACCAACACATTTTCTAAGAGCCCCTGCACCTCATAATGACCAGCGACACCATTGGTGGTGGCTGGAGTGGGAGGTGTGTGTGTTGTGGGGGATGGGTGAAGAGACAGCGAGTGTGTGTGAGGGGTGGGGATAGAGAGAAGATGTGGGAGCGTTGGGGGAAAAGAGATAGCGTGTGTGCGAGGGGTTCGAGAAGAGAGAGAGTGTGTGCGAGGGGTGGGGATAGAGAGAAGATGTGGGAGAGTTGGGGGAAAAGAGATAGAGTGTGTGCTAGGGGTTTGAGAAGAGAGAGTGTGTGGGAAGGGTGGGGGCAAGAGAAAGAGTGTGTGCGAGGGGTGGGGATAGAGAGAAGATATGTGAGGGTTGGGGGAAAAGCGAGAGAGAGTGTGAGGGATGCGGGAAGAGAAAGAGTGTGTGTGAAGGGTACGGGGAAGAGAGTGTGTGTGAAGGGTGGGAGGAAGAGAGAGAGTGTGTGCGAGGGGTGGGGGAAGAGAGAGTGTGTGTGTGAGGGGTGGGGGAAGAGAGAGTGTATGCGAGGGGTGGGGGGAGAGAGAGTGTATATGAGAGATGGGGAAGAGAGAGGGTGTACAAGAGGTGGGGGAAGAGAGAGAGTGTACGAGGATGGGGAAGAGGAAGACAGTGTGCAAGGGTTGGTGGAAGCGATTGTGTGTTCCAGGGGTAGAAGGAAGAGAGAGTGTGTGCGAGGGGAAGAGAGAGATAGTGTGCGAGGGGTGGGGGGGAAGAGAGAGAGAGTGTGCAAGGAGAAGAGAGAGAGAGAGTATGGGAGGGATGGGCTTCAGCCTTCAGATCCCAGGGTGGAGCACAGTGGGGGTGGGATCCTGAAAAGGAAGCTAAAATCTAGGCCCCATGAACTATGAATCTGCTATGACAAAGAGATAGGGTTTGGGAACATCATAAAGCAGGTTGAGATGTTTACTGAGAGAATTTCAGAGTTCATGTGCTAGGCAGTTGCAGGCACTGTCCTCGGTGGTGGAACAATAATGATTGGCATGCTAAGGAGGCCTGAATTGGAGGAATGGGGAGACCTCAGGGTTCAAGGAGTTTACAGAGATAGAGAAGGGTAAAGATTTGAAAAGAAGCATGCAGATGTTTCTATGAAAATGTCCAGTAGGACAGTTAAATGTTATTACAGTATGATTGATTTACACCAATGCAGATGTTACATACCCTTCAACATAAATGTACAAATCATATTGGTGAAACATAATGTGGGTTCTTCAGTTGAAGATAAGATTATGTACGGATAGATTTACTAGGAAATTAAATATAATACATTTAGTCTGTACCCTGCTGATGCTGACTGCATACAAGTTAAGGGATTAGTGCATCAGACCCTGTAAAGATGATAATGAATTTAAATATGCTTCCTTAAAGTTATATGCACATCATATCACAACATCCTCTTTTTCCTAACTAAAGATTTACCCTTAAAGAATCAAGCTATTTAGATGAAAATGGGAGAAAATATCATTGTGTATGAATGTACTTTAACACAGAGCAATAAATTTACAAGCCTCTGAAATGTTTTGGCTGCTTGTTTACCTGTCCAGACTCAGTTGTGTCTGCTGGAGGCTGCTGTATGTTTTCAGAATACTAGTTAGGAGTGCTTTGTTTGTGTTGCATCTTAGACTGTGGGTCTGTGCGCAATAGGACTGCTTGGTGTTTGTGGCTGTGGTATTGTTTCGGTTTGGCATCAGTTTTGTTGCACTGTCATGCCATTTGGTGTTCATACTTGGTACGATCTTGGTTGTGGGCATATGCTGATGATTTCTGATGAATTCCAGGCTCCACCAGATGGGTGTTGTACTCTAAATTCCTGCCCGATGTTCAGGTTATGTAATTCGTTACTCACATCCAGTCGTGTGAACCGTTCACCTTCTCTATTTTTCAATCAAGGCATCGCGCACTCTTGGGAGTATTGGCACGTGATGACTGAGGAGGTTTACCTTCACTTTTCTGCAAAAAGCAATCCCTCATTTGTTCCACAGTGCACTGCGATGCGCACGTTTGGAATGGGTGTATCTACTGGGTTAAAATTGGTCCTAAGTTCACAGTGGGCAGTCAGTGGCGCATGCAGCTGCATGGCTACCTTGCCGGCTGCGGCATTGATGTTCCATGCCCGTCCACCCCGATCCCACAGCCCACCTCGTGGCCACCCACGTTATTCCCCCCGGCCCTGACAGAAGCCCCGCCGGCCAGCAGCACAACTGTCAGCAAACTATGGTGATGTTGGACACTTTCTGTATCCCCACTCTCTCTCACCAGCCACGATGCCTCTTTCACCATTTTTAAGAATACAAGTGAACCGTGCCTTCGGGAACTTGGCCCATCGGAGGTGGAACATCGTGGAGGCCCCGGAGAATACCGGGTGGGGCCCACTAATGACATGCAAAGGGTGTTTGCTGTATGTGTGTTCTAGACCACATTGACGCGTATTGAGGTGACGGAGAATTGCTATTTGCCGTCAAATTGGTGCCGACCACGATTTTATCGTCGGAACCTATTCTCACCCAATCGCGTTTTGCGATTTCTGCATCAGCCAAAGGATCTCATTTACTTACGAATTGGTCAATGGTTTCTGTCGGTTGTTGCCTAAAAGACATTCTAGCCGGTGTATTCAGAAGTTGGGCTTCAGTCATAATTGACCATTTTGGGTGTTGACCGTACTTTTTCTGGAGTTTTCAGATGACCGTCAGAAAGAGCTGATATGCTCAATATGTGGGGGGCTTCCTGGTCTATAGAATTTTTTTGAAGTCTTTTTAAATCTGGTTCAGGAGTACTGAGGCCCAGAGAACACAGCTTGATGCAATGTTGGGACAAAGTGAATTCAGCCAGAAGCCTTCCAATTGAGTGTTTGGAATGTTGTTGTCACCGTTTAACTTTCTGTAGGATTTTAATGTTATCTGGAGCTTTTGACAACTAGCAAGTTTATTAAAGCTCCTTTAGACTAAATTTGGCTGAGGTGCAGCATTTTTAGTAGCCACTGCCTTAGCTGATCATAGATCATTGCTTGATTGGTGGTGCTGTTGAGCTCTTTCTGGTTTTTCCCGGTTTTAGCTCGTAGCTCCACCCACAAAGCAGTAAGTTAGGTGACAGAATGGCAGCAGATTTCAAAAGTGAAAACAAACAGTGAAAAAGTATTTTACAGGCTTCTTCTGGCTATTTGTAGATTGATCATTCTTTCTAGCTCAGTCTGCAGTACTTTAATTTCCCAGAAGTAGCAATAATGGGCACTCTCCCTGTCTATGAGTTCTGCTTACAGTAAGACCTCCAGACATGGCTGTTTAATTTCTGCTCCTGCGTCAACTTCGCAGCAGATAAACATTTACTATTTACCCTAATCTGCATATAAACAATCTTACCAGGACCTCATGGCTGCTGGCTGGAGTGAGGTGCAAGCGCAGAATGGAGGTATAGTATGTAGAATCCCAACAAAGCTGAAGAATCCTTACACAAGGATTGGTGAAACAATGTGGGTTCTTTATTTGAAGATAAGACTATATACAATAGCACACACTGGAAAACTGAGGCACATGTTTGACCACTGCTGTTCAGACTAACTCCAAATCATGGAATTAAGGCATCATAACCTGTCTAGGTGGTACTGATTAACATTAGTTTAAGATCCATCCCCTTCAGGTACATTCACATCATTATCAGAACAACAGAGTGAAAAGCATTGTCATGGAAATGTGTAGTAGAGCCCCTGAGGGATCAAGTGTAGTAAACTGTTCTGCCGAGAACATTGGAACTGAAGTTATGGGGACCTTGGACACCAAGTTGTAAGAATTATATGCCACTGGGAAAAAAAAGAGTGGGTTGTCAGCTGTGTGGCCTGCCACCAGTGACCACTCAATGTGGCTGCAATAAGTTCACGGATGCAGAAATCCATTCACCAGAATTCCTTTTATTTACAAAACCAACAGCTGAACAACCAGGTGCATTCAGCTTGCTGTAAACACTGGGAGTGCAGAGACTCTGACACTCCCTGTGAAATACAGAGAAAGGGGTTCCCTGGTTGGGCCACTAATCAGGGAACTCATATTCTAATTGGCCAATCTCAAAGGACTGGCCTAAGTCATTACGGCGGCTGTGCCTTCTCCCTTTATAACCACACCATTGTAAGGATGGAGCAGGTCTGAGAGTAGGCAACAGTTGCCAGACGCTCATCGACTGCATGTCTCTGCAGTTCTTGTAGGGACATTTAAGCTCCTATACCCAAAAGAAAACACTTGCAACCACTCCAGAAGGCTGCTAACATCTTACCTCTACCTGATACCACAGTTGCTCCTGTCGTTCAGGAACCTCTTTGACCCATTTTGATCAAACACATCCTATGCAGCCACCAAGGAAACCACAGTTACGAGGATCAGATTATTTGAATGTGCCACATTCATAATGTAAAACTATATTTTCTCTTTCGGCTAGTTCAGTGCAATGTGGAGGGTATGAAACAATAAAGCAGTTAATCTCAGTGACAAGGCAGGCCAACATGAGTCCTGTGAGTGCGGAATTGTGTGTTATATAAGACACTGCTGCAGAATGGTAGGTGAATAGTTCTCTCTTACAAGAAGTCGTTCTCAATCCGATTTTCAGAATGTTCTCACTGCTGAAACATCCATTTCATTCTCATTTATTGTGCCTGCCTTCGCCATGTGTTATGGCCGACCTTTGGCTTTTCACAAACGTATCATATCTTTACATACTTAACATTCTTTTAGTGGCACAATTGTATAATATGCAGCAGATAGAATTACTTTATACACCAGTGATTAACTGTTAAGCAGCACCCTCATCAAATAACCCAAGCAAGGGAATCATGGAATGGTACACCATTTATGTGCTCCAAAGTCATTAATGCTGTGGCTTGGGTTTAATTCATATTTATGCTCTGCTGCTTCTGTGGCGATGTGTACTTTAGGGCAGGAACTACACAAAAGGGAGCCAGACTCTCCCAGGAGTGAACCTGAGAATCTTACAACACACAAAAAAACCAAAGGAACAGGAATGGGTCTTTCAGGTCCTTGAACCTGTTATGTCATTCAATAATGGCTGATTTGCAATTTTAACTCCATTGGCCTGCCCTGGTTCCGTATGCCCATACTGAGTGGAACTCTTGATATCATGGTTTGAAATTTTCAACTGACATCACCTCAACAGCTTTTTGGGCGGGACAGATCTAGATTTTCCGCTCAAAGGAAACCATTTGGCCCATTTTGCCTCTGCCACCTGTTTGAAAGATCTATCCAATTAGTCCCACTCCACAATTTGCCCCACAACCTGCAATTTATTAAGTTTTACAATGGGGTGCTTAAAACTGCTGATGGAAAGAATACTCTACCCTAACTATTACATTGTGTAACTTTATCAAAATCTCTTTACCCTTGCACTATATGCACTATATGGAGGCTCCAACTCCATTTACAGGTTTGCTGATGACACGACCGTAGTAGGTCGGATCTCGAACAACGATGAGTCAGAATACAGGAGGGAGATAGAGAACCTAGTGGAGTGGTGTAACAACAACAATCTCTCCCTCAATGTCAGCAAAACAAAGGAGCTGGTCAGAGACTTCAGGAAGCCAAGTATCGTACACACCCCTGTCTGCATCAATGGTGCCGGGGTGGAGATGGTTGACAGCGTCAAGTCACCAACAATCTGCCCTGGTCATCACGGGAACTTGTCTCCCATCCATTGACTCTGTCTACACCTCCCTCTGCCTTGGGAAAGTGGACAGCATATCAAAGACTCCTCCCACCTGGGCTATTCTCTCTTCCAACCTCTTCCATTGGGCAGGAGTTACAAAAGTCTGAGAACACGGGCTAACAGATTCAAAAGCAGCTTCTTCCCCATTGTTACCAGACTCCTGAATGACCCTCTTATGAACTGAACTGATCTCTCTACGCATCTTCTCTGCTGAGTAGTACTACACTCCGCGTGCTTCACCCAATGCCTGTGTCTATGTATTTACATTGTGTGTCTATCATATGTTCTATGTTTTTTCATCTATGGAACAACCTGTCTAGACTGTACGTAGAACAATACTTTTCACTGTACCTCGGTACACGTGGCAATAAACTCAAATCCAAATACTTATTTATAAAATTCAAAGTATATTTAATCTTATTTTTCCATATTTCCACTCCCCCTTTCAGGGAATTATGTATTATATCTTAGGACTCACCGTTCACCTGTACCCTTCAACATCTGTGACTCAGTAAATACTTATAATCCTTACTTTTCTTCCCAGAATGTAAAACCTCCGTATTAAAATGCCCATAAGAAAGATTGGCATCAATGTTTATTAATCCTAGCTGAAAAAGGAATGAAGAAAGTAAACAATAACAAAAATATACTTTGATAGCTTGACATTTAAGAGAATCACAACATTGAATCAGTCCATTAAATAAGAACAGAATCACAGAATAATATAGTACAGTAGAAGCCCATTGGCCCATCGAGTCTGCACCGATGCATGTAAACCACCTGACCTGCCTAGCTAATCCCATTTTCCATCACTTGGTCAATAGCCTTGAATGTTATGACATGCCAGGTGCTCATCAAGGTACTTTTTCAAGGATGCCAGGCAACCCACCTCTACCGCCCTCCCAGGCAGTACATTACAGGGAATACACAGAATAAACAGACAGAGGGTGGATATTCTGTATTCGGAATCTCAAATTGGGCAAATGCCGAGTCAGAGAGGTTTTTTTTAACAGCACTTGTCCACGCTGGCCATCAAGCGCCTATCTATACGAATCCATTTTCCAGCACTTGTTCCATGGCCTTAGATATTATGGCATTTCCAGTGTTCAGCGAGATGTTTTTTAAATGTTGTGAGGGTCCCTACTCTTTCAGTGAGTTTCAGATTCCCACCACCTTCGAGGTGAAAAAAGAAACTTTCTTCAAATCCGCTCGAAATCTCTTGCCCCTTACCTCAAATCTGTGCCCCCCTGGTTATTAACTTCTCAATGAGGTGTTCCAGTTGCGGCTATGCCTGGGTAGGTCGCACGTTCGGCAGCTCCCGCCGTGAACGGACTTTTGGGCCCTTTTGAGGAGCCCCAGCGGCACTTGGACGCCGATTCCTGGTGTGGGAAGGCAACAGTAAGGTTCCCCCAGCATTGCAAGGAGTGGACCAGGAGTGGAGTGGTCAAAAAAAGGGATCTTGGAGAAGAGAGGAGAACGGGCGCGAAAAAGTAAGATGGCGGCGGGCGGAGTGGTCACGGGAGCAGCAGGAGTTCCTGAAAAGCTGCTTTGCGGAGCTGGAAGCAGAGATGCTGGCCCCAATGAAAGCGTTGATTGAGAGGCTGGTGGAGACCCAGAAGGCTCAAGGGGCGGCGATTAGAGAGGTGCAGCAGAAAGCCTCTGAAAACGAGGACGAGATCCTGGGCCTGGCGGTGAAAGTGGCGCATGATGCGCTGCACAAAAAGTGGCAGGAAAAGTTTGAGGGCCTGGAGAACAGGTCGAGGAGGAAGAATCTCTGGATTCTGGGTCTCCCTGAAGGTGTGGAGGGGTCCGACATCGGGGCATACGTAGCCACGATGCTGAATATGCTAATGGGCGCGGAAGCCTTCCCGAGGCTCCTGAAGCTGGATAGGGCTCACAGAGTCCTGGTAAGGAGGCCCAAAGCAAATGAGTCACCAAGGGTTGTAGTGGTGAGGTTTCACCGCTTTACGGACCGAGAGTGCGTCCTGAGATGGGTGAAGAAGGAACGGAGTAGCAGGTGGGAGAATACGGAGATCCGCATCTACCAAGACTGGAGTGCAGAGCTGGCTAAGAAGAGGGCAGGATTCAACCGGGCCAAGGCGGTTCTCCCCCAAAAGGGGGTGAAGTTCGGGCTGTTGCAGCCAGCATGATTGTGGGTCACTTTTCAGGACTGCCACGAGTATTTTGATACGCTGGAGGAGTTGTGGACCTTTATTCAGAACAAAAAATTGGACTCGAACTAATGGTTTGCTGTGGGTTTTGGGAAAGCTGGGGAGTGGGAAGGGGTGATTGGATGTGATATGTGTGCTTTAATGGGCATGGGTATTGTTTTGGAGGGGCCGCTCCTCGCATTCGAAGAGGGGAGGGGGGGGCAGGAGGCCCTGGGTCGTTGGGAATTGGGGAGAGGCTGCAGGAGGAAGGAGCTGTGCCACAGGGGGCGGGGGCCGGCCCAGGTAGAAAATCACGGGCTTTTTTCCCACGCTAGAAAAGTGGGGGGCGTGGCCCGATGGGAGGGGCAGTGCCGGAGGGATGTCCATATCGATTTGAAGGGAGAGGGGGGAACCTTGACGGAGAATCTAAACGGGGGATCGTTGGCAGAGGCGGGAGCGGCTGGGGTCAGCAGGAGTCAGCTGACTTACGGGAGTGCAATGGGGGGGAGCAAGGGGGCTAGACAGTTTTCTAGCCGGGGAGGGGGGGGGGGGGGGGGTGTTAGGGGGGTGGGGACTGGGTTGCTGCTGCATTGACCGAAGGGGAGCTGTAGATAAGAGGGAGAGTCGGGGCGGGGGTCCTCTGCCTGGGGGACTGGAGAGTGCGGGAGGCGTGGGCACGTGGCTGGCCTAAGAAAGCAGATGGCTAGTCGGCAGGGGGGGTGGGGGGGGGCGGGCAGACCCCGATCCGGCTGATCACATGGAACGTGAGGGGGCCTGAACGGGCCTGGTCAAGAGGGCCCGGGAGTTCACGCACTTAAAGGTACTGAAGGCAGACGTTGCTATGTTGCAGGAGACGCACTTGAAGGTGGTAGATCAGATCAGGCTGAGAAAGGGGTGGGTGGGACAGGTCTTTCATTCGGGGCTGGATGCGAAGAATAGAGGGGTTGCAATCCTGGTGAGTAAGCAGGTGCCATTTGAGGCGCTGAACATTGTGGCTGATAATTTCGTAGAATCTACAGTGCAGAAGGAGGCCATTCGGCCCATCGAGTCTGCACCGGCTCTTGGAAAGAGCACCCCACCCAAGGTCAACACCTCCACCCTATCCCCATGACCCAGTAACCCCACCCAACACTAAGGGGCAATTTTGGACACTAAGGGGCAATTTATCATGGCCAATCCACCTAACCTGCACATCTTTGGACTGTGGGAGGAAACCGGAGCACCCGGAGGAAACCCACGCACACACGGGGAGGACGTGCAGACTCCGCACAGACAGTGACCCAAACCGGAATCGAACCTGGGACCCTGGAGCTGTGAAGCAATTGTGCTATCCACAATGCTACCGTGCTGCCCTTAATGGGGGTCGATATGTGATGGTGAGTGGTAGGCTGCAGAGGACCCGGGTGGTGCTGGTGAACGTGCATGCCCCAAATTGGGACGATGCAGGGTTCCTGAAGCGCATGCTGAATCGGATCGCGGATCTGGAAGCGGGGAGCCTGATAATGGGGGGGGGGGGGGGGACTTTAATACGGTACTGGACTTGGCGCTGGACCGGTCCAGGTCGAGGTCGGGCAAGAGGCCAGCTGCGGCCAAGGTTCTCAGGGGGTTTATGGGTCAGATAGGGGAGTGGATCCGTGGAGGTTTGCGAGGCCGGCGGCCAGAGAGTTCTCTTTTTTCTCCCACGTGCATAAGGCCTATTCACAGACAGGCTTCTTTGTGGTGAGCAGGGCACTGATTCCAAGAGTGGAGGGAATGGAATATTCGGTCATAGCGATTTCGGACCATGCCCCGCACTGGGTGGAGTTGGAATTTGGGGAGGAAAGGGACCAGCGCCCATTGTGGCGCTTGGATGTGGGACTGTTGGCAGATGAGGAGGCTTGTGGGCGGGTCTGGGGGTGCATTCAGAAATACATAAAGGCCAATGATAATGGATGGGGAAGTATCGGTTGGTGTGGTGTGGGAGGCTCTGAAAGCGGTGGTTAGGGGAGAGCCAATTTCAATTAGGGCTCACAGGGAGGAGAGAGGATGGAGAGGGAGAGGTTGGTGGGGGAGATATTAAGGGTGGCTAGGAGGTATGCAGATTCCCCTGAAGAGGGGCTGCTGAAGGAGCGACGGAGCCTCCAAACGGAATTTGACTTGTTGACCACAGGGAAAGCTGAGACCCAGTGGAGGAAGGTGAAGGGGGCAGTATATGAATATGGGGAGAAGGCGAGCCGGATGCTGGCCCATCAGCTACGTAAGAGGGAGGCGGCGAGGTAATTGGTAGAATCAGGGACGGAGGGGGGAACACGGTGCGAAGTTCGGCTAAAATAAACGAGGTATTCAGGGATTTTTGTGGGAACCTGTATCAGTCAGAACCCCCAGAGGGGGGGGAGGGAATGCGGCACTTCCTGGACCAGTTGAGGTTCCCGAGAGTGGAGGAGGGGCAAGTGGAAGGCCTGGGGGCCCCGATTGGGATAGGGGAGCTGGTTATGGGGTTGGGGGAGTTGGCGGGCAAGGCCCCAGGGCTTGATGGGTTCCCGGTCGAATTCTATAGGAAGTTTGTGGATCTGCTGGGTCCGCTGCTGATGAGAACCTTCAATGAGGCGATGGAGG